>NC_136069.1:1319571221-1322101221 GCF_964261635.1 Lissotriton helveticus | reverse complement strand
TGAATCTCGCCTTCCTGTACTCCTTGCAAATAATCAATATCTTCTCTCATAGAGATCTGTGTTCAGGGTCGTTGTAGGCGCACCTGCGCAGTACGTTGTTTAGTTTGCGTTTGATGTTTAATGTAGGTTGCTTGTGCTCACTAAAGTGGAACGATTTTGAGATGGATTTGTGTGGCCTTTGAGCTATCTTTGTGGCTAAGTTTTCTCTAAGGTCCACCACTTCCATTTCCCACGATGTTGCAGTCAGTTGGTCAATAGACTCTTGATTCAATTTGTCTAAGAAATGGTCCACCTTCTCTTCAATTATGTCCTGATGGTCCAAGGCCCACCATACTTTTCTAGCAGGCTCCAAGTAGACTTCTTGCCCAATCAGCTGAATTTCTGGGCGGAGGCACATCCGAAATGACACTTTGCACATGAGAACGGCATGATCACTTTCAAGTGAGGAGGTTACCACAAATTCCTGCACTAGATGGAAATGAGCGACCGAGATCCATATGTAGTCTAGTGTGGCCATTTTGGAGGGAGATATGTGCATGTAAGCAAGGGGGGAGTTTGAGTCAAGTCTTTCATTTAAGATGCCTAGTTGGTTTAGATAAGCTGCCGCCATTGTCGCTTGACCATCCTCCAGTTGGTACTGGTGCCTTACGTCTGGGAGTCTGGGATGGCCCACATTTGATCATCCAGTGAAGTTGGGGAAGGGGAGTCCAAACCTGTCTCCATTAAGTTTGCATTAAAATCTCCCATTATTAGCCACATATCGTTAGGAAAGTGAGAGAGAAGGTCTCTCACAGTGGGAGCATTTTGCTCAAGGTTGCCTCTCGCTTGATTTTAGAGGGGTGTAGGTAGATGCAGCGAGGATCATTGTTTGTTGTTTCAAGTTATAACTTTTCAATAGCTGTGTCAGGGATTTGAGAAAAATATCATCTTTATGCCCTTTACAGAGTAACAAAACTTGTAAGGCCAGGTAGTTCTTCACTGAGAATGACACTCCTCCCAATGCGTGGCCATCTGCTTGGGATGCTATTGCATAGGATTCATAAACATTGATATTCTCCCAGGCGATAGTTTGCAAGGACCAAGTTTCTTGTAGGGCGATGATGTCATAGCTCTTCAAGAAGGAGGTAGTTGTCCTTTCAGTGTTGTCCTTGGTTAGTCCATGAATGTTCCAGGAACAGATTTTGAGGTAGTAAGCGACATCCTTATTAAAGTTTATGTTCAGCCGAGGTGCTGGGTGCTTCACCCTAGGGCCTGGGAAAGCCAGGACCAGTCTTGGGAATTCTGCTGTTTAAGAGCGCACTGGCATGGAGCTCCTACTTTGATTGTAGTTATTTGCAGCAAATTCTCTCTCCAGGATATTGTTTGAATTCCTGCTAGGGAGCCTCATAGGACTGAAGTAGGTGGCTGACTGGTTGTGTTGCTGTTGGTCACGTTTTTGTTGTTGGAGACTGTTAGGGTGTTAAGAGCTCTATCCTTTAAGAAAGCGGGGTACTTAGCTGGAGCCACAAAACTAACCTGGATACCCCAGTCACCCAAGTGATTTGTGTGCTTCATTAGGGCAGCGGCTATGTCTTTTGCTGTAAAAGGTTACTTTTGAGGCCTCGTTTATCTGGCCCTGCTCTGGGGCGACAAATGCCACACTTTCGATATCAGTTGTTTTTATGCTTTCTATTCCCAGAAGTTACGAGCACAACTTTAAGATGTTTCCTCTGTTGAGGGTGTCCCAGTTCCCTTGGGATGCATACTCTGTATGCATACTTAGTTTTAAGCCTTCTTTGGGCACTGGGTTTTTTCTGCGATTTTCGATGCCGCTTTGTTCAGCTGTTGTGAGAATTTTACCACAGAGCCTTCTTTGGGCACCTTGATCTTGGGTGACTGACTTAGGCATTCTGGTCCGTTCATGTTGGGGCAGTTTGTGCTGGCATCATAAGAAGATTCTTCCCCTCTTATATTGAGTCGCTGTCTCAGTGTTGAATTGTCAGCATGTACAAACTGTTCTTGTGCTCTAGAGGTTGCTGTGAGCTATTGTATACAGGATCGTAGGTAAAGGTGACAGTAGGTGTGAGCAGAGAAGGGTTGTCAGGGTTGTATCCCGGGTCCAGTAAGCTTCACCCTTGTTCTTAGGGTTTAGTTTTTTTTAGTATGGCTTTAACATTTTGGTATGCAATGTTACTTCTTTTTCTCTTCAGAATGTTGGGTTTAAAGGGGGAAAGTGTGGGGAGGTGTTTAAAAATATATATTTAAGTTTGAAATAAAAATATTTTCATTTCTTAATTTTTAATAATGCATTTGATATATTTGATTATATTTAAATATTGAAATTATGTAGTTAAAATTATGTGAAAATGTAAATTTTTATACAAGAATTATTAATGTGTATTTTATTATAAATGAGTCATTAATGTATACTTTTTATTCTATTGACATTAGGTTGATTTGCTTTTTAGTGTGTATTGTATTGGGTTACAATAGTAAATGTAATCCCTTCATTAGGATAACGCTATATATAAAATGGTCTAGAGTGTAAAGGGAATAGTAAGTTAGATCTTTTTAAGGTGTAACACCTTCCACAAAATGCTTTAGATTGGAGTAGGCATAGTTAATGTGTGCCCTGTTTTATGTCTAACAATGTGGCCAAAGTGGTTTGAATTAGAGTGAAATAGTACTTTTGACCCCATCAGTGCCCACCACATTCCCTAAAGTGGTTTAGATTGGAGTGGAAATAGATAATCTGACCCCTTTGATGTTCAAAACCTTCTCCAAAATGACTTAGTTTTTAGTGGGAATAGTAAATGTGACCCCTTTAATGTTGATCAGTTTTTATAGTGTAGTTTAGTTTGGTGTGGGTATAGCATTTACTACATTCTAATGGCCAATTCCTTCCCCAAAAACATTTATTTTGGTGGGTGTGTCATTTTGTAACAATTTAATATTACATTTAATACATAATGTACTGTACACGTGGATGTGATAAATACGTTTTATTGAGTTATTGTACATTTTGCAGTGTTGGTTGGTTTTTGGTGTTTCTGTGTTTTATATGATAGTACAAATTACTGAAACATTTATGTAATTTATTTTTTCCAAATAAAGTTATTTACAAACAACAGTAAAATACATTGTTTCACATACTTGAGTTGTACAATACATTTAACATATTTGCTTTTTTGATGTTAATACACATGTTGTACTGCAATATTTCTAGGTAACATAAATAAAGGGTTCACATTGTTACATGTTATTGTTGTACATGTACATTTTATTTCAAAAATAAAAAAAACGTTATTACAGCATACCATATGTTAATAATTTAGCATCTCATCAAGTATAGTAAGCACTTCATAAATAAATAAATAGGTTATTTAGAACTATAAGTTAATTATAACAATTTCATAGCTGTATTTACTATTTAGAAATGTTTCACGTGCTTATTATATTTTCACATTTCTAAACATTTTACCAAGATTTTCTAACTCACCTTATATATATATATTAAAGTTAATATGTTAGCATTAATTTCTAGTACAACTTAGTATGTTATTTTTTTTATTGAGAGGCCATTTTATCACTGCTACATATAGTTTTTACTAATTTTTAGGCGATTTTGGGTACCTGCGGTTGCAGTTCCATAATCCTGACTACAGATAATACTAGAACATTTTTAAGTTAATAATTGCGGTTTTGGGGTTAGTGGGGAAATCGGTAAGGTTAGTTAGACTAGAATAGTGTATTAGTTTGTTGTGGTAGTGTAGTTGTGTTAGGTTGTGTTTTGTTGTTACATAATAAAGTGAGGTAGGCCATAGATTAGTATTTGGAGAGTAATTAATTGTATTAGTTATATTTGCAATGTGAGTATAGTTTGTGAGAGTACTTTATGTTATTTGTTTTGTATTTGGGTTGTACATTATGCATGGGAGGGTGTGTTGTGTTTTATACAGGTTTTTACTTGGAATAAAAGCCTTTACCTATTTTTTGGTGCATTTTCATTAAAAGTACATGATTTGGGTTATATTTTGACCATTACTTTTAAATTTCCTATCATTATTTGATTTTCCTGGAGCAGATTTTAAATAAATTGTTCTGTTTTTTTATGGTTTCCTAGGACTGTCGATTAATTTTGAGCATTATTTTTTGATTATTTAATTTTTGCATTTTCTTTGGAACACTTTTCTCTATTGTTGTGATTTTGTCCAGCTTCATGGATATCAGCTACAGAACCGTAAGATGAATTAAATGTTTACTTTTGGGTGGGAAATATTTACTATGTTTATACTTGTGCACTATTCTGTAATGTTAAATAATATGCTGTATATTGTATGTATTTTTTAGGCTATCTTTGCTACTTCAGGTTTTTTTCAATTTATGTTTTATTGTGGTCTTTTGTATGTATTTATTTCTTCATTAACCCCTTAAGTGCCGCGTAGAATTTGCCGCGGTGCGGACGTTTCCGTGCGCGGGCGGGGCGCGTCGGCCAACAGATGTGCGCAGTTCTACGGAGGTAGTGCTCGCGACGGCCATTGGCCGACGCACGCAACGAAAGGGTTAATAGTATTATTATTGGTATATTAACTTATTTTATTTATCATTCTGAATGTTGTTGATTATCACATTTTAAGTGCGACTCATTATTAAAGATAACTTAAATAATAATTATAAATAAGTATATTATACTGTTTTTGTTGATTGATGTTGGATTGGTCTGTGGTTTATAATATTCTTGCTTTGCTTTCTAGGTAGTGGAGGAATATGTTATTTATAAAGAGTTTTGCTTTGCACCGTAGCATTTTGTACATTTCTTTGGTCTGTATGGATCTTTTAGGTTGAAGATTGATTTATTCGATATTCTTGGTAGCTTTATTCTTCTTTTAGTGTTTTTAAGAATTGGCATGGGGCAGGATGACATCAGTCTAGTTTGGCTTGGAAGGCAATGTGTCATCCTTCCACTGCGTTGAAGGTTTTGGCTTTTTGAACCATGGTGCTGTCATAGACATTCCACTCTGGGAATGTTTTTTAACCTGTGCTCCGCGGACCCCTGGGGGTCCATGAGGCCTAATTAGGGGTCCACTGCTGTGTTACCAAAAAAATTAAGAAACTGTAAAATGAATATATCACCATCAATAAAGTATATACAAATACAATAGCAGCATTGAAAATGTGAATTAAACAAAATATTTCAATATTTGAGCATTTGTTTAGTGTATACTTGTTTTTTGCATTTTTGTGTATTGTTTTGAAGATCAAATCACAGAACTTGCACAGACCAGATATCCCCGGCTTCCAATAATGACTGAATGGTGGTCCACAGGTTCCAGTAATGATTTAGTGGGGGTCCACCAAAGTCAGAAGGTTAAGAACTGCTGCACTACGGTATTTGAAACAAGGGTTGGTGCAATGGTGCATTTTGCCAACCCGAGTGTCTTCAGAATAGTCCATTAGGTGACTTAGATTTTGCTCATGGGTTTGAGTATGGTGAGGTTGTACTGGTAAGCCACTCCTGTGCAGACTTTTGGAGGTGTCTCCAAATGCTTTATTTAAAATTGCAATGCCAGTTTATGGGTAGGTTTTTAAATTGTTGTATCTTTGCTTGCTTGCAGTATAATATGACTTTTTGAGGATAGTAGTAGTTCATAGTTTGAAGCACTTTGCTTGTTGGAAACATAATGTAAATTAAGGGTATGTTATTGTTATGATTTTCACCAAATATAGTGTAAATGTATGTGAACATTGGAAGACATGCTTTAAAAATGCCATCTATCAGACAGGTTTGGGGCTGGCTTAGTCTGAGGAGAGTATTTTCTGTTGCAGATATTATTATTCTCCTGTCATTGTTATTGTCTGAATGGAAGAAGGATTCATAAGTATGTGTAATAGTTAGTATTAAGACTATCTATGCCTAGATATTTTCTGGGGTTTCTCATGAGGCCTTGTTGGTATGTGCTAATAATCATTTTAAATTGAGGTCTCCTGGTATTTTCCCTGTTGAGTGCTCAAAGAAATGTTGAGAGTATATTTTTTAAGGTTCTTACTGTGAGTTCCTGGGAGCTACTGTTTGCTTCTCTCAGGTATTCCAACACATCTTACCTCTATCTCTGTTATTCTTGTAGGATGGTTGTGTTCTCTAATATTATTTGCAACGTTTCTAGTAGAAGCCCTCTTATAACAGCATTAGCGTAATGTTTAATACATTTACAATGTATATTCTTAGTGCTTGTCAACTTCTGCTGGATGTATATCCCACACGCAATAATATATTTTTTTCCTTTCTGGGAGGTGATGTACATGGCTATTTCTGACATCTTATCTCCAAAAAATAGATGTATATCTTTGGTATTTTACGTCTACAATGGGTACAGTTACAGTTCACATTTTTATTTGATTTTTCAATGTTCACATTTTATGCTTGCATAGTTACTTTCTAGGGTTTTCCGCAACACTTCAGCAGGCTTCACAATTGTTCAGTTTAAGCCCTGAAATTCACATTACTGTTTGAGCTTTCTCCAACCTCCATTGTATGAACTACTGAGTACAGAAAATTAGAATGGATTTCTGGGTGGCCACAGCCATATATACAATACACGCTTCATATACTTTCTACTGCAAATACATGAAATAAATACACACAACATATGTATCCAACATGACTAGGAGACTAGTATACACATTAAACTAAAACACTAGAAGAAGAATCCACTAGATAGCTCTTGGATTGAAGGTGACAGGTAAAGAGGCCAGCTCTGCCACTGTAATATGCGACTGCCACCACTGTCAGTCCTCCATAGCCCATTAAGCCCCTCCGTACCACAGAGATTGGCTCTGGGTTGCATTCTGTGTCACAGGGAGCTCTCAGTGCATCTGCATGACTGTTGTATGTGTTAAAGCAAAACAAGCAAAGAAAAAACACAGAAACTCGCCATGGGGCACTTAAGGAAGAGATGCACAATCTCCAGAGCCATGAAAGGGCCCTCTTGCACCCAGTTTTGAAGGGAATGGGTTGAACACAGTGGTTGACCTTCTTGAGGCTAATGATCAGCTGAAACGGCCCGTTACCTCGAGGACCAGAAACACAGTGAAACAGACCACAGTTCTGTGCTCTGTGACTGGAACTGTTGCCCACTTGTTCACCACATAATGAGCATCTTGAGGCATAGCAACCCTCTACACAAGATACTGAACAAATATGTGGGAAGAACTCCTTAATGCAGGGGTCTTCAAACTAGGGGGCGGGACCCCTTAGTGGGGCCTCAAGTGATCCCAGGTGGGGCGCCAGCCTCTGGCCAAAAGAATAATTATGCTGATAGCAGTGCTTTGTTTGAAGCATTGGGGAAAAATGAGCAGCAGGAAGCCACTTTGTAATGGGCCATCACTTGCTTCTTTTGTCATTGATATCCTAGCTGGGGAAAATGGTAACATGATTTAACTGTGATGTTTAAATATGTGTCTCATGTTTAAGTAAGTCAAGACATATTGAAACATTGCCAGTTTAATAGAATAATTGTGAAAAATCTGAGGGAGGCATGATGATTTTATTTCTTTACTGGGGGGCTAGGATAAAAATGTTTGAAGACAACTGCCTTAATGAGTAGGAAGGCAGAATAATCAATTTGATAACAATCCTTGACTGCTAAAAAAAAAAAACAGCATAGTCAGTACCAATGAGACTCCATTGATAAAAGATTGATGCCTTCAAGGCTCTTCCATTCGAGCAACATAACAATAAGCAACAAATGCCTATGAAGGTGCAGCTAGGGCAGATGCAGCTGCTGAAACTGATGCAGATTAACATTACAAGAGCAGCCAAGCATTACAGCAACACAAAAGACTATGTTCTCGCTGTTTCAGGATGGAACCCCTAGAATCATTTCCTTAGCAATGTGTTTTCCACTCAGGAGACAGAATATCATCACTACCATCTTGTATGGCACAGGAATGAAACTGAGAGCTCTCCTGAGAAGAATCATGCATGGGAGCAAAGGGATTCATGTGCATGGAGAGTGGTCACAGCGTCGGCAACCATCGAAAATCCAAGTCCTCCTCATGCTCTCCTGCAGAAATCATGTCATGCTTGCAGAGATGGGGAAGTGAGGACTTGCTGACATGGGAAGAGGAATCCTCCAAGTGCCTCCACTTGTGAGAATACTTGCCCATTATTACTACTGTTAACAAATTCCATGAGAAACAATTGCCACTTACATCTGCCACTGCAGCCCCTTTTGGAACAACTCGATGCTATCAGACTCCAGGAGCTGAAAAGAAAGCACACACATGCTTAGTAGTCACTTCTCTGTGGAGGCGGGCTGTGTAAGTACATCGAACACAAGCATCTCATGGGCAGTAAACATACCCCACCACTAAGAAATGCTTCACAGGCCGTCACAGAAATAGGAGCAATTACACCAATGCTCACTCATGACAGATACTGCAGAATAAAGGGCACCACAAGCAAAACTCCAGAAGAACCCCTTCAGTAAAGATTAGGTCAGCTGCCTGATCACTGCCTGATTTTCCAGGACAACATACTGGATCCGACCCACAGTACCCAGTAGGGGATGATCAGAGTGAAAATTATGAAAGGAGCACAAGTCAGTCAGGTGCCCCCAGTAGCAAACATCTCCTCATCCTTGTTTCAGAAAGAAAATGAAAAACAGGAAGCACGCTGGAAATAATGGTCTGTTTTCACATCCAGCTGTTTTCACAGTCCTGTATTTACTACATTGCTTCAGAGATCCTTGTTTCCTGGGTGGGCTTCATGTCTTCAGTTAATGAGGAGAAGGGTAAGTGTAATGAAGAAACACAAACTCTCTAGGTCGTTTTTTATTACTTTTAGAGAGAGCTAGTGTGTCACCTTCAGCAACTTCAGAGAACATTGCAAAACGGTTTCCTCCGCATAGTTTAGATGGGTAGTGCAGGTTTAAGAGGAGTAGAGTCATTTTTTCTATTTAAATTATAGGATTTACTCTGTGGGGTCTGTGTGGAGTTAGGAAAGAGCACAATTCGTTTACTCAAATTGTTGTGATGAGTTCTTTTAACAACAAATTGTGGGGATGCCACAGAAATAACCCTAGACAAGGCTGAACCATGGGAAACATGAATAAAAATGCCAAACAAGATCTCTACCTGCATTCCAACATGCCAGAACACTTTGAGCCTTCCTCCACTGTCTTAAAGAAGTAATTGTAGTCTGAAATAAAACTGAGTACTGTAAAAGAAGCATAAGAGCCATTAATCCCACCACATTAACATTGTTAATCCCAAAACATAGCAGCAGATGAGACCAGAGAAGATCTACATCAATAAGGAGTCACAGTCCTTCTCTGCAGGGTCCATAAGCACTGTATACTCAGCTTCTGAAGTACACCCCAGCACTACAAAATCCAAAGGCATAGAGTCAGGAAGACACTTTTCCAAGCCTGGAATGAGGTTCAAGTGTGCCATAAATCAACAAACATTGATGTCCTCAGAGTCCTACCTCTCCTGCATCCTACAAGACAACATCATGTACATGCCTCTGAAGGTGCAACCTCAGCTAAGGAAACAGCTGAAATGGACATATCACAGCATCAGAACAGCAGCCAAGCCATTTCGGCAATGCAAAAGACCATGGGCCCGATTCACAAAAATAATCTGAGACAAAATCCTAACTTTCGACTTTGGGTATTCACAAAGCGCATTTAGGAGTAGTGAAGTTAAGAATCCTAACTTTACCACTCCTAACGGCCCTTTGTGAATACCCAGTCGTAAATTTAGGATTTTGTCTCAGATTACTTTTGTGAATCGGGCCCCATGTTTTAGCTAATTCTTGCCAGAACCCACGGGAGCATTTCCTTATTGCTATTTTTTCCACTTTGATCAGTAGGCAGAATAACCTTACCACCATTCTCTGGAGCCATGGAATCAGACCTAGAACATAGCTCAGTAGAAACATTCTGCAAGAAGAGCAAAGCGCTTCATGTGCATGTGGGGTGTCCACAGTGTCAGCCACAAGGTGGCGTCAAAAAGTAACCAATTTCCCCTCATCTTTCCTGCAGACCACATGTCACGCTTCTGGGCATGGGGGAGACAGGGACTTGCTGTGAGAGGAAGAGGAATCCTCCAAGTGCCTTAACTTGTATACTTGCCCATTATTACTGCTGTTTAAAAACCCCACCAGAAAACAGTTGCCATGTATGTCTGCCAAAACAGCACCTTTTGAAACAACTCCTCACTACCGGTCTCCGGGAGCTGAAGACAAAAGACAATCATATCCATCAGGCACTTCCGCCTCGATGCTGAGTGTACATGTGCACAAGGCAAAAGCCTCTCATGACTAGGCAGTGGCGGCTCCTTCGCGTGTTGCCCCACTGCTTTGAAGCAGTGCGACAAGAGGAAAGATAACACGAAAATAACTTTCAGTTATTATTATGTTATGTTTCATTTGAGGGTGGGCGGGGCGGCTCTGCTCACGGAGCAGGGGCGGAGTAGTTTGCCCTCTCAAGTGCGCAATGACTGTTTGGTCGGCCCTCTTGGGCCGCCCAAAGCATTAAATGTGAACTTCCCTTTTCTCCATGCAGGCTGCATTACAGCCTGCATGGAGAACATGCTCACCCCTACAGCCCCTGGCTGAGTGCCATGTCAGGGCCACACAGACCAACCACAATGCTGCAGTGCTTCCTGTACCTGGCTTAGGAGAAGGCGCCTGGCTGCCTGCTTCCTGTCCCTGAAAGTGGACTCAGGAGGGCAGGAGCAAAGAAGACACAGGGCCTGGCCACCTGGTGGGATTTTTTCCATTTCTAAACTCCACTAGCTCCTACACAACACCCCTGTGACACCCCCTGCGACCCCCACGGCCCCCACGCCCGTGAGTCATGCCAGCCGCCCCTGTGAAGACAGCCACGCCACAGGGAATGCCACATGGAGGTGCCCCAAAACCCATCACAGACACAGGAGCAACAATCCTAACATCAGTTAAAACTGATACTGCAGAAGAAGAAAGGCCACTAATAACAAAAACCCAGGAGGCTGCCAGAAGAATGGCTTCAGGTAAACATACAGACAGGTACCTGCTCATTCTCTGATTTCCTTGAAGCGCATTTGTGTCCCCCAAGACCCAGCAGGGGAGGACAAGAGTGACTGAGATTAAAGGGGGTCAAACCCAGCATGTTACCCAGCAGCAAACATCTTCAGGTCCTTGTCACCAACGAGGACAGAAAAGCAGGAGGCATACTGAAAATGCTGGTCTCTTCATTTCCAGCTGTTTGGGTGGTGGTGTAGTTACAGAATGTCGTCTTATATTTCTGTTTTGACACAAAAATAATGATTTGGAGTCCTTTCCAGGAAAGGTTAAATACTGTGAGTGTAACAAATGGCAGTATTCTTTAAAAAGCAAACATGAGCAGAAGCATAACCTTTAGTCACGCACGAAGGAGAAGCTGGCCAATAGGTGGAAGGAAGCTTCTGACACTGGAGGCTGATCTACTACCAGGTCACCACCAACAACAATAGAAGAGGCCATCAAATCACCCTCACTACAAAGGCTATATGTGGCCTCACTAATATTGATACCTCAGACCGTCCTCAGGACCACAGAGGTTACCGCATTTTGGGGGTTATTAGGATGACGGACGGACTTAGTCCGCCCGCCATCCTATCGGTGTTTGGGACCGCCCGCCATAAGGCCCATCCTGCATGTTTAGCATTGTGGTGGGCACCGCCCGCCACAATGCTAAAATTGCACATATGCATTTGCATTAACAAAGCGGTAGGCACCGCGCGGTGCCTGCTGCTTTGTTAATGCAAATGTAAGGGGGTTCCACAGGTACCCCCTGTGTGCACCCCCCACCTGTCCTTCACTCTGGGAGCCTGCAGGGGGTCCCCGAAGTGAAGACCACATGCCTTTCCGTGGCAGCAGGCATCTGTTTTGGGCAATGCTAATAAGGCTGGCGGTCTCTAATAGACAACGCCACCATATTAAACCTCCCCTGCCGCAAGGCGACCGGGGCGGAAAATCGGCGGAAGGCCTTTCCGTCCGCTGCGGTCCCCCCACCATCCTAATATGGCGGGGGGAATTTAGGTGCGGATGGCGGGCGGATTGCCCCCTCCAGGCCTGGCAGGGGCAATCCGCCCGCCATCCTAATGGTCCCCTATGTGATTAAATTAAGACAATATAAATGTTGGAGCATATATTCTAATTATTATAGCTGTAACTAGATTATATAAAAACAGAAAGCATGTGTTTTGGGCATATGTAACTACTAAATCCATTAACATTTGTTATGTTCAATAAAGATGCATTATGAGATTTACAGTCCAATGACAGTGTTAGAGGTTTTAGCATTACAAAAAATCCATATTTTTGTGTTACCATGTATTTATGTAACTAAATAAATAATGAACAACACTTGCATCATGATTCAAGAAAATAAAATTATTGCATCATAGACAATAGAGGTTTACAAATCATCATGGGCTGTTATTTAAAATTACATACATGTTTATTTTACTAATATGAGACTGTATATGCATATCTAGAAGTCAACATTACAGAAGAATATGATGGTCACAATGTGGAAGATATAGCCGATCCTGTGTCTAACAACAATTATATTCTTGAACCAGCGGACCTCCCCCCTCACAAATGTTGTCTGACACAACTTTGTCTAGCTCTAAGAGAAATCTTAGGACAACTACACAACAAGGATAAAACTATTTAATTTAGAGACGCAGGAGACAACGATTCTTACCACTCTGACCTCGGGTCCCAACTAGACCTGCTGATATACGTGTCAAACCATCTAGATCAGAATGTGTGAAAATTGAAAAATCTATGTTAGACATTCAAACAAACCAATTGGATGCAATTAACATGCTTGCAGGAAACATGGATGATTGCATACCTTCTTAGAGTATTGTACTGACAATTTAAATGAAACAATAAACTCCCTAAGAGATTCTATTTTTGAGGAGACACAGCAAAAAAACAGAAAACATCAACACATCATGGGGCATATTTACAATATTTTGGCTTACCAGAGCGCCGCAAGCCTTCTAGCTGCGCTGCCCTATGTCAAAAGAGAAAGGCAGGAATGCCCAATCTACAAGAAATGGCTTATTCTTGTCCTTTCTGCCAGCACAGATGCAAAAACTCTAGACGAGTGCCAATGCAGGCACCCTTGCACCATGGTGGTGCCTGTGCTGTTGGCATGACTGTTTTCGTGCAGGAATGGACACCTTCCTGAACAAAAAACTATCAAAGGAGGCATTTCGTCATTCTAGGTGTGCAGCACATGGGAAAGAGGATAGAAAATTAGGATAAATGTAGACATTTCTCCTCATTACACCTGCTTTGGGAAGACATTAGTTTGGGCACTGCCCCAGAATTATGCTATCTTGTAAATCTGGGGCAGTGTAAAAAAACATGGTTGTTGCTTGGGAACACCCACAGCAACACCCTTGGAACACCGCTTCCATGCAGAGTAAGGCAAGCCTTGCTCCACATTTACAAGGCCATGAATAGCCATGCAGGGTGGCTTTGCGTGGTCGATCATTCAGATACCTTGCAGCAAAGCTTTGGAATGAACTCCCAGCTCAGATTCGTGGGATGAAGGATCTTCTATCCTCCAGGAAAGCTATTAAAACTCACCTCTTCTGTTAGTTATGTTATGCCACCGCTAGTCTGCTTTTTCAGCAGCCTCCTTTTGGACACAGACAGCTAGCGCCGGGACGCCCCTTGGCTGGGGCAGCCGTGCGCTATATAAACATTTATAACATAACATAACATTTATAACATAACAAATATGTGCCAGCACACTGAGCTTCTGGAGCATCACAAGAGTGATGCTCCGGCCACGTAAAAGTATCGCAGGGGCATTGTAAATATGCCCCTGTAATAAAAATGCAAAATCTTAGCAAAGGGGTGGACAGATTTGCAACAGGGATACTCAGTTGTGTCACCAGATATATCCAGAAAGAAATGTCCCACTGTTGCAACGATGTAGCTAAATGTTTAGGGCAGAATACATTATGTCTAGCATATTTCTGTACAACCCAAACATGTTCTAGTGGTACGGCTACCCCTGCTATAGAGAGTGAGGAAGCTTCTAGCCGCAGTAATATCTCTGTTGCTGATGCTATGAGAACTAGGCACACACACAGCCAAGCTGCAGAAGTTGAATTGGATATGTTGGCAACTGACCTAGGGCTAGATGTAGGTAACTCTAATTTACCGACTCATAATTACCGAATTTTACCGATTCGGTATTTATGAATCGGTAAATTAGAAGGAGGGAGATGTAGGTAATTTTTTATTTTGAATTACCGAATCTGTAACATTTGGTATTTACCGAATCGGTAAATACCGATTCGGTATTGCCCATTGATTCCTACGGGCCTTGAAGCCCATAGGAATCAATGGGCAATACCGAATCAGTATTTACCGATTCGGTAAATACAGAATCCTGCAAGGGTGCAGGGGGTGTCACTTTGACACCCTCTAGCACCCCAAGTACAGGCATGTATGACATGTGGCACACATACATGCCCTAAGGGCATGTCTGTGTGTCACATTGCACAGGTGTGCATGCACAGATGTGCATGCACACCTGAATTCGGTATTTTACCACCTAATAGGATTGGGTGTTAAAATACCGACTCTTAAGGGCCTGTGGCACTCTTAGGAGTGCCAGCTACATATGGATTTACCGAATCGGTAAATATACCGATTCGGTATTTTACCGATTCTGTAAATTTACAGATTCGGTAAATTTACAGAATCGGTAAAATATAGGCCCCCTACATCAGAAAACCCTAATACCGGTCGGTAACGGCCGAATTCGGCCGTTACCGACCGGTATTAGGGCTCCTACATCTGGCCCCTAGAGAGGCTCACTCTGAAGAAAGAAAAGAAAGAGGCATTGAATGTATGTCTTGCCAGATCCAAAAGAGATATTTATTGTGCTACACTAATGTGCATTTAACAATGTTGTGAAAAACAAAAGATTCGTGCAGTCCTGTTGTGACACTTTATATTTCATCTGACGAAACATGGAAATAGAAATTACTTTTCTGCTTTATAAATGTGACTACCTCTTTATGCATTGCATGGTTAACTTGATCAGAAATAGTTGATAGTAATGTAACTGCATTTCTCCCTTCAATTTGCTGATCTGATGGCATCTTCGGATGTGTTTAGTGAGGGATGGTCTTCCTCTTCATTAGAGAAGCCAGCTGTATAGGGTTTTTTTAGGAGATTTCAGATACTAAGGGCGCTCTGCCTCAAATTCTACGTTACAGTGTGTGGTGTAAATAAGTATGTGAGTAGTGCGTAAAGAGCAGACGGAAAAAAGCCCTTAACCGTCTAAAAAAGTCAAAGACTTAACAACATATGCACAGCTGAGCTCTCGCAACTACAGTGGGGTAAAATAAACATAGTACAAATGACAAAAGCAATTAAACAGACAGAAGCAGATTCTTGGGTATTTTTCTTGTATTAGCAAGACGATGGTTAAATGTGTCCAGACTTGAAGAACAATCACAGTTTGCCGACACGTGTTTCGTCGTGCTTCGGTGAGTCAACACGACTCTTCAGGGCTTGAGGCTCAGCTCGGGTTAAGTGAGTTGAGATTAGTCTGGTACTCGTAGTGGCGTTCACTGCATAGGCATATCCATAGAAATGCTATTTTGCAGGAATGGTTCGTCTGGTTAAGTAGGGAGCAAGAAATTAATCTTGCTTCTGTGTCTCGCCCAATAGGGTAGATAAAAGATTTCAAAATTCAAGCTTAATACGGGTAGGTATTAAGCTGTACCGGGAGGGGATCCACCTGCTGAGATGTTTTGGAAACGGGTGCGTTTTCAAATCTCGACGTGCAGGAGTGCAGTATCCCTCCTCTGTTATTTCCCGGTCGCCGTGTTTCGAAAGACGGCATCTCAGCAGGTGGATCCCCTCCCGGTACAGCTTAATACCTACAGATATTAAGCTTGAATTTTGAAATCTTTTATCTACCCTATTGGGCGAGACACAGAAGCAAGATTAATTTCTTGCTCCCTACTTAACCAGACGAACCATTCCTGCAAAATAGCATTTCTATGGATATGCCTATGCAGTGAACGCCACTACGAGTACCAGACTAATCTCAACTCACTTAACCCGAGCTGAGCCTCAAGCCCTGAAGAGTCGTGTTGACTCACCGAAGCACGACGAAACACGTGTCGGCAAACTGTGATTGTTCTTCAAGTCTGGACACATTTAACCATCGTCTTGCTAATACAAGAAAAATACCCAAGAATCTGCTTCAGTCTGTTTAATTGCTTTTGTCATTTGTACTATGTTTATTTTACCCCACTGTAGTTGCGAGAGCTCAGCTGTGCATTTCCTCTTCATTAGAGCTGCCCTCCTCAGGCTGCATTGGAAGTCCCTTCCTTTTAGTTATATTGTGCAGCATATTACACACAGCCACAATCTTGCATGGCCCCCATTCTTGTGAAGGCTGCCAAGCCTTGCCTTAATCAGCCCCATAGTATGCTTGATAACTGCCATTATCCATTTGTGAGCAATATTATAACTGCATTCAGTCCTTGAACTTGCATTGAGGTACGGGGTCAAGATCCAGCAGCGTAGTGCATAAGTACTGTCACCTAACAGAAATAAGGGACTCACTTAAACTGCTCCTATATAGTATGGAATTATTACACATAAATGTGAAATGAAGAAATACCTAGAAGATAATCATCCACAAATTCTCCTCGTGCAGGACGGTTGTGTAGGGCAAATTTCTGAAATCTATAGGAGTCATAGGTGGAACCCGGACATTTAGCAACAAGGTCAGTAATTGAAGAGCCAGCATTGCATACTATTTCAATGTTTAAGGAGTACTGGCTCTTCTAATTGCTACATAATAACTCTGTTGCACCAGGAGTGCAAATTAATTCAAGTGTCCTATCAACACAGCCTATAACCTGTGGGAAATATCCCACACAACAAAAAATCTAATTTCGTTTGCTGCAAGTCTTGCTGTGAGCTGGTAAAAAAAAATATCTATGCATGGTTAGCAGCATTGCATCTACAAAACTGCAAAAGAACTGTGAAAGAGCATTTTGGGAAACCCCTCCCACTGCGGCAACAACCTCTTGATTGCTTCCTAAGGCTAAAAGGTGTAGGCAGCAAAGTATCTAAAAGTGTTTGGTATAGCAACATTCCTACATGTGTCCCTACATAACACAGGGTCTTAATCCATATTTAGAAAATATTTAATAACAGTGCTGATGACCCTGTATATATATATATATATATATATATCCTCCTCAGTCTGCTGAGACAAAGGCATAGTTTCATCAACCTAAATTGCGCTCGCAATAGCTGCGAAACAGCTATTACGATCGCAATTACGGCTCACGCTATTCATCAAGCAAAAAAACAGTAAATTGCGAATTCGCAAACATAAATTCGCAGAATCAATGTGGAACCCCCTTAGCGAATCTGTAACAGCGATCTTCCACTAATTCTGTGAATTAATTTGCGAATTCGCAAATAAATCGCAAATTCAATTCATCAAACATTGCAATTTAAGGAGAAGTGAAACCAGGTGGTAACCATGAAGTTCAATAGAGAAAAAAAAAATTCCAACAAGAAAAATGGGCGGGGCAAAACAAACACACTTAAGAAGACACAGTAGGAACATGAGGACATTCACAATGCCAGGGCTATACATCGTGGCAAGACGGCTGAGGCTCCAGGCTGCAGCCCGGAACCAACGCAGGATCCAGGAGCGCATCTTCCAGCTGCAGATAACACTCCTGGGCCAGACTGAAGAGGAGATATACTCCAAATAGAGGCTGAATGGGGCAATGATAACCAAGCTCATCCGAGACCATGACCCCCTGATGCAGCACCCAACAAGGAGGACTAATGCCGTGCCCACCCATGTCCAGGTCCTGTGCTGCCTGCACCTCCTGGCCTCCGGAAGCTTCCAGGGGATAGTTGCAGTTGCAGGGGGGATCTCCCAGAGCACACTGTCACGCTGCCTACGGAGTTTCCTGGACGCCATGCTGACCAGGATACACCATTATATATCCTTCCCAATCACCCAACAGGACTTAAATCAAACAAAGCTTCACTTCTATAACATTGCGCAATTCCGTCATGTCATTGGATGCATTGACTGTACCCACATCCATATCTGCCCACCCGCTGAGACAGAATACATGTACCTGAACCACAAGTCCTACCACTCACTCAACATCCAGATGGTCTGCAATGCTAAGACAATCATCACCGACATAGTGGCCCAATACCCGGGGAGCACGCATGATTCTTTCACATTCAGGCACAGCGGCATACACACCCGCTTGGCTAGGGGTGACTTTGGCGAAGGACACCTCCTAGGTAAGTACACATGCCCACATACAGTACGTCAAGCCCATGTAGCTACCCATGACAGGCACTGACCCTCTGCTCCTTTCCTTCAGGTGACAGCGCCTATGGCCTCCGTGAGTACCTCCTCACCCCATACCTCAATCCTGCCTCACCACAGGAACGGCGTTACAATGCTGCGCACATTCACACCAGGAATGTCATTGAACTGACATTTGGGATGTTAAAGAGCCGATTCCGCATCCTACATAAGACTGGTGGGGCCCTAAAATACCAGCCTGAGGTCTACTGCCACATCGTGGCCATGTGTGCCATACTCCACAATATTGCTATCAAGCGGAGGATACCTGTGGATATCTTTGGCAGTGAGTCGGAGGGGGACAACTGCCCACCTGCACATGTGCTTCATGCACGTGGGGAGAATCCTGCTGAAGGACACAGGCACCGCAACAACATCACACTGAATTATTTCTAGTGCACCCATACCCCTCACACAACACTGCACTCATGCACGCCAAATGAAATAATGACATGCCCTGTCGCCTCTCCTCATCCACCTCGCCAGTATCGGGCCGTGATGCTGCACTGGGCCTGGTACTGCGGCATCGTTCTTGTACCACCTGCAGGGACAGGCTGCTCAGACTGGATGTGCTCTCACTGGCATCATCTCCCCCCCCTTGCATGGGCATGGCCACACACCAGCTGGTTTTGGACAGCGGTTGTGACCTGTTCTAACGCCCTAGCAACATCCTGGCAGCATTACACCATTTGGATCTGCATTGCCAGGGACCGGCGTGACAGTTGGGATGTAGCATTCCCAATCAGGTGGTTAAACCTGTTATACGCTGACAGCCGGGTTCAGCAGCTGGCGTTGGCGGTGGCGGCGGCGGGTGATGTCCTGCTGTGACACCATGATTTGGCTGTTCTTCCTCACTGCAGCCGTTAACACCTGCACACTTTCGGTGAGCTGGCTCACATTGCGCGCAGTCTTGTAAAGCTGCAGCTGCATGGCTGTAATGTGCCGTGCCTTCTTTTGGTGGACAGCTAGCATCTGGCGTTCGATGCCAAGACCTGGATCTTGGGCATGTTGCCCCCGTTACCTCGTGTTGCCACGTTGTGCTGCTGCCTTATCCGGCTGCTTCACTGCGACCGCACAGTGGCTGTGCGCCGTGTCTGCCTCCTGGGTGGTGGTGTGGCCTGTTCCACTGCCATGTGTGACACATAGCGTGGTTGCTCTCCTCCTGTGGCTGCAGGGGTGGCCCTGTCCGCATGGGGAGGTGGTGGTACTGGTGCAGGTGTGTGTGATGGTCCAGGTCGTGGGGCAGGATGGCTCTCCCTCGATGTCCTCTGGGTTATCCTCAATTTGGAGTGCCTCGCTGTCTGTGCTCTGCTGTTCTGCAGCACCTGTGATGTAAATAGGTGCATGATTAATGAGATGACTCTTGCACATGGGATGTTGCGACATGCATGCAGTCTTGCATTCCCTGACTGGCTTTAGGGACATGTTTCACTTGACAGGTCTCGCTGTGTGTGGCTATCAGGGAACTATTATCACACTACAGGTCCCACAATAAAATATGGTGTTTCTGATGTGCATGGGCTGCATTACTGGGGTTATCAAATGTCTAGCTCTGGGGGCATGGGCATTGTTAGGGGACTGGGTCGCAGTTGCATGGCTCTTACCTTGGGATTGTTGGGTGGGTCGGGAGGTGTCCAGCCGAGTGACCCCCACGCAGGCTGCAGGGTTGATGGTGTCCTCACCAGGTCTTCAAGTGGTGTGTTGGCCGCAACTGTGGGGTCTCCTCCTCCCGTGGCATGTTGCTCCCCCAGCCTCTCTGCTATGCGCTCTTTGGCACGGCCTCTGAGGTCGTACCACCTCTTCTTCAGCTCATCAATTGAGTGCTGGGTCACTCCTACAGAGTTTACCTTCACCCTGATGTGCTGCCAAATGCGCCTCTTGTCTGCTTCAGGCACCTTCCTGGATTGCTTCCCAAAAAGCCTATCATGGTCCCTGCTGACTCCCTCAATAAGGAAATCCAGCTCCTGTTCTGAAAATTAAAAAAAAAAATTCTGCCACTTGCACTGCTTCCTGCTGCATCCTGGGACATTCTGGAGATGGATGTGTGTCCTGTTGTGGGGCTGCAGGATGTGTCTGATAGAGCTCAGTGTTTTGCCTCTTCCTCTCTTAAGCTCTATGTTCAGAATGAGTGAGGGAACTGCCTACTTCCTGGTTGTGATGTCATCAATGTGCTCGAAATGCGACTTCCCGTTCTTGCAATCTTGCAATTTGCGAGATCGCAATTTGCAATTTCGTTAATTGCGAAATCACAATTTCTACATGGAAAACAGGCGATTCTGCGATTTTTTAAGGATTTAGCGAAATTCGCATTCGGCGATTGCGGCCGATTGCGAATCGCATTTTTGGATTGCTTTTATTGATGCATCCCATTCTGCGATTTCTAATTTGCGATTCGGTATTTTCCCGAATTAGAATTCGCAGAATAAGGGCTTGATGCATCAAGGGGAAAGTCACCCTGACTCTGTAAACGCTCCTGTCTTTCCCTTCTCCTGTGATGGTGTGGAGCAAGCATTCTCATCCTGGTTGCCATAGTGTTTAAAGCAGCCATTGTGGAAAAAATACAAATCGAAGTTTCCACACCTTTTACAGTTTGTACTTGATTACCACGAGCTCCCACTTGATGCTAATTTGTCAGAGCAAAAACCTGGGGGCAGATTTACAAGCCCATTGCACCACTTTTGCGCAAAAGTGGCGAAAGGGGCTTGTAAATCTGCCCCCTGTTTTGTAACCATTCACAATTGTGCACTCCAAAATAAGGAATTCAGATTGGTAATTGCTAGTAAATAATCGCAATTTCCGGTCGCAAAAATAGTGAATCGGTAAGATTCGGTTTGAATCTTTATTTTACAACTGGAGACGAAAACCACTTTGAGACTTTCTAAACTTACCTTTCACCAGTGGCTTCGCATTTGCGACTGATTCCCAAGTTGAAATCTGTTCTTATATCTGACTCCTCTGTGTTTGTTCACCCTCTATCAATTGGTACCATTCGGGGGAGGGGCTGGGTTTTGAGGAACATGCTATCAATGTAGTTATGGAATAATGCCACCTTACAAGTGTGGAAAATCTTAGGATGTAGTAAAAACGTCTTAGAATGCTTGCCCATGAAGGACTTCAGAATACAAAGCGCCAAGACTCAACCAACGCTAAAAGATTAATTTAGAGTAGGGAGGTGACAGCTAATCCTCTATTGAAGTATATACTGGTAGAATCAGTTTTTAATATGTTTCCCTATCGTGGAGGTAATTTTGAGATGGGGGTTCTCTGTCGGAAGGGAAGCCTCCAATGAAGGATTAAAGACGTCTACTACAAATTGATGGACCTTCATATTGCACTTAGCTTTATTTCAGGCTGTGACAACAGAACTGTAAATATGTAGGGTTGCAGTGCTATGTAAAACCAGTCTACTTATATTCATCTTAATGAAACAGCTTACTGAATGTTGTTTGTCGCTTAAAAAAGGGAAAGGGACAGATTGTATATCAGCAGATAAAGGGACACAGGGCCATATTATCAAGGGATTTATCTCCGCTTTTTTGGCTTTAAAAGCCAAGAAAGCAGAGATAAAATGATCTCCCTATTACCTAGCTGTCGCTAACACCAGTTAGCGACAGCTAGTAGGAGATAGCGACCATCTTGGGCCCCGCTTTGCATTTCAGAGAAATTTATCACTAATGACATGCAAAGTGGGCGTGCCAAGATGTTAGCGACTAGAAACAGTCGCTAACATCGCTATCTCCTATTACCAACTTTTGGAGATATTCGCGCTAAGCGCGAATATCTCCAAAAGCTAACACCTGCCCTGAGCAGTTCTTAGCCATGTTATCCAATGGGAGGTGGATAACATGGCTAAGAGCATTTGCTCGGTAATGCATGAATATCGCTGACTTTTCAGCAATATTCATGCATTTTGGCCGATTTTTATCGCATAGGAGATAAACCTTGATAATATCAAGGCTCCTACACGGCGATAAAATTATAGCCGCTAAGCCAACATAGCGATAATTATCGCTAGTTGTTGGTAATATGCCCCACAGTTCTATAAACTTAAATACTTTACAAGGAAAAAATAAATGTTCATTGAGGATAAAAGGTATAAAATAAGATGTAAATACTGTGTGTCCTTTTTGGAATGAATAACATATCTATCTATTACAGGAGACTAAAGCGAGTAAGTGTATCGCACAAACAGTACTATACTTTTCAAGAAAATGCACAGCCAATGTCAACATTTAAACACAGAGGTAGTTACATTATTTATCAACTGTGCTCTCCAGACAGTGCAATACTCAGCTTGTTTTAAGTGCATCAACAGAAGCCATACTTTTATGTTAATTGAAGTGAACAGCTCTCACCCAATTGTAAGGGCCATCCATATACGTGAAGGTTTTTAATAGTTCTATTATATAAACAGTCAGAGACTTTGCAAATAATGTTGCATGGGTTTATGAAGGGATTTTCATATTAATTCATATTTTGCACCTTGCTCACCTTGGGTGAATACCGAGTAAGCTGAGCTGTTTGTTTTATTGTTTGCATATGAATACAAAATATGTTGGCTATCTGTTCTGCAATATATAATTCAACACTTCTGTTCAATGTCAAGGTTAGTTAATGCGTTTGCTTGGGAAACTGCATACATTAATGTTCATGGGAAGTCCTGGGACTGAAAGAGGCAGTTGCTCCATGTACTTGCACTTTGCGTTCTTTTTAGAACTTCATTAATATTTTGATTTGTGCACATTTTTAAAGCAATGACACATCTTAATCCTAGCCTAATATGGTACTATGGGGACGGCAATGTGGGACAGATATGCCAGGAAGTGTCACTGGAGCCAAGTTATACCTGGCTGATGAGTCGTAACTAGGGTAAAACTGGTCCTTGGTTGCTTGTAATCGGGTTCAGGGAGGACCTGGGGGCATATTTACAAATAAATGACAGTGAGCCAATTTAGTAGCGCTGAACTGCGTCATTTAAAAAATGCAGGGATGCGCCGTATTCACAAGTATACCGCACATCCTTGTGTTTTCCCAAGTGCAGGCCCTAAGAAAGATGCCTAGCGTCATCGCAGACACCCTTGTGCCATGGTGCAAGGGTGCTGCATATACGAGACACCTTCCTACACATAAACAACCATTAATCACAATTTGCTCCTTCTATGTGTGCAGCACACATAGAAGGAGCAAATAAATTATGAGAAATACAAGTATTTCTCCTCGTTAGTCCAGTCTAATGTCTGCTTTTCATCCTTGTAAATCCAGGTCAGCGTCAAAAAGCAATGGATGCTGCAGTGGATAGCCCACAGCAACAACCATTGCACACCCCTTTCATGCAGAAACTGCGTGAAAAGGGGCCATATTAACAAGGCGCAATTAAGCCATGCAAAGTGGCTTAGCACCACTTTGTAAATATGGTATCATGCAACGATGTCTCAAAGAGAGTCAATAAGAAAGATACAAATTATTGCAGTAATTTAATTACACAAAGAACACATAATCATATTTTCATGTTCAAGAATTCATATTTGTCAAAAGAAATTGTTGATTGAATATTTTACAAAGAGATCTCATGGCAGCATCAATAATGGTTTTAGATTGTGTTTAAAGTGCAAGGTGAACACTTACTGGCAGATGCATCAACCAAATACCTCCCGGTAAAATAGCGAATCGGTAAAACAGGTCGTTACCGAACACAAAACCTGAAATCCCAATGCATCAACCCCAATACCAAAAATGTTTAAAAATCGCAAAAAAACTCCAGCGGTAAATTACCGAATCGCAAATAGCGATTCGGTAATACCGAGTAAAACACAAAATACTGAATCGCTATTAAAAAGTCGCTACGAAATGCATAAAAAAGCACAAATAACGAAAATGCACAAAATCGCTATTTAGCATGAGCAAAATAGAGGGAATCTCAAACAGGAGGTAAAGTTGGTTGAAGGAAAAAAAAAGATAAAAAAAATTCAGACAGGTGTATACAATCAGAAACCCTCCAACTATGCCTCTGGAGACCCTACATGTATTCCAAAATGGCTGCCCTCTACGTGCTTGCTAGGAGGATGAGAATCAATGCTGCGGCACAGCGCAGGAGGAGGATCCAGGAGAGGGTATTCAGGGTGCGCATCACATTGCTGGGCCAGACTGAGGAACTAATCTATGACAAGTACAGATTGAATCGTGCAATGATCATGCGCCTCATTTCTGGCTTGGAACCACTACTGCAGCATCAAACCCGTAGGACCAATGCCATCCCTGCCTACGTCCAGGTCCTATGCAGCCTGCACCTGCTGGTGTCTGGAAGTTTCCATGGGGTTGTAGCAATAGCCGGAGGCATGTCGCAAAGCGCACTTTCACGCTTCTTCCGCAAATTCCTAGATGTCATGCTGACATTGATTCATACCCACATCACCTTCCCCACAACCCCACAGCAGTTGAACCGCACCAAACAGGACTTCTACCAGGTGGCACAATTTCCCCATGTCATAGGATGCGTTGCCTGCTTGGATGTCCCCATCTGTCCCCCCTCAGCCAACGAATACATATTCCGCAACCGGAAGTCCTATCACTCCATTAACGTGCAGGTTGTGTGCAATGTCCAGCACATCATAACGGACATTGTAGCACAATTTCCTGGAAGCACACACAACGCATACATATTCCGACACAGTGGCATCCACAGGCGTCTGCTCAATGGTGAATTTGGAGAGGGACACCTACTAGGTACATACTTATGCCTAATCATTAACTCCATCCTCACATATGTAATTGTATTCATGCCGCTAACCCTTTGCTCCCCACCTTGCAGGTGACAGCGCATATGCCTTGCGTGAATATCTCCTCAGTCCCTACCTCAACCCAGCAACACCTCAGGAGCAGCGCTACAACGCAGCACATATCAGTACCAGGAATGTGGTAGAGCGAACCTTTGGCATCCTCAAGTGTCGCTTCCGGATCCTACACAAGACAGGAGGTGCCTTGCAGTATGACCCGGTAACCTGCTGCCGGATAATAGCGGTGTGTGCCATGCTGCACAACATTGCCACAAGAAGGGGGATACCAATAGAGGTGGACAGAGATGACAACTTTTGTGCACAGCAACCCCCCCCCCCCACAACACCAACAGGCACACATGCCTAACACAGCTGAAGGTCAAAGGAGGCGGACATACATCTCACAACATGTATTTGTTCCCTAAGCAAGCGCCGGGACACCCACTGCGGGTAGCTGTGCGCTATATAAGCTCAACTACATTTACATTTACATTTACATTTACAACATCACTTCAGAGACAGGTAAGAATGAGCCATCACTACATAATCTGGTGTGCAAATGTTTAATACACATGAGCACTTGTCAGGTGAATATGAATGATACGTCTACATGACGCAGACTCGAAACATTGTTAAGAATACATATCCATTGTCATCATGGGAATATCTTGAAGTAATGTAGGTGGCCCATGGTTACATCACCATGGCCAAATACCCGGTAGTACATGGCTATTGGCGCCTTCCACGTACCCCAAGCCTCCTGTCGCGTGACTCCTCCTCATCACCACGATGTGTGTCAGTGGCTGTGGAGCTGCGCAAACTGCGCCTCCTATCGCTGGGATCCGGCACAGGGACGCTGCTGACGCTTGATGCCGCCTCACTCCCCTCCTCCACTCCCAAATTGCTGGCACTAAAAGTCTCAGACTGCAGATGCTCGACTGCAGTGGTCACTTGGCCCAAGGCCCTGGCTACATCACCACAGTAATGGCCCAGGTCGACCTGCGGTGACACAGATCTCCGTGAAAGTACAGCTGTGCTGTTGCAGAGCTTTGTGATGGTCCTAATGGATGCATTGGAACGGAGCAAGTTCTGGCGATGCCTCCTGCACTCGCTGTGTTGCCCTGCTAGGACAGCATGGGTTAGCTCCTGTAGGCACAGTTTGATGTCTCTGTTAACCTCAGCAATGCCTGTGGTAATTTCACGCACAGCGTCTTTCATCGTGCCCATTTTGCTAGCCAATTTTGCCATGTTAATGTTAATTGCTCCCATGTGTCTCCCCTGCAGGCGCTGAATACGCAACATCCATGACTCAACCACACCGTAGCCGTGTGTAGGCTCTTCAGATCCCTCTGCAAGTCTTCCCAGGGACCTGCCCTGCTGTCTCACTCGGAAACGTGCTGGTGTTTGAGCTGGCGGAGTGACAATTGACTGTTGTGGGACACTTGTGGCTGCTAGCCTCTGCTCCATCTCCATCACCTGCAGGGAGGAGACAATTGCCCTGCGGCTTGGTGGTGTTGTCCGGGGTGGTGGTGGTGTGGTGGTGATGGTGTTGGCGGTGGTGGTGGTGTTGGTGGTGATTTGGCATGACGTCCCTGCGGAGTTTCTACAACGCTCCCTGCCGGTGTTTTTGATATGATGAGGCGTCCACTGTCATCAGAGTCCAGGGGTGATGCATCTGTGTGTGAAACAGTGCATTGTTATAATTTTGTCTAAATGTATATGTTTTGCATTCTTTCTACATCATAAATGACATATTTGGACCGACTGTTTGCCCTGTGCTGCTGGTCTCATTTCTTTAACATTGGGGATCATACATGCACACTTGGATGATATGACTACAACTCCCATGATGCAACACTTCGTTGAGGGCATATGTGTTAGGCACTTCTACCTGTGCACTGTGATTGGCCTGGGGGGATGGGCATGGGTAGACAACACGCTGTGTATCAGCACTGGCATTCACCTTACCTTGTTCTCCTGGCGCAGCGCCGGAAGTGTCCAATTGGGTGACCCCCACGACTCCCTCAGGTTCAATAGTACCCTCAACAAGGTCCTCAAGGGCTGTGTTGGGTGTTACTGTGGATGTCCCCCCTCCTGTGCCAGCTGCATCCTTCACTCTTTCAGAAATCCTCTCCTTCGCACTTTTTCTGAGGTCATACCACCTCTTCTTTAGGTCGTCTATGCTGCGGTGCGTGACTCCAACAGCATTTACCCTCTCCTTGATGCGCAGCCAGATCTTGCGCTTCTCCGCCTCAGGCACCTTTAGTGACAGCTTACCAAACAGCCTGTCATGCTTGCTGCTCACCCCCTCGATCAGAAGTTCCAGTTCTTTGTCAGAAAACTTCCTCTTCCTGGGCGTGTCTGTGTTTTGGGGTGCATCCTTCTCCATCCTGGAATGCAGTGGTATTGCTGGTTTGTGGGATCAGTGTTTTTCTCCTCAGCTCCTGTGCTCTGCCTCCTCTTCTGAGCTCCTCAGGGCACTGAATGAATCATGGGCTGGAAGACTTCCTGGTTGTGATGTCATCAACCTGTTTCTGATGTGACTATTTTTTTGCGAATTAGCTAATACTGAACTCGCAAATACCAATTCGGTATTTGCTAATTCGGTATTTGCTATTCTTTATTTTGGACTCTTGCTATCGTGGCTTCGGTATATTTTAACGATTGTTAGCGATTCAGTAAAAATTACTGAATCTGTTGATGCATCGCGGAAAACGAATCCTTATTTGCGATTCCTTATTTATCACTAATAAGGACTTGTTTTACCGATTTTTGATGCATATGCCCAATAGTGGTCATGAAAGAAGTGGTTAAACAGAGCATGTGGAATACGTAAAGAAACAAAGAAAACAGCATATGGATTGTAAGTTATTTGATGCAGAAATTATCCATGAACATTGATTTCATAATAGAAACAGTGAAAGAATCATAACATAATTAGAAATTCCAATCGGGCTGATAAAAGTTGACCGTGTTTTGACCTTCGTAACTCGAGGTCTTCTTCAGGACACAAATAGAAAGTTTTCTAAAAGGAATCCAAGGCAGGATGTTGGAGTTATATGACCAGAAACATCCAAAGCTGGGCCAGTGCTAGTACTCACCAGTGAAGCGAGATTGAGTCCATGATGTTCCAGGTTTGGATGGAACCCGTCATTTATCCTAACCTGGCACAAGTGAGGACCTAAACGCACAATTTGCTCTCATAGCCTGGATCTAGGAATTGTCCAGCTCAAATGTGATATTCCTTTAAGATTCATCATGGACTCAATTTTGCTTCACTGGTGACCAGTGACACTGGCCCAGCTTTGGATGTATCTGCTGCATATAACTCCAACATCGTGCCTTGGATTCCTTTCAGCAATCTTTGCATTTGTGTTCTTATGTCCTGAAGAATATCATTCAGCACCTTAATCTTGAATACCTAGGATTCACAGGTTTGGGATGCACGAGTTTTCCGTGTTTTCAAAAATTCTAAAATATTGGCAATGTTAGGACCTCATTGGTCACTGACCTTATGAAGAAGTATTGTTTTAGTTGGGGGCATGGCTTGGTGCGGGGCAAGATGGCAGTGCTGTAGATCTGCTCCGCCGGCCACCGCAAATGAATCCTGCAATATCCTGCCCTTAATGCAACAACTACCCTTGCCGTAGCTGGACAAGAGCTTCTGACACCTTCCCCCGGCGCTTGAGTGAGCCGGGTGCTGCGCGGGGAGCTACGGTGGCGGGAAGCGGAGATCGGACCCGCTGGCTGCCTGGGGACTCGGCGGTTGCCGCTTCTGCCGCGGACGACTATAGCTGCTGCCTCTCGCGGACACCCTTCGGTGAAGTGGGTGAGTGACTGCACACCCCCACGCTGCTCCTGTAAAGTGCCCTGGGCGGACCTCGAGTTCCGCGACGGCGGAGGAGGGCTGCTGGTCCTGGGCTCACGCAAGTGGCCGGTTTCGGGGTCCACACTAGGCCGCGAGCGAACCTCTGCTTCTCGGCCCTCGGGGACCTGATAGGCTGCTGAGATAAAGGCGATAGAACACTCCTCTGCTGCCCCTGCACTACAGAGACTACTCGGCAGTGAGAGCATAAGCGCTGGGGCCCCCCACTGCAAATTACCAATTAATACGGATCGCTGCATGTTGGCTGGAGCCTGGCACCCCTCCCCCTTTGTGAGGTCCAGTGATGGCCTGGTGACACACGTGCCAGTGGATTGGAACAGGACCTGTGGATACGGCCTGCGAGGCTGTTGTGCTGCCCATATCAGCTTTCAGGGACATTGTGAGGCGGGCTTGGCGCAGTCCCCGCAGCCTTCCGTGCCCCAGTGAGCGTAGACGTGCGCTTAACCGGACATTGGGGCTTTCTGACCACGTGGAGCGAGGGTGTAAATCCTGTCCTAACTGAGTGTGGGCATAAGCGTAGTTGCAGCACATCACCGATTGTGCCCTGTACTACGTGGAAGGGGCACCCAGGGACGCGGCGCTGACCAGAGCGGGACGGCAGAGGTGATACACATTGGCTTGGTTGCCCCACAGGAGGCTTAAGTACACTGCGACGAAACCCGCGCCTGCTTGTGCTGTTGTGCATCGACTGGCTGACGGCTAGCGCATCCACCTTGAGAAGGTACTATGGGCAAGCCGGACAAGGCCCAGCCCAAGTTGACATTTGAGCTTCGCAAAAATGGCAAGCCGCCACACTCTGAGGCATCGGACACTGAGCAGGACTCCGCCTCACAGGGCCCTACCGCCTTGGAAACAGCACTGGCGGCGATTCAATCCAGCCTCCAAGCAATAGATGGCAAGATTGAGGCCCTCAATGGTCGAATGGACCAGTTCTCCGCCAAGCTCGATAAACAAGCGACCAGGATTGGGTAGGCGGAACAGCGGATCTCCGACGCGGAAGAAGGACTCCAACAGGTGGCGGTGAAAACGTCGGACATTACTAAAATTCTGGCGGTCATTCAAGTGAAGAATGAAGATATTGAAGCGCGTTCGAGGCGCAATAATATACGCGTCCTTGGCCTGTGGGAGACGACCAATGTGGGGCGCCTGGAGGACTACGTCGAAACTATGCGCAGTGAGATCTGTGGAGTGGATGAACTGTCCCCCATGTTTGCTGTAGATAGGCCTCATCGCTCGCTGGCGACTCGACCGCCCCCTGGCACACCGCCGAGACCTATCATTATACGCCTGTTGAACTACAGAGACAGAGACACGGTCTTGCGTATTACCAGGCAAAAGGGCAAAGTCATCTCCCAAAACAACCAACTATCGTTTTACCTGAATTTCACCGCACAGGTGCAGGCGGCGCGAAAGGAATTCCAAAATGTGAAGCGGCTGCTTCAACGAGAAGAGATACCGTATGCCATGTTATATCCAGCGAGGCTGCGTATTGGAGAGTTTGAAGGGGGAAAGATCTTCGCGACACCAAAGCAGGAGATGGCGTACGCTAAGTCTTTGCAAAAACGTCGCAGTTCTCAGGGTGATGTTGAGGACTGATTTGAACATGCCTAGTGTTACTTATCCACACGTGACAGTGGTCCGCATGACATCAAGTAATGTTGCTGCGGGGGCATAGGGGGGTATGGAAACGCTTTGAGAGCTGCTGGGTTGGGTATGTCGAGGCTGGAAATTATGGCTGGGAATGGTCTGCTTTTATTGCTCTTTTTATGCCCTTGCATGTATTTGTTTTGCCCCCCAGGGGGAGGGTGCCCTCGCTCTAGCTGATTGCAATGTAGCTATATATGACCTGATTCTCTTGCTGACGGTTGGGAGTTGGCGCGGAGCAAAGGTTCTTGATGCAAAGCTGTGGTGGCCCACTTCCGCCTTGTGCCGGGAGTGCAAGTCGCCGCCACAGCCCTCAGTGGGTATGACCCAAAACTCACAGTGTGTGGTATTGGGGATGGGAGAGTTGTGTCTTTGGAGGGTTGGGATTGCCAAAGTGGGAGCGGGGTTGGGGGCCCGGGCCTATTTTTTGCTGGTGCGATTGGATCTGGACGTATGCTCTTTGTTTTGTGCACCATTGCGAGGGTGCTGACGTTCCTGCTGTTGGGGAGTGGCGCTGGCTCATGACTGCTGATGGTTGGCATGATGACGGGTGAGACGTACAAATGCATCACCTGGAATGTGCGAGGGCTAAACACACCTAAGAAAACCAGGCAGGTCCTGGCGCATTTAGATAGACACGGGGTGCACATTGCTCTCTTGCAGGAGACCCACTTAACTAAACACACTGAAGGCCCCATAGCTCGCCGTTGGGCTGCCTATCGACTGGCCTCCTCTTACACAAATTATGCCCGAGGGGTCATGATACTAGTTAAAAAAGGCACGCCATTTCAACCGTTGGAGTCTTGTGTTGATGGAGAGGGGCGCTGGGCTGCGGTGAGGGACAAACTGGGAAGGGTAATAGTGACTATAGCTAATGTATATGGCCATGTGGTGGATGAGCCATCTTCGCTTTCCTCCCTGTTCCACTTGTTGCGTACTTGGCCGGAATCGGCACTGTTGCTTGGAGGGGACTTGAACACATGCTTAGACCCCCGCTTTGATAGGTCCGCCCTGGCCGGCAATCGCATGGTGAAGACCACCCAATGTGTCCAAAGCTTCATGGAGGAGCTTAGTCTGACTTACGCATGGCGTCAGCGACATGCGGGGGTAATGGAGGGTACACATATTACACCGGCCCATAACACATGGTCCCGTCTGGACTATTGGCTGCTGGATGGGCTGGCTAATGGCTGGGTGATGGGCGTTGCCGTACTTCCTAGGACATTATCAGATCATAACCCGGTAATGCTACAGATGGCGATACCACACAACCTGCGCCGCCCCTTGACCAGGCGATTACGGGCGGATTCCCTCTTAGACCCTTTATACGAGGACACCATACACAAAGCAATAGTCCAGTACTTCGATCTGAATGTGGGGAAGGTAGACAGTGCAGCTACCTTATGGGAAGCGTTCAAGGTCACAATTCGCGGGGTATGTATAGGCACATCGGCGGGTATACTGCGGGACCTGAGAGGGCAATTGAGACGCACCGAGGAGAAATTGCAGGAATTGGAGGCGTCATATGATGCTCTGCCCACGTTTGACACATTAGCGCAAATACGAGAATCTACTGAGGAGTTTAATTCCTTGGCAAACTCGGAGATAAAATATATATCCAAGAGATTTGTAGCGAGGGCCTATGGGGATGGCGGCAGGCCTGGCAGAGTGCTGTCCAGCCGGCTCATAGAACGCGCTGATGCTCCGTTGATAGACCATATAGTGGATGACGCTGGTGCGGACCACTTCACTCCTGAGGCTGTCCTTGACCAATTTCATGCGTTCTATGAGAAACTCTAAACGTCCCAGGGTGATATGTCAGAAACCGCTCTTCACGAGTACCTGTCTGATACGGCCTGCGCTTGGCTGTCGGATGTTCACAGAAAATTTCTCAGCCTTCCCATTGACGAGGCTGATGTCAAGGAGGCCATACTATCCCTGCCCAATAACAAAGCCCCGGTGACAGACGGCCTATCGGCGGAATTTTACAAACGCTTTGTTGACCTGCTTACACCCCACATTCTAGCAATGTATGCTGATGCGCACGAGGTGGGCTATCTCCCTCCGTCCTTGAGACAGGCACTCATCATCACTCTGTTGAAGAAGGATAAAACCCCCACTAGGTGCGAATCCTATCGTCCCTTATCCCTCATCAATATTGATGCCAAAATACTCGCAAAGATTCTGGCTACTAAATTGCATCCTCTAATGCCCTTACTGGTCTTGCCAGACCAATCCAGATTTATTCAGAATCGGTCCATGTCATGGAATCTCAGGACGATTTTTGCTATGTTCCATGTGCTCAACCCTGAGTTGCCCGCCGTGGTGGTCCTTCTGGACGCGGCCAAGGCGTTTGATTCGATTGAATGGAAATACATGAGAAGTATTCTGTACAGGATGGGATTTCCTCCTGTCTTTGTACGTTGGATACAAATCCTCTACGTAGATGTTTCAGCAAGAGTGAGGGTCGGTGGTCTCACCTCGGAACCTCTGGTCATCCAACGGGGCACTAGACAGGGATGCCCACTGTCTCCATTCCTATTTGCTATAGAGCTGGAGCCCCTAGCATGTAGGATTCGGCAGGGGCATAGAGCAGCTGTGTTGAATTTTAACAATAGGCCGGTTGGTATCTCCGCCTACGCGGATGATATGGTATTATATATCAGGGAGCCGCAGCTGTATCTGTCTCGCGTAATTCGCGAATACATCCGGTTCGGTCTTTTCTCCGGCCTGCACATAAATTGGGAGAAATCTGTCATTGTCCCCCTCACTCCAGCGACCAGGGCACCTCAGGTGGAATATCCACTGCTGTGGACTGAAGACCCGGTAAAATATCTGGGCATCTGGATCCATCGTGACCCCACGATTGTGGTCCGGGAGAACTACGGACGGGCCTACACGGAATTGGTGCGACAGGTTGATCGCTGGGTGACGCTGCCTCTGTCACTAGCGGACCGCATCGCGCTGATCAAAATGGTGGTGCTCCCTAAACTCTTATATTTATTTTGCAATGTTCCTATCCGCTTGAACAAACAATTCTTCAAGACTGTACAGACGCAACTGCTCCGACTAGTATGGGGTGCGAAACCCCCGAGGATCGGCTGGGCCACGCTTACTCTGCCATTTGCTAAAGGGGGTTTCTGTGCTCCAGACATTTATGTATATTATCTGTGTGGTCTGGCCCAATATGCTTTTTTTTTGGTTCCGTCCGCATGGTTTCATACCCCACGTGGCGGTGGAAGAGGGGGATGCAGGTGATATTCCTCTACAAGTCATCATCACACATATTCATAGATCGACACCTAGGGCAGAGATAAACACCATCGATGCCACAATATTGGCCTGGCACGCCATTGGCAGACGTACTGATAGACTACCCTTGTATGCCCCAACCCTGGCTATAGAGGGGCACAGCACCATCTCAGTAGCAAGGGAGAGGGGTTCGATATGTGCACTTAAAGAGGTGGGTATTTCGGTGCTCGGTGACTTATACGACGGAGGGACGTATGTTTCGGAGGGGGACTTGAGGTACATCTCTAACCCTACACCATTGTTCACTTACACCTGCTATTGCCTACGTAGGGCTATGAGAGACCACTATCCTAGCTTCCCGGCGGAACCACTGGTCTCCCGGTCATTGCAGTTGGTGCTCACTGCGGCTACTAGGAACCACTTACTCACTCGATTATACAAGGCGTACAGGAAGAGTTTGTGCCTCTGGAAGACAAAAGCCTGCGGCGCTAGAACACAATACTGGACTCACAAATAACGGGGGACATGTGGGAACAGATTTGCATGGTGACGGGGAGACTATCGTCCAACAGTAATTTACGCATTATACACCTAAAGTTCATACACCAAGCCTATCATACCCCCAGGAAACTTCATAAAATGGGCCTTAGGGACAGTGACTGCTGCCGGCGCTGTAGACAGGAAGGAGCAGACTTCGTACATTTAGCGTGGCAATGCCCAGGGATTCACACTTACTGGATGTAGGTGTTAAAATTGTTGTACACTATGACGGGCCACTCACTGACCTGCACCCCATTGGTGTGCCTGCTGGGGTACGTGCTTGAGTTGAGGGGGGTGGTGGGGCGCTTTGTAAGAGTAGCCCTGTTATTGGCCAAGAGGCGGGTACTGGTCACATGGGATGGGAGGATGCGTCCGAAGTCCACCAAGTGGCTCATCGACATGGTGTATTGTCATGAGCAATTGACCCTGTATGCTGAAGAACTACCGAAGAGCTCTCGGCCTAAAGACATATGGGGTCCGCTGAAAGAATACTTGTTGGCCTGCAGCGAGCAAGAAGGAGTTGATGAGGCCACGTGAGGAGTGAACTGTGACTTTGTGTAGCGTGGGGCTTGCCATTCATGACTCTATAGTCATTGTGAAAGCGCATCTATCTGTGCAGACGTCGGCACCGGCAATGTGAATGTACTTATTGAGATTACTGTATACTTTCTTTGATGACGGGAAAACTGTCTCGGGCGGTGAGGGGGGGTTGTTATGTTGGATATTATTGTTCTTCTTTAAAATGTCACTGAGCTGTAACATTGCTGTGCCTTGTTGCTACTGATCAATAAAAAAAAAGTATTGTTTTAGTTGGCACAACTTATGAAGGATACTCTTTATTGTGATCCTTGCTTCACTTTTGTTGCATGCAGGTCAGCAATCACTCCAGGATGTAAGACAAATTCCAAAGTATGTGTTGAGTGCCCTTTCATCTATATCAAGCAGAGTTCTCTCTTGTTTTCTGTCGCACATTTCAAGGTTCTTGTGGGTTGTAACTCAATTGTTTCTTCTGTGACATTCACTTTTTTAGCAACACCAAGATGTAATTCATTTTTGGTATGTGTGGAGTAATTTTCTCTGCTCACTAGGGGCCAGATGTACGACCATTTTTGTATGCGCAAATGGGTTTGCGAACCCATTTGCGGATACAAAAATAGCATGGGGAATGTACAAACCCTATTTTGTGAGTCTCAATTTTTGCAATTCACAAAATAGGGTTTTGCAGCTCGCTATTAGGAAGGGGCGTTCCCTTCCTAATAGCGACCGCAACCCTATGTAAGAATGTTTTACGTCTGCAATTGCGGTTGCAAAACACTTGCAAATGAACACCCTGTTCAAGAGGGTGGTAATGGGGTCGCAAAAGGGAAGGGGTCCCCACGGGCCCCCTTCCTCTTTGCAAGCACAGGGGAAAATATTTTTTAAGGGCAAGAATGGTCCTGAGGGACCACTTCCTGCCCTTAAAAAATTGAACAAACACACCCGCACATGCACACAAACGCACACCGCCCCCCCCTCACAGACACGTACACAAACCTGGTACTGCCGTACAGGCTGCAGTATACACAATCTCTCTTTAAACCCCCACCAGCTCCTCACACACACTAACCAAACTATCTGTATCTTACATTCAAAAAGTCATCATCGTAAGTCCCGTAGTATAAGCAAAGGTTCGGCTTTGGGGTCTTTATTTATTACATTTCCATGTATATTTATCATATTTATTTTTACTCACTTTACTAACGTACATACACACTTATTTAATTCTCCGTGCGCGAGAGTGGGCTTATAATAATGCTTAATTAGGCAAGCATTGCGGCAATAGCTGCATTGTGAGGCTCCTTCCTCCATAGACTGGCAAGAGGCTGCTCTCGGGCCAACAATGAGCCACTCATGAGATTCAGCGAAATGTGCGCAGAATAACACTCAAATGCAACCATTTTGTGATGAATCCGGATACTTCTTTTTTACTGTAGTAAATATTTAGTCTACTTCTCACTGCTTATGCTTCCATTAGACTGCCTTTTGGATCCTTTTCCTGAATTGCAGCCACCTTGCCTTTACTTTACTTTTTTAAGTTTGCTTCTCCCATTGATTGTTATGATGTTAAATATAACAATATGTAGCAAGGATTATATTAAGCAAATATTTTCTACTAGCATGTTAGCCCCTCTATGATGTTATCCTTGTATGGTTTAAAGAACTGTAATTAAAATGTGTAGTTTTTGTTGGGGGGTGGGGCGGTTACCCACATATTACAAATAGAAAATGTGTTAAGCATAATGAAATCTTGTAATGCACTGTATAGTAACTATATTAACTCTTAGAGAACACATATCTAATGAAATACAGGAATTCACTCAAACATTTAGTTAAAGTTCAACACTTTTGTTAACATAATTCAAATAATTGCACGAAATGTTAATGGCAACCAGTCATAACATTGTTATCACAGAAAACATTGGCAATATAATTACATATGCTTGCAAAGAATGGGGAAAGCAATACTATTGAACTTATTCCAGCAGGTATCAAATGGGAGTCTTAAGGGAAACAAAGGAAACATGGTTCATAATTACCAAAGGAAATGCCTGAGCCTGCACCCATCCACTATTACATACAAATGTTATTGAGGCACAAGGAAGGGGTGCCAAGAGTCAACCCTTCCTTAATGAGGCACAAGCAGGCTGGAAGGCCCACTTGCTTTCTAAGCCATAAGCAAATTCGCCCTTTGCTACTTAAGATTCCCCTTAAGTCCAGGTGTTAGGCAGTCAGCTAGAAGTCTGCCTTCACAGGAAGACTTTGAATAGCCTGTCAAATGTGCCTTTCTGTATTTATTCACATCTAAACATTAATGCAGACATGAAAACAAATCGCTTTCCATCAGTATTTATGTGGGGATATGCTGATACATGGATCACTGAGCCCCGTATTTATAGGTGAGGGTGCAGTAGTGAACACATTGCATAGCCTGCACAGCTTCAAAAGCCTATATATTTCTATATTCGATTAAAAAAGCCTACGAATACCAGTCTTGCAGCACATACCAAATGGCTGAATATAAAAATCATTAGTCACCATGATTTATGTTGCAAAAAATGACTTTCATAATTTTTCTAGTTCATTGTCTTAAGAAAAATCACTTTGCCTAGTGACTTTAATCTGCCTCTGGCTGGGCTCCTTGCAACTCAAACGTAATTGGTTTCCCTCACAATTCCATTCTCGGGAAAGGTGCTTCATGGCCATTCAGAAATCCTCCCCAATCAAAAGGCTGGCAAAGCTCCAGCCCCCCCTCCGAGTAGACATTCGTTTGTAAAATGCAGTTAGCCACTTATCAAAGATTGGCTTAAACAAAAACCCATCAATCTGTCAGTGCATTCTGTCTCAGCAACCGTGTCAAAAGAATTCGACCCTGGTGAAAAAACTGTTTCCCTAATGAGCATCTTATTTGTGTCTACACTTAGAGTTTCACAACCATACGTAACAAGCATTTGCAATGCAATAGGTCTCGCATTAGGAAAGTTTGAGCTATTGGTATTGTAAATGACAAATTCTTTATTTATGTGTTGGTTTTGAAAATAGCGAATTTAATAGCTTTTTCATTTACAATGCCAATAGTTTTAACTTTCACAAATGTGACACCTATAGCATTTGTAATGCAATATGTGTTATATTAACGTGACTTCGATGTATTGATATTACAAATCAAAATGGTTTTTACATTTTTTTTATAATTAATTCTTAAATTAAAGTTATTGTAATTTATAATGGCAATAGCTGAATCAAAACAAAAGAGTCAAAGATAACACCGGATGTACCAGCTAAAAGTCAATTCATAACAGTAGTAAAGAAAGACACCGTGTGTTAGTTTAGTGAAAGTGCACAAAAAACTTGTGAAAAGAGTAAACACTGTATATTGAGTGAAATGAAATAAAATAAAGTGGCACAAACCATGCCCGTGTGTTATATTGCAAAGGGTGGAGTGAAAATGCAACTGTATTCGGAAAAACAGTGACACAGTAAAACCAACGTTTAGCAACGTGTGCTCTAAACATAGAGTGTCATGATGCAGGCGATCTGTAACACACTTACTCAAACCGGAAGTGAAGGAATAGCCTGCTACTATATTTCCAACCGATAGCAGTAATGAATCTAAGTCAATGGAGATAGAGCCCCAATGTTAGCATTAGCGATTACAAATAATAATAACCTAACGTTTGGCAAAATGCTAGAAAAATATACTCACTAAAACACTGCTCTAATGTTGCCACGCTGGAGATTGAAACTCGAGATGGGAAATCTAAACAAGACTGAGGGCATTGCTGTGGGGAGGGGGGAGGAGAAATTCGACACGGCGGGCAGGGGAGGGGGCGGAGCGGGGAGAGCGGCATGAGGATGTGAAGCAGCAGGGGCCTTTGAAGTGAAGCTAAGCTTCACTTCAAAGGTGTGGGAGGAGTGCGGCTCAGGCAGAGCGCACGCTGGGGGAAGCTTGTGTGGCGGAGCGGGAAGAGCTGCTGGGGAACAGATGGCTGTCGATTTGATGCTGTGCACGCGCATTTTAGGTCAATGCGCTTGTGCATTGACCTAAAAGCGCACGGGCACAGCATCAAATCGCCAGTTAGTTTAAGTCTGTTTAAGCCCCTATAGTCTCGCTCCGCTCAATGCGCATGCGCATTGACAGGTCGCGAGACCTAAAAAGGAGGTCACATCTATGGCTTCTTTTGAAGTATAGACTTCCAGCAGACTGTAACATGCCTGTCTGCGTAGGGAAGGTGGAGTGCACAGAAGGCATGTTTTTTGCTTGGACTTCAATAAATCAATCAATCAGTAATCTTATAAAGCGCAGACTAATCACCCGTGAGGGTTTCAAGGCGCTGAGACTTAAAAAGACTAGAGGAGATGGGTTTTAGGAGGAACTAGAGAAGGGTGATAGTGAAACCTAGCACCCTATTGTGATCGTCTCTCTCAGGGTAATGAAGCAGAGCAGTCCAAGGGGAGGTGCTGTGGGCTAGTAATAAATAGGGCAACATTATAACATAAAAAAGGTTCACCTATTGTCATCAAATATCTCATTGCTGCTTTATGTGAACTGATGTTCTGTGCAACAAACAATGGTTTAAGATTAAAAAAAAACTAAAATTGAAATAAAATGTACAAAATAATAGAAAGGGCAATGTGCTTTGTTTACTTCAGTTGTCACAGGGACAAAGGGCCATATCAGGTGGGCGGAACTTCATAGTTGGAAAAGCGACTAGGTGGTGCACAATGCCACATCTCAATCTTGTCCGCACAAACCGATGCCACGCATTAGTCTTGCATGTTACAACATTATTTCCTCCCTCCTACGAGTTCAAAGATTTATAAAAGACGACCATTTTTTTGCTCTATGTTGGAGAAAGGTTTCTATAATCCTTCTCTTGGTTAGAGATAATATCTTGTTAGGATCTGACTAGTTAGATAAGTTAAAAAGACTGGCGAGGGAGGAATTAACATACAGTAGCCAAGGAATACTTAGTGCATCATTCAGAGTGAAACAGCCTAAAATAATTGATCTAGGAAAATCAGTTTCTTCCTTGACCCATATTGAAACCCACGAGGCTGTTTTCTGACCTCATGGTGTACAATAGTATTTGATGCCGAGGAAGGTAGGCATAAGTGTTTCAAAAAGCTAATTTCCTCTATTTGCAAGGCCAAGATATTTGTGTAACCCCGTAGGCCTGCCCCATAAAAGCTCTGGTCACTCATTTCACTTTGTAAATGGCTACCATCTCATTAAGGGGCCAATTCCCTAGTTTTGAAGAACATTTTAAAACCCGTTGTATGCCCTACTCTAAACAATTGGGGTGTTGCCAATGAAAAACTATTTACAGGATTTAGACTTGGGCTCACAAGCCGTGGTAAATGTTTTAGATTTGTTAATTACCATTTTCTTTTGGGAAATAAAATCTGCGAAGGCATTCATCAGTTTCTGGAGGCCCACGGGAGTCCGTGCTAATAATACAGCGTCATCAGCATATAACAATACACGTATTGGGTGACCAGCCACCTGTGGCCCATCAGCCTAAATCGTCTGTAAATGATTATCTACCCCATTAATAAAAATAAAAAAAGTATTGGCGCTAGCACACACCCTTGCTGAATGCCTCACGCCACTTTAAATTTGTCCGAACATCCCCCCCAGGGGCCAAACCGTACTTGGCTGGTTAAAATCTCATAAAGACGGGAGAGACACTCGATAATTTGCCTTGGTGCTCCAAGGGAGATCAAAGTTGACCAAAGTAAGTTATTGTCGACCAGTTTGAAGGTGTTACTTAAATCAGCAAAGAATAAATAAAGTGTGCCTGCCTTGTCCCTAGTATATTTTCCAATAAATAGCTCTAGATTGGTAAATTTTTCAATGGTTCCCAACTGTTTTCTGAAACCGAACTGCACCGGGGATACAATAGATTGCTGAAGCACCCATTCCTCTAATCTTGTTAACAGGACTCTACTCATTAATTTCGAGGAGGAATCCAGGAGGGAAATAGGGCGGTCATTTTTGGGGTCTGTTTTATCCCTTTTTTTAAATATGGGTACAATAGTTGATTCACCCCAAGAAGATGGTATTGTATCTATTACGGATGAATTAAAGACCCTAGTTAGAATAGGTCCCCACAATTATGGGGCAGATTTAAAAACATCTACTGGCACACTTGTTGGGGCCTGGAGCCTGGGGCCTGACCCCTGGCACTGTCCTGAATATTCAGGTGAACTTCTTCATTGAAAAAATTCAAGGGGAAAGGATGTGGTCTCACGGCTAGACTGCCGACTTTGGAGCTGGGCAATCAAGGTTCGAGCCTGGGGGTCAACTCCACATCCTGTGATTCTGGGCAAAACACGTAATCTTCCCTTGCCTACCAAAAAAAATGAATAAGTCCCTATATAACGTAACTGGTGCTCATGTAAAGTGCTCCAATACCTTTGGGTCGAGTTCACACTATATAAATCTGCAAAAAAAAGAGAAGGCGCCCCCCTCACCCAATGGCTCTCAGTCTTGCCCTATGACCTTCTCACTACCTTGTTTAAAAATTTTGGAAAAATATTTTATGCATTTATCAATCAAAAAAATCGATCAATCAGGGGTTTATAAAGCACGCTACTCACCTGTGAAGGTCTCAAGGCGCTTGAGGGTTTGGGGGAACCTGCTCCGGTTCAGTTGAAGAGCCAGGTCTTGAGTTCCTTCCCGAATGTGTGCAGGGTTGGGGAGCTTCTAATGTTCACGGGGAGCTCGTTCCAGGTTTTGGCTGTGATGTAGGAGAAGGGTCTCCCACCGGTTCTGTTTCTGTGGATGCGGGGGACCTCTGCCAGGGCGAGGTCGGCGGAGCAGAGGTTCCTCTTGGGTACGGGGAAGGATACTCTCTTGTTGAGATATTTGGGTCTGATGTTGAGGGATTTGTAGGCATGGGTGAGGCATTTAAAGGTGACCCTCTTCTCGACGGGGAGCTAGTGGAGACCTCGTTGGTGTTGGGTCATGTGCTCATGGCGCGGTGTACCAAGGACGGATCTGGCTGCGTTGGTCTGGATGGTTTGGAGTTTGTGTAGAAGAGTTTTGTTGATTCTGGCGTACAGGGCGTTGCCATAGTCCAGTTTGCTGGTTATGAGTGCATGGGTAACTGTCCTTCTGCAGTTGGGGGGATCCATTTGAAGGTCTCACGGAGGATGCGAAGGCAGTTGAAATTAGTGGAGGCGACGGCGTTGATCTGGCGGTTCATGGAGAGGGAGGAGTCAAGGATGATGCCGAGGTTCAAAGCGTGGTCTGTTGGGGTGGGTGGGCTCCCGGTGGCAGAGGGCCACCAGGTGTTGTCCCAGACAGAGGTGCAGAGTTTGAGGATGAGGGCCTCGGTCTTCTCTGAGTTTAGCTTCAGGCAGCTGTGTTTCATCCAGGCTGCCACGTTCTTCATTCCTTCCTGGAAGCAGAGTCTGGCATCTTCGGGGTTCTTCGTGAGTGAGATTATGAGCTGGGTGTCATCGGCATAGAATACGATGCTGAGCCCATGCTCACAAGGGACAAAACAGTAGAACTCAGGGATATCATCGTTCTTTAGAAAGGGTGCATTCACTGTATCCCAAAAGAGTTTTGTATTCCTATTTTCTATACCATTGGCAAGTTTTTTCCCATGCTTCAGACTGCAGTGTCTTTTTCCTGGTGGCTATAGCTAATTTGTACTTATTCTGAAGAGAATTAATAACCAATCGATCTTGTGGGAAATTAGACAGGGCATGTTTAAGTGACTGTAATGCTTTTGTACAAGCACTATTGAACCATCTCCTTCTCTTGTTCTCCTGTGTATTTGGGAACCAAGTTTTTAATAGTAGCAATGATATAGCTAAAGTTTTCAAAAAATATATTTGTGGCAATATAGTCCTGGAGGCAATAGGTTGCTTCCCAATGTTAGACATAACTATTTTCCGGAGAATCGTACCGAGATCAACGCCCGTCCACTTGATTCCTACACCATTTATCCTAGAGGGATTAATACTATTTACTAGGTGTAAGGAAGCCTGCCTTTTTCCCCAAAAAAAGAACGGTAATGTAAGTGAACTGTGATCACTAAAAATTGAGGGTAGGATACTGAGGTTACCACACAAATCAATAGCAGAGACTGACACCAATACATGATCTATAATGAAAGACCAATTTCACCCAGTGAATGTTTGAACTAGTTCCCCATTAATACCACAGCACCTCTAAGTTGGTGAAGATCATATTTAGTGATGATTGAGTTTAGTGCTTCCCCATACTCATTATGACAAAAATGATCGTTATCCTCCCCATCCTGGTGTATATGACCACATGTCCGGGTGGTAGATCCTGCACATGCCTGAATATTAAAGTCACCTGCCCATACTAGTACAAAATCCGTATGGATAGAAGCTAGAAAGACTTCAAGGCCATGATCAAGGGTTGTGGCCACAGTACTATATGATGAATCGAAGATATTACAATTACAAGGCCTCTCCCTCCTTCTTTGTTCAGACACATTAATTGTGAATGAGGGCCCACTGATGCAATCTTTTTGTCATGTATAGAAATGTTATTAGAGATAAGTATCTGTAGTCCCCCTTTAGCCAAACCAGTTTGGGACCCTAGAGCTTCTAAAAAAGGTGAGGAATACCCTTATACTTGTACTGGACTTGTGCACCAGGTTCCTTGTATATATGATGTCATGGATAGATATGGTGTCAGCATTCCCTATCTTATTCAGTAGCCCATTCGCATTCCATGTTGCATGCCTAAACCCTCCCTCACAGGGCTGACATACATGATCCATATTTGGAGCACAAATAGATAAATTACAGGTGCTCATTACAAGTTGCGTTAACTGTCTTGGCTACAGCCAACCCACAGGCTGGGGGTATCCCAGGAATAGGTGTATGATCCTTGGGGGGCAGCTGACTTGCCTGAACAGGAATAAACTCCCCTCACTGGTAAATCCTTGGGTCCCCAGCATGAAGTAGGTTGGGACTGAGCCATTTCGTTATCATCTAAGGTACTCAGTACTTAGCATCTATAAGGCATTTCAAGGTCGGGGTAAAATGGCAGGTGCAGTCTCAGCAGCACCCTTGGTGCCTGTAGGTTCCATGCACCATTTTAATGTTGGCCTAGACTCGGTAGGTGTCAGTAAATAAACCCTAATGAGAGTATACTTATGTCTTGAGCAGCCTGGGTTTGTGGCCACACCTTTGTGTGGATACCTCTAACACCCCCAGGGTGCCTAAAATTAATACCTATGCAGTCACCCCCAATTTTTTTTTTCGAGTTGTCCGATCTACCCCACTCTCCTTGTAAACAGGATTTCATGTGCCCTGGTAGGTAGAAATGAACATTTGGAGCTAAGCCAGTGGACAACCTTTTTTTCAAACACTCCCTAACCCCTGGCTTCACTGGGGGGACATTAACATTTTGACTCTGTGAAGATTGGTCCTCAGCATGTGTCATGGTAACAGGCTACATAACAGACCCCCTATTCGCCTCCTGCACTTTGTCATCCACATTACACATTAGAACTTGACTAGAATAAGCCATAGCCTTGGCAGGAACAGGCATGCCTCCTATTGCACTATCCTGTCTCAAATCTGGTACTTGTGGTCCCTCATTTGGTGGAGTAACACGGGAGGAAGTTACCTTTTTCAATTCATCCCCTAACCTGCCACGTCATTCCTTGAGAGGCGGTAGTAGTTCATTAACAACAGTTAGTAGCTTCTCTCAAAATGGGGCCCAAGCCGGTTTAGCCAAAGGGTTACAGTTGTCAATCATCCCTTGCAAGAGAGGTATGTCCGGCAAGCTCGAGTTGACAGAGATATCATTCTGTGTCTTTCTTTTATGTTTAGCTGCAGGTGGTCGGGCTGTGGTTGGGGCTTTGGCTATAGTGGCCTGGCATGGGGATTTAGGAATTGATACTGATTCTGTCACATTGGGTATTTGGCAAGCTGTCATACTCTCGGACCCCTTTATGCATCCTGTATTCTGGCTGGCTTGATCGTTACTCGGACCAGACTGCTCCTTAGTAGATATTACACCCTCGGGTGGCCGATTTTGCCCATTCGCACACAGGGACATGCGCCATTCAGCTAAGTCTATTTATTTCGATAAAGCTCCCACTACGCAGGCAAGAAAAGTGTCTATAGTCAATCGCTCAGGAGTAGTAGTTGAATCATTAGAGGATTTTATGCCCCCAACCTTTTGTTTACCAATGCTGCTGGCTAATCATCTGGCACCACAGAAAAACAGGAGAGTATAAACGGAGGAAAGATTTACTTCGCACTGGCCCCTCGCAGACTTGTGGCTAGTGTCTTCGACTGACGATAAAATCCTAATAATGTATAGTATATTTAATATAGGCAGATGACAGTGCGCAGCACGGCTCTGGGCGCTGCTTGGGTGAGGGCAGTTCTCTGCAGACTGCTGTTCCGATGACAGGTTGAGGCTGGTGATTGACTCAGAGGCAGTTCTCTTATTTTCCACATCTACAACAGTAGTTGTGTGATTGTGTTAATAGATTTTCTTTTCCTTCAGCAGGTCTAAGTGAAGTTCTTGGGACTCACTGGCCACCTTCCTCATATGAGGTGCTGCCATTTTAAACGTCACGTATGGTGAGATTAATCTAGTGACTGCTGGGTTTATTGCAACCGATTTGTTTTTCCTAATCTCCACTTTCCTTTACTTCAATGGGGGCGAATATGCTCATACCTCTTTATACCGCCACCTTACACTTCTGTCACTGTATCACATGCTTACAAATTATTTTTCATCTCTCCTTTCTCCCTTATCATTGTATTCCAGCCATTAGGGCAGGGCCATCCTGCTGAGCATCACTGTCAGGGAGGAATGTTTATAAGTATTTAACCATGCAACAGTTGGTGTTGTTGCACCAAGGATATTCTGCTGCATAACTAATTACTTATAAAGTCCCAAAAGCGAGACCTATTTGCTATGCCAATGCTTGTTTTTAAAGGGGTGACCTGGATCACCAAGGACACCCCGATGCATAGTCTGTTGGGGCGACATGGGGAGCCCACTCGCAAGCTGCCCATCTGTCTCCCTGCCTGGATGCTACAGTTGTTTGCTGCTACAGGAGCCCACAATTGCATTTTCCCTGCATGCTTCATACTGGGTAGGTGTTGGTACTGTGGTGGCTGCAACACTCCCCCAAGACACAGGGAAGTGAAGAGAGTCCACTGTCACTGTGAGGGGGGCATCATAGTGCTCCCTCTTCCTCACATTTTTCTGGCCGGGGGATGGAATTCTGGGCCTCAATTTTTTCCTGCATTGGCCCTCGCTGACTCCTTTGTGATTGCGTTGGCCCCTGGGGAGATTGGGCCCACTGGAGACAATTGGAACACAATGGAGGGTGCCACCACCATGCCTGCTCCCTCAGGGACATGACTAAATCAATCCTGCACTGACCCTCATTCACTCTCCCATCCAGGTGTACTTTTAAAACTTGCGGCAGAGCCCCAAGCCCTCTGTTTCTCCATGTAGGTAATATTTAAATGGACAGTCTTCCAGGATGCATATCTCTGGTCCCGTTGGGCTATTTTCCTTGATCTTGGTAACATTTTGTTCCTTCCCTGGCCACCTGCTGCAGTTGCAACAGGTCTCCTTGTCTAATCTCGAATCCTCCTCTCCTCTTTCTTGGGCAACGTTGTCCAGGTCCTCCCCTAACTGGTCATCAGGTGGTGTAAGGGACCTGTCTCACAGGCCCTGGAGAAAACCACTAGTCCTGGGGTCAGCAGCAGGCAGAGTGTTTTGTCCACCAGTGCCTCAGGTGTCTTTTTCTTCCAGGTGTCCATGGTTTAGCACCATCCCAGTTCAGAGTAAAACTCTCTGGGGCAGATTAACAAGCCCTGTGCGCCACTTTTGGGCTGCTGCTGCATCACGCAATGGCGGCATAAAGCTAGCATCATGCTGCAGGGGATTTACAACGTGACACATCTAGGGAGATGCGTCACGTTGTAAAGCCCTGTGCCACATGAAACCTGTGTTAGGTTTCATGTGGGCGTACGGGCGCAGGGTGGGCGTTCCAGCGCAGGAACGCCTCGGAAAAGTGCCTGAGTGAAATCTACAAGATTTCACTCAGTCACTTTTCCGACCCCGCTGCGCCAAAACCTTGCACCTGCTTGAAGCAGGCGTAAGGTGTGATACGCCATGTGTAAGATAGTCCAGGTTGGCACAGTGCCGGAGTTGCGTCGAGCCTGCAACACAACTCCAGCACTGAGCCAGCCTTACTCCGGCAGATGCAACACACATCTGTTTATCCTTGCGCCATGATGCACTGCATTGTAAATGCGGCGCATCTTTGGTGGTGCAAGGGTAAACTTGCATCACGCATCTGTCCTAGCGCATCCCTGCTGATTTGCAGGGATGTGCCAGGAAACATAAATCTGCCCCTATGTGTCTCCACTGTGCAAGCATGTCCAAGTCGGGTGGGAAGTTCTAGATGCCAGGCACTCCTGGTCAATCCCAGGATAACACATCACCTCTCCACCCCTCTCCCAACCGTTCAGCACAGCATGTGTCAGCTCTAGCCCTAGCTGACATCACTGCCGGGGACTTTCCCACCAAACCTTCAAAGGGAACCTCTCAGTGTGATAGCTGAATTACCAGATGCAGGTTTTCCTCCCCATCCGTTCCTTCTCAGGAGCTGAATGAAGCACTGATAACTTCTCATTGTAGGAAATTGATTTACTGGCTGAGGGGGGAGAAATCCTGCTCAAGCAGCAACCACAATTCATGTCAGGGAGAAACACATGCAAACCCCAAATTAACCTGTGCTTAACCCTCTGGTAGCTTGGCACAAAAGCAGTCAGGCTTAACTGGTATGTAAACTGTGTAAAATGTATGCAGCACTTTAAACAGTAATAAAATGATAATACACTACAAGAGAAATACCACACCAATTAAAAAATCGAGTAAAATTGAATAAATTATTTAACACACAAAACTGCAAAAATCCAATTAGTGGAACCAGAGATGTGCAATTTTAAAGATTCAAGGTAAGTATAGCACAAAGTGCCTGTTGAGCCTGGCCCGCTCTGCAGGGTCATCCCCAAACTTTTTCTTTTATCCTCCACTTTTTGCTGAATTCATTTTTGATGGCCTTAGGATGTGTACTTTACGACTGCTGATCAGTGCTAAAGTGGTTGTGCTATCTACTTAAAACATGGTTTAATTAGATGGCCACCAGGCTGTGAATCTCCATGTTGGCTTAAACGTTTACACCGGGACTCATTGCTGTCACTACATGGAACTTACCCCTGACCGTGGATTTCAAAGTCTTAATGCTGGTGCCACCTTTCATTTTATTTAAAAAATATGCTTTTATTGTTTTCCATACACAACTAGCGTTCAAGCTGACCAATCCAATTTACACATAAGTGTGGCCATGTCCAGGCACGTGCAACAAAATATGACATATAATGTTACATTCAAAGCAGAATATTCAAATAATCAACAGAAGGAAAAAGGGAAAAAAGGAAAACCATCTGTCATCGAATTGTCCGAGTTGCGAATAATTCCATATTAGCACCAAGAGCCTCATGCAAACATTGCACGTTGCGGCACAAGGCCGTATCATAACTAGGTCAGCTAGTACTGCTCTCCCTCAACCCTCCTTCCTTCCACCCCCTCTCACCGGCGTGTCAATTAAACCAACATATTTTAGCAAATCAATAAGTTATGATGATTGATCATGTACATGGTACCAAACAAACGGCAATATTAAGTATTGCGACTATATAAGAAGGGGGGAAACAACCCTTTCCGTGCGCTTCCATATCAATAACATAGGGAAGCTACATTATAAGTCAACATCCCCAGTAGGTGTACTCAATTCCGAGTCAGAGCCCGCATCTGCTAACCTCAGCTCTGTGACCAGGGCCTCCCATGCCCGCGCTGCTTCGAGCGCACTATCATTGTGGGACCTTTGGGCCTGCTGCAGACATACCATACTCTCACTCCCCGCCCATGTAAGTAACGCAGCCCTCCATCTGATGAAGCTGGGACCTCCCGTAGCCTTCCAGTGGGATGTAATTTCTCTTTTGGCCAGCACCAACCCTAAGTCCAGGAACTTACTCGTCAATTTTGTCTTACTAGTATGAGGAAACCAATGTAATAGGCAGGTTCCTTTGTCTGTATTAATCTGTCGTTCCGTTATATTACTTAGTAATGCAATTATATCCTCCCAGTCAGTACCCAGTTGTGGACAATCCCATAACATATGTAAAAGGCCCGCATCCCTCAGCTTGCAGCGGGGGCATTGTGCTGTATCTACATGAAAAGACTGATTTATCTTCGCTGGAGTAAGGTACGCCCTATGCAATATGAAGAAATGAACTAATTGAAATCTTGCATTTCTAGTGCCCTTCCATGCTCTCTTAACTATTTGCGTCCAGGCCGAGTCAGGTATTTTTTTATCCATATCTGCCTCCCAGTGGGAGCGTAGTCTCTGCAGTGGCGACAACCCTTCCTCAAGCATTCGTCTATATAGGCAGGTGACAGCCTTATAGGTGCCCGCCGACATCGTTACATATTGGCATGCAGTATTCACCGGTGGCTCTACTAGGCCCGCTCCCCAGTATTTTTGGATGGCAGCAATTAAGGCTGTATGAATTAAGTAGTGACCCAGTGGTAGTCCAAATCTCTCCTGCAGCTCAGTATAAGGCAATAAGACACCATCGCTGTACAAGTCTCCCACGACCTGCGCCCCGAGAGTCTCCCACTCCGCAAGGGCTGACCAATCTCTGCCATGCGGAAGTCCTGTACACATGCCCAGTGGAATCTCTGGGGCGTAAGGGCGCTGCACCCCCACTCTTTTCTATACTCAACATCTTCCTGATCGCTTCTGCCCCATTCGCTAATGTTACACTAAGTACCAGTGCACAACTGCAAAACGAATCGGATAAACTGATTAGACTGAGTAAAAAGCATATTCGCACTGAGCTCCACGGACACTTCCTGTTGAAACATCTAAGGGGAGGAACGATACCTTAGGGACTCTAGGTTAAGAACATACCAGTCATATTCACGGAAGATGTTGAGTATAGAAAAGGGTTTAGTTGCATAAATACAAAATGTAGTAGAGACCTAATGGTCCATACAATAGAGACAGCTCAAAGACTTAGTGCAAAAGTACTACAGGAAATAGAAGAGCTATCCCAATCAATTAAAGATAGCGAGGTGATAACGGATGCAAAGCACTGCTTGAGAAAATAGAGAAAGAAATTCTTTCATTTAGAGATATTACGATCACAAACAAAACTGAACGGAGAAGACGAACAGTGAAGTAACTAAACAAACCGAGCGTCTTTTAGACGCACGAAGTATTCAGCGCGGGACCGCGCAACCGAAGGAAGCAGGTATGCCTTTCCGTTTGGAAAATATGTCAAACTTTGAAAAACGGTTAAAACACACCACACAAGTGCATGTAGGTGATAAAATTCCTTTAAAATTTACAGAGAAACGCAGCTTCACCTTCCAAACATAATAAGCCGAGACGTGCAGCACCCCGCGCATGAAAGCGCTAAACTGAGAAAAGGTATGTCTTAAAAGCTGTCACAATATGATGGCTAATTTGATGAATAAAATAAAGGAGAAAAATGTATATTCAACTAAAGTTTCTCTATCTGTCCATAGTATAAGACTGTACTGTGAAATAAACAATCGATAAGGGTGCACACACGTGGATAAGGACCAGATAAGGTAGGCTAAAATAATGCTTCTTGTAAACGAGTCATTGAGCTTCTAATTAAAATGCAAATAAATCCCTTGACAATGGTACCTTACATTGTAGATAAAGAAACACATAAGATAACAAGTGAATTGTAAAGCAGACGACCGGCGACAAGTTGGAATTCAGGTACAAGTTGTGCCATGTACGAATGAAGGAGCGATTAGGGGGGTAAATGTGAAGAAATACACATGAATACTAAAATAGTATTTCCCTTTTTCTTGTTTTACATATATCCCGTAGACAAACACAGAGCCCTGATGAGAACCAGAAAGTGATAGAATGGGTTTGAAACGTGTCAGCATGTAATCAGGAATGCACTAACCTGCAGTAAACTAAATGATATTGTCAAATTGAAGTGCATCAAGTTGTTGTTTTGAATAATAGTGTCCAAATGTTCACTTTGTCCTTTATTTAAATTATAGTGACAAAAATTGATTTGGTGTTCATATATGTAATGTGGATTTATGTGGTATTTATATATGTAATGTGGAATGTTATTGTTTGTTTAGTCATTCTATGTTGAAAGTATTCTATGTATTGCGGTGTCTTTTTCATACAAAAAACGTTTTGAAAAGAATGAAATAAAAAAGTAGAAAGGTATCAAGTAGATATACCAAACAGACCATATAGTAATTTTTGGCTTGTTTTTGTGTAATCATAAGGTGAGAAGTAAGGTGAAGTTGGCAATTATTTTTGTACACAATTTATTGATGGTCCAGCCGACTTCATGCCCCAGGACCTGACTCCCCATTGTGAGAAACGCCAAAATAGGAGCACATTTAGGGAGTGGGTTGGCCAGCCATGCCAGCAAGGTACCCACTTTGTCCCTTTCAGCGTGTGCGTGGGCCAAATAGGCTCTGTGGTCGAAGCATCTCAATCGCTCCACGACCTCTGCCACTGTTTCTCTCGAGTTTAGAACCATCTCCCGCGTCTCTGAATTAGTGGAGTGTTTCCGTTCGGCCCTCCTGAGATTCTCCTCTGCTATGTCTATCTCCCGCAACAGCGTCTTCCGCACTCCCACCCAATTAGCTATGCAAAATCCTCGGATCACAACCTTGAATGCATCCCATTCGAAGACGGTTGACGCAGCAGTGCTCTCATTCTCTCTAAAGTAGCGCTCCATCCCCGTCTCCAGTTCGGTCTGGAAAACCGGGTCTTCCAGCAGCTCCGAACGCAATCGCCAGGTCCGGATCGCCGGGCACTCCAGGGTCCAGCAGAAACTCACCAGCAACGGCTTATGATGCGAGATGGTACGAGATAAGTATTCACTATTAATTACCATAGGAGCAAGGCCATCGCTACACAAAACCGCATCCAGCCTCACATGCAAATCATGCAGAGCCGAGAAATAGGAGTAATCTCGTTCACCAGGGTACTGCGCACACCAAATATCTATAAGACCCCAGCTATCCTGCCACTGGTTCTAATCTATGATAATTTATGAATTGGGGCAGAGGGTAACGGGGGTGGGATCTATCCATGGTCACATCTACAATGGAGTTGAAGTCCCCTCCCAGCAATATTGGGTTCGTGAAATAAACTGCCAGGGTATCGGACATGTGAGCAAAGAAAGTCGCCTGTTCAATGTTAGGGGCATAAACGCTGCAGAGGGTTACATCTCTCCCATGCAGGCATCTCCGAACAGCTACGTAGCGGCCCTCAGGGTCTATCAACTGGTCTGTCATCTGGAAGGGGACCCCGGCCCTGACCCAATTCAACACCCCCCTCGCAAAAGCTGAGTAGGTAGTATAATAGAGCTGTCCTCGCCATCTGCGCTGCAATTCTACCCCCTCGGGCTTAGTCAGGTGTGTTTCCTGCAAGAAGACTATCTGCGCGCCCCTACGCATCAGATATGAGTGAATTTTATACCTTCGCTGCATAGAGGGTAACCCCCGCACATTCCAAGTCATGCATTTGACATCAGGTAATGGACTCATTGTTCAATTGTATAATGCACAAAAAGTCAATGTTCTTCCCTAGACACGCTGGTGAGTCCCGTTGCCCAAATATGATACCCCCCTGCCCCAACAATCCCAAACCACCCTCCGCATCACCCTCCCACCCTAGAACAGGCACTAACATAGTGAATCCCATCCAAACTAACAACAATCGCCCCTAAAAGTGTTAAAGGCGTACAAACTGGGGACCATCTGGTGGGGGCTGGATAGAGCCTAGCAATCAAACAACGATCAGGTAAAGCAACACCCAATTATCGCCGCGGAGGCCCCATAGGAAATGTAGTATTTCCATTCTCCCCCCTGCTTGTTACCAAAGCCCCGTAACATTTAGTCAGTATCCAAGTGCGCTATTTGGGAACCCGGCCTGGCGTTCCTCCCATCCGCAGCCCCAGGTATCGACACATTTATTCCGCAGCAACGTCTGCCCACCCATTCACAATTTTAACCGACCCTCCACATATAATTTAAATACTACTCATCCAGGAGTCCATCCGCCGTTCCAGGCGTGACCAGCGGCAAATGTTCACTATCGGACCCCGATGATTCAGCCTCCCAGTGCTCCTTGTCCTTCTCCAAGTCAGATTCCTATAGCAGAATCTCCAGGAAGTCACCAGATATGGCCGACACCGCTTCCAGTGCACCCCTGCGCTCCACTTCCATCTGTGAGTTAGATGGCTTCTGCAGTCTCCGCCGCCTGCGCCGTATCCGCTGTGACTTCCGGAGCTGAGCGTTCCCGGCAAGGTTCTGAGGTTATCGTTCCGATCCATCTTTACCAGCTCTATAAGATTCCAGCCATGTCTACGCATCTTCCGGTGTTTCATGGAAGCAAGTTCTCCCATCTAGGATTATTCGGAGTTTGGCAGGAAACAGCAGGGAGTATTGAAGCCCTTCCGCTCGTAGTTCCTTTTTGATGGCTTGGAAGGACGCCCGGCGCCGCTGAGTCTCGTAGGTGTAGTCTGGGAACAGAGTGACCCTACTATTACCCACATGGAATGGGCCATTAGTACGGGCCTTCTGGAGCAGCAAGTCTCTGTCTCTAAAGTGTAACAGGCGTGCCACCACCGGTTGGGGAGGACGTCCCTGCTGCGGTGGTTTCGCAGGGACTCGGTGTGCGCGTTCCAGGGTGTAAAAGGGCGACAGACTTTCAGGAGCCACCACCGTTCTCAACCAATCCTCCAAGTAGCGTACCATATCCCGTCCCTCCGCTTTTTCAGGCAGGCCCACTACGCGAATGTTGTTCCGTCTGTTTCTCCCTTCCGCATCCTCGGCGCGCCTCTCCAGCGCCGCAATCCGGTCCAAGGCATTTGTCACAGTCGCAGCCAAGGCAGTCTGTGCAGGCTCCACCTCTTGGATTACTCCTTCTACACGCTTCACCCTGTCCGCCAACTTACAGTGGACTGCCCTTAGGAGGCCAAGGCCTGTCGCCACCTGCGCAATGTACTGTTGCAGAGCAGTACGAGAGTCCCCGATGGCGCCAAGATCTTATCCAGTTGTTGCTGCAGCCCAGAGTCCTGCGGGATTTCACGTGCATCCTGCTCTGGTTGAGGCGGGGACTCAGTGTCTGATAATTGTTGTGCCCCATCCTTCTTCCCTCTCGGTTCGCCCATGCCGAAGACCTCCAGGCCGTACTCGTAGGGTTTGAGGTGTGAGATCACCCTCGCCTGGTACCCAGCCGTAGCGGCAGCGCTTTCAAAAGGGGACCTGTAACTTTCAATTCACTAGTGGCCCAGCACTCCGCTGCCGATGTTTCCCAGTGCTACGCCGCCAAATAGATCCGCGTGGCAGTCTCGTCAGCAGTGCGTGCCAGGATACTCATGAGTAATTGTGCGCGTTATAAATCCCATAAAACATAAAATAACATTTTGTGAGCGGTGCCGATTGCCCACACGATCCTGGAAATCACCAAAGTGGCTCGGATCACGCCGTCTTGGGGGCTGATTTGTTCCGGTGCAGTGCCCCCGCGCCTTCCGATCGCCGGGGGCCGCAAGGGGGGTCAAGATATTACTTGTTCAGGATGTTTGCGGGGCCTTCGCGGCGGAGCTCCGTGCTCACACTGCTGCTCACATCGGCCTCCAAGCCACGCCCCCTGGTGCCACCTTTCATGACCCTTATTGAGTGCTGTGCTGGCATGTTTTCCTCTCTGCAATGTCAGGCACGATTTGAAGTGCTGCCATTTTGAGACTCACTTCGTTTTCTGAGAGGACTTCTACTTTTGCAATGTGACAGCTGGGTCATGTATTTATTGATTTTTGAAAGTTCCAGGATGTGCTTCTTAGAATGTGTGCCGAATTTGAACTATCTAGGTATTACACTAGAAACAAATCTGACGTGGTTTTCCCCATTGCAAAAAAGCAGATCTTTTCTGATCCAAAATGAAGTCCCGTTAAAAAAAAAAAAACATGAGAACAGTATTGCTAAGGCCGTTTCCCCTGCATTGGAAGTCTACAAACATAGGGCCCAATCAGCTGCCCTTAATGGAGCCGAACTATGGGGGGTCTAGTGTAAGAACACATTTGTAAGGGAAGAAAACAAGTTTCTTGGAAGCTTATTATGCCTTCCTGTAAGGACACCCATGATTCTCCTTACCATTGATTTAAATTTAAAGCGCCTAGACCATCAAGCAAGCTTAAGACCACTGCTATTCTGGGTGCACCTATGGAGCACACCAGGGCTAATCAGGTATAGGGAAGGATTAGAAGAAACCCTAGGTCTAGATCAATTGGCTTCTCTACCGTAGGTCAAACACATACGTACATGGTTTTGCAAATTGGGGCTTAAACACCTCTGGGAAACGTCCTCAATGATACCATCCGTGAAAAAGACGCTTAAAAGTATTATCTGGGCGTACATGCAAAACAGCATTACCCAAAGCTCTGCAAATGGCAGGCTGATGCACCAGTTTGTCTTAATTAATTCCCGTTATACAAACCATATCTGGATGACGCTCAACCCCAACCAGCAAAATCCCTGTATATGAAACTGCTGTATGGCATTTTACAAGTTCGCACACATACAGCTAAGTGGTGCTTGATAAATGGTGTGCCAAACGATGATAACTGCCCATTTTGCGAATCTAACACTACAGAAAATAACTCCCACATACTGTTTTTTTGCCCATCATGTGGTGTCCCTTGGAGCAAATGGATTAAACCACTATTTAGGAATTTAGGAATTAAATCATGCTCTGATGCTACAATAATTTTAAAAAGTGATACTACACAGAAAATGGTCTTTAGCGTCAGCAGATTTTTTATTTTCTGTTAACCTAATACAAATAAGGAAAGGTCTAAAATGTTAATATATTATCATGAAATGTGGTCCCATCATGTATGTACTTGCATTCTCTCTAATCCTCAGTGGTTAGCTACTTCCTATGTAGAGGCCAACTTGCAATACCAAGAAAGTTTAGACATTCTTGTGTTAGCGTTTCCCCTTGCTCGCTCTCTGATAGATAGTATGACTAGTATATATAAGTAGTATATAGGAGTAACACACAGTTTTTTTTTGCACACTGAAGACTAGCTGTTCTCATTCTTTTCTCATTCCTCTATCTGCAAGCCCTCCCAAAACGATTTGGCTCTGCTTGAAGATCCACTACAAGTAGAATAATTGTTTTCTATGGTCAAACGTCTTCCAATAGGTAAAGTGCCAGGACCAGATGGGTTCACGATTGAATTTCACCTTCAATTTTCTAAACTAATTTTCCCTAAACTATTTAATTTAATTTCTAATTTCATCTCATTAAACTAATCCTGAGGATCTTATACAGAAGCTATGATTTGTCTCATTTTTAAAAAAGACAGAGATCCCTCCCAATGCAAGAATTACCGTCCCACATCCCCAATAAATAGAGATTGTAAAATCTTTGCTAAAGCACTGGATCTTCACTTTAATTACTTTATGCCTGACCTAGCAGATGTAGAGCAGTCTGTTTTCCTTAAAAATAGGAATATAATAGACAATTTGTGAGTATTTTAAAATATTCTCAGTAAAGCAGTTAAACTTTATCACTCTCTGGTGGAGTTGGCTCTTGATGCTGAAAAGGCACACGATCATGTATATTGGAAATTGTTAATGCATGTTCTTCACTGGCATGGTTTGGGCCCTTGTTTTCTTCAATTAATTTCCTTATTATGTTCCTCCCCATGCTCTTCTGTGCTAGTCAATGGTGTTCAATCTTCGTACTTTTCCAACCGCAAGGGTACCCAACCGAGATGCCCTCAATCACCCATGCTTTTTATTCTCACACTATTCTCACATTTTTATATCGTCTGAAATATTCTGATGCCTTTTCCAGATTTCAGCTAAATAAGGTTCACATCAAACTTACAGCTTACGTGGATGACATCCTTCTTTATATCTTCAAACCAGAAAGATATCTTCCTTACTTCTTTGAAGAACTAAATACTTAATCGGAAGTCTCAAGTTATACACTTAACATAGAAACATCCGAAGTGATACCTTTGAATAAGTTCTGTTATAAAGCACCTCTTGCTAGGATGGATCTCTCCAGTAACCCGGACAAGATAAAATGTAGACTGATTTGGGTATGGCTGGGTCCAAACTGAGATGGTGTGGTGTGCAAAATATACAATGGACTAAATCCAGATCTGTGACTGGGATGAATGTTTGCATTGTTCCGCATTCTGTCCATTTTCTGTTCTGTTTGTAAATCCAATCCTTGCACCTATCTCCACATGTTTTTCCTATGTCCTAAGCTGTCACTCTTTTGGGAATAGTTATGGACAAGAATAGAAGATATCACTGCAGTTCACACTCCATTCTCCACTGAAGTTTTATTTCTAGGTGGCATAAACAATATTTGGCTTCAGAACAAAATACTCCATAAATTTGTAGATCTATTGATTGCTATTGCTTTCCAAGAAATCACCACCAATTAGAAATCTGTAGACAATATCACATTAGATCAGTGGTGGAACTTGGTGTGTCATAACCACTGTCTGGATTATTATAATCGGCCCTCTCCATCCCTGTTGGGAAAAGCAGGATAAACTTCTGGAACCACTGACTAGATGCTGTTGTTTATTTTTCTATTAATAACATTGTTCTTGTTTATCATACAAGGCATTTTTAAATGAATATTAGGAAGTTTCTCGCGACAATTTTACAGTATTTACAGTCTCTCTTCTCTTCTTCATCCTTCTCACCTTATTTTTCTATATTCTCTCTATTTTACACATTCCTTTTAACCTTTACTTTAATAACACTATGTTTAACTAGGTTAGGTGCACATAAGATATTAATATTTTCGCAGTTGGCATGATTCCCAATATTTAGTTCCTCTATTGTATCTCATTGCCCTTTGTGTACTGGTTTGCCGGAAAACATGTATATCTTTCATTTCTTCAATATAATACTAAACTTAAACACGAAAAAACAACATGGTGGAATAGTTTTATAGCAAATTGGCATATTTCATTTACTTTTCAGTCCCTAGTAAAGCGGCAAAGCATGTGCAAAGGGCTTGTAAATTAATTGCTACTAGTGGGACTGCAGTACTGATTATGGTTAAAGGGACATTGCTATTTTATAGTTATGATGCATACCAGATTAGGAAATGTTACCCTGCAACAGTAAATAACATATTTATAAAGTGAATAGGTATATAAACTGCAGACTTGTTTCAACAACTATTTTCACTAAATATGTGTTTTATTGTTTTACTCTGATCATTAACATAGTTTGGTAATTAGCCACATGATTTGATCAGAAATTGTGATTATGTAATGTTTATTTGTGATGTTAAGGCGCCAGACGCTTCAGATCACTTCAGAACTGCCATTTTAAAAACCAGCAGCAACATTTTCAAACTCTTTCTCAAAATAATCAAACCAAACATTTTTAACAAATACATGGACCTTCACAGTTCGAACCAGAAAAAAAAAATCAATTTTCTTTGACCTTGGGGATAGGGATAAAGATTAGAGGATAGGCATCCTATTCGTCATGCGGAAAAATACAATATTTCACTCAAACAAATCGGGCGCTGATTTATATGAAACATTTCCATCTGCGGGCACGTCCTATATATAAGGATTTGGTTTCAGCTGTGAAAATCAAGGTAAATGATCCCTTTCCTTCGTCGCCACTGCAGCAAATATAACACCAGTATATGCTCTGTAATAAGTATGTGATACTATGGGTATGCATGTATTTTCCACAGTCGCATTTGACCGTACTCTTCCAGTGTTAATAGAAAATAAAATTTGAACAACAACTGGCCGGGATGTTAAAACTGGCTTAATATTATAAAGATGGAATCTAATGTTTCTAGTACGGAGTCAGCAAAAAATAATGATATTGGATGATTTTCAGATTCTCGAAGAATCAAAGAAGTCCACAAGGCAATAACCTGATTAATGAAAGAAACCCCAATACCCAATACAGTCAACCATGGAAAAAATATCTCCTTGGATTTTTTACGTTTAAGGTCATTTCGAAAAGGAATTATGTGAGACAATTCCACCAATTAAGCAACGGTGAGAGAAACTACTTGATTACAGACACACCATGTTCAAAATTCAAGTCATTTTCATTTGCCCAATTACGTGAAATTCTATTAAAATATATTATTATAGTTTGGAAAATTATGCAAAATGCAAAAATGGCATTTTCCAAAACATTTTAAAGCAAAATATATCCAAGTGACCATTTTGGATGTGAGGATGCATTTTAGTGCAAAATGTTTGCTGCAGCAGAATGGTGTAATTTCTGGAATTTTACATAACAGGCGCAATACGAAATTCCTGAAATTATGCAAGATTGCACGAGTCTAACAGGAATCTCTCCCGAGTCTAAGCCACATTAACTAATATTCTTAAAGTTTTCACCATCAGACCCCAGACCCACTTTAATGACCACACTCAATTATATTGGAGCTGGTCAAAAGCACAGGAGACAATTGCATCGAGAATAGAAACTCAGCCACTAAGAGACAAAGGGGCATATTCTCAAGGCCCTATCGCCACAGGAACGTCACTTTTTTGAGGTTCCCGTGGCGATAGGGCCAGCGCCCTCAGGGTTGACCCACTTAACATGGCTTAAAGCCACGTTAAGTGATTTGACGCTGCCTTAAGAATAGGTCCACTTTCACGCTAAAATTAGTGTGAAAGGGGGCGTGCAGTGGGTGTTGCGGTGGGCGTTCCACCGCAGCACCTTTTGAATTTGACGCTGCCACCTATTATCAAGGGCGGCGATAATAGGTGGTAGTGCCGAACTTAAGACCAGAAAAATCCTGGTCTTAAGGTGGAGAAACGAGGAGAAATGCTTAGTTTCTCCTCGTTTTTGTTATTTCCATATGTGCTGCCCTGTGCAGCACACATGGAAATAGCAAAATGCCATGGTGTGTTTATGTACAGGAAGGTGTCCCTTCCGGTACTTAAACAAACTTTAAAAAAAATGGCATTTAGTAATTTAAAAAGTGTGCTGCATAAAGAAGCACACATGTAAGTTACTAAACGGCATTATAGGTTTGTTTATGTGCAGGAAGGGGCACCTTCCAGTACATAAACAAACCTCCCAGCTCACAGACACCCTTGCACTCTGGTGCAAGGGTGCCTGCGTTGTCGTTAAGTCATGAGACTTCGCGCCGTCACAGGGGGAAATGCCAAGATGCACCACATCCTTGAGAATAGGGTGCAGCCTGGCGTTTCCAAAAAGGCGGAGAGGCATTAAGCCAAGGAGGCTAACGCCTCTCACTGCCACTTCCTCGTGAATATGCCCCAAAGGGGCATATGTACAAGCCCCTATCTCCACAGGAACGTCACTTTTTGTGATGTTCCCGTGGCGATAGAGGCCTTGCTTTATGTACAAGGCAGCGTTAAGCCACTTAACGTGGCTTAACGCTGCCTGGTACACAAGCACCCTTTCATGCTATGTTGAGCGTGAAAGGGGCGTGCAGTGGGTGTTGTGGTGGGTGTTCCACCACAATACCCTTTGTATTTTACTCTGCCCCCTATGTACAAGGGTGGCATATGTAGGGGGCAGCGCCACAATTAAGACCAGGAAAACCCTGGTCTCAAGGTGGCGAAACAAGGAGAAATGCATTATTTCTCCTCGTTTTTGCATTTTCCATGTGTGTTGCCTTGTGCAGCACACATGGAAAAAGCAAAATTCCATGGTTTGTTTATGTACAGGAAGGTGTCCCTTCCTGTTCATAAACAAACCTTTTTAAAAATGACATTTTGTAACTTTTATGTGTGCTGCATGAAGCAGCACACAGGAAAGTTACAAAATGGCATTTTAGGATTGTTTATGTGTGGGAAGGGAAACCTTCCTACACATAACCATTCCTGCGCTGCACACAGACACCCTTGCACTCTCTGCAAGGGTGACTGTGTTGGCGCTAAGTTGTGAAACTTAGCGCCATTGCAGGGTGAAACGCAAGGCTGCACCACATTCTTGTAAATATGGTGCAACCTTGCGTTTCCGAAGTGGCAGAGCATGTCATTAAGCCCAGGAGGCTAACGACACGCTCTGCCAATTCCTCATACATATGGCCCAAAAATGCTTTGACTAATGTCACAAGCACCCTATAACACATCCATTTAGATAAAATAGTTACGGAAACATGAGTTTCGAATTTTAGTCCAAAACCTGACGCATCACTTAGGAAACTATCTGACCACACCGCAAACCAAGTACTAAAACTTGTTTTAGAATGCACCCTAAACATTTAAGGCAGTCTATAAAGAAAAACGGTGTCCAAGATAAAATTGAATTCTATAGAAACGCAAAAGCTTGTTTTTGAAGATTTTCTTCAGTAAATGCAGGAACATACCAACAGAGTAGCATAACTAGGCATTAATGATAACCATGTGAGAAAACGGTCCTTCTCAAATATCTACAAAAGAATATGGAGAGTAGAGACTTTCAAAACCCCTTATATACACTGATGAAAACAACAGTGACGAAAGAGCAACTGAAAAATATAACAAGCATTGGCATAGCCAATAGGTCTCGCCTTTGGGACATTATAAGTGTTTAGCTAGGCACACACTATCTATAAATTAGTCATTTAAGATATTAAAGTTTGGGGTAAATCAATGGAGGGAGACAATTAATATGCTGTCAAAAAAACATCAAATAAATGAATATGCAAGCACATTAGTAATAATTATTGTTTTGTCAGAAATGTATTGATGCCTTGATTAACTGCTAGAAGGCATCGGACCATATGTTTGCAATGTGCAGATTCGCTTCTGTGTTGTGTCAACCCCACCCTGCATGGAAGGCACAGACATACCCAGTTGGAGCAATGAGCTTTTGCTTGATTTGCGAGGACTTGGAGCTCCCTGTGGACATGTCCTCAAACACACACAAAGCTTTTCTTGCAGTTTTATATAGCGCGGACTCGACCCAAAGTAGTCTTGGAGCGCTTTTTGTAGGAACTGGCGGGAGCAGGTGAGCCAGGGGTTAAACTGGAAAAAACAAAGCATGGGTGGACAGGCTTGGGGGCTCATGCTACTAAAGCCTTCCCTTGCATCACTATGCTGCAAGCACGAGCTTAATAGGGCCAAGGAATGTGCCTTTATTTTGTGGGTTTAGGCTTTGTCTGGTGAGTCTGGAGTTGGATAATACACTAGTAAACATAATTTCTCATTTAGTACCCATCTGTTGCCTGGCTGATTTCCGCTAGATTGCTAGTACTCCAGTAGCCACTTAGTTGCATATTTGGTTGCGCGGTGATGAGATCTGCAGTAAATCCAGTGACATGACCACTGTTACTTCACATGATGCAGCTCAAAATAACAAATCATAACATAAAAGCAACATACCTAAAAGCAGGACTGCAGTGAGCACCGCAGTGGCACACACAAAGGCCACAAGGACAATCCGTGTCACTTTTTCTGCCTCCCACTGCTTGTGGCACCCTAGTTGGCATCTGAACTGAAATGCAACGTGCCCTTTGCTAAAGTTGCATAGTAAGCTTTTATGAATTCTTGGAATTTGAATAAAGTTTTTGAATTGAATTGAATTTTGATTGCATAGTAAGCGCTAAGCGCTATATGAATGCAAATACAAATACGCACAGGTGGGATCACTGACAGGGAATAGGTAGGGCCACGTGTTGAAAGTAAGGGTAGTAGAAAATACCGTCAATCATGGTGGAAAAAAGACTCACAACATAAAGCAAGAGCTATAAAATGATTCACCTGCTTTCGAAAGTTGCAAAGAAAAACGAACAGATCAGACATCAGTCGAAAGTGTATTTTGTTGGCGATAAATAGAACAAGCTTAGTTCATGAATGCGAGGGAGTAAATATTCATGGGAAAATGAAGGGCAGGAAGGGTGGAATTGGATGGAATGTGAAACAAGTACTGACACTTTAAAGCTACCGTTGCGGTGATAGCTTCAATGGCACAGACAGTGCCATATATTCTGGTGAGTAAGTATCGGGAGCCTGCGACTGCGGAGCGCCTACCCGACTTCAATGCAAGCAAAGGGGGCTGGCATTTCTAAGGAGCACAGCAATGTTAATGATAAGGCAAGCACTGCCAGCGGTTGAGCTCACGGCAGGTACATACACTGTAAATTCTCCATTGAAAGCACTGGAGAAAGCGACCAGGAGACAGCAGAAGCCTGCAGGGGCAGAGGGACCCCTCCCCTGCTGCTGGTATATCCAGGGAGGGCGGGCGAGCAGAGGGGAGTGAAGCAACAGAGTGTAACGTAGCACTGTAAGGAATGCAAACAATGCAGTGACTCTTCCAGGTTCGTTCTGTAGAGTAGTGGGGAGCTAAAGTTATAACAAGCACGCGAGCCATGTGTTTGGAATTATCATGCACACATCTGAGCATGATCATTCAAAAGAGATGTCGCTCGTGCAGTTAACCGCAAGCATGTGGGCGGAGCAAAGGCAGGACATGCACCCGCATTTGCCCAATTGTGTGCTGTCTTTCTTAGAAACTGTATGTGTGCGCAATATATCCTTTGGTTCAAATTCAAATGCAAGTCAAGCACGAATGCATGGCTGGCGGTTTACAAAATAAAATAAAAAGGTTGTTTTTCGGTGAGAAAAAGTAAGGTTTGTCCAGTTGAGACATTATGAAGAGTGATTGACATTTACTTTGAATGGATGGATGCCAGGATGGTATCTTCCTCATAGATAGCATAGGTGTATGTAGACAGAGTATATATACTTTGATGACCATGTAACACCGCTCCTCCGTGCCAGAGTCGCAAAGCCGAGGAAAGAATTTGTAATTTTTCAGAAAACTACCATGACTAGTAACAGTAGTTTGCAAGCACAGCATATATCCAGCGATTACGGGGAGTCGGGGACCACTCACTACCACTCTTAATAATTTTTTTACAACTCTGTCATTGACATTGAGATCTTTAGCGTTTGCCAGCATTCTACTCTGCCCTCCGAGGCGCTGATCACGCGAATAGATTTTAGGAGCTACTTGCGTGCAACAAATCTTTTTTTAATCGGCATATTTTAAAATTGTGATTTTCATTCTGTGTGCATTCAGCATTCTTTACACCCACTTGCACTCACTTTCGCCGCATCTTCACGGTCCCAGCCGATTTTAGGGCTAGAGACCGAGTGTCAGGGATAACATCCCCTACGGCGGCCATCTTGAGTGGGGGCGAGAGCGGTGAGAGCGCTCTAGTGTTCTGCATATAAGGAGCCCCTGGGATAGCAGACGCGAGATCTTTAGCGTTTGCCAGCATTCTACTCTGCCCTCCGAGGCGCTGATCACGCGAATAGATTTTAGGAGCTACTTGCGTGCAACGAATCTTTTTTTAATCTGCATATTTTAAAATTGTGATTTTCATTCTGTGTGCATTCAGCATTCTTTACACCCACTTGCACTCACTTTCGCCGCATCTTCACGGTCCCAGCCGATTTTAGGGCTAGAGACCGAGTGTCAGGGATAACATCCCCTATGGCGGCCATCTTGAGTGGGGGCGAGAGCGGTGAGAGCGCTCTAGTGTTCTGCATATAAGGAGCCCCTGGGATAGCAGACGCGAGATCTTTAGCGTTTGCCAGCATTCTACTCTGCCCTCTGAGGCGCTGATCACGCGAATAGATTTAAGGAGCTACTTGCGTGCAACTAATCTTTTTTTAATCGGCATATTTTAAAATTGTGATTTTCATTCTGTGTGAATTCAGCATTCTTTACACCCACTTGCACTCACTTTCGCCGCATCTTCACGGTCCCAGCCGATTTTAGGGCTAGAGGCCGAGTGTCAGGGATAACATCCCCTACGGCGGCCATCTTGAGTGCGGGCGAGAGCGGTGAGAGCGCTCTAGTGTTCTACATATAAGGAGCCCCTGGGATAGCAGACGCGAGATCTTTAGCGTTTGCCAGCATTCTACTCTGCCCTCCGAGGCGCTGATTACACGAATAGATTTTAGGTGCTACTTGCGTGCAACAAATCTTTTTTTAATCGGCATATTTTAAAATTGTGATTTTCATTCTGTGTGCATTCAGCATTCTTTACACCCACTTGCACTCACTTTCGCCGCATCTTCACGGTCCCAGCCGATTTTAGGGCTAGAGACCGAGTGTCAGGGATAACATCCCCTACGGCGGCCATCTAGAGTGGGGGTGAGAGCGGTGAGAGCGCTCTAGTGTTCTGCATATAAGGATACGGTCGCCTTCCGCGCTAGCGGACGCGTTTGCGGGGGCGCCTCATCAGCGCCAGAGTTTAGCCTAAGTTAGCCCGTCTGCGCCCGTCAGCGTCCCGGAGGCGCTCGGGCCGCGAGCCAGGCGGGTAAGCGACGCCATGATGAGGATATATACGAGAGAGGAGCTCATCTCCTATGATAATAACACTGCTCCTTGTCATCGAGTCTTTCCTAACTCTGCTGTGGGCTCGGTCAACTGCGTCGCTTGTGGGTGGTGCCCCGGCACTGCCGGTATCTCCCCATGCAATTCCACCCCTCCTAGCAGTAGTTGTGCGCTCCTGAATACCAGGTCACTGCCCCAACACGCTCTTAACATCTTTAGCCTCCTTGCTCATGAGAAGACGGACTGTCTTTTCCTCACGGAGACTTGGCTAGGCGAAGGCTCTGAGCCTGATCTGGCCATAGCCATTCCTCCGATCCATGCGATTTTCCGCAAAGACAGAAGCAAGGGCAGGGGGGGCGGTGTGGCTCTTATTGTAAATAAACTCATCCCCTTTACGATCCTTCCAGTGGACAATCTACCGGGCTGTGAAATCCTAGCCTTTTCCCTGTCCTTTTCCCCCCAACAGTCCTGCATTGGGCTTTTGCTCTACAGACCCCCAGGTCCTCTCGGCTCATTCGCCGAGGACCTTTTTGCGATCATTTCCACACTCAGCCTGAGGTCGAGACATTGCTTGGTCCTAGGTGACTTTAACATCCATATGGATAAGACGGAGGACCCGGAAGTGCAAAAATTTCTGGATATGACATCCTCCGCGGGGTTCAATTTGTACTTACGGGCACCTACACATGACAAAGGGCATATTTTAGACCAAATCTTCTCTACTGAACCAGTTACCATATCCTCCCTTGCCCCAGTCCTTTGGTCAGACCATTTTTTAGCCAATTTTCAGATTGCACATCTCACAGCGACCCCACGTGATGGTCAGTTGCGCGAGGTTCGCACTTCCAGAGCCTTTCACAAAATCTCTCCAGCCATGCTCACTCAGGCCTTAGAGACTTATCCGTGCGTACTCACAGGCAAGCTGGGTGACGATGTCAACCTCTTTCAGGACTGGCTTACTGCACGTTTCGCAGCCCTGGCTCCGGCGCGGCAGGTTAGGCCACCCTGGTAAAAGCTTCCGGCCCCTGGTTCTCTGCAGCCTTGGCGGGCAAAAGAAGGTACTGCAAGAAGCTCGAAAGAGATTGGCAGAAGCAGTATGATTCAACCTCCAAGCAGACTTACAGAGCAGCGGTGAAAGAATATCATAGGGATATTACAGCAGGAAGGAAATCCTATCTAGCTAGAAGGATTGAGGAAGCAGATAGCTCCTGTAAAGAAATATTTAAGATCGTTAAAGAGTTTATTCCTCCCACCTGCTGTATTCCCACGTCTTCCTTTTCGGAACCATGGATAACGGAACTAGCAGAATTTTTTACCAAAAAAATTCTCACGATCCAAGCGACCTTGAAGGAAACGGATAATATCTCTGATGCCAACTCCAATCCTGGTGTTTCCCCCGTCCCCTGGTCACTTCTTTCCGACTCAGGCACAGCTACTACTGGTCCTATCCTGGACTGTTTTCCAGCTTTGGAGCTCCATATTTCGTTGGACCTCCTGGTTAAACTGAAATCAGGTTCTCCCTTAGATCCTTGCCCCGCCAAATTTCTTGCGACCTTGGCCCCCGTTCTTAACCCTATTATTAATCCCATTATTAATCTGTCTCTTAGCTCAGGCGTGGTTCCCACTCCCTGGAAGCAGGCCCTCGTCCTTCCTCTTATTAAAAAGCCTAACATGGACCCGAAACTTCACTCTAATTATAGACCAATCTCTTTGTTGCCTGCTTTGGCGAAAATAGCAGAGAAGCATGTACATACCACCCTATCCCACTTTTTAGAGTCTAACTCCTTACTTCATCAGTCACAGTCCCGGTTTAGATCTAACCTGAGTACTGAAACTGCTTTACTCGAGGTTACTGAGGCGGTGAAGGAAACTCTGGATAGGGGTGGAAAGGCCATGCTTATCATGCTCGATCTGTCGGCGGCCTTTGACACCGTTCCCCATGACCTTCTCCTTACCAGACTCTGGGAGATAGGACTTAGGGGAACGGTGTTCAAATGGTTCCAATCCTTTTTGGCCGACCGAAGACAAACGATCTGGGCCCCCCCTTTCTCCGCCGTGATGCCGCAGCTTAAGGTAGGGGTCCCGCAGGGTTCTATGCTCAGCCCCTCCCTCTTTAATATCTTCCTGACACCCTTAGCTGCGCTAGCGGAGGAGCATGGGGCCCAGATCGTCTCCTATGCGTTTGACACCCAGCTCTTGTTCACCTGCGACAAGGGCTGTGACTTCGACGGGGCTGCCATTCGGAGGTGTCTTAAGGCTGTGTTTGGTTGGTTTGGGAAGAGCGGCCTCAAGTGCAACTCGGACAAGTCCGAGATCCTTTTCTTTGGCTGTCCCGCCGACCTGAGATGAAAGGAATGGTGGCCTTCGGCCATGTTACCGCCAGCCGGTGATTCTGTAACAGCAAAGAACCTGGGCATCCAGGTGGATAACACTCTCTCCTTTAAGGCTCAAGTAGCAGGATTTACAGGGAAGTGTTTTGCCATCTTAAGGATGCTGAGGAAATTTTTGCCGTTCCTCTCCTTGGAGCATAGAAAGATCACGGTGCAGGCGCTGATAGGATCGCGCTTAGATTACTCTAACATCCTTTATCTAGGCCTCCCCGAGTATCTCCTGACCCGTCTTCAGGTTGTCCAGAATTCGGCAGCCAGGGCCATTTACGGTCTAACCAGAAGAGCTAGGGCCAGCGACCTTCTTAGAGCGTTGCACTGGCTGCCGGTTCGTAAACGCATCACTTTCAAGACCTTAACGATGGCGTTTAAAGCTCTACACAACATCGGAGCAATGTATCTACAAAAAAGGGTCAACTTCTACTTTCCATCCAGACCCCTGAGGTCAGCTGCCTTGGCCAAGGCAATCGTGCCGGCAGTGCGACGTGCACGATGTGGAGGACGTTCCTTTACCTACCTTGCTCCACGTCTTTGGAACGAGCTACCTCTGACCTTACGCGCTAGCTCTAACCTGCTCGCATTTAGAAAGGAGCTGAAGACTTTTCTCTTTTCCCAATAATTTCTTTTTCTTCTGAGCACTTTCCTTCGCCAGTGGTATTCTTTGTTGGTTGCTGGTGCTTGTTCTTGATCTGCAGCGCCGGGACGCTCTTCGGAGCAGCTGTGCGCTATATAAAACCCTAATCGTAATGGTGAGGTCTCAACGAATGCCGTCATCAGAATAGGTAGCCGCTGGGGACAACACCTTGAATGAGCCGTTACCGAACCAAGCAAAGTTTCGATATCCATAGGTACTGCTAATGGTAGTGTGAGACAGACGTCCAACACGCATTCTTCTCCGCATAGCAGGCATCGTAGAACAGGTAGGATGCAATCTTGCCAGATTGGTCTGAATGAAAGAAACCAGGTAGTATTCAGATCTCTTAGCCGAGCCAAGCCGAGGACTTTAGTAATCCGCTCTCGGTATCGCATTGCTAGGATCGTGTCTTCCATTGTTGCCTGAGTTTTGTCTGTGATTTGACTTGCCATGTCGGAGCAGAAGGAAAAAAATAAGATTCCTGCTACAAGTCCCAAGATGAGAGGCAGGCCGCCGAACACAGAGTGTACGAAATTCAGGAAGATGCTCAGGACTGCTTCAAAGGGTGCTATCAGTCCCGAAAAAATTGTCCTAAATACATGGGGCAATTTGTCGAAAATAATGCATGTATCTCTGCTGCTGTCCTTGCAACTTGCAGATCATACGTTTCTCTAGACGAGGTTAAAGGCACAGTTATTTGTAAAAGAATTGACTTCATTTTGCTTAATGTATCAATTCGAATATAAGAGATATTCCGAGAAGGCCATATTGCTGCCTCCTTGTCTGGTTTGCTGTTTGGATACAATACTTGCATACAGCAAATGACCCTGGAAGTAACGCTCACAAGATAGGCCGTTCCTGGCACCATGCCACAACAGCTGTGGTCACTTATTATAACGTAACTGCCGTTGGAAAGTTGTCTGAAAAAAGGCTCTATCTGGGGTGCCGTGTAGGTAGCAGGGGTACCATACAGGTGACATGAAAGGTTATTTGATGAACCTTCGCAGGCTCCATGCAAGTTAATACCTTGACACAGAAGTGTAACGCTTAGTGAATTTTTACAGTTGTTACCACTAAGAAATACCTCTTTTTTCCCTTCACTATAACATCTATGTGTATAAGGTAAATTCCAGGTTGATTTGATGTATCCTTTACCCAACCATACAGGCCTGCTGGTATATACTTTTTTTTTTTTTCCAAAGACCTTTATTGCACAATTATGTAGTAACACAGCGTAGAGCCTACAACCCTTAGGGCCGGCTGTGTTATGTACAGTCACCCATTACCATTATCGGAGTAACACAGCCCTTCAGCCGACATCCCGGAGGTCCGGCGGCATGGTAAAGCAGGGTGTACACAAATTAGCCAGACTCGTCTGTCGGATAACTTACAGGTCGATGTTTTTTTTTTTTTAAAAACAAACGTTATTGTTCGAAGCAGAGGAAATATTTAGAAAAACAATCACAGTTATGATCTCATCATAGAGCACGCACAGTACAGCAATAACCACAGTCACAATTACTGAGGGATAGTAGGTCTGGTCATTTCCATGTCTGCTGAGGGGGAAGTGCACAATTCGCCTCTATAGGTATTCCATCTACCCCATTTCGTATCCCAAACAGTGGGGCATCCCCTACTTTTGTAAACCGTTTTTTCGGACAGCATGCACACGTCCATTGCGGCCACCCATCTAATCAGGAGCGGTTTGTGCGGTGAGCCCCACTGCATGGCTATTTCACGTTTCAATAAGAGGAAGCTTAGGGCTGCCCATCTTTGTTCTATCGCAGTTAAATCCGTGGGGTCCCACACATTAAGAAGAGCACATTTGGGGGTCAGAGGGACTGGCTTCCCTAAAGCATCAGTCATTTTCTGAACGGCGCGGTTCCAAAGATCTTGGACCGCTGGGCATTCCCACAGAATGTGATAGAAAGTACCTGTAAGGCCGCAATTTCGAATGCAGAGGTCAGATGGGCGTCGGCCTATTCTGGCTAGGAAGGGACCGGACATGTATGTTCTGTGCAATATTTTTTGCTGTATTAACCTGAATCTATGATTGATGGCTGGTATATACTTTTGGCAATATGGAAACTGAAAAGTCGTTATCGAAATTGTAATGGTGCCATGTATTAGCCATTCAATGACAGGTCTTTCTGAGATTTTCAATGGCAATCTTTCTAGTTTTTCGATGCTCAGCACCGTAAAGTCTGCTCCTTTTTGTGCCAAAGAGATTTGTTTATCTGTAAGGTTAAAGATAGAAAATAATGACGTTGTGTTGATTAGACGCCATGACACGTAGCCTGAACGGAGGTTTTGTAACGTCCAGCCTAACTGTACAATAGAACGTAGTTGGGACTGGCCATGTTGTAACATTAGCATATCCTGTTCTATTATATCAATAGCAGATGATACAATGATGTCCAGTGAATAAATTCTGGAGGACAGAGTCGTTAACCCATTGTCCACTACAGACAGTGATTTTTCCAAATAAATACGATAAATTTCTCGTATTTTTTCCGCATTTTCAATTTGCGTTACTTTCCAAGCTTCGTTGTAAGCAGCGTATATACCGGCGTATATGAAACATTTTTGACGCTGTTTGCGAGATCCCATTAAGAAATCTCGCAAGTCAGCACCTTCTTTAAGTAAAGTCAAGTGTTGCTTAATTTCAGGTAGTATGGATTTCTGTAGCCACTCGAGGCATAGTTTTCCTACACTGTATGTTGTTATTATCCCTGGATGTTGTCTCTGGGAATATCTTGGGTCAGGCCTGTTCTGTTTGAACCCCTGTGTTCTGTTCAGGAATCTATGTTGACAATTATTAGTGTCTGTGGGCCAGATCAACCATTTTTTCCAATCAGGTTTATTTCTGTTTTGGTGTAAAATATGGGATACGTCTAACTCCACATCTGTAGTGCTATTACTATCAGGTATGGGCTTTGGAATAGACGGTTTGTTTAAGTCCTTTATCTTGGTTAGGCCAAGACATGTTGTTTGCTGAATGGTGTAATTCAGGAATATTATCTGTTCTGGGATCATGCAGGCTCTGAATAGTGATTCTAAACTTTGTACCTGCCAGTCTTTTGTTTCCCAGACAGTTTTTGTCTCAATGTTGTTTTTCCAAAATTCAAAACCAAATGTAGACAATTTTTCATAAAGTTTTTTTTCTGAATAAATCACATGTTTTTCATTCCTGTCTTGTTCATAACTTTAAAATAAAATGTTTCTGGATCTGAGTTGTTAAACCCTGAGAAGTATGGGAATTTCTCATAAAATGTTTTTGAACTGCCTTTTGGCGGTGTTGGACAATGCTCCCATTGATTATAAGTAAAAACATTTCTTGGATTAGCAGATTTATGCAAATAGTGATGACCATAATGAATAAAGCAATACATTTCTTCATAATCTGATGAACCTTGTAAATAATCATGTTGTGTAAATTTTGCTGACTTTTCTAAATCTGACATCATATTATTAATATTTTCAAAGTCCCAATCATCAGAGAAAGTACTACGTGATACAAAGTCACTTAAGGAAACCTTAAACTGATGTGGATATTTCAAGAGTTCAACCGGGCCATAGATTTCGTAATCAGTAGCGTCCCATGCTACATCACCAAGTATAGGAATGGCTGTGATGTTCACTGATGACAGTTCTCTTTTTTCGATGTGAGAAGATCTGTGAGGTTTTAGAACCAAGTTGATGTTCTGACTTGCTGTGTCCATTGTACTGTATTTTCCATCAATCATTCTTCCCAAGTTTAAAACCAAAATGAGCCAGAGCAGGAGGAAAAGTACACCTAACACAATCCACTATTCAATCCATGGTGAAATCAGATATGTTTCTCCAAGTTAATGAATGAGTTCTGTAATTTTGTCTTTGAAAGTTTTGTTTGCTGGCTTGTCTTCATGTTCACTTGGATCATCAGAAAAGTCATCGAAATTGATTAAGTAGCCAGATGCAGTTCTGTCAATTGTTGGAATAGCCTCCGGATTTTCATAAATCTTTGGATTTGTATGCTCAGAGGCTACATCATTGTAGACAGGTGTTTCTTGACGAACTGTTGCAATTTGGGTCTCAAGAGGCACAAGTTCCATGGCTTTGTTGCATAGTCCCTTTTTGTCTACTGCAGGTTTATCAAATGTGATTAGACTCTCAGTTTGAACCTCTTGGATTGTTGCTAGGTTTGGTCTTCTGCTACTTCTTGGGAGTCCACTGGGCCTACTACTTATTATTGGCCAGGTGATTATGGTTTTACCAGGTCGATTGATACAACTCTGTTCTCCTTTTTACCAGCAAGGGGCGGTAGTATTACTGATCTTGTTCCGCTGATAGCTAAGACAGGTACCGCTTTTCTGTACGAAGGGCCAAATTCCTTCTTCACTGCGATCGTTTCTCTGACCAGATCCCCAATCTTTGGAATCCAGACAGGTCTTGCTGGGACAGGTGGTTTTTCTTCAGTGGCCGTTGGCTTTAGCTTTGTGTTACTTAGACTTCTTCTTGTTTCATTTAAGTCCTGTAAAATAGCCAAACGATCTTTGATATCAAAGGTTTTTTGTTTCACCACTGAAGTCTGACAATCGAGGTCTTCGATTATCATTCTTGTACCAAACAAAAGTTCATACGGAGTGATTCCACCCAGAGAATTTCTTGGCAGATTATTAAGACTACGTTGGACACTTATTAGATGTTTGACCCACCCATCACCCGAACCTAATACCCTCGCTGTTATAGATTGCTTTATGTCACGGTTTTTTCTCTCCACTACCGCATTTCCCTCGGGATGGAATGGACTAGAGTACCGCAATGCAATGCCCATGCTGTCTATGGCCTCCTTGTAAGCTCGAGAGCTAAACGCAGGACCCTGGTCAGAATGTAGCATGCCAATTGCGTATGTGCCGATAAAGACTCGCAAATCTTTTATAACAGTTCTGGCATCAGCCGAGCGCTGGGGCCACATCCAAATGAATCTCGTCCTAATATTTATGGGATCGCATTCTTCCGTGTGGATGTCTGCGTGTAGATAGCCTAATGCTGTCTAATAGAGGTGTTTGGGCTGTTATCTGGTCCGGTTCACAACTGCGATCTCCGTTGCAGTCCTGACAGTTCATTGCAAAATTATAAATTTGCACGCTCATCCCCTGCCACCAGTATTGTGATTGCAATTCTATTAGAGATTTCAAGATCTCTTGGTGCCTCAGACCCATTCCCATGTGTGCTTCTTGAATTAAGTAAGCCCTTCGGTTCGTGTTTGGAATTACTCTGTCCCCCACTCCAGGGATTCGAGCAAAAGGAACGGAGTTTGCATCAATTATGTATGTATTATTGAGTGGATAATTTAGAGGTAATACCGCATGGTCACCTTTTAAGGAGGCTTTTACTGCCAGCATGGTTTCTCCATCTATTTGTTTTTTAGAACGCTTTTTTGTAGCTATGGAAGCCGGTTGAACAGCTGCCGCTGTGGCTTTGTTAGCCAATGAATTCCCTGCAACGTGAACGCCATCACGTTGAAGACTCTGCGTATGTATCACATGAATCTTTTGTAGTTCTTTCTGTAAAAGAACTACTTGTTCCCATATTTTTTTATGTTTTATTGTGACACCTGTCTCATCTTTGTAAACGTTTTCAATCCAGGTCTGCATGAAATTATTGTAAGACTGGACGCAGTAATGCGAATCGCACACTTTTAGTGTGGGGAATTCGCGATCGGCATTCTCAAGTGCCATCTTTAAAGCTCGTAGTTCAGCTCGCTGAGCTGTACAGTTTTTGAGTGATTCAGTTTTAGTGGCCATTAGTCTGAATATACCTATGCGCCAGCGACCTTTAACAATCGCGCATGCTGCATTGTAAGCTTTTTTATTCACAATGTAGTGATGTGCAAATCTGTCTGTGTAGATTAAACAGGCGTACTGTTCTAGAGGTAGAATTTTGATCGACAGAGGGTATTCATGTTCGTATTCTAGATGTTGTTGTTTTTTCATTTTGGGATCAAATGAGTGTATCACATCAGTTGCAGCAAGAGAATTAACCCATTGTATCCATTTTGAATCTAATGCCGAAGCATTTGGAAATCTCAGTCTTGTTACTGCCTCAAGGGCTGATACTGCTGTTAGGACAGATATGCTCTTCCCTTGAGCTAGGGCTCTTTCTTTTACTACAGCAGTTTGAACTGCAATCAGAATTTTTTCAGTAGAACTGAATTTCATTTCAGCTTGTGTGTACAAGTGTGATTTATAAGCTATTGGTACCGTTTCTCCCTCATTAGAGGTCAGGTATGTGAATCCGCATGTTCCTGGGATGACTCGGATTACAAGGTTGCGTTCGTTTGCGCGTGTTTGCAGTTTTGTTTTAGTTAACATGTCTCTTTGAAATGATCGTAAAATTTCTGTGTGTTCCTGAGTTCAATTAATTGGTTTGAAATCAGGTTTTATTAATTCGTAGAAAGGTTTAACCCTTTCTGCGTAGTTCAGAATGTAAGTTCTTCCGAAATTCAGGAAACCTAGAATTGGTTGTAAGTTCTTCAGCGTTTTTGGAGCTTGGAGTACTGCACACTTCACTAAGAAGTTGTCTGCTAGACTTTTGCCTTCACTTGATAACTCGTATCCTAAAAATAGGACATTGAGGTGGGCAATTCGTGACTTTTTAAAGTTGAATTTGTACCCTTCAGATGCGACCCCAAGTATAATGGTGTTCAATCTTTTCAAGTGTGTCTCCAGGTCATCGTCTGTAAGATAGATGTCATCGACATAAGATAATGCCTCATCATCATACATTTGTAATATTTCTGTTACCCTGGCTGAAAATAATCCTGGGCTGTTCTTGAATCCCTGTGGGAGGCGACAAAATTGCTCTGGGGCCCCCATACTGGAGAAAGCGGTTAAATACCTGCTTTCTGGTGCAATGTTTTGACAGAAGAAACCATTTGAAATATCTAATGTTGTTTTATATTTTTTGCGCATGATGTTATTCATTAGTGCTGCACTGTGTGAGTTTTGTACTGCAAATGTTTTGCAACAAGAATTTAGGTGTCTGTAGTCCAAAACTAGACGATATGAATCGTTTGGTTTGGAGACAGGAAACAAAGGATTGTTCATTTGTGAGGTGCATGTTTCAATCACCCCCTGGTATTCAAGTTGATCTAAGATCTGCCTGACTTGTTTTTTAGCTTCTTGCTTAACAGGATACTCCCTTTGTGCAGTAGGTTGATTTTTTAGCTGTATTTTATGGTGAGGTGAATCCTCATCCCATCCTACATGATTTTTATATAATGCAGGGGCTTGGCCACTGCCCATTATCTAGCATATGTGTATTTTTTATGAATTGGAATGTGATTTGAGAAGGCAGGCATAGTCATTTCTTCGCCATGTGGGCACTCCCTGACAAACTCTGGTGGCCAGTCTTTCTCTGCTAGAGGATATCATAGCCTTTAGATAGATTCTCCCAAAAGAGACCTCTTATTTTCCTAGTTTTGTCCCCTTCTATATGTAATGTTATTTCATATAATTTATGGGGCACACTAACTCTGGTGTCTGCAGTTTCTACTTGAATGTATTTATTCATGTCCACTGTCTCCAGAAGATTCATCAGGATCTTGCGAGCTATGGTCACTACTGCTGCGCTGTCTAGCATTGTCTGGGCCCATTCTCCGTTCTTGAGTTGTGTCCTCGGAATCCTCGGCATGTTTTATTTTAATACTAGCTACCTTCTTTTTTGGAAATTGTAATTTTTTACTTTGATGAGCAGGTTCCTTGTCTTTGGACTTGACGCGCTCTTCTTTATGTTCTGACCGTCCTCTTCTTTCCGATTTCTGTGAGGAAGTCTGAAAAGATCGAGAGGGACGTGTATCAACATCTTGATATCTGTCAGGTTTTCTCAAATTGTCCCTATTTCTAAGGTTGTATCTTTTTTCAGAGGGCTCCTTTTGTGGAGATCTGTCCCCCCGTTCTGGAGATCTATTTCTCCATTGGGGAGACCGTCCTCTGGTCTGAGACTGTTTTTCTCTGGAAGTAGTTTGTTTATTACCCTCCCACTTCTTTTTTGCAGTAATGAAATTATTCTTAATAAACGTTTTTTCAGGATTTTCAGTTAGTTGTGGTTTTAGTGGTTTCCCACCCAAACTATCTCTACCTAATTCTTCATAGGATTTTTCAATTATTCTGGCAAGTTCAAAAGGTTGTTATGCTATATCTGTTTCTTTCAATTGTTGGCGGATCACCACGGATGCTGCTTCTCCTTTTATGTTGGCTAGTAGTATAGCCGAGACTTGCTTAAAGTCTTTCAGTAATTTCATACCTAGATTTAAAGCAGGTTCTGGACCGTATTCATTTTGAATCTGTCTTAGTACGTCTGGTATAACCGCCATAGACGGAACACCATGTGTTTTTGTGTATATTGAAGCAAAGACTGTTCCCCAAGTGTCACAGTCCTCCACATGTGGTGCGATCCCCATTGGTAGGCAGATTGTCAGAATTCTGTGTTTTTCATGAGATGAGGGGTAGTATCAGGAAATACTGCCTCTATCTGAGTAATTTTTTGAGCTTACCAGAACGGAATTTGGTCCCGTTTTGTGGGTAATTTGCCAATGACTGATTGTAAAGTCTGTGGTGTAATTTTATTTGTGTTCCCCTGGTGAGGGGTGTGCTGTGGGATTTTTATTGCTGGTTGGACTGTTAAAGTCTGCATGACAAATTGTACCAATTGTGTATGTATTTTAATTAGTTGTTTTAGCTGAACTAAAAGTTCTCCGCTTGCCATTTTTTCAATGTCAGGATGTGGTGTATAGCTGGCTTGAACCGGCCATGTGGCTCCTGGTCTACCTAGTGGACCTAGCCTGGTGAAGTGATTTTGATGTTTTAGGGCGCCATTAAACCAGAGCTGGTGCTCTTGGTACGTTAGTGGAATTTCAAAGTCCTCGAAAGGAACGTATTCCGTTGGAGATTCCTCTATTTTGTAGTAGTGGAACTCGTGTGTCACAGCATTTTGTGCTGGAATATGTATCCAGGAATAGAATACCTCTGTCTGCCGATATTCATGGGCCTCTACCACAAATATTACTGTACCACCTCTTGGTGATACTCCATTTTCTATAAGTTTCATAGTTATGGTTTTCCTTATATTTACCAGGATGAGTATCGCATCCGGTTCATTTTGTTGGAGACTTGTGTCTTCTGCTAAAAGTTGAGTTGCTAACGCTTCTCTTTCGTCTTCACTTCCCGTCATTTTACTGACTGAGAGTTTTGCAGAGCAAGTTTCAAGGAAACAAAGATTAGGTGCACAATATTTTGGAACACTGTATCCTTCAACGTTGACTAAACAAAAACTAATACACAGGAATCTCTTCCTACTAAGTTATGGCGGATATTTACCTTTTACCCACTCCAGACATCTATTGGAGTTTTTACGGGAAAAAGGGGTCTGTGTGAAAAGCATGACTGAGTTACTCTAGTATCTAGCGTTAAATTATCGCCTTACCAAACGTTGGGCGCCATGTAGTGAAGTTCCTATATTCCCAATAGGCTCTGCGCATTGGAATAACATAAACAATAGTTTAGACGTAGGACTGAGGTCAACTAGGTCTCTACTGAATATGTTAGACTTAATTATGAATGCCAGCTAGCTCAGAGGTCACTAGAAACTTTCTTGAGTAAACAAGAAGGTGTTAACTTTCCTGAATAGACAAGAAGGGATTATTCTCTGACAACCGCATAAACATGACAACTTTGCTCCCCTAGCACAAGGAGTATATCTCCAGAGTTGCGGAAACAATAGATAGCTATTTCACTCAGTCAATCGGGCATGCTTAGTTTCACCAGGAGTGCAGAGAAATAGAGAGACGGGCGTTTTCAATAAAAGTGGTTATTTATTGAGTAGTCTTCTTTCTCATGCAAGAGAAGTGAATTGCCACAATTGCAATACTTTTCATAAAGTAAAGTGCGTACAGTAAAAGGAGTATTATGAAATAATACTGTAAAAGCATTTATATGGTTTCTAAGCCATAAGATACTTAAAACGGATAAAATACATACAATGACAAAAGTTGACTAAACGTACTCAACTGGTGCTTCTAAAATACGCCTACCCCGGTGTACCTAACCTGAGCCTAGTACGTGGGAAGGAGTAAGTGAGATGTAGTTTGAGTTGAGATAGTTTTTGCCAAGAATCTGAATCAAGAAGTCTCTAGGGGTCTAATCAGCTCCGTACTTGGTTATAGAATGAAGGAGGTCTTGTATCTCTCTCTCAGGACTCGATCTCCCAGCAGCCATCAAGGGTGACAGGGAAACACTGGAGCTGAATTTCTCGGCAGGAGAAAAGACAGCGTCTCTCTCAGTGCGTCAATGGGAGGGTCGGCTTCCTTCGGCACTTGTTTCACCAAACCACCGTGTGTTTTGCTAAGGCAGATGCTGGTATATTTATACCTGGAAGGTGCCGAGTTTGACGTAAGGTTGGACATAAGACATCACTAAGAACTCGCAGTTTTTTCAGGACTCCAGGAGTTCTTAGGACAAATCAACACAGAAGCAGGGGGAATTCCCGGGCTGCTGGAGGCTTGGTTTGTTTAAGAACGCGTTGTACTTTCTAGGAGTCTATGGGAGTAGCCTTGCCGTTTTTGGACTGCATGGCTATGACTTAATATGGGTATGATTCTTATGCCTTTTACGGATATGATTTGATATAACCACATAAGGGCATAAATCAGGGATATTTAAATAGGGTCCTAGATACGTTTACAACAGTAGTTTCTTTTCAACTGCTGAGTATCTGCCCATAAAAACTGTTGGACCTGGTATTTTCTGCAGGGTAACTTCCAAACTGTTTGCCTTTCTCTTCCCCTTTCTGCTGAATTAATATGTGTTGGCTTTAGGACTCTGGGCACTTTACCAGTGCTAACCAGTGCTAAAGTGCATGCTCTTTCTTTGTAAAATGTGGTAACATTGGGGCATATTATCAAGGGGCTTTATCTCCGCTTTTTTGGCTTTAAAAGCCAAGAAAGCGGAGATAAAATTATCTCCCTATTACCAAGCTGTCGCTAACACCAGTTAGCGACAGCTAATAGGAGATAGTGACTATCTTGGGCCCCGCTTTGCATGTCAGTGATATTTATCACTAATGACATGCAAAGTGGGCGTGCCAAGATGTTAGCGACTGAAAACAGTCGCTAACATCGCTATATCCTATTACCAACTTTTGGAGATATTCGCGCTAAGCGCGAATATCTCCAAAAGCTAACACTTGCCCAGGAGCAGTTCTTAGCCATGTTATCCAATGGGAGGTGGATAACATGGCTAAGAGCATTTGCTCGATAATGCATGAATATCGCTGACTTTTCAGCGATATTCATGCATTGCGGCCATTTTTTATCGCATTTGCGATAAACCTTGCTAATAACAAGGTTTATCTGCGATAAAAATCGCCGATTTGCGGCGATAATTTTTGTCTCTAAATAAGTTAGAGACTAAAATTATCTCTATTGGTTGGTAATATGCCCCATTGTCTTATCCACAGTTTGCAAATTTAACTTACTTATAACTCCCTAGTCAAGTGCACTGTATGTGCCCAGGGCCTGTAAATTAAATTCTACTTGTGGATCTAAAGTACTGATTGTGTCCCACAATTCAGTAGCCTCATAAACATGTCTCAGGTCTGCCACTGCAGAACCTGTGGGTGCAGTTTAAAACTGACATTTTGATTTGGCAAGTTAACTTACTTGCCATGTCCAAACCTTCCCTTTTCTTACATATAGGTCACCCCTAAGGTGAACCTTAGGCAGGCCTATGGGCAGGATGCAGTAAATTTAAAAGGTAGGACATGGACTTTTGAGTTTTACATGCCCTGGTAGTGAAAAGCTGCTCTTTTTTCACTACTGCCATGCCTATCAATCTAATGCCTTAAAACATCTTTTAAGTGTAATTTTCAATGGGGAAAATATAGAGATTTGGGGTTTGGTGTCTCTGGATTCAGAACTTATGGTGAAGTCAGATTTTAAATTGTATGTCTGAAAATGCAGCTTTTAGAAAGTTGACATTTTCCTATTTTAACCATTCTGTGACTTTGCCTGCTCTGAATACATGTCTGGTTTTGGGTGACAGCTGGGCTTTATGCATCCCTTCTAGGCAGTCACACAAAGGGAGCTGGGGTGTGACATTTGCATCCTGATGGCCCCTCACTAGGCTGGTGTACCTTTCTGAGCTAGATTGGATGGGAGGAACTGACCCTTGCACCTGAATAGGGCTGTCTGTTCCCACACAAATAGCTGAATACTGCCTGTGATCCCCTGTAGTGAGTCTAGAGCTAGGGAAGGAAAGGTAAGGACCTTGTGATCTTCAAAGGCCTCTTTGAAGTCTCCCACACCGGAGTCTACCCCAATTCAAAGGCACATTTGGGTATAAGTACTGGACCCCTGACACCACCAGATCTGAACAACGCTGGAACCAAGGACATTCTGCCTGAAAGAAGGGACTGCCACTTTGCTAACAGATTTGCTGTGTTGGCCTGCTGCTTCTTGCCTGGGAGTGAGAAAGACTGGACCTGTTCTCTACATCCTTGAACCTAAGTTTTTCCAAGGGCTTGTTGGCGTGCCTCTTGTTCTCCAAAGTGTCAGGGTCACAAAAGACTTCTTATAACTCAGCTAGTGCTGCTGGACTCTGCCGTCTGTTCGTCCTACCCTTGCTTGTGGTGCCCTCTCCAGTCCTGGCCCTCAGAAATAGGTTCGACAGGTGTTTTCTGCAAAAATCACCATGGTAACCCTTTTGCACCGGTTGGAACCAACACAGAGCCCTCCGATGCTGGGGCAGTGCCGATTTGACAATGACGTGGGTCCCGACTGCGAGGTTTGACGACAAAGAAGCGCCAATCCAAAGACGCTGCTGTGAGACTTGCCTTTGACACATCACCGATCCTTCAACACCGACTGTGAACCTCGACTCCGATGTATCGACCCCCCTATGAGGAACAGAACCAGAGTCCTCGATGCCAATCATTGCACCATACAAGGTACTTTTTTAGCGGACCCCGTGTGGGTCCTGTTGCCTGCTTCTATTGCTGTCTCCCTGAACCTTGGATTTTCCCTGGTCTAGCACGACCTCAAGTAACCTTTTCATGCTTTTGACTTTTAAGTACTGTTTTTCAATTTAATCTATAAAAATTAATATCTGAACTTTTAGTAATTGAAGTTTTGCCATTTTGGTTTTGTTTTACTCAAATATATATTCTCTATTTAATTAAACTAGTGTGAAGTCTTTTGTGGTGATTTTACTGTGTTACTGTAAGCTGTGTTGTACAAACAACTTACACATTACCTCTTAAGGTAAGCCTGATGGCTCTGTGCCAAACTACCAGAAGGTGAGCACAGGTTCATTTATGTTGTGTATCTGACTTACTCTGACTAGGATTGTGGTCCTACTTGGACAGGGTGCAAACATCTGCCAACTAGAGACCCAATTCCTAACATAAACACATGACAGTCCCATCTTGTTATGTGCGGATACTCTGTGGTCATAAAGATACTACTTGTAAGATACCTTTGTGAATAGCAAACCATCATAAACGTTGACAAAAGTATACATTTAACTTTGTGAATCAGGCCTATAGTGTGTATATATTTTAACTACATTTATGATTACCTGTTACTCAATTTATGTCCATACCTGCCACTTTGCCTCTATGTTTCAGTGCAGAAATAATTCCCCAATTGCTTGCATGTAATCTTTATCACTCCCTACCCAAGTATTCTTTGTCCCATTCGTGTGTGCGCCTCCTTCTCCTCCTGCATCCTTTCTCACCTGGGAATCGAATTCCTGTTTGCTTGTTGTGGAAGCTGAACTGGAGATTCGGAGGATGGGCGAGTTGAACCAATAGAAAGAGAAGACAAACTACAAAAAACAAGGCTAATCTTTCTTTCAAGCCCTCTAAGTTAGGCTAACTGTCTTGCGGATGTGTGTCTTCTCACGGGACTAAGAACTGGGACAAGAAGGACAGGCTAATAACATTTTAGCAATACATGTTGTACATCTTCTGTAACAACATTAACCTGCATCACTCCATGCATGCCAATTATAGTTTTTAATGCAAGTCACAATATTCAAATTAAAATGCAAGCCTCCTGGATTTGTCATTTCTTGATTCTATTGCTGGTCCAGAGGTTTTGGACTCTGTCAGCAAGGGCTTGTGCTGTTTCGTGCTTTTGACTACGCTCTATAAATTGTACCCCAATCTTTTTCTAATTGTACATTAGTTTCCCAAAATACTATAAACCAAAAGTATATCTGTCTCCCTTTGTGGTTGTCTATTGCACATTTAAAGGTTATAGGTATAGCCTCTAATATCATGATATCCTGGTTGTGTTGCGAAAAAGGATGTTTCTTCTTTCATGGTGCATTCTTGATCAAAAGTGTCCCCTGCAGGCTGCAATTGACATAAAACCTAATTTGGCAACACGTTGCAAAGTCCTAGAATGTGATTATTTTGGAATTGAATAAAGTCGTCTCCGTTTACAATCTGTTCTTTGTACTAGCTGAAAAACAAGTTGTGAATCTATAAGGTTGGCAGCTTAGTAGGGGTTGATGTATTAAGGTTAAATTGAATTCAAAAGGTTGATGCATTGACAAGAGAAGGTGAAGTTGAATTTCAAGCTGAAATGGAAACATATGTCAGAGACTGAAGTTTAAAGATCCCCTTGGCTGACTTTAACAGGAATTGCTGCAGAGCAGTGCTTATACTGGTTTTCTGCCATCTGATGTGAAACATATATATATATATATATATATATATATATATATATATATATATATATATATATATATATATATATATATATATATATATATATATATATATATATATATATATTAGTGACAAGAGCAGACGAAGTTCAGCTTCAGAACAGTTTGGCATGTGCTGTATTGTAGATCCATTCAGGTAATGCCGAATAAATATATACGGTTCTGGAAACGTCTTTATGCGCTTGCTTCAAAGAATATTGCATCCTTTATTTACCTTAAAATTGAAGACCCTAATATTGAGTTCCAATAAACACAGGAAAGCCACATTGTGGCAATGTTGAGCACAATGTGCCTCCACTCATAACAGAATACACAGTCTACTTTTAATATAAAATAATAAATAATGTCTGCCAATCTTATGAACAAGTATATCAGGTGCACAGCAGGGAATGAATATGTGAAATTCAGAATTCAGTTAATATAGGTCTTCATGACTAGCGCACATGAATTGGAGCACTTACAACTCACACATTTAACATACACAGATCACATGCATTTTGCACTGAAACAATCCACCTGAACTGAGCTTCCACCCTGTTAATCTCATAGGTTTCAAAGCTCATTACCTGAACCCATTAACCCTTTCAATCAGTGAGTAGGTCGCATCTGGATTATTGATAACCTCAATCACTTCATACACATCCCATACACCTACAGTAGAGTTTTATGACATGAACGATAGTCATCATGACCTGATATTTCTCTCCTCCTTGCATTCCCACTTAAAGACATCTCCTCTAGAGAGAGATACACCTCCATCTAATCCAGTGGTTCCCAAACTGCGCTGCGGCTGCCGTAATGTGGTGCCAGGGGCACCGCGCACACGATGTGGGAGATTGCATGCTAGCGAGTAATGGGCAGGAGTGAGTGGGTATCAGAGGCGCTACTAGAGCCAAATTTCAGGGGGGCTAATCAAAAATTTGGGGGGGGGGTGAATCTTTAAGCTACAGGCAGAGTGGAGCTGCACGGGCTCTTTGAAGGGGTGAACCAACAGCAATGCCTCATTAACATGCAAATGGTCTTTTAAAGACCTGTGAAGTGCTCCGGTGCGGCTGTGTGTGTGCCCTGGAAGTTGTCTCATTCCGGGCTGCCACACACAAGGAGGGGGGAGAGGGGGCTGAAGCCCTTTGAGTACCATGGGTGTCGTGCGCCTGGTGGGTATGTGTGAAATGCAGTGCTGTTGGGGGAGTGCATGTAACAGGCTGGTCGAGCGTTGTGTTGGTCAGGCAACTGCTGCTAAAATCTGCGTGCAGTGTGAAAGGTTCTCATTTCAGAGAGAGAGAAGACTGGGCGACAGTATCAGTGGGTAATGGCGGCACTTGTGATTTATAGCTATACAAAGCTGCAAGTGTGACTGTGAGGCAGAAAGCACGTTGATATTTATTTGGCTGAGAGGTCGCCATTGTGTTCTTGAATTTCAAGAGCACAAAGAAATGTAAGCGAATGGCAGGATTACGAGGTTGGGGTCAAGCTGAGTGTCATTGAAAGGTTTAGAGGCAGAAGGCTGACTACTCAGGGATCATGGTTTAGATGGGTACAGGGGCATGCCTGCGGGCCCAAGAGTAGCCAGGGGCCCGGCTGCTGATTCCACAGTGCCCAGGCTGGACGCGCCGAGCTGCAGGAGTTAGAAGCCTACAGGGGTCACGCTGAAGTGCTACGGCCTGCAGGAATTTGATGGCGCAGGGGTCAGGCCGGGCGATCCAAGCTGCAGGAGTTATATTTATATTTGTCAGAAACATGGGTTCCAGAAGCTTCGAGCAGTCCTGGGCTGTGTACAGAGTCTGTCCACAGTGGGAGGGAGATAGGGGGGCAGCAACCGGCAGTCAATCAACCATGGTGGGGATTCTAGAAACAAACGCCTGTTCCTGGAATTATAAAAGGGCGCCTCTCGAGGGACTATTCATGGATTCTTCTGATAATGAGATTTAAGTTCTAAAAGACCACACTGCAGTGATGGGCCTGTGGTCTTTGAGCTTGTAGAAAGCTGCTGTGGGCCCTAGCTCAAGCACGGAAAACAGTCCTGATACCTTGGATTGGCAGGTAAAGAGCACCTACAGTTGGTGTCGGAGAGCAGTGGGTTCCTCAGAAAACTGGGCCCTGGTGCCCCTGCTCCGGCTGCACTATTAAACATTATGCCCCTGCCCTGGCATCTGAAGGGCAGGAGAAAGGGCACATTGCCTCAGCTCCTCGAAATTAAGCCAGGAATACAGAGATGAGAACTGATGTACACATTCGACATTGTTCTGTGACATGGTGATAGTGGCAGCACATTATAAAGCGTGGGGGCTGGGGTTACCACAGACACCAGAGGCCTCTTCGTACGAATGGAGGGGTTTAACCAGTGTTTTAAGTGGGATGCAGATGGGGGATGTGGGTGTGGGGGGGGAGTCTCTTAAAGGGGCATGTTAAAAAAATGGTGGTAGCCACGGCCAACTGCCGATTAATTCAAGGGAGCCACAGGTCAAAAAAGTTTGGGAACCACTGATCTAATCTATTCCTCAGCTTCACCAGAGTGGCATGACTTCCTCCTCTTTAACACCACTCGGTAACATTACCTAACCCACATCACAAATACCACCATCATGTGTCACAAAGACCACTCACTTCAAACTTTCTGCACAGCTTTGTTGCAAATTCATCAAATCCCTTGGTAAACTCCATTTCACGGTTAACCAATAAGTACCTGCAAAGTCACTTATGACTCCTTAATAAGCAGCTTACAAAAAAACTGATTCCAGGGTTCGCCATTTATCCCGTGTTTTCTGGCCCCACACTGAAATTATCCTGTGTTATCACCTTAAGTCTGTGCTCTATCATGTACACTTGGCCCTTTAATGGACCTTTCTTAGCGCACTGAGGGTTGGGGTATCACTCTTCATTCATGCAATTAGTAATGCAACCAATCTGGCTGCACAATGGGATCCAGGAATCCGTCAACAAGTTCAAGGGTGATTATTACAAATTAGTAATCAAATTCAAATAGATCACTCTCAAGACCATACTATAAATGTCCCGGATTACAACAGGGAGACCAAGTCTCCCAAAAAAATAGCAAAAATAGGCTATATCCCAGTAAAATGCCAAAACTGTGTAAAAAATGTTGGCTTTCTGACAAAAGTCTGTCAGTCCCTAAAAACTGGGAAAATGGTGATTTCAGCCCCGCAAACCCATAGTTGAGACCATTTTCAGGGAAAAAACAGACGCTTTCATTTGCAGCACTTTTTTCCCATTTTTCCCCCAAAAACCAAAATGTGGCTGTATTTTGGCTAATTTCTGGGTCCCCTCCAGGGGAATTAACAAACCCCATGGTCAGATTCTCCATGTCAAAAGGGTGGGGTCGGTGGGTAATAGGTATAAGGACTGCCAGGGGGACTGTATTGTTGTGAATTTTAAAGATGTCAGGGTTGCACAGTTCATTTGCAATTGGCAGGTTGAGGGCGGCTGGTCTGGTATGGGCGCAGTTGATTTAAGCTACTTCTACATCAGTGTTGTAGGACAACAGAATGTCCCCTCCCAGCCTCGGGGTAGAGAACAGAATATCTTTCTTTCTTCCCAGTAGCCATGTTTCCTATCGGGATTATCCTTCAAGTATAGCTTTTGGTAATTTTGGGAGGGGCTGTAGCTATTGATGCGGTGCCCTTAACCATGATACGGGCCTTTCCCCGACCCTATTATCAACACTCGAGCGTAGCCAATCGGGTGAGGTCAGTGCATTCTGTGGTCCCCTGCCTAACTCCTGTAGTGAGCCTGACCCCACATCCCCTAGTTCTGGGCTGAAGATACCCCATGCCATTTGCTCCATACAAAGTAACAAAGGTAGGGATGCAGGTGAGGGAATTCCGGAAGTGTCTCCACAGCGAGCCGGAAACCCGATGGACAAGCCCATTGTTGAACCAGCTGTGACGGATCCAGTTCTTAGGATTCTCAGCTGGAACATTGCAGGTATATCCCGGAATATGGCTTTACCCGATTGGAATACCTTGGTGGAGGCTTACTCTATCTGTATCTTCCAAGAGACCTGGAGCAGGGAGCCTTGTTACAAGGTCGGCTACAGTACATATCATATACCAGCAGTTTCCTCAGTCTCTGGGAAAGGCCGCCCTTCAGGTGGTCTTCTTATTTGGGCAGATATATTGTTGGGGTGCCAAATTGTGCAGAGTACAACAAATTCCCCTGACATATTAAGAATCACTGTCAGGGGGCCTCAGAGAGGGTTAACTTTAGGCATCTTCAACATCTATGCTAGGGGTACCAAGGGGGGAACCTTGTCCCCCACGGTCGCAATCCTTGAGGGCTTACTCGGCCAGTGTCCCACTAGCACGTATGTACTTGTAGCGGGGGATCTAAATTGTACCAATAAACCCCTTGCCTCGAAACGACATCTTGGACATTGCCGATGAGGCCTCTAGAAGAGGAATTACCCCCTTATCAATTGACCCGATAAGGAGGTGGTCCCAACAGGCCATACAGTTGAACTCTCTGTCACTCAAATTTGGGCTGAGGGCGGCAAACGGCAGAACTACCTGGGACATAAAGGGAGCCCACACTTTCAACAGGGTGAAACGCACCTCTAGGATAGATTATATCCTACTCGATTTTAAGCTCTGGAGATTCATGGACAACATGGAGGTTTTGCCCTCAGTAGATAGCGACCACAACCCGTTATCCCTGGCCCTATACCACCTGTGGCCAGGGGCATCTGGCTTGACCTTGCCCACCAAAATAGCCACCGTTAGGGAAGTTTGTCCCTCGAATTGTGGGAGAAGGCTAAAATGGTGCAAGGTTGCACTCGACGAGGGGAAACTCCAAGCCATAGGGGCAATGTTGGGGACGGCACAGGCCAGATTGGAATCTCCCTCCTTGACAAAAAATGAAGTGACGGCTCTTTTTTGTGAGACTGTCAAGGAATTGGGCACTCTGTTTGTAGTCCCAACCAGGGATCCTACTGTGGCGGAGAACAAAAGAAGCAAGAGTACTCTGGGCTGGTTTACCAAAAAACGCAGGGGGGAGAAATCTGCGTTAATAGCTGCTGTCAAAAGCAACTCCCCGGCTAGGACTAGGGTAGCGAGAAAAGATTATAACCAGACCATCAACGAGGCAAAGAAAGAATGGGAAGACCGGTTCTGGTATGACCTTAAGGCAAATACAAATAATCAAAAGGGAGGGATCACTTGTCCTGCGTGAACCAGGGTATGCAGGAGATCGAACAACGGTGTCTCCAAAAATTAAACCCTCATGCACGTGTAGGGTAGCGTTGCGTGGTAAGCGGTATATCTTGATTCTCCGCTTTACTGACACGTGTGTGCATAATCATCGGGTTTTGCGGTATGCAGCCTCCACCAGGAGGATCTTACCCTCGGTAAAAACAGTAGTGACCCAGTGATGTGGAGGGAGTGTAGGACAGTAAAAATCCCCCGGATACCCAGTAAATGGACTTTTATTAGATCTGGGTTCGGGTGGATCCCATTAGGGGAATGCTCCAATCATGTGCGCTCTGTTGAAAAAGATTAAGTTTTCAGGACGCACTAGCATTCAAAAATGATTTAAAATGGCCAACATGTTTCAGCCCTCTATGCCGTGAATCGGACTTTAGGGCTTTCTTCAGGACCCGTGGTGAAAGGTGATAGTGATGCTAAACTATTAAATTTATAGCAAGCAGGTGTGTAGAAAAAGGGAAACTTTCAACCTGTTTCTCTGTTCTCGAGGTCGCGATGTACCTATAGTTCAAACATAATAATAAGGGACACACACAAACATACACAAATACAAAAGAAAGGGTAAGGGAGACACATAATGTAGTGAATTCACTACTAATAAATGCAGTTTGTTGCAACTTAAGATAGCAATACTTCGTAACCCCCAGTAATTGGCAGTGTCAACTCTCTTTCTCCAGCAAGCTGACGCATGCAAAAAGTGGTTCATAGATAGTAAATCATACTCATATGGCAATTTTTTGGGTTAAAGAAACCCCACCACTTGGAGGACTATCGTGATAAGTCACAAGTGGTAATTGTTTGTCATGTGGCATGCAGTCAATACTCATTCATAAGTGCAATTTCCAATATCTTTCGTATGAAATGGAATGCCCCGCGTAGTGAAAATCTTTCATACCGCCGTGCTCTGTGCGTCAGATTCATACCTAGAATAAACAATAGTTACACCTCCTTTCATTGTAACCGGGGCATATATATGTTCATATGTAAATGCTATGCCAGTAGGATAGTACCTGTCCACTAGGACGATTTCGGTGATGAATCGTGATATGTGGCCATTGTATTTCAAACATCACATGCAGGATTCTTCATTCGTGAAAGAAATCTCTAATACATTACAGTGTGGGGCTAATAATGGTTGCTTAACGTAGTGACGATAACATGCCGATGTGCTTATGTGCGCCCTCCGCGCCAAAATCATACCTGAGATATATATTAGTTATACCTCCTTCGGGTGTGGCAAGGGCTTCGAGGGGGCTAGACGGAAGGAATAACGCACTGTTAGCGTGAGGCCTGGCTCGGTATACTTGCGGTTTAGTTGCTGCAGGGTCTCGTAGAGATACCTAACGCTCCTGTCCTCGCGCTTCGCGTTGCGCTTCTGCTGCCTCTTGCGACCCGGAAGTAGCAGTGATGAGCTTCCGGGTCATTTTTGTTGATATTTTCATGAAAAATAGAAAGCGGACTTAGTCGTCCCGAGTGTTTTCAATATTATGAATCTGGGAATTTTGTTCTTCATGCCGCTTTTATGTCCAAAAACGGATTTTATGAAAAAATCGATACAACCAAGGAATTTCCAAAGGGGTTAATTAATTCTAAATAAAAATTAATTAAATTAGAAAATTTTTATCATATCTTTTCTAAACGGGATAGTCAGTTTTTTGATAATGAAGGGGCACAGAATTCGTCTAGGGTGTTTACGTTATTTGTATTAGAGATGTAGTTGATATTGTTCTGAGAGGCGCTCTTCTTGGGGTTACGCTTCTCATTTCAAACTTCGAGGATGAAAGAGTAATGAATAAAAAAAAAAAAGTAATGAATAAAAACTGGAACAAGTTTGTAGTGATCAGTTGTACAGATTTAAATAAGTAAATCCTTGTGGCCAGCAACTTATTAGCATAAAGTACACTGATCATTTTTGGTTTTTTTGCGTAGAGCAGGTTTTGGGTTGTTTCTCATTTCAAGTGTGTTCACATTCAGTACATAGTTCATCTCTGATGTTTTAGCTTCAAGGTACGGCGTGGCGGTGTCTTACATTATGAAGTAAGCTTCATGGTAGGCAGTCTTATTTCAGCACACTCAGCCACGGGATATTATCATTGAGCCCCCTGGTATCTGTCCCCAGACGGTGGACCCAACGTTGCTCTTTTTCAAAGAGGATTCTTTCTGCGTTGCTGTCCTTAGTGTCCAGTGTCTCTAGGATGACCCAACTGAGGTCATCCACTGTGTGGTTTTTTTCCAAAAAATGACTAGCCATCTTGGTTGTGGTTTTTTTGCATTTGACATTGCTTCTGTGCTCAACGATCCTTTGTTTGGCTTTTCTGCAAGTCATGCCAATATAATGCAGTTGGCAAGGGCAGGTGATCATGTAAATTACATGGCTCGTGTTGCAGTTTGTGTGTCTCAGCATTCTCCATTTGAGGTTTGGGAGTAGTTGTAACTCCTTTGTTGGTTGGGTCAGTTTACACACTGAACAAGAACCGCAGGGATAATGTCCAACAACGGGGGAGTTTTCCCACAGGTTGGATTGTTGTCCTCGTTTCTTTACAGGTGGTCTCGTGTGTACCAGGATGTCTTTTAGGTTTCTACAACGCCTGTTGGCGAATCTCGGTTTTGGCCAAGAAAGAGTGCCAGAGGTGAGGATTCTCCAATTCTTATTCACAATTTTCTTGACTTTGTCAGTTACCGGGCTGTAGGTCGTGACACAGGTAGTGAGATCCTCAGGTTCTGTTTTTGGAAAGGTCTCTAGGAGGCTTTCTCTGTTCTGATGTCGGGCTCTTTTCTTGCATTTATTTACCACTCGTCTTGGATAGTCTCGATGTTGGAGTTTGGTGCACAGATCTTGTGCTTGCGCCCGGTATTCAGTGTTCTTGCTGCAGTTCCTCCGCAATCTGAGGAACTGACTGTAGGGAAGATTTTCCCTCAAAGGGCGCGGATAGAAGCTCTTGAAGGAGAGAAGACTATTCTTTGCTGTTTGTTTGAAAAAGGTGCGTGTTTGCAGATGTCCTTCTTCTGCATATATTGTGATGTCCAGGAAGTCAAGGCTATTTTATCTGCACTGTAAGTGAACTTCAGACAGTTGTCTTTTGTGTTCAGCCATTCGTGGAAGTCTTTTAGGTCATCTTCACTGCCTGTCCAGATCAGCAGGATGTCGTCAATATACCGCTTCCAAAGCAGTATATGACGGATATAAGGATTTGTTTCTGTGTGTATATGAGTGCCCTCAAAGGTGCTTACATATAGCCCGGCCACGCTCGGGGCAAAGGTACTACCCATCGATGTCCCATGGCGTTGTAGGTATAGTGTCTCTTTGTATAGAAAGTGATTTTCTGTCAACGCCATGCGGCAACATTCTAAGACGAAGTGTCTAGGCGTTTTGTATGTCCAGTCCTTCTCAAAGAGGATTTGTTCAAGCATATCTAGGGTCTCTCGTTGTGGTAGACTTGTGTAAAGACTTTCCACATCGAGTCCTACAAGCATCATGGTATCTGGTGAATATTCTACATCTTTCAGCAGGTTCAGAAGATGTCGCGTGTCTTTTAAGTAGGTGGGTGTACTCTGGACCAATGGTTTGAGGTAATGATCAGCAAACTGCGAGAGAGGCTCTAAAACTGACCCAATGCCTGACACTATAGGTCGTCCTGGGGGTGGCATTCGGGCCTTATGAATTTTTGGCAGTGAGTAGAAGTAAGGGATTTTCGGGTTTTTTGCTACTAGAAAATCAGCTTCTTTTTTGGAAAGCCAGTCATGAGCTTCTGCTTCTTCGATCAGCATTTGTATTTCTCTCTGTAGCCTCGGGGTTGGATCCATGGATAGTTTTTTGTAGAATTTTTCATCTGAGAGGAGATCAAGGCACTGCTTGTCATAGCCTTCTGCAGACAGGAGGACTACCCCTCCTCCTTTGTCGGCTGGTTTTATAATGATTTGGCCGTCATTTTTTAATTCATCCAACGCTGTCTGTTCAGCTCTCGTTATGTTGTGAAACGGTTTCCTTTGGTCGGATGATAAATCATCTACTTCTCTCATGATGGCCTGCTCAAAGGTTGCGATTTCTATCGGAACTTGAGAGGGCAAAGGGCAGAAAGTGGACTTGTTCCTCAATGAGGTATCTCCCTCGGGGACGTACTTAGGTTGATCCTTAAAAAAGGCTTTCAGTTTTAAGGTTCGGCAGAATTCTGCCAGTTCGCATTTTATTTTGAAGACGTCTGTTTTCGGGGTGGGGACGAATCCTAGGCCTTTATTAAGGACATCCTCCTGTTCTTTGGTTAAGACTTTGTCGGTCAGATTTACGATGAGGGAACAGTGTTGGCTTTTGTCACACTCCTCGTTTGAACCTGTCGGGTCTGGTCCGACCAGGTTACACCTCGGTTCTTTCCTCGTTGTTGTTGTTGGCCCCTCCCTAAAAAAGGAACCCTGGGTGTGAAATTTTGTCCTTGTTGTTGGGGTCCTTGATGGTTCATGGGCGGGGGGCCCGCGAAAAATGGGTTCATCCAACCTTGAAAATGTGGGTTGAAGGGTTGGAAAGGGATTCCTTGGTGATCTACTTGGAAGAAAGGAGGGCGCCATGTGCTCCTGCCTCGTCGATTGTTCCTCCTGTTTTGTGGTCTTCCTCTGTTGTGATTGGAAGAATCATCTCCACTCTGGTCTGATCCATCAACCGAGGACCCACTGGTTGACCCATAGTTTGATGCATTGTCATTAAATTTGTGGTCCTTACTACTATACGGATGGATGCGTTCAAGTGAAAACCTCTTCAGTTCTTTTGCTAGTTTTTGTAGCTTGGTCTGTGTAAGATACTCTTGAGTGTCATCCATTTCTTTATTAATCTCTTCAAGTCTTTTTTTGTAGATGGTTACATTTACTGTATTGTTCAATTTTGTCTCAAGAATTTGAATTTTGACAGTAAGTTCATCTGTCAGTCTTGATGCTGTCTTGATTATTAGGACTAAATAGTCCCTTGTACACTTCCAAGATATGGCCGACCAGTCTTTTCTAAAGGCCAAGTCTTTCAGAAAAATGCGTGGGGCGTTGGTAACCCAGAGGCCTCTGGGAGCTGCATTTACCCTTAGGTATTCCGTCATGATGATACCGTGGACGGCAGTTCTTACTTGTTCCTTTTTTACTTCGGTTAGTTCATCCCAGTCTGTGGTGCTGGCTAGAGTCTGAGTGAGGTCACTATCCAAAAAACGTAGAGGTTTTGCTAGTATGGCATCGATCTCTTCGGTTGTGTAGCTTAGTCCGAAGTTTTCAGCCATGGTTGGTTCGTGCCAAGGCAGTAGGCTCAATCTGGTAGTGTTTACCAGAGAGTCTTAATCTTAAGAATTCTCCCACAGCTGTGCGCTGCTTAGAATATGCTAATCAATTGGAGGGGGAGAAGGAAAATACTGATCCCTCAGTTTCCTTGGGTAATTACAAATAATCAAAAGGGAGGGATCACTTGTCCTGCGTGAACCAGGGTATGCAGGAGATCGAACAACGGTGTCTCCAAAAATTAAACCCTCATGCACGTGTAGGGTAGCGTTGCGTGGTAAGCGGTATATCTTGATTCTCCGCTTTACTGACACGTGTGTGCATAATCATCGGGTTTTGCGGTATGCAGCCTCCACCAGGAGGATCTTACCCTCGGTAAAAACAGTAGTGACCCAGTGATGTGGAGGGAGTGTAGGACAGTAAAAATCCCCCGGCACAGCTGTGGGAGAATTCTTAAGATTAAGACTCTCTGGTAAACACTACCAGATTGAGCCTACTGCCTTGGCACGAACCAACCATGGCTGAAAACTTCGGACTAAGCTACACAACCGAAGAGATCGATGCCATACTAGCAAAACCTCTACGTTTTTTGGATAGTGACCTCACTCAGACTCTAGCCAGCACCACAGACTGGGATGAACTAACCGAAGTAAGAACTGCCGTCCACGGCATCATCATGACGGAATACCTAAGGGTAAATGCAGCTCCCAGAGGCCTCTGGGTTACCAACGCCCCACGCATTTTTCTGAAAGACTTGGCCTTTAGAAAAGACTGGTCGGCCATATCTTGGAAGTGTACAAGGGACTATTTAGTCCTAATAATCAAGACAGCATCAAGACTGACAGATGAACTTACTGTCAAAATTCAAATTCTTGAGACAAAATTGAACAATACAGTAAATGTAACCATCTACAAAAAAAGACTTGAAGAGATTAATAAAGAAATGGATGACACTCAAGAGTATCTTACACAGACCAAGCTACAAAAACTAGCAAAAGAACTGAAGAGGTTTTCACTTGAACGCATCCATCCGTATAGTAGTAAGGACCACAAATTTAATGACAATGCATCAAACTATGGGTCAACCAGTGGGTCCTCGGTTGATGGATCAGACCAGAGTGGAGATGATTCTTCCAATCACAACAGAGGAAGACCACAAAACAGGAGGAACAATCGACGAGGCAGGAGCACATGGCGCCCTCCTTTCTTCCAAGTAGATCACCAAGGAATCCCTTTCCAACCCTTCAACCCACATTTTCAAGGTTGGATGAACCCATTTTTCGCGGGCCCCCCGCCCATGAACCATCAAGGACCCCAACAACAAGGACAAAATTTCACACCCAGGGTTCCTTTTTTAGGGAGGGGCCAACAACAACAACGAGGAAAGAACCGAGGTGTAACCTGGTCGGACCAGACCCGACAGGTTCAAACGAGGAGTGTGACAAAAGCCAACACTGTTCCCTCATCGTAAATCTGACCGACAAAGTCTTAACCAAAGAACAGGAGGATGTCCTTAATAAAGGCCTAGGATTCGTCCCCACCCCGAAAACAGACGTCTTCAAAATAAAATGCGAACTGGCAGAATTCTGCCGAACCTTAAAACTGAAAGCCTTTTTTAACCCCTTTAGAGCTTGTAAATAAACCTCCCCAGTGCTGCGCTGTCCATTGGAACTAGTGCTGAATGGACGTCCAACGGTCGTGCGCAGCACTGGGGAGGTAGTGGCCGTGACGACCGTTGGCCGACGGCAGCAATTAAGGGGTTAAGGATCAACCTAAGTACGTCCCCGAGGGAGATACCTCATTGAGGAACAAGTCCACTTTCTGCCCTTTGCCCTCTCAAGTTCCGATAGAAATCGCAACCTTTGAGCAGGCCATCATGAGAGAAGTAGATGATTTATCATCCGACCAAAGGAAACCGTTTCACAACATAACGAGAGCTGAACAGACAGCGTTGGATGAATTAAAAAATGACGGCCAAATCATTATAAAACCAGCCGACAAAGGAGGAGGGGTAGTCCTCCTGTCTGCAGAAGGCTATGACAAGCAGTGCCTTGATCTCCTCTCAGATGAAAAATTCTACAAAAAACTATCCATGGATCCAACCCCGAGGCTACAGAGAGAAATACAAATGATGATCGAAGAAGCAGAAGCTCATGACTGGCTTTCCAAAAAAGAAGCTGATTTTCTAGTAGCAAAAAACCCGAAAATCCCTTACTTCTACTCACTGCCAAAAATTCATAAGGCCCGAATGCCACCCCCAGGACGACCTATAGTGTCAGGCATTGGGTCAGTTTTAGAGCCTCTCTCGCAGTTTGCTGATCATTACCTCAAACCATTGGTCCAGAGTACACCCACCTACTTAAAAGACACGCGACATCTTCTGAACCTGCTGAAAGATGTAGAATATTCACCAGATACCATGATGCTTGTAGGACTCGATGTGGAAAGTCTTTACACAAGTCTACCACAACGAGAGACCCTAGATATGCTTGAACAAATCCTCTTTGAGAAGGACTGGACATACAAAACGCCTAGACACTTCGTCTTAGAATGTTGCCGCATGGCGTTGACAGAAAATCACTTTCTATACAAAGAGACACTATACCTACAACGCCATGGGACATCGATGGGTAGTACCTTTGCCCCGAGCGTGGCCGGGCTATATGTAAGCACCTTTGAGGGCACTCATATACACACAGAAACAAATCCTTATATCCGTCATATACTGCTTTGGAAGCGGTATATTGACGACATCCTGCTGATCTGGACAGGCAGTGAAGATGACCTAAAAGACTTCCACGAATGGCTGAACACAAAAGACAACTGTCTGAAGTTCACTTACAGTGCAGATAAAAATAGCCTTGACTTCCTGGACATCACAATATATGCAGAAGAAGGACATCTGCAAACACGCACCTTTTTCAAACAAACAGCAAAGAATAGTCTTCTCTCCTTCAAGAGCTTCCATCCGCGCCCTTTGAGGGAAAATCTTCCCTACAGTCAGTTCCTCAGATTGCGGAGGAACTGCAGCAAGAACACTGAATACCGGGCGCAAGCACAAGATCTGTGCACCAAACTCCAACATCGAGACTATCCAAGACGAGTGGTAAATAAATGCAAGAAAAGAGCCCGACATCAGAACAGAGAAAGCCTCCTAGAGACCTTTCCAAAAACAGAACCTGAGGATCTCACTACCTGTGTCACGACCTACAGCCCGGTAACTGACAAAGTCAAGAAAATTGTGAATAAGAATTGGAGAATCCTCACCTCTGGCACTCTTTCTTGGCCAAAACCGAGATTCGCCAACAGGCGTTGTAGAAACCTAAAAGACATCCTGGTACACACGAGACCACCTGTAAAGAAACGAGGACAACAATCCAACCTGTGGGAAAACTCCCCCGTTGTTGGACATTATCCCTGCGGTTCTTGTTCAGTGTGTAAACTGACCCAACCAACAAAGGAGTTACAACTACTCCCAAACCTCAAATGGAGAATGCTGAGACACACAAACTGCAACACGAGCCATGTAATTTACATGATCACCTGCCCTTGCCAACTGCATTATATTGGCATGACTTGCAGAAAAGCCAAACAAAGGATCGTTGAGCACAGAAGCAATGTCAAATGCAAAAAAACACAACCAAGATGGCTAGTCATTTTTTGGAAAAAAACCACACAGTGGATGACCTCAGTTGGGTCATCCTAGAGACACTGGACACTAAGGACAGCAACGCAGAAAGAATCCTCTTTGAAAAAGAGCAACGTTGGGTCCACCGTCTGGGGACAGATACCAGGGGGCTCAATGATAATATCCCGTGGCTGAGTGTGCTGAAATAAGACTGCCTACCATGAAGCTTACTTCATAATGTAAGACACCGCCACGCCGTACCTTGAAGCTAAAACATCAGAGATGAACTATGTACTGAATGTGAACACACTTGAAATGAGAAACAACCCAAAACCTGCTCTACGCAAAAAAACCAAAAATGATCAGTGTACTTTATGCTAATAAGTTGCTGGCCACAAGGATTTACTTATTTAAATCTGTACAACTGATCACTACAAACTTGTTCCAGTTTTTATTCATTACTTTTTTTTTTTTTTATTCATTACTCTTTCATCCTCGAAGTTTGAAATGAGAAGCGTAACCCCAAGAAGAGCGCCTCTCAGAACAATATCAACTACATCTCTAATACAAATAACGTAAACACCCTAGACGAATTCTGTGCCCCTTCATTATCAAAAAACTGACTACCCCGTTTAGAAAAGATATGATAAAAATTTTCTAATTTAATTAATTTTTATTTAGAATTAATTAACCCCTTTGGAAATTCCTTGGTTGTATCGATTTTTTCATAAAATCCGTTTTTGGACATAAAAGCGGCATGAAGAACAAAATTCCCAGATTCATAATATTGAAAACACTCGGGACGACTAAGTCCGCTTTCTATTTTTCATGAAAATATCAACAAAAACGACCCGGAAGCTCATCACTGCTACTTCCGGGTCGCAAGAGGCAGCAGAAGCGCAACGCGAAGCGCGAGGACAGGATCGTTAGGTATCTCTACGAGACCCTGCAGCAACTAAACCGCAAGTATACCGAGCCAGGCCTCACGCTAACAGTGCGTTATTCCTTCCGTCTAGCCCCCTCGAAGCCCTTGCCACACCCGAAGGAGGTATAACTAATATATATCTCAGGTATGATTTTGGCGCGGAGGGCGCACATAGGCACATCGGCATGTTATCGTCACTACGTTAAGCAACCATTATTAGCCCCACACTGTAATGTATTAGAGATTTCTTTCACGAATGAAGAATCCTGCATGTGATGTTTGAAATACAATGGCCACATATCACGATTCATCACCGAAATCGTCCTAGTGGACAGGTACTATCCTACTGGCATAGCATTTACATATGAACATATATATGCCCCGGTTACAATGAAAGGAGGTGTAACTATTGTTTATTCTAGGTATGAATCTGACGCACAGAGCACGGCGGTATGAAAGATTTTCACTACGCGGGGCATTCCATTTCATACGAAAGATATTGGAAATTGCACTTATGAATGAGTATTGACTGCATGCCACATGACAAACAATTACCACTTGTGACTTATCACGATAGTCCTCCAAGTGGTGGGGTTTCTTTAACCCAAAAAATTGCCATATGAGTATGATTTACTATCTATGAACCACTTTTTGCATGCATCAGCTTGCTGGAGAAAGAGAGAGTTGACACTGCCAATTACTGGGGGTTACGAAGTATTGCTATCTTAAGTTGCAACAAACTGCATTTATTAGTAGTGAATTCACTACATTATGTGTCTCCCTTACCCTTTCTTTTGTATTTGTGTATGTTTGTGTGTGTCCCTTATTATTATGTTTGAACTATAGGTACATCGCGACCTCGAGAACAGAGAAACAGGTTGAAAGTTTCCCTTTTTCTACACACCTGCTTGCTATAAATTTAATAGTTTAGCATCACTATCACCTTTCACCACGGGTCCTGAAGAAAGCCCTAAAGTCCGATTCACGGCATAGAGGGCTGAAACATGTTGGCCATTTTAAATCATTTTTGAATGCTAGTGCGTCCTGAAAACTGAATCTTTTTCAACAGAGCGCACATGATTGGAGCATTCCCCTAATGGGATCCACCCGAACCCAGATCTAATAAAAGTCCATTTACTGGGTATCCGGGGGATTTTTACTGTCCTACACTCCCTCCACATCACTGGGTCACTACTGTTTTTACCGAGGGTAAGATCCTCCTGGTGGAGGCTGCATACCGCAAAACCCGATGATTATGCACACACGTGTCAGTAAAGCGGAGAATCAAGATATACCGCTTACCACGCAACGCTACCCTACACGTGCATGAGGGTTTAATTTTTGGAGACACCGTTGTTCGATCTCCTGCATACCCTGGTTCACGCAGGACAAGTGATCCCTCCCTTTTGATTATTTGTAATTACCCAAGGAAACTGAGGGATCAGTATTTTCCTTCTCCCCCTCCAATTGATTAGCATATGACCTTAAGGCAGCCAGTGCAGGGAGAGATTCTAGAATGTTCTGGAACTTAGTGAGGACCAGGGATAGGCCAGATAACACCCTCATTACGTGTAACATCCCGGGCCAACGCTGGTTTAACCACTTCTCCTCCCTATACACATTTACCACGGAAGATAGCCAGGTGCAGACCTTGACCTACTTTATCCCTACGAATCAACCAGGGGGATCAATAGGGCACCCTTTCACCCTAAAGGAAGTTGAGAATGTTATGAGATCCCTGGTGCCTCTCAAAGCAGCTGGGCCTGCTGGGATCCCGATCGATTTGCTACATGCCAACCCGATTGAGTGGGGGCGAATAATTACATCATTACTTAATGCTGTTAACAATGGCGCGCCAGTCCCTGATTCATGGAAGGGGGCAGAGGTCGTCCCCATTTTTAAGAAGGGCTGTCGGGATGACCCTGCGAACTATCGCCCGATAAGCCTCATTGACTGTTCGCAGAAGGTCGCAGGGAAAGTGGTTTTGGGGAGGGTGCTTCAGTGGGTGGATAAAAATAACATCCTATCCGACTATCAAGCCGGATTCAGATCAGGCACAGGGACTATTGAGCAGGCCTTTAGATTGATGCTCCTTTATTGGAAGGTGGTGGTGCTGGGCAAAGGCAGTCTCTATTTAGCATTCATAGATCTTAAGACTGCCTTTGACCTAGTACCCCGGGAGGGGTTGTGGGGGGTACTGACTGAAAGGGGGTTGCCCCCATATATTTTGTCCCTGTTGGTGAGGTTACATTGTGATAATTTTGCCCAGGTACGGTGGGGCACGCAGGGGCAAAGAACAGACAGGATCCCAGTGAATAGGGGTGTCCGCCAGGGATGTGTGCTCGCTCCCACTCTATTCTCTCTTTACGTGAATGGAGTGGTTGACCATCTCTTAAAAATTCCATCTGATGCACCGTTCCTGGTGGGCAAGCGTATACCAACTCTCCTATTTGCTGACAACACCCTCCTTATTTCCAAATCCCCTGTAGGCTTGCAGAGTATCCTGGATAGTTTCTCTACCTTTTGTACCCAAAGGGGCCTGACAATTAACACAGGAAAAAACAAGTTTCTGGAGCTGAACCCTCCCAAACGACTAGGTCGCCCTCCATTATTAAACTCTGTCCCCCTTGAGAGGGTTTCGGAGTTTGACTATCTAGGTATTCGCCTCACTGACTCTATGTAGTGGAATGCACACATTCAAAAAATGCTTATCAGCCATAAGAGAATAGTAGGGTCCCTTCTTAAAGAGCAGCGCTCTTCTACAACCAAACCTATTGCCTCGGTTGTTGAAATATATAAAGCCAGAGGGTTGAGTGCAGCCCTGTATGGGGCAGAACTCTGTGGTACATGTAATACGGTGTTGTTAGCCAGATCCAAGAACAAATTTCTGAAGGATCTTATGGCTCTCGCAATGAGTACTCCTTCCTTACCGTTGCTTCTAGATATAGGGTGTTGCTCGATCAAAGATCAGGCCCAAATTTGCCCATTGCTTCTTTGGGCACGACTGTGGTGTGTCCCTGAATTGGCCTCTTATGCGGAAGGTCTTTTGGAGGTAATGTCAATGCATGGATGGTCACAAATTAAGTGGTTAAAAGACGTTAAATTCTTACTATATGAGTTGGGCCTCGGAGATGCTTGGGAATCTAGAACTGCTCCCCCGAAGGCCACTCTTAAAAAATTGTATTGGAACTGGATAACCATTGGTATGAATTCTAACTCAAAGTAAGGTAGAACCACTTCCGAGTTTCTGAGGCTTAAGGACATGCCCGTCTATGAACCATACCTTGACATTATTACCAATCCATCCGACCGGGCGCTGTATTTTAAATTTAGAGTGGGCACCCTTCCAGTAAACGAACTGATCGTGCGCTGGAAGGCATCGCCTCAGACCTCACCTTATTGTCCAGTTTGCACGTCACGAGTCGAGTCTGTTGCCCACCTGATGTTCGAATGCCCGGCATATGAAGTACCAAGAGATTGTTGGTTGAAACCAATTTGCCGTATCCTAGGCACTCGCCACCATATTGTGGCCCTACGTATTCTGAACTCGGATACCCGGATTCTGATTTCATGTGGTGTATCCAAATTTTTAAGATGGGCATGGTCCATCCGAACCAAATGGCTCTTATTATCTATTTAAAAGGCTGTTTTTAAATTGAATTTTAACGTTTGTTTTTACTGAGTATTAATGTTTTATTAGGATATTGTAAAAATGCATTTTTTTATTTGTATTGTAATTTGCTATAGGATATGTTTTATCGAATAAAGCCTTCAATCAATCAATCAATCACAAACCCCATGATATTGGAAGAAAAGGACGCAAATATGACGTGGATATCTTATGTGGTCAAAACATTACAGGGGCTGAAGCGTGAACTACCCAAAATAGCCAAAAAAAGGTTCAGCCCAGGGGGGGAGGCCTAGCAGCGAAGGGGTTAAAAATATGTAATGTCATTTTTTAGTATAAGTATTGTTTAGTTTTTTAATGTATGTTTTGAAATTTTAATAATGATTAATTTTATGTTAAATAGATTTTGTGTTTTTTAGTTCTGTAGCGGGTTGTGGGGAATAGGGTGGGGAAGAAATGTAATTATAATCAAGTAATTCATATTTTTATTTATTAGTCTTTAAATAATTTTGATTTTATAGTGTTAATAGTGGGAATGAATTTTTTATTAATGAATTATTAATTGATTGTTACTTTTTATTAATGAATTAATTGATAATTATGGTAATTGTGTTATTTTTTTGGTGTGGGTTGTGAGTTTATAAGGTAATTGGGTGAGAAAGTAATGTATTTATAATAAATTAATCAATATATTTTTATTATTAGTATTTATATAATTTACATTTTATAGTGTTAAATGTGGAAATTAATTTATTAATAATTAATTACCGGCTGTTAATTATTATTATTTAATTGTTAATTATGCTAATGGTGTTATTTTTGTGGGAGCGGGTTGTGGGTTTATAGGGGAATAGGGTGGGAACGAATTTAATTTTAATACATTTAATAATTTCTATATATTAATATGTATTTAATTTTTAATTATTGTTAGTTGTGGGAATTAATTAATACTTATTTAGCAATTGTTTGTTAATTAATATTCATTATTAATTTTTTTGTAATTAATTATGTTAATTGTGCCACTTTTTAGGAATGGGTGGTGGGGTTTATAGGGGAACAGGGTGTGAAGTAATTTATTAAAAAATAATGTATAATTGATTGATAATTAATAGTAATTATTGTATTAAAAAATAATTATGACAATTGTGTAATTAACTTGAGGTGTGAGTTGTGGGGTTTATAGTGGTAAAGGATGTGAAGTAAATTATTTTCATATAATTAATAACATTTTTAATTGAAAAAAGTTTAAACATTTAAAATTTCTTATGGAAATTGTGGTGCTTATTGAGGTAGAGGGTGGAAAGTATTTTATGTTTTATATAATACAAATTATTTGCTCATTAATATTCATTCTTTAATTGATCCTTTTTTATGATTATTTTTTACTTTTATTTTGTAGCAATTAATGTTTTGAATTATAATTAATTTATAATAAATATAGTTATTTGTTCTGTCACTGAAGTGGCAATACTAATTTTTACCCTTCCGCTATCCAACATTTCCCCACTGTTGCACTCACTGGAGTGGGAATAGTAACTTTTACCCCTCCACTATCCAACACTTTCCCTACTGTTGCACTCACTGGAGAGGGAATAGTACTTTTTACCCCTCTGCTATCTAACACTTTCCCTACTGTTGCACTCACTGAAGTGGGATACATCATTTTTATGCCTCGGCTATCCAACACTTTCCCTACTGTTGCAGTCACTGGAGTGGAAATAGTATAGCCTTATAGCCCGCCGTAGCGGGCTATACCGGCTATTAAAGGCCCGCTGAATCGTTAAAGGCCGAAGGCGAGGGACTTTAACGAAACAACGGGACTTTAATAGCCGGTATAGCCCTGCTACGAAGGGCAAAAGGGTATTAGAACATTCTGCCACTAGAGGGCAGAATGTTCTAACAAATTAAACAAAGGGTTCTCGAAGCTCGGATGGATATAAATCCCCTCGAACTTTGAGAAGCCTTTGTAGAACATTGGAATGTTGCTCTGCGGGCCTTTACAGGTCCGTAGAAGCAGGGAGCACTCCATTGTCTGCAATGGAGCTCCCAACATTCCAATGTTCTAATAATACTTAATGATGCCTTATCAAACATTTTCCCACATGTTGTATTCACTGGAGTGGGAATAGTTATTTTTTCACCTGTGCTATCCAACACTTTCCCAACTGTTGCACTCACTGGAGTGGGAATTGTAATTTTTACCCCTCCGCTATCCAACACTTTCCCTGCAGTTGCACTCACTGGAGTGCGAATAGTAATTTTTACCTGTCCGCTATCCAACACTTTCCCTACTGTTGTACTCACTGGAGTGGCAATAGTAATTTTTAACCTTACGCTATCTAGCATTTTCCATACTGTTGCACTCACTGGAGTGGCAATAGTAATTTTTACCCTTCCGCAATCCAAATCTTTCCCTACTGTTACACTCACTGGAGTGGCAATAGTAATTTTTACCCCTTCGCTATAAAACACTTTCCCTACTATTGCACTCACTGAAGTGGGATTATGATTTTTTACCCCTGCGCTATCCAACACTTTTGCTACTGTTGCACTCACTGGAGTGGTTATTGTAATTTCTACCCCTCAGTTATCCCACACTTTCTCTACTCTGGAGTGGGAATAGTAATTGTTACCCCTCTGCAATCCAACACTTTCCCTACTGTTGTATTCACTGAAGTGGAAATAGTAATTTCCTACTCTATGCTATGCAACACTTTCCCTACTATTGCACTCACTTGGAGTGGGAATAGTGATGTTTACCCATATGCTATCCAACACTTTACCTACTGTGGCACACACAGGAGTGGCAATAGTAATTTTTACCCCTCTGCTATCCAACACTTTTCTCACTGTTGCATTCACTGGAGTGGGAATAGAAAGTTTTTTCACCTGTGCTATCCAACACTTTCCCTACTATTGCACTCACTGGAGTGGTAAAAGTAATTTTCATCCCTCCACTATCCAACACTTTCCCTACTTTTGCACTCACTGATGTCCGTATAGTAATTTTTACCCCTCCACTATCCAACACTTTCCCTACTGTTGCACTCACTGGAGTGGGAATAGTAATTTTTATCCCTACACTATCCAACACTTTTCCTACTGTTACACTCACTGGAGTGGGAATAGTACATTTACCCGTCCGCGATTCAACACTTTCCCTACTGTTGCACTGACTGGAGTGGGAATAGTAATTTTTACTGATGCGCTATCCAACACTTTCCCTACTGTTGCCTTCACTGGAGTGGGCTTAGTAATTTTTTCAACTATGCTATCCAACACTTTCCCTACTGTTGCACGCACTGGAGTTGGAATAGTATTTTTTACCCCTCCGCTATCCAACACTTTTGCTACTGTTCCACTCACTGGAATGGGAATTGTAATTTCTAACCCTCCACTATCCAACATTTTCCCTACTGTTGCAGTCACTGGAGTGGGAATTGTAATTGTTACTTCTCTGGTATCTAACACTTTCCCTACCACTGCTTTCACTGGAGTGGGAATAGTAATGTTTACCCCTCTGCTATCCAACACTTTCCCTACTGTTGAACTCACTGGAGTGAGAATAGTCATTTTTACCCCTGCCCTATCCAACACTTTCCCTACTGTTGCATTCACTGGAGTGGAAATAGTACTTTTTACTGATGCGCTATCCAACACTACTGTTGCATTCACTGGAGTACGTATAGTAATTTTTACCCCTCCGCCATCCAACTCTTTCTCTACTGTTGCATTCACTGGAGTGCGAATAGTAATTTTTACCCCTTTGATATCCAACACTTTCTCTATTGTTGCACTCACTGGAGTGTGAATAGTAATTTTTACCCCTACGTTGTCCAACACTTTCCCTACTGTTGCACTCACTGGAGTGGGATTAGTAAATTTACCCTCTGCGATCCAACACTTTCCCTACTGATGCACTCACTGGAGTGGGGATAGTAATTTTTACTGATGCGCTTCCAACACATTCCCTACTGTTGCACTCACTGGAGTGGGAATTGTAATTTGTTCACCTGTGCTACCCAACACTTTCCCTACCGTTGCATTCACTGGAGTGGGAATAGTAATTTTTACCTCTCCACTATCCAACACTTTCCCTACTGTTGCTCTCACTGGAGTGGCAATTGTAATTTGTACCCCTCCGCTATCCAACGCTTTCCCTACTGTTGCACTCTCTGGAGTGGGAATTACAATTTTTACCCCTCAGCTATCCAACACTTTCCCTACTGTTGCACTCACTGGAGTGGGAATAATAAGTTTTACCGCTGCGCTATCCAACACTTTCCTTACTGTTGCATTCACTGGAGGCAGAATAGTATTTCTTTCACATGTGCTATGCAACACTTTCCCTACTGTTGCACTCACTGGAGTGTGAAAAGTAACTTTTACCCCTCTGCTATCCAAGTCTTTCCCTACTGTTGCACTCACTGCAATTCGAATAATAATTTTTACCCTTTCGCTATCCAACACTTTCCTTATTGTTGCACTCACTGGAGTGTGAATAGTAATTTTTACCCCTACGATATTCAACACTTTCCCTACTGTTGCACTCACTGGAGTGTGATTAGTACATTTACCCCTCCGCGATCCATCACTTGTTAAAACCAGGAGATGAATTTCATCCACTATGCTCTTGTTCATCAATCAGCGTGTCTTCCGATGACGTATTCGACCAATCTCAGAGCGGCATTACACCATTCGACCCACACCAGTGCGGCACGCTGTGACGTCAATGACGCTCCTTGCAGCAGCTCACCCTTTTAAAAAAACAAATTTCAAGCGTGTTCTCTACGCAATATACGCAAAACAAATGCAAGCAATTCAATACCTAACTCTGTCTGCTGCACTAAAGAAAGTTAGATTATTCACGCAAGAGGCAATTCAAAATTATACTTTCAAATCTATACTACCATTCACTTCAAGTGAAGCCTTGACTAGCGGGATATCACTCGGATAGGTACAGTTATTCCCTGTGCACTGAGATAAACTATACCAACCACGTCTCACTATTGCACAAAGTCCATATCTCAAAGATGCTGTCGACAATGTCTCACGACAGGCACCACAACACAGCAGACAACCACACCCAGTGTCTTCTGCACGGAGACTTAACACATAGGTATATATGCCAGGATCTTAGGACACAATGGACTTGATAACTACTTTTACTTCTCTGCATTAAGCGTCACATTCACACATCAACTCAAATCTTCTCCGCATGACATCATACAGCAACTGCAAAACACTGCAATCTAAGCAAAAGCAATGACCACGTGCAACCATATTGATACTCACACTACTCCACTGCTACAAGTCATCTCCAAACTATTTGGTACTCCATCAATCTTCTGGCTGAACCATGAGCATTTGAGGTTTAGAGTGGGCTTGCACAATTTCTAGATAGATACCTAAATCCTCCCACATCAGTGGATAAGCCATCTGATGTTCTACCAGCTTTGATCCAGCCAACACTTAAATTATTCTTTGTTATTACGAACTGTGGGGTGGGGCATCTTGGGGTATCGTTCTTGATTCATGCAATTAACAGTACAATCAATTTGCTACACAATGAGGACCAGTATTCAGTTGCAAAGTTCAAGGGTGTTTATTAAAAATTAATAATCAAATACAAATAGATCACTCTCAAGACCATACTATAAAAGTACAGGATCCATTCTCCTGAAGAAATGAGAAATTAAAGATAACAAATATAAAACACAAAAGTAACTCAGTGAGAGCAATGCACGCTAGTAACATTAATATTTGATGTTCAGGAAACAGTTTCAAGTTATCCCTTGTATACATTAGCAATCTAAACACCACAGGCACAGTCCAAAAGGATAAGTGGTTCAGTTAGTTCAGAGAGTCTCAGAAATCAAAGAGTTCCATATCAGAACAAGGGTCAAGGAAAAATGGACTGAGTAAAGCAAGTATTACATATCAGAAGCTCAGTCAAGAGTCTTCAAATATCGGGAATAAGGGGCCCATTAGGATGTTGGGCGGATCGCAACCGCCATGCAGGCGACGGCGATCCGCCCGACATCCTTGCCCGCCCGCCTCACATTTCCCCCGCCATATTACTATGGCGGGGGACCGCGGCAGACGGAAACACCATCTGCCGCTTTTTCACCCCAGACTGAAACACCGTCCGCCGCTTTTCTGCCCCGGTCGGCTTGCGGCCGGGGCGGAAAAAACGTTTATATGGTGGCGGTGTCTATCAGACCCCACCAGCCATATTGGGATGAGCTTTGAACGATGCCTTTCCGTGGCGGCAATGCCACCACTGAAAGGCAGGCGGTCTTTACTTTGGGGGCCCCCTGCGGGCCCCCATGGTGAAGGCTAGGTGGGGGGTGAACATGGGGGGTACCTGTGGTAACCCACTGCATTTGCATACACAATGCAGCAGGCACCGCGCGGTGCCTGCTGCTTTGTGTATGCAAATGCATAACATGCATTTTTAACATTGCGGCGGGCGGTGCTTTCAGCCCCGCCCACCGCAATGTTAAAAATGCGGGATGCACCTAATTCCCGCACCACTTGTGGCGGGCGGTCCCAATCCCCGGGAGGATGGCGGGCGGGCAAAGTCCGCCCGCAATCCTAATGACCCCCTTAGCATTAGCCTGAGCAACACTTGGCATTGGGAGGCATACCTCATAAAGTCTGAACAAAGGAATAGTAGGTAATCATGAAAGGGTTCAGATAGGAGTCCAATGGGACTTTTGCATATGGTCTTCAGAAAGGAGTTCAGCTTAACAGTCTGCAAAATGTCCAAAGTAATTTGCAAGGGATATGGGGCACTTCTGAAGAGAGCTGCAGGGAATCCGAAGAAGGGTTCTCAAGTCACTCAGGCTGTATGGTGTATTATATCCACAAAATCCATAGAATACACCTACTTGGTCCAATTGTCATAAGCAGTTGTTCCTGTTACAATTCTATGTTGCTGACTGCAACCGTGGAGAAAAATCACACACGGGGCATGGGAACACCACCTTCTTCACATACTCAGGTTAGAGATGTATAGCGTCATTCATTAGTGCTTTAGTTCTCGTGTGCTTGTCGTCAAGGCCTCTCTCCTAGGCTATGTATCTATTGCTGTTACAAGAAATGTATCCATTTGAAACTAGCAAAGTGTGAGAAAACCGGCAAGAAGATCAAGTCAGCAGAATCCGGGAACACAGTGAATTATGAAATGCAGTATAATGAAATGCAGATCTTTAGAGTAAATGACAACTTAAAACATTAAATCAAGGGTGCACATTTAGGGCCCGATTCCGATCTCGTTTGGAAAGCAAACCGAGCGACTCGTGTCCGGAATACTTTCCGTACAACTTGTGTCAGTGGAGTCGACCGAACAAGTACGATGCGTTTGAATGCATCTGGATACGATTTGGTCGGACTCCTATTGACTTCAATGGGAGCCTGTGTACCGAATGCATACACAGGCTTGCATTGAAGAAAGGGCTGACTGGGGAAAATCGTGCACCCTGTAGCGGGCACCCCTTGTTGCCTGCCACACTGTGCATGGTCTGAAAGGGGGCACCCATGGGTACCCCGACAGGCATGATACGGAGGACCCCGGGTGAAGGGGGGCCTGATATGGGCCCCCAAAGACTGATTCTGGCAGACTTTTTGATCCAGGCACAGCGACTCGTAAAGGCTCTCCGAAACGTACATCGTACTTGCTCGTTTGGAAAGCCTACTCCATAGAGCTGTGCGATTCGGCTCCGGAGGTCTCCATCTCTCCGTATGCCTTCCGGAAACAATTCGGTCAGCGCTAAGGGTTTCCAGGCATCGCACTTGGTTATTCGGAATTGGGAGCAAGGCGATCGGAAACAAGGGCTCCGGATCGGTTTAGGTAAAACCAAATCCGGTTTGGAGCACTTCCGGCCAAGATCGGAATCGCGCCCTAAATATGCATGTGCACATTTAAACATATATAAATATATTATTCATTAATACATTTTAGTTCATATTGCAAAACTTATACAGTAAGCAATTTAAATTGATTAAAGGTAAGTGTGACTGAGAACTATGTTTGAAAGTACATATATGTAACATTAATGCATACATTACATATCCATTTTCGTTACTATTGGAATAGTGTTCTATATGGGTAAGGATGGTTATGAACAATTTTTCAATGAATAAGATTTCCGAAATTAATCATATTAAAATGGAAAAGGATAGTTTGAAGTAAGTCACACAATACTAACGTTTAACCTCACAATGTGGCACACATTACAATTGTAAATCTTTTGAGTTGCAGTGAAGCATATATGTTTTGTTACTACATGCCAGACACTGTATTAATCAACATCAAATGATTATTAAAAATCAGTAGTATTTCTTTCAACATCAGTAAACGTTCTATGGGAGAAACTGTAAATTCTAGAGTAAAGATTCTTCTGCAAAGGTGTTGACAGATGCAACATGTGAACAAATCATTGCATCATGAAAGAATCATGTGCAAATTGTAAAATCATTTTATATGTCAGAAATCATTCTTGCTAGATTTTTGTGAAATGTAAACAATGGGACGTTTTTGTGCTGCACTACCTTTCAGCAACAGAGAACTACAACTCCATCCTCATTACCAACCAACAGGCTGTTATTCCAATAAAATCCATGCTTTTCTCCTTAAAATCTGAATAAAAAAACTCAACACACAACAAATCCAAAATATATAAGGCAAAGTAGAGATCTTAGGCCTGATGTACGAAGCACTGATCGCAACATAGTGGTTGAAATTTGCTACCAGCATTTTTGCAACCAGTGAGGTATTTTCCAAACCGACCTACATGCTAGTAGGTTGGTTAGGAACATACTAATTCCTAGTGGGTAGCAATTCTACCTAACTCATAAATATTGCTGAGATAGGTCGCAATTTGTGACCCAATGGGAATCTCAGCCTTCAAAGGGATGGTGGCCTGCTGGTGCCAGCAGACCATCATGTCTGTGATTGCTTTCAAATATAGCAATGTTTTTTTTTTTATTCAACCAGTTCTCCTTGAAGGAAAATGGGATGCATCTAAGAAAAAAAGATAAGATAATGTAACATTTTTTAAGAGTAGGTGCTGTGTGGACACTACCTATTCTTTAGAGATGTTTTTTCATCTTTGTCAAATTTTGAAAATAGGTTACTTCTACATGTTTGTATTCTGAGAAATATTAATGTTTTGCGAATGGATTTCAGAGGCAAAATATTAATACATACTAATCTGATTCGATATTTGGAAGGGATGCCCTAAACATGCTCTTTCATATTGAAACAATATTGGGTCACAAACCTAAATTGCCATTGGGCAAAGTTTAACCAAACTGCAATTTTTGGTTGTACATAGCAAAAGGCTTTTTTGTGATTACAAACGGCCTGATTCGTTGACCACAAAAAGCCTTTGTATATCTGGCCCTTAGTGTTTACTAAAATGCAGTTGCTGCCAAAATGTAGGTAGATTTTAACTCTCTTGTAAATCAGATTGATTTTCCTCAAGCTGACGTGGATCAAAATCATCAAACAAACCTCTAAACTTATATGCACAGAGATCAAAAACATTGTCTTAAAGAAAGTTTAAGACAGACAAAAAAGGCAAAGGGTCTCGGTTTCACTATTCAATTACAATTTCCCCACAGCATTACCACTGTGAATTGTGAGGCTTTGTGGAGGAAGTTGTCACATTAGGGAATTTCAAAGAACCTTTCTTTACCTCATAAAGAATATGTATACATTCAGCTGGACGTAGGCCCAATTGGGCAACAAAGGACAACTTTCAAGGTAAATCTTTATGACAAAACCCTGCAGTCTGGGGACGTGCCTTGGCACTATTGCCCTATTTCTATTTGCCTATACTTTTTGGACATTTCTTAATCTTTGTCTGCAACTTCTGGCTTTTCTCTAAAGGCTCTAAACTCCTATATTTATGTGTTTTGTTCCACTGACATAATCTGGTCATTTTGTGCTGTTTCCTGGTCTCCAGCACTGGTTGTTTGGAAGATTTTTGTGAGTTTATTATTTTTGTGCATCACTACCAACATGCAGTGTTTCATATTTGATTTCACATGTATGCACAGATATAGTACTGTTTCTTTTGAAAACCTTTTCTATGATATGCGGAAACGTTTTTCTGATACATGTTAAGTAGACCGCCAATTAGGTTCATGTGTCATCTTGCCCACAATGTAAGTCGCTCTTGTCACTCATACTTCCACCCCCCTGACCACTTCTTTCCTTGAAAATTCTGCAGCACCCTATAAAACTGAAATGTTCTGGTTTATTTGCTATTTTGCTCTTTAAGTCACACATCGTAAAATGTCCCTAGGTCCTTCCATTGCTGTGAATTATTCATTCATATAACCAGCCGCGGTCGGTAGTGGGAGTACCTGCCGGGCGGTGACGTGGGGAGGGGGAGGGGCAGGGTGGGGGGTAGTAAACTATGGATTACGGAGGTTTATAGGTAAGTAAACATATAAATAAATAAAACTACTTTCAGTACGCGCACTACTTCGCATTTGGGGATGCAGTGCATGCAACAAAATTAATTGTATTTATTTGTATGTTTACTTACCTGTAAACCTCCGTAATCCATAGTTTACTACTCCCCACCCTGCTCCTCCCCACATCACCGCCCTAAAGACCGTGGCTGCATATAACCCTGTATTATTTATTTATCTTGATGTGTTAAAGATTTCTCAGACAATATTAATATAGAGGATGCTGAATATTTATTCTTGTAGTAGAATAGTATGTTTATTGCAAAATTATGGTTATTTTACATGTGTTCTGATTTACTGATAACATGCTACATTTGCTCACACCACAGTGAGTCTGCAGATCCTGTCATTTCATATGCAAAAATAATCTATAAAACCCCTCGATTTTGGGGGTGAGCCAGAAAACCTTTCCATTACTTTCTTGATTTTACTGCCCACTAGGGACTTAGATTAATTTCTAACAATTTTCACTGCGAGCCTTCATAGTCTTTGAATCTGTACCCCTTCATTTTTTAATTCTATAATAAAAAAACCTTTACCTTATATTTGAGATAGAACTCAGTAATTTATTGAGCCCTTTTAAATAAATGTTTTTAATTTTGCTAATTTTGGTGTATCGGGAGGCACCTTAACTCAGGGATACATTGCCTGGGGGATGATGTGCTATGTAAATCAACCAATCAATCAATAATACATCTTTATTCAGCTTAACTAGCCATAAAAGTGTGCAGAAAAAACATTCAGTGCATCAATAACAGCAACATCCATTTCCAGCTTAGGACAGGTAGCCGTACAGTAACATTACATGCTCCAGTAAAATTCATTCGCTGGATCAAACGAAATGGTATCAAGTGCCAGCATACAATCGTTAAACAGACACTTAGGAACATCACAAAAGGAAACTATGAGCCATGTCAATTCCTAAATTCAGTTGCTTTTCTAGTGGCCTTAATAACCTCTGAACAGGCCTCCAGGGTTTCTAAGTTAAGTAAAATATATAACCTTCAAAAGTGCGAATTATTTCAAACTAAATACAAACAACCTAATATCGATTCAAAACACCAGTAAAATGTACAAAAGATTATCACATCATATAGACAATTCTGAACAATATGTTAAAAACAATTCATAAAATGTCAGGGACATGCGACTCTTTGCAAACAGTAATTATGACAAAACAGCCCAGGGAGTCCTTATAGTGTTTTCTAACGGGCAAAGATACTTTTATATAATTGGCTACTGCAATACAAATATCAGGGGTAGCCAATGTTTACAAGAATTTAAAACCATCATCATATGTACAAGGGCAAACTTTATTTAACAGTAGGACACAAAATGTACTCCTTGCCATTTTGTATAGTGTGCAGAATAAGATAAATTGCAAAATGCTTTGGCTTGTGAGAGTGTCACACGGACAAGGTGAGAGATGCCCCGCCCATCCTTTCTGGCGTGGAAATGTGAACAGGAAATGCACAGTATCTAAATGAAATCTAGTTAAATAAAATCTAGTCTGCAGATTAGTAGTAAATGTTAAATAATATTGCCACTGCCATCTCAGCTTGTTGAGAATAACGCATATATCCCCTGGAATAAAACGCCTCTTTGATAATGGCTTTGGCATTCAATGGAATGCTTTCCGGATTATCATAAAAGTGCCCCTGTCCTATTTCATAGTATTTGTCTCTCTAAAAACAAAGCCATGGTATTTTTAAGGAATCGGACAAAGTTTGACAATCTGTGATTATTGCTCATGATAACATTAGTTCTTCAGATAGCCAGATTTTAGCCCATAGGAATAGGGGAGCGCAAGATATGCGATCCTAAATATACTCTAATCGCAGTTCCTCATGACAAAGGTGGTTAGGGGCACTGTTAGGCGTCATTGTGAGCCTTTTAGTAAATGTATTTTCCACTATTTGTAACTGGCAGTTTTTGTGATGTCCCCACACCCCTGCCCCATATGTAGCAATATAAAGGCATTTGGCTTTGTAAAGGGTAATTATTTCCCTCACAGTCTTATGGCCTGGTTTGCTTGCAAAGCGAAATAGCCCGTCCATAGCCCTGGTAATATGGTGGGCTCCTTCTCTCAGAAGTGGGTCCCAACATAGCTTATTGTTAAATAAATTCCCCAGTACATAAAATTCTCAACCATTTCTATTCTCTTGCCCCGTACTACGAAAGTTTTGGTGTTTGTACTCTTTGGACTGCATATCATAATATATGATTTAATAAAATGTACTTTTAAATCAAGTGACGACATAAAATAAATGAAAGTGTCAAGGGAACTTTGTAGGCCATTCACTGTTGTGGCCATTAGCACTGTGTTGTCAACATAAGATAGTAAAGGGACCAATTTACTGCCAACGAAAATCAAGTTTCCTGCTGAACAGAGAGGCCTCCAAACCGTTAGTATATATTAAAAACAGAAAAGGGTCTAGGATACACCCTTGATGGACACTCTCTGTTGAAGCTATTGGGCCAGTTTTTTCCCCTTGCCTGCCATATCTTATGGAGACTGAAGTATTAAAATGTAGCTGACGAATGAGTGACACCAGTGGTTCTTCCACACCCAAAACTTCCAACATATCCCACAGTTTCACCCAGTTAACAGTGTCAAAGGCACTGGATAAATCCATGAAGGCCAGGTGGATTTAGCCCTTCCTGGCATTCATGTATTTGTTAATAATTAAGGACAAGTTAAGGCATTGCTCAGTTGTGTCTAGCCCCCTCCTGAAACCATATTGCATTTTAGATATCACTCCTGAGGTGGTTGCCCAATTCTCCAAGTGGGCGAGGGGAACTCTACCCAATACCTAGCTGTGGCGTCAATAAGCGAGATTGGCCTATAACAAGCAAGGTCACTTCTATTGCCCTTTTTAAAAACGGAACCATTATTGCCTCCTTCCAGGATGCAGGCATTGGACCAATGATTATTGCCCTAAATACATTCATTAACATGGGTGCTCACAAGTTTGGGTTGTTTTTAAAAAGGTCAAGAGGCACCCCATCAGGACCTGGTGCTTTCAGATGGGTACCCTGGGCTAACACCTCCTCAACCTCGGTTACTGTGATAGATAGACTGAGTTGGGTAGCTGCAAGTGAATCTACAGGCAAATCCATTGTATACTCCTCCACCTTTTTATGTTGGGGGTTAGAAATGCCAATAAAGGTGGCTACCCAAGCATCTTCCAGAATCAATTAACCCATCTGCCTAACTTCTTCAGTAAATAATGGATGATTTATAATTTCCCAATTTTTTTAGTGTGTTTTAGGGATCCTGCTCTCACTAGATCTTCCCATGATAAACTTCTCAGTTCTGCTTTTCTTCCCTTGATTATGGTTTTATATTTATGCCTTGCGGCTTAAACTAGATCTTTATTACGAGGAATGGCATGAAGCGCCCTTTTAAAATCCTTATGGGCCCTAGCACAATTGGAGTTAAACCACCTGGCCTTCTGGGGTTCCCCATGCTTCAGACTCCTTCTCAGCCTCTTGGCTACCTCAGAGTAGGGTGATCCAAACTCCAGAACAACGACCTCTGGGGGAGAGTCTGACTGCAAACACCCTATAATTGAATTGGAGTTTCCTTTGATGATGTCTCTCTCAAATTTGAGGGGATTGGTCTTACCCCAATTCAGTATGACTCCCTTATTCCGATGGTAATAGATCAGGCGATCATCGCCCTCCTCCACCTGGGTCTTTAAATTGGGGAAAACGATAAGCGTGTTATGATCAACTCACCCAATGAGGTTCCACCATAAAATTCTGAACAAGCCTGGAGTAATTTCTAGATATTAGCATAAAATCGATGGAATTAGCCCTGCCACAGCCAACATAAGTGGGACACTACAGTGAAAGATCCCTCGTCCAAAATGTATAAGGCCTAAATCATTCCCAATTAGAACAGAATTTAAGGCTTCTCCTTGGGATAAATGAACGATATGGGGCTGGTGCTGTCCCTCCTTGTCTTCCAGCCCACACATATGTGGAAAGCTTTGCTTACAGATTGTACAATTAAAATCCCCTACCTAGAGGATGCATAGTGGCTGCCACTTCTCAGTGATTTGCGTGATCTCATTATGTAGGGTCTCAATAGAATTACAGTTATTTGGGTCAAAGAAGTTGTGGTATCAATTCACCAGGAGTATTCTGACCTTAGTTAGATTAAGGATCATGATTAGTTGATGACAGGGTGATGCGCTTATGCTAATGACTTTTATAGATCCATATTTTACTGATATGAAGATCGCAATCCCACCCTTGGCCCTCCCAGCGACAGAAGGAAATGCAGGACCACAAATGGAGCAATAGCCATCCAGGGATATATCATCTCTAGACCAAGTTTCCTGGAGGCAAATAAGATCAAAGTTTCTGATATACCCTAGCAAATCCTTGTTCCTTATCTTAGAATGGAATCCTGCAATATTCCGCGAAATGATTTTAAAGCAGGTGGCAGGATTTCTCAGATTTTCTGTGCCCCTGACTCTATTGGTGGGAGCATGGTGTAAGGGACGTACTAAAGATGCAAGTCCTGTGTCTATAGAATCTACATCGTCAGTGCCACTCCCTAAGTTGGTACATGCCTGTGCCGCACACCCCTCCTTGACTACCTCTCTGGAATAAGCTAGTAGTCAATCAATATCAGTAAGGCCTGAGAGGGTTTCAAAACGATTCGGGTGGGTGAACGACAATTGCAGTGGACAAGCATAAGCTCTTAGACCTCGTGTAGGGGGCCAATGGCTCTGAATATTACCCCTGTTGGGTGGGTAGAAAAAGCCTAGCGTGGAGGTAATTCTCCCCTTCTACGTCATTGAGGCACTTTAAAAGAAAATGTCCATACCTGAGGTCCCTAAAACTAAGGACAATGCAATCCCCTTAATCAATTTTGTTGGGCGACCCAACCAGCTCACCAGCCTGGCCATGATAATATTATCTATCAGATTAGCTGGGGCAAAATTTTACTGCTACACCAATGAGTTGATTTATTAATGAGGCCTTGGCAGCTTTCTTTGTGACCTAGAGGGAGATAAGGGACTTCAGTGAGTACCAAAGTATAGGGGTTGCAATCAGGTGGTAAATTCAGTATGGCTTTTTCACCCTCCCTGTTTGGAGATGTATTTCCTGGGCACTCTAAATTTGGGTTGTGATGTAGGTGACTAAACCCAATTTGCAAATCATGTTTACAGGAGCTTTTGTCCCCTTGCCCCACCTTGTGGTTTTGCCTAGGGGGAACTGTTTCCCAGGGGGATCGATTGCAAATATTTGCAAGGCGATCTATGGGTGAGGCCTCACAGGAGGCTTCCTCCAGAGCCGTTAAGGGCATTGTGGTTTGGAGGGCGATCCTATCATTTGGTAAGGTCGCTGCGCTACTCAGTTTAATAGTCTTCAGTCTTCAGATATCAGCATTCTGTGTGGCATGTGCTGGTGACTTATTTAGTTCTCAAAGCACAAGTGAAAGTTGATCATTAATACGACCTAGACAATCCACAATAGGAGCCAATGCCTCAGTTATTAACGTATTAATTTTATTTAAAGGAATATCTACCCCATCTGGTATGGCCCCTCTTCCCGGACCCCTTCTGGTCCTACTCCCTGTTATCAGGTCTTGCCTGTTTTTTTTTGTCACATTCAGATGGTCCTTTGATTTCCATTCTAAACCCACCACCTCAATTCTCTTCCTCTTCCCTCCTGTTACTTGCGACAAATTGTTCTCCTCTAAAATGAGGTTGGGGTCACACATGTTTAGCTTATCTTTTGCGAGCACATCATCCTTATGCCTGATTACCACTGCAGGTGAGAGTGGCACAAAAGTCCTCCTATCAACATCCATGCTCACAGACTCTATACTTGGTCTGTATTGGGGTCTAAAAGAGTTGGTGTGGATACATTGCCAGTGGGGACTAATGAAAGTCTGCAACCTGCTTGCTCAATTTCCTTTGTTATAGCCCCACGGCTTTCTGGAGAAAATAATCCAAGGTGGTGCCTGTGGGTTTTGCTGCTGGTGTGGTCTTCCATATGCCCATCATTCAATCAATCCAAGTTACGGATAAAATGTGGGACAAGGGGAAATACCAGGGTGCCATAATATAATAATATATAATATAATAAACTATTAGTTCCCTTGTGCTACTTGGATATAATTAAACTCCGGAACTCAGTGCCTCGAGATCCCCGGCGCTCAAGTCAAAGGGAATCACAACAAAATACTGAAACAAAAGATTTCCAGGGTGGGTTGAGGGCAATCAAACCCCTCCCACTCTAGGAAACCAACAGATGGATTATTAAGCAGTTAAAGAAAACAAGGCCCCTAGGTGTGAAGGGCACGAACAACAAAACACAAAAAGTGCCACTCAATTTCCAACTCACTGTTAACAACACACAGCACAATCCAGTAGAGCAAAGTCACACAGTCGTACAGTTTGCCTGCGGGGATTACAAGCAGCAGCCTCTTTTTTCCATTCACACTTAGGGAGACACTGTGTAGACAACAGTGTGACCACAGCCCACACATTCATCCTCTCCCGGGTGTCGATTGTAATTTTGGTTGGCCCACATCCAGAATCCACCAGACAGAGGAGCAGGTCGCACTCCAAATAGTCGACACTCACCAAGAGTAAAACAAATGCCCTCTCACTGTCTCACGGTCTTACCGCTCTCCGGTTACCAGGTCTCAGACGGGCCTCTAACACAGGCCCGTCTTGCCCACTCTTCGTCCTGGCCATGCCTGGTCACGCCTGCTGGTGTCCTGAGCTCCTGAACACCCATCAGATTTTTAAAGCACTCCTGTATATGTGAACAACGTGGCCCCGCTCACAGTACCTGGATGGGATCCTCAGGAAAGTGCTGCGTGCAATGGGCTCCCACGCAGTGGGACGCCCCTGAGATTTTTAAAGCACTCCTGGGCCTGTGAATAACGTGGCCCCGCTTCATAGGGCCTGGCAGGGATCTGCAGGAAAGTGCTGCATGCAACGGGTACGCTATGTCTCACATTAAGGTGTTATATTTAGGTAAACTAAACAAATGTATATATTTGCAAAGGCAAGAAGATGGATATAACGATATCTGTAGCATGTTAGATAGAGGATGTACACCTTCTCTGGTGACATAGTAAAGGTGTTAATCGAGCTTGGGAAACAACTTCTGGGTTTAAGGGTTAAAGTTCTTCACAATATTATTTACATTGTTTGAGTGGTCTGTTGCCTTTTGCATTAGTAGTTTAGACATTATGGGGCCCATTATGATGTCGGGCGGATTGCCCCCACCAGGCTGGCGGTAGCCACCGCCAGCCTGGCGGGTGCAATCCGCCCGACATCCGCATTTGTTCCACCCCCACCATATTAAGATGGCGGGGGGACCTCGGCGGACGGAAAGACAGTCCACCGCTTTTCCGCCCCGTTCGCCTTACGGCCGGGGCGGAAAAGGAATAATATGGTGGCGGTGTCTATCAGATACCGCCAGCAATATTATGATGGGCAATTGTGGATGCCTTTCCGTGGCGGAGGCATGCGGAGAATCCCTGCGGGGGCCCGTTGCGGGCCCCCAGGGACTCCAGGGGGGTAGGGGTTGCACATGGGGAGTACCTATGGTACCCCCCAGCAGTTCCATGCACAGCATGGCAGGCACCGCGCGGAGCATGCCATGCTGTGCATTGAAGTGCACTGCATGCCTTCCTGCGATTGTGGCGAGCGGTGCTGAGTGCCCCGCCTGCCACAATGGTAGGAATTCAGGATGCGCCTGCCACTGTGTCGGGCACATCCTAATGCAAGGCACGGGACCCCCGCCCTTATGGCGGGCGGTCCCTACTGCTGCAAGGATGGCGGGCGGGCGGGCAAAGTCCACCCGCCATCCTAATGAGGCCCTAAGTCATTTTACATGTATTAAGCACTGCTGGTAAATGGCCCTTTCCGCAGGTACACCTCAAAACCTTTTGCCTTCCTCCTCTGCTTTTTCTGACCTCTTTTTTGTTGCCCTTAGGACTCTCTAACCAGCGCTCTCTGCCTAAACATGGTATTATCGGCTCCTTCCCAATTGGCATATTCACTTTACTTATGAGCCCCTAGTAGAGTGCACTACATGTGCAATGGGACTGTAAATTAAATGGTACTAATGGGCCTGGAGCAGTGCTTGTGCCACCTACTTAAGTAGCCCTTTAACCATGCAGAGCCTGTGTGTGCTGTTTACACTGCCATTTTGACCTGCCAAAATAAATCTTTTGCCAGGCTCAAACCTTCCCTTTTTACACAGATACGTTACCTCTAAGGTAGGACTGCATAACCCAGAGGGCAGGGTGCAATGTATCTAAAAGGCAGAGCATGTACCTGTAAGTTTACATGTCCTGGTAGTGAAAAACTCTCAAAATTGTTTTTCACTACTTCAAGGCCTATCTCTCCCATAGGATAACAATGGGATTATTTTATTACATCTTATACGTGTAGTTTCCAAATGGGAAGATATACCTGAAGTCTGGTGTCTCTGCAATCACATTTGAAAGTCTAAACTTACAGTGGAGTTGAATTTTAAACTGCAATTTTGAAAATACCACGTTTAGAAAGTTGGAATTTTCTTGCTTTAGCCATTTGGTGCCTGTAGCCTGTCTCTGATCACATGAATGGGTGTAGTTGCTAGACATAACTTAAACCAAGAAGGGAGGTAGAGCGTTGGGGTGCTGCTCCAATGGCTATCTGTAGTGGAGAATGATATAGCTGTAAAATGCAATTCAATCCCACTTACTTTAGTAGAAAAAGGTGGGTTGTCGTAGGATACTCTTTCTTTGATGTTATACTCACAAGGTCTGGACACTCTGGTCGCCGCCTTACCCCTAACGCTGCTCCGCTGGTATGGAGCCATGCAAGAGACATGCTTATTTATACTCTGTTTCGTTAATTGGGCGGAAACGGGAGTGTCTCCATGTATGGGTATTCCGCATGCCAGCCATACAGGGCGTTCGTATGTTACAGCTGTGGTAGCATAGGATCAGCGTCTGTCTGCCTGACAGGACTTTCCTGAGTTCGCGCACGGGGCCGCCACTGCTCCCTTGCGCATGAGTCTTGAAAGGGCTGGTTGTGTCACCCTTTGCGCATGCGCGGTGGGCCCACGCGCCCACTGCTTGGAGTTCTTTCGAAGGAGCGCGATTGTGGTCCATGTGCTTCTGGAGCGACATGCTAGTTTGTAGAATGGGGGTGTGTCCGGACAACGGCCTAATACAGCGGTTTGGCAGAAGTGACACATACAGTATCTTGCTGCTTACCACAAAGTTCTGTGATTAGTGGTAATAGATCATAAAAAGGAATCGTTTTTGGAGCCTATTATGGGGTTATGCTTGTTTCTGGAGAGTTGTGCAGCAGGGGTGTTGCTGTAAATATTATGCTGATAGTTGGCTCCAGGGCACATCGTCATTAAGCCCATTGATATGGGTGCCCAGACGGAACACCCATCTTTGTTCTTTTTGGAAAAGGCCAACATCAGTGGGCAATTGTTCAATTACTGTCCATTTTAAGTCGTTGACGCAGTGTTGCGTAGTGAGAAAATGTGTGGCCATTTTTGTCGTGCTTTTTTTGCAGCGCACGTTGCTTTTATGTTCATTTAGTCGTGTTTTGATGGCTCGTGTTGTCATTCCCACATATTCGAGGTTGCAGGGGCACTACACTAAGGCCGACTATGTGTCCAAGAAAAACGATACAGACAGTGATGGGTCGGATGGCAGTTCCATCAGTTCAAATTCCAGCGGCGGCAGAAGGAATCGCCCGAATAGAGGTGGGTGGAGACAAAGACGACAACAGTTCCCAAGACAAAGAGGATGGAGGGGATACCCGCCCCAGTACCCCCAATTCATGGGACCTACCCCTTTCCAGCCTTTCCAGTTCAACCACCCAACTGATACACAGAGTTTCCCACAATGGAACCAAGACTTCAATGGAGGCTTTTACGATCCACAGCCTTTTTTAGGCTCCCGCCCAGGGACACGGGGAAGGAACCGGAAAGGCAACAACGTCACATGGGAGTCGACAGACCAAGGGAACCCCAGACAAACCAGGAGCATGACATGCTCCCTACCCAACCAAGCGTCAACCTGCAACCAGAGAGGGACCTAGTGGTGAATCTTACCTCAAAACCCTTGACGAGTATCCAACGACAGGTACTAAATAAAGGTTTGGGATTTGTACCGACACAAAAACCGGATATCTTCAAAATAAACGTCGAAATGAAGGAATTTGTACGGAAATTGAAATTGCAGGTCTTTTTCAGCGACAAACCAACACAAGCCGTCACGACAGACACTGGTCTGAGACCCAAATCGACCTTCACGCCTCCCGACCCAACACTCCCCATCGAGCTACTAGCTTTTGAAAAGGCTGTTATGACAGCGGTCAATAAATTGGATGTGTCCTCCACACAAACCTTCCACAATACGACAAAGGAGGAACAACTTGCCTTAAAAAGTTTATCTGGGGATACTAGCATAGTCATAAAACCAGCGGATAAAGGGGGAGCAATAGTACTACAGTCAACTGACGATTATGACAACGAATGCATGCGCCTTCTGTCAGACAGGCGCAATTATATGGTTCTACAACAGGATCCAACAGAACTCCTCAGGACTAGAATCGGTGGTATGATTGAGGAAGGCCTGACACACAATTGGTTGAGCAAGAAGGAAGGCGAATTCCTTGAGCAAAAGAAACCTCGCATTCCATATTTTTACAGTATCCCTAAAATACATAAGGATCTCAACAAACCCCCGGGAAGACCTATAGTCTCAGGCATTGGTTCAATCTTAGAACCACTGTCGAAGTTTGCAGATGCTTTCCTGAGACCCCTGGTGCAGTCTACAAACACGTATCTAAAGGATACAAAGGCAGTGTTACAACTTCTCCAGGAAATGACTTTTGACCCTAAAACCCAACTACTAATGTCCCTTGATGTGGAAAGTTTGTACACCAGCCTTCCCCACGACGAAACATTGATGATCATTGAAGAAGTGCTCTTTTCCACTCCGTGGAAATATCAAACACCACGAAATTTGGTTCTGGAATGCATTTCATTGGCTTTACAAAAAAACTTTTTCCAGTACAAAACCACAATTTACCAACAATGCCATGGGACCAGCATGGGGAGCTCCTTTGCTCCGAGCCTGGCTGGTCTCTACGTGCACCACCTCGAGACCAGTAAGATACTCCACGAACAGAATCCATACAGGTCAAATATTAAATGTTGGAGAAGATATATTGATGACATCCTGGTCATATGGCAAGGTGACCGTCATTCAGCTGAGCTCTTTTTGGAATGGTTGAACAACCAAAACGCTTTCTTGAAGTTCACGAGTACAATCTCAGACCAAACATTGGTGTTCCTAGATCTCAACATCTATGCAGATGCAGGCATACTAAAAACAACCACCCATTTTAAACCTACTTCCAGAAATTGTCTACTGAGGTACGATAGCTTTCACCCTCGACATCTACGGGAAAACCTGCCTTATGGGCAGTTCTTACGCCTAAGGCGAAACTGCACGGATGTGTCTGAATTCAAGGAGCAGGCAAATGACCTCAAAGAAAAACTCAGACAACGAGAATACCCAAACAAGATCATTAACAAAGCACTAAAGAGGGCAAGAAATAACAACAGAGAGTCGTTACTGGAGGAACGAATTAAAGAACCTCCTGAAAACAGAAGACCTATCTGTGTGACAACTTTCAACACGATGTCAAATGAAGTATCCAAGATTGTGAATAAACATTGGAGAGTACTGACAAGTGGCGATCTGGATCTGGACAAACCAATGTTCGCCCACCGCAGAGGACGAAACCTCAGAGACATGTTGGTACACACCAGACCAAAACCAACCACTGTGTCCTCTCAACCATCAATAGGGGTTCAGGGTCATTTTCCGTGCGGTAATTGCAGTAGCTGTCATCTAACTGAAAAAAGTAAAAAACTCACCTTTCGCAATGGCTCAACATGGGAGCAACGGAGATTCACGAACTGTAACTCAAAGAACGTAATCTACCTCATAAAGTGCCCATGCAACCTCGAATATGTGGGAATGACAACACGAGCCATCAAAACACGACTAAATGAACATAAAAGCAACGTGCGCTGCAAAAAAAGCACGACAAAAATGGCCACACATTTTCTCACTATGCAACACTGCGTCAACGACTTAAAATGGACAGTAATTGAACAATTGCCCACTGATGTTGGCCTTTTCCAAAAAGAACAAAGATGGGTGTTCCGTCTGGGCACCCATATCAATGGGCTTAATGACGATGTGCCCTGGAGCCAACTATCAGCATAATATTTACAGCAACACCCCTGCTGCACAACTCTCCAGAAACAAGCATAACCCCATAATAGGCTCCAAAAACGATTCCTTTTTATGATCTATTACCACTAATCACAGAACTTTGTGGTAAGCAGCAAGATACTGTATGTGTCACTTCTGCCAAACCGCTGTATTAGGCCATTGTCCGGACACACCCCCATTCTACAAACTAGCATGTCGCTCCAGAAGCACATGGACCACAATCGCGCTCCTTCGAAAGAACTCCAAGCAGTGGGCGCATGGGCCCACCGCGCATGCGCAAAGGGTGACACAACCAGCCCTTTCAAGACGCATGCGCAAGGGAGCAGTGGCGGCCCCGTGCGCGAACTCAGGAAAGACCTGTCAGGCAGACAGACGCTGATCCTATGCTACCACAGCTGTAACATACGAACGCCCTGTATGGCTGGCATGCGGAATACCCATACATGGAGACACTCCCGTTTCCGCCCAATTAACGAAACAGAGTATAAATAAGCATGTCTCTTGCATGGCTCCATACCAGCGGAGCAGCGTTAGGGGTAAGGCGGCGACCAGAGTGTCCAGACCTTGTGAGTATAACATCAAAGAAAGAGTATCCTACGACAACCCACCTTTTTCTACTAAAGTAAGTGGGATTGAATTGCATTTTACAGCTATATCATTCTCCACTACAGATAGCCATTGGAGCAGCACCCCAACGTTCTGTTCATGAAGCCCACCAACCTGGCTTCACAAGTATGAGTATAACTGACAGTAAAATCCTAGTTTATATGTGTTTTATGTTGTATGTGGTGTGAGTCCCTTTTTTTACAAGCTTATTAATAAGCAAATGGTGTGGTTCCAGGCGACTGCGCCTGCTGGAACTACCCGCTACATGGGTAACCATTAGTTGTGTTTTTTTGTCTTTCTACAGGTCATTGCACTTGTAGCAGACCGCTGTAGGCACACTTAGCCTATTCATACAAAAATCTCACTTTTTTGTAAAAATTACATAATTTTTTGTAGAAGAAGACGTGAGTAGGGAAGGGAGTTTGTGCCCCTGTCCTGAAGAAGGAGCTTGTCTCCGAAACATGTCGACAACACAGCACACCTGAGATCCTGTTCATTAACACAACAGATTTGATCTCGCCCTGCACTTGTTTTTAATAGTACCAGCCAGAGTTCAGAATAACATTTTTTTTCACTCTAGCGCCAGGTACTTTTTAATTTCCTTCACCACATTCCCTACTCACCTTAAACACATACCCCACACACTGTTACACCACACATAGCCAACTTGAAAGTGCTCCCGCGTATCCGTAGGTCGCAGCACGCCGCATCCCGATAGAGGGGTGCGAAGACCCCAATGATGAAGCATGACACCAAGGGGCCTTTTGGTGTGTGAGGGGTATTTTATCAAACACTGAGTGCTTCAATATCCATTGAACACTCTCCCTTTCCCCCATCTTGATGTTGGATTTCCTTTGTTTATTTAAATATCATAGTGGAGCACAAATCCAACGAACAGCTCTACCTCCCTTCTTGGTTTAAGTTATAGCTTAGGCAGCGTGCAGCTGCGGGAGTTAACCATTCACTCACTCCACAACACATAATCACATACACTAGGTAACTGTAGACCACAGCGGTCTCTCAAAAATGGAGGACGAACACGGCTTAACCTTTGGCGAAGACGAAATTGACAGAATCTTGGCAGCAGTAAACCCTTTTGAGGGACTTAGTAACCCAGAAACCGGCCCCAACATTGATGACTGGAATGAATTGGTGAAATTAAGACGAAACCAGATAAAGGCAGCTCTACACGGTCTGATAATGACAGAATACTTGAGGAACAAGATGGGACCATCTGGCCTGATTGTAAAGAATGAACCATTCATTTTCCAAACAGACATGCAGTTTAAAAAGGAGTGGTCACTGATCTCATGGCACTGTACCAGGGACTGGTTGGTTCTAATAATAAAAACAGCAACCAGAATCACACAAGAACTAAAAATTGACATCGGCAAAATTGAGGTAAAATTAAACACGTACATGTCAACAGAGGACCTTAAAAGCAGATTGGATGAACTGAATCAACAAATGACAGAATTTGAATTTACCCTAAAACAAAGCAAACTCAACAAATTGAGTAAGGACAAAGACAAATTCACACCCGAAGGAACTTACCCATACACTAAGGCCGACTATGTGTCCAAGAAAAACGATACAGACAGTGATGGGTCGGATGGCAGTTCCATCAGTTCAAATTCCAGCGGCGGCAGAAGGAATCGCCCGAATAGAGGTGGGTGGAGACAAAGACGACAACAGTTCCCAAGACAAAGAGGATGGAGGGGATACCCGCCCCAGTACCCCCAATTCATGGGACCTACCCCTTTCCAGCCTTTCCAGTTCAACCACCCAACTGATACACAGAGTTTCCCACAATGGAACCAAGACTTCAATGGAGGCTTTTACGATCCACAGCCTTTTTTAGGCTCCCGCCCAGGGACACGGGGAAGGAACCGGAAAGGCAACAACGTCACATGGGAGTCGACAGACCAAGGGAACCCCAGACAAACCAGGAGCATGACAGGCTCCCTACCCAACCAAGCGTCAACCAGCAACCAGAGAGGGACCTAGTGGTGAATCTTACCTCAAAACCCTTGACGAGTATCCAACGACAGGTACTAAATAAAGGTTTGGGATTTGTACCGACACAAAAACCGGATATCTTCAAAATAAACGTCGAAATGAAGGAATTTGTACGGAAATTGAAATTGCAGGTCTTTTTCAGGGACAAACCAACACAAGCCGTCACGACAGACACTGGTCTGAAACCCAAATCGACCTTCACGCCTCCCGACCCAACACTCCCCATCGAGCTACTAGCTTTTGAAAAGGCTGTTATGACAGAGGTCAATAAATTGGATGTGTCCTCCACACAAACCTTCCACAATACGACAAAGGAGGAACAACTTGCCTTAAAAAGTTTATCTGGGGATACTAGCATAGTCATAAAACCAGCGGATAAAGGGGGAGCAATAGTACTACAGTCAACTGACGATTATGACAACGAATGCATGCGCCTTCTGTCAGACAGGCGCAATTATATGGTTCTACAACAGGATCCAACAGAACTCCTCAGGACTAGAATCGGTGGTATGATTGAGGAAGGCCTGACACACAATTGGTTGAGCAAGAAGGAAGGCGAATTCCTTGAGCAAAAGAAACCTTGCATTCCATATTTTTACAGTATCCCTAAAATACATAAGGATCTCAACAAACCCCCGGGAAGACCTATAGTCTCAGGCATTGGTTCAATCTTAGAACCACTGTCGAAGTTTGCAGACGCTTTCCTGAGACCCCTGGTGCAGTCTACAAACACGTATCTAAAGGATACAAAGGCAGTGTTACAACTTCTCCAGGAAATGACTTTTGACCCTAAAACCCAACTACTAATGTCCCTTGATGTGGAAAGTTTGTACACCAGCCTTCCCCACGACGAAACATTGATGATCATTGAAGAAGTGCTCTTTTCCACTCCGTGGAAATATCAAACACCACGAAATTTGGTTCTGGAATGCATTTCATTGGCTTTACAAAAAAACTTTTTCCAGTACAAAACCACAATTTACCAACAATGCCATGGGACCAGCATGGGGAGCACCTTTGCTCCGAGCCTGGCTGGTCTCTACGTGCACCACCTCGAGACCAGTAAGATACTCCACGAACAGAATCCATACAGGTCAAATATTAAATGTTGGAGAAGATATATTGATGACATCCTGGTCATATGGCAAGGTGACCGTCATTCAGCTGAGCTCTTTTTGGAATGGTTGAACAACCAAAATGCTTTCTTGAAGTTCACGAGTACAATCTCAGACCAAACATTGGTGTTCCTAGATCTCAACATCTATGCAGATGCAGGCATACTAAAAACAACCACCCATTTTAAACCTACTTCCAGAAATTGTCTACTGAGGTACGATAGCTTTCACCCTCGACATCTACGGGAAAACCTGCCTTATGGGCAGTTCTTACGCCTAAGGCGAAACTGCACGGATGTGTCTGAATTCAAGGAGCAGGCAAATGACCTCAAAGAAAAACTCAGACAATGAGAATACCCAAACAAGATCATTAACAAAGCACTAAAGAGAGCAAGAAATAATAACAGAGAGTCGTTACTGGAGGAACGAATTAAAGAACCTCCTGAAAACAGAAAACCTATCTGTGTGACAACTTTCAACACGATGTCAAATGAAGTATCCAAGATTGTGAATAAACATTGGAGAGTACTGACAAGTGGCGATCTGGATCTGGACAAACCAATGTTCGCCCACCGCAGAGGACGAAACCTCAGAGACATGTTGGTACACACCAGACCAAAACCAACCACTGTGTCCTCTCAACCATCAATAGGGGTTCAGGGTCCTTTTCCGTGCGGTAATTGCAGTAGCTGTCATCTAACTGAAAAAAGTAAAAAACTCACCTTTCGCAATGGCTCAACATGGGAGCAACGGAGATTCACGAACTGTAACTCAAAGAACGTAATCTACCTCATAAAGTGCCCATGCAACCTCGAATATGTGGGAATGACAACGCGAGCCATCAAAACACGACTAAATGAACATAAAAGCAACGTGCGCTGCAAAAAAAGCACGACAAAAATGGCCACACATTTTCTCACTATGCAACACTGCGTCAACGACTTAAAATGGACAGTAATTGAACAATTGCCCACTGATGTTGGCCTTTTCCAAAAAGAACAAAGATGGGTGTTCCGTCTGGGCACCCATATCAATGGGCTTAATGACGATGTGCCCTGGAGCCAACTATCAGCATAATATTTACAGCAACACCCCTGCTGCACAACTCTCCAGAAACAAGCATAACCCCATAATAGGCTCCAAAAACGATTCCTTTTTATGATCTATTACCACTAATCACAGAACTTTGTGGTAAGCAGCAAGATACTGTATGTGTCACTTCTGCCAAACCGCTGTATTAGGCCGTTGTCCGGACACACCCCCATTCTACAAACTAGCATGTCGCTCAAGAAGCACATGGACCACAATCGCGCTCCTTCGAAAGAACTCCAAGCAGTGGGCGCATGGGCCCACCACGCATGCGCAAAGGGTGACACAACCAGCCGTTTCAAGACGCATGCGCAAGGGAGCAGTGGCGGCCCCGTGCGCGAACTCAGGAAAGACCTGTCAGGCAGACAGACGCTGATCCTATGCTACCACAGCTGTAACATACGAACGCCCTGTATGGCTGGCATGCGGAATACCCATACATGGAGACACTCCCGTTTCCGCCCAATTAACGAAACAGAGTATAAATAAGCATGTCTCTTGCATGGCTCCATACCAGCGGAGCAGCGTTAGGGGTAAGGCGGCGACCAGAGTGTCCAGACCTTGTGAGTATAACATCAAAGAAAGAGTATCCTACGACAACCCACCTTTTTCTACTAAAGTAAGTGGGATTGAATTGCATTTTACAGCTATATCATTCTCCACTACAGATAGCCATTGGAGCAGCACCCCAACGTTCTGTTCATGAAGCCCACCAACCTGGCTTCACAAGTATGAGTATAACTGACAGTAAAATCCTAGCTTATATGTGTTTTATGTTGTATGTGGTGTGAGTCCCTTTTTTTACAAGCTTATTAATAAGCAAATGGTGTGGTTCCAGGCGACTGCGCCTGCTGGAACTACCCGCTACATGGGTAACCATTAGTTGTGTTTTTTTGTCTTTCTACAGGTCATTGCACTTGTAGCAGACCGCTGTAGGCACACTTAGCCTATTCATACAAAAATCTCACTTTTTTGTAAAAATTACATAATTTTTTGTAGAAGAAGACGTGAGTAGGGAAGGGAGTTTGTGCCCCTGTCCTGAAGAAGGAGCTTGTCTCCGAAACATGTCGACAACACAGCACACCTGAGATCCTGTTCATTAACACAACAGATTTGATCTCGCCCTGCACTTGTTTTTAATAGTACCAGCCAGAGTTCAGAATAACATTTTTTTTCACTCTAGCGCCAGGTACTTTTTAATTTCCTTCACCACATTCCCTACTCACCTTAAACACATACCCCACACACTGTTACACCACACATAGCCAACTTGAAAGTGCTCCCGCGTATCCGTAGGTCGCAGCACGCCGCATCCCGATAGAGGGGTGCGAAGACCCCAATGATGAAGCATGACACCAAGGGGCCTTTTGGTGTGTGAGGGGTATTTTATCAAACACTGAGTGCTTCAATATCCATTGAACACTCTCCTTTCCCCCCATCTTGATGTTGGATTTCCTTTGTAGTTGCTAGACAGCCATGTACAACGGAAGCTTAGGTGTATGTCAATCGGCCATCTCTCGCAGGATGGGAGGGAGGAGCTGGGTACAGCCTCACTTACATCTGAATAGCCTGTGTCCTGCCCACACACGGTCTGCATATTTCCCTGCAGCGAGTCTGGAGCCAGGGCAGGAAGGGAGGACATCTATGCACTTCAAAAGCATGTATTTGAAGCCCCCCCTCCCACTTCAAAGTCACCACTGCCTCGGACATGACCACATCAGCACAATTCTGGACCTATGGATACTTTGGAAGAGTATCCACAGGTCCAGAATTGTGCTGATGAAGAAAAACTGCTGTGCTGCTGAAGGACTTTCACTACTCTGGGCCCCTGCATTTCTATTCTGATCTGCTGCCCTCTTGCCTGAGTGAGGAGGATTAAACCTGCATCTCTTTACTCCAGAACCCAGAGTGACTCCAAGGGCTAGTTGACTGGTCTTCTGAACAGAAGCCTCATGGACATAACAGGCTTACAACCACGGTAACTGGATTCTGTCACCTGTGAGTCTACCCAGCCAAGTGGTATCACCCCAGTCCTGGATCCTTGGAAGTGGGCCTGATGCATTTTCTCTGCTGAGTGGCACATACCCAAACAGAACTGAGCATCGCCGCTACTGCGTGGATTGAACCCATGGCAAAAGAGTTACATCGCCCTCGGAACTGCTACTTCACAGCTCTATGTCTGGCGTAAACTCCCTACATCTCTTGTCGACAGCAGGCTCGACGACATTGCTGAAACTCCGCATCACAGCTTCACCTCTCATCGGAAAAAATGCATTGCTTGAGCTGCACCTTGCATCATCAACAACACACTTTTCATCACAAGCCATGTCGACAGGTTCCTCGATGCATCAGGACCTCGCACCACAGCCTCGCCGTATCTCTGAACAAATGAATTGCCTCTAATGCATGACACATCTTCGATGCGGACCCATACAATGCTCTGCAACCTGGATTTAAGGTACTCTGTTCAGCAGGCTAACTGGGTCTCTGTAGCCGACCCATACTCCATTGCAGTCGGCCTGAACTTTTGATGTTGTCCCGTCTTGCACGCCAAAAATATCCTCAAAGGCATTTTGTGCTTTTTGGACTATTTCTCACTATAAAGTTTAAAATTCACTAAAACCAGTTAAACTGATTGGATTTTTGTTGTTTTGGTCTTGGTTTGTTTAATAAAGTCAGGTCTATTGTTCCAACTTGGTATGGGATATTTTTGTGTGATGTTGATGTTTTTACTGTTTTACTGTTTGAAGCGTTGCACAAATACTTAACATGCAGCCTATAAGTTAAACCTGACTGCTCTGGGCCAAGTTACAAGAGGGTGAGCTCAGGTTAGTTTAGGGTTTGCCTGATCCTTACCCCGATTAGGACTGTGCTTGCTCCTTGACCAGATCTTACACACCAGTCAACCAACAGCCCAATATCTAACAAGCACCATTACATTACAAGATGTCTGTATCACACCAAGGTGGCGCAGAGTACACTAGTATATTCATGCTATTTGTCTTTCCAACGCTGAGCTGATACATCAAACCACACATCTCCCAGATGTGGTTTAAATATCAACACTACTTATGAAGAATGACTTTCAGTCACGTGAGAGGAGATACCAGCAGACACCTCTCAGAAATATGCACACTGCTACAAAATAGCATGACGGATTTTGGTCCATTATGATGCTAACTTGGGGAACATATTTGGAGGACATGTTATTATCACATTTCATGTAAACAATGGTTTAGTTTAGGGTGAGAACATAGATGTAAAGCCGCAGTATTTACGCATTTGGTAGTGAATGTTCAGTTTGGAGGCAAGGGAATTCTAATTATCGTTTAATTTGAGTGATTGCATGCCAGTAAATACTCGGTTTGTTGCAGTTTCAAGTGGCCCTAAGTAACTTTCTAATGTAAATATGTGCAGCATACTAGTGAGCGGTCTTAATATGATGAAAGCAGAGCAGGTGAGGTAATTACGTAATAGAGTGATCCAAAATATTGTTTGTGCAAACATGCATGTTAAGTACATAGGATTGTTTGTGTTTGTAATCTGACCAACGAAATGTAATTAACTAAAACATTTTTGATTGTGGATTGATTTTGCTTTGTATTGTGGATTATTGTTAATGTCCCCCAGATGAAGCACCTGGGTGGTCCGAAATGCATTGGGGTCTTAAATTCAAAGGGGCAAAATGACAGATCATCACATTGATCAGTTCTGAAACAATTTAGCAAGGATACAATAAAATAAAAATACAACTGTAACACCACTAAAGAATTCTTGCATTCTTATGTAGAGAAGAGATTTAGGGCCATATGTATCATAGTTCCGTTTTGCGAATTCTAAATAGCGATTTTTAAGGAATCGCTATTTAGAATTCGCAAAACGGTATGTATGTACAAAATCGCTTTTTTATAGAGATTTCTTACCATTCCTAATTAGCGATTAGCAAATAGCTAATCGCAAATTACCCATTCATTTCTATGGGCCAGGAGGCCCATAGGAATGAAGGGGCAATTTGCGATTAGCAATTTGCTAATCGCAAATTAGGAATATTTTTAAGGGTGCAGGGGTGTCTCAAGAACACCCTACTGCACCCCCGAAAACGACATGTGGGGGCATATGGCGCACATACATGCCCTAAGGGCATCTATGAGCGTCATATGGCACCTTTGGAATTTAAATAAATTGCTTTTTTAAAAGAATTCGCAATTTACCACCAACTTGAAGTTGGTGGTAATCTGCGAATCCTTATGGGCATTTTTGCATAAATATTTCTTTGATACATTGCATTTAAGGAATCGCAGATTTTGCGATTCCTTAAGTGCAATCGCAAAATAAGGAATGGCAAAATTCGCGATTCCTTATTTTGCTGAGAAAATGTTTCATACATACCATTTAGCTAATTAGCATTCGCAAAGGCCGAAAATCGCTGAATTTCGGCCTTTGCGAGTGCTAATTAGCTTGATACATATGGCCCTTAATGATGAATGAAGGAATTCAATAAATAAATGAATTTTTATATCGGTGTAATGACCAATTAATTTGTCTGAATGCTCATTCTTAACATCTGTTTCCAGAGGATGTGGGGACTGGACACACCAAAGACAGAAAATAGGTGATAGCCTTCTGAAAGAGAGATCTAGAAGTGGTCTTGGCTACTGAAACATGCATTATTTACCTGCCAATGCTTGTTTGAAACCTGCTGTCAATGTTCTTGTTTTTCTGTACATTGAGAGAAAAAGAATGTTTCATTTTCACTCTCATTACAAATTACCAATAAAGACTGGCAATAGGCTTTGTTTCTCTCGTCCATATACAACGTGCTTTAAAAAAAATAATAATAATAATAAAGATGAGATGTGGCTTTTTTAGAAATATGTAGGTTAAGAGAGGAAGCCCTTTAGTTGACAAGAAGAATTTGGAGCGTCTCATGAATAGGACTTACTGATTATTGCAACTATTGCTTCTGTGTTCGAAATATCTACACCTTCAAAAAGGCCTCACTTTTTTCTGTTAGTACCGTTGAATTTTTATTTTCAGTGCAAACTGCTGAGATACCAAATGCTGCAGTGAAATTATGAAAAGATGTTTAAAAGGTAAGTGAAATGTAAAGTGAGGTTTTTTAAGAAAAGTTTCTGATGTTTTCGTGCTATTTTTCCTATAGTGACTACTTATATTGTCTGAATAGCAATATTATTGTTCATGCCGACTAGTTTTTATGGTCTAGTAAGTTTAATATAATGTCTTTGGATTGATTGGTTGTAAGTATTTTAATGACCTGTTTCTGAGGTGTAGAAAGGACTTAAGTAAGCAAGAGAGTTGTAATCTAACCTGCAAGGAAACAATCCAGCACTACCTCTACATTAGCAACCAGCCTAAGTAGAGTAGGACTGTCTGCAGAACGAAGAAGGAAGCTGCAAGGAGGAAGCTACTGTTGCACGACGACAATCTGCTGTCGTAAACCACTCCATGTGCCATATTACACAAAGTGCCCTAGGAGAACGACATGCATTTCACATGCTTTTTTCACCCACGAAGGAGACAAAGCCACAGATGCTGCTGCGCCACCTTTGTAATGTGGTACTGCAGTTCACTAATCAATTATTTGTGTCTAAGGCAAGGGACCTCTGGTAACCACTTAAGGTAATGCAGCCTGGAACAAGCCTTATGCAAATGAGTACTGACACAGTAAACAATAGGAACAGTCCACACCGACCCGCCAGATCAGGACTTTGTTGAACCAGACCGCGCGCAACTCCAGACTGATTTCGCCCTGATTGGGCCTCTTCAGTTGGATGCAGCATGGCTCCAGTGACACGGTAATCACAGGACTCATGCCCTAAGTAGCCAAAGGTATGCCCAGATGTGGATCCAATGTTCACCGTGACATGAGAACTAAGCTTCACCAGACGGAAGAGCCCCAATCAGGGTGAACCCAGTCGTGGGTAGCGTGTGTTCCGGTTCAGAGAGGACATGGCCAGGCAGTTCTGGCTGGACTTTTACTATTGGAGCTGGGTCATACTGATTTGCATATGGCTGGGTTCAAACTGAGGAGGCATGGTGGGCAAAAGAACAATAGGTTGGAATGCAACCATGCGTGATAGCCAAATGTAAGACTTATCACAAGCATTCCTCCCATTAAAATTTGTGTGTTTGAAATTACTGAGGAATGATCCATAGGACATGCAGGAGTTTCAAATGTTTGTTACTGTAGGGCAAAAGTAAGTAAGGTATTCTGCTATAGTAAATCTATTATTTTAGCTGCTTTGAGATGTCCTATCACAGGGTAATGTCTAGGTTTGGGCTTGTGTCTTGGCCTACTGACTGTGAATTAGTTGTGATTTAAAATGTAAAGGTTAGTTAAGCAATGTATGCACTCCCTGTTATTATGTCCATTCATTGGAGCAGGTGCACAGAGTGCCCTGAATGCTAAGATTTGAAAGGCAGGCACAATATACCCGGTGGCAGAGGGCATACTGTGCATGCAACTCAACAAGTGTGTGCTCCTACCCTGACGGACAAGTGATTCAGCTACTGAGATCTGCTGCAGATTGATACATCATTGTTGAATGTGTGGAGGGCAGGCGAACCCATGGGGAGCTGGCACTGAAGTGCTTGGTTGGCATTATGGGATTGCCTGGGCAGGTGGGTATGGGTTTTATAGATGGAGAGGAGAGTGAAGCAGGCATCCTTCACAGTGTCACCTTTTCTTTGCCCCTTTTCTCTCTTAGGTTGGATGTTATGGAACTTAAAAAAGGACTGTGTGAAGTAGTTGCAGTATTTTTCCCGGACACCAAGTAAGATGAGGAACAGTTACCTAACAAGGGTGTTCACAGTTAACTTGGAAAGCTTATTTCCCTTGCACTAGATAGTCAATCCTCCACTCATTGCCTGCTATATTTACGCATTATGCTGTTAATTAGAGCCTAGAAGCTGATTGTCTACTTTTTAGTATAAGAAAACACAGAACTGTGTTGCCAAGGAAACGTATTGTAGTGGGCGTCAGGCATAGTATATACAACAATATTCCTTTGCTGTGGATTGCATATTTGATGTGCGGATGATATGCAGAAGCATAGTTATAGTAGTGGGTGCATATTCACTTTATTGCATTTGTTTTTGGTCCATTTAATAAGACGAGTTTTTAGTGCTGCAATAGTAAAATGTTTTGCGCTTTAGTGATATTACAATTTAGTGATGTTTGAGTAATTAATAAGACAGGGTTGGTGCATTAATGTGTTGCAGGCTAAGAGACCAATTCACAAAAACATTTATTATATTACATATTATTTTACATATTCTAACGTACATTTATGAATTGGCCCCCAATCGTTTATCTCCCTATTACACAATGTGTAAAGCAGGGACAGTCCTTTCTGTTTGTATGAACTGTGTATGGATATTACCTCAATGGTCACATTTTATTCACATTTTAAATGTTTTGGGGCCAATTCATATTACATACATACATAAATATTACCATACTGCTTTATGATTGTTGTGGCTAAGTGGACTAATGCATCCACCTCAAGACCTCCTGGTAACAGATTCAAATCCTTGCAGACCCTTTCCATGTTTCATCCTTCTAAAGTCTATTAGATGAGGACCATTGAGTTGACCACCATACATGTTATCTTGATTTGTATGAGGATAAGAATGGTGTCATTGTGTGAATGCTATGTCGTTGTATAGTGAGTGGGTTTTACAGAAACATTATTTAAAGTAATATCTGTGGAGCAGTGCTCTTGTAATAATGCTGCCCTGGATGAGTTAGTGTTGTTAAATGAAGCCTGGAGCTGGTAGATTTGTTAATATTTTGCATTGGTTTTGATTTGGGATTTACTTTCCAGTGCAAATCCTAATTTGTGTCGAAAGCAGCCTTAAAGTAATGTAAAGTAGTGGTTTGTACTACTTTGCTCTACTTTGCATCCAGGACCATTCCATGGGTGGTACGTGGGAGTACACATGAACCACCCACTGTTTTTAAGACAAACCCCAACCTTATAAAAAAGGTACACATGACTTTGCGCTGAAAATGATTGCATCCACGAGGCAGGCGTAAAGTTTGAGAAAAGTTTTCCAACTTTGCCTATTGCTGCACTGTATAGTACACATACAAAGAGAGAAAGTGTTCAACTATTTCTAAGCATACTATTTTGTACTAGAAGGGTATCCTTCCAGTACAAAACCTGTCCTTGAAAACTCGCACTCACCCTTGCACTTTCGACAACATTTAGAGAACACTTTGTCAAAAGTGAAACAACCAATTCAGCAGTTATATTTTCAAAAAGATAAATGCTGTTTAGGCCGCCAAGCTGTTGTTGCGAGGACAGTATTATCATTTCTTTTTCAGGAACAAAGTGGGGATTTTTTTAAGAAAGAGAAAGAAATCAACTTTCCTGACATGCAGGAAGATTTTTCTTCAGAGACATTTATTGGGCTGGCTGGAGATAAGTATAGCTGTCTCACCAGGCTCACCTACTCAAAAAAATAAAATGAAAGTACATACACACTCAGAGAGGGACTTTATGGCGGCTCTCTTCATACTTTGTTCATCGTTTGCTCTTACCCAGCACAGCATGCACCACATGGAGCATGGAGCAATGAGTGAACCCATTTCAGCTACAGACTGCTATGACAGCATGTTACCTTGTGTGTTTAAACTATGCATTCAGGTTATAGTAATTCAAATCCCTATAGTACCTTTTCTTTGCCCCAGTAGGACTTGCATTTTCCTGTGCTGTACATTACAAGAAACAAACGGTTTTCATAACTGTCATTTGCTAGGAACAACCCCTACCATTCCCTTAAAATGATATGTAAAGATTATATTTATAAATATAAAACTTTTTTAGTGGGAGGATTTGTTGGTTACATTTAGGTGGCATAATGTGTTCTTTAATAATCTTTTTTTCATGGCTTCTAATTACAATTAAAAATCACTATAGTTTACCAAGGTCTGAGTATTGACTTTGCCAAGTCTAGTTCTTTTTACTCCTTAAGTATGGTATGCTAAGCATGGCACCCTGAGCATGAAACCCAGCTGAATGCCGCCCTAATTAGGGTGGTGTATCTGCCACTGTGACCCCGCATGCCTGCTACTAATAGTCCTCCAAATCAAAGGTTTCCAACATCAGTGAGAGCCAAATGGAGAGGAGGAGCTGTAGGATTAGAAGTATCAGTGAATATTTGTTTCAGAGCTCCACCAATCCCTAAACAACCCCTTTAGTGTTTCGAATGAAGAAGGCAGTGGTAAAGAGTTTTAGTAGTGCAATATTTTCTGTGGGTTTTAATATATTCGATGTGACAGGTAGGGGTATAATACTTGACTCACAAAGATTCTTCAGAGACTATTGTAGCAGTCCTGAAAATCCTGAGCAAGCCACGATTACTACAAGGGTAAGTCACTCCTACTCATAAAGCTATTTTTGTGATTCATGCCCACAGAGTTCATATACTGGAAGAAGCACATCAAAGCAAGCAAGCCTTGGTGGGCTTTACAAGAGGGGCTCCTGCAGCCATACATTTATCTTGCATTGTGAAAAGTGGGGAAAAGGGTACCTTTGCTGGTGAGAACGATGCAAGGTGAGAAGGCCGTGGCTGGTAGCTATTGTGGAGCACATGCAGTGTACATTTCTGTTCTTGTATTGTGCTTTATGTGATCAATGGAAGAATGGAGATCCTTTATGTATGCTGAAGATGCACAGTAAATGAGCCTTGTCAAATTTCAGCAACAAAACTGAGAATCTGCAAAAGTACATTAATATTGTTGTGGTAATTATGCATTTCATTAGTAAGAATATTGTCCATGTTGTGCATCTGTAGCTAATGGGTGTGAAGTACTGTAGTTTTTACAGACGTGGTGGCAAGTGAATTGTCAAATATGATCATGACTAAATGCATTTTGTGTCTCAGTGCCAATTGCAGTGTAAGGTATCTTGGTATAATGAGTTGTGTGTTTCTTTTTTAATAACGTGAGGTGTGTGACATGTGGGTATGTTGTAAATACTGTGCATGCTGTGTGTATGTATGCATTCTGACTAGTTTATGGAAAGCATAATGTGTGTTCCAGATGAGCGAGAAAGGAAACAGCTGGAGGGTTCAATATGGAATGAGTTGAGTGAAAGAGAACATCTAGACATGTTTTACAGACAATGCCTTGGGGGCGAAACAGGTGAATGTGCCTTTTTTCTGTGCCACTCGGCCACTGATGTATTACAGAAGGGGCCACTGATGCTTTTGCGGTCACTTCTGTAATACTGATAGTGCTGGCACTCATGAAGTGCTGATGAAATCTTAAAAGGGCATTCCCTCATTTGCACAGGGCAAGGCCGTATTATGGATGTGGGCACAGAGATAAATACCCTATCAGGAGTCACACTGAATTTGCATCACAAACAGATTGCGCACAATAAATGCACCCCGGGGGCAGTTTTATGGATTTGGGAAAGTGGGTTCCATGGATCCCAGCCATCCCACTACAGGTGGGTGCAGACACTCACTACAAATGACTGCCGGGGGATCTTTGTCCAATCTCTCTAGTGCAGACTGGTGCACATTTTTTTACTAATGTGCTACTCCCAGGGCAGCCATAAGTTTGTGTCTGCCATGGGGACACAGCTTTATCAAGAAGAAGGTGAAATTTCCCTGCTTGTACCCGGTGAACCAATTTGAAGCTACACTGCCCCAAAAACAGGTGCAGCCTGCTCTATTTGAAATATGGCTCCTGAGCTCCTACACTGCTGCAGTGCTTAATTTGAGCCAGCATTTTCCGATGCTCAGCACCGGCACTTAACTGTCAACACCGGCACTTATAACAGTCTTCCATATGGTGGTGATGTCTGTCTAAATCAGAGAAGAGCACACCAACAGTTATTGGTTGTATAATATACATTAAAAATGCCTAATACCTGCCACCCAAGCCATTCGTAAATCTTTGGGGGCCTGGAACAGTCGCCGCTTGCAATACTCGCGGGTGGTCGCGCGGGGGTTTGCCCGGGGGTTACCGTGGGAGGAGGGGGTAATGGGTGGGTTAAAATAACCTACCTGACGGGGTCCCGGGCTGCCTCTGCTTCTTGGCCGGGTCCCGTGTTCTGCGTTATCCATAACAGAAACAGGAACAGACATTTTCCCTCCCCTCTTGTAAGCCAATCACAATGCTGCAATGGGAGCATTGTGATTGGTGCAGAGTCGCAGACAGCGCCCAGTTGGACACCTCTAGGGAAGCCTAAGCAAAATGTAGAGTGGGCATGACTGCTTTGGTTGGCCCCAGGGCTGACTAAACAGTCAGGGGACTCAGAGTGATGCAAGCCACTCCCCCCTGATCCACCCGCCTCCAACCAGGCATAACCTCCTGCCCGCCCCAACCAGGTATACCCCTGTCTTCTGCTTTCTCACAGTGCGAGAAGCAGAAACATAAAATGGTATTAAAAGTAGCATTTTTGGTTTCTGCTTCTCGCACTGCAAGAAAGCAGTGGGCGGCGCTCCTCTGCCCTAATGGAGGAGCCGCCCCTGGCCTGGAATGGTCTAAATTGTCACACTTGAAGGCATATGATGGTTAGTAGTTGTGTTAATACTCTCATTGGCAGTGGTGGTAGGGGCAATCGGTGGAGTGGCTACAGTGGCCTCCTGATGAGGACCCGGACACTTAATTTTGTATAAACTAAGCACTGTATGCAAAAAAATCTGTTCAGGTATACCTGTCTATACGTCAACAATAACCTTTGCACAGCTGTTACTCAAACATTAGAGGTAGACAAAGTTAAACAATCTCAGAAGATGTGTTGACCTTGCTTTTATAAAATCTGATGACCTGCTGGTCACAAAGAAGGCAACATTGGACACTTGGCACAATATGCTGCCTTGCCATCTTTGACTTTTCAGTTATGAACTTCTTAATATCGTAATACGTGCTTTTATTTGTTTGATTTGTCAAACCGCTAAAGAGCAATCTGACAGCAGGTGTTGGTATATTTTTCTACATGGGAACAAGGACCAGGACTTGAGGTGGGGACTTCCTAATGGAGCTTCCTCGAGCTATGGGAAACGCAGGGAAGGTGTAAAGCACACTGTGGGTTCGTTTCAGTGCTGGCAATGCTGCAGTGAATCAATACAGAGGTAATTATATAAAACAAATGGACCAAATAGTCAGTTTAAGGCAGCCATCTAAAACTAGACAACCTGCGGCATTTGAGAAGAATTACATGAAGTGTTATTATAAATAGCATAATGTTCAACAAAATATTACATTTGCTTATTCTGATATTGTCTCGTATTTCCTTCTTAAAATTGCATGTAAGCTTCTGAATCTTAATGGTTTTGGGAAATAGACAAATGCAGTAGGTCAAACAGGCATCTTTTAATATGTTCTCTGAGGATGACTCATGCAATATTGGGACTATAAATCTTTCCCACAATAATTTCATCCTCCATAAATCTAGGCCCCTTGTCGTTAGTTTTGATGGAATTCAATGAGTGGCTGGTTTTAAAGCATTTTAACAGCTTACTTTTAGTATTTCTACCAAAGGTTGCAAAGGAGATTGCCAATTGCTCAAAGTGGAATGATTCAGTAAGCAGTCGTAAATTATGATTGCCTTTAATCTATTTTTTCAAACATACTAGCACATTAAAATGCAATGTGTCGAATCAAATTTGCGTTTAACTGAATTTTTGATGCTATAATCGCTACCTCAACATTGTTATTATTTACCTGGGTTATTTCAACTGTGATGAAGCGAAGTGCAAATTTATTTTTGATTTGTTGAATTGCAGATCAACTGTTCTGCAAGATGTGTGCTTTACGTGTAGTTTTATGCACAGCTGGAAAGCAGTTCTTAGTACAGGCCATAAAAGAGCTATTCCCTTGTTAAAAATTAGAATTATGTGCTCCTACAGTAAGACGTGTAAAGTGACTTGGAGAAGCTAATTTGTGAAGGCTTGTAACCATACCTGAGATCAAATGACAAAATATAACTTTATTGACGGCATCATATATTGTAAAGTGTTTTCTTTTTATAAAGGTCTGTCTCTTGTCTGTCTCTTGTGTGAAGTGTGGAGAAGTGTGGCTCAATGGTTAGAGTGGCAGACCCTGATGCTAAGGTCTAGCCTGGAACCAGTGTTCAATTCCCCGCCTCGGCAGGTTTTGGGCTCAAAAATTCCACGGACCTGATAATTCTCGCCTCGGTGCCTATTCCAATCATGGAGTCCAACTCTGGGCAATATCTTGCTTAATCTCCACAACGCTAAGGATGCCTGGCCTCCACCTTGGGAGTGCCCAGGCGTGGACACCTCACAGGGAAAGCCAGGATGGGTTCCACAGCAGTATTCGTACAAGCGCATTGAGACCCTTGTGGGTGAGTAGTGTGCTATACAAGTATCAATTTACAATTCTTGTTCAAAGTACAAGAGTGCTCTGACATCAGAATTCGGTTGTAATTGGTAAAAAAAATAGTCACCATTTGCTGTTTTTACTTTATTTCTGAAGTAAAATTAAGAAAATGATAAGTCGATTGGTTACAAGTGAGGAAATCTCTGTTGCAAAATGGCATTTCAGCTTCAACCAACTGACTTCCATTCCCGTCAAAGAAACGTATTCCATATAACACCTATATTTCCAAATGTTTACAGCAAAACGTATCTGAACGCTCTCCTTGTACCTAGTTTGTAGTTCTAGAAACACAGTAGGCCTGGGCAAAAAAAAGGAGTAACTTCCTTTGTGGAAATTGAGTGAAATGCCCGATGCATGATATGATACATTTTTATATGTAACGCCAGCTTCAGCATTTCGCACTTTTATTTTAAAGAAGGAAGTGAGCCCTGTTGCCCATTTTAGGCATTCTGTGCTAAAAAAAGAACCAGTGCAAAATCGCATGCGATATGAGCAAAAGCTGATCGCATTTAGGGGCATATTTACAAGGGGATTGCGCCACCGGAACGTCACTTTTATCGACCTTCCTCTAGCGCAGCGCCCTGCTCCATATTTGCAAAGTGCTGTTAAGCCACTTTTTGTGGCTGTGTAAATATGGCACTCTGTCACGCAGGTATCTGTGTGAAAGGGGGTGGGCAATGGGTGTTGCTGTGCGTGTTCCACTGCAACACCCATTGCTTTTTGATACTGTCCCAGATTTTCAAGGATCTGAAAAACAGGCGTTAGATTGGTGCAATGGGCAGAAATACTTTTATTTCTCCTCGGTTTTGCTTTTTCTATGTGGGCTTCATTACGCTGCACACATAGAAAGATCAAAATGCCCTTGATGATTGTTTATGTGCAGGAAGGGGCAGCTAAATAATGGAAATTTCTATGTGTGCTGCAGAATGCAGCACACTTAGAAGTAACAAAATTGCCATCATTGATTATTTATGAACAGGAATGGTGCTAGGCAGCTATTTTTAGTGCCAGCGCTAGGGGAAGCACAGGGGTGCACCGCATCCTTGTAAATACGGCAGATCCCTACATTTAGGAAATGGTCCAGTGCTGCTAAATTTGTTCTTTTCATGTTCCCACAATGCGATTTCTATATGAAAAAAGCCTGAATTTCACAATATGACGCAATGATGTAATTAATTAAGCAATGTTGCATGATTGGCACATCGTACATAATGCTAGTGAATGAAATTTTGCCTGGGCCTAAAAAACAGCTGTTACACTTTACAAGCATCACAATAATTTCCACTTATTAATTTCTAAATCAGCTCTGCAGAATTCTTTGGCAATGCATCTCAATAACTGAAACTTTATTGTAGCATTTAGCATTAAAAAATATCAACCAATATTTATAAATGGCATAGACCAGCGGTCCTTAACCTTTTGACTTCTGTAGACCCCACTTAATCATTGCTAGAATCTGGAGACCCCCACTGACTCATGATTGGAGTCTGGAACCTGGCACTGAGGGGCATATTTAGGAGCCCCTTGAACTGTCCTAGCATCACTTTTTGTAAATCTCTGGCGGGGCAAACCAACAAATCATATTTATGAGGCCAAACAAAGCCACGTTGTGTGGCTTTAAATGGCCTCCTAGATATGGAGTAAGGCAAGGCAGCCCAAATCACTGCTTTTCCTTACTCTGCTCTAGGGAGGCATTCCATGGGTGTTGCAGTGGATGTTCCCACACAAAAACCAATTGATTTTGATGATTCTCCAGATTTACAAGACAATGTAAAACTGGGGATGCAACAAAACAGTACGTCCCCGGTTTCTCCTCGTCATTCCTCTCTCTATGTATGCAGCATTCTGCAGCACACATAGAAAGAGGAGCACACCACAATGGATTGTTTCTGTACATAGAGGTTCCCTCTCCTGCACTTAAACAATCCTGCCGACAACACTGGCATCCATGCTCCATGGTGCAAGGATGACTGCGTTGGACCTAGGCTGTCTGAATGGCACCAGCACAGAGGGGAAGGGCAGGAATGCACTGTATTAGATAAACACAGTGTATTCTTGTCCTTTCACTGTGACATTGAGCAGGGCAGCCAGGTGACTTGCTGGGCTTCCCAACGCCAAATCCCCATAAATGAGGCCATGAGTAATTACTGGAAGCCTGGGATCCTGGCCTAAGCATTTTCAATAATTTGAACCGCAAAATAATACATAAAGAAAAAACAGAAGCAAGCATTCAGCCAACAAACATACACTTGATTAAATATTTTATATTTTATTTAATTCACAAAAATATAAAATAATCAAAAATTGTATTTTAATGGAAAGGTTAGAACTTTTCCAAATTCAATTGAAGCCACTCATAGTCCATATCATACTCTGTTCATGCATTTGCACTGCTGAATCAATCTGAGGAAACTAACTTAGGGGCCGATTATGATGGCGGACGGACCTGAGTCCGTCCGCAACCATAGAGTAGGAGGGACCGTCCGCAGGGGCAGCGGCGGTCCCTCCATACAGATTAGGATGTGACCGCCAGGCTGTCGGTCACATCCTCTATTTTTAACATTGCGGCGGGTGCAGCTTCAAGCTGGACCCGCCGCAATGTTAAAAATACATGCACGGCATTTGCGTGCACAAAGCGGCAGGCACTGCGTGGTGCCTGCCGCTTTGTTCACGCAAATGCAGGGGGGTACCATAGGTACCCCCCATGTGCACTCCCCACCCCCCCTTCACCCAGGCGGCCCGCAACGGGCCCCCGAAGTAAAGGTCCGTATGCTTTTCCACGGCGGAAAAGCCGCCGTGGAAAAGCATACTTTTTATTCCATCATAATATGGCTGGCGGTGTCTGATAGACACCGCCAGCCATGTTAATGCTTTTCCGCCGCGGTCGGAAGGCGACCACGGCGGAAAAGCGACGGACAGATTCAAAGACCCACCAGCCATCCTAATTTGGCGGTGGGTCTTTAAAGCATCCGTGGCGGTTTTCCCGCATCCTCCGGGCCGGCGGTGGCTTCCGCCGGCCCGGAGGATGCGGGTAATCCGCGATCCTAATGAGCCCCTTAATTTTTAACCTCCAGTTTAAAAGTCCTTCACATTTACAGTATGTTTAAAAAAACTCAATTGTACAATTAGCTTTTTTATTTATATGGACTTAATTAGTCTGTTGTTAGACCTGACAGCCTTAGGGTGGTTTTCCCTCTAACATTTTGCCTACCTCCTCCACTTTTCTGACCTCGTTTTTTTCTGTATTAAGACTCTGCACACTTTACCACTGCTAACCTGTGCTAAAGTTCTTGGACTCTCTCCCCTAAACATGGTAATATTGGTTCATCCCCAATTGGCATGTTTAATTTAGTTATAAGTCCCTAGTAAAGTTGTAATGCATGTATCCAGGGACTGCAAATTAAATGCTACTAGTGCCACCCACTTAAGTAGTTGTTTAACCACACCACAGGACTGCCATTGCAGAGCCTGTGTGTGCAGTTTACTCTGCCATGTCGACCTGGTATATTAAACCTTCTATCTGGCCCAAACCTTCCCTTTTTTTAATATATGAGTCACCCCTAAGGTAGGCCCTGGCCAACCCAGAGGAAGGATGCAATGCACTAAAAAGGAAGGACATGTACTTTCAAGATTACTATCCTGGTAGTGAAAACCCCTCAAATTCAATTTTCTGTAATGCAAAGCCTATCTCTCTCATAGGATAACATTGAGATGACCTGAATACTTTATATAAATGCAAATTCCAACTGGGGGGAGATAAACCCTTCAAGTCTGATGTCCCTGGAATCACAATCTAAAATCCAAACTTATGGTGAAGTCTAATTTTAAATTGCTCCTCTGAAACATTCCACTTTTAGAAAGTTGAGATTTTATTGCTTTAGCATTTGCTGTCTCTAGCCTATCCCTGATCACATGACTGTGTAGTTGACGGTTGGGCTTTGTGCATTCCTCCTAGATAGCCACACACAATGGGAACTTAGGTGTGTCTCAATGGTCCATCCCTAACAGGATGGGAGTGAGGAGCTTGGCACAGCCTCACAAACACCTAAATAGCCTGGGTCTTGTCCACATATAAAGGGCTGCATACCCCCCTGTAGGGAGTCTGGAACCAGGGCAGGAAGGAAGGACATCTGTATGCTTCAAAGGCGTGTCTTGAAAAATTAGAAAAGGCTTTATTGTTATGTGGTTAAAAACCCTTACAATATAAAAACAGTTGCAGCATATTCTTTAAAAGAAAAAACAGTATATAAAATTACACAGAGGTCCAGAATTTGATTTGTACTTTGGAACTCTAGAGACCTTCTTGGCAGTTAATGTTCCACCCAAGGGCCAGCTAAGGGTTGGCAGGTTTGTAGTAGTCACAGAACAGATGCTGAACCCAGAGATGGGGTGCCACGCTGCCGTAATAGGGAGTGGTTGGGGACAGTGATGGTTTCCAACTGTTTTAGCACCTTTGTTACACGTTTTGTTAATCCGATGTTCAGCTTCGTTTTGCTTGGTTTTAAAGCTGCTATTGTTGCTTGGCGACATGATCGAATTCCAAGCCTGTTCCATTCTTCACGCAGTAAAAAACGTCTGACGTTGAGCAATGCGGGCCATAGGCAAACTACGTGTTCCAGTCATTCGCTGTGGTAGCCACGCAGCCTACAATGAGTGAAGTTATCTGGTCGGTGCCTTTCTGGCAGATTCATTTAAAAAGGTCATTCACCCATCCTTACGGCCAAAAACTTTCTTTTAAAAAAAAGTGCAAATGTACTTGATAAATAGGGGGGTACAACCCCAGGTTTAAAATTTTTGATCACTGCCCAGGCGTGTTTCCTTTTTGACAGTATTGCCCTGTCCGAATGGAAGGACCACAGCCTGACACTCTTCTTAATGACTATTTTTAATGCTGACTGGGAGGGATTTGTTCCCCAGAATTCCTCAACACTGAGTTGTTGTAAACTGTGGTTCAGGTGGAGCCGATATTTATTACTGGCTTGACTTTTCGGGTTTTCTTGCCAGAGTCTGGCCTCCAAAGAGCCCTCCCGGGCATGACGCAGTCGATTACAAAACTTTATGAATGCACCAGCCTCTATGCCGTGGTGGTCGAGTAGGCGAACTTGTGCAGGCGATTCTGACTTTGGCAGATGAAATGCACATTTAAAAAAATGTGTTATTCATTTATGAAAGAGGGTATTTGTGGTGTGATCCAGCGGCCTATAGGAAATATGCCATAACCAACGCTACCCAACTCTATAACTTGTTACGTAAAATATTATTCTAACTCATGGACCCATTAATCAAACATGACATATTTGACCTACTGAATCAGGTGATCAAATTAAATCTATATACACCTTATTCACAACTCTATATACACATTATATACAACCGCGGTAAATGTTGACGTCATTAGAACAAAACCTAACTATTTAAATGACCACCATGGCGATGGCATCTAGCTAATAGTAACCTACGTTTCTAAATAACCAAGACCAGCTTGTTTCAAAGTAAGATTTTATTAACTAATTGTAGATAATTCAAAATATAAATTTATAAATGCAATTTTATTAGCAATATAGTAAGCATGTTTGCAAAGTATCATGAGAAAATATAGTTTTAAGCAAGGAAATATAAGTTTAGCATTTCTAAAAACCTAAGTCCCTAACTGAGCTAAATAAAATGGAAATAAAGTAAAGTTCTTTGAGGGTTCTTACGTGCTCCACGCAATGTCCATCAGCATGTCACCCTCATCGGAAAGTCAGAAAGCAGCAGCCGGCCCATCCCCAGGGCATGGACTTTTTATACCTTTCTATGCTAGCTAATCTAAGTAAAGGAACATTTTCTGCAAACGGCGAGATCTTATTGGACGAAGGGTGACAAGTGACATGTCACCTACATTTCAAAACTTCCATTCGGTCATATTCTTTGGGACCATTGTCTTTCTTGTACGAGTTCCAACACATCCTTGGTTTGCAACATTTTAGAACAAAGGTTCATACTGACTCCATTGCACTTCCGCGGATGCCAACATAGCAAAGTCTTTTCTACCGGCTTCTGACCTTGGCCACGTCCGCCAGAATAATGACAGCACATCATCTTTGCTGAATGAATGCAATTTTGATGGAAAGCTTTTTTTCTTTCTCAGAGACATCTCGTGCTCCTTGCAGAATTAAATTCATCGTTTAGCAAACTTGAGCAAACTAGGCCCAAAAGCAGGCAACTTAATTTTCTAGTATAAAACAAACACAAGGAAAGTATTAATGTAAGAATTGTCATTTATTCTGTATCCACCCTTCATTTACTAATTAATTAACCCACCCAATTAGTCTAACGTTACCTAGCACCAAGCAACATATAAGCAGCATTTTATATCTACCAGTCTTCATGAATCCATGAAACCTTATGTGCACCTAGAATAGTAGAAATGACATCACATAGACAAGGAAAGCAAAATAAGCACATGCTCTTTTAAAATCTGCTGCAGTTTAGTATGACAAAAACGAAAACGACAAATTATTTTATTATTCTTGCACGAACAAAAGATGCAACATTTATGCACGTTTATGAGCACACATGTTACCAACCCCATGTGTAAAGTTTAATCTAGGTTGTATTAGCAAAACAAACCACAAAACGTTAATATTATTATTTATGTTATGGAAATGTGACTTCACGAGTTTAAACAGAATTCTGTTTTCTATCTCGCTCCATCAACTCCCTCATCTGGTGATTAACAAATCACCACACCACCACCCAAAATTTGGAAATTTAAACTTTCTGGAAAATGATTCAAATTCATCTGTGTCAGTATTTCTAAAAATCTGTTTCTGCAAAATCCTTGCAATTATCGTAACGAGCTCGGTGTAATTCCTGCAACTCAATCTCCCTCTCCTCTTCCTTTTTGAGTTTATAAATTCTTTTCTTCTCTTTCATTTGTCTCTTTCTCTTATGCAACAAACAACCAATTTTTGTCAAAATAAAAATGAATATTATCACAATCAAAGGTGCCAATATCTTGCCAAGAACTGAACTTCCAATGTCATGAAACCAATTTTTGATTGATTGGAATCTTTTTGAAAGTTTTTCTGAAAAATCTTCTTCTTCTAACGGAATTATTTCTGAATGCATCTCTGTGATGTTTTTAATGTACATCTCAAGGTTCTTACTTTCATCAGGGATATAGGTGCAACAATGTTGCACATGTAATATGCCACAGACTCCTCCCTCTTTTGCCAGGAGTATGTCTAAAGCAAGGCGATCTTGAATTACCATGGATCTAATTGCAATGACCTCAACGTTCACTAATTGGAAACCATCAGCTGTATCTGTTGACAATCTGTCAACAATTGTGGACAATTTTCTGATCCTACCTGAATTCAGGGTTATACCTACAATAGGTATCACTGCTTGAAAAATATCTCCCATCACTTCTGTAAAAGATTCTCTTTTAACTCTATTTACATGGTTATGAATTTTGAACAAACCCTCTGAATCTCTGTCAACATGAAATATCTTAGGAAACACAATCCCAACATAACAAGTTCCGTACCAATGGTCCGGAAGGTTATAATAAGCTTTGTCACCACACACAAAATATATCCCAGGGAAAATTGGATCCTTTCCACCTTTGAATCCCCAACCTCCCATGATCTGATAAGTATCTTCACAATTACTCGCACCCACAAAGTAGTTATCAAAAAGGGTATTGTCTCTTCTAATGCAAAGCTTACCACTAACTGGTTTGTCTATGTGAATTGCAACATTATCAAGCATTCTGCCATTAAGCTTCTCGTCTTCTTTCTGCCAGAACCTGGATTTAGTCTGCTTGACTATCTCATTTCTTTTGTAAATTGCTCTCCTTTCTTCAACCAGGTTCAAAAACTTCTTTCCCTCAGCACTTAATTTGCAAGTTAAATTATTCTTGTAAGCGTACTCATAGGTAAGTTCATTAGTAACAAGGAAAAATTCCCTCATCTGTTTGGCTCTCTTATGTTTATTCAAAGCACCTTCAATTTTTAAATTAGCAAAAATCTCGTCAAAATCTGAATAATAGTATTCTAAGCGTCCAGTCTGATAGAACAGACTAGCTAACACACTGCACGTTACACCATATGTAAGAGGAAGCATATTGTATGTCACTCCCTCAGAAACGGAAGCCGGTAACTTGACACAGACGTAGCAGTCTTTTGCATCCATTACCTTGACGTATTCACTCAAAAGCTTTGTGAATGTATTGCTTGAAAAATCACTAATAGAATTATCCTGATGAATATTAGGCTGATGATCGATAACTTTGCCAGTTGCACTAATTTTGTTTGGACTAACTGAAGCTTTGCTTGTCATGTTAACTTTGTGAGAATCTTTGTTATATTCAAATGGAATAATAACAGCTAAAACTACCCAGAGCAGAATTAAAATGAGCAGACACACCAGAGTCATCTTACAGCATCTCCTAAAAATGGAACATCTCGAAGTACTTTGTTCCATAACGTAAGGCATCTTTGATTAGTTTTGCCTTAAAAAGAAAAAATTCAACAAAACTATTTTAAAATTTAACTAAAAGAATAAAAGAATTATTTATTTACACCCCCCTTTTAAAATATTTTTTTTTTTTTGGTTTTTTTTTTTAAAAGTACCCTAACAGCATTTCTTCGACCTTATGTCACAAATGAATTTTCTTCAACTAAACAACTTTTCTTCGACCTTGTGTCACCTAACAAGATTTCTTCAGCCTTATGCCAAAACTAAAACCCAATTAAAATTTCTGTACTCTAATCATTGTCACTGATTTCTTCAATTTCTTCTTCTTCTTGACTACTATCGTAAATGTCAATAACAGGTGGAATTACTAGATAAGTCCACTCAGGCGATTTGTACTTTTGATTTGGCCTTACAATCCTCTTCCCTTTTCTCGTTATAACTTCAATTTTCCTTCCAACTCCAACTTCCTTCTCAGAATCCTTTTGACTACTGATTTCTTCCACCTGGTCCTTCGGTTTCTTTATCAACCTAACTCTCAATCTTCCACCAGGCCAGTAATCTGCTTTCTTCACAAACCTTTTCTTTGGTTCTGAAGTTTTCAACTCAGACTTCCAAGATCTTTTCTTTGGACTTCTGTTTTCACCATCCACATCACTTTCTCCAGTATCACTGTCTGAAACTTCAATTATTGACTCAGGAACTTCTCTATTCGGCAGTTTCACTCCTTCAGGAACACTTTGTCTTCCAGCACTGGTACTCGGTAATTCGTCTTCCTCCTCCTCTTCAATTACCTCCAACTTCCCAGAATCTGGACTTCTGTTCCTTACTTCAGAGCTTAACTTCTGCTTTTCGATACTCTCCTGGTCAGAAATTTCTTTCGGTTCAGCCTCACTGTCTTCAATGGAAATTACTCCATTAATCTTCTTGACTGACTCCTCAGTCGATTTTCCTTCTGATAGATTCTCTTCTTCTCCAGAATCTATTTCAATTATTTCAGAACTTTTTCTTGATACTAATCCTTCATTCACAGGCACAGGTTCCAGATGTCGACTTCCCTGTCGATCTTCAGTCTCTGGATTTATTTCAATTTCTACTTCTGAATCAGAATCATCTGTAGTATCACTTTCAACATCAGAACTTTCAGGAGTAGGCACTGGAATGGTATGACTAGGATGTATCCACCTTTTCAATCCTCTGCATTTCACTGCGTTTGTAGTAACCAGAATTACTTGTCTAGGCTTCTGCCACCTAGGAGCCAGACAATTTCTTCTCCGATGTACTTTTGTTCTGACCCAATCACCAGGTCTCAAATCATGTGTTAGGACTTTCTCATTTGATTGTGCTTCAGTTCCCACCTGATTAGACACAGAAGTCACTATATCAGATAACCTTTTACAGTAATCCAAAATAGCACTGTCATTTATACTCAACAATTTGCCTACAGGTACAAAAGTCTGTCTCATGACTCTTCCCATCAGTACTTCATGAGGACTCAAACCTGTCTTTTTATCAGGCGTACTTCTCAGTGACATTAAAACAAGTGGAAGAGCATCAATCCACTTTACACCTGTCTCTAGACACATTTTTCCAATTCTGTTTTTAATTGTTCCATTAATCTGCTCAACCACCCCAGATGCCTCTGGTCTGTATGCACAGTGTATTTTCTGCTCAATGCTTAATGCTTCACATATCAGCTTCATCAGTTTGTTATCAAAATGGCTTCCTCCATCACTCTCAATAGTGACTGGAAAACCGTACCTTGGGATGATCTCTCTCAGTAGCAGTTTTGCCACTGTGATTGAATCACAATGTCGTGTAGGGAAAGCTTCCACCCATCTTGAAAACAAACAAACAATTACAAGAACATATTTCAAACAATTGTGTAGAGGCATTTCAATAAAATCCATCTGTAATCTGGTAAAGGGACCACCTTCTCGACCAATTATCCCTGTACCCACAACTGATTTTCTGTTTGGATTCATTTGTTGGCATGACAAACACCTTTGACAAAAAGATTCTGCAATGGTTCTAAATTTCGTGTTGAACCAAGTCTCTCGGAAAAGTCTAATCATAGAATCTCTTCCAAGGTGAGCTGGGCCATGATACAATCTGGCCATATCAGCAATCAAACAATTTGGTAAAACCACTCTGCCATCTTTATAGACCCACACTCCATCCTCATCACGTGGTCTACAATCTGATCGCAACCATAGATCTTTTTCCTCATCATCTTCTTCATTTTGTAAGTCTCTGATCTCATTCCATGTTTCTACCACTGTTGTTAGCATTAATGAATTTGAATCAGTTTCTTTACTCTTTTCCCGATTGTATGCACAACCTTTTCTTGCGCAGTATTTTGCTGTCTTATCTGCATAGGCATTGCCTTTTGAAATATAATCCACTCCTTTTGTGTGCGCAGCACATTTAACAATTGCAATTTCTTTTGGCAACTGTATGGCTTCAATTAATCTTTTGATAAAGGCTGCATTTTTAATTGGTGAGCCTGCTGAGGTCAAATAACCTCTCTGAGACCAGAGTTGACCATAATCATGTACAACCCCGTATCCATACTGACTATCAGTAATGATGGTAACTCTTGTATCTTTCGATATTTCACATGCACGAATCAAAGCAATCAATTCAGCCACTTGTGCTGAACGAATTCCTTCAAGACATGATGCTTCTTCAACATCTGCAACTGTACAGACAGAATATGATGCTTTCAAAACACCTCCCTCTGTCCTCAGACAAGAGCCATCCACAAAGTAGACAACATCTGATTCAGGCAAAGGTACATCTTTAATGTCCTGCCTTGGTTTGGTACAAAATTCCATGACATCCAAACACTCATGTTCCACTTCATTTTCATCAATTATTTCAGAATCAGGCAGTAATGTTGAAGGATTCAGATTTAAGCACCTTGAAATAGAAACATTATCTGCTCCTAGTATGATTTTCTCATACTTTGTTAATCTGCTGCTCGTTAAATGTTGAGTCTTACCTCTTGTCAGTAATATTTCAACTGAATGAGGCACAACAACTTTCACAGGAAATCCCATTATGATTCCTTCACTCTGTTCAAGACTGACACTTGTAGCTGCAACTGCTTTTAAACAACCTGGTAATGCTTTTGCAATAGGATCAAGAACTGCAGAAAAATATGCAATTGGTTTCTTTAGATTTCCATGTCTCTGAATTAACACAGACAATGCACATCCTTCTCTCTCACTGCAATACAGTTCAAAATCTTTCTCATAATTCGGCATACCCAAAGCAGGAGCTTGACATAAGCTCTTTTTCAGATTCTCAAAGGATTCCATCTCAGCCTCATTGAGAATAATTGGATCCTTCACATCAGATCTGGTCAGTCTCTGTAGTGGTTTCGCAATTACCGAAAATCCACTTATCCATTGTCGACAGTAGCCAACCATTCCCAAAAACATTCGAACCTGTCTCTGTGTTCTGGGTGGTTGCATTGCTTGAATCATTTTAATTCTCTCAACTGTTACCTGTCTTTTTCCCTTTGCAATTCTGTGACCAAGATATTTCACCTCTTGTTTGCAAAACTGTAATTTTGCTGGAGACACTTTATGTCCCTCATCTGCAAGATGATTCAAAAGTGTTATTGTGTCTGTCACACAATTCTCTCTCGTTTTAGCAGCTATTAACAGATCGTCAATATACTGCACCAACGTAGACCTACCTGGTAAGTCCAAATTTTCTAAAGATCTTTTCAACAGCTCATTAAAGATAGAAGGACTCTCTGTATACCCCTGTGGGATTCTACACCATGCGAGGGTCCTAGTCTGGAATCTGAAAGCGAAAATTTCCTGACTATCTGGATGTAAAGGAACCGTAAAAAATGCATTGCAAAGATCAATGACAGTATACCATTCAGCATCATGTGGAATCTGATACAAAATCACTGCTGGGTTTGGAACCACAGGACAACATGGAACCACGATTTGGTTAACTTTTCTCAAATCCTGAACTATTCGATACGTTCCATTTGACTTTTTAATTCCCATAATTGGTGAGTTACAAGAGCTACTCTCGATTTCTTTTAAGACACCTTGTTTGATGAATTTGTCAATCACAGGTATCACTCCCTCAATTGTCTCCGCTTTCATTTTGTATTGAGGTATATTAGGAAATTCTATTCCCTGCTTCAGTGTAATTTTGACTGGATCGACATGTTTCATCAGACCCATCTCATTCCCAGTCAAATCCCAAATTTCAGATTTTACTGTTTCTTTAAGTTCTTCTGGTAGATTTTCTTTTTCAAATGCAGGAAACAATTTTGTTTCCTCAGTTTCCATCAACATCATTGTCAATCTGTACAAACCATCTTCTTCCATTGTTTGTAATTCAACTCCTTCAGGAGAACAATATATTCTGCAATTCATTTTACACAATATATCTCTGCCCAACAAATTCACCGGACTACTGTTACAAACCACAAATCTGTGTTTGTCTTTGAAATTTCCAATTTCAACTGGTACTGGTTCAGTCAAATCAGTCCTGATTTGCTGATTACTTACTCCAACAACTTGGATGGTATCCCCAGAGAGAGGTAGGTTTTCAATTTCCACTGATCTAACAGTAGAACGGGTAGCACCAGTGTCCACTAGAAAAGTGATGTCTACATCATAAACTTTCCCATTTACAAATGGACCAGACTGGTCAACCTCAAGAGTGGCTCCAACAACACACTCTTCCTCCTCTCTCGGGCACCGTCAGTAACAATCATCAGAATCACTCTCTTGACTTTCTGTTAACAAAAACTGTTGCGCGGTATTTTGCACTCTCTGCCTTTTCGGTTTTATTATCTGATCTTCTCCTTGAAATCCCACACCTACATTATATTTCTGTGTTCCCCCACAATTTGGAAACGGTGCCTGAGGCAACTGATTCTGACGGTTATTCACTTGATTCACCTGTTGCTGATTTACCTGTTGCTGCAACTGTCGTTGAAGACTCAATTCGTTTAGACTCTGTTGCAACTGTAGCTGTTGCTGCAGGTCAACATCATTCTGCATCTGTGGATTTAATAATGGGCTTTTTAAATTTCTAGGCGGTTTCTTACACTCGTCTTTCCAGTGTCCAATTTCGCCGCAATTAAAACAAGGTAATCTTTGTTTCATCTCTTCAATTTTTGGATTACATTTTCTCACAAAAGTATTGTTTTTAAACTTTCCTTGCCCTTGGTTCGGATTTGCAGTTTGCACAAAATTTGTGTTTTTATTACCAAGACTGGCAATCTGTTGCTCAGCCACCTTTACCTGAGCCCACATGGCTTTTTCTTTGAGCTTCTTTTGTTCGACTTCCAGCTCGTCACTGCAGTACTTCGCCTTTCTCAAAATGTCATCAACAGATAGTGCTTGCCATCCGACAATACTATTTCTGATCATATCTGCAATTTCTGGTTTTAAACCATAAACAAATCTGTAGACAAAATGACTCATATCCTTCTCGTCTAATTTTTCATAGCCACTGTATTGTTTAAAAATCAACAGTAACCTTTCATAAAATGAATGAACTGATTCTTTTGTTTCCTGGTTTGTTCTTTCTATTTTAACCCAATCAACTTATTTTGGTGGAATTTTGTTTTTCATCCAAACAATCACTTTTTCATAAAAATCCATTACAAGAGGATTTGGAGCACCTGTTTCCTTAACCCTCTCAGGTTCCGTTTTTGGCCAGCTTATGGATATTTTACATTCTGTCCAAAGATCTGATGGGACAACTATGTCAAAAAATCCATCCAGATCAATCCACAGAACTTTAGAGACTTTGATAAATCTATCCACTTGCCTGTACCACTCCACTGGCTTTTCCCTCAATTTTGGAAAATCATTTGTGAACAGTAGTATGTCCTGTCTTGACCATGGGACATGAACATATCCTCCACCTGCAATCTCTCTCATTGGAAATTGTTTTGACAATTTTTCCAATTTCTCATCTTCCTTCTTTTTAGTCCATTTTACTCTCCACTTATTCAGTTCTCCTAGTTTTTTAATGTACACAATCAGATCCTTTATGTGCATTATTCTTCCCATGGAGTTCAAGCTCTCAATGTCACTTTCTGAAAAGTCTAATCTGTAATGTTTTGCAAAATTCTTCTGTCTGCTCACATCAATTTCTAGTTCAGCTGCCAGTTCTTCCAACTGATCATATTTGTTTTTCGTTTTCCATTGCATACTCTTACAAATGAACAGTAGTTCATCATCTCGATAATAATTTAGACTGTCAGGACCAATGGTGCCAATTATTAATTCCTCAATATTTGCTTTTAGTTTTGCGACATCAAGTTTAGGTTTGGTCACTCTAACTTCAGGACTCTCAGCATCAGATTCTGCACCCATCGGTGTTTTTGGAGATAAATCCTCATTAAAAGTTAAATCAGGCATTCTCGATTTTGAAGAGTTTATTTCAGATAAATCTGAATAAAAATTTTCAGCAACCTTCTGGATTTCTGCATTTAAAGGAACAGTTAACCCTGTCTTATTAGTTTCTCTTTGTTCAAAAACAGGCTGAACAGGACCAATAGTTACTGGAACTGTCACAGCTTCCATGCTTTTTGTTATTTGTCGAATTAATTCTTCTTTTGATCGTAAATACTCAGAAGAATCAACAGCCTCAACATTTCTTGTTTCTCTCACATAATTTTTTGGAGCTTCCCTTGCTCTAGGAGTCGCTGAAAAATATCTACCCTCATTACGGACATTTTCAAATTCTGGTCTTTTTGGAGTTTCAACAATTTCACAATTATTTGGATAAAGTCTCGGAGCTTCATTCATTGGAGGTGCACTCGGTGAAGTTTCAGTAGAAACCACCGGTGTAGACCATGACCTAGGAGGCCTAAAAGGCTGATTCCTTTTATCTGTAGTGTATATTTCTTCTAAGACTGCATCTTCCGATTCACTTTCCGAAGGAGCACTATTTCTTTTTTTAGTTTCTTTTCCAGTAGGAGACCCTGAAACCATTTCTCTAATTACAAAAAGTCCTTCACTCATGTTTCCCTGTCTCCACATTCGCATTCTGTCTTCATGTGTCTCTCTCCTCCAACTTGGAGGTTTAGAAGATCTTTTCATTCCACTTGCTTCCCTTTGTAACTGGTACATTTCATCTTCCCACTCAACTAAAGCCTCAAATTGAGTTGGTCTAGGCTTGGGTTTGAGAGCATTCATTTTCTCTCGCAAATTTCTCAAAACCTTTACATTAAATGAATCATCATCAGGCCAGGCTAAAACACCGTCATCCTTTGTATATTGTTTCCAAGCGTCAAACCACAAAACAGTATGATAACCATATTCACCTTCCATATACGCTGCAGGTGTTTTGTACTTATGAAGTAATTTACCACCTCGCGTTTCAATTTTCTTGTCAGGCGATATAAAATTTGTAAGTTTCTGAAACAACGTTGGCTTTTTCTCAACGTGTTTAAAATGATAACTCATCTTTACGAGTTATTTCCAATTAATAAAATCGTTCGTAAAATATTTCCGGGATGTTCCGCTAAAACAACCAATCCGTGCGCGAAACACACCAACAGGCCAATGAGGGTTGAGCTACGTCACTTTTCTGCTCAACCAATCAAAATGAAGATTCTCTGAGGAACCAATCGGCTTACAGTTTGTCAGAGACTCAAGAACCAATCAGAACACAGCTTGTGACGTATGTCACCCAATCCCAGCGCGGCTCTGTGACGTACACAGCAGCTGCGGTTTCTCGCTTCTCACTCCTTGTGCTTACCCCTCCTTCACAAAATATTTTCACAACGCCATTTTGAGAATGCTTTCTCTGTTAAAATTAATTTTTAACAATGACAATAAGGACTCATCTGACTGTTTCTCTAATTAGGATAGTTTACATGCATTCAAGTATTCACAACTCGGAATAGTCGACGCTATTCTCATAGAATAATTTTCACTCGTCAGTAGAGCAACTTTTACTCTACCCTTCTATCGAGTAAAATATGAACTCATTTCCCTCTGAACGCACAACTAAGTGACTGTTCGAAAGTTCCACTTGAACACACCTTACAAAACAATCACGCACTTTCACACGGAAAAATTCCCTAACTTCAAACACACATGAAATCCGTACAGGACTCTCACCTGTTTATAGAAATCATGCACCGTTAGCAAAATAACGCCGTTATCCTTACAGGACTCTCACCTGTTTCTAGATATAAAACATGTACCCTTACAGGACTCTCACCTGTTTATAGGTAATCATATACCGACGCTATCCTACCCTTCACTCAAGCTCGAATATAACTAATACTTTTATCACAGTGAGTTTTACAACAGGCGCTTTGTCCCTATTCTCATGCTGCTCTAATTTCTTAGAAAACCCTCACTAAACAAGATTCACACCTAGCCCTAAAACTGTGTTGCACGACCACAACACGGTGTTGCACGACCACAACATGTGATACACGACGATATCACTTGTGATACACGACGATATCACAAACAGATCAGATGTCTTGCGTGACTACCTTCTCATCACACAATCTGTACCGGTACAATTCACGTATAGCACGAAAACTAACTCAACGTATGTTAAACATCGATCCTATTTCTATACCATAACATATCAATAACACCTTAGTTACCCCTAGCAACGCCTTGGTTACCCTTAGCAACCATCAATTTCTGCTACCAGAAGAATTGATCCAGCGGCCTATAGGAAATATGCCATAACCAACGCTACCCAACTCTATAACTTGTTACGTAAAATATTATTCTAACTCATGGACCCATTAATCAAACATGACATATTTGACCTACTGAATCAGGTGATCAAATTAAATCTATATACACCTTATTCACAACTCTATATACACATTATATACAACCGCGGTAAATGTTGACGTCATTAGAACAAAACCTAACTATTTAAATGACCACCATGGCGATGGCATCTAGCTAATAGTAACCTACGTTTCTAAATAACCAAGACCAGCTTGTTTCAAAGTAAGATTTTATTAACTAATTGTAGATAATTCAAAATATAAATTTATAAATGCAATTTTATTAGCAATATAGTAAGCATGTTTGCAAAGTATCATGAGAAAATATAGTTTTAAGCAAGGAAATATAAGTTTAGCATTTCTAAAAACCTAAGTCCCTAACTGAGCTAAATAAAATGGAAATAAAGTAAAGTTCTTTGAGGGTTCTTACGTGCTCCACGCAATGTCCATCAGCATGTCACCCTCATCGGAAAGTCAGAAAGCAGCAGCCGGCCCATCCCCAGGGCATGGACTTTTTATACCTTTCTATGCTAGCTAATCTAAGTAAAGGAAAATTTTCTGCAAACGGCGAGATCTTATTGGACGAAGGGTGACAAGTGACATGTCACCTACATTTCAAAACTTCCATTCGGTCATATTCTTTGGGACCATTGTCTTTCTTGTACGAGTTCCAACACATCCTTGGTTTGCAACATTTTAGAACAAAGGTTCATACTGACTCCATTGCACTTCCGCGGATGCCAACATAGCAAAGTCTTTTCTACCGGCTTCTGACCTTGGCCACGTCCGCCAGAATAATGACAGCACATCATCTTTGCTGAATGAATGCAATTTTGATGGAAAGCTTTTTTTCTTTCTCAGAGACATCTCGTGCTCCTTGCAGAATGAAATTCATCGTTTAGCAAACTCGAGCAAACTAGGCCCAAAAGCAGGCAACTTAATTTTCTAGTATAAAACAAACACAAGGAAAGTATTAATGTAAGAATTGTCATTTATTCTGTATCCACCCTTCATTTACTAATTAATTAACCCACCCAATTAGTCTAACGTTACCTAGCACCAAGCAACATATAAGCAGCATTTTATATCTACCAGTCTTCATGAATCCATGAAACCTTATGTGCACCTAGAATAGTAGAAATGACATCACATAGACAAGGAAAGCAAAATAAGCACATGCTCTTTTAAAATCTGTTGCAGTTTAGTATGACAAAAACGAAAACGACAAATTATTTTATTATTCTTGCACGAACAAAAGATGCAACATTTATGCACGTTTATGAGCACACATGTTACCAACCCCATGTGTAAAGTTTAATCTAGGTTGTATTAGCAAAACAAACCACAAAACGTTAATATTATTATTTATGTTATGCAAATGTGACTTCACGAGTTTAAACAGAATTCTGTTTTCTATCTCGCTCCATCAGGTGCCCATCATGATCTTGTGGCCTTACGTAAATGAATTAGTTATCTTGACGTTCATCACCTTCAACAGTCGGATTAAGCTGGGGCCAAGTAGCTTTTTGGAAAGTTTTATGGCGACGACCTCTAAAGACAGAGCTTTGGTCCTCAGTGTTTCTTTCTGTTTGACGAAAGAACTTCTGGAGTCAAGAAATATTCCCAGATATTTATAGTGAGTTGTTGAGTAAATTTTTACCTTGTTGAAATACCACCCACCGCACATTTTCTTTTGCTTCCCAAAGGAGATTATTTTTGTTTTTGACAGACTCAACTCTAGGAAGTTGCTTTTATTGTAGGGATGCAGTTCATCAAGTAGTCTCTGTAGGCCCACTTTTGTGTGGCTAAGCAGCACCAGATCGTCGGCGTATAAAAGGTTAGTAATACGTACTCCGTCTAGTTGTGGCGGGTGGCTGTTAACGCTGTCAAGAATTTGTGAGAGATCCGATATAAACAGGTTAAAAAGTAGTGGTGCCAGCACGCAGCCTTGTTTTACCCCGCTTCTCGTCTCGATCTTCCTAGAGACATGAGAGCCTTCACCCAGCTTCATTTTAATCCATGTTTCGCAATGGAGTTGAGCTATTGCAAGTAGCAGAGACTCAAGACTTTAATTTTTGCCGCTGTAGGTCCCAGGGCACTCGGTCGAAGGCCGCTTTAAAATCTACAAAGCAGCAATGCAGTTGGGTTTGTTGGACTGACGCGTTCTCTATCAAAACGGATAGGGTTAGTATGTTAGTTGTTGTACCAGAATTGGTCACAAACCCTGTCTGATTGAATGGGAGGCACTTAATTTCCTTGATCGAGGCCAGTAGCTCATCCAGCAGAATGCTAGCGTAGTATTTAGACTCAACGTCTAAGAGTGCTATCATTCGGTAGTTGCTGGGGTTGTTTCTCTTCATACCCTTATATATGGGATGAATGATGGCACCTCTCCAGGACTTGGGACAGAGTTGTTTAACCTGCAATAAGAAAACAAGGGGGTCAGATGGGCTGACCAGAATTCGGCTTCCGATTTAAACAGGGCCTGGGAGAGACCAGTTGGCCCGGGTGCACCATCGGCTCTAGCTTTCTCTAAGGCTGGTACCTTTGCGATAGGCATGCTAGAGGGGTTGGAACAGTCGGCTTCCTTATCATTACTCATGAAATGAGATGATAAATAGAGGGTCCATTCATCTACACTGATCTTTGCACTGCCATGGCCGCTTCCCCCTAGCTGACCCCTATTTACAAGACTCCAGAATTTCTTTGAAATTGGGTTCTTGCTTTCACAGAGGAGCTTCACCCAGAATTGATCCATGTCTGGTTGTTTTTCCCTACGTACTGCGAACTTGAAAGCTGCTTGGGCTTGCTTGTAGTACTTAATGGCAGTTTTATTACCTGGGCTCTTCCTGCATTTCCGAAGGGCACGGTTTCGGCATAGCTTTAGCCTTTTTGTAGCTGTTGAAGTGTGTGGTCGAAATTCGAATTGCTCAGTGCCCCTCTTAAGTGGGACTGCTTCTAATAGTTGGTTAATAAAGCTAGCCCAGCTGCAGACAGGAGAGAAATGAGTGGCAGATGGTTGGGTTAACAATACTCTAAATTTTTCAATTAAAAAGGGTGCAGCGGTATCTGACCATTTCATCCTTTTTAAACTCTTCGTATAGCAGTCTGTGTGTGTATGAGCAAGCTCCTGGTTACGCGGGATGCTGGCACGAATTGTTATAATTTTCAGCCGGTGGTTGCTCTCACTTTGTGGTGCAATGATAGCTCTCAATAAAAGGGAGAAGTTCCATGCTCCCGTAGGGAAAAATTCAGAGAAGAGAAGATACGGCCGTTGGTTGGGGTCCAGGCTGGAGGAGTATCCGTGGGGAAACAACCATTCAGTAGGATATATCCTACACTGTCTAACTGGGTAACTGCATACTCCCCCAGTTTTGATGGTCTGTTTCCTACGTGAGCTGACTTTGTGGCAAGATGTAGTGGAACCATATAGAGGGCTGATTCTGGTTCTTCGGAGAAGTTGTGGTGAAGGTTGGTGTTAAAATCTCCTGTAATTTTGCTTGGTATACTGCCATATTCACTGAGCAAGTTGCAGGCGGTATTGGCCAGGCAATCCAATGTTAATTTTTTCTCCATGCTATGTGGGGATATGTAAACGTTCAGAAGAAGGAACTGGCTGTCGATCTCATGATTGCCCAAAAGGATTCCAGAGAGCCAGTTTTCCTCAAATTGTAACCGCTTAATGGACTGAGAAAGTTTAGTTGACACATAAATCGCCAGGCCGCCACTCGGCCTGCCAAATATTTATTTTCTTGTTTCGAAAGATACAAATTCAAGGTAGCCATCAATGGGAATGCTGTCTATTGCCCAGGTTTCCTGCAGTAGAATATCTTGGATGTGTACCCCACTTCAAAGGTGGGAATAAGTACTATACCTCAGACAGAACCACTTCAGTTCACTTCTGGACCTGTGGATACTCTGCCAGGAAGAAGGGCTTCTATGCTGCTGAAGGACTGCCACTCTGTTGTACTCCTGCTTTGCTGTGCTGAATTGCTGACTGGTGCCCTCTTGCCTGTGTGAGAAGGACTGGACCTGCATCTCTTAACCCCAGAACCCAGAGTGGCTTCAAGGAAGGAAGGACATCTGTATACATTGAAAGCATGTTTTTGAAGTCTACCCCACTTCAAAGGCACCACTGGGCATAAGTACTGGACCTCAGACATTACCACTTCAGCACAATTCTGGACTTGTGCATACTCTGTCAGGAAGGAAAACCACTGTGCTGCTGAAGGACTGCCACTATGCTGGAGCCCTGCTTTTGTATTCTGATCTGCTGCCTTCTTGCATGGGTGAGGAGGACTTAACCTACATCTCTTGACCCAAGAACTCAAAGTGACTCCAAGGGCTTGTTGACTGGTCTCTTGATCTGAAGCTTCAGAGATGTAGCAGACTTCCACCCCTGGATCTGGATTCTGCCATCTATGAGTCTACCCTGCCAAATGGTGCCCCCCCCCCACTGCTGGACCCTTAGAAATGGGCCTAAGGGGATTGCCAGTGGAACTGGTGCATCTTCTTTCAAAGCAATCCATCACCGAGCAGAACCAATGTAACTCCTTGGCTGAGAGGTGCATCCATGAGCAGAACCAACACATCGCCACTGGTGCATGGAATGGACCCATCGCAAAGTACTTGTATCGCTGCCACAAACTGCCTCTTTGGATATCTCCTTTGGAACTTTCATTGCGCAACGATTTCCCCTGCGCAACTCTTCGAATCTCTCTTCAACTGCAGCCTAACAACGATGACAAATCTCGTCATTGCAGCTTCACTGCTCATCAAAATGGACACATCGCCTAAGCTGCGCGTTGCATCCCCAACACCGGACTTTGCATTGGAAGCCACATTGACTGAATGTTCGACATCGATACAACAGGACTTCGAACTGCAGCTTCGTCGCATCTCAAATCGATGCTTCGCCTAGGCTGCAAGACTCATATTAAAAGCGGATCCACATAGCTCTTCGTAACCAGGATTTAAAGTACTCTGTTCAGTGGGCCTGAATGGGTCTCTGCAGCCGGCCCATGCTCCATCGTGGTTGGCCTGAACTTGTGACTTTGTCTTGGTCCGGTGCAATCAGATATCCCCAATAGCGCTTTTTGGCACTATTTTTCACTATACATTTTAAACTTCTATAACTCCAGTTCTGCTCATTGGATTTTTGTCATTTTGGTCTTGTTTTATTTATTAAACTAAGTTGTATTTTGTTAACCTGGTGTGGGATCCTTTTGTGTGGTGTTTCACTGTTTTACTGATTGCAGTGTTGCACAAATACTTTACACACTGTCTCTATGTTAACCCTGACTGCTCTGTGCCAAGCTACCAGAGTCATATCACAGTCAACCAGTAACTCAAATTCTAACATTCGTTAATATCATTTAAGTTTCGATGCAATCGTGCCCTGGCCCCCCGGAATAGGGTTTGTGAACCCCCAGGGGTACCCGGACCACAGGTTAAAAGACACTGGTATCGACACATCACATTGCCTCTACATGTTGTGCAAATAGAGACTGAAACAGTTTATAATCTCTTGAAACGATCATGTATTTTAAGGAAAGAAATACCCCAAAATGTAAGTAAGGAGGACATTGTGAGTCACCTCTGAATTCTATGATTTTATAAGGGCACACAGCCTTTGACCTTGTGTCTTAAATCTGTTTTTTAAAATATCCGTGGGCCATATTATCAAGAAAGGGAGATACATTATCGCCGCTTTTATCGGCAGGAAACTGTCGCTAAAGCAGCGATAATGGGCTTGATAATATGCCCTTGTGAATTCCCATAAAAGCTCAGGTTGTGGTGTGGTGATAAAAGCGGCGATAATGTATCGCCCTTTCTTGATAATATGGCCCCATATTTTTTAATTTAAAGTATTGTTACTGTCTGTCAGTCCCTGTTAAGAGCATATTCTGGAGTGACATTGCCCCTCTATAGCTTTCTTCTCTCCCTGGCTTAATTTGAAAGTGGTATTTTTGGAATAGTTTGTTCGGTGCTTGCACAGGTCCAGAACTCTGTTATTTGAGTGGCGACAGAGTGGTAAACAACTTTTACAACAAAACTTTTACAACGACCTACCATTACAACGCAACTTTTACAACGCAAACTATTACAACGCATTGCTCTGGGGGGCGCTCTAGGATAAGGAATAGGTTAATTTACTATCCAATAACCTTCCCTACTATCCACGGGGACTGGAGTTGGAATAGTAAATTAAACTATTCACTATCCAGCGCCTAAAAGCATTATGCGTTGTAATGGTATGCGTTGTAAAAACCGCGTTGTAAAGGTAGGCATTGTAAAAGTATGCGTTGTAACGTCATACATCCCGACAGAGTAAGTGGAATTAACAAAAAATAATTCATGGTAGAATGCACATGCATTGTAGCCTCACATGCCAACCTACAGTCGTCATGTCCCCAGATGCAGCCTCAGATAGAGAGGTACAGAACGAAATGGTAATGTATTGAGTGAAACGCCCAAGAAAGAGAGTTTCAGGTACTGATATCATACATATCGGTATTTGCCCAATTCCTTACTTGTGTTCCAGATACACCTTCGTATGCTGCACCAACATGCAGGCACCATGCAACAGATTACGCCTTGGGTGTGCAGTGCCACCAGAATATGCAAATCAGAATATTTCCTGACGTAAAGATTGTGCCATAAATAGTGTTGACAAAGTAATCACCTGATTGGAGATAAAAAAAAAAATCTACACCCATTGGGAGAATATTCTTGGAACGCTATTCAACACACAATATTTATGTCAAATGACATTTTTGTGCAACCAGAGCCTTCTATACCGAAGTACTGATATAATTTCCCATGTCTACCCTAATTTACATAGGTACAAACATGCCATGCTCAGCCAGAGCAATCAAGTCCATATCAAAGACTAATACATCCAGGTGCTACAATATTACGAAAGGAACAGCCTCAAAGAGCGAGTACTGCCACCTTACGCCAGATGCAGACTCATATCTCAACCAGCAGCCTCTATATGTACATCTGAATCCTTGTAGGCCATTATACAGCCTCATATGCACACAAATAGCCATGATACACTTTCTACAAAAATGATATGTCCTGACAAAGTCACCATTACAACCATTTGTGTTAGGTACTGCATTAAATGTCTATGTATTGTTTACATGTCAGATGCAGTCTTAATGTGTGGCTATTGCATGCAGGTATATACCTAAAATCCCAGAGACGTTTTAATGCATGGGCAAAGTGGGTTCTGGCCCAGGGCCCCAGCCTTTCAGGGGGCCCCCTGACAGAGTCACCTCCGTTCTCGTAATGACCTTGAATATTTCTTAAAAAGATTGTTTTGAATACTGTTTTCCTTAATTTATTATTTATGCACCTGATGTGTGAGAGTCTAGTACAGCCTTTTTGCTGCGAAATGTTGTGTTTATGTTTCATGCAATTAATATAAAAAAGTTTCTTTTAGATCAAATCAAGGTATAGCATATAAGAAATGGGAGGGCGTCACAGAGATTATTTGCAGTAATATTTGTGAGCTGCTGCTGTGTTACAATATTGAAAACACACATAACTATCCCTGAAAATTAGATGTAAACACATTTAGGCCCTTATTTACGAGAAGTGATGCATCGCTGTCTGAAAACAGAGATGCGTCACTTCTTAGTGCGCCCTCCTTGCAACATGATGGATGCGTCATATTTACTGTATGACGCATCATGTCGCAAAGAGTTACAGATACGTCAGTATTTCAGTGGTTCCGGAGTTTACCCGCCTCAAAGCCTGAAAGTTTCTCCTTTATTATAGTAGTATAGATATACTTTATTTTTATATTTATATTACAAGTTTATGTATATGTGTATTTAAAATTTGTATTATGTTTCTAACATTTTATAATTAAATAAAATAATTATTTATTAATATTATTAAGTTAATATATATATATATATTTTTAAATATGAATGTTTACTTTTTTATTTTACATGTATTATTTATCATTTTGAACTTTTAAAAATAATTCTAACTATGGTGTCTATTAGGATGGCGGTCGGAAAGTCACTCCGACCACCATGATAGCGGGAAAACACCGCCCGCTAGGACTACGGCATAACCGCCGGTCCAATTAGTATACTCTGCAGTCGAAATGCGACTGCGGCGGTCAGATCGCGGCATTCAACATTGTGGTGGTTGCTGCTGCCAGCAGCACTGCTGCAATGTCCAATAAAGCATGTCCTGCATATCTCTGCACTGCATGGCAGGCACTGCGCAGTGCCGGCCACCTGGTACAGGGACATGTAGGGGGATACCATGGGTACCCCCAAGTGCACCCACTCCCCCCCAACACATTGGGGGCCCACAATGGGCCCCCAGAGACTTTCTCTGCATGCCTTTCCATGCCGGTCCCACCGCAGAGGAAAGGCTGGCTACCGCCGGCATCATAATCAAGCCGACGGAGCCTGGCTGTGCACCGGCACCATTGTGCCAGTCCAGTTCTGCCCGCTAGGCAGGTATGCGGACTTGTACCTGCGGAAAAGTGGCAGGCGGAATAATTCACCGCCGTTGTCATCACCACCATGCCAATGGGACCCGGGGTTTTACAGGTTGAGATCACAGACTGATGTCCACCGCCGGACCGCGGCGGCCATCCGTCTGCCATCCCAATAGACCCCTTCATTTTTATTAATTATATTTATTATTTAATCATTTTATAGCATTTTTAGGACATTTAAATGATATTTTAACCAACAAAATTTTAAACAACGATATTTTGGTTTCAATATTTTTGTACTTACATTAGTAGAGATAGGATGTCGATATTCTGTCCATCGATATTCTGTACTTTATATTCTTGTAGGTCGATATACGGTCCATCGATATTCTGTCAGTGATCCCTAAAGATCGTCTTGGGGATTGTAATACACGATTACCTACTGAGTATCCCTGTGATTCACTGTCATGGAGTAGCAAAAACATCTAGTTCAGTCTTGCTGGTTAATAAGAATGTAACAAAGGCAAGTCTCCAGATTTTAGAGCTAATTATAGAAAATGGTAAAAGGCAACACATTATCTGAAAATGGTAAATGGCCACCCTGCCCAATTTTTAAAAGAGGTCTATTGCCTTGTAGTTTACAAAAATATTGACTATTGAGATCAATAGAAAAGGGCAATAGAGTGGAAATTGGTAAGGCGAGGAACAGCTATAAGACTGCCCCGATTAGAGCCAAAGTGAGGTAGGATGCAAAACAATGGATGGAAATTACAGAAGCACTAGAAAATAGGTATCAAAAGGCTTTTTGGAAGTTAATCGCAGTTAGTACATAAACTAATCATTTAGAAGTAATATTAGCATCGGACAGATGGGTTGCCCACTTTGGAAATCTGTATAAAGAACTTGACCATTAAAAATTCTCATCAGCTCCACAATGAAGAAATCTGGAGGGACATAGGGGAATCTTAATCCTAAATGTAATGATGGGGATACTAGACTACCCACTGCAACTGATCATCATTTACACTTCACTTTGGCTGGGACAGTCTTAGGAATAAAACAGAGGAGAAATGAAAAGGCACCTGGGCTGGACAGGATTCCTGGTGATGTGTACTTATCCCAACCAGAGATTTGGTCTCCATATTTAAATGCTGTGGGCAGTACCATTTTAAAGGGTGATCCAATTCCCCCAACTTGTCATGGAGCTGTCATTATTCTTATTTATAAAAAGGGCAACAGGGATGATCTCTCAAATCATAGACGCATAAGCCTGCTGGATAACTCAAAGACATTATTTTGTGGGCAGAACTTGCCAGACTTCATAGATGGGTAGAAGAGAAGAATATCCTTGAAGATGCACAGGAAGGCTTAAGGATTAAGATTAGTACTCTTGACCAGGTCTTATGCTTCAAGGTGGCTTGCTGGAAATATGTCTCCTTGAAGCGAGACTATCTATATGTCGCTTTTATCAACCTAAGAGCAGCATTTGATCTGGTCCAAAGGGAAAATCTCTGGGAAGTCCTGGATGGATATGGAATCTCAAGTGATCTACTTTGTATCCTAAGGGCACTGCATGCTAAATCTTATGACAAAGTGAGATGAAATATGGCAGGAGATTTAACTCCCACACTCTTTAGCCTGTACATTAAAGTCAGTGATGTCACTGACCATGCCATGAGTGATGTAATATGTGACATCATCAGCAGTGCATTGCAGGCGCGCAAGTTATAGTTAACTGAACTAACTATAACGGGGGAATATCAATGGTTTTGTATGGGAGAAATGTCCAGCAAACTATAACGCCCCAGAAACCTGTTTTTTTAGTGAATTTCAACTTTTTAAAAAAATGCTAATTCCTAACTATAACGTGCCTGAAACCTATGGTTTTTTCAGTGTATTTCTAAAGTTTTTTAAATGATAATTCCTAACTATAACCTGCTTGAAACGTATGGTTTTTTCACTGAATTTCTAAGGTTTTTTTAAATGATAATTCCTATTTATAATGTTCAATAAGCATATCTGTTTTTTTCTATCTTTTTTAATTATCATCCCATTCTCAACATAGTAAAAACTACAAATATTATCACTCTTCCTTCCTCTAAGAAAATTGCTACAAACCAGAACCACAACTAACGTTAATAATATACAAACTAGGCGTTCCCGTAGAAAAAAAACAAAAAAAACACCACTTCCCAAGCTTTCAAAAACAAACCAAATCTACAATGCTATCCAAAAAAAGGCGATAGATCCATTTACAACTAACAAATTAATATCAACATTTAACTAGTGTAAGGACGTTGACTATGTACTGTGTGAATTACATCCAACTCACACCCATATCTAAAGACAAATATGTAATAGAGGTACTAATTATACGCTTCCAAAAGAACCTCTCCTCCTGACCGCTCCCTCTCTTCTACCTCAGACACAGCGCAAAACAGGACAACGGACCTTCCCAAAATAATATATCCCCTCAACAGCACACTAGCTCAATGTTCAGAGATGTGGCAATCAACTATACGGAAAGGATCTCGCACATCAAAAATAATGCACACACTGCTAATACTACCGATGATATGCTATACACAACTCACTATAGAAACCAAAAACTTTTTTGTGTGTAGATATGCGATTGATATGTGTAGTGTACTGCACAGTGGACGCAACCATATAATCTCAGACACTGGAGAATATTTTGTTCATGTGGCTGTGTGGTCTCCCCCCTCCCTTAAAGCAGAAGCGGAGTGGGCTGCTTCAACGTATGCAAATTGAGCGTAAGACTATAAATAATTAGCCTATGACTTGGGCGTGGTTCACTTCTGCAAAGAGAAGAGACTCCGCCACAGCGAAGGTCCGCATCCTGCCACGTGGCTGCCACCATGACCACATGCCTTCTTGATACAGGCTGATTGCGATCTCAGTGCCACATCACCGCAGGCTTATTTCTGTATCGACTACTGCCTTCGATCTACACTGTGGACAGCAGGGTTCACAACTTGAATTCAGCTTTGCATCTGCACTACGGACAGCATTGAATTAAGCCTTGCTTTATTTAAGGTAGAGACAATTGTACTCTATGTCTCCCGATTTTGTAAAAGGATGTGACAAAAATCATTTGTCTATAACTGTGCTGACTAGATTCTTCGATCTACACTGCGGACAGCAGGGTTCACAACTTGAATTCAGCTTTGCATCAACACTATGGACAGCATTGAAATTAGCCTTGATGATTTATGTAAGACAGAGACAATTTTGTTAAATGATGCGACAACAAATATGCCTAAATGTCTGTACTGAGTACTGCCTTGAAATGTACACTGCGATCAACAGAGTTCACCACTTGATACCAGAAGCACTACAGACAACATTGAATTCAGTCTCGATTTATTTAAGGCAGAGACAATTATACTATGTCCTCAGATTTTGTTAAAATAAGTGACAAAAAGCATTCCTCAATGTCTGTGTCAACTACTGCCTTCGAACTTCACTGCGATTAGCAGGGTTCACAACTTGAATTCAGCTTTCCATCTACATTACCAACAGCATTCAAGTTAGCCTTGATTTATGTAAGGCAGAGACAATTTTCTTAAATGATGGGACAAAAAACAGTCCACAATGTCTGTACTGAGTACTGCATTCAAATGTTCACTGCGATCAACAGAGTTCACCACTTGATACCAGAAGTGCTTAAGCAGATCAGACAACATTAAATTCATTCTAGATTTATTTAAGGCAGAGACAATTGTACTGTAGCCTCACATTTTGTTAACGTATGTGACAAAAAAGCTTTCCTCGATGTTTGTGTCACTACTCACATCGATCTACACTGTGTACAGCAGGGTTCACAACTTGAATTCAGCTTTCCATCTACACTATGGACACCATTCAATTTAGCCTTGATTTATGTAAGTAAAAAAAACAGTTTTGTTAAAGGATACAACAAGAACTATTTATTGATGTCAGTGATGACTACTATCTTAGATCTACATTGTGAGGGCTCACGATTAAGGTAGAATGGTGATTGTACATGACGCATTCCAGTAGACAAGAGATATTATACCACTGCGACCCCCCGAACCACGAATCATCACAGGGTACGCACACGCTGAGTTCTTTCGGTACCATTTATTCACTGTACCACAAGTCATCTCCCCATAGTCTTATTAAAGCAGAATTCACTAGGCAAAAAACATTGCTCCCAGTGCGGCCCCCCAGCACTACACATTATTGCAGGATACGTGCAAGCTCAGCACCAAATATACTACTAACTCAATGCAGCATAAATAATCACAAAGAAGAGTGAACAGTTTTACGTCACAGTGAGACATGCAGTCACTTTTAAATGGAATTCATGCAAAATTTAATTGACAAAACACATTAGTCCAATTACTGTACCACCCCCCCAACCACGCATCATCGCAGGATATGTACACGCTGAGCGCCAAAGGTACTACTAACTCAGTGCACCAAAAATCATTATCACGTGGTCTTATAAGGCAGAATTCACAAGACAAAAAACATTACTATCAGTTGGCCAGCCCGGACCGTGCATCATTGCAGGCTCCACAGAACCTTGTTGTTTCAGATACCACTAACTCAGTGCAAACCAAACTAAGTATAACACCTATCAAACCCTACACAATATCCCTTTAATATGCTTCCTTCAAAACTCATTTTATATCACTTATAGATTTAGTTGAATAATAAAATTTACGCTGCATATATATGTTCTATCTTCAACTTCAATCATGATTGCAGATGATGCAGTCCACCATAAGATCTACACCGAGGACAACCGGGTTTACAAATTCAATTCAGCTTTGTATCTACACTACAGATAGTAGAGAATATGTTCTATCTTCAACTTCAATCATGATTGCAGATGATGCAGTCCACCATAAGATCTACACCGAGGACAACCGGGTTTACAAATTCAATTCAGCTTTGTATCTACACTACAGATAGTAGAGAATTTAGCCTTGATGTATTTAAGGCACACACAAAAAATACTCCTATGGCACTGCTAGTATGCACAAGCACCTTTAATCCCTACATCCTGTGAACTATGTTTACAAAGAAAGTACAACACAACCCCAAAATGTATCTCCAACACCGGTAATACCAAGTACCTCTGGGGTATCACCTTTAACATCGCCACCAGACATACGTCCCATTTTGAGTAAGTTAGCATGCACTGCGTCAAATGCAATCGTTTAATTTGTGATGGGGAGCAATCAGTAGACCTAGTTTGCAGAGCAGGTGATAACCATCGATGGTAGTTTTTTTTTTAACCTCAAAATTGATGCAGACCAGTATGCAACACTCAATATTTTGAGTAGAGACTGCTCGAACCACACATCATCGCAGGGTGAGCACACGCAGAGCACCACACGTACTTACTCAGTGCACCATAAATAATCGCCACGTGGCCTTATAAAGGAAAAATTCAGTTGCCAAAAGACATTCTTACCAGTGCGTTGTGCTTGAACCACGCATCATCGCATCATCGCAGATACCCCGTACACATTTTTACAAATGGGAGTTCCATGGTGACTCATAGTGACGTGGATGTCGCAGTACAGAAAGGGAAGAAATACAACAGCGCTAATACAACAATAAAGGCAATAAGATAAAAGATATGGGAGAGAAATATATAACGGAAGGTACAACACAAGTAACTTTGTGTGGTAATTTACCGACATAATGATACATTTGCGTTTTAGACCCGGGTGACGTCAGCACTACATAACGGACATCCAATTCACTTGATTTTTCATATAACTCACAACGGAACCACTTCCATAGGTTCGGAATCAGGGTACAGATTCTCACGCAGCACTGGCATACCTCAGACCAGCCCACTCCGCTTACGATAGCAGGAAAAAACAAAAAAACACAACATTGCCCAGATTTTCATTGTACTGATTTCTTAGTTCCCGGTCTAGTTGTCAAAACGGCACACACACACACTCCCTCATGGCTGGTATATACCCACACCCATCTAGCACATGCGTCACCACACACGTGACCCTACCAATAAAAAAGACGGAGCGCCCATGCTCTATGCCATTTTAGAGTTGCTCCCATCCCAAGCGCTGTGATGGACCGTCCTGGTGGTTCGGATGCCTCATGTAGGCCGGAACCACCGAGTACAAGGGCCCACCACTACGTGCGTGGCCTCTTTGGTCACTGAGTTAGTGGTACCGCAAGGACTAAGCGGGTGAGGAACCTGCGATGATGATGGGAGCACGAGTATGTCGTTAGCCATACCGATATCAAGACTCGGCACTATATATCAGAGTTCTTGACGGCAGAGCGGGACTGCATGTTGTAGAAGGTGTCCTGTCCATGAAAAGGTGAGCAGTGAGACCTGGGTGCGCATCGGAGGGAGTTTATGGGGTGTAGCAGACTGGATACAAAAAAGAGACGCAGCGATTTAAGCGTACGCATTCCTATATACCGTATCTTATTGAATTTGATTTTTTTTTCCCAATAGCAGGAACGTTTTTATAATCGGTCAAATGTCCGGTCTGTAAACTGTACAAATTGTTGTTTTTAAACGCGGGAGCGAAGGTGTGTGAAAGGGCAATGCAATTCTACTCCAAATTAAGATAGTAACAATTACCAATCATAACATCTTTCTTTAACTATCTTTTAGAAGTAGAGCTTCAGGATGCATTATGTCCCGGCACGTGGGGAAAAACACACCAGTGACAGAAAGGTGAGCTGCGAATATTCTTTTCAGTCTCTCTCTCACTTCCACTCTCCTTTCATAAACAAATGACGCACAATCGTATCTTTCTTTTTATCTTACAGGTTGTGTTTCACAAATTGGCATAATCTCCCCCAAACACCTCCAAAGAACTACTTTCGTGGATTCTGCGTGGCCATCGTAACAACGCCTGAGAAAGCTGCTTTGACACGTGGTGCACCCTCTTTGAATCACGCCAATGGCACAAGGTGAGCAAATAAGCTTGTTTCCGGAATAACGACAAGTCATTTGCGAAAGAAGAGAGTGGGTAGTGTGCAGCAGCTTCACTGCGTAGGAATGTACAATTACCTAGGAGCAGTGAGAATAGATAGGTTACAACAGTCTGAGTGGTAGATTTACAAGCCCCTTGCTCCACTTTTGTGTCACTTTTAACATGGGAAAAGTGGCACAAGGAGCTTTTAAAACTGCCTCAGAGTTCGAGGGAAAAACCACTCACCTTCGTACTCTGCAAGTCAATGGGGTGCAACAGTCTAGGACCGCAATATTTAGAACTCACCGCTATGCAGTGGGAGTGCATGGGATATAGTACTTTGGAAGAAAAACAGCTTGTGCAGTTGTATGTACTCTGCTATTACTAACTCAATATACTATCTTTCACATCACTAAACTGGAGGGTGCACTATGAACCAGCAAGTGCGTAGACACACAACGAGGCAAAAGGTGAGCTACAAAGATTTTCTCCAGTATTAACTGCTCCATCCATAACTTTCTCTCTCTCACATTTCAATGTCGTTTTTTCTCTCTTTCTCTCTCTCACTCTCTCTCACATCGTTTCTCTTTCTCTTTTAAAGATATGGACGCTGCTGTCCACTCTGCCATGTACAACCAAAGCTGAGTTCAAGTTGTGTACTCTATTGGTCACAGTGTTTACACAAGGTAAGCAGAGCGGCCTAAATATACAATGCCTCCGATTAAAATGCGTTAGAAATAAAAGGGCTTATTTACAAGCCACTTGCCCCATTTTTGCATCGCTTTTAACATGGGGAAAGTGGCGCAAGGAGCCCCAAAGAATATGGATTGGTGTCACTACAACGCGGTTTTTTACATCGCATTCCGTTACATCGGAATTTTTACAACGCAGGATCCATTACATCGGATGCCATTACAACGCATGGCATTACATAGCAGATGCTATTACAACGCATGGCATTACATCGTAAGTATAGGTAAGTATACCTTTTAAAAAAAAATGTAATTAAGTTAATTTAATTAATTTAATTTAATTAATTCAATTAAAATACATTTTAAAATAGTAATTAATTTTATTTAATAAATTTAAATCTATTTATTTAAATTAATTTTAATAAAAATTGTAATTAATTTTATTTAATTAATATAATGAAATTAATTTAATTTAAATATTTTTTTAATTGTAATTAAATTAAATTAATTAAAATAATTTATTTAATTTAATTATTTTAATTAAGAAATGTAATTAATATAATATAATTAATTTAATTTAACCTAAAAACACCCCTGTACCCCAAAACCCAAACCCTACCCTGAAACCTAAAAACACCCCTGTACCCCAAAACCCAAACCCTACCCTGAAACCTAAAAACACCCCTGTACCCCAAAACCCAAACCCTGCCCTGAAACCTAAAAACACCCCTGTACCCCAAAACCCAAACCCTGCCCTGAAACCTAAAAACACCCCTGTACCCCAAAACCCAAACCCTACCCTGAAACCTAAAAACACCCCTGTACCCCAAAACCCAAACCCTACCCTGAAACCTAAAAACACCCCTGACCCTACCCTGAAACCTAAAAACACCCCTGTACCCCAAAACCCAAACCCTACCCTGAAACCTAAAAACACCCCTGTACCCCAAAACCCAAACCCTACCCTGAAACCTAAAAACACCCCTGTACCCCAAAACCCAAACCCTGCCCTGAAACCTAAAAACACCCCTGTACCCCAAAACCCAAACCCTGCCCTGAAACCTAAAAACACCCCTGTACCCCAAAACCCAAACCCTACCCTGAAACCTAAAAACACGCCTGTACCCCAAAACCCAAACCCTACCCTGAAACCTAAAAACACCCCTGTACCCCAAAACCCAAACCCTACCCTGAAACCTAAAAACACCCCTGTACCCCAAAACCCAAACCCTACCCTGAAACCTAAAAACACCCCTGTACCCCAAAACCCAAACCCTATTTTTTTAATTGTAATTAAATTAAATTAATTAAAATATTTTTTTAATTTAATTATTTTAATTAAGAAATGTAATTAATATAATATAATTAATTTAATTTAACCTAAAAACACCCCTGTACCCCAAAACCCAAACCCTGCCCTGAAACCTAAAAACACCCCTGTACCCCAAAACCCAAACCCTGCCCTGAAACCTAAAAACACCCTTGTACCCCAAAACCCAAACCCTGCCCTGAAACCTATAACACCCCTGTACCCCAAAACCCAAACCCTGCCCTGAAACCTAAAAACACCCCTGTACCCCAAAACCCAAACCCTGCCCTGAAACCTAAAAACACCCCTGTACCCCAAAACCCAAACCCTGCCCTGAAACCTAAAAACACCCCTGTACCCCAAAACCCAAACCCTACCCTGAAACCTAAAAACACCCCTGTACCCCAAAACCCAAACCCTACCCTGAAACCTAAAAACACCCCTGTACCCCAAAACCCAAACCCTACCCTGAAACCTAAAAACACCCCTGTACCCCTAAACCCAAACCCTGCCCTGAAACCTAAAAACACCCCTGTATCCCAAAACCCAAACCCTACCCTGAAACCTAAAAACACCCCTGTACCCCAAAACCCAAACCCTACCCTGAAACCTAAAAACACGCCTGTACCCCAAAACCCAAACCCTACCCTGAAACCTAAAAACACCCCTGTACCCCAAAACCCAAACCCTACCCTGAAACCTAAAAACACCCCTGTACCCCAAAACCCAAACCCTACCCTGAAACCTAAAAACACCCCTGTACACCTGTACTTATTTTAAAAATTACTTTAATTAATATAATAAATAATAAATTAATAATATTAAAAAACATAAATAAATATATTTAATTATAATTAATATTAATAAAACTAAAAAAAAAAATACTTACCTATACTTACGATGTAATGCCATGCGTTGTAATAGCATCTGCTATGTAATGCCATGCGTTGTAATGGCATCCGATGTAATGGATCCTGCGTTGTAAAAATTCCGTTGTAAAAGACTCCCGTTGTAAAAGTTGCGATGTAACGGTGCATCACCAAGAATATTGTCCTGCATAATGACTCTCACCTAATTCTGTCTCATTACTGAATCGTTTTAAAGACCTGTTGATCCATACTGTAAATCTGACGCAGTAGGCACTTCCGTACAGCCACCTCTTGAACTCTATAAGAGAGGTGGAATATATCAGGGACACTGCAGACGTGCAAATTAAAAAATATCGCCAAGTATTACCTTAACTTGTAATGTTTGACCTCATTTAGTCACATCGATCTAATTTTGAACACTTATTTTCATTTTTGATTTGCAGATTACCATTGGAGTCCATCTCACATTTTGTTTATTATACTGTTATTATATTGTTATGTTAAAGTTATGTTTCTAGGTATTTAATATATTGTTATCTTAAAGTTACGTTTCTAGTTATTTATTGTTATTTTAATAAAACTAATTTTTTTTAAAGTATATGCGTCTTCTTTTTCTGACATTTCAATATTGTTTAGTGTGATAATCATATAGTTATAAAACATTTAAAAACAGAAATGATATTTATAACTAGAAGTATAATACTGAGGCTAACTCTTACCAGCTCTTTAGCAGAGTCTATAGCTACGACTAACGGTTCCTATGGAAAACCTTTAAAACTCCAGCAAAATAACTGTTTCGATTAGCAACATTGTGTGGTGAACTTATAACCTCTGTGCTCACTTAAGTGTTCTATGAACTGTTACTATGGTAACAGGCAGTAAGCAGTTAGGGGGTAGGGTTGAAAGGTACTGGCTGTACAGAAAATGTTATATTTACCCAGGATCATCTACATGACAGAAATGAAAACAAAGTAAAACAGAACGCTGTGTACCAGATTTACAACCCCCTTGCGCCACTTTCACGTCCATGGCCCCCCTGCAAAATTAGAAGTGTGCAAGCCTCAACAACCCCCCATTAAGCCCCGGGAACCACCACCCCCTGGGATTTGTGTATTGTGGGGAACAGGCTGCGTGGCCCTCCGCCTGGAGCCCTCGAGTGCCCTGGGGACCTCCACGCCCCAGAGCCGGCTCCTACAGTGTCCCAGGAGCCTACCCCTGGGACACCCCTCCCATAGCATTGGTTTAGAGTTTGAAAGACAGAGCAGTGAAATATGTTCTCACTTTCAAAATCCAAACCAGATTGCTTTTCCACATGCAAGTTAGCATCTCCCCATGTGGAAAAGCAATGCCGGCACCCGAAGGACGCGGAGAGCCGGCTGGACCGTGTGGGCATTGTGACTCCCCCCACTGTCCCCAACATTTTTTATAAGACCCGGGTGTAGGATATTAGAAATCACTGATAGCGGCTATTTTTTTACGGTAATATTAGAAGTCGTGCACTCAGCGCAGCGCTTAGTGCGGCCCCCTGGTGTGCACGCGCTGGATGCATGACTCATAATCTGTATGCGTTTGGGAGCCGGCATTGCTTTTCCACATGGGGAGCTACTAACATGCAGCTCCCCATGTGAAAAAGCAATCTGATTTACATTTTGAAAGAGAGAACAGATTTCCTTGCTATGGACACCCTGGGACACTGCAGGAACCGGCCCTCCCACAATACATAAAGCTCCGGGGAGTGGTGGTCTTCGGGCTTTGGAGACCTTGCAGCACCCCCAAAAATTTCCTTTTGTAGCCCCGGGGGGTGACGGGGTCCTCGAGGGCTCCAAAAGGGGGGCCATGCAGTCCCCCTCCCACAATACATAAAGCCCCGGGGGTGGTGGACACCGCAGGTTTGGGAACCTTGGACCCCTTCCCTTCATCATTTTTTATATTGTAGCCCCAGGGGTTGATGATCCCCAGGGCTGGGGGGCCCTTCTGGGCCCCCCATAAAATGTTATAATTTTGCCCCCAGTATTTTGCCCCCAGGGGGCTAATTATTAAAAAAAGCTCAGTTTTACTTTTTTACATTTTTTTACAGCAGAGTCCGCGTACCCCACACGCACCTGCCGGGTCTTTTTTAAAAAAAAAAAATCATTTTGTGGGCCCTGGGGGTCCTTCTGGAACCCCCTAAGCAGTTCTACTGGGTAAAAGTATTTCTACCCTGCCCCCTTTCTACATTTTGCACACATAATCCACTGACTTCTTCAGCGTCACTTCTACGGAGGCACAAAATGGCTGCCAACAGTTTCTGGTTTAGAATGTTGACAACCACTTGACAGCCAATTAGCATTCAGCACGTGATCGGAAGAGTGCGCTTATGGTGCGCTCATGGTGCGCTCAGGCTCCACAGCCCATCCGCGCCCATAGATATATAAATGTGTTTAACTGTAATTTTCTCAGGAACTACTGAACAGATTGACACCATTTAAGCAAAAGGCACAAGTCTGAACTGAGGACTACATCTTTGCCAAATTTGGTGTAATTCCGTTCAGCATGTTGGGCTGTAGCTGTGGCTAAAGGTCCTATAGGAAATTGCATGAGGAAAACACATTTTGGGACCTCCCTTTTTTCTTGGCCCACGCTTGACAAATCACCGTGAAACTTAATATATGTCATGATTTAAAAATACGAGCAAGGTGTAAAATTACTCACTTGACTGCAGAAATCGAGTTCTTAAATGTGGTCTAAAAGGATACAGGCGCTTGAGACTTTTGAAATAAAGCCAATTCCAGGTATTGGGCCTCACATTGTTGTTTGTTCCAATGTGGTATTGTGGGCTGCTCCGTGCCCATGTCGTGTGGCCACCTTGAAGGGCTTGGGGCTCCGGTAACGGAGAAACGCTTCTGCTTCTTTTGAATATGAAATGAGGAGCCTAGCCCACACACGCCCCTGACCCACGAGGGAGAGCTACTTAGCAAAAAGGACCGGCGCGTGGAAAGGATGCAGAAGGGACAATCTCCCGTTCTGATCGTGCCTGGAAAAAGCAGCCTCTCACAAGTTATGATTTAAAAATACGAGCAAGGTGTAAAATTACTCACTTGACTGCAGAAATCGAGTTCTTAAATGTCATCAGTGCCTGTGCAGAAGAATAATTGCCAAAGTGGTTTTAAACATTTGTGGACTGCCAACATGCAACTAAAGAACATTTACAGTGCACTATGGGACCGGGAGTACTGGCGAAAGCAGTCAGGTGACCTACTCATTTAAATACGATCAAGCGCACCTGGGCGCTTGCATTCCTGTCCATGAGCAAGGCATCCCAGCCGAAACGTTGGCTAAAAGGATCCAGGCGCTTGAGACTTTTGAAATAAAGCCAATTCCAGGTATTGGGCCTCACATTGTTGTTTGTTCCAGTGTGGTATTGTGGGCTGCTCAGTGCCCATGTCGTGAGGCCACCTTGAAGGGCTTGGGGCTCCGGTAACGGAGAAACGCTTCTGCTTCTTTTGAATATGAAATGAGGAGCCTAGCCCACACGCGCCCTCGACCCACGAGGGAGAACTACTTAGCAAAAAGGAACGGCACGTGGAAAGGATTTAGAAGGGATAATCTCCCGTTCTGATCGTGCCTGGAAAAAGCAGCCTTACACAAGTCATGATTTAAAAATACGAGCAAGGTGTAAAATTACTCACTTGACTGCAGAAATCGAGTTCTTAAATGTCATCAGTGCCTGTGCAGAAGAATAATTGCCAAAGTGGTTTTAAACATTTGTGGACTGCCAACATGCAACTAAAGAACATTTACAGTGCACTATGGGACCGGGAGTACTGGCAAATGCAGTCATTCTGTCTGTCTGTCTCTCTCTCTCTCTCTCTCTCTCTCTCTCTATATATATATATATACGTCATGTGATCAAGCACTCGGTGAAGCGCGAAACGCGTCATGGAGATTTGAAAACCCAACACGAAATAAATAAGTAATCTTTGCACCTACTTTGGGCCCGTATCTGTTTAGGCAGCTTTGAGAACTCTGCTTGGTGATTCGGATATCCTTGGAATATATATATATATATATATAATCTTTCTTCAATTAAAACGCCATTCTGCAACTCACTTGAGGCTTCAGTGTTCTTTGGGCATATTTGTCGCTGCATTACGTGAGGCTTTTGGAGGTCTGAAAACCTTGTTCACTCCGTCGTTCATTGGCGGAGCAGGGGCTGCTTTCTTCATATATATATATATATATATATATATATATATATGTATATATATATATATATATATATATATATATATTACCTACTGGCGGTCGCCAGTAGGTATATATAGTTAGGATTTTTTCTCTATGGGATTTTTGAAAATTCTATGTCTAATAACTTTGGCGTTTGTGGACGGAATTGGCTGAAATTTTCAGGAAAATGGCACATTTTGTTTCTGAGCAGCCCTTGAAAATTTGGGGGGGGTTCGTCAAGGGGGGGCCGAGAAAAAAGGGGGGTCCCAAAACGTGTTTTTAACATTGAGTTTTCCATAGGGAGGTTGGCCTCACTTTTAGCCCGAACGGCTGAATGGATTTGCACGAAACTTGGCAAAATTGTAGGGACTGGTAGCCCGATGTGCCTTTTGTAGGTCTCAATATATGTGCTACAGTGGATTTTGAGAAATTAACGTTTAAAAAAAGATATATATCTGTAACAGCGGACCGGGCAGCGCTCCAGGACGCGTACTTTTCGCGCAACGGAGCTTTGTGAAGCGAAGCTGATTGGTTCTCCGGCGTCTGTCAACATTCCAAACAGTCCGTAGCGGCCGCCATCTTGTCTCTCGGTAGGATCGAGAGACAAGAGGAGGGCAAAGCGAAGGGGCAAATGACCATAAGGGGGAATAGTAGATCCTCGCTGACCCCCTAGGTTTGATGTGGGGGTTTTAAAAGGGCCCCGCGGGGCAAAAAAAAATAATAATAATAATAATCGAACGGCTGAATGGATTTGCACGAAACTTGGCAAAATTGTAGGGACTGGTAGCCCGATGTGCCTTTGCTAGGTCTCAATATATGTGCTTCAGTGGATTTTGAGAAATTAACGTTCAAAAAAAGATATATATCTGTAACAGCGCACCGCTTCGCGTACTTTTCGCGTTACGGAGCTTTGCGAAGCGAAGCTGATTGGCTCTCCGGTGTCTGTAAACATTCCAAACAGTCCGTAGCGGCCGCCATCTTGTCTCTCGGTAGGATCGAGAGACAAGAGGAGGCCAAAGCGAAGGGGCAAATGACCATAAGGGGGCATAGTAGATCCTCGCTGACCCCCTAGGTTTGATGTGGAGGTTTTAAAAGGGCCCCGCGGGGCAAAAAAAAAAATTATAATAATAATCGAACGGCTGAATGGATTTGCACGAAACTTGGTAAAATATTAGGGACTGGTAGCCCGATGTGCCTTTGCTAGGTCTCAATATATGTGCTTCAGTGCATTTTGAGAAATTAACGTTCAAAAACAAGATATATATCTGTAACAGCGCTCCGCTTCGCGGAGATAAAATTATATCTGTATTACCTAGCTGTTGCTAACACCAGTTAGCGACGGCTAGTAGGAGATAGCGACCATCTTGGGCCCCACTTTGCATGTGAGTGATATTTATCACTAATGACATGCAAAGTGGGCATGCCAAGATGTTAGCGACTGGAAACAGTCGCTAACATCGCTATCTCCTATTATCAACTTTTGGAAATATTCGAGATAAGCGCGAATATCTCCAAAAAGTAACAGCTGCCCTGAGCAGTTCTTAGCCATGTTATCCAATGGGAGGTGGATAACATGGCTAAGAGCATTAGCTCGGTAATGCATGAATATCGCTGAGTTTTCAGCGATATTAATGCATTGCGGTCGTTTTTTATCGTATTTGCGATAAACCTTGATAATAGCAAGGTTTATCTGCGATAATTTCTGACGGTAAAAAAATCTTTGCAATGCATCGTTAGGGATAAATATCGCTTAACTTTGGTAATATGCCCCAACGTCTCTTAACGTTCGATTCGAAGGAAATCAGGAAGTGTTGAAAAACATTGTCTGCGCCATCTTGTCTTTTTTCAAATGCCACACTTTTGACGTGCACGGCAGCCATTTTAGATGCCTTGACCAGACCTACTCTGTGCACGCTGTCGATCCTTAGCATGGCTCCCCACCCTCGCAAGCATCTCCCCCAGGCAGTGGTCACCCCCGCTCTCTGTCTTATGCATGGGTAATAAACCTCCCCCCATCTGTGCTGCTCTTCCCTGAGAATCACACCCTGTGCCCGCCCGACACCTCCCTTTCGCCCTATTCACTACCGCACCCTCTGACACTCCTTTTCCTCTGTGTCCGATTGTCCAGGCTGGTCCTAGGGTATCAGCTAGCCCTGCAGATGTAGTTTATGGCCACAGCTGTAAAGAATCACCCCTCTTCAAAGGAGTTATAGTAGATCAAGGCCCACACTCGATGAGATCCGTCACAGCAGAAGCGTTGCTATTATCTGAAAACCATCCTGTATTGTGATTGGGGAGGGGACCGAGCGTGAAGCGGAAGATTCCAGGGATGACTCTTTGTACATCAAAGTTTTTACAATTATGTGTCACATTAAAAATATATAGCACTCCGACAAAGTAGTAAGATTATAAAACTTTAATAATTTATAAATATATACAAGAAAACAAAAATAGTAATAACATATAAACATTTTTAGGGAAAAACAACGAAGTAGCGGTCGGCTGTGCGAATAGTCCCAACGCAGCACAACGTCCAGATGTCCGGCGTGGGGCGTCGCGGGGGGTGGGTCATCAGTAGCAAACTGTTGTGCGAATAGTTCCAAGGCAGCAGAACGCGCTGAAATCTAGATGACACGAAAGTGATGTCTAGTAAGTTGCCACCCAGCAAATAACGGCGTGGGGCGTCGCGGGGGGTGGGTCATCAGTAGCAAACTGTTGTTCGAATAGTTCCAAGGCAGCAGAACGATGGCACCAAGGTGATGTCCAGTAAGTTGCCGCACTGGTTTTGGTATCCTACAATGCTGCTCCGAATAACGGCGTGGGGCGCCCCGGGGGAGGCGGCGTGAACGGGCCTCTCCAGGTGGAGTGTCATCTGTTGTAGTGGGGCGCCCCTTTACCGTTTCAGTTGCCATTCCGTCCGTTTTTGGTCCACTGTGTCAAAAGCCACAATTCAGCTGAGTTGCGCCCACTCTTGCGGTGCAGCGATAGGCGGCTGTCACAGGACTCTCAAAATGGCGGCAGGCTCTTTCCTTTTTGGGCCTGGTCCACTGAAATGGCCCTGGGACACCTTGGAAATCGGACGCTTGTCTGCTAGGTCTTGGACCCCATTCTCGAAAGCGTCCCCTCCGCCTTGAGAATTCATCAAAAGTTTTGGGGGCCCCGACTCCTGCAGGCTTCTGGTGGGGAGCGGCTGCCATGATTGCTCGCGGAATGACCACGACGGAGCTACGAGATGGTGGTGCTTTCATGGTGACGCCAGCTTCAGTCTGAAACATCCAGAAACAAGGTGGGGCTTTCATCGTTTGGGAAAAAAAAAAGTTTTCATCCAATGAAAAGTGTTGTTTTTAGGTCATATGATCAAGCCTTCCATCATTAGGAAACCAAAAGTAAAATGAACCAATGAAAAGTTTTATAAACAAGTCACATGACCTGTTATGCGGCATAGGGTATAAAATGCGGAGAAAATACGTTGGCACGTGAGGCGGCGTCAGTAGCGGACCGATGTGCGAATAGGCCGAAGGCAATACAACGCGCCAAGATCCGGATGGCACCGAGGTGGTGTCATAGTTGAGAGTTCTGAGCAGCGGTTGTAACACTGTCTGAAGCTTATTTGCAGCTGCTGCAGCTTCACTACGCGCCAAGATCCGGATGGCACCGAGGTGGTGTCTAGTAAGGTGCACTGGTGTGGCCATCCTACAATGCTGAAAGTCGGCGTGGGGCGCCCCGTTGGCCTGTGAGTTTGCGTCAGTAGCGGACCGATGTGCGAATAGGCCGAAGGCAGCACAACGCGCCAAGATCCGGATGGCACCGAGGTGGTGTCTAGTAAGTTGCCGCACTGGTGTGGCCATCCAACAATGCTGAAAGTCGGCGTGGGGCGCCCCGTTGGCCTGTGAGTTTGCGTCAGTAGCGGACCGATGTGCGAATAGGCCGAAGGCAGCACAACGCGCCAAGATCCGGATGGCACCGAGGTGGTGTCTAGTAAGTTGCCGCACTGGTGTGGCCATCCTACAATGCTGAAAGTCGGCGTGGGGCGCCCCGTTGGCCTGTGAGATGGCGTCAGTAGCGGACCGATGTGTGAATGGGGCCGAAGGCAGCGTAACAATATTTTCTGTATGGAAGATACCACTAGGCGTTGAGATGCCAAGATTCGGATGGCACCGAGGTGATGTCTAAGTTGCGGACCGATGTGCGAATGGGGCCAAAGGCAGCGCAACAATATTTTCTACAATATTTTCGGAGTAGAAGACACCACAAGGCGCTGAGATGCCAAGATCCGGATGGCACAGAGGTGATGTCTAAGTTGCGGACCGATGTGCGAATGGGGCCAAAGGCAGCGCAACAATATTTTCTGAAGAGAATACACCACAAGGCGCTGAGATGCCAAGATCCGGATGGCACCGAGGTGATGTCTAAGTTGCGGACCGATGTGCGAATGGGGCCAAAGGCAGCGTAACAATATTTTCTGTATGGAAGATACCACTAGGCGTTGAGATGCCAAGATTCGGTTGGCACCGAGGTGATGTCTAGCAAGTTGTGGCACTGGTGTGGCCATCGTACAATGGTAAAAGTCGGCGTGGGGCGCCCTGTTGGCCTGTGAGATGGTGTCAGTAGCAGACTGATGTGCGAATGGGGCCAAAGGCAGCGCAACAGTATTTTCTGACTGACACCACAAGGCGCTGAGATGCCAAGATCCGGATGGCACCGAGGTGATGTCTAAGTTGCGGACTGATGTGCGAATGGGGCCAAAGGCAGCGTAACAATATTTTCTGTATGGAACATACCACTAGGCGTTGAGATGCAAGATTCGGATGGCACCGAGGTGATGTCTAGCAAGTTGCTGTACTGGTGTGGTCATCCTACAATGCTGAAACTCGGCGTGGGTCGCCCCATTCAATCAATCAATCAATCAATCAATCAGGTCATTTATAGAGCGCACTACTCACCCGTAGGGTCTCAAGGCAATGGGGTGGGGGGGGGTGCCGTTACTGCTCGAACAGCCAGGTCTTGAGCTTCTTCCTGAAGGAGAGGTGGTCTTGGGTCAGGCGCAGGTCGGTCGGGAGTGAGTTCCAGGTCTTGGCGGCCAGGTGGGAGAAGGACCTTCCTCCTGTTGTCGCTCTTCGGATGCGGGGGACGGCGGCGAGGGCGTGGCTGGTTGATCTGAGGAGGCGCTTGGGGGTGTAGAAGTTGATCCGGTTGTTGAGGTAGCTCGGGCCTTGGTCGTGTAGGGCTTTGTGCGCGTGGGTGAGGAGACGGAAGGTGATTCTCTTGTTGACCGGGAGCCAATGCAGATCTCTCAGGTGTCCGGAGATGTGGCTGCGTCGGGGGATGTCGAGGATGAGTCTGGCCGAGGCGTTCTGGATCCGCTGGAGTCTCTTCTGGAGCTTGGTGGTGGTTCCGGTGTAGAGGGCGTTGCCGTAGTCCAGTCGGCTGGTGACGAGGGCCTGGGTGACCGTCTTCCTCGTCTCGGTGGGGATCCACCGGAAGATCTTACGTAGCATGCGCAGGATGTTGAAGCAAGACGAGGAGACGGCGTTTACTTGTCTGGTCATGGAGAGGGAGGAGTCCAGGATGAAGCCCAGGTTGCGTGCGTGGTCCGTTGGTTTGGGTGCGGTGCCCAGGGCGGGGGGCCACCAGGAGTCGTCCCAGGCGGAGGGCGAGGAGCCCAGGATGAGGACCTCCGTCTTGTCCGAGTTCAGTTTCAGGCGGCTGGTCGTCATCCATTCGGCTACATCTCTCATCCCTTCGTGCAGGTTGGCTCTGGCGGTGGCGGGGTCGTTGGTCAGGGAGAGGATCAGCTGGGTGTCGTCGGCGTAGGAGATTATGTTGAGGTTGTGTTGGCGTGCGATGGCCGCGAGGGGGCTCATGTAGACGTTGAAGAGGGTGGGGCTCAGTGAGGATCCTTGAGGGACGCCGCAGATGACTTTGGTGGCCTCTGACTTGTACGGTGGTAGGCGGACTCTCTGTGTTCTTCCGTCGAGGAAGGAAGTGATCCATTCCAGTGCCTTGTCCTGGATTCCGATGTTGCCGAGGCGCTGTACTAGGGTGCGATGGCAGACAGTGTCGAAAGCCGCGGAGAGGTCTAGGAGGATGAGGGCCGCTGTTTCTCCGTTGTCCATCAGAGTTCGTATGTCATCGGTGGCAGCGATGAGGGCGGTCTCGGTGCTGTGGTTCGCTCTGAAGCCAGACTGTGAGGGGTCGAGGGATCCATTCGTCTCGAGGAAGGCGGCCAGCTGTTTGTTGACGGTCTTCTCGATGACTTTGGCCGGGAACGGGAGGAGCGAGATGGGACGGTAGTTCTTGAGGTCGGTGGGGTCTGCTGTGGGTTTCTTGAGAAGAGCGCTGAGTTCGGCGTGCTTCCAGCTCTCAGGGATGGTGGCGGTGTCGAAGGAGGTGTTGATGATGTCCCGCAGGTGGGGTGCGATGACAGCGTCGGCCTTGTTGAAGACGTGGTGAGGGCAGGGGTCAGTCGGAGATCCGGAGTGGATGGAGTTCATTGTGCGGATGGTGTCTTCGGTGCTGATCGGAGTCCAGGTGCGGAGGGTGGTGGTGGGTGGCGTTGATGCGGTTGTGGCTTGCGTTGGTTGGTTGCTGAAGCTGTTGTGTATGTCCGCGATCTTGTTGTGGAAGTAGGACGCGAGGGAGTTGCAGAGGTCTTGCGACGGGGTGATGTCATTGTTTCCGGCGTTGGGGTTGGAGAGCTCTTTCACGATGTTGAAGAGTTCCTTGCAGTTGTGTGCGTTGTTGTCCAGCCGGTCCTTGTATGCATTTTTCTTGGTGGCGCGGATCAGTTGGTGGTGTTTCCGGGTGGCGAGCTTGAGGGTGGTCATGTTGTCCGTGGTTGGTTCCCTTCTCCAGACTTTCTCGAGGGCTCGACAGTTCTTCTTGGAGCTCTTGAGTTCGTCGGTGAACCATGGTGTTTTTCTGCTGCAGGGTCTGTTGGGTGGGGTTCTCAGAGGGGCGAGTTCGTCCGCGCAGTTGTTGATCCACTTCGTGAGGTTGTCGGCGGCCTGGCTGGGGTTCGCTGAGCTGGCGGGGGGGTGCTGGCTCAGGGAAGCGGTGAGCTGGTCGGCTGTGATCTTGTTCCAGCTTCTTCGGGCAACCTGTTGCTGGTGGTGGTGGATCGTCGTTCTTTTGAAGGTGAAGTGGACGCAGCTGTGGTCCGTCCAGTGGAGTCCTGTTGCGTGGCTGAAGGTGACGTCTTTGCTGGATGAGAAGACGGCGTCGAGTGTGTGTCCGGCGAGGTGGGTGGGGGTGGTCACCAGTTGCTTGAGTCCGAGGTTGGCGAGGTTGTCGAGCAGGCTGATGGTGTTGCGGTCGCTGTTGTTCTCCAGGTGGAAGTTGAGGTCCCCCAGGAGGATGTAGTCGGCGGAGGGGAGGGCATGCGGGCTGACGAAGTCGGCGATGTCCTCGCTGAATCGTGTGCGTGGACCCGGGGGTCGGTAGATCAGGGTGCCTCTGAGGGTGGTCTTCGGGTTGGTGTGGATCTGGAAGTGCAGGTGTTCAGCGGTGGTTAGGGTGTCGTCGGTGTTGGTCGTGATGCGGATGGTGTCTCTGTGGATGATGGCGATGCCTCCTCCCGTCTGGTTGGCGGTGCGGTCCCTCCGGATGATCTTGTAGCCCTCCGGGATGGCGATGGCGATGTCTGGGGCTGAGGAGGAGTTCATCCAGGTCTCGGTGAGGAAGGCAATGTCAGGGGCGGTGGTGTCGAGGAGGTTCCAGAGTTCTACGGCGTGTCTGTGGACGGAGCGGGTGTTGAGCAGGATGCACTTGAGGTGGTTGCTGTTGATGTTCGGCTTGGCGAGTGCTGGTGCAGGATGAGTCCGGATGCAGGTGAACTTGCAGGCGTGGCAGCTGAAGGGTCCGTGGGTGTGCTTCAGGGCGGCTCGATGACATCCTGGGATGCGGCCGGTGTTGAGTGCGATGAGATCGGCAGCGTTGTAGGTTCGTCGGGTCGGCTTCCGTCGGTGGGGGCCAGGGGTCCTGGCGCTGGTCGCGATCCGGTCGCGGACGGGCGCAGACGGGCTTACCTTTGGCGCGCCTTCGGCGCACAATCAGTGCGCCCGCTGCGCGTCATCGCTGCGCGTTCGTACGGTCGCCATTTAAGGCGAAGTGCGCGGGTGGGCGGAGCAGCTGGGAGGCGGGAGCGGGGAGGGAACAGAAGGAAAAAAGGGGCGGGGTCGGCGGTGGTGGCGGGAAGCGGGGGGCGGCGAGGAAGGCGGGAAACAGGGAGGAGAACGGGCAGAAACTACAAAAAACAAGCACAAATGAGGTCAAAAACGCTTAACACGGGCACAGACTACGATAGGAAAACAAGCACAAATGGGGTCAAAAACGCTTAACACAGGCAAAAAATACGAAGAAAAACAAGCACAAATGGGGTCAAAACGCTTAACACGGGCAAAGAATACGAAGAAAAACAAGCACAAATGATTGCAAAAACAGAACAGAGCAACGACAGCAGGGTCAGCCGGCAGCGAGGCAGGCAGCGAGGCAGAGGGCACAGCAAAGGGGCACACGCAGCAGCTGGTGGCCGTGCGGCGCGGGGGTGTCCCACAAGTGGGTCACACTCACCTGTGTCGCACGGTCGCCATTTAAGGCCAAGTGCGCGGGTGGGCGGAGCAGCTGGGAGGTGGGAGCGGGGAGGGAACAGAAGGAAAAAAGGGGCGGGGTCGGCGGTGGTGGCGGGAAGCGGGGGGCGGCGAGGAAGGCGGGAAACAGGGAGGAGAACGGGCAGAAACTACAAAAAACAAGCACAAATGAGGTCAAAAACGCTTAACACGGGCACAGACTACGATAGGAAAACAAGCACAAATGGGGTCAAAAACGCTTAACACGGGCAAAAAATACAAAGAAAAACAAGCACAAATGGGGTAAAAACGCTTAACACGGGCAAAGAATACGAAGAAAAACAAGCACAAATGATTGCAAAAACAGAACAGAGCAACGACAGCAGGGTCAGCCGGCAGCGAGGCAGGCAGCGAGGCAGAGGGCACAGCAAAGGGGCACACGCAGCAGCTGGTGGCCGTGCGGCGCGGGGGTGTCCCACAAGTGGGTCACACTCACCTGTGTCGCACGGTCGCCATTTAAGGCCAAGTGCGCGGGTGGGCGGAGCAGCTGGGAGGCGGGAGCGGGGAGGGAACAGAAGGAAAAAAGGGGCGGGGTCGGCGGTGGTGGCAGGAAGCGGGGGGCGGCGAGGAAGGCGGGAAACAGGGAGGAGAACGGGCAGAAACTACAAAAAACAAGCACAAATGAGGTCAAAAACGCTTAACACGGGCACAGACTACGATAGGAAAACAAGCACAAATGGGGTCAAAAACGCTTAACACGGGCAAAAAATAAGAAGAAAAACAAGCACAAATGGGGTCAAAAACGCTTAACACGGGCAAAGAATACGAAGAAAAACAAGCACAAATGATTGCAAAAACAGAACAGAGCAACGACAGCAGGGTCAGCCGGCAGCGAGGCAGGCAGCAAGGCAGAGGGCACAGCAAAGGGCACACGCAGCAGCTGGTGGCCGTGCGGCGCGGGGGGGTCCCACAAGCCCCATTAGCCTGTGAGATGGCGTCAGTAGCGGACCGATGTGCGAATAGGCCGAAGGCAGCACAACGCGCCAAGATCCGGATGTCACCGTGGTGGTTTCATAGTTGAGAGGCACTTCATCTGCAGTGGGGCGCCGAGATCCGGATGGCACCGAGGTGATGTCTAGCAAGTTGCTGTACTGGTGTGGTCATCCTACAATGCTGAAAGTCGGCGTGGGGCGCCCCATTAGCCTGTGAGATGGCGTCAGTAGCGGACTGATGTGCGAATGGGGCCAAAGGCAGCGCAACAATATTTTCTGAAGAGAAGACACCAAAAGGTGCTGACATTCCAAGATCCGGATGGCACTGAGGTGGTGTCTAGCAAGCTATGCAGTTGAGTTGTGTGCGCACTTGCGGCGAATAGGTCGAAGGCAGCATAACAATGTTTTCTGAATAGAAGACACCACAAGGCGTTGAGATTCGGTTACCACCGAGGTGATGTCTAGCAAGTTGCCGCACTGGTGTGGCCATCCTACAATACTGCTCCGAATAACGGCGTGGTGTGCCCGAAGGGGGGGGGGGAGGCGGCGTGAATGGGCCTTCCTAGGTGGAGGCTCGTCTGCTGTAGTGGGGCGCCCCTTTACCGTTTCAGTTGCCATTCAGTTGAGTTTCGGCTGCTCTTGATGCTACAGCGACAGGCGGCTGCAAGAGGACTCTCAAAATGGCGGCCTGTTCTTTGGATTTGGGCCTGGTCCACTAAAATGGCCCTGGGACACCTTAGAACTCGGACGCTCGATTTTTTTTCCTTTCCTGTACATGCAAAAAAAGGTAAATGCCCGGTACGTTACACGCTTCATCTGCCACGATGAACTCTCCAGAGGAACCGAAAAAAAATATAGTTGTGGTAACTATACCATGCATCGTCATATGGAGAGGTGGCACCAATTAATTATAGTGCTGCATAAAAGAGAGATTTGGAGGAGAACCCCTGACCTGCTAGTACATTCATCAAAGAAGTGGCACTGAGAGCTTCAGAGGCAAGGGAAACGGTCCCAAATATTTAGAAGAACTTTGGAAAGATTAAAATGACATGTTTAGATTGTGGCAAATTAATTTCATGTGGACAGATGAGTGTTACTCTAATAAATACAGCATATGAACATCATCATAGTCGATGGTTGGTAGAGACATTTTGACTATATCCTGGACCTGCCCGTCCTCACCCAAAATGGCGCCGGAATAAATGGGACTCGTAACTCCTTGTTGTGTACTGGTTGCAGAACCTTGAAATCACGAGATACGTATGCAGTTTTGAAGCACATGGCGGGCGGGGACGAGAATTGATTGAATATTTCGACATCCCTATTGATATTAAGTTCTGATGTGTTATTGATTACTGTACTGTTGAAAGTTCGAATTAACGTCACCCATGGTACTTGCCCGCAAATGTATATCTAGATAATTTTATTGTAACTGGCCCTGTCGTATTTTAATTATAAAATGTACGTCCACCGATTCCGTAACTGTTAGACACCTTAGTTCTTGCAACCTAATGGCCCGCCCGTTACGTTCCTCTACAGTGTAAATGTCTATTCATCATATACGATTACAGTTTGCTCCGTGGCAGGCCCACGTGGTTATAGGCTCGTATTTGTATAATGAAATTTTCACAATAAAGGTTTTTAAAAGAAAACATGGTAGTAGTATATACATTGGTAAAGTTTTTAATAATAGTCACTGTTTTAGAATCATTAAAAGGCAAGTGAAATAAAGCAGACCAATTACATGAAGGGTAAAAGGTATAATACGAAGGAACGCAGTAAAGATAAATGGTCAAGGGCTGTTGTGTTTTCTATTCCTGCAACATAAAGTGATCGATAAGAATCTCATATTCAGGCGTATCGGCGACTAAGACAGCAGGTCGACCCTCTTTTGCTCAACGGCTCCGTCATGGGACGAAGAAACGCTCTTTTTCTCGAAAAAAGAATATATTTTACTTGCAGGACAGTTGTAAAATTTCCGGGAAAGTACATTAGCCTGGAACATTATAACATATATTTAAGAAAAAATAATGTTCGGAAGTAATGAAAAGCGTAATTTTTAGGTCATATGACCAAGCCTTTCATCATTACAATAAGAAAAGTAAAATGAACCAATGAAAAGTTTTATTCATGTCATTTGAGATGTCATCAGTGATGTCATCAGTGATGTCACTGACCATGTCATGAATGATGTAATATGTGACATCATCAGCAGTGGATTGCGGGTGCGCGATATATAGTTAGTGCAACTAACTATATATGGAATTTCAATGGTTTTGTGTGAGTAAAATAAGGTTTTTTAAATGCTAATTCCTAACTATATATGGTCTATAACCTATGGTTTTTTCAGTGAATATATATATATATATTCCACGGCTTGGCTCAAAGTTTCTGTAATCCAATGGCGCTCTGTTCACCGGTGCCGAACTAACTATATATGGTCTATAACCTATGGTTTTTTCAGTGAATATATATATATATATATATATATATATATATATATATATATATATATATATATATATATATACACATATATAAAGAACAAAAGAACACTCCTTTTAGGAAAAGCCTCACAGGTGGGTGACTGTTTCTTTCTGGAGGTGTAACAAGCAGCACGGCTGCACCAATGTGGATAACTTGTAGCCAAACGTGCTTCGGGCTTGACCGCCCTTGTTCACTGGCAGCATGAGAGTCGACACAGGAAGCTGTAGTCAACTGATTTTATTCAAGATAAAGCCCCGCCCAAGCAGGCCTCAGGGCATTCTGGTACTTGCAGTGCTACAAAAATTCAAACCCAGTGGGAATCAGGGTTGCACTCCCAATTTCATACAAATAAAACCACAGTGGGATGGCATTATTGTCCGCAACCTGCCCATTGTCAATGTCTCAATCCTCCAAGAGAAACCCCACGTCACAAGCACCACGCCGTCATGGTCTCTGGATCCGCTTGTATATATATACTCTCCGAATGTGTTACTTCTAGACAGTCATTTAAGTGGTTCAGAATCATCATCAAGGAAAGCTGCATAGAAGGTTTGGAGTTGCCTGTGAATGTGGTTAGTGCAACAGGGGACCATAGCTCTTCAATAATCTGTAATAGGTCTTGCATTCTGTACATAGTTTTTATAAAGCGCAGCTGTTGCAGACATATTGCATGTTCAGTCTGGGCAGGAGGAACTCTTTGCTTCCAGGGTCTCGGAATGGCCATTGGGGCAACTGATAAACTATGTCAATCCATGGCTCGACAAGGTAAGAAATGTCTATGATTTCTAATGTGTCATAGAGGAAGACCATTTCCAGAGACAACTGAAGATTCAACGTATTAATGGTCTTCATAGTGCTGAGTACTTGATCCCTAAACTTTTGGAGGGATACACAAGAGTGCACCAGATGCAATATGTCACCCATTAGATGATTGTATCTCCAGTAGGCAGAACTTTGAGTTAAGTTGTCCGTGTTCAGTTTGTAAGGGAACCAGTGCCAGTCTTGATGAAGCCTAGAAGCCTAAAAAATAGAACCTAAGTTGTGCCTCCTGCAGCCCCCTGTCCTGGGTGTCAAGTAGTTCCATTCAATCAGTCTCTGATGAGCCTTTTCCTGGCCCATGGGTCCATTTTCCCAGTAGGTAAGTTTGCAAAGATTGACAATGGTTCTCTTCCAATTACGTCTTGCACAGGATGGCTATCACAACTGTGTAAGCACTCCTGCGTCTCTGATAGTCATGTACCACTGACTGAGAAAGAGGATTCTGGAGTGTGCGCGTGCCCAATATATACAGTGCACCAATATGTAATGCTTCCATTTTGGATGACTGGTCTAATGTGTGAACTCTCTTTTTCCGACCAGACTTCCCATTGTATCATGTTGCTGCTAATGCGTATCTCCTTATTGTTCCTTATGGGGGCACATTCATGTAAATTGTTATGCACATGCAGATTTGCCATGAACATGCAAATATTTTTGTTTAATTTCCCAGACCTGTGTCTTTGCTTTTCTCATTGGGTTCATTTTGAATGCACCTGAGGTAACTGCTCTACGCAACTGGTCTTGGGTGGGCAGTCCTCCTATGAGCTCTCGCTTTAGCATAACTCAATTGAATACCTCCATGCCCTTAATAAAAAAGTGGGCCAAGTGCACCAAATGGTGTGCTTTGTAGGATGGTGTCATGTCTGAGAGGTGGAGGCCTACTAGTGCTGTATCTGCCTCTACTGTGGTAGGTTTTTGTCAAGGTCCTCCGTTGATACTCCCCAGGGTTGTATTGATGCTGTAAGGGGGCCCACCTCTAGATCATCCCAAGTCTGGCTAGGTATAACACACAGACTTTTAAGGAGATCAAGCGGGGGAAGGTAAGGATGGGGACTGCGGGGAGGGAGATCTAAGGAAGAGACAAACACAAGTGATACCGCTCAATATATCACAATGAAGGAGATAGTAACCGCAACAAACGAGTTCCAAGAAACAAAGAAAGGCTCTTCTTGGCCACACCAGGAAATCCAAGAGGGGATCGTGCTCGGCAGCACTCCTACCGCCATACCCATAAGAACGAGAAGCACTGCAACTGAACGCCACAGCAACAGATCCAGAATTATCGGCAGCGCGTCCTCTCTGCCAGTGTTCCTTATCGGGTATCCGGGTCACGTAGCGCACACGCTATGCGACCAGCAAGTGCCTCTGGGGATTGTAGTTCCATTCTCCCGACCCCTGGACCGCTAATCGCAGTCAGGCAGACAGTGATTTACCAGCGGCCGGGAGAATCGTGACAGAATACCCCTCCTCCAAGACTCACTGTCTGCCATGAGGCTTACCAGGATGAAAACAGTGAAATCTGGCCACCAATCTAGGAGCATGCACCGCCGTGGCAGGCTCCCAGGAGTCTTCTTCCGGACCATACCCTCTCCAGGAAACAAGATACAGCAGCCTACCCCGCACCTACTTGGCGTCCAAAATGCTCCTCACCTCATACTCAAGGTCCTGTTGGATCCAAATAGGTCATGGAGGCCTCCGAACAGGACGCACAAAAGGTTTCAGAAGAGACACATTGAACACATGATGCATTCTGAAGTGCGCAGGTAGACGCAGCTTCACAGCAACAGGGTTGATGTGCCTCATCACCCAATAAGGGCCAATGTATTTAGGGTTGAAAATGCTGTACTTGCGAAACCTGATGTTCCGAATGGATAACCATACCCAATCCCCTCGTTTATACAGCGGACTTGGTCTGCGATGCTTGTCTGCCTGTTTCTTGTATCTCACTTTCGCCTGTGCCAGATTGTTCCTTGCCCCTACCAATGTTTTACGCATTTGAACTAATCGTGAGTGCAGCTCAGGGATCCTGTCCTGATTGGAGGGTAAACACAAAGGGGCAAACCTTGGGTGAAAACCATAAGTACAGAAAAAAGGAGTGTATTTAGTTGAAGAGTGTATTGCCTCATTGTATGCGATTTCAGCTGCCCATAATAACCAATCAACCCAAGAATCACTAGTGGTGTCAACAAAGCACCTCAAGTATTGTTTGAGCGTTTGATTTAAGCGCTCTGTTTGACCATCAGTTTGGGGATGGAAGCTCGTGGAGAGAGAGGAGGAGATGTGGAGCTTCTCACACCAAGCCTTCCAGAATCTGGCAGTGAACTGAGCCCCCCTATCCGAAACTATGACTTGTGGGAGACCATGTAAGCGAACAATGTGGGTAAGCAGAAGATGATCCAGTTGGCTAGCTGTGGGGACTTGTTTACAGACGATAAAGTGGCCCATCTTGGTCAAGTAATCTATAACCACTATGATTGCTGTCATTCCCTGATCTTTAGGCAGTCCTACCACAAAGTCAACTGAAAATCTCTCCCATGGTTTCTCAGGAGTGGGCATGATTTGGAGCAACCCTTGTGTTAGGCGATGATCGGTTTTTGCTTGAACACAAGTTGTACAGTTCCGTACCCTTAATAGAACATCAAGACGAATCGTAGGCCACCAGAATCGCCGAAGCATCTTCTCCAAAGTTTTCACACCTTCGTTATGACCTGCACATGGAAGGTTGTGACACCACATGAATGCCTTTTTCCGCAAGGTAATGTTGGGTAATAAAACCTGTTGCCCCTTCATGGGACGACCTTGCCACAGCTTCCACTCGGGATGTCTTTTGAGCCATATATTTGTATACCTCTTCAGATCTTTTGTAGAAAGCCATCTGTTTGCACTACCCCCAGCACCTTACTCGTCTCAATGATGGTTCGTACCAGAGTGTTGTCGGATTGCATTGTGTGATCTTGGCGTGTAAGGGCATCAGCCTTCTTATTCTCACTGCCTGGACGGAAAGGAACCACGAATCGAAACTCCGCAAAGAACAGCATCCAACGCAGTTGTCTGGGAGTTAGGTGTCTTGCTGCTCGCATGAACTGAAGGTTCCTGTGGTCGGAAAACACGGTAACCTGATGTGATGCCCCCATAGGCCAATGCCTCCATTCCAGAAAGGCGTCTCTTATCGCCAAGAGCTTTTTCTCCGCTATCGTATAGTTCTGCTCAGCAGAGTTTAATTTACGGCATCTGCTTCCACTATAAACGGAAGCTCTGGGTTAGCATGGGTGAGTACTGCTGCAGTACTAAATGCCTCCTTCAGAAGTTCAAACGCCTTTTTTACTTCTGCAGTCCATTCAAAGGGGGTGTTTTTCCTGGTTAGGCGTGTTAGAGGGGTTACCATTTCAGAGAAATGCGCAATGAATCTTCTATAAAAATTCGCGAAGCCTAGTAGCGTTTGAATATCCTTGACAGTCCTTGGTCTCGGCCATTCCACTATGGCCTTCACCTTTCTTTCGGCCATAACTTGACCCGATGGAGTGAGCATTACACCAAGAAATTCCACTGTGATGACATAGAACTCACATTTCGTAAGTTTACAATACAGATGGTTTATTTGCAATGCTCGTAGGACTTGGCATACATGACCCCTGTGTTCCTTTTCGTTGTTAGAATAAATCAGAATGTCGTCAATATATACGACAACAAAAACGTCTAGGAAGTCTCGCAAAACTTCATTTAAAAAGAACTGAAAGAATGCTGGGGCATTGCAGAGCCCGAAGGGCATTACTAGATATTCAAAAAGCCCATACAGCGTTTCAAAAATGGTCTTCCACTCATCGCCTTGTCGCATGCGTACTAGGTGGTAGGCTCCTCTCAAATCAAGTTTCGTGTAGATACCAGCTGATCTTACTTGTTCCAGAATCACAGGAATCAATGGGAGCGGGTATTGGTTTTTCACGGTGATGGCATTTAATGCCCTGAAGTCAATAAAACATCCCAGTTCACCATTGGCTTTGGGTATAAAAAACAGGGGAGAAGCAGCCGGAGACCTCGAGGGTCGGTTGAATCCCAAGCTCAGAAGTTTATCCAGGTACTCCCGTAAGTGAAGATTCTCAGGTTGCGTAAGGGCGTAGATTCGGCCGCATGGAATCGTTGCCCCAGGAACCAAGTCAATGCGGCAGTCGTACTCCCTATGTGGGGGAAGTTTTTCAGCCTTTACTTCACTGAAGACTTCTACATAGGCTAGATAACAACTCGGAAGAAGCACCTCTTTTTTCGCAGCGGTAGCTATGTGATGCATCAAGGCTAATATCGTAGAAGGTCGGGTGGTCTCCACAGTACAATGTTCCTGGCAATACTTGGATCGAAGCTGTAGTGACTGCTCGGCCCAATGGATAACAGGCTCATGTTTCTTCAACCATGGGAGCCCCAAAATCAAACCATAATGAGGAGCCTGAATGATGTTAAAAGAAATGACTTCCTTATGATATCCCCCGTAGAAGAGCTCATACTCTTGGGTATACTGACTGATCGGCCCGGATTCCAGCTCTTGTCCATCCACTGCATACACAACTTCTGGTACAGTCTTTTGCAGGAGTGTCACTCCTAACCTGCATGCTTCCTCTTTATCCATAAAGCAGCCAGTGGCTCCTGAGTCTACCATGGCTCTGACTCTTTTAGGTTCTTGATTGATGCAAAGGTACATATCTAGAAAGAAATGACCAGTATGCCTAAATTCTTCCAGATTGACTGAAGGGATGAGATGATTGCTTGAGCGTATCCCTTCTGATGGACTCAAGCACTGTAGTTTTCCGCCCCTTTTCCACCGATGTAGCAGCAACTTGTCCTGAGCGAAAGCGACCAGCCTTTGGCTTTACCGGATATTCTCAGAGAAAATGCCCCTTTTTGCCGCAATAAAGACATAAATCTTGTTTGCGACGATGCTCCCTCTCGCTTGGCGTTATAAATGTGGGATACTTGTAAAGCGCACTGTTACTCTACCCGAGTGTCCTGGCGCTGTAGACCGCTGGGGAACCCGCCCTGGTTTTCCCTGTGAGATGGTCCCTTTTTTTTTTCTGGGTATCTCCAGGGTGAAACCAGGCATCCCGGCGTCTGTGGGGGGCCGTTGTAGAGATGAGGCAAGCTTAATGCCCAGAGTTACCGAGTGTGTTCCCTGGTTAGAGGAGGCACTGAGGCGAGAATTATCGAGTCCGTTGACCCTGGTCCAAGACCCTGCCGCGTCGGGAATTGAACCCTGGTCCGGGGCCGTTCTCTGCTTACAGGTCTGCCGCCTCTAACCATTGAGCCACACCACTCCACGCGTTATAGAAGCTCTAACTGCTCCAATCTCCATTGATCCGTGTCTTCCCTCTGGTCTTTCCACGCCATACTGTTTTTCTCCGATGGGAACTGGTTTTTCCTTTTTTCCATGGTCTCCTTTCCATTCTCGCAACTGATGATCCAGTCTTAAAGCCAAGTCAATAAGAGCTGCACAGGTAGTAGGTTGTGGTTCGACCTGTGCTAGAACATCTTTCAGTTCTTCCGTGAGACCTTGATAGAACAGCACAGACTGTTTGGCTTCGGGCCAGTCGGTTTCCGCAATGAGTCTCCAGAAGTGATTCAGATAACTAACCAGGTCTGAAGAACCCTGCTTCAGCACAAGCAGTTCTTTATCAGCTGAAAACGTTTCTGCTCTTCGGTCAAATGTCTTCTCAAATTCTATACGAAAACTGTCCCAGTCATACAACAGAGGGTCATTACCCCTGACTATCGGAACCGCCCACTGTGCTGCTTTCCCACCTAGATAAGAGATTAAGAAGGCTACTCTAGACTGATTAGTTTAGAAGGACTTGGGTTTACAGGTGAAATGTAACATGATTTGAGTCATGAGGACTTGGACTTTTTTCCGATCCCCATGAAATCGCTCCGGTGGAGCCAGTGGAACCGGGGAGGGCATTTCTACCACCACTGATGCTGGTTGAGGGGCTCCTACATCGAACGGGTTTCTTTGGAGCAAGTCCACCCGTGCTTGTAAAGCTCCAGTTACTTGACGTGAAGCAGCCAGTTCAGTCTGCACTAAGCCTAATGCGGCCAACACGTCCTCTAAGGTGACCATCCCTATGATCAATACAACCCGGAGGAATAAGATTCGTGGGCCGATAATTCTGTCAAGGTCCTCTGTTGATAATCCCCAGGGTTGCATTGATGCTGTAAGGGGGCCCACCTCTAGATCATCACAAGTCTGGCTAGGTATAACACACAGACTTTTAAGGAGATCAAGCGGGGGAAGGTAAGGATGGGGACTGCGGGGAGGGAGATCTGAGGAAGAGACAACACAATATAAGTGATACAGCTCACATATATCACAATGACACAATTATATACCTGTACCTTTTCCCTCACCTGTAAAGGAAAATAAGGTAGCCTAAATCAGAGAGGAGGGCAGAGGGTAATGGCAAGTTCTCATCCACATGTTCTAGTAAGTAAAACAAAAGGAAATCACCATAGCATGTTACAATAAGTCAGATGGCACATAACTTTATACATCTAATAGACTGGTTGCAATGGCACCTACCCATGAGATGTAGAAAAAACACTGGGCCTAGCCGCCTTGGCTAATATACCCTCTAGACCTTTCTCCTACAGTAAAACAAAACAAGATGGAATCTTTAGTGCGAAGAAACTATGAACAATAACTCTCTTGTTCACAGTACTGCGTTGATACTCAGCAAACAATTATGTATCCAAAAGTTTGTTTCCCAAAGGAAGAATCAGTGCAAAACACTCAGCAAAGTTCAGGAAACAATAAATGCACTCAAACCAGGGGAACCTCCCCTGTAATGTAGTTGTAGGTACTGTACAGCAATTGCTCAAGTGAGACCCAAGAAATGGCGACCGGGTAATCTGGTCACCATTAACACCAACCAGGAAAACAATCGCTTCTCTGCAAGAGACTCTGTGAGATCTCAGCCAACAGAGAAGCAACTTCACAGGAAAAGCGGTTCAGGGCAAAGAACTCCTTCGAAAGTTATGAAGGAGACAGTAACCGCAACAAACGAGTTCCAACAAACAAAGAAAGGCTCTTCTTAGCCACACCAGGAAATCCAAGAGGGGATCGTGCTCGGCAGCACTCTTACCGCCATACCCATAAGAACGAGAAGCACTGCAACTGAACGCCACAGCAACAGATCCAGAATTATCGGCAGCGCGTCCTCTCTGCCAGTGTTCCTTATCGGATTTCCGGGTCGCGTAGCGTCACACGCTATGCGACCCGCAAGTGCCTCTGGGGATGGTAGTTCCGTTCTCCCGACCCCCGGACCGCTAATGGCAGTCAGGCAGACAGTGATTTACCAGCGGCCGGGAGAATCGCGACAGTTTTAGGCAGGGTTTTTGACCATCCTACACACAGAGCCTAATTTAGATCTTGGCAGATAGGTTACTCCATCACAACAGTGACAGATATTCCATCCGCTGAAATATAAATCCCAATATATCCAATGGGATTTATGTGTCCGCGGATGGAATATTCATCACCATTGTGACAGAGAAACCCATCCGGCCTGATCTAAATCAGGCCCAGAATCTTTGATCATTTTACTCAGCCTCCGTCACATGAGCGTGGGGAGATAGACTGTGGTGGAAGGGTTTCCCTCGCTATAAAAATATCGTTGTTAAAAGAAGAATATTAATGCTGGTAAAGCTGGTGCGCGTGAAAAGCATAGCGCGCTGTTAAATATCAAATTTTGTGAGGGAGGGGCTGTTTGCCGAGAGAGAGAAGCGCAAGGGGAGAGCTGCGAGCTGCAGCGGCTGTCTACGTCAGCCACCGCGCTCCTATTGATCAAGGTGCTCGTAGCGTCATAGCTGGGTCGCGCCCTGATTGGTTGGAAGGTCGCAGCGTCAGAGCAAAGCTGCGCTGTGATTCGTTGTTAGGGTTTCAATGTTTAGAATGGTCGCTTGCTGAAACATTTTCCCAAAAATTTACATTGATAAACTTTAAATAAAGTTGAGTGCCCGTTTTTGATTCCCTTCCTTGTTGCGCTATTGTATATCTTTGAAGCGTGAAGGGAGAAATGCTTGGATCTGCACCGGCTGGGTGTGTTAAAGCCGCCGCGCTCCCATTGGTTAGAACGCCGTCGCGTCATAGGTAGAGCCGCGCTCTAATTGGGTGAGGCTCCGCTTCGTGTCCAGATTGGACGAGGCTTTGTAGATAAATATCCCAATAATAAATATTTGTTATTGCTTCTGGCGGGTGGTTTGAATGTATATTGGCCCTGAGTATTCTATATAATAGCGCGTGTGGAGGGAAACTGTCTGTGGCTGTGAAGAGCGCGCTTCATAGAGAGAGAGATAACCCTTGTTTCAGCGCGTCTTTAAGGAGTTGTACACCCATTGGCGCGAGGAGCTAAGAGCAGCAGTGAGGAGCTGAGAGCCGTAATGGCTGTGTGGGCGGCCGTGCTCTAATTGATTCCAATGTCTGGCGCGCGTCATTGTAGAGCCGCGCTGAAATTTACTAAAAGTTTAAAGCAATTGAGCAAGGACAGGCTCTGAATTGCTGAGAGGACTGGCGGATGACAGCGAAGTAGCGCTGTAATTGGTTAAAGTCCCGGCAGGTCGCGCACCCATTGGTTGGTGACGCGCACACCCCTGGTTCCCGGTGCAGCTTAGAAAGGTTGTGCACCCATTGGTTGTTGACGCGTAGCGTCACACAAAGGCCGCGACCTCATTGGTTGAGGCTTCGTGAGCCTCGAGATTGTTTATTTTTGTACAAATATTATGCTACACATGTGCCTGCTGTTTGGAGATTTTAAAAATTAAGAAGCAGGTTGGATTTTAGTATCAGTGTTGTTTAGGAGGTTAAGGAAGGCTTCGTGAGCCATTGGGTGGGGCTCAGTGAGCAGCGCTGGGATTGGGCGAGGTTCTCCAAAGTGTAAAAAGGAGCTGGCTGTGACGTGTGTTGTCATGAGCTGTGACCTGATTGGTCAGAGCTCTATATAATTAAGATTTCCTTTTCTTATTACAGAGGAAGTGTTGGTGAGCGCTACATAGCGGAATAGCGCTACACTTTGTAGAGTATCTGCCTTAAGTTGAAGATTGATTTGATTATACCTCGAGGAGAGGCTTGCTGTAATCTGATTGGCCGTGACTCGGGTGAGCACTGTGATTGGCTGTGCGTTGTGATAGCCGCGCTGATTGGCTCAAGCATTTGTTGAGCTAATACCAATTGTTTACTTCTGCCGAGTGATTGGGCTTTGAAATTATTAGCGCTAGTGCCCAGATTTTCAATTTAAAAATGTTTTGACTTGATTTTCTTAGCGCTGTTATCTGGAGTTTTAGTAATATTAAAATTGTTCCCTTCAATTATTTAAATGTACTTTGGGGAGGAGGGAGTTACTGCTTTAGAATAGTAGATAGCACAGCAGCCTCCCTGGTGGGGACAATAGTAGCAGAGGTGTTCAGAATAACTGTTAAAATTGTCTTCAACAGCAACATTGTATTACATTTGGTGATTTGTGATTTTCAAGTCAAATTAAATTATTAGTTTAAATAAATTAATAGAAGGAGTCTAAAGGTTTTACAGCAAAATATTTTTTATTCAAATTAAGGCAAACAGATTAGGTTTTCTTTTTCCACAGGTATATGTTGAAGAAGGTGTGTAAGTGAAAAATAAGTACATTTAAAACACATGTGATTATATGTTGGTATTTATTGTTATAAATAAAAATTTTGCGTTGCTACTGTTTTTGCAAATTAATATTTTTCTTTACAGGTTAATTATAATTAGTGATACAGGTAAATTAAGAGAAAAATTAAATTGACTGAGTTATAAAGTTTTCTTCACCTGACCTTGTTAAATTAATTAATTAATTGATCAACAAGCGTTGCAAGGCAAATTTAAAGAGTACATTTACCAAATTAATTAAAGAAAATGTCTTCCTTATACAAGAAAATGAAAAAGGTTGTTGCCAAATGCGAAAGTAAATTAAAGATTCCCAAATTAGCGAAAATAAATAATAAAAGTGTCAGAGTAGAAAATGTTGATCAGTGTACAATTGATGTTGTAAATATGGATCAGAACAGAAATTCACGAAGACCCCTAGAGCAGATTAATGCAACGCCAAAAGTGTCAGATCAGATTGATAAAGTGTCAGCTCAGACTTCTTCTGAAAATGATGCGACAGAAAAGCATGATGAAATGTTTAGTACTTCTGGAATTAATATTCCTGATCATGTGAATTCAACAAATAATTTAAAGGAGTCCATGAAATATATGGAAACAGAGATAGTCCATGTACTTAGAAAAGATGAAATTAATTCCGCAATTTTAAAGGTCCCTTTAACTGAAAAGGTTTATTCCATTGTACTTGAGATTGAACTAGTAGGGATTACAACCGAGCAAGAAACAGAGATGACTTCAGTTCTGGTAAGTGAGAAGTCTGATACTGATCTAATTGAATTGACACAGCCCGATGAGTCAAGATTATGGTCAAAGAAAAGGGAGATTAAAATAAATGAGCTAAATAAAGAGCTACAAATACAGCGACAGGTAATGACTCAAGAGATTGAGATGGCTTCACTGCCATTACAAATTTTTGTTAATGAACAGACAGAGAAAACAGATACAGGATTAAATAAAGAACAGGAAAACAGTCCAAAAGGATTAAATGCACTTCCAAAATATTGGAATAAAAATGATGGTCTTTTGAGTGAAGACATCAAGGTAAAGGAAACAATTGATCAACAGATTGAAACATTGACTTCTGCAGGTTCACTTTTCAGAAATGCAAATTTAATTAAAAGGTTGATTGATGATATTCAATTGGCAGAAAGGTTTGCTGTCGTGATATGTGCAGCATACAAAATGAATGATGAACATGCTTTGAGTTCACTAATACTAACATCCGTAGTTGAAACATGGCAAGGAGTCAAAGACTTACTAAATGATGCAACTCATGAGGAGAAAAACACATGGTTGAGTACAGATTTTAGACAGCGAGATGAGGATGAGATTTTGTCACACAAAGATGGTAGAATAGTTTTGCTAAATAACATGATTACTGATATGGACAGAATATACCATAAAATTGCAGAATTTCATTACCAGAGGTGTCTGACTTACCAGCAAGTGAATACAATTAAGAGAACAGTTGTGAGATTGGGAACGGAATTACAGGAGAGTGGTTCATTGACCAGATTACAAATGGATTTCTGTGAGATGTCACTGTATGATAAACTGTGCTACATTTTTGTGATTTACTGTTTGATTACAAAATGGTTTGAAACATTTCAGATGCGACATAATGAAATTACTGCTGAAAATTTATCAAATGGCAAAAGACATATTGAAAACAGACTGTTTCATTGTGCAGATAAACTAGAAATTTCAGGTGTTGAGGAGCATGAGAATATTACTATAAAAGTCAGAGATGCAGAAATGTGCCTAGCTGCAGGTACAAAGTGGACAGATATCCTTCCACTTGTTTTGATGTTTCTGAGAAATACTACTGATAAAAAGACAGATTTAAGTCTACGTGATATTATGATGGACAAGGTCATGAGACAAACATTTATACCAGAGAAAAGAATGATGACTATCAATGATAGCATCAATTTGGAGAACTGCAGGAATTTATCAGATGAAATGATTTCTGTGTTTGATGAAGATGAAACTGAAGTGCAAACAAGAGAAAAAGAGCAAGTACTTAAATTGTTACCAGGAAAAAGAATCAGGAAAAAGGTTCGTCTAAAAAGAAATTCTCTAGTGCCAAGGTGGCAGAAAAGGAGGCTAGTCAGTCTTGTCACGACAAATGCAGAGAAGTGCAAAAGACTGAAGAAGTGGATTGACACTGGCCATACTTTTCGTGTATCTACACCTGAAAATCCTGATGAGGATAGAGTCACAATTGATGATTCAGATTCTGAAGAAGAGCCTGAAAAGAATCCAGATCTTGAAGATCGACAAGTTGGTCGACATCTGGAGAACATGAATAGAAAACAAGCCTTGATTGAAGAAGACTTGAAAGTTGTGACTGAAGACTCAGAAAATGATAGAGATCTGCTAGAAAAAGAAGCAGAAGAAGAATGTGATCAGATTATGATTCAAGACCAGGAGAGTATTGAAAAGCAGAAGAGTAGCTCTGAAAGCAGGAACAAGAATTCTGAAACTGGGAAGTTGAAGGTAATTGAAGAAGAAGATGAATTGCCAAGTACCAGCTACAAAGATGATGTTCCTAACGGAGTGAAGCCGCTGAGTAAAGAAGTACCTGAGTCTGAAGTTGAAATTTCTGACACTCAAACTGATGAGAATGATGAAGATTCTCAAATAAGAAAATTCAGAAAAAGAGCTTGGAGAACAGAATGTAATGTGACCAAGCAAAAGAAGAAATTACCAAGAAAAATTGATAACTGGCCAGAAGAAAATGAAGGCCTAAAATTTAAATTAAAATACAGATCAAAGAAACAGATTGATGAAAAATCAAGTCAAAAAGATTCTGTAAAGGAAAGTGAGGCAGGAAAGAAAATAGAAGTGATACCTGTAATGGAGGTAAATAGTCACAGTCAAAAAGAGATTGAAAACAAAAGTGACAATGATTGAAGTACATACCTGTTGAATTGTTTGGTTTCTGTTTTTGGCATAAGGCTGAAGAAATCTTGTTAGGTGACACAAGGTCGAAGAAATTCTGTTAGCTGAAAAATTAATTTGTGACATTAGGTCGAAGAAAAACTGTTAGAAGGTTTAAAGAGTATAAAAAAAAAAAATTAAAAAAAAAAATTGAAAAAGGGGGGTGTTAGAAATGTTTAGAAAATTTAGGTAAAATTTTTAAAATTTTTGTTTTATTTTTCTTTGCAAACTTAATGAAAATATAATTCTGCTTTGGTTAATTTAGGTTATTGTTCTTTTAGAAATTAACAAGGAGAAGTTTAAGGTTAATATGACAAGCAAGATACTGACATTTTATTAGTTATAGTTTTTACAACACTTTTATTGAAGCTTAATCGTATGTTACACAAGAGAAAGAAATAGAACTAGAGGGGTTTCTTAAAACTCAATATGAGAATTGTAGATAAACTGATGAGATAAGTCTTTAGAAATACTAACACAAGTGAAATTGAATCATGTTCATCTTAGATAAAATCTTTGCTAAAATATTGGGTGGTGGTGTGGTGATTTGTTAATCACCAGATGAGGGAGTTGATGGAGCGGGATAGAAAACAGAAATCTGTTTAAACCCGTGAAGTCACACTTCCATAAATAAATTAATAATGCTAACAATTTGTGCTGTGTGTATAATAATTCAACCTAGTTTAAAGTTACATTTTCACAGAACACGTGGGAAACTAATATGTGTGCTCATAAATGTGCATTATGTTGCATTCTTATATATGTGGAAAATAATAAATTAATCTTGTCTATTGTCATGTCATAACTAATAGCAGCTGTTTTTAAAATAAAGGCATGTGCTTATTTTGCTTCCCTTGTCTATGTGATGTCATTTCTACTATTCTAGGTGCACATAAGGCTTTATGGATTTATGAAGACTGGTAGATATAAAATGCTGCTTTATTTGTGCTTTACTGCTAGGTAATTTAGACTAATGGGTTAATTATTAGCAATGATGGGAGGCAACAGAACAAATTGTATTTCTTGCATTAATTATTCTTTGTGTTTGTTTATATAATAGTTTTACAAATGAAGCTTAGAGATGGCTGCAAGAAAATTAGTACCCTTTTAAAAGTGGCGCAGGGACAGTGGCGCAGAAAATTGACGCTTTCTGAAAGAGGCCTAATGATGAAAATGGCTCAAGTGAAAATAATTCCGAGAAGGATGGAAAAGGCCTCTGAGCTTTTATTTTGAAAGGTTTTGGATTGAACTGCTAAAAAGATGACTTTTTGGAGAAATTTGCTAACGTTTGCTAACGTGCCACGGGAGTTCAGAGCTGACTGGCTCAAGGTTAAAAGGAAGCTGTCGCTACAAAATGTAACAGCCTAAGGAGAAGCTGCCAAGACTTCTAAATGAACAATGGACTAGTGAATTTGCCCGGGCATGTAAGAAGGAGGTGTCACAGTTTACTGTGGTACGAGGTGGCTCAGCCAATGGAGAACTAGAATTCGTCTGCTGGAATGTGAAAAATAGTTAGCTCAGCTTAAATTAGGGTATAAGAATAGGTTCAGAGAACACATAGTTGGCTTACGCTCGAGAATTCTGGAGGACGATGTTATGCTGATGGACTTTACACGTGAGGACAGGAGTTTTTATTAATTACTTTATTATTAGGTGATGAGGGTAGAGACAGAGATATAGTTAGGATTTTGGAAAATGCTTAATTTTACTTATTCCTGCTAATGAATAATAATTCTTGATTTATGCTCTTTTTATTAATACTGAATAATTCTTTCTTTATGACATTTTCTAATGCTTGTTTAATAAAATACCAAAACCTAAGTTTTTCTAGATGTGTTAAAATAAACTTTCTAAAATGACAAGCTGGTCTTGATTATTGCAGATGGTTTAAACAACTATATTTAGATCTTATCGCCTCATGATTCAAGCGCTCTATTGTTGTTATGGGCCTAGTGTTGTAGTGTAAGTTTTGTGGTAATAGATAGTTTCATTTGTGCAATATTTTGGTGAGAGCGCTGGATCAGTTTTGGAATACCTGTTGGGACCTCTCTTGTGGTACACCTGGCTTACATCTGAATTACAGCAGCAATCCAGGAGTACACTTGACTTACTCCTAAAACACATGAGTGCATGATTAGTACTGCAGGAGTAAGTCACCAACAAAACCTCTGAGAATCGGAACAGATGATGTTGTGAAGAAGAGCTTTCGCTGTTCTGCGTGAAACATAACATCTGCAGAACACTTTTTGGCATTAAACAAAGATTTATACGACATCAATTGTCAACAAAGCTCTCATTTTACTGTTGATATTCTGAATTGAAAAACTTTTCAAAGTATGCGAAAATGGGCAGACCATGGCGGACGGTTACAAAAATAAACTGTATCTTGTACACTGCCTATATTAGTGCAAATAATTAAATCTGTTTCTTGCAGCAGCAATATATATTCGAAGAATGAAGCTTTTAAATTCACTACACGCGTTATTATTCTCACATCTCCTATTTTGTTCACTTTTATGTTGGCATTGGCAACGAGTCCTTTTATCACTAATAATGTCTGTATTTGTCTCTGCAGCCTCAGCGAACAAACCTTCAGTGTAAAATGGAGTATGAACGATGTTAGACATGTGACTGATCACAGTACACGATAATTTCTCTCAATAGACTATTCTTCATCACAGCAGTATCTGTGAAAGAATCAATACCTTTCAAAACTTATGATAGGCACAGATTAAAGCAGCTCTCTCTCCCCAGGACAGAAAGAATACAGCTCTCTTGCTAGTTGCAGAGGGCATTTGATCCCACGTTCAGAATGCAGGCTGAAAATCGTTTTTCATAAAATGGATGTGGAAATCCTAGATTTTAAATTAGCTGCAGCGGGAAACTATCTATAAGGAACCATTTTGTAATATTGTTTAAGGTGCACCATAGGGGTATTTTAATTAGATTTTTTCACTACCTTATCGAATGCTAAGTGTCAAGAATATTAATGGAGACTCGTGCTGATAGCTGCAGAGTTCAACTAGATATGTGACTCGACAGGAATACAATTTATATTGGTTAAGGATAAGTCTGCAGACACTTGTGGTTTTTCTTCTCAATTTTTTGTAAAGTTTCATCTATTTTTTCGCGTGTAAAATTTTAAGGAACAGATTTCCAAATGGAAAATGCAGTTAATCAATTACACATGATTTCTAGCAAATCAAGCTGCAGAATGTGGGATTATTGGCATTTGGGTGTGTGAGTGGAGCTCACAAACAAGTGAAAGCAAAATTATATTGGCTAAATAGAAATATATATACTGAAAACATATCCTAAACTTTGACATTAATTGTTTGCAAGTTGCAAATAGAATGTTCTCGGATTGTAACAATGAACAGTTACAACCAGTTAATTGGTAACTGCTTAATTAGAATTCCCATTAAGTTTGTGGAAAAGTTTGAAAGTTTTTACCAGTCTACAGAATTTCAAAAGGCAGAAGGCAACTCCAGTAAGACAGATTGAAAAGATTTTAAAACAATAAGACAGATTTGTCAGCCCTGAATGTATGTAGAAAGAGAGAAGTAAAATCGTATATGTAGTTCTAACGCAGCCAAAAGGTTTAGGAAGCTAAAATCACCATTAAGGTTAATTATTTATATAGTAGTGTAGAAACTCCAGTGGATTCCTGTCTCCTCTAATATATAAAGTTCCAGTACCTTACCCAACCATCACTCTGTGTTGCACCATTGCTAGAGTAGTTACTGTGGTGACCTGACCACCAACACAGGGCACTAGGACCCTGTGGGCCACAGGGCAGCGTCCAGGTCACTGGACACGACTTCCTGTGGACGGACAGGAAGAGGACACTCCAGACCAGGACGACGACGAGGACGGACGTGCAGAGACTCCCTAAGCATGTATACCAATAAAGAATACTGAAACCATACCTGGCGTCCTGTGTATTCCCTGATGGGCGGAAGTAGCAGTATATGACAACTGGCGACGAAGGAACTTGACGACACCACGCGTGTGTGTCCCTCGTGAAAGAATAGCTGAAGAACAGGAGCACGCCCTGCATCGCCGGAATACGAAGGAAGAGCTGCCCCTTGATATAGTGCGGTGACGCGGGAGCCCACCCCGACTGACAGCGGACTGGGAGCAGGATCGCCATCTGAGCCCCACCGGATCGGGTAAGCGCTGGGGAGAAGCGCGCGAAGGAGAAGAAATTGGCGCGAGCTCTCGCGAGAGTCTCGGTGGCCATTTTGGGGTCAGGCGGTCTGAACCAATAGGAGCGCAGCAAAGCGGAGCGGCCATTTTGAAGTCAGCCAAACGAGGTTTGGGCGCGAAAGATCGCGAGAATTGGCGGCCATCTTAAGGTCAGGCGACTGGGCCAATAGGAAGAGCATAAAAACGGGCGGCCATCTTAGAAGCAGGCAACAAAGTCGAAAAAGGCACAAAGGAAAAAAAAAAAGCTCCGAAATAAGTGGCAAAGAGGTCACAGAAGAAGGAAAGCAAAGGGGCAAATAAAAGTACAAAGGACAGTACAAGAGGGAACAAAGAGCAGCCAGGTGAAAGGCAAGGAAAATAAATAAAAGCACAAAGGCAACAAAAGGAACAAGAAAAGAGAAAATGCCAGAAACAAAACAAAGTGCGCAGTATCGCACACCCCTACCGTTCAGTGTATCAGAGCCACAAGTGGGAATACGATGGGAGAAGTGGATTGTGAAATTCGAGCGCTACGTGGAGGCGACCGATGTTGTGGACGGAAAGAAACTAGGACTATTCCTCAACCTAGCGGGGGATGAAGTGGAGGACCTCCTCATAACACTGCCCCCGAGCGAAATAAAAACATACGACAAATTGATAAAATGTCTAACGACCAAGTTCGACCCCCAAAGGAACGTCGATTTTGAAAGATATAATTTCAACATGGCATTTCAACAGCTGGATGAGTCAATGGATGATTTCGCAACAAGGCTGAGAAAGCTAGTGGCTCACTGTGAGTTTGAAAACTATGACAATGAACAGGCCCTTCGCCTAAGATTGATAGAAGGCTGTCGCGACACAGAATTTCGCACAAGACTACTTAAAGAACCTACCACTGTAGAAAAAATTCTAGATTTAGCTAGAGCGGAAGCTAGGGCAATGGTGCAAGCTAGGCAGATGGACCGGAGAGGAGAACAGATACACCGAATGTCAGATACCCGCAAGACGGGCAACTGGAAGAAAGGAGCAAAGGAACAAGGGACAAGGAAAGAAGGTTCTCAATGCTACAGATGCGGTCTGGATTTTCCACACCGAGGAGCATGCCCGGCATTCGGTCAGACATGCAGAAAATGCAACAAAAGCGGCCATTTTGCCACCATGTGCCAAGGGGCACATTTAAAAAATGAACGAGGAAGACCAAGAGCGACAACAAACGGGCATGTACGGCACATGGAAGCGACAACAAGAAACTCGTCGGCAGAGTCGGAAGATGAGGAAGAAGAGGAAAGAGCAGCTGGAAAGGTGGAACGCCTTTACCTGATGTCCACGGAGGAAGGGCAGGAAGAGGAGCACATCAGATTAGTGGATAGGAAGTCAATAAAAAAGACGGATTGGGTGACCATCGACGTAGGGCCCCATCAAACAGAATTTGTGCTGGATAGTGGGGCCACATGTAACATCATGTGTGCTACGGAATATGATAAGATGAAGAAGAAGCCAACACTTAGACCGTCAAATGTCAAAGTATTCACCTGGGGTGCACAGAATCCTGTAACGAACATGGGAAAATTCACGGACACCATGACGCACAAGGGCAAGACTGTCACAGAAGAAATACATGTGCTACGAGGAGACATTCCCGCACCATGTCTACTGAGCAACGTAACGGCAAAGATCATGGGCCTACTAAAGATGATGTATCACATGTCGGACAGAGAGAACATCTTACAAGAGTACCCAAAGCTAACAAACGGACTTGGAAAGCTGAAAGGAAGACAAATAACTCTACACATAAATGAATCAGTCAGGCCAGTGGCCCAGCATCACCGAAGGGTGCCCATTCATCTACAACCTCAGGTGGAGGAAGAAATAAAGGCACTACTAGAACAGGACATCATCTAGCCAGCAGAGGGGCCAACGCCATGGGTGTCCCCAATAGTGGCGGTACCAAAAAAGGACGCCGCACAAATTAGAATATGTGTGGATATGAGAATACCCAACACAGCCATCGAACGAGAACGACACCCAGGGCCGCATCTAGATGACATGATAAGTTGCCTGACCGGAATGAGGAAATTCTCCAAGCTCGACCTATGCAAAGGGTACCACCAACTGGAGCTGGACCAGCAGTCCAGATACATAACGACCTTCTCAACGCACCTCGGATTATTTCGCTACAAGAGGTTAAGCTTCGGAATATCGTCAGCAGCAGAGATTTTCCAGGAAACGATCAGGCAGATCATCAGACCGATCAAAAACAGTCTGAACTATATTGATGATATCCTGGTGTTTGGCAAATGTGATGACAAACACGATAAGGCTTTGAGAGAAGTATGTTCACAGCTAGTAGAGGTGGGCCTAACAGTAAACGAGAAGAAATGCGAGCTGGGCAGAGAAGAACTAGTATTCTTCGGACACATCTTTTCGAAGAAAGGAATGAGACCAGATCGTGGAAAAATAGACACCCTTGAAAAAACAAAAGAACCAAAAGATGTCGCTGACGTGCGCTCATTCCTCGGCCTTGCCAGCTACTGTGCGAGATACATAAAGGACTTTGCGACAGTGAGCACGCCACTGAGAGAATTGACGAAGCAGGGCCAAACATTCGACTGGACCACAGAGTGTCAAAGGGCGTTTGAAGAAATAAGGGCATCAGTAACGGCAGTGGACCACCTAGCCTATTTCGACCCGAGACTATGCACTGAACTGACAGTAGATGCCAGCCCGGTAGGCCTTGGCGTGATATTAGCACAACACAAGCCAGGAAAAGACTCACCTCAACAGATAGTGGCTTACGGAAGCAAGAGCTTGTCGGACATTGAGAGGGCATACTCTCAACCAGAAAAGGAGAGCTTGGCGGTAGTATGGGCATGTGAGCACTATCACATGTTCATATACGGAAAACCGTTCACGATAATAACAGATCATCAAGCCCTAGTAACAATATACGGAAACCCAAACGCAAAGATACCCCCAAGAATTGAACGGTGGGGGATCAGGCTGATGGACTACAACTTCACGATTGTCCACAAACCAGGGAAAGATCAAAATCCAGCGGACTACATGTCACGGCATCCGCTTCCATATCAAAAAGGTGGCCCCACAATGGCAGAAGAATATTTAAACTTCATTGTGAGACAGAACACTCCGGCATCAATACGGCAGCAGAGGTGGAGACACATCAACAGCAACACCATCACAGAAAAAGGAGTCAATAAAGAGGAACTACTGGCATTCAAAAAGATAAGCGAAGAGCTGTCTGAAACGGAAAAGGGAATTCTGATGAGGGGCTCAAGAATTGTAATACCACGTCGGCTAAGAAAGAGAACAGTCGAACTAACACACGAGTCACATCGAGGCATTGTAGCGACAAAGAAGATGTTGAGAGAAAAAGTGTGGTTCCCGGGATTGGACAACATGGTGGAGGAAGAGATATCGCACTGTCACAACTGTCAAGTAACAGGACCTCCTGCCAAACTGACACCACTGAAAATGTCGGAACTGCCACCTGCAGTATGGACAGAGCTTGCAACAGACTTTTATGGGCCACTGGAGAATGGAAAGTACCTGCTAGTGGTCATCGACGAATTTTCAAGGTTTCCAATAGTGAGAGAAGTATCGTCGACGTCGGCAAGTGCTACACTACCAGTGCTAGATGACATATTTGCCGCCTGGGGCCCCCCACAGACACTGAAAACAGATAATGGTCCTCCATTTTCTGGAGAGGAATTCCGTAGATTCCTGGAATATCTGGGGATCAAGCATCGGAAAATAACTCCTTTGTGGCCACAGGCCAATGGAATGGCAGAACGATTCATGGGGACTATCAAGAAATCCATCCAGTGGGCAAAATTGACGCAGATATCAATTGGACAAGCGCTTTGTCAAGTGCTCAGAGACTACAGGAATACCCCTCACAGCTCCACTGGCAGGTGCCCAGCAGAGCTGGTGCTAGGGAGATCAAGCAAAACAAGGTTACCTCAGATAGACGCAACGGAAAGTACGACCAGAAGTGACATTGCAGACAGAGATCACCAAGCAAAAAAGAGAATGAAAGAATATGCGGACAAAAGGAGAAATGCAACTGAACACCAGCTGACTGAAGGGGATCTGGTGGTAGTGCGACAGAAACAACAAAGAAAGTCGGACAGCCCATTCTCAAGAGACCCGCTGGTTGTGACTGACGTAAAAGGGTCAATGGTGACTGCAGCTTCTGACAACAGAAGAATAACAAGAAACAGTTCCCATTTCAAGGAATTCAAAGTGGAAGAGGAAGAACGTGCAACAACAACAGAAGACAGAGAGCAAGGAACAACAAGAGAGACAACACCACCAAAAGAGGAAAGAGGAGGACAAGAACAGAGCAGAGAACAAAGACCAAAAAGGGAGTGCAAGAAGACAAGAAGACTACTAGAAGAAATGTAGAGACTCTCTCTCTCTCTCTCTCTCTCTCTCTCTCTCTCTCTCTCTCTCTCTCTCTCTCTCTCTCTCTCTCTCTCTCTCTCCATCACCATCGGTCTATTATCTCATCATCATGAGGTAGGGCCAAGGACTTGTACATGTGACACAGACGTTCTGTTTGTGACAAAGGGGGAGATGTGGTGACCTGACCACCAACACAGGGCACTAGGACCCTGTGGGCCACAGGGTAGCGTCCAGGTCACTGGACATGACTTCCTGTGGACGGACAGGAAGAGGACACTCCAGACCAGGACGACGACGAGGACGGACGTGCAGAGACTCCCTAAGCATGTATACCAATAAAGAATACTGAAACCATACCTGCCGTCCTGTGTATTCCCTGATGGGCGGAAGTAGCAGTATATGACAGTTACCTTTTACAGAGTCTTGTGTCAAACCATTATCTATTTGATCCAAACCACAAACTATTCTAATAAACTCTCTTTTGGATATGTGTGCCACTTATCACCCCCTCCAGTCCAGTCTTTCCCAAAACGCCCCTCATCTTCTATTTTTATCTTGTAGCGCCACAGTCACCTCACATTCCACATGAACAGCTCAGTCTTTTTCACTCCCTTGCATTTTCACGATCCTCATTTTCTTCACCTGTGCAGGCACAACTCACATCTATTAACAACATGCATTCCTTCTTTCTTTTCTGTCGCATCCACCATGGGCAGTAGCTTGTCACCAGTTCACTATTTTGAATAAACATTCATCAAGTCTCCCTGTTGCACCATTAATGGTAAATCTATACAGTCAAATATTTGTTTACCACAGTGTTTGCATCTGTTTGCCTAAACAATGCCACGTGAATTGCTCCTTTCAGCTGATTGTCTCTTCTACTTAATAAAGCAAACTTAGATTTGCCTAATAGAAGGTATAAGAAAAGGCCTCTTTTTGAGTGATCATCACCCCCTCGTTTTTTGGGGACAGATGATGCTGGTTGTTTGACTCTGTGCACTGGGATCCCGCTAACAGAATCTAGTGAATTTGCTCTGACCCCTAAAAACATGTAAAAATTGGCTGCACTCCTGACAGGTATATTTAAAGTACCTATAAGTCCCTAGTATATAGTACAAAATGTACCCATGGCCTGCAACTTAAATGTCAGTACTGGAGTGCAGCACATATTATGCAACCACTAAAGTGATAATGCTAAACAAGACTGTAGGCCTGCCATCCATTAGTTACCTGGCTGTGAAGGTTTAAACAGCAAATTAGACCTGTCAAAATACCCCCATTTGGCTGACGTTAACTCTCTTTTTGAATATCATTAAATCACCCCTAATAAACCTTAATGTCTAATAAAACAAAGTGAATTTTATTTTGAAGTAAGACACGGAAAAGGTTTAATGTAATATGTGTCCTTACAGTGACAAAGCTACAAATAGCCACAAGAGCTCTTTTCACTGTTGCAAGGTTAGCTTTTCCATAGTGAAGCATTGGGAGTTCTTATTAAAATGAATAATGTTATCTCTGCCTAGGAACAAGTTAAAAAGCTAATTCTTAGACTTTTTAAAATATTTATTAGAAATCCTATTTCTTGGTTAAGTCAGATTTGTATCAAATATTTTACAAATAGAACTTTTAAAGTGGTCCCTTAAGTCTGTCTAACGATTCTAGAAGTTCATTTGCCTGTGCTCCCAGCTTTCACTCTGGAGCTGAATAGCTACTTGAGTAGGTGTGAATTGCCTCCCAGGGCCAAGACATAAGGCTTGTGTGTAGGGACAAACACAGGAACTTAATTATCTTTAAAGAGATCTGCCCTGCCACAGAACTCACACATGAGCCTGCCCCTTTCATTGTCTTTCTAGCTAGCCAGGCACCAATCCCAGCGGGTGAGTAGCTGTCTTCAGAACTAGTTTCGATTGACCACAGAGGAGGGGTAACTCGTTTCCCTGGCCACATTTCTAGAATGGGCACTGGAATTCTGCATAAAGAAGGAAAGGTTTTGCAATCTTGGTTTAAAGTGGAGAGGGGCATTGTGGGATTGTTTGCAGTTAGGACACACAGGGCATGCTGCAAACATCAACATGGTTATCCCTGAAAACTGTTTCCCTATTAGTTAGGAAGGGGTCGGGACTCACTTCCACCCAGAGGCTACTTCCAGACATCAATGTGTCAATCCTGGGCACCCTCTTTAGAGCACTACTGGACTTATGGAAGACAGAAAAAGGATTGAGCTTGCTATAAAAAGAGAAAAGATCTCAAGGTTCTCAGTACTCCTAAGTGACTCCTCTGTTGCGTTGCAAAGCTGGAAAAAGTTTGCTAGGTTGGAATGGCATTGTAAACTGCACTCACAGACTCCTCTGCAATGGCATGCCTGAGACATGGTTAAGGGACTACTTAAGAGGGTGGCACAATAAGTGCTGCACACAAAAACACCAGTAGAATTTAATTTGCAGGCCCTGAACACATTAGTGCACTTTACCATGGATTTATAGGTTCAGTAATATGCCAATTAGGTATGAGCCAACGTTACCATGTTGTAGTGAGAGAGCATATACACATTAGCACTGGTTAGCATTGATAAAGTGCACATCGCCCTAAGGCCGCAAAACTGAATTCAGCAAAATGTAGGAAGAGGAAGGCAAAAGGTTTGGCAGTTACCCTGCAGAAGAGGCCATTTTCCAACACATACTTCTAGACTCACATACATGTATAGATATATGCATAGCTATAACTGTACTTCAAGAGATAAGACACAAATGTTTTCCCCTGATGAATGGGCTCTGTAACTTTTTCATAAAACAACTGGCTTAGTATCCTCCTATTTCTATTACTATGAAGCGCAGCGAGCCTGAGTGACTACTGGGTGGATTTATTTTACCTATGGCCTGAACTCCTAAATTCTCTACTCCATTTCTCTACGGCTTGCGAGGTTTCAGAGAAGAAACATAAAGGATTACCTCCCTGTTGCAGTTTGTCTCCAGGGCTTCATCCCTCAAACTCTCATCTTTCAAAAACAACAAAAGATGGAACCCCTACCCATTTGCCCTAATGGGGTGTGGATATCTGTATTCAGAATTGGTGCTTCATATCTGTTTTCAATGTTTTCGGAAATATCGCTAGTGCCCCCCATTCAGGTTGATAAAGAGGTGCCTAAATTTACTTTCAAGCCATCCTTCAGGGTTTTCAGCAAAGGCATGTTTCTAGCTCAGACTATATGTATTCTCCAGCCTTTACAGTGATCAATCAATTCCTCTCTGGCTTATCTGTATCAGCTCACCACCTCATGCAGATCTTTACTCTTTTCTGTATCAGATCTCCAGGTGCAGGCATGGATGGACTACAGCAGTTGCTGCACCTTCCCTCAAATGCAGCACTATCCGTTGCAAGACATTGAATTTGGTTTTTAGAAAGGATATGTTTTTGTCTTTCCTCTTTAGTGCATCACCCATGACTTTCCCAAAGTGCAGAAATATATTTTTTCACTATTCTTCATGTGCTTCTTTGGATGTTAGGCATCTTTACAGAGAATTTCCATAACAGAAATTCTATATACCACGGCAAAGAAATTGCCCTCTAACTCCCTTTCAGTATGGCCACCCAATTTGTCACAATCATGCAGTGTTGTAGGATTGGAAGATACGAGGAAGTTATCTAAATGTGTCTTCCTGCTCTCCATCATTCCATTAGCTCCCACATGTGGACCATATATATTTTCATATGTTTTCCTCCATGTCCTGCACTGTGGTTTTTAGTAGAATTGGGGCCTGCTCCTTTGTTCCCCATGACACGTCGGTGTGTCATGCTTATTGTTCCAAGCAGTCTACTTCTGAGGTGCCCATGTGCAGTGTTGCCCAGCTCGGTTGGCCCGCTCGCTGCAATTCAGGCTCTGTTGCAGGCCATATCACTTCCTTACTCACCTGCTTGTGAACTCCGAATGGATCACCACCATCTACTTTATATTTGACCTATTAATTAGTCGGGGGAGTATAAGAATCAAGATCCACATAGCTCACCTCCATATTTAATGATTATTGTAAATTGCTCAGAGTCTGCATCTCCCTATTCGAATTGAAGACTTCAATGTTATGTTTTTTTTGCTTAAAACTTTAAAGCAATGATGTAGACTTGTGATAGAGTGAAATTTCTAATTTTGCAAATTAATCACATTTAATAGAAATCACAAATTACAACTTTAAATCACATTTGCACATTGTATGCTTAATTTGAAGTAAGTATTCACATTTAGCTATAATAAAATGTTTGAGTTAACATGCTGTATTGAATTGAGTTAGCTTAAATACTAATGCGATTTTGAATGTCGAATTTACACATTTAGGACTAAGCGGCCTGTTCACCCATTTACACTGTTGCTAATGAGAAGATGTGTTTCTTCTTCTTCCCACTGCAGAGGCTGCATTTTTCCAGAAGCATTCTGTTAGCTAGTTAATATGTATTTGTTGTGTATTAGACAACTGATAGTGGGGTTCTCACCAGGAGGGGAGGAAGATGCCAGGAAGCGCGACTCATGGGAAGAACTGTCTGAACCACAAAATTCAGTACAGAGTAACAACTCAAGGAGATAGCCATGTTTGAACGATTGTCAAGACATGTAACAGGGGAGTTTACTTCCTGCCAGCATTTGGAAGAGAATGATTCCTAAGAGTGAAAACAAGTTGCAATTAGTGTTTTTGTGGTATTATATAACATGTGTTCTGTAGTCTAGAGTAGAGCAGATCTTGCAGATGCTTGCTGACTTCAAGCTGAGAGGACCATTCTAGCCTCTGCTAATCTACACTACCTGAGTACTAAGGGAATTATTTATGAGAGCCCTGCATCCCTTTTACACCACGTAAAGCGGTACATGTGTGACGCAGGGCTCTCGTAAAGATGTATAAAGCCCTGCAATGCCACACTGCATGGCTTTGAGTGGCATCATAAGTATACCTTACTCTGCGCCCAGAAGACGTTCCATGGGTGTTGTAGTGGATTTTCCTATCCAGCCCCCATGGAATTTGATGCTGCCCCAGATTGACAGAGTGATGTAAACCTGGGAAAGCATCAAATCGGTGTGTCTCCTGAGGTGAGGCGTAATGAGGAGCAGTATGGTATTTTCTCCTCTTTTTTACCTCTTTCCATGTGTGCTGCAATCTGCAGGACACATAGAAAGAGGAAAACGCCTCATAGGATTATTTTTGTGCAGGAAGGGGCCCCTTCCAGCACAAAAATAATCCTGCCTGCAATGGAGGCACCAGGGTGCACGGGTGCCTGCATTGATGCTAGGCACCATATTGTTAGCCGGCGCTGGCTAAAAGGACAGGACTCAAAGTGTCTCATAAATAGGGTGCGTTCCTGCCCTTTTGATTTTGCGTTGGGCAGCACATCAAAAACACTTTTGGCGCTGCCCTACGCAAAGTCATTGTAAATGAGGCCCTAAGTCTTTATGCAAATACACTCTTATTCTCTCATCAGAAACCTTCATTTGATTTTCTGAAGCTGACACCTTACCCTATTTTGCTATATTTTAATGCCATACTCACCTAAACCTTCTTAATTGAGACTAGGAGGTTTTCGTCTGTTGAACACCATTGCTGCATATTCTACATTTTATGTAATTCTTACCGAAAGTGTTATTTCATCTTATTTTGAAAAACCAACCGGAAGATTATTTGAATCTGTAATAATGGAAATAAAAATATGAATTCTTAATGAATTATTGATTAAACTAATTTCTTAATAAACCCCTTTAAACTCACTTCAATTCTCTTTGTCGTTTCTTATGAAGTCCTAGTTGGTCTTAACTATTTATGGCGATGAATGTAAATGATAGCTCTTTATCCATTCTTCTTGTCTACTAACAAAGGTCCAATGGCAGGGGTTGTATGATGATTACGCAGAATGGTTGAGATACAAGAATTCCCTCCATAATACTTGCCATATGGTATTTTTTGTTTTTTAAAACAATGATCTACCCTTGCTTTCTGAAACAGTTTTTTAACTGTCGTTTTCCCCCCACGCTGTTTTCTTTCCAAGTGACATGCTTAATATGACCTGATTTATTATGTACAGGGATTCTAGAATAAAATGTTCGTTTATTATTCTAGTTTAACCTTTACCTTAGACAAGTGATGAATCTTGCTGTTCTTTACTGTGAGTGAGGAGACATTTCTGTGAATGAGTTTTAATTATTGCTTGTTTGTTTATTTAACGTTTATTCCCATTCAATTATTTACTTGCTCCATTCCTGAAATGTTGTTGTCTTCCTGTGATGCGGTCGATTTAGGTCTGTTTAGTGTGCGGCACATTTATTTTGTATTTTCTGCTTTTGCAATTCTCCTGGGCTTTAATATTGAGGCCTGGATCAATTATTCAGCTTATTTGCTTGCAGCATATCGAAAATACTCAAAACAACACAATCCTGAAAAATCAACAATTAAGAAACTGAGGGGCATATTATCAAGGACAGGCGATACATTACCGCCACTTTTATCGGCAGGAAACTGCCGATAAAGCGGCGATAATGTCCTTGATAATATGCTCTATGAATTCCAATCGAAGCCCATGTTAGATGTGAATTTATAGAGCATATTATCAAGGCCAAGTGGCGATAATGTATCGACTGTCCTTGATAATATGCCCCTGAATAACAAGATAAGATCGCAACAAATCAGTTCTTAAAAGGACATAATGATGGACAATCAATCACAGAACGCCTCCCTGCTCTCAAAGAAAATAAAAAGTAGACAATATCATTCAAACGCATGTTCCTGGGAGCACATTGTTTAATAAATCAGTGCACACAGAGCAAAATTCATAGTGATCATTAATCTTGCGTGCACTGAGAGTCATTTGGGTTTACCATCCTGCCATTTGGTTGTGAGACTAAATCTAGTGGTATCTGGAATGTCACCCACAACGGAATGTAATTTGCTTAGATACAACTTTGCCATACTTGAATAAATTCCAGAGATATGTGCATAGCCTAATGGTGATCAGTAGTCGCTCGTCCATTGTGGGCAACTGGGCACCATGCCACTAGGTGGGCACTACAGCTCCATTCTCACTAGGAGCGTAGCTTAGTCACTGATATGCAGGTGATGTCAATTCCAAATTTCTCAACTAAAATTAGTGGACCGCCGGTGAATGGATGAGATGACCAAGGCTCAGTGTGGACTGTTTCCATGAGGAGCTGGGTCAATACCTATTTGCATTAGGTGGACCTTGTAGGAGAGTAGGGTCTGCAATCCCATGGCCACCCCAGATTTTTGCTTTTTGCTTCACTGGTTTACGACTTTCCCTAGCTGTGGGCCTGCTAATCAGACCCACAGCCTAGCTGTTCTCTCTCTAAATTGACAAGCATGTACCTTAGGTGCATTTACCAATTGGTACTGGGCCACCTTATCAGTCCCTGTACAGTATACCTTAGGTATCCAGGGCATAGGTGTACCCAGGGCCTACCAGGGGCTGCAGCATGTATTATGCCACCCCTGGCTGGCCACCCAAATCTGACACAACTGGCTGCACGACAGCTGGGGCAAGGTGGTGTAATTACCCCTTGCTTTAGATATAGTATTCCTATATCTAACCCTAAAATGGACACATATATTCCTATCAGTCACTCCTATGGCAGGCCTTATCAATCCTGAAGGCAGAGTGCTTGGAATTATGTGAGATGGTGCTCTGGCATGAGCTGAGCCCGTTTGCAGCTTGCGGAACCAAGTCCTTATAGCTGTTCCATGATAACGTTATACCATATACTCTTAAGTGCATTATGAACCTCGCGGTCAAATGCTAACTTTGGCATAGCATTATCAAAACATGTCGAGTAAGGTGTCATACGAATTGGAATACTAACCCCTCGCCAATTCTGGCGACGGGGTTAGCATTCCACCCTTCTAGAAGGGCACGACATGTGTGTAACTGTGAACCCCGTTTAAAGTTAACTCAAGCCTCAGCATCACAAAATGGATGCTGTCACCACAGACACAAGTCTGACCTCCTGCTGCTGGGAGTCCTTCCAGCGAGAGAGGCCTGGACAAAGGGTTTCCTGTCAGGGGCGGTGCCAGCACCATCCCAGACAGGATTTTGTGTATCCCAGGTAGGCAGGGCTGAGAGGAAGGTGACTGCAAGTGGCACCCCGGTCACTGTGCATATGCCAGCTCAAACCAGTTCCAGGGGCACACCAGCCCCTGAGCTGGGGAGAAACCGGAGAAAGGAGAGGGGTGTAACCACCCCCCTCCTGGTCCCACCCATGGGCAGGACCTAGTCGCGTGCCAGCCCCTTTTCTTAGAATAAAGGTAGGAGTGGGCACCCTTCCCAAATTAGATCATCTTGAAACTTGAACTACTTTCCACGAAAGGAACTCTTGCCATTCTCTGAAGACTCTCCCTTGTGGCTAAGGAGTAGCCACCCTGCACCAGCAGGCACCATCTAAGCGCTTGCGGTTTTCTGCATGTCCATCCTCCGGATCAAGACTGCCCAGCTCGACGAGACCCGGATTCCCCGCCATCTCTGACCTCTACCTGCATCATCAGCCCAGCTGAGATTCGTGGGTGCGACGAGACCCGTGGGACCGGCTATCTTCAAGACCTGCACGACGCTTAACCAGCACGACCACCGAGGGACCCTTGAGTGAGTGCACTGGGGTTTGAGAAGCCCCAACCCTAAGCAGCTCCAGCACCGAAGTCCAGCCCCCCAGCATCCACGAGATCGGCGTGGGGCCCTTCTGCTTCTTTGCTGCTTGCCACGTTGTCCGGTCACTTGCCCATTGGCTAGTGGCCCTCCTGACGACGTACCACGACGTTTTCCCCGCTGGTGTAGGTCCTCTAGACTGGCCCTTGCTCCTAGTCCAACAAGAAGTGCCCTGGACCCTCCAGGTCCACTCCAGACGCCATTTTGACTCCAACGCGTGGGCTTGCCTTTGCCAAGGTTTGTTGCTCCAATCTTGGATCCAGCATCGCCGACAGCAGACACCATCGTGGGACAGCTCGCACCTCCAGCCTGGACTACGACAACGCCTCCTGACCCGTGTGACTGCAGAGTCCAGCGTCCCCCACTCACCTGATCGCGGCGACTTCATCCGGTGCTATCCTGGTGCCCACACAATCACTGGCTAGTGATTGAGAACTGAGTCCCCTCTGCTGTCAGGTCGTCTTCTTCACTGATCCAGCCTTGGATCACACCGAACATCTTCACTGGTCGCCTGCCAGCAACATCTTCTTTCAGGCTCCATAGACTACAACAAGGATTCCCGACGTCTTTTGAACCCTATGCAGCCGCGGCCCCTGGGCTAGGTAACTCGAGCATTTCGGTGCTCCAGCACAAATTCACTACCCTAGTGTCCAAATCCTTTTTCGTTTTTAGTCTACCTAGTCGGATTCGTCCGGAAACAGTAACTTTAGAAACTGCTAGCATCCATAGACTTTGTCCCGCATCCCGCGTAAGAGTTCACACTCTGCACCCGGGTTCCCTAGGCCTCCTGCTCCTAACCTGAGGGCTCAGTAAGGTAGTCCTAGCGGTCCTGAAGCCTCTGGATCGTGTTACTTACCTGCTAGTATTTCGCATTCCACTTTTAAAGTATATGGTTTTTCGTGCCCCTCGGGCATTTGTGTAAATTGTGCAACTTGTAGTATTTTCGTAAGAGTTTTGTATTGTGCTTAGCTCCCTGACTCATAAAGAGTTCAGGGTAGACTTGTTATTAATAAATATCCTTTATTTTTATAACAACTTGTGTGGTGTCCTTTCACTTGGTGTTCAAGGGGTATATGTGATGGTAAAACAGCTGGCTTAACACGCCCTCTAGAGTTTAGCCTAAAGACTGCTCTTGTCCACGCTACTAGGATAGCTGGTCTAATAAGGTTGACTTACAACCAATCATCAATAAGGGTCGTTTGGAATGATACAAAGTGATCACTAGAATAATGAGCACTATGTATCAGGCCAACTTCTCACATTGGTGAGCAGCGGTTGGGATTTGAGCTTGCTGTTGTTTTACAATACACGTATCCTAAGAATATCATTTGAAAGATCACATAAGTACCAAGGTACATATAACTTAACTTAGAATACTCTGAGTTCTACTGAACCAGCTGTTGTAGTGTAACAGGGCTTAGCACACCCTGACTACAGTTCTAGCAAGGGATCAGTAGGTAAACCCATAGTGTAGGTAGGTGCATCACTTACACCACACTAGAAGCATGTCTACCCATGGAGGGTCTGTAGAGACTCCCCTAGTGGTTAGTGACCCTCCACAGGTCCTTTCCAGATATGCAGCTCTCAGTTTCCAGGAGATGAGACAATTGTGTACCTCCAGGAAATTGAAACAGGGTTCTAACCCTACCACTCCTTTTCTGTTAGGTCTCTTAGAGACATATGATGCTAGGAAAGCTACTCATACAGATGGGAGCATGCCAGCCTTAGAAGGTACCGTGGTGATCCTGACCTCCTTGAAACTGAGGAAGTAGAGGAGGAGGAGGATGAAGAGGTTCTTTCTGGGGATGAGGCAAACAATGGTCCTGAGCTAGTCAGCAGACTTACTAGGGCCAACTTAGACCTACATAGGGAAGGATCTGGGGGACCCCCAGTACTGACCCTAAGCAGGCCTAACTTTGGAGTTAGAAGAGATAGGTCTCATTCTAGGGACTCCAATAGATTTGTGCACTCTCATGCCTCTTCTCAGAGGAGAATGACTTCTCCCCAGAGGAGAATGACTTCCCCTCAGAGGAGAGAACATGAAGCAAGGATGAAACAAGCTAATCTAAGGATCCAGAGGGAAGAACTTGCCCTTGCCAAGGAGAAGCTTGCCTTTGCTAGCGAGCAACAGTTGAGTGGGACAGTCCCCACTGGTGGCAGCAATATCCCTAAGGATAAAGACAGGAGTTTTGATACTAGACACCTGAGTAAGATAGTGCCCCCCTTTAAACAAGGGGATGACATCCACAAATGGATGACTGCTTTGGAGAGGGCCTGCACTGTCCAGTGCATCCCCCAGAGTCAGTGGGCAGCTATATTGTGGCTCTCCTTTGAAGGTAAAGGTAGAGATAAGATCCTCACTACTAGAGCTGAGGATGCTAACAATTACCAAGTCATGAAGAATACACTGATTGATGGGTTTGGCTTAACAACTGAACAGTACAGGTTGCTGTTCAGAGACACCCAGAAAATTCAGTCTCAGGATTGGGCTGACTTTGTTGATTGTGCCACTAAGGCTTTTGAAGGCTGGTTACTGGGAAGTAAAGTTACTGATTACACAGGATTGTATAATCTAATTATGAGAGAACAAATCTTAAATAATTGTCAAAATCAGTTGTTGCACCAGCACCTTATTGACTCAGATCTGACCTCTCCCCAAGAATTGGGAAAGAAGGCAGACAGATGGGTCAGGACAAGGGTCAAGCAGCAGAACCAGAACCAGGGTGGTGGCCAAAAGAAAGCAGACCCCAAGGGTAATGAGAATAAGCAAAATGACCAGAAGTCTTCAACAGGGCCCCAACAATCTAAAGAGGGTGGGTCCCAGATTTCCCAGAATTCCCAAAAGAAGAAGAATAATGGTCAGAAGAAACCATGGTGCCAATACTGCAAAAGTAATACTCACTGGTTTAGTGAGTGCACCAAGAAAGGCCCAACTCCTACCACTACTGCCCCTAAGGCATCTGCACCCCTAGTACAGTTAGTAGTGGTAGTAATCCTCCCAAGGCTATAGTGGGGTTACCCTGGGAACTGAGGCGGGTTCTGGCTACTCTGTCCTACTCAGGCTGTTCTTTTTTGTACTGGGGACATGGATATGACCCCTACAATAAGTCCCAGTACTCTGGGCAAGTACAGGCAAACGCCTTTGATCAATGGAAAAATGGCTCAGGCCTACAGGGACACTTGTGCCAGTGTCACTATGGTGACACCAAACTTTTTGGACCCTGACCAGGTAATACTGGGTTCAGACTACCTGGTGACCAATGCTAGCAATGCCACTACCTCCCATAGTATGGCACTTGTTAACTTCTCCTGGGGAGGGGTAAATAGCCTCAAAAGGGTTGTTGTTAGTTCAGACCTCCCAGTGTACTGTCTTTTGGGCAATGATTTGGAATCCTCCTTATGGTCAGATGTGGAGTATAGGACTCATGTGGAAATGCTAGGTTTATCAGCACATGTCCTTGCTGTGACTAGGTCACAGGCCAAGAAATGCCCAGCTGAACTAGTGCTGGATCCTGGAAGAATGGACCAGACACTAACCAAGAGAAAGAGCAGTAGGGGTAAGGTTGACCCTTCCCCCCTGCCTCAGGTAGAGGATCAGCTCTCTCAGGAGACTGACCCCAAGACCCCAGAAGGAACTGTCCTAGAAGAACTTGAGCCTGAACAGGTTGAGTTTCTTGGGACAGAGGGACCTTCCAGGGCAGACTTGAGGCAGGGACAGTTAGACTGTTCCTCTCTTGAACCCCTCAGACAGCAGGCTGTTGCTGAGGCTGCAGGGAATGCTACAGGTGCCCATAAGGTATATTGGGACGATGGACTCCTATACTCTGAGGCAAGAGACCCCAAGCCTGGTGCTACCAGGAGGCTGGTCATCCCCTTGTCTCTGAGAGGTTTCCTTCTCACCTTAGCCCATGAAATTCCCCTTGCAGATCACTTAGGCCAGAACAAGACTTGGGACAGGCTTGCCCCACACTTCCACTGGCCTCATATGTCTGAGGACACTAAAGAGTTTTGTCGCTCATGTGTCACCTGCCAAGCCAGTGGCAAATCAGGTGGCACCACAAAGGCCCCCTTATACTACTACCTGTGGTGGGGGTTCCCTTTGAAAGAGTGGGGATTGACATTGTTGGACCAATGGACCCCCCAACAGCATCTGGGCACAGATTTATACTGGTGGTAGTGGATCATGCCACCAGGTATCCAGAAGCTATTCCCCTTAGGACCACTACAGCTCCTGTGGTGGCTAGGGCCCTGGTTGGAGTTTTCTCCAGAGTGGGGTTCCCTAAGGAGGTTGTCTCTGACAGAGGTGCAAACTTCATGTCAGGATACTTGACTGCTATGTGGAAGGAGTGTGGTGTGAATTACAAATTCACCACACCCTATCACCCACAATGCAATGGGCTTGTTGAAAGATTCAACAAGACCATCAAAGGGATGATAAAAGGGTTACCTGAAAAGCTTAGGCGAAGATGGGACATCCTTTTACCCTGCCTTCTGTTTGCTTACAGAGAGGTCCCACAGAAGGGGGTTGGTTACAGCCCTTTTGAGCTTTTGTTTGGACATCCTGTAAGAGGAGCCCTATGTCTTGTGAAGGAAGGATGGGAGTTACCTCTCAAAAAGCCTAAGCTTGACATAGTGGACTATGTACTTGGTCTCCGCTCCAGGATGGCAGAGAACATGGAGAAGGCATCTAAAAACCTGGAGGCCAGCCAAGAACTTCAGAAAGCTTGGCATGACCAAAAGGCTGTCCTAACTTTTTACCATGCAGGACAGAAGGTGTGGGTGTTGGAGCCAGTGGCCCCAACAGCTCTCCAAGACAAATGGTCTGGACCCCACATCATCATTGAACAAAAGGGAGAAGTCACCTACTTGGTGGACATGGGAACTCCCAGGAGCCCTCACAGAGTACTTCATGTGAATAGGCTCAAAGCATTTGTTGACAGGGAGGACATGGGCTTGCTCATGGCCACAGATGAGGGACAGGAGGAAGAGAGTGACCCTCTCCCAGACCTGCTCACTCAGAACCCTGAAGATGGATCAGTAGATGGTGTAGTCTTTTCTGACAGCCTCTCTGAGCATCAGCAACAGGATTGTAAGCAAGTCCTTCAATCCTTCAGACAAATGTTTTCCAATTCCAATTCCAAAGTTCTTTATTTCGGTCATTTAGACCATAAAAGATTCATACAAGCAATTACAAAAATTACAAATTAACAACACCATTTAAAATTGCATTACATTTTTAAAATACAGTGATAATAAGTGCATTTTAGCAACACCATTTAGAAGGTGCATTAAATTTTTTTAAATACAGTAGTAGTAAACTTCAGTTATGTACCAGGAGTAACAAGTGAATTGGAAATCGGTTAAATGCCCTATAAGAAAGATTATAGAGTTAAAAAAGGGATGTTTCTGATGGGGAGAAAAACATTCACAAATTCATCAATTAATTAAGCGGAAGATAGTTTTTTCCTTAACTGCCATGCAGCCATAATAAATTTGGCCACTGCAAATACAATATGAGGCAAAGTGCTTGTTTTTAGAATTCTATACACAGACAAATAGAACCTGGATCCCAGGTTCCTACATATAGGCACCAGCAGTATTTCCTGGGTTTAATATAGGCTGGGCAGAAGAAAAAAAGATGAATTTCCTCCTCATCATGCATATTACATCCAGGACAAACTCTATCCCCCCCCCCTTAAGCCAATTACAGGTGAAGGTTTTTAGAGGCAAAGTGCCTAACCTCCACTGTATGAACAGTTTCCTCGCTAGGATGGGGTATATAATGTCCATAAAATCTTCAAATTCATAGGAATTCTTAAATTCCAGAAAACGATCAGTCAGGGTGCCAATGGTGGTGGCGGACGTGAGAAGAGCTAAACTAGATTCCTTGTAGATTTGCACCAGATTTTTACGAGAAATGGTTCGACATCCATGCTCCGGGTCCTCCCATAGCTCCTGCAGTTTCAGCCTATACAAATCCTTTTTGACAAAGGCCAACCATGGGATTCTATCGCGTTTATTCAGACTCATCACATGGGTGAGATCATGCCTGTAATGAGCGAGTTCGCTGGTGGTCCATAGCCTGTGCCAGAATCTTAATGGCTTAGACTCCAATTCTATGGCGATGGAAGGTAGTCCCACATCTAATCTTAGAGGGAGCAAAGGTGTACTGCGAGGGAGTACCAAAAGGCGTCTTAGAAAATTATTTTCCACATTAGCCAATTCACTCCCCGCTCTATACCCCCAAAGCTCGCTGCCATAAGATGCAGCTGCCTTGGCTTGAGTTTTATAAAGCTCTAAAGCCGGGCTTATAGGTTTAAAGGTGGAAGTGTTCACGGCCTTAAGTATTGCACCTGAGAGTTGACACAACTTCAACCGGGATTTTGTTATTTGGGGTTCCCAGGAAAGATTCTCATGCAATGTTACTACCAGGTATTGAAAAGTTGTGACCCTTTCCAGACTAGCTTCGCCCAGGATGGGGTTTGGTCTTGTCTTTGTGGATGGGTTAAAGATCATGAATTTGGTCTTCTCAGTATTGATCTCAAGACCATGTTGTAAACAGAAGAGACCAAATCTATCTAGGATCCTTTGTATCCCCATCGGGGATTTGGAAAGCAGGAGGGTATCGTCAGCAAACATAATAGCTGGAACCCTCCTGCCTGCCAAGAGGGGTACAAGTATAGGTGGTCGGAGTCTAATACGTAAAATAGGAATAATCTCAAAATAACACTTATTCTTTTAGATGAAAAATTAACATTCTATCAAAGGCATCAATGTAGCTCAACAGAAGAAAAAACGTCAATGTGTTCAGTGCATATTTATTTAGCACATTTTATAGTTATGAACTGCATAAATTTGGTCCTCAATGGTAGGATAATATTGCAATTAATGCATTGACAATATCAGCGACAGCACATTTCTATAGAATAAGTAAATTCAAAAGTGTATCAATGCGCTCAAGGTGCATAGAGAAAGGGTATTTAGAAGGGATGGGTAAGTGGGGGTGAAAGTGGGGACCGGGTAAAGGTGGTGTGACTGAGTTAAAATCACAGTGAAGAATGAAAAAGCCTTTACAGCCTATATACAGATCTAAGGGTTCCAAAAAACAATCTCAAACATAGGTTCCGTATTTATACATTATTTAGTCCTATGTTTGGAAGAGTGAACAGTAACAATAGTCGACGTTTCGACCCCTGACAGGTACGGGTGATTCAGAACCTCAGGATGGGGTCTTCATCAGGACGTAGGGGTATAACAGGAGCGCCTATAAATAATACGAAAGTAATGAATGTATCTCATACTCCTATACACTAATTAATGCACTCGAAATTGCGTGAAACATTACCTACTTCGCATGAGGCCCGTTTGGGCCTGCAGCCTGGGGACCTTCCAAGGTTCCTTCCTGGTGCGAGAGGTCTGTAATTAAGTAAAACAGTGTAAATGCAGTGCGCTGGCCCACACTAGGTGAGACACCAGAAGCACACTGTAATCAATCGTAAAAGGGAGAGAACTTACTGGGAGCTTTTCATTCAGGATGCATGGAATTGTTGTCCACTGGACCAGCCGGTCCGTGGTGGAACGTCGTATGTTTCTGCAAAAGAGGTAGGGCACCACATTTTAGTAAAGGAGTTAATCTGTTAGGGCGCGCCAAAAATTCAGATTGATAGTCTCATAATGAGCGCAGTTAGAACGAGAAAAGGGGCCTTGTGACTCTAGAGGGAAAAATGGAGGGGAAATTGGGTCGCTGTATTATGCGTGGAACAGCATTATTCCCCCAACATCCCAGCGAGGGGTTTACTAGAAGGCGCAGTATCACGCGTAGGGCGTGAATGTCCTTTAGATCGATAATATTTAAAATATTTAAAGGGGCACAGAGCGAGAGGGGATGGTTTAGAGCTCGCGCGGTGTGGCCGTGTAAACTAGGCATTATTGATCTAAAACCCGGGGAGCCCGGGGTGACCGACCCGGTGTGGGCAGTGTCAGGGGAGCGGATGGCTCACTCTGCCGGTCTCAGTGTATTAGGGGGCTTGTTGGTAATGCGTGTAACAGTTGATGAACCGTAACCGCGGTATGGAAAACTTTCCGTCCTTGCAGGGGTATTAATCAGACACATTCCATAGACGTGGTGCCAAGAGGGGGGCGTCATTGTGGTCAACGTTGTCCAGGTAAGATATAACATTGTTGACAAAGAGGCAAAACAGGGTTGGCGCCAAGACGCAACCCTGCCTCACCCCTCTGCGAACAGGAAACCGTGACGACAACGCACCATCCCTCCCACACCTAACCTGTGCGTAGTTATTGTCATGGAGCCTAATTATGGCATGCAGTATTTGTGTGGGAACACCTAGCTTTTTCAAAACCTCCCAGAGCTTCTTTCGTGGGACCGTGTCAAAGGCTGACCTCAGGTCCACGAACACCATGTACAGTCTCCCCCCCTCTATCCTCACCGTTTTCCAATACAGGAGGACGAGGCGGAAGATCTGATCCATGGTGGACGTGTTTTTCCTGAAGCCAGCCTGAAGAGGGCTCAAGATTTCATTGGCCTCCATACAGTCCATAAGATGGTCCAGGATAAGGCGGGAAAAGAGTTTTTGGGGGACATCTATGAGGCTGATCGGCCTGTAGTTAGCTGGGAGCAGAGGAGAGCCCTTTTTAAAGATGGGCACTATCTCTGCCCCCAGCCAAGTACCAGGGACCCCCATGCCTCCCAAGATGGCATTGAAGAGAATTAGAAAATATGGGCCCCAGATCTCTGGATGGTGTCTGAAAAGATCACCGGGCAGTCTATCCAGTCCCGGGGCCTTCCCCCTTGATAACTTCTCCATCGCACCCACTACCTCCTCAAGGGTAAATTCCATACCAGCTGCAGAGGTGGGTAAATCATCGAAGGCGATATCCACATCTGTCAGCTGTTCGATCTCTTGATATAGTTTACCAAAATGCTCTTCCCACGCAGAGGATGCAATGTTTTGCTCTACTGCAGCTTTGGGTTCACCTGTGCCAAAATTTACCAGGGACCAAAATTTCTTAAGATCCCTGGATTCCAGTGCTAGGGAAAGCTCCTGCCAGTGGCTCCAGTCCCACTCGGACTTTGCCAGTACCAGGGCCGCCTTATACTCCCTCCTCAATTCAGCAACCCTACCCCTATCTTTACCTTCTTTAATTGCGGCAATGAGTTATATTTTTGCCTTTTTGCAAATGTTTTCTCTGACCCCCAGTCAGACAAACTGGTGCACACATGAGGTGGACACTGGAGACAGTCTGCCTATAAAGAGTAAAATCTACAGGCAACCTGACCACGTCAGGGACTGCATAAAAACTGAAGTACAAAAGATGTTGGAATTGGGAGTCATCGAACCCTCAGAGAGCCCTTGGGCTAGTCCTGTAGTTCTAGTGCCTAAACCTCACACCCAGGATGGTAAGAGAGAGATGAGGTTTTGCGTAGACTACAGGGGTCTCAATGCTGTCACTAAGACAGATGCCCATCCAATACCCAGGGCAGATGAACTGATAGATAAGTTGGCTTCTGCAACTTTCTTAAGTACATTTGACCTAACAGCTGGTTATTGGCAAATCAGGTTAGCTGAGGATGCCAAGGCCAAGACAGCATTTTCTACCCCAGGAGGTCATTACCAATTTGTGGTGATGCCCTTTGGTTTGAAAAATGCACCTGCCACTTTTCAAAGGTTGGTGAACCAAGTTCTCACTGGGTTGGATGACTTTTGTGCAGCATATCTAGATGATATTGCTGTCTTTAGCTCCACCTGGGAGGATCACCTGATCCACCTAAGGAAAGTTTTAGAGGCCCTGCAAAAGGCAGGCCTCACTATCAAGGCTACTAAGTGCCATATAGGGCAGAGTCAAGTTGTATACTTGGGCCACCTTGTGGGTGGAGGCCAAGTTCAACCTCTGGAGAGCAAGATACAGACCTTAAAGGACTGGGCTCCTCCAACCACCCAGGCACAGGTCAGAGCTTTCTTGGGCCTGTCTGGTTATTACAGAAAATTTGTCAGAAATTATGGAACCATTGTGACTCCACTTAATGACCTGACAAGTAAGAAAATGCCAAAGAAAGTTCAGTGGACAGTTAGCTGTCAGAAGGCATTCGATGACCTAAAGCATGCCCTGGCTGGCCCCCCAAATCTGACACAACTGGCTGCACAACAGCTGGGGCAAGGTGGTGTAATCACCCTTTGCTTTAGATATAGTATTCCTATATCTAACCCTAAAATGGACACATATATTCCTATCAGTCACTCCTATGGCAGGCCTTATCAATCCTGAAGGCAGAGTGCTTGGAATTATGTGAGATGGTGCTCTGGCATGAGCTAAGCCCGTTTGCAGCTTGCAGAACCAAGTCCTTATAGCTGTTCCATGATAACGCTATACCATATACTCTTAAGCGCATTATGAACCTCGCGGTCAAATGCTAACTTTGGCATAGCATTATCAAAACATGTCGAGTAAGGTGTCATACGAATTGGAATACTAACCCCTCGCCAATTCTGGCGACGGGGTTAGCATTCTACCCTTCTAGAAGGGCACGACATGTGTGTAACTGTGAACCCCGGTTAAAGTTAACTCAAGCCTCAGCATCACAAAATGGATGCTGCCACCACAGACACAAGTCTGACCTCCTGCTGCTGGGAGTCCTTCCAGTGAGAGAGGCCTGGACAAAGGGTTTCCTGTCAGGGGCGGTGCCAGCACCATCCCAGACAGGATTTTGTGTATCCCAGGTAGGCAGGGCTGAGAGGAAGGTGACTGCAAGTGGCACCCCGGTGCTCACTGTGCATATGCCGGCTCAAACCAGTTCCAGGGGCACACCAGCCCCTGAGCTGGGGAGAAACCGGACAAAGGAGAGGGGTGTAACCACACCCTCCTGGTCCCACCCATGGGCAGGACCTAGTCGCGTGCCAGCCCCTTTTCTTAGAATAAAGGTAGGAGCGGGCACCCTTCCCAAATTAGATCATCTTGAAACTTGAACTACTTTCCACGAAAGGAACTCTTGTCATTCTCTGAAGACTCTCCCTTGTGGCTAAGGAGTAGCCACCCTGCACCAGCAGGCACCATCTAAGCGCTTGCGGTTTGCTGCACGTCCATCCTCCGGATCAAGACTGCCCAGCTCGACGAGACCCGGATTCCCCGCCATCTCTGACCTCTACCTGCATCATCAGCCCAGCTGAGATTCGTGGGTGCGACGAGACCCGTGGGACCGGCTATCTTCAAGACCTGCACAACGCTTAGCCAGCACGAGCACCGAGGGACCCTCGAGTGAGTGCACTGGGGTTTGAGAAGCCCCAACCCTAAGCAGCTCCAGCACCGAAGTCCAGCCCCCCAGCATCCACGAGATCGGCCTGGGGCCCTTCTGCTTCTTTGCTGCTTGCCACGTTGTCCGGTCACTTGCCCGTTGGCTAGTGGCCCTCCTGACGACGTACCACGACGTTTTCCCCGCTGGTCTAGGTCTTCTAGACTGGCCCTTGCTCCTTGTCCAACAAGAAGTGCCCTGGACCCCCCTGGTCCACTCCAGACGCCATTTTGACTCCACCGCGTGGGCTTGCCTTTGCCAAGGTTTGTTGCTCCAATCTTGGATCCAGCATCGCCGACAGCAGACACCATCGTGGGACAGCTCGCACCACCAGCCTGGACGCCGACAACGCCTCCTGGCCCGTGTGACTGCAGAGTCCAGCGTCCCCCACTCACCTGATCGCGGCAACTTCATCGGGTGCCATCCTGGTGCCCACACAATCACTGGCTAGTGATTGAGAACTGAGTCCCCTCTGCTTTCAGGTCATCTTCTTCACTGATCCAGCCTTGGATCACACCGAACATCTTCACTGGTCGCCTGCCAGCAACATCTTCTTTCAGGCTCCATAGACTACAACGAGGATTCCCGACGTCTTTTGAACCCTATGCAGCCGCGGCCCCTGGGCTAGGTAACTCGAGCATTTCGGTGCTCCAGCACAGGTTCACTATCCTAGTGTCCAAATCCTTTTTCGTTTTTAGTCTACCTAGTCGGATTCGTCCGGAAACAGTAACTTTAGAAACTGCTAGCATCCATAGACTTTGTCCCGCATCCCGCGTAAGAGTTCCCACTCTGCACCCGGGTTCCCTAGGCCTCCTGCTCCTAACCTGAGGGTTCAGTAAGGTAGTCCTAGCGGTACTGAAGCCTCTGGATCGTGTTACTTACCTGCTAGTATTTCGCATTCCACTTTTAAAGTATATGGTTTTTCGTGCCCCTCGGGCATTTGTGTAAATTGTGCAACTTGTAGTATTTTCGTAAGAGTTTTGTATTGTGCTTAGCTCCCTGACTCATAAAGAGTTCAGGGTAGACTTGTTATTAATAAATATCCTTTATTTTTATAACAACTTGTGTGGTGTCCTTTCACCTGGTGTTCAAGGGGTATATGTGATGGTAAAACAGCTGGCTTAACACGCCCTCTAGAGTTTAGCCTAAAGGCTGCTCTTGTCCACGCTACTAGGATAGCTGGTCTAATAAGGTTGACTTACAACCAATCATCAATAAGGGTCGTTTGGAATGATACAAAGTGATCACTAGAATAGTGAGCACTATATATCAGGCCAACTTCTCACAGACCTTTGGGGCTGATTTAGAGCTTTCCAAACAGAGTACTCGGTTGAAACAGCACTAGAATAAATCGTCCACCAAACTCAAGGCATGCTGGATTTTGAGTTGAGCAAACTGCAAGTTTTACAGCGACAGAGTCACATTTATTATGTCGATGTTTAACTTCCAATGACAGCCTGACGGACTAGGGACCATCAGAAATAAGCCATCTGATTTTACGATGGTTGGATGGCTTTATTTGTATTGCTTGTCATGGGACAGTAAAAAAAGAAAAGAAAAATGACATCTCCACCATATGTCTTTAGATTTTTATTTCTCAAATCAAACTCCCACTCTAGGAGTTTGTTTTTGAAAAATATAACAACTCGGAAAAGTTAGACCACCGGCCTTTATGTTTGGCCATCAAACTCTTCTTCATTGACAGGAACCTCTATGACGGCAGTTCCTGACAAATGTACAGAGAAGTTCTGCATGGTCGGCAGACATCTATTCATTTTGCAGGTGGAGTAAAGGCTGGGTGGCACACTTAAAGTCCTCTGCCACCCTGCCTGCCTTTACTCTGTTTTCCATAGCCTACATCAGGCCCTCTGTCTACAGGTGCACAGTTGGTGAAAAACGATGGGTTGGAATGCTACGCCAAGCAATTGTCAGTAGTTAGACTATTTGGTCTAGTGGTGTGGCTCACTGGTTAGAGGCGGCAGACCCGGAAGCAGAGGTCAGCCCGGGACCACGGTTCGATTCCCGACGCGGCAGGGTCTTGGGCCATGGTCAGCGGACTCGATAATTCTCGCCTCGGTGCCTACTTTAACCAGGGGTCCCACTCAGCAACTCTGGGCAATAGCTTGCTTAATCTCCACTAACGGCCCCATGAGCGCCGGGGATGCTTGTCTTCACCTTGGAGATGCCCAGGAGGGACCATCTCACAGGGAAAGCCAGGATGGGTTCCCCAGCGGTATACAGCGCCGGGACGCCCCTTTGCTGGGGCAGCTGTGCGCTTTACAAGTATACGACATTTAACATTTAACATTTAACATTTGCAAGCATTACTCCCATCACCTTGAGGGTGTTTGAATGCCAGTAGTATGCATGGAAGCCTTAGACTGAGGCAACTTTCCAAGCCTACTACTGCCAATATTTGTGAATATAAAAAAGAAGTACATTTGCATCCATTCAAGGATTACTTCTGTGGGTGCTGATATACTAATTGCTAGGTAAACCAGTCCCTGGCAGATAGTCAATCAGAAAGAGTGTGGATTGCATAGGGCAAACAATGTGAACATCAGTGAGCAAGAGTTAGTAGAATTTCTAGCATCTCATCTGACAGTCGTGGAGCAAAAACAGCAAGCAGAAAAAAAGCCATTGGATAAAAAGAGGCAAGAAACAAGCCAATCAACTGCTATGGTAAACTAAATAGGAGAAACTGACTAGTCACACGTCACTGCCAAACATAGACCAATGTGATGAAGACGAGAAAGAAGCCTATCGAAAGGCAACAGCAGAATCGGTTAACACCAGTGTGGAAAAAACATTGCTAAATTTCGCACTGACTGTGCACCAGGACCAAATAAAAAGCCACAAGCAGTTTTTAAAAGAACTCCAGAAAAAATAAATTCTAGAGTTCTGGGGAGGTTCAATAATCCACCCCATTTTCAAGAGAGGGAAGAGGAACATGCCAGCTAACTATGAACTGATGTGACATCAGTTGCTAGTTAGTTGACTGGTGGATGTTAAAGCTAAATGTTTTGCAGGCTTATTGCTGAAAGATCCTAAGACCTGGGCTGATGAACTAGGGCTAATACCCCATAACCAGATAGGGTTCCAGCAAGATCAGGGCAGCACCTCAAACTTGATGGCAGTTACAATTCTTATAGCATGGGCTGTCCATTCACATAATCTTGGTCAAGTCCCTGCAAAGCTGCTAAGGGCAATGACACTTTTGTATACAGACACTTGGATAAGGATAAAACTAGGTGATGATAGGTCTTTATCCAGGAAGATTCACCCCACAATTGGGCTGACAAAAGGGTTTATTCATCACCCCTGTGAAAGTAAGACGGTAAGACTCTTCAGGTAAGATTTTAAGTTTCTTTAATCCACCAAGACGGAGCAATGAACAACTGGACCAGACGGTACCAAAGGAAGGCAGTAACTGTCACTCTCTCGAGCCTCGAGTTCTCGAACCTCCTGAGGGGAAGATTCTTTGAGACACGGAGAGACAACATGTAAAGAATAAACCCAACACGTCTTCCTCCTATGCAAATAGAATTACAAACAAAGATAATAAAAAAGCATAATACAACTTTATGGCAGAATATAAATTCAAACATGCTAATACATTTTTTATAAGCGAGTACATAACATAGTCACAAAATTTGTTGGGTAATCGAGATGTATTTGAAGAAGGAATACGGTTAATAGAACTCTGACGTATTTTACTCTGACTAGATTTTAAATCATGGGGAGACTTGGGACCTGAGATCTTGTTTTTGTTCCATCACTCTCCTTCCTCCACTTATACAGCACTCTTGTTAACTCTAACAACTGTTTTGAGATCGGAGAACTTTGATTCACCCGTAGGTAAAATTCGAGAACATTTAACTCTGACTTGATCACCCACTTTTACAAACAATTCTCTGGTGCTAACTTGGACGGATGTGTTTTGTGCTTCCACTCTTTTCTTTTCTACCTCCTTTATCTCCTTTGTCTTATTTGTAGGCAAATCAAACACACCCACCCACTTCCTCAACAATTTTGACGATGGAATGCGACCTCTCAAAAGAATAAACAGAGAAACTTCTGTATCTGAATTGGGAGTGGTGCGTACAGCCCACAAAAGATTTTTTATTTAATTTTTGCAATTTAATCTACTGGCCTTAGACAATTGAATGTTGTCTTTGATCACTCTATAAATCTCTCGACAAGACCATTACTTCTCGGATGATAAAGTGATGTTTTGGTGTGTTTAATACCCATAAAATCTAAGAATTTCTCAAAATCTAAAAAAGTAAATTGACAACCATTATATGAAACTATTTCATCTGGAACACCTTCCCTGGCAAAAAGGAATTCAAGGAATTCTATTACACAAGCTGTGGTAAGAGTTTTAACAAATTTTAATTCTGGCCACTGACTGTGATAATCCATCATAACTATACCATATTCTTAAACACCGTAGTCAGACAGTGACAGAGGACCAATGATGTCTACAGCCAATTTTGACCAAGGCTTGAGGTAACACTTACAGCTTGTACAGGACTAGGGACTGTTACTTTTGACTTGTCACTTACAGCACAAGACAAACAATCTCTTACAAAGTGTTTGACCTCCTTGTCAGAACCAGGCCACCAAAAGTGCTCCCTGATCTTTCTTTTCATGGCCCGCATCCCAATATGGCCTTCATGAACCAAAGTAAGAACCTTATTTCTCATGCTCGTGGGTACGACCAAAAGGGAAGACCGATATATGAGACCAATGGTGATAGAGAGCTCAACAAACATGTTTACCTTTATTGAGGACATCGTCATGGGAATATTCTCTTGACCAACTTGTGCGAATCACCTTCATGAGTTTTTTGATGGTTATATCTTAATCATACGCCTCCCTCCATTCGCTTTCAAGAATGGCTCCATTAGGATACGACACACTGTAGCAAAAAACGTCAGACTCACACTTGTTGTCTTCACAATCACTCACTTCATGCATACTGCTGAGCAATCTGGAAAGGCAATCTGCCAAAATATTCCGTATTCCTAGAATATACTCAACATCGAAATTATGTTCTAAAAGTCTGTACTGCCATTTGGCAATTCGTGGAGTGGCTTTATCTCCACCTGTGGTTGTAAAAAGTTGGACTAAGGGTTTGTGATCTACTCTTACAGTGAATTTAGAACCACATAAATATTGCTTAAAATGGACAATGCCCCACCAACAGGCTACCGCTTCTCGTTCGCTTACTGAATAAGTAATTTCAGCACCTTTAAGACCCCTAGAGGCGAAGGTCACTACTTCATCTTTGCAATTTCTATGTTGCATTAACACAGCACCAAGACCCTTCTGACTGGCATCCGTCATGATTATGGTGTAATCATTAATGTCGAAGGGTTTGAGTGGAATTGCATGGGCAATTTCATTCTTAATTAGATTACATTCTTCATCACATTCTGGACACCATTTGAAAACCACATTCTTTTTAAGGAGGTTCCTCGTGTTAAATGTTTTGGCAGAACAATTGGGTACAAACCTAGCATAAAACTCAATGAGCCCCATGAAAGACCTTAACTGGTCCTTGACACTAGGTGTACAGAAATCCTCAATGGCTTTAACCAGACTGGCTTTAGGTTCAACACCCTTTTCTGATATTTTATACCCTACATAGTCTACAGAAGTTACACTGATTTTGCTTTTTTCAAAACTCAAAGTGACACCTTTTCCTTGTAAAATCGAAAAAACTTTATGCAATCTTTCATTGTGTTGTTCTTGACAATATCCATACACTAAAACATCATCTTGGAATGCCATTACTCCAGGAATGTCTTTGAACATGCTTTCTACTATCCTTTGAAATACTGCAGACGCAGAAGCAAGTGCGAAAGGCGTGCGTTTATACTGATATAAACCTTCTGGGGTAATGAACGCTGTATAGTGTCTGGACTCAGGGTGTAGATCGATTTGATGATATGCCGAAGTCATATCAAGCAGACTGAAACACTTGCCACCCTTCAACGTAGATGTCGTCTCAGTTATGTTGGGCAACTGGTGTTGATCAACCCAGATGAAACGGTTCAAATCTCTAAGATCAACACACATTGCAAACTTTGGGCACAATAGGTTTAGCATTGTTGAGTTTTTTTGATTTTGTGTTTAAAACCTTTGAATAAACCCAGCTTATAATAAAAAATATCAGGATACATAGATTCCCATGTTCTATCTTTGATACATTGTATACACAACAAATCTTTCTTCAGAATGACTTGGTGAGGATCATTGGGATCTAAAATAATCCCTATATTGCCTTGATCATGCCAACCTAGCAAACAGGAATCATCTTTAGCTATATAATCTGTACCTTGGGCATTGTTACTTTTAAAACATAAATTAGTCTGAAATTCACCCAGCAAATCAATGGTTTTACCACCATAACCAACTGGACGAACAGTAGAATGTTTCAGAATAAGACCTTGGGGTCGAAAAAGTTCTTCCCAAACTTTGTTGCTTATTAGAATCAAAGGAGATACTGAATCAGCTAATACTTTGACATTAGTTCCATTGATGGTTAAGGTGCAACAGGTCGTTTAGTTCCCATATTAATGGTAGAGACAACATCTATGCATTGTGATTCAGTTATTAAACAGATTTGATCTTCATCGCCTGTAGAAGATTCTCCTGAAAGTTGATTGACATTGAAAACTTTTTTAGATGATGAACCAAAATTCCCAGATGGTTTGCTGTTAGATCTACAAACATTTGCAAAATGTCCTTTATTTAAACACTTTGCACAAATTTAGTCACGAGCAGGGCAGAATCTGGCATTGCCAAGGTGGGTATTGCTTCCACAACGATAACATTCCCAATGTTTACTAGTGTTATTGTTGCTGGCTCTTGCGTGTTCTCCAGGTCCTTCTTGACAAAGTTTTTCTTTTGAAGATTTGTATTTACTCTTTACTGCCATTACATTATGTGTTGAAGACTTTGGATTAGAGATCAACATCTCCTCCAGGTAAGAAGTGGAGATTTCTATTCTTTTTGCTATTTCCAAGGCTTTTTGTAAAGTTAAATCAGGTTTTGATAAAAGAGCCTCCTGGATTTTTTTGTTGATGGTTTTCTCTACTAACTGATCTCTAATCATTTCTTCTTCAAAATTTTTGTAGTCGCACAAACCTGCCAATATTTGTAAAGCGCATACAAAACTAGATGCAGACTCTCCAGTAAGTAGTGCTCGTTTATAACATTTATGTCTTTCTAATATGACATTTTTGCATGCCTTGAATCTTGAGTCTAAAGATTTGATGGCTGTTGCATGTTCGTCTTCAATGCCATCACCTTCACCTTCAATACATAAAACCAAAATCTTGGGAATATGTTTAAGGATATTGCGTCCTTCAGTACCTAGACAATGCCTTAAAATTGCAAACTTCGTGTGTGTGAAAGAATGACTGTCGAGGGCATCCATATATACTTCGAAACTTTCCTTCCATTTCTCCCAATCAGACTCAGGAGAGGAAGGATTTGGTGAAAACGCAGACGGTGGGACCAAAGAATGTTGCATGCTGAAAAGATTAACAGAAATTGAGACAAACAAGAAACACAAAGATTAGTGCGTCTCCAAAGATTTAATATTGAAACACAACAAAATATGGATGTAACGTGGTACTGAAAATTGTACAATCAATTGCTGTGCCCCTCAGCGAATGAGAAGTGAGCTGAATGCACGAAATGTTGAACAATAATGATTTTTTTACCAGAAATTATGAAGGATTTAAATATGCATGCTGTGCGTATCAGTGAGTAAACTGTGCGCATGAAATGCTCCTCAAATATTAATATTAGTTATCAGGGTATTTGAAATTGAATAAAATGGCTGTGTGCATCAGCGAATGAACAGTGAGCCTCAGTGTCAACCAGAAGTTATGAAGAATTTAGATATACAGGCTGTGCGCATCAGCGAGTGAACTGTGCGAGTGAAATGCTCCTCAAGTATTCCTTTTAAAATTTAACAACGAGGCTGTGCACATCAGCGAACGAACTGTGTGTGTTAGTGTTAGTAACTTATTTGCAGCTCCGCGTATAAACAGCTGTGTGCAAAACGCTGTCAGGTTGAAATGGAAACTGATGCAATTCAGACTTGTTCAAAATGGAGTCACGTAACGTCGGGTCGTGACTTGAACAACGTATTGGAGGCATGCAGCGTACAGGCAGCTAGGAACGATGTTGTAACTACGTCACAAAGGAGATTGCTTGAGGCAGCACTATGCAGCGCGCAGGGAGTCTTTTTTAATGATAAATAGTATTAAAATTCATATTTTCTCACCGCAAACACGCTGGAAGGTGTGGTTTTCTTCATTAAATACATTTGAATTTCAGGGTGATTAGAGGAGTTCTTTAAAGGTCCTTACGTTGCTTCGGTTATCTGACACAACTGTCAGTGATCTGCTTGGCATGCGTGGACGTCTTGGTGGGTGTGAAGATCGTCGCCAGTGAAAGGAAGACGGTAAGACTCCAGGTAAGATTTTCAGTTTCTTTAATGAACCATGACAAAGCAACGAACAGCTGGACCAGACGGTACCAAAGGAAGGCAGTAACTTTTACTCTCTCGAGCCTCGAGTTCTCAAACCCCCTGAGGGGAAGATTCTTCGAGACACGGAGAGACAACATGTAAAGAATAAACCCAACACCCTGCCATTTAACCTATATATATCAGACCTTACATTAATACTGGGCCTTGTCAACTCACACCTGCCGAAATTGGGAGAAAGATCTGTGTCCAATTTATTATATGCTGAGGAATTGGTGATGCTGTGCAAAACAAAAATGGGCCTCCAGCAGCTGTTCAATAGACTAGATGACCCCACCAGGTCCAGCAAGCTTGAAGTGAATCAGTCAACATCAAAAGTAATCATCTACAGGAATGGGATGAACTAAGAGGGCATGGCAGCTGAGAATTGAAAACATAAGTAAAGTACCAGAAAATGAGTGGCTACATGTTTGGATCAACGCAAAAGGAAACCTGGCAAGGCAAAAATAATTGATTTGAGACTAACCCCAGGCCCTGCACTGTGCATTAATAACTGCCATGAAACATCAATGGAGTTCCACTCTAGCCCTAATCCTCCAGGTCATGAAGGTGACGCTAATGTCATCAATAACCTAGAGGAGTGAAATGATCCTGGGAGAGGATGCAAAACTTCTCAATGGCTTGGTGGTTAAAACATATACATCTATTTGTTGCCTGCTAGAAATAGCTTCCCAGCTCAAGTACATATAGAATTTGGCCTACTTAACCTACTCATAGCCAGAGAGCACGCAATCCTCATTCTGTTTCATAAATTGAAAGAATAAAATCTAGTGATTTATGATAATCTTACCCGGAAAGAAATTACAAGCAGACCCAGCAATTTACCTCACTACCACTTCCTGGAAACAGCTTTAGACACAATCTAGGCAAGGGAGCTATGGAACCTGCAGGTTACTCATGCAGATTTAAAAAAATCTATTACCATCAGTGCTCACATGCTTAACAAATTACAGGACAAAAACACACTAGCGTGACATAACCACGCCTGGATGACGATAAACACCTACAGCACAAAAGGACTGCAGACGTACATGAATTTTAATTATTCAAAGTACATCAAACACAAGTATATGATGTTTTGGTTTGGGGGTCTTTGATGGAGCAAGGTTTCATACTTAAAGAAACTTCCTTAAATTCAGTCCTCCAGAAATAACATATAACAAATTAATCAACATGTTTGTATTTACTAATAACTGCATTTACACAACATTTTAGTATCTAGGGGAAGCTTGTCTATGTGCTTTTACTAACAGTAACCCGAGTGTCCTAAAAGGGCCGCCTAAAACGAGGGAACTTTTTTTACCCATGCGTCTACTATATCTACGTAGTTTGACGTGCCTTTGCTTTTGGTGGGAATTCTTTGCAGCTGCGTAATAGCATCTAAGATGGCCTCTTTAAACTTCACATGCTAATGCATATGCTTCTGCTTAAACTAAACGTCGTGTGTTTTGCTTAACTGCTAATTCAATAGTAAAAATAAAGTAATGGGGTTAGAGTAGAAATAAGTGGTATACAGTGCATTAATTTATTTTCATATTTTAACGTGTTTTTCTTTGACTTCATTAATAGCTCATATTTGGGCCTGAAGGATGCCGCAAAACTCCATCTTGAATCGATGCGCGTGCGCATTTGAACATTGAAAACTTTGAAGCTGTCATTGAATGGCCGTCAAGTCCCATCTTACCCACGATGTGCTTGAGAAAGTCACCTTTTGACCCGAAGAAGGACAGAAACTGAAATGAAAAGAAAGTAAAATATGGGCTGGAACATTGATCAATTACATCGAATGGAAATCATCTCATACTGGTATGGAGTGATGACCTCTCCTCGTCTTTTTGACCAATCAAATGAAGGGAATACACATATTCGCAACATTGGGGGGTGGTACATACCCTGGAAAATAGTATAACTAAGGTAGGTTTAGTTAGTTAGATTGTCCGACTTGTCACAGAACTGTCACTGACCCAACGTATGCTGAAGAAGAATCGTGGATGCCGCAGACCTCAGAGGGCTGGTGGAGCACTCTGAAAGAAGAATCAGGAGATTGCTGAGGGAGAAGACTCTGTCATCTAGAAAGGGAACAAGAGTAGCTGCAGAGAGGAGTGTCTAAAAGTAAATTTGCTAAGTCTCACGAGATTTTTGCTTTAATAATTAATTTCTCTGTGTTGGTACTTCGCTGGCAAAATATTGCATTGATAAAGTGTTTAAACGTTCCCGACTCTGTGGTTATTTCATGAGAAAAATAAATGTTATTCTATACCTATTATTCTAACACCTTTGGATCCATTAGACCTAAGAATTAGAGTATAAGTCACAAGGATTTGGTAAGTCAGGTATAAATTATTATACAGTGAATAAAACTTCTGATAGGCATGTATTAACATTAGATTACCGGTTCAAAGTGTGAATGTTAATGGGCCCAGGTGAGTATGGTGTTCTGAACTGGTAATCTCGCGCCATCACCTGTCAACCCAAGACTACCTGCCAAAGTGGCATAGGCAGCTGCAGACTTCAACTGCACACTTTACAAGTGGATAAATAAACTCTTATAAATGTTGTATGTCTGTGCCATATGCTTCTTAGAGACCACAGTCAGTTATTGCACAAGCCTTGTAGCAATCTGAAGATGTGGACATATAGTCAGGCTATTATGAAGGCATTGAACCCAGCCTACACAGCTCTAAATATTAGACTGGTAAAATTCCTGTCTATACTAGAGGAAAGAATTTGGCTCTAGCAGTTTTAAAAAGAAATGTGTATGCACAGCACAAATGCTCTTTACTCCAGAAGGACAGTGAACTTTTATTAAATTGCTGTGGAATGTATTTTATGTTAATGTGAAATGTCAAAATGTTTTGCTGTTTCTTAACCTGTGAATTTGGTGATTTACTGTGATTGTTTTACAGCACACAGTTCTTGTAATGCCTTTCTACTCTCTTTCATTCCTCAGTTATTCTTTATTTAAAAGATTTTAATTAATAAGGAAAATACACAATCTTTGCTTTGTGTACAGTCACTGTATGAATTTAAGTTCCTAATCGAAAAAATAGACAATTTAAAACCTCTTAGTGAAATCAGGACAATGAGAAGAGCCAACACATACATAGAAGACTTAACTCAAGGCCCCAAGTCCCAAATACCAAGCCAAGAGTGCATTTATTTGGCTGGGCATCACACGCCAAACCCCCACCTGAAACTACACCCATAATTCTCGCTGTTCGATTCAAAGAAACAATGTGGTCAAATTGTTTGTTTATATGTTTTTGTGGACGTCTGCCAGAGAGCTGTACTGCCTTTTAAGATAATATGTCTGTGAGGAAGGCAATTGCAGCAGCACTCCTCTCATATGGGACAATTCATAGAAAACAAGCTGAGCTTGCTTCAGGCAGTGGAGAGTCATGAAAATCAATCAAAAAGAGGCTTGTCCGTCATGTGTGGTATGCCATATCAGAAGTAAGGAGACAGAAAAGGAAGATCAAGGATCTGCCCCTAACTCCATCTTAGCTTTTCTTTGGGCAGGTTTGCAGTCTAGGAGAGTCATAGGTGGCCCACAGCACTCAGGCCCTCTCCTACCCCCACCAACCATGCCTGCAACCTCGGCATCATCCCAGACAGTGATCTCTACATGAAGCACCAGGTAAATGCAGTAGCCTCCTCCTGCTTCCACACCCTTCACATGCTTCTGAAGATTTTCAAGCTGATCCTCATCAGCGCTAGGAAAACAGTGACTCAAGCCCTCATCACCAGCTGACTAGACTACGGAATTACACTCTACGCTGGAACCATCACCCATCCCCTCAAACAACTACAGACCATACAGAACACCACAGCCAAACCTATCCTCAAACTGTCCAAACGTACAAGCATCACCCTCACCTCAGAAACCTCCAATGGCTTCCCGTCCAGAAGAGATTCCAGTTCAAGCTGTTGACCCTTGCCTACAAGGCCATTCACAACAACAGACCATCCTACCTCAACCACTGCCTGACCTTCCACCAGCCGACTAGGCAACTTCAATCTTCCCCCTCACCCTTGCACACATCCCCTGCATCCAGTGGAGCTGCAGTGGAGGTCAATCCTTCCCCTGCCTAGCTGCCAAATTCTGTAATGACCTCCCACCTCACCTCAAAACCACCAGCTTCAGGAAGGAACCCAAGACCTGGCTCTTCGACTAAGGGTCCCCTTACCTCAGTGGCTGGATACCCCTGGTCTGCCTGTATAGCCTGGCCTGATGAGCCACGCTATACAAATTCCGATTGATAGATTTATTGATTGATTGATTGATTGATAGGCCCTTGGACCTCACAATGACATCAGAAGCTATAACTCATAACAGCTTTCTGAGTTGTTCTCTGTTTCCTACTGCACCTACATAAGTCAGCCAGGGTAACTGGAGCATGCATGTGGATGTATGTGTGGATGTATGTATTTGTGTAGGAATTAGTGTATTAAAGCTTAGTTGCATTTAACTTTGTGGTACAGGAGTGGGTAGGTCATGATGCTCCTTTCGTTAGTGTTTGGCGCTGCCTCAGATTTTCAAATCCTTGTAAATCTTGGGCAGTATCATAAAGCCATGGCTATTGCATGGGAACACCCACAGCAACACCCATGACACGCCCCTTTAACCCAAAATACTGCATAAAAGAGGGCCATATTTACAAGGCTGTGTAAAGCCACGCAAAGTGGTTTTGCGTGGCCTTGAGAATATGGACCAGCACACAGCGCCGCCGGAAGGTAAAGAAAAATGATGCTCCAGTGGCGCTAGAGGCTTGTAAATATGCACCACAATCATCCCTGCAACACAGGCACACTTTTACAATGGTGTAATGGTGCATGCACTCGCACACTGCTGCTGTTTCAGCATGGGCACAGGGGAAAGCACAGGGGTGCACCATTTTCCTGTAAAAATGAAGCATCCCTTCGCTTCTGAAAGTACGCACTTTGGTGGAGCAAATTAGGCTTGCGGACCAGCGCTAGGCTATTTCATTGTAAATATTCCCCATAATCCATTTGAGATCCAGTGTTTGCAGTGGTGTTTGATTAGTTTGAGTTCCTCCATGTACTAACTGACCTGGGGTCTAGATCTTGTTGAATTGCTGTATTGCATGTAATCAGAGCATTCTGTGATTTAAACATCACCCATTCTCACTCTACTCAATTCACCTCAGAATATGCGTCTACCTAACATAATGTAGTATTATGCCTTTGGTATCCAGGGTCTTTTTAAAAAAAATGTACTTATGGAATTATTCATTGATTGACTCCCACTGTATTCTCTGATGTAAATTAAGTAAAACTGATGTTCATGGAGTCCAACAGGTTTTGCATTTTATTGTTAGTTCAAATAATACTCATTACAAATTACTAAAATCAGAAGGTACCTCTAACCATAAAGTCTATCTGCCATCATCCACATCTTTCAGCAACTTAAATTATGCATAAAAGTCTAATAACGGACACTCAAAAAAGTAAACTTTAGTCTAACTCTGCATGTTAACCATGCCTCAAGCAGATTCTTTCACTACACACAGAGAATTTAATAACTAGGCCATGCTAACAAATGAGGCAGCTAGTCTTGCAGTAAATGACATATTACATAATTAAGGCCTTCAGACAGGGAAAAACAAGGGAGGAAGGAAGAATTTCTAAGTTATATTTCATAAATATTTTACACATATATATTGACTTTCCTTTTATTAGCAACATTAATTCATTTAGGCATACACACATTGACAGGCAAGAAAGGCTGCTAAATAGTAACACATCTTTGCATATTTAGATTAGTAAAACATAATTTTAATAAACATTTTATTATTAAAATATTCTTGCTTTTCTGCTTTAAAAAACATTGTATAGAGCCCTATAAGGAGGCCAACGCACGCAAAACAGATCAGATTAAGCACATAAAAGGCACTGTCCTAATTTTTAAGATCAGGGTAAAAGTAAGAACGATAGAAAGGGCACCCCACCAGGTGCAGTGCCAAATCTCTGCTCAGCCTATTATGGATTAATTTTAGTTGGCTCCCAAAAACCTGTGTGAACACTTTACAGAACATAAGTAGGGAGCATATCATGCATACACATGAGCCCACCAAAACACACCTTTCTCTTTATGCAACCAAACAGTATAAAACACACACACACACAAACAAATAATGGAACAACATACAACGACTAAATACAGTTGCAAAGGCACTCCTACAAAGCACACCTATTATCATACTTTAATTAGAAAATTTCCTTCAGCCATAAGGCAACCACATATTCCCTCTGCATTCGGGAACAATTACACTATATGCAATTTGAGTGCACATAGTAAAAGGTAGTAATACTGTAGCTTGAAATCACGAGACAGATGCAGTGACCACTCTGCAATATTCAGTAACAGCAGTAAACAGCTCTCTTTGTGAGGGGGGGCATGGCTTCCACACCAAGCAACATGGCCTGCAGACCCCTGAGCTCAATAGCAACGTGGAGCAACACATTTGTTTTTAGCCATCTCCAGTATGTGCCTGTTCAATTGGGATTCACCTTCATGCTCTAGTTTACCGTTGCATTGTTTTTAACCAGCTGGAGTTCACTGAGGAGGATACCTGTGTGCACCAGAGTTGTGGCGGTGAGTCCAGTCAGACGCGAGCACCCGCCATTTCACCAGTACGCCGATCACTTTGTTTCACCATCCGCAACTTTGTCTCGCTATGCTTGGGCCAAACCACATCGTTCTCTTATATGCCTAATGAATTCAACACTTGCAGTATTTAATCTTTTTACGTTTGAAGGCTTTCTTCTTCCCTGGCACTACAGCCATGAATTTGCATTATTTACAAGAGGCTGCCATTTTGTCAGCGCACTGCTAGTACTACAAGTTTTCTGTGGAATACCATTTTGTATAAACTTCTCAGCAGAGTCCCCTCTACAGCCTGTTACCTAATTGTCAATACATACAATGTAGATATTTTTCTTCTGCTCTCCTCATTGAGTTATTCCATAACTTTGATGCAGCAGTATATCGTATTGAGGGTTTGATAGTACATGCAGCAGTTTCTTTTCAGCTTTTTGAGGTCAAGCTCTCGAGACTTCTTGTATATTTTAGTATACTTCGTTGTGGGCTTAAAGCCCACCCACTTTCTTTCATTTGTTTGTTTCAGTGACCTTTAAAAATCCTTGCTTGCTAGTGGTTCATACTGCCTCATTGTCCCTCCTTTTTCACTTTTGTTTCACCCATGGAGCAGTGACCAAGTACTGTATCTTTACACTTTGGTTCTTTATCTCTTGGTTTAGGGTACTACTTTATCATTTCTTCACTGCTTGTGTTACGATGTGGGTGCTTCAAGCCGTTAGCTACTTGCAGTTTTATTGCAGCCTTCGTCCCTCCCACCTCCTTCCATGACGCTGACATTCTTTTGTATTCATCCCTAAGGCAGCTCCCAGGCTCGGCTCGGACTGGATGTGCAATTAATTCTTGTTGCTTTAACTCTGCCCCTTTTAATTTCCTTTCTCAATCAGCCATAGCCGGCAAAGAGCAGCTGCTGTTCTTTGATTGGAGTTGCTCTAATGGGGGTGCTCTCCTTAGGATGACTGCAGGCGCAACATTAGTATCAGCATGATCCCACAAGCCTACATTTGAAAACAATGCCGTGAATGCAACTCACAGTTTATTTAGACAGATATTTCCTGTGAATAATGAGAAACAGGCACACTAATGTACATAAAAAACACTGCAACAGGAGATCTGGGCCCCACAAAGACATACTGGCATTTCCTCCTTAATGGGTCACTCAAAACTGCCCTCACTCTCTTCGTCTTGTCCTTCACGACCTCATCTCCCTGCATTGATACAAGCACCCCAACCAGCAGGAGCCATTCATCTTCTTCAGCCTGCTGTGTATTTCTGTGATCATAATTTATTTATTTGTTTTTGAAGTTCTAAAAAGCGCAAGCTAGGTCCACGGGCTTCAGAGGCCTGTACAAGAGAACAAGAATATTTGGTTACAATCCTCACTTTAACGGATAAGCAACTAAGAGAACACGCATATTCAGCATATGTGTTTACTTCTGTGTTGCTATTTTAGTAAGACACAGTTTGCTATCATGCCCTTTGCTTCTGCACCAAGTACTGCCCCATTTCTGCTCCAGTACAGAAATGCATTCTTTGGACACCGCATTCCTTGGAACAGTCCAAAATGGCTGGTCAAGTGAATGTGTGCCCTGAACTAACATAATTCACTGAGGCATAAAAATTCCCCAAAGCCCTGCTTCATTACATCATCGTCACCTTCCTGTTGTCGCTAGCCCTCTTATTAGGATTGTTAGTTTGAACTGGAGAACTATGTGGTGAGTCCCTTGCCAGTGAAACAATGACTAATTTTAAAACGAAACACCTTCCTGGAAAGGGACAGGCTTCAAATGGTCTTACTAAAGAGGCAGCTCTTTTTAGTGTAAACTGTAAGGGTAGTCAGCATCGAATGCATTCTTAAAACATGTTATCTTGCCCCATTCTAGTTATTGCCCCAGTGGTACGTTATAGAATCTTCTGTTTCTTAATGCCCTGCTCTCACAGTTGTGTTACATACACTGCGCCTTTTTATGTTTTGTAAATACAACCCCTCACCTTTCTTCCTGTGTGCACATCTCTCTTCCTCCTATCCCCCTACCCTGCCTGCCTAAAAGTGCTTAGGTGCACAGGAAGCAGGTCAGAAAGCCCTGGCCTCACGCAACCCTTTCAACCACCACTCTGTCATGGGGTGCTGATGAATGAATATTTAAGGGTCTTTTAGGCAGAGGGGCTATTGTATAGCAAGAGAAGTACACCGCCCTGCCTTTTAAATGCCTCGCCACAGAGCTATTGCCAAATGGATATGCACACAGGGTGGCGGCTACGGGTGCAAGGGGGAATTCAATCTCTCCTTACTGTATAGGAGTAAGGATTCCATGCAGCCAGATGTGATATTTGGGTTCTGAATCCTTTTTAAACACTTGTATGCTTTCCTTAATGCTGCATGTCATGTTGAATTTCAGGTATTTATTTTGTGTGTGTGCTTGACCAAGACTGACAGGCACATGTGGTGGTGAAGATCAAATGCTCTTGTGGCACGTCTAAGGTAGCATGTTCTTGCACAACTACTATGACTACGTTTATTGCCCTTGATGTGTCTTCATTTCTGCCCGGTGGCTCTATGTAATGCATGTTACTTTTTGCCAGCTCCCCCCCCTTTTGCCAAAAGAACATTGCAGGCGGAGATTTTTGAGCCTGTTAATTGTTAAAAACAAAAATAAATGACACAGAATGCCACATGCCTTTCTTTGCTGGCTTTAGGTGTCACTAATCCTGCGTGGCAACTTGTGTGTGTGTCTGTGTGTTGCTACAAACCCCTGTGATGTTGTTCAGATGCCTGTCTACCCTCCCCTTGCATTTTACCAAGGCTCCAGTGATGTCAGCCTTCAGATACGGACATTACATATGTGTATGTCAAACTGAAGGCTCTTGTCATATTGGAATTCACACATACAAAGTAGGTGCCTGTAGTCAATTTGGGCATCGATGCAGGCACCTGTGATGTAGGGTGTTTATATTTTCCTGTTACATTATGTGTAGGAAAAAGGGGGCATGCAGACTCGTGTGATATTGCATTTTCATGGATTCATGTTGCTACTGTGTGTAGTAGTGGAGGGTGTCATTTTTGCTGATATAGACTAGTACTAATATAACATAATGCTCAGGTTTTCCAGGGCTGAGGAAGAGGCCTTCCTAAGTATTTCTAATAATAAAATGCTGCCGGTCTTGTCTCTGCAGTCCCTAATCTCTTCAGCACATGCTTATTTCCTTAAGATTGTAAGCAAATTAAATGTTTTTACTTTGGCACTAAGAACAGGAATAGTGGCTTCTTGCACAATCACTACACTGCAGTACACATGCAAGATAAAGGTTTCTTTCTGTTATTTATAAAACATTTCATAGTAGGGAGGTGCAAAAGTTATTCTGTGTACAGACCTCGAAAATGTGTATAAGCAGTCTAAAACTAGAGAGATTTTACACCATTGGCATAACAGCATGTTCTACAAAATCTCTAACTAGCATAATTACACTCCACATACTACCACTCAACACTCTGCTCAATGTCACATACATATATCCCATATAAAACCACTCTATGCCACATAGCAACAATCCCCATAAATACACTCCACGCCATCTATATAATTACAATCAGCATCATTTCACTCAACGCCACACAGTTCCCCACCACACAATTTAACTCCACAATATTTCCATTCCATACCACATAATTTGACAACAAAACACATAATTCAAATCAACAACACACTTACACAATATACCACATACATCCCATCCACACCAGAGAATTCCACATTATGCCACAAAATTCAACAGCACACCACATAATTAAACATTACTACATACCACTCCACAACACAAAATACCAATCCATATAATTACACTCCATGACACACAATCTCATTCCACATAATTCCAGTGCACTTAATACCACATAGTTACTATCTATATATTTCTACTGCTAACCATGCCAAATAATTCAGATGCACAAATCCGCTCCACACCACACTATTCCACACCATACAATTCTACAACTAGCAATTCCAATTCAACCCGCATAATTGCACTTCACATCACAGACATCTACTCCACTCCATGACACATGGGTATATCATTTACATCACCAATAGCTCTAACTCTCGCAAAAGTGAGACCTATTGGCTTTGTCAATGCGTCTTCCTTTGGTCATCTATCTGTTTTATTGACTGAGGTCACTGTGCTTCATTTTATTAACTACACTTTCTACTTAACACCACCATCACCTTGTGTGGGCAGGATCAGACCTTTCCAGAATATTCCACATCATTCTAAACACCACATCAAAATGGCTAGTGAATCTAGCACGAAACCTAAGAGGGCAAAAATGTTCCTCCATCTCCTAATATGTCTTCTATCAACCTGGTCTTGAAAAAAATTCTTGATGAGATGATGTGTCTAAAACCTTTTTTGTGCTACTAATGAAAAACTGCAACAAATAGAGGACTGTTGGATCATTATGGAGGGTAGAATGTTTTAAATGAGGCTGCATCTTAGCAATCTTCAAGATGTGGCCACAAAAATTCCTTTTCTTGAACAAGAAATTCAGAAACTTCAATTCCATAGAGAAGTTCTTGAAAACAGAAATAGATCAAATACTCTTCGTTTATATGGAATACCGGAGAACTTTGAGAGATCTGCCATTCTTATCTTCCTGAAGAAATTTCTACCTGATCTTCTTGATCTCTCGAATACTCCTCCTCTTAACATTCAGCAGGTACACCATCTTGGTCGTCCTCAAACTAAATGTTCCAGATCTAGAGGTATTATCATGCTATATTTGGAATTCACAGACCTTTGCGTGTCATGAAAGCTGCCAAGGAAAAGCATCACCTCATATGGTCTGGCCACAACATTTTCATATCTCAAGACCTCTCTAATGCAATAAACACCAGAGAAAGGAGTTCCTATTAATCGTAAGGGTGGTGTAGTTATTTTATGTCATATATCACTAAATGTCTAGATTTTCTCACCTGAATGTGATACTAATAGGTGATGGTTATTCGTCACTGCCACTGTTCATATTAAACAGATCTCTTTATTTAATATTTATGGACCAGTCAAACCTGATGCTAATTACTTGCATAGCATTAAAATAAAACTTGCTTACATTAACAATCCCAACATTATTGTAGCTTGTTATTTTAACCAATGATTGGACCCCTTTTCTAAAATAAGATGTAAATGTCGATTCGAACCTGGCAAATACCATAAGGCATGTCAATCATCCATTAACACTCATCCATTGTTTGATGTGTTGAAAATGATTTTTCCAAATTACACCATACCATTTCCAAAATTGACTATAGTCCTCATTTCTGCCTACACACTCCTTAGAAAATGGTTCCATCTTTGTTTCAGATCATGCCACTGTTTTAACTTCTTTTGATTTATCCCTCAATAACTCTAAGATTGGCCATTCGAGATGTAATACCTCCCTGCTATGGGACGACAATTGTATTAAAGAAATCAATGTCTTTATTAAGGATATTATTTCAAATTAACCACTTATTGACACTTACATGCTGCTTGCAATCATTTAAGGGCTGGGCTGCTTTCACCTGCTTTACTTTCCTGGCGCTGGGCGCTCTCCCCCTGCCCTGTGAGTCCCCCCGCTGCCGCTTTGCCTATAACTGCGGCCGCCGAGTGGGGGACTCAACTTCCTAGGATCCTCGGCGGCGCTCTTGGACGCCGTCATACCTGCGCCCGGAGGCGCTTTAAACATCGTGCAGCCCCGGAGGAGTGGGTGCTGCTTGCAATCATTTAAGGGCTGGGCTGCTTTCACCTGCTTCACTTTCCTGGCGCTGGACGCTCTCCCCCTGCCCTGCGAGTCCCCCCGCTGCCGCTTTGCCTATACCTGCGGCCGCCGAGTAGGGGACTCAACTTCCCAGGATCCTCGGCGGCGCTCTTGGATGCCGTCATACCTGCGCCCGGAGGCGCTATAAACATCGTGCAGCCCCGGAGGAGCAGGTGCTGCTTGCAATTATTTAAGGGCTGGGCTGCTTTCACCTGTTTTACTTTCCTGGTGCTGGACGCTCTCCCCCTGCCCTGCGAGTCCCCCCGCTGCCGCTTTGCCTATACCTGCGGCCGCCGAGTGGGGGACTCAACTTCCCAGGATCCTTGGCGGCGCTCTTGGACGCCGTCATACCTGCGCCCGGAGGCGCTTTAAACATTGTGCAGCCCCCGCGTTGCGGGTTCGCGCGCGGGTTGCGCCGGGCGAAGCCCGGGCATAGGGCGGGCCCTCTTAGGCCCTCAGAGGCCAGAGGAGGCCTGGCTTGGCTACCACCTCTATTGTTAATATCTCGTCAAGGACCTTGGACTTCGACTTGGACTACTACTCCAGTAAGCGGTCTTATCAGAAACATATTGACTGACATTTTAATCTATTTCTGTTTTCTTTGAACACTATATGCCTGTTAGACTGTTCGGGGTATTTGTAAGGGTTTAGTGTGGTCTAGTTAGGATCCCACTGCCTCTGTATGAAACATGTCTTCAACTCCCCATAAAGAAAAAAACGTATTACCTGGAGGAGGTAACAAGGGAACGCTAGATAGTTATGTTATTAGGGTTACAGCAGGTATCGATAGGGAAATTGTACTTGCCGAGAAACGGGCCGACAGACGCCGCTCAGTTGAACTAATAAAGAACAGGCGCTCATCTTTGGGTCCACTACAACTCGTTATTTCACCATGTGCTGGTACACGTGTTAATACACCATCTATATGTGAGGGACTTTGGGAACTTGGGGAAACTCTAAATGACAGCATCCATTACTTCTTCAAGATATAACTTTTTTACCAGATGCAAGTAATGAAATAAATATAACTGTTTCTGCATCTCCCTGTAAATTGACACCAGAGGTAGAAGTTCTGACAGACTCACTGGAGTCAACTGTAGAGTCTGCCCAAAAACGTAAAAAATCTCTAAAAAATCCTCGAGCCCAAGGTCCACCCGCGAAAAGGAGAAAAAGGTGGAGTGGTTCTCAGAGAAATAAGTTCATACCAATTAACTACCATAATTCTAAGAGCTCTTCACCTAATGTACCCATAACACCTGCCATATCTATCCCATCAGTTTTACAAGAAAACGTAACACCATCTACTGATCTTATGGAAAGTATGGAACATTTAATTAGGTCTCTCATACTGCCATTGACGGAGAGACTTAAAAGATAAGCTCAGCAACTGGAAAATTTAGAGCAGTCAATTGGGGAAATTAAAGGGGCTGTCAAGGATTTACCAAAGTCCCGTTTAGTGTCTATGACTACTGGTCTATCTTCAAGTAGCACTACCCAAGTGGAAGCAAAAACCTCTAAGCAAGTTAATTTGGAATCCTCGACATTACCTCCTAAAATAAAAAATGTTAAAATCAGTGATAAAGAAGCTTTAACTGGTGTAAAACAAAAAAACCCAGGGAATCAACAAAAAACAAAAAACTTTGAAATCCCTGATGAGGTAATTCTTCCCAAGAGGCGCAATGTAGAATTGCCTCCGGAAGCAACTCCTTTGGTGGTAGTTCTCACTGGAGTGCCTATTCTGGAGAATAATAAGAGAGAAGATCAATATCAGTTAAAAAATAAAGTTATATTTTAGTTAAAACAGAACAGACCACTCCCCCCAAATTTAAATGGAGAAATTCTACATGTGAGGCGTCTCCCTTGGCTGGGACACAGAGTAAAAGACATAACGGGGGATATAATTATAATTAACTTTAGAGATGAAAGAGTAGTTAGATACATCTTAAATTGTAATCCCCAAGATGATAGTAATGTAATTACACCACATGAACTGCCCTATTTTTACCCCAGAGCTCTAGCGGCCCTTGGACCTAATCTTAGACCATTATTTCAATATCAGGACGATCACATTAGGCCCTTATTCCTACAACAGAATGATCGCTTTGGGGAATCATTCCATTCATCTCATTATCAGGATGTCTGTCTTAGGCCTCCATTCCAACAGCAGCTAGATCATCCTAGGTACTCATCCCAACTTCAGGTTAATTATACTAGGCCGATATTTCAACATCAGTATAGGCACTTTAGGCCCTCATATCAAAATCAGGATGATATGACACCGTACTCACAAATAAGCCAGCCCTGGGAATACCCTAAAAAGAGACATCTATGCCACCCATCCCGGCCACAAAGGGGAAATTCGGGATATGCTCCTGTATTGATAGGACCGAACCGGTTTATACCTCTATCTGGTTTAAACGATTGTGATTGACTGGGTGGTGGAAAAGATAAAGCCATTCTGATACACATAGATGCTCTGCAAGGGAGGAAGTTTACTGTAATACAAAATCAACTAGACCGTGTAACCAAGGGAGATAGAATAATAGGGACAATGTATGATCAATTAGACCTTAACATACAGGAAACTGTACCCATTAAAGATGCTATACATGACATCTCACCTGTGGCAGTAATTATTATTAGGGATTACAGGGGCTCAGAGTTAATGTCAATTGGGAATAAAGAGTTAAACTACGAGCAAGAACATGCTGGCTTAGATCCCGTACCAGACGTACAGGGGGAGACCATTAACAAGCAGAAATCGTTATCAAAGCAGAAAGCACCCTGGGAGCGGGGTGGTCTGGTGAGGATCGTCTCCTGGAATGTATGTGGACTAGAGAGTAAAGTGCCCAACACAATCTGGGGAGACTTTATCGAAAACATTGACATCCTATGTTTACAAGAAACATGGCTTATTAATGAGAAACATCTTTTAGGCTTTAAAACTTTTCACATCCCTGCAGTTCGTTCCCTGTTTGGGAGACATAAAGGAGGAATTTGTATTTATATTTCCAACTTACTAAAAATTGTTAAAATTACTAGAAATTATTATACACACTACTATCAGATAGTCTCAGTCACCCTTAACAATCGGGTTGAGCTACTAATAGTCAATTTCTATAACAATATAAATAATAAGGAGTTTACAGGGGTTTTAAGTAGCTTGCTGGGGGAATTAAACGCCCAGAATTTGTCGAGGGGGGGAAACAAAATGTTGGTCTGGGTAGGGGATTTTAATTTGAATATCTGTGACCAAGAAAACTGTGTATTTCAGGAATATGGAAGGGGGGAATATGTGAGCAGGTCCCACTTTATTCACTCCGATAAAGGAGAGGTACTAAATAATATTATGGCAAATTTTGACCTTGGCTTTGCAAACTTAATGTGTACACCCAAGGTAGAATTTAGTGCTATGTTTTTAGCAAGAGGATGTCACTCCATTATTGATTTTATAATTGTGTCAAATAGTTTCACACATTGTGTAAAAAACTTTGAGATACCAACTATTGTTATAAGTGACCACCTTCCCCTTAGTTTGATCATAACCACAGAAGAGCTAATTAGTACCACTACTATTGAGTCACTTACTTGGACTCAAAACATTACCATAGCTCTCTACAATGGGTTAACACTTAAATGGAGCACTGTAGACTCGGTCAATTAATTTAAAGAAATAATAACCTTGGCCCTTACAGATATATTGGTGTGTCTGGATGAGAACTCTCGAGAAGAACGTACCTTGGAAGCCTTTGGCAAAATCACAAGGATTATCCAAGATAATCTAACCAGGATGCAGAGAGATAAGCCCAATAAAGGGGTGGGTTGGTTTGACTCTGGGTGTACCAAGGCGTATACCGCTCTTAAGAACGCCTTGAGTCAAAAACCAAGGGATCACGAGGCAATAAGAGACTGCCGGAAGGTATATACAAAGGCAAGGTGTCAGCGGAAAAAAGAAACTAAGGACCTAGCGTGGCAGAACCTGTTGACTGCCTCACAGGGTAGAGATCCCAGGGCCTTCTGAGAGGCAGTCAACGCACCATTTTGTAGCAAAAAGGCGGTAGAAAGGCTGGAAATCGCCATAGATGAAAAAACCTGGATTGATTTCTTCTCAAAGGTTTATGAAAATAAACATGGACCCCCCACAATAGATGAAAAACTAATAGGGTCCCCGCTGACAGGGGGCAATTGTCATCCTATTACTATGGGGATCACCCTGCAGGAAGTACAGATGGCTATACAAGCTAGTAAAAATAATTAAGCCCCGGGACCGGATGGGATCCCCAATGACATTTTTAAATGTAATATAGATCTATGTAATATAGATCTCTGTACCCGGGTTCTTCAGGCCTGTTGTGCAATATGTTTTATTGGTACCTGGTCAGAATTGGTTATTATACCAATATACAAAAAGGGGGACAGGGAGTCCCCATCAAATTATAGACCGATCTCTTTACTAGATTCCCTCATGAAAATGGCGGGGAGGGTGGTCTTAAATAAATTACAACTATGGGCGGAGGAACACGATATTTTGAGTCCTGTACAGTATGGCTTTCGTGAAGGGATGGGTACAGTAGAGCAGGTTCTAAACCTCGTTTTGTTACAAGCCAAATACACTTGGGCTAAAGAAGGTCAACTATATGCCATCTTTGTTGACCTATCCGCAGCTTTTGGCTGCGTGATACATTCTAAGATGTGGCAAACTCTTGAGGAAATGGAAGTTGAGCCTGCCATTGTACTCTTCCTAAGGCAGCTGTATACAGGGGCAACTGCCAAGGTTAGATATGGACTAAGGGTAGAGTGCACTGGGTCCTTCAGTATAGAAAAAGGGGTAAGACAAGGGTGTGTATTGGCCCCCTTTCTCTTTACCCTTTATACGAACAAACTTGAGGAAGAACTGGGTGCTTGCAAAATAGACTCCCCCAGGTATGGAAGTAACCCAATTGTATCACTACTGTACGCAGACGATGCGGTATTGATGGCGAGAACTAAGGTGGGAGCGCAGAAAGCCCTAACAAAATATCTTGAATTCATGAAAGAAAGGGGTCTCATGATGAATGCTAAAAAATCATATGTGATGCGGTGTGGGAAGGGACGTGCAAGTTGTAAAAACCTTAAGGCATCGGGACTTGTAATTGAGCATATCAAAACTTTCCCATACTTAGGGGTCATAATTGAGGGCTCTGGCTCCAGGGGGCCCGAGATTAAGAATAGGACCCTATCTTTTAAGCGCACTATTGGAGCACTAAGAAATGTTGCCGCCAAGTTGGGCAAAAAAAAACCTGAAATCATGTTAAAGATTTATATATCTAAATGCAGAAGTGTTGCATTGTATGGGGCAGGGATCTGGGGGTATCAGGACACATCGGCGATTCAAGTTGAAGAAAATAACTTCCTTAGATACCTTTTAGCTCTCCCGAAAGGTACCTCAGTTTTTAATTGCCATCAGGAAATGGGGCTGGACTACATATCCGATTTGATTAAATTACAACCGGTTCTACTCTGGCGCAGAGTATGGGCCTCAGAGGCCCTTGTTCTAAACCAGGATGTAATAAAGGATGTCATGGCCCTTGAAAACGTAAAGCGCATAGCCTGGCTTGAGTATATCAGGAAAATATTTATAGATATACAACGTCCTGAATACTTTAGCAATCCAGTCTCAATCACGAACATCTCGAAGTCTGAATTGAAGAGGCTATGTATGGCTCATTTTGAACTCTTAAGGTGTGTAGGAGAGATGACGAAGAAAACGGTTAGTGAGCATCAACTATCGCTGACTACCTACACAATCCAGCCATATTTGACCTTATGTAACTTGGGCTTTGATCGATTCATTTTAACAAGATTTTGGTTTAATTTATTTCACCGGTTAGTTACATTCCCAAGTAAAAATGATTGGTCAAGAACCCTAGCTCCTTGCCCATGTGACTGTATATCGGTGCAATCCACCTTTCATATAGTATTGTTTTGTAAATTGTATGAGAGTGAGCGTAAAAGGTGGATCAAACAGTATCTGAAACAAGGTGCCTGTCGGCAATGTCGCCCTGCGTTTCTAAGCCTGCAGCAACTGGGAAACGCTACTTGTACCATGGTGATGACTGGATTTTTAATTTTTTTTTTAAGAAAACAGAATTTAATGATTAGCGAATGTACCTTAAACTGATTTAATACTGTTTTAACAAAAGGTTTTATTATGTATGAACTGTATGTATATATATATGAAATGTTGCTTTTATGATTTTATGTAACAAAAAATCGAATAAAGCTAATCTGAAATCTGAAATCTGACACTTACATTCCTAATATATGGGATGCTTTTAAAGTCTCCTTATGAGATTTTAGTATTGCTAATCCATCCAATTCCTTACATTGCTTCAGCAAATTAAAGCACTTGAGCATACTTACTATATGTCTAAATCTGTATGTCTAAATCTTTCTCTGTTTTATATGAACTAATTACAGCTACATCTAATCTCAATAAACCTGCTACTATTGATGCAAGGTAGATCTTACTTCCAGAGAGGTCAAAATAAGGCAGGTAAAATGCTGGCTAATTACTTCAAAATTAAGTCACAGCGTAAGAATATTGGGCCTGTTTGCAATGAATTTATTAACACCATCTTGACCTCTGATTCTGCTATATAAATTGTTTTACAATCCTAATACAATTCATTATACACAGAAAACATCATCCCCTCAGAAACTGATATTGAAAAAATATGGAATGGTCTCCCTAGTCATCCCTTTATTCCGGATACCTTCAAACATTCATTAGAAGCTGACATAACCCTTCAGGAAATCATTGATGCAATCAAAACCCTGAAAATAACTAACGTTCCTAGCCTTGATGGATTCCTATCAAGTTAATTTCCTCCTTTTTATCTTGTTTTGCCCCCAAGTTATTAGCGCTTTTTAACTCTTTTCTTTTGAATTCAAAGGCTAGTGGCTCCTTTCTGGAGGCCCTGATTGTCGTCATCCCCAAGCCAGATAAATACCAATCCTTTATAAAAAACCATCTACCTATCTAATTTATTAATTTTGATTGCAAAATAGATGCTAAGATTCTAGCATCTCTCCTAGAAACAGTTTTACCCCTTCTTGTCAAACCTGATCTGTCTGATAGACTTTGCTGCGGATAATGCCAGCATGTTCTCAAACATTTTCACTTTGGCTAAGAAATATCTTACTCCCTTGCAGCTATACCTCTAGATGCTGAAAAAGCATTAGCGTGCATCAATTGACAACAAATGTTAACACTGTCCATTGGTTTGGCTTTGGGCCTAAATGTATTTAATTCATAAAACTATTATAGTATGTCCCTCGACCCAGTGCTTTTGATAAAGATAATGGTCACTTCTTCCCTTTCTTTAATTTGAATACAGTTACCAGGCAAGGTTGTCCCCTCTGCTTTTTTATTATTTGTCTAGAACCCTTTTTTGAAAGCATCCTCTGTAATTCACTTATCTCTAGATTTAAACTCTCCTCATTTAAGACTAAGCTATCGCGTATGCTGATAATATTATCATTTCCATGCCCAAGCCCCCATCTTCTCCAAACCCTTTTTTGCAAGAGATCAATTTATACTCTAAACATTTCAGAATACAAACTCAACTTTTCCAAGACTGAAATTTTACTATTGAATTATTTGTGTTATCAGTATATGTTTCCAAATACTAACTTTACATGGTGCCCTTCCAGAATCAAAACCTGGGTATATGGGTTTCTCCTACTATTTCCAATATTATTAGACTTAATGTTGACATTTTAAAATACAAAAGTTACTCACATCCTGGTCTCCTTGTCATCTGTCATAATGCGGCAGATTAGACACCCGTAAAATGATGATTGTGCCTCAAGTCCTTTACACACTTTCAGTGTTACCTTTTAAAATACCTAGTTGCTTTTTTTCACAGATTACTCTATTCGTTCCAAATTCATTTGGAACAACAAACATTCACGCCCCAAGAATGAAGGTGGTGTTTGATTTCCTGATTTTAAGCTAAATTATTCTGCTTTTGTAATTCGACAATTTTACGCCTTAAATAAAGACTTTCAAGACTGTCCGATACCACGATGGATTGTATTTAAACATTTACTACTGAAGGATTTTTCATTTACAGATGTGATTTATATGTCTAATAGCTGTTTTTTTCTGAAAATCTAATTTTAAAGTACTCTCAGCTTTTATTTTATATACAACATTCTCAACTGATCTTAACTTTCAATAATGCGTTCTATCCTCTTTAACAGCGTCAGCTGACAGGGAATGGGGGTTGCGAGACAGGGGAAGTGGTGGAGCAGAGGGAGGAGGAGGGGCAGGGGGGACAGTGTAACAAAGTAAAAAATGTAAAACACTTACCTCCTCATGATCGCCGTCTCTCCTCTGCCATTGCTTTCTCTTCCTGCTGAGTTTCGGAAGCAGGAAGCAGGAAGGCTCCCCTAAGCCAATTACAATGCAGCAATGCAGTGTTGTGATTGGTCTGAGCACGGTGGTTCGGTACTCAGATGAGGACTGGGAGCCTGGGAATGTTCTCCAACCAGGCTGTGTATTACAGCCAGGGGAAGAACATGCTAAGTATGCATGACGGTTTGGCCAAAACAAGACGCCCGATCAAACCGTCATGCACACTTATTGTGAAGAAACCACTCCTCCCAGGCTTTGACACTAGCCTCGCCCTACACGAGTCTGAAGCTAAAACAAATAAATTATAATAACAATGTTATTATAATTGTATTTTTCCTTTTTCCTGCTCTGAGAGCAGTGGGACAATAAGTTTATTACATTTTGCCACAAATCATTTTATTTTAAACAATGGAAAGAGAAGGGTATCATGTTTGTCCACCAACTGGTAAGACATAACTCTGTTATAACTTTCCCTCAGCTACAAACACAATGCAACTTGCCTACTTCATTTGGAAGGAATATAAATGAATATCTTCTGTTTTACAGCCCTTTTTAACAACTCACAAATTCCCAGTTCCACTCACACCCCTGACACCATTAAATAGTATTAATGGTGACACTATTCCCAAAGCGGCTTTTATATTCACATTTATCACCATCTTCCATGCAAATCAAAAACTCTATAGAAATATTATGGGAAAATGACCATCTATATCATTCTATATCATTCTCTGTTCAAAAATGGTACAAAATATGGCTCAAAGTGTTTAATCCTTCCAAAGCTGCACATATTACACAATCTCTATTTCTTGAAAATTTCATCCACCTGCTTCTGCACTATGCTGGACAAGTTTAATTTTTAATGGCACTTTAACCATTCAATTTATCATTGCTCTCATGTGTTTGATTTTTGGAAAGCTATTTGGTCCAAATGTTTAAAGATTTCCAATGTAATACACGACCAACTATCCAAAATATTCCCTTTTTTACATTTTTATTTATTATTTTTCGATCATACTCAAAACATACATAAAACAACCCACGTCTGTGGGAAAATAGGCATGTATGAATTTAAAGGCAACTTTATAGGAAGGTCCATCCATTCCAGATTATGATTCATTTGCCAAAAAGTATCATATGTTACAAAACATTGGTGTCACAATAGGAAGATATAAAAAAAAGGAATAAAAAACACCTGGTAGGGAATACCTACATCTATTCTCCAACCAGTAGCTCGTGAGCTACTGTTAGCTCTCCAGCTACTTGTAGGTAGCTCTCCTGTGTGTATTCCAGCCTAGTAAATTAAAAGTGTTTGCTTGTCTCAATTAATATGTCTATCAAAACTGAAAAGTGTGAATTCCTTATGAAAATGTGTATATCTTTCGAACGCCTGCTCTAGTATGAGGTGAATGAAAATGGTTGAATTTCCAGAATGTATTTAAAGCTGATATTTGAGTGATAAACCTTTTCGTGTTTGGGAGACTTATTACTAATATTATTACTTTGGTGTCGTGGCATTGTAGGTATTACCCATGTAAAGGTATTCCAAATTGATAAATCTTTGTTTATGTTACTGCTGGCAACCCTGCCTGATGTACCAAGGTGATCACTGATATTAATATTGAATAGGGTGGACACTAATTTAATCTTGTCGGATGTGGTGACTAATACAACTCTACAATACTGATACAATCCGTAGCTCATGATGATTTTAAATAAACATTAGTAGCTCTTACTAATGAAAAGGTTGGAGACCCCATTCTCTCTCTCTCTCTCTCTCTCTCTCTCTCTCTCTCTCTCTCTCTCTCTCTCTCTCTCTCTCTCTCTCTCTCTCTCTCTCTCTCTCTCTCTCTCTCTCTCTCTATATATATAAATATATATTTATGGTAATTCACAGGGTGGGTCCATGTTTAACATAGTAACAGCCAGTCAAATGGCAGATAAATGTATCACATGACTTAATTAACATGTATAAAGAGGCTAAGATTTAGCAATACAGATGTTAGTGAGCAAGGCGGGAGCAAGCCGCCGAAACGCGTCTGACCAGCAACTGAACATGGAATAAACGTTTTGAACTAAGATTCACGGAGTCAGCGCCTTCTTTGAATGGAAAAGTTTGGTGTGGTAAAGAATATATATATATATATATATATATATATATATATATATATATATATATATATATAAATATATTACCTACTGGCAGTCGCCAGTAGGTATATATAGTTAGGATTTTTTTGAATAGGGATTTCTGAAAATTCTATGTTAAATAACTTTGGCGTTGATGGACGGAATTGGCTGAAATGCTCAGGAAAATGGCACATTTTGTTTCTGAGCGTCCCCTGAAAGTTTGGGGGGGGTTTCGTCAAGCGGGGGCCGAGAAAAAAGGGGGGTCCCAAAACGAGTTTTTAACATTGAGTTTTCCATAGGGCGGTTGGACTCACTTTTAGCTCGAACGGCTGAATGGATTTCCACAAAACTTGGCAAAATTGTAGGGACTGGTAGCCCGATGTGCCTTTTCTATGTCTCAAGATATATGCTCCAGTGGTTTTTACGAAAATTAACTTTGAAAAATATATATTGGGCTACATTGGGCTATATATATGTTAGAGCCCAAATGTAGCCCAATGTAGCCCAATGTAGCCCAATGTAGCCCAAAGATGGCCACCTGAGACAAAAAAAACAAATGTAGCCCAAATATCAGCCAGATGTAGCCCAACTATAGCCCAGTGACAGAATGTCCCAGAGTGTTCTAAAGAACAACTAGAGCGCTAACAGTCTTACTTATGACAAAAGTATGGCACACCTGAAGTCATCTTGATTGGAATAAAGTGTTAACACTTAAAACATTTAATTTGCAAAGGAACAAAATGAGGGGGTTCATTTTGCCATAGAAATTATGATTAGTGCTGAAGAAAGAAAAATTAGGGCACATTTTGAGTGACTTCTCAAATCCTCTTATATTTCATAAAAAAAATTCTGATATGCAGTCTCCCAAGATGGCCACCAGAGACAAAAGAGCCCAAATGTAGCCCAAATATAAGCCAGATGTAGCCCAACTATAGCCCAATGACAGAATGTCCCAGAGTGTTCTAAAGAACAACTAGAACGCTAACAGTCTTACTTATGACAAAAGTATGGCACACCTGAAGTCATCTTTATTGGAATAAAGTGGTAACACTTAATACATTTAATTTGAAAAGGAACAAAATGAGGGGTGTCATTTTGCCATAGAAATGTTATATATATATATATTACCTACTGGCAGTCGCCAGTAGGTATATATAGTTAGGATTTTTTTGAATAGGGATTTCTGAAAATTCTATGTTAAATAACTTTGGCGTTGATGGACGGAATTGGCTGAAATTTTCAGGAAAATGGCACATTTTGTTTCTGAGCGTCCCCTGAAAGTTTAGGGGGGTTTCGTCAAGCGGGGGGCCGAGAAAAAAGGGGGGTCCCAAAACGAGTTTTTAACATTGAGTTTTCCATAGGGCGGTTGGACTCACTTTTAGCTCGAACGGCTGAATGGATTTCCACAAAACTTGGCAAAATTGTAGGGACTGGTAGCCCGATGTGCCTTTGCTATGTCTCAAGATATATGCTCCAGTGGTTTTTACGAAAATTAACTTTGAAAAATATATATTGGGCTACATTGGGCTATATATATGTTAGAGCCCAAATGTAGCCCAATGTAGCCCAATGTAGCCCAATGTAGCCCAAAGATGTCCAGCAGGGACAAACAAAAACAAATGTAGCCCAAATATCAGCCAGATGTAGCCCAACTATAGCCCAGTGACAGAATGTCCCAGAGTGTTCTAAAGAACAACTAGAGCGCTAACAGTCTTACTTATGACAAAAGTATGGCACACCTGAAGTCATCTTGATTGGAATAAAGTGTTAACACTTAAAACATTTAATTTGCAAAGGAACAAAATGAGGGGGTTCATTTTGCCGTAGAAATTATGATTAGTGCTGAAGAAAGAAAAATTAGGGCACATTTTGAGTGACTTCTCAAATCCTCCTATATTTCATTAAAAAAATTCTGATATGCAGTCTCCCAAGATGGCCACCAGAGACAAAAGAGCCCAAATATCAGCCAGATGTAGCCCAACTATAGCCCAATGACAGAATGTCCCAGAGTGTTCTAAAGAACAACTAGAACGCTAACAGTCTTACTTATGACAAAAGTATGGCACACCTGAAGTCATCTTGATTGGAATAAAGTGGTAACACTTAATACATTTAATTTGAAAAGGAACAAAATGAGGGGTTTCATTTTGCCATAGAAATGTTATATATATATATATATATATTACCTACTGGCGGTCGCCAGTAGGTATATATAGTTAGGATTTTTTCTCTATGGGATTTTTGAAAATTCTATGTCTAATAACTTTGGCGTTCGTGGACGGAATTGGCTGAAATTTTCAGGAAAATGGCACATTTTGTTTCTGAGCAGCCCCTGAAAATTTTGGGGGGGTTCGTCAAGGGGGGGCCGAGAAAAAGGGGGGGTCCCAAAACGCGTTTTTCCCATGTTAATTTCCATAGGGCGGTTGGCCTCACTTTTAGCCCGAACGGCTGAATGGATTTGCACGAAACTTGGCAAAATTGTAGGGACTGGTAGCCCGATGTGCCTTTTGTAGGTCTCAATATATGTGCTCCAGTGGATTTTGAGAAATTAACGTTTAAAAAAAGATATATATCTGTAACAGCGGACCGGGCAGCGCTCCAGTTCGCGTACTTTTCGCGCAACGGAGCTTTGTGAAGCGAAGCTGATTGGTTCTCCGGCGTCTGTAAACATTCCAAACAGTCCGTAGCGGCCGCCATCTTGTCTCTCGGTAGGATCGAGAGACAAGAGGAGGCCAAAGCGAAGGGGCAAATGACCATAAGGGGGCATAGTAGATTGTCGCTGACCCCCTAGGTTTGATGTGGAGGTTTTAAAAGGGCCCCTCGGGGCAAAAAAAAATAAAATAATAATAATCGAACGGCTGAATGGATTTGCACGAAACTTGGCAAAATTGTAGGGACTGGTAGCCCGATGTGCCTTTGCTAGGTCTCAATATATGTGCTCCAGTGGATTTTGAGAAATTAACGTTCAAAAAAAGATATATATCTGTAACAGCGCTCCGCTTCGCGTACTTTTCGCGTTACGGAGGTTTGCGAAGCTGATTGGTTCTTCGGCGTCTGTAAACATTCCAAACAGTCCGTAGCGGCCGCCATCTTGTCTCTCGGTAGGATCGAGAGACAAGAGGAGGCCAAAGCGAAGGGGCAAATGACCATAAGGGGGCATAGTAGATCGTCCCTGACCCCCTAGGTTTGATGTGGAGGCTTTGAAAGGGTCTCGCAGGGCAAAAAAAAAAAACCGTTTTTTTAGTTTTTTTGCGTGGAGTGCGCCCGGTTCGCGAACCGGGAAGCGTTCTGGGGAGCGTACTTTCTTGAAAATTAGTGAAAAAAGTTAGAGTAAAATAATAATTGTGAGTGATCAGATGTAGGGTAGCTCTGAGAAGAGCTTTTGGGTTTATGGTACATTTAGGTACTTATAAGTAGGTACCAATGCACAGTCTTAAATTCAGAGTGAAAATTCTGTTGCCCTCATCTGAGAAGTGAACTCCATCTCCTCTGTAGATATCTTGCATGTAGTAACGCAAGTTATTGTTGTACAGGGAGCCCATTCCATGGTCTCTCATGTAAGCTGAAACAGATTTGTTTACATGCTTCCTCGATTTCTCAATTTGTGGACAAAATTGGTTCGACCACCTCCATTTTTGTCTTTGGCATATATTTGAATATACCAAGGCAGTCTGAGGAAAAAGTGCCATCAATTGCTCAAAGGTGTCCTTTAAAAGCATTTCCAGACCTACCCCAGTCAAAGTGCCCAAATCATTACCTCCACAGTGCACAATTAACAGGTCAGGTTTTGGCAAATGCATAAAGGTTTTCACCAATGGTATCAATTGGTGACATTTTAATCCTCTGTGGCCAAACCACTTAATTTCCACATCTTGTAAATTGAGGTTAGGTAAATTCCTGTTTTCAGCGTACCTTTGAGCCCAATAGATATAACTATGTCCAACAATCCAGACAGAAAACATGGAGAGAGAAGGTTCTCCTGCAGTCAGATGAAGTGTGGCAATGAAATGGCAGTTGAAAAAATGAGAGTGTAAAATGAAAAAAACTGAGGAGTTTCTGTGTTAATGAAGCAGTAAGAGTGATTGGTGGATTTTGATTGCTGAAAACAGAAAGTTAGTGTGCATGGATGAGTTCCTTGAAAGATGTATTTTGAGTGGCGAAGAAAAAATCATTAAATGAAAGAATGCTCTGGATATGCAGGTGCACTGAGAGTTCAGAGTTCAATTGCAACATTGTTGTGTGAACTTGGAAACACCAGAGGTCTTGCAAGAGGTGGTTGCTATGCAGAAAAAGCAGAGAGGGGGCAGAGGGGGGAAGGGTTTTGCTTTGAAAAAAAGTGAGGGAAGAGTTTTGATTGGGTGACATGAGAGATATGTGTGAGGAATTACAGCATTTCTGTGCTTTTGATAGCTGCAGACTCTGGAGTGCATACCTTTTGCTCTGCTGAAGACAAATTGGTGTGTTTCTGAGACTGTTTTGAAACTCAAAGTATTTGCTAAGGTGAGAAAAGATTTCTTTAATTTAGATAGAAAATAGTGTGCTTTAAGGAGAAAATTATGAAGAAAGTTGTGTTTTTCAAATGTTGCTTTGTCTCAAGTGTTTTACAAATAGATTTTGTTTCTTTGAGAAATTGTAATTGGAGAAAATGTGAAGTATTAGTACTGACAGGGCTTTTATGTGCATAGGAGCTGTGGAGTGTTTTCAAATTATGACTTGTAAATCGTTTTTGAGAAAAAGCAATGGTTTTAATATTGATGAGAAGGACATAATGGTGTCTGCTTCTTTATAAGGTAATTGAGAGTCTCTGATGTTATTTTTCCCATTTCAATGTAAGAAGTTTGTCTGTGGAGCAAATTGCTTGTAAATATGCTCCCACCTGTGCATGGCAAATTTAGATTTTGAATGTTTGCGTTACATAGGCATGTTAAAGGTGACTGAAACATGCTGCAAAGGCAATCAAAAAACGCTTTTATGTGTCTTAAGGACATTTTAAGTCATTTCCCCATGTGCAGTGTTTTCAAATTATGAGTTGAAAATCGTTTTTGAGGTAAAGGAATGTTTTCAAAATTATGTGCGCCATATGCCCCCAAATTTCTTTTTCAGGGGTGCAGCAGGGTGTTCTTGAGACACTCCTGCACCCTCGGAAAAATTAGTAATTTGCGATGAGGTAATTGCTAATCGCAAATTGCACCTTCATTCCTATGGGCCTCCTGCTGCATGGAAATGAATGGGTAATTTGTAATTAGCAAATAGGTCATCGCAAACTAGGAATGGTAAAGAATCGCTATTTATTCCTTAAAGTTCGCTATTTAGGAAATGCAAAAAACTTTGATGATACATATGGCGGTTCATCTCTAACAAGATAAGAAGCATAGGGATAGATTTATGATGACTGGCGCATCACCAGGGATGTGTTAGTCATTCTGTGCCGCTGTTCCGTCACCTATGGTGTGCTGCATTTACAATGCGGCGCATCATGGGGCAAAAACAGCACAGATGCGTGACGTATCTGTGCCGTAAAGGTGGCGCATTGCTGGAGTTGTATCGCAAGTGTGATGAAGCTCCAGCAAGGCTCAGGGGTGCCCCTGTCGCAGGGTTTCTGTTCTCACACAGAACTGTGGACAGAGGATTGGAACCTCGGCGAATTAGGGTGTCCCAAAACTCACCTTAGTAATCAAAACCCCTTAGCAAGCTAGGTACAGTGTCACATTGGATATAACAAACTCTCAATGTTTAGACAATCCAGAATATGAACTTATAGTACCTCAGGATACGTGGAACTCATGAACAGTCGGTCGTTATATATTTCTTAGAAACCAGAACATGGAGTTAAGAAGAACACATGTGTATTTGAAATGTTTATTTACTAATGCCGTCTTCTCAGGCGTAGTATCTTAGATTATACAAGTACACATATTATCAGTAGCAAAATTACCAGCATAGTTAGTAGTACATAAAAAGCGAATGGTGACAGTATGTTAACATGCTGTAAATGAATAAGAGTTAGCAACACTTATAAGCAGCCGCGGGCCGTGGAGGGAGTTACGGTGGGGCAGGGAGGCGGGGAGGGGGAGGGGCAGGGTGGAGAGGGCTCCACCCTGCCCCTCCCCCTCCCTGCCTCCCTGCCCCACCGTAACTCCCTCCACGGCCCGCGGCTGCTTATATCTCACCCTCCCTAATACACATAATATATTATTTGCTAAGAAGGTCTCTTTGTGTTGGTTTAGGGCGTGCCGATACTTTAGTGTCTTAGATTTGAAGGAATCACATCAGCATACACCAGCTCTCTCTTCATGTGAACCGCATCAAGTGTTGTGTATGTGTGTTCGGCAAAGCAATATAAAACCCGCCTCATGCCCAGAATTGGCAGAAGCTGCACTTATGTTATGAGTATGAAGTCGTGGAGATCAGACCTCATAACAATTCTGTATCGTGTTGTTCTTGAAACTTCAGCACTCGCTGTACAGATATAGTTTAACAAGTAAAGCAGATAGTAGAGCAATAACATATTATTGTCATGTAAATCACGATGAACTATTAGGTTGAAAGCTAAAGCAACAACTAAGTGTCGTGTGCAGAAGTTGCAAAAAAGGAAAAAATGGCGTTTAAACCGGTAATGAGTCCATGCTAACTTAACACGGTGTAAAGATATCCAGGACCTAGATGACACCTCCCCATGATCCGGAAACGAACTGAATAAGATAATAGAAGTGCCATCTCATGAGAGCAGATTGCAAGTTTATATGTGGACGGTCCGCAAGGTAAAACATTAAAAACTAGGAAAATTTAATGCTAAAGAAAAATAAAACAGCCAAGTACTTTATCGAGTCTTAAGCCAATAGGCAAGCTAAATAATAAAAACTTGACAAATAAGTCAATGAATTGTCAATGAAATGCTAGTACTCAGCATATCAAACATGAAAAAGGTCTATGACATAACTGTGTATGCAAAATAAGCTGCAACAGCCTCCAATAGGAAGTCACCGTCTTCATCCGAAAAGAGTTCAGCCATCCAATTTAAAAGCGGAAAAGAACATACGTGCTCTCCCAGCACCGGATCCTCTATCAACATCAGAGGACAGCTCGGTGGGTTTTCAAGAAAGCTCTGTTCCAAGAAAGACTGTGTTGCCGCCAGTAAATTCCAGGGACCAATTAGTCCATGCATCAATGCCACAGCCATAATCCTTTCGCCAGGACAAACCAACTCGTGAGTAATGATAGGAATCATCAGCTGATTAAAGTCGACGTCAGGAGAAACCGGTCCGCAGAGACACAAATCAATGGCCCAATCGAAATCACAGGTCAGGCAGTGAAATACAGGCTGGACACAGGTGAAGTAGGAGAATCGAAAAGATAATCCATATGCCGTGCTTAATATCGCCAACGGCATTGTGCCATAATATTCTAGCATGCGATTGCGGAACAGTGTCAGCAGCTGCAGGGCGGGAGCTTGCACAGGAGGGACATCCATATTTAAAAATGTAAAAAAGCACAAGAGCGTCCGCTGGTAATGCAAGTAAAAATGGGAATCCACGAAGCAGAGTGGAAAAAATAGAATGAAAGAAAGCAGGGATGACTCCAAAGATTTTCTCAAATGAAGTCACGAGACCACTGGTAACAACTTTAAAAAAGTGCGCCAGGCCCTTTGTGGAGGACGCGTTAGAGATAGTCCGAACCATCTTGCTGAAATGGAAAGGCGAATCTGTATTTAAAAGGGTCTGCACCTCTGTACGGGTGTTCGCTATGTGAAGCACGAAAGTTTCACGGGCCGAAGTCAAGGCCACCTCTCTCTGAGACAAAAGAGCTCTTATTCTTGTCATGCCGTTGAAATGTGCTCCCAAGGTTGGTATTTGTGGCCAGATTGAAAACTCCCTATGTTCATGTGTGGGAGGAAATAGAACATTTCTGCAGCAAATAACCCGTTCATTTACTGTTACGATAAAATGAATACCTTTAATTAACCCAGAACAATCTTCATTATTGAGCATCAAATAACTACCATTTTCCAAGAACTTGAACGTGGGGATGATAGCAGGAACTGGTGTGCCTTGCAACACGCAAGCCATATTTGGTCGGTGTTTGTTGCATGAAACGTGTAACTGTATGTGCCTACACATTAGTGAATGATCTGGCGTCTCAGTGCATTCCTCTCCATTCAGATAAACTTCTTGATCATCTTTGAAAATCTGTATGTGTATGGAAGCGACCAGACCTCATGAAGAAAACCACTACCTAAAGGTTAATAACGACCTATTGGTATATATTTCATACAATTTGAAAACTTATATAAAGCAAAAGGCAGCGTTATTAAACCGTGGATAAGGCACGTTGCCAAAGCAGTCAACCTTTTGGATTTATACTGGAAATGTTAAAGGAAGAATTACGGAGTAGGGCCTGTAAATCTTTAATGGACAACGAGTAAAATTACTCCAACCATCATATTCCTCTAACTCCGGGATAGTAGGGGTGTTTAATTTTTTAGAAGTAGCCAATCCAAAGCATTTGGTCTGGGAAATTGTTTCATTCACAAACAACATATGATTTGGGATGAGACATGCACGGAGGAAAGCCTCAGTGCCTTGTACCTGCCAGGTTCGTGAACCCCAAACTGATGTAGATCCTGGATATTTTTACTCTGTGTTAAGTTAGCATGGGCTCATTACTGGTTTAAACGCCATTTTTCCTTTTTTGTAACTTCTGCACACGACACTTAGTTGTTGCTTTAGCTTTCAGCCTACCTGCGTCAAGATCTATGCCTGCTTCAAGCAGGCGCAGGGTTTTGATGTAGCTTTGTCCTATCTGATTGTAAATGCGGCACACCGTGGGTGGCAGAGCAGCGGTGCACGTTAACTGGTGCATCCCTGGGGATGTGCTAGTTAATATAAATCTGCCCCTTTACATTTAATTATGTGCAGGGGACACAGAGTAGGTGAGGTTTATCCAAGGTTAAGAAGAGATGAGTCCTGTTCAGTGAAAAATTGGAGATAGGCTTCAGTATATTATATACTTAAGTAGTGTGTTAAGTTTTTGATGACTGTTATTAATTTACTGTTGGGTAATAGTGGTTAATAACATTTTTTATTATATTTTACCACAGATTCAACTGCAGATTATTTCAAGATTTTAGGATGCCAAGCAAAGAAAGAGTGAGAAAGGCTGCAAAATGTCAAAGACAGCAGGACCATGGAATAATGCAGCAGTCCTCTAACAAAAAGATTTGTCAAGTCACCAAGAAAGCACCGGGTAAGAGTCCAAAAACAGTCATAAGAAATATGTCTAGTAAAAAAAATATTACTACAGAAAATGTTTCAGTCCAGAAAAGGAGAAACAATTCAAATGGTAAGGAAAGGCCAATGAGAAATGTTACTGCTAGAGTAAGAGATAACTCTATGCATGAAAGTAGAAGGAAACAACAGTTTAGGGACATTCGTAAACGAATGTTCCGCAACAGGATAATTGGGAATTTGTTAAAAAATATTAAGAAAGGTCAACAGAAAGTGGTTTTTTATGAGAGAAAAAAAATAGTTGAGAAAGTTATTGATCAGGCATTTGAAATTAAACGTAAGTTATTTATTTTGACAATCAATAGAATTAGGAAGCTAAACAAGGCAATTTATGATTTCAAAAGAAATAGTAGATGGAAGAGAATAGTTAATCGTAGTAATTTTTGTGAAGTTTTTTCTGGAGAATGGATGCATAGTTCAAGCTCTGAGGCATTTTTTAATGAGGAGAGTTATTTCCAGGATAATGATTTGGTGCATGCAGTTGACACCAGTGGTCGAGCTTATGAAGTGAAAGATGGTTGTCCAGTTGAAAAAGAAAAAGTTGTGAGAACAGAGATAGAAGAGGTGTTAGGTAATGAGGTTTTAGGGAGACGTCCTAAGGGTCCTGTGTACACCTGGAAGTGTAGTAGTATTTGCAGTGTACGACAGGATTCCATCAATTTGCTTTGTGATTTTATACGGTCATTTAATAAGAAAAGTTTGAAGCAGAAAATGAAGTTGTTGCAAGAATTAGATCCTTGCAGAGTGAGAGAAGTGATAGGTTTGCATGGTCATTCACTGGCTTGTCTTTCCAGGAGAGTATGCCAGAGTGTTTTTCATCATTTCAGGATGCTAGCAGTGCATCATAATAAAGTGAGGAAATTAGTTAGAATGTTGTATTATGCTAAGAGTCCAGCAATTATGCTTAAACAATTATGCGCTGCTCTTTTGCATGGTTCTGAAATAGATGTGAAGAATATATGTGAAGAAATTGAGTTTTGTTACTTTGGAAGTAAAGAGGAGAATGTTGAAATTGACCAAGAAGAAGAGAGTAATGTGGAAGATAGTGTACAGGTTTCCAGTACAGATAATTTCCAGAGGGAAATTGCGACGTTTGAGGTGAAATCAAGTGAGAGGCCAAATTTCACTTGTGTGTGTTGTCGACGCACTTATTATAAGAATCAGACTAAGTTAGTGGATTTATATGGAAAAAGTGAAAGGGAAAATAATAGTGAATGGAAGGATTTTACAACATACTTGATGGTAGAAAATTGTTTTGATTTGGGATTGGATCAACGTGTGTGTACTTATTGTTGTAACAAATTAAATCAAAACCAGATGCCTGCTAGAGCAGTTCATAATAATCTGGAATTGGTTGAGATTCCTTCTGAATTGAAGGATTTAAATACTTATGAATCTATTTTGATTCAAAGTATCCATCCCTTTAAGGCTATTGTAAGAATGGAGCCAAAGACAGGGAAATTGCCTCCATCAGATTTACAGAGAGGATTAAAGGGAAGAGTTGTTTATTTGCCTCTAGATTTGAAGAAAAACATTAACACAATTGGAGTAGAAAAAGTGGAAGAGGAACCTCTTGTTATCTTAGTTAATGGGGTTCCGACAAAGAATAAGAAAATATGGCAAGATTTAGTAGATGTTAGGAAAGTCAAAAGGGCAACATTGTATTTGAAAAAATATAATAAATACTATAAAAATGTATATGTTGCAGAAGAGGAAGTAAGTGAGGAAGAGGATAGCGATTTGTGTGCTGGTCAAATTGAGAAAGTAGAACCCTGTACTAGTGAAGAAATATATGAACATTATAGTGTTCATCCTTTGCATTCCAAGGAAGACATGGGGAATGCTATTGAGTTGTTTCAAATGAAACAAGCGAAAGGGAGTCCCATTAGTGTTTGGGAGGAAAGTTTGGAAGCTCGGTGTTTCCCACAGCTTTTTCCAACAGGTCAGGGAGGAAGATATGATGAGCGACCTCATCAAATTCCTGCTTCTGAATACCGGACTTTGCGATTGTATGCAGGAGATCCTAGGTTTCGACAATGCATTCCTTATTTGTTTTATCTCCTGTTTGAAAGCGATCTGTCTGGACTGTCATATGCAGTGAACCACATCTTGAAAAGTGGTATACACATGCAAAACATCTCGGCAAGTGACTTTATGGATAAAGTCAATGTCCAAGACAGTATTTTGGATTCTCAGCTGATTAATCTCATGGCGTGTCAGCGTGGTACTAATGAGTACTGGTACCGTCGTCATGGTGATTTAAAATGTATGCTGAGGAACTTAGGAACTCCCACATGGTTCCTCACTTTGAGCTGTGCTGAGTATGGCTGGGAAGACTTACTTGAATTTCTACGAGAGGCAAATGCTAACGTAGAAAACATCGAATCCAAGTCACCCGGAGAACTGTGCTCTTTGGATCCAGTCAATGTATGTAGGTACTTCAATCATAGATTTGAAGGTATGATGTCTTTCATCATGAATAAGAAGAATCCACCTCTTGGAGAGGTGTTGGATTTCTTCTGGAGGAAGGAGTACCAAGCAAGAGGTGCTCCTCATATACATATGTTGCTGTGGATCAAGGATGCACCTAAATTTGGAACGGATGCAGAAGACTCAGTGATGAGTTTCATAGAACATTATTCTACGTGTGCTGTTCCAAACGCAAAGGAGAAAAAAAGCCTAAGAGAAAAAGTTCTACGTTTCCAAAGCCATCGATGTGGAAAGTACTGTCGTCGTAAATTCCGGAACAAAGACAAGTTCTACACCAAATGTCGTTTCGGCTTTCCACGACCGGTGATTTCTAAAGGAAGAGTGAACAGTTTGATGTCTTCGCTGCGACATAATGTGATGAAGAAATCACCTAAAAACACATACAATTTGAAGAGGAACGAAGAGTCTAAGTACATCAACGACTACAACCCGGTGATTTTGTCCATGTGGAATGCTAACATGGATATACAGTTTGTGGCTGATAACTGTATGGCTGTGGCTCGGTATGTGACATCTTACATCACCAAAAAAGAGAAGACAGAATTGAAGGATATGTGGGAGGACATTTCCCATGAAAAGAGCCTCAGCAAGAAGTTGTACAGTTTCAGTCTGAAGATGTTGTCGCATCGAGAAATCGGAGCTTACGAATGTTCTGACCGGTTGTCTTCAGCAAGTCTCTATGCCAAGTCCAGGAGTATCGTTTGGGCGAGTGTTGGTCTTGCTGCAACGCGTAATCGAGTTCTGAAACCTGTGCGGGAAATTGAGTATTTGGCGGAAAAGGAGCCAAACAGTACCGACATTTTGAAGAGCAACATGTTGGATACATATTATCCAAATCGAAGCAGTCACCTCGAGAATGTTTGTCTGTATGAGGTTCTGCAAAATTACATATTCAAGAGGAACATCAAAGAAGATACTGAGAAAGGAGTGTATGCTGTAATAGGAAGTGAGGGATGTCTGGTCAAGCAAAGAAAATGCCACTTGATAAACCATCGAAAATTGAGTGGCGAATCTCCTGAAAAAAAGGAGTTTTTCTATTTAGCACTTTTGCAACTTTTTAAGCCTTGGCGTGCAGAAGAGGAACTGCTTGGAGATTTCCTTTGTTACGAAGACTCATTCAATGCTGCCAAGGAGACCATAGAATGTCCTGCTTTTCCCAAATATGTAGAAATGTTGAATGTGGAAATTGAGCAGGAAGCAACGATTGCAGCCGAGATTGCCAGAGACAGTTCTCAGGACAGTCAGAGTTCTGCTTCATTGAGTCAGGATCCACTAGGAGGACCTCTTATCGAAAATGAAGCTGCCACTGCTATGAATGAAGTGGAAAGAGCCATGGCACATGCTCAGGAGGATGCGGTTAACTTAGAAGAGTTGGAAAAACAACTCAACGTTGAGCAGAGGAAAATATATGACGAACTTACCATGCAAATTGATCATGGATTAAGTCATGACAAGAAAGAGTGCTCATGTACGTAGTTGAAGCCTGTCCCACTGTACGTGAGTGGAGAAGCGGGAACTGGAAAAAGTTTCCTTATTAAAGCAATTTCATGTTATTTGCAGGAAAGGACAGAGTCATCGCTGTCTTGTGTTGTCACCGCTCCAACTGGACTGGCAGCACATAACATTAAAGGGATTACTTTACATCGTTTACTGATGCTGCCAGTGGAGCATGACAACAAATTAGAATATCACAAGCTATCTGGAGATGCTTGTTTTGAAGTTTCAAGAGTCTTGAGGAAAATGAAACTTCTTATCATTGACGAAGTAAGCATGGTTTCCAATGTCATGCTTGCCTTTGTGCATTTGAGAATGCAAGAAGTTCTCAAAACAGAGTATGATGTGTTATTTATGGCAAACACATCATTGTTTTCGGAGATCTTCTGCAGCTGACACCAGTGAAAGGGCAACCTGTGTTCAAAATGCTCACGCATGAAGATACCAGGAAGTGCTTAGGGAGCATTGGCAACGTCAATATATGGTTAAACTTCAATTATGCTGAACTGCATGAAAATATGCGTCAGGCAAAGGATGAAGTTTACAAGACTATTCTACAAGATGTTAGAATTGGAAAAGTGACCGAGCATGGGAAAGAAGCTTTACATGCACGATTACTGACAAATTTATATCCAGACGAAGATGTTGTGCCTGAGAATATTTTTCAGAAAGTTACTGAGAAAAAATCTGGAATATGTTTGATGCCAACTCTTGCAGAATGTGCCAAATTCAACAACAAAATGTTGCATTTAGAAAAGCAAGAGATTGTGAAACTGGAAGCTATTGACAGAGTAGAGCATATGGGATCAACAATTGTTTTGTCTGAGAATCTGAAAACAAAATTGGATTCATTAGAGAAGAGTATATCTAAAACTGCGGGTTTTGAAAAGACTCTGAATGTGTGCTTGAACTGCCGTATAATTTTAAGAAGGAATTTACATGTTGAAAGAGGTCTGGTAAATGGATCAATGGGTAATGTTGTTGATTTTGTGAAATACAGAAATAGAGATGGAATTGAATTTTTAAAAATTAAATTTGATGGCATTGAGGAAGTACAGCTAATTGCTCGTTGTTCTGCTAGATTTTTGCTTGTAAAAGACTTATATGTTCGTCGTAAGCAGTTTCCTGTTTGCTTGGCATATGCGGTGACAATCCATAAATCGCAAGGTTTAAGTGTAGACTGTGCATTGGTGAATATTGGCAGTTCTGTGTTCAAGGAGGGTATTGCATATGTGGCATTGTCACGAGTTAGGACTTTATCGGGATTGTACTTGATTGAGTGTGATCTCACAAACATTTGTGCGGATCTAGATTGTGTTAAGGAATACAATAGGTTGAGAAGAGAGTATGCGCCACATTTGCCTCAGTATCCTTTGTTTGAGAAACGTGTGGTAGGCCGGAAACGAAGAAATGTGACCAATACTGGGGAGGTTGTAGCAAAAAGACGAAAAGTCGATGAACCTGAAATTATAAGCAGAAACAAAAAGGATTCTGTTGAAGATGTTGTTGGTTTTCAATTTGAAAACAGTTCTGGTGTCAACTGCTATGCTAATGTAGTGGTTAATGTTTTGTTTTCTCTAGAAAATGTAAAAGAAGAGATTGTGGTCAATTCTGATCAAAGATTTTGCAGTTTGGTAAATTCTGTGTTAGAGAAATGTAGCACTGATAGAACAAACATAGAAAGTGTGTCTGAAATTCGAAATCTGTTAGACAGATGTTCAGGCCAAAAACAATTCTCTCAAAATAGTCAGCAAGATTGTCAGGAGTTTTTAATGTATATGCTTGATGTATTGCATGATGAAGGTGTAGATGTAGATCACCTGTTTGGGCTTTCTTATCAATGGCAGCATGACTGCGAGAACTGTAGGGTATCAAGTACTACTAGTGTAGACTCAGAAAGATTTATATATTTAACTTTGCCAGACAGTAAATCAGTCTCTTTTAATAAGCTAGTAAAAGCAGCTGATCACAACATGGAGTGTAGCCAATGTAAATCTGAAATGATGTCCACATTATTTATACGAACATATGGCCAGTATGTCATTTTAATGTTCCAACGATGTAGGCCTGATGGAACAAAATTGACAACTTTAATTAAAAATTTTGTGGCTTCACAGTTGTCAATATCAGGAAGGACTTTTGTAACTGTAGCAATTATATATCATGATGGTCCTTCAATAACATCAGGACATTATACAGCTTATTTAAAGTGTAGAAATGGCTGGTCATTCTGCAATGATTCTGTTTTAATTTTCAAAAAAAAATTGCCATATGACCTTAAAAACTCTTACCTGGTGTTTTTAAAACCAAAATTTTAGGGAAAGAATCGCGGGATGTGCTCTGAGGAATTTCAAGAAGTTCTCATGGCTCCTACACTATTTGGCCTTGAGGATAAGTGTAGTACAGAGACATAACTTCTTACCATAACACTGGACGTCATGGAGAAATACGTGCACTTTGAATGAGTTCAGAAAAACTATTTCTTTTTATAAGCTAATTGAAGCAGCCAATCAAAACATGCAGTAGAGGGAATGAAAGTCTGCAATGCTGTCTACTGTTTTACATTGCTTTGTGATTAAAAGTGATGTAAAGAATTAAATAATTGTACTAGTCATAAAGGTAGTGTAAGTCTGCTTCATAGTAAGCAGTATCAGTGTGATAGGAAATGTAGAACATGATTGAGCAAGAAGGGGAAGATATTACTAGTCCAGGATTGTGTAAATGATCTTCAACATTTTAATTCTGAAAGTTGCGGAAATGCGAAAAGACAGGATTGGCTTACAAGAAATCCAAGAGTTATAAATGGGTCTGACAAGATTTGGCCTTGTGGAAACTTGTGGTAGAGAGCAAGAAGTCATTTATTGTATGTAACATGTTTTTGAAAACGATGGAGGTTTTCTTTCAGAAAGTGGCGGGTTGAAAGTAATAACAGCACAACAGAGTGTAAGCTGTTCATAGGACATCCTTGGCCGTCATGGAAAGTAAGTTAAAGTTAACTTTAAGGAGTTCTGAATTCTGATTTGTTATGTTGTATGGGTTTTTTAAACACAATCATTTTGATTGTGTTTTTTTTTCCCCGCTGTTATATGATGAATACCTTCAAGTCACTGTTTTTAGTGAAATTTGATACATTCTGAGAACAGCAAAAATAAACCATTTAACATGTATAATTAATTCTGTTCTGTTTGAATTTATGATGTACATGTAGAACTGTGTAGGAGGCATGGAGAAGGTGAGGCTTCTGTAAGTGTCAAAGTTGTTGCATACAGTGAACACATTCACACATCGGTCCACTCTTCCTTGGATGTGGTGGAGGTGGTGGGGAAGCACCAGCTGAAGCTACTAAAGAAGCCATTGCTCACTGGTAACAAAGGGTCTTTCTCTCACAATGATGAAAGTCAGAGTGAGGAAAGAAAGAGGGATTTTCATCATTTGGGAAAAACAATAGTTCTCAACCAATGAAAAGTGTTCATTTTAGATTATATGACCTAGTCTTACATCATTAGGAAACCAAAAGTGAAATGAACCAATGAAAAGTGTTATTACCAAGTCACATGACCTGCTGTGTTTACGTTACACGCTTTGCAGGGCCCCCCGGTTTGCTTCCAGAAACCTGTGCTTTGCGACTCGGTAAGCGTACCAGTTCGCTAACGTAGTACGTCATATGACGTATCACGCGACAACGCGAAACGTCATGCGGACGGGAGGCGTCACGATGTTGTTTTCTAACGCGGCAGTTGCGGTAAAGAAACGTTTACCGGCTCGCGGTCTATTTCGCGGCATCAAGGTCAGCTAACGGGAAGCTTCCCGATTCGCGAAGTGGGAACGAAGAAAAATTTTTAAAAAAAAAAAAAAGTTATTAATAAACATATAAAATATATTTTGGGATTTAAAGAAGAATACATTTTACAGCTACAGATATTTGCTATTAAAAAACCATTGAAATTCACTGAAAAAACCATAGGTTATAGATTATATATAGTTAGGAATTAGCATTTACAAAACCTTGAAAATTCACTGAAAAAACCATAGGTTATAGACCATATATAGTTAGGAATTAGCATTTAAAAAACCTTATTTTACTCACACAAAACCATTGAAATTCCATATATAGTTAGTTGCACTAACTATATATCGCGCACCCGCAATCCACTGCTGATGATGTCACATATTACATCATTCATGACATGGTCAGTGACATCACTGATGACATCACTGATGACATCTCAAATGACATCACTGATGACATCTCATTTGACATCATTCTTGTGCTAATACGATAAACCTCTTCAGACTCTAATATAACCTTAGATACACTCAGTGTATACAGAAACTCACACACTGTCACGCATCCATGGAGTTACTCACACACCTAGTCAGTCATGCAAAGAAACAATCTCACCTCCATTTCCTCAACTATACAGTTATACACACCTTACTTATTCAAGCATATACTAACACATATTTACTCTCTTATACAATCCCTGATACAAGTTCACAATGATCCATACAGCTACTCACACATTCAGTGGCTCTCATGCACAGTTATTTATATATGCCAACTCTCACATGTACTGTGTTTTACATATGTACTTACTTTGACATGTAGCACTGAGATATCCATTCACTCACCAATGCACTCATGCACACAGTCAACCACCCATACAGCTGTTTCCACATGCACTTTTGAACCCATACATCTAGTGAATCAACTGCTCACACATCTATGCACAGAGTCATACACCTCCCAGGCACCCACACACACACTCAGTCTCCCATACAAATACTTGAGCAACCAATCAATAACCCATATACTTACTCATATAGCTACTGATCAACACATGCAGCAGTTTACAGAACAACAAACATAATGATGCACAAATTAAGACAGTTTAGTCACTAACCCGTGCACTCAGTGAGACACATTTAATCACTCACTCATACAGTCAGTCATGCACCTACTAAATCCTTCGTCCAGACACTTATACATCCACTCATTCTTCAATATGTAAGACATATTTAAACTTTACAGAAACAAAAAATCACTGGATGTTGTTATCAGTGATGTCATCAGTGATGTCATTTGAGATGTCATCAGTGATGTCATCAGTGATGTCACTGACCATGTCATGAATGATGTAATATGTGACATCATCAGCAGTGGATTGCGGGTGCGCGATATATAGTTAGTGCAACTAACTATATATGGAATTTCAATGGTTTTGTGTGAGTAAAATAAGGTTTTTTAAATGCTAATTCCTAACTATATATGGTCTATAACCTATGGTTTTTTCAGTGAATATATATATATATATAAATATATTACCTACTGGCAGTCGCCAGTAGGTATATATAGTTAGGATTTTTTTGAATAGGGATTTCTGAAAATTCTAAGTTGAATAACTTTGGCGTTGATGGACGGAGTTGGCTGAAATTTTCAGGAGCATCCCCTGAAAGTTTGGAGGGGTTTCGTCAAGCGGGGGCTGAGAAAAAAGGGGGGTCCCAAAACGTGTTTTTAACATTGAGTTTTCCATAGGGCGGTTGGACTCACTTTTAGCTCGAACGGCTGAATGGATTTCTATGAAACTTGGCAAAATTGTAGAGACTGTTTGCCCGATGTGCCTTTGCTAGGTCTCAAGATATGTGCTCCAGTGGATTTTGAGAAATTAACGTTCAAAAAAATATATATATCTGTGACAGCGTCCCGGTTAGCGCCCCGGTTCGCGTACCAGACGCGTAACGGAACTTTGCGAGGAGAAGCGGATTGGCTCTCCGGTGACTGTCAACATTCTAAACAGTCTGGAGCGGCCGCCATCTTGTCTCTCGGTAGGATCGAGAGACAAGAGGTGGAAATAAACCAAGGGGGAAATGAATGAAAGGGGGCAAGGTAGACCCCTCCTGACCCCCTAGGATTTGATGTGGGGGCTATTAAAGGGCCCCGCGGGGCAAAAAAATAAAATAATTTTTTTTTCGATTTTTTGCGGTGGAAGCGCTACCCGGTACGCGAACCGGGTAGCTCACCGGTAGCGTAACGGGAGTCCGCCATCTTGTGTTTCGGACGGATTTAGTCACAAGATGGAGGATAAACAATGTTGGGAATGGGTATAAGGGGGCACGGGAGACATATCCTGACCCCCTAGGTTTTCTGAGGGTGGCTGAGGAGGCCCATATATGTAAAAAAAAAAAAAATTGGCACGGTTAGCGCCCGGTCCGCGCACCGGGTAGCGTTCCGGAAAGCGTAACAAGGGGAAAACCAAGGGAAATATTAAAATAATATTTTAGAGTGCTTTGAGGTAGGGTAGCTCTGAATAGAGCTGTTGTGTTGTGTGGGTGATGTAAGTACCAACATGTAGGTACCAATGAAGAGTCTAAAATTCAATGTACACCGTCTCCTCTGTAGATATTTTGTATGTTCTAATATGGGTTATTTAAATGTAAATGTGTGGAAAAGCACTTCATGCTTTAAAGCAATTGTATTTTTGAACTGATTGTTCTTTCCTCTTAGTCCTCCTCTTTGTTTTTTTTTCCCCACACTCTTCTTCAGCATGATAGTTGATAAATTTGTTCCCTCAAAAAATGTATATACATAAAAAAATTATATTAAATACATATAAAATATATTTTTCCTTTAAAAGAAGAAGAATACATTTTACAGCTTTTGATATTTGCTATTAAAAAACCATTGAAATTCACTGAAAAAACCATAGGTTATAGACCATATATAGTTAGGAATTAGCATTTACAAAACCTTGAAAATTCACTGAAAAAAACATAGGTTATAGACCATATATAGTTAGGAATTAGCATTTACAAAACCTTATTTTACTCACACAAAACCATTGAAATTCGCATATATAGTTAGTTGCACTAACTATATATCGCGCACCCGCAATCCACTGCTGATCATGTCACATATTACATCATTCATGACATGGTCAGTGACATCACTGATGACATGATGACATCTCAAATGACATCACTGATGACATCACTGATGACAACATCCGTGAACAAGCGACCGGTGGGTTGCGAAACGCGTTGGTTTCGTACTTGGAATGCTGCATTTTGACGAATAAAAAAGAAAACTGGGAAGGATACCTTTTGTGAGTGCGAACTTTTTTCCTTCGTGTAAGGGAGTTGGATAATATAACTAAAAGCAGGGCTCTGCTTAGCAGTTCGGCACCGGTGAACAGAGCGCCATTGGATTACAGAAACTTTGAGCCAAGCCGTGGAATATATATATATATATTCACTGAAAAAACCATAGGTTATAGACCATATATAGTTAGGAATTAGCATTTAGAAAACCTTATTTTACTCACACAAAACCATTGAAATTCCATATATAGTTAGTTGCACTAACTATATATCGCGCACCCGCAATCCACTGCTGATGATGTCACATATTACATCATTCATGACATGGTCAGTGACATCACTGATGACATCACTGATGACATCTCAAATGACATCACTGATGACATCACTGATGACATCTCAAATGACATCACTGATGACATCATGACACACCAATACCAGTTACTACATAAGCACTCACTGATTCCTACGTCTACAAACACATTCACTCATTCACCCATACAATCACTCATACATACAGTCACTTATTATTACAACACTATCATATGCACTCATACACCTATGCAGACAGTCACACACTGCCACTCATCCATGGAGTTACTCACACACCAAGCCAGTCCTGTAAAGAATCAATCACACTTCCATTTCTTCATCTATACAGTTAAACACAGAACACCATACTTCAGTGACATCACTGATGACATCACTAATGACATCTGAAATGACATCACTGATGACATCTCAAATGACATCACTGATGACATCATGACACACCAATACCAGTTACTACATACACACTCACTGATTCGTACGTCTACACACACATTCACTCATTCACCCATACAATTACTCATACATACAGTCACTTATTATTAGAACACTATCATATGCACTCATACACCTAGTCAGTCCTGTGAAGAATCAATCACACTTCGATTTCCTCATCTATAGTTAAACACAGAACACCATACTTTTCACACATATACTAACACATACTTACTCTCTTATACAATCACTGATACAAGTACACATTGATATGCACAGAGTCACACACCTCCCAGCCAGCCACACACACACTCAGTCTTCCATACATCCAGTCATTCTTCAATATGTAAAACGTATTTAAACTTTACAAAAACACACAGACACTAGATGATGTCATCAGTGATGTCATTTGAGATGTCATCAGTGATGTCATCAGTGATGTCACTGACCATGTCATGAATGATGTAATATGTGACATCATCAGCAGTGGATTGCGGGTGCGCGATATATAGTTAGTGCAACTAACTATATATGGAATTTCAATGGTTTTGTGTGAGTAAAATAAGGTTTTCTAAATGCTAATTCCTAACTATATATGGTCTATAACCTATGGTTTTTTCAGTGAATTTTCAAGGTTTTGTAAATGCTAATTCCTAACTATATATGGTCTATAACCTATGGTTTTTTCTGTGAATATATATATATATATATATATATATATATATATATATATATATATATATATATATATATATATATATATATATATATATATATATATATATATATTCACTGAAAAAACCATAGGTTATAGACCATATATAGTTAGGAATTAGCATTTAAAAAACCTTATTTTACTCACACAAAACCATTGAAATTCCATATATAGTTAGTTGCACTAACTATATATCGCGCACCCGCAATCCACTGCTGATCATGTCACATATTACATCATTCATGACATGGTCAGTGACATCACTGATGACATCACTGATGACATCTCAAATGACATCACTGATGACATCACTGATGACATCTCAAATGACATCACTGATGACATCACTGATGACAACATCCAGTGACTGTATGTTTCTGTAAAGTTAAAATATGTCTTACATATTGAAGAATGAGTGGATGTAGAAGTGTCTGAACAAAGGATTTAGTAGGTGCGTGACTGACTGTATGAGTGAGTGATTAAATGTGTCTCACTGAGTGCATGGGTTAGTGACTAAACTGTCTTAATTTGTGCATCATTATGTCTGTTGTTCTGTAAACTGCTGCATGTGTTGATCAGTAGCTATATGATTAACTATATGGGTTATTGATTGGTTGCCCAAGTATTTGTATGGGAGACTGAGAGTGTGTATGGGTGGCTGGGAGGTGTATGACTCTCTGCATAGATGTATGGGTTCAAAAGTGCATGTGGAAACAGCTGTATGGGCGGTTGACTGTGTGCATGACTGTATTGGTGAGTGAATAGATATCTCAGTGCTACATGTCAAAGTAAGTACATATGTAAAATACAGTACATGTGAGAGTTGACATATATAAATAACTGTGCATAAGAGCCAGTGAATGTGTGAGTGGCTGTATGGATCATTGTGAACTTGTATCCAGGATTGTATAAGTGAGTAAATATGTTTTAGTATATGTTTGAATAAGTAAGGTGTGTTTAACTGTATAGTTAAGGAAATGGAGGTGTGATTGATTGTTTGCATGACTGACTAGGTGTGTGTGTAACTTCATGGATGAGTGACAGTCTATGAGTGTCTGTTTACACTGAGTGTATCTAAGGTTATATTAGAGTCTGAAGAGGTTCATCGTATTATCACATGAATGATGTCATCAGTGATGTGATCAGTAATGTCAAATGAGATGTCATCAGTGATGTAATCAGTGATGTCATTTGAGATGTCATCAGTGATGTCATCAGTGATGTCATTTGAGATGTCATCAGTGATGTCATCAGTGATGTCACTGACCATGTCATGAATGATGTAATATGTGACATGATCAGCAGTGGATTGCGGGTGCGCGATATATAGTTAGTGCAACTAACTATATATGGAATTTCAATGGTTTTGTGTGAGTAAAATAAGGTTTTTTAAATGCTAATTCCTAACTATATATGGTCTATAACCTATGGTTTTTTCAGTGAATTTTCAAGGTTTTGTAAATGCTAATTCCTAACTATATATGGTCTATAACCTATGGTTTTTTCAGTGAATTTCATTGGTTTTTTAAAAGCTAATATCTACAGCTGTAAAATGTATTCTTCTTTAAATCCAAAAATATATTTTATATGTTTATTAATAATTTTTTTTAAATATTTTTTTTGTTTCGCTCCCGGTCCGCGAACCAGGAAGCTTCCCGTTAGCTCAATTCGATTCCGCGATCCGGTCCGCGAACCGGTAACAAATCAACATAGTTACGGTATCGCGTTGCCGCGTAATGCGTCTTATGACGTACTGCGTTAGCGCACCCGGAAGTGCCCCGGGGCGCGGACCGAGGCGCGAAACGCAACTCCCCGGAAGCGATCCGCGGCGCGAAAGCGCGACGTATCGCGTTGCCGCGAAATGCGTCTTGTGACGTACTGCGTTAGCGCACCCGGAAGTGTCCCCGGGCGCGGACCGAGGCGCGAAGCGCAGCGAACCGGAAGCTAACCGGGGAGCGTTCCGCAGCGCGTAACATGAAAGTTAGAGTCATGTGACTTGTTAATAAAGCTTTTCATTGGTTCATTTCACTTTTAGTTTCATAATTATGGAAGGCTAGGTCAGGTGACCTAAAAATAACACTTTTCATTGGTTGAGAACTATTGTTTTTCCCAAATGATGAAAACCCCTCCTTCTTTCCTCACTCTGACTTTCATCATTGTGAGAGGAAGACCTTTATTCATAGTAGAGCAATGGCTTCAGTACTTGCTTCAGCTGGTGCACCCCCACCACCACCTCCACCTCCTCATGGGAAGAGAGGACCACCTCCCCAGGTCATCACCAACACTGAGGAGGAAGAGGAAGAAATGGAGGAAGAGGAGGGAGAAGAACCACAGTTCTTGGAAGAGGTGCCCCGGGTTTCCCATAGGAAAGCCAGTTTCATCTGGCAGTTTTATTCAATCCCTCCAGGGCAAAAGAAAGTGAATGCGAGGTATGTGACCTGCCTCATCTGCAAAGAGAAATTATCAAGAGGGACTGATAAAAAGTATAGCTATGGGAACTATACCATGCATCGGCACATGACCAGGAAGCATCCACTTAATTACAGCCGGGCGGAAATACGGGATATGGAACAAAACCCAACAGCAACTCCTGTGGCCAGGTCAACATCGTCAATATCATTGACACCAGCAGAGGCACGGGAAACTGTGCCAAACATCCAAGAGAATTTTGGGCACATGAAACATACTTGTATGCACTGTGGTGCGTTGATATCATGTGGTAACATGAGTATTAATGCCATCAACCTGGCTTATGACAATCATAATTGCCCTAACCGCCCCCAGTAATTTTTTTTTGCTCCTGTTGAGCCCTTTTCAACGCCTGTTTTTTGTTGTTCCCCCCCCCCAAAAAAAACCCCAAAAAAATATAAAATCGTTCAAAAAATACAAAAAAAACAAAAAATGTTCAAAAAATACAAAAAAAATATAAAACAACAAAAATATAAAAAAAAAAGTTCTTTTCAGAACTACCTTCCCTTTCCAAAAAAATTGCTAGAATGTTTAGCACTCTGGCAAGCTCTATTTCTTTTGGTTCGCTTCCGGTTTAGCTTCCCGGTACGCGTACCGGGAGCTAACCAAAAAAAAAACTTTTTAAAAAAAAAGAGTAAGTATAAGGAAAGTAAACAGAGAGTGATGTTTCAAGAAAGACAGCTATAGGTAGTAAAGAAGAGATACTATTTAATAGATCTATTTACCAAAAAACAGACAGAAGATGGTATAATTGTGAAAAACAAAATAGATAACGAAGTGAAAGAAAAACAAGCATTGGCATAGCCAATAGGTATCGACTTTTGGACCTTCTAAGTCTTTAGTTATGCAGCATAATATCCTTGGTGCAGCAACATCAACTGTTGCATGGCTAAACACGTATAAGGTCCCAAAGGCGAGACCTATTGTCTATGCCAATGCTTGTTTCTTAAGTAGAATTGCAATACGTATGGCTCTTCCATGTAAAAAAATCTTATCTTGTGCTCTAAAGATTGCTAAAGTCTCGACAGAGAACAGGCTAGATTGTAAGTAGGGTAAATTGCGCTTGGTGATCTGTTTGAGGGAGCGTCTGCTTTGCCTGGTGTCTTTGGAGAGCAATTTTGATTGTTATACTGGACAATATAGCCCTAATGTAAATAACATAGGGGCATATTATCAACATAGGCAATAAAAGTTTTGCAGCTTTTATAGGCAGAAATGTGTCGCTAAAGCTGCTTTTGCGGCAGAAAACTGCCGCTAAAGCCGCTTTTGCACCAGTTTTCTGCCAATAAAAAGAGCAATAATTTTATTGGCTGCATTCATAATATGCCCCTTAGTGTGCTTCAACTACACAGAGAAAGCATTATGAACAAATAGTGATACAGTGATCAGTCAAAGACACTAAGAGTAATAGAGACGGAGTGAGTGAACAAGAGTGAGGAACTATGAAAAGAGAGGGACTGAGAAAAAAAGTGGAAGGAGTTGAGTAAGTAGGTAATAGAGAAAGGAATGAGGGAAGTAGCAAAGGCAGGAAACTGAGGATTAAAGAAATGAAGCAGTGGAACTAATAGTAGTTCAATGTGATAGAAATGTAACGAAAAGAGTACAAAATACTTACCTTATAATTGTCGTTAAATTCCTCACTTTTTATTTTTATACTTTCAATCTGTGAAAGAGAGAACAAACATTTGAAAAATATAAAAACATGTATTGAAAAATTACAAAAGACAAGGGCAAAGATTGAAGGACAAACAGTTTTTCAATAACTTTGACACTTACAGAAGCTACACAGTCCTAAAGATATACATTTTAAAGTAACACTATCTTGATGCAGATGAAGTGAGGCCTATCTTAAAACATGGTGCATCTTTTGCATTGCTGTTCTCTCAGAAAAGTGTCGCAAGACACTAAAATTTAAAATAATTGCTTCAGGATGCCAATAAGATGTCTACTATCCAGAGTTTTGTTTCAGGTGAGGCCTACTCAGGGTTGCAGATGAAATTTCAAGTTGTTGAAGAGAATAGAAGACATAATACATGTGAAGGTCTACCAATGAAGTGAGTCATGTCCACTGCAATCTTCAACAAAGTCCAAACCTCCTATGTTTCCCTGGACAGACCTAAACTTGATCTGCACAATGTGATTCGTAATGATAGGAAACACAGGTGATGTAATTGAAATACATGCAATTTATTTTGCTCATTTCACAATCACATCACTTCTGTTTCCTTTGCTTAGGTATCTCATTGTGCAGATGTAGTCTAGCATATCAAAGAATACGCAGAAGTGCAGCACTGCATGCAACAACTTTGACACTTACAGAAGCCTCACCTTCTCCATGCCTTCTACACAGTTCTACATATACATCATAAATGGAAACATTACAGAATTAATTATACATGTTAAATGGTTTATTTTTGCTGTTCTCAGAATGTATCAAAATTCACTAAAAACAGTGACTTGAAGGTATTCATCATGTAACAGCGGGGAAAAAAAAACACAATCAAAATGATTGTGTTTAAAAAACCCATACAAGATCAGAAATCAAAAATCAGAACTCCTTAAAGTTAACTTACTTTCCATGACGTCCAAGGATGTCCTATGAATAGCTTATACTCTTTTGTGCTGTTATTACTTTCAGCCCACCAGTTTCTGAAAGAAAATCTCCATCGTTTTTAAAAACATGTTACATACAATAAATGACTTCTTGCTCTCTACCACAAGATTCCACAAGGCCAAATTTTGTCAGAGCCATGTATAACTCTTGGATTTCTTGTTAACCAATCCCATCATTTGGCATTCCCGCAACTTTCAGAATTAAAATGTTGAAGATCATTTTCACAATCCTGGAATAGTAATATCTTCCCCTTCTTGCTCAGTCATGTTCTACATTTCGTATGACACTGATACTGCTTAATATGAAGCAGACTTACACTACCTCTATGAGTACTACAATTATTTAATTCTCTACATCACTTTTAATCACAAAGTAATGTAAAACAGTAGACAGCATTGCAGACTTACATTCCCTCTACTCCATGTTTTGATTGGCTGCTTTAATTAGCTTATGAAAAGAAACAGTTTTTCTGAACTCATTTAAACTGCACATACATGTCCATGATGTCCAATCCTATGATTAGAAGTTATGTCTCTGAACTACACTTATCCTCAAGGCCAAATTGTGTAGGAGCCATTAGAACTTCTTGAAATTCCACAGATCATATCCCGAGATTATTTTCCTAAAATTTTGGTTTTAAAAACACCAGGTAAGAGTTTTTAAGGTCATACGGCAATTTTTTTTTGAAAATTACAACAGAATCATTACAGAATGACCAGCCATTTCTAGACTTTAAATAAGCTGTGTAATGTCCTGATGATATTGAAGGGCCGTCATGATATATAATTGCTGTAGTTACAAAAGTCCTTCCTGATATTGACAACTGCGAAGCTACAAAATTTTTTATTAAAGTTGTCAATTTTGTTCCATCAGGCCTACATCGTTGGAACATTAAAATGATGTACTGGCCATATGTTCGTATAAATAATGTGGACATCATTTCAGATTTACATTGGCTACACTCCATGTTGTGATTAGCAGCTTTTACTAGCTTATTAAAGGAGACTGATTTACTGTCTGGCAAAGTTAAATATACAAATCTTTCTGAGTCTACACTAGTAGTACTTGATACCATACAGTTCTCGCAGTCATGCTGCCATTGATAAGAAAGCCCAAACAGCTGATCTACATCTACACCTTCAGCATGTAATACATGAAGCATATACATTAAAAACTCCTGACAATCTTGCTGAATATTTTGAGAGAATTGTGTTTGGCCTGAACATCTATCTAACAGATTTCTAATTTCAGACACACTTTCTATGTTTCTTCTATCAGTGGTACATTTCTCTAACACAGAATTTAACAAACTGCAAAATCTTTGATCAGAATTGACCACAATCTCTTCTTTTACATTTTTTAGAGAAAACAAAACATTCATTACTACATTAGCATAGCAGTTGACACCAGAACTGTTTTCAAACTGAAAACCAACAACATCTTCAACAGAATCCTCTTTGTTTCTGCTTGTAATTTTAGGTTCATTCACTTTTTTTCTTTTTGCTACAACCTGCCCAGTATTGTTCTCATTTCTTCGTTTCCGGCCTACCAGACGTTTCTCAAACAAAGGAAACTGAGGCAAATGTGGCGCATACTCTCTTCTTAACCTATTGTATTCCTTAACACAATCTAGATCTGCACAAATGTTTCTGACATCACAGTCAATCAAGTACAATCCCGATAAAGTTCTAACTCGTGACAATGCCACATATGCCATACCCTCCTTGAACACAGAACTGCCAATATTCACCAATGCAGTGTCTACACTTAAACCTTGCGATTTATGAATTGTCACCGCATATGCCAAGCAAACAGGGAACTGCTTACGGCGAACATATAAGTCTTTTACAAGCAAAAATCTAGCAGAACAACGAGCAATTAGCTGTACTTCCTCAATGCCATCAAATTTAATTTTTAAAAATTCAATTCCATCTCTATTTCTGTATTTCACAAAATCAACAACATTACCCATTGATCCATTTACCAGACCTCTTTCAACATGTAAATTCCTTCTTAAAATTATACGGCAGTTCAAGCACACATTCAGAGTCTTTTCAAAACCTGCAGTTTTAGATATACTCTTCTCTAATGAATCCAATTTTGTTTTCAGATTCTCAGACAAAATAATTGTTGATCCCATATGCTCTACTCTATCAATAGCTTCCACTTTCACAATCTCTTGCTTTTCTAAATGCAACATTTTGTTGTTAAATTTTGCACATTCTGCAAGAGTTGGCATCAAACATATTCCAGATTTCTTATCAGTAATTTTCTGAAAAATATTCTCAGGCACAACATCTTGTTCTGGATATAAATTTGACAGTAATCGTGCATGTAAAGCTTCTTTCCCATGCTCGGTCACTTTTCCAATTCTAACATCTTGTAGAATAGTCTTGTAAACTTCATCCTTTGCCTGACGCATATTTTCATGCAGTTCAGCATAATTGAAGTTTAACCATATATTGACGTTGCCAATGCTGCCTAGGCACTTCCTGGTATCTTCATGCGTGAGCATTTTGAACACAGGTTGCCCTTTCACTGGTGTCAGCTGCAGAAGATCTCCAAAAACAATGATGTGTTTGCCACCGAATAACACATCATACTCTGTTTTGAGAACTTCTTGCATCCTCAAATGCACAAAGGCAAGCATGACATTGGAAACCATGCTTACTTCGTCAATGATAAGAAGTTTCATTTTCCTCAAGATTCTTGAAACTTCAAAACAAGCATCTCCAGATAGCTTGTGATATTCTAATTTGTTGTCATGCTCCACTGGCAGCATCAGTAAACGATGTAAAGTAATCCCTTTAATATTATGTGCTGCCAGTCCAGTTGGAGCAGTGACAACACAAGACAGTGATGACTCTGTCCTTTCCTGCAAATAGCATGAAATTGCTTTAATGAGGAAACTTTTTCCAGTTCCCGCTTCTCCACTCACGTACAGTCGGACAGGCTTCAACGACGTACATGAGCATTCTTTCTTATCATGACTTAATCCATGATCAATTTGCATGGTAACTTCGTCATATATTTTCCTCTGCTCAACGTTGAGTTGCCTTTCCAACTCTTCTAAGTTAACCGCATCCTCTTGAGCATGTGCCATGGCTCTTTCCACCTCATTCATAGCAGTGGCAGCTTCATTTTCAATAAGAGGTCCTCCTAGTGGATCCTGACTCAATGAAGCAGAACTCTGACTGTCCTGAGAACTGTCTCTGGCAATCTCGGCTGCAATCGTTGCTTCCTGCTCAATTTCCGCATTCAACATTTCTACATATTTGGGAAAAGCAGGACATTCTATGGTCTCCTTGGCGGCATTGAAAGAGTCTTCGTAACAGAGGAAATCTCCAAGCAGTTCCTCTTCTGCACGCCAAGGCTTGAAAAGTTGCAAAAGTGCTAAATAGAAAAACTCCTTTTTTTCAGGAGATTCGCCACTCAATTTTCGATGGTTTATCAAGTGGCATTTTCTTTGCTTGACCAGACATCCCTCACTTCCTATTACAGCATACACTCCTTTCTCAGTATCTTCTTTGATGTTCCTCTTGAACATGTAATTTTGCAGAACCTCATACAGACAAACATTCTCTAGGTGACTGCTTCGATTTGGATAATATGTATCCAACATGTTTGTCTTCAAAATGTCGGTACTGTTTGGCTCCTTTTCCGCCAAATACTCAATTTCCCGCACAGGTTTGAGAACTCGATTACGCGTTGCAGCAAGACCAAGACTCGCCCAAACGATACTCCTGGACTTGGCATAGAGACTTGCTGAAGACAACCGGTCAGAACATTCGTACGCTCCGATTTCTCGATGCGACAACATCTTCAGACTGAAACTGTACAACTTCTTGCTGAGGCTCTTTTCATGGGAAATGTCCTCCCACATATCCTTCAATTCTGTCTTCTCTTTTTTGGTGATATACGACGTCACATACCGAGCCACAGCCATACAGTTATCAGCCACAAACTGTATATCCATGTTAGCATTCCACATGGACAAAATCACCGGGTTGTAGTCGTTGATATACTTGGACTCTTCGTTCCTCTTCAAATTGTAAATGTTTTTAGGTGATTTCTTCATCACATTATGTCGCAGCGAAGACATCAAACTGTTTACTCTTCCTTTAGAAATCACCGGTCGTGGGAAGCCGAAACGACATTTGGTGTAGAACTTGTCTTTGTTTCGGAATTTACGACGGCAGTACTTTCCACATCGATGGCTTTGGAAACGCAGAACTTTTTCTCTTAGGCTTTTCTTCTCCTTTGCGTTTGGAACAGCACACGTAGAATACTGTTGGATGAAACTCATCACTGAGTCTTCTGGATCCGTTCCAAATTTAGGTGCATCCTTGATCCACAGCAACATATGTATATGAGGAGCTCCTCTTGCTTGGTACTCCTTTCTCCAGAAGAAATCCAACACCTCTCCAAGAGGTGGATTCTTCTTATTCATGATGAAAGACATCATAGCTTCAAATCTATGATTGAAGTACCTACATACATTGACTGGATCCAAAGAGCACAGTTCTCCGGGTGTCTTGAATTCGATGTTTTCTACGTTAGCATTTGCCTCTCGTAGAAATTGAAGTAAGTCTTCCCAGCCATACTCGGCACAACTCAGAGTGAGGAACCATGTGGGAGTACCTAAGTTCCTCAGCATACATTTTAAATCACCATGACGACGGTACCAGTACTCATTAGTACCACGCTGACACGCCATGAGATTAATCAGGTGAGATTCCAAAATACTATCTTGGACATTCACTTTATCCATAAAATCACTTGCCGAGATGTTTTGCATGTGTATACCACTTTTCAAGATGTGGTTCACTGCATATGACAGTCCAGACAGATCGCTTTCAAACAGGAGATGAAACAAATAAGGAATGCATTGTCGAAACCTAGCATCTCCTGCATACAATCGCAAAGTCCGGTATTCAGAAGCAGGAATTTGATGAGGTCGCTCATCATATCTTCCTCCCTGACCTGTTGGAAAAAGCTGTGGGAAACACCGAGCTTCCAAACTTTCCTCCCAAACACTAATGGGACTCCCTTTGGCTTGTTTCATTTGAAACAACTCAATAGCATTCCCCATGACTTCCTTTGAATGCAAAGGATGAACACTATAATGTTCATATATTTCCTCACTAGTAGAGGGTTCTACTTTCTCAATTTGACCAGCACACAAATCGCTATCCTCTTCCTCACTTACTTCCTCTTCTGCAACATATACATTCTTATAGTATTTATTATTTTTTTTCAAATACAATGTTGCCTTTTTAACTTTCCTAACATCTACTAAATCTTGCCATATTTTCTTATTCTTTGTCGGAACCCCATTAACTAAGATAACCAGAGGTTCCTCTTCCACTTTTTCTACTCCAATTGTGTTAATGTTTTTCTTCAAATCTAGAGGCAAATAAACAACTCTTCCCTTTAATCCTCTCTGTAAATCTGATGGAGGCAATTTCCCTGTCTTTGGCTCCATTCTTACAATAGCCTGAAAGGGATGGATACTTTGAATCAAAATAGATTCATAAGTATTTAAATCCTTCAATTCAGAAGGAATCTCAACCAATTCCAGATTATTATGAACTGCTCTAGCAGGCATCTGGTTTTGTTTTAATTTGTTACAACAATAAGTACACACACGTTGATCCAATCCCAAATCAAAACAATTTTCTACCATCAAGTATGTTGCAAAATCCTTCCATTCACTATTATTTTCCCTTTCACTTTTTGCATATAAATCCACTAACTTAGTCTGATTCTTATAATAAGTGCGTCTACAACACACACAAGTGAAATTAGGCCTCTCACTTGATTTCATGTCAAACGTCGCAATTTCCCTCTGGAAATTATCTGTACTGGAAACCTGTACACTATCTTCCAAATGACCCTCTACTTCTTGCTCAATTTCAACATTCTCCTCTTTACTTCCAAAGTAACAAAACTCAATTTCTTCACATATATTCTTCACATCTATTTCAGAACCATGCAAAAGAGCAGCGCATAATTGTTTCAGCATAATTGCTGGACTCTTAGCATAATACAACAGTCTAACTAACTTCCTCACTTTGTTATGATGCACTGCTAGCATCCTGAAATGATGAAAAACACTCTGGCATACTCTCCTGGAAAGACAAGCCAGTGAATGACCATGCAAACCTGTCACTTCTCTCACTCTGCAAGGATCTAATTCTTGCAACAACCTTATTTTCTGCTTCAAACTTTTCTTGTTAAATGACCGTACAAAATCACAAAGCAAATTGATGGAATCCTGTCGCACACTGCAAATACTACTACACTTCCAGGTGTACACAGGACCCTTACCACGTCTTCCTAAAACCTCATTACCTAACAACTCTTCTGCCTCTGTTGTCACAAGTTTTTCTTTTTCAACTGGACAACCATCTTTCACTTCATAAGCACGACCACTGATGTCAACTGCATGCACCAAATCATTATCCTGGAAATAACTCTCTTCATTAAAAAATGCCTCACAGCTTGAACTATGTATCCATTCTCCAGAAAAAACTTCACAAAAATTACTACGATTAACTATTCTCTTCCATCTACTATTTCTTTTGAAATCAAAAATTGCCTTGTTTAGCTTCCTAATTCTATTGATTATCAAAATAAATAACTTACGTTTAATTTCAAAAGCCTGATCAATAACTTTCTCAACTTTTTTTTTTCTCCTATAAAAAACTAATTTCTGTTGACCTTTCTTAATATTTTTTAACAAATTGCCAATTATCCTGTTACGGAACATTCGTTTACGAATCTCCGTAAACTGTTGTTTCCTTCTACTATCATGCACAGATTTATCTCTTGCTCTAGCAGTAACATTTTCATTTGTCCTTTTCTTTCCATTTGATTTACTTGTGTTGTTATGGATTGAAACATTTTCTGTACTAATATTTTTTTTATTATAAATATTTCTTATGAAATATTTAGAGCTCTTACCCGGTGCTTTCTTCATCGCTTGAGAAATCTTTTTGTTAGAGGACTGCTGCATTTTTTTTTTCTCCTGCTGTCTTTGACGTTTTGCAGCCTTCATCTCTCTTATTTTTGTAGGCATAGTTGAATCTGAGGAAAAATATAATAAAAATGTTATTAAACATTATTATCAAACAGTAAATCAGTAATAGTGATCAAAAACATAACACACTACTTGACATTTTAAATAGAAGATTTTTTAGTCCTTGCAAATTTACAATACAGAAATAGCAGAAAAGAAATGAGATTCATATTTATGTTACCTATGCTATTTTATATGTGAATCTGATCTAATTTTATGAGCATATTTTAATATTTTATTGAAGACACTACACATAACCTGTTTTTGAAGGTGTCTTTATTTTTAAATTAAACGGTTTACCTTTTTACTTTTTATTGATTATAAATTTTAAAAATAAATGTTTATAATTCCAAAGGCTCAAGCAGGTCAGCTTCCCATCCTATATCATATAATTCGGACAAATCTGCATCCTCATCACGCTCTTCTTCATCCTCAGGATTTAAATCATCCAATGGATCAACATCCACTGATGTTTCAATTACAAGTTCAATGATGAGGTCAAAATCAACTGATTGCAGATTGTCGCTCATGTTGAGGTTGTCTTTATCTTTAAAGAAAGACAACAACAATGAGATGTTGCAGAGTAAGAGACAAATCTCACAGATTATAATAGTAAAATTATTTAACAAGAGTAACATTTTGCAGCTATTATTTAGCCATGTCCAGCGATGCTGAGCAGGTGAAGCCTATGTCTAATTTTTCACTGAACAGGACTCATCTGTTCTTAACCTTGGATAAGCCTCAACGACTCTGTGTCCCCTGCACATACTCAAATGTTAAAGTGCAGATTTATATTAAATGGCACATCCCCAGGCATGCACCAGTTAATGTGCACCACTGCTTTACCACCCATGGTGTGCCGCATTTACAATCAGATAGGAGAAAGCTGCTTCAAAACCCTGCGCCTGCTTGAAGCTGGCATAGGTCTTGACGCAGCATTGTATAGATGGGGCACCCCTGATCCTTGCTGGAGCTGCATCGCACTTACGATACAACTCCAGCAATGTGCCACCTTTACAGCACAGATGCGTCACGCATCTGTGCCTTTTTTGCCCCATGCTGCGCCGCATTGTAAATGCAGCACACCATGGGTGGCGGAACAGTGGCGCAGGATGACTGTCACATCCCTGGGGATGCGCCACTCATCATAAATCTATCCCTAAGCTTCTTATCTTGTTACAGATGAACTGCCATATGTATCATCAAAATATTTTACATATTATAAATAGCAAATTTTAAGGAATAAATAGCGATTCTTTACTATTCCTAATTTGCAATGAGCAAATTGCTAATTGCAAATTACCCATTCATTTCCATAGGCTAGGAGGCTCATAGGAATTAATGTTGCAAGTTGTGATTAGCAATTAGCTCATCACAAAATAGGATTTTTTTCAAGCGTGCAGGGGTATCTCAAGAACACCCTGCTGCACCCCTGAAAAAGAAATTTGGGAGCACATGTTACATCTACATGCCCTAATGGCATGTATGGGCGTCATATGGGACCTTTTTTTTTTTTTAAAAAAAAATGCTTTTTGAAAAGAATTCGCAAATTACCACAAACTAGAAGTTGGTGGTAGTTTCCAAATCCTTAATATCATTTTTTACATATTTTTTTTTGATACATTGCATTTAAGGAATCACAAATTTTGAATTATTGACATTTTAAGTAATTTCCACATGTGCACTGTTTTCTAAATATAATTTGAAAATCGTTTTTGGGGAAAAGTAATGGTTTGCAAATTTATGACAAGGACATAATGGTGTATGCTTCTCTATAAGGCATTTCAGTATCTCTAATGTCATTTTTCCCATATTACATTATAAGACCTTTCCCCATGAAGCACATTCCTTGTAAATATGCTCCCACCAGTGCATTGCAAATTTAGATTTTGACTGTTTCAGACACATAGCCATGTTGAAAGTGACCCAAAAAAATTGCAAACGTTTTAAAAAAAACATTCATGTGTCTTAATGACATTTTAAGTCATTTCCCCATGGACAATGTTTTCTAAGTGGCACAAAAGAGGTATACACATATCATAAATCTGTCCCTAGCATTATAAATGATTAAATCAGGATGACAATAAGATGTGGCCTATCCAGAGGTTTGTTTAAGGTGAGGCCTACTCAGGATTGCAGATTAAAGTTATGCTTGATGAAGAATACAGAGGAGATAATTTATTGTAAAGGCCTACCAATGAAGTAAGTGATTTCTACTTCATTGCACCAGTCATCATAAATGTATCCATAAGCTTCTTATCTTGTTAGACATCAACCGCCATATGTATCATATAACTATTTTGCATTTCCAAAAAAGCGAATTTTAAGGAATAAATAGCGATTCTTTACCATTCCAAATTTGTTTGAGAAAATTGCTAATTGCAAATTACCCATTCATTTCCATGGGCTAGGAGGCTCATATAAATGAAGGTGCAATTTGCGATTAACAATTTGCTCATCACAAATTAGGAATTTATTCCAAAAGTGCAGGGGTGTCTCAAGAACACCCTGCTGCAACCCTGAAAAAGAAATTTGGGGGCATATGGCGAACATAAATTTTAACAACATTCCTTTACCTCAAAAACGATTTTCAAATCATAACTTCAAAACACTACACATGGGAAAATTACTTAAATTGTCCTTAAGACACATAAAAGCGTTTTTTGATTGGCTTTCCTGCATGGTAGGGTCACTTTTAACATGGCTATGTAACATAAACATTCAAAATCAAAATTTTCAATGTACAGGTGGGAGCATATTTACAAGCAATTTGCGCCACAAAGAAAGGTCTGACATTAAAATGGGAAAAATAACATCAGGGACAGTCAATTGCCTTATAAAGAACCATACACCATTATGTCCTTCTCATGAATTTAAAAACAATTCCTTTTTCCCAAAAACGATTTTCAGATCATAATTTCAAAAAACTGCACATGAGAAAATGACTTAAAATGTCATTGAAACACATGAAAGCGTTTTTTTTTTGGCTTTCCTGCATGGTTGGTTCACTTTTATCATGGCTATGTAACACAAACATTGATAATTAAAATTTTCATGCACATGTAAGAGCATATTTACAAGCAATTTGCGCCACAGAGAAAGGTCTTACACTAAAATGAGAAAAATAACATCAAGGACAGTCAATTGCCTTATAAATAACCATACACCATTATATCCTTGTCATGAATTTAAAAACAATTCCTTTTCCACAAAAACGATTTTCAAATCATAATTTCTAAACACTGCACATCAGAAAATGACTTAAAATGTCATTAAAACACATGAAATCATTTTTTGATTGGCTTTCCAGCATGGTTGCGTCACTTTTAATATGGCTATATAACAAAAACATTCAAAATCTAAATTTTCCATGCACATGTGAGAGCATATTTACAAGCAATTTGCGCCACATAAATCATAATTTTCTCCTTAAAGCACACTATTCTCTATCTAAAGTAAAGAAATATTTTCTCACCTTAGCAAATACTTTGAGTTTGAAAACAGTCTCAGAAACACACCAATTTGTCTTCAGCAGAGCAAAAGGTATGCACTCCAGAGTCTGCAGCTATCAAAAGCACAGAAATGGTGTAATTCTTCACACATATTTCTCATGTCACCCAATCAAAACTCTTCCCTCACTTTTTTTCAAATGAAAACCCTTCCCCCTCTGCCCTTTCTGCCTATTTTCCATAGCAACCACCTCTTGGAGAAACTCTGGTGTTTGCAAATTCACACAACAATGTTGCAATTGAACTCTGAACTCTCAGTGCACCTGCATATCCAGTGCTTTCTTTCATTTAATGATTTTTTATTGACCACTCAAAATACATCTTTCAAAGAACACATCTCTACACCCTAACTTTCTGTTTTCATCAATCAAAATCCACCAATCACTGTTACTACTTCATGAACACAGAAACTCCACAGTTTTTTTCATTTCAAACTCACATTTTTTCAACTGCCATTTCATTGCCACACTTCATCTGACTGCAGGAGAACCTTCTCTCACCATGTTTTCTGTCTGGATTGTTGGTCATAGTTATATTCACTGGGCTCAAAGGTACGTTGAAAGCAGGAATTTACCTAACCTCAATTTACAAGATGTGGAAATTAAGTGGTTTGGCCACAGAGGATTAAAATGTCACCAATTGATACCATTGGTGAAAACCTTTATGCATTTGCCCAAACCTGACCTGTTAATTGTGCACTGTGGAGGTAATGACTTGGGCACTTTGACTGGTGTAGGTCTAGAAATGCTTTTAAAGGACACCTTTGAGCAATTGATGGCACTTTTTCCTCAGACTGCCTTGGTATATTCAAATATATGCCAAAGACAGAAATGGAGGTGGTCAAACCAATTTTGTCCACAAATTGAGAAGTCGAGGAAGCATGTAAACAAATCTGTTTCAGCTTACATGAGAGACCATGGAATGGGCTCCCTGTACAACAATAACTTGCGTTACTACATGCAAGATATCTACAGAGGAGATGGAGTTCACTTCTCAGATGAGGGCAACAGAGTTTTCACTCTGAATTTAAAAATGTGCATTGGTACCTACTTATAAGTACCAAAATGTACCATAAACCCAAAAGCTCTTCTCAGAGCTACCCTACATCTAATCACTCACAATTATTATTTTACTCTAACTTTTTTTACTAATTTTCAACAAAGTACGCTCCCTGGGGCGCTACCCGGTACGCGTACCGGGAGCTAACCTCGCGAAATTTTAAAAAAAAATGTTTTTTTTTCGCACATATGGGCCTCCTCAGCCACCCTCACAAAACCTAGGGGGTCAAGATAAGTCTACCATGCCCCCTTCTACCTATTCTGAACATTATTTGCCCTCCATCTTGTATCATAATTCGACCGAAACACAAAATGGTGGACTCCCGTTACGCTTAAGGTTCGCGTACCAGGGCGCTCACCGGTTCGCGTACCGGGTCGCTTCCTGGGAAGCGCACCATCAAAAAAGGTGGGAAAGTAGTTCACAGAAAAGCCACTGGAGACAATTTCACCAAATATAGATTAGCTCATACTACATACCAATCCCTACCATTTTCACAAATTTGATTGGAATTCCATTTAGCCGTTTAGCCTATAGAACTCACTAAATACCGTGAGGTAAATTACTTCACAAAACACATCTGAAGTGTTGGAATTGACAACCAATTAAAATGTTACTTTCATTTTCTACTTTTTTTACCTGACATTTGATTGGTTATGTACCCGAATATATATAAAGGAAGAGAAGGAAACACAGCCATTTTGACTACTACTTCCTGGTGTACATTTCTATTAGAATTTTCATTAATAACTTCAACTTCTTTTTAAAGGTAAGTTGTTATTTTTAAAACTGAAGTATATTGAGCACTTTAAGTTAATATGGCAAACTTTTTCTGTTAGTTATATACTATCCCTCTGTAGTACTTATAAATTTAGATACACTTTTTTATATTCCTACTTCCACTCTGATACTATACACTGCCCAAAGATAAATTCTCTGTTAAAAACTGCCTATCTAAAATTAATCCCAACAGTGCCCTACCTCTACTAATATATATTTTTTTTATGCAAATTTCAGGAAAAATGGAAAGTGAACAAAACATTTCATTTGAAATTGTCCTTCCAGAGTCCAACACAGAAATCATTGATCCAAATGAGATTGAATTTATGGATGAATCTTGGGACCAAGAACTACTGCAATGTGTACAAGCAGTAGATAACCTCCTTGCAAATGAGGACATTTTACAACCTCAGAGACTACAATCTATATTCCATGATTATGAAATTTCTGACAATGAAATGTTAGAAAGTTTATTAAATTATGAAACACAATAAAAAAAACTTTAAAAAAAAAAAAATAATCAACAAAACCAACAATCAATTAACATACAGCATTTGAAAAGTCTATCATTCATTTTTCATTGTGATACGCTCCCCAGAACGCTTCCCGGTTCGCGTACCGGGCGCTAACCACGAAAAAAAACAAAAAAAAATTATTTTTTTTTGCTTCGCGGGGCCCCTTTAAAGCCTCCACATCAAACCTAGGGGGTCAGGGAGGATCTACTATGCCCCCTTATAGTTATTTCCCCCTTTGTTTTGGCCTCCTCTTGTCTCTCAATCCTACCGAGAGACAAGATGGCGGCCGCTCCGGACTGTTTAGAATGTTGACAGACACCGGAGAGCCAATCAGCTTAGCTACGCGAAGTTCCGGTACGCTTAAGGTCCGCGGACCGGAGCGCTGCCCAGAGCGCGCTTACAGATATATATCTTTTTTTAAACGTTAATTTCTCAAAATCCACTGGAGCACATATATTGAGACCTACAAAAGGCACATCGGGCTATCAGTCCCTAATATTTTGCCAAGTTTCGTGCAAATCCATTCAGCCGTTCGGGCTAAAAGTGAGGCTAACCGCCCTATGGAAAACTCAATGTTAAAAACACGTTGTGGGACCCCCCTTTTTTCTCGGCCCCCCCTGGACCAACTCCCCCCAAATTTCCAGTGGCTGCTCAGAAACAAAATGTTCCATTTTCCAGAAAATTTCAGCCAATTCCGTCCACAAACGCCAAAGTTATTAGACATAGAATTTTCAAAAATCCCATAGGGAAAAAATCCTAACTATATATACCTACTGGCGACCGCCAGTAGGTAATATATATATCCACACCACTTCCCATCCAAAGAACGGGAACCGACACATGCTAGCTGGCTCAGGTTATTTTATTTAAATGACAGGGCTTCAGTTCATAAAAATTGCGAAACGCAGGGGCAGATGCGTTTCAGCCTTGCGGCCTCTTCAGTGCCCGTTTCGCTGCCAAATATCGAACATGCTGTGGGGGCTCCCGATTTTTAAAAGTCTTTTGGAGTCTCTCCTAATTGGTGTTGCTCTTCGCCCCACCCCCTCAGCGTTCCTCCTCTCCACTCCAAGATCCAGGTCGGAGTTTAGTCACCTCCCAAACAGACTACGGACATAGTATTCCGTTACGCCTTACATCCAGTGATGCCCAAACACAGTTCGGTTTTGGATGGCCTTGCACTCCGAAGTTCCCAAGGGGTGGGGGACCGATGAATTTACATTCCCCGAGCCTGCTACACACAACGGACCAGTGTTGCCCGCCGTATGCTTCCTCCCCATCGCAGTCAGCATCCCAGGTGAGCACTTCTGACCGCTTTGAGGGGGCGCTCTATATATAGTCATCATATTAGACATATTAGTTGGTAATTGGGAGAACATGGTCGCGAAAAATGCACAACATAGGGTTTTTTGATAGGCGAAGGATGGCAAGGACGGTGAGGAGCAGGAAGGGGAGCGGCCAGGCAGAGGAGGAGGCAGCCATGCAGGTAAGTACCTTTTTTATTATTTCTATTAATTTGGTAGGGCGAGGGAGCATAGCGAATTTCCACAGAGTTGTTTTCAAACTCCGTGGAAATATGCACAGAGGCACTATGCCCACCCTTACTATTAAGTAGGAAATAAAAAAAAACGCCTTGAACTGAAAGCAACATTTTATTTTTTATTTTTAATGGTCAACAGTTCTTTGATGGTCATTTTTGATTTTTCTAAATCATCTTTGAATCCAATTTTTGCACCTAATAAAAATCTAAGGGAATATAGAGTTGAGTCTGGCTCCTTTGATTACTCTCACAGTGGTCGAGATGAAGGCCCTTTGCAAAGAAAGAAAGTTGAAGCTGGACCACAATGCCAAGAAGGCATATTTTGTGAAGGCTGTGTTGAACAAGATCAAATGGTGCACCACTTCACAAACAATGACACAACAAGTTAATACAACCATGTCCAAAGTTGTATCTTCAAATCTTCATTTATTCAAAATATTAAACAGATCAAGATGAAATGAACAGCTGGCGCGTTTCGTCCAACCAAATGGATTTCTTCAGGGCTGTAGAATAACAGATGTGTATATACACACATCAGTACAATGAAAGACGATAAAAACGCTTAAAAGGACACAAGACTTCACAATAGGACCAATAGAACAAATACATTGTGACAGGACCTCTATATACATATGCTTTTACAGAACAAGAAACCACATATACAATAGCTCACCAAGACATGACACGGTACATCAATATATTTACAACAAATATGCATAAATCTACCTATGTTTCATCACCATATAATGACAAGCAACATTGTTCTCCCTAAGGGGGTGAAGGACCGTGAGAGAAGAGTGCAGACACGTGTGAAAATACCACTGTGCAAAACAGCACTCCAGGGATATAGAAAAAGAAACAGGCGTTAGACTTGAGAGAGGAGAACAAAATAACCAAAGTAACCCACCAAAGAATAGCAATAAATGATTGTAACAGTCGTAAACTACTGAGTGTAAGAAGTGAGAAACAACAGAGAGACGTGTTCAGAAAGCGTGAGTGAGCAGTCAATAATACCCACCATCTATAAGGCACTCATGACATGCAATGTCAGGGTGTCCGTGATGGATAAAAACAGCACAATTGGAAAGTCCAGTCCACTCTATCCGGGCGAGAAAAGAGGAATAGTAACTCAGTAACCCCGAATACATGTCAGTCATGAATCTGAGATATCGTGGTATTTAAAGGGAACAAAATAGATACTCACTTTATATAATAGAAAAGTGTGCTTCACGTTAACGAAAACCCAGGAGTCAAATTAGGTCCAGGTAATAAGATTCATTCAGTCACTCAAATGGGAGATAGAACAAACAATGGGAGCAATTACAAGTTCCAAACCTATAATGAAAAGAGTCTGTAATCAACATGCCTCTGGTTTATAGCGGTGCACCTATAGATCTAACGATATTGGTCAATAGTGTCAACAGCCATACCAATGGCAGGAAAATGCTCACTCACAAACTGAAGACGGTCAAATAAACACATTTAGCCATGCTCTATATATGGCGAAAACAAGGATCACAAGCAAGAACTCCTATTAACAGGAGAAAGTTAAACACATCTCCCAAGAATCCCTTCATGCTATCATCATTGCAGTGCGAGGGGAGAGAAAGTCCCGACCCTGCCAGTCGAAAAAACTAGGAACTGGGGGAGCCCATCCCCACCCTGTGTGGTTGACGAGAAACATGTGGAAACCACATGTGCAGTCTTATGATACGCCCGGAACCACAACCAAATCCTGCCTCCTTCCAAAAAGTCATCGGCACTTAAGCCTTGGGATGAAGCCTGCCAAGCACAGATCCCCTCTGAAGTATAGTAACTTCATAGGATAAAGGAGACGGGACAACCTATCCCTTCATGGATTCTTTGGTGCACAATTCAGGGCTGGAAGCAAAGTGGGCTCTGTCAGCACAAGGCCCTCTAAACTTGCAATCAAGCAGTTGGAGCTGTGACAGGCAATCAGAAAGGGGGCTGCAGGCCAAACTGGCAGCCACAGCCCAGGAGGAAAGGAAACTGGCACTAGAAGAAAATAAATTTGCCTTTGAGGAGAACATCAGGCTGGGTTTGATGCCCAGTGAAGATGTTGGCAGCAATAGTGAAGTGTCTCGATGGGGGAGGGGCACACCCCTCACTTGCCTATGGGTATTGTGCCAAACGTTTTGTTATGGGGGATTATTTCTAAAGGAATTAGTAACAACAGAGGGAAAGGGTATACTCCTGATTCTAGAAGAGGGAGATCTGACTCCTGTACTCACATAAAGGATGTACCTGTGCGCAGAAGCTTAGTCTCACAACTGTAGCTCACTAGAAAACACTCCAGGATACACTCAAAAACATAAAACAATCCTGAGTTGACTTTGTAGAGATCTCACTAAAGACTCTAGACAGATGGGTGAAAGACAATACAGTCACTACCTCTGATTGGCTATATAATCTGATTATGAAGATCCACATTTTGAGTAACTGTCATTCATAGCTGCCCCAGCATCTAGTAGATTCCAAGGTTGCCGACCCCAGGCATCTTGGTAAGGGGGCTGATGTGTAGGTGTACACTAGCGCATCTAGGTAACCACAGTGGGGTGATCCTAATAAAGGGGGTTTAGCCCTTCCACAGTGGATAGAGGGAGCAATAAGGTAAAAAGAGAATGTTCTCACAGGGGCCCCAAAAGTCTGGGAGAGGAGTTGGCCTAACGACTATGGCGCTCGACCTCGAACCAGGGGATCTCGGTTCGAGTCTCGGTAACGACGCCAAAACCTCCTGTGATTCTGGGCAAATCACTTAATCTCCCCGTGCCTAAAATGAAAGTGTGTCCTCATGTAACGTAACTGGTGATATGTAAAGCGCTCTGATACCTGATTCGGTTTGGGTTTAGTTCGCACTATATAAAACTCTGCAAGAAAAACAAAAGAGGCAGAATTCCAAACCTAAGTGGTGAGGGTACATGGGAAAGAAACCTTTTGCACCAGCAAGGCAGGGGTGTGTCTGGACTGTCACAAGCCAGTACATAAAAAGGGAGACTCAGTGTTTAACAATGAGCCCCCACAGATGAGCAGTCCCAAGAGATTGCTAATTTAGAAATGAGTTTGGAAGTTTACCCATGGGAAAGCAAAGGCTGGACTTAAGCCCCCTGTGTGGGTGAGGTGGATGTTGAAACTCTGGTTCCATTACCTTCCAGAAAGGTGAAGCACAGGCAATGGTCAAACATCTAGAAGACCAAGATACCGGCTCTGAGGGGCAGAGGAGCCAGCATGATCACAGTGGTAAACCAACTTGTTTTCCCAGAGCAGATTATGACAGATATTTTGCATAGGGTAGTCAATGCTGACAATGAGCTGAAGTTATATCCCATGGCAATGGTCACTTTTGAGTGGGGAGAAGTTACTGGCCTGAGGAATAAGTAGCTGTGAGCCTTGTCATTCCAGTAGAGTGTCTGTTTGGAAACAACCTTGTAACCTATGCTTGGATGAGGTAGAAAAAGAGGCTTATGCAGAAACTTTAGGTCTGACTTAGTGGGTGAGTGTGGCAACAAGGGCCCAGACAGCTCGTCAGGTAAGTTAAGGGAGACTGGAGTCTGGACTAATGGCCCAGTTTCCAACAAACAAGAGAAGGGGAAAGAGGCATGAGAAACCAGCTTTACAACCTTCCATGGGCCCAAAAGAATCTTATCTGCAGGGGGTGGATTTGGTGCCTAAAGTCCACATGTTTTTCTTCTCTTCACTATGGTGCTGGCCCTAAACCTTATCTCTCTTTAATCTCTCTAATCCTCGCCCTTTATTACTTTTCTGCCTCAATTTCATTTTATAATAGTGTGTCTTTGTTTTTGTGGATTTTACTTTTTTGGGTAAAAAAATCTTGTTTTTTGTGACTTTATTTCCCCTTTGTTCCATATTTTTTTCTTATTTACTTTCCCTTCCTTTTACTTCTTTTTTCTACCCCTCCCAGCGCTATGGCAGAGGAATGACTTCCTTGAAAGAGCCTCTGCCACCCAGGAGTGCAGCCCTGAGCGATCTTTGGGGAGGAGGAAGTAAGAGCACTAGTAATTTTTTGCAGCACCCCCTCCCCTCTATGCTGGCAGCGGGTGGCAGGTCCGGTAGCGAATACCCCTTGAAGTTCCGTGCGCCACCGAGTAGCTTTCGCACCACTGGGCAGACATTCTTGACTCTGAACAGGACCTGTTCGACCTGCTAGGTGTCTAAATTCCGGGACTTGGTGAGCATATTCATTATTTGTTGTGTTTGTATTCTACAGTGCTAAAAAAAGGCACTTATGGTTTTTGTTTTTCACAGAAATCACTTTTGACTCCTAACTTTACGTCGCAGTCGGGCTGAAATCTCTGCACCCGGACCTTACTCTCTGCACCCGGACAATACTCTCTGCACCTGCACCGAACTCTCTGGCAAGGGTCATACTCTCCAGCTCGAGCCGTAATCTCCGGCTCAGGTCAGATAAAGTGTAATCAATAGGCTAGAATGCAATTTTTGCACAAAGGAACATTAGGAACGTGTGATAAATGAAATATCCTACTTGTATAGCGCACTGCTACCCCAGCTGTGGTGTCCTGGCGCTATACTCATACCGCTGTGGAACCCTTCCTGGCTTTTGCCTATGAGATGCCCACTCCTGGGCACCCCCAAGGTGAAGCCAGGCATCCCAGCGCTGTTCAGGCTGTTGTGGAGATTAAACAAGCTATTGCCCAGAGTTGCAGAGTGGGACCCATGATTAGATTAGGCACCTGAGGTGAGAATTATCAGGTCCGAGTAAATTGAGCCCAAGACTCGCTGAGGCGGGAATTGAACCCTGGTCCCGGGCCAGACCTCTGCATCAGGGTCTGCCGCTCTAACCATTTAGCCACACTTCCCCTAAATGATAGAGCAGGTCATGAAAAATAGTCTGGGCAGGGAAAAGGATATAGCCAGACCCTATATCATAACCCAGAAAAGTTTGTTCCTTTGCATCATTGTGCATACAGTGCATAATTTGTGCTCCTCTCAGTGTTGACTGCGGTGTCAACTCTACAGTCAACACTAAGGGGATCACCCATCACTCAGACCCCAAACATTGCAAACCAGTCATCTCAGGCAAGTTCCCACATTAAAGTGTAACACCCTCCCTCACTGTCTGCCACCACATGAATCATAGTTGAAGTTATCTCTTCCAATCCAAGCATGGTTAGTTTTGGTATTAGGTATTCAATCATCTTTGATGCAGGCATCACATTGAAATTTGGTAGTAGCAGGCAGTCTTGTAGATAATAAATGATTTTGTGGGGCAGACCTTCTAGTGCTAAGTGATGCAAAAAGGGATAGGCATTAGACAATAGGTATGCAAAAAGAGCACGCATTGTCCCCAATGTCACAAAGGAATTGTGGTGGCTTCTTCAATTCATACAGGTACAACTACAATCCGGCAATATATGTGACTAATAAAAAGGTTGGGCAGTATAAATCTGACACAAAAATAATAATGTTCCTTTAGCTACTTTAACTTTTTTGTTTTTTTGTGACGAAAGAACTGAGTTCAACAAGCAACAATTCTAAAGTTCTATTGGGACAGTGGCATACTTAGTCCAGGAAATAGAGTTTTTCTTCAAACTCAGGTGGTTCACCCAGAAGTTGGTCAGGTAACACAATTGATTACATTTCTGACAAATAACCCCTCTCCTCCTACTGTGCTGCTGTTTCAGGAACGGTGTAATTGTGTGGTATAAAATGTTGGTTAATTTTAAGCATAGTCAATCTCTCCATGTTTTGAGGTGAGAGACTGGTCCTTCTCACTGTAACAACCACACCAGCCGCACAGAACACACACTCAGCAGACACACTGGCGACAGGACAAGCCAGATATTTTACTGCCAGCTGCTGAGCTCTGGCCATTGGCGCATCTTCCTATACCAAAACATCAATGGATTTTGATCCACATAGACCTCTTTTGGATATTTCAGATACTCCTGAAACATCCTGTGGCTGGTCATTGGTGCTGCCACTTGCTTAACCTGTTTTGCCATTGCTTCTACACGGGACTTGAACCATTACAATTGAAGCCAATTCAATGCAGAGGCTGGGTCCTGTCCTTCTGTTGCTGTTGTTTCTGGTGTTCTGGATGATGGTGTTGCTGGCTGCTATGAGACAAGACTGCCCTCTCTGGAAGTAGAAGGAGGCACCCCAGAACTGCAGGGTGGGACTCCGAGTTCCAGCAGTTCTTCTTCCAAATCTCCGGCTTGCTCTATAATCCACCTCTTGCACTTTAACCACATGCGTGCAGCTGGAATTCCAGCCCTGTGCCGGACATTCCAATCGCGGGCGTGGTCATGACGGAACCATTTCGTCATCAGCACAGCCCAACCGTGACTCATGACGTAATGGTTCCGTCACAAGCATGGAAGGGGTTAAAACATCCCCTTCATAAAAAGTAATAAGAGTGGGCAGAATATTGTTGTACCGTGGACCAAGTAGAGTGTTACATATGTACTCTTTGAACTCAATGATATTATATTGCAGAGTTGCATTAAAAGCCAAGCAAAGGACTAAGGTCTCAACAAAGGCATGTTTCAATTCACACTTGAGGGAACAAACCTTTCAGACACTTCCTTTACCTAGACTTGTAGGAGGTGAAACAACGGGATAGCTTGGCCCATCGTACTGTCCTCCTTGCTAACTTCCAGTGTGAAAACCTCAAAAGGGAGTAGCACATGTGTCAGGCATTTGATTAGGCCCCATTTGTCCACATTCATGGTCATAGCTTTCCCACCTGCATCCCCTCTTCTTTGAATGACATAGTCATTGATCTGTTTGTACTGCTCAAACAGATGTTACAACATGTAAAAGCTTGAGTTCTAACGTGTTGGCACCTCCTGTATTAGAGGTTTAACTGGTGCTCTATTATACTGCTGAATAATCCGCAATTGCTTCCGGGCTTCATAAGATAGGCTGAAATGGGTGCAGATTCTTCTGCAGGTGGTCAGTATGTTGCTGACTACGTCTTCCTTTTTTTGAGGAAGTCTTGCACCACCAGATTGATGCAATGGGCCAAACACAGGACCCTGAAATAGCATCCATTTGACTAACTTTGACTTTGTTACTACTAATGTATGTGGCAGCAAATCAAACTTTGAGAGGTCAGGGTCGCAGCAATTCACACACCTTGCTGTTAAATTCCTCCAAGATGTTTACAGCTGTATGTGATTTTTCTGTGGCAAACATGGCCACTGTTGTATGCAACTGAATGTTCCTAAAACATTCTTCTGGGCCAAGATCTTAGGATATCTTCTGCTTTAACCCCCAACAAAGAGATTCTGTGTGCAGTGATGCACATGTCATCAGTTGCCTGACAACTGGTCTACATGTCTGTTGTCAGGTGGACTTTGCTGCAACGCTTGTCCAATCAACTGCAGCACATTGTGATGCAGCGCTGGAACAGCACCTCTGGCAAAATAGGTTCTACTTGGTACCTTCATTTTGGGCAGATGACTGCCGTAAATTCTAAGAATCCTACTCCTTTCACAAAAGAAAAGTGGAGGCGGTCTAGCGCTAACATTTTTGACAGCTTCCCATTGTAAAAACAGGCTGTTGGGTTGTTTAGCTCGTAGGGCCCCTCCTGCCTAAACATGCCCATAATAGTAGTCTGGATTTTCTTCTTTTCTGGAGGCACTGACACTGACACTGACATCTTTTCAGAAGTAGATAGTAGACTTAATGTGCATCATGGTGAGGCTGCCACTATATGCCATGGTGTCTCCATATGACTCCGAATCTTGTGCCATTATGAAGTCGCAGAGGTGGGTGAATCTGCTGTCACTCTGCTGGGGATAGGGCTGCTTTTCATGAAGATGTCACCCTCTTCTTCCTCATCATCATCACTTTCCACCATGAGTGGACTTATGGCTGAAGTTCCCCAGCTCTCCTCCCTACCACGACCACGTTCTGCAATTTTTTAAAGTTGCTCCTCCCACTTGATTGTGTGGTGTGTTTTCATATGAGTCTTCTAGCCTCCAGTACAATAATGTGTACCAGGCTTACCTCAATGAACATTTGTGTGGCAAATGGTGCATACTGCAATGTGCTCACCCTATTTGCTAATATTTAAAAAGTGCCAAACTGGGGAGGAGTATTTTTTACTTTGCCACTGCCAATGTATGATGAAGAACAGGAGGTAGGTGGGCAAGTTGTTGATTGCCTCTCTGGTTCTCTTGAGGCAGGGGTTGATGCAGGCCTCAGCTGGGGCTTTCAAATATGGGAGCTGGGGGCAGTGCTACCTGTTCCATATCCCTAGGAGCAGGTTGGATAGCAATGTTAGTCTCCTCTGTGTCACCTTCCACCATGACTACCTTGTTACCGCCATCCTCCTCATCCCCTTCCATAAGTCTTAGGGGCCCATTATGATGTCAGGCGGATTGCCCCTGCCAGGCTGATGGTAGCCACAGCCTGCCTGGTGGGGGCAATCCGCCCGACATCCTCTCCAGAATTCCCCCCGCCATATTAGAATGGCGGGGGGACCGTGGCAGACGGAAAGACCGTCCAACGCTTTTCCGCCCCGGTCGCCTTGCGACCGGGGCGGAAAAGGTTTAATATGGTGGTGGTGTCTATTAGAAACCGCCAGCCATATTATCATGGGCTTTCAGACATGCCTTTGCGTGGCGAACGGCATGCGGTCTTCACTCTGCGGGCCCCCAGAGTGAAGGAGCGGTGGGGGTTGCACATGGGGGGGTACCTGTGGTACCCCCCTTCATTTGCATAAACAAAGCGGCAGGCACCGCGTGGTGCCTGCCGCTTTGTTTATGCAAATGCTGTAATGCATTTTTAGCATTGTGGCGGACGGTGCTGAGAGCACCGCCCGACACAATGCTAAAAATGCAGGATGTGCCCGCCACTGTGGCGGGCACATCTTAAAACCCCCCACGGCACCCCCGCCCTTATGGCGGGCAGTCCCAATTTCCGATAGGATGGCGGGCGGACTAAGTCCGCCCGTCATCCTAATGACCCCCTAAGTATTTTGGGAACTGTCCTTTTCCCTTGCCTTCTCTGTTGTCTCCTTGTCTCTGCCGGTGTCCACCCTATGTCTCTATCATCATCATCAGAAGTGGTGCTTGGAGACAATGGTGCAGTAGTACTCTTCCTTTTCCTTGCTGGAGATCTGGGAGCCAATGATTCTAAAAGAGGAGGTTTAACTTCTTGCTCAGAAGGAAGCTCAACCTACTATTCTGCCCCAACATCAAGCAAATGTACTATTACTTTGCAAAAGGGACACATTCAATTCAAAATCACTACCTGTAAGCGTCTACATGATTGGACTGGCTGCCTCACTGACAGACATGGTCCTGGGCTTAGGTTGGAGAGTTGGTGCTGTTGATGGAGGAGTTCTCCTCTCAGCTTGTTTGCCAGAGGCTGGTGCTGCAGGCACAACTTTGCTGGTTGGCACACAAGTGCTGGAAATCTGTGTTTTCTCCTCCCCACTAGCCCCTTTCATGGCAGCAACTTTCTTTGGGGCCATCTGTAAGCTGTCAGTTGACAGTGGCACTTAACTTCACAAACTGAAGTGAGGCCCGAGTTGCATAATCAGTCATGAGTCACGTCATGCACAGACCTTCTGTATGGTAATATTGTGGGTGATGTTTCTTCTCTTGTGCACCTAAATGCAAACAATAAAGAAGAATATCAGTGAAACATGACATTGCTGCAGTTCAAGTAGTAGTACAAACAAACAATATAATTTAATGTGGTTACTTAAGTTATTTTAAATAATAAGAAATACAGTCTAACTATCCATTTGTAAGACTACACCAACATAAACTTTCATTGTGTGCAGTACACTCAGGAAGAAACAGAAGGAGCACCAACAACATACAGATGTAACTTTTGGCTCTTTTTGCATCACGTTGGGATGTGGCACTCAGAGAGGTGCAGGTGCCAATGGAATTATCCTTAGATAATGACTGCTTTTGTGCAGTGCACCTATAGCAGGCATGGGGTTAATGCCAGATGTTAGAAAAATGGAAATAAAAGGTTAAGTAAAAAAAAATATATATATATATATATAAAATATATATATTAAAAAAATAATTAATTTTTTTAATCATTCTTTTTTTTAAACAAAATAAAAAGAAAAACAAAAAGAAAAAAGTAAAATTACAAAAACTAATATTCAAAAATCTTTTTTTTTAAGACAAGTGAATATGTCCCAAGGCATATTAATTTATTAAACTGCTATCATTCTCAACCATCCATGGAAGCCTATGGCAAACGGCCACACTAGCTGGATGGCTTCAATGCACAAAGTGGCTGAAAGCAAGTGCCACATGGTCATGAACAACAACTAACACTGAGCAAGGAGGCATGGGCACAAACAAAGAAAACATGCAGGCCTATGGCAAAAGCACACTGGCTGACAACACAAAATGCCCACCAGCCACAAGGTCAGAATGACAACAATCAGCAAGAAGGCATGGCCACAACAAAGAAGACATGGAGGCATATGGCAAATGCACATTAGCTGGCTAAACAAAAGGGCCGCCAGCCACATGGTCATAAAAACAATCACGAGGCCTGGAAAACAAGGATCACATGCTGGCCTATGGACACTGACTATACAAAATGCCCCCTGGCTACATAGCACGGGGATCAAAGACAAATTGTGGCCTATGGCACACACACTAACACATTGGCCAGACAAAGGATGAATGCTTACACAGAGAAAACACTGAGCAAGGAGGCATGGGCACAAACAAAGAAAACATGCAGGCCTATGGCACAAGCCAACTGGCTGACTACACAAAATGGTCACCAGCCACATGGTCAGAATGACAACAATCAGCAAGAAGGCATGCCCACAACAAAGAAGAAATGCAGGCCCATGGCAAAAGCACACTGGCTGACAACACAAAATGGCCACCAGCCACAAGGTCAGAACGACAACAATCAGCAAGAAGGCATGGCCACAACAAAGAAGACATGGAGGCCTATGGCAAATGCACATTAGCTGGCTAAACAAAAGGGCCGCCAGCCACATGGTCATAAAAACAATCACGAAGCCTGGAAAACAAGGATCACATGCTGGCCTATAGACACTGACTATACAAAATGCCCCCTGGCTACATAGCATGGGGATCAAAGACAAATTGTGGCCTATGGCACACACACTAACACGTTGGCCAGACAAAAGATGAATGCTTATACAGAGAAAACACCATATATTCAGCAATATCAAAAACAAAAATTAACATGGCTAAAAATGTTTACAACAACACACATCCTCCAAAGGCATTACCGCACCTATACACTTTTTGCAGGGGGAAAAAAATATAAATACCACTACAAAAGTATATTTTATACTTGATTCCAAAGGCATCCATGGCCTAAATGATGTTTAAATTCAACAGACACCAGATAAACTGTTTTTTCATGCACCCATGACTAGTACAGGGCTTACTGGCTGCAAGGTCCATTGGCAGACTAGGCCACATAGTGAAATATATCAATATTGCTAATGTGTTCAAAAATTTGGATAAAATGTAGTAAACTGTGCAACATTTTTCCTTTACAAAAAAAGAAAAATAAATGCAAAAAAATAACTAGACTTCTCCTTTAACTGCAGGCCACAAATCAAAATAAATTTAATAAATCGACTAAAAGTACAAATAAATCCAGGTGCCTACACCTAATCAAACACACAATACGGTTCTATACCAGTTTTTCAACTTACTTTAAAATCTCAAATTTAAAGTCCTTAAATCCAATGGTATATATACAGCAGCAGACAAGGAGAGTCATCCTTCTAGCTCCAAATCCCAATGAAAAGTGACCAGGAGAGGGACAAAGCACTGGGAGGAGCCTGCTGGCCAGGAACAGAAAGTTGGAGTCTCTGAGGCACTTCCTTTTTGTTTGAAAGAAAGTTTTAAGAAATGGCTTCTCACACCAAGAAAACAACTCCAATGGCCAGTTTGAGAAGAAAATCAACTTCAAATGTCTCTCAGCTGCATCTTCAGCAGAAAAGTTGCTTGACCTCTCCGTTTATGGCATTAAGAATACTAGATTGGCACCGTCATGGCTGGAAGCTGTGCAAATGAGTGCAAAGTCTCGCAGGAGCTCACTAGTGGTGCAAGAAGTTTTGCACGCACTTTCAGGTGACCCGAGACTCTTGGCACTTGCGGTTGAGAGCCAAAAGAAAACTTGAGCCTGCAAACGGAAAAAAAAGTCTGCTTCACATGCGATTGGTGGAATTCAGGAACTCAATGCACCTCCACTGAGTGCCCAAATTCGGTCTCTGAGAGTGGAGCGCAGTTTACCATCCTGGCTAAACTGTCAGTGCCCTGAACGCTAAAACTGCATTAGGGGATAGGTTAATCTCGGTGGTTGTAGACAATGTCACTAGGTGCACTGAAGCCATACTTCTGAGGATGGGAACTGTACCCGTGGTGGCCAGGGCCCTCCTTTGAATCTTTACCTGAGTAGGGTTCCCTAAAGAAGTAATCCCAGTTAGTGGCAAACTTCATGTCTGCATACTTAAAGGGTATTTGGGATGAGTGTGGGGTGATTTACAAGTTCATCACCTGACCTGAAAAGAGCACAGAGTTCTGGTGCCCGTCTTTCACAGGCTGACATGATGCTCTACTGGGACCCCTCTCGCAGAACCACAGGTGATATGTGTTTTTTCAACAGAGAGCTAGTGTGACCAGGTGAGGATAAAGTGCTATGGGAAAGGGTTCTTCTGGGAAGGAGACCTGCAACGAAAAGAACATGTAATTACTCAGTATTCACCTTAACTGTTCCTATCATCATCTACTGACTCTACCTACATTTTAGGAAGCAAATGATTGTGACACTTCTCTCCTTTACCCTTGGGACTAGAAAGATTATTCTCTGGAAGATTTAGTTGTTCAAGTTTGCTTAGAATAGTCTCACATTAAATACAATAGAATGCTAACGTTTTACAAAGTGAGCTGAAGAAATTAACTTCAATTTCATAATATTTGTAAGTCTTAATTCTCAAAACTAACTCCGGTTCTTCTGTATCAGAAGCAATGGTTTGTTCAAAGTTTTCGGTTATGCCTCATGGTTTCCTTTGGAATTTGAATTTTGCCTTTTTTGTTTGATGTGGAAAACAATTCTTTGACCTGATGGTTGGTCTCCTGAAATAGCTAGTTTCTAGATGAGACTTTTGCAATTAAATCAGGATTTCGAGTAATTGTTCTTGCCATGAGCATCCAACCTTTAAACAATGTCCAGCCTGGCCTCACCATCTAGTTTTTCCAATTTCCACCTGTGAAGATTCTTCTACAGGTATAACAAGGAATAAGGTACCCTCTATGAGCCACAGCTCGGAGAGTTCCCTAAGAGTTGTCCTTGCATGCTTGAAACTCTCTAGACTGAGTGTCTGCTTTTGGGTGAGGACAGTATTTTTGCAGTGCTAAACAGGAGGTCCACAAATAATATATCAGCATTCTCCATGCTAAATATTTCAGCAAGACTCATGTGTTAATATGAATGCCAAAGGGCCCATGAACAGGAGATTAGAACAGACGCAGACGACCTCGCCCCTCTGAGGACCCCGCCTAGCAGACCCGGCAGCAAGAGAGCCCCTTGGTTCACCGACGAACTCAAGTGCTCCAAGAAGAACTGCAGAGCCCTTGAGAACACCTGGCGCAGAGACCCCACCCCGGACAACATGAGTGCCCTCAAACTCGCCACACGAAAACACCACTAACTGATTCGCACCACCAAGAAGACGGCATTCAAGGAACGACTGGACAACAACGCACACAACAGCAAGGAACTCTTCAACATCGTGAAGGAGCTCTCCAACCCCAACGCCGGAAACTACGACATCACCCCATCGCAAGACCTCTGCAACTCCCTCGCCTCCTACTTCCACAACAAGATCGCGGACATACACAACAGCTTCAGCACGCAACCGACGCACGCCACAACCGAACCGCCGCCCCCCACCACCACCCTCCGTGCCTGGAACACGATCAGCACCGAAGACACCATCCGCACGATGAACTCCATCCACTCCGGATCTCCGACCGACCCCTGCCCCCACCACGTCTTCAACAAAGCTGACGGTATCATCGCACCCCACCTACGGGACATCATCAACACCTCCTTCAACACCGCTACCTTCCCGGAGAGCTGGAAGCACGCAGAACTCAGCGCCCTATTGAAGAAGCCATCAGCCGACCCCACCGACCTCAAGAACTACCGACCCATCTCGCTGCTCCCGTTTCCCGCAAAAGTCATCGAGAAGACCGTCAACAAGCAGCTGGCCGCCTTCCTCGAGACGAACGGATCCCTTGACCTCTCGCAGTCTGGCTTCCGAGCCAACCACAGCACCGAGACCGCCCTGATCGCAGCAACCGATGACATCCGAGCCCTGCTCGACAACGGAGAAACGGCGGCCCTCATCCTCCTAGACCTCTCCGCGGCCTTCGACACAGTCTGCCACCGCACCCTAATACAGCGCCTCAGCAACGTCGGAATCCAGGAGAAGGCACTGGAGTGGATCATCTCCTTCCTCGCCGGTAGGACACAGAGAGTCCGCCTCCCCCCGTTCAGATCAGGAGCCACCGAAGTCATCTGCGCCGTTCCTCAAGGCTCCTCGCTCAGCCCAACCCTCTTCAACGTCTACATGAGTCCCCTCGCAGCCATCGCACGCCAGCACAACCTCAACATCATCTCCTACGCCGACGACACCCAGCTGATCCTCTCCCTCACCAACGACCCCGCCACCGCCAGAGCTAACCTACACGAAGGGATGAAAGAGGTAGCCGAATTGATGAAGAACAGCCGCGTGAAACTGAACTCTGATAAGACGGAAGTCCTCATCTTGGGATCCTCACCCTCCGCCTGGGACGACTCCTGGTGGCCCCCCGCCCTAGGCAGCGCACCCAAACCAACAGACCACGCACGCAACCTGGGCTTCATCCTGGACTCCTCCCTCTCCATGACCAGACAAATCAACGCCGTCTCCTCATCGTGCTTCAATACCCTACGCATGCTACACAAGATCTTCCGATGGATCCCCACCGAGACCAGGAAGACGGTCACCCAGGCACTCGTCACCAGCCGACTGGACTACGGCAACTCCCTCTACGCCGGAACCACCGCCAAACTCCAGAAGAGACTCCAGCGGATCCAGAACGCCTCAGCACGACTCATCCTGGACATCCCCCGCCGCAGCCACATCTCCGGACACCTGAGAGACCTGCTCTGGCTCCCGGTCAACAAGCGAATCACCTTCCGTCTCCTCACCCACGCACACAAAGCCCTACACAACCAAGGCCCAGGATACCTCAACAGCCGCCTCAACTTCTACGCTCCCAAACGCCAGCTTCGATCGACCAGCCACGCCCTCGCCCCCGTCCCACGCATCCGAAGAGCCACCACAGGGGGAAGGTCCTTCTCCTACCTCGCCGCCAAGACCTGGAACTCCCTCCCGACCCACATCCGCCTGACCCAGGACCACCTCGCCTTCAGGAAGCAGCTCAAGACCTGGCTATTCGAGCAGTAGCGGACCCCCCCTCCCCTAGCGCTTTGAGACCCCCCGGGTGAGTAGTGCGCTATACAAATGCTTTGATTGATTGATTGATTGATTGAACAGTTAACAGACATAAACACACCCACACACATGCACACACTAGGTTTCTGGCAATGGAACAGTTACATAATTCAAATGGCACTTCAAAATTAAAGTGCTATTTACAATGTTCCCACTGCTATGTACTGGCAGTAAACTAGCTATAGACATCAATGTTCATACTCCATGTGCTGAAAATGAAATGGCTATTCATTATAATGTTCAGACTTCTATAAATTTCAAACTGGTTTAGAGTTCTGACCTTATAGAGTTCTGAAACCCCATTTGTTGTACAGTTTTATATAGCATGAACTAAACCCAAAGGTATTGGAGTGCATTACATGAGAACCACTTACTTTACATAAGGGCACGTTAATTTTGTTGCCATGTGGGGATTAAGTGATTTGCCCATAATCACAGGATGTTGAGCCAACGCCAAGACATGAACTTGGTTCCCCAATTCCAAAGTCAGCAGCTCTGGCTGTAACACCACATACTTTCATTACCCCCAAATCTATGGTCTTGTGCAGAGTTCCAACAAAATCTTAAATGGTATGATTATGTGGTTGTTTGAGAAACTCCATAGGGATAGGTATGCCCGATTAACATACCTTTTATTTGCCTACAGGGAGGTACCACAAAAATAAGTGTTCTTCAGCCCTTTTAGCTGTTATATGGGCACCCTGTCAGAGATCCCTTAAGTCTGGTCCGAGTAGGGAGGGAGTAGCCGCACTAGTAGTCCAAACAAGATATTGTAGACTTTGTGCTGTGCCTGCATTCCCACATGGCTGAGTACACGAAGAGGGCTAATACAATGTGTAGGCCAGTCAAGAGCCTATTAAGCATGGTATAACCAAAAGGCAACATTGGTAGCAAGGTCAGAACATGTGGGTTGTGCAGCTCATGGCTCTCCAGGCACTCCAGAACCTATGGACTGGACCTACACAGTACTGGAGAAGACGGGTGAAGTCATGTACCTAGTGGCCCTTGGTACCTGCAGATACCATCACCTGGTGATCCATGTTAACCATCTGAAGTCACACTTTGACAGGGCTGAGATGACTATGCCCATGATTACAGATGGAGGAGAGAAGGAGGAGAGAGAACCTCTCCCAGGTCTCTTGTCCTATAATGCCAAGGATGGTTCAGTGGAGGGAGTTGTGCTCTTCTCTACACAGAGAGAACAGCAGCAGAGGAGCAGAGGGACTGTCACCTAATGTTGGGGCATGTTGCCAGACTGTTCTCACTGACACCTGAACTGACCCAGTGGTTTGTATATGACAGTGACATGGGTGACTGCTTATCTATCGAAAGTAAAATCTACAGGTTGTCAGACAAAGTAAAGGTAAGCCTCAAGGAGGAAGTCTTCAACGCCCTCCAGTAGTTCCTGGGGCAGTTCTGTGGTGCAAGTGCTCAAAGCCAATACTTAAGGAGGAACACCAGAACTCAGGTTCTGTGTGGACTACCAAGGACTTAATACTGTCACCAAGTCTGAGGCATGGGTCATTCCTTGAGCTGATGAGCTCATTGACCGGTTAGGAACTGCTGAGTATCTCAGCACATTTAATGTAGCTTCTGAGTACAGGCATATTGCCCTGACTAAGTGAGCCAAGGAGAGATCAGATTTTACCACTTCTGAGAGCGGCTTTCAATTCAAGGTAATGCTCTTTGGATTGAAGAATGACCCTGCCTCCTTCCAAAGACTGGTGAACAGGTTACTGTCTTGGCTGGAGACTTTTAGTTCAGCATACTTAGATGATATTTCTGTGTCTAGCTCCACCAGGCAGGACCAATTGACACCTCAGGGAAGTGCTTCTGCCCTGAAGCAGCCAGGCCTTATTATCAAGGCCAGCAAGTGCTAGATAGGGCAAGGTTCTGTAGTGTCCCTGTGCCAGGAGGTGGTTGGGGGACATGTGCAGCCTCTCCAGTCTCGGGTCAGAGCTTTCCTGGGTCTGACAGGTTATTACAAGAATCAGAATCAGAATAACTTTATTTGGGTGCAATATGCATCCCTTAAAGTGTACAATCCAAACATATAGTATGAGAACATTCATTTAAGTGCAATAAAAAATGGAGTCTAAAACAATCGAGGAACTTTCCTTGATCCTATCTAGGTTCCCCCAGGGGGCCACTCTGGTGATAGGTGGTGACTTTAACTCCCACTTTGAGCCATTGAGTGATCTGATGGATGGTGTTATTCTAGAAGAGGATAATCATTGGAAAGTCCCCCCGGTGGTGGGTCCTTCGCCTAAGTCATGGGCACCGCTGGCAGTACAAATGTTAGTCATGACACTAAACCACTCAATAAGGGGATGCAATGTCCATGCAGGCTCGGACATATCAGCAATAAAAAACAGCATAAGAGGAAAAATTGCATACAAACATGCAGTACAGTGGAGTGAGATGAGTACATCAAAATATATCAGGATGAAGAGTCAATACATTTACTCAAAGTGCATCGTGCTTTGTGACCGCACAGCGGCTCTCAAAAAAGAACCTACATAAAAGCAAGACTCGTCATCTATCAATTGTTGCAAAACATAAAAGGCTGGGGTATGCTGCCTTAAATTCTGAGACCAGATGAAATGTATTAAAAACTGTTTGGTGTATATAAATACATTTTACAGAAAAAGATAAAAGGTAACATTGTTTGCCCAGATCTATCATCACAAGGGCATAGGCATGTGTCAGGATTCTTTTGATAGCCCAGTGGGAAACAAAGTAAATACATAACTGTATCTGCCCTAAAGCAAGATAATAAACTTTGGTCCCAGTGCCCACGTGCACTACTGAAACAGTTGGTTGATGATCTATCAAGGCTCAGGCACAAGTAAGCTGCGACAGTGGGCTTTAGCAATTACACATTCGATCAATGAGATCAAGCTTGATTAGATAATAACGGTTTCACCTACTTCTTATTCAAGCAACCTTTGAGCCAGGCACACAAACTAAATGAGGCACCCAATCACCTGGAAAACTTTCTTCACATACCCTATCCATGGTATAGTAAGGCATTTATCACATGCAAGACAATCATTTATATATATGTTTATATATATATATCCCGTGTGAGAGCTGTTTTAATATCTCTTGTGAGAGCTGTTTCCTTAGTTCTCCAAATAGATAGCCACAGGAGCAGAGGGCAAACTCTAATACAGTTGTCCAAATACGTCAAACCCAGCTCATCATAGCAAATAAAGGAGAAGGATAAAGGGCGAAAAAGATGTTTCAGCAAAAACGATTTTCCTTCACTTGAACGGCTTCGCAATTTGCATTACCCCATATCTAAGCCCATATGAAGCAGCGGGGACACAAAGAGTTGCATTCATTTGTAATAACGGTAAAAGAGCCCTCTCTCGGGAGGCTTAGGTAAGCTGAAAAGGGAGCCAACTGCCCTGGATAGCTTCTGCCTATGAGGAGCACCCATGAGCCAGCTGCTTGAAAATGACCCTTAGATAGGAAAAAGTGCCTGTGCTTTGTATTTTTTATACATTCTGAACCAACATTGAAGATAGAAAGCTGGATGCGCTTAGAGCCACAAGTCATGATATATGATTGTGAAAAATTAGTTTGCAGGTCAAGAGCACCCATAAATTAGATAAATGAGTGCACCGGTAGACACAGTGCTTTTGGAGCACAAGCCATCAGCACTGCGTCATTCGCATATAGTAGTGTAGGAAGTGGGGCACTTTTCACCTTTGCGACATCAGGGGTGATAGTAGATAAATAAGGGCTCAGCTCATTAATATATAATATAAACAATAAGTGTGCCAGTATGCAGCCTTGCTGCACACCTTAAGACATTTTTATTTCATTGGAGACTTCACCATTATAGCCAAACCATATTGTAGCTTTCATATTAACATGCAAATAGGCTAGAAAGTGTACAAGTACTTTATCTATCCCCATAGAAAGAAAAACCTGCTGCAACTTTGAATGATTTATGCAGTCAAATGCTAATGTCAAGTTCATAAATGCAAGGTACAGTAGTTTTGATTTTGTATTGTGTACTTGCCTATGATTGGATTTAGATTCAGGCATTGCTTAATTCTACTCTATAATTTCTAAATCCATACTGACACGTATGTATGATTGCTTTTTCTGGCGCCCACTTCTAAATCCTGTTATGTAAAACTTTGCCTAATATTAGGGGCATAGTCAGTTTTTACATTGTCCATATTGGGCTCCATAGTATTTAGATGACGGACAGATCTTGCCTGGACCACAGTTGTCCATTGTGTTTGAGATTGGGTCGTCATTATTGCCACAACAAGGAGCCCCAGAAGCTGATGTGTAGAGTGGGTGGTCAAGAGAAATGACAGGGGCAGTTGAGATCAGCTTGGCTGCTTCTAGGGCAGGATTATTCCCTGCAAATTGATGGCACACAACAATGGGTATTATTGTTAGGATTTCTGGAGGAGCAATTCTTCCTTGTGTTTTCTAGTCATGGACTGAACAGGCTGGCCAATTGCTTCTCTGTGAAGGCCAAACAATTGATAATGGGTCACAATTGTTCCTGCAGCCTAGCGCAAAATATGTTACACAATTCCCCAAGACTTGGCAAGCCCAGATTAGATTGTACACTATCCTTAGCTGGTTGTGGCTGTCACCAGGCCAAAAACTGGCTATTCTTTTTCCACTTGACTGCTGGCTCTTGGGGCGACTTGATGATATTGAGAATAGATGGAGCCATGGACTTATCAAGAGTATCCACAGGTATTTTGCATTCAATGTGAAGACTAGGAGGTTGCACCTCCTCCCCCATTCCCATTTCCACTGGTCCGCCATTATTTTTACTAGTGCTGCTATTTGCATCCATTCAGTTGGTGCTATCTCATTTGGTATCAACCCTATGGCTTAGCCAATTATGCAGTCTTTAGTAGTTATTGTGCACATTGCAGTGACATGTCCTCTAGCCTTGCATTTGCCTATAGAATATAAATATAGTGCTACTCACCCTAGTACACCAATATGGCTACACTGTAAAAATCCTTGAAAGAAAGAAGGCCCAGCCACCTATTTCAGGCTCTGATGGGTGCAGATGGGCACACTCTTGGCCCATGAGTCCCGTGCCGCGGTATGGAAGCTGGCTTTTCAAATGCCCGACCTATGCTGTCCATCTCCCCCGCCACATCAACATCAGAGCCTTCTGGTAGATGGGGTGCTTCCTGCTGTCACTAGGCTCCAAACAGTAGGGGAAAGCGTCCAGTGGTATGGAAGCAGGGTTTTCAAACTCCTGGCCAGGACTCTGCAGCTCCTCTGCCTTCTGAACACCAGAGCCTTCTGGTGGATGTGGTGCTTCCTGCTGTTTCCAGGCTCCCAAGAGTGAGGCAGAGATGTTATTGCAGAAAATGTGTGAATGGGTTTGGCACCCATATAGCTCCCTGATAAAGCTGACTTCATAGAAGCAGCCAAAGAAGGTCATATGGACTGAAAAGTGTCAGCAGGCCTTTGACACACTGAACAAGGCCCTGTGCATAACACCTGTACTCAAAGAATCTTTATTACAGCAAGAAGTTTGTGGTCCAAACAGATACTTCAGAACATGGAATTAGAGGGGGGTTAGTGGTTTTGGCGCCATCGCAAGATGGCGGAGGTGAGCCGAGCTCCAATGGACCAGGTAGCTCTATCGACTTTGGAGACCGCTCTGGTGCTCACCGAGGAATGAGAATGAGGGGATTCTCTTCCTTTTGATATGGTGAGTCGCTTGAGTGCCGCAGCTTTACCCCTTTTGTAGTTCTTCGATTGGAATTCATAGAGCATATAATCAAGGCCATTATCGCCGCTTTATCGGCAGTTTCCTGCCGATAAAAGCGGCGATAATGTATCGCCTGTCCTTGATAATATGCCCCCTGGTGTTTTGATTCTCTGTCATAAAAAAATTCATGTTTCAGTTGTTCATCAAGAATCTGACTCTGATGCTCGTTGGGTTATTGTTAAACTCCTTATTGATAAAATACCCTTAGTTATTTTTAATATATATGGCCCAGTCTCCATTGACAAGGTATTTTGGACACAAGTCTCTGATAAACTACTTTTGTTTAATGATGAATATATTGTTTTTGGTGGTGACTGGAATCAAATTCATGACCCCATATTGGATAGACACTTAAATTTGTAAATACTAAAATGCATTCACAATTTACTTCCACCATACGCCATAAGTCTCTAGTCAATATTTGGAGACTTTGTCATCAGGATCTTCTGGAATATAGTTAATATTCACCCCCACACCAATCACAGTCTCGTATTGATTACATCTTTTTAAGTAAATCCTTAGCACAATATATCCTTAGGTCCGAGATAGGATCTATTTTAATATCCGATCATGCACCAGTCTTTGTTGACTGTGATCTGATACCATTTACTCCACATGCTGATAGGTGGCGTTTTAATAATTCATTACTTGTAGACCCTAATTTCTCTAACCAATTCTGCTCTTCTGCTTTTACATTTTTTGCTATTAACTCAACTCCAGATTCCTCTCCTGTAATGATTTGGGATTCTTTGAAGGCGGCCGCAAGAGGTTTCATAATGAATTTTGTCTCACAAAATAAAAAATCTTTTGAGGTACATACTACTCAATTACTTAATAAAATTAAACAACTAGAATACACTTATTATCATTCCAACACCGAATGTTCTTTAAAAAATCTTATTAATACCAAGCTCACTTTTAACAGTCTATCCACAGAAGCCGCTTCTTCCTACCTATTAAAAAGCAGCACTCACTATTATGGAGGTCAAACATTACTGGCCAATTACTTAAAAATAAGGCGAGAAAGAACTAGAATAGAATCTTTGCAGAGCACTGCTGGGACTCCACTTTTTAAAGACAATGGAATTTTAAATTATTTTGTTTCCTTTTATAAAAATCTATATACTCCAGAGACACAACCAGTTCAATCAGATTTATCCTCTTATTTTAAATCCATTAATTCTCCTCCTTCCCAACATATTGATTTTGATAAGCTGGGAATTGATATTACCTTAGCAAAAATTACCCATGCAGTATCTGCACTACGACGAGTGAAGGCCCCTGGACCCGATGGGTTCACTGTTGAGTTCTATGAACACTTTGCTAAGCTTCTTCTTCCAAATCTTTTACTTTTATTTAATTATTTTATTACAAACGGCTCGTCTCATGGCACTTTTCAAGAAGACAGGATATGTTTAATCCCAAAAGATAATAAGGACCCTTCCCTTTGTAAGAATTATCGCCCCATTTCTTTAGTCAATACAGACTAAAGATTTTTGCTAAAATATTGGCACTATGCATTGATCCTATCCTACCTGAACTTATTGGACCTGAGCAATCCGGCTTTGTAAAGTGTCAATTATCCTCTGATAATTCTCTAGTCTTTTTCAATATCCTTAGCAAGGCTTCCTCCTTAGACTATCCTATTGCTGCTATAGCTTTAGATGCAGAAAAAGCATTTGACAGGATTGGATGGAATTTTACGTTTCATGCTTTAAAATGGATAGGTTTTCCTCCCAAACTGATATCCTTAATTTCCTTATTATATTCGGGTCCCAGAGCTTCTATCTTTGTTAATGGTAAAGTCTTAGGTTATCTCCTAGGTGGTATGACAAGGGTGTCCTTTTTCATCTTTATTGTTTGTAATAGAATTGGTACCATTTTTAACTAAAATAAGATAGGATGCTCAGATCTTTGGGTTTCAGCTTGGTTCGCATCAAGTTAGAATGTCTGTTTATGTGGATGGTATCCTTTTATATTGTCCTAATCCGGCTACAACTCTCCCTTCTTTCCTCCATCAGGTTGATATTTTTTTTCAACTAAAAGGCTAGCACCTTAATATGAATACATGTGAAGTCTTGCCTCTCAATGTTTAATGCCTTAAGCATTACTTTACCCATACTGCTTTTTCCTGGCAGCCTTCTAAGCTAAAATACCTAGGCCTATGGTTCTCCTCCACTATCCCGGAGACTTTAAAAGTAAAATGTGACGATATTATCAAAACGTTAATTGATACTATAGTACGTTGGCACCCTATGTTTCTCTCTTGGTGGGGACTACTGGATTTGATCAAGACGATGCTTACCCCTCAGTTTCTATATATTCTTTCCATGATCCCTGTGCATATTACCAGATATTATTTTTTAAAAATTGATTCACGTTTAATAAAATTTCTTTGGAAGGACAGGCCTCCTCGATTAGCCTTGTCCTCCTTCAAAAAAGACAAACCTAATGGAGGCCTTAAATTCCCTGACTTCAAATCCTTTCACTTTGCCTTTTCACTAAAACATGCTTCCCTTTGGTTATCCTCTGAACTCCCCACACATCCCCCAGTATGGATATTTATAGAGAAATTTCTCGTCTCCCCTTTTGATTTCAGAAAACCCTTGCCTTCATCAAAAATATCTCCTTTTTACGGTCTCCCATTATTTCTCACACTCGTAAGCTTTTAGCCCTTCTTCTACCATCTTCTTATCCTTCTATTACTTCTCTTTTTCAACATCCCATTTGGCACAATAAATTATTACACATCAAAAATCGTACCATTTATTGGAGATCTTGGAGATGCAGGGGCTTGCTTTGGATTTCCCAACTCTTCTCTAATAATTATCACTTATCGTTTACTGACCTTCGAACTAAATTTTCACTACCTAATTCTTTCAACTCACAATATAACCTTCTACTTCCTTCTCTTAATCAACATCTCCTCACGCTGCCAACTACCTCCAAGTTTCCTATAGCATGTTCTACTCTTTTTCCCATATTAGATACTTCCCCCTCTGCATCTTCTATATATAAGTGTTTATGATCACTTTCAGATAGACTCACGTCAAAGACTGAATTGGCATGGGAAAAGGATTTAACACAATGCTGGCCAACTTCGATCTGGGATAAATTATGGCTTAAGATTCACAAAACATCAAGAGCTGCTAATACTTCTCAAACCCTTTATTTTGTTTATCAACGTCTATTACTTTCCCCTGCAACATTACCATCTATATCCGTAATACTCCATCTACCTGTTGGTACTGTTCCTGTACTAATGCCGATTTAAAGCATATGCTATTCAACTGCCCCAGTATCTTTCTGTTCTGGCAACTAGTTTGGTCCCAAAATTAAAAATATTTTATACATTTAATATTCCCTTTTCTTTATCCAAGATTTTCTTAGGTTCCTAGTCATCTCAATGGCCTCAATCACCATCAAACTTCAAGTTGTTAGATTTATTATTAGCTGTAGCTTTAAATTTAATAACCTCAAATTGGAAACAAGCAGATAAAGTTACTTTTAGAACTTGGGGAACTGCTGTGTGCTTTTATCACAGACTCGATACAAATTATGTCACCCCTATCTCTTTAGCAATTAAAAAAGATCTTTTATGGCTTCCACTTACTACATATTTATCCAAGTCCGCTTCTTCTATTCTTAACGTTGTAAGTGCTTCAGATGATGTCCAGAAACCACAGTGAATACACCATGTTGTCTTTTTCTTAAAATATTAAGATATTGTTGTTCATACCTATGTATTTATATTATGATTTTTTAATTCCTAGGTATTATTGTGCCTACAGTATTTAATTTCATATCTCGTTTTTCTTCAAATTTTGTAGAGTCATAATATAGTGTTCACCCTACGCCCCCCCTTCGCACCCTTTTCCCCATCCACCTCCCTTTTCCTCTCTGTTTCGAATGTATTCCCCTTCTGCATACAGCATGTTTATTATAACAGTTATATTTCTTTATTCTTTTATAATCTCTATGTTAACTCAGATGCATTATGCTTAATACAATGCTGTTCTTTTTCTTCTGGTTTTCAATAAACTCAAACTTAAAAAGAACATCGAATTGGAGCAGCATTATCACAGTGGTCAGGATCAACCATTGCCTTCATTATTATTCAACTATTCTTCAAGAGCAGCCCTGGAGTGCCATTCAAAAGGAAGTCTTTGCATTGATTTGGTCACTCGAGTAGCTGAGACCCTACCTGTTTGGCACTCGGTTCATGGTGCAAAAGACTACAGGCTTCTCAGATGAGAGAGGATAACCCAAAACTATTGAAGTGGTCCATCAACCTACAGGGTAAGGACCTTACAGTGTAGCATAGATCTGAGACAGACCATCCCACTACAGATGGAATTTCCCGGTTCTTCAGATTATATAATGAGAACTGCCAAGGAAATGGCTAAGATGCTCCTCACCTTTCATCTGGGGGGGGGGGCATGTAGGAGAATTAGTTTTTTTTACATGATCTACAGATATTGCACAACCACTAAAGTGACAATGCAAAACATTCCTCCAGACCTGCCCCTGCAACCTGGGTAGGCAGTTTTAAAACTGACAATTTGACCTGCCAAAGTAAACCTTTTGTCAGGCATAAACCTTCCTTGTTAATACTTATAAGCCACTCCCTAGATGGGCCCTAAAATGCCCACAGGGCAGTGTGTGTGGTATATGAATCATAGGAGATGTGTAGTTTATGTTTTACATGTCCTGGCAGTGAAAAACCTATAAAGTAGTTTTTCACTGTGGCAAGACTGGCTCTCTGATAGGAAATCATTGGGTTACATTATAACACCTTATAATGCGTATCTTCAGTTAGGCGGTTGCTAGAAAAATTATTAATGGACTTAATTTAATAGTAATTTAAAATCCAATGTAATGGTAATGTTGGATTTCATATTGCTATTTTAAAAAGTACACTTTAAGAAAATTGTCATTTTCGTGTCTCAGCTAAATGTGCCTTTCTGCCAATGTTCAGTGTCACCCAGGAACTGAATGGCTCCTTGTTTAGGTGTGAATTAACTCCGATAGCTAATGACCAGATGGGCTGTGCCTAGGAATTTAATTAAATTCAAAGGATGCCTATCCTGTCACTGACAGATGTAGCTCACCTGTCCCCTCTAATGTCCCTGTGGGAGAGGAGCTGCACCCAGAACTGGGTTTGTGTGACTACAGAGGAAGGTTTGCCCATTACTATAGCCTCACTTTGGGGTGGGCACAGGGAACTCGGCACGGAAGAAGAAATGCCCTACCATCTTGGTTTCCTAGAGAAAAGGGCCCCACTCTGTGGTTTACATTAAACACACACAGAAAGTACTGCACAAGTGGGTAGTGCCACCCCTGGGAACTTTTACCCCATTGATTAGGGAGTGATCAGGAATTTTCCCCAACCACAGGCTGGCAGCTTCTTCAGAAGACTGCTGGACCTGTGGAAGACAGAAGAAGGCCTGCACCTGCTGCTGTGATCTGTAAGGAAAAGACTAAGGACTGGACCTGCTCCTACTTATACCCAGAACCAAGAAGTGGACTGCAAGGGTTTGTTGGCTGACCTCATGTTAAGCTACAGGTACACAAAAGCTGCAAGAAGTCCCCTTTCCTGATGAGCTCAGCTCACCAGTTCCAACTGGACCTGTCCTAAATCCTGCTGGTGGCTTCTACTAGAGTGAGTCTTGACCCTAAGTGGGGTCCCTAATGTCCTGGGGTCCTTAAATACATGTCGGAGTGTACTCTTTTAGCCATCACTGTAAAAAGCTGGGACTTCAAACTTTTTTGTTAACTTTTCTTCTGAAAAGCTGGTAGCAGACGTGACAGCTGTCAGGCCACAGCTATCAACGTCGGATGGCTGGTCAGATCGAACTTGCTGGTCTGCCCCACTGAAGGAGATCTGATTTCCAGAAAAGTTTGTAAATCCAAACGTAGAGGGCCTCACAGGGAGCAAAGCGGAGCAAAAGCCTACTGACGTTGAGACTTTCCTTGACAAGGAGGCAAGACTTCTGAGACTTCCTGTTCAGAGCTTTCCCACCGTCATTGAGGACTGCACTGGGACCCTGCTCTTCAGCGATCTGCTGTCGTCGATCCCACACTTAGATCCAGCTTGCAGCTTACCCTCCTGATGAGTTGTCAATGACAATCTTTTTTTCCAGGAAACATTCTAAGTTCCAAAGTAACTCTTTGACCAGGACCTACCTGGGCTTGGTATCCGACCCGCGCTCCATCGTGGTCAGCCTCAAACCTTACCCTTGTCTAACATGACCAGTTGCCCGACTTTGGTGCTTTGTGTTTTTTGGCCTTAAAATTTAAATCAAACTTTAAATATTCATATATTCGGTTTCCCTTATTGGATTTTTGTTATTTCATTTCGTTTTGTTAGTTTGTACATTTAAATATTCTCAATTTGTATATATTGGAGTGGGATTTTTATTATGTTGTGTTTTTATCTTTCTAACTGTTTTGGTACTCCTGAATGCTTTACAAATTTTCTTAGGTTACGGATGTCTGCTCTGTTTCATAGCTACCTGGGTTTGAGCTTAGCTTTACATTACTGAAATTTTACTGGACCTCACAAGAACTGTTGGATTATTATTTGTGGTGGACCAACATCCATTCCAACTAATAATCCACTTCCTTAAACTCAGTAAAACCTGGAATCAGTCTCTGATAACATCTATAGACTTGTGATTCATATTCTGTAGTGTCTGCCAAATGTTGACCTAATGTCAATCTAACACAGACTTTCTCAAGTAAAAGCGCACTTCAACACAGACAGATAGATAGATAGATAAATAGATAGATAGATAGATAGATAGATATTTATTGACTGTTCAATTAATTAAAATCATGAAACTAAACAAAATTCAAAGCAGTTCACCCCACCCCCATCCTCATGCCCCCCAATGCCCTTGTTGGAGTAAGGTGCACCGTTCTAGTAAATACATTTGATTGTTAGCCTATCATGGGAGTAACTTCAGATTGTAGCGCCTTTTTAGTGGCAGTCCTGATTTGGTGTGTAAACTTCCCCATTCTGGCTAAATTGCTTGCCATGAATTCAGAGAAACACAAGTCTGAAGCCTCCCTTCTAGTCCTGACTCCCTTTGCAATGAATATCCAGCAAATTAGGCACCGATGATGGTCATTTGGTTTGGGGCAACAGCACAGGAGGTGGAGCCAAGATTCTTTAAAATAGGAGCATAACCTGCATTAAACTTTTTCCCCTTGCATGCCAAAGCTGGATTAAAATATGTGATGCATAGCATGGTAAGTCTCATGCACAGTATTTTCCCCCGGACCAAGGCATTGCATAAGTGAGGTTGATCCTTTCCCTGGATGTATGTTTAATCCAGCGATTCTGTAATGGGGCTGGGACGGAGTGTTGAAATGTCTTTTACGAACAATGTTGCCAGTACCTGTTTGTTCACTACTTTTTTTCCACGCTTGTAGAGGAATGCCAGGTAGCTGTAGACCAGGGGTCTCCAAACCGGTCCTGGAGGGCCGGATCCATGCCAGATTTTTTTGGATATCCCCATTGAGATACATGTAGTTATTTTAAAAATCTGGCATGGATCCGGCCCTCCAGGACCGGTTTGGAGACCCCTGCTGTAGACTATATGCCCCAATCCTTAGGCCTGGCCGAGATTGTTGTGCCAGGCGGAGCCTTCCTCCTCAAAAACAAACCTCAATTGATGTTTACGTGAATCTGCTGGTGCCATCAGGATCCAGATGTAAGGCTTTATTAGGTCCCCCTGAGAAGCCAGGTCTGGCCTCCCGAGGCCGAGCTCCAGCCTCAACCTTGCTTTTTCTGCAAGCCTCCGTGTGGGCAGCACTGACTAGTAAGCCTTGGCCTTGGTTGTGATAAAAAACCTATCCAGTGCTCCTGGGCAGGCCAGATGACCGTAACTAATATCCAGTAGCAGTTTTGCTTTAAGGACTCTAAGTATTGGCTCGGTGGAAGGGCTTAGCAGGTGGTGGCTCAGTTGTTTCAGTGAGTGGACAATGCTGTTGGCCTAGGTACTTAGATGTTTTTGGTGGATGTTTGAGTTGGTACTTTCTGAAAACCAGACCCCAAGGTTGCTGTATGATGTTGCTGTTCCAGTTTGCAGATCTCCCAGTTGCCAGTGAGTTTTCCTTTTGAATGGATGTTTCCTGAACACAACTATCGTGGTCTTATTCTGATTGACATGTAAATCGTTATCCTGGTTATAACGATTCAGCATGTGGAGGGATCTCTGAAAGCCCACCTTGGTGTGGTGCATTATTACTGTATGATCCACATATTGCAGAACAGGGAGTCTCACCCTGCCCAGCTTCAGAGCTACTAAGTTAGCACCTTGCAGGGCGGCCTCCAAATCTGCTGTGTAGAGGTTAAAGAGAAGGGGGCCAGAACACAGCCCTGTTTGAGCCCATTATTTCTGGGAATTTTAGAGGTCATCGCTATAGGGCTTGTTTTGACCCGGACCCACGTCCCTTCGTAAAGTGACGTTATTGCCTTTAGAAGTTTCTGGGGGTTCCCCCAGGTAGGTAACTTCCCCCATAGTCTTATATGATCCACCTTGTCAAAAGCGGTGCTATAGTCAATAAAGCAGCAGAACAATGGTGGACTCTTCTACTTAACCACTTGTGTGGACAAGAGTGCCAGCGCTATAATATTGTCTATGGTTGATGGGTGTGCCCTAAAACCTTATTGCTAAAATGGTATAATGCCTTTTTCTTTTGCCCATGATTCCAGTTGACACCGTCTCTAAATAACATCTGGGGAGTGAAGGTAATAACCAGAATAACAGATGTGATACCAAAAATACAGGTGAGAAGTGAGAGCAGGTCTTCATTCAAGGTTCTTCATCCCTGATTGGAAGAAATAAAAATAAGTAACAGCAGATAATATTGGACTGCTTTATTGCTACAAATTTAGAACCCACTGTCTGCAATAGCGAACAGCATAAAACCTGCAAAAATGTAATTAACTTACTATTATAACACAGTATAATGACACTGGCTCACTTGATTAAATAATATATTCTAACACTAGATCAATGTACTTTATAGAAGATTTTAATAACAAAGGTTACTACTAAGGTAATAACGAATATCAGCATATCAACAGACTTAAAAGACCCCTTTGAAGAGTCTGTGCTATGCAGCAAGTTGAATTCAGAAATAAAAGCACCCATTGTAGACCAATATTGAATAATTTGATTAATAAAAAATTCATATTGCACAAATCGAGTCTTCTGACAACAACCAGGACAGCACCCTACCGTCTTACCCGGTACTGGAAATAAAGAATGTGTGTAATCAGCTCTATTTTCTTTTTAACTCTTTTTATTTAACAAGAACAAAATGACCAAGGCACAGTAATACATTTGATTAGTTGACCATACTTAGCACAGTACAGTTACATTTTAATCAGCCAAATCATAAGTCAAATTTTGCAATTGGTATTTTACTAACCCTCATCACTTGATAGGTCTTGTATCTTATCCACTCGTCTTCAAAGTTGAAATGTGGGGGACAGGCATATCTCACCCCTGTGTGTGTTCCATGTAGTCCATTTTCGATCCCATTTTTTGGGAAAACCTCTATTCTTAAACACGTCCTTCTCCGCAGTCATGGCTTTATCCATATCTCCCACCCACCCATTCAATAGTGGTGGGTCCCCCGCACTCCATTTTTGTGCGATATTAAGTTTCACCAGGGCCCATCCTAAAGTGACCCATGATTGGTCAGTTTGGGTGAAATCTGTTGCCTCACAGATATTTAGGAGGCAGAGTTTCAGTTGGGTTTCAACATTTTCCCTTCCACATCCTCCAAGTGCTTGGTGACTGCATCCCAGTATTTTTGAATGATTAGGCCTTTCCATATTGTGTGGAAGAAGGTCCCTTCTAGGGGGCATCGACATCAGTACTGGGAATCAGACCGCTTTCCCATCTTTACAATGACTTTTGCAGATAGGTAAATTTGGTGTAGGGTCTTAAGGTGGACCAGTTTTAACCTCATAGGGATGGCAATTTCCCTAGGGGAGCTCAGAGCATCTCGCCAATTGCCGTCTTCTAGTATTCCCACATCTATCTCCCATTGTTGTCTAAGTTTATCTAAGGGTCCGGCCAGTTATTAATCAGTTTTTTATGTGTGAGAGAAATGGCTTTCTTGGAAATTGGATCCAATAGTAATCTATCTTCGAGCAGAGATGATTCAGGGATCAGGCTTTCCCTGGGCTTCACCCCCCCGTCGGGCATGGCTAATCTGCAGGTATCTGAAAGTTTCAGACTGTGCCAGGTGATATTCTTTCTGGAGGTCTGTAAATTTGACCAGTCCTTTATTATTCCACATGTCCCTTACAAATGAGATGCCAATCAGGTTCCATTTGTCATACTGGCTCCCAGAGTGGGGTTGCTAGTGTGATTCTTTTATCCCAGCCCAATTTTCTTTTGGTGGCTTGCCAGATTTCTATTGTTCGGGCTGTAGGTCCTGTTATGTCTACTTTTTGGGGGGTTGTATATAGGATGTATGACATTACAACGCATGTTTTTACATTGCATGCTTTAACAACGCGGTTTTTACAACGCATACCATTACAACGCATAGTGCTTTTAGGCGCAGGATAGTGAATTGTTTAATTTACTATTCCAACTCCAGTCCCCGTGGATAGTAGGGAAGGTGTTGGATAGCACATTAAACCTATTCCCTATCCTAGAGCGCCCCCCAGCGCAATGCGTTGTAATGGTTTGCGTTGTAAAAGTTGCGTTGTAAAGGCACTGCGTGGTAAAAGTTGCATTGTAAAGGTTGTTTACCTTGTATATAAGGCCCTTTGATATCCCTCCTGTCCCATTAGCAATAGATCCTTACATGTACTTGGTTCATCATGGGCCCCATATACCCATCGGTTAATTACTGTTTGTTCTGACGTCCAGTAGTATAACCTGAGATCGGGCAGTGAAATCCCACCATCAAACTATCCAGTCATTAACTTCTGCATTGCTATACGTGGAACCCGCCCGTCCGATAATAAAGTGCGAACTGTGTTGTCAAGATCTGAAAAGTAGGAATCTGGTACCTTAAATGGGGTATTTTGCAGTGCATATAAAAAGCGTGGCAGCACCGGCATTTTAAAGAGTGCTGCTTGTCCCAACAGAATCAGTGGAAGGCCTCGCCAGTGTTTAACATCAGTTCGTAAGTGTATCAAAGGGCCTTGCAGGTTGGTATCATAGAATTTAACAGGGTCAATGGTTATGTATATCTGTAGATAGCGGAATCCGTCTTCCGCGATAGGGAAGTCATAGTCTTTCGGCAGCTTGGGTCTATGGCCATGTACTGACAACAGTTGTGATTTGGACCAATTTATCGCATAGCCCGAGTGGTTGCCGAATATGCGAAAGATATGAATATGCAGTGGATTGAGGATGCAGGGGATACCATATATAATAAAATGTTGTCCGCGTAGAGAGATATCCTGTCCTTATGTTGGTCCGTCCATTTTAGTCCCCGCATCAGAGGGTCCCCCTAACCCAAACCGCTGGGGGTTCCAACACCAGTGCAAAAACCAACGGCGAGAGTGGGCACCCCTGCCTGCTTCCTCTGTACAGTCGAATCTGTCAAGATGTATGGTCATTAATTACAATTTGTTTGATTGGGTCTGCATATAAAAGTTTATTCCATTTTATGAATTTTGGTCCAAACCCTACTTGCTCCAGGTCAAAGGCCATTTTGGCGTCCAAGTACAATAGGGTTACATCTTCTCGTAGTGTGTCTTTGTAGGAGAGTAGGGTCTGCAATCCCATTATCACCCAGATTTTTGCTTTTTGCTTCACTGGTTTACGACTTTACCTGGCTGTGGGCCTGCTAATCAGACCCACAGCCTAGCTGTTCTCTCTATTCCAAATTGTACCCAGGTACTGAATTGGCACTGGGCCCTCTCCAAGTCCCTGTACCCAGGGCAGGGGTGCACCCAGAAGTCTCCCAGGGGCTGCAGCATGTATTATGCCACCCCTGGGCTGACTAACTAAAACAGACACAACTGGCTGCTTGACAGCTGGGGCAAGGTGGTGTACACACCCTTTGCTTTAGATATAGTATTCCTATATCTAACCCTAAAATGGACACATATATTCCTATCAGTCACTCCTATGGCAGGCCTTATCAATCCTGAAGGCAGAGTGCTTGGAATAATGTGAGATGGTGCTCTGGCATGAGCTGAGCCCGTTTGCAGCTTGCGGAACCAGGTCCTAATAGCTGTTCCATGATAACGCATACCATATACTCTTAAGTGCATTATAATCCTCGCGGTTATATGCCAACTCTGGTATCGCTTTATCAAAACATGTCGAGTAAGGTGTCATATGAATTGGAATACTAACCCCTCGCCAATTCTGGCGACGGGGTTAGCATTCCACCCTTCTAGAGGGACACGACATGTATGTAGCTGTAACCCCGGTTAAAGTTAACTCAAGCCTCAGCTCCACAAAATGGATGCTGCCACCGAGACACAAGTCTGCCCTCCTGCTGCTGGGAGTCCTTCCAGCAACGGAGGCCTGGACAAAGGGTTTCCTGTCGGGGGCGGTGCCAGCACCATCCCAGGCAGGATTTTGTGTACCCCAGGTAGGCAGGGCTTTAGACGAAGGTGACTGCAAGTGGCACCCCGGTGCTCACTGTGCATAGGCCGGCTTGAACCAGTTCCAGGGGCACTCCAGCCCCTGAGCTGGGGAAAAGCCTGCCAAAGGAGAGGGGTGTAACCACCCCCCTCCTAGTCCCACCCATAGGGCAGGACTTAGTCGCGTGCCAGCCCCCTTTCCCAGGATAAAGGTAGGAGCAGGCCCCCTTCCAAATCAGATCATCTTTGAATCCTGAAACTACTTTCCACGAAAGGAACTCAAGACTTCTTCTCACGATTTCTCCCTTGTGACTAAGGAGTAGTCACCCTGCAGCAGCAGGCACCATCCAAGCATCGCGGTCTGCTGTAAGTCTCTCCTCCGGATCAAGACTGCCCAGCTCGACGAAAACCGGCTTCCCTGGCACCTCTGACCTCTACCTGCATCATCAGCCCAGCTGAGATTCGTGGGTGTGACGAGACCTCGAGGGACCGGCCATCTTCAAGACTGCACGACGCTTGTCCAGCACAACCACCGAGTGACCCTCGACTGAGTGCTTTGGGGTAAGAGAAGCCCCGACCCTGAGCAGCTCCAGCACCGAAGTTCAGCCCCCTTGCATCCACGAGATCTGCGTGGGGCCCTTCTGCTCTTTGCTGCTCACCGCTTTGTCCAGGTCCCTTGCCCTTTGGCTAGTGACCCTCCAGACGACGTCCTACGTTTGTTTCACTGCTGGTCTAGCTCCTCTGGACTGGCCCTTGTCTCCTCTTGAAGGGGAACTTCCTCGGACCCTCCTGGTCCATCCCAGATGCCATTTTGTGTCCCCACGTGGACTTGCCTTAGCCAAGGCTTGTTGCCTCCTTCACCGGATCCAGCATCGCCAGCAGCAGACATCCGACGTGGGACAGCTCGCAGACCTCCAGCCTGGTCGACATCAGCGCCCTGGTCCGTGCAGCAGCAGAATCCAGTGTCACCTCTTCACCTGGCTGAGTGACCTCGTCCGGTGCCATCCTGGTGCCCACCTAATCACTGGCTAGTGATTCAGAACTTGGTCCCCTCTGCTTACAGGTACTCTTCTTCAACTGATCCAGTCCTTGGATCAGCCCGGAACATCTTCACTGGTCGCCTGCCAGCAACTTTTACTTCAGGCTCCTGGTTCGTCAATGAAGAAATCCGACGACATTTGAACCCTATGCAGCCGCAGCCCCTGGGCTAGGTAAACCGAGTACCCCGGTGCTCCAGCGTAGACCAACTCTCTAAGTGTCTAGATCCACTTTCGTTTTTGACCTACCTAGTCGGGTTCGCCCGAGAACACTAACTTTTGTATTTACTAGGATCCATAGACTTTGTCCCGCATTACGCGTGAGAGTTCCCACTCTGCACACGACGCCCCTAGGCCTCCTGCTTCTAATCTAAGGGTTCAGCATTGTAGGCCTAGCGTTTCTAAAGTCCATGAGAGTAGTACTTACCTGCTAGTAATTTCGCATTCCACTTTTGTATTATATGGTTTTTCGTGCCCCTCGGGCATTCGTGTAAATTGTGCGACTTTAAGTATTTCTTCAAGAGTTTTGTTGTGTGCTTAGCTCCCTGTCTCATAAAGAGCCAGGGTAGTCTTGTTATAAATAAATACACTTTATTTTTCATAACAACTTGTGTGGTGTCCTTTCACTTGGTGTTCAAGGGGTAAATGTGATGGTAAAACAGCTGGCTTAACACGCCCTCTAGAGTTTAGCCTAAAGACTGCACGTGTCCATGCTACTAGGATAGCTGGTCTATCAGGTTGACTTACAACCAAACATCAATAAGGGTTGTTTGGACTGATACAAAGTGTTCACTAGAATAGTGAACATTATATATCAGGCCAACTTCTCACATTGGTGAGCAGCGGTTGGGATTTGAGCTTGCTGTTGTTTTACCACACGTATCCTAAGAATATCATTTGAAAGATCACATAAGTACTAAGGTACATATAACTTAGCTTAGAATACTCTGAGTTCTACTGAACCAGCTGTTGTAGCTCCTAGGGCTTAGCACACCCTAAACTACAACTCTTAGCAAGGGATCAGTAGGCAAACAAATAGTGTAGGTAAGTGCACCACTTACACCTCACTAGAAAAGCATGTCTACCCATGGAGAGTCTTCAGAGACTCCCCTAGTGGCTAATGATCCTCCACAGGTCATCTCAAGATATGCAGCTCTCAATTTCCAGGAGTTGAGACACTTGTGTACCTCCAGGAAATTGAAACAGGGTCTAACCCCACCACTCCCTTTTTGTTAGGTCTCTTAGAGACATATGATGCTAGAAGAGCTTCTCATACAGATGGGAGTATGCCAGCCTTAGAGGGTACCCTTGGTGATCCAGACCTCCTTGACACTGAAAATGCAGTTGAGGAGGAGGAAGAAGAGGAACTCTCTGGGGATGAGGTAGACAAAAGGTCTGAGTTAGTCAGCAGACTTACTAGGGCCAACTTAGACCTACATAGGGAAGGATCTGGGGGACCCCCAGTACTGACCCTCATGAGGCCTAACCTTGGAGTTAGAAGAGATAGATCTCATTCTAGGGACTCCAATAGATCTCTGCACTCTAATGCCTCTTCTCAGAGGAGAAGGAATTCTCCCCAGAGGAGATTGACTTCCCCTCAGAGAAGAGAGCATGAAGCAAGGATGAAACAGGCTAATCTGAGGATTGAAAGGGAAGAACTTGCCCTGGCCAAAGAGAAGCTTGCCTTTGCTAGAGAGCAGCAGATGAGTGGGGTAGTCCCCACTGGTGGCAGCAATCTCCCTAGAGATAAGGAAAGGGGTTTAGATACTAAACACCTGAGTAAGATAGTGCCCCCCTTTAAACAAGGGGATGACATCCACAAATGGATGGCTGCTTTGGAGAGGGCCTGCACTGTCCAGTGCATCCCCCAAAGTCAGTGGGCAGCTATACTGTGGCTCTCCTTTGAAGGCAAAGGTAGAGATAAGCTCCTCACTACTAGAGTTGAGGATGCTAACAATTACCAAGTCCTGAAGAATACACTGGTTGATGGGTTTGGCTTAACCACTGAGCAGTACAGGTTGCTGTTCAGGGATACCCAGAAAATTCAGTCTCAGGATTGGTCTGACTTTGTGGATTGTGCCACTAAGGCTTTGGAAGGCTGGTTGCTGGGCAGTAAGGTTACTGATTATACAGGGTTGTACAATCTGATCATGAGAGAGCAGATTTTAAATAACTGTCAGAACCAGTTGTTGCATCAGCACCTTGTTGACTCAGATCTGACCTCTCCCCAAGAATTGGGAAAGAAGGCAGACAGATGGGTCAGAACAAGGGTCAAGCAGAACCAGACTCAGAACCAGGGTGGTCAGAAGAAAGCAGACCAAAAGGGTAGTAACAAGAGTGAACAAAATGACCAGAAGTCTTCAACAGGTCCCCAACAAACCAAAGAGGGTGGGGGTCAGGCTTCACAGCAGAAAAAGAAGACTCAAGAAGGCCAGTCAAAAAGGTGGTGCCAATACTGTAAAAGTAAGTCTCACTGGTTTAGTGAGTGCACCAAAAGAGGAGGGCAAACTCCTACCACTACAGCCCCTAAGGCACCTGCACCCCCTAGTACAGTCAGTAGTGGTAGTGCACCTCCCAAGGGAATAGTTGGGTTAACCTTGGGAACTGAGGGGTCTGACAACTTAGTTGGCACACTCACTCAGGCTGTCCTTGTCTGTACAGGGGATGTGGATATATCCCCTGATGCAAGTCCCAATACTTTGGGCAAATACAGGCAGGCACCTTTAATTAATGGAAAGATGGCTCAGGCCTACAGGGACACTTGTGCCAGTGTCACAATGGTGACACCTAACTTTGTGTTCCCTGGACAGATCATGCCAGGTGCAGATTACCTGGTGACCAATGCCAGCAATGTCACTACCAATCACAGTATGGCAATTGTTGATTTCTCCTGGGGAGGGGTAAGTGGCCCAAAGAAGGTTGTGGTTAGTTCAGACCTCCCAGTAGAATGTCTGTTGGGCAATGATTTGGAAACATCCCTATGGTCCGAAGTGGAGCAGAGGACTCACATGGAAATGTTAGGCTTGCCAGCACATGTCCTTGCTGTGACTAGGTCACAGGCCAAAAGATGCCCCACTGAACAGGTGCTGGATCCTGGAACAATGGACCAGACACCTCCCAAGAAGAGGAGCAGTAGGGTTAAGGCATTGCCTTCCCCCTTGCCCCAGGTTGTGGATCAAGTCTCTGAGGAGGCTGATCTCAAGGAACTGAGGGAAACTGAGCCTAAAGAGCTTGAACCTGACCAGGTTGAGTTTCTGGGCTCAGGGGGACCCTCCAGAGCAGACCTGGGGAAGGCACAGTTAGACTGCCCCTCACTTGAACCCCTCAGACAGCAGGCTGCTGCTGAGGCTGCAGGGAATGCCACAGGTACCCACAAGGTATACTGGGATGATGGACTCCTGTACTCTGAGTCAAGAGACCCCAAGCCTGGTGCAACCAAGAGGCTGGTCATTCCCTTGTCTCAGAGAAGTTTCCTTCTTACCTTGGCCCATGAAATTCCCCTTGCAGGTCACTTAGGCCAGACCAAGACGTGGGACAGACTTGTCACACACTTTCACTGGCCCCACATGAATGAAGATACCAAGGAGTTTTGTCGCTCCTGTGTCACCTGCCAAGCCAGTGGTAAGTCAGGTGGCCCAACAAAGGCCCCCCTCATACCACTACCTGGGGTGGGGGTACCCTTTGAAAGAGTGGGGATTGACATTGTTGGTCCAATGGAACCCCAGACAGCATCAGGGCACAAGTTTATACTGGTGGTAGTGGATCATGCCACCAGGTATCCTGAAGCTATTCCCCTTAGGACCACTACAGCACCTGTAGTGGCAAGAGCCCTAATTGGAGTGTTCTCCAGAGTGGGCTTCCCTAAGGAGGTTGTCTCTGACAGAGGTGCAAACTTCATGTCAGGATATCTGACTGCAATGTGGAAGGAATGTGGTGTCAACTATAAGTTCACCACACCCTATCACCCACAGTGCAATGGGCTTGTTGAGAGATTCAACAGGACCCTTAAAGGGATGATTCATGGACTACCTGAACCTCTCAGGAGGAGGTGGGATGTCTTGATACCCTGCCTCTTGTTTGCTTACAGAGAGGTCCCACAGAAGGGGGTTGGCTACAGCCCTTTTGAGCTTCTGTTTGGGCATCCTGTAAGAGGACCCCTTTGTTTGGTAAAGGAAGGATGGGAGAGACCTCTCAAAAAGCCTGGAACAAACATTGTGGACCATGTACTTGGTCTCCGCTCCAGGATGGCTGAGTATATGGAAAAGGCATCTAAAAACCTTGAGGCCAGCCAAGAACTCCAAAAAGCTTGGCATGACCAAAAGGCTGTCCTGACTGTGTACCAGCCTGGACAGAAGGTGTGGGTGCTGGAGCCAGTGGCCCCAGCAGCACTCAAAGACAAATGGTCTGGGCCCCACACAATCATTGAGCAAAAGGGAGAGGTCACCTACCTGGTGGACCTTGGAACTCCCAGGAGCCCCCTCAGGGTGCTCCATGTAAACAGGCTCAAGGCATATGTCGACAGGAAGGACATGGGCTTGCTCATGGCCACAGATGAGGGACAGGAGGAAGAGAGTGACCCTCTCCCAGACCTGCTCACTCAGAATCCTGATGATGGATCAGTAGATGGTGTTGTCTTTTGTGGCAGCCTCTCTGACCATCAGCAACAGGATTGTAGACAGGTTCTGCAATCCTTTAGACATATGTTCTCTCTGACACCCAGCCAAACTGATTGGTGTACCCATGAAGTGGACACTGGAGACAGTCTGCCTGTCAAGAGTAAAATCTACAGACAGCCTGATCATGTCAGAGACTGCATCAAGACAGAAGTGCAGAAAATGTTGGAGCTGGGAGTCATTGAGCCCTCAGATAGCCTTTGGGCCAGCCCAGTAGTTCTAGTGCCAAAGCCTCACACCCAGGGTGGTAAGAAAGAGATGAGGTTTTGCGTAGACTACAGAGGACTCAATGCAGTCACTAAGACTGATGCCCACCCAATACCAAGAGCAGATGAACTTATAGATAGATTGGCTTCTGCCAACTACTTAAGTACATTTGACCTGACAGCTGGGTATTGGCAAATCAGGTTAGCTGAGGAGGCCAAGCCCGAGACAGCATTTTCTACCCCTGGTGGGCATTATCAATTTGTGGTAATGCCCTTTGGTTTGAAAAATGCACCTGCCACCTTCCAAAGGCTGGTGAATCAAGTTCTCACTGGGTTGGATGACTTCTGTGCAGCATATCTTGATGATATAGCTGTCTTTAGTTCCACCTGGGAGGATCACCTGGTCCACCTGAGGAAAGTGTTGGAGGCACTGCAAAAGGCAGGTCTCACTATCAAGGCCACTAAGTGCCAGATAGGGCAGACACAGGTTGTATACCTGGGCCACCTTGTAGGTGGAGGCCAGGTTCAACCCTTGGAGAGCAAGATACAGGCCATCAAGGACTGGGCTCCTCCAACCACCCAGACTCAGGTTCAAGCTTTCTTGGGCCTGACTGGTTACTATAGAAAATTTGTCAAGAATTATGGGTCCATTGTGACTCCACTTAATGACCTGACAAGTAAAAAGATGCCAAAGAAAGTTCAGTGGACAGCAAGCTGTCAGAAAGCATTTGATGACCTAAAGCAGGCCATGTGCACAGCACCTATCCTAAAGAGTCCAGACTACTCCAAAACATTCATTGTCCAAACAGGTGCTTCTGAGTTGCGTGTGGGAGCTGTTCTATCTCAGCTGAATTTTGATGGTAACGACCAGCCCATTGCTTTTATTAGAAGAAGGCTGACCTCCAGAGAGAAAAATTGGTCAGCTATTGAGAGGGAGGCCTTTGCTGTGGTGTGGGCCCTGAAGAAGTTGAGGTCATACTTGTTTGGCACTCACTTCAAGATTCAGACCGACCATAAGCCCCTCTTGTGGCTAAATCAGATGAAGGGTGAAAACCCCAAACTACTTAGGTGGTCCATTTCCGTACAGGGGATGGATTTTACAGTGGAGCATAGACCTGGTACTGATCATGGCAATGCTGATGGGCCCCCCAGGTATTTCCACTTAGAGCAAGAAGACTCACCTGGTCAAGGTTAGCTTATTGTCCCAAAGTTTGGGGGGGGTCATGTAGGAGAGTAGGGTCTGCAATCCCATGATCACCCAGATTTTTGCTTTTTGCTTCACTGGTTTACGACTTTCCTTGGCTGTGGGCCTGCTAATCAGACCCACAGCCTAGCTGTTCTCTCTATTCCAAATTGTACCCAGGTACTGAATTGGCACTGGGCCCTCTCCAAGTCCCTGTACCCAGGGCAGAGGTGCACCCAGAAGTCTCCCAGGGGCTGCAGCATGTATTATGGCACCCCTGGGCTGACTAACTAAAACAGACACAACTGGCTGCTTGACAGCTGGGGCAAGGTGGTGTACACACCCTTTGCTTTAGATATAGTATTCCTATATCTAACCCTAAAATGGACACATATATTCCTATCAGTCACTCCTATGGCAGGCCTTATCAATCCTGAAGGCAGAGTGCTTGGAATAATGTGAGATGGTGCTCTGGCATGAGCTGAGCCCGTTTGCAGCTTGCGGAACCAAGTCCTAATAGCTGTTCCATGATAACGCATACCATATACTCTTAAGTGCATTATAATCCTCGCGGTTATATGCCAACTCTGGTATCGCTTTATCAAAACATGTCGAGTAAGGTGTCATACGAATTGGAATACTAACCCCTCGCCAATTCTGGCGACGGGGTTAGCATTCCACCCTTCTAGAGGGACACGACATGTATGTAGCTGTAACCCCGGTTAAAGTTAACTCAAGCCTCAGCTCCACAAAATGGATGCTGCCACCGAGACACAAGTCTGCCCTCCTGCTGCTGGGAGTCCTTCCAGCAACGGAGGCCTGGACAAAGGGTTTCCTGTCAGGGGCGGTGCCAGCACCATCCCAGGCAGGATTTTGTGTATCCCAGGTAGGCAGGGCTTTAGAGGAAGGTGACTGCAAGTGGCACCCCGGTGCTCACTGTGCATAGGCCGGCTTGAACCAGTTCCAGGGGCACTCCAGCCCCTGAGCTGGGGAAAAGCCCGCCAAAGGAGAGGGGTGTAACCACCCCCCTCCTAGTCCCACCCATAGGGCAGGACTTAGTCGCGTGCCAGCCCCCTTTCCCAGGATAAAGGTAGGAGCAGGCCCCCTTCCAAATCAGATCATCTTTGAATCCTGAAACTACTTTCCACGAAAGGAACTCAAGACTTCTTCTCAAGATTTCTCCCTTGTGACTAAGGAGTAGTCACCCTGCAGCAGCAGGCACCATCCAAGCATCGCGGTCTGCTGTAAGTCTCTCCTCCGGATCAAGACTGCCCAGCTCGACGAGAACCGGCTTCCCTGGCACCTCTGACCTCTACCTGCATCATCAGCCCAGCTGAGATTCGTGGGTGTGACGAGACCTCGAGGGACCGGCCATCTTCAAGACTGCACGACGCTTGTCCAGCACGACCACCGAGTGACCCTCGACTGAGTGCTTTGGGGTAAGAGAAGCCCCGACCCTGAGCAGCTCCAGCACCGAAGTTCAGCCCCCTTGCATCCACGAGATCTGTGTGGGGCCCTTCTGCTCTTTGCTGCTCACCGCGTTGTCCAGGTCCCTTGCCCGTTGGCTAGTGACCCTCCAGACGATGTCCTACATTTGTTTCACTGCTGGTCTAGCTCCTCTGGACTGGCCCTTGTCTCCTCTTGAAGGGGAACTTCCTCGGACCCTCCTGGTCCATCCCAGATGCCATTTTGTGTCCCCACGTGGACTTGCCTTAGCCAAGGCTTGTTGCCTCCTTCACCGGATCCAGCATCGCCAGCAGCAGACATCCGACGTGGGACAGCTCGCAGACCTCCAGCCTGGTCGACATCAGCGCCCTGGTCCGTGCAGCAGCAGAATCCAGTGTCACCTCTTCACCTGGCTGAGTGACCTCGTCCGGTGCCATCCTGGTGCCCACCTAATCACTGGCTAGTGATTCAGAACTTGGTCCCCTCTGCTTACAGGTACTCTTCTTCAACTGATCCAGTCCTTGGATCAGCCCGGAACATCTTCACTGGTCGCCTGCCAGCAACTTTTACTTCAGGCTCCTGGTTCGTCAATGAAGAAATCCGACGACATTTGAACCCTATGCAGCCGCAGCCCCTGGGCTAGGTAAACCGAGTACCCCGGTGCTCCAGCGTAGACCAACTTTCTAAGTGTCTAGATCCACTTTCGTTTTTGACCTACCTAGTCGGGTTCGCCCGAGAACACTAACTTTTGCATTTACTAGGATCCATAGACTTTGTCCCGCATTACGCGTGAGAGTTCCCACTCTGCACACGACGTCCCTAGGCCTCCTGCTTCTAATCTAAGGGTTCAGCATTGTAGGCCTAGCGTTTCTAAAGTCCATGAGAGTAGTACTTACCTGCTAGTTATTTCACATTCCACTTTTGTAATATATGGTTTTTCGTGCCCCTCGGGCATTCGTGTAAATTGTGCGACTTTAAGTATTTCTTCAAGAGTTTTGTTGTGTGCTTAGCTCCCTGTCTCATAAAGAGCCAGGGTAGTCTTGTTATAAATAAATACACTTTATTTTTCATAACAACTTGTGTGGTGTCCTTTCACTTGGTGTTCAAGGGGTAAATGTGATGGTAAAACAGCTGGCTTAACACGCCCTCTAGAGTTTAGCATAAAGACTGCACGTGTCCATGCTACTAGGATAGCTGGTCTTTCAGGTTGACTTACAACCAAACATCAATAAGGGTTGTTTGGACTGATACAAAGTGTTCACTAGAATAGTGAACATTATATATCAGGCCAACTTCTCACAGTCTTTTCAACCCAGGACACTATACAGGCGATGTAGATTTGTGGCCGTATTGCGGCCGGGCATGAAGCCTGCTTGATCAGGGTGTACCAATTTATTGATCATTGGGATGAGTCTATTTGCCAATACTTTCGCAAGAATGTTGGCCTCTACTTTCAGCAGGGAGAAGGGCCTGTATGCTCCATATGTGTTAGCAGGCTTGCCCTGTTTATGTACTACCACTATCGAAACAAGTTGAATCTCGGCTGGCAACAGACCCCTGTCATAACTCACTAAATTTATTTGTTGTAGATGGGGTGCCAATTTGGTTGTCGCTAACATGAAGAACTCGATCAGGAGTCCATTTGGTCCCATTGCTTTACCTGAGCGTATATCGCAGATTGCTAGCTGTATTTCTTCTACTGAGGGTTCTCCCTCAAGGGGATTTCGCTCTCCAGGTGGGATGACAGTAACCTGAATAGTAGCTAAAAGGTTCTGGCAATCGGTAAAGGTTGCAGACGTACTCAAGGTATAGATTGCTTCAAAAAGGGTAGCGAAGGCCTCCATTATCTCTTGAGGGTATATTATGTCCACCCAGTGGAATCTCTGAACTGGTGGACCCATCTACTAGCTTGCTCTCTTCTTTCCAGCAATTCAAGTAGTTTGCCAGTTTGTTCACCAGGTTCATATATCTTATGATATATTCCTCTTTGTTTGGCTCTAGCTGTCACAGTGAGTAAAAGTTTGTAGTAGTGTCTTAGCTGCCAGCTCTTGTAGAGCAACGTCAGTGGAAGTCCGAGTTAAGTTAGCCTCATCTCCTAGGATCTCCCTCTCTAGTTGCTCAATTCGCTTCCTTAGTTCTTTTTTGCATCCCACCATTAAAGCCAGTGCTTGCCATTTAACAACCTCACTGAATGCACCTCAGAGAATCTGGGATGATGACACTGAGCCCACATTTTCTCAAAAGTATAGCTCTACATTATGTAGCAACTCTGTCTTGATATGCGGGATTTGCAGTGCCTATGGGTTAATTGTAAGGGTGGTCCGCTGTGGTTGAAACCCTCCGTGCATCCTAATAAAAACAGGGAAGTGGTCTGAAATGTCTCTAGCCAGACAACGGGCTTCAATAAAATCTAGACTGTCGGCCACATTTGTGAACATATAGTCTATGTGGGATTGGGTATTATGAGCCCCAGAGTGAAAGATAAATTGACTGGTAGTGGGGTTGAGCTGTCGCCAAATGACAATTAGTCCAAGAGATGAAATAAAGGCCATTAGTTTAGACACAGTAAACGGGGTCACTGTGCGGGGGCAGACGGTCCTTCATCCCGTTAAGTGTCAGACTGAAATCGCCCCCGATCATTAGAGTGCCAATGAGAAGATCTAATATGAATCTGCTAAGATCTTGCAGTGTAGTTTGCCATCTACATCCCCAACCGCCAGCTACGCTCCGCCGACCTCTCACTCGCCACCGTCCCGCGCATCTGAAGAACAACCACCGGCGGGAGATCCTTCTCCCACCTCGCCGCCAAGACATGGAACACCCAACCACTGAGCCTACGACAGACCCAAGACCTGCTGACCTTCAGGAGGATACTCAAGACCTGACTGTTCGATCAGTAGGGCCCCCTCCTCCCCAGTGCCTTGAGACCCTCGCAGGTATGTAGTGCGCTTTACAAATGATTGATTGATTTATTGATTGATAGAGGTAGGGGAACATATACAGATAGTATTGTTAGTGTCCCATGTTCCGGTGACTGCCACGAATCAGCCCTGATCATCAGCCGATGTTTCACTAATCATGTAGGGGCATTACTTGCGGAAAAGAAAACCAGTCCCACGGGAGCTAGATGTGAACCCGGCATGTGTTATGAGTTGATAGCCCCACCTATTTAATGCCCTGCACATGTTACCAACTAAATGTGTTTTCGGCACAAGGGCGACAGCTGGTGCTTGTCGCTTTAGATACTGGAGGACCACGCCCCTCTTCAATTTGTCTCCCAGGCCGTCCATGTTAGAAACGTCAGGTCCCTACCTATCTCGTTCATCCTGGATATGGGTGTTTCGTATAAGCTGGACACATTGTAGTACCCATCTCCCGCACTCGCACCATGTGGAACCTATATATGTCAGTCTTCCATCTCTGGGATTTGGCTCTCTGCAAACGTGCTGATGGATGCTCGGCCCCAACTGTGTTTTATATTACCTATATCTTTCCTGCGCCATTGTGGAACTATAGACTAAATTACCATGAATTCCCTCCGGATCCTACTCGCCGCTAGCCATCTTGCCAGTCTAGGGCCTCCTCTGGCTCTACAAAGAACCATATCGAACCCTCCACCTCTACTCGCAGTTTCGCGGGAAACAACATAGCATACTGACGTCCCTGTGCCCTGAGAGCTTTTTTTACCTCCAGGAAGGAGCATCTCGGTTTCTGCACTTTGGCGGTAAAATCAAGGAAGAAACATTTGGTGCTGTTTTTTTTATTTAAGGGGAGGCGCGCTCCAAGCAGTTTAGAGGATGACGTCTCAGTCCCAAAAATTGAACACCCTTGCAAGGATGGATAGGGATGCGGTGAGCACACTCTATAGAGAAATAGTTGGAGAGACGCTTGGGTTGCTGGTGATTTAGCACTTTAACAAACAAGTCTGCTGTTGGATCCTCCCCTCTTTCTGGCCCACCTAGGATGCGAACAATATTCCGTCTTGAGTGCCCTTATTAATCATCGAGTTGCATTGACAGAAGTTTGGTGCGGCTTTGCAACTCCGAGACTTGTTTCTTTTGTACAGACGTGTCTGCCATAAGGCCTTCAGTGCAGTCTTCCACCTCAGCGTCCATTTTCCTGAGGTCCGCTCTAAGTAAGAAAATATCAGTGGAGACTGAGTCTATGCGACCTTCTAGCGAGGTGCGAACTCCGTTGATAGCTGCCATGATGTCTTTTAGCGTAGGAGAATGTAGTTCTTTTGGGTTTTTTGGAGTTTCTTGATCGTTGGTTGCACTTGCTGCCCCTCCTTCTTGTGATTTGTTATGTTATGTTATGTTATGTGACTTTTATATAGCGCACGGCTACTCAGAATGAGTGTCCCGGCGCTTTCCACCTGCAACTCAGAGTAAAAATAACACAACACAGCGAAAATGAGAGAGGAAACAGAAAGGGAAAACAGTGGCAACAATAAACAGTGAAAACAAACTAAAGATTAAAAAGCCAGGTCTTCAGGTCCTTCCTGAACTGGAGCAAATTGGCAGTGCTGCGAAGCGAAAGGGGAAGCAGATTCCACAACTGGGGCGCTCTGCAGCTGAAAGAACGCCCTCCCGCGCGGGCCTTCCTCACCGCGGAACCACCACTTTAAAGAGGGATTCCGAGCGCAAGGAACGGACTGGTCGATAGAAAGCCAGTCTCCGCCGCAGATATCCAGCCCCTGATCCAAACAAGGCTTTATGCATCAAAGTCAGGGATTTAAACTGGATCCGCTTCCGAATAGGCAGCCAGTGGAGCGCCTGTAGCAGCCCGGAAGCTCGGGCTCGTCTGCGCAGGCCAAAAATAGCCCGGGCGGCAGAGTTCTGCACCACCTGTAGGCGCTGAACCAGGTAGTCAGGGAGGCCAAGAAAGAGGGCATTAGCATAGTCTAGCCTTGAACCGACAAGAGCCTGCACAGTAATCCTCCTGTGCTCCTCAGACAGCAGAGGCAGGAATTTACGGAGCATTTTCAAGATTCCGTAACAGGTGCCAGCCAGACCAAGAATGTGAGTTCTCAGCGACAGCTGGTTGTCAAGCTTGACACCCAGATTTTTAGCCATCAAGGAGGACTGTGCCGGAGGGCTCATGTCGGACGGCCACCAATGCTGCCACTCTGGATCAGCGACGCAACCAAAGAATAGAACCTCAGACTTACTTGAGTTGGCCCTCAGACTGTTCCGCTGGAACCAGTCGAAGACCAATGCAAGACAGTCCCGAATTCTCTCTCCATCAAACTCTTGGTCTTTCCCGCATGTGAAGATTTGTGGCAGGTACATTTGTCTATCTTCAGTTGCTGCGAGCCAAGACCCCCTTTATTAGACGCCATTCTTGGGTTGGGCCTGTTGATTCGATTTGGATGGGTACTCTCCGCCGCCTACCGTGATGTGACTCATGTAGCCTGTCTGTTTTCCCGTTCCGCCAAGTCTCAGTACGAAAGTATTGGTTTGTATGCTCTGCTTGATATCATATTGGGCCTGCCCTTCCCTGGTTTACTTCTGGAGTATAATGCAACACTTTTAGATTTCATTGTGCTAATAAATGTGCTGTGACTGTTGATTGCCTATCCACTCAAGAGCTCATTTATTTTATTTTTTACTTTATTCCTGATCAAGTATGGCACTAGTCAGTGCTTGTTTGCTCCGGCGATGCGCTTCTCTGCCTTATCCTATTCCTTTTTGGTAGTTTTAGCAATTGGCGATCGGCAGGATAGCAAGTATGGAACAGTCCAGATTGGCCCCTCTGAGAATGGTTGTTTACCAGGGTGGCCCGTGGGGCAGCCCCCCCCTGATAACTTTTCAGATTGTGATCCGCATGCCACTCCCTGTGTTGCTATGGGGCCGGCTCTGTTACAAAAGTCATATGGCAGCGTTAATTTACTCCGCGATGTGCCATTTGGGATAGGCTGGTGTTTCCCTTAACCAACCCCTGCATGTGGCCAAATATTCAGTAATCGCAGCCCCGCCGTTTCAATTGCTCTTAGTGTGGGCACAATCGTTCCTTCAATCGACATTGGGGCCATACAGTGCCAGCTGTACTTCAATGTGCTTTGCTATTGTTGGTGTGCCCCCCTGAAGGCAATCCGGGAGCTATATCTATAATTTAGTGTCCTGGAGGGCTCCGATATGGACTCTGGGACTGTAAGATGTGCAGCAATATGTATGAAACCATGCATCACTGCCTCGGCCTGCTGTTCACCCCCACTTTGTTGTTGGCCTCAGATCTTACTGTGGAGGGGTCCTGCAGCTTTACTTTCGTGGTGAGGTGAGCCGTATTCCATCACTGCACGTCTCCATAGAGTCTCTGGTGACCATGGGGCCGAGGTCTCTCCGGAATGCCGCACCCACGGGCTCACCTCCACCGCTAGCCCTCTCTCCGTTTCACAGGGGCGGGACAACCCGCTCACTTGAGTCCGCTGCTTTCTCCCCAAGTCGGCAACAAGCTTATCAGTCCTTGTTCTGTGGTCTGGAGCCGTATCAAAACTCCGGGGTCCGGTCCCTAGGCACCGCTCACTTTCCCCTCACGTCGTCTGATGTCTGAGCTGGATTTGTTACAGGATAATCAGCGAGCAAGGCCGATCGGGGCCAGAGCCGCATTAGTGTGTGGGAATTATTTTTGGCAATCAGTGCTATCTTTACCAAAATATCAGATCATTTTGGACACCAGTCTACTTTATCATCAGCTCAAGTTTTAATATAAAATGTAATTGAACATCAAGAATTTGGAGGAATACAGTCAACCATGTCTAAATTCAGAGACAGGCTCACTGAGAATTTTTTTAATGAAACTGTGATTACTACTATGGATAGCCAATTTAACTGATTTGGTTCAATAATTACCAGAGAAGCTAATTTCTCAATGTCAGAGAGGAAAAGATGGAGGTGATCCTAAGAAAATAATGGGATTTTAAACACACCAACAAATTGCTATTGGGAAACATTCCTAAAGACCTTAAAATAATGAAGAATGAACATTGGAATTCAAAAAGTAAATTTGAAACATCAGATATATCAAACACATTGCTGCCAGAATATTAGTCTATAGATTACACAAAGGCCACCAATTTACCAAAAACATATCATCAAAAAACATAATTTGAGCCATTAAATCAATCTACAAAAATATGGTGAGCAAACAAGATAACAAGGTTGTATCAGATAATAGGGGAACTATCAAAGAGTGCCAGGTTAGAAGACGTTAAATCTGATGCATTACAGTTAGATTACACAGCAATACAAGGCTCATCACCTAATACAGAGATAAGTGTTGTGTTTCAAGAAATAATATGCAAGATAAGATTTTTAAAATTGTGGTAGTTAAATAAAAATATTCCCCCCTGTAATATACACAGTAGAAACAATAAACAAGAACAAATCTATCAGAAAATATACACAATGTTTTCAGATCAAAACCCACAACAGTAGAGAAACATAACCAGTGTAATGAAAGTACTATCAATACAGTAAGAGGAATAGCTTACATGTTGTGGAAACACAATTGATTTCTATAACTACCTCTGCAATGAACTAAAACAAACAAAATGGAAGCCAGCTTCTTATGTAACCTCAACTATAGCAACAATTTTAACAGAACCAATGGCAATTTGTAGGATTGTAACACACACACAGCGGAGAAGTGTGTAGGGTTCTCTTTTAGAGAGGTAGCACGTGCTCAGTGAAAAAATACTGCCCTCACTCACAAAAAACATGCTTCATCATCGGCTTGCTTCAAAACACCTCTGCGCAGACCAACGCCTGGGGTTTGCGTAAAAGGGAGGGGGAGACAATAAAAACATGAAAAATAGTAGAGGTAATCAGTTCTAGGATCACCAACAGAAAAAGTGCAGCGAAAGGTTAAAACTAGTTCAGCGGTATCTTTGTTAAACAATTTATTCCCAGACCCACTGACTAGGATTAAAAATGTGAAGGATTGTGGTGACAGGAAAATATTAGGAGTTCCTCCACCCTCCTTACTGCCAGATTGTCGACATGTTTCTGCTGCAAGTCACGTGCCCACAATTTTAGATCACAACAGCATTCATCAGGACCTTTCTGATCCCAGTGTCTTTTGATCCCTCATTACCCTGAGGTCTGAGTCCCCGGAACAAGTCATTCACAGAGAGAGGGACCCACTCAGTAACATACTTCTGTTAATCTGTGGGTAAAGAAATGGGAAAAGAGTGGAGTCAATCATTCCTGTGACAGATACCGGTCATGAAAACCAACCTGTTTCACTCCAAGTAACCATCCAACACTCTTTTTGAATGTGTATTGTCCAGGTATACATGTACCACTTCTATATCCAGACTGGGCATCAAGTTACTATGCCATTTCCACTGGTGTCCCTAGTTGGACATATCTCACATGCTCGTCCTTTCATTTTGGTAAAAAAAACTTACTTAGTTGGACGACTTCCCCTCACGCTCTCGTACCGCTCCTACATCCAAATTAGTGAAAGACTCAACTCACTGAGTTTACATGTGTGTATGCTTAAACTGGCGGGTAAAAGGAGACTCCCTGTAGTCACACTCTGGGATAGAATAAAAATATGGAAGAGACAAAGTTTATTTGTTAGCAGTGAGCTCTCATCTGTATCTACTCTGTCCACAGACCTATCTGGGATTTTTTATTTTTCTTAGCCACCCCGGTTCGAGGCCTCGTGCACCTTGCTAACCAGGTATCTGGTGGAAGTCAGATTCTAGATGTTTGACCATCAGCCTATGTAGGCCATGAAACATAGATTAGAATCAGGTCTATTTTTGATCCCGGTAGTATTGGCATACCAAAATCATGAGTATGGTTTCTTTACAAAGCACATGTAACATCACAAAATGTGGCTATCTGACCCTTCTGAAATCAGCCTGCGTATGTCGTAGTTTTGTAACTGTAGGGTCATTTGCCAAAATTGGTCGCGTTTTATAGGTATAGATCTAGGGATGCCATCTGAGTTGTTGCCATGGTACCATTTGTCAATGTTATTGTTATCTGCGTTTCCTGGGATACCGATTTTAAAAATGTCCCCCTACTGCTCTCCGCCTGTGCATAACAGGCGTCTGGAATGGCTATGCACAAGAGAAATGCCCTATGTTGCACTCGGCCCCCCTTGCCTGGTGCCCGCCGCCGCTGCTCCTTACTACTTCAAGGACCTCTTGTCCTGTACTCGCCGTGTAGAGTTACCAGCTTGCGGGCGAGGCGTCTTTATGTACAGCTGGGAGAGTGTTCACATGGCACTGTCCCTCTACGTCCTCCCGTCACGTGAGCACGTAGCCGCATCGCTTTTCCTGATAACCAGGGGAACTTCAGCGAGTTAACGCTTGCTGTTCTCTCCGGTGTTTTTTTCAGACATATAAAACTTTATTTACAGGGCCATGCTGACAAAGTCGATATTAAAACCACCAAGTCTACCTATCCAAGGCGACCCTCCCTAATTGATATGTATGGTGAGGCATTTGATTTCCCTATTATTTATGTTCCCTCTATCTCCTTGTATGATATCCAAGGGGAGCAAAGCGTGTATTCTGGAGGATTTGCAAAATATATAGCTGCAAGTATATTTTAAATGAAAGAGCAAACAGTTTAACCACTTTGGCAGGTTATTCTGTGCGGTGTACGTATTAATATTATGTCTAGACCACTGCTTCACCTCATATACAGGTTAGTAGGTGGAGGGGTGGTACATACACCCTCCATATGTACTGACCGGAGGGTATACTGTAAGGAGTGGCCGGCTGCAGATAATTACTCTGCCGCCCCTTCTCTTCAACACAAGTACACCTATATTCTTGTTCTTTTCAAATCTGGGTCATTCATTCCCACCCCTGGGTGACAGTCGATTTCTGTGGTTAAGAATAGTATAACTTACATGTCTCTAAGTCCCTCATGTGTATGTCAGTGGGATATTGGTTGTATTAAGATTTCAATGATTTCTTCTGTTCATAGTATTCCATGGGATATTGTCGTTCAGCCTGTTGATATGGCTCTTCAATCTGTATCCCCATTTTTGTTCCCTGAGTAGGAGCGACCTCTTTTTGTCTCCCAAGTAGAATCTCGGTTTGTCTAGAGCGGTCCATGTTAAGTCATTCTCCATATGGTTGTTTTCCAAAAAGAGCCTTGTCAGTTTGGTATTGGTTCTGTTTCACCTAACAGTGCTCCCATGCTCCGTTATACGTGTTCTCACCTTCCGCGTTAGCATGCTTATATATTGCTTCTGACAGGGGCAGGTGATGAGATAGATGACATGATAAGAATTATAGTTTGTTTGTACCCTCTGTTCCCATGGAGATTGTAAACCCACTTCCACACTTTTTTGTGTACTTGGTCAGATGGCATACATCTCATGAGCTGAATCTGGTATGTCCCGTGACGGGTGGTAGCGTGCCCTGATGTAGTGTATCTGCCGATTTTCTGACAGTGGGTCTTTTATCGACCAGGATATCTTTTATATTGCCACTTCTCTTAAATGAGAACAACAGTTTTTCCATGCTCAACCCATTAGAGGTCAGTATACGCAGGTTCTTTAGGATAAGTTTCTTGATATGGTGTGACACAGTGTTGAAGGTTGTTACGCATACTGGTTTGTTCATGTTCTGCTTCTCCACCTTCTCCATGAGGTGATTCCTATTAGTGTTGACAGCTCTCTTTCTTGCTTTTTTCACCACTCGTCTGGGGTATCCCCTGTCTTGTAGTCTTTCCACCAGAAGGTATGCTTCCTGGTGGAAAGTGGTGATATCTGTGCAGTTGCGTCGAAGACAGAAGAATTGTCCCACCGGTAGGTTCTCCCTTAGCGCTTTTGGGTGGAAGCTCTCGAAGGAGAGGAAGGAGTTTTTGTCTTTAGGCTTGTGGTAGACCTGTGTGCAGAGTTTCCCATTTCTGGGTTCTATTAGGAGGTCCAAGAAAGGCAGCTCCATTTTCGTTATCGTGGATGTGAAACATAGTAGGGGATTCCTACTGTTCAGCCACTCCAAAAAGTCCTTGACCGAGTCCTCATCACCTCTGCAGATCACAATGACATTGTCTATAAATCTCCACCACATTTTAATCTTGCTGGACCAAGGGTTGTCTTCCTTGTAGATATTGGTGTTCTAGAATGCTCCTAAATACAGCCCTGCCAAGCTGGGGGCAAAAGTACTACCCATTAATGTTCTGTTGGTCTGTGTGTACAGCGTGCCCTCAAATTCAAAGAAATTCCCCATAAGGGCTATCTCCGCCAGGCTGAGAATAAAGACTAGGAGTTTGGTATGGCCATTCTTCCTCGAACACGATGGCTTTCACAACTCTCAGAGTCTCCATTTGAGGAATGTTGGTGTAAAGGGCCTCGATGTCCAATCCCAGCAGGAAATCCTGGTCAGTGTCAAAAGGTACTTCTTAGATGAGATTCAAAACATCTTGTGTATCCTGTAGATAGGCCCGTAACTTCTGGATCAACGGTTTGAAAAAGAAATAGCTAAATGGCAATAATGGTTCCACTACGGATCCAATCCCTGACACAATTGTACTGGCGGGGGGGTGACGTGTTGGCTTATGGATTTTTGGAAGTGCGTAAAAATATGGCATGATGGGTGCATCCTTTATGAGAAAGTTGGCTTCCTGTTTTGAAATCCAGTCTTTCGTACAATGCACGTAATGTCCTTGGAAATGTCCGTGTTGTGTGGGGTCTCTGTTTAGGACTCTGTAATTCCTCTCATCCGATAGGAGACATAGGCACTCATCAATGTAGATTGCTTTGTCCTGTAAGACGATGGCGCCCCCTTTGTCCGCTGGTTTTATGATTATGGAGTCATTCTCCCTCAGCTGTTATAATGCTTCCTTCTCGGTGTTAGCGAGATTTATATATGTGCGAGATTTATATAAGGGCATTCCTCTGGTTTGATCGCTTTTATCTTCCTTGCCCTCAAAAAAGACCTTGAGACTGATGTTCTTGAAGAAGGCCACTTGTACCTGCTTGATTTTGAAATGATTCAGCACGTTTATAGTTGCAAAGCCTAGCACTCTGTTCAGGATTCTTTCTAGTGACGATGTCAGTGGGATTTTTGAAAGCTTGACAACTAGTGAATTCCCCTGCTGTGTCATGCAATTCATGATATGTTGGTCAAGGTCCCGGTCCTCCCATGTGACCCTCTGTTGTCCTCGCTGCTTCCCTCTGCCCTTGCCCCTGCCTCTGCCTAAAAAAGGGGGGAGTGGTTGTTGGAATTGTGGCTGTGGGAACTGGGGATTCTGGTATCCTGGTTGTTGGGGGAAACCCATGCTGGGCCAGCCATAGCCCTGGTTCTGACAGCCCTGGAAAGGAACTGGAAAAAATGGATGGGGGCCTCTCTATGTTCCTCGGCCTCTCCCTCTCCTCCGTTGGGGAAGCTCATAGTCACTTCTGTCACTACTACTGCTTTACATGTCCATATCTTTCCTGCTTGACTTTGACCGTCATTTATCTCGGCCTGCTTCTACTGGATATACTTGTCGTTTGTATATAGATAGACATTCTCCTTTGAAAAGTGGTTGAGGTCTTTCTGCAGCTTATTTATTTTCAATTGCATAAGGTACTCCTTATATTCCCAGAGTTCAGAGTTCAGTGCCTTAAGTTTCCTTTTGTATGTAGCTAACATTACATTGGTTTTTATCCCCTGTTTACTGGCTTGTATTTGGATCACCAGTGTTTCTGCCAGCCTCTTAGCTGTACTTATGATCAGGACCAGCCAGTCTCTGGTACCTTTCCAGGCTATCAAAGTCCAATCCTTTTTGGAAGGCTGTGTCTTCTAGGAAAATTAGGGGTTCGTTTGTCACCAATAGACCTTCGTTGGCAGCATTTCCTGTGAGGTATTTGGTAAGAATAGCCCCATACAATATAGTTTTCACGTGTGTCTTTTTCAGTTCTAAAACTGTATCGCAGCCCTCGCCCTGAGTGAGGACCTGGTTAATTGTAGTGTCCCCTAGTAGTGATGGGCCAGCTAAGATCTCCGCTACTGCTGTTTCTCCAAAAGACAGACCCTGTTCCTCCGCCCTGCGTCTGTTTAGGTGGTGACCTACTTGTGATGAATGGGAGAGTCGTGATTTTATTAAAACATATTAAAAAAGTACATCCTGAGCTTTTTATATCTTATGCTTAATGGCACAAAACAGGATACCACTGCGGCTAAGCTGCCGCTCAAACAGCTTCTCACACAAAGGAAGAGGGGGAGATGCAAAACACACCCAGTACTGCAGCCTCCCCAATCACAACTGTAACACACACACAGAGGAGAAGTGTGTAGGGTTCTCCTTGAGAGAGGTGGCACGTGATTGATGAAAATATACTGCCCTCACTCACAAAATTATGACAAACGTCATTATCCGGCTTGCTTCAAAACACACCTGTGCAGACCAATGTCTGGGGTGGAGCAAAAGGGAGGGTAAGACAATACAAACATGAAAAATAATATAGGTAATAGGTTCTGGGATCACAGAAAGAAAAAGTGCAGCAAAGTTTAAAACTAGTTCAGTGGTATCTTTGTTAAACAATTAATTCCTAGACCCACTGACTAGGATTAAAAACAGGAAGGATTGTGGTGACAGGAAAGTATTGGGAGTTCTTTTACCCCTCCTTACTGCCAGATTGTCGACATGTTTCTGCTGCATGCCACATGCCCACAATTTTAGGCCAAAACAGCATTCATCGTTAACTTTCAGATCCCAGTGTCTTTTGATCCCTCAATACCCCCAGTTCGGAGTACCCTGAACCAGTCATTTGCAGAGAGAGGGACCCCCTCAGTAACACACTTCTGTTAATCTGTGGGTAAAGAAATGGGAAAAGAGTGGAGTCAATCATTCCTGCGGCGGATACCGGTCATAAAAACCAACCTGTTTCACTCCAAGTAACCATCCAGCACTCTTTTTGAATATGTTTTGTTAGAACATCCAGGTATACATGTACCACCTCCATTTCCAAACTGGGCATAAAATTACTATGCCATTTCTACTGGTATCCCTAGTTGGACATATCTCACACACGTTGCCTTCTGCCTTCTAATTTTCTGACCCTGTTTTTGTTGGCTTGAGGACTCTGGGCAACTTTACCGCTGCTGATCCGTGCTAAAGTGCAAGTGCTCCCAGTGTAAATTGTATATTTGATTGGTTATCCATGATTGGCATATTTGATTTACTGGTAAGTCCCTAGTAAAGTGCACTGTGTGTGCCCAGGTCCTGTAAATCAAATGCTACTAGTGGACCTGCAGCACTGGTTATGCCACCCACATGAGTAGCCCTGTAACCCTGACCCAGGCCTGCCATTGCAGTGCCGGTTAGGGCAGTTTTAAAATGCCATGTTGACCTGGCAAGTGCACCCACTGGCCAGGCCATAACCTTCCCTTTCACTACATGTTAGGCACCACTAAGGTAGGTCCAAGGTACCTCCATTGGCAGGGTGCAGTGTATATGAAGGTAGGACATGTGATGGTGTCTTTTACATGTCCTGATAGTGAAATACTGTCAATTTTGTTTTTCACTATTGCAAGGCATGTCCATCCAATAGGTTATCATTGGAGCTGCTGTGTTACATTTTGCAAGTGTAACTTTCAATTGAGAAGAGATGGAGATTTGGAGTTTTGGCTCCATGAGCTCAGAATTTAAAAATGCATCTTTTATTTAAGTTAATTTTTAAAATGTGTGTTTGAAAATGCCACTTTTAGAAAGTGAGCATTTACTTCGTCTAGGACCAAGGCTGGGCAAGGCAAGAACTTGTAAACAACAAAGACTTTATTTTTATGTATGCCAACTTCAAAGGCCAACATGGATATAAGTATTGGACCTAAAACCCCAGACTTTTAGAATACTTCTGGACTAAGAGGACCCTGCCAAGAAGAAGAGCTGAAGAGCTGTCACAAGCAGTACTACCCCTTTGCTCTGTGTTGCTTTGCTGGGTTGGCCTACAGTTGCTGCTTCTGTCTGTGGGCAGTGGAAAGGACTGGACTTTTACTTTGTTTTATCCTGCTTACAAAGATTCTCCAAGGGCTTGTTGTAGAGCTTGCCTCCTGGTAAGAAGTCTCAGGGACACAAAGACTTCACTTGCAGCATCCCTGAACTCTACTGCTGGCAGTTCTGACCTGGCGTGTGGGGCAGTAGCGCCCATACCCTGCCAAAGTGGTGGGACGGGGCAAAGGAGGGAGGTGGAAGGGAGGGGGTTCAGGGACAACAAAATAAAAAAAAATTAAAATAATAATTTTACTGCCCGCCGCATTGCACTCTTCCAGTCGTCTAATTCCGGGCACAGGCTCCCAGACTTCACTGCGTCCAATCCTGATGCTGCATGAAAGCAGCACCAGGATTGGCCTGAGTGCTGTCAACTGGCACTCCCAGGCAGACTGAGAGCCTGTATGAAATAGAAAGTGGGTAGCTAGCACTCCTAGGTTAGTGAGATTTTCACACTCATCAAAATGTAATCTAAAACTAAAAAATAGTGAATCTATCCATCGCGTTCTTCTCAGTGTCATAGGGCTGCCTATCCCTATATTGTCAATATAACTTGTAGTGGGTATCGAACAGACACTGTTGGGACCTGACTGAGAGCACAGCTCTTGTTTATGTATCAACATAATAATTGTTTTTGGATTGGTTTTCACTATGAATAAACTACTGAATCTTAATAAAACACAAATACGAAATGAACTTTCATCAATTGTGACAATTCTTATTTGTTTCACAGAATCGTTCATATATTGTTAACTCATGTACATACCTGTGCCTGCTCTCTCCAGCCTCAGCAATGCAGCTGGGGCTGGAGAGAGCTTCAGTGCGCATGGTGGTTCGGCCGGCCTCAGTCGGCTGACCAAACCGTCATGCACACTGTAACACTGCCTACCACTGCCCCACCAGAAGTGTCATCCCCCTGGACCTGCCCCCAAGACTCATCAGGGTCCAAGGGGATTAAAATAAAATGATAATAAAACGGGTTTAAAACCCGCTTTATTGTCGTTTTATTTGAGGTTGGTGGTTGGGACGTGGGCTCCTCTAACCTAATGGAGGGGTTGCCGCTGCTGTGGTGCTAATTCCAGTCCTGAGACCTTGGAGGCTAATCCGCTGCAAAAAGCATCAAGAAACCATAAAAATTAACACAGCGCCCTTCCAGCGTTTGTTTTTCGGGTACAGCACCAACGTGCAGGAAGAATTTCCACATACCCCCACTGCGGGGCTGAAGAAATTGACTCAGCACATGTCACCAGCCAAAAAAGCCGCCTCAGCCTGAGTTCAGCGCACTGTGTCTCCAAAGCCCAAGACCCCGCACTGATTCCGATGCAGGCCCTGCTATGTTGCTGAAAGAATTGTCACATCCTGGGTCTCAATGGTGCATGGGAACTTTCTGGTTCCTCTCCAGATTTCTCCCTTCAGCGACCTGTGCAGATGGAACTGATAAGTGATTCACATAGCCAAAGAAAGATTATATTATATACAAGGTCTTGAAACTAAATATTCCACTAAGCAAAATACCTACTTCAAGGTTATAATATTTTTGTAAAAAATGACTTTAAGTATCACATTTTCAAATACAACGGTATGCAAAATGACATACAAAGTGATGGGAAGTGTTACTAGTATATCAACATAGAAAGCTGGTCTAATAAACAGATATATGATACCAAACTGCAAAGAAAGACAAGAAGAGGGAGGGAAAAATTTTACAAACATTCCATATGTTGAATGGGTTGAAAGTGAGGCAGAAACACACTAGGTTCTATAAGGTAATGTATTATTTGAGCTCGGCATTGCGGGGAAAGATATAGACCCTTTTTGCTGGCAGACACAGGTAAGGATACTGGGTGGTGGATGGCAAATCAAGGAGAGAGGTGGATCACTACTCCAGAATTTATGAAAGATAGGGTCTGATAGAGATTATTACCCTGACTTGACCATGGAGATGGGGAAATAGGGAGCATTTATGTATGGTCCTTAACCGGCTATATTGCCTTAGAGTCAAGGACAGACAAGCCATGCAACGTATGTGGGGATGATGGTAAGAAACTGCTGCTCTGTGGGGGTAATTCTAAGCCGTGCTTTCTTTGCTTTGCACACAGTTGTACCTGAATCTGTGAGCACATTGCATTCAAAAGTTACTTTCTCATGCTGCAGTATTTTTCTTGACTTGCACTAAAGTGTATTATTCCACCCCAATGACATTTGAAAGATCTGTGAGATGCCACAACATGTTCTGGTTCTCAGGTGCACAGAGGTTGTTGGAGTCAGAATAAGGGCCTAATTATTATCTTGGTAGATGGTATACTCTGTCACAAACGTGACGGACATCCCATCTGCCGTATTACAAATTCCATAGGAAATAATTGAATTATAATATTATAATACGGCAGGATATCATCATGTTTGTTCCAGAGTATCCCATCCACCAAGATCGTAATCAGGCTTTAAATACTTTGCCATAATTTTGTACCACATAGCAAACCTATATGTTTGCCTACTACCCTGGGAATTTCACCTACAATTCAAGGCTACTGACTGTGATTGATCTTATGTATGGCAAACAATGCAGCATTAGATGATAATCAAGATCAGTGATTAAACCACTCATTGCTCTCTAGTGACCTGTAGTTCACAAGTTCTTGAATCTTGAAAGACTACCTTAGCATCCATTCTTCAGATGTTGGTCAATGAACACCGTTACATTAAGTAACAGCAGGACCCATAACGTACTGTGCTTAGAAAGATATGTATGGTGTGGTGCACACCGTTAAAATTACAAACAAATAGGAGCCCAATGAGTGACCGCGACTGATGCTTATGCATTGGTGTGTGTAATTTTTATTGGTGTACCTAGACTAACTCAGATGTGCCTTCTTCCAACCATGTGTGCCTTCTTGCCCATTTCTGCCTTTGGTAACTTTGTGCAATATAGGCTTAAGAAATGTAAAACTATTCATATGTGCATTCTCAGTATTTAAGCACATAACATTATGACAAAAATGTGTTTTGTATATATATGGGTCACAGGTCCACCATGAATAGAAATGTGTGCAAGCTTTCGCTGGATTTGCAAATGCCAATGATTGATGGGCAAACTTCAGTTTTAACACGTGTAGATTTGTGAACAGATTCTTTAGACATTTTAAGAATTTGTCAATTTATGGCTTATGCACATTAAGATACTTAGGGCCAGATGTAGGTAAATAGTATTTACCGATTCGAAAATACCGAATTTTACCGATTCGCTATTTCCGAATCGGTAAATGCTATGTAGCAAATTAGGGCCATATGTAGGTAAATGGCATTTACCGAATTGTAAATACCGAATTTTACCTATTCGGTATTTACAAATCGGTAAATGCCATGTAGGTAAATATTCTGTAACAATTACCGAATCGGTAAGAATCAGTAATTACCGATTCGGTACCGAATCGGTATTTGCAATTGATTCCTATGGGCCTTGAAGCCCATAGGATTCAATAGCAAATACCGATTCGGTAATTACCGAAACTGTAAAATTACGAAACGGTAAAATTACCGATTTTACAAGGGGGACAGGGTGTCACTTTGACACCCTGTTGCACCCCTGTTTCTGGCTTGTGTGCCATGTGACACACAGACATGCCCTTAGGGCATGTCTGTGTGCCACATGGCACAGGTGTACATGCACAGATGTGCATGTACACAGGAATTCGTTATTTACCATGCAATAATATTTCATGGTAAATAACGAATTCCTAAGGGCCGGTGGCACTGTTTCCAGTGCCACCTACATCCCATATTACCGATTCTGTAAATTTACCGATTCGGTAATTTACAGAATCTGTAAATTTACCGATTCGGTAAATATACAGAATCGGTAATATTTTGGCCACCTACATCTGAAACTCAAAATACCGGTCGGGAAAGGCCGAAATCGTCCGTTACCGACCGGTATTTGGCCACCTACATATGGCCCTGAATCGGTAAAAATTACCGAATCGTTAAGATTCGGTATTTACCGAATCGGTAATTACCGATTCGGTAATTGCCATTCATTCCTATGGGCCTGGAGGCCCATAGGAATGAATGGCGATTACCGAATCGGTAAATACCGATTCGGTAAAATGGGGAAAACATTGAAGGGTGGCAGGGTGTCACTTTGACACCCTGTTGCACCCCTTAATTGTCTATGGGTGCACATGTTGTATGTCTGCAACATGGCACTGAAGCAATTTGCATAAAATTGCTTTTTTTTTTTTCGTTATTTACCACCATCTTGTAGTTGGTGGTAAATAACGAATCCTAACATGGGATAAGCACTCATTTAAGTGCTCCCTACATTAGGAATTCAGTAATTTACCAAATCGGTGTTTAAGTAATCGGTAATTTACCAATTCCTTAAATTACCGATTCGGTAAATTACCGAATCCTTAATTTCGGCCCCTACATCAGAAAAGCCTATTACCGGTCGGTAACGGCCGAAATTCGTTAATTTCGACCGGTAATAGCCTTCCTACATCTGGCCCTTAGTGCTGTACATATTAAAATTTGAGATTCCGAATTTATGGTTGTGCATCTGGACATAAAGTGGAAAATCTTCTTCAAATGTAAAAGTAATCTTAAGGAAGCAAATATCCAACATTCTAGCCTAGGCTACTCTTTGGCAATTATTATGATGCAATGTGATACAGCACAAGCTTGTGAGCTCCTTACACACAAGTGTGTGTTGGTTGGATACATTTTACCATGACTATAATTGTAAAGCGCGTTGGATCACACATTTGCACTAATTTCTATCTCCATTATAGAAACAGGACTGTTTAGCAAGCATGAAAAGCATTACATTTTATAATAGTTTTGGGTATTGAATCATTTCAGTAAGTCATCATTTAATTACTTTAACGTGCTGTTGTTAAGTTTACTGTAGGTGTTTGCAACTGTACTTGTAGTTCTTCATTTTTTTGTCTATATGACCTGTTGGAATTCGACTTTACAAAGGTTGTGGATCCCACGTTTTTGTTTATGAAGCATCATCAATGAAGTATAATGCAGACAAAGACATTAAGAAAACTGGGTAGATTGGTTTATACTTCCCTCCAAAATATATAACCTGATAGTCACCATGTATATTGAAACACATTGATAATCCTTCTTAATGTAACAAGTTCTGGAAAAGAAGATTTATTGTTTCAAAACAATGGAAGAAAATGTAGTTTTAAGTTAAAAAATCATAAAGAGGTTTCCACTGTTTTGACACTACTTTTTAGATATTATTTAAAGAAAATTACTATGAGTTAGAAAGGCTTGCTTTAGAAAATATAATCAAGTTGTGTGGCCATACATCCGAGAAATAAAGGTAAAAACAGCTGAATTTCTGCAGTCCACTGCGTGAATAGTTCAGCTATCGAACACAACAGCAAACCACAACTATTGAACAAACAACAAAAGAGAACTTTGCACAACAGAGACGGTTCACTTAAGGATAACTTTTTAAGTAAAGGTCAACGGCTCTGCAGCAGATGAGAATGCACACTGAAGTGAAGGGTTTTGCATCCTTCTGGTTGAAAATTGTGCTTTCATGTATGGTGTTGTGATAATTCAACCTCTGATCCTATTACAGTGAACAGACATTTCCTATTAAGAAAAGAGTGGCATTGCCATTTTTAAATCTACTTTTGTTGCTAAAATTGTCGTACTTGAATACTGAAAAAATAACTATTAAGCGCCACACACTTTCCTTTAAGTATCAGCTGTGCTACGTTTTGTTGAAAACCTCGTCAACATTGCATATAAGTGCACTGGGTTTTCAAGTATCTGTTTTTAGTTTACATACAAATGAGCAGAACAGAAAATACAATTGTTAAGTGTAGGGAGACTCTATGAGAGGTCACTTTTTGAGTGTGTATTGCTGTCCCTGTCTGTGGTAGTGTGGGGCCCTAGGCCCACATGGTGGAAGCACTGCGACACACACACCAGAAGTATAGTGGGTTAGTGAGCCTTGAGCACGTGCGCTCGGCTCCTTTTATTAACTGTGTCACGTGATGTCGTGACATCAGTGGTGGGTGGGTGTTCAGTGTAGGCATACATGGTTAACCCTTTAACAGTGTCAGCTAGGACACTACATTCCTCCCAAACTTTAATAAAAATTAAGGAAAGGCAAAAAGTCCGAGCCTGTGGTAGGAAGTACATAAATATACAGTAATTACAAATTTACAGTGAGTCTCTTCAGATGCTTGCTTGATGACGGTGATGGAAATTGCCGCTGAGACTTTATTTCTTCTTGGCTCGACGTCCTGGTTCTCGGTGGGCGTGTTCTTCTTTGCTTGCGCCGTGGACGTGTGGTGGTCAGTCCACGGAGATCTTGCTTTTGAGGATGAGGTCAAACAGGATGACCAGAAGTTAGACTTGGATGAGGTTGTCTTCAGCTGGTCCGTCGGTTTCTTCACTGTAGGCAGCTTGGCTTTACTTTTCAAAGGGTGGAGTGTTCGAAGGACATTCTTCTCACTAGGACGCCCCTCTCGCGGGTGTTCTCCTGCCACGAGATATCACCGGAGGCCCTTGTACCAGGTTTCCACTGGGCCGGGTATTATTCCACAGCGTTGCTCCAACTCCACAGTCTGCGTGTGAATGGAGGAGTCGATGTGGTACTACCTCGCAAAGTCCGTAGCTCCACCTGAAGGGTAGTTGTTGACTCTTGCCTTTGCGCACACGTTCCTCATCTTCCTGGGACTTGCAGGTTAGACGGCGATGGACTCATCTCTCGTGTTGGGACCCTCTGCCACCGGTGTCCCTGAGGCCTTTGCCCCTTGGATCTCAACGGGCTGGTGTGGATTGGTCAGTTCTCCTTGTTCAGGACATCTGAGCTCACTCAGCTTCCAGACTTCCGCTCAATCCCAAAGGTGGGTGTTGCTAATGGTCCGGCCTGTGCTCTCCTACTGCCCACGGGTCGTCGGGGTCTTGTGAATAGGTGCCTGTTCTGTTCTTGGTGCTATCAGTGTTCTCCAGGACGTCCGGGTCACTGTACACGATGTTGTAGTGTGTCACCTCTTCTTCTTCTTGTAGGTGTGTGGACTTGTTACACCTCTCTTCACCTTTTCCAGAAGTTGTTGATGATGGCGTCGTGCCACATGACTTCTTACTTCAGTTCTCTTCTTCATGGCATCGTGCCACTCTTCTCCTTTTCATGACACAGTGCGGTCACCTTTCTTCCTTCGTCTTGCTGACCAGGCTTCTTCAAGCAGCGTGCACTCCGCCTGTTTCCTTCTGGTCTTGTCCTGTCTTTAGGACACTGTCTTCTCTCCACTCTTCGGTGACTGGACCGGTCATTACGATCTTCTCTCTGATTACTTCTAGTTACTCTTGGTGTTGCGTCCGTCTCTCCGGGTCTTCTGATCTCTCGGTACACGGACGTCTTCTGGCAGGACATATTCATCCTGACTTGGCAGAATTTCTTCTTTCATTTCTGGCGATCATTTTGGGTGATCGGCTTTTGTTTGGGCGCCCCTCTGGCTTGTCAGATCATCCTTTTCTTTGGGCGATCTTCTTTGCTACCAGATGGGGTGGACAGCTTGCTCTTCGTGAGTCTCCTTGCTATCCGCGACCATTGGGATCGCTATTGGTTCTGCTGCAGTGCTTTTGCGTTGGCGCAGTTTCTCCTGCGCTCTTCGTGTGCTCTGCTTTTCCGGAGAGTTAACTTCACCTCTCCATGGACCTTCTCCGGTGGGTGCACTTCTCGTGCTCGCTTCCGGTGAGGCTCTTTAGCTTCTTGGGGCGTTCTCCTTGCTTGGTTGTTTCGCCTCCTTTTGGCTGCGGGGTAACTTTGCGTTACTCTTCCGGTGCACGTCAGTGTGCAGGGCAGTGGCAAGTTCTTGCTTCACTTGGTACCGTCGTGATACATCTTCAGTGTAGCTTTGTTCCTTGCGGTTCATTTGATTCTTTGGCGTTGTCGCTTTTCCACTTGCGTGTCGCACTTTTCTTCTTCACACTTGGGTACTTGCCTCGCACGTCTTCTGGTGCTTTGGGTGTGGCTTCCTTACTTTCAGGCGCTGTCCTGTACTGTCCGCGTCCGGGGTACACTTGCGCTCTTCCAGTTGGTTGCCTGTGAAACTTGCTGCTTGCGGTAGACGTCTTGATTCTTCCTCTCCGTCCAGCGTGAGGTTGGCTTCTGCGAATGCGGTGAGCACCTGTGGCCACAGGCGTCACTTCTGCAGTGATGATGGGTCTCCGTCTTCGGCCGCGTCGCAGCAGGCTTACTTTCCCTGTAGGCTGTCCCTTGTGCTTACTTGTGCTTGTTTTTTCTTGTGGCTTCTTTTGGGTGCAATACCACCTAGTGACCACTAGATGGCAGTGTAGGCTGTTGGTCGCCTTCCAGCAGCAGCCTCCTCTTCTTGATGACTTTCTTTCCTGTTTCTTTGTAGTCCCAGACTTGCAGGAGTGTGCAGGACAGGAGGGGCTGGAGTTCCTGCTGGGCAGAGGTAAGTCTCAACTTCTTTTTTTTTTCATTGGGCAGTGGGGCACCAGCATTGCAGTCCCTGGAGCTAAGGGGGTGAAGGGAGATTCCCAGTCTCCTGCAGTGTCCAGGGCATAGTGGAGTTGCTGCGGGGTGAATTTTGGCAGCTTGTATCACCAGTTCATTCCTGCCATGAGATGGGGCACATTTGCATTTAGCAGGCGGCAGCCAGTTCCCTTTGTGTTTAGCGGCGCCGGCCGCCTCTAGTCTCCGCTTGTGTTCCGCTCCTCTCAGCAGCCCTCTCAACTCATGGGCTACACGGGGCTCTTGCACCGGAGATTGCCGCTGTCTCTGTTCCGACCCGCCGCTGCAGCCTCACTCCTCTCATGCTGCGCGGAGGGGGCATTAGCGCTAGTCTTTGGCCTCTCATGGCCGCGCCCACACTCGCCCGGATGCAGCCCCTTCTTCAGCCCGACGGGATGGGGCATGGACAGGCGCTGCACCGGGCCGCTCGCATCTCCCACGGTGTCAGTCTCCCTCGGTTAGCAGAGGAGACGGGACGCTTCAGGCAGGCCGCGGGTGGGCTCCGCTGGCCTTGCTGAAGTCGTTGTCCATCGGGGGTCGCCTCAGGCAGGCCGCGGGTGGGCTCCGCCGGCGCTGCTTTGTTTAAAAGTTTATTTGCGGCAAAGCGCCATGTCCTGCGGGTGGGCTCCGCTTCGTGGTAGTACGCTGTGGGCGTTTTCCTTTTGCACACCACGGGGCACAGTCAGGGATCACAGCGGGTAGGCTCCGCTTCAGTGCTTTCACTCTCCCCGCCCGCCGCGCTTCACACACCGCGCGGCGGGGAGTGCTGCAGGCAGGCCGCGGGTGAGCTCCGCTGGTCTGCCTTTATTTAAAGTCAATTTTCGGGCACGACGGCCACGCGGGTGGGCACTGCCAATGTTCAGACATGAGGGGGGGTCGCTCCTAGCATGCGCGGCCCCCCCGGGGTCATTCACCGTCCCTGGGCTCACCTCCGGCCTACTGGCTTTTCTCCTTCCGCGGCCGTGGCGGGTGGGCTCCGCCCGGTCAGCACTCCGCTTCGGCGGGGGTCACTGCTGCTGCGGCCGACTCGGGTGGGCTCCGATCGGTCCGCTTGGGTCACAGTTGCGGCCGGTGCAGGTGGGCTCTGGCCGGTCCGCTTTTCGTCGGACACACGCTCCTCAGGCCTCTCGGCGGCCGGCGCCGCCTCACCAGGGGGTGCCCTTCACACGGGCAGCATTCTCCTTCCCTTTTGGCAGTGGCTGCGTCGCGTGGAGTTCGAAATACTCCCTCGTCGCCATTGTGGTAGTGTGGGGCCCTAGGCCCACATGGTGGAAGCACTGCGACACACACACCAGAAGTATAGTGGGTTAGTGAGCCTCGAGCACGTGCGCTCGGCTCCTTTTATTAACTGTGTCACGTGATGTCGTGACATCAGTGGTGGGTGGGTGTTCAGTGTAGGCATACATGGTTAACCCTTTAACAGTGTCAGCTAGGACACTACACTGTCCTCCCTCAACAAAAGTAATTTGTAGAACACTTGTTTCGAAGATCTGTATATATTGTTAATGCCATGATGATGTTTTTAATTGTGGGATTCATAAAGAAAGGTAGTAGAAATAAAGCATTTTGGGACTGAGTCACAGAGTTCAGCCACTCACTCTTTTAGTACTTCTGGCGTACTTATGAATTTCTTTAATATGCTAAAAGTTTACTCCTGAAAGCCCTAAGTCCTACAAAAGTAAGTCACAGCAGACTGTGTAGATTTGTAAATTCAGTTGCAATATTCAGTAGACACCAAAGTTATATTGATGTACAGTTAAAAAATATCCAAATGGACAGATTAATCGCAACATCCCTTACAGAAATAAATAACCCACGTAGGGCCTCAATTAAATAAGGATGGATGAGCTACTCCATCACATTCACCACAGATATTCCCTCCACCTTATTACAAGTGCATTATATCCTCTGACACATGTAATATGGTGTACGGAATACCCGTCATGTTTTGACAGAGTATTCTGTCTGATAAACTCTAAATTAGGCCCTCAGTCACAGCTTTAAGTGCATGCCCAATAAATGAATTTTAAGTCACATCAGCTGCCCTAGATTTTCAGAATGTCAAAAATCTTGTATTCTTTTTGCATTGGTAGGACAGCAGTCTACTCCATTAATGCGCAACCTTTTGCCATATTTTTGGAGCTTGGCTTTACATTTTGCACCTTACATTTAACAACCAGCCGAGGCCCGTGCAGGGAGTTCCGGTGGGGCAGACAGGCGGGGAGGGGGAGGGGCAGGGTGGGGGGTGATAAACACAGGAATTTGGATGATTGCATGTAAGTAAACAATTAAATTAATAAAACGAATTTCGTAGCGCGCCCTGCATCGCATTCTGCGATGCAGGGCACGGAACGAAATAGATATAGATATATAGAATATAGAAATAGATTGTGAATGTAATTGGATCCGTTAGCATCAAATTGAGAGTTCATGCACCCAAGAAAAACAAATGAGATGCAATGAGATCTACCTTTCCCTTATGAGTCACTTAGGCTTCTTGTTGCTCCCCACTTACACTGCTGTAAAATGTTTTCTTATTGCATGCCACTTCCATTTTAAATTAAAATACATTGTGATGTTGAAATAGCCTCTCAAACCATCAAGGTTCTTTAATAAAATGTCATCACTGTAAGTTTGAAGCTAGTAGAACTAAGTTGGCAAAACAGATTAATTTGTTAATATGAAGCTTGGAGATATGCTATGCACTTTGTTTAGGATTTGTAGACGATTGGACATATAAAGCGGAAAGCATTTAAAACAATATGCAAACTTGATTTGAACCTTCAGCGATAATCAAAGTGGCAATAGTCCTGAACTACTGGCAGTTTCTCTTGACCAAGGTTTCACTATTTAGTTCCTCGATAAAGTTTAGTAATGTATTGGTGGTGGCTAGGAATATGATTTGGATTATAAAAGTGCTCCGCCCAACCTATAAAATGTATTGTCACATTTAATGTAATAGGAATATAGATTGATAATTCTATCAGTCCAACTTTTATTAACTAATTTTGACTGGCCTAGCAATAGGAGAACACTTTTTGTGGAACCCAGAAATCTATTTCGTTTTTCTTCTGTACAGGTATACAGCTATAGAAAGAGTACAGTTGCAAAAACAATGCAATGAAGTAATAGTTACATTGACCAGCTGGGATAGCACCAAAAGTCAATATATTTCAATATATTACAAGACAAGTCCTGGGCACACGTATATGGTATACAATTGATACAATAATGAAATTATAAGGTGGTCGACACCGGTGGTTCCATGAAAGTTGTTTTATGCAAGTAATATTCTTAAAAGAAAACAACGCCAGCCGACACGTGTTTCATCAACAGGTCGCTACCTGTGACTCTTCAGGGCTGATAAGTGCGGTTGTTTGTATCAATGAACCGGTGATAATTCCAACCCGGTTTACGGGTAAAATCAAGAGCCGCGGGTGGGGCGCGGTCAAAATCTACGATTATCTCACGGGCGGGTGCGTCCGTGTCTTGGCGGGGCCACTGTGGAGAATGGCAGCTCCCATCCTCCACGGTGAGACGAGCACAGGCTGTACCCTGCACTTCCAGGCCCCGCCTTGAACTACCAAGACAGGGACGCCGTGTTAAAAGCTGCTCGAGGCCACGGCCGCATCAATCTCCAGGGTAATAACATTTCAATTTTTCCTGATTTCACCCCTCTGGTCCAGGCTGCGGGCAAGGAATTCCTCCCTACCAAATGCCTCCTGCAGTGGGCGGAGATCCTCTACGCAATGCTGTACCCAGCCAAGCTCAAGACTTCGTACGATAGCCAAGCCACTTCTTCGCTGATGCCAAATCAGCTTTTAAATATGCCAAACATGTCTGGTCTGGGAGTCGTTCACCCCGCCCGTCACCCACTGCCAAGAAAGAAGCAGGACTTAGGTACAATGGTTTACAGCGGTCTGCCTCCTGGCCTCAAGACGCCACGCTGCCCTGCCCATACTGATCCTACAGTAAACAATGCACATTGCTCTCGGACTATGTTTTTTAATGTACCTGTGCCTGTAGCTCACTTGTTAATCATGCATATGTTCCCTGTGCCTATAGCTCCGCCCAGCTGCCCTGCCTTACACGCAGGGTAGTTCGCCGGCAACCCATGCCCCTGCAGGGAGATGTTCCATTGTTTCCACTGCCTGTTTTGTTTGTGGGATCATTGGGGTGGGGGAGGGGGGATACCACAACTTGATTGGTTGGTTGGTGTGGGAGGGGGGTTGGATATGGGGTTTCAGAAGTTAAACGTTCAGTTTGATCTAATCACTAGACCATCGGCTTCAGATGCTCTGCCACACGCAGCTATGAGCCTAACAGTTGCCCACATCACACATTGCATCTCACGCACGGACACCTGCCTCTTCACCATAAACACTCAATGATGACGGTTACATGCATCACTTGGAACATTCATGGCCTTAATGATCATAGGAAAGCCAGGCTTGTCCACGCCTACTTGACACAAGATTGTTATATGTTTCCTGCAGGAATACATCTTCAAAGCGCCACTGACCACAAACTTCAAAATGGGTACTGGGGGAGGTACACTCAGCTGTATACTCAAAGTATGCTAGAGGAACAACAATCCTGATCAAGAGCAACATTGGCTGGAACACGTCTTGCTTAACTATTGACCCGAAGGACGCTGAGTCTTATTGAAAGGCACCTTGCACACCATGCCCAAACCCTGGCCACGGTATACGGCCCCAATACTGATGACCCAGCCTTCTTTGAGACTATCTGGTCTAAAATCACATTGTTGGGAGGGGAGATGATCATTTGGGGAGGAGGTGACTTCAACGTTGTCTTACAAGACTTTTTAGACAGAGTGGGAAGCACCCGTGAACCGCACCCTAAAGCCAATAACATACTCACTACTATAATGCAGGAACATGATCTCATAGATGTCTGGCGCTCTTGGCATCCCCATGCCCGAGAAGGCATCTGCATTACTGCCTTTTGTGGCACATGGTCTAGACTAGACTACTGGTTACTGTCCAAGAATTCAGCCACCAGGACCACTGCTGTCAAACACTTCCCGGCACCCTGTCTGATCACTCTCCAGTACTGTTCGCCTGGACTATACCACTGCCACTACCGCATGCCTTTAGCTGTCAGCTACCACTTCACGCCATATCGGTCGCAGTTTTTAGGGAAGAGGGAAGAGGTATTCAAGGAACTCCTGCAGTACTTCGCTACCAACGACAAATGGTAGATTCACCCTCCACACTGTGGGACGCTTTTAAAGTTGTCATAAGAGGGACGTGCATAGCTCAACATTCCAGAGTCTTAAAATATATCAGAGCTACTTTGGAGAAACTGGAAGAAAAGAGACACCCAAAAGACTTATACTACCATATGGGTATCCCTGCATATTTAGCCACTATCAGGGAAAAGTTATCCAAGTATGAGGAAGAGGCAGTTCGTGAGACACACTTCCTGGGCAAAAATGCACATGCCCGTAGATACGGGGAGGGTGGCAGCCCAGGCAGGGCTTTGGCGAGCTCGCTTAAACCTCAATATGCTTCCTCATATATAGCTGAACTTCTAGATGCCGGCTCTAATCCAATTTGGGGTCAATCTGTCACTCTGGGGAGAATGAAAGAGTTTTATACAACTCTCTCCACCGCTACGTATTTCAGCCAGAACCCTGACCTGCAGGACTATCTGGACTCCTTAGAGTTAGTCTGGCTGAGCAATGTCCATCGAGAATACCTCGATGAACCATTCTCAGTAGCAGACATTATTCGTGTAATTAGAGGTTTGCCGGGTGATAAGGCTCCTGGTCTCGACGGACTAACACCATCCTTTTATAAAATGTATGCTGAAGAACTGGCCCCTCACTTATTAGCAGTTTATCAGGAATCACTTGACGGCGGCTCCCTCCCCCCTACAATACGCGAGGCAGTGATAATCACAATTCTAAAAACGGGCAAACAAGCCAATATGTGTAACACTTACAGTCCTTTGTCTCTGATAAACACTGATGCAAAAATACTTCCTAAACTGATCTTAGTAGTGCGCCAAATAGACTCAGACCTACCTGCCTTGGCGGTGTTTCTGGATGCCAATGAGGCATTTGATTCCCTGGAATGGCCGTTCCTCTTCACCATACTATCTAGATTTGGCTTAAGGGTTAATTCTTTTAATCTTATCCAACTACTTTACTCGCGTCCCACATCCGGGCTCAAGATCAATGACCTGATATCTGACCCGTTTCCTGTGTCCCGCGGCACTAGGCAGGGATGTCATCGTCACCCCTCTTGTTCGCAATAGCAATGGAGCATCTCGCGGCCAGGCTGCGACAACACCACACAGCTAGGGGACTGGGATTCTCGGACAGGAGCCTGAGAAGATCGATGTATGCTGACAACATCACACTCTATATACGAGACCCGGAATCTAACCTTAACCCGGTGCTACGGAGATCCTGCTGTTTGGTGGCATGTCGGGCATACAGGTAAACTGGGCCAAATAAACATTACTTGTGGTAATGCCAGACCCTATAACGCTTGCACTGGACTTACCCCTGACCTGGACGGATGGTGCAGTAAAGTACCTGGGACTATGGTTCAGTAGAGATCTACAAGAGGTATGGCGCCTGAACTATGGCAGATTGATAACTTGGCTTGAGTCTCAATTGCCATCTGGGCCAGAATGCCGCTGGCAGAATTGCTATTGCAAATATGATAATCTTGCCCAAACTCCTGCATTTGTTCATTAATATAGCCCTTATCCCCACACAAGCCCTCTTCCGCAAAGTACTCTCTCTCATTATCACTCTCAGACTTGGGCCGGAAAACAACCTTTCATCTCCTGGGAGGTGCTGACACTGCCGCTTTAGCAGTAGGGACCCGGGCCGCCGGATGTCGAGCTCTCTGCTCCTAGCGCATAGGTGCAATACCTACACTTCGGGGTGCACCCCTCTCCATTCCAGCCCCACGTCACGATTGAAAAAGACATTTCCTCGCCCGTTCCATTACCAGCAGCACTTTACTCTGCATATAAAAGACAGAGGGAAGAAATGAACACAGTGGAGACGCTGCACTGGGCATGGGAGGGTCTCTGGCGCCGCGCTAAGCTGCCAATATTATATGCCCCATCGATACAGCTCGTACACAACCCCAGCATTCTTGTCATGCAGGATACTAGCTTTATTCAAACCGCATGCCAGATGGGACTAGACATGTTCAATGATTTCTATCCAGACAATAAATTCCTGGACAATCCGTAAAGCCCTGCAGGTACTCGAACCCTGTCCTAGAATAGTTTTTATATTACCAATTATGAGCTCATTGCAGCCGAATTCACTCCACCTTTCCGTCTGCGCCGGCACCACTAGACACACTTGAAAACATCCTAACCCAGTCGTCACCCAAGAAGCTCATTACATGCATATACAACACAAAGCAGCTCACTTTGCCGGTCACAACACCCTCGTCTTTGGAACTATGGAGCAGAGAGCTAACCCCACCCCCTACTGAGAAACAATGGGCATATTGCTGCGCCCAACTACGCCTCCTTTCACCCAACTATAAGCTTCAGCTTATCCATTTCAAATACATACACAGGCTGTACCGTACACCTACACAACTACACAAAATGGGATTGAGAGCAGATGACACATGTTGGAGATGCACCGCTGCGCAGGCGTCCTTCCTCCATTTAGCATTGACATGCCAGCCCATCCTGCAATTCTTTTATACAGTATTTGATATTATCCACAAAGTAACAGGATTTCAATTTAGCTGCACTCCTGTCACAGTTTCGCTGGGTCACGTGGCGGAGGCGCCTCCAGGTACTGGTTACGTGAGGGCCATGATGCTCCACCTTGCCAAGCGACGCATTGCAATACACTGGGGACAAGGCGCACCCACTGTTAGCAGGTGGATATATGACATTGTTCTGCATTCTGTCCATCAATTTTTGGGTCCCATGCTCTCCATGCCACTGGAGTCAAGCTATCCTGGCTGATGAGGGTTGAAACTCTGAAACCGGTCCTAGGATGCTTGTTTCCAGTCCAGGGAGAACCTGGCCGTGCAGTTCAGAGTGTACTGTTCCCATTTGGACCAGGGTCAAGACTGATTTGAATATAGCTGGGTTCAAACTGAAATGGCGTGTTGTGCAAAAAAACTAAGGATTTAGGCCCAGATCTCTGTACTGGGGTGAATGTATGACATTGTTCTGCATTCTATCCATCAATTTTTTTTTTGCATTTGTCACCCCAAGTGGGATTGCTATGCCCAGACTTGTGTCCCGTGCTCTCCATGCCACTGGAGTCAAGCTATCCTGGCTGATGAGTGGTAAAGCCTTGAAATCAGTCATAGGATGCTTGTTTCCAGTCCTGGGAGAACCTGGCCTGGCAGTTTGGGCTGGACTGTTCCCATTAGCCACAGGGTCAAGACTGATTTGCATACGGCTGGGTTTAAACTGGAATGGCATGGTGAGCAAAAAAACTACGGATTTAGCCCAGATCTCTGTACTGGGGTGAAAGTATGACATTGTTCTGCATTCTGTCCATCAATTGTTCTTTTTGCATTTGTCACCTCGAGTAGGACGGATATTCCCAGCTGCATGCAATGCGCCACCGACCCCTACAACTCATGAGGCCGGCCTCACTGGCCTCAATAAAACTACAGTACTTCCTACTGGGACCTAGCCAACCCCACTAACACATCGGGCCCCTTGTTGTACCCCCTCACCGTACTACTATTCAAGTGCAGACAGTGGTGACTTGCACTGTAGAAGTTAAGATGAGAGCGGAGCTAATTTCCTCCACTTACGCCAGTTCGTTTTCCAAAATCTTATAATAGGACAAGGCCATGCCGAAGTGTTTAATGCACTATATTACCCAGCTTGCATATGTGTGGTGTGTTTGCAATGCTGTCTATTATTGCCAGTGTATGTGTTTATCTTACGATGTTTGGGGCTTCTGTGCTGCTGTGATGTATTTTCTAAAACATTTTAAGATGTGTATTGGTTGCAAATATATCAATAAAGTTAGAAAAAAATTAAAGGATTCAGTCTCCCAGCATGCACCATGGGAGTCTGAGGCTAGTCAAGTTCTCCAAATGCAGTTCTTCTGTGGTTTCCTCTACTTTTTCTTAACTGTACAATGAAAAGAGTCCACTCTAATGTCTGTCGTGGGCATAACACTTGGTGGACACCCCTTGGAGAGACAGGACTCGATCTCCCAGCATGCAGCAGCAAAAACATGACAGGGCTTTAGTTGGGGGTCAGCTAGGCACAAGCAAAGCAGTTTTCTTCACCCTTTTGTAGCCTGTGGCAACAAGAAGCTAGCTCACTAGCCCTTGGAGTCACCATGAAATCCTTCTGCCAAAATGGAGTTTGTTCAGTCCTTGGGCCTCTCTCCACGCACTTGACAGCAGGCTCAGTACTCTTTGTACAAGCCTGGGGTGCAGCAGGTGCAGTCCTTCTTGGTGCAGCCTCTCTCTGTGCAGTTCATCGACTTAGCAGGATCTGTCCTTTTTCCGTCTTCCACAATTCTAGCAGTGTATTGAAGTCTACATGCTAGAGGTGCCACTTTTATGCCAATTTTGAGTTTATGTGTGGGAAGACTCACCAGCAAATGGGGCTACTGTTCCCATGAGGCAACCCAACCCACTTTTCTATCACTTGCTGTGGGTCTGGTACTAAACAATCCAACAGTGCATCTCTCTGCCCAAATCCAAGATTTTGAAACCCTCCTTCAGATTCTTCACTGGGCCTTAGTTAAGGGTGCACCCCTGAGTTGTGCCCAGTATGATGAACCACTCCTGGAAAACCAGTTCTGCAAAAGGTTTCCCCTCTCTGAAGGAGATGCAAGCATGTCTACCTACAAAAAGGAGTGGGCAGGCTAGGGTGTGACATGCATTTGATTCACTGGGGCGGTAGCATTTATAAAACTGTGCCATCTGTTGAAGGAGGTCCTATCTCATCCCACCACCAGTTCTCTTTGTTTCCTGTTCCTGAGATCACTTCACACATCCTCATAGAGGAGCTGCAGGGTGTCTCGGGTGGCAACTGATGCAGGTAGCCAAAAAGAGCTACGAGCAATCTAGGCAACAATGTGGTGACCTTCTAAAGTCACCTTCCTATAAAAAGTTACCTTAAATCCAATTTTGGCAATGAGTCAGGTTTATTCTAACAATTAAGTTGATACCTTGGAGTACAATCTTTGGTGATCCCAAATAGAATACACTTAGTGTAGTGGCTAGTGTAACTCCATGTTAGCCAATAGGGCTACCAGCCTTGCTACAGTTAAAATGGCAATTTCGAGTTTTCACTGCCAGGGCATGTTAAACACAAGAGGAACATGATTTTCTTTCTTAATGTGTAGCACCCCACCTTGTGGCCTATCAGGGCTTCCCTAAAGGTAGCTTACTAATATTAAAGAGAAAGGTTTTCGCATGGCAGAAGGGTTTATTTTAATTATTTATGTTATCCTACAATCACAAATAACCCTATTTATTAGTTTCTCGAAACCGTATTCTAATTTTGTGTGCTGGCTCATGACGGAGCCTGCTTATCTCCGTTACTGTCTGTCTACCATCAAAGTGAACCATTCAATACACTGAACACGATGCGCACAACTTTATTAGCCCGTGGGCTCCCTTGTGATACCAGAGTATTTGTTTTCCAAAAAACAATTCGAATCCATCTATTGTATACATATACTTTTAATGATTAACCAAATTTGTTTTGCCACAATGGTTCTGTATCATAAATTCATTGTGCTTTTGCATACATAAACTTCCTGCAATGTTACATCCATTGTTTATACAAAATATTTTAACAACATAATAATAAGTTTAACATGACTTGTGACTAATTCCCAATGCATTTTGGGTGTTTTCACTTTCTTCTGAGGCAGTTTTAAATGTAATAATGATTGTGTTACTATATTTATAGGAACAATGCTCAGGTTTGAAACACAAAAGTGATAGCAAAAAGACTATGGTGCCAAGGTTCTGAATGGAAAAATGCTCTTCACCATGTGTTAGTCATTGTTATTTCAAACATTTTATCCATATTACACAAAGATATCTGTTATTTTTGGTGTTAACATGAAACCCCAGAAGAAACAAAAAAAAGAAGGAAAAGAGAAAAAAAGAAAAAGAAAAGGAAAACAACTTTATAGGTTGTGCTCAACAGTCAGACATTAATGAGAAATTGGACATACACGCCAAAGAAATCCATGAGCGGAAGATACATAAATATAAAGGTGACATCATAGACAACAAGTTGGATGAAGTGTACACAAGGGCTGATGCATATGCACAATGTCATGTTGTTAAAAAACTCCAATGTGTGTACCTCAGAAAAGAGTGTGGTCACAGACAAAGACATATTACCTTCACAAGTAACAACACAGTAGGCTGTACCAGGGACGTATGCTGAGAAGCCAGACAAAGATCGAGTTATGAATATTTCCTCTAGAAATGTATCGGATTTGGAGTTGTCAGTTTTGGACAAACAGATGTCATTTGCTCCACCTTAAATACGAATGCCCTGGAGACAGAAATGTATCTATTCAAATTCATGCCGAAATTACATCTGTGATGGTTTTTCCACCCCCTCCTGAAGTATGTTTGGATGAATCGGAATACAAGGAATTTAAACACAGGAGCACTAGTCTGGCACCCCACTCACACAAAACCTTAGATGCATTCCAAACTTTAGTAAAAATAAATCTGCAATATTTACACCATACAACTACGTGGCAAAAGAATATGACACAAGTTGAACGCAAGGTGTTGAACAAATTGAGAAGGGACAAGTAGATCACATTTCAACCATCTGATAAAGGTGGGGCTCTGGTTGTCATTAGTAGAGCATATTATGAACAGAAAGTCTACGCTCATGCAATGTATAAAGATACATACATACAGCTGAATAATGATCCCATGCCATTATTTCTCAAAATGTTAGTCACTTTGTTGGATAAAGCATTGACGATGGGATGGATCTCAGAAAATAAACGCAAATTCCTACTAATAGATTATCCCAAGAGACCACATTTGTACATGTTACCAATAATGCACATAGAGCCAAAGGACCCTCCATTTAGACCCATCATTTCGTGATGTGGTTCGATACATGATCCCATGGGCGAAAATTTCGATTACTTCATTCAGCCTCTGTTAAGAACATGGAAATCTTATATCTGTTACACCACAGATATTTTTAATTGACTGATGGAATTGGATTACACAACAGGTCAAGATTTTTGGTTGTGTACCATTGATGTTGTTTCATTACATATGTCACGTTCACATGAAGAGGGACCAGAGGTGGTAGAATGGATGATGCTAAAAAAAGTGAAGAGGTTAAAGCCAACAAGATATTTTGTATTGGAACTCCTCCATCTATGCCTTTTTTTTACTATTATTTCTCGAGGGAAAATTCATTCTTTTTGCAAAGGACACGAGCATCCAGGGGCTTTCCAGGGCATCATCATATGCAAATATATTCATGGCCAAAATTGAGCAACAACACATATATGAGAAGAAAACATGGGTGGATAATCTATTAACATAAATGCGATACATCAACAACATTTTGTTAATTTGGAAAGGCACACAAAAACAACTGGTGGACAACATCATGGAATTGAACCAGCAGAATCCTTGTATCCAGTTCACATACAGCATGAGTCAATAGAGCATCCACTTTTTGGATATCCAATTAGAGGAGACACCGATTGGTTTAATGACCAAAATTTTTAAGAAACCTACAGACAGAAACAACGCCTTATGCTACAATAGCTTTAATCCACCAGCACTAAAGCAACATCTGCCGTTGTCATAGTTCATATGAATAAAGTCTGCAATTCTTCCATACATGATTTTTACTCACAATATCAGAAAAGAGGTTACCCAACTAAGGTATTTGACAACGCTCCTTGAAGAGTGCAAACCATGGAACAAAGGACCATTTTACATCAATCAAATACACCTACCCAATCCAGAGGGGCTTACGTTGTCTACCAAATCACAAGCCATCAAACAAATTATCAACAAAAGGTAGGCGGTGATTCAACAAGAGCCGGACTGTCAAGAACTTTTCAACCAGAAACAACTATTTGCACATACACGATCTAAGAACCTCAAAGAAATGTTAAAGACACCATCATTTTCCCATACAGCGACCCACAAAGGAATGCGTAAATGCCTCAATTGCATCCTCTGCAGTAATGTGATAGCGGGGAACACAATATCACATCCACATACGGGAAAAGTCATCAAGTTATTCCACATATTGGATTGCAACTCAGATACATTGATTTACGCCATCAAATGCCCTTGTAGCCAAATATATGTTTGTAAGACGGAACGCTAAATTAAGATTAGAATCACAGAACACAAGAGCATGATTAGAACAAAGAACCACAATTTCAGTTTAGTCACCCACTGGCTTGATCACAATCACAACATAGCACAATTCCGTTTCACAGTTTGAGACAGAATAACCATCCATCCAAATTCCAATGTACTTAAGACTCTAGCGAAAAAGAAGACTTTTTGGATAAGATGTCTGCACTGTTTGATTCCCAAAGGATTAAATGATACATTTGAATTATTATGTTCCTTATAAACATAATAAATTGATGCATTCAGCCACTAGACATGAAAGCACGATCATATATGCCATTCTGTCCATCACAAATGTTTTTTTGAACCATAAGGTTGATGTATCAATTTATATAATTTATATTATTTGGTAATTTAATGCCTGTTTAAATCATTGTACCATTGTTTTAAGGACTTTGATACAGGCATGAACCATGTGCAATCTAACCACCTTATTCTGTCTTTGCTCTTTACGTTATGTTCACACTTTGTTGCTATCACCATATCAGTTATTCTGGAGGAGCATAGGTTAAATACGTTTCTATGACAGTTAGGAGCGGCCTATTTCTGGATAGAATAACTCTCCATTCTCATTTTTCATGTCCAAACTTTGTTTCATATTGTTTCATGCACATTTTGTGCCATAATCGCTTTGCATTCATCATTGCTAGTTCCTGTACAAGGCGTTCTAGTCATTTTTGGAAGGACACGCTAGAACCATGGCAGTCTATTTTGTGGTCTATTGGATAGCTGATCATGTGACATTTCACTTCGGAAGTTAAATATCACGTACAGTCACCCGGCGATATCAAAGTGAAACAGGCGGAATCGTGTGGTGAAGGTAACTGGGCAAAAGAAGACCTTAGTGGGATCTCATAGCTCACGCACACCGGCAGACGATGAATTGCATGTTTGCTTTTCACAGAAACTTCACGTTGATAATAGTGGTCGGTGTGAGTTAACCATTTTTAGCAAACTCACAGCTTCATTTTTCACCTCTGAGTACATCTTTTTTACCATGTGCATGAGGTTTAAGATATGGATAGTATGTAGAAGGTACTGGAATGATAATAATTCAACTTATATCCGCAGTTCCACAGAATTTATTAAGTTCTTATTTGCGACGAAACCAAATGCACGACTTCAATATGTAAGTAAGAACGTTTGGTGCATGCTGGTAATGGTAATTTTTGATGGTACACCACGAGGTCATGTAGCTTTTTTCGGTCTGACCGTTGAGCACAACTTGTGGTGGTCTTTTCCATTTCAATTTCTTTTTCTTTTCTTTTCTTTCTCTTTTCCTTCTTTTCTTTTTGTTTCTGTTGATGTTTCATGTTATCTCCGAAAAGAACAGATATCTTTGTGTAAGATGGATAACGTGTGGAACAAGGAGTAACACAGCGTTATGAGCATTTTTCCGTTAAAAGCCATGGTACCAACGTCTTTTTGCTATCACTTTATTGTTTAAAAAATTAACATTGTTCTTATAAATATGGTAACAAATAAAGCATAGAGCAAATAATCATTGGTAAACGCCAATTAGTTAGGTAATCATAACGCTTGGGCAATGTCAAAAGGGCTCTGCCTGTTCTTTCTCTGCTTTGCAAACTTGCCTCATCTGAATCTGCCCTCCTCTACTGGCAAGCTCGCCTCCCAGTCTGATTCCCGGATGATGTGCCTCTCATCTCCTCTAAATCTCTCTGGTCTCATCCTCTGTCTCGACTAACTCCTATGTTAAGAACACACTTTGTAAAGAAAATTTGTTCATGTTGCAAAACATATGGTCTGTTCTCGACTCCATCCAAAGAGGATTCATCATTCTCCAACTGGTACATTTCTCTTCTCGGCACGCACACATCATTCCTCATCTGAGCTGCCTATCTTCTTTGTTGCAACAATAAATCTCAATGGCACATTCATTAACTCAAGTCTTCATTTAAAATGACCTCACTTCCCGTTAACCTTCTAATAAAGCAAATATATACTTTAACTAAACAAATAATCTGTGTAAAAACATGGCACTGGCTCTAAGAAAAAGATTATTAAACAGGACATTCATTCATTAGAAATATAAATTATTAAAGTTGCATTTTGTTTATTACATGTTTTTTCTGTATTTTCATTTCGTATTTTGAAAAGTTAACAACCTTGCATTCTCTCCAGTCAAGCCATTACTCTAGTAAGCTGTCACTGTGTTTTCTGCATTTTTTAATGACGTGTTAATCTAATAAAAATTGCACGTTAAATCTTCATACATGTTTTACTTTGTAAGTTTAATAAAAAGCACAGTTCTACAGTTAGGACAAAATTATTATATATTTGTTGTGCATGCTTCAGTATTCCTAAAGCCTTTATTTATTACGGAGAAAGTGTCTAGTTAAGGCCTAGCCTCGTATATGAAAGCCTTGTGATTTCAGCACCAATTATCTGTGTGTCATTTTCACATGCATGTTTCATGTTTGAAGCCCAAGGCGGATTATTATTAGCAGTAACTCATTTTTCGTAACAATCTTCAACGTCCTCAGTATTCTGCTCCTGGTCTCTATCAATCTTACCCCTTCCCTTTGCCCTGGCTTATTGAACTGAATACTGTACAATGCCCTATGGGTGAAGCACACAGCTTGGGAGAGATCTTTGATAGTTATTATTCCAGCTCCCCCCGTAGATGGTGTCTCCAAAACAACATTTAAGTTTGCTAAACATGATTCTGTCAGTAGTTCAAAACTCTCAGAAAAACAATTGATTCTCCTTGTGGTGATGTCACAATTGGATACCTGAACCAGCCCTTACAATGTCCTCCCTAGCTCATCTCTTAAAAAAAAATCCAGCGTCCACTTGTTATTTCCTCTATAACAACACGATCATTTAATGCCTACCCAGAAAACTCTCCATTGTAAACGAAAGATCTATTTAAAGCTATTTGCAGGAACACAGCATGATCCATGGTGGTTTGCTGATCTGCTTTCTTAATCAAATTGTCCTTTATCTACAAACCAGAAGCCTCGGGTCTGCTAACTGGTGTTTTGTATCTTCTTATCTTTTATGTTCAGGATTTCTCCTTGTAGAGTATGGTATTTCTACAGCTCAGATTCAAAAGTAACTTTCTCTCATTCAACATCCTTAAAGAATCAACTCTACAGTTTGCCACTTGGCTAATCCTGATGTCTTCTTTACAGCTCATTCTTTCTCTTCATGCTGGGCAGTCAGATGCATAAGATGTGCCTTATCTCCCACCTCCAGGTTTTACAAGACTGCATTCTTCTTCCAAACTTTGCATAATTTCTGGAACTTATCTAATCAAAGAAGCCTACAGATTTTCAATCCCTACCCTCAAGGACGCCGATTCATCAAAGTGCCGGGATAAAAGACGTGACATCACATGCCATGTCATGTGAACCCCATCTGATATATGACTTTTGACCTGGTGACATCACAGGAAGGGACATAATCTGCCCTTTGACCCACCCAGTGATGTCATAGGAAGTGGCATCAAATGGCATTTGACATGATGACATCACAGGAAGTGACATCACATGATCTTTGGACCCCATGAAATCAACGGAAGCGACATTGCATTTCCTTTGGCTAGGTAATATCACAGGAAGTGATACATCTAATATTTTGTTACTTACAGCACACACAGAGGCTGGAAATTCTCTACAGATACAAAAGAAGTACCCTATAATTAGAAATGCTTCAAATCCTATTGAAAATGTAGCTACACACATTGTTTCATGTAGTAACTTGAAATATACAATTAAGATAATGTAGCATTGATTAAGAACCCATCGAATATTTACACCAATAGAAAATACGCTAATCAAGTTGAAATCAGCCATTATCAATATCAAATATCAAATAACTTATAAAATGGGAAGGTTGATGGACCTATAATTTTCAAAACAAGTTCACTTTTCATTTGTTTTCGAACTAAGAGTACCATGTAATTAAATCTCAGTCTTGTAACGTGAATAACAGTGCTATTTAATGCATGCATTTTCTCCCAGCAAGCTTCCTTTCCGTGACATGGTATACATACTTCTAAACCTGTGGAGCCTTTGTAGCTTTCCAGGTGTACTATCATTAATTTCTCGTACAGAAAACATGCAAATCACCGGTACAATACTTGTGTTGATCAATAATATGCTTGTTCTGTATTAGCATACCTTGCCAGCAGCAAATATCTTATCTAGCAGCCAGAATGCCAAAAGGCATGAATGCTTGCTATACAAATGCAGATGTTACACTCCATATTTAAAAACAACTCATTTAATCACTGCTCCTAAAGCAAAAATGTCAACTCCAACATACACACATACAGAGACAATGAATCACACGTGTGAACCAGTGTATAGGAAATGTTGCTTAAAGCAAAAGAGACTACAAGGTATATGATTGACATGTCATCCATACTGGTATGCACTTTTTAAGAGTGCTTCACCTGGAGAAGCACAAACTCAGGATTTAGAATATAACACAGTGGTTAGATTTGACTTTAATAAGAATGTATTTCTACCCAAACTAACCTTTCTTAGCAACATCAGGATAGAAAAAGGGAAAAAACATAACTTTCTAACTGGTACCATGCACATTGCATGCAGCTCATAGAGGGCAGTTCCTAGCTCACCGAGCTTGATTACAAATGTAACTTATGAACTGCATAGTAACAACATAATCTCTGTGACAAAAGCAGTAACCCACCTAGCTATCCACGTAAAATATTGTCATTTGATATGCATATTGCATGTTCTTTTCAACCCTCTGAGCTACATTAGATAATGGAAAACAGCCACCAGACAAAACTCCCATCCCTCTCCAGCAGGTACATTAATAAATCACCAGATTTAACTTGGCACTTTTATTGTTGCCCGAAAACTGCTGAATATACAAATAACTTTGCAGTGCTTTCAAAAGTGCTGCACTGCTACAAAACCAGCCACCACTAACCCGAACCTGCCCACCACCCTTCCAGCCTCTTGAGGAAATGCCCGCCTGTCGCCTGATGCCCAGTACAGCTATTCTGGCCTTGGTGGTGTTTAAAGCTGACAATGTCTTGTTTGCCAGTCCACCAGAACTGACCAGTATGTGTAAGCCCAGCACAGGTTTCAATTTAGACAAGAAAATGACAGCAGTAGCAATTGTAGTTCAAAACAAATATACAACAGCAATCACAATAGGTTCCTTTTTTCTTTATTTCTTTTCATCTGGTTCCTTATAAACAGATCTTAGCCAGCCTGGTTAAGATCTGTTTATAAGGAACACTTTTATTGTTGCCTGAAAACTGCTGAATATACAAGGAACTTTTGAGTGCTTTTAAACTGCTGTACTGCTACAAAACCCGGCCCCACCAACAAAACCTGCCACCCACCCTTCCAGCCTCCCGCTCAAACGACCACCCATCACCTGAAGGCCTGGTACGGCCATTCCAGCCTTGTTGGTTCAAAATAGACAAACTCTTCTTCGCCAGTTCATCAGCGCTCACTGAAAGGCATGCGCATGCTGAGGCTATATGGATGCAGTGTTCGACATAAAACAATATCAGTTAACAAGCTATTCACATAACCTAAGCCATGGCTAGACCACTAGCAGTGTTAAACATGAAACCGGTGCTCTTTAACAATCATTCTTTAACAATAATTTCTGAAGTTTTGCAGTGCATTTGAAAATCTTGTGTTGACTCCAAAAACAGATAATCTTATCCTATTTTACTTGTTGCATCGAACGGGAATGCCCACTTATCGCCTGATGCCCGGTACGGCTATTCCAGCCTTGGTGTTGTTCCAAACAGACTGTGTATTGTTTGCCAGTCCATCAGCATTCACTGAAGGGCGTGCCAACTCCAAAAACAGATAATCTTATTCTAACTTACTTGTTGCTTTCAGTAAAGGTCTGCCCAGGGCCCCCAGTTACAGGAGTCACAACGACTGGCACCACCACAACGGGAGTCCTAGAGTTGAAACTCTAGGAGAGTAGATGTGATGTCTCCATCAGTCTCACTCTCACATGACCTCTGTGCCCCGCGGCATGCCTGAGGGTCGACTCAGTCAGAGGACGACAATTAAGTGAAGCAAGTGACCCATGGCCTGGTCCCAAACTTGCTTTGATACTATTCAGTCCCTCTAGAATCTTGACACCCAGTACCCATGCAGCAGGCCTGAGTCGGACTCCGAGGCTCCACCGCGTCAGTGTGGCTTTTACTGCTGTGCAGGGGCTGGCCAATAATTTTTACTGGGACCGTCATCAGTGGTAGCACTTATGTGATAGCTTATTGATGGGCCTGGGACCAGGACAGCAGTCCCAAACATGGTGGTACACCTACTGCACTAGGCTAGGCTAGAGTCCAGCAGGGATGTGCTTGCACTTACACACATGCAGCTATCTGCAACACATGTAGCTAGTCACTGTCCAATCATGCCCAGCCATGCTGCACATGCTTCGTGCTCATTCACTAAGGTTCCTGTCCTAGGCCCACAGCAGATACATACAATGTATCAAAACAAGGACTGAGCGAGTCAAGGGTCATCATAGCAACGAGTGAGATGAGTTATTTCCCCTGCTGAGGTCCAGCTTGCAGGCCGTCATGATGTCTCAGCAAGCAGAGCGTCAGCACAGCAGTACATTCAAGTGCTGCTCACACTGCAGATTTTAGGTGACCAGAAATTTTGCCAAGGCTCACAAACAGCTTGGGGTTTCAAGCAAAGTAGCAGGGGTTGCGAGGGGTGGCTGAGACCCCTGGTGACCCTTAACTGACATCTATGCCTACCCATTGACTGACTGGCTTCTAGCATTAGTCTTTTGAAGAAAGCCAGCCTGATGAAAACAGGTTGACAAAACTTCATTTTAGAGAAAAGTTAAAATGAAAAGTTATATTTTCCATGAAATTATGTTTTCATGGAAAACATAAATGTAGAGAAAAAGAGGAGAACGTATCGAAGAGTTAAGGGGAAAGGAGTGGGTATACAGGAGAAGGCTAGAGGGTGTGGGGAGAAATGGACTTGAAAAAAAGGAGTACGCAGGAGTACAAGTTTTTTAGTTTAAAAAGCAATACCACCTGGAGGGAGAGTATGGATTTGTCAATCAATCAGGGATTTATAGATCTCACTACTCATCCATTAGGGTCTCAAGGGGCTGGGGGAAGGGGATTAGGGCAGCTCCGAAGTCATTCAAAGAGCCAGGTCTTGAGATCTTTTCTGAAGGTTTGCATTGTAAGGCTTCGTCAGATGCTGAGGGGGAGTGTGTTCCAGGTCTTGGCTGCGATGTAGGAGAAGGATGTGCCTCCTGTTCTGGATCTGTGGATGCAGGGGATCTTGGACAGGGCTAGGTCAGCAGAGTAGAGGTTTCGCTTGGGGGCATGGAAGGAAATTCTTTCATTGAGGTATTGGAGTTCGGTGTTATGGAGGGCTTTTTAGGCGTGTGTGAGCAGCTTGAAGGTCACTCTTCTTTTGACAGGGACCCAGTGGCGGTCTCGGAGATGCTAGGTGATGTGTTTGTGTCATGGGAAGCAGAGGACGAGTCTGGCCACGGCGTACTGGGTGGTCTGGAGTTTGTGAAGCAGAGATTTGTTGATTCCAGCTCAGAGGGTGTTTCGTCAGTCCAGTCTGCTGGTGATAAGTGCATGGGTGACAGTCTTCTTGGATTCAGGGGGATCTATTTGAAGATCTTGCGGAGTATGCAGGGGTGTTGAAGCATGTGAAGGATACAGTGTTGATCTGTTGGTTCATGGTGAGAGAGGAGTCGAGTAGGATGCCAAGGTTGTGGGCGTGATCCATGGGGGTGGTAGGGTTTCAGAGGGCAGGGGGCCAGTAGGTGTCGTCCTACATTGTGGGGGTGAATCAGAGGATGAGTTGAGCTTCAGGCAGCTGCTGCTCATCCAGGATGCAATATCCTTCATTCCTTCATGGAAACTGTGCCTGATGATGTTGGGTCCTTTGGTGAGGGAGAGGATAAGATAGGTGTCGTCGGCGTAGGACACTATGCTGAGTCCATGTTTTCTGATGATGGTTGCAAGAGGGGCCATGTAGATATTAAAGAACATGCGGCTAAGTGAGGATCCGTGGAGTACTCCGCTTCTGATCTCTGTGGGTTCGGAGAGGAAGGGCGGGAGTCTTTGGTTTTGCTTAGTCTAATTCTTTTTGTCTTGCCAGAGAGGAACGAGCGGTTCCAGTCTAAGTCAGTTCCCTGTATGCCGGCATCGGGGAGTCTGGCAGCTAGTGTGCAGTGGAAGATGGTGTCAAAGGCTTCTGAGAGGTCTGATAGGATGAGGGCTGCAGTGTGGCCTCGATCGAGGAGTGCACAGATGTCGTCCTTGGCGGCTAGGAGGGCGGTCTTGGTGCTGTGGTTACTGCAGAATCCGGATTGAGATGGGTTGAGGATGTTGGATTCTATGAAGTGCGTTAGCTGGGTGTTGACGATTTTCTCGGTAATTTGTAAAAAAAGGGAAAAATGCAATAGGGGGGCATTAGGGTTTTGTAGAAAAAGAGGAATATGGAGGGGGAGGAGGTGGTTTCTAAAAAGGGAGTAAACAGGTGGGGAAGTAAGGAGTTTGTTAAAAAGAGAGTAAAGCAGGAGTTGCAGTAAGGGGTTTGTAAAACAATGAGAGTAAAAGTGGGAGGAGACAAGGGGTTTGTAAAAATGGAATTTGAGCAGGAGGGAGAGTAAAGGGTTTGTTATAAGAGAGTAGGGTAAATGGTGGAGAATGAAGTTTGTACAAAAGGAAGTAAAGAAGGAAGAGCTGTAAAGGGTTTGTAAAAAATACAGGCGCAAAGCGAGAGGCGGAGTAAGGGCTTTGTAAAAAATGGACTAAACAGGAGAGGCATGGGGTGTGTAAAAATAAGCAAAGGAGGAGGGTTTTAATTAATTTTTCTTTTTTAAATCCATCTCATTTTCCCATAAGGAATTCAGGCTGCATTTAAAAAAAGTAAAGCTGCTTTACTTAAAAAGCAGTCCCAGATATGGTGGTCTGCTGACCCCAGCAGGTCACCATCCCTGGGAGTGCTAGCCATTCCCAATGGTGTCGCAAATTGCGTTTGCCTCATGAATATTGATGAAGCATGCAATTTGCGAACCCATTGGGAATCTCTAACAGTGTCTGTGACAATGTTGTACACTGCATTTTTTCCAAGTCACAAATTGCAAGTCGCAAAGCAACGCAATATGCGAGTCACAAAATCTGGCCCTGGGTCTCTAAAAAGTTTAAAAGGAACACATGAACAGTTAAGGGGGAGCACATTAAGAGCCCAGGAATAAAAGCTGAAAAAAAGAAAGTTTTCATCAGAATTTTTTGTGTGCCATTTTTAATGTTTGAAATGAATAAATACCATATATTTCACTTTCCCATCAGAAAGGAGTCTTATTGTAATAATTTGCCTCAAGTTATTGTATATCAATGCATCTCATGTGACAAAACAAGTTAAACAACTGGTGTTTGGCATTTATTGATGAGTTGCAGAATTTGTTAACCATGTATGTGATTGTTATAAATCGCAGCATATGGTGGGATCAGCTGCGAGTGCAACAGTCCATCCTGTGGGGTTTATGCTCCAGTGAATGATGGTCCGATATCTGACCACTCATCTGAGATAGGTTTTCTACGTAGTCCTCTCCTTTCTTCTTTTCTCAAGAACTCCTTGAGCGACTGTGCATAGTTTACCATCTTTTTTTCGTTTTGCTATGGGATGGACCAACCAGGGACCTCCAATGCATTGCAATAATTTTTTAGCTAGCACCAGTGTGAGTTCAAGGAAGCTAGAACCCACTCGTACCACTCACAGCCTGGGATACAAACCCAGCAAAAATGTGCGTATCTGCAAATGGTGGGGCATATTACCAACGATTAGCGATATTTAACGCTAACGAGGCTTAGCAACGAATTTTTTAACGCTAAGCATCGCCGGAAATTATCGCAGAGATAACTTGCTATTAGCAAGGTTTATCTCAGAGGTGATAAAAATCCTCACGCTAACTGCCAAATGAGAGATTATCACTGGAAAACCAACGATAATCTCTCGAAGTTTGGAGTTAGCTTGATGATAGGGGCTCACAAACTTAGCCATGATATCCACCTTCCATAGGATATCATGGCTAAGTCAGGAAAATAGCAGGTGTAAAAAAAGCAGTGCTAACCGCGGTTAGCAATGCTTTTTTTATCACTAACCGGGTTAGCGAAATCCTTGATAATAGGAGAAATGTCGCTTAACAACATTTCTCCTATTATTTTTCTCTGGAACGCCCCCTTTGCATCTCATTAGAGATGCAAGGGGAAGCGAAGAGAAAAAGGGTGCTAACATGCGAATTTGCGTGTTAGCACCCTGTTGCTGATAGGGAGATAATTTTATCTCCGCTTTCTTGGCTTTTAAAGCCAAAAAAGCGGAGATAAATCTCTTGATAATATGCCCCGGTATTCTTTATTCAGAGTCTTCTCCACATACCCTGTCACCTCTCTCTAAAGCCATTCAATCATTGTGCAAGACCATGCTATGTGGATGAAGTCTGTATCAACCACATAACACCTCAGGCATGTTATAGCCCCTGTTCCAGCTATTCTATTCACTTTGTGCCGCCTGAAATATATTCTATGGAGGTTATTAAATTGGATGTATCTAACCTTTGCATTGCTGGATATTTCTTTTTTAAGAACGGGTCCCATTCCTTGTCTTGAAAATCATTGCCATGCGCTTCTTCCCATTTACTCTTGACTGGTCTTAAGTCAATTTTAGTCATAGCTATGCTGATTTGTAAACACAGATATTAATTTATGTCTATCCCCATTTGTGAGAAGAATCTGTAATGCCTTGTGCTTGCAGTTCACGTTGGGAACCACCCCACATGCTACACATTGCCCAAGTTAAGGCTGCATAAGCAAACAACTGGTTTTCTGTTAATACAGTCTTTGTAGTCAGATCTTCTAGGCCACTCAGCAACCCACCACCAAAACAAACACTAACTGTGAGTGTCTCTTCTGTTGACCAAGCTTCCTACACCATGTAAAGAAAGCACCTCTAGCTGTAGGAAGTCCCACTACTAGCAGTGCAGGGGCATACACCTGAAATTGCTGTGTTATGACTTTTTCCAACAGTGTAATGCTAAACAGCTTGGGCAATTTCACAGATGAGATATGTGCTCCCATTAAAAGTGCAGTCAGTGCACCTTCTTGTCTTAAAATCCATTTCCTCATGCACTTACAACCATCTACCTAGCCATTGCAATTGAGCTGCAAGGTGATACAGTTCAAAATCTAGAACCCTTATTCCCTCTCCCTTGTTGTGCATTGTATGACATACAACAAGGCTCTCTTTCTCCACTTATCCCAGATTAAGGGCCTGATTACGATGAGGGTGGGATAGGGCATATCATCATATGTGGGTGGTAATCCCACCCACTTCCTTGGTGGTCCAACTGCTGAATCAGGAAGTGAGTGTGAACATTGCCTCAGGACCACCGCCACCACTGACATTTCTGCTACTGTAGCGGCAGAGGTAGCCCATAGAGGTGGTCCCATCTAGCTCACCCCCAGCTCAATCACAACCTGCTTTTCCTCTGACCTGTTCCTGGTGGGGACACCACCATGCGAGAGTCTCCAGAAAGGTAGGTAATGAGCCAAATTTTAAAACTTTTATTTAAAAAATCACATCTAAATAGAATTTTGAATTATACTGGAAGTACCTGGTGTGCTAGTTGGCCCCCAGGGACCCTCAGGATTGAAGAGGAATTAATTCCCCAACTTAAACCACGCCACAGGGTGTGTTTGCACACATGTCAATTCAGGCCCCACACCCTCCCTTCAACACTGTACAAACGCGCCCGGTGGCGCATTTTAAGTTGGGGGATTAACTCCCCTTGAAACCTGAGGGTCCCTGGGGTACAACTAGCCCACCGGCAACCTCCAGTTAGCGCCACAGAGCTGCATTGCAGAGAGGTGTAAAAAGGGGCGTGCCCTCTGAACACCTCTCTGCAACGCAGCCCCCTGGCGCATATTGGAGGTTCCTGGGGGCTAGTTGGTCCCTGCGCTATTCCCTGCGCTCCCGGAATCCTCAAAACCAGGCCGGCAATCAGTCAGCCAGCGCAGGCGCACAAGGCGGAGGATTCACAAACAAAAATACTTTGCAAGCAAGAACCAACAGGAACTGGCGCAAATAACCGACACTGTCGACAATACCGTCATTAACCTCACCGACACTGTTATCTCCAAGGCGGAAGAACAGCTATTATCTCTTGGCCTCTCATATTGTCCACCCAACAGATTTTCCTATAATCAAACTCGGATAGATCTGTACAAATTCGTTAGAAAGATCAAACTAATCAAGTATTTCAAACTCGAGGCTAGACGCAAACAAGGTGTGACAAGTGAAATTCCTACCAATATGGCACCTCAGCTCCAAGTACATGACAACACTGGCCTGCAAAATCTGTATGACCTAGCTTTTGATGACTCCTCTCAACCTGTTCCCACTGTTAGCCAGGTGGTCAATGTGAATCGAACAGTACCAACACCCTTTAAACCGAAATCGACATTCTTTCCACTGATGCCCCGTGATGCTGTGGATATTTTCAGTGACCGGGTCATCATTGAACTTAAAGCCCTGAATAGATCGATCTTGGGTAAACACAGACAATTGAAATATAATGACCAGCAATATAATTTGTTAATCAGCAAACTTAAATCCAACCACAATGTGATTGTTAAGAGTGCCGACAAGGGCGGCAACACTGTTCTATGGAAGACCTCTGACTATATTGAGGAAGCTCAGAGACATTTATCTGATTCTACATGCTACATTTTGTCATCACAATTCACTATGGTCCAAAGCCAAAATCAGATACGTAAACAACTGAATACTTGGAAAAGACTCCATCTTATAACTAAGGAGGAATGCAACTATTTAACCAAAGACCATCCTGTAACACCCTGTTTGTACTTCTTGCCTAAAGTCCACAAACTTATCACCCCTACACCAGGCCGTCCCATCATATCGGCCTTAGGGAGTATGACAGAGAACATCTCTAAGTATGTGGACTTTTTTCTTCAGCCCCATGTTGCAAGTCTCCCTTCCTACTTGAAAGATACCACAGACTTCTTAACCAAGATCCAAACTGTTCATTGGTGCAGTGATTTTTTGTTTTTAATTTTGGACATTGAATCACTCTATACCTCTATCAATCATCACCATGGTATTAGTGCATGTCAATACTATCTCAATACACGTGCTATTTGTTTCAGAGAACATAATTCAATGCTTATTGCAATGATCAGATTGTGCCTAACCTCCAATTTTTTCCGTTTCCAGAATAACACCTATCATCAATTGCGTGGGGTGGCGATGGGCTCGTGTTTCTCCCCCAGCTACTCATGTCTTCATGTGGGTTGGTGGGAGAAACGCGAGCTCAGAACCACGCACGCACATTGGTCATCTCACATTGAGCATTATTGGCGCTACATTGATGACATCTGCATCATTTGGAAGGGGACGGAGGAAGAGGCCCTGTCATTTGTATCTGATTGTAACATCAATTCTCTTAACTTAAAATTCACTGCCAATGTAAGTGTGAATGAGGCGGAATTCCTTGATGTGCATTTATACATCAAAGATGACAAACTTGAGACCAAATTGCATCGTAAAAGCACTGCGGGCAATTCCATTTTGCATGCTCGCAGTTCTCACCCGTCACATACCATTCGCAGTATTCCGTATGGTGAATTCATTAGAATTCACAGAATCTGCAGTGATCAAGAGTCTCTAACCACATGCCTTGAGGAATCTAGACAGCGCTTCACCATCTCATTATTCCAGAACCATCCTTGATCAAGCGTTAGCTAAGGCTTTATCAGTGGATCGTGCTTCGCTTCTTACATCTAGCGACTCCATCACTGCTAGCACTAACAGCACACAGGATACCTCTCCCTGTACAGTCAGACTGATTACTACTTTCTGCTCACAGGAGCGTAAGATAAGGCGCATCATTGGCACCGAATGGCCCATTATTCTGACTGATTCTATTCTTGGCCCTCTGTTACCTGAAACACCCATTATCACATTCAGACGTGCGCCTTCTATGCGTGATGCTCTGGATAGAGCAGCACCTGAGAATCCACCTAAAACTAGCAACATTAACAAAATGGGCTTTTTTAAATGTACATCTTGTCGTGCCTGTAATTTTGCCACCAACACCACTCACTATGTCACTGCGTTCAGTGATGTACCCATCCTGATCAATGAATATCTAACCTGTAGATCAGAGTTTGTTGTCTACAAGCTCAAATGTACTTGCAACTTGGAGTACATTGGCAGCACTAAGCTGCCCGTTCACCAAAGAATACTCCAACATATTAGAGCCATTGTTAACAGTGACAGCAATTACCCTGTGGCTAGACATTTTGAGGCTTTTCACGAGAAGAAAGTGAAAGACATACAATACACTGTCTTATGTTCGGTACCCCAACCGAGTCGCGGTGGTGACCGCGAAAAATTACTGAGACAACGTGAATCCCAGCTTATCATGTCACTCGACACCAAGGCCCCGAATGGTTTAAATCTGACGGAGGATTTGAAAAACTTCCTCTAATTTTGTTCTGTATTTGGTTTTGATCTTGGTTTCTATCTGTTTCTTTCTATAGACTGTGACCTAATTAGTTCTTGTTCTAGTTGCTGTGGCACTTTGTGGCCTGAATTTATCTGTGTTTATTTATTCTGATGCTCCTTTGATCCATGAAAAAAAATGTTTTTTTGACCCAGCATCAGTGTTAGTTATATTCTTGCTCTATTTAGTATTTATTCTTTTGCCTCACATTTTATTCTCCTTGTTTCTCCTTTTTTTCTTCTCACTTTACATATTTTTTTGGTTGGGCTTTTTGTTTTGTTTTCTCTTCTATTTTTCTACACCCACTTTTTGTATTATTTGAGATATACTTGTATCCTATGTTTAGCACTGTTTCGTGGCATTGCATGACTCGAATGATTGTGGGGTCCATAGTTGATGTGGCAGTCCTCTATTTTCCAACAGTAATGTGGTTATTTTCATCCCAGGCACTATGTCCTGACTTTTCTGACACTTTTGGTTAATTGCATATTATTGACTAAATTCTTTGCTCCTTTTTGGTTCCTCTTTTTTGGCACTCAATTAATATTTGGCACTTTGTCATTACACTAGCTTGTTGCCCAATGTGGTACCTTTATTAGAGGTTGCGACTTTTTTAGTCTGTCTCTGAGCGTAATTTTGCCAGTTACTTCAATGTTATATTATCTACCATGTGTCAAATTATTGTATTTTTTCTACATGTTTTACTGTTACCAAGTGTTCATTTTGCAACTGCCTCATTTTCCGTGTCTATACCTTACTGTCATGCGTGTATCACTTTAATACAATACTTGCTTGTGCACTACTTCTATTTTTACTTTTGGGCGTGTTCCCCGTATTAAGCCCCTCCCTATGTTTTGTATATATACTTACACTTTTTTCTGAGTGTCCTTATGTGAACAAGCTCCCTTGTGGAGTGAAACGCGTCATTTAAAATAAAACGTTTTTCCTGCATACTCACTGGAGTTGATACGTTTTTTGAGCTTAACTGACCGTTTGATGTGGCGTCTTGAGGTCTGCACCCTGCCGTAGCCTGTCGTCCATTGACAGGTTGGGATCCTTTCTTCATATATATATATATATATATATATATATATATATATATATATATATATATATATATGTTAAAATTCTCAATTTCGATTTAACATTATTTCCTCTGGGTTTCTTTTTTAAGTCCCTGCCTTCATTACTTTCTGTTGAACGGATTACAGTAATGGGAACTTGACTTCAAGCCTGGGCAAAAAAGAGAGGCTTCTTTACGGGGGCCCAATATGGGTTTTGACCAAGCTTAGGCACTTCAGAACAAGCACTAAATCTGTCCCTTATTTTAGTAAATATGTCAAGGCCAGGAGAGGTGCCATGCATGGCCTTAATGGACCTCTTCTCAGCCTTTGATTTGGTGGACAGTGATAAACTGTGGGGTATTATGGGTCGAGCTGGGGTGGTTGACCCACCCTTTTAATGGTTTTGAGAAGGCTACACCAAGATACTACCAAAAGGGTCCATTTGACACCGGAAGTGGATTTGACATTACCTATTCAAGTTGCTTGAGGGGGCTGCATTTTGGCCCTCTTTTTTATTCTATTCTATATAAATGTGTTAGATGCCTTTGTAAGGTCGGTACCCATCAACGTTCCCAAGGTTGGCAAACATTTTCTCTCCACTCTTCTTTATGCAGATGATGCAGTGCTTTTATCATGCACCCCAAACGGGTTGCAAATTTTGTTCAACAGGTTATAATTTTTTATGGGCGATTTGAAAGCTCAAGTTTAACCACAATAAATTATAAATTCTGACTAGCAGTCGTAAAACACCCACTCTAGGATCTTCTTTAGGGAGGCATACCAATAACAATAATATTGACTTTTAGTTACTTGGGGAATTTATTTTTGGTGAACTTTAACTGGAACAGACTGGTAAACCAGAGGTCTCAACTCACTGAGGCAGCTTGAAAAGCACTCTATAGATTTGCCACGAAATTGGGCTTCAAGCCCCTGAAAGAAATAGTAATGCTATGTTGTAATCTACTAACACTTTCTTGTAAAAATAGTGGTACATTCTGCACACCCCCCTGTACCCTCACCTGGTGGTCTGTTCCGCTGGAGTCTGCTTTGGAATGTTCAGATTCTTCAGGCAGTCTGGAGAGTGGGTGACAGAATAAAGACTACTACTACTCACTTCCACCTAAAGAGTCTTCTTTACAGCAGAACTTCTACTTCACCCCACCTTTGTGTCCTCTCTCCATCTCCTTCTAGTGATGGTGGTCTAGGATATTAGCTTCTTTGAAGAGGGGTGCATGTTAAGGAATCTTCGGTGCCTGGTGCCTTGTTACGTTTGTGCTGACAACTGAGGGGGTGAAGAGACGGGAAGCGCTATCCAGGACACGCAGGAAGTGTGAGTACGGCTGGGGTCCATGTTATTAGAAGGCTCCACTGTTCCTGTGGTGGTGGCATCGCCGATGGGAGAGAGATCCTGCTTGACATCTCCGTTTTAAGTGCCGGTTGTATTCTCTTCAGTCATTCATCGTGGAGACAGTGGGAGTTAGCAGTGATCCTCGCTGGTTCTTGCGAGGTCCTTGAGCGTCCCTGGTGAGCCGCCTCATACCCGGTGCGCTACCTGCCCCTCAAGTTGTTTGAGAGCCCGGGTGTGTTCTAGCGCTGGTGAGCCGTCTCATACCCGGTGCGCTACTTGCCCCTCAAGTTGTTTTAGAGCCCGGGTGTGCGCTAACGCTGGTGAGCCGCCTCATTCCCGGTGCGCTACTTGCCCCTCAAGTTGTTGGAGAGCCCAGGTGTGTTCTACAGTCCCTCAGAAGCCTCTCTGATCCTGCCGTACCTCAGAGACCATTGCCTTCGGATTCGACCTGGGTTCCTTGAAGGGCGCAGCGTGTCAGTTCTTTGCAGCCTGTCACTCTGAGCGCCGCTCGTCAACTTCACAGAGCGCGTTAATTTCCCCAGAGTAGGACCGGTACAGTCGTCAGTTCCTCTTTCCAGCACCCTTTCTCGTCAGAGTACTTCCAGCCAGGTACCGGCGCCCCAGCTGCAGTAGGACCGGACCTTCCTTTCGGGCTCCTCAGTGTGTCAGCTCGGGTGTTTGGACACTTTAAGAAGCGGTTCATCGGCTGAAGGGTGTTCCAAGTATGTTAATATGCCCCAGGGCCCCCATTGACTCCAGACTCCCTGCCCTCATTGTGGTAAATAAATAATTAAATACCGGTTCTATTTTTCGGAATAATCAATAAACAGGTAGCTCAATAAATAAGAGTCAGGATTCGAGGTATCTTGAGTTTTGCAGGTTTAATAAAGCATAAGGGACAGGAACAGGACCACCTGCACGGGAATAGGATGGCAGCTGCCGGGGGCAGGGTCTGGAAAAGGGATAGCTTTAATAACAGTGCACAACATATATATACTAAAACAATTACATTGCATTCAATACAGTAGGCGTAGCAGTAGGCGGAGTTTGTAGCAGTCGCGAAAGATAAGGGCAGAATGAGGCAACAAGAAGGCGTGTACAGGGCGTATACATAGACATGTGATGCAAACGTAACAGAATATGTCATAAAAAGGGGCGGAAACATGGAGGGGGCTACCTGAGCAGCTGGGACCGCTAACCTAGTGGTGCACGCAAACTGACAATGACGTGTTACTAGGGAGGACTGGGGGGTGATGACTTCTGCACTAGAAGAGGAGACTAAAGTCTGGAGTGTCAGAGCGACATGTACCTAAAGCCTATCTAGTATCTGGTGTTTATAGTACATGTTGATAGAATCCAAAAGTTATCAGGGTAAAGGCTAACAGACACTAAGACTGGTGCATGCATTATTCTAAATGTATTGCATGTGCGAGGAATATTCTATGAATATGAATACAGTATTTCTCTTACATGGAGACATAAAGGCTAGACCATGACGGAAACTATTGATGCAATTCAGTAGCTTAGGAATGCAGAGAAGGAGAGCTGAACTGATAACTAGAAACATAACATACTCTTGGGGACTCTCTGTTGCACTGACCGTTGCCGTGGTCTCTCTCTTTGCACCTGGACTCTTTCCTGCAGAATCAGCTCCTCGCCGGACCCGCTCCGCGGGTCCCGCTTCGCCGCGTGGTGCGAGGCGCTGTGTGTCAAAGGGGCGCTGCGCCACAGGAACTGGATATTGGATTGGGCAGGTGAGAACAGGCAGGCACAGGGCTGCGAGCGGACCGGCAGGGACTCCAACTACCAGGAGCCCCTGCGTGCGGTCAACCCTCAACACCTGGGTCGCTCTCCCTGATCGCCACGCCCCCTGCCCCAGCAGCGGTGAAAATAGCCTTCGCCTAGATCGTCGTGGGACTCTCTGTTGCACTGACCGTTGCCGTGGTCTCTCTCTTTGCACCTGGACTCTTTCCTGCAGAATCAGCTCCTCGCCGGACCCGCTCCGCGGGTCCCGCTTCGCCGCGTGGTGCGAGGCGCTGTGTGTCAAAGGGGCGCTGCGCCACAGGAACTGGATATTGGATTGGGCAGGTGAGAACAGGCAGGCACAGGGCTGCGAGCGGACCGGCAGGGACTCCAACTACCAGGAGCCCCTGCGTGCGGTCAACCCTCAACACCTGGGTCGCTCTCCCTGATCGCCACGCCCCCTGCCCCACCCTTTCACCCTTATTAATCTACTACGATCCCGCTGCGCGGGAGCGCGCGGGAGGGCGCCGGGAGAAGCCCGGGACAAGGGCGGGACCGTCTGTGGCCGTCCGGGGCCGAAGGAGGCCGGGCCTGGCCACCCCTCTTGCCAGTGCTATATACCATCTATCTCAGTAAATGACACAGACTTTCCTGCATTATTTTGTAACCAACATGGCAATGACTACAAATACAAGCCCTGCAATCACCCACTTGATGACTCTTCCAACGGAGCCTGGTCCACTGGCCATTGGTCCCTTAGACAAATTCTTTTTTAATCGCTCATTGACAATAGATAAAGAATTAACTTTGGCTGAGAAGCGTGCAGAGCGCAGGCTATCCATCGAAATACTTAAGAACTCCACGGACAAGCTCTCAAACATAGCCTACCCCACCTTGGTAACCCCCTTATCATCAGTGAACCTCCCAGCCACATATGAACACTTTGAGGCTCAGGGCGATAAAACAAACAAGAGTGCCGTGGCAGATTCAAATAATCCTTGTGGTAGTAAATCCTATTCATTACCGCACCCCGATTTAGGTCCTCAGGTTACATCGGCCAACCCTAAAATCGGGCTCAAAAGGAAACGACCAGCTTCCGTAAAAAAATGCAAAAAGGTGGTCAGACTCCCTCAAAAACCCAGGAAGTTACATAAACTTGTGAACATTGGTAAGGCAGCTAATGAACAAGCTCAAAGTACAGGAAGTGTAATACCAACTATTCTTGTATCCCAGGATAGCCAAGACATAGCGAACAATTCTTGTACTGTTCCCAATGTACCAAGTAAAGAAAACGTTGTATTATTTGCAAATGTGCTTCCTGAATTGGAAAAAATGTTTAGTCTGCTACTTACCCCTATCGAGGATAGAATTGCTAAGCTCGCAGATAGGTTAAACCACTTCGAGCAGACAACATTAGACAATTTCTATTCTACAAAATCTTTGATTAAAGCAAATAGGGCGGAAGCAAACACAAACCCCCAGGTCGTAAATAACCCTTATGTGCAGGACAAAGGTAGAAATCCTCGAAATGGCTCTCCTTTACCTCCCAAACAAAACAAACCTCCTGCTAAAGCCACTGCAAAAACTCCAGAGAGGGCTGAGAGAGTGACTGCTGGTTCTGAACCATCGCAGTTGACTTCAACACATCCTACACAGCCCATATTAGCCCAGACACAAAATCTACCGGCCGTTGCAAATATTGAGGTTACTTTGTGCCAACAAGTGGGTAAAGTACCAACATCTGTAAACGTAACCAATAATACACGCACACTTCCAAACATCTCGGGGGGAGGTAACGGGGCTAACGTATGCCATCCGGCTGTTAAATCTTTAGCATCGTCCCAAGCAAATAATAATGTACAGGTGCAGAAGCCTGCCGTTCAACTTGTTCCCCAAGTTCCCAAATCTATCCCACCGCCCTTGCCAAAGCCACCTCATAGAAAACCCCCAATTAATCTTACTCCTGACTCCTTCCCCTATGTGGCAGTTCTTATTAATGTACCACCTTTACCCCCAGGACAGAGAGAAAATTTCCAGATGCTTAAAAACAAGTCCATGCACTGGTTAAAGGAAAACCGTCCTCTGCCGGGTGGTATAGACGGGCTGATAATAGGGGCAAGGAGAATTGATTGGATGGGTCACACACCAAAAACCCTGGGGGGGGACTGTATAGTGGTTAATTTCCAAGATCCTAGGGTGGTGGGTTGGATAACTAGACAGGGATGGGGAACAAAAAAGGGTGGTATCGGTATTGTGGACCTTACCTTTTTTTACCCCCGACCCTCAAGTGTAACTACAAGTCTACTCAACGAGCCCTTAATCCCCCCTACTGTACCATGGTCAGTCATTTCTTTACCACCTCCCCCTGTTGGTTACAATCATACCTCACATACATATTACAATCCCTATGTAGGATGGAAGGATTCGGGCTGGGGGCATTGACATACTGGTATTGATAGCATAGGTGGAACTATAAAAGAAGTAGAAGGGTTACGTGATGTTTGTGGTAATACCATTGCTATAAATTTATTGGTGAACAACATTGAGGCTGGGTCCGGGGCTGAAGAAGGTGGACTAAGACTGGGAACACTAAACCCAAATGTCATACACCCTGCAATAGATGTTTTAACTGTGGACCCAACAGATGATTCAGAAAGGTTGACTAGTCTAATGGAGAGCCCAATGTCAGCCCATGTATTTCCACTTGTTAAAGCTAGGGACGGGACAAATGTAGATACTGGTACCCTCTTATCTTGGAATGTCGCCGGGTTGGCTAGCAAGCTGGATTCCCAACTTTGGGTGGATTTTATAAGTGGTTTTGACATTTGTTGTTTCCAAGAAACTTGGGCTTGTGATCCACTCTTTTGCCTAGGTTACTTGAATTATTGTATACCAGCCTCAAAAGGGGGAAGAGGGCGGCCCAAGGGTGGCCTAACTGTTTGGGTTAGACAGGATTTGCACACTAAGATAAAAATCTTAGACGTAGGGAACATTGATCTACAAGCACTAAGAATCTCTGTTGCTAAGGGCCAACCAATAGACTTGTACAATATTTATGTGAGAGGAGACAAAGTAACAAATCTATCCACTATCGAGTTGTTGTCTGATGCCATGGAGGCCAATTACCAGGACAATGTAAAGATAATTGTTGGGGATCTAAACAGGACTTTTGAACCCTTGGACTGTACAAATGACCTCATGGAGAGCGAAGAGGATAATCTCTGGGGAGTACCATCTCTAAACCTAAAACCTGTGAAGCGATGGACAAAAGAGATTTTATTGTTAAATGGAATTTGTTACGAACATGGCCTAAGAGCTCTTAACGGCAGAACACCAGGTGACAAGGAGGGCAGCTACACTTTTGACAATGGTATTAATAGGAGCCGAATTGATTATATATTGTGTAGTCTCCAGCTGTGGAATGGGGTTGTCGACATGGCTGTTAGGCCCCGGGTTGAAAGTGACCACAACCCCCTATGTGTGTCCCACAGGTGGTGGAACACCGGTTCAGGAAACCCTATTGAAACACACGATGAAACCCCTCTTTTAAGTAACGATGAGCGAAGGTTAAAATGGCCCAAGGTTCTAGCAAATGAGGCCACTATGTCATACATTACCAATGAGGTTGACCGTGCAATTTCCGCGATTGAAGCAGCAGTGCTGGTGGACCCAGGGGACAACGGTATCACTGAAATCCACAATAAGCTATTCTCCCTTCTAAGACCATGTTTTTTTAATAAGAAAACAAAAGGGAAGAAAACTAAGGAAGTGGGCAGGTGGTTTGATAACCACTGTAGAACAGCACGTCTTGAACTGGGGCATGCCATTAGGAACAGGGACCGTGCTGCAGTGACAAAGAATAGGAAACTGTACAAATTAGCCATCTATCGTGCCAAAAAGAAATGGGACGAAGACCATTGGGCCCAATTAAAAGAAGCCTCTAATAATAAAGACTCAATGTTGTTCTGGAAAATTATCAAGTGGGGTAGTGGTGCGGGCCCAGTAAAACCCGATAACAATGTACCGGTGGAAGCCTGGGTCGATTATTTCGGGCCACAGTACGCGGAAAGTAGTAAACCTGTGGCTGCTGACAATATAATACCGGTTTATGCAACCGAAGATCTATTCTCCCTTAGAGAAGCAGAAATTGCCATCTACTCCGCGAAATGTGGGAGGGCACCAGGTCCAGATGGTATCCCCCCTGATATTTTCAAACACGATGTGGCTAGATGGGCGAGATACACCCTCCTAGTAGCAAATGCCCTAGCAAAGGGGGCAGTGGTCCCTGACATTTGGAAGGGTGCAACCATTATCCCCATTTACAAGAAGGGCGATCGCTCACTGCCTGCTAATTACAGGCCTATAAGTTTAATAGCCACCATACAGAAAATTGTTGGGAGAATGGTAACAAACCAGCTAATGGACTGGGTAGAAGATAATAGCGCACTCTCCCCATACCAAGCGGGATTTAGGCGAGCAACTAGTACCATTGATCAGGTCTTCCGCTTCACCATATTGCGGTGGAAGACCGTTGATCTGGGAAGGGGCAGTCTGTACGTCGCGTTTGTCGACCTGCGGGCTGCGTTCGATCTAGTCCCCCGGTACAAGCTATGGTCGGTTCTCCAAAAGCTGGGGATTCCAGCAGATCTGCTAACATTAATCATGCGACTGCATGAATCCAACTTTGCTAGAGTCCAGTGGGGAGGAAGTAGGGAGATAACATCGGACTTCGCAGTGGAAAGGGGTGTTAGGCAAGGCTGTTCCATGGCCCCTCTACTTTTCTCGCTATTCATCAACGGGATAGTGGAGAGAATGTTGAAGGCTAGTGTAGATGCCCCTTCATTAGCGGACACCAGGGTTCCGATCCTGATGTTCGCCGATGATACTCTTATTTTGTCTAAGACCCCCATGGGGCTACAACGTGCATTAAGCATTTTTGATGCTTTCTGCCTGGAACACGGGCTAGAGGTAAATGTAGGAAAAACCAAATTAATGGCCTTCTCTGTAGGACGCAGGAGTTATCCCAAGATAACCCTAAATAACAGCAGGCTTGATATAGTTAATGAATTCACGTATTTGGGAGTGCAGATCGCGGGGGGGACTGGCTGGACGCAGCATGTGAATAAAGTAGTCCTAAAGCACCAGCAGCTTTCAGGTGCCCTAAGGGGGGAACACCGCAAATCAAAAACAAAACCTATAAAACCCGCATTGACTGTGTACGATGCGAAGGTTTTGGGTGCCACTTTATATGGCGCGGAACTATGGGCTTGGAACAGCCTGGTGGCTCTTCAGACTTCTGAGAACAAATTCATGCGAGGGATTACTGGACTTCCACAGAGCACCCCCCTAATCCCATTGTTCTTGGAGCTAGGTAGACGCACGATTGTCGACAGAGCTCGATTGCGACCAGTACTTTACTGGAGACGCCTCTGGACGACTCCAGAAATAAGACAGTACGCAGAGGGCTTTCTGTGGATAATTAAGGAAGATATCTTCCATAAGATAAAATGGTTAAAACACCTTAAGACCATGCTGGTAAATCTAGGGTATTCGAATCTTTGGAACAACCCCGAGGGAGAAATCTTCCCAAGTAAAGATGCCCTCAAAGAGCAATATTGGGATTGGGTGGGAGGCAAGATGCTGAACGACATCAGGACAGATTCTATGTCTGGTCGTTTCCTGGAGACTAAAATTTTTCCTGTCCTAGAAAATTATTGGGCCAATATCACGGTACCTATGGACAGGAAACTTGTCTTCCAGTTAAGGTCAGGATCTATCCCCCTTAAGAAATTGACATCTGGCTGGCACAGACCCACTAATAATCTATGTCCTGCTTGTGAAAATGCCGAGGAGAGCATAGGCCATTTTCTCTTCGCATGTCAAGCCTATGTAAATCCGAGGAGAAAATGGCTCTCGCCGGTATGTAAAAACCTGGGGACACGAGATAGTACAGTGGCCTTAAGAATTTTATGCACAACAAACCAGGAATCAATAGTCATGGGGGTAGCCAAATACTTGGGTTGGGCTTGGGCGATAAGACGACGATCTCTGGGGGGTAGCAGGTAATCAGGGATTCCCTTTTTTAATAAATTTTTATGTAATTGGTATAATTTGTTTTATGTGTAATGAAGTATGAGCTGCAATGTGTTTAATTAAGTTTTTTACCATGTGACTATGTACTTTTGTGTAACTGTTTTGATTTTATGTGCTTTTATGAGAATTGTCTCGAATAAAGCTTATACAAACATACTCTTGGCAGACTGGGAGGCAGAGCCAGGCCTAGCCGGGCACTGCGAGGCATGAAAGTAAGTGAAGGGTCAGGGATACAGGTGGGGGCTGTATCGCTCCTCGGAGAGGGTTCAGGAAACAGGAGCTGAATCTGAGTCCGGGCCCTTTTGAGGCCTAGAAACGGGGACAATTCAATGAATTAACGTGCACACTGTAAAACGTGGCAACGTAGCTTTACATAGGCCTGATATTCGTTATATTCAATAAAACTGGAAACTGGCATACTAGAGATGGACACAACTGTAATTGCGTCTTTAATTGATCAGAAGGGAATACATGCATATCGATCATGCACATATGACATAACATAGGGAACACGTAGGCACATACAACATGGCAAAATTTACTTTTCCACATTCCCTCCTTGTGCCCTACGTTTTCATCAGGAAACATCAATATTCATGATACCATCTATCATTTCATATAGCATCATTTGCTCGTCTCGAATTGTCTTGGAACGGGACTTAGGACTAGGAATACAAGAGGCAGCACAAATGCCGCAAATCGCAGGGCCACATTGTATACAGAGGCAGCAACTGAATATGATCGCTACTGCAATACCTAAGAATGACAATACTTTCCATCCCCAGGCAGATAAGATACTCCAGAGCCAACCGGACCATGTCCAGGTGCCTGGATTCTGGTGTAACTGATGGGCAATTTTATGAAGTCTGGTTATAGCTGAATAAACAGACGGCGCGTTATTAGGAATGAAAATGCAGCAACTAGATCCGATGACTCTACATGCTCCTCCTCTATCGGCCAGTATGACGTCAAGAACGAGACGATTTTGGAGCACAACAAATCTCATAGCAGATTGCTCTTCGGTTAAATTACCTAGAGCAGAAGTAGTCTCATTCACTACTGCTTCAAGGGTTCTGGTTAACCTACGTATTAACTTACTATTCTGGACAGGGCCTATAAAAAAGAAGAAACCTTTATTAAAATCTTGATACTGTTCTAGAGTAGTTTCAGTTTGATCGACAATTGGGGACTCAATCTCCCTTCTATGTCTGATGTGTACTAGATGTGTGTTTCTATGATAATCAGATGGGGCTAGAAAAACTGGTGGCAGTAGGAAGGCAATATAACAGGTTCCATCCCAATCGAGGGGCAGACGAACATATGCGGTCTGACCACACACAAAATAAGAATGACGTGAGGCTTTGAAAATAGATTTCCTACTGTCACTATACTTGACAGTAGTAGTACAATCACTATGTCCTACATGTGCGGAACCATTCTTTCTGACACATAATTCACCTTTGACTGGTAGTAATGAAATAGCAGGTAAGTCTGGAGTAGTATCAGACTGAACATTCAGGACCATAAAATTCGAGGAATAATTACCTAAATCATATACTTCATTTTCTAGATCTAACCCTGTTCTATGGGTGAGACCTTGCTTGTCTGGGAAACATGTACTATTCAGAAGGGACATATCAGTTGAAGATGACGTTAACATGGACCATGCTCCACACGAACCATTATGTGAAAACGGATAAGGAAAGAGTGCAGAACTCCCTTCGGTGTCTGAAAAGGGGGGAGTCGACCACACACCCAACAATTAGTGGCATTGCTGGTCTGGTGTGAATAGTGTAACATTCTGATAAATGTATTATTTCGCATAGCAAGACGATAGGATAGCTCGTGAGGAGGCAGATCACTAAATGTGTGCTCTACTGTAGCATTAGAAAACATATTTACATGAGAAATTGGAAAACATAAATGTAATGCATAACTTGTGCAGGTAACCATCAAACTTAGAAACAATAGAAAACTTAGAAAAACGATACATCGGATAGAGTTTTGACTAACTCTCTCACTATGGGGGTCTATCTCATACATGTCAGATACCTGTCTAACCGTTTCACCCGAGGGGGACTTAGACAATTAAACTGGCTGACTTATTTTACTAGACCGGAGTTTCAACTTACACTCCTGCTGCGGAGTTTTCTCTAACAGAGGAACTTTCAATTCGGGATTGAGATTAATGTCTGATTTAGAGTCTTGTTTCAGGCAGTCTTTAGAATTGTCATTAAAAGTCTTTTTTCGGATTCCATGAAATTTCTTGATATGCGACAGATGGACCCAACCCTTGCGGCCTTCCAACTTCACGGCCGTACGGGTGGTCAGAAGGACTAGTCTCGGCTCCTTCCAACGAGGCTCCAGCGGACTTGAACGATCAAAATTCCTGACCAACACGAGGTCGCCTGGAATGACCTCATGCGGTTTCACTTCAGTATTGTCTGGGAATGCAGCGGCAACCTGTGAACGACAAGAGTGTAGGGCAGACATCAAGGAAGCTAGGTAATCTGTCAGCATATTACTGGAAACATCTGTAATACTGCGGGGTCTAGGTGTACCCCACATATTTGGGGGGCGGCCGAATACGACCTCATAAGGAGACAGACCTGATCTGGAGTGTGCGACCATGCGCATAAAGAATAAAGCAACTGGCAGGGCAACTGGCCAGTCTACACCTTTCTCTTGACATGTCTTGGCAATACGTATTTTCAAGGTCTGATTATGTCTCTCTACGAGACCGGCTGCTTCTGGATGGCGTACACAATGGAACTTCCACTGGTACCCTAACAAGAGGGAAACGTGTTTCATGAGCTCAGAGGAGAATGGCTGGCCGTTATCAGAATACACGACCCTAGGGAGTCCATAACGGGGGAAGAATTCACGAACCAACTGCTTGGCAGTGGTCGCTGCTGTGTAATCTGGAACTGGATATGCTTCTGTCCACCTGGACAAAGCGCATACAACTACAAGGACATATTTGAAACCTCGACATCGCTCCATCTGAATATAATCCATCTGGAGGACTTCAAAAGGGTGGTCAGGGGGCTGGAATCCACCTTGTTCCACCGGGACACTTTTACCTGGATTGAATTGACAACATATCATACAAGTATGGACTTTCTGCTTGGCTGCAGCTCGTAAGTGTTTGTTGAACCATAGGTTCTGAATACTGTCTAACATAGCTTTTTCTCCTAGATGTGCTGGACTATGTGCGGTATTGATAATGACTTGAACCATGGAGTCGGGGAGAAACCATGTGGCTTTTCCCTTCGTCACCCATCCCTGATCTGTCTGGACCCCTCCTTGTTCAGACCATTTCTTGATTTCTTCAGGAGTAGCATGTAACTGTATGTCTATGACATCTTGTGTAGGGTCCTTAACTGTCATACATGTAGTCGGATCTGGAGTGGATGTCTGTGTCTTGTTAACTGGAATGTCTGGTGTCTGAGCTGTAAGCTTGGCTGTTCGATCTGCTAGATCATTACCTTGGGAAATAATGTCAGTAACTTTCGTATGTGCTTTGCACTTCATGATAGCGATAGCTGTCGGTAAATGTATTGCATCTAACAGAGCTTGAATGAGGAGACCATGCTGAATCTTGGTTCCATGAGAAGTCATGAAACCTCTCTCCTGCCAGAGTACTCCGAAGTCGTGTACAACTCCGAATGCGTAACGTGAATCTGTATATATGTTTACTTTCAGGTTCTTGGCACGTATGCAGGCTTGGGTCAGAGCAACTAGCTCTGCTGCTTGAGCAGACAGGATGTCAATACGGTGTGTCTCTATAACTTCAGTTTCAGTAGTCACTGCATACGCGGCTACTAGTTCTCCTGTACTTGTTCTCATACATGAACCATCCACATAAAGTGTCAGGTCGGGATCTGGTAATGCAATATCTGTCAAATCTTGTCTTGGCTTTGTCATGGTGTTAACAACTTCCACACAGTCATGTGTGGCAGGATTGGAAGTAACTGACGGTAACAGTGTAGCGGGATTCAGAACGTTGCAGCGTCTGATTTCTATGTGTGGCTGGAACAGTGTCAGTTCATAACCTGTTAAACGTGCAATAGTCAAGTGCTGGGTCTGTGTTCGGTTTAAAAGAACTTCCACGGAGTGTGGAACTTGTACTGTCAGGGAGTGTCCTAACACTATGGAATCACTTTGTCTGATAGCTAGGGCTGTGGCTGCAACTGACTTGAGGCACGCAGGCAGAGCCTGGGCTACTAGATCTAATGTGCTCGAAAAATAAGCACAAGGCTTGTATTGTCCTGCTTGATCTTGTGTGAGAACAGATAATGCTGTACCTTCACGTTCTGTGACAAAAAGTGTAAAAGGCCTACTGTAGTTCGGTGTAGCTAGAACAGGAGCTTGGCATAAAGCTTTCTTTAATTCATTAAAAGCAAGTGTATGTTCGGATGTCCAAGAGAGGACAGTCGATACGGCTGCCTCCTGTGTCGTTAACTGTATCAGTGGCTTGGCTAGATATGCATACTGAGGAATCCATTGTCTGCAGTAGGAAGTGAGGCCGATAAAAGCTCGTACCTCCTTCTGGGTCTTGGGCTGAGGAAGACTCGCTATTAACTGGATACGGTCAGGTGTCAACTGCCTACCCCACTTGGACAGTAAGTGGCCTAAGTAGATCACTTGCTGGACACAGAACTGAAGCTTTGAAGGGGACACCTTGTGCCCCATCTCGGCCAGAAAATACAGAACTGTAAGTGACGCTCGTTCGCAGTCACGTTCAGAACGGGCTGTGATCAGTAGATCATCGACATACTGGAGCAGGGCAGTGTCAGTTGGCATGTGAATATTGTCTAGTTGTCTCTTAAGTGCTTGACTGTAAATACTAGGACTTTCTGTGAAACCTTGAGGAGCTTGTGTGAATTTATAGCTCCTTCCATTTAAACAGAATCCGAAAAGGTACTGGCTGTCTGGATGAATGGGGACACTGAAAAATGCGTTCTTGAGGTCTATAACTGTGAAGAACGTAGCTTCAGAATCAATGGCTGTCAATAGGGAAGAAATATCTGGAACTACTGGGTACTGGGGAATGATACATTTATTAAGTTCTCGAAGGTCAATCACTAATCGATATACTGGAGGTGCATTTGGATCAGTACGTTTCATGACTGGAATGATAGGAGAATTACATACATTGGAGTCAGTTTCTACAACCACTCCTTGAACAATGAGCTCGTCAATAATTTTGGATAAGGCTGCTACAGCCTCAGGTGGCAATTTGTACTGTCTGATTCGTGGCAGGACAACACCTTGTTTCAGAGTCACACGATGGGGTGTGATTTGCATACAACCAACATCAGTTGGACCTTGTGCCCATAGATGCTGGGGGACATTCAGTAATCTTGGATCAAAATCACGTAATACATAATGACCTTTATAGTCCCTTAAAAACAAACGAATTCCCTCTGGGGAGCAACAAATTACTGCACCTAATTCTTTTAATGTCTTGATGCCTAACAAATTTTCTGGACATGACTTTGTAAGTAACAAATCAGTAGTTCGGGACAATGGACCTACTTCTAGAGAAACTGGTTTCGAAATCTCGTTAACAATTGGCTTTCCTGAAAATCCAAGGGAAACATTTCTTGAGCCTGAGAGCGGAGCCCCTGGAACCTCGTCATGACTGATAGCAGTCCTACTTGCCCCTGTATCAATCAGAAACTTTCTGTCTTTCCCTAATACTTGACTGTGAACATAGGGACCCTCTTGATCTACAGGTATCTCGATGAGAGGCAAGCCTACCTCCCTCTCTAGGCTGTTTCATGAATACTGCTTGTACTCTGGATACTCTGACTGTGTGTACTGGTACATCTGTTGTGTAACATGCTGTGTTGCAGCTATAGGCTGCGGTACTGTAACTGTCTGTTGTGCATTCTGTGGTGACTGAGAAGTCTGTGTAACTTGTTCTTGTCTAGGCGGACGTGGTCTTTCTTTAGTCTTACCAGTAGCTATGTTGTGTTTCAGAACTGCACACTCGTTTATAAAATGACCTGGCTGTTTACAATAATTGCAGGTCCCTTTAACGGGAGCTGCAGGATGACTGGCTTGATTCGGACCCCTCTTCTGACTGTCTTGTGGAACAGATTGTGCAACTAGTACTTTCATTTTCGTGTCTTTCATACGTCTCCTTTCGTGTTCTTGCTCTTCCCTGATTCTATTCTGGTGATACTGGAGCATCTGGAGCATCTGGGACGGGGTACTCGCTTGCCATGTACTTTCGACTTTCAAAACTCGATTTTTAACTTGTGGACTTGAATTCTCGACTAGTTTAGTAACAAAAAGATGAGGGTATGACTCGCTACCTGTCTTCAAACCACTGTTGATAATGAAACATTTCTCGAATCTAGAATAAAAATCACTAGTATCTTCATCCTGTTTCTGTTTGCATGCTGAGATTGCATCCCAATCTTCCTTTTTCGTGGCTAATAACCTTGGCAAAACCTGAATCAATAACTCTGGTAATTCTTCACATTTCTCTCCAAGACCGGTACCTGGTACTCGTATCTTATCTTCAGCTTCTAGAACTGCCCAATCAATCTTTTTCTCTCCCACCTCCCATTCTTTTTCCTTGAGTTTCTCATATACCCCTGCGGGCAACAGGACCTTTAACATTTTAATAATATCTGGATACGTGTATTCTCCCATACGGAGCATGTCTTTTAATTCTCGATGGAACCCTGCTGGATCTTTGTCGTGACAGGGAATTAATTTCTTCATCTCTAAGAGTTCCATCTTGGTAACTGGGGTGTAAACAAATACTCGTTGCATTTCACCATCCGGTGTCCTAACTGGATGTACTTCTCGTAACGGATGCTGTCTATCTATGTAAAATGGTTTACTTTCTGGAGGTGAGACGTGAACAAAATGCGGGTTCAGAAACGTTCTATATTTGTGGCGCTGTTCTAGAATGACACTAATTAAATCAGTACCTAAACCTTTCCATCTATACTGGAGTAACTCGTTCAGTACATCATGTAACGGACCTGGATCAGAATGTTGTCCCTCATATAATGTAATGAGGTGCTGGATCATATACATACCCACCAGTCGCTGCTCGGCTGGGGGCAGTTTCAGAAACATTTGTGCCACTATTTCGTCTGGAAAAGTGGTAGAATCAGTAATCCATCGGACTGCTGATCGGGCTAGTTCTTGTTCATGCATGGTACTAAGTTCACTATAACCGATTCGTGATTTCAGAATGTGATCGGTAGCTTGAAATACTTGTTCTAGGGAACACTGTTCTGGTACTGGAGAAGGAACAGTTTTCTTGTAGTCTAGACGTGAATGTCGGTCGGAAAGTCTAGTTCTACCTACATACGCTATTCTGGAAGGATTCTCGTCGTCTACCTCTTCAGTAGAAGAGTCATTTTCTTTCTCGGTTGCTTGTGTTACTTCTCGTTTCTCGTGTAACTTTATTATTTCTTTACGGATTTTCTTGTACATACTCTCTATACTGTTCTGTGTCTTGTGTCTTCCCTCGGCTATATGGTCACTCCACCTGGTCAGGACTTTCATTTCTTCTGGATCTTTTCCTGGATAATCTGGTTCTCTTATTAAACAGTTAATTAGAAACTTTAAAATCATGAGCTGAATTTCGACTTTTCTTTGGACCATGGTGTCGCCAATACTTTCTGGATCTCTTCCTGTACGGATGAATTGATATATTCTGTCTAGATAACTTTTCATATTCGGCAGGGTGTCCAAATACTCGGTCACCCTTCTTACACGCAATGAATACAAGACCATATCATCATCGCCTGGAACTGGATCATAACGGCATTCTGTAAGGGCTCGCTTGATATCTGCAACTGACTGAAATTTGGCCGAGCGCTGTAACGCTCGTTCATGTAACTCGAGTAACGTTAGACGTTTGTGTTGAGGCGGGGTACGAGGAGAACCTCCCCCCGCGGCTCCTAGACTGGAATCGTCGGTGTGTACTGTACGGGCTGGGAGAGTGACTGATGTAGCGGGTACTTGTACTGTAGGCTGGACCGGGGGTACCGTAACAGGTGCTGTAACGGGTGCCCCGGTGGCTAGAGGAACAGGAATTACATTATTTACAGGAGCTGGCGGAACAGAATTTGCATACTCTGGGACTGTGTCGTCCAAATAGGACGAGAGAAAAATATCAGCTGCGGTCGGTTTATGACGTAGCTTGGTCGGAACTAATGGTGGCGGGAAATTACTGGATGCCTCCGGGGTTGCCTTTGGCAAACCCTCGGCAAGAAGAGGGTACATACCCTTAATAAGGGCATTCCTCTGTCTGTCTGACTGTTCGGTTTTAACTCGTTCACCTACTTCGATTAATTCTTTTTCTTGGGCTCTTTCTGAGGATTCTCTACTTAATTCTGCTTTTCTGATTTCTTTTTCGGTTCTTTTATGAGATTCCTTGCGCCATAACTCGATGGCATCTTTCTGTGACTGTCTGGCTTTCTTTTTCCATAATACTTCTTCTACTCGCATGATGCACTCGGCATCCCATGTGCCTGATACAGGCCATCTATATTTCTCTTCGAGATGTCTGGTATAATCAGACCATAAATCTAGATATATTATGGCACTCAAGCCATGCTTATGATACATAAAATGTCCTGGACTGTCCCTAGGCGGGACAGGGACTGCTTCCTCGAGCAGCCCTTTTCTAGTTTTTAACTGACGTAACTTAGAGAACAGAGGCATACTTTAGGCTGAATCTGAACACAATACAATACACGATAAACACAATAATAACTTGAAGAAACAAATCACTCATACCACGACATTGAATACACATTGAAATAACATTTAAAATAACAGTTCGGACAGAATATTACCTGGAATACTGAGAACAGAAACACATGAATTTCTCGAGAACAGAACTTACTAGAATTACTTAGATGCACTGCTAAAACAGTACGAAACATACCGGTCTCATAAAGAGACACGTCAGGACCCGCATCCACCTAGGTGGACACTTCGTGTTGGATTTGCGTACCCAAACCCACGGACCAGAGACAAATTAATTGACCCTGTCTAGATACTACCCCAGCAACGGTACTCACCGGGCAGCAAGAACGGAAGGCCTCGGACTGGACTGGACTGCTACGACGACGGACGACGAACTTCTGACTTCAGTTACAGGTGGGCCTCCGGATACCTCGGACCTTGAACTCTCGGCTTGGGCTCTGGTCGGGACTCGCCGCGTTCCTCCACCGCCTCGTCTGGATGCTGGACCGCAACCTCCGTCTCCTCCGTGGACCTGAGGGATACTTGAAGCAGAAATATCTGCCGCTGCGCAGGATGGTTCCGTCACGGTTGCAGAGGGTCAGGGGGCCTGCGTGGCTTCTCCGGCGCGTGGGGAAAGGGCAAGTCCCTATTCGGGCGCCATTATGTGGTAAATAAATAATTAAATACCGGTTCTATTTTTCGGAATAATCAATAAACAGGTAGCTCAATAAATAAGAGTCAGGATTCGAGGTATCTTGAGTTTTGCAGGTTTAATAAAGCATAAGGGACAGGAACAGGACCACCTGCACGGGAATAGGATGGCAGCTGCCGGGGGCAGGGTCTGGAAAAGGGATAGCTTTAATAACAGTGCACAACATATATATACTAAAACAATTACATTGCACTCAATACAGTAGGCGTAGCAGTAGGCGGAGTTTGTAGCAGTCGCGAAAGATAAGGGCAGAATGAGGCAACAAGAAGGCGTGTACAGGGCGTATACATAGACATGTGATGCAAACGTAACAGAATATGTCATAAAAAGGGGCGGAAACATGGAGGGGGCTACCTGAGCAGCTGGGACCTCTAACCTAGTGGTGCACGCAAACTGACAATGACGTGTTACTAGGGAGGACTGGGGGGTGATGACTTCTGCACTAGAAGAGGAGACTAAAGTCTGGAGTGTCAGAGCGACATGTACCTAAAGCCTATCTAGTATCTGGTGTTTATTGTACATGTTGATAGAATCCAAAAGTTATCAGGGTAAAGGCTAACAGACACTAAGACTGGTGCATGCATTATTCTAAATGTATTGCATGTGCGAGGAATATTCTATGAATATGAATACAGTATTTCTCTTACATGGAGACATAAAGGCTAGACCATGACGGAAACTATTGATGCGATTCAGTAGCTTAGGAATGCAGAGAAGGAGAGCTGAACTGATAACTAGAAACATAACATACTCTTGGCAGACTGGGAGGCAGAGCCAGGCCTAGCCGGGCACTGCGAGGCATGAAAGTAAGTGAAGGGTCAGGGATACAGGTGGGGGCTGTATCGCTCCTCGGAGAGGGTTCAGGAAACAGGAGCTGAATCTGAGTCTGGGCCCTTTTGAGGCCTAGAAACGGGGACAATTCAATGAATTAACGTGCACACTGTAAAACGTGGCAACGTAGCTTTACATAGGCCTGATATTCGTTATATTCACGAAAACTGGAAACTGGCATACTAGAGATGGACACAACTGTAATTGCGTCTTTAATTGATCAGAAGGGAATACATGCATATCGATCATGCACATATGACATAACATAGGGAACACGTAGGCACATACAACATGGCAAAATTTACTTTTCCACATCATCTCGGCCAACCCCACGTTGTTCTTCATGAAAGCAGCACTCGTCAACAGGCCCAGATAAGTGAAACAGTGAGTGCTGTTTGTGACTTTCAACATTAAGTAGGGTGTTGGCGAACTTCATTCCTCCTGACAATTTCTCCTCATCTTGCTTAGAGTGTGTGCATCTACACGGTGACACGCACACATTCTCCGCAGTATCGTGCTGGCAAACAGTTAATGCAGGAACTGAGTGGGTATTTTTCCTCACATCCTCTATGGACAAGTGGTATTTCCGACCTGAAGCTTGATAGTATCAGAAGTACCAGTAGTTACATGTACTAATTTGTGCTCATTTTCATAACCTTGGTGGGAGTATATGCTATGTTTTCTAATTAGTGCTCTATTTCTTAACTTGGGTGGGGGTATATGCAATAGAGGGTGCTTAGATTCATAGTCACCAATGATCTCAGGTAATACTGTATGCACTGATTCGTACATTGGATGAAAGCTTTGTGATGTTTTGCGCTTTATGGGATCTGCCATGTCTAAGGGTTACCTATATTTATGTGTATGCACCAGGTCGTACGTGTTGTGTTGCACAAAATTGTACTCTCTGGTCCATTGTATGGTGTATTTCGGGCATTTGCGGCAATATATCGCACAGAGGGGAGTGGTGACACCTAGGTACTCCAGGTCCTTGCTGCAGCATGTGGGTAGTTCTATTTTCTTGATAGGAGCATTGGTACCTTATTAGCCTTTCTGTGCCTCCGTACCTTTCAGAGTCAGTGTGAACCTCCTGGGACCAGCTTCCTTACAGTGCCTCAGTATTCTCCTACAGCATGGGTACTCACAAACCTTCTCTCGGGGGCCAAATTTACAGTTTGGTTTGTTGCCGAGGGCTGCATCGGTGGGGGGCGGGGTCAGTGGGGGAGGGGCGGGGCTAGAGCAACAACATAAAACTGACCATGAGGTTGATCACAGGTCCCTGCAGGGGACGCCTTCGTCCACTGAGCCGTCCCAGCATACACAAATCTCTCTCTTTCTCTCTTGGTCTCCCTCCCTCTCTCTAGCTCTCTCTCCCTCTCTCTAGCTCTCTCTCTCTCTCTCCCTCCCTTTCTCCTGTCTTGCTCTGTCTCACTCTTGACTGTCTCACTCCCTCTCTCTCACTCCCAATCTCTCTCTCACTCCCTCTCTCTCACTCCCTCCCTCTCTCTCCCTCCCTCTCTCTCTCCCTCCCTCTCCATCTCCCTCCCTTTCCCTCCCTCTCACTCACTCTCCTTCTCACTCCCTTTCACTCCCTTTCCCTCCCTCTCCCTCCATTTCTCTTCCTTTCCCTCCCTCTCACTCCCTCCAGGTCTCCCTCCCTTTCCCTCCCTCTCTCTCCCTCTCACTCCCTCTCCGTCTCCCTCCCTTTCACTCCCTCTCCATCTCCCTCTCTTTCCCTCCCTCTCACTCCCTCTCCGTCTCCCTCCCTTTCCGTCCATTTCCCTCCCTTTCCACCCCTCTCCCTCCATTTCCCTCCCTTTCCCTCCATCTCACTCCCCATCAGTCTCCCTCCCTTTCCCTCCATCTCACTCCCCATCAGTCTCCCTCCCTTTCCCTCCATGTCATTCCCATCAGTCTCCCTCCCTTTCCCTCCATCTCACTCCCTCTCCGTCTCCCTCCCTTTCCGTCTCCCTCCCTTTCCCTCCCTCTCCTTCCCTTTCCCTCCCTCTCCGTCTCCCTCCCTATCCCTCTCTCTCTGTCTCTGTCTCACTCCCTCTCCCTCCCTGTCTGTCTCACTCCCTCTCACTCACTCCCTCTCACTCACTCACTCCCTCTCACTCCCTCCCCCTCTCAATCAATCACTCCCTCCCTCTCACTCACTCACTCCCTTCCTCCCTCTCACTCACTCACTCCCTCCCTCTCACTCCCTCCCTCCCTCCCTCCCTCTCTCCCACTCACTCACTCACTCACTCACTCACTCACTCCCTCCCTCTCACTCACTCTCACTCACTCTCACTCACTCTCACTCACTCCCTCCCTCTCACTCCCCCCCTCTCACTCCCTCCCTCTCACTCATTCCCTCCCTCTCACTCCCTCCCTCCCTCTCACTCACTCCCTTCCTCTCACTCACTCACTCTCTCTCACTCACTCACTCCCTCTCACTCACTCACTCCCTCTCACTAACTCCCTCCCTCCCTCCCACTCCCTCTCACTCACTCACTCTCACTCCCTCCCTCCCTCCCTCTCACTCACTCCCTCCCTCCCTCTCACTCACTCTCACTCACTCCCTCCCTCTCACTCCCTCCCTCCCTCTTATTCCTGCTCACTCACTCCCTCCCTCTCATTCACTCCCTCCCTCTCATTCACTCCATCCCTCTCACTCAGTCCATCCCTCTCACTCCCTCACAGTCACTCCCTCTCTCTCACTCACTCCCTCTCACTCCCTCCCTCCCACTCACGCCATCCCTCCCACTCACTCACTCCATCCCTCTCACTCACTCCATCCCTCTCACTCACTCCCTCTCACTCACTTACTCACTCTCACTCCCTCTCACTCACTCTCACTCACTCTCACTCACTCTCACTCCATCCCTCTCACTCACTACCTCTCACTCACTCACTCCCACTCATTCCCTCCCTCTCACTCCCTCTCACTCCCTCCCTCTCACTCACTCCCTCTCACGCACTCCTTCCCTCTCACTCACTCACTCCCTCTCAGTCACTCCCTCCCTCTTACTCCATCTCACTCACTCCTTCCCTCTCACCCCCTCCCTCCCTCCCTCCCACTCTCTCACTCACTCCCTCTCACTCCCTCTCACTCACTCACTCCCTCTCACTCTCTCTCACTCCCTCTCTGTCCCCCTCCCCCTCCCTTTCCCTCCCACTCCCACTATCACCCTCTGTCATCTCAGCCTGCCTGTGTGCCAGCCGGGGCACACACACACTCAGAGCCACACCCGAGCACTTCACAGGTCTTCAAAAGACCATTAGCATGTTAATGAGGCCTTTGTATTTCACCTCTTCTTAGGCCCCTGCAGTTTTACTCTGGCCATTGCTAGGATCGCCCGGCCGGCAGCCCCCACAGAGCAGCAGAGTGTCTCGCGCTGCTGCAGACACTTAAAAAATAAAACACGGGTATGATGTCTCGGGGGTCCGCGGGCCGCCAGGGAAGGCTTGCCGGGCCGCCCCCGGTCCGCGGGCCGTACTATGAGTACCCCTGTCCTACAGGGTTTACCTTTGCTAGTACCTTACCAGGGTACCCCTTTTCTCTGTCCCCTGCCACTTTTATTACCTCTTTTAAGCCTTGGTATTCCTGTCCCATGGCGGCATCATCCATGAACCTACCTTTTTTTAATGAGATTGGGGATCCAGATATCCATTGGAAAGACTGGATCAACTTATTTGATTCTTATCTCATAGCGATAGGGGGTGAAAAATGTTCAGCTCTACGAAAACAACATGTGTTACTCCATCACCTGGGAGTTCAGGGAAGAAAAATCTATAACACCCTCCTCAACCCAGAATTATAGGATGATGAGTTGGACTTAGATGTGTTTAGGATCACCATGTTGAAACTAGAATCCCACTTTGGGGACAAAGTTAATGTGGTACTTGAGCGGCACAAGTTATTTTCACAAGTACAGGGTAAGCAAGAATCTGTTACCAACTATGTAGCCGCCCTCCAGGGTCTTACGCAGTTATGTGAATTTGGAGACTTGAATGACTCCCTCATCAGGAACCAGCTGGTGTGGTGTACTCACAACTCTCGCATAAAGAAAAGTTGTTGGCCAAGAATCCATCATTGAGGGAAGCTATCGCCATGGCCCAATCTATCGAACACACGGCGAAATGCATCCTAGAAATAAATATACATAAAGAATCTGTCAGTGGGGTGAACAAAATTCAAAGTAGTGACCAGGAACAGTGCAGAGATGGAGAAGTTCTTACGATTAGGTCCAAGGAAGTACAAAATGAGAAGCCTATCAGTGTTACGGAGGGGTTGAAGTGTTTCAGGTGTGGGAGCAACAATCACCTGGCCAACAGCATTCATTGCACAGCACGCAATTCCACTTGCATTCAATGCAATAAGAAGGGCCACTTTGCTAGAGTGTGCAAAGAAGGAGAGATGAATCAGGTGAAGGTGGTGCACAATGAAGATGAATGTAACTCCAAGTTTGTGTTCTAGGGTGGGCTGGCGATCCTTATCCTAGCTTTGCCCAGTACCCGGGCTTCGCTGTTCTCCTTATACCTTGAACCCTTCCCCTGCAGGCCGGTGCATGGGCACTGGGGAAGTGTGGGCCTGACGCATCAACATTAGTGATTCTAGTATATGCAAGTAAATTTTGCTAGCCTTTCTTTTCCACAGGTATGAAAGGGTAAGGTTGTATGACGAGCAGTATCTATTGTTTTCCCTTTCAGGTTCTTGCAGTGAGCCGCTTAGTTGTGCAGTCTACTAGTGCACTTTTGCAAAACCCTGTTACAGGCTCAACCTTATTTGCATCCCTACTTGTTGTCCTTCCACAGGTCCCTTGGACTTTCCCGTCTTTCCCCCCGCCCTCCCTGTTCCTGTACGTCCTAGGGTCTCTGCCTTTACCTTGGGATGCCTGGCCCCTGGGTTACCCCTGCTCCCCCTTCTTCCCCCGGTTCCGTGGTGTCCCCCCCCTCTGTTTCCATCGTGGTTCCCCTTCATTAGCCAAGGGAGATGTGTTGTAATCTACTTACACTTTCTTGTAAAAATAGTGGTACATTCTGCACACCCCCCTGTACCCTCACCTGGTGGTGTGTTCCACTGGAGTCTGCTTTGGAATGTTCAGATCCTTCAGGCAGTCTGGAGAGTGGGTGACAGAATAAAGACTACTACTACTCACTTCCGCCTCAAGAGTCTTCTTTACAGCAGAATTTCTACTTCACAACACTATATCAAAATAAGCGTCTGTCAGTGCCACGTTTGGAGCCAAAGTTTGGTGCTATGCCCTGGCGGTATCTTTACAGACAGTATTTATTTACACAATTTTTTCTAGACTATTAGGACTCCCGAGATCCATTACATGCCTGACTACACATGGCGAAATGAGGCTAGGTTTCCTGGAAGACCTGGTGGGGCTAGCTCCTATTACGCTGTGGGTTAAAATATGGTGGTCTCAGAATTTGAAATTCATGCATGATATTGTTGAAGATTGTCTGAAACAAAGCAATGCACAGGCCATATCATGAATAAGGTATGTTAAATCATCCTTGCAAGATCTCAGGTTGGCAAACCTGTGGGTAAACACAGATAACATTAGGACTTTTTTGCAGGGAGCAGATTAAGTTTTTAGATGGTAAAGAAAAGATAAGATTGGAAAAAGCTATTGATATGATATCAGTTAAAATGTATATATATATATCTTTCGATGTGCAATGGCATTGAGCCCTGTCTTTTGTGGATCAAAACTCCTCTACATAGATTTTCCCTCTCACACACTAATATGATTCATTATCTAGGGATTTTCCGGGTCACAGGATCTTGGTTTGCTTCCTTGCCACCCTGCCCCTGTGACGAGACCTTCAGACAAACTACTGAGCACTTCATAATATTTTTTTAACTGTAGGCAGTCTACAGATCTCGATTTCTATGGCAAATTCTTAAAGGGAGATTTTTTCATTCGCACAATCAGTGCCTGATTTTCTTGGAGTGCCTTGAGTCTCCAGCGATTTGTTTTGCTTCTTAACTTTTGTTATTTATGCCTTGAGTCTAAGAGAAAGTATACATCATGAATTTAAATTGCCGATGTTATTGTGCATGATTTGTTTTTTATCTGATATTTAATTGTATCTTTTCTGGATTTTTACTACACATTGCTGTATATAATTTGTTTACCTTATGAACTGTTATGGTTGCACATCTGACCGAATAAATATTTATTAATTTGGATTGACTTCAACCCTTTTTTTCAGGGAATGCAGAAATGTAAGTCTACACGTTGGAGTGAATTTACACTTGTAAATAGCGAATAGCCAAAAGTAGTTACTCAAATTGGCAAAAGAAAAATTACACGTATAAATTAGTCACAAGCATAAGTTACTTTTGAAAATAGTCCCATAAGTATACATTTTTGTAGGTGCCCCCATATGCTTTAGTTGAAGTTTTAGCAGCATCCTAGTATTGCTGGGTGTACGTAAACTTTTAGGATAGTAAAAATAATACCTGTTAAGAATGTATTATAGGTTGCAGTTTGTGTTTTTGGAAGCTGTGCATATGTTAGGATGATGTTTGTGTTATGATATTGGCCATGGGTAATTTATATTTGTTTCGGTGGTGGTGGGCATAATTTAAATGTGCTGTCCATCATCTACGTGTTTCACTGTGTTAGGATTAGTAGCAATAATAGGTTGATGTAAAATACATAGAAAATTATTCTTTTGAAATTATTTTCTTTGTCATGCAGTAAGAAGCCATGGTTAGTATGTTTTGTTTTTAAATTTGGAGAATTTAGATTTCCTCATAAATTCTAGGTTCCCTTGGTTTTTCTCTGTGATTCTTCATGTTCTAATTATTAATCTTATTTGATTTTCTACAGCAGGGAGTTGGCTAGTCAATTCTTCAGGCACTAAGGTAATTCGATTTAAGTACTGTAGGTTGTACCTAACTTGAATTTCAGTGGCGTTTGGATGGTAATTGTGTTCCATTGCACCTTAAAAAATATCTTCTTTGGTGGTGGCTCTGCCATAGCAAACAAAAGAATAATATTTAGCACATGCCCAATATTTCATTGGAAGTACCTTCTATGATATAGTTGTATCTCCTAAAACCTAATAGTAGATTCCCATTTTATGTTTATGTATGGTGCAGTTTCTGACATTGGATTGCACAATTATTATTATTTTTTTGGTGTTATATGCATTACATTTTTTTGTTGCATTTTTGCAACCTAGTTTACACTCTGTACTTACTTTCCAACATTTCATCTTTTTGGGGGCAGGTTGATTTTGTTTTCTTTGGAGGGCTGTTCGTTCTTCTTTTTGTTCGGTTATTTTTAATTTTCTGTCAAGAAAGAGAACACCTTCGGTTATGTGTAAATAATTTTTTTATTTTACCTATTACATAATTAAAAATGGTTTGTTTTTTATTACTTTTAGTGATTACGTTTTATTTTATTTAGTAATTCCTACATTTATTTTTGCCTTTATTGTATTTTCATTTTGCAATTGCGTCCAAGCCTAATTTTCTTTGTATTTTGTGTGATGTTTTTGTAAAAGCTTAGTACCTCTTTTTATGGTGATGTAATACTTTTTTAAATATTTACTTGTTTAACTTATTTAATATTTATTATTAACTAGCTTACCAGTCGCGTGTTGCTGTGATCTCCTTGGAAAGGAAATTCCAGGAAACTCGTTATGATAACATTCAATTTACATTGTGTAATTTTTATTGAAACTTATTCAGGTTTAAAGTCTTTATTTCGATATCAAAATCATAAAAGACAATATTAAAACACATTTCATTATAATTACATTATTTTAAAAAACACTAACGCCATTGTTTAAAAGGGTTATTAAACATACAGAAATACAAGACAAACCTGACCATAGCATATTAAAATTTGTGAAACAAACCAAAAATGCAGGAAACATACCTCAGACTATATACAGTATTACAAAATTAGTTAGGGGTAATGTAAATGATCCTTTGTAAGGATTTATAAAGCCCTAATATGTTGTCTACTTCTTGCCCTAATGGCCCAGGCCCACCCTAAGAATTTGGCTACACTCACCACGATCATCTCTGAGGTATTGGTTTTTAAAACCTGAATAGCCTCCGAGGACCTTCTGAAAGGGAGGTGCTGAAACAGAGGTTTTAGCCATTTGGTACGGGGCACTGAATAGATCGGGCAGGCGAACAGGAAATGGCCCTCTGTTTCTTTATAGCTTGTACAACAACTACAAAATTCGGTTGTTCCGTTAGCCCATTTTTTTGTAAAGGAGTTCAAGGGCAGTGATCCTACCCGAAACTGATGGTAAAGCTTCTTGTCCAGCTGTTTCGTAATAATGTCCCAGTAGATCTCACGGGAGGGATCCAACTTAATAGTCAGGAATCTCCCCGTGAGACCAACAGAGCTGGAGGCAGTTATTAATGATAAGCGGGCCGAGGCCCAGTACAGTGCCTTGAAATCCTGTTTGGATGGGAAAGCATTAGTGCTAGGGGAAATCCACAAATGTTCTAAACCCATTTCAATCAAGATGGTTTTTACGCTTTATAGCCAGGGGATTCTCCCCGATCCCCCAATTGACCTAACTTCGGCCAGTTCCCTAGCAAAAAGGATAAGGTCAGGGGATGTCCATAAACGCCTCCAGAAGGCCACCAGTCTAAATCTAGCCATCTCATTGATAGGGTTACATCCCATGTCCAAACACAGGGGTATAGAAGGTGAAGATTGGGGTAGCCCAATCAAGCCCCTTAAGAACTTACACTGGGTTCTGAATAGGCTGGAGAGATCAATATGGCCCCAGAGATCAGCACCATATAAAATTGCGGTGTTGATCTTGGTGTCATAAATTTTTAACGCTGGGGAAACCCGTTTGGTAATTGATCTCCTTTGCTCACTCAGAAGACAACCAGTGAGTCGGGCAAACTTGAGCTGTTGGGCACTGACCTGATCTTTCCAACCCACTTATTCATTTTAATAAGGAAAACATTTCAAAGTGTTGTTTTAATTTTATTTAATTATTCGAGTGCTTGTGGATACACGATTTTTTGTTTTTCCGTCTGGTGCGTACATCAGTATTCGAAAGATTATGAGGGCCCTGGGGGTCGATATTATTCAAGTAGATAATATGTCATAGAGGTTCTTCAACATCTATGACATACTGAACTGAACTGGTTGATTAATCTGAGGAAGGTATGATTTGAAGAATCTGGAGTTAACCTTTACTCCTTCCACATGGCATTGAAGTAGGTGCATTAATTTGGTTCCCTGCCAAAAAGGAATTGCTTAGAAAAACTGTTGTGGGTCAACAGAACTACCATCGATCTATTTTGCTTACACTTTGTCTGCTTTCTCTATAAGTCCACACACCCCTGCTTGGGATAAAACATTTTCCAGGGGCCATTGTAATGACATGTTTTATGGCAACTCAAGCCTAACTCTTCTCCTAAATCTGATCACATTCTTTGATCCATGCATGGCATGCCGCTCCCAGACGGGGAAAATCAATCAATATTCCCAAGTGGCTGGGACAAATTTCACTGAGAATCAGAAATGTTGAGTTTATATTATTCAAAAACAAAACTCCACTTTGGGCGGTTGCTTCTAAACATGAACATGTATTTATTGATTTGTCATGCTGGTATAGCCTTGTCAACAAGAGTATTTATAGTGAAATAAAAACACAATTACAGCGGGAAGCTCAGAATACTACAGATGGATTGTCATGGTGCTAGCAAGGATGGGGCTTCCATTTTCCGTGAAGTTTTATGGCCTACTCTAAATGAAGCCTGAAGTTTGTTACAATATTGTCATCTGAATTAAATTAGGGGTGTGCAAAATTCACATATTCTGCTTTTGTTTAATTATATAAAGTTTTGGAAACATTATGCAAAAATAAGTGAAACACAAATTCATTATTTTGCTCAATATTTTAATGAGCTATATGTTCTGATGTAAATTTTTAGCACAAGGATCAATCAATCAGAACATTTGTAGAGTGCACTACTTACCCATGAGGGTCTCAAGGCGCTGGGAGGGGGCGGGGGGGCCTCTACCGCTCGAATAGCCAGGTCTTGAGGAGTTTTCTGAAGGTTAGCAGGTCCTGGGTCTGCCACAGGAGGATGGGGAGGGTGTTCCAGGTCTTGGTCCAGGAGAGCAAGGGGTCGGTGCGGATGGTGGCCGTGGGGGCTGAGGTCTCAGTGGTTGTCGGGGAGGTTGTGACGTTGAAGCTGTCGTGGATGTCTGTGATCCTGCGGTGGAAGAAGTTGGCAAGGGAGTCGCACAGGTCTTGCGAAGGTGGGATGTCGTTGGTGTTGGAGCTGGGTTTGGAGAGTTCCTTCACGATGTTGAAGAGCTCTTTGGTGTTGTGTGCATTGTTGTCTAGGCGGTCTTTGAAGGAGGCTCTTTTGGCGATCTGATGAGTTGATGGGGTCTGCGGGTGGCGCTCTTGTGGGCTGCGTGGCTGTCCGGTGTCTGTTCGCGGTGTCATTTCTTCTCTAGCTTACGGCAGGTTTGCTTGGAGGCCTGGATGTCTTCCGTGAACCAGTTGGCTTTCTTGCTGGTGTGTCTGTTAGAGGGTTTCTTGATCTGGGTGAGGGTGTTGGCACAGTCATCGATCCATTTTCTGAGGTTGCGGGCGGCGGTGTTGGGGTCAGTAGGGTTGGCGGGTGGGCTCCGGGTGAGGGTGTTGGTTAGCTGGTCTTCGGTGACTTTCCTCCTGCAGTGGCAGGGGATCTGTTGGGTGCGGTGGTGTGTGGTGGGTTTCCGGAAGGTGAAGTGGATGCAGCTATGGTTGGTCCAGTGGAGTTCGGTGGTGTGGTTGAAGGAGACGTGGGAGCTTGCGGAGAAGATGGGGTCAAGTGAGGGGCCGGCGGAGTGGAGGGTGTGGTGAAGAGTTGTCTGAGTCCGAGGTTGGCGAGGTTGGCAATCAAGGTGGTGGAGTTGCAGTCGTTGTTGTTCTCGAAGTTAAGGTCCCCGAGAAGGATGTAGTCTGTGGAGGCGAGGGCATGTGTACTGATGAAGTCGGCGATGGAGTCGCTGAACTGTGGTTGGGGTGCTTGTGGTATGTTCTTATTTGCATGTTGAATTTGGTATTTTGCTGCAAATGTTTACAGCGAATGGCACACAATTAGACAAAGTGACTTAATGGCATTATTTTGGAAATTTTGAGTAACAAGCATAAAGCAAAATTCCTGATGTTACGTGAATTGTACGTCTTAATTCTAATTTCAGCCAGACCTAATTACAATCCTGGCTCCACCAGTCGACAAATTGCTTTAATTCCCTAAATTCTTATTTCCCCATCTACCAAATTCATGTTTGCTATAACTGGGCTGAATTGTGTGCATAAAAGTATAATAAATAAATGAAAAGCAGATAATAAAGCTGTTGTGTCCTAAACCCTAACCCCCTTCATGTGGCTCCTTAAGGTGCTTAGTGGGTTTGTGCATCTAGTCACATTCTTTATTTTATACTGATGCTAACCAGACACTAGATAAACTCTAAGTGGCGTATTTGAACAACAAACTTTGGGTGAGGTGCCTAGATAGCTTCTGAGCACCCCAGTAGGATATATTGTAACCCTGGGCGAAGAACTACGCTCCGCTCGCGGAGCTTGCGGAGTTTCGGCAACTCCGCGTTCTACGGAGAACGCGAAGCTGTCGATTACTCCGCGATCCGGTGCGTAGCGTAGTTCTCGTGCGCTGAATAACATTATCGCGTGCGCGGCAATGGCTTACCTTCGTTCTGCGTTCGTTTTTTCCTGGTCGCGTGTGCCACCATGTTTGGAAACACTCTCGCACAATCCCGTGCGACTGTGCGAACGCGATAACGTCATTTGGATGCGCGATAGCGTCATAAGGATGCGCGAGGATGCTTGTTGGTAAGATCGAGTTGCCGAACACACAGAAACTGCATTCTTGCACAGAATAACTCGCGAGCATGTTAAAACCATAATAAATTACCATTTTGGTTAGGAAAAAAAAGCAAAAAAAACTTAAAGTTGTACCTTTGGCTTTATTTTTAGGGGGGAAGGAGCCCTCTTTTTGTTTCTACTCTTGTTTTGAAGAGTAAGGAGGAAGGAGGAAGGGCTCTTGAGTTTACAACTTCCTGTTCCTGTCCACCAGGCTCCTCCCAGTGCTTTGTCCATGTGGTGCTCACTTTCCTTTGGATTTTGAGCTGGAAGGATCACTTTCTGTGTGTGTTGGCTGCATTACTGATTTATCTTGGATTTATTGAGGACTTTTGGATTTGAAATTCTCTTTTTCAAGTAAGTTTGTGTAATGTATGAGTGAGTATGATGTGGACTTGTGCTTGTTTGATTAGAGTTTTTTTTAAACTACAGTATTCAATCCTGGAATTAAATTATTGATGGAGGCCTGTACTTTTATGAGGTCCCAACTTGTATTTTTTTTTAACTTGCATCCAGGCTACATAGAGAGGTACCCATGGGTCCAATCATGTTTCTGTAGTCTGTGTTTAAATTTGTATTCCACTTTGTAAACAAACATCATGGATGGCATTGGATTATGTTCATTATGCAATAGCAATGTCTGTTGTGGAATTTCTGTTTGTGGAATTTAAAATGTTTTTATTTTTTAAGCCAATAGCTGACCCTAGTACTCCATGTAGTTAGTGTGTAGGCATGCTTGAGTTCATTGTATTAACTTTCTGTGGTTGGCCTGGCCATGTGTTGGCGGCCATTTTATGTTTCCAGCCACTTTGCTCTTGCCATAGGCCTCCAACCTTGTGGCCTACTCTGGCAGTAGGCCAGGGGTACTACTCATAGGGTCATGAAAGTTAATCAACTGTTTTTGTGGTGTACCCTTAATGTGAAAATCATGGATGGCTTGGATTGATGTAGAAAATCTTATTTTTATGTGTGGGGTATTTCAGGTTTTGGGTGTGTTTAAATACTCTGTCAATTTCTGCCATTAGATAACCCTAGGAATACAGCTTGGGTAGTTTTGGTAACTTCGCACAGTGTGAGAACGTGACCTTACATTTTTTGTCTTGTTCGCGCACTCAATGTACTTGCTCGGGAACGCGAAAACGAAGTTTTATTCCATTCGCGCTGCCGAACATGCCGAAAATGTTTAATGTGTTTCTTGTGCTACAAAAAGTCCTCATTTATGTTATGTTGTCATTTGGTTGTAGTTTTCTCTTTTTGGAGCATGGACCACTTCCATTTTCTGTCCTCTATGTAACAATTTCTTGTTTTTGGGTGGGGTGACCAATTTGGGCGGTGGTGTGGTGTGTCCATTTTGTGAAGCGAAGCATTGTCCCTTTGCCATAGGCATTATTGTCTGTCTTCTCTTTCTTGTCATGTTGTTGTTGGTGGCCAGGCCATGTGGTGGCGGCCATTTTGTGTATGCTTCCTTTGTGATTTTGCCATGTTGTTGTTGGTGGCCAGGCCATGTGGTGGAGGCCATTTTGTGTATACATCCTTTGTGATTTTGCCATGTTGTTGTTGGTGGCCAGGCCCTATGGTGGCGGCCATTTTGTGTGTCCTTCCTTTGTGCTTTTGCCATAGGCATCCAAGGTTTTTGACTATTGTATTGTGGCAGTAGGGCAGAGTTACTACTACTCATAGCCATAGGTGCATTAAAGTTAATCAACTCTTGACACGCGACATTACATTTTTTGTCTTGTTCGCGCGCTCAATGTACTTGCTCGGGAACGCGAAAATGTCGTTTTCTTCTATTCGCGCTGCCGAACACGCCGATTTAGCATTCTCGCGGACAATATGTCCCGAGTTGCATAAAAGTTTCTCGAAAATGTTGCAGGTGTTTCTTGTGCACCCAAAAAAACAGAAGTTGTCATTTGGTTGTAGTTTTTGGAGCCTGGAACAATTCCTGTGTCTGTCTTCTTGTTTGTGGGTGGGCTGACCACGTGGGCAGCGGTGCGGCTACTTTGTGAAACAAAACAAAGCATTGTCCCTTTCCCATAGGCATTTATTGTCTGTCTTCTTTTTTCTCTTGCTTTTCATGTTGCTGGTGGTGGCTAGGCCATGTGGTGGCGGCCATTTTGTAGGTACTTCCTTTGTGCATTTATCATTGGTCTCCCAGCTTTTGGTCTGATCTGACAGTAGGCCAGGAGTCCCAGAGGTAGTAGTTAGCGGGGGTGCTGCCTTTATGTAGCTGTTTTAATTCGGTGTATGGAATTAACATCATTAGGGCATGTGTGTGTATGGCATTGCATTCCAAAATGTGTTGTCTGGGCAGGGGTTTGTTTGTATGTGTTTTTGCGGTGTTAGGTTTACAACCTCTGTCTTAGCCATGGGGTATTTTATTCCTTGCATTAACCTGTCATGTGCAGCAGGCATCCTCCTTTTTCTGTCCATATTGGTATATATAGGCCTGCTTGACTTTATTGGTTCTTTCTGGACTTCATGTGGCTTTGAGCTGTGGTGCTGGACTGGTATTATTAGTCTTCTGTTTTGTCTTTTATACATTGGCCTGTGTGTCTTTCAATTGTTCATGTTGCCTTACTGCTTGTTTGACTGATGTTGTTCTGCCTTCTTTACTTGTAGGTGCACAAAAAAAGACTGAGGAGGTGCTGGTTGTTTTTTCATCCATCGCTCGTTCTACTGCCAGACGGACGTCCTTCAGTTGTACGCCACGTGTGGTGTGTGACTCATCTGACCAGACATCTCTGCAATTTGTGCTGCTGTGAGCTGACTGACATCAGAAGAAGATGGGCCCTAAGAAAGCTACCAGGTCCTCCACCACGAAGAAAGTTGCTGAGAAGAAGGAACAGAAGAAGGAAGTGTCACTTAAGTCTGGTATGGACCCCAAAACCTTTTTTGGGACCCCAAAAGGTACGCCTGCAGCAGCTGTGTCTGGGGTGCAAGCTGGGACCAGCACATCCGCATTAGTGGGGGCAAGCCAGCATCCCAGGGCCAAGCACATGATGAGGGTCGAAGAGGAAGCCAGCCTTCTGTTTGCGAGCAGTGATACTGAGCCTGAACTAAACGTATCGCTGTCTCAAAGTAGTTCACAATCGACACAAGATGGAAGTGCTCAACAACCACCGCCAGCAGTAGATGTTCAACAACCACAACCACCGCCCGCAATAGGAGTTGTTCACCCACAACCACTTCCCGCAACAGTTGTTGAACAACCACAACCACCGCCCGCAACATTTGTTGTTGAAGAACCCCAGCCCGCAATAGTACTTCCTCAAGAACAACAACCACCATCTCCGCACGCATTAGTAGTAGTTGTTCCTCCCGAAGTCGGGGCAGTTCAGGAAGTAGAGCCTCCTTCCGAGCAAGAAGAAGAGGAAGACACTTCTGGAGGTGATCTATTTCCTTTGAATTCACCAAGGGAAAGGAGGGTTAGTGCATCGAGTTCTTCGTCAAGCATCCCTTCCGATGACCTTGATACGGATTGGCAGCCACAACTATCTGCGCATTCAAAGGAGAGACATCCCAAGAAGACCAGGCTAGGAAAAAGGAAGTTTCCAGGCAGCCTTGAACTTATGGAGGTCGATGTAGGTGAGCAGGATACTGCTGGTGATAAAGACGGGTCTGACACTGTCATCATCACAAGCGTTATTCCTGGTGCAGAGGATGTAGAGACCAACATTTTCACCCTATCCAGAAATGCTGCAATTGGTGATGAGCAGGTACCACGCATAACTCCTACACACTCAACACCCAAAGTAACACCAGCTCCCATTTTTTCATCAGCGAAGGCCCGGCAGCATCCGACATCCAGCAGAAGCGCCACTTCAACAGAAGGAGGTAGTGGCAGTACTAGGACTGAGCTGTCACATAGTGAAATTCCACAATCCTCCAGTCCATCCGGCATTGGCAGTGGGTCCTCCTCTTCCTATGGCAGGAGACAAAAGTTTACCTCCCCGGTGTGGGACTTCTTTACGGTTCACCCAGTTCAGGAGAACATTGCTGTATGCACCATTTGTCATGTCAATGTTAGTCGTGGTAAGCTTGGTACAAACTATGGTACTGGAGGCCAAACGACCCATTTGAAAAAAACACACTTGATCACGTGGGAGAACCACCTTGCAAGCTTAAAAAATGTTAGCACTGGTGTTGGTGGGAATACAGTGGTACAAGGTCCACTCATGGTTGACCAGGAGGTAGAAGAAGAGGGAGACGATGACCTTCTATCTAGGAGTGGTACACAAAGGACCCCTGTCGCCAGCACTGGAGTGGTAAAGTCCACATCCTCCGCATCAGCAACTTCTCAGTGGCACCAGAGTCAGCTGGAAACACCAAGGAGTGCAAAGTCTGCGATGCAAGGTGGTCCGTCTAGCATAACTCAAAGACATGCAAAGCAGCTTACCATTCCTAGCATGTTAAGGCAGGAGGGAAAGTACGAGCGGAACCACCCAGTAGCACGTTTGTACAATGCCAAACTTGCGAAAATGTTAGCACTGGACCTTCTCCCATTTTCATTTGTTGAGGCTGTTGGATTTCTGGAATTAGTGGCAACCCTCTGCCCAAAATGGAACGTTCCCAGTCGCTACTATTTTGCCCGAGTTGCTGTTCCAGCACTACACCACGACGTGCTGGAATTGATTGGGAAAGCCTTACAACAGAGTGTTGTCCATTGTATCCCCTGACAACAGACATGTGGAGCAGTTGCGATGCTACAGATTTCATGTGCATCACCGCACACTGGATCTCTTTTGCAGGTGTTAAAGACAAGTTAACTTCAGGCCTCCGTGACGTTGCTGGAATTTTTAATGATACGCGCAGACATGCAACTATAGCCATGTTTGGTATGGACAAAAGTCATACTGCTGAAAACATTTTGTCTGACTTTAACACCAAGGTCTTTGAATGGCTGAAACCAAGAGGCCTTAAGATTGGTTTTGTTGCCACCGACAATGGCAGTAATGTAGTGAAGGCAATGAGAGAAGGACATTATTTCAGGGTACCCTGTTTGGCACACTGCATTAACTTAGTCGTGCAAGACTTTCTGAAAACTGAAGCCAAAGTCAGCAACATACTGGCCATCTGCAGAAGAATATGCACGCACTTTAACCATTCTTTTAAAGGACGGAAGCTGCTACGGGTCATTCAGCATGAGCATAGGTTGCCAGTCAAAGCACTGATCCAGGAGGTCCCAACACGTTGGAACTCAACTTATTTCATGCTTGAGCGTCTCTTCGAGCAGTACATCCCACTGAATGCTTATGTCATGTCAAGAAGATTAGGGGATCCTACTGTTAATCTTAAAGCCCTGACCATTGAGATGTGGCAGTGGGACCTCATTAAATGCATCACAGAGATGCTACAACCCTTTGAGGTCTTCACACGTGCAGTTAGCAGGGAGGACTGTACTATGGGCCAAGCCATCCCATTGTTGTACATGCTTGAGCAACAGGTGAAGGAGGTCTGTCAAACATACGAAGGTGACGAACAAAAAGTTGATGCATATACCTTGGCCAAGGGCTTAACCAACCGCTTGTGTGCAAACGTAAGGCTCAACAATATTGTGTCAGGTGAACATTACATAACTGCAACAATCTTGGATCCACGGTACAAATTATTTGTCAGCAGTAGCGCAGTAATTCCTTTTTCAGATGAGGATGTTGACAAGTACAAAACTTCCATAGCTGCGGAAGCTAATGAGTTAGAAACTGAACGGCTGTTACTTAAAGGCCTGCCACTGCCAGCCCAGGCCAGTCCAAGTACTCCTGACGCAAGTTCTTCACAGCATGAGAGCAGTGCGTCTGCTTTCCAGCAGGCACCAACAGTACCAAAAGCAGCACCTACACGATCTGATTCAGCAGACCCAACCAAAAGCATAACTGCTTTTTTTCTACAGAAAGGGATGGGTAAATCCGTTGCTGTTGCAAAGGGAAAAGAGGACCAGCAAAGCCGAGCCCCAATGAACATTGAGCGGATGGTTCAGGCCTATCTGGATGACACAACAGAGGTGTTCATGGAGCAAAGCCCATTGGTCTATTGGTATGAAAGAAGGAGACAGTGGCCAGTGCTGAGCAGGCTGGCGATAAAGTATCTGGCTTGTCCTGTAGCCAGTGTCTCTTCTGAGCGGGTTTTCAGTGCTGCTGGTGCCATTGTCACATCGAAAAGGACTAGTCTCTCCCCCAAAAGCGTGGAGCGGCTGACAATGATAAAAATGAATCAACGCTTCATACCACCAGACTATCAAGTACGTGAATCAGCGCCGGATGAAGAAAGCGAGTCCGAAGACCTCCTCACTACTGGGTTACATGACCTACTTCTGTCTGAACGCACAGAGTTTGAGGACGAGCTCCTCTTCCCTGACAACTAGGCTTTTAAATTGTTACTTTCTCCCTTCCTTTATTTGTGTTATTTTCTTATTAACAATGGCTTTCTGGTGCTAAACTGCAAATAAAAAAAAACCACAACCTAATCCATCCCCACAACTGATTCTTTTTATGTACCTACTGGAGTTGCACGACTGCTTTTATTTTCACTGTATCTTTTTATTTACCTACTGGAGTTGCACGCCTGTGCATTTGTTGACTGCAGCACTCCTCAGAGTCTTGCTCCATCTTCTTGCCTCCCACTCAAGTCAATACAATTCCATCTTGCCAGCCATACATTGGATGTTGTATGTAGATGGAGTATAGTACAATAATGTAGCCTCTAACAGTCCCTCCATAACAAGTGAGCCGTACAGTCATGACTACATCCATCCTCTATATCATTTGAAATCTGCAACTCATCACTGTCTTACTCTTAAGGCTACCACCTCTGTCTGCAGGCATTCATAGAGACTCTTCAGTGTCAATACTTGAGCAGGCATCCACAACTGAAGTCAACTTGATGTTCTTTTTTTAAAAGGCTCGGCAGCATCTGTGATCAATCATCTGATAGTGAAAGACAAGAGCAAGACAGGTATATTAAATGAATGATGCAATGCATTGCATAGGATGTTTAGCGGACTCTGAGCAAATGTGCATGGAATTAAAGTATACTAGTAAGTTCAGACTCACGTGATGGGAAATTTTCCCATGTTATTTAATAATATAAATTATTTATGCACTTGTGATCCTACTACTACAGGTGCAGTCAGTACTTAATTTATCGTTCGTAGTCACTCACTACAGAGTAGACTGAGTTGATGGTGCTGTTGGACTAGACGTGCCAGACCTGTTAATGATGGTGACCCCACACATATCATTGCACGCTGCACAACGTACATTATTTGGTGAAACAGTCCCCCCTCCACCCCCCCAACAAACACAAATGAACTTCAAATGTTTTCTTGTGAAAATATCTTTGTCTGATTTTTATTTTAACATAACGATGATAGAAAAATAAAGTATATAACAAATGTAACCCCCAGGCCCAGAGCTGTCCCTACCCTCCCCTAACCCCAACCAAATTTCAACGTTAAATGTACACCCCAACACCCACATCCCACCCACCAACAAAAGGATTTAAAAAGGGGCAAAAAACAGGGTCCATTTCAAAGCCGGCGGGCTTTCAGGTGTTTGTCCACCATGATCTTTACACGCTCCTCTATACCGTCCTCCAGCTTCTTCCGCTCCTCCTCAAACTTAGTCGCTACCCGGCGGAGAATCTTCTCTTGGAATTCCCGGCACCTACATTTGCACGCATGTTGTTGTGTTGGGGGGGCCGCCGAAGATGTAACAACTCGGCGGCGGGCGGCTGCCTGACCACGGCGACGTAGTCCTGCAGGCTTGGGGGCCGGGGCATTGGAAGAGGCAGCAGCTGCTGCCGCCGCCTCCTCCTCCTCCTCCTCGGCCTGATCCACCAGCCGGCGGTAGGCCTCTACGATAGCCTGCAGTTTCCGCTGCCGGGCCCGGACTGCCAACTCCTTCCTTGTTGGTTTTTTGGAAGGAGTAACTATAAAGAAAGAAACAGAATTGTTGTAATCCAAAATCCCCGCAAATCAAGAACACAACATTGATTCAATACATAGTGGGCGGCACAGTAGCACTAGCAAGCAAGCTGAGTACAAAAAATTGTGTTGCATCTATCTTGAACATTCTACAGCCTCTATTAATTTATTGGACTTTTTGGCACGGCATTATGCCTGCCCTATTAGCATGGGTTTACTTCAACGGTCAGACACATTAGAACGAACACCTGTCTTTTTCATATCTCATTTTATATTATATACTCTGATTCAGGGAAGGCGGGAACAGTCTCAAACTAACATTAATTAACAGGGGGCAGCTAGTAGTACATGTCTAGTAGAGACTATCATTCTTTATATCGCGCAACAAACCTTATTTGGTTTGTGTTTCACCAGCAACGACCCATGCACCCAGTCGTCCCCTCCTTCCCTTGCCTTTGGGTTTGCCCAAAACACCGCTGCTGCTGAGACTATCCACTAACCACCGGTATTGAGTGTGTCTCCCAACCACGCTGCCAGCTGTGTTTTCCCCTTTACATGCTTTAACAACAACCCATGCATCCGACTGCTATCAGCCACTTGCATAACTGTAGTGGTAAGGCTAAGCATGGTAATGACAAGTAAAGGTAACATCATATATTGTCCAGTAGAGTACAGTGACAAAGTTTTCCCCTCCCACCAACTAATGCAGATCACTATTGAATGTAACTTACCATCGCCCGCCGCTGTTGGCTCCCCCCCCACTGCTGCTGGTGTAGGTGTAGGTGCCTCTGTTCCTCCTGTCCCCGCCGGGATCGCTGAAGCTGCGCCGCTGTCCCCGTCGGCACTGGTGGATGGTAAGGGTTCTGCACCTATAAAAATAAGTACACCTTTTTAGATGGATGCACAGCCCCCTTTGTACTTGTTCACCAAGAATGGAGTTCTTCAAAACAGTTAAGTACAACGTACGTAATCAGTAGGAGTCCACATTGCATAGTACAGCAGAGTCACTACACATATTAGCATTCATTGTTATAGTATGGTACCCAAGCTCATCTCATCTGTCCTGCTACTCTAGTCCTTGGAAATTGGAAGTGAACTAGGTAACCTTTGTACATCAATGTATCCAGTTTTGCGCATGCTAACTCGCAGCTTGTTGCGCAGTACGAGAAGACGCTTTGAGGCAACACATCATTGTTCAATGCATACACCTGAAGAGGTGGGCAAATAAAAGGGCCCGTATTTAAGTTTTCTATGTGGATTGTGGAATAGAGTTTGCTTACAGGTTACAACTTCTTTTTAGCATGGCTGCATAAAAGTGGCATAAATGTATTTCATACTGTCTAACGTGCACCACTTTTGTCATAAATTTTCGGCAGATGAGAAGATTGCCTTCTACGAAGCGGACATTTCCATAGCTTACAAAAAAAGAGGAATATCTAACCAGTATACGTTAAATGTTGAGAGGTCTCCGATATTTGCCACATTTCCCTATTGTGCACTAGTAGCTGTACAAATGTTGATTACTTTATTCTGCCTTTTTTAACTCTGGATTTTTTCTGGTGGGCCCTTCGACGTATTTCACGGAACAACTTAAAAACATTGATGTTACTTACTTACTTACTTCTAACAAAATAAAGCTTTTGAAGTACCACTTTGACTCTGAAGTTTATTTTCAGTGTCTGTTGTCTTGTAGACTCACACGAGTGAGTGAGCAAAAGGGGGTTTCTTAGGTAACGGTTTGTGTACTAAAAGCATTCGGCATCTTGGTATTGGGGTTCAGAAGTGTGATAATTGAATAATTGACCAATGACTGAGGCCATATAGGTTGTCGTTCAGTGAATTGTGCGTTCCTCAGAGTTCTGTGACTGAGGTGTAAGTAAGGTCCAACCTGCCTATCAGTACCAACATCCAATTTTCTGGTGCATACATAGTTGTGTAATATGTATATGACTCCATAGAAGATAGAATACCCACAAGACTAGTAGTGGTATACTAACGTTTACAAAAATACTAGACAAACATCATTCTGGATGCATACTTGGTTGCTGTCAATTGCCAAAGCAGACACATTACAGAGGAAAAAACAAGCACTGTTGGACTTACTGGGGACAGCAGCAGGATCCTCAGTAGAGGAGCTCTGTGTCCGTGGTTGTTCACCCGCCGACTCGGTCCCTGCATTCTGCTTGCCCCTGGGTTCTGTGGTTCATGTAAAAAATAATAAACAAAGAGAAAAACATTGAGTGCTGTGAAACATAGACATCATTGCAAAAAACACTGCTAGAACATTAAAAGAAACAAACATTGATCTAACAAATGACTACTGCCTTGCAGGATTCACTGACTGTATACTTGTAGGAAACAAATCACATGTTCCATAAACATTCTGATTGCAGATTAATAAGTAACACAGAGGCAGTAACACCTGAACAACACCACCCATTCAAGAGATTCAAGAATGGGGTAATCAATTATCTGTGAGTAGTCATTTCTTTTTCATTTTTGCCAGCAAAATGACATAGATCATAAGGAGGAGACATGCAGAAATTTTGTGCATACACGAAATTGTACGTTCGTTGCATCATATTTTGTTCTGCTACTGACTGAATGCTACTGCTGCCAAGCCTACCACTCATTAAACAAACTACATCAGTCTATGGAGGCCTGAGGCAGGGGTGGCTCTAGGCTCATGGTGGTCCTCCTGGGCAGGGAGCGTAGGTAGGGGGCCCCAGAAGAGGAGGTCGGGGCGGAGGACGGAAGACAGTGAAGAGGGGGAGTCAGTCAGGGTGTTTGGAAGTGGAACAGAGCCGGAGGCAACAAATCCATGCCAGGGGCCGCAACGCAAATATGTATCCATCCTTAGAGTATTATTAAATTAAGGATATATATTGGTGCGGTGGCCCCTGAAGTTTGGTGGCCCTGTGCAGTTGCACAGCTTGCACATGCCTAGAGCCGGCCCTGGCTGAGGTAAGAGGAACAAAGTAACGTTAGCATTCATTGCCAGAGGAGGATTCGATTCATGCAGAAGAGCAGGCCGTGAAAAAAATGCTACAATATGCAAACTACGTACAATTATCCATCCACCGCTATTTCACTGACGGACAAAGGAAGGACAAGACTCTATTAATAGCACTAACTTCAGTTCTCTACAATAAAGAAAATCTCACATCAATAAACAGCAACAGCTAGCGCCAAGTTGAAACAACACGCAAGAGTCAGTGAAGAAGAACACTGTCATACAATTACAGTAGATATACCGGAATACATCTGAAATGTAACTAGGAGCAACAGTCATCGCGTTACTTATTCAGCCAATATTTACAAAGATACAATAACAATATTTATACTACTATATATATATACATATATATATATATATATATATATATATATATAAAACTATATATATATATATATATATATATATATATATATATATATATATACACACACTTTATTTTTGGGGTAGCCACTCACCAAGACCCACAACCTCGACACCAAGCAGGTCCAACAGGTCCTGCTCCCGCTCCAAAATATCGGCCCAGCGGTGGGACAGCTGATGGTGGGTACGCCGGATACCGGAGCAGCGGAAGACTGCACGGCGCACCTTCGCCCACCGCCGGAGACGCTCTTCAATGCGCTGGTAGCCGGAGCCGGGCCTGCCGCCTGCTGCCAAAGTCAAGGGGAGGTGGCGCTGGATAAAAAAGACCAGGGCAGCCACCTCCTCCTCCCCAAAAAGTTGGCGGGCCGTCACTCCTGCGGGGCGCATTCTGCCGCAAGGCAGCCGGGTTTTTTTCGGCACAGCCGCCTTGCCCTTTGAGCCGCCGATGCTGCTGGCACCCTTCACCATGGTTCTGGGTGGAGGGGAGAAGGAAAGTTGAAGACAAAAAGGTAGGGGAAGGAAGAAGCAAGGTAAAAGAAGGAAGTAATATAAAACAAGAGAAAAGTTGCAAAAAAAGTTGTAAAAGTAAAAATAAAATGAAAAATATAAACCTAGGCACAGAGAGAGATAGGTAAGAAGTAAAGAAAGTTTGAAAAAGTGAGTGAAAAGACCAGGATGGAAGAGATAGCAGTTAGATGCTAAAGTAGGCCCAAAACCATAGCCAGAGTGTGAAATCCAAGATGGCTCCGCCCGTCGCGACCGCCGGGGTAAGTTCGCGCGATATTTGACGCGATCACGCACTTTGGCAGTGCGAACGAGAAGATAAGTTCCCGAACATGTCTAACACAACGCGAACACGTTACTTGTGACCCGGAACAGGAAATAAGGGAACGCAAGCGGGCGGGACAAACCTCTTGAGTAACTTAGCGCGCTAGCTATCTCGAGCATGCAGGCAGCGCCCCGAATACGCGCACCGCGCTCCCGAAGACGAAAAACGGCGCGCGAACGGGTCTAGCAAGCAACTACGCATGTCCGCGGAGCTACGTGTAGCTCGCGGAGTGCAAGTGCGTCTTCGCGTAGCGTCGCGGAGTGCGGCTACGCGAACTACGCCCAGGGTTAATATATTGGCCTAGAGACCAGCTAGCTCAAGGTGCAACCATAAGTCCCCCTAACCTTACCAGGAAGTGACTGGTTTCTGGCAACCACTGAACATAATGACCCTGATCCCTCAGGGGTTGTGGTAACAGATCAGAACCTTTTTCTCAGTCACTTGTACTCAGAGAAATATACAGAGAACGCACAGTGGGATGTTTTAAACATATTTATTGAACCAATGTTATCTCTTTTATAAAATACATGTGCTTTGATAACCAGTAGGCAGAAGCAGATGAAAGTGATTACAAGCACCAAAAGAGTAAATAGTAGATATAGTTCTACCATGGTGCTAAAACAGTGCGTATTTACAGGCATATAAACAAGGCAGTAATCAGGCGTACTCCTACTGTGCAAACCCTACTCTGCGTATCCCTAGAGTGGGTGTAGGTGAAAAGCAAAGAATCCCCCCAAGGGATGAGCCAACCCCATTAGCTGCAGGGAAAGAATGTAGGAGCCTATCTTGGTCACAAACTGGACACCCCTCAGGAGATGTTAGACAGCCGCATGGTGAAGTCTCAGCATGCAGGGACCCTCGGTGTCAGCTGAAGAACCTCCTCTGCTAATCTTTTGGGATGCTCATTATTTATATTAGAAAGCATCCTAGTGATGTACGTATACATTAGCAATGTTATATATATGTAGATAGCTCTGTCGCCTCCTGGCTGATGATAGAACCACATTTGAACATCGTGCATAAAGAGGCCTTGTACATTGTTCTTGAGGTATCGTGATAATGTTTTGTGAAGCTAGATGTGTACAAAAAGTAGTTTCAAAGAAACTAATCCAACATTGTTGCACATGCAAATATGTGTAAAAGGTCACAGCAAAAATGTTATTGCATAAAAGTATGACAATGTAAGAAAATGTGCTGCTTTGTTACATGGCCCTAATCCGGGCACATAACACCCACTCCTCATACTAAAGGTCGATAAATAAAACGTAAAAGCCAGCAGGCCATAATGAAATAAAATTAAAAAGGTCTAAAACCACATTTACAATCATCTAAAAGCAAGCTTCCCTTTAAAATATTCATAAAAGCCCTAAAACATCATTATACTATTTGAAATCACAAGCACTCAGAAAGCCATTGTGCCTAGAAAAATAAGGCAACAATTGTTTTGATTCATTTTGTTTAAAAACAGGCCAAACGTTTCTGTAAGCGTATCGCATAGCCGGTATCCAGTTCACTAGGATCCAAAGCATCCCAGGGTGGCTCGAAGAATGTATTCATCAGCAATGAAATACGCAGGGGACAACAATACCCCTGGGCCTTTAGGGGGTCCTTCAGTACTTCAATATCCAGTGGTGAAACCGATTGTGATCCGAGGCATTGATCCAATACTCATTCATGGCTGCAAAGCAGGCAATGGAATACAGGTTGTATGCAGTGAAGCCAAACAGGCATGAAGGACAAGACCCAGTGCTCATTCAGTTCTTGAAGCTGAAGTGTGCCGAAGCAGAGTATCATGTGCTCATGGCATAGTAGCACAACCAGTGCTGTGTCCATTCCAAGGTGAACTGGGACATCCATGGCAGAGCAGAACAATTTAAATCAGGATTCCCGCTACAGGTAGCAGGACAAGCGGTAGACCTCCAAAAATGCTTCCCAAAACGGAGTGTATGAAAGATGGAATAACCTGGAAAATCGTCTAAAAGGTGCTGACCAGTGCAGAGCAAATAGAGGAAATAAAAAGTGCACTATTCCCTTCATATCAGACATATTAAAGATACAGTGGACAAGCTCCTCAAAATACAGCAGGAAGTTAGTATGGAGTAGCATCTGTATCTCGGACGAGGACCTTGCAACCCAGAGATCAAACGTTTCTCTGGCTGATGTTAAGGCCACATATTTTTGAAAAAGCACGGCTTTCAGTTTGCTCAGAGAACCAAAGCGTATGTTGGAAACATTTATCGAAGGCCATAGCGTTGCCTTCTAACTGTTCGGGCAGGTGGAAACAGTACTTGTGACCAACGAGTGACTATGGAATTAACCGTTACCAGATAAGAGATGGCGGGTTCCATTCCACAGCAACCTTGATCATTCAGCATCAAATAGCTCCCATTTGAGAGCAGCTTTAAAACCGGATGAATTGCGTCAGCTGGAGAACCATTCAGATAACAGGACAAGTTTGCAACTGAAGCATTACATGCTTCAACAAGTGAAATGCCCTTGCAAACTAAGGACTTGCTGGAAGCATTCTCACAATCAGAACCACTAAGGAAAATATCTGTATCCCAATTCCTGCATCTGAACCGGAATGGTAATTCACAGTATTCATGCACATAACCTTTACCTAGTGCTTCATATCTGCCTACTTGGTGGTATTGTAGACAATATTGAAATTGGAAAGTCTTGACCGGTAGGGTGGTGTAACCATGGATATCCAGTCTGTGGTTGGTGTCTCAGCCAGGTTGAAAGGTAATTGGTTAAATTTTTCAATGTGCAACAGGGTATATTTTGCATCTATTTGTTGCACCATTATTTGTCTTTCTGTTAGATCACATGCAGATAACAGACTTGTGTTGTTGATATAGCACCACAGCACATGGCCAGAATGTAATGTTTCAATGAAGGTGATACGGTACCTATTGCATCATAGAATGGTTTTTACTCATTCTGCGTAAAATGTATGTTCTGCCAAAATCTAGGAATCCTAAAATGGATTGTAGTGTTTTCAGTGTCGTTGGAGGTTGGAGCAATGTGCTTTTTTCTGAAAAAATGTGCCGCCCGGCTTTTGTCTTCACTTGAAAACTTGTGTCTTAGAAACAGGACATTGAGATGGGCAATTTTTAATTTCTTAAAATTAAATTTCTATCCCAAGTGAGAAAGCCCCAGAATTATGTGGTCTCCTCTGTCTGTTCCATTAATTCATCACCCAGCAGATAAATATCATCTACATAGGAAAGCGCCTACTAATGAAAATGCTGAAACCAGCCCAGAGTTATTCTTACACCCATGAGGTAAATGGGAGGATTGCTGTTGCAAACCTAGCACTGAAAATTGTGTGAAATACCTGCTTTCAGGTACTACATTCAAGCAGAAGAATCCATTTGAGATATCTAATGTTGTTTTGTATTTCTTCCGCACAATGTTACTCTTCAGTACAGCACTATGTGCATTTTGTACTGCAAACGTGTGTGTGACTTTGTTCAAGTGTCTGTAGTCTAAAATTGATGGTATGAATTGTCTCGTTTGATTACAGGAAATTATTCATGGATGAGGGGCAATTTTCTATCACACCTTGGTATTCAAGTTGTTCAAGGATTTCCCTAACTTGTTTTTGAGCTTCATGCTTTATTGGGTACTGTCTCTGGGGTTGAGGGACCGATTGTAATGGGATTTAGCACTAACACCCACTCCTTGACGTAGGAATGTTTAATTGATTCTGGAAAGAGGTCAGAGGAAGCAGGTAAAATCACAGTTTTCCTAGTTGGGAAGTCCATTGCGAACTTAGGTGGCCAATCCTTTTCAGCCCTTCAATTGGAATGTTATTTCATGTAAACGATAGGGGACACTTACCCTTGTATCAGGTGTTTCTATAATGGTATGCTCATTCAGCGCTACTACCACCACATAATTCATCAGGTTCCGGCGAGCTAGTGTGACTTCTGCTGCGCTGTCCAGCATCATCACTGCCTATTCCCCATTCAGAAGTCCTCAGTAGCCTGGGCATGTCTTATTTTAATACCGGCTACCTTCTTCTGTTTGAATTGAGGTTTAGGAGTCTTTTGTTACTCTTCTTATTTAAGGATGTAGTCTGAAGTGCGATGTCTTTCCCTTTTCGGTTGACGCGCTCTTCTGCTCTGCTCTTTGGCAATCCACCTCTCTCCGAATGTGTATCGGATGAATTGTGAAAGATACAAGAGGAACATGTACCAGTATCCTGATACCTGTAAGGCTTTCTAATGTTATCAAGGTTTCTTAAATTATATTTCTTGTCAGTGACCCTTCCCCTTGATTGTGTCATGTTTTAAAAAAAAATTGTTTATTGTCCCATTTCTTCTTTGAAGAACCGGGTGCTTGCTGCGAAACCTGCAGTGTCCTGGGTCTGGCTCCCAGATTATTTCTGCTTAGCATAGCATAGGTTTCTTTGATAATTATGGGCAATTCCCTCTCTTGCTGTGCAGGAGTGAAATCCCTCAGGCCTTTGTGTATAGCCAATGTTGATGCTTCCCCCTTTATGTTACTTAACATAATGGCTGATACTGTGGCAAGATTGCCCATTAGTTACATCCCCAAGTCCAGGGCAGGTGCTGCCCCATACTCATTCTGTACTTGTTCTAGTACTTCAGGCAAAACTGCTATCGAAGGGGTACCATGAGTTCTGGTGTAAACAGCAGCGACGACTGTCCCCGAAGTGCAACCAAATTGCTAATATTTTGTGTTTGTCCTGTGGGCCCATATGGGAAAAAAAACTCTTCAAGCTGGCTTGTTTTTTGTGCTATCCAGAACGGAATTTGCTCTTGACTTGTGGGAATCTTTCCCATCATGGCATTCAGCATTTGCAGGCTGATACCTGTTGTAGCCAATTGTGGTTGTGCAGCCTGAGCAGTGCACGCAGGGTTAATTGTGAGTGTACGCATTATGAACTGTGTAAGAATTCCATAAATGTTTACTAGATCTTCATATAGTGTTGTTAATTCTGCTGCATCTAAATTAGCACTAATGGGATGCGGTGTATAAGCAGCTAGGGCTGGCCAAGTCGCTACTTCTTTACTGAGTGGACCGAGTCTCACATTTTCTACAGTATGAGGGAGGGAACCTTTAAACCAATTTACAGGCTATATAAGTGGTATATGTTTCATTATGAGGAGTTAGATGGGTGGAAAAAACTGACAGTGTCAAAAGAAGGCGGGGAGATCAATAGCAAAAGGGGTTCATGGAGAAATGCTTGAAGAATCATGCATCTGTGTCTGACTGGAACAGTCTGAGGACAACACAGTTTCCGGTGCCTGAGGGGTGGAATATGGTGTAATCTGGGTCCAAATAAGAAAGGGCCACTCCAAAGAGTCAAATACCTTCACTGCATTGTGAAGGGTGGGCACTGCAGGGATGTATGGAGATATCCTGTTCAGGAATGAGAAGACAGCACATAGCTCAAGGGAAGTGGACCGATGGGGCATAAACCCCATCGACACAGGTGACAATATTGTATCTAACTACAACAAGAGCCTATTAGCCATTGCTTTAGCTAGTATTTTATTATCTAAGTTAAGTAGGGAAGGTGTTCTGTAAGAGGGGCAACCTTCCCAGGTTTGAATAATAGGGAGATCACCGATTCTCTCACGGAGAGGGGGAGGGTCCCATTAGTGAGGGCTTCAGTGTATACCTCCAGTAAATGTAGGGTCAGAGTTTTTTTGTAAGCTTTATAAAAAGCACCTTTAAGACTGTCTAATCCAGGGGCTTTTGCACCATATAAGGAGTCAATCACCTGGGTGATTTCCTCTGTTGTAAAAGGCTCACTCCGGAACTGAGATTGGCCAGTGGTGAGCCAGATGATGACAACCTGCGGTGAGCCAGACAAAGATTGATTGATTGATTGATTGAAACTCCCCTGAATAGGACTGACACGCCATCAACTCAGGGGTGGGGCGAGATGTGTACAGCGATTTATATTATATAACTATTTCAGTGATGATGCCCTCATTGGCTGTAACTGGGGGGCTGTCACGAAGCTCCATTGCAGCAATATGGCCGGTCCCCCGAGGGGGGCATAGGAGACAGGCTAGCATTTATCCAGGCCACTCGCCATCACCATATTTTTGAGGGACAGCATATTTACCTATAATGGTAAGCTCTTTTTCGGCCAAGAAATCAAACACTTCTAAAAAAACAGAACGTTTTTGTAGAGATGATGGGGAGGGTAGAGGAGTATTCTTCTCATCTATGTCTGTGAGCGCAGTCTCTACGCATGCCAGGCTAGCACGGATATCGTGCAGCGCCCCGCCTGCTTAGAAATACAGATTCCACAAATATAGGTCTTGAATGCATCTCAGAGGGTGGCATATTAGTTAACGGATCCTACATTAAGCTGGAAATATTCAATTATAGCTTTGTAGAGTTTGGAGTGGAAAACCTCTTCTAACAATGCTGTCGAGGGGAAGGACCAGTCCCAGCCGCCGCCCTAAGGAATGGTAAGCGACAGCCTTACAAGAGAATGATAAGTGGGTGCGGCAATACCTGTATGTCTTGGAGCCAGGGGCTACTGACTGCCGAGAATAAAAAGTATAACTATGAGTCGTAGGGTCCGTGAGCACCAGACATCCCTAAAGGCATGCGTATGTACCATATCCTGAAGAGTGCATAGTGAACGTGGATTGGTAGCCAGGGTGAGACTGCAGGAATCCTTGGCAGGGTCAAGAAGGATGTACAAGTCCCCACCCACCTAAATAGCGTCTGCGTCTGACCCATCCAGGAGGGTGGCCAGAGTCAGATAAAAGAGGGGTCGTCTGTGTTTGGAGCATACAGGTTATGGAGAACAATTCGCCTCCCCATCATAGTTCCCTTCACCATAAGGTAGCGACCTTGGGTATCAGTGACTGTAGTGTGGTGTACGAATGGAAGGCATTTATGTACAAGTATGCACACTTCCCTGGAGTAGGAGTTGCAACCAGCAAAATAACAGTGTGTCCCCATGAAGCACCAAAAATAGGAGATGTCTGGTGGGCAAGTGGGTCTCCTATAGGAATGCAACTTTGGTACCTTGCTGGGTGAGATATGATAATACCAGTTTGCTTTTACAAGGGCTATTCAGACCTCGGGCATTCCAGGTGAGGAGAGTCATATTCACAGTCTGCCTAGAGGTCTCCATTGGAAGAAGAAGAAGGCAAAAAGGTCAGCCCAGTTAGTTCTAGGAGAGTCGTCACTGCATCGTCCTGTCCCATCAGGAGGAAAAGAAAGGAAAGACAGAGAAATAAGCAGATTATAACAATAAGACACAGAACAAAATACCTCAAACATCCCTCTACCCACACAAGGAGAAGGGATACTAGTAAATCCCAATAAAGTCCACAGCAAATACCAAAACATGAATAAATTGAAGCACTGAATCATCCTTGGGGAGGGCAATTTGTTAAAGCCTGGTGCCCATTCAAAGCAAGAGTACTTTTGAGCATTTTGAAATAGTCGAGGCAATCACTTTGCATAGAGTGCAGGGTATGTAATATTAAACAAATAAAAGTATGGGATGACCAATTGTCCAGCAGCCCAGCAATACCTTCAATAGAATCAAGACAGGGCCAGCAGCCAGGATTGAAAAGCTCAGTGCTAGTAGAAACATTACCTTCTTGAGCGGAGCATTACGCGATGGTGCTGGCCGATGAGGGGCCGCCCAGGCCCAGTCATTTACAGAATGCAATGACCTTAGCCGGCTTGTCTAAGAAACTCGGTCCACTATCTGACACCACCCGGAGTCTGGCGGGGTAGAGCATGCTGTACTTGATCCCATGCTTTATAAACTGTGCCCTCGCCTCCATGAATTTCCGTCTTGCCTCCTGCACTGCCAGGGTGAAGTCTGGGTAAATGAAAATAGTGGTGCTCTGAGAGAGTAGAGGGGATTTCTTACTGGCCAGGCGGAGTATGGTATCTCAATCCCTATAATTCAGAAGGCGTGCAATTATAGGCCTCTGTGTTGCTCCAGGAGGGGGCCAAGGACCAGTAAGCCCTCTCCACGATGAATGTCAAGGAAAAGCATTGGGCACCAAACAGTTCAATGAGGATAGTTTCCACAAATTGTTCAGGGCATCCCGTGTTGGTGGATACGCCCAGACCAATGATTGTAATATTGTTGTGCTAACATCGCGCCTCTAAATCTTCATTTTTGGTGCTGTTTGGGTCCCCATGTCCCATGCTGAAGAAGCAATAGAGACAAGGCTGCAGATCTGCAGATAGGCGGAGCTGGCTAACCAATGGAGGAGCCGGTAAAGAGAAGCAAAGATGAACCCTATGCCAAAAATTGCTAATAGGCATTAGTTCCAGAGCCCCCAGGCTCCAGCTCGGGGGGTCCAAACAGTGATGGCCACAAGGAGGAGTGTCGGGTAATGTAGTGATCACTGCTGAGCACCAAGTAGCCATGCGGTACCTGCAAACACCAGCATGTGCACTGCCTCCTACCTAGTGCATATGCAGGGTCAGAAGACCAAATCAAGGCCAAGGAGCCCCAGGGCCCATGCTCTCATTGCAGTGGAAAGGTGTGGCATACTGGTAGGCAGTCTTCTGGGCCACAGAGGTCAGCTGGAAGTAGGCAGGACCACTGGCCCTCCCCAGCTCAGGCAGCAGCCATTCATGAACTCATTTGCCTCAGCAACATAGTTCCAGGCAGCCGCACTTGTGAGAGTTAACACCCTGCAGGGCCAAGCAAGATCCAGGAGATAAGGCCACAACCGCACACCACCAGCACCAGCCGGTATCAGAAGCCACAGGCCCCACGGGCAGGTGGCCACTAGGTGAGCAAGCTAGCACGACAGGCGTTGATGGCGTCAGAGCCACGCTGCAGCTCGCTTGAAGAGGATGGTGCAGTGGAGCAACCTCAGGCCCATCCATTGTCACGGTTTCTCTCGAGACGGTCTGGAATGTCCTCTGCCTCGATCACCCAGAAGAGGTAATTTGTCAGGTCTTGGAGAGGTAGGGAGGATAGGCAGGGCCCAGCGGCACACTGCAGCCTGGCCTCATGCTCACCCGCTGCATCGGTGGCAGCGTGGCCTCCAAGGCAGGCTGTGCCTCGACTCCACCATAGCAGATTTACGTGTCCAAGTGGGTCATAGGACTTTGACAGAGGGGCAGTTGAACCACAGGACCCCAGGAGCTCTAGACCCCCATGGCGCAACCAGGTAAAGCGAGTATTGAAACCTCGACCCACAGGATGTGGGTTGTTAGCTCCCGAGCTTCACAGCCCTGCGGCCATCACGACCGATGGCTCGGCCACACCCCTGTGTTTTTGGTAAGTTAACTGAATTTCTATATCTACATACACTATCTGGTGTTTCATCTTCAATGTAAGTGTGAAACAATTGTGTAGTGCATCCGCAGCAGCAAATTTAACCCAACAATAGAATACCTCTGTTCGGAATGCTGTGTGTGCCTTGACCATGAAGGTAACATCTCCACCCATTGCTGGGAGACCAAATTGTACTCATTTGCATTCCATAGTAACTGCATATCGCCAAATTTCTGTAATATTTCGAGAAACGACCTGTTCTCTTTTGTTATTGCAGTGTTTGGACATTGTATGAAGAGAGAAGAAATTTAGTAAGTGAATTTATGAAGATAGGGTTAGCACAATGTGGGGATTCTTTTTTTTATCCTACAAGCTTGAATAACCTACAGCCAATACATACGGTATACCTACTCAGCTGAGCAACATTTCCCTTCCCACCATGGACGTCTCTGGTTTGGAGGTGAGTATGAGTCTCGGAGAAAAGCACAACTGAACTATTCAGATAGACTGTTAAATAGGAAGACAACTAATGTTGGCCGCGACATGTTGTCTAGTTCCCACTAATCTGTTGAATTTGTTTGGACAATATAAACTTTGGCTGAGGTGCCTAGACTGATTCCGAGCACCCCCACAGGATATGTTGGCCTAGAGACCAGCGAGCTCACTGTACCACCGTAAGTCCCTCTAACCCTACCAGGGAGGGAATGGTTTCTGGTAACCACTGAACATCACAACCCTGACCCCTCAAGGATCATGGTAACAGATCAGAACCTTTCGCTCAGTCACTCATGCTTACTTGTACCCAGAGATATTTACAGAGAAAATGCAGTAGGACGTTGTCAATACATTTATCGAAACAACATTATTCTTGTATAAAATACATGTGCTGTGATAATCAGTAGACAGAAGCAGATGAAAGTGATTACAAGTGCTAAAAGAGTAAATAGTAGATATAGTTCTACCATAGTGCTAAAACAGTGTATATGTGCAGGCATATAAACAAGGCAGTAATCAGGTGTACTCCTACTATGCAAACCCTACTCTGCGTGTACCTAAACTGTGTAAATTCAAAGACTCCCCAAGGGATAATCCAACCCCATTACCTTACAGTAGAGAATGTAGGAGCCCGTCTTGGTCACAAACTGGACACCCCTCATGGAGATGTCAGACTGCTGCATGGTGAAGTCTCAGCATGCAGAGGCCCTCGGTGTCAGCTGAAGCGCCTCCTCTGCTAACCTTTTAGATGCTCTTTATTTATAATAGAAAACATCCTTGTGATGCATGTATAGATTAGCAATGTTATAGATCTGTAGATAGCCCTGTCGCCCCATGGATAAAGATGGAACAACATTTGTACATAGTGCGTATAGAGGCCCTGTACATGGTGCTTGAGGCATCATGATAATGTAAAGCGAAGCTAGATGCAATGTGTAAACAAAGTAGTTTCAGAGAAACTAATCCAACATTGTCGTGCACGCAAATATGTGCAAAAGTTCACATCAGAAATGCTATTGAGTAAAATTTGTAGAAAGTAAGAAAATGTGCAGCTTCGATACTTGGGTCTAACCCGGGCACATAACAGACTAATGTACCTGACTGTATGTGGCAGACTAGAGCATTAAGCTGGTTGCTCATCAACCCTATTTGCATTGCACAGGTATGGACTGGCAAAATATCCTTATAAACAGGACGTCTCTTCCCCAGTGTAAATGTAGCAAATTTACGAAACTAGTGATAATGGTTCTCAATTAATTGGATTGTAATTTAATGACATTTTATGATTGTGTACAAATATCTTATGGTCTTGTAGTCAAATTGCTCAACTTCCCTCAGGAGCTTAAATGTTCCCTAAACATAATCATTAAAAGACACAAAAAAGTTCGGTGCACTTATACACGTATGCAATAGAATGGGCCATCGCTGTTTATATCAGACATTGAAATAGGTGCTTCTTACTTCCTAAGAAAACAAACAATATGGTGGTTCAAGTGCAAAACAGTTCACCACAAACTAATGGACATTCTACTTTCAAAATTGCAAAATACAAATGGAGCAGCAATTCAACATTAGAGGTTTACACCTTTACAAAGTCAGTGAACTTGCGACATCTCATATTTTAATAAGCATTGTGAGTGAGTAGCTTTCAAACAAATTTTAAAAAACAATTGGGGCATATTATCAAGGCAGGGCTATGAAATTATCGCCGCTTTTGCATCCGGTTTCTGGCGAAAAGCGGCGATAATTTCATCGCCTTATCAGCAAAGACACACTATTACGTGTTTTGCTGATTTAGCACCATTCACAACAACGCCCAGCTTTGCATCTCGAATGAGATGCAAAGTGGGCGTTCCTCCCCGAAATAACTGGAGAAATGTCGCTAAATTACATTTCTCCAATTATTAAGCTGCACGCTAACAGGCAGAGTGATAAGAAAAGTAGCACTAACCGCGGTTATCGCTACTTTCCTTACGCCTACTTGTAATCTGACTTAGCCATGGAATCCAAAGGGAGGTGGATTACATGGCTAAGAACACCCTTCCCTATCAGCAATGTATCGCTGGTCGCAGTGCGATTATCGCTCGATTTCCAGCAATAATCACACTGTTTTCCAGCTAATGCTTGGATTCCTATCGCATTGGAGATATGCGTTGCTGATAGCACGCTATCTCCGCGATAGGAACCAGCATTAGTCGGCAATAATTATCCTAGCGCTAAGTGCGCTTAGCGATAATTATCGCCTGGCCTTGCTGATATGCCCCAATTGTTTTCTCAGTTGCTGGTCGAGGAAGCGGTAACCCACTTCAAGTGCCTTACGAGGTCATAGGTGGACTGACGCTGCTCATTGGCAGTGCCTCGTTAAAGCCCCCAATCTAGTACATCTCCTGCTCCACCACATCCCTTCTATCTTTCTGGAGGCCAGTCAGCCACTCATGTGCCTTGTATATAGTCCCCCATTTAATGACGTTTGCAGGGGTGCTCGCTCAAACCATTTATGTTCTCCACATGTGGAATTTTGAAATGTGAATTAAGTTGAAGATACCTTTTGCGCCACGTTGCTGCACACGAACACCCACCAAAACTTTATTAAATGCGCAACTTAACCGAGGCATCCTTTTCCATCACAGCGGCGACTGAGGTGTCACAAAACTCCCAACAAATTGAAAATCTGCAAGGTGAGATGCAGCTTTTTTCAAAATCTCTTTGCCGTTTTGCTCATTCCAAGATTGTTTTTGTGTTCATTTTAGTAGTGACGCGGGAATAAGGGTGCGTGGGTGCAGCAGGAGAATGGTTGTGCCTTTCTCTTGCAGCCTCTTTGCTGAAATATTTATCTTACAGTGTCATTAGTTAAGTGCAATTAAACCGTAAACACAGTAAACAACTTTTGCTAACAAATCACTGCTACTTTTTTGTTTAATATGCATAGCTGCATTTGTTTGATGGAAAGAAAATGGGAACTTCAGTTTTTTTAAACACACCAATGTAAAAACTACCTACTTCTCTCTTAAAAAAATGTACAAATATTCAACATTTGTGTAAGCCTCTCTGAAAGTTTAAATGAGGCATTTTACATTTTAATACTGAATTTTTAAGGGAACACTTTTTTAGCAGAGTTAAAACAAAACAAGATATATAAATGTACTTTGTGTGATGCACACAAGGTTAAACCCGTTCTCATTCTGTTTTGTTCTTTCATAGACATTTCCTTTTTAGGTGCAACTACAGACAAACAAGCATTTACAATGCAACGGTTTCGCCTTTTCAAAAGTTAGGGCTATTGGCATTGTAAATGACAATTTTTTTGTTTATGTCTTGGTTTTGAAAACAGATAAATAAATGGCATTGTCATTTACATTGCCAATAGCAAGCACAGCCAGGGGGCAGACAAGCAAGCACAGCCAGGGGGCAGGGTAGCAAGCACAGCCAGGGGGCAGGGAAGCAAGCACGGGCAGGGAAGCAAGGACAGCCAGGGGGCAGGGAAGCAAGCACAGCCAGGGGGAAGGGAAGCAAGCACAGCGAGGGGGCAGGGAAGCAAGCACAGCGAGGGGGCAGGGAAGCAAGCACAGCGAGGGGGCAGGGAAGCAAGCACAGCCAGGGGGCAGGGAAGCAAGCACAGGCAGGGAAGCAAGCACAGCCAGGGGGCAGGGAAGCAAGCACAGCCAGGGGGAAGGGAAGCAAGCACAGCGAGGGGGCAGGGAAGCAAGCACAGCGAGGGGGAAGGGAAGCAAGCACAGAGAGGGGGCAGGGAAGCAAACATACAGAACAGCTGTTCAAGACAGTTAATAGATATCTGTTTTCCCGAGTAGAACTAAATAAATGACAAAATCCTTCAGGACACACATGTATTCACTTAGTACTCAATGAACATCCCTAACGGGCACATTTGTACCAAATTGAGCCATCAATATGTAAGACTCTGGACAAAGCAGTCTTTAGTGAGCAAACACAACCAAACACACCTGGTCAGTCAGTGAAAACCGTGGGACTGAATGCAATGGATGTGCAGACCCCAAACAGCGTTACTGTGCCCTACAAATGGTAGGCATGCGCTTTGCAAATTGCACAAACATAACATACCATAGCACCTAGGAATCCTGCCCTGCTCTGCCAGAATTCCAAGTACCGCAACTACTCCAACTGTACCCTTGAGTCCAGGGGTGCAGCAGGTGCAGTGGCTCCAGGGCAAGTTCCGGATTACCAAATAGGCAAAGTGGGCACTGGCCTATGGGCCCCACCCCTTTCAGGGGCACGCGACGATTAATCAAAATAATATTGGCTTGATCTTGAAAGAAAATTACAATCAAGGTGTCCTGAATTGTTTCCCAAATATAGAAAAAAAATAATCAACTCAAAGAAACGACAACTTTACATTAAAGACTCGATAGATAAAATGAAGCGTTAATGTAATGTACCCATTGAATATTTAAAGCTTTGTTGGTTTATTAAAAATGTTAACATTTCTTTTTTTGTTTAATAACATTAATAATTGTTAATGTTTTGTTTTGTGTAATAAAACTGTTTTTTAAAATTGTTGACTGATAAGATTAAAAATGAATTAGGAGATAATAGGGGGAGAGGGGACGAAATTTCGACTGCCTAGGGGCCTCCACAGGGTTTAATCGGCACTGACCAGGGCTCAAAGGCTCGAGAAACCCACTGCACTACAAATGCAGCGATTTGTTTCTATGAAACCCGCATATGAATGTCCGTTTTCCTTGTTTACACTACGGCCCAGGCTGCCCTTGCCACTGCGTGTAACATTACAATGAAGCCGCTTCCTGCAGCCGTCTCACAGATTCAGAATGTCAAGGACATGACCTTCCTCGTCCTGTTAACACCACCAGGTCAACAGCTCCTTTCTTGCTGTGCGAGCCTTACAAGGACAGCTGCTGCCTCGTCTCGCAGCATGCCCTGATACCTGCCATTAGCCCCGGAGTCCTGCGACGCCATTTTAAGCTGTCAGACCAATGATGATCAGATCTCATAATGGGAGAAGCCTCGCTGGAGCTACACTCTGACGCTGGCAGATTGCCAGCTCACATTCTTTGTATATGAATAAATAACGGCATGGGGAGCTTTAAAAGCATCTTTACGGCAGGTCCCAGAAAGGACGAACAGGCACAGTGTCCTGAACCGCTAAACACCAATTTACCAAAGGAGCAATTTAGAAAGTGCATATCTGCATAACTGCAAGCCGCCTGCTAATAAAACCCATCTCTCCAAATTATTTCCCTGTTTCTCCGCCATGAAATTGCCCTGGTACAGAGCAGCGTGCCTGCACATCTAAACCCACATAAACAAGTCAGGTCCCGGGCCGTGCTGTGATTGGCTGACGTCACAGGGGTGTCCCGGCCGGCAGCCAATCACAGCGCGGCCCGGGAAATGACGTCACAGGGGTGTCCCGGGCCTGCAGCCAATCACAGCGCGGCCCGGGACACACGGCAACAAGGGGCGGGGCTTAAAAAAGACCCAGGAACGCCCCCGAATTGCGTTTTCACGGGAAAACGTGATTGACAGCCAATCTCTTCCAATGGCTAGCCTCCATTTATGGAGCTAGCCAATGGAAGAAGGGGCGGTTTCAAGTCCCCACTATAGAGATAACATTAGATTTCGCCTGGGCGGAGCAACTGCTACGCAGTTGCAACGCCAGGACGAAACCTAAAAATCAACATCAGTGTATTGTGTGGGGTAACATTTTGTGGAATAGTATATAGTTTAGGGCATTATTGGTATATATTATGGTCTTCACTTCGGGCTCAATTACGAGTGTGGTGGAACACAAACTGCCAGACTTGTGGGGGTCTCGGCAATGGTAAGTTTATTGACCGCCCTATTACAATTAGGGTGGTCAGACCGCCATTGCCCTACTGCAGCCAACGGGGAACAAACATTTCCTGCAAGTGGTGCAGCGGTGTAGAGGCCGCAATATGCTTGGCGGGACACCACAGTGTTTATGGCGGTTTCTCCTCCATGAAAACCGTGGCAGAGAGGAAATACAGGAGTTCCTAAGTGGCCCTCTTGTGCCTCTGTACCATGGGGTGCATGCAGGGGTGCACAACATACCTCCTGTGTGCATGCACCCCAGTTCCTGCATGGCATGGACTTTTCAGTCAAAGCCATGCAGGAACTATTCTTGACGTTTCCATTGTGCTGCCCATTTTCATTTCATAATGAGGCCCTTCGAGTTTCTTGGAAATATTGGAAGATAAAATTACCATGCAGGAAAATATTTTACTACTTTTTGTAGTTTTACTCTGATGTAAATTGACGTTCTCAGCCTGAGTTTTGCAGGTAAGAAGGGGGGATACATTCAAAGTTGATTTTTTTAATGGTAAAACCATATGTGCTACCATGTCCCGGTTGCAAAAATCAAAAGAGGGGCCTTTGTTCCCCACACAAATTTTATCAAGTACTACCTGGGGACAAATTGCGGTCCATAGTTACAAAGAACCTCCAATGTCAAATTATATGCAAACTACTGTTTAAACCTTATTTTAAATTTTTCTTTGGACTCCTAATGAGGCCCTATATGTTATGTTTTGTATATTATGCTTTTTAGTAGCAGATTCACAAAAATAGTTTCTATTTCTAATCTAGAACAGTTGAATTTGCAAATGTAAAGTATTGATTTGCAATTAGCAGATGTGCGCTGCAATTCATAATTAGCTTCAACCCTTTGCAGTGCATGCCTTGAAAGTGCTTTCTAGTCCTCCTTTTTCATGAGGTGGAAGATAATGCACAAATGCTTTGTGACCAGCCCAGCACTTGCAAAGCACAGGATGGTTATAGATGTCCAACCATAGGCTGTAACAATGCGCAAAGTGTATGTGGTCAATGTCTGGTAGGTTACAATTTGCATCTTCACACTATGGGCATCATCAGAAGTAGGTAGCATGCTATAGGACTACAGCATGCTCCCACCCAGCTGTGATGATATTTTATTAGACTTTCAACTATGTCACTGTTATTGTCCTGCTTTTTGGGGCTTTGTGCTATGTGCAGAGGGAGCACGAACACAATGATATAACTTATCACTTACAATATTTTTAGCTGCTCACTTTCTTTTTAGAAGATTTCTCCCAGTCCCGCCATTGAAATTCAGACAAGCAGAGTACACATTATGCACAAGGTGTTGTTAAACAAAGTGCTAATCAAATTGAAATTCTGTTAGTTGCCTCTGAATTTATATTACAGTTAGAAGATATCATAGAAATTACATTTTAAAATGTTACCCTTGAAAAGAAAGTTCTTCCACACAAGTATTTAATGTTCACAACGACATTACAAATACAATAATGAATATCATATTTGTTCACGGCTAGCCTGGTTTTATAGCTGAGTGGAGTAATGCATCAACTCCAGATTGGTGTTCGACATCCTGGTCAGAAGGTTCAAATCCCATTGGGTTCCCTCAGCCTTTCCTTCATCTGAGGTGGTTACAAAGAGTACAAATTGGTGGTTAACAATAAACCACTGTTATCTGGTTATCTGTCAATGGCATCAAGTGACTGCTCAGTTGAGATGTGTGCAGTAGCAGCTGCTAACAACCAGGGGTGGTAAGGCAGGTGAGTATGTGGGAGGGGGAATCATTAAAAAATAAAATGCACCTACCTCCTTACTGCTGACCGCCGGCCTCCACCTCTTCTTTCTCCGTCCTCCTTGCAGGTAGCACACAGCCTCCCAGAATCCCCTGACCAATCACAATTCTGCCTAAGCAGGGCTGTGATTGGTCTGAGCGCCGTAGTTCTGCACTCAGACAGGGGCTGCAGGCTGCGCATGTTCTCCATGCAGGTTGCATGGAGAACATGCAGAGTGCGCAAGCCGCTTTGGCTGGCCCGAGACGACCAGCCAAAGTGTCATGCGCACTTTAGGTGCTGCCACCACTCCTCCCCCTGTGACGCGGGGAGCCCAGCCCATCCCACCTGGTTTCAGCTACAAGCTGAATAAAAAAAAAATATAATAACCAATGTTGTTCTCATTTTATTTTTAATATCCAGCTTACAGCTGAAGCACTGGGGTGACGCTGCTCCGACTTAAAGGAGGAGCCGCCACTGGATGTGTGCTATACAAACAAGCCTGTTCTGTTAATCTGGCTCTGCAGCAGTCAACACTAACATTTGAGTGATCTGCAGATCATGAGTCTACACACCGCAATAATCTGTGTATCATTAAATTAATGAAAACCCTTCTTCATAGATCATAGAAACAGCAGAAATAATTAAGAGCTTCATAAAAAAATAGGTTATTGCATGTCATTTAAAGGGCTTTGCTTAATAGTCCTCAATGCCAACAGAATAATGCAAGAGACAGAGGGCATTTCAGCTCACTGTTGTATCATTGATGTGGCTCATCCATGGCTAAGGTTTGGCCAGCTATCCACTAACCTATTGAATGACTGTTGTTTAAAGGTTCAATATCCTTCTATCCAGGCAGCCACATGAACGTATGGACAGATCAGCACCTTTAACCATGTTTGATATCGACTGTGCAACTGCTTGATTCACATACAACATCTAAAAAAAGAAACTCGATGCTGTCATTATTGGCATACAGAGCTTTTCTAAAACCCCAAATATTTGTCTCATGCATGAGCCTAAATAATGCCACAATGAATCAAACTATGAAGCAACAGAGTCCTCTAAAAATCATAGACCAGGTTTTAAGGGTCTGATTTTGAACTTGGCACCTGAGTTACTCTGTCAAAAGCATTGTGAATCAGATATTTGTCACGTTCATGTTTGTGATGGAGTAACCCATCCACCTACCTCTAAATCATGCCCTAATTTCAATTAGAAGGGAGTCTAGCTATTGTCAAAAATAGGGTTGATGGTTAGAGGTATTAGTAGTTCTGCACAATATAAAGAGCAGGCTTCTGAGTTATTATGAGTATCCTCAGATCAGTGCCCTGTGCAAATAAATCTGTGTCTGGGTATTATGAAGGGCAGTGCACTGTGAGAACCTGCCACATTATCAAGAATAGATTGATGATTTTACAGGAGTACTCTCAAGAACGGTAGTCTGGAAGATTGAATCCATTGTAAAAACTAAAAAAGGACAATGGCGCATTCTATGTTCATGTTGTAGAACCTTGCACAGTCTGCTCATTTTTAAAAAAGTGCATGCTTAAAATATAGCCAGAAAACATTTTAAAATAGTCGTTATTGAATATTGACTTTCATTCTTCAATACTACTCAACATGCTTATAGATCAAAATGACGACCTGTTGTGACTTCTGATGCAAGTACTCAAAAACAACAGACTTAGTTTAGCATAAAAATATGATCCGAAAAATACTTAAATGTATGTCTTGACTCTGTATTTATTATTTAGATATAGATTGAGACTGATATTCGCAGGGTCATGTTTGATAGCACAATATTTTGAGGGCACCATACTATTGCACTACATTACTATGAGTCCTTCTTCTTTAAGTGTGAATTGTATCAGTGGTAGCCATTTTTTTCCTCTGTATATGATCAAATATGTATCATTGTAAGAGTTTATTAGTAGGAATACAGTTTCTCGTCACACTAGGGAAGCGCCTAGACACCTCAGGATATGTGTTGCGCTTTATACATCTCTCATCATCATCATCATCATCATCAATTAAAGGAGCACAGTTCCATGTGCCTCTGGAGTTTTGCAACAGAGCTTTATGTGATTCTTTGTATTACAATGAGCGAAATCCAAACGTAGCTTTAAAAGACCCCATCATTTTGTAAATTATGAAAAGTATTAAGAACTGATTATTAACTCAGTAAATCTCAATCGATTCACTAGGGGTTGTTTCTGCTGAATTTACTGCATCAAATGTCCATTCAGATCCAGAAAGTGTTGGTATAAAAGGACATAGCAAACCACACAGTTCGCTTGTTTTGACATGAAGGTGCTTGAAAAGGCACTCTGTGCCCTAATTTGCAAAAAATGAGAGACAAAGGAGGTTGTCACTCAGTCTCCTGTAGAAAGGGTTTCGATTTTTCTGCAATTTCCCTTGTTTGGTAATATCAATTTTGTTCAACCCACCTGTGAATTTAGTGAGGTGGCGCCACTGCATTTTAAATACAATTCTGACCACGTCTCCTAAAATTAATGGTTTTATGCACTACAAAATATTGTATGACAATTACATACTTATGTATTCGAGCATTAATTTAAAGTGTCCATTTATGACAATATAATTTGAAACTGAAGAGGGTATGTTTTTGATTCTTTGAAAATTGCTTCATACTGCAAAAACAGGTTATTTATTCTGTTTAACTATTAGGATTCTTTTCATTTTATTTCTATTCCAGAATCGGTGTTTATTTTGCCCTGCCTTTCACGGAGCTAATTCACTTTCATTATAATTGGCAGCAGACTTGTTTAGTTTAATTCCCATGATACTAAATAATTTAAAAACAATAATTAGCCATCTACAATTTAAAAGATCCCATCCAATCTAGGATAAAATGAGGTCAACAATGAAATTAAATGTTGATATGATATGTAAATAGGAGAATAATGCTTCCTTTGAAGGCTACTTATTGTAATGGAATTACGTGCCCCATCATAAAGAGATGTGCCACTTTCGTACATCATTCCACCACTAGCAGAGTTCGGATAGTACACTGCTTTCCACTTGTTACAGTAATGTGAATCTTTCTGAGGGTTGTGTAGCGTCATTGACGCTGTTAAGGAAGGAGAGGCGGTAATGTTAGAGTGTTAGTTCTCTGTAGATGTCTTTCCTGTGGTTTCAGCTCAGATGTTTATGGGCTTTGTTAGATCATGTTATTCCATTTAATCTGCCTTCCTGTATTCCATTGGTAAAACGTGTTTTTAATTTATTTTGATACTCTTGCCTTGATGTGTTGTATCCCAGTTCCTACAATAAATGTCATTGTTTAAAAAATACACTTGGGCTGATTTGTATAAAAAGTTTATCTTATGCCCTCCTTTTCATCAGGGTTTTCTGGTGCGGCGCATACCGATACAATGCTCTCCAGAGGCTGAAGGATTTCGAGTCTATCTGGACAATACAATAGAGGTGCACTGGTGCAGGGCCTCGTTAATGGAAGTGTAGAAGGTGCTCAGAGCAGAGAATGACCGGTATATGTTACTGTTCCTCACTGACTTAAATTCATTGTGGACAATAACTCTTTCTTCTTTGATAATCCTACATCTATCTTTGAGTAGCTCGGAGAGCACTGGGCTGACACAAATGGTGCACCATGGCAGATGCCTCTGTGTCCAAAGAGGAAGAGATGGCAGCACCACAGTTGGCCCACGGATGGTGGGCCTTCGGAGGACATGGCCACATGCGGCAGATTCAGACGACCAACTTCTATGAAGCACTGGGACAAAATGATGGCAGTGGAAGCATGTCTGGATCGAGCCGGGCTGGCTCGGACAAGGAAGGAAAATAGGACATGGACTCATCCCCACCGATGATCACACCGGGCATTGGCTGATGATCTCTAGGTAACTTTGCACTGAGGATTGCTCCTATGTATTGTCAAGAAGAACTTTGGACTAAATATTCAGGTGGGGCTGCCTACAGACACTTATGGTCCGTCTCAGGAACCTTAGGGTGGAACTTTGGAGCAGCCGATGAACTGTCTAATACTGCTTCCTGATTATGTTTTGTAAACAGACATTATTGATCATTTGAAAACTGAGGCATCGTACAGAATATGTGCTGGCTCCACTAGGCTAACCAGCGAAAATGCATCTCTAATACACATATAGCTCGAGAGTGTTTATGTAAATATCCATGCTCCGACTCCAGTGCTTCAGGAGCTTCAGTGTTATATGTTAACTGAGAACATGCCTACGAGCAAAACAATAATTGAATAATGCAACTCCCCTCCCCCTCCAATCAATAACTCCTCACCCTCGAACCCCCTACCCTTCCCCTCAGATGTGTCTTGAATTCTTAAGCATCCGCATCCCTCTTCGGGATGTCGTCCAGTTTTTCCCATCTAAACCGTTTGACTCTGAGGGTCCTATTTAGTCTTCCGCTGGGAACCTGTTCCGCAGCCCTCCTGTCTCTCTGCTTATGTATTATAATACATGAAATTCCCCATCCGGCCCCAAGTATTCTCGGTCTCACTCTTCTAAGAGGTCATTAAGCTACTTCAATTGCAGCGTTAAAGCCTCCCATGCCCTGGCTGCTTCCAGTGCCTTCTTGCTCCCACTTCTCCTAGCATTTCGTAAGCGAACCGTTCCTTCGCTATCTGCCCAATGCTCAAATTCTCTTCTCCATCCAAGGATGCTGGGGACCCCCCTCGCATTCCAATGACTTGTAATATCTTGTTTTGCTAGTACTAGGCCTAGATCTTGAAATTTGCTGGTGATCTTGTTCTTAGACGTATGTGGGAATCTGTGCAGCAAGCAATATCCTGCTGTCTTAGTTACTTCTTTCTCAGTTATTTCCACTAGAAATTCCGTCACCTTCCGCCAATAATTCTCTATTTCCGGGCAACTCCAGAACATATGGAGGAACTCTGCTCCAACTTCGCCACACCAGCGACACATGGCCGCGGCCGTGTTAAAGTACTTGTTAATGCGCCCAGGGGTAAGATACGCCCTATGGAATATGTAAATATTAACCGGCTGAAATCGGGCATGTCTCGTGAACTTACTGACCCTCTCCGTTAACTCTCCCCATGTCTTATCCTCCAAGGGTTCTCCTAAGTCCTCTTCCCATTTCTGTTGCAGTGCACTAAGTGGAAGAAGAACTGCACAACTCAATTTCCTATACAAGCAGGGGACCGCTTTGAACGTCCCCGCTGCTGTTACCACATATTGACAAACCTCATCCAATCCAGGCTCAGCTAGACCCATCCCCCAATGCTTACGTATTGTGGCAATTAAGGCTACATGAAGAAAGAAATCACCCCCTGCTATTCCATTTTGCTGGCTCAGGTCTGCGATTGGTAATAACATGCTGTTGTGATACAGTTGGACTATGGTGAGCACGCCGGCTTCTTCCCATGCTCCCAGCTTCCTCCAGTATGCTCTATGAGGCAATGCCATGCAATATTGTAATGGTATCTCCGGTGCATACAGGCACCTCACTTTAACTCTCTGCGACTTCCTGATCCAGCATTTATGAGCCACATGTCCTTCCGTGTTCATCTCTCTCTCTGTTATAGGTAGTTTCAATACGATTCTGGGAAGGAGATCTGGAGTGGGGCATCTATCACCTCTCTGTATTGTTCCCTGTAGGTGGCTAGACACCCATTTCGTCAGCCATTTCAGTTGAGCAGCTAAGTAGTAATATTCAAAATCCGGCACTGCCGGTCCCCATTCCGTTTTAGGTCTCATTAAGGTTGTCAAAGCCACTCTCCTCCTACCCGCCCCCAGAGGAATTCTGTCACCATTGTCCGGAGCTGTTTGAGCCGATCCGCAGGGATCCTTATTGGCAGAACTCCAAAGATGTAGAGGCGTCGGGAAAGAGTTACCATCTTTAGCAGAGATATCCTGCCCACCATTGAAAGGGGAGGGTTCCCCAAAATTCGAAATTAGCTTTAGTTCCTCGTATAATGTTCCCTACATTGTCCTCTAAGAGATCCGTTTTATCGTGGTAGATTTGTACCCCTAGATATGGAATGCTTCTCTCTTCCCACACAATTCCCTCTGCCATCTGCGGTTTCTCCCGCCCCTGCATGGTGAGGAATAAACTTGACTTTCGCCAATTCCCCTTGAGGCCGACTAACCTTTCCAAGTCCAACAATAGGTTTTTAGCGCCCTCCAATTCTGTCTCCATATTTTGTAGAAACAGAATCAAGTCTTTGGCATATAATGCTATGTGATGGACATGTCCCTCTACCTCAAGTCCGCTGTACCAATTTCCAGACCAAGCTTTGGCGGCCAGCGGATCCATGGCCATCGCAAACAGAAGTCGTGATAACGAGCACCCCTGCCGTGTTCCTCTCTCAACTGCATACCCCCGTGAGATAATCTTTCTTGTCTGAAACATGGAAGTTGATTCTCAATATAATAGGGCTGTCCATGCTCCAAATCCCTGCCCTAATCCGAAAGCGCACATCACTCTGAATAGGCACGGCCATTCGAGGCTATCGAATGCCATTTCGATGTCTTTTGTCAAAATAGTCGCCTCTTCTTTGCAATAGGAGTCAGGCCCTAACACTCACATTCATTGCAGTATTCCTTGTTGGTATAAACCCAACCTGGTCCCAGTGTATGAGATTCGTCACGTGAGACAAGAGCTGTGTAGTTAGTACCCTGCTCAGGATCTTGTAGTCGAGATTAAGCATTGATAGTGGCCTATATGCTGTTTTATCGTGTGCCTTTCATCAATGGGATAATCAGGGCTTCCCTACTGGTCCCTGGTAATTTCATCTCCTGTTTAACCTGGCTATATAGTGCTACCAATCGGGGGCTTAAGGTGCCATGTAGAGATATTTGCCCTAATCCTAGACCAGCTAAGGCATGGCAGCAAAGAATTATGGTCCGAAACTGTACGTGCTAAATATTCACTGCTTTGTATATGCCCATGAACATCAGGAGTGCCCAGACTGGCATCCAATCTGATGTGTAGGTCATGCATTGGGCAAAGGAACGAGTAGTACCCTCCAAGAGTCTATTAGTCCCCATTGCTGTTGCCAATCACTCTGTGCCCTTGCCACCCTGTGAGCCGGTGAGTCAGGTAGGGGCAGGTGAGATCTGTCAAGCCCATCGTCCTCAGCGCTATTGTAGTCTCACCCCAGAAGAACTGACCCTGTCAGTGCATGCGCTAATGACCTAGAAATGTCTGCCAGGAATGAAGCTTGTTCTAAGTTTGGTCCATATACACTCCTGATCATTACATCTTGCCCGTCTAGCTTACCCAGTACCACTACATACCTCCCATTCGGGTCAACAAATTCCCTGGTGCATTGGAAGGGGACCCCTGCCCTCACCCAAATCAATACTCCTCTGGCAAAAGCTGAGTAGTTCGTATAAAATAATTGCCCTCGCCATCTTCGTTTCAAAGCAGCTCCTTCTTTTGCATTTATATGCGTTTCTTGCAGTAGCGTGATCTGCACGTACATTCCAGGAGATGCAGTTGTAGTCTACGTTGGGTCCCATTGGAAAAACACCATCATAGTAAAGTTAACCAGGTTCCCCAGACATGCCTTGTCCCCATTAAACATCACTAAAACAATTGAACTACCCAACTCCCTTTCCCGAGGACAGGCAAAATAAACCCCCCTCCCATCCAAACTCTTTGAACTATGTTGATTATGTGGGTGTGGTGGCTGCCGCCCCTCCTCAGAGCCCATTAACCCGGATACCCCCACGTTGGAAAACTATTGGCCATTCTCAGACCCTCATTCTTATGTATTTGGCAGTGGTCGATGCTGCCCCCTTCCCTCACATCGTACACAATATTTGCTTATCGAAAAGGATATAGTACGCCAGAGTTTGCAATTCTTAAGTTCTGGATCTCGTGCTTCATCCCAACTCGTGTGTGGTGTTAATGCTGCTTCCTGATGCTGGTTTTGCATGTATATGCCTTATATTGTGCTTTTGCAGGGGCCGGTTGGTGGGCAGAGGACAGGAAGCTTGGTAGTGCCAAACCCACCCCCTACTAACTCCTTCCTCATGTAGCTAGTTGTGCATGTTTGCATAGTTGTGAAATATTTGCAACTAGTTTGATGGTTTTGGACAGCTGGTTGTTGACATAGTGTCATGGGGTTGGGGAGTTGTGAATGTTTTGACACTACAGGCACAAGGTTAAACCTCAAACACTGTACCTGGTATCCACTGGGTGGCACAAAAGTTATATTGGGGGGAACTAAGAAGGGCAAGGCACACCACATTGCCATGTTGTGTAGCCAACATACAACTTAGTTAGCTGGAATGAGCGGGGTATGGGGTATACTGCAAAGTGGCACAATAGCCTCTCATATCTAAAGTGCAGGGGGGTGGACATAGCCCTCTTACAGGAGACATACCTCATTAGTGGGGAGGTAGATGCCCTGAGACAGAGATGAAGGGGCGAGGGTATTCACAACAACCTTTTCCTCCTTTGTCCATGGTTCTCTGCCCTACGTCTGGCCAGGTAACCCCTGGACATCATGTCCGAACATGTTGACAAGGTGCAAATGAATGAGCGTGAGCAGTGTGGGCCCTGATGTCATACTAGTGTATTGTAATAGATTTCATGAATACTCCTACGCTCTACATTTTAGGCTCCACTTACTTCAAAACCTCAATTAATAAACAACCAACAATACAATTTTAAAAGGAGCATCAATTATGTCTCAAAAATATTTTTATGCTCTATTTCAAGCCCAAACTCCCAACAAGTAAAAGTCCAAAAAGAGGTCCAACATGCATAATTGGCGGGATTGAATTATCAGGAGTTTTGCAAATTTGTTTAGAATCCAACTTTTATTTATGTTCAAGATAAATACCTTTTTCCAATCAGCCCAGCCAACAAGTTTAATTCTTTAGGACTTCAGGGTTGTGTATGCCATGGGATATTTTCATGGTGTAAAATGAAGCTTCCAGTTCAATCTCCTCATGTGTAATCAGTCTCGCTCCTGGGTGGTATAGTACCCTCTAATTCATCTTGCTCCTTCGTGTTGCAGAGCGCAATGCAATAGAATAAGCTCAGTGAAATATCTGTTCTTTAGGGGGCACCTCATTATGATTGAGCTGGTGCAGGGTACCATGTATGCAGCTAATGTCCACCAAACATCTTTTTATGGCTTGCTGACCTCTCTCTTATCTCTCGCTTTTAACACACCAATGCTCCTGGGGGGGATTATAATATCATTGCCGACCCGAATCTGGACCGGACTACCCCGCCCTTGCCAGACATCCCAGAGGGGAGACGGGCAGCAGATTTTTGGGGGTGGTGCGCCCACTGGGGGTTCCTGGATGCATGGCGGGAGAGACATACACACCTGCAGGCATATATATTACTCACCAGTTCATGACCTGCATGTCTGCCTGGAGAGCTCGCTGTGCAGCCTGGTCATCCACAGGGCCATGGTCAGGGTGGAACATCTGGCGCACACAATTTCTGACCACAACCCAGTATTCCATGGCCTAGTGTGGAGGAGACTTACTTCATCAATACTCACATGGAAGTTGGCAGCCTCTACCTTTTTGGAGCCTACCTTCTATGAGCCATTAGGGACTACTATACAGAACTATTTCAATATGAATACAGGCTCCATGGAGAATGGCCACTGATTGAGAGGCGTTTAATGTGGTAGTCCAGGGATTCTGCATAGGCCAGTTGATCTGACTGCACAGGTTACTTAGCGACCGGTTAATGGCCCTGGAAACTGAGCTCAGGAATGTTGAATGTTCCCTGCCTTTGGACCCAGTGGGTCATCCCCAACTGCTGGAGCAGATGAAGGAGATCACACAGATCACCAAACAGTTGTGCTCTCTCGCCCAGGGCCGGACTGGCAAAGTGCTTGGCCGCCCCGCTGTTGGGGGTGCGACCGAGCTCTTTGCCGGGCCGCTTTTCGGCCGATTTTGTTCCACAGCCGATTTTGCAGCTATGCTGCATAAACGGTCTTGTAACAAAACCGGCCCCCAGGAGCCCAAAACCGGCCCCCAAACTTGTGGTGCACCGGGGGATTGCCCGGTGCCCGCAACGTCCAGTCCGGGCCTGATCTCGTCTGGAGAGAATACCTTGATAACTTGCACGTTATGGGCGGGCGGGTAGGATTCTACCTGGCTGATCCGCAATGACCAGTGCGGTTATGCCACTACTCGAATACAGCACAGCCAGGGCCAACTCGTGTACTTACAGTCTGACATACTGGATGCCTTTACATCATACTACAATGATCTGTATAGAGCACAACTGGAGGCCTCAACAGCAGTGCTGGATGGGTTCCTGGATAGAGAGCAGCTCACACGTAAATGTAAAAAAAAACGTCTGGGAGGGGGTGATCAGGCGGCACTTGGGGGCCCTATCCTGGAGGAACAGATCAGGGCTGCCATTATAGGCATGGCAGGTGGCAAGACCCGGGGCACAAATGGCTTCCCTGTGAAGTTCTACTGCATGTATGCAGAGAACCTAACATCTTGGCTTGTGTCATTATATGCCCATTTGTGGCCGGATACCATGCAAGAGGCCCTCATTGTCTCTCTGCCCAGACAGAAAAAGACCACACTGAGGACCTATTTCAATGTTGAAAATCGACTACAAGATACTAAGTAAAGTCTTGGCAGGGAGGGTGCATGGTCACCTTTCAGCTTTGGTCCACCAGAACCAGAATGGCTTTGTACTGCAGTGCCACACCTCTTACAATATTAGCCAGAAGTTTTGTCTCATGGCTGAGGCACCTTACGAACACAACCTGGATACCTGTGGACCTGTGTTAGGTCTTTAACATGCTGGGATAGACCTACCTACAAGAAGTAATGCAGAGGTTGAACTTAAAGGTTTAACTTAGGGCCCCAGTGGTGCTGGTGGGTGGCCTTTCTCTACTTGGATGCACGGGCCGAGTGAAAGTGGGGGGCAGCATTTCTAAATCCTTTGGTGCCTTCAGCTGAATGTGGCTTGCAGGATAACATTCTCTGAATTTCCATTGCTTACATTTCCACTTCCTAGGTACACCATGATGACACCTTGAACCTTTAGTACAAAGGAAGGTTCACTGCGCAAATGTTATTTAGCCCATGTCTAGTAGGCGACAACGCTATTCAACTAGAATAAACAATTGTGGCCAGACAAGGATTGCAACATGGCCACATGGATTCTATTTCTATATATACAAAACCACTTCCTTGTTGAGACTAACACTGCGAGGTTACCACATGCTGGAATTTCAGTTCAGCTGATTCCTGCGTAACAACACAGGAATGTCATGCTCTACACTAAGATGGACAGCCTGATGGCACTTACCCACAGATAATGGGAAGTCAGACCACCCAGGTAGGTATTTGGCAGCTCACTCACCCTAGGCAAGACTAGATTAGAGAGCGCTTGTTAGGAGTACACTATACACAGTACTTATATGCTCGCATATTTTCGCTGTCTTAGCACAATGGTGGAAATGTTCATCTGTTTCACTATTCTTGTAATGCTAATTACTCTAACCTGTTTCATTTTATTGATTATCGCAGCACACATATTTCATACAAGAATCAGAATGCTTCAATAAATATTGAAATGTTTTTCTGAGTATTTATTGTTCTTTGGGTATGCATGAGAGACTAAGCGAAAGGCTTCTAGAACTTTTACCACGATTTCCCTTTGGGGATCTTGGTTGTCATGTTCTGAGGTTGCACATACATTTGCCACCCTGTAAGGTTTGGGATCCAGATGGTACAGTATGGAGCTATCAGGGAGACAGGCCATCATATCCTGAGGGTTTTCACGGAATCAGTCTGGCACAATCCTGACGTTCATGTTGTTCGACAAGTGCACATTTTTACAGATGAGGTACAAGCCATATGACAATGAGGGGTTTGATCCAGGTTAGGCCCATTGGGGAGAGATCAATTACAAGTAAACTATAATGGTGACCCCCCCCCTACTAGCTTTAAATTACACAATTATTTAATAATCAAGACACATATAAGTTATTCAGTGTGTTTGGTAAAATGATCCGATTGTTTATTTGCAATTTATTTATTGTGATAGCTCCTTCACATAAACAATCATTAACTGTGTAACTTGTGGCTAATGAGGGATACCAATATATCTAGCTTGGGTCACAATTTTGACAAGTGTCAAATTCGTCATATGAAGATTGGACCACCATTTTGGGAGAGTCAAAATGTACATCTTGAGCGTATTGCGCACCTATTGCATTACTCTAAGTCTACCTAATACTGCCCCAGCTGTATGGCATGAGCTCTCTGCCCTGTATATTAAGTAATAAGCTCATGGGTCATACAACCCTTACAAAACATATTACCCGGCACATTGCTTCTTCTCTCCCCACACCCACGTAACTGCGAAAGAGATGTACCTTAGTTGGCAAGATTGAAATCAAGGCCCTGACTGGCCTTGCTGCATTATTGAGTTTGAGAGGCTCCTGCCTCTACTAGGCAGACAGGGCTGTGAAGTGGATGGACCTTGCTACAACAGTGAGTTGGGTGGAGCTGACCATGACCCTTCCAGTCAGGCTGCGCCCTGTGATGGTGTTGGCAATATATTTGTAAGTGGAGCAGCAGTGTTGGTATAATTATGAGGACGCTGTCTCTGCAGTGAGTGTGTGTTGCCCAGGGAGTAAAATGAAGACTGATTGGCTACACTAGACTGGAATGTAACTGCTAGGTCTGCCCTCACTTTCAAGAAGTCTAGGACACACTGGGCCTCTTTCAATGTTTGCATTGGCTGCTTGTGGGCAGGAAATATTGCATCCTCCAGTGGGCTTTGTCAAAGACAGCAAAATGGCACACCAGTGTGATATCGGCAACCTGCATAGTTCGGAAGTATGGCACCAAATGACCTGGTTTCCCGAAAGAAGTGTTGAGACTCACTACTAGCAACTACAAGTGGGGCACCCAGAATCGATCCAACCCTTGTATACTTTCCTTTGTCTCATGAGTAAATGTGATGTGTTGGTGGAAATATTCGCTCATCCTGATTGGCAAAGGAGGAATTGGATTTCTGCCCCATTTGTGTAAGATTTAATTTCATGAACTAAAACATTTGCAAATCGTGCATTGAGAGTTTATCTGTGTGTTTATTGGCTTGATGTACATTGATGCATATCTAGAAGACTGGTTATTTTGAATAAGACTCTGCCACATCTTCCCCAGTGTTGGACTGGCCCATAGGACAATCAGGCAGGGCCTGAAGTGCTGGTCTGACAGGTTGTGTAAGCCTGTTGGTTATTTGTCTGTTCATAAAATTCATAGGTCCCTGTGGGTAGGCTGCTATAAGGCCTATTTGGCCTCCAAACTTTGTAACTCTCTACCATTACAGCTACGCCAAATGGACCATGAATTGCCCCTCCACAAGGCCTTGGAAACGTGGCTGTTAAGGATTTGCAGCTAGATTCATGAAAGCTAATTGCGCTCGCAAAGGGCCAGATTCTCGCAGCTAGATTCATGAAAGCTAATTGCGCTCGCAAAGGGCCAGATTCGCAGAATCTGGCCCTTTGCAAGCGCAATTTTTGCATTTGGGATTCATCATCCCAAATGCAAAAATCGCTATTAGCGAAATCGCATATTTGCGAGGAATTGCATTTAAGGAATCTCTATTTGAGATTCCTTAAATGCAATTCATTAACCAATTTTAAATTGCGAATTCGCAATTTCTGGCCGCTATTTACCACGAAGTCTGACTTCGTGGTAAATAGCGAAAAAAGTAGAAAAAAGCACTGTAGTGCTTTTTTCTCAGTTGCATGTTACACACACACATGTCCTTTGGACATGTGTGTGCGCAACACCCGTGTAAATTTGCATTTCAGGGGTGCTACAGAGTGTCCTTTGGACACCCCTGGCACCCTTGAAATCGCATCCTTATTTGCGATTAGCAAATTGCTAATCGCAAATAAGGAATAACTCCCCATTCATTCCTATGGGCCTTTAGGCCCATAGGAATGAATGGGGAGTTATTCCTTATTTGCGATTAGCAATTTGCTAATCGCAAATAAGGAAGATGTAGGAATCGCAATTTATTTTGCGATTCCTACAGGAATCCCATTTTGCAAGTCCTTAATAGCGAATCCTTATGAATCGCTATTAAATACTCGCAAAACGGGTCTTTCATGAATCTAGCAGTCAGAATCTGGCCCTTTGCGAGTGCAATTTTTGCATTTGGGATTCATCATCCCAAATGCAAAAATCGCTATTAGCGAAATCGCATATTTGCGAGGAATTGCATTGAAGGAATCTCTATTTGAGATTCCTTAAATGTAATTCATTAACCAATTTTAAATTGCGAATTCGCAATTTCTGGCCGCTATTTACCACGAAGTCTGACTTCGTGGTAAATAGCGAAAAAAGTAGAAAAAAGCACTTTAGGGCAGTTTTCTCAGTTGAATGTTACACACACACATGTCCTTTGGACATGTGTGTGCGCAACGCCTGTGTAAATTTGCATTTCAGGGGTGCTACAGGGTGTCCTTTGGGCACCCATGGCACCCTTGAAATCGCATCCTTATTTGCGATTAGCAAATTGCTAATCGCAAATAAGGAAGATGTAGGAATCGCAATTTATTTTGCGATTCCTACATGAATCCCGTTTTGCAAGTCCTTAATAGCGATTCCTTATGAATCGCTATTAAAGACTCGCAAAACGGGTCTTTCATGAATTTAGCAGTATGTCTCCCTCTGTGCTGTTCGGCGACATACATGTCTGCTTAGCGCTGGAAGGCCTTCTGGTAGCCATGCGCTATATATATATCCGTAAATTTAATTGCCTGTTTGTGGGACTTTTTCTATTACTACAAACATTGCATGCAGCAAGCATGAATGCAGCCTCCCATAACATGCACACAAAAAAACTACTCAGAGTGTCTTTCCAAATTTAAAACTGCCCCTATTTGCAAATAGCTATCACCGATTCACTAATATTGGCCACTTTATTTTGGTGTCGGACCCAATTTCTGTCACAGTTTGACCCTGATCTTCCCTCACCAAAAATGGCGCAGGCGTGTAACGAGGCAATCGTAAAGCTGCAATCTCCTTTCTTCAAATCCCTATAGATAACTTATTGCTTAGGGAAGCAAATGCATGTTTTCGCATTATTAGCTTCCACGAATTGAACAACGCTGGTCGTTTTCTTTCCAACTGATTCATTTATCAGAATAGTCTGTCTGAGCTTGGATTTTAATATGTGCATTTGCTTTACTAACATATTTGAAGTATTTTAACTAAAGCGAACTAACATGAGGCTCTGCAACATTCCATTAATTAGGTAGAAGACATTAGCACCCACATGCATCAAGGTATTTAGGAGTCGCAAACGGTGCGAATCGGTAAATTCGGCCGTTTGCGATTCCTAAATATCTTTTTTGGATGCATCAAACATTTTTGGGAAAATCGCTATTTTTAGCGAATTCCAAAAATGCGATTGCTTCTAAGGAATCGCAAATTTGCGATTCCATAAAAGCAATGCATGATTGCATTTTAAATTGAGAATTCGCAATTAGGGGGTGCAAATTACCACGAGGTTGAACCTCGTGGTAATTTGCGAAAAAGTTAAAAAATGCTCAAAATTGCATTTTAAACACTGTAATGTTACAGACACACATGTCCTTAGAACATGTGTGTGTGAAACATGCACTTAAAAATGCATTTCAGAGGTGCAGGGGGGGTCATTTGGACCCCCCTGCACCCATGTAATGCATTAACATTTTGCGAATCGCAAATAGAAATTCGCAAAATGTCAATGCCTTCCCATTGATTCCTATGGGCCTTTTGGCCCATAGGAATCAATGGGAATTGCGAAATCGCAATTTAGAATTCGCATAATCCTTGCGATTCGGTAAAAATTGCGATTTTCACCGAATCGCTAAAATTATGCGAATAAATTAATGCATCCCATTTTCCGATTCCTTATTTGCGATTCCCTATTTTTCGCAAATAAGGAATCGCAAAATGTCCCGATGATGCATGTGGCCGTGGGCCTTATGTTCTCACGGATTGTTCAAAGGATACAAAACGGGTAAAAACCTTTGATATATCAGGCCCTTAGCACAACAGTCAATTCACCAAAATGCCTGGGGTAGCGGAAGCGACATCCCACATTATTTGACCTTTACTTTCACTCATTCACACACTTATGCATACACGCACATACACACACTGCCTCTGCCTAAACACTCTCGCCCGCAAACACGTACACAACATACTCTTACTTTTTTTTTTACTTACTTCAGCGTCAAGGGAGAGGCACATTCCAGCTAACGGTGCTACAGTTTTTATTACACTAATAGTAAATATTATAGTATTATGCACTTTTGGTGTAATACCTAAAAAGAAAACAAGGAAAGTGGAGGGAGCCACAACCAACGCCCATAAGGAGTTGCCCCTGTGTTCCTGGCACTGATTTTGCCACCCGTGAAGCCAGGGGTCACAAAGGCAGTGCCAGGAGTGGAAAGGGGCAAAGCAGGGGTCACAGTCGCGACCCAATGGCTACCTCTAAATGACGTCTATGGCCCTTAGTCCTGCGTAAATTGGCGTGTTGTATTCATTTACTCAATTCCTATTTTTCTGTCATTTGCAAAAATGTTTGAGCAAATCTTTGATTATTTAGCAATTAAATAAAATATGTAACATCCAATCGAATTATAACATTTACACCAATTTCACAGACCACCGCCCCAATGGAATAAAATATGCGGGCTCATGTGAAGCAATTTACAAACTACCACCATGAGAGTTAAGCTGAACTGCATGCACATTAATACACAAGCTTAGGTACGTGAAACTGCAGAATAGCATCACACATGGAGAGCTCTGTAATCTACTTTTAATAGCATTTATTATTAAGACGTAAACCGAATTTCTTCTTCATAAATGCTACAATGGGTTTCAGAATCCTCCGGGGTGATACTGTTGAGCTTTTTAATGATCATAGCAAAAATATTCATTTTACAGCCATAACTCTAATCCTAAATTCATCAAAACTTCCATGTCAGTTGTTTAGACTTTTAGCATCATTGAAACACTTTTCAGCAAATTCAGCAAAGACAAAGGACGCAGCTGTGGTTTGAAATGGCTTTCTTCTACCACTTTAATTCCCTGGACTTAAATGATTATGAATCCATCCAGCATATACGTAAAGCTGTCACAGATAGAAGACCGAAAACATGGAGGGGCAGAACATATGAGACAGCATTTGTTCTTCATACGAGTGCTATTAAACTAAGGGCCTGATTTAGTGCATGATATAGAGTTTGGCAGACAGAGTACACTGTCCTCCAAACCCTTGGTCTACACACTCAATTTCGAGTCCAATGGACCTTCAGTGTTCGGACGGCGGTGCCCCTCGGGTTCTGCTGTCGGCCCAAATGAGCCTCTTATTTAGAGTATATGGTGTGATGTCCTTTTTCCCTAGCTATTACTGCCAGGTAATACTTGGCAGTCAAAATCAGGAAAAATAAATAATAGCCTACACCCTGGGGGAAAACTCCCAGAGTGTGTGGGGGGGCATTTTTTCTCCAGTATTAAACACCTGCTTTGTGAGCTTGTTTCTGAAAAACAAAATACTTTGGTGCACAGCCACCCAGAAGAGAGCTGCTACACACAAACCTTTGGTGCCTTCAGAGGAGCTTCTTTCTCACAATTTGGCCGGTAGTATACCAGCTGGAGTGGCAGAGGAGATAACATCTGCCACCCTGACAGATGGACGACCCAGGGTCTAAATAAGTAAGGACCAACTCTTTCAAATGCAACATCAGAATGTATTGAAAATACTATCTATTGTAAGTGGCAGTTTGCAGCTTTAAGTTTAGGCTTTAGAAGGATTCAGAGACATTAGAGAGCGTTATGGCACTGATCTGGTGGTTCATAGTGAGCAATGAGTCCATTATACATTTCCCATATCTGAGGGCACTACACTTACAACCTATAAGTCACCCCTAAGGCAGTGTTGTATGGTGTTTTAGGATCCGAGCGAAATTTACCGATTCATGCCCTTATATAGGTATAATTCACATTGCCCTTATATAGACATAGAAATCGTACCCATATTTAGACATAACCAAACCAGTCCAAATACAGGCATGGCTACTTCCACTAGTTCCAAAAAGCCACAACTATTTCTTGGAAAACTCGGCTTCAGCAGTCAGGGACATCCCCTTACTTGAATATTGATCTGTCCCAGAAATCATGGCGTTTTCAAATAACTAAATATTTCAAGCAGAACCTGCTTGAGCATGAGGGTGCACTATTCACCAATCCTATAAGGTGTGCGAAGCAATCTATACATTTGTTAATTATACACCTTTCGATGAAAATTATAATATCCAAACATATATCATGCAGTGATCTTCATAAAAACATAACAGTTGTCAGTGTACACCAATAAAGAAACCACATTGTTCTGTATCAAATGTGACTCTTAGATGTAATCAAGATGCTGCAACCATCTTCACAGTTCAACATACTGCTGATTTATTTTCTCTGTTGAATATTCAATTCTTAAAGCTCCAGAATGAATGTTTCAAACTTCGCCACTCCGAATGCCGACCCTCCAGCTGACGCACTGACGGAGTAGCTGTCCTTTCTCTCGCTGAGAATCCAGCTCCAGTGTTTCCAAGCTCCCCTCGCGGGGTGTTGGGAAATCGAGTCCCGAAACAGAGATACCAGACCTCCTTCATTCTAAAACCAAGGTACGGAGCTGATTAGACACTAAGAGAAATCTTGGTTAGATTCTTGGCTAAGAAGAACTAAATCTATGCTACACCTCACTTCTTCCCTCGTACTAGACTTAGGTTAGGTGCATCGGGGTAGGCGTATTTTAGAAGCACCAGTTGAGTACTTTTTAGCTTTGTTATTTATTCATGTATGTATTTATCTATGGTCTAGGAACCATACAATGCTTCTACAATATTATTTTATAATACTCTTCTTACTGTACGCATTATACTTTGCAGCCAGTATTACGATTGTAGTAGTTCACTTTACTTGCATGAGAAAGAAGACTGTTCAATAAACCCTTTTATTGAAAACGCCCATCTCTCTATTTCTCTGCACCTCTGATGAAACGAAGCATGCACGATTGACTGAGTAAAATATCTATCTATTGTTTCCACGACTCTGAAGATCAGTTTTATTCTTGGGGAAACAAAGTTGTCATGTTTATGCGGTTGTCAGAAACTAATCCCTTCTTGTTTATTCAAGAAAGTTTCTAGTGACCTCTGAGCTAGCTGGCACTCACAATTAAGTCCAATATATTCAATAGAGACCTAGTAGACATAAGTCCTATGTCACATCTATGGGATATGTTATTCCAATCCGCAGAGCCTATTGGGAATATAGGAACTACCCTACAAAGTGCCCAATGTTTGGTAAAGCACTAATTTAACACGAGATACTAGAGTAACTCAGTCGTGCTTTTCACAGAGACACCTTTTTTCCCGTAAAATACTCTAATAGACGTCTGGAGTGGGTTAAAGGATAAAATATCCATCATAACTGAGTAGGACGAAAATCCTATGTATTAGTTTTTGTTTTTATTCAACGTTGAAGGATACAGTATTCCAAAATATTGTGCACCTTATCTTTGTTTCCTTGAAACTTGCTCTGCAAACTTTCAGCCAACAAAATGACAGAATGGGAGAATGGTGGGGCTGCAGCCCAACCGGGTTTAAACATTAATGGTTTCCAAGAAACCGACGCGTACGCTATAATCATCCCGGAAAACGTAAGGAAAACCATCGCTATAAAGCTTATAACGAATGGCCTATCACCTAGAGGTGGTAGGGTAATTTTTGTCATAGAGGCACACGAATATCGGCAGACAGAGGTATTCTATTCATGGATAGTCTTCCCTGATGCAAATGCAGTATCGCATGTGTTTCATTTCTACAAAGTAGAGGATATAATCCAACGGAATACGTTCCTTTCGAGGACATTGAAATTCCACTAACTTACCAAGAGCATCAGCTCTGGTTTAAAGGCGCCCTACAACATCAAAATCACATTAGCAGGCTCGGTCCACTAGATAGACCAGGAGCAACATGGCCGGTACTAGCCAGCTATACACCACATCCTGACATTGAAGAAATGTCAAGTGAAGAACTATTAGTTCAACTAATAAAAATACATAGACAATTGGTTCACCAAGTCATGCGGACTCTAACAGTCCAACCTCCTATAAGGATTCCACAATAAATCCATCACCAAGGGAACAGAAATAAAATTACACCACAGACTATACAATCAGTCATTGGTAAATTGCTCGCAAAAAGGGAACAAATTCCATTCTGGATAGTTCAAAAAATTACTCAAATTGAGGCAGAATTTCCTGATAGTACACCTCATGAGAAACACAGATTTTTAACAATCTGTTAACCAATGGGGATCGCACCACACCTGGTGGACTGCGACACTTGGGGTACAGTCTTGGCTGCAATCTACACAAAAACACATGGTGTTCCGTCGATGGCGGTGATACCAGACGTCCTGAAACAGATTCAAAATGAATACGGAGCGTAGCCTGCTTTAAATCTGGGTATGAAATTACTGAAAGATTACAAAAAGGTCTCAGCTATAATATTAGCTAATATTAAAGGTGAAGCAGCATCCGTGGCGATCCGCCAAAAATAAGGGTATAACTGAGCAACCATATGAACTGGCCAGACTAATTGAATAATCCTATGAAGAACTAGGTAGCGATAGTTTGGGTGAGAAACCAGTAAAGGCCCAACTAACAGAAAATCCTGAAAAGGTCTTTATTAAAAACACTCTCACTACCCCTAAAAAGAAGTGGGAAAATACTAAACAAACTTCTGTTGAGAAGCCTTCTCAGTCCCGAGGAAGGTCTCCTCAAAAGGAGCCCTGTGAAAAGAGGCATAACCTCAGGAACAGGGATAATTTGAGAAAACCTGATAGATATCAAGATACTGATACATGTTCCTCTCGTACCTTTCAGACTTCCTCACAGAAATCGGAAAGAACAGTCAGAACACATGAAAGAAAGCATGAAGTCCAAAGACGATCAACATGTTCTACAAAATAAGAAAACCCAATTCACCAAAAAGAAGGTAGCAGGTTTGAAAATCAGACATTGAGGATCTTGAGGACACAACTCAAGAACGGGGAGTGGGCCCAGACAATGCTGTACAGTGCAGCAGAAGTCACCATAGCTCGCAAGATCTTGAAGGATCATCTGGAGACAGTGGACTTGAATGAGTACATCCAAGTTGAAACAGCTGATACCATGGTTAGTGTACCCCATAAGTTATATGAAGTAACACTCCGGATGGAGGGGATATAACTAGGAAAAGAAGAGCACTCTTTTGTGAGAAGCTCTCTAAGGGTTATGACATTCTTCTAGCTGAAAAAGACTGGCGACCGAAATTTGTCAGGTAGTGCCCACACGGCGAAAACATCATTATGCCAGCCTTCTCCAATCATATTCCAATTAAGTTAAAATACACCTATGCCAGAATATGGGCTGTAGCCCAGGCTCCAGCATTATATAAAAATCATGTGGGATGGGATGAGGATTCTCCTCACCACAAAATCCAGTTAAAATCACAACCAACTGCACAGAGGCAGTATCCAGTTAAGCAAGAAGCTAAAAAACAGGTCAGGAAGATATTAGATAAACTTGAATACCAATGGGTGATTGAAACATGCACCTCATCAATGAACAATCCTTTGTTTCCTGTCTCCAAACCAGACAATACATATCGCCTAGTTTTGGACTACAGACATTTAAGCTCTTGTTGCAAAACTTTTGCAGTACAAAATGCACACAGTGCAGCACTGATGAATAACATTGTGCGCAAAAAATATAAAACCACATTAGATATTTCTAACGGTTTCTTCTGTCAAAACATTGCACCTGAGAGCAGGAACTTGACCGCTTTCTCAATCATGGGGACACAGCATCACTTTCGTTGTCTCCCCCAGGGATTCAAGAATAGCCCGGGGTTATTTTCAGCAAGAGTAACAGAGTTACTACAAACGTATGATGATGAGGCATTATCTTATGTGATGACATCTATCTAACAGACCATGATTTGGACAGGCACTTGAACAGAGTGAATACCATTATACTTGGATTCGCCTCTGAAGGGTACCAATTCAATTTTAAGAAAACAAGAATTGCCCACCTCAACGTCCTTTTTCTAGGATATGAGTTATCACGTGAAGGCAAAAGCCTGGCAGCCAACTTTTTAGAAAAGTGTGCGCTGCTACAACCTCCAAAAACACAGAAAATGTTACAGTCAATTCTAGGTTTCCTGAATTTCAGAAGAACATACATTCTAAACTACACAGAAAGGGTTAAACCTCTCTAGGAAATAATAAAACCTGATTTCAAAACTACTAATTGGACTCAGAAACACACAGAAATTTTGTGTTCAGTGGAAACAGACATGTTAGCAACATCCTATTTACAGACACTCGTAAACGTACGCAACCTTGTAATCGGAATAATCCCAGGAAGATGCGGATTTACGTACTTACCCTTTAATGAAGGTGAAAAATTGCCAATTGCTTACAAATCACACTTGTACACACAAACTGAAATGAAATTCACTTCAATAGAAAAAAATCTCCCAGCGGTTCAAAGTGCAGTAGAGAGAGCCCTCACACAGGGTAAGCGCATAATGGTCGTTACTCCTGTACCTGCCTTAGAAGCAGTGACGAAAGTAAGCATCCCAAATGCTAAGGCTTTACATCCGAGATGGATAGAATGGGTTAACTCTCTTGCTGCAACAGACGTTGAATACGTTTTTGACCCCTTCTTGAAAACACAAGAATTTCTACAATACGAACAAGAATGTCCTCTGCCTTCTGAGATTCTGCCTCTGGAACAGTACGAATGTATAATTTATAAAGACGGATCAGCGCAACCTGCAATTGGGGGTAAACAAGCTTATAGTTCTGCGTGCGCAATTGTTAAAGGTTGTTGGCGCAATGGTAAATTCCGACCTATGTTCACAAAAACACAATCTCTCGTAGACTGTACAGCTCAGCGAGCTGAACTACAGGCTTTCAAGATGGCGCTTGAAAATACCGATCGTGAATTCCCCCCACTCATAGTGTGCAATTCGTATTACTGCGTTCAATCTTACAATAAATACTTGCAGAACTGGGTTCAAAACGGTTTCAAAGATGCAAAAGGTGGCACAATTAAGCATAAGTTGCTTTGGGAACAAGTAGTTCAATTACAGAAAGAACTACAAAAGACTCACGTGATCCATACACTGAGTCATCAGCGTGATGGCTTTCACGTTGCAGGGAATTCATGGGCTGATGAAGCTGCGAAGGTAGCTGTGTAAACGGCTTCCGTAACTGCAATCACTCGTTCAAAAACAAAAATAGACAGCGAAATAATGCAGGCTGTCACCGCTTCCAATAAAGACAGCGGTAAAACGTTACCAAAAGGCTTTCCACTCAAGTACTCATATGTAACTGATGTAAATAATGTTCCTTTTGCTCAAATCCCTGGAGTGGGGGATAGAGTAATTTCAAACATGGAACATAGATTAGGACTAATCTTAGCAGCACATGAAGGTCTTGCCTCTGCACACGCAGGTGTTTCTGCCACAGTGTCATTACTAAAACAAAGATACTGGTGGCAGCGCATGAGGAAACAGACCAGAAACTATGTTTTGGAATGTGAAATCTGCCAGAAAATAAAGGTTTCAACAGTGAAACGCCCGGCGCAGATGCCCCTTTTAATTTCAGATAAACCATTAGCTTGCATTTACCTGGATCACTGCGGTCCCTTACAGAGGGATGGTAACTATAAATATATCATGGTCGCAGTGGATTCATGCTCAAGATTCATTTGGATGTGGCCTCAGCGCTTGGCTGACGCCCAAACTGTTATAAAAGATTTGCGAGTCTTTATCGGCATGCTACATTCTGACCAGGGTCCTGCATTTGGCTCCAAAGCTTACAAGGAGGCCATGGCCAATTTGTGCCTTGCATTGCATCCTGAGGGAAATTCTGTAGTGGAGAGAAAAAACCGGGACATAAAGCAATCTATAACAGCTAGGGTATTAGGCTCGGGTGACGGGTTGGTCAAACATCTAATAAGTGTCCAGCATAGTTTAAATAATCTGCCAAGAAATTCTCTGGGCGGAATCACTCCATATGAAATCCTTTTTGGTACTAGAATGCTTGTCCAGGACCTCGATTGTCACACTTCAGTGGTGGAACAAAAACCCTTTGATATCAAAGACCGTTTGGCTGTTTTGCAGGACTTAAACAAGAAAAAGAGAAGTCAAAGCAACACAATACAGAAGCCAATGACCACTGAAGGAGAACCACCCATCCAAGCAAGACCTGTCTGGATTCCAAAGATTAGGGATCTAGTCAGAGAAAAGATCGCGGATAAGAAGGAATTTGGGCCTTCTTACAGAAAACCTATACCTGTGCTAGCAATCCACGGATCAAGAACAGTGTTACTGCTGCCCCTTGCTGGAAGAAAAGAGAACAGGTTTGTATCCATCGGCAAGGTCAAACCACATCATGTGTCCGATAATAAGTAATAGGCCCGGTGGACTACAAAGATGTAGCAGAAGACCAAATCTTGCAGTTATACAAGAGGTTCAGAGTGAGAGACTAATAATATTTGAAGACTCTGCAGCACAAAGAAAGGACTAAGCAATAAAGCAATGGAATTTGTGTCTCTGAGAGACCCAAACAGTTCGTCAAGACAGTCCTGTCTACAATGATGTAGCATCTGACTACACTAATATGACAAAGGATCCGGTAGCCCCGGTAATTAAAAAAAATCCTGATGCAATTCCAACAATTGACAGAACTGCCTCTGGCTATTTCATTAACTTTGATACATTTTCTGAGGATCCCAGTGAGCCTGAAACGACACAGCAAATACAACTTTTAAAGATCAAGTAACAGAACTCTTTCAGCAACTTGAAAAACTTATCTGTTTTCATCATGAGTTAAACTTTGGATTGTGCTAGGCGTACTTTTTCTCCTCCTTTGGCTAATCATGGTATTAACTTTGGGGATGCTGATAAATGGAAAATATAGTAAAATGGACACAACAAGTAAGAACATCAACTTTCTCCTGAAGCCACACAAAACATCTCATCGTGAACAAAGAGATTTGACATCAGTGAACATGACAGCCGTTCCTATACCTGGTGGTATAGCATGGGACAGAACTGATTATGACATTTATGGTCGGTCAGAGCTGCTAAAGATTCCACATCAATTTAAGGTTTCCTTGAGTGACTTTGTTTCACCCAGCACATTTTCTGATGATTGGGACTTTGAGACTTTTAATAATATGATGTCAGATTTAGAGATGTCTGCTAAATTTACAAAACATGAATACTTAGAAGGTTCATCAGATTATGCACAAATGTATTGTTATAATCACTATGGTCATCATTACTTGCACAAATCTGCAAACCCTAGGAATATTTATACTTACAATCAATGGGAACATTGTCCAACGCCACCAAAAGGTAGCTCAAAAACATTCTACGAAAAATGTCCATACTTCTCAGGTTTTAATGTCTCAAATCCTGAGACATTTTACTTTAAAAATGTTAATAAGACAGGAATGAAAAGTATTTTAACCAATCCAAAGCAAACGTATTCAGCAGCCTTTTATGCCCAGCTGTCCTCATTAGGTTTCGACTTTTGGAGTGACAACATAGAAACAAAAACTGTCTGGGGATCAAAAGACTGGCAAGTGCAGGGAATAGAAGCTTTATTTTGGGCCTGCATTATCCCTGAACATTTTTTTTTTGAATTACACTGTTCAACAGACATCCTGCCTTGGCCTGGCCAAGATAGAAGATTTAAACAAACCGTCCATACCTATACCTACACCTGATAGTCAAAACACTTCAGATGGAGGGGTTGACGTAAAAACTATTTTACTTAAAAACATAACTGATTGGAAAAAATGGTTAATCTGGCCCACAGACACGAATAACTGTCAAGATAGATTCCTGAACAAGACACAAGGGTTTACAGTAACGAGGCCAGATCCAAAATATGTCCAGAGACAACATCCAGGAATAGTAACAACATACAGTGTAGGAAAACTGTGCCTTAAGTGGATACAAAAATCTACACTCACAGAGGTTAAACAACACTTATCTTTACTTAAATATGGCGTTGACTTAAGGGACTTCTTACTAGGTCCTGCGAAAAAACATCATAAATGTTTCATATATGCAGGTATATATGCCATTTATAATGAAGCTTGGAAAGAGACACAGGCAGAGACTGCAGAAAGAATACGAGAAATTGATCGTATTAATTTAGAGAAAGCACTCTCTGTAGTTGACAATGAGTTAAGGACTCTGTCATCCAGAATTTATTCTTTGGACAGCATAGTAACCTCTGCCATTGACATAATGGAACAGGACTTGCTCATGCTACAGCATGGACAGTCACAATTACGTTCTATAATTCTTTTAGGCTGGACGTTACAAAATCTTCGTTCTGGATATGTGCCATGGCCTCTAATCAACACCACAGGGGACCTTTTGCCTGGCGTTCTACCGTCGTGGGAGCAATACCCTGTACCTGCCTTGGTCTTGCCCGGACTCTTCACCAGCTCCTTGCCGGACCCGCTGCACGGGTCCCGCTGCGTTGTCTGCCTCTGTGCGGGAGCTGCAGGGCTGCGAGCTGACCCGCAGGGACTCGCTATACCAGGAGCCCCTGCGTGAGGTCGAGACCCGTAACACCTGGGTCGCTCTCCCTGCCTGCCCCGCCCTCGCCTCAGCAGATAAGGATCTGCTGCACCTCCCCTCGCTAGGACCTTTTGCCTGGCGTTCTACCGTCGTGGGAGCAATACCCTGTACCTGCCTTGGTCTTGCCTGGAGTAAACGCCGGACTCTTCACCAGCTCCTTGCCGGACCCGCGCGGGTCCCGCTGCGTTGTCTGCCTCTGTGCGGGAGCTGCAGCGCTGCGAGCTGACCCGCAGGGACTCGCTATACCAGGAGCCCCTGCGTGAGGTCGAGACCCGTAACACCTGGGTCGCTCTCCCTGCCTGCCCCGCCCTCGCCTCAGCAGATAAGGATCTGCTGCACCTCCCCTCGCTGGGACCTTTTGCCTGGCGTTCTACCGTCGTGGGAGCAATACCCTGTACCTGCCTTGGTCTTGCCTGGAGTAAACGCCGGACTCTTCACCAGCTCCTTGCCGGACCCGCTGCGCGGGTCCCGCTGCGTTGTCTGCCTCTGTGCGGGAGCTGCAGGGCTGCGAGCTGACCCGCAGGGACTCGCTATACCAGGAGCCCCTGCGTGAGGTCGAGACCCGTAACACCTGGGTCGCTCTCCCTGCCTGCCCCGCCCTCGCCTCAGCAGATAAGGATCTGCTGCACCTCCCCTCGCTGGGACCTTTTGCCTGGCGTTCTACCGTCGTGGGAGCAATACCCTGTACCTGCCTTGGTCTTGCCTGGAGTAAACGCCGGACTCTTCACCAGCTCCTTGCCGGACCCGTGCGGGTCCCGCTGCGTTGTCTGCCTCTGTGCGGGAGCTGCAGGGCTGCGAGCTGACCCGCAGGGACTCGCTATACCAGGAGCCCCTGCGTGAGGTCGAGACCCGTAACACCTGGGTCGCTCTCCCTGCCTGCCCCGCCCTCGCCTCAGCAGATAAGGATCTGCTGCACCTCCCCTCGCTGGGACCTTTTGCCTGGCGTTCTACCGTCGTGGGAGCAATACCACTGCGCCCTCGGCCTGGTCGCCCCCACACCCCCCGCCTGCTCCTCCTACCTGCTGCCTGTGCCTCGATCTACACGGCGCCCCAGCCGCCACAGGACCGCCGCTGAACCACCCCAGCCGCCACAGGGCCGTCCCAGCGCCGCCCCAGCCACCGCAGGGCCGCCGCCGAGCCCCCAGCTTTTCCCGCCGGATCTCGACGAGACCCCGCCCCCCCACACGCCGATTGGCTACCGCGATCCCCGCCTCCCCGCACACCCTCCCTCCCGGCTCCCCTCTTAAGGGGACCCACAGCGCTGCTCAGGAGCGACCACTGCGCCCTCGGCCTGGTCGCCCCCACACCCCCCGCCTGCTCCTCCTACCTGCTGCCTGTGCCTCGATCTACACGGCGCCCCAGCCGCCACAGGACCGCCGCTGAACCACCCCAGCCGCCACAGGGCCGTCCCAGCGCCGCCCCAGCCACCGCAGGGCCGCCGCCGAGCCCCCAGCTTTTCCCGCCGGATCTCGACGAGACCCCGCCCCCCCGCACGCCGATTGGCTACCGCGATCCCCGCCTCCCCGCACACCCTCCCTCCCGGCTCCCCTCTTAAGGGGACCCACAGCGCTGCTCAGGAGCGACCACTGCGCCCTCGGCCTGGTCGCCCCCACACCCCCCGCCTGCTCCTCCTACCTGCTGCCTGTGCCTCGATCTACACGGCGCCCCAGCCGCCACAGGACCGCCGCTGAACCACCCCAGCCGCCACAGGGCCGTCCCAGCGCCGCCCCAGCCACCGCAGGGCCGCCGCCGAGCCCCCAGCTTTTCCCGCCGGATCTCGACGAGACCCCGCCCCCCCGCACGCCGATTGGCTACCGCGATCCCCGCCTCCCCGCACACCCTCCCTCCCGGCTCCCCTCTTATGACGCCCCCTGAGCGACCGCGCAGCGGACGCGCGCAGCGGGAGCACCGACTGAGCGCTGAAGGTGCGCCAAAGGTAAGCCCGTCTGCGCCCGTCCGCGCCTGGACCGCGCCCAGTGCCAGGACCCCTGGCCCCCGCAGACCCCAGCCCACCCGCCGGACGTACGACGCCGCCGCCCTCAACGCACTCAACGCCGGCCGAACCCCTGGATGCTACCGAGCCACCCCGAGACGCACCCACGGTCCCTTCATCTGCCAGGCCTGCAAGTTCTCCTGCACCCGGACCTGCGCGGCACCAGCACCCACCAAGCCGAACTCCAGCAGCAGCCACCTGAAGTGCATCCTGCTCAACACCCGCTCCGTCCACAGACACGCCGTCGAGCTCTGGAACCTGCTCGACACCACACACCCAGACGTCGCCTTCCTCACGGAAACCTGGATGCACGCCTCCTCAGCACCCGACATCGCCATCGCCATCCCGGACGGCTACAAGATCATCCGGAGAGACCGCGTCAACCAGACAGGAGGTGGCATCGCCATCATTCATAGGAACACCATCCGCATCACGACCAACACCGACGACACCATCGCACCCGCCGAACACCTGCACTTCCAGATCCACGTCAACCCGAAGACCACTCTCAGAGGCACCCTCATCTACAGACCCCCGGGACCACGCACACAATTCAGCGAGGACATCGCCGACTTCATCAGCCCGCTCGCCCTCCCCTCAGCCGACTACATCCTCCTCGGGGACCTCAACTTCCACCTGGAGAACAACGACGACCGCAACACGACCACCGTGCTGGAAAACCTCGCAAACCTGGGACTCAAGCAACTGGTGACCACCCCCACCCACCTCGCCGGACACACACTCGACGCCGTCTTCTCATCCAGCAAAGACATCGCCTTCAGCCACGCCACAGGACTCCACTGGACGGACCACAGCTGCGTCCACTTCACCTTCAGAAGAACGACGACCCACCACCACCAGCAACAGGCTGCCCGAAGAAGCTGGAACAAGATCACAGCCGACCAGCTCACCGCCTCCCTGAGTCAGCACCCTCCCGCCAGCTCAGCGAACCCCAGCCAGGCCGCCGACAACCTCACAAAGTGGATCAGCAACTGCGCGGACGAACTCGCCCCTCTGAGGACCCCGCCCAGCAGACCCGGCAGCAAGAAAGCCCCATGGTTCACCGACGAACTCAAGAGCTCCAAGAAGAACTGCCGAGCCCTCGAGAAAGTCTGGAGAAGGGAACCTACCGCGGGCAACATGACCACCCTCAAGCTTGCCACCCGGAAGCACCACCAACTGATCCGCGCCACCAAGAAAACTGCATTCAAGGACCGACTGGACACCAACGCACACAACTGCAAGGAACTCTTCAACATCGTGAAAGAGCTCTCCAACCCCAACGCCGGTAACAACGACATCACCCCATCGCAAGACCTCTGCAACTCCCTCGCCTCCTACTTCCACAACAAGATCGCAGACATACACAACAGCTTCAGTAGTCAACCATCGCACACAAAGACCGCAGCAACGCCACCCACCACCACCCTCCGCGCCTGGACTCCGATCAGCACCGATGACACCGTCCGCATGATGAACTCCATCCACTCCGGATCTCCGACCGACCCGTGCCCTCACCACGTCTTCAACAAGGCCGACGCTGTCATCGCACCCCACCTGCGGGACATCATCAACACCTCCTTCGACACCGCCACCTTCCCGGAGAGCTGGAAGCACGCCGAACTCAGCGCTCTACTTAAGAAACCAACAGCGGACCCCACCGAACTCAAGAACTACCGCCCCATCTCGCTCCTCCCGTTTCCAGCCAAAGTCATCGAGAAGACCGTCAACAAACAGCTGGCCGCCTTCCTCGAGACGAATGGATCCCTCGACCCCTCACAGTCTGGCTTCCGAGCCAACCACAGCACCGAGACCGCTCTGATCGCTGCCACCGATGACATCCGAGCCCTGATGGACAACGGAGAAACAGCGGCCCTCATCCTCCTAGACCTCTCCGCGGCATTCGACACTGTCTGCCACCGCACCCTAGTGCAGCGCCTCAGCAACGTCGGAATTCAGGAAAAGGCACTGGAATGGATCGTCTCCTTCCTCGACGGAAGAACACAGAGAGTCCGCCTACCACCGTACAAGTCAGAGGCCACCGACGTCATCTGCGGCGTCCCTCAAGGATCCTCGCTGAGCCCCACCCTCTTCAACGTCTACATGAGCCCCCTCGCGCCCATCGCACGCCAACACAACCTGAACATCATCTCCTACGCCGATGACACCCAGCTGATCCTCTCACTGACCAACGACCCCGCCGCTTCCAGAGCCAACCTTCACGAAGGGATGAAAGATGTAGCCGAATGGATGACGACCAGCCGCCTGAAACTGAACTCAGACAAGACGGAAGTCCACATCCTGGGCTCCTCGCCCTCCGCCTGGGATGACTCCTGGTGGCCCCCCGCCCTGGGCACCGCACCCACACCGACAGACCACGCACGCAACCTGGGCTTCATCCTGGACTCCTCCCTCTCCATGACCAGACAAGTCAACGCCGTCTCCTCGTCATGCTTCAACATCCTGCGCATGCTACGAAAGATCTTCCGGTGGATCCCCACCGAGACCAGGAAGACGGTCACCCAGGCCCTCGTCACCAGCCGACTGGACTACGGCAACGCCCTCTACGCCGGAACCACCGCCAAGCTCCAGAAGAGACTCCAGCGGATCCAGAACGCCTCAGCCAGACTCATCCTCGACATCCCCCGACGCAGCCACATCTCCGGACATCTGAGAGACCTGCACTGGCTCCCCGTCAACAAGAGAATCACCTTCCGTCTCCTCACCCACGCACACAAAGCCCTACACGACCAAGGCCCGAGCTACCTCAACAACCGCATCAACTTCTACGCTCCCAAACGCCACCTCCGATCAGCCAGTCACGCCCTCGCCGCCGTCCCCCGCATCCGAAGATCGACAACAGGAGGAAGGTCCTTCTCCCACCTGGCCGCCAAGACCTGGAACTCCCGACCGACCGACCTGCGCCTGACCCAAGACCACCTCTCCTTCAGGAAGAAGCTCAAGACCTGGCTGTTCGAGCAGTAGCAGCACCCCCCCCCCAAGCGCCTTGAGACCCTCCGGGTAAGTAGTGCGCTATATAAATGTCCATGATTGATTGATTGATTGATTGATTGATACCCTGTACCTGCCTTGGTCTTGCCTGGAGTAAACGCCGGACTCTTCACCATCTCCTTGCCGGACCCGCTGCGCGGGTCCCGCTGCGTTGTCTGCCTCTGTGCGGGAGCTGCAGGGCTGCGAGCTGACCCGCAGGGACTCGCTATACCAGGAGCCCCTGCGTGAGGTCGAGACCCGTAACACCTGGGTCGCTCTCCCTGCCTGCCCCGCCCTCGCCTCAGCAGATAAGGATCTGCTGCACCTCCCCTCGCTGGGACCTTTTGCCTGGCGTTCTACCGTCGTGGGTGCAATACCCTGTACCTGCCTTGGTCTTGCCTGGAGTAAACGCCGGACTCTTCACCAGCTCCTTGCGGGACCCGCTGCGCGGGTCCCGCTGCGTTGTCTGCCTCTGTGCGGGAGCTGCAGGGCTACGAGCTGACCAGCAGGGACTCGCTATACCAGGAGCCCCTGCGTGAGGTCGAGACCCGTAACACCTGGGTCGCTCTCCCTGCCTGCCCCGCCCCTCACCTTACCCCACCCTTATTACTGTTCCAGCACCGCTGCGCGGGAGCGCCCGGGGCTAAGCCCGGGCAAAGGGCGGGCCCTCTGTGGCCCTCAGAGGCCTGAGGAGACTGGGCTGGGCCCATCCCTTAACATCTGTAGACCTGCGGTGCCCGTTACAAGCAAGTGCAATGGCCATGCCGTCTGTAGAGGGAACGCCCGGGAAGATGGGAAGACTACGCAATGGGTCACTGGACAAATATTTCCCTAAGGTTCTGTGTGATGGTGATAAGGAACTATCTATGGCTGAGCGAAGGGCGGAGCGGCGACGCTCTGTCGAAAGTTTGAAAAATAGATCCCTCACTGACATTGTCCCTTTTACTACTGCCCAGGATGGAGGTTCACCTGATATTTGTGGGGATATTGTTAGCCAAGAAGGTGTTCCTTTCTTGCTGCGAGATTGTACCCCCACCCCTTGTTTGCCCTCAGATCATATTGTAATTGTCTCTCCCACTCCTAGTCTTCGTTGTACTATTGCTACAACAAAGCCTAGGACGATGAAACCTAAGCAACTAGTGGTGGCCCAGATACATGGCCCACCACCAAGTAAAAGAAGGAGGAAATTAAGGGTAGGGCTAGGTAAAGTTAAAACTCCCCACTCTGATTTTGGCAAAGGGCCAAAACCTCCCTCCACACATGAAAGGGCAAGAGTGGAGGTGCCAGTATTGCCATTACCCGGCGCACCACCGCTAGAGGTTACATCGCCTGTTATGGACTCAAACGCTGCAGGTTCTGATACCATCGTGGGGACCACAGTACCAAACACATTACCTCCCCCTCCACTGTTAGGGAATTTGGAATTCTTACTGAGATCCCTGCTCCTACCAATTAACGAGAGCATTAAGAAAGTGGAAATCAGATTGACTCTTCTGGAGACTGCTATGAACAGCATGGTCAGCTTAACCAAAGCCCAGGGGAGCGGGGTGGTGCATCCCACAGCCTCAGCCAGACCACCCACTAACAATGCTCCTAATACCCCACTTGCTACGTCCCAGCCGCCCAAACAGCCGCCCAAACAGAAACCATAGTCTCATGGTAGGGTTGAACCTGGCGTCCAAAATCCACACCCCCAAAAACATATTAACACCCCACTAGTAGGGACGGGTGGTGACCCCCAGAGGGTAGCGGCGAAGGCCCCCATACCAAACAAACGGGAGGAACAAGGGGAAGGTAGATACACTAGAGATCAAGTAAGTAAGGGGCCACAAGTGGAGATTCCTCCACAAGCAGTGCCCTTTGTGGTAGTTTTGACTGGGGTTCCACCGTTAGTAGAGAACAAGAAGGAGGGATATGCTCAACTGAAAAACAAAATAATTCACTGGTTGAGGATATATAGGCCCATAGCACATAATATCAATGGAGATATAGTGCACGTTAGGCGGATTAACTGGCTGGGCAGTAGACGCAAAGACATTGAAGGGGACCTAGTGGTGGTTAACTTTAGAGACCCTCGGGCAGTGGACTACATTCTAAACTGGCCCACTGGAAATGGGGATAATTGTATCATCCCTCGGGCTCTAACATACTTCTACCCGAGGTCAGTTGTGTTCCCCCTTAACCATCGAAATGAGTTCTACCCCTTCAGACCTAACCCCCCATTATTACATAGTAACATCTATCCCCCGTATGGGCAGTACCCCGTCCAGGCCGCTGATCAGTTTGGTTGGATTACAGTACCCCAGAGACATAAATTGACTCATGATAGTAGGATGGAGCATTTGAGACCCTTCACCCCTTTGGACACTTGCAATAGGTTTTCGCAGCTTTCCGGTATGGAAGACTGCGATTGATGTTTACAGTCTAGGGGGGAGAGAGGTGATCGATTAGGTGTGGAGGCTCCATGGTCAGTTGGATGCGAAGTCACAAGTCAGGAGGTTACTCTTGTAGTTCAAAATGCGGTCAGCAGCAGGTTGACCGGGGCCCTCACGGAAGCCCTGAGTACGGATAATACTGTTGGTTTCACTGTACCCTCCAACCCATCTATTTGTGTGGAGGACACTTGTATGATCAAGGCGGGCGGTGAGGGGGGGTGCAAGGGGGTCTCTGGCACAGTTAGCAAGGGCCGCCGAGTAATAAACCTGTTATCTTGGAATGTAGCAGGGCTAAAAAGGAAGCTGGATATACCGGAATGGCATACATTCATCGAGAAGTTCGATGTTTGTCTGTTTCAGGAAACCTGGAGTCTGCTACCAATAAATAAATCGGGTTATACAACCTTTTCTTCTCCAGCAGTATCTAGAGGGAAGGGCAGACCAGCGGGAGGTCTCACGGTCTGGATAAAAATCGACCTGGACTGGGATGTGGTCATCCACGACTCTGAGTGTAGTGACATACTACATCTCTCCTCTAGGGGTTATATTTAGGGGAATAGGCTCGAACTATTCAATGTGTATGCCAGAGGGGCCCCGGGGGATGCTACTTCAGCAACTATACTAAGTTTAGACTCAGCATTAGCCAATTGTCCTCCTGCAGCAAAAATTATTGTGGGGGGGGATTTCAATTGTATGTTCGAACCTCTCCTTGGAGATGACTCCCTAGGCACTGAGGAAGAAGATTCTAAATGGTCCATCCCCGCCTTGTCATTACCCCCCATTCGAAAATGGTCGGCGAGGGCAATCCAAATGAATGCCCTTACTAGGGAACACAAACTAAGAGCACTTAATGGTAGGACCCTGTCTGACAGGGCAGGTGCAATGACCTTTAATAGGCTAACAGGTCCGTCCAGAATCGATTACATCTTAATGGACGTTAGTTTGTGGACTGACCTAATTGACATGGAGGTAGTATCTACCCAGGATAGTGACCATAATCCTCTGTGCAGCAAGTTTAAGTGGGGTAATCTTAAAGATAGGGTGGTGAGATCCCCCTTGAAATTAACTAAAGAGATTATCCCATATAATAATAATCATAGACTGAAATGGGATAAGGCTCCACTGAAGGAGGACCAACTAGGGACCATCAAATCCCTTGTTGTGGATCTGTTTTTGGACCTGGAGGTATGGGACCGGGAAAATGGTAGTGCCCCGAATCCCTCCATTACCCTTGATTCAGTTTATAAAGGCACAATAGACCACGTGAGTCACTACTTTCTCTCAAAAGGGAAAAGCCGCAGACCGAATAACACCCCCCCCATTTCTAGCAATCCTTGGTATTCGGCCCAGTGTAAGGGAAAAAGGAAAAAACTGACAGCTGCTCTACTCTCAAAGGATCCATTACTAGCTAGAGCGGCTAGGAAGGAATATTTGAGAGTATTAGCGCTGGCTAAACGTGAATGGGAGGAACAGCATTGGCAGGATTTAACAGATGCTGTGAGTATGAGGAACCCAATGTTATTTTGGGACTTAATTAATAGAGCAAGGCAGGGGAGATCCCAACCACTAGCAGCCCATATAACTAGCCAGCAATGGTTCAATCACTTCTCAGCTTTATATGGCGGTATTGAAGATACAACCAGCCCCAGGGTAGCTAGCGATGGGGGAGGGAACCTCCAGGGGACGAGTATCCATTCACGGCCTCAGAAGTAGCAGTGGCTATTAGACATTTGACCCCAAAGAAGGCGGCAGGTCCGGATGGGATCCCAGGGGACCTTTTGATTGCGGAGCCTATGGCCTGGGCCAACTTAATAGCCACCATAATGAATCAGATTGCAAGTCCTGTCCCAGATTCCTGGAAGGGAGCAGAGGTCGTCACTGTGTACAAGAAGGGGGCAAGAGATGACCCTGCCAATTACAGACCTATCAGCTTGATAGATGTAATCCAGAAAGTGGTTGGCAGGGTCATCATCTCAAGGGTTGGCGATTGGATGGAGGAGGAAAGTATCCTCTCCCACCTCCAAGCGGGATTCCGCCAGAAGGTGGGTACGATGGACCAGGTCTTTCATTTTTTTGTTATGTATTGGAAGACAGTTACCATCAAAAAGGTCAGCCTTTATATGGCCTTCATTGATCTCAAGACAGCTTTTGACCTGGTCCCTCGAGCTAAATTGTGGGAGATCTTAGAAAGGATGGGCCTCCCCGGTACACTCTTGAGTCTAATTGCAAGGCTCCACGAGGGGAAATATGCGAGGATAAGATGGGGCGCCCAGGGACAGCTGACAGATAGGGTCCCCGTGAGGAGTGGAGTGCGCAAGGGATGTGTTATGGCTCCGACCCTCTTCTCCTTGTTTGTGAATGGAGTGGTGGACCACCTGAGAGGAGAAGAGACGGATGCTCCATCCCTGGCAGGGGAAAGAATCCCCACTCTACTCTTCGCTGACGACACTATACTGATATCCAAATCCCCGGTAGGACTGCAAAAGCTCTTGCATCGATTCAGCTCCTTCTGCAGAGATAGAGGCCTAACCATCAATACCTCTAAAACCAAGCTGATGGCTTTCTCACCCTCCAAAAGATTTAAAAACAACTTTACGCTCAATGGGGCCCCCCTGGAGTTGGTTGATTCATTCGACTATTTAGGGGTGAGGTTAAATAGTCGAATGAACTGGAAGGACCACTTGGCTAAAATGTTACTTGGTCACAAAAGAGTATCTGGGGTGACCCTGAGGGAGTATCGGGAGTCAACCAGTAAACCTCTGTCACCGGTCATGGCCATTTACGAGGGTCAGATACTCCCGGCTGCATTATATGGCTCGGAGCTCTGGGGGTTCGAAAATGTTTCGGATCTAACCACAGCGGAAAATAAGTTTCTGAGGGATGTGGTGGCTCTCCCTGTTTCTACCCCGTTGATCCCCTTGCGGCTAGATTTGGGTAGACGAGCCTTAAAAGATCTAGTGAGGTTGCGCCCACTGCTCTTTTGGGTTCGTCTAAGAAGAACTAAGGAGCTTGCCAAATATGCCGAAGGGTTGGATGACCTAATATTGCTTGATACTGGCAATAAGATTGGTTGGCTGTACAATGTGAGGCACCTACTTTTCCAATTGGGATTGAGAGATGTGTGGGAGACCCAAATGCCTCCGCCCAAACTAGTGATTAAGAAGCTATATTGGGATTGGGTGCAGGTGGAGGCTACACGCAGCGGGGCTGGGGGTTCACTCACTGAACGGTTCTTAGAGTTCAAGTGGGCTAAGAAGTTGGAACCCTTCCTCGATCTTATAACTAAGCCACTAGACAGAGCCCTATATCTAAAACTAAGGTACGGGACCCTCCCGGTGTATGAATTCACTGTGAGGTGGTCTAACTCTGGTGGCCCTTCGCGATCGTGCCCCGGTTGTGTGGCCCCTAAGGAGTCTGTGGCCCACCTACTTTTTGCCTGCCCCGCTTACAAAGTGGCACGGAAGATTTGGCTGAAACCAGTATGCAGGGGGTTGGGACTGAGGTGCCACAGACTGGCCTTACGAGTACTCTCTACAGACTCATCATCTACTGCCACGATATGCGGGGTGGCAAAATACTTGAGTAGTGCTTGGCTGACACGCTCAAGGTTATTGAAGCTGTACACTAGGCCACCAAGTGACGAGATTGGTTGTAATTGAAGGTCTTCCACTACTACATAATGAAATGTTGAGAATGTCTGACGAAGGTCCAAACTAACTGTATTGTTACATCTGTGTTTATATTTTAATCATGTTTTATTGATGATAGTTAATATCTTTTTAGTGTGGGGAATGTACTAACCCTGGGCTCCGCGGAGCTACGTGAAGTGGGCGCACAACTACGCCCACCCACGCACTCCACGTAGCCCCACTCCGCGCCGCCCGCCTCACTCCCGCCCTCACTAAATACATAAATAAATGAATAAAAAGCTTTTAAAAACACTTACCTTGTCTGCCGCGTCCCCGGGGCTCCCTCTCGCCGTCCCGCGATTCGCGCCGCATCCGAATCGGATCCTAATGCGCATGCGCGGGCGGCCGCGCATGCGCATTCCTCACGAGAAATGCGCATGCGCGGCCGCCCGCGCATGCGCATTAGGATCCGAAATGGCGGCGCGCATCGCGGGACGGCGAGAGGGAGCCCCGGGGACGCGGCAGACAAGGTAAGTGTTTTTAAAAGCTTTTTATTCATTTATTTATGTATTTAGGGAGGGCGGGAGGGAGGCGGGTGGCGGCCGGCTACGCACCGTCTGCGGAGCGCGCGTAGTGCCGCCTGGCTACGTCCGCTACGCAAAATGCGTAGGAGACGGCACTCCGTGCACTCCGTGCACGGAGCGTAGCTGGCCGCCCACCCTTAGAATGTACCCTTTTATGTGTAAAATGTACTCTTTTATGGTGAGCAAGTTTACCGAATAAAGATATTCAACAACACCACATCATTGTTTTCTGTATTTAACCTTACAGATAAACAAATCAGCTTGGCACAGAAACGAGCAGACTATACTGTGCTGAGCATTGAAAAACTGGAAAGATTACCATTAGCTGTTTCGGAAAAGCCTGCAAAAGAATGGATAATACACGGGATAATCATTCTGCCTGTCACAATTTTCAACTTTCAATACTGTTTGAAACATATACCAGTGGCCGTGTATGAAAAGTTGGGTAAGGAATATATAAAGTCAACCTGGGAATTACCATACACACACAAGTGTTGGAGTGGGGGAAAAGAAGTATTTCTTAGTGATACACAATATTAGAGCACACTAAGCGGTACATCTTTATGTCAGGGTATTAATTTACATGGAGCCTGTGAATGTTCTTCGAACAACTTATCCTTCCACCTGCAAGGTTCTCCAGCAGCCGTGATAGATCCAATTTTTAGGCAGCTTTCTAACGGGAGCTATATAATGTTGAATGATCACAGCTGTCGTGGAATGATGCCAGGAATAGCCTATCTCGTAACTGTGTCAGCCAGGGTCAGTTGTTGTATGCAAGTATTGTTTACTAAAGCTAAGACAGATGAGGAGTTGCCGCTATGGCCTTCACTGAACATCTCTTCTATTTGAATTGATACTTTAAGCAGATGAAAGCCATTCTTTTACAAAAAACAGTGCCACTGACTTCGTCTAAAGAGACGTATGAACTACAAGTTGCAAGGTCTTCTGCAGAGATACATGCCCTTTTATCCACAAACTGTCCAATACATTTCGTATCTTAAACATGTCTGATACCAGTGGTATTGTACTTGTATTTAAGACAGTTTTTTCGGTACTGTTAGCACCTTTTGAAGCAGTCCTCAGCATTTTTCCAAACTTCGAGCACTCTGTGTACGGTGGCCTGCCTCTCATTTTGGGACTCGTAGCAGGAATACTATTATTGTTCCTTCTGCTCCGATATGGCAAGTCCGGTCAGCAATGACACCCAGATTACCATCGAGAACACTCTCCTGGCAATGAAGTGTCATGAGCGCATGATACAGATCCTGGGCCTGGCTCGTCTAAGAGACCTGAATACCACGTGGTTCCTATCATTCCGACCAATCTGGCGAGATTGCATCTTACCTGTTCTACGATGCCTGCTATGTGGAGAAGAATGCGTGTTGGATGTCTGTCTAACACTTCCATCAGCACTGAAAATGGATATTGATTCCCTGCTTGGTTCGGTAACGGCCCATGCATCGTGTTGTCCCCAGCGGCTACCAATCCTGATGACGGCATTCAATGAGATCTCACAGACACAATCTGCTGACGGTGAGATACGTGGATCGACAGGCACACAGGTACCACCTTCATCTCCATCTCCAACAAACATTGCTAATGTGACTAATGCTGACGGTGATGCTTCACATTTTTGTGCTATCGGTTTACTTAATGAAGTGGTCCAACTTTTACCTACTGTGGTAGACAATTTTTTTGCCAGCTTAGAAGATTTGATATTTTCTCCTAACAACGAGAATGACTTTTGAAGTTAGCACACAGCGTTCTACGGGACTCTGTATTCGACCTTCATTTTTTCATAACAAAGCTTCCAACTTTTAGAACTCTATTTTTCTTCGATTTGACTTTTTCCAAAATGGAACGTTTTTTGGCACAAAGTAATCTGCTTAAAGTAGAACAATTCTTAGAGAACAAGAATTCTTTGAAACACTTCCAAGTGACAATATTTGACCTTGTCCACAACGTAAACAGTTTATATATTCTGTCTTGGAATGGTCTCGACTTTTTCTTCTGTATTTAAAAGCCCTTTCATAAATGTTATTTAATGACTCGATCTGATTAAGCATTTTCCAATGTCACACTACATGCTTTGAATGAAAATATTGCTTTTTTTAAACTGCGTACAGCACAAGTGCTCATCTTTCGTGTAAAGCCATTTCAAATGCATTTTTGGGAGGGATTTATAACACATCATGCTTTAGATATGTTTTAAATGCTTAGAATTTAGTAATATGGAACATAATAAAGTGGAGTGGGTGTTGTATGGCGTTTTAGGATCCGAGCGAAATTTACTGATTCATGCCCTTATATAAACATAGAAATCATACCCATATTTAGACATAACCAAACCAGTCCAAATACAGGCATGGCTACTTCCACTAGTTCCAAAAAGCCACAACGATTTTTTGGAAAACTCGGCTTCAGCAGTCAGGGACATCCCCTTACTTGAACGTGTTATGTCCGACTTTATAGCAAACGAGGCACCTTCAAGGTATAAATATGCCTACACTTGCCCTAGCAAACACACGGTGGTTCGGAGCAGCTCGACTATCTACTTGCCTGACGCAGCTTGCTACAGCAAGTGCCGAAGGAAGCCGACCCTCCAGCTGACGCACTGACGGAGAAGCTGTCCTTTCTCTTGCTGAAAATTCAGCTCCAGTGTTTCCAAGCTCCCCTCGCGGGGTGTTGGGAAATCGAGTCCAAAGACAGAGATACCAGATCTCCTTCATTCTAAAACCAAGGTACGGAGCTGATTAGACCCTAAGAGAAATCTTGGTTAGATTCTTGGCAAAGAAGAACTAAACCTATGCTACACATCACTTACTTCTTCCCTCGTACTAGACTTAGGTTAGGTACATCGGGGTAGACGGATTTTAGAAGCACCATTTGAGTACTTTTTAGCTTTGTTATTTATGTATGTATTTATCTATGGTCTAAGACCATACAATGCTTTTACAATATTATTTTATGATACTCTTCTTACTGTACGCGTTATACTTTGCAACCAGTATTACGATTGTAGCAGTACACTTTACTTGCATGAGAAAGAAGACTGTTCAATAAACCCTTTTATTGAAAACGCCCATCTCTCTATTTCTCTGCACCTCTGATGAAACGAAGCATGCACGATTGACTGAGTAAAATATCTATCTATTGTTTCGAAGACTCTGAAGATCAGTTTTATTCTTGGGGAAACAAAGTCGTCATGTTTATGCGGTTGTAAGAAACTAATCCCTTCTTGTTTATTCGAGAACGTTTCTAGTGACCTCTGAGCTAGCTGGCACTCGCAATTAAGTCTAATATATTCGATAGAGACCTAGTAGACATGAGTCCTACGTCACATCTATAGGATATGTTTTTCCAATGCTCAGAGCCTATTGGGAATATAGGAACTACACTACAGCAGGTATTTTCCTACTGAAGGCAGGGTGCTTGGTTATAAGTCTGCGGGAGCTCCTGCATGAGCAGGACACCCCTACAAATGCCGGAGTCGATTGTCCAGGCGTTGTAAGTGCATGAGCCATTACGATACATAGAGTGGCCATGCATCATTACGCGATTGCTAACTCTAAACTAGCTGTAACATACCCTGGCATGTTTGATATCAAACATGTTGGAATGAAACGATTCCATGCACTGTGGGGCTCCTCCGGGAAGCCTCCGTTCACCCGGGACCAGTCTTCAGGAGTCTGACAGCAAGCTATGGCTGCTGATGGAGGAAAGATTATTCCTCAGAGGAAACAAATATCTACAAGAGAATTATCGAAGAATATAAACTGGCAATTGTTCTAGCAAAATCCCATTTCTTTACCGAAAAAATTAGTCCAGCAAAAAAACTTAGTTAGCTAACTTTACAAAACAGTTAACTCATTATCTAACTTGGAGGAAAACAAAAAAAATTACCCCTGACTTAGCCTTCTGTAACAAACTGACAGATTTCCTCTACAATAAAGTAAATACTGTATTCGAAGAGTTGTCCAAGAATCATAAGGACTCTAGTTCAGATGAGCCAGCAGGCTTAGGGAGTACCTTTGAAACCACACAGGCCTGTCTAGAAAAGTTCAATAAGCTGACACTGGAATGATTAGAGAGGCTTATACGATCTATGAAATCCAGGCCCCCATCGGACTCATGTCCGGCATCAGTATTTTACTTGTTTCCTATCATGATTGCAAGCCAGCTTTCACCACTCCTAAGTAATTTTCTTGACTCAGAGTTGTTTCCTGATAGCTGGAAAAAATAACCAGTACTTCCTATTCAGAAAAATCCCTCTCAAGACGGAGGTCAGAAACTACCGGCCAATCTCCTGTCTTCCGTTTTCATCCAAGGTCTTGGAAAAAGCCCTACATGAAGACCTGGTCCATTTCTAGATTCAAACCTTAAATTGGACTCCTCTCAATATGGCTTCTCGCCTAGACATTGTACAGAGTAAGCACCAATTGCAGCGACTGAGGAAATCCACATTTTAGCAGACGGCGGAGGGAAAGCAATACCTATTTATTTAGACCTCTCAGCGGCATTCGATACGGCGAACCATCAAGTACTCATGTGGTGATTAACTGAAAAGAGGATTATAGGTACAGCCTCGAAAATTATCAGCTCATTCTTAGCTAATAGAGAGCAAACTCTAATTTTGGGAGAACATAACTCACATCCCTTCACGTTGCCATGTGGGGTGCCCCAGGGGTCCCCACTATCCGCAAACCTATTCAACATTTACGTTGCCCCACTGGCTAAACTCATCCATTCCTACGTATAAACCGCGTTCTGTTATGCGGATGATACACAACTAGTGGTGTCAATAACATCAGAGCCAGATAATGGGGTGAAGAATTTCAAACACTGAATGGCCCACATCATCAGATGGATGCACGATAATTGTTTGAAACTTAATACAGAAAAAACGGAGGTACTACTATTCAGTAAAAATACCTCATTCTGGAATGACGCTTGGTGGCCAGATGTTGCAGGTCAAAGTCCATCCCCAGTGATGAAGGAAAAGAATCTGGGAGTCATGTTAGATGATCAACTAACTTTCTCAGACCAGGTCAATCTCACCACATCATCCTGGTTTCTTACTCTGAAAATTCTAAACAAAGTCCTTAAGGGTTAAATTTAAGTGTTTGTGCATTGTCCACAAGCAAATTGACGGTGTTGGCCCTGCTCACTTCAACAGATTCATCAGATGGTACACTCCAGGATGCAACCATAGATCCTCTCCGGCCTCCCTTCTGGACATTCCCAGGGTACAGACTGTAAAATTAGGTGGTAGAAGCTTCTTTTACCTCGCCTGTAAACTATGGAACACATTACCACTCACTCTGAGGACACAAAGCAATAGACAGATTTTCAGAAAATCCCTCTAAACATGGCTGTTCCTACCCAGGTTTTAAGCCAGTGTCTGCCCTTACTGTATGATCATACTGGCAACTCCCAGCACTAAGACGCCTAGGCATTCACGTGCTTTACAAAACTCCTCATTCAATTATTCCAGAGTCTGACAGCAAGCTATGGCTGCTGCCAACCACAAACATAATTCTGCCTTCCTGCTGCTGAGCCAAGCTCAAGCAGGGAAAGGTAGGACAATAGATTTCCTGTCACAGAGAGGTGTTCAGGGAGGTGTGAACACCTCTAAGACAGACCTTAGCGTATTGAGCCAGGGTAGGGGTGCTTGCCTGTGCAACTAGACTCCTTTGAAGGACACATTTGGTGCCCCCCTTGTAATATACTCCACTTGGAACCAGTTCTGGGAACCATTGGCTCCTGCTATGGTGCAAAACTGGACAAAGGACATGGGAGTATCCTCGCCACTGTCCAGCTCCTCCTCTGGGAGGTACCCCTAAATCGTCCTAACCCCTTCTTTAGGGTACTTAAGGGCTTACCTGTGGGCGGTTCTTTAGATTCATCATGGCACAAGATTCAGTTCCAAAATCACTACATCTTCAGCCGTCTGGGCACTTTGGACCTCGTTGAACTGCGATTTGGGAACCAAGACGACACCGGGAAGACTCTTGCTACTCCCTGGGCACGTTGTCCTGCCAGACTTCTGCGTCATCTGTGCCTACGCTCCAAATAGGTTCTTCTCCAGGCTTGTGGGCATCCAAGACATCTGAAGGAATCTCCCTTGGAGTGACGGAGTCACTCTCCTGCATCTGCAGGCTCTGGGATGAAGCTGTCCGGTCTGCTGTTTCTGAGCTCCCACAGACTCCAAAAGGTTCAGAAATGGAGGTGGTTGTTCTGCAAATACCTCGAGGCCTGCACTGTATTCACAGCAAGTTTGAAGTCAGTATCCCTTTTCAAAACCACTGGAGCAGTACCCCTGTGCACCGTGTCAACTTACCGTTGCCAAGCCTTGTTGACTCTCTTTTCCAGAGATCTTTGGTCTCCAAGAAACTCCAGCCACAAGCATATCTTGCTACCAAGATCTTTGTCTCCATCACATCCTCTGAACCATGGGCCTGCATCCTAGGTGAGCTGCTCGAGGTCCTCTTGCGACTCGTGTGCCGTTGGCCAGTGGGCCCTCTTGAGTGTCTCCTTTGGCTCCAGTGGGGTCCCCTGTTTGCTCAGGGCCTGTTATGACTCACTTGCACTTGGTGAGTCCCTTAGACCTTACTGGTCCCACCAATGCACCTTTTTCGTCTGCCATGTTTGTTGCAGCTGCCAAAACTTGTCGGTTTTCCCACAGGATACTGACCCCCTGGCACTTGACATTCGATGTGGGGCAGCTTGTGAATGCCTCCTGGTCTTCCACAGAGTCACCTGGTCCACACACCCAGAGCACCTAGGTCACCGTCAACTCTCCAGCATCTTCCAACTTCAGTGGGCATTCGTCTTCCGTGCCTCCTGGTCACTCGTGAGTGGCAGACTCTGTCCCCTGTGCTAGCAGGTACCTCCCATCCTGAATCCACCCTTGGATTCCATTGGACTTTTTCAGCTTCTTTGCCAGTGGCACCTTTACTGAAGTCCTCCCTTGTGGTCTACGTCCGTTTCTGCCGTCACTCTGCACCTTTGCATACCAACTTCCCTGGTGCAGGTATCCTAGTTCATGGGGTATCCACAGGTTGAGTGACTCTCCAGCCTTCCATCTTCCATGGGGTTTCTTCAGGATTCTCTGGTAAGGGTCCTTCTTTTTTTAAAACTTCAACCACAACTTCCCATTTACTTGTATTGAGCACACAGTCGTGTTTCCACTCTACATATGACCTCTGTGGGGTTCCTGTGTACCTACCTTGGGTGATTCCTTGAGTCATAACACAAAGAACACAAGGAGAGGGACCCAGAAGACTTAGAAGAGCCAGGGTATCAAGGAACCATAACACAACACTTTTCGGGTCTATGCTAGCATGAAACCAGTTTGGAAATATATAAAGAGTGAATCTGTTAAAAAATGCACAAACAGAGGGCAGAGGCTATTAAAGACAGCACGCAACAAATTGAATAGTGTCTTGAGGTAGAACAAAACGGTGCACGAAACCAGAGAGTACTTCCCTCCTTACTCCCCACACAGTAGGAACTTGTCCCACTGAACTTCAACTACAAGAAGGTTTCACCACTCAAATATATCGAGGTAGCTTATTCATAAATAGAGTACACAAAAAGACAGCTTCAGGGCTATTGGGAAAACATACAAAATACACATGGTTTAAAAAAGAGGAGCCTATATATACATTGCATTTGCTTTAAAATGTGCAAAAAAAACAAATACATACAAAAAGCAAGATTCCTTATTACATATTTACAAAATACAATACTGTACACACCATGGAGATACACAGAACACCAATCATGGTTGATCTCAAATTAAATTACTCACGAAGCGCAAATTTCAGCCAATGCCACAATTGCCATTGGTCTCAAGTAAGCTGTTTCAAAAAGCACAGATGTTAATCAAGGTCCTTGTTTGTTTTCAAACCCTAGCGTGTGTATTCAGACATAACATTCAATAGTAATTTAAATTAAAAAATAAATAAATCCAATGTATAAATATCTATATAAAATTAAAGAGGTTATGCAAAAACACAGTGTGTTCTATACCTTGAAGTAATGGCGCAAAATGTATCTCAATCCAAAATGCAGTGGTTTCATTTCATCATAAAGTATAGAGCCTCCAATTTCTGAAATATTAAAACATTCAAATGATAAGATTCATCATCCCCAGGGAGAGGTGAAGAGATTAAGTATGCTCAAAAGGGAAACAAGTATTTATGTTACTTGAATATACAATTACCATGGAAAAAAGCAGAGAAACGACGGAAATTGTGTAAATTGCGCCATTACTTCAAGGTATAGAACACACTGTGTTTTTGCATAACCTCTTTAATTTTATATATATATTTATACATTGGATTTATTTATTGTTTTGATTTAAATTTCCATGTGTGTGCAGTATTGTATTTTGGAAATATTTAATAAGGAATATTGCTTTTTGTATGTATTTGGTTTTTTTGCAAATTTTAAAGCAAGTGCAATATATATATATAGGCTCCTCTTTTTTTAACCATGTGTATTCTGTATGCTTTCCCAATAGCCCTGAAGAAGTCTTTTTAGACGAAACGCGTTGGCTATGCTATGTGGAACAATGGAATGAACTTTTGATGATCAAAATAAAGTGAAATCTGCATTTGAAAAATACATCACGGAGTCGGACAATTCTTCATGGTTACGATGTCTTTTTGTGGACTCTATTTATGAATAAGCTACCTCGATATATTTGAGTGCTGAAACCTTCTTGTAGTTAAAGAGTGAATCTGTGTCTCTCAATAAATCCCCAAAGGGGAGGAATCCCTTTCAGGACGAATGCCCTCACCCACCATAGGTGGCATGCATCATCATATGGGCTTCTCCTCCCAATGGGAAAACCTAGTCCCACTGAGGGCTACAACTCCCTCACTGTGAGCTAGGAGCTCTGGGATGTTTTTTAGATTGTCCTAAGTTGTTGAGGATGCCAAAATCCCATATGTGAGTGATATGTGTCGTGAGGGTGTAGTGTGGAATGTGAGTGAGAATGTAAAAGTGAGTTTAAAACTACCTAGTGGGGACAAAAAAATATTTATTGAGTTGCCCGAACTGGCAGGGTTAAAATGCAGTGCAAAGCAGTATAAATTAAAACTCCTAATATGTATAAAACGGTTGACATGTTTCAGCCTATGCGATCTGTATTAGTATCAAGACTTTCATCAGGACCAGAACTAATAAACAAAGCTGCTGCTGTGCGTGTGAAAGAAGAATTAAATAAGTAAAGTGATACAAAACCATTAATCCTATGTACAGTTCGGTAGTATTGGAACTTATCTGTAAACGTGAGACACAAGAAAGAATTGCAACAGGTCAAAACAGTACATTATTCCCAACACAGTACATGCTGATATTCGTGGATTATTCACATATCCTATTGAGTCCAAGAAGGTACTCTTCTTCAATCTACTCACTCAAATGTGTAAGTTTTCTGGGTCCAGTCTCGGCTTAGGTCGTGGGTCGCACTCCACTTTATAAGTACATGGTTTGTCTCCCCATGGAGGACCACTATGTATTTGTGCTACTTGCGTGTTCTATTACTGAAGTAATGTATATATTGTGATTATATTTCCGGGGAGGAGATATTTCAACATGTTATTGAGTGTTTATAATAAATACATATTTTGTATAACTAAACAGTGTGGTTCTTTTTCACCTAACCTACACTATACGGTTAGTACTGGTTAAAGAAGCTGCTTCACACTCCTTCTGGACTAAGCCTGAAGGCTGCTGTCCACAGCTACCACTTAGAGAGCTTTCTAAGGTTGTCTAAGACCACTAAAATCACCAAAAGGGTTGTCTGGATTAGTGCATGGTGCTCCACTTAAATAAGTGTGCACCATATACTAAGCCGGCCTCCTACACCTGACATTCTCAAATCTGTTTCTCCATTAGCCCCTTGCCTCCTTATCCCTGTGCTTTTTCCATCGCTCAGCCTGGATACCAGGTCTATGTTTGCCTCAGCCTTCAGGAGAAGACCGGTTTCTGCCTTTCGCTTTCCCACATCACCAATGTGTAGTACTGCTCCTTTGCAAGTGCTGCTGCTGCCACTGCCTCCTCTCCCCCGGAGGGAAGATCTTTGCTGAAGGTCTATGCGTAACTCAAGTGCGGCTCTCGATCGGAGGTCCGCATTGGGCTTATGACCCGCTGTGTTGCCGTGATTGTGCTCGATGCAGGCACCAAACCGCTTGGTGTCTAAACACCAAACGTTAAACTTGGTAAGTTGCAAAAAAGGTTCCTTACAAGAACATGAATTTTTCTTTCCTCTCCTCTCCTCTGGTAAATCTTGACTGTAGCTGTTTTACAAACAAGTGCATCTCCAGTGCAGAATATATCCGTGACCTGCCACTAGCCAGCTGCCATGTTCTCCTTTACAAATTCTATCCCCCATGGATCAGAGGGATAGTGGGAGAGTTCAGGGAAAGAAGGCTAGGTACGCATTAAGGAGTACCTGCAAAGAAGTACTAAAGGTAGCCTCACAAAGTACCAGAAAGTCACTACGTTATAAAACTGCAGAGACTGAGAATAAGGGAGAGTCAGTCACAGAGCAAAGTCCCCCTACAGTTATGGTTATTGTAAAAAAAGCCTGTGCCCACAGAAAAGATTAACTTGGGAAAGGGTAGACGAACTAGATTAAAAGAATCAGTACAAAAAGTAAAAATCACCCTCTCATTTGCACATATTTTGAAACCCTGCCCAAGATACTTAATTCTAGCAAATCAATAAGAGGGAAAGAGAGAGGTACTAGTGGGAAGATACCAGAACAGCAATTGATTTTCGGGGGCCCAAGGCAGTATCGTGGTATAAAAACTTGGCAACCAGTGGGATCAAATACTTGGCCGTTCCAAATAGTTATCATGTCCTATAGGAAGAGGAGGTAGAAGAGGTAAAGAGCATAAAATAGTGTGCCTTAGTGGCGGCAGGGGAACCTTTGCCATCTAGTGACATGTTATCCAATGAGAAATACCCAATTTTTATTGAAACTTTCAGGAGGGTGGACGATGTGCCCACAACAAAGGGGCCTGCGGGTGCTCTTACTACAGAAATTTGAAATAGGTGTGATGTCTCCAAAACGAATCAGAATGAAATACAAGGTACATGTGGGAATCTGGAGAAGAAAATAGTTCCGCTGGCTGCTAGGACTACTATTCGTGGATTTTCTAGGATATTGTGAAATAACTGAAAGTTACCGTGGAGACGAACAAGGAGGAAATCCACCTATTTATAGCAAGTGAAGGGGAGTGTCAGGAGAAGCTAGAGGCCTTGGAAAACAATCTGAGAAGAAACAACCTGAGAATATTGACTGTCTCAAAAGGGACAGAAGGCGATGATTTGAAAGCAATTGTGGTGAAGTTAATAAAAGCAGGAGTTCAAATTTAGGAGTCAGAGCAAGATATTCCAGAAATTTCCACATATCTATGCCAGTTAGTCTGTCAAAATACTTTATTCAGTTAACTAAAACCAAAAAAGTACAAACGATAAAATTAAATAAATTTCTTATGAATATAAAAATATCTCCCTCCAAATAATCAAGAAAAAAATATCAGAATACATCAAGATAAAATAATTTCCAGCTGTTATTACATAGGAACCAGATATACACATAATAGGAGAAGCTGTTTTTTTATTTTTCTGACAGCTGCAACTAAGAAACTAGCAAAATTAAAACATTCCCAAAGATTGTTCAGCATATGTAAGTATATTAATGCAGGTCTTACTTCCAAGAAGCCTTTATCTTTTAGTAATGGTAATATAAAACATTTGCAGATACAATTATAGTAGTCACAAAACATCCTAAAATGGGAAGAATCTTGAGTGGAAAAATGTTCACAGGAGTAGGGGCCAAAATCTGTCACCTCACACCACCCCTGAGGTTCCGCCAGGGGTTATTTCAATTAAATAGGGTTTTATCAGGGCATCATTTTTAGTAATATATAGGCCAGTTCTCTAGGTTTCAGGAGCTCTTTGGCTTCTCTTTTTGCATGTACAACAGACAGGAAACGTTTTTTAACCCAAGACAAGTCCTCTCTGACCAGCTCATTGGGTGACTCAAATAAGGTGAAGCACCCTAATATCTCAGCTAAACTCTTTATATAGCATAGCCAGGGAACTTTGTTTGCTCCGTCTAGGGGCAGACAATCCTGAGCAATTTTACAGCTCCGCCCCAGTTCTGGGTTGGACCATATCGTAATCCAATGCAGAAGTGGGGCCTTTTGCAACTAGGTCCGAAACAAGACCAACCCTCAATTCCTGATGGATAATATAAGAGGGGACTGACTGCCATTGACATTTCTTTTTGCCTTTCTCTGTGGAGCCCATGTACCCCTTTCATCAAACAATAGCCCTAACTAGCAAAAAGTAATCACCCTTGTTAATCCATTTCCATCACCAAAATGAGTTTTTTGTTTGCTAGCTCTTGGCCCAGTATCATTGTAAGTGAGTTGGAAAATGAATACTTATGTCCAGTGAAACCATGAAGTCAATGAAAGAGATAAGTAAACCCTGAAACCCCATCGCTTTCCTTGCCATTAACATTGCATCATTCGCAGAAAGGAGCGCAGGAATTAACCAGTCCCCTACATGATGGATGTCTTTACAGGCTATGCACAGAGACAAATCTAAGTTATTAATATATAACGTAAACAGTAAGAGGGCTACAATAAATCCCAGTCTGACTCCCATTGCTATCTTTATATGTGGCAAAAGATTACAAATTTGATTGTATCTCACCACAGCAGAACGATCCCTATGCAGGTCAGACAAGAAATTTATGATATTCTGGTCCACTCCTATATTAATTAATAATGTCCATAATTTGGATCCATTCACATGAGCAAAAGGTGAGGATAAATCCATGACGGCCAAATGTAGTGACCCCTTCTTAGCAACAATATATTTCCCCGCCATCAAGTGTGGCACTGGTCTATCGCTCCCCTGCCTACCCTAAACCCATATTATAAATTGGACATTACCTCACGTTCATCTAGCCAATCCATAAATTACATGAGTATCAATCACTTTTCCCATGCCTTTTACTGCTGAGTCCATCAGAGATATAGTCCTGTAACATTGTGGATCATCTCTGTGCCCCTTCTTAAATATTGGGATAATAATAGATTGTGACCACAACCATGGCAAACCAAACAGACAAGTAGCATTAAATACATGTTTCAGAATTTGAGACCATAATGTCAAATTTTACTTGTAGACGTTGACCGGGATACCGTCCGGTCTGTCAGCTTTGTTACTTGACATTAATAATTTTGCCTAATTTACTTCCTCTTCATTGAAGACCATAGCGTATTTATCATCATCGGGTATCAGTGGAGAAGAGATTCCTGCTTCAGCAGGATTACCATATATATTTTGAAAATGAGTGATCCACTAATCTTCTGGTATAGTACAATCCATAGGGCTATTTCTACTACCTGAGAAAAGGTCTATTAACAATCTCCCAGAACCTTGTGCTGTTTTTGATGACGTCTGGACAATAACTCTTTCCATGGTTCTTTTTTAATATCTGCTTTGCAGGTTTCGAGGATTTGCTTACACAATTTCCTACATGTAACTATCTGGACTTTATCTCGAGGAACCCGCTTCAGAGCATTTATTAATTTCTGATGGGCCTCTGTACATTTGTGGTCAAACCATTCTTCCCTACCTCCTTATACTAGCAGGTTGCGTAAGTGATTTGACCACCTGTTGGCATAAGCCTTTAGTATTATGTTCCCTTGGTTAGTGCCATCTAGACAGGATCAGATATCATCCCTAGAGGTTTTTAATAAATCATTGATGGCCTGCTCAGGAACTACATTATTCCATTTAATCCTATGTGCCTGATCTTTTGGCCTAATATCGGCACTAATGGTACCCCCATGAAGATTTGCATTCCCCTCAGTCCCCCATTTAATCATTAGGTATATGGGGTTATGGTCTCTGAATTGGGACCACTTGACTGTGTAGGATACTACCTGGGGGATCAAACCAATGGTGATGAAAATATAATCAATTCTAGAGTTCAGGCCTCTTCCTTTAAAAGAGGGAATGCTGTCCTCACCCTTATTTGTCCTCAGACATTGTAGGTCAAAATCAGCCATAATGTCCTCCAGTAACCGTCCTTGCTGTATGCTCAAAGTGCAGATTTAATCAGTTCCCAGAGCCGGTGGTGGCTCCTCGAGGGAGTGCTCCGAGGTGGGGGGTAGTAAACTCCGACATACGGCAGAACGGAGTAAAGTAAATAAACAAAACAAATTACACTGTGCGCGCTGCATCGCCATTTGGCGTTGCAGCGTACGCAATGTAATTCATTTTATTTATTTATTTCTCTACTTAACTCCGTTTGGCCGTATGCCGGAGTTTACTACCCCCCACCCTGCCCCTCCCCTGCCCCAAACCACCACCCTGAAGCACTCCCTCGAGGAGCCGCCACTGCCTAGGGCCAAGAATGTCAAATACAAAGCAATCTTTTGGGCATTAGCGCACATTGAAATCCCCCAAAACGGAATAAGAAGTATTTTGCTTATCTTTATATGACTCTAAAAAGGATTTTAAGATTAACAAATGTTTATTCATAAATTTTCTCTCACAAGAGTTATAGAAATTCACAGTGGGTAATTTTGGAATGTTTAGGTGGGTTATTTAGACCACTACGAGGGTGCTGGAGCCAGATTCAAGCTTACAGTGGGTACCTAGATTATTGAGGGAGATTAGGGTAAGTAAGCCCCATTTTGCTCTACCTGCCGGTGAGGGTCATTCAGGATCAGAATATGTAATGAACCCCTCTAAAAAAATAGGTGTTTTGAATTACCCAAGTTTCTTGTAAAACCACCACATCATGTTCCCTTCAAATATCTTCCCATCCGATATCTTCTCTTTTAATTTTTAACCCAGCTATATTTCAGCTCGGTACATTTAAGTGTCTAACTGTACTGACTACTGTGTCTTTTACAGGACGGGGTCTGCCAGTTACTAGTTTTTCCTTAGTCTGTAGTAGAGAAAGAGGAATTGATATAAGTCATTCATTGTTATCCCATCTGACTCAGTAGAAAATTCTATTTGTTGTTTCTATGCTGTTTTCAGAAGCCCCCCCCCCCCCACTTGAGATAAAGCTGGTCTTAGAGGATATATAAAGGGTCCTGCCTGCGCTGCTTTTCTTGGGCGATAAATAAAAACAGGTGGCAGTGCTCATATACCTCCAGGGCCCCGCCCGGTTAGAACCTCCATAGAACAACATCCCTGCGGTGTCGGTCTGATCGAAATTAATTACAATACAATCCACGTTTTCCAGTTTGGTTCTCAACCTACCCATCCCACCCATATGGCCATGATAATATGAGAGGAAGCCTGTGCCCCATGTTCTGACAACATTTTACACCAATATTTTGTTTTCTGAATAAGCTCTGAAGTAGAATCTACTATTTCAGCTTTTAACGGGGGAGCGCCTACCAGTACAGCTACCAGTGGTGTAGCCTCAGGAAACTGTAATCTATACTTGCTACGATCCCTGGCTAATTATTCAGTCAGATGGCTAGTATCTAGTTTTTGTTGTAATGCTTTTCTACATGGTAAATGAGGTAAATTCCATTTGAGAGAAGGAGAATAAGCTTTAGAGTGGGTTAAACTATTTTCTGAGATCCTAGGAGTTGGACCATTGCTAAACTTCGTCTTATCAGGTTTGGGTGCGACATGGCCCAGATTACAATCTTGGGTTTGCCCCTCCTCTAGAAGAACCATCCTTCCATTTACATTGGGTAGCATTTAATAGATTAGTCACAGTATGAGTGCTATTTTCCACAAGCATTTCATTCAAGTCCATCATTAAAGTCTCTATTTGACACATTTTTCCCACCAACTCTTCTATAGTAGAACTGACAGGTTTGGCTAGATTCTCGTATAAAGTCACAAGCAATGGTTCTAATGGGAATGGATAAGATTGCCCACAGCAGATTTCATAGATGGGTGCTGCAAATATTCTTTTTCCGAGGGCATTTCCACTCCCTGATGGAGGATAGAGGGATTGTTCACTCTTACTGATAATTCGTCCGTGGGGTACCAGCCTTTGGTCCCCTTTTCTTTCTTTTTTTGTGAGTGTAATGCTTATTGGGGATGGTGAATCCACTGTAAGATTATCTCCCTCTGATGATAATGTTCCTAGTGGTAAATTATTTTGCATGGGATTGCCCTGACCTCTAACTTGTTCAACTGTCCCAGCCTGGTCTCCCTTCACCAGCTGCTCATTTAATACTGATAGAGCGCCAAGTTTCTCTGAAATTTGTAGGGGTGCATTATAATCACCAATAGCCAGTACCCACATATTTAGAGGAATGTATTAACGTGTTGTCATTAGAATTGTAGTACTAAAGCAGCATATATTAGTGCAAATAGAAATGTAATTATATCATTTGTGAAGAGCAATGTAGTGTTTAGTCGAAGGAGTATTTTAGATGTTGCATAAGGAATCAGTTCACGTATAAAAGCGATGCATTAGAGTACAACGTCCACCATATTAAAGTTTGCACATGTAGTTTGTTTATTCATGTATGCAGAGTGATGAAATTAATGCTTATAATGTGCCTTAGGAAATGTATGTTTAAACGTGTAAAAGTCTAAATGATTTCTATGCTTCGTTATGAGAGGCCTTTTTGTGCTTTCTTATTTTAGCTGAATCTTGCTGGCCTGAAATGTATTTTTCCTTGGGAAGGCTCTTGGTCGAATGTATTCAGTAGATTTTATTTGCGTGCAAGGTTGCTTCACACACATGCTTTCTGTTGCAGGTGCAAGGACACAAGTCTTGTTAGGCAGAATAACTCTTTGTTTTAGGAGTTAGGATGGTAGGAGAGCAATGGGAGTCAACAGGAATGCAGATATGATACTTTCAGTGGAGAAGATGCCTGGGACCCAAGGACACTTCAACAGGGTTTGGATGTAGTCAGAGTTTTGATGGAAAAATGCGAGAAGGAAGACCTGTCCGAAGGGGCGTGTAGAGGGCGTGGTCTGCCGTTTTGTGATTTTGTATTAGGGTTAGTGCTCCGGAGGGTGGAACAGTCGAGGGTTAGAGGGGAAGCTAGAATTAGCATCTTAGAATGAGCTCTGTAACTTTGGCTACTTACCTAGGCAAAGTGAGTGTACTTCTGAGGAAGTCCTCACTACTGACACCTTTTTCTCTCTTGCCTGGGGATGATGCTAAGCAGGGATGTCTCTTCAGCGGCAGTGTAGGGACAAATAATTTGTTTTCTTTTCTAGGTTAATCAATACTAAGATAGAGATTGGAGCAGTCATTGCGTGCCTAATGCTTCTAGAATTACCTATTCTTCTTATTCTGAGTTGGATGAGACTCTTGCGTAGGATTATGTTTGTATTAGTGCCCATTTATTTTCTCAACCTTGCGTTGAGGTGTTTGTATGTTCAGTTATTTTTGGCTTTGTAATAAATCTTCAGAAACTTAATTTGTGGTCAGTGGTCCTTTGAAATTGAGTTGATTGGTCAGTTGAAAATTGCTATTGGAAATGGTTTCTCCCCTTTACACTTCTTAGCAGATAAAAAGATCCAGTGAATTGTGTATTCTTAAGAGAGGTAAGACAAGACAAAAGATAAGATAGGAATCCAGTGTTATCTTATCAGTTGGTTGCAGAGTAGGATGGTTTTCTCTATAGTAAGGGGAGATCTAGATTTGGATAAGAGATTCCCGAGCCCCATAGAAGTCAAGGAAGAATGGTTGTCCAGCGAACCGTCAGCAGAGGACGACGGAGGTTGATGGAAAATGACGGAGAGTGACACTGCGGCAAAAGCAGCAGTTCGTGGGAGAGTGAGTATGAGCAGGGTCATGTGTTGTTAGATTGCGGTGTTGTTTTGATGGTGTGATGTCTTGCGGAGTTGGAGTGAGTGTTGAGTGATTGTGAGATCAGGCTGTGAGCGCGCGCAGCCCGGGAGAACTTAGGCTCGATGAGTAGCCTGAGAGATTGTGGTGTAGAAGACACACAGGGAGTTATTGCCGACCATTGATTGGGGAGTCGTGAGACATCATTAACTACCCAGACCGAGATAGGGGGAGCGTATGTGTGAGTGCGTGAGAAACCAATGCTGGTCATGGGTTGCAGTAAGTGGAACATTGAGTTGAGCTGAGGCGATTGTCCAGTCATTTCACGGACAGACAGTTGCCAGATTGAGGTAGACAATTACACGAGACTGTGGACAGATAGTCAGAGAAGTGACTGTTTGGTCGTTTGGCGGACAAACTGTTATTTCGGAGTATGAAAGGGATGCATGAGTGAGTACAAGTAATTTGTAAAGGAGGGGAACTGCTGTGAGTGGAGGAAAAGTGACGTCAGAGGGTGGTGTGCTGCGATAGGTTGGTTAGTGTGAAGCCACGCTGGTATTGGTGGATAGTCATCAGGATGTAAAAGTGCGCTGCGAAAGGAGGAAAGTGATTTCAGCATGAAGTGTTTTAGAGTTTTACAAGATATGTTTAGAGGAGATAAACGGGTGGTTACTCGAGGAGGAGAAGAGGCTCCGCCCGAGGACACCCCAGCTCATTACATGACTACGAATGTGGGGTTGCATACTATACTTTGGCTCGAGAATTGGTGCAAGACGACAGAAGGAAATGAAGAATTGACCTCTCCCCGTTACGGGACGTTTAGATTGGAAGTTTTGCATTGGTTGGAGGCAATTATGGGTTCCTTGCGACCTTTACCTAGACCAACACAGTTGGAAGCCCTACATGCATGGATTAGGGCAGCCCATGAAAGAAAGAGAGATCAAAGTCAGGAAAGAGTGAAGAGGTTGATTAGGGCATTTCAGGATGCCAGATGGGATGCCTTGGCGAAAAGATGGACAGTGCAAGCCCTTGAGGGGGTGAAGCTGTTCTCGTTGTTGGTAAAGACAGGAGATGCCCAAAAGAAGTGTGCGGAGGAAAGCAATAGCGACACAGATGACAGCTTAATAGAGAGATAGCTATCAGAGAGACCACCTCCATATAACCCAGACTCAGAAGAGGGAAAGTTAGCACTGGCAGAGGGGATGGGCGAATCACAGGGATAAGCTAGTGCAGGTATAGTTGTAAAACTCTCAACCGGAGAATGGAAAACAGATCCCAGTGAGCATGGAAGTTAAGGGATTTACAGATGTTAGAAGGTTGCCGGACGCTCTTACGGTGCCGATTACTATTGGTCCCATAGTGTCAGTGTACGATCCAGATCAAGTGAGGAATTAGAGTTCATCACAGTCAAGAGTAGAAGAGAGAATTAGCCCTGGAGGGAATGGCACTGTGAGCGGAATAGCTCATTTACCGAGGCCCATAGAATCGAACACGCCATTGCCAGCCACTGAAGACTCGTCAAGGAGACAGATGGAGATAAGGACAGCGAGGCCGGGAGCCCTTGCCGGCTCAAGATCAGACCTAAGAATGTGGGAGCCACCCGTGAGGAAAAGGAATGACAGAATGACAAGGAGTTGGGATCACGGGAGTGAGGAGAACAGACCAGCCCTTAGAGACACAGTTGAAGGGAATAGATACAGGGAACAGAGCAGTGGAAGCGAAGAATTGAGTGGTGCACCGCTATTGTTGCGGGTCCAGGTCCCGGGGTGGAAAAAACCTCGGCCGCCATCTTAGAGTGGTGTTTGCTGAGAGGGGGGCGGTGCCTACGAGCGGACTAGCGCTCTGTGGGATCTGTTGCACGCCTACATAAGGCGACAGACCCTTGGCTCTCCCCTATTAAGGTACAGAAATTGCTGCATAGCGCCTCGCGCCTCGCGCTATTTACATCGCGCCTACTTTTAAAACTTCCTTTTTGGTATTTGCTTTTGCTGCTATTCATTTAGTTATTCCCTGTTTTTAACGCGGGGCTCTCCTTCCCCTCTTACCTGCACTGTAATTGGTGTCCACCGCTATTGTTGCGGGTCCGGGTCCCGGGGTGGGAAAAACATCGGCCGCCATCTTAGAGTGGTGTTTGCTGAGAGGGGGGAGGTGCCTACGAGCGGACTAGCGCTCTGTGGGATCTGTTGCACGCCTACATAAGGCGACCGACCCTTGGCTCTCCCCTATTAAGGTACAGAAATTGCTGCATAGCGCCTCGCTCCTCGCGCTATTTACATCGCGCCTACTTTTAAACCTTCCTTTTTGGTATTTGCTTTTGCTGCTATTCATTTAGTTATCCCCTGTTTTTAACGCGGGGCTCTCCTTCCCCTCTTACCTGCACTGTAATTGGTGTCCACCGCTATTGTTGCGGGTCCGGGTCCCGGGGTGGGAAAAACATCGCCGCCATCTTAGAGTGGTGTTTGCTGAGAGGGGGGCGGTGCCTACGAGCGGACTAGCGCTCTGTGGGATCTGTTGCACGCCTACAGGAGAAGCGTGGCTCAGTGGTTAGAGGCGGCAGACTCGGAAGCTGAGATCGGCCGTGGACCAGGGTTCGATTCCCTGCCTCGGCGGGTCTCAGGCTCAAAAATTCCATGGACTCGACCATTCTCGCTCCGGTGCCTACTCGACTCACGGGGTCACACTCTGCGACTCTGGGCAATAGCTTGCTTAATCTCCACTACGGCCCCTCGCGGCGGGATGCCTGGCTTTCACCTTGTGGATACCCTCCCGGGGTATCTCACAGGGGAATACCAGGACGGGTTCCCTAAGCAAGCGCTTAGATACCGTGTCGGTTATTTGTGCTATATAAATACATGTACATTTACATTTACATTTACATAAGGCGACCGACCCGTGGCTCTCCCCTATTAAGGTACAGAAATTGCTGCATAGCGCCTTGCGCCTCGCGCTATTTACATCGCGCCTACTTTTAAACCTTCCTTTTTGGTATTTGCTTTTGCTGCTATTCATTTAGTTATCCCCTGTTTTTAACGCGGGGCTCTCCTTCCCCTCTTACCTGCACTGTAATTGGTGTCCACCGCTATTGTTGCGGGTCTGGGTCCCGGGGTGGGAAAAACCTTGGCCGCCATCTTAGAGTGGTGTTTGCTGAGAGGGGGGCGGTGCCTACGAGCGGACTAGCGCTCTGTGGGATCTGTTGCACGCCTACATAAGGCGACAGACCCTTGGCTCTCCCCTATTAAGGTACAGAAATTGCTGCATAGCGCCTCGCGCCTCGCGCTATTTACATCGCGCCTACTTTTAAAACTTCCTTTTTGGTATTTGCTTTTGCTGCTATTCATTTAGTTATTCCCTGTTTTTAACGCGGGGCTCTCCTTCCCCTCTTACCTGCACTGTAATTGGTGTCCACCGCTATTGTTGCGGGTCCGGGTCCCGGGGTGGGAAAAACATCGGCCGCCATCTTAGAGTGGTGTTTGCTGAGAGGGGGGAGGTGCCTACGAGCGGACTAGCGCTCTGTGGGATCTGTTGCACGCCTACATAAGGCGACCGACCCTTGGCTCTCCCCTATTAAGGTACAGAAATTGCTGCATAGCGCCTCGCTCCTCGCGCTATTTACATCGCGCCTACTTTTAAACCTTCCTTTTTGGTATTTGCTTTTGCTGCTATTCATTTAGTTATCCCCTGTTTTTAACGCGGGGCTCTCCTTCCCCTCTTACCTGCACTGTAATTGGTGTCCACCGCTATTGTTGCGGGTCCGGGTCCCGGGGTGGGAAAAACATCGCCGCCATCTTAGAGTGGTGTTTGCTGAGAGGGGGGCGGTGCCTACGAGCGGACTAGCGCTCTGTGGGATCTGTTGCACGCCTACAGGAGAAGCGTGGCTCAGTGGTTAGAGGCGGCAGACTCGGAAGCTGAGATCGGCCGTGGACCAGGGTTCGATTCCCTGCCTCGGCGGGTCTCAGGCTCAAAAATTCCACGGACTCGACAATTCTCGCTCCGGTGCCTACTCGACTCACGGGGTCACACTCTGCGACTCTGGGCAATAGCTTGCTTAATCTCCACTACGGCCCCTCGCGGCGGGATGCCTGGCTTTCACCTTGTGGATACCCTCCCGGGGTATCTCACAGGGGAATACCAGGACGGGTTCCCTAAGCAAGCGCTTAGATACCGTGTCGGTTATTTGTGCTATATAAATACATGTACATTTACATTTACATTTACATAAGGCGACCGACCCGTGGCTCTCCCCTATTAAGGTACAGAAATTGCTGCATAGCGCCTTGCGCCTCGCGCTATTTACATCGCGCCTACTTTTAAACCTTCCTTTTTGGTATTTGCTTTTGCTGCTATTCATTTAGTTATCCCCTGTTTTTAACGCGGGGCTCTCCTTCCCCTCTTACCTGCACTGTAATTGGTGTCCACCGCTATTGTTGCGGGTCTGGGTCCCGGGGTGGGAAAAACATCGGCCGCCATCTTAGAGTGGTGTTTGCTGAGAGGGGGGCGGTGCCTACGAGCTGACTAGCCCTCTGTGGGATCTGTTTCACGCCTACATATAGCTCCCTTGTGAGCGCAGCGGGATCGCGCAGCGGGTGCGCCATCGCAGCGCCGGAGTCACGCCTGAGTCCAGCCCGTCTGCGCCCATCAGCGTCCCGGAGGCGACTAGGGCGACGGGCTGGTCAGACTGTTGTGGGCTACTGATATCCCGCTCTATCATTATGCTCCAGTATTCGGCGCTGGAGCTACGGTCCTTACAGAGGACGGGGGCTCCTGTCGTAAGGTGTTTCCAGCTCGCTATAAGGGAAAAAATCGGTGTCCTGATTGCGGCTGGCTGCCCCAGAAAAGGTGTTCTCACCTGCCAGCTAGGGAGGCACGTCGCGTGAAGCATCTGTGTATGCTCCTAAATACTAGGTCTCTCAGCCGGCATGCCCTGGAGATTTATGATCTCCTGGCAACAGAAAAGCCATTGTGCTTGATGCTGACTGAGACGTGGTTGGGAGAACTCTCTAACGCCGATATCGCGGCAGCCATTCCCTCTGACTATAATATCTTTAGGCAAGATAGGCTGAAAGGGCGAGGGGGGGGTGTAGCACTCTTAGTTAACAAACGTGCCACCTGTACCATTATCCCTACGGAGGGCATCAAGGGGTGTGAATCCCTCGCTTTCTCCATAGTATTATCACCGCATCAATCCTTCAGGGGATTTCTTGTCTATAGGCCCCCTGGGCCGACGGGCACCTTTTTTGAAGAGCTTCAGGCGATAATTTCATCACTGGTGTTGCGATCGGAGCATTGTATACTGGCTGGAGATTTTAATATCCATATGGATGATGAAATAGGCGTAGATACGGTCAAAATGATGGATGTGACGGCCCCTCTTGGCCTCTCTCCATATTCTTGTGGCCCAACGCATGAAAAGGGCCATATCCTGGATCTGGTCTTTTCGACGATCTCTATTGAGATGTCAGTACCGCTACAGGTTTTATGGTCGGACCACAGGCTAGTTAAGTACTATGTGCTGGAATTAAGTAAGCCTTCTAGTGCGTTTGCTCGGCAGCCCTGTAAAGGATCGAGGGCTTTCTATCGGGTAACGCCGGAACTGTTGGCGCAGGCATGTCGGGATCACCCCTGCCCTCTGGCAGGGGACCTGCAGAGGGACCTGGAGCAGTTGCATGTGTGGCTCACGGAGAGGCTTGACGATCTGGCCCCGATGAAGCCCCTTCGCGACGCTGTAAAACGGGTGTCTGCACCTTGGTTCACGGAAGCCCTGCTGGCATCACGAAGGCAGTGCAAGGTCGCCGAAAGAGCGTGGCGTCTGCAATATGATCCCGCTGCTAAACTTGCCTACAGAGCCTTGGTTAAAATTTATCATCGTGATATTCTCACTGAGAAAAGAAGTTATTTTTCCAGGAGAATTGAAACCGCTTCCAATTCCTGCAAGGGGGTATTTGCCATTGTTAGGGAATTTATGGTTCCTCGAGCCTCTGAGACCCAGACACCCCCTACGGAGGCGTGGATAAGCGCCTTGGCTAACTTCTTCACCTCCAAGATCAAGCTGATCCAGGACTCTTTCCCTCCGAAGGGACCGGAAGTATCTGGTTACCCGGAGGATGCTTCTGCCATTCCTGTCAGCGTAGGCCCGGTTCTGGCTGATTTTACTCCACTTTCCGCAGCGTCATCGCAGGAATTGATGGCCTGCCTAAAGTCAGGTTCACCTCTTGACGTATGTCCGGCCAAATTTCTGGCAAAAATGGCTGAAGTCATCAATCCCATCGTGAATCCTATTTTGAATCGCTCTCTTGGAGAAGGGGTGGTTCCTGAGATCTGGAAGCAGGCGATGATTATCCCTTTACTTAAAAAGCCCGGACTGGATCCAGAGGTGTTGGCCAATTACAGGCCCATTTCGCTTCTGCCTGCCTTTGCCAAGATTCTTGAGAAGCACGTGCACAGGGTGCTCTCTGATTATCTGGAATTTCATGACCTGTTGCACCCCTCCCAATCCGGCTTCCGCGCCAATCTCAGTACCGAGACAGCTCTCCTGGAAGTCGCGGAGGCTGTTAAGGAGGTGCTGGATTCAGGTGGTAAAGCGATGCTTGTGATGTTAGATCTATCGGCGGCTTTCGACACCGTCCCCCATGAGGGTCTCCTGGCTAGACTTTTTGAGATCGGTCTGCGGGGGACGGTGCTCAGCTGGTTTCAATCTTTTCTGGCCGGCCGGCAACAAACGGTCTGGGCCTCCACTGGCTCCGCCGTGATGCCGTCATTAGGGGTCGGAGTCCCTCAGGGCTCAGTGTTGAGCCCGACTCTTTTTAACATCTTTATGACCCCCCTGGCGGCTCTTGCGGAGTCTTTTGGGGCACAGATCGTTTCCTACGCCGATGACACTCAGCTCCTTTTCACCTGCCAGAAGGGAGCGGATTTCGATGGAGAGAGTATCCAGGGTTGCCTTGGGGCTGTTTTTAACTGGTTCCATCTAAACAGCCTCAAGTGCAACCCGGATAAATCGGAGGTACTCTTTTTTGGCTGCAAAACAGATCCTGACTGGCAAAGATGGTGGCCTGTGAACATGTTCCCTCCTGCAGCCTCCTCCCGGATAGCCAAGAACCTGGGGATTACGATAGATGACGGTCTAACTCTGCGTCCCCAGATTCTAGGGCTGGTTGGCACTTGTTTCGGGCTTCTTCGGATGCTCCGTAAGTTCCTGCCTATACTATCGGAGGAGCACAGGAAAATAACGGTCCAGGCCTTAATTGGCTCGAGAATGGATTACTCTAACATTCTCTATCTGGGCCTGCCAGAGTATCTGCTTCAAAGGATGAAGGTGGTCCAGAACTCAGCTGCACGGGCCATTTATGGATTATCTGGCCGTGCTAGGGTTTCGGGCCTACTGCAGTCACTCCACTGGCTCCCGATCCGGAAGCGGATAATGTTCAAGGCGTTGACCTTGGCTCACAAGGCTTTACATGCTTCTGGAGCTAAATACCTTCAGAGAAGGCTTTCCTTCTATCATCCGGCAAGGTCTCTGAGGTCCGGGTCTCTGTGTCTTGCCGTGGTCCCTCGGATAAAAAGGGCACGCATTGGAGGTCGGTCTTTCAGTCTGCTGGCTCCGCAGTTGTGGAACACCTTGCCAGTGGCTCTGCGTGGTACCTCTAATTTACTGGCTTTCAGGAAGGGCCTTAAAACGTGGCTCTACACCTTGTAGGTAGCAGTTTCACTTTATAGTTAGGTTCGCTGTTTATCTTTTCGGTTCTGTTTTTCCTTGTTATGTTGTGATTTCAGTTACAATAAAGCGCCGGGACACTCTATGAGTAGCCGTGCGCTATACAAGATTCAAATAACATAACATAACATAACATCTAGTCGAGGGACCATAAGGGCAAAGATGTTGGATGTAGTGACACAGAAAGCAGAGGTGAAGCATTACGAACCAGATGAGTTACTGTTTGTAGCAAAGGGTGTGACTCATAAGGCAAGGTCGGCACATGAGAAACTGTCTGACTTAGCGAAGCGGCACGAGGTGGATTTGTCCAAAACAAAGATGTTACAAGGGGGTCACAGGTTGCAGTACAGTGATCAGGAACTGGAAGAGAAGAGGACCATTGGGCTGAGAACTCACATCGGGATTTGATAATGGGGATATACGCATGGAGTATGATCGATAAATGGGAAGAAAGATGGTCCAAAAAGAAGAGTGCCAAAAAGAGCATAGGCTAGACACCGCCTCCAGGAGGTGGAATGCTGGGAGTACAGAATTACCCTTTGCCAGAGGTAGCTAGTGGAGGGTATGTGCATGTGCCTTGGAGTAGGGGTGATTTGGCAGCGTTCAGAAATGACTTTCCTAAGCTGGGGAGAGGCCAGTTGAATGGTACAAGCAGATTGATTGTTTTGTTAAGATCTCAGAGGTGTTGTGGATTGATTTGAATACGCTGTTTGACATCGTAGTCCAGAGCGATTTGTGGGCAGCTTGTAAAGCCACCATTGATTGGCCTACTTCTGAACCAGATAGGGATTCTGTTACGAATGGTCCTTCGCCTATTGTGATGAAAAAGTTTGAAAAGGTGATTACATGGCTGAAGTCCAAGGTAGCACCACAGGATATTGATTGGGTCAAGATAGATTGAACAGTACAGAAACCAGGAGACAGTACATGAATACTATGAGAGGCTTTTGCAAGTCTTTAACCCCTTGCCCGCTGCCAGAATTCCGCTCCTGTGCTGGACATTCCGATCGCGGGCGTGGTCACGACGGCCCCCAGCCGTCATCAGCACACGAGCAATGTTAAACAGTACAGTGGGCTGGGTACCTTAGACCCAAAGGATATGGGACAGTTTGTTTCAAAGTTTATCTTGCGTCTGAGACCAGAGATTAGCCTCATGATTCAACAACATGTGATCTGCTGGCAGAACAAACCAGTGGACGAAATACTGCGATATGCAAGGTATTGCAGTGATGAGGTGGACTCAAAACATAGGAAGCTTAAAGTTAAGTTGATGCTAGTCCAGATGCAAACTGCCGACAAGGGACTCCAGATGCAGCCCAGTGGAGGGACATTAGGGAGAAGACAGGGACGCAATCAGGGAGGATCACAGACTGGTCAGGATAAGGGAAAAGGAAAATCGGTAGACCACAAAATGGGAGTGGATTTGGCGACACTGAAAAGGACCACTGCATGTCATCTTTGTTACCAGATCGGGCATTGGAAACGCGAGTGTCCATTGAACCCAGCAAATCAGCTGCAGCAGAAGGTAGAGACAGTGCAGGTACCTGAAATAGTTAATACAGTGACGAGGCAGAGATCGATGAAAGAGGGGACATTGGTTCCACAAGCACAGGTTCCCCAGCCACCGAGGATCCCGCAAGGGATTCAGACATACCAGCAGATGTCTCTCTTTGATGGGTCTGACGAGTACAGTTCAGACCCATTGGCATGACGGTGCCTGAGGGGGGAGGAAGACTGCACTCTTGGGGCAGTCTTGGAGGTAGACCAGAGGGGACCGTTTGTAGAAGCTGATGTTGACGGTCATCCTACCACTTTATTGGTTGACACTGGTACTATCCGTTCTACCGTAAGATCTGCAGTAGACCCCAACCTATCCCTCTTGGGATAATCAATCCAAGTTGTAGGAGTAGCAAACAAGAATATGACAAGTCCATTGACTGAGCCGATTCCTGTGAGAATAAGAACTTTCTGAGATAGACACCAGTTTGTGGTGTGCGACTCAAGTCCAGTCTGCCTGCTAGGGATTGATCTTTTGTGTAAGCTTAACTGCACTATCTATTGTACCCCCAAGGGAGTAGAATTGCAGACCAATGACGATGATGTCACCTTTAAAGTTGCAAACCAACACTTGTGTATTGAAATGTACCCTGTGGTGACAGTGGAAGAGCTTCCACTTGACCTAAGAGATTCAGTTTCGTTAAAGGTGTGGGATTTTACAGGAGAGGAGATTGGACTGATCAAAGGAGTTGAGCCAGTTAAGATCTAGGGTAAGAAAAATGTTGAGTTTCCAAGAACACCCCAGTATAATCTGTCAACAGAAATGATCGTAGGAATCAAACCTGTAATAAACTCTATCATCAAGCAGGGAATCCTGAAGGAGGTAATGGGCAGTCCATGCAACTCTCCCATTACGGTATTGCAGAAAGCAAGTGGGAAATTTAGGATTGTGCAAGACCTGCAAAAGCTCAACAATATAGTTGTTAAGTGTTGTCAGTGGTACCTAATCCATCAGTGATACTGTTTCAGATCCCATGCAAAGCAGAGTGCTTCACAGTGATTGAGTTGTGTCGGGCCTTCTTTTCGATACCACTTCATGAAGAGAGCCAATTTCTTTTTGCATTTAAGATGGAAAACCGTGTGTTAACATGGCGTCATATCCCTCAAGGGTATACAGAGAGTCCATCGATCTTCAACTAGATCATATAGAAGAATCTTGAGAGTCTTGTGCTGCTGCAGAACTCAGTTCTCATGCAGTACATAGATGATCTCCTTGTCGCGTCAGAGACAAAGGTTGCTTGTAGGATTGATACTATTGCCTTGCTGAATCACTTGGCAGAGAACGGACACAAGGTGTTCCTAAACAAGTTTCACTATTGTCTGAATGAGGTGTAATATCTGGGTCACCGTATAGAGAAAGGCAAGAGAAATGTGTCACCCGATCGAATTGAGGCCATTATGGGTATGGCTGTCCCTGCCACACAGAGGGAAGTCAGAATGTTCATAGAGATGGTTGGTTACTGTCGCCAGTGGATTCCGAACTTCTCTCTGAAAGCAAAGCCCTTGCAGAGGCTGACACACAAGGATGTGAGTGATCCGGTACCATGGGACAATGACTGCATGAAGGCGTTTTTAGAGCTGAGAGAGGACCTATGTCTTGCTCCGGCCCTGGGAATGCCTGATTACAATAAGCCTTTTTCATTATTCTGTTGTGAACGAGAAGGTTCTGCATTATCAGTTTTGGCTCAGGATCACAGAGGTGTCCGTAGACCAGTTGCCTCCTTCGCAGCTACTTTAGATCCAGTAGCTTCAGTGTTGCCCAGATGTCTCAAGTCCATTGCCGCAACAGGTGTCAGTATTGAAAGGTGTAAGAGCATTGTGATGGAGCATTCTTAAATTGTGTATGTTGCGCATTCTGTTGAGCTACTCATGACAAGGACAAAGACCCAGCACCTGACCAACAATAGACTCACATGCTACGAGCAAGTCATAGTTGCTGTGGAGAATTAACCTCTGCCTGCCACTGACGAGATATTCTTTGTTGATGGTTCATGTTTAAGAGACAGTGTCGGTCAGTTGAGAGCAGCAGTACGCCAGACAGGTGAACAGGTCTTTCACCTCATGAAGTGTTGATGGGGAGGGCAATGAGGTTACCAGCAGTGCCATTGACAGCCTTGATAAACATCACGGATGATCTAATTCTTGATTATTGCAAGGGACTCGCTGATGTGGTCCGTTCTGTGTCTCATCAGGTACAGGCTGCTGCTGTTTCAAGCCCCAACATATCTTTGTCACGACCTGTGTCCAGGGGATTGGGTGCTTGTCTGAAAGCACGTGAGGAAGAGCTGCTTGGAAGGTCGTTGGAGAGGCCCTTACCAAGTGAAACTGATAATGAACACTGCAGTGAAGTGTGGAGGGTTGCTGAACTGGGTGCACGCTTCTCACACCGGTAGAGTTTCATCACCCTTGGAAGAAACAGCTCCTCTCCCGAATGAAAATCCAGCTGTGGTGGTAGTGCCACTGGAGGGGACAAGCCAAGCTGTGAGGGTCGCTGACGAATCTGGTTGCTCACCAGGCCAAGCTGAAGAGTACCGCAACAACAGCAGCACTGACACTGCTTCAGAAGGAGGAAGTTGCTGTGAGAATGGCTGAGAATCAGACTCAGCAGAAGGAAGTGGTATGCAGGGTGAGCGAGAGGAAAGGAGAAGATCTCAGAACACAGAAGAAGTGTGGCCTGAGGCAGAGGTGATTGAATCTCCGACTGGTCTCTGAGAAAGATCTTGCTTCTGTATCTGAAGACTATGAATCAGAAGAGAGCAAAGAAGGGCAAGCTCTTGGAGGTCTGAGAAGGTCAAGATGAACAAGGGTGCCTTGCCAGAGATACGCAACTCTGGAGTGGTCTTACGTCTGACTGATGCCAGGAGTGTTGAGTTCCGGCAGGCTGAGGGATCTGACAGTGGTCAGCAATAGTTCCAACGTGAAAATAGATGTGGTGTTGTTTTTCCAGGACTTGAAATCAAGGGAATACTGGCCACCACAGTTCCGAATCCCCAAGTTTTGAGCAGAATTCGTAACCTGATTTTGAACAGATTGGTATTTCCTACATTTGGTTTTGAGACCCCTTCTCATGAAGTGATTGTTCTTCGTCTTGAACTTTTGTAGCATGTTTTAGAGATAATTGGAGCAAATCTTATTTTAGACTAAAGGTCAATTTGTTGTAAATGAGTCAAAAGAAGATAACCTAGGCCCGAGTGGAAGAAGAAGAAACTTAGGAACTGTCCGTATAGGAAGGAGAAGGGCTAAGGAAGTCTTTTTGGACTGTGGAAATAAAGAACTGAAATTGTAGGGGACTTCCAGCCTTTTCAGAGTGTCATGAAACTGGTTTGCAAACAACGGAAGGAGGAAGAGACTATTGAGCGTTTGTTGCTGAACTGAGAATTTTGAGAACTTTTTCCGAGATCATGGAGGCTGGTAATCCAAATCGTAGGTCTAGATGCATAGTAGTTACATTTGTAGGTGGAGTGATAGTTTTCATAATACTAGTAGTTGTAATCTCATATGTAGCCCCACATGAGCAAGCGGTGGAGGTTCAGGGAACACCTACACCTACCACTTCTAGCCAGAAAGAGGTCACCATAGGAGCTGAAAGACCTTTGCTACTAGAAGAGAGTTGTAGATTTCATGTAGATCTTTCTAGAGGTGATTTCAAGCTTAATGCGTATGCTAAGCTGCTCTACGAGTATATTGATGCGATTGTTGGAAAGGATTGTTATGTGTGCATGCAGTTACCTGCCTCAGTGGACAAGGGTATTCAATATCACCACCTTCCACTGACGTATGGTACTTCATTTAGTTTGTTGCTTAGTATCTTTTATGGAAGAAGTCAGTATGAATATTTATTTTCCAATTATAATGTAGTGCTTTCTGAAGTACCGGCTTATAAACATTTGAACAAGTATGATTATTATAAATCAGAAGATAGGCTTAGGAAGTATTTCATCCCAGCGTATGCCCATAGACATAACTTGACATGTTCATTAACAGAGGTAGAGAAAAAGTTTGTAGATTAGGTAGAAGACAGATATAGAAAAGTAACACAGATTCAGGGGAGGGTAAGGTGGATTGGACCCATGAAGAGAGATTGCATAAGTCAAAAGGGAGTTATGGTCCTATAGCGTTGGATAAGGAGCAGGAGGGAAGTTGTGCATAAGACATCACCAGACTTATTATGAGAATGTTCCAGTGGAACAGACTATGTGTGATCATGTTTTTACCTTTAAGATTCTGCCAAGGACTTTTTGCAAGGTCCTGTAGAAATGATACCAACTGTGTATTATCTGTGTGGAACAAATGCTTATGTAAGATTGACTGCGAAATAGTATGGTATGTGTTATTTAGCGATCATTTTCCCAAAGATATAGCATGCAGAAGATTTGGAGCTTTTAGAAGGAGGGAAGCATTCAAGAGTAAAAAGAGGTGAAAGTGCGGGAGCAATAGTTGGAGATATTTTTGGAGCAATGATACCAGGATTGGGAGTGATCGTTAATGATGTGAAAATCCACAGGTTGGCGACTGTGTTTGATGAGTTGTCAATGAACACAGCAAAGTCGCTGGTGCTGGTGGAAGGAGAGATGTTGTCGATAAGGACAATGGTTTTCCAGAATAGACTTCCTTTAGTTGTCCTTTTGGCAAAAGAGGTCGGAGTTTGTGAAATGTTGAAAGTTCAGGAATGTTGTACTTATATACCATATAATGGCAAGGATCTGGAGAAATATACAAGTAACATCACTACGACTCATCATGAGATTGAGTACCTGACTGAAGAAGGAGTTTGGGAGAAAGTTGGCACAGGGTTTAATCAGGTGGGAAGTTGGTTTGCAAATTTGGAAAGGGTTTTCTTGGCTATGTTTTGTAACCTCTAATTATAGTTGTGGTTTGTGTGATCTGTTTGTGGGGTTTTGTGAGAGCTTGCAAGTGGTATAAGGCCAATAGAATTGAGAGATCACTTAGCGAGCAAGAGAGGAGGATGGAAAGACTGCTGGACAGTCACTATCAGACTTAAGAATATGGAGAGGCACAAATGAGAAAGGATAACAACAAGTTCTGTTTAGGCTGGTTCTTTCTCCAAGGAAGTTGTGATTATGGTGATGACATTAGTCATCAAAGGGGGAACTGATAGAGCGCAAAGTTACTCTGAAATTTGTAGGGGTGCATCATAATCACCGATAGTCAGCACCCACATGTTTAGAGGAAAGTATTAACGTGTGGTCATTAGAATTGTAGTGCTAAAGCAGCATATATTAGTGCGAATAGAAATGTAAATAATCATTTGTGAATAGCAATGTCGTGTTTAGTCGAAGGAGTATTTTAGATGATGCATATGGAATCAGTTCACGTATAAAAGTGATGCATTGGGGCTAAATGTGCACCATATTAAAGTTTGCACATGCAGTTTGTTTATTGATGTATGCAGAGTAATGAAATGAATGCTTATAACGTGCCTTAGGAAATGTATGTTTAAATGTGTAAAAGTCTAAATGATTTCTATCTTTCGTTATGAGAGACCTTTTCATGACTTCTTATGTTAGCTGAATCTTGCAGGCCTGAAATTTATTTTTCCTTGGGAAGGCTATTGGTCGAATGTATTCAGTAGCTTTTGTGTACGTGCAAGGTTGCTTCACTCACATGCTTTCTGCTGCAGGTGCAAGGACACACGTCTTGTTAGGCAGAATAACTCTTTGTTTTAGGAGTTAGGATGGTAGGAGAGCCGCTAAGGGAGTGTACAGGAATGAAGATATGTTACTTTCAGTGGAGAAGGTGCCTGGGACCCAAGGACACTTCAACGGTTTTTGGATGGAGTCAGAGTTTTGATGGAAAAGTATGAGAAGGAAGATCTGTCCGGAGGGGCGTGTAAAGGGCATGTTCTACTGTTTTGTGATTTTGTATTAGGGTTAGTGCCCCGGAGGGTGGAGCAGTCAAGGATTAGAAGGGAAGATAGAAGGAGCATTTTAGAACGAGCTCTGTAGCTTTGGCTACTTACCTATGCAAAGTGAGTGTACTTCTGAGGAAGTCCTCACTACTGACACCTTTTTCTCTCTTGCCTGGGGATGATGGTAAGTAGGGATGTCACTTCAGCGACAGTGTAGGGACAGATAATTTGTTTTCTTTTCTAGGTTAATGAATACTAAGATAGAGATTGGAGCTGTCATCGCTTGCCTAATGCCTCTAGAATTAACTATTCTTCTTATTCTGTTTCGGATTAGACTCTTGCATAGGATTTTGTCTGCATTAGTGCCCATTTATTTTCTCAACCTCGTGTTGAGGTGTTTGTATGTTCAGTTATTTGTGGCTTTGTAATAAGTCTTTGGAAACTTAATTTGTGTTCAGTGGTCCTTTGAAATTGAGGTAATTGGTCAGTTGAAATTTGCTATTGGAAATGGTTTCTCCCCTTTATACTTCTTAGCAGATAAAAAGATCCAGTGGATTGTTGATTCTTAAGAGAGGTAAGACAAGACAAAAGATAAGATAACAATCTGGCGTTATCAATACCATATTCGGTACCGTTCTACCAGCCCACAGGCCTAACTTCTCCTCTGCACTCTGAATCTCTTCTGATAAGGCTCCCTCTGCTGTTGTGAGGTACAAGATGATTGATGCACAATTACGTGGGACTTTTGCTTTTTCCATGACTGAATTGCAAGATAATTTAGGCTTACCCATGTTATCTTCCCGATGGTGGACTAAAGAGGGGTGGCCCGGCCCAGCCTCTGTCGGGCACTGACAGGCACAGGATGTGCCTGCCGTTTGCCTGGGCGCGTCTCATGCAGCGGGACTCCCTCAAACTTAATAGCGCTGATGATTGATACCAGGTGATAGCCCAGCAAGGGCCTGTGGGACTTGAAGTACCCAGCGGTCTCACTCGTCTCTGCAACAGCTCTCTCCTTTAGTGCAGACAAGCAGGGCTCAAAAGCAGCTCTTCACAGGTTTCAAGAGGTAACTGGAAGCAAACCCCAACAGCATCAGCTCACAGGTACAGTGAGCGCATCCCTCCACACAGCAGGACTCCCTTGTGCTTTAATAGCTTTGCTGAGTAATACCAGATGATAGCCCAGCAAGGGCTTGTGGGACTTGAAGTCCCCAATGCTCGCACTCGTCTCCACTACGGCTCTCTCCTTTAGTGAAGGCGACCAGGGCACAAAAGCAGATCTTCACAGGGGTCCAAGAGGTAACTGGAAGCAACCCTCAACAGCACCAGCTCACATGCACAGTGAGCGCACCACCCGCCCACAATTTGCTATAAAGGAGTGAATTATCTTAAAGGCCCTAAAAATGAAGTCATTGAAAGTGGACAGGGTTCCTTTTGAGATCAGTTCAGACATTTCACACATTACTTTAAATATGCAGTAGGAGGTGGGAAAGAGGTTAGATCCATTAAGAAGGCTAGGGGTCACTGCTCAGCTAAAAGAAACTGCCACCCCCAGAGTCATGCATAATATCATAATTCTAGCGGGTATAAGGGTGTCAACCACATGTTAGATGCCATCAGTAAAAAAAGTGGTGCTAAAGAGTATGGAGGGCTGATGGAAAATATGGAATTAATGGCAGCGCATGATAATTGGGCAGCTTTTCTTTTGTCTTGTTTCCTTCTTTACCTCTTCTCTTCTTAGCTTTTATTTTGCAGTTCTTTTGAAGTTTCTTTACTTGATAAATGTTTGGCACTCCAGGTGTGTGATGTCACCAAAGGCATTAGGCCATGAGGAAGTCAGGGAGGGTTCTCTGTGGAAGGGGTGGACTCAGGGGCAGTGGAAGTGGAAAAGGCACAGGGTGAGGAGCAATTGGGAAAAATGAAAAAAATATGTCCTCAGGGGCCTCAGATGCCTCAGTATTTGCCATGTCCCATAGATGCTTGTACAATCCTCTCCTTTCATGGGGATGGAAGGCAGAGATAAAGTAGCCCCTATAAAAATATTATCATGGAATATAAATTACCAATGAGTAAAAGGGAGGCAAGAAAGATTGCTTCAGTATTTGAGGTACTACACTGCATATGTCATTATCCTGTAAGAAACTCACATGACCAGGGAAGAGTGTACAGATCTGTTTCAATCTAGAAAGTGGGTTCAACTGGTAGTTTGCACTAACCAGAATGTCAGCACTAAGGGGCTTGCAATTCCGATAAAGAAACATCCAAATGTGTTAATTCCCATAAAAAGGGCAGATACCCAGGGATAGTGCCAACTTTTTCAGGGCAGCAAGATGTTACAACGGGATTAGCTTTATGTAATGGCGGATGTGGACAAATCAAAGGTTAAATGCTCCCTATTGACAAATTGCTCCCAGAGTTCGACTGCTGAGATAGGGGAAACCAATGAACTGGAAGAAACCCTAATACAAGTAATGATAAGAGTAAGGAAGTTTCAAGATGTATTGGTTATTAATTGATATGGCTGATTCACACTGCGGCTGGGGATGTGGGGACGATACTTGATGTAGATGCAGTTCAAAGAACTATGGCAAGTATCATTAAATATACTATACAGTACTGTCAAACCCGCTAGTTTAAGGTGGAACTGTCTCTTTACCCTTCGTAGAGAATATTGGGTGCCATACAGAATATTGAAGATGGGAGAAAGAGTAGCAGCTAAATGCACAAAATGTTGGCTTTAGATGGCCAATGATAACTTAATATTTGTGGAATGCCCCAGGATTCACAGCTTCTAAGAAAACGTGGGGAAGGCTCTGAGGAGCATTCTTGAATTAAACATCAAGGTAAGCCTCTCTCTAATTATTTTTGGGACCATGGAAGGTTAGGTGAAGTTGAGTAAAGATGGAACAAAATTGTTATTCTACATGATCCTTTTGGCTCAAAGGGAAATCTGTAGGAAGTGGATAAGTAAATTTCCACCAACATAACCTGAATGTCTCAGTTTGATTACATATAATTTAAAAATGGATGCTACAAACCTGACTGCAATGCTATGGAAAAATAGTATGAAACTCTGGATGTTGTAGACATCAAAATAAATGTTGCCCTATGATTACACCCATCATTGCACCTACACTTTGATACTCGGTGGTAACCCGAGGTACACCAAAGAGCAAGCAAATACCACTCTGGTGTGGAAACCTTGTAAAATGAGGGTGCAAAACAAGAACAAGTTCTTTGGGGTTTAACCCTGAGGTTAATTAGGACAAAAATAAATAAATAAATAACCTGACATTTTTTCTAAATGTGCATAGCATATGTATTTTCTGCCCCACCCAAGCAGATGTTTTAGCAGAGGCCGCCCCGAAAAGGAGCCTCACGGGCTGGGTCCATAACAGCCACAGAGGACCCAACAAAAGCTGGTTTGGGCAGCCTCAGCATGCCCAACAATAAAGAGGGTGCTACGCAAACAAATGATGGACGAAATGCAGAATGAATGATACATTTACCCCAAGTAAAGAGATCTGGGTTAAAACCATTGTTCTTTTGCTCACCATGCCACCCCAGTTTAGACCCAGCCATATGCAAATCAGTCTTGACCCTGCTCCTCATGGAAACAGTCCAGCCCAAACTGCAAAGCCAGGTCCTCCCTGGACCGGAAACCCCTCATCAGCCATGCTAGCTTGAATCCAGTGGCACAGTGAGCAAGGGACCCTCGTCTGGGCATACCCATCCCACTTAGGGTGAAATGTGCTACGCAAACAAATGATGGATGGAATGCTGAATGAATCATACATTCACCCCCAGTCAAGAGATTTGGGTTAAATCCATTGATCTTTTGCTCACCATGCTACCCCAGTTGAGACCCAGCCATATGCAAATCAGTCTTGACCCTGCTCCTCATGGAAACAGTCCAGCCCGAACTCCCAAGCCAGGTTCTCCCTGGACTAGAAACAAGCATTCTGGGACCGGTTTTGGGGTTTTACCCCTCATCAGACAGGCTAGCTTGAATCCAGTGGCAGTGAGCAAGAAAAAAGAGGGGATACTCACCCTCCCTGGGAAGACTATGCACCTAAGGTGGTCCGAAAATACCTGGCCAATGGGGGGGCGAGGTGATGTTTCCCACCCTCCTTGCTGCAGGCCATAAGGAAGCAACTGGGGGGGGGTGTTATAAGTCACCACTGCTCTAGCACAGGTTACTTTACTGGTCTAGGGGGGCGGTGCGCAGATCAATTTGAGAAGACCCACCTGGAGAAATTGCTGGCCAAGGAAGTGCCATTCCAACCAACTGCGGAACCTCAGCATCTCTGCTGTGACCCGGTAACTCCTCCAGGCAAGGAATCAGCTGAGTTAACTGCTGTGCCCAACATTGAAGCCAGCTCACCATCACAGGCCGGTGACTCCCCCCGGTCAAGCAACCCAGCCACGTTCACTGCGGTGGTCTAGCATTGCAGCTGAACAATGAAGCAGTCACTGACACGGCCCGGGGTAACAAGGACCCACAGCAGAAATGCAGCCACACCCGCACCCAACACGAGGCAAGATTTAAAGGGGTAGGCTGTGGCAGAGCGGGACCAGGAGGTACGTAGAAGTCAACTGGCAGGTAGAGGACAGCCGGTGCTGCAGCAACACGACTCTGCACGGCCAGTTCAGGGGAAGTGTGTGTACCACCCCAGAAAGCCCCGTCCACCCACAGGAAGGCATGCAAGCCAGGCAGTAGTTGAGTTAAAGGCACGTCATGGGTGACTGCAGAAAATCAAGTAATCTCTCCCGGCAATACATCGTGTACATAGATCGGATGAAGGAGACCGGCCCGAAGCTCCGCGCACCAACAGAAAAGAGTGCATGGCCCGGCAACATTACCGTTTTATGCACAGTGCCTGTTCCTGGTTGAGTGGGTATTTGGTGAAGACGCAGAGAGGCAGCACCCTGCTGAAGTCATCACAAGGTGCTGGGCACAGGTCTTTTTCAGGGTTACGGGACCCAGCTTCTGCAATGGGAAAATCTAGTGCATCTGGTGGCACAGTCTCTCACAGGACAGAAGTGTGGTCGGAAGGGTGTAGAGATCATCAGCTACTGAAGGCCAGAAGGGGCTGAGGACAGCTCTTTCAAGGTGATGCGACCCAGCCTCTGCAACAGTAGTAATGCAGGAAGGACTGGGGTCAGCTCCCCTGAAAGACAACACCTGTCCCACTGAATCCAAGGACAATAACAGCGAGGCCATTATAGAGCATGGGTATGGAGAAGCAGAATGCAGGAGACCAACCAGGTGAATTGGAAGAGTTGCTGCAACGGATGCATGCAACATCAGGTAAACATGGCAGGAACTGGTTGAGGTCACACCTGGGCTAGGACCCAGGCAAAGCGCCAAGCAGCCAGCATAGCATAGGAGAGGATCAACAGGCACTGGCAGAGTTCTAGCTACCAGGAAGTGCCATATAACCACCACCAAAGCACAGAAGAAAGCGGAGGCAAAGAAAGTGTGTAAGCAGATGGACCCAACGCCTGTACCCATCCCGGTGACAGCAGGACCAAGCAGCGAGGCTACCAGCAAGGCGGCATATCAGCGCAATAGTAAATGAATGTTTAATGTATTTTTCCACCTTGTTGTTTAATGGTTTAGGCATGCAGGGTCATGGCATGGTGGATACGCTGGAACCAGAGGGGAAAGGTGTCTGGGCTCCCATGGCATTTGTTAGACCCAGGGTGCATACAGCTAAGACTTCTGCAGGGGCAAGTCAGCAGAACAGTGCCAGCAAACGACCATGCGCAGGGCAACAGCGGGGGGATTAGTGTCCTCCCTGGCAGCCTGAGGCAGCACAAGCAGGGGAGGCAACCCAGAACTAGTGGGGCAAGATCAGAGGCATACGCAAGGCCATCACCAGGACAGCCATCAATGGAATTTTTAGTGCTCAAAATAGAGTTAAATAGGTTTCAAGACAGGAGGGAAAGGAGACGGGAGAAAAAGGAGAGAAATTTTGACAGTTGGCTGGATGCATTTAGAATAATGATATGTATTATTGTAGAGAAGTTCCCACACTGTGCAGTGGACCTCTTGCTGTATAAGGCCAACACCCATGGGGCATATAGGCAATTCACAGGGGACGCCTGGTTGGAATGCAATATGGGTTTTAGATTTAAAATGCAGAAACACCTTTAGATTGAATGGAATGAGGAGGATGTGTCAGGGTTCATCCACAAGATGTTCATGGCAAAAGAGGTCAGGACCTTGGCAGGGAAGGGTGTGCAGTCCTTTCAGAACACCCCCTTTAAGGGGATCACAAGGCTTATTGCAAACCAAAATCACACAGCAGCTGGAAACCCCCAAACTCGAGCAGGTCGGCAGCAAATTTTTCAAAATAAAAAGCCAACAAATGAATATGGGGAGCATCATGCACATTCCAGCACACATGCTCAATCTGCAGGGGGACACAAAGTGCCAGGATGCAGGTGCAGCAATCAGTGCGGGGATAAGAATGAAAAGAAGAAGAAGCACCAGCAGGGATTCAGAGGCTGGAGAGGAGAATATAGGATGAGGAAGCTGTCAGCTAGGCATATTCCCTATCAACACCCACCAGCTCAGGAGGCTAACCAACAGATATCACATCAAGACATATGCTGCCCTATGATAAAAGGCTTTGCAGAATGATTTGAAATTCCATTTGAAGGCCCTCTGACCGGCGTGAAGGGTAAAGAATCTAAAATCTGTCATGGAACACCCAGAGGTGGTCCAGCAAAAAATTGAAAAGGAGAGCCAGCTGTGAAGAATCAAAGGCTGCTTACCTTCCTCACTGCCCAAGGGGCTGGTGACCTTGCCCCTGGTGGTGGTACCTTAGAAAGAGATAGGCCAGTTCAGACTCATCCACCACCTTTCTTCCCCAAAGGCACATTAGTAAAGGATGGGATCAATCATAACAAAGGCAGATACCGAGTCCGCATTCCACCTCCTCCTGGTTCAACCAGCGAGCTTTCATTTTCTAGGTTTTCACTGGGAAGGGGCAACTTACTGTGGCAAAGGAATGCCGATGGCCTGCTCTCTGTCCTGTTCCTACTTTGAGCAATTCATCATGTTCCTAGAATGTGCCCTGCACAATAGGCACACACAAGGAGGCAAGCAGCACTACCTTGATGACTTCTTGTTCTTGGGGTGGGCAGGGTCCAGGGAGTGCGGAGACACACTCGCGGCCTTCCAATGCTTAGACAGGGTTTTTGGAGTACCTCTTGCAAGGGAAAATCGGCAGTGCCAGCAATGAGCTCACATTCTTAGGAATAGAACTAGACCGAGAAGCAGGAAGGTCCAGGCTGCCAGAGGACAAAGTGACTGAGTTCAGGAAAGAGATAAGGGCAATGTGCTGCAGGGAGAAATCAACACTGCAAACTGCTAAGGCTGATCGGTAAGCTCAACTTTATCACCAGAGTGATCCCTGCAGGGCAGGTCTTTGCCAGTCGCCTAATGCCTCTAATGGCAGGTTTCAGAGAAAAGCACCCCCATACCTGGCTAGGTGCAAGAGTTAAAAGGGACCTGCTCACGTGGGACTCATTTCTCACAGACTTCAATGGGCTACTAATATGTAGAGAAGGGTGGGTAACAACCAAACAGATAGCCCTCTTCATGGATGCATCCCGCAGCATAGGTTTCGGGGAAATACAAGGGAAAAATGGGGCACTGGGCGATAGCTCAAGAGATGGCAGAAATTGGGTACCACCAACAATATCACGTTCCTAGAGCTCTTCCCCATAGTAGTCGCCCTATCAGTCTGGAAAAAGAACCTGAGGGACATGAAGCTGACTCTCTGATCAGACAAACCAGGAATAGTCCAGACTATAAACAAAGGCACTGCCCGGTGCCTCGACATACTGAGATTAATGTATTGCATGGCGTCTCACATCCCAGGGGTGGAGAATTCAGTAGCGAATGCACTCTCATGAGCACAGATGGACAAATTCAGAAACTTGGCACCAGAGGCAAAACTGAGGATGACCCTTTTCCCATAGGATTTGTGGGAGCTGGCAGAACGGATTTGCTGGTCCTAGTCCAACATGCACTCACCCCTGGCATGGCAAACCATTACAGGAAATACACAGACACAGTAATGCAGGTCAGTGGGCTTAAGACACTGGAAGAACCAAGAGGCACATCCACGGCAGTGGAATGCTTCATCCAGTAGGCATACCCATGGAAAAAGTCCAAATCATGGGCTCAGGGCCACTTGGCAGCAGTGGCACACTTTTCAAAGATATACACAGGGCAAGACCCCACAGCCTCTCACTACATCAGGGCAGCCATGAAAGAGTGGGTGCCTAAACCGGACACACGGCGACCCATAGAATTCAGTATGCTGATCCAACTAATAAATACGCTGGTATAGGTAGCTAGGAACACATTTGAGGTAACGCAGCTCAAGGCGTCCTTTGCAACAGCATTATTTGGGGAATTTCTATCAGCGAGCTCGTGGCCCCAGTGGTAAAAGGAGCGGACAAGAGATGCCTGCAGGCAGCCAATGTCAAGCCAGGAATAGCAAAAATGTATCTGCTTCTGAGAGGGTCAAAGACAGACCAGGTGGGAAAAGGGGCCTGGGTGCAACTGGAATGCATAGAGGAACTCATATACTGTGTGGTTTCCTGCCTTGTTGCTTACATGGCAATACGACCCACAGGGGAGTGGCCACTATTGAAAAACAGATACCAGGACCTGTTGAGCAAATTTAAGCTCACATCGATCACGCACCAAGCCCTGGGAAGAGCAGAGCTACCACGTGCATCTTTTTGATCACACTCTTTTAGGATTGGGGAAGCAACATCGGCGGCCCAACATGGGATGCCAGAGGCCGGAATCAAGGTGGTGGGCAGGTGGATGGTCCAATGCATATAAAATATACATTAGACCCCAGCTACTGTTAAAGAGCTGTACAAACTAACACTGTGATTGTTGCCTTAGCAGGAACCCGCTCCAGGCTGGTCTGGGTGGTTAGCCATTCATACATCAACCGGATGCAGACATGGTGGTTGGGTGGCATTCACAGGCAAAAGGGCAGGCCAGTAAACATGTGCATCAGGTGGTGAGGGCGCTCAGGGATATTGGAACCAGCTTTCAGCAAACCTAAGGGGATTACAGGCAGCCACCGTCTGGCACCTCAACGTCTTGGGGATACACCTGGGAGGCAATGACCCGGCGCAAACAGGCCTGGTGGAGGCAGCCAAGCTGTTTTGCAGCACCACCATCATATGGTCCGTAATAATTACCAGGCTGGCATGGTGAGGCGCCCTGTAAAATAGCGTGGTGGAAAACTAGAGGAGGAAACTATACATTGCAGTCAGCATATTTTGCAGAACCAATGGCCTGTAAAGCGTCAGGCACAGCCTAATCAACCCAGGGAGCCCAGAGATTTATACCCAGGATTCGGTGCATCTGTCGGAAGAAAGGAAGAAAGTTTTGTGGGCCAAGCTATGGGCAGTCATGGCACTGGCAGCCTGCACCTAAAAAACAAAAAAAACAAAAGGAGGATGGGGCGCTGCCTGGAGACGGAGGCCACCCCTTGCGGCATGGCGGAGAGGAAAGTGGACATTTGTTGAGTAAGCAGGCACACTGGCAGGGCGGTGTGCAGGAGGAAGGCCACTCACCTGGGGATGCCTTACGGCAGGGTCAGTAGGCCGGTAGGGGGGGGATCAAACAGAGATGGCATTCGCAGACCAGATCCGCCAGATGGCAGGGCACAAAATGGACAAACAAGGTAGCGAGTTGAGGCCTAACTCCAGGGAAAGGCTACCCCCATGCAGTCAGCGTGAAAACAAACAGCTACCTTTATGCTCCATAAAACAAGCCTGTCAAAATGATTTATTACTACTAAATGGACTGATTAACGAACTGTCATGTTTATGATCAATGAGCAAAATTAGCAAAATGATTTATGACATCCCATTATGTTTCTTTCTGGTCTGGTGATAGTGAGCACTGTCCTGTAAGAAGTATTTAATATGTGTTATGCAAAATAAACTGCAGCCAGCTTCGACCACAAGAAACAAGACACAACAGATGCTGGCAAACTTTATTGCATGTATGTAAGGAATTACATGTATGGCAGTTTGGAGTGGGCTCAGTGTGGAGGTTAGGCCAGAAGTTATAATCACTGGAAAATTGTGGCCAGAACTTCTGGAATAATTTGATTATATATCACAGTATATTTTAGTAACATCCTGATCTTATTCTTCAAGTTTCACATTTAATAAAGTAGTCATTCAATTAATGAAAAAGTTGTTAGTAACTTGTGTTTATGTCACAGGTAAGTCTGTGAAAAGCATTCTGTATCCTGCAATTGATTCTGTAAAGTTGGCTAGAGAACCTTCTTAGAGTCAACAATTTGAACATCTGTATTCAGAGAGTTTTTGATTTTCTCAGATCTTTTGTTGTAAGTCTTACATTTGGGAGTTCAATTGTTGTGTACTGTCATAAACCTAACCCAGTAAGGGAGATCTTTATTTGATCACCGCTTAACCAAAGGCCCAAGGAGTGGATGCTGTGTTTGTTCCTTCTGCAATTTGAAGGTGGAGGTATTACTATATTGTTAAATCTAATTTTTGAAAGCGTTACTGTGTGATGTCAGCAACAGGTTAAAAGCTTTTTGTCCTGTTAGCTATACGTCAATTCTGTAGCCCAGATTCAGTAGCATCTGCCACAATATAAAAAAAACAGAACTAATAGGATTGCCACCCTGGGCACTCATCACTGGCATTGAAATAAGGGCCTAATTACAAGTCTTGTGGTCGGAGGACTACCAGACTCGTGGGGGTGGCAGTGGTGGTCCAGCCACAGCCATAAAGTAGGTCAGAGTGCCCTATCGCAACTTTGAAGGTCAGACCGCCCTTGCACCACCGCAACGGCAATATGCTAGTGGTTCCACTGTGGCACCGCCATGCATTTTACGAGTTTCAGGACCACCACGTTATCATGGAGGTTTCTTCTGGGTGAAACTGCTGGCGGTCATGAAAGGAAGGCAGCCCTACTAGGCCATCTTGTGCCCCATACATGGAGGCAATATATAGAATAGAGCCACCCAGTAATCCCACCGGGACTGGGTAATATCAGATAGATAAGCTAAATGTCCAGGTAGGAGTCATTCACAAAAACCACTTTATATTTATCAGTGTCACATGAGTGATCCCACAAATCAATAGAGTGACCCGAGGGTTTATATCAAAAATATATTCACTTTATTTTTGATTATGCAATTTAGATTTATTCTATGCACGGAAAAAGTATCAAAAACTGGCAACAGACAGACTAACATAACATGTAAACTAAATGCTAGTCTACATACACCTACAGCAAAAAGTGTGGCTATGTACTCTAAACCACAACAAAGTAAATAATTACACATAGAAATTCACAAATCAATTTGCACAGTGAATTATACAGTGTATTGCATGTCAGGTGTTAAGCGTCGACGTTTCGGTCCATGCTGGTCAAGTAGATCCGTCGGACCATCTTCAGGACAAAGACGTTGCACAGCAATGTCTAGTATAAACACAACAATAACAATAATAAACCCTGAGGCACATGGAGACCAATATCCAGCTTAGCACAGACCAACACAAAAAACCAACAAAGTGAAGCCCAATAGCATGTTAACTACTAAAAAACTACTAAAAACCACACCAACTAGAACATTCAACCCATGCAGCCAGTGAGCATGCGGGTTCAGTACTACAAGAGGTGGTATAATTGTGTGACTAATATTCCACATCTCGCCAAATGCGTGTAATCTTCAGTGAAAAACACACCAGGTGAAAGAATAAAAGGGGGTGTCTATAACTGTAAACTAAATCACGGGCATCTTAGTATCCCGAGGTCTGAGTAATACTCACGAGAAATAAAACGCCACTCAGGTCGTTCTATATATGAATTAAAAACAAAATATAACATAAAACATTAATCCCAAATAGTGCCTGTAATAGCGTAATCAGCTGCCACTGTAATCATGTACCAGTACGCCAAGTAACAGAAGTCAACTTACATGTCAAAATGTCGCCACGTAATCTATAAACAAATGACATGGGGAAGCGTTAGCGTGTGCGCCTGCATAATCAGGCATATCAAGATACGAAACACGGAACGGGCTCCAAAAACGGAGCAGACGTGTAAAACTTACTTAATCAGCAGCTATGCGCCGGCTCTTCGAAGTCCGTGCTCGTTCACCGGTAACTACTCGGGACGCCCAGACATCAGAACCATCACGTGGTTAAGTAAACTAGTGACGCCAACGCGGCCCGTTAAGGCGGCGGCCATCTTAGCCTAATCACAGGCCATGGGATAAAGTGTAGTTCTTAAACATATAACAACAGTAAAGTGCAGAACAACCGGCTATAGCCATCATCGTGTAACATTACATAAAAAATTACATAAAAAACGTGTACATATCGGAAAATTTAGAAAGATCAGCCAACACGGGCTAGTAATTCCTACACAGATGGATGGAGAGGAGGGCAGAAATATCCATGAGTGAGCAGTAAGGTATAAATAATCAGATAGCATTTACATCCATATAAACAATATAAACAGGCGCACAAGCAGTCAGGTCAAAGTGGCCAAATTGTGCCATTCAATAAAACTGTTAAGCCCATTTTCGACTGTGTCACACAACCAAATCAGTTTGTTTTCCCTTTGTGTCAGTAGTTTTTCGACATTGGGTCTTCTCCTTGTGCCTCTTACACATTCTATTACATACCATTTCATATCAGTAGGAGCATGCGACAGTTTAGTAAAGTGCTCAACTAGTGGTGCTGTCATAACTTTACATCTGATACGAGATTGATGCTGGGTAATCCGTTTTCTTATTTCCTGCGATGTTTTGCCTATGTAATAGAGGTCACACGGGCATTGAATGCAGTAAACCACATTTTTGGTCAGGCAGTTAGAATGATGTTTGAATACAAATGTTTTTTCGTTAATACAGCAACTTTTTTTGGCCTGAGTGGTGGCACAAGCAGTGCAGCTACCACAAGGGAAGTGTCCCACAATGGGGGCCAATCCCCAAATGTTTGGGAGGGTATTTGGTTTAGCCTCAGTGTAGGCTCTAACCAAGTGATCCCTTAGGTTTCTTCCCCTTTTGAACGCAAATCTTGGCATAGCCAATTGGGGTTCAACTTTTTTAATCAGATGCCAATTGCTTCTGATAATTTTGGTTATTGCTGTCGATTCTGTACCAAAAGTCAAGACACAAGTAGTTTGTTCAGTGTTGGAATCTAGAGTTCTTGACTGCTTTTTCTGCAGTAGGGCCTGTCGGTCATAAAACCAGGCACGCTTCATTGCGTGTTTTACCAGCCGATAGGGATATGCACGCATCACCAGTTTCTCTTGTAATACTTTGGCCTCCCGAAAATAATCCTCCCTTCTGGTACAGTTCCTCCGGATCCGGAGAAACTGGCCAAAAGGGAGGTTATCTCGCAGACTGCGGGGATGGTGGCTGCTGTATTTTAAGAGGGTATTTCGAGCCGTCGGTTTGGTGTATAAGCTGACGGCAAGAGTCCCATCCACATGCATGATAGTTAAATCCAGAAAACTGATGCTGTTAGCATCACTTTCTAAGGTGAACTGTAAGTTTTTGTCTTTAGTATTCAGCCAACGATGAAAATCTTTTAATTCAGATTGTGTGCCTTCCCAAACTATACAAACATCGTCGATGTACCTTAAATAGTTTGCCAGATGTATTAGGAAGGGGTTATTCTCAAAAACCACTCGTTCCTCAAAGTTTGCAACAAACAAATTCGCTATTGTGGGGGCAAAAACCGCCCCCATGGCCACGCCCTTCAGTTGTACAAAAAAATCATTGTTAAAAAGAAAATAATTTTCGTATAGTGCAATCCTAGCACACTCGGTAATGAACCAAGTAGGTACTTGGTGGGGACGTGTACGGGTCTCTAAGATGTTACGGATCATTTCTACTGCCTCTGCCTGTTGTATGTTGGTGTATAGACTCTCGATGTCCATTGTAGCCAGGATGTTAAGTTCTGGGCTATAATGGACACCTTCGAGTTTGACAATCACGTCCCTACTGTCTTGAGTAAACGATCTTGTATTAGGGACAAAAGGTTTCAAAAAATGGTCAACGTATTCTGCCAGCGGCTGCAACACCGACTGGCAGCCAGCCACTATAGGTCTTCCAGGCGGTTGTTGGCTGTTCTTGTGGATCTTAGGCAGCGTATAAAACGCTGGAATACTGAAATCATCTTTATTTAAGTATTCGAATTCCTTTTTACTGATCCACAATCCCTCATAGCCCTTAGTTGTCAGGGTCAGAATACGTTTTCTAATTCTGGTAGTAGGGTCACAGGAGAGCTTTTTATAATGTTCAGGGTTGGCAAGTTGTCTTAAAGCCTCTTGATCATATGAGATTTTATCTTGTAAAATGATCCCACCGCCCTTATCGGCCGGTTTGACCACAAGGTCATCTCGTTCCGCCAATGTTTTAATGGTAGACATATCATCTTTGGACAAATTGAACTTCACAAACTTTCTGTTTTGGAAGAGCTGCTCTATTTCTGTCAAGACCACATTCTCGAAAGTGATTATTTCTTTAGGAATCAAATTATTTGCCGGGAAGAATGTTGAAGGGCACTTCAAACCACTGATGTTTGTAGGTGTAATAGTGGTATTATTATGAAAAAAGTTTTTTAATCTTAAGGTTCTGAAAAATCTATGTGTCTCAACCAAAATAGAAAAGAGATCATTACGATTCGTAGGTACAAAAGAAAGACCATGGCTCAACACTTCAACTTCTCTAGTACTTAATTGGTACGAGGACAGATTAAAAATGGGAACAATCTCCGTATTAGAGTGGTTTGTCATGATGGTATTTGTCATTGTATTGGATGTCGTGCTTACCACTCGTAATAATTGTTCCGGGTTTGTCTGAACCCTGGAGTATACTGGTTGCGAAACCAGCCTCGTCTGCGGTTCCGAGCCCGTCCCCTGTGTGGCGTCTGACCTCTTCCTAAAAAAGGAGTAGAATTATTGCCTCTATTTGACCTGAAAGAGGAGGTAGATCTATTCAGATTATCCTCAGAATTAGAGGAGCCTGAATCCGAAAAGGTGGTGTGTTTAGGTCCTTGGTACCCTTGGTTGTTAGTATGCTGAAAAAAGTCTTTTTTTAGGTACGGATAAGTGCGTTCCCGACTATAATTTCTCAAATCTCTTTGTAATTTTTCAGTTTTCTTAAGGATATTGGTCCGTTGAAATTCAGCTATAGTGGTATCAAGTTTGCTCAAAAAATCATTCGTATCAGTAATTGCAGGGTCTTCGCGTATTTGTTTTTCCAAGTCAGCGATTTCCGTCTTAAGTTTCTCAATAAGTCGTGTGGCTGTCTCTATGCTCAGCACCATCCAACTTATGGAACATTTATTAGAAACAAAGCTGAAGCCGGTCTTGTATTCCTCGTCTTCTACAAAAATGCAAGGAATATTCCTTACTTGTAGGCCTATAGGGATGATATTATTCGCAAGGCAGTCTCTTAGGAATTTGGCGTGCAATTCTGTGCGAATTAGTTTCTTGTGCAATCTTTCTAAGTTATTACGGAGTGTACTTTGTGCAGAGCTAGGGCCAACGGTATTAAGTTGAGGACCTAGAAGTGACGGTCCACCTGCAATAGTTTTGATGTAATCATCTGTGTAGGTGATGGTTTCAAGTTCCGACATTTAAATAATGACACCCCAATTTAGTGCATTAAACAAAACAATATGTATACTTTACAATACAACATGTAACAAACAATTATATGTAAGCTGACATATATACTCCAACATAAACAACAAACCACTTGAATAAGGGCCCTTGCAGACGATGTCTGCGCTAAGTAACAATATATAGAATAGAGCCACCCAGTAATCCCACCGGGACTGGGTAATATCAGATAGATAAGCTAAATGTCCAGGTAGGAGTCATTCACAAAAACCACTTTATATTTATCAGTGTCACATGAGTGATCCCACAAATCAATAGAGTGACCCGAGGGTTTATATCAAAAATATATTCACTTTATTTTTGATTATGCAATTTAGATTTATTCTATGCACGGAAAAAGTATCAAAAACTGGCAACAGACAGACTAACATAACATGTAAACTAAATGCTAGTCTACATACACCTACAGCAAAAAGTGTGGCTATGTACTCTAAACCACAACAAAGTAAATAATTACACATAGAAATTCACAAATCAATTTGCACAGTGAATTATACAGTGTATTGCATGTCAGGTGTTAAGCGTCGACGTTTCGGTCCATGCTGGTCAAGTAGATCCGTCGGACCATCTTCAGGACAAAGACGTTGCACAGCAATGTCTAGTATAAACACAACAATAACAATAATAAACCCTGAGGCACATGGAGACCAATATCCAGCTTAGCACAGACCAACACAAAAAACCAACAAAGTGAAGCCCAATAGCATGTTAACTACTAAAAAACTACTAAAAACCACACCAACTAGAACATTCAACCCATGCAGCCAGTGAGCATGCGGGTTCAGTACTACAAGAGGTGGTATAATTGTGTGACTAATATTCCACATCTCGCCAAATGCGTGTAATCTTCAGTGAAAAACACACCAGGTGAAAGAATAAAAGGGGGTGTCTATAACTGTAAACTAAATCACGGGCATCTTAGTATCCCGAGGTCTGAGTAATACTCACGAGAAATAAAACGCCACTCAGGTCGTTCTATATATGAATTAAAAACAAAATATAACATAAAACATTAATCCCAAATAGTGCCTGTAATAGCGTAATCAGCTGCCACTGTAATCATGTACCAGTACGCCAAGTAACAGAAGTCAACTTACATGTCAAAATGTCGCCACGTAATCTATAAACAAATGACATGGGGAAGCGTTAGCGTGTGCGCCTGCATAATCAGGCATATCAAGATACGAAACACGGAACGGGCTCCAAAAACGGAGCAGACGTGTAAAACTTACTTAATCAGCAGCTATGCGCCGGCTCTTCGAAGTCCGTGCTCGTTCACCGGTAACTACTCGGGACGCCCAGACATCAGAACCATCACGTGGTTAAGTAAACTAGTGACGCCAACGCGGCCCGTTAAGGCGGCGGCCATCTTAGCCTAATCACAGGCCATGGGATAAAGTGTAGTTCTTAAACATATAACAACAGTAAAGTGCAGAACAACCGGCTATAGCCATCATCGTGTAACATTACATAAAAAATTACATAAAAAACGTGTACATATCGGAAAATTTAGAAAGATCAGCCAACACGGGCTAGTAATTCCTACACAGATGGATGGAGAGGAGGGCAGAAATATCCATGAGTGAGCAGTAAGGTATAAATAATCAGATAGCATTTACATCCATATAAACAATATAAACAGGCGCACAAGCAGTCAGGTCAAAGTGGCCAAATTGTGCCATTCAATAAAACTGTTAAGCCCATTTTCGACTGTGTCACACAACCAAATCAGTTTGTTTTCCCTTTGTGTCAGTAGTTTTTCGACATTGGGTCTTCTCCTTGTGCCTCTTACACATTCTATTACATACCATTTCATATCAGTAGGAGCATGCGACAGTTTAGTAAAGTGCTCAACTAGTGGTGCTGTCATAACTTTACATCTGATACGAGATTGATGCTGGGTAATCCGTTTTCTTATTTCCTGCGATGTTTTGCCTATGTAATAGAGGTCACACGGGCATTGAATGCAGTAAACCACATTTTTGGTCAGGCAGTTAGAATGATGTTTGAATACAAATGTTTTTTCGTTAATACAGCAACTTTTTTTGGCCTGAGTGGTGGCACAAGCAGTGCAGCTACCACAAGGGAAGTGTCCCACAATGGGGGCCAATCCCCAAATGTTTGGGAGGGTATTTGGTTTAGCCTCAGTGTAGGCTCTAACCAAGTGATCCCTTAGGTTTCTTCCCCTTTTGAACGCAAATCTTGGCATAGCCAATTGGGGTTCAACTTTTTTAATCAGATGCCAATTGCTTCTGATAATTTTGGTTATTGCTGTCGATTCTGTACCAAAAGTCAAGACACAAGTAGTTTGTTCAGTGTTGGAATCTAGAGTTCTTGACTGCTTTTTCTGCAGTAGGGCCTGTCGGTCATAAAACCAGGCACGCTTCATTGCGTGTTTTACCAGCCGATAGGGATATGCACGCATCACCAGTTTCTCTTGTAATACTTTGGCCTCCCGAAAATAATCCTCCCTTCTGGTACAGTTCCTCCGGATCCGGAGAAACTGGCCAAAAGGGAGGTTATGGAGGTGCACACAGGAGGGCAAATGTTGTGCCCCTCTGTGTGCATGCACCCCCAGTTCCAGCATGGCACAGACTTCACAGTCCGTGCCGTGCTGGAACGCAATGTGGCATTTCTGTGGCGGTGCCTTTCTAAGACATACATAGGTGCCTTTGAAAGGCACCGCTGCAGGACCCCCATGCCGCCGGCCCACCTACCAGACCACGAAAAACACACAATTTGGTGGGCTGCCGCAGCCCTGTTTGATGATCTTGGAGCATGGCACTGACGTGGCCGACCTCTCCAGGACTGCCAAACTCCTAACCGGGCCCTAAGTCTTTTACCGACTATTTACAGACCTTTTTGTGATGCTTTCTTCACAAATGGGATCACACTGGAGCAAGTCATTCACACATAATTCAAGTGCTTGGCATCTCTGAGATCCTACACATGGACCCTTCTTCAGTTCTACACGGTCAGCCTGTTTCACGAACTGATCCACTAGTGGTCTGTCTCTCTCCTAGGGAAGGTTCCCTATGATGTCTGTCACGTTCGCTATACTGGAAAATAAAAATGACCTGCTAAACTGACTGGGAGGCCTGGGTGCTCAAATTCTGCAAAACTACTGGTGAGACAATTACATTTTCTTGAAGAGACAGCCGTGCAATGAACTGGTATTATAAAGGATGGAAAGAGGGAAATTAAACATGTCCTCGTTGCCCTCTTATTGATGTATAATAAACACCAAAAGGCCTCTCTGACATTATAGCACATGGCATTATGATCAATGAGGCACAAGTCTTATTGACTTCAAATTATTTTTGGTAGGAGTCAGGCCCTAAGGCTCAGGCCACACATTATGGGCATTCTTTCAGCTTGAAGAGTAAACACCTCACCTTAATTATTTTGATGCACTTCAGAAGGAGCAACCTCTCAGACTACAAGGTCACCCTTAACTGTACATTCTGGTTTAGAAAGCCCTTACAGCTACTGAAGCGATCTTTAAATGGACTACTGAAAGCAAGACCCACACCATCAACTACTGCATAACTTAGTAATGAAAGATTCATATGTGAGAGGAAGACAGTTTCTAAACATCATACACAAGCTTTTGGTCCCAAACCAAAGCAAAAGTGCAGACCAATTGCCAGGTCCACTGGATTCTGCATTATCCTGGAATTAACACCTCAAACACCTATTCTCATCTCTTGAAAACCTTTTTTGAAGTTTGAACCATTATATTCACTTATTTATTTTGAAGACACCTGCTTAACATTTAAAAACTGGTACTGGCACTCAAAAAGCGTTGCTGCATAAGCAACTTTATGAAGGGAGCACTGGTAAGTGAAAGGGAGACAACACGTTTCAGCTCATGCAGGAGCCTTCATCACATATCTATTTAATTAATTATATTATTTCTCGAGCACACACCTACACAAAGGCTTTTTGGTATTAGTTCACCTAAATTAGTAAGCAATTAATTGAAAGACTGAATTTACAGAACAATGTGAGTAGAAGATTGGGGGTCTCATGACAGAACATAATGTTAGAATCTAGAGTCAGAGAATTGCAGTCCAAGGCTGGTAAGGGCATTCTAAACAATATGCACTGCTTCAAATGTAATCCACTGCCTACTGAGAAGCAAATGGAGTTGGTATACGATTAGAGACACATGTTCTCACCTTCGAGCTTCTGTAATAAGGGATGCAGCAGCATTTAGGAGTTGCTTGAGTTGACCGTCCAAAATCTTTGAAAATCCCTGGTATAGTCCATTGCATGGCATCTATCCAACCTGACAATAAGCATTCATCTCAGAGCAAAGCACTGAGGAGTAAATTGAGTACTGAGTGGGTCATTTAAAGATTAGTGGATGTAGGGCATCTGTCAAAAAATGGCGGATGCCTCATCAGCCAAGTCGGCATTTTGTCTGGCCTATTTAGACATGAGTGAAATTCGGGGTATCGGTAGGTGGAGCTGCAGCCAGCTTGGTTGGTGCAAACCCTTGGCTGAGCAGTCAATCCACCACAGGACCATAATGCAATAGTTACAGTCACCCCATGCAATTTAGAGCGAGGTGCACTGTAACAAGATTTTCCTGCCTATGGCCATTAGGTGAAGTATGGCAGGCCCACTCACAATAACCATTCTAAAGCAAAGGGGCTATTCTACCAAAATATTGACTCAAAAATATCATCTGACAATAACATTTTGGTCAAAATACTGTGACTACAAAAATACTGTGGATTGTTTACTGTAATTATGTTTTGCATTATGATGTTTTACAGTATTGTTTTATGTTTTTATTTTACTCTATATGTAAAATTATTAAATTGGTACAATAAATAGTTATTGATGTTTATCTTTTGGGTGTTATTTGGAAACTGAGTGGATAATGTTTTTTATTAAATATATATTAATGGTAATTAATTTTTTTATTATGTTTTAGCATTTTATAATGACTTATTTTTTAATTAAATGCATAATTAGTTCTTGGGTTTCTTGGGGTATTGGGTGGATAGAACTGTTTTCATAATTATATATTATTTACTGTTAAATGATTGTAAAATATTGATATATTTTACTTGTTATTCATTTGATTACTAAAAAAGTATTTATGTATTAACTGTTGAGTTAGGTTGAAAATTGTATATTAGAATAGAGGTAGAATACTAAACCTCCCCCCACCCACTCACTAAATGTATTTCACTTTCCCGAATATTTAAATTTGTAGTAGTTACAGTTTTAGTTATATTTTTTGTTTAGATTTTGATTGCTACTTGATTTTTTTATATTGTTGTAAATATTTCCAATGTATTTAATTGAAGGTTATTCTGTACGACTATTTGTAGACTTGAATAATGTGAAGGAAGCCTATACAGGCAGGAGTTCACGAGTAGTAAACATAAAGATGTAATGATTAATTTACAAGGACTTGTGAGAACTGTAGAGTTAGAATCAAAAATTGACATGTGATGAATAAATTGACTTTGATAGAAGAAACTGAACAAGACAATTGCAAACATGATTGAAATGAAGAAAAGTGTCAGGCAAATGTGACAACTCCAAGGTAGCAGATTTTAAAACATAATGGGTGTGACACATGTTAGGGTCCGATTATAATGTGGTTCGGAAATCATTTCGACCAAACCGGTTTGGGAATGATTTCCGACCGACTCGGATCGGGAGTCAGACTCCCATTGTCTCAATGGAAGCCTATGTTCCGACCGAATGTATAGACTCCCATTGAATAAATGGGTGGCTGGGGAAAATCGGGCGCCCTGTGGTGGGCACCCCTTGGTGCCTGCCACACTGAGGATTAAATGAAATGAAAATAGAATATACCTGATACATATAAGGTGCAAAATACAAAGTCAATCCAGCCGACCTACCACATTATTTAGTAATGCACATCCATGTTGATCACAATCTTAAGTTTTTACAAATATAGTCTCAAAACCATTAAAGTGCCTATGCACAACTATACTAAGATATACAGTAACACTCACTTTGGACATATCAAAAACCTTCCATTTTAAATGCATTCTAACGGCCTCATCACAAGTATGGGTACGACCACCACCAACCTGCAGGCCCGCCGGCAGTATTAGGAATGTGGCTGCCAGACTGCCACAGGACTGCAGCATCTGTTGTGGATCCAGGATCCCGTAGCAGTGGTGCAGTGGACAGGAGCACTAATATGCTGGTGGTGCCACTGCGGCACCAACAAGCATATTAGGAGTTGCCTGTCCACCACCCTTTTCATGGCAGTGAGCCCACTGTGAAAAGGGTGGTGGAGAGACAATTAAGGGGGCACTAACACGGCACTCTGCCACTCCTGGGCCTGGGGGTGCCTGCAATGGGGCACATGTTGTGCCCCCCTGGAATTGCACCCCTGTTCCTGCACGGTGTGGCATGTGTCAAAAGGGGTGAGGCCTCCAACTCGCCACCTTGGCCCCGAACAGATCCGGGGGAGTTCCCTCTGGACCCGGGGCCTTGTTAAGGGACAAAACCATAATACCCTAGGTAACTTTTTCCAAGGCAACGGCCACAGGGACGCTGAATAAAACCTCTACTTCCATTTCATTATCTCCCCCATCTGCACCCCCGCTGAATGTAAACATCTTAAAGTAGTCACCCCATAGTTCAAAAATATGGTGACATATTACCTGGCCAGAGCCTTCTGCAAAGCAAGGCCTATTAACCACTTTCCAAAAGAGCGAGTTATCCCCACTCTCACATGCCTGCCAAAGCTCCTCCAAAGCTAACTCCCGATGGGTAGATTTACAAGTATTATTGACAACTGTGTTCTGCCTGTGGGCTGATACAGGTGCTGAAGAATGGAGGACCCTTCTTTGACTCTCAAAGTTAGTTTGTGCAGACTGGATTTGAATATACTGAAATCAACATTCTGGGAGCAATTATCAAAAAATATGGCAATCCATTCCGAGAAAAACTAACAATATGGAGAAGTGGAGAAGTGTGGCTCACTGGTTAGAGGCGGCAGACCCGTAAGCAGAGAACGGCCTGGGACCAGGGTTCGATTCCCGACGCGGCAGGGTCGTGGACCAGGGTCAGCGGACTCGATAATTCTCGCCTCAGTGCCTACTCTAGTCAGAAACCACACTCGGCAACTCTGGGCATCAGCTTGCCTCATCTTCACAACGGCCCCCCCAGACCGCCGGGGATGCTTGGTCGCACCTTAGAGATACCCATCAGGGACCATCTCTCAGGGTGAGCCAGGACGGGTTCCCCAGCGGTCGAAGCGTGGAGATACTCCTCCGGGAGTCGATTCCTAGCGCTATATAAACCCACAATTAAATTAAATTAAATTAAATCCTATCTCAGGCATTTCAGGAGGCTCCATGGATTCAGGTGATTTAAAGTGGCCCAACAGATGATGCCTGATAATGACCCTGTATTTGCATACACCAGGATCTCATTAGTTAAAGCTAGAAGTACCAATTTGGTTTCTGTTCCTACTTTAAACGTGGCGCGGAGTGGGTCCAAAATGTTATTGCTTTCAAAGTTATTTTATTTATTGAAAAGATTTATAAAGTGCAAAGCTACCCAACAGGGTTTCCCGGCGCTACGCAGGGCAAGCAAGATTGCATATAGTTGAAACAGAGGGATCAAACTTGGTTATAAAGAGAGGTTTTTAGATTTTTACGGAAGGATAAAAGTGAATGACAGGCCCTAAGTTCCAAAGAAAGGGAATTCCACAGTTTAGGTCCAAGGTAGGAGAACGAGCGGCCTCTCATATGGGTCAGCCACACACTAGGAACAGATAAAAGAAAGAGGCTGGCCGATCTCAACTGGCTGGTAAGATTTGGCCATGCTTTGTATGTACGAGGGTGCCAAGCCGTGCTTAGCACAAAACATGTAACATAGAGCCTTGAACTCGATGCATTTATTTATCTTAAGCCAATGAAGTTGATCAAGCATAAGGGAGATAAAGGCTTTTGGAGGCAACCAAAAAGCATGCGAGCGGCCGCGTTTTGAATGAGCTGTAGACAGCGAATGGAGGCCTTATCTGCGCCCAAGTACAATATATTGCCATAGTCAAGTCTGGAGATCATGGTAAGCGAAGGTTGGTAATGTCGGTCGCACCTGATCCGGGCACTTTATTTCGGCATAGGCTACCTGGAAGCCCGCAACAGCACATTCCCAATGGCCCTGTTGCAGATGCCCCTCCACCCCTGCACTGTTAGCTTCACTGTTCGGTCGCTGCATGTTGGCCTGGCCCAGCGCTCCCATAGTAATCACTGGAGATCTGCAATTCCACTTTATTACCCGATCCGCTGCTCCGCGGCATGGGCTGCAACGATCCAAAACAAAAGACCCTCCTCTTTGAAAAGCTTGCAGACAGGGCCCCAGTGGAAAGCTCCAGCATGGCAGAGAGCGCACAACGCACGGAACAAACTGACGACTATCCCACAGTGTCCACATCCATGATACATGAGATGAGAGCTGACTTCAAGGCACTAGACGGTCAATTTGACTCAGTGGACAAAAAACTTGCAAGCTTAGAGGCCAAAATCCAAGTGCACAACAGAAGACTGGATGTGGCATTTCCGACATTGAAGATGGTACTGCACAGTCCATAAAAAGATTGCAATTACATCTGCATCCTGGGGTTACCGGAGACTGCCTCCACTGACTGCATGGACTTTTTCGTTGAGACTCTGTTATCTGACCTGTTTGGTATGGAGTCCTTCACCTCCGGCTTCGTTATAGAAAGAGCACACAGAACCCTGGGGCCTTGGCCTAATCCTGGACTCCCACCTAGACCCATCATTGCACGTCTCATGAACTTTCGTGACAGCAACTTGGCCCTGCATCTCGCTAGGGAGAGTGGGGACATAGTGCTGCAGGGCTCTAAACTATCCTTTTACCCAGACTTCACTGTCATGGTGCAAGATGCCCGTTTTAAGTATAATGGGGTTAAAGCCACCTCAGGAACCTGGGTTTAACATATAGTATGCTGCAACCTGCCAGATTGAGAGTGGATGTGGGGGGCAGGGCTCGCATTTTTGATACTCCTACTGAGGTCCAGGAATTTTGCCATCCCTACAAACAAAATAACAATCAGACTGCAGTGGGTGGGGGTGTTCTCCCCCCCACATAGTGGCTCAGACGCAAGTATAGATCTCTTTTCAGGCTCGGGCACTGGTTAGCATTGAGGCGCTGTCCCTACTTCACTATTGTTGGACTTTTCCAGGCTAATGTAATTCATCCTTTTCCAATGTTTCAAACAGCTGGTTGACTGACTTGACGTTGCCATCTCTCATGGTGTATTCCTTGGGTTCGTTCTTGATCGTTCTGGGGTACCTTTTTTGGGGTTCATCATTTAGGTATAAAGTCAATTGGTATTTCATGTTCTGCTTTTTGTTTGGGATCTGCCTCGCTTTGGTTGACGTGTAGCTGGGTGGGGGGTGAGGGGGTTGATTACTATTGCCTATATGGTTCTTGTTGTTTGCAGAAATGTTCACTGTCGCATTTTCTCCCTTTTTGTCACTGCTTGTATATGACATGTTTGACACGGTCTTCTGATGGCTCAGCTGGGTAATGTTGAAGGCCCCTCTGGCCTGTCCTTGGTGTCCTGGTAAGTGGTCTCAATGACAACTGCAACCTACTTAGGCACAATGTGGACATCGCCTATTTACAGGAGACGCACTTGCCCAAATCAGATGCAGCACGTTTTGCTGCTAGCTGGGGAGTACATAGGTATTTTGCCAATTCCAGAAATTATGCCAGGGACACAGCCATCATTATCCATAAACAGGTCCCTTTCAGCCTCTGCTAAGTTATAGGAGACAGTGAGGGCAGATACATCATTGTCACGGGGTCTCTGATGGGTTATAGCACTTCCCTGATTTGTGTGTATATCCCATACGCTGATTCCGCCGAATTTTTTCACTCCTTACACGCCCAGCTAGCGAAGTTAGAGCCACGTTTGATATTAGTGGGAGTGGATTTTAAGTTACTCATTCACCCTTGGTTGGACAGCACCGCCACATCTCCTGACACAAAACCACGAGCGCAATCCTACCCTTACAGACTACACACATTACTCCAGCCAACACAACACCTGGACTAGAATTGATTTTTGGCTAGTTTCCCCAGACGTTTCCGGCTGGTTCCGGTCGCTTGAGACACTTCCGCTGACGTACTCTGACCACTCCCCGGTACTTCTTCACCTGAAGACCCCTCGCCCTTAAGACAGAAGTACACAAACCCATTGAAGATTACTTCTCCATTAACACCGGCTTAGTTGATACATGGGCATTCCTAGTGGAGGGTTTTAAGGCAGTCATCAGGTGCATTTGCATTGCCAAACATGCTGGAGTACTTAAGGATCTTGCAACATGCTGTCGCGCATTGAGCGATACCTCGTGGCCATAGATAATACAACCCTTCATTCCTTAGACCCGGCTACGGAGGGACAACGCTTGGCCCTTCTTGTTGAATACAGGGAGATTTACTTAGGCAAGTACCAGACAGCCCGGCGATATGGACAGGGAGAGCGACCTGGCAGGGTACTGGCGCAGATGCTGAGCCCCCCGTATAGCAAAGCCTATATCATCGAGTTACGCTCTGCTACTAATCAGACTCGCATCTTCACATCAGAGATAAGTAATTAATTATTTGATTATTTCTCGGTGCTATAGACCACTAATGACCCCTCGGCACAGGTAGACCATCTGTCAAAAATCTCACTAGTATACCTTGAAGAACACATGCAGGACTTCTTCGCAGAACCCATATACTTGGCCAATGTACTCGGAGCCATTGATACCCTCGGCGGCTCCTCAGCCACTGGGCTAGACGGCTTCACAGTAAGTATGGGCGAAATGCGCGAATTCGCGTTCCGCTTAATCCGCGAATTCGTGCAAATGTGCCGATTTTGGCGTGTTCGCGGGGCGCTTTGCGTGTTTGCGGGCCTCTTGCAGTGCACCGACCGCGAAGTTACGCATGCGGTCGTACATGGGCACGGCCATCTTGTCTGAGTTGCGTATTTCCGTTTTAGGGCACTAGTTGCATGCTCGCGTTGTGCGCGGGGTGCGATTACGTGGTCGTGGGCGTTTTTGCGTGCTCACGCGGTAAATATTGCGCGAACTTACCCACGCGGTCCTCTATAGGCGCGGTCATCTTGTTTTTCATTCATTGCTATGGTTCTGGGCATGCTTTTTCTATCCCCCTTCGATCTTTGCAATCCTTTATTTCTTTGAACTTTTTTTGCTCTTTTTTGCTCATTATCTATCTCTCTATTTGTCTAGATCTATATTTTGTGTTACTTTCATAACAACTTTTTTTGTTTAGCTCTCTCTTTTATTATTTTTTTTCCCCCATTCTTTTCTTCTTTCGCCCAGGACCATGGCAAAGGGAGCCAGCAAGTCAAAGGGGAAGGGTCCCGCACCCCGTAGCCGGCTCCCTTGCGGGCGCTTGAGGGCGGAGAATGTACAGGCCAGGGAAGTCTTTACTGCGGTGGAGGTGGCCGCACTCATCTTCTATGTGCAGCGCCACCTCCCGAAGACCGTGGCAGCAGGGGGCAGGCTCGCTTCCGGGTATGGCCTCCGGGAGCATCGCCAGCTGTGGGAGAAGGTGTGCTGGGCCATGCGTAGGGAGTCGGCGGTCCCGCGCACCTACCAGCAAGCGACGCACCGGTGGTCGGACCTCCTTGACCGGGAGCAGGACCTGCTCCACCTGCTTGGTGTGGAGGTCCCTGGCCTTGGTGAGTAGCTATTTAATAACTACTTTGTTTTCTTCTGCTCTGTGTTATATTGCTAATATTTTTTTTTTCCGAAGAGCAAAAATGCTGCCGATTCGATTACATTTCAGGTAAATTAATGTTTAAATAGCTTCTGTGATTGCAGGTGTTCGCCTGCCCAGTGGCGTTACTACTATGCTTACTTGTTTGCAACTTTGTGCTCATTTGAGAGCAGAACTGCGTAATGCTAGAGAGACTAGAGACTCAAGTCTAGTCCTTCCTTTGTACTCCTGCTGCCACTAATAAGAGATAGTGGTGGATTGATAGGTTGAGTATATTATTGATCACTTGTTATTTAGTACTAGGACATTTTTTAATGGTCTGCAATCATGATGACGGACTGTGTCTGTCACGTTGCGTGCTGCTGAGTGCTGGCAGTCGTAGTAGAACCTTTTTGTTGTTGGTGTAGTTAGTGATTTACATAACTTTCCTAGTAGACGGTCTGCGAATCCAGCAATACTGTACTATCCTCCTAGTTGACCAAATCAGATAGGTCAATATATGTAGTGCAATTGTTGGTAATTTGTTTCCCCGAGATAATTTTAGATTGTGGTCAAAGAAATCAAATATTTCAAAAAAACAATCATCCATGTTGTGTTTATTTCATGATCATCAGCTCCTCCCAGGGGCAAGGAGACTTCCATAATAGAGACTCCGGCGGAACAAGGTGGTCAGCAGGATCGGTCCTCTGAAGGCTCTTCTGTTGGCCCCAGTAAGTTGTTCTATTGTTATATTAATACTTATACTTCCCTAACTTTTAAAGCTCCTATTCATTACAAACTGTTTCCTAATTCTATTTTTTACAAAATAGTCTTTGATCTTCTTCTAGACTGTTTCTACATTCTTATCCTGCCTCTACCATCACTCTCTGTGCTACTACTATTTACTATTATTATGAGTCGGTCTGTGTAGGTAGCTAAGCTTGCCCAGTCGGCAAATGGTGTTAAACAAAACTCTGATCCAGCAATAGCTCTAGGCACTGAGTGCAGTCCTCTGGGTTGCCCTTGCTGTCTATTCTGGTCTTCTTAATGTAAGTGCTTTGACAATTTCTGTTGTACCTGGCCCTTTTGGCAGGTTCACCTCAAAACTTTTAGCTTTTTCGTAGCCTGTTTCTGGAACCTAGTGTTGATGATTTTAGGCCTTTGCGCACTTTTTCACTGTGGTACAGTGTAAAGTGCGTGAGCTCTCTGTGTATGTGTGATGAGTGACCTGCCCTCCCATGGGAATGAATGGGGAATATGTATGCCCATTGTAGTTCCTGATGTGTGGGGAGTGCAGGGTCGAGTTTGGTATGTACGAACTCGTGAGATTGCATGCTGCGCAATGGTATATGCGGCATGATTGTGTCTAGTGTGGAAGTGCCACTTCTGGACATGGGTGTGCGTGTGTAGTGAGTCTGCTGGCACGTGATTGGCTGGAGCCTGGCTCCAGGAGTGCCTGGGCCTGCTTGTGGATTGACTGTCTGGTTTGAGGGTGACAGGGGCTGGGGAGCCCCAGGAGGTTGTCTGAGTCTGCCCGTGGATGAAAGGCTGCATCTGCTGCCAGTGAAGTGGGAGGAGATAGCACCTGGGAGTGAATGAGGCTGTGCCTGCCTGCCACAATGCTGGCTCCACCTCCTGCTGGGAGACTGTCGCCTCTGCCCCTCACACTGAAAGGAGTTCCCTATAACCAGTTCTAGCTGGTTCTCACACTGCCTGCACCCTTTAGACAAAGGATTTTATAGTATAAAAAGGGGCTGTGTCCCCTTCCAAAATGTTCTTGTTTCTAACTTGAATCTGCCTGGGGCGTGCTGCTGTTGGGCCCAGGGGAATCCCTGGGCCCTGCCCAGCCCCTGGACACCTGATGGACTTTCCTTGATGCCTGGAGGACTCCTGGGGGACCCCTCTGCCTTGCATGGGCTGATGGGGGGACTTTGCTTTGCCCCCTGGGAATCTCTGGGACCTTTGCAGCATGGAGAAGCTGCATTGTCCTGCAGAGAGCACTGGATTTGTATTTCTAGCACCTGGAAGCGCTGTGCTTCCCCCTGAGCGCCTGGGAGCGCTCTGCCTGTTCTCTAGCGCTTGAGAGCGCTTAACTTTCACTTCCGCGGCTGCCCACACCGCATTTTGCCCGTATTTAAATTATTTATTTAAATTCAGGTGCTACCCCGTGTGTGGCGCCTTAGCGAGTGCCCACCTCGCTTCTATGTTTATATTTAACGTCGAGGGTGCCCACCCCTCATTCGGTGCCAGAGAAATCGCTGTCCCCCCGCCCGTAGCCGTGGACGGAGACCTGGAGGCGCCGCGCTGTCATTGGCGGGCCTGGGAGGCTCGCCCTGTGAGGCCGCGAGCTGATTGGGCCGTTGGAGGGGGCTCGTCCCTGTGAGCCGCGCTCTGGTTGGACGGACGAAGGGGAGCAGAGAAGATGGCGGCGGCGCTGCGGGGCTCCCGTGCCCGAGAGGGAGCCCCGAGAGAAGAGAGGAGCCGAGAGGTAGCGTGGCCGGGGCTTGAGTGAAGAGCCCTGTGTGTGGGCAGAGCCCCGGCCCGCGGCCCGAGTGCGGAGAAGTGCCAGCAGCAGGGAGGACGCCGCAGAGAGCGGCGCGACGATGGAGCCTCCCCGCAGCAGAGCCGGTGAGTGAAGGGCTGCGGGGGGGGGAGCTCCGTGCGGTGCCGTTCTGAGGCACTTGAGTCAGGGCGGCCCCGGATGGCAGTGGGCCGCCCCACCGCATACTGGTTTGGCCCACGAGGGCCCCGGGGACATTGTTGTTTGTGTTTAGAGCCACGTAGGCTCTAGGGGGCATATTTCATTTATGAGCCCAGCGAGGCTCGAGGGCCATTTTTGTGTTTAGAGCCACGGAGGCTCTAGGGGGGCATACATGATTTACGAGCCCAGCGAGGCTCGAGGGCCATATTAGTTAGAGGGGGCGTCGGGGCACATTGCCGGTGCCCGCCCCCTCCTGCCTGCGAGGGATCTGTTCAGAGCCTCGAGGGCTCCATAGGCCATATTTGTTTAAGAGCCTGTGTGGCTCCAACGGTTGACTATGCGCAGTTTGCTCCAGAGGGCTAGTGAGAGCCCTGCCGCAGTTCTGCTTTACAGCTGCCCAGCAATTAGTGGGCAGCTGCACTGTTTAGGTCTTGTGTGGTTCCCAGGTGCCCAGCAAGTAGTGGGCACCTGCACCGTTTAGGCCCCTGACATTGAGACGCAGGGCGTCTTAGCCCCAACAAGGCCAGTTGGCCTGGGGACTGCCACAGGTGGTGGCTTATGTAGGTTTTGCGCAATTGTATGGTTATTGCACCTCTGAATGTGTTTCCTAACTTTCCTTGCATCATGTGTTATTCCTGCACCTCTGAATGTTTTTAGACATTATGTGATTTTTGCGCTATTGTATTGTTCTGGTACCTCTGAATGTATTTTTATTGTATCATGTGCTTTGTTCTTAACACCGCTGAATGTGTAGGTTTAGGCATCATGTGTTTCCCTTTACTACTCCTCTGAATGTATATTTATGCATCATGGGTAATGTGTTCTTGTTTATACCCCTAAATGTATTTTATTCTTAGGTGGTTGTTCTTTCTAATACAGGTGGTCCTAGTGAGGTCCTGGTCCCCTGCGTGACATTCTCCTAAGGTGGTATGGGTTGCGTAGGTGGTACTTACCTGTTCCCAGTAGTTACTGGATGTGATTTATAACTGTTATTTTGTTTTATATCTTATTTTCTATGGTCTACAAAGTTTTATTTCTAAAAGTGTTGATTCTGACAGTGGCCCATGTGGCTCTGTCCTGTAAATAATCCCTTATGAATATTGCCCGTGCCAGTTGGCACAATGTACATGTGTGATTTTTATCTGATGTGTTTTGAAAATACAAACGTTATTTTAATATAACCTTGTGTGGAGTTCCTTTTGTGGTGTGCCTAGGATGTTGTTGCTGTTGTGTGCTGGCGCAAATGCTTTACACATCGCCTCCGAGTTTAGCCTTACTGCTCGTGCCAAGCTACCAAGGGGGTGAGCAGGGGTTATCTTGGCGTGTGACTTCCTTGCCCTGACTAGAATGGTGGTTTCTGCCTGGCTTTGGCGTCAGCCTTAGCCTACCAGAAATAGCCAGTTCTAACAATTTCCAACAACAAAATGTCAATGTGTCCACCAAGAATAAGCTAGTAGTTGTCTTTTTTGATTTGATAGGAGCACATACCATACCGCTAGTGTTTCAGGGACTATTCTGCACATACAGAAGTATGGACAAGAGAAATAAGACATTGTTGATGATAGGTGCAGTTCGAATTTCCACATACCTCAGTCCGAACAGAAGTTGAACCCCCAATCCCCTGACCGACTATCTAGTGTGTCTGACCAATGATTACGACCCAGAAGAACAGAGGAAGACTACCGCCGAGTCCCGACCTATCAGAGTCAGGGAAACATGCCTGCAAAGTGCAGTAGTTCAAACGCTTCCGCTCACTCACTCGTGAACAAAAACCTCACAGTGTTTGTTAGTTTTAAAGTTTTATTTTCAAATAAGAAATAAAAAAACTATTTTTAATAGTGCAGTATCTCGAGGAAGCACTGGTGATAGATGACGTTAAAGTTTAAACAACATTCCCTTGAATCAATATACTTCAACTTAACAGTTAACACATCAAATTATTAGAATAACTGTGCAGGAGCCCCCACCTTCATTAAAGTACTTAAAGTACTGCTGGTGATGAGGAGTAGGTGGTGAATTGTCCTGTTGGCAGAAGGGCAATGGAATCGTCTGTCTGTAATTAGAAAAATGGTGCACGTTAAAAAGCAAGCATTCATCAGTTGTGCCAAAAAGTGTAGCATTTAATGGCTAACCATATAAAAGGTTAACACCCTCCCCAAAACTGTCACTTTTTTTCATTCCCAATAATTAAAAATTGGTTATGTTATGTAATAACATTTTCTTCCATTACGAGACGAAATAGGGGGTGGTGTATGGCATCTAAAAATATGACATGGTTTTTTTAGGCTTCACAACATCGGATGCGGCAACTAACACCACGAGTGCCGGGGCCAGCAGTGCGGAGGGGTCCACTCCAGGGGGTGATGCGGCGGCGCAACAAGTGTCACCAGGAGGAGCTGTGGGGGATGGCTCAGCGGCGGCGGATGGTGGTAAGTTATTATACTCCTTACTTATTGACATTTTGAGTAGACTCACAAAGGAGTGTATGAAGTACTGTACAGTAGACCGTACACTAGTACAAGTACACTGTACTGTTAAGAACAGTTACTAATTTAGAACTACATTTTTGCCAATCACGGAGAAGAGAGTCAACCATGACTTAGTAATAGCATTAGCGGCGGTAGTTCTTGGGTAAGCAATGGCCCCCTCTATTTGACTTCAAATCAGCTGGGAAACTTTTATCGTGAAGCCAAGTCATATCAGATGAACTTGAGGGATGTGAAGAACGAAAAGGGAAAGAAGGGTGAAAGGAAGGATGAGCGAGTCGTAACATTTATGACTGTAAAGAATGATACGTGTTTTTGAATGCAGGCAGAGGCGGCTGATAGGAAGGGATCAGATGCATGGCTGCTTGAAGCAAGGATGGTTGGAGGAGAAAGAAAAGAGGACTGCCTGTGTGGGTGAATCAGAAAATGCATGTGTGGTGTGCATTGTAATATATCATTTGGGTCAAACTCAAATGCAAGTCAAGACGGTGGTTTACCAAATAAAATGAAAAGGGAGTTAGTTGTTGCTGAGAAAAAAGTAAACTTGGTACAGTTGAGACATTAAGAAGAATGATAGACGTTTACTTTGGAAGCCTGGATGGTATCTTCTTCTTCCACATAGATAGCAGGGGTGTATGTTGTAGAGTAGATGCTCAGGGGATGAACAGTGTTACTTTGAACAGCATGTCCGTTCCAGAGTAGCAAAGCTGAGGAAATCCAAATACTAGAAGTTGTGATTGTTCAGAAAATGTAAATACTCCCTTGTCTAACAGTACAGTAGTTTACTTTGCAAGCACAGCATATATTGTGTATGTATTGTATAGTTGACATTATATCAAGTCAAGTCCCTTCCTCCGGCAATTATGGATACCACACTCACTCCCTATGTTAATAATTTTCTTTCAGCTGTGTCATGGGTGGACCAAGTCTGTTGTCTATCAGAACAAAGCACCTAACGTCATCCATCATATAAGCAAAGATCATGTGATCTGCAGGATATATGATCAGAAATGAATAATCTTCATTTTCCTTTTGTAGTTGTCAAGGCCCGGGGGAGCAGTGCGAAATATAAATTACATTGAGCAGTAGCCCTTGATGTAACCGAGTATGGCCAGTGCCACCCCTATAGAAAAGTAAGAGCTTCCTTTCCCCACATGCATGTACTGCTTAATGTAATGCGAGTCCGCGTCATCATGGCTTGTGTCTGTTTTACTTGGGTGCAAGCTGAGTGAGCTGGCATTATGCCGGCTACCACAAGTTCACGTTCAAGTAATTTCTTTTGCAAAACAAGAGAAAAAAAGAAGAAGACTGGTGTAGTCTCCGACTCTCTGACTATGTAGTAGTGAGTCCATACAGTGCTGCTAGTAGAATTCCTGAAACTCCCACTAATGTCACAGGCCTACAAAGACTGCGGAAAGATACATGCCAAAATGTTATACTGTGTTTGCAAGTTGCTAGTGTTACTGTGAGACAACTTTCTGTTGAATTATTTTAACTTAATGTTAAAGACTATTGGCTACAGTATTTTTCTTTCTTTCTTCATATAGATGTTCCGCAACCAAAAAAGCTCACCCGGAGGGAGATGGCTGTCCGGGCCAGGGCACGTTAGATGGAGGCCATTTGCGCCGAATATCGGCGGCTGTGGGCTCGGGGGCAGGAGGAGACGGCAACTACTGCATCCTCCTCCAGTGCCCCCGCATCCACCAGCCAGCAGCTTCCATCGAAATGGAGCCGTGGCCCGACAGCCTCCCGCCGCCGCACAGCAGCAAAAACAACAGCTGCCACCCCAGAGCCTGGATGGCACGTCTGAGCCGCCTCCGAAAGAGAGTGGACTACCTGGAGCGATTGGCAGATAAGCAACAGCGCCAGCTCCGGGACCTCCGCAAAGAGCTGCGGGACCACCTGTCCACAGGACACCGCCGGAGTAAGTGACTTTCCCTTGCCCCTTTTTTAAAGACTGTTGGGGGGGGGGGTGGGAATTGGGCGTTGGGGAAAGGGACTTGAAGAAGGACATTTGGACATTGGTTGTGGTTAGGGAGGGGGTGAGTTGGGTTAGTTTATTTTTGTTAGGGGAAATATATTCATTTATTTTACATACTTAAACATAGTACACGTGTTCATATTATTTTGTGTGGTGGTGGGCGGGGGTTACTGTACATTTGCTTTCTTCAAACTTACCAGCATGAATTATCTAAACGTTCAAAAATTTACAAAAGTGCTATTAACCAAGTTAGAGAATTCAATTGCCCTACTAGTACTTTACTAGTACTACTGTCAGTCTCTCCTCTCCTCCGAGTCCTAGCCCATTATTATACCTCCCCAAAATGCTTATCTTACCTGTGATTCGTGTTTGAGAATAGGGCTAGGCACAGGGCTGGCTGCATGGCAATTGGCGATTAAGGTTGGGTGTTGACTTGAATCCTGGATGGTTGAAATATCATTGTTGTGCTGATGTACCAAAAATATTTCAAACTCCTTCTCAGGGGTCTTACCAATAAGTAGTCCATTCAAAAGCAGCAAAGAAATCAACAGAGAATCTGAAATATGAAAAGACATCTTTATTACAATTAATTGTGAGGCTATGTCGCCCAGTCACACCTAAAGCAACTGAATGAGGCAGCCTCCTGAATGGTCTCAGCACAGACCTTTTATACCATTTATTATGCCCTAGGCACACATTTTCTCTTTGAAGTACATTATTGTTGGTCACTCCCAGGACGTGCACACAAAGCACTGTATGATGACAAACCCACTTTCAAGATAAGTCCAGGCCATAAACAATGTCCACATAATGCGTACATTCTCTAGCTGATAAGGCCGGATAAACCCAAAACAGTAAGATCACAGCCCATGTCATAAATAGCTCGTGGAGGCAGGAACAGGAACAGATGGAAGTAAGATAGGCACGTTTGGTGTAGTAAATCTTTACAATGCCCTGTGCCCTGATCTATAATCTTGATCAGCTAAAGGGCAGGAACTGGCTTGGAAAGGTTAGCCTCAAGCAACAGGGTCAGCTTTCGTCAGGTCATGCAGGAGTCAGCACAAACCCATGCTAAGGTTATGTCCTTAAATACTTGTTCTGCCACAGTGAGGGCCTACCGTAAGGGCAATCCACAAAATGGCTGCTATGCGCAAGATGGAACCCGAGGGTTCAGAACAAAACCTTCAAATACACAGTGAATCCATTGGTGTAACATGACAAAAACACTTGCACTTGCTGAACTCACTGTTTACGGTCTGCTGTTACCAAATTCATAACAGAATCATGATATTTAAAACACAGGTTCAGAATTCAAGGAACCACCGACCATCCTTTTGCCCTTACATAGGCAATCACTCAGTCTATATGCAACTGTGCCCAAAGTCCGTTATAAGCCTCTTTGGAAGGCTTCTATTGTCCATCAAATCCGCTTCCATTGTCTTCTTCCGCGTTGGGCCTCTCGATTCGGGCCTTTTCATGAGAAAAAGTACTGCTTAGTTGGAGTGCCCTCCTGGCAAACACCCACAGCTCCCTTGAAAGTCTCAATGACTCAAAACAATGCACCAGTGTCTCTTCTTTGTGGCAGACACTACAAATGATGTGCTCTTCATTGATCATGGGCACAAAACATCTCGTGCAGATCCAAGCACTACTGAGAAACAACCTCCCAAGATAAGCAGCACTTTCAGACTCCAACACTCATTATTTAGTGCCAGAGGACGCTCAAGCTGCTCTCTCATGGGCACCAGAATATAGTGCCTTTCCGTCGGAGCAAAGGGAAAAGAGGTGTGTGTGTGGCCAAAACTCGGGCCAAGGGCTCATGGGACTGTACACTGTCAGAGGTTTCCGGCACATAACAGGTAGAAAGCTCAAACAAACAGAAGCTCAAATTCTGTGGCAAACAAGGAACCAGCTCCTTTTTTTTCTGCAACGCCTTCCGATGAAGCAAAGGCTTTGCTTGGGAGGTACCATTGACGGCACGCTGATGATCGCTGTCCAGCCTCGCGACTTTCTGGTTGCAGGAATTATAGAGCCAAGAAGTCTGTCATTCATCTGTAGCAGTCACTGATGGGGAGTGGGCCTAGTCTCGATCACATGTCTGCAGGGTATCACTCTTCCTTTGACTCTGGAAGATCCCGCAGAACCTAGTGATATAGGAAATGTAACACAATTGTTAGTTTCCTTCAAATCAAGCACAAAAAACAGTTCATGGGTTTTAACAAGGGGACTGCAAGCAGGTGGCCTGCAATCTGCAAGGGAGTGGCAATACGCCATGGGAATCTAAATGGATGTCCTCACACAGTGGCATTGTCTAATGGGGTAAATACATATTTTCCTCAATGATTAAGCCTAGGTGTTCCTAAATTCCTTATCTAGAACATCTCAAATAGAGAAATGACATAATACAGATTATCCAGGACATGAACAAAAGTCCCTTTAAAAAATGTGCATCAAGTGCACTATGCAATACAAAGGCTAATGATCAAATGTGCAGACAAAAAGACAAGAACTAGAGAGTCCTGGTATTTGCATGATTAGAACACATCTGATCCCACCAAAAATTAAAGCAGTAGGAACAGAAGAGAACTGAAAAATTAAAATAGACATTAAAAATTTGTCATGTTCAAAAGGTAAACTTAAGATATCTCCTATCGAGATGGAAAACTTGTTCTTACTATAATATTGGGTCAGTTAACCAGTCTATCACTACCCCGACAGTCAGTCTGAAAAAACATTGAAGTAGGCCTAAGGAAAATTCTTGAAAACCAGTCTGATCATACAAAAGGGAATTATACATAACATGGGGGGGGGTCCCTGATACTTCACTGCAGTCTAGAAGTGTGAACATAAACAATACGCCCATAATAATAAATGGGCTGACTGGTGAAAGGAATATGGAAAAGGGAAATGGAACTAGGATACAACTAAAATCCCCAATAACTAAGCATGATGCGACATCGGTCAGGGGAGAAGCAACAAAAGAAAAATCTATAGGAAGAACAAGAGTTTTCTTGGGTGCCTCAGGCATGTGACACAGCACCTAGAGTACGGGGATACACAAAAGACCAAAGTTACACAAATTTTAACTCTACCGCTGGCAACTACACCATATACGGTAATCCTAACTAATGTTCCTGTTCTCTGTTCAGGGAGAAAAATTGAAACCTGGTTTCCTTTCACGGGACAAAGTCATATGCTATTTGGGAAACAGAACATGATTAAGTAATGCAATATAGAAATTAGGCCACCTTGAGTCACAAATCAATAATTCCATCCTTAGGTCCAATCAAGGATACATAAATGTAGGGCTGCCTGTTCCTTTAAGGGAAGGGGCAGTAAGTGACTAACAGCAGGTGACACACTTTGATTCTGTATATCTTTTTAGTTTTCTTCAATATCAATATAGCCAAATTTAGGCATGCACTGGTAAAAGTGCTGCCTGTCTTCCTCACAGTATGAAAACCATATCTGTGAAATGTATCATTATACCAAATCCATCCAACTGTTGTGCAACGATACGTATCGTCATACGGGTCCCTTCACAACACAGGGGAACTTGTAATAGTAACAACATAAAACAAAACATACACACACAAAAAAAAATGCACATGTCAAGCCATCAGATATACTTGCTGTATATCAAGCACAAAAAAAAAAAACAGCACAGACAAAACAATAGCATATTTGAATAAGCGGTGACACACAGCACCATGGCACATGTACTTTATGCACTGTAAACCTGCAGCCCAAAACCCAATATTTGGGCCTGTCTAAATTTGTCAGGTCTAAAATCCTTGCCCTCCTTTTGACAGTAGAGCACCAGGCAGTGGGAGTCTGCTGTCAAATATAACTTTGCTGTCTCTCTTCTAACATACAGGACCAACTAAAATATTTCACGATAGCGCCAAATACACAAACGAAAACATGAACATTTCTTTCCAAAGAAATTACGCAAAAACACATCTCCTTTCAACTAACCAAACTCACGTGTCTTGTCAGCCTTAGAACAATCCATGCATGATCTGTAGGCAGAAGCGGAAAAATACACAACACAAAAAAAACCCACATTTTAACATACACAAAAATAAATTTTCATTACTTAACTGTTACTCTCTTGTCAGTTCACCTCGCAACATCAAGCCACCTTATTTTTACCGTTCTAAAAGAAATGGTTACACTGACACTCCATATTAATTTGGCACCTATAATTTCCACTGTGAAAAATAATTCCTAATTAGTAAATCATTTTCACTTAGGCCTGTAGCCTGTAGCCTTCAAAATTTTGGAAAAGGGCTGCATCTTATTTTCTATCTAAGACTTAATGCAACACTTCGTTTTCTGTCAAATAAACGCAACTAGCAAACATTATTTTTCTTAGCGTGGAGACACAAATGTATCAGTTCTGCAGAGCATTTAACACGATGTTTGGGACTTTCAAAGAAACCCCTTTTCATTTTCCCTATTAAATTAAGTTCTTTCATTTTATTGATGTTCTCACGGAGAAACCAGAAACCCCACCTTTAGAGGCTCGTTCAGCAAGGTCATTCTGCATTCCTCGGAGGCAAAGTCCTAAATAAAAGGTCACAAATGTCAACATGACAGCTTTCTCCATTGTTTACAGGGAAACTAAAAGATAACATCTTAGCGCAACTGGAACAGCTTGTTTTCCTAGCCCACAGTTTCTGCTCTCTGAGGGTGACAAAGTCAGACCAGTTTTTAGAACAAATGTTTGTTGGAATGGTACTCATTTCAGCAACTTTAATTGGATCTCACTGGGCCATTTAAAAGTAAACCCAAATGGGGGCAACCTGCAAATTTGTATTATACTCAAATGTATGCATTTTCTGAAGCCAGAGACACTTTTAAGCCATGGTAAATGACAAGAATGCTGTGTTAAAAATCTATTTAACTCAATTTCGACTTTTATCTTTGGGGCACTTAAAAATAAAAATCCTACAATTATATTACTTATTAATCATCCTCAGAATGTGCTTTACAGACTGCAAAGATTGGACATTAAGCATATCACATCTAATTCCCTTGAAAAATGAGTCTTTACGCCTGCGCCAAGTGAAAACCAACATGCAAATTACCTAATTATACAGTAACACATAACTTAAATCAAATTCTAATGCTAGGAGGTCATAGTATGAGTATTAAGCTTTATAAATATCAAAAAACAATTTTAAAAAGCACTTATTTTTTTCTCAAATAAATTTTTCATAATTAATAATTTTTCGTTCAATGAAACCAATTATCTGTTTTTATGATAATTCCACATATAAAGGTAAGCTGCATCCCTTGCCTATCATTTTAGATGCATTCATTTATGCGCCTAAGCACAAAAGCCTAATTTAAAACATGACTTTTTCGCGCCATCTTCTAAAAGGACAATCAGAACCAAAAATATACTTTAAAAAAAATGCTTAAAGAGGGGAAAAACCGCAATTGAAATGTCTTCCAGTGATACAAAATGATGACCCTTATTTTTGTAACCCTCTAAAAACACTATTCTGAAATGAAAAAGTCCAACTGTGATTAACTAACGGCTAAGTCCTGGGCTAAATAAACATTTCAATACTATTTATGGCCTTTGAAAAACAACATCTGCTGCCTTAACGGCAAGAAAGGCCCTGCACAGTGCTGAAAACAGACATTTCAAGTTTTAAAATGCGTGTGCAATAAGATGCATTTAAATCTAGCAAAAATTCACTTTGGCTGAAGTGTTTGCTTTTTACATGTACTAAAATGCATGTAGGTACAAAAATGCTATAAATTCGTTTTTTTTAAAAAAAACACACAATTTATTTTTGAGGTCTTTTATATTTCTAGTGAATGCGAATTTTAACTTTATCTATTTTAAGCATTTAACATTTTGCACATATGCGTTTTGCTTAGTCTATAAATTAAATAGAAACATATATCGATTTTAGCATGTCGCATGGCAAATCGCTGCATCTCATTTAATTTCCACCTAATATTAATTAATCTAATATTTTACTTAACAGACTGAAAACATCAAGAAACCCACAACCACATCTTGAGCTCATTTCAGACAAAAACAGAAAGTGTTCAAACATTCAGGACACACAATACAGCGCTATACGTATTTGTTTCATAAATTGCGCGAACGCTATTCACATACCGAAGTTACACTAATGAGAAAAGGCACATAGATATTTAACACACATTGAACCCACAAATCTGGCAGAACACAAATAATCGGTCTGCGTAACTCTATTCATAAAACTGCGCAGAACAAAGGATCCTCGTTTTGTATTATGTCATATTTTAATTCCCTGGGGATACAAAATCACCAAGGAAGAAATATGTTTTTAAATCTAAACCTATTTAGATATCCCCTTTAGGGGAAAACCGGCTAATCCAAACTTATACAAAGTTGGCCAACACAAAGCTCCAAATTTGCTAAGATCAGGCATCTTATAGCTCACTAATCTAGCTTCAAACTTCAAGGGGCTATCTCTATCGATACACTCGTAAATATACAAGACCCTCGGTTATTGAAAATTGCAATGTTCAAATAAACTAAGGACCAAATACCAAAGAACTAAGGACTGGGAGAGACCCACTTATACTTCAACTAAAGCAGATGGACACAAATTGCAATTCGCATATACAAACCTATACCAACTTATCAAAGCTATACCAAACAAATAGTTGTCCAAATTCTAACTGCCAAGTTCTAACTGCACTAACAGTCTCTTTTTTTTTTTTTTTTTTTTTTTTAAAACACTTACGCCAAAAAGGTTCCTCAGTCAGGAGTGACATCTTTTGGAGAGTTTAAGTCAAAAAAATCAAAAATATACTGGGCCGCAGAGACAAAGAATCCCCCAGAACCTCTGTGCACAGAGTACCTCTTTTAGTAGATTTCTGTCTTGCCTGCCCCAGTAGATTTCTGTCCTCTGACAAGATTACTCCTCCAGATAGTCGCTTCTTGATGAGGCCCACGTGGGCGCCATCTGATGTACCAAAAATATTTCAAACTCCTTCTCAGGGGTCTTACCAATAAGTAGTCCATTCAAAAGCAGCAAAGAAATCAACAGAGAATCTGAAATATGAAAAGACATCTTTATTACAATTAATTGTGAGGCTACGTCGCCCAGTCACACCTAAAGCAACTGAATGAGGCAGCCTCCTGAATGGTCTCAGCACAGACCTTTTATACCATTTATTATGCCCTAGGCACACATTTTCTCTTTGAAGTACATTATTGTTGGTCACTCCCAGGACGTGCACACAAAGCACTGTATGATGACAAACCCACTTTCAAGATAAGTCCAGGCCATAAACAATGTCCACATAATGCGTACATTCTCTAGCTGACAAGGCCGTATAAACCCAAAACAGTAAGATCACAGCCCATGTCATAAATAGCTTGTGGAGGCAGGAACAGGAACAGATGGAAGTAAGATAGGCACGTTTGTGTGTAGTAAATCTTTACAATGCCCTGTGCCCTGATCTATAATCTTGATCAGCTAAAGGGCAGGAACTGGCTTGGCAAGGTTAGCCTCAAGCAACAGGGTCAGCTTTCGCCAGGTCATGCAGGAGTCAGCACAAACCCATTCTAAGGTTATGTCCTTAAATACTTGTTCTGCCACAGTGAGGGCCTACTGTAAGGGCAATCCACAAAATGGCTGCTATGCACAAGATGGAACCCGAGGGTTCAGAACAAAACCTTCAAATACACAGTGAATCCATTGGTGTAACATGACGAAAACACTTGCACTTGCTGAACTCACTGTTTACGGTCTGCTGTTACCAAATTCATAACAGAATCATGATGTTTAAAACACAGGTTCAGAATTCAAGGAACCACAGTGCTGTTAGTAGTAGTGTTACACACTGGCAGTAGCAGCATATGAAAAAAAAGGAAATGAAACATTGAGTGGCCTGAGCGTAGCATTAGAAACAATACAATAGATAGTACGGTAGAGAACAGTGCCATAAATTGTAGCCTAAGCAGTGCTAAAGTATTCAAAAGATAAGTACTAGTTGCGTCACGTGGAGTATGGCTACTATAAGAAATAGTATTAAGGCAAAGGACACAGCAACGTAAGCATTAAGCATTCGATTTGTCATGTGTAGGAGGAGGATGTTGTTGATGATCAATCCACAATGGCGCAATGAAATTCTGATTAGAATGATTTTTCTGTTGCTTTGACCTTATCCTCCCCAGCAAGTGTGTGGAATTTATTGTTGTCATTTAGTCACACCTCAATGAAAAACCACACAGCCCGAGGGAAGAGGGTTAGGGTTTGAAAATTGGATGGGAATGAGGGTTTTTGGGAAAGTTTTGTGGAGAGAGGAAAAAAAAACACAGCATGGGCAAACAACAATTGAAGAAAAACAAATGTTTGGATTCGAAGATATCCATAAATCTATTAAGGGACATAAAGGAAGTGCACTACTGCATGAATGAAGTTGTTTGCTAAATGGATGGTTAGGTTACTGAAAAGTATTACTTACTACAACTTACTAGTAACTATGAAGAAACAATTTGACAGTACAGGGCTGCAGTAATAATTACGCAATGTCACTTGCCTCTCTGCTCTCAGAGATAATAATAACGTATTAGTACATTAAATTAGTTTTAATAATAGCAAAGAAACTTATCAAAGAGCTGGAGGGATGAATGTGAAGCAGAGAGCAAACAAACGCACAGAGTCACACTCGTAGAAGTTCAAGTTCACAACAATAACATTTAAAAGATAAGGAGAAGTTAAGAGGATACTGTAACTGTATGTTGTAGTTGTCCTGTTGAATTTGTGAAGTAGCATGCATCCAGCCATTCCTCTTATTCGCTGTACTCCTTCATTCCATCTGACGCTCCGTCGATCAATCTTGGTGACCAGAGACACTGTACACTGCCTGCCTGATGCGGAATTGTGGATCGCTAATGGTAAGCCTGAGTTAATCGTTTGTTCCATGGCACAGGGTAAAAGCCGGCCTGTAATTGTTGATGGAAAAACAGGAAGTGATATTAAAACACCACAGAGAAATAAATATAAGGTACGCTGTGTATTGCAAAAATAACACTTTCAGTTTCAGAGGTGACAGTATTACATATAATCATCATTTCGAAAGTGCGTACTCTGAGTCTCCCTTTCAAGGATAGTAATTAGTAAGTATGGGCGATTTTTGCGGATCGTGCCAAAATGCTCTCTGCAACTAGGCCCAAACCCACCTTTTCCACCATGGATTTTCTTCAAACCACTTGCAATCAAAATTAGACCTTCCCAGCAGTGCAGACCCCTCAATCCACCCCTAAAAATCTAGAACCCCCCCAAACAGCCCCCCAAAAACATGAAATACTGCTAGGCCTAACTTAAAATCGTGCCAAAACGCTGTCTGCAACTAGGCCCAAACCCCCCTTTTCCACCATGGATTTTCTTCAAACCAATTGCAATCAAAATTAGACCTTCCCAGCAGTGCTCTCAGACCCATAAACCCACCCCCAAAATCTAGAACACCCCCAAGCAGCCCCCCAAAAACACACGGTGGTGGTTTTGGAGCAGAGCAGCTATCTACTTGCCCGAGAGCCCAGCTGATGCGAGAGCCCACGGACGCTGCCCCTCCCTCTTGACGCACTGAGAGAGACGCTGTCTTTTCTCCTGCCGAGAAATCCAGCTCCGGTGTTTCCAGATACCTTCGCGGGTTACTGGTATATCGAGTCCTGAGAGAGAGATACAAGACCTCCTGCTTTCTATTACCCAGGTACGGAGCTGACTAAACCCTTAAAGAGAATTCTTGAGTCAGATTCTTGGCAAAACCATCTCAACTTAAACTGCTACTTACTTACTCCTTCCCACGTATTAGGCTTAGGTCAGGTACACCGGGGTAGGCGTATTTAGAAGCACCAGTTGAGTACGTTAGTCAATGTATATATGTCTGTATATATTTTATATATTTTAAAGTATCATATGGCTAAGAAACCATATCAATGCTTTTACAGTATTATTTTATAATCCTCCATTTACTGTACGCACTTTACTTTACTATAAGTATTGCAATTGTGGCAATTCATCTCTCTTGCATGAGAAAGAAGACTGCTCAATAAATAACACCTTTTTATTGAAAACGCCCGTCTCTCTTTTCTCTGCACTCTGGTGAAACTAAGTATGCACACTTGACTGAGTGAAATAGCTGTCTATTGTTTTCACACGACTCTAGAGATACACTCTTATTCTGAGGGAGCAAAGTTGTCATGTTATATGGTTGTCGGAAGCTAATCCCTTCTTGTCTATCCAGGGAGGTTAAACTCCTCCTCGTTTATTCGAGAAAGTTTCTAGTGACCTCTGAGCTAGCTGGCAAACCTTAAGTCTAATATAGTCAGTAGAGACCTAGATAACCTCAGTCCTACGTCTACACTGCTGAATATATTATTCCAATGCGCAGAGCCTATTGGGAATATAGGAACTACACTACAATGCAATACTGCTAGGCCTAAGTTTAAATCGTGCCAAAACGCTCTCTGCAAGTAGGCCCATCTTCTTGAAATTAACTCATTCCGTATATGGATTCTGGCAGTTGTGGGACTTCCACTGCTTCCTTGTTACACCCTATTTGGATTAATAGGGCCTGTATGCCCTTTAAATAAGGCGGATGGGCATCTGCCACTTTTAGGGATGTCCATACTCTGCCAGGCGCCAAAAATGTTCTTGGTCCTTAGAGGCCCTAGGCACTCAAAATGCACACTAAATAGGGCAGAAAGGGCATTTTCTGCTTTTTAGTAGATGTCCACATCTTACAACTCTGAGACTGAATTAATATGCCAATAATATTTGGTTTCTCTTTGCTACTTCTTTGATGAGGGTGACAGTCTTCATTGGTAGTATAAACTCTTCCTAACAGAGGTAAATTAAAGGATTGGTTCTAGAAAATCTATTTGCTGGATAGCCCAGTTGAGCATTAAAATGCCCAATGACAGATGTTCCTGCGGCCCCTAAATCTTATAGTCAAATACTATTTACTTTTTGAATGGAGAAGTCACGGGATGTTTGGAGACAGGTTGACATATCTCAGCTCCAAACCACGAGACATTAAAAAGTGAGACCTTGTTGCCCAAACTTGCTCTTTGTGAGCCACAAGCCATTACCTTAGACTTAACTTTAATAGCTTGGTGAAGGTTTTCTCTTAGAAATATGCTAATTGGTCATTTGCTTTATTATTAGGCGAGAAGACAACAATATTTCTTTAGTATTAGGCAAATAGACGACAATATACTTACACATGAAACAGTAGAACACTAAATACCCATAAGAGCCTACAGGGAAAACCAGTAGATCGTTTGGTGGCTGAAATTCTTGCTGTATAGAAACAGCGGTGTGGAAACTGTATTTAATTTGCCTGCTGATAGTTTTAAATTGCATTTAATTAAATACTGTTTTGACCATGGTTTTATATTGTGTAAGATCTTAGTGTAGACATTGCCTGGTTCTCTAACTGAGCAAAAAGCATGCACATGTTGTACATGTGGTTCTGTGTTGTAAGTAACCTTGGTCCTCATTGCAATGGCGATCGGAAGGACCATCCGACCGCCATCCTCGTGAGCCCTTCTGACAGCCGAGGCTCCAATTATGTTCCTGCAAATATGTACAAAACTCCCTGTAAACATGTGAAATGTACACATATACATGACATATGTGGAGATATGCCTTGTGACCATGTACCCCATTGCTGGAGTGTGGCGGATTGTGCACAGTCCTGTCAATAGGGATACATACCGCATGATGACTGACCTGGGTTCTGGTGCCCACAGGATCATAGTCTTCAGGGTGCAGCTGCCCAGATGTAGGGAGAACGTGAAGGAAGGGATCCACACTGGAGGCTGCTGGAGAGAAGCAGATGTGGGTGAATATGCACCCCAAATCCTTCGTTTCCGAAGACTTGAGGCAGGCAATCGGACCGACATGGTCAGGTCGTTGGAAAGCTTCATCGTAATCCAAATGGCAGTTGTAGACCCCTGTTTTTCTCCGACCACCATCTCAGAGGTTGGAGAACAGCTGTCAGAGTTGACGGTCTTTCAGCGGTCGGTTGGAGTACACAATGCATGCATTATAATCTGGTAATCGGACTGACTGCTCCAGATGAGACTGCAGCGGTCCGACCGTCTCCGACAGGGCCACGGAATACGGTCTGACCACCATCGTAATTAGTCCCATTATTATTCTTATTAACATTTTTAAGCACATTGTGCTGTGATGGCACACTAACAGTTACAAACAGTGAGACGGTTTAAGGCTCTGGCTCTTCTATAATGGTAACGACAGAAATCAATAAATATTAAAAGGGCTCACATGTTTCTGTGTTTGCAATTAGTGAACACTTCCTCAACAGATGTGTATACGAATCTCAGCTTACTGGAGTCGTGTATATGCATACAGATGGATTGTAAGAAATACCTACTTAATGTAATTGAAATTATATTTCTTCATGACACACTTATGTCGCTCAACCAACATGTTTCTAGTTACCCCAAAACGTGCCACTCAACAGAATCCGCGTCTTAGCGTGATGTTGAAATTCCACTGCTTGTGAATTTTATGGTAGCCATAAGACGAGCAGTTTTCAGGGCGATATTCTAACTGTTTTCTAAATCCCTCTTTGAAATGCTAAAAGCATCAACCTCTTAAACGGGAAATGCTCCCTGCGGAAGCTGACTTTCAATCTCTGAATTTAACAGGCTCAGATCTTAATAGCACAGCGCCAGTGAGACTGGTTAAAAGGCGTGCAGTTTACGGCTGCCTCTGCCTTACAAGTGCATCTCTGATGTGGCCTCCCAGAGTTCTCATTTTGTGTACAGGGCTTCTGTATTTCAAGCTGGAATGCAAAATGGCGGCACTGCACATTCAGTAGTATAGCAAGGATGCCGTGGGCCCTGGTGTGAGCAGGGCAAACGGCCCCTTTGGCTGCTGTTGGAGCAGGGGCCAGACTGGGGAACCGAAAGCAACCCTGGCAAACATGTTCAAACCAGCATTGAGCCCTTTGTCTACTCGTTCAACCTTTTCTCTTTGCATATATCCATTTCTCACTCTCTTTCTTTCCTGTCACTCTTCTCCCTGTCATATCTCATTTTCTCCACCTTCCTCATCCCTTCCTCTCTTTCTCTCTCTTATGCCGCTTTCTGCATCAGCAGCATTTAACGTCAGGGAGGTGAGTAAAGTAACAGAGGCACCAGTGCTTAATTTGTAAATAAATATAAGTGCCAGAAGTCAAGGTATTGCTCACTGGTCCGCCGCAGCTAGCACAACCTATGCCACTTAAAACTGCGGGTCTAAATTCAAGTTTTATCATTTTTTAAGATATGTTAAACAACATAATACTCCACTTATAAACTTTTCTTGCAAATACACGCAAAAAGTTCCACTATGTGGTTGTTTCCCATAACTCTGTGCCGGTGTTTACAAATACGTTCTGGTGCCAAGAGGGTGCTGTGTCTTCAAAATCAGCCCCAAAGAGTTTCAGCCCACTAGGGCAATGTGCTGTGGTAAAGAAGGCCTGGCACTGTGTTGGGTTAATTAAATACAACAATTTCCCTGGCGCCATGAGGATAAATGTTTAATTTCTCCTTGTTTTTGCTGATTACATGTGTGCTGCATTGTGCACAACACATAGCAATAGCAAAAGGTTATTGCTTGTTTGTGTGAAGAAAGGTGTCCCTTCCTGCACATAGACAATCATTAAAAATATGACGCTTACAAACCGTCATTTCAGAATGTTTATGTGCAGGAAGGGATACCTTCCTGCACATAAACAATCTTCCCCTGCAACTCAGGCAACCTTGCACTATGGTACAAGGGTGTCTGCATTGGTGGTAAGTGGCTAAATTAGTGCCAGCGCAGGGGGAAATCAGGGCTGCACCGTATCCTTGTAAATATGGTGCAGTCCTGCATTTCAGAAGTGGCAGAGCACTCCACCACTTCCTCGTATATATGCCCCTTTGTTTTTGCAGAAGAAGTGCCAAATAGTGAGGGGGAACCACCAATGGAATTGCACCTGCCATGGTCGGAAAATTGCATTGGTAAATTTGCCTCCAGATTTTGCATTCCCTCCACAAACTGCAGGATATTCTTGCACAAGCCAACACTCAACCCCAAGCTGCATGGTAGCTGGGAGGAGTCCCTTATGTGTCCTTCAGAGCACTGGATGGATTCATGTTCATAGAACAATGTGATGTGCAGTTACTAGAAAAAACTTAATTCCGATTTCCTAATTTGAGATTGATCAATGAAATAATGCACCATATCCTTCAATATGCCCATACCCACATACCGATCAAATTTAAAATCATATTAATGTCAACAAGTTAAATCATTAGTTATTTGATCTTAATGTAACACATTTAGAAATTTAAAGACAAATTTCAGAATTTGTAGAGCTGATATATTGCAGTCAAATCCTATGAACAAGTAAGCTCCCAATCCAATCCTAACTTTCTCTCTCAACAAAGGTTCATCATGGGAAGCAGGCATCTATGGGGTTCTGGGGTGGGATGGAGGAATACGGTCTGGTGGATGCCTGGCAATTGTGTCACCCTCAGCAGATGGAGGGTACAATTGTGTTCTCTGAATACACCACGTAGTCGAGATTAGAAATTTGTCTCATATCTACAGGGTCATGCCAGTGGGTGGAGGACATACAGCATTTGAATAGGACTTTATCGGACCACACGCCTGTCCTCTTACAACTGCAGATGCCAAATGTAACCCCCACTCCATTCACTTGGCGTTTTTGGCCGGCAGCACTTTTAGATGCGGTATTCAAAGAGGAGGTCCAAAAATTGATTGTAGAATACTTCAAATTAAACACTGGCTCAGTACCAAGCCAGAGTTCATTATGGGAAGCCTTAAAAGTGAGAATACACTGGACATGTGCAGGTGCCCAGGCAGGTATATTGAAAACGATACGAGCACAAATAAAAAAAACCTGAAGATAAGCTTCATTCCCCGGAGAGTGAATATGAACACCAGCCGGAAGCGGCCACATTGGCTTCCATTTGGGAACAACTGACTGAGTTTGAAACCCTTGCAGAACAAGAGTCACAGTTCCTATCCAAGCACCACATTGCACGGTCATATGGAGAGGGTGGCAGACTTGGGCCAAGTCTTGTGCAAAAATTGAAAACACACAGAGGCACTAACCCTATTGTGCACCTGGTGGACTCTGACAGCACCACACTGTACTCTAATCCAGCTATGCTAGAGGCTTTCAAAAGATGTTATGTATGTTTATACGGCTGTGGCGGGGTCGATGGAAGGGCACGGAGACTAGATTGTGGGATATAAGGCTTTACTTTACCAAGAGTCTTTTTCTTTCTCAAAGTGAGTCTTTCCCGGGCCAATATCACAGGGTCCGTGGTTGCTGTCTCTTCAAGTGGTCTTCTGGCGCCTTGAGATGTAGGGTCGCTAGCGGGATATTCTTCGTGAGGCTCTCCACCACGGAATATAAGAGAGAGGAAGAGACACTTTTGTCAGGTACAATGGTCTAATGTTGCTACTCCCACTATAGGAAGCCCGGGGTGTGAGGGACCACCAGTGCGTTAGTGTATATACATTTCTATATACACAAAAAGAACAGCGTGGTGGAAGTGAGGGAAGGGGAGGGTAGTGTGGGGAGGGGTTGTGCAAGTGAGGATATCACTATTTACAAAAATGTACAACAACGCTCTCAGTGTTTCAGTAGGGAGCTTTAAACACCAACTCTAAGCGTTCTCAGCACTTCGCTCGGGAGCTTTAACCACTGTCTCTCCCCGCCTCCCCACCCAGCCCGACACGCGCTGACGCACCTGGCTGAGCCACACTCCTCCTTTCTGAGTGTGGCTGGGCGATGCACGGGAACGGTGGCCTCCAGGAACAGGAACCTCCGTCTTCGGTTCTTCGGCACCTCCGGACCTTTCCTTCTCTCGCGGACCTTCTCCTCCTCGTAGTTTCACCGGCTCTCCTCTGCAAACAACTCTCTCGTCGGTGACGTCACACGCCGATGTTTTCTCTTCCGTCCTTTTCTCCAATCTGGGATATCCTATGCCATCAGGATGCGTGTCCTCGCTGTCTATTTCGATGGAATTAAAGGGACCATCCTTGTTTTCAGTGTTCCATAGTTCACCCCCGTCTGTTATCCAGTCGCTCTGCTTGGGGTGTAAAGAGGGAAGAGCACTCGAGTCAGCGACCCACCACTCGCTCTGGACTAAAACCCCCTCTCCTGGCCTAGGCTCTTTATTACAACGGCATACAGAGCTCAGCATCATCGATTGAACTTGATCAATATCTTGGTGCGGTGGCGTAGTGCAGACATAATATTGAGTTTTTAATTTTGAACAACAGAAAGATCGAGTTTTAAATATCAAAGGGACAGAATATTGACATCAAGAATATTGGTGACCAAAATATCGACCTGAAGGTAAGAAATATCGTTTTTGTTAACATCGAAGTCAGTGATATCATTAAAAAAAATATTGTTGTTCATAATATCGAAGTTTATATTAGTGTTATGTATTTTAGTATGTATTTTATATGTATGTGTTATGTATTGTATTTTTTTTAATATATGTATTCAATTTTGAGAAGTTAGTAATGTTTTTTAAAGTAAATTTTGCGTTTTAGTACCGTAGCGGGCTGTGGGTTTATAGGGGAATAGGGCGGGAAGTAATTAAATTATAGTAAATTAAATAATAGTTTTTAGAAATTATTAATTCATTTTAATTGCATTTTGCATTTTAGTTCTGTAGCGGGTTGTGGGTTTACAGGGGAATAGGGTGGGAAGTAATTTATTATAATTAAGTCAATAAATCAATCAGTCAAGGGTTTGTACAGCAACTACTCACCTGTGAGGGTCTCAAGGTGCTAGTGGGGGGAGGGGTCAGCTCTGGATCCGTCGAAGAGCCAGGTCTTGAAGTCCTTCCTCAAAATTTGCAGCATAGGGGAGCATCTGATATTCACGGGGAGCTCGTTCCAGGTCTTGGCTGCGATGTAGGAGAAGGCTCTCCCGCCTGTTTTTTTTCTGCGGATGCGAGGGACCTCTGCCAGGGCAGGTTGCTGGAGCGTTCCTCTATGGTGCGTGGAAGGACACTCTCTCGTTGAGGTATTTGGGTCCGATGTTGTTTAGGGATTTGTGGGAGGGTGAGGAGTTTGAAGGTGACCCGCTTCTTGATGGGTAGCCAGTGGATGTCTCGTAGGTGTTGGATCATGTGTTCGTGACGCGGAGTCCCGAGGACGAGTCTGGCAGCGGCGTTCTGGATGGTATGGAGTCTGTGTAGTAGAGCTCTGTTGATTCCGTTGTATAGGGTGTTGCCATAGTCCTATCTGATGGTTATGAGTGCTTGGGTGATGATCTATCTCCAGTCGGGGGGGATCCATTTACAGGTCTTGTGAAGGATGCAGAGGCAGTTGAAGCTAGTGGAGGCAACGGCATCGATCTGGCGGTTCATGGAGAGGGAAGAGTCGAGAATGATACTGACATTTTGTGCGTGGTCAGTAGGAGTGGTTGCATTCTCGAGGGTAGAGGGCCACCAAATGTTGTCCCAGGTGGAGTTGCAGGGTCCAAGATGAGGCCCTCGGTCTTCTCTGAGTAAAGCTTCAAGCAGCTATCTTTCCTCCAGGCTGCCACATTCTTCATTCCTTCCTGGAAGCAGAGTCCGGTGTCTTCGGGATTCTTCGTGAGTGAAAGGATGAGTTGGTTGTCATCGCTGTAGGATACAATGCTGAGCCCATGCTGTCTGACGATGGCAGTGAGGGGGGCCATGTAGATGATGAAGAGTGTGGGGCTGAGTGATAAGCCTTGGGGTACTCCGCAGTTGATATCGGTGGGTTCGGAGAGAAAGGGAGGGAGACTGATACTTTGGGTTTTGGTGGAGAGAAAGGATCAGATCCAGACGAGGGTGGCTCCTTGTATCCCTGCGTCAAGAAGTCTGGCTGCAAGAGTGGGATGAGAAACAGCTTTGAGGGCTGCGGAGAGGTCTAGAAGGATGAGTGCCTCAGTGTGTCCCTGGTCGAGTAGCATGCGGATGTTGTCAGTGGCAGCGAGGAGAGCGGTCTCGGTGCTGTGGTTGCTGCGGAATCCAGACTGGAAGGCATCTAGGATGGAGTTCTCTTTGATAAAGGTGGTCAGCTGGGCATTCCGTAGTCTCTCTGTGACTTTGGCCATGAAAGGAAGGAGAGAGATGGGCCAGTAGTTTTTCAGGACCGTTGGCATTGATCATTAATTTATTGATAATTAATTATTAATTGGTTGATTGATAATTATATTAATTGTGTTCATTTAGTTTAGGAGCAGGTTGTGGGTTTATAGGGGTATAGGGTGGGAAGTAATTTAATATAATTAAGTAATTATTAATTTTTATGTATTGGTATTGATAATTAATTTATTGTTAATTAATTACTAATTGGAAATACATTTTTATTAATGGATACATTTATAATGTTATTAATTGTGTTAATTTTTGTTGAAGTGTGTTGTGGGTTTATTCGGGAATATGGTGGGAAGTAATTTATTATAATACATTTTTTATTTTTTATTTATTTGTACTGGAAATTAATTTAGAGTTAATGAATTATTAATTGGTAATTAATGTTTATTAATTGATTAATTGAGACTCATATTAATTGCGTTAATTTTTTTCCAGACCGGGTTGTCAGTTTATAGGGGAATAGGGTGAGAAGTAAATTAATTATGATCATGTAGTTATTAATTTGCATTTATTGGTATTAACAATTAATTCATTGTTGATTAATTAATAATTGGTAATTCATTTTTATTGATTGATTAATTGTTTATTATATTAATTGTATTAATTTATTTAGGAGCGGGTTGTGGGTTTATGGGGGAATAGGGTGGGGAGTAAATTAATGTTATTCAAGTAATTAATAATTTTAATGTATTGGTTTTCGTAATGAATTTAAAGTTAATTAAATATTCATTAGTTATTTAATTAAAAACATTATACAATTGATAAGCATGCTAATTTTAACCCTCTGCTATCCAAAACTTTCCCCACTGTTGCACTCTCTGAAGTGGGAATAGTAATTTTTACCCCTACGCTATCCAACACTTTCCCTACAGTTGCACTCACTGGAGTGGGAATAGTAATTTTAACCCCTATGCTATCTAACCTTTTTCCTGCTGTTGAACTCACTGGAGTGGGAATAGTAATGTTTATCCCTTCTCTTACCAACACTTTCCTTACTGTTGCACTCAGTGGAGTCGGAATAGTAATTTGTACCCCTATGCTGTTGTGAACGTATCTAGGACCCTAATCAATTATTCCCGATTCATGCCCTTATGTGGTTATAACAAATAATATCCTTATAAAGGCATAAGAATCATATCCTTATTTAGTCATAGCCAATGCAGTCCAAATACGTCAAGGCTACTCCCATAGACTCCTAGAAAGCACAACGTGTTCTGTAAACAAATCAAGCCTCCAGCAGCCCGGGAATTCCCCCTGCTTTTGTTTTGATTTGAACAAGAACTCCTGGAGTCCTGAAAGAACTGTAAGTTCTTGGTTTCGTCGTCTGTCCAACCTTACGTCAAACTCGGCACCATCCAGGTATAAATATACCAACGTTGCCTTAAGCAAACACACAGTGGTTTGGAGCAGAGCGGCTATCTACTTGCCCGAAGCCCAGCTGATGCGAGAGCTGAAGGAAGCCGACCCTCCCATTGACGCACTGAGAGAGACGCTGTCTTTTCTCTTGCCGAGAAATCCAGCTCCAGTGTTTCCAGTCACCCTTGCGGGTTGCTGGGAAATTGAGTGCTGAGAAAGAGATACAAGACCTCCTTCATTCTATAACCAAGGTACGGAGCTGATTATATCCTTAGAGAATTCTTGATTCAGATTCTTGGCAAAATCCAACTTAACTTAAACTGCAGCTCACTAACTCCTTCCCACGTATTAGGCTTAGGTCAGGTACACCGGGGTAGGCGTATCTTAGAAGCACCAGTTGAGTACGTTTAGTCAATGATTTTAATGTATGTATATATTTTATCCATTTTAAGTATCATATGGCTCAGAAACCATATAAATGCTTTTACAGTATTATTTCATAATACTCCTTTTACTGTACGCACTTTACTTTATAACAAGTATTGCAATTGTGGCAATTCACTTCTCTTGCACGAGAAAGAGGACTGCTCAATAAATAACAACTTTTATTGAAAAAGCCTGTCTCTCTCTTTCTCTGCACTCTGGTGAAACTAAGCATGCACAATTAACTGAGTGAAATCGCTGTCTATTGTTTTCACACGACTCTGGAGATATACTCCTTATTCTGGAGGGAGCAAAGTTGTCATGTTAATGCGGTTGTCAGAATCTAATCTCTACTTGTCTATTCAGGGAAGTTAACTCCTCCCTGTTCACTCGAGAAAGTTTCTAGTGACCTCTGAGCTAGCTGGCATTCATAATTAAGTCTAACATATTCAATAGAGATCTAGTCGACCTCAGTCCTACGTCTGAACTATCGTTTATGTTATTCCAATGCGCAGAGCCTATTGGGAATACAGGAACTACACTACAATGCTATCCAAAATGTTCCATACTGTTGCACTCACTGGAGTGGGAATAGTCATGTTAACCCCTTCGCTATCCAACTCTTTCCCTACTGTTGCACTCTCTGGAGTGGGAATAGTCATTTTAAACCTTTAGCTATCCAACATTTTCCCTACTGTTGCACTTTTTGGAGTGGGAATAGTAATTTTTACCCCTACACTATCCAAAACTTTCCTAACTGTTGCACTCTCTGGAGTGGGAATAGTAATTTTTACCCCTACGCTATCCAACACTTTCCCTACTGTTGCACTCACTGGAGTGGGAATAGTAACTTTTATCCCTCCGCTATCCAACACGTTCCCTACTGTTACACTCCCCAATCCAATATTTTCTCAAATGTATTTGTTAATGTAGTATATAATTTATTTTAGGAAGATTACAAATATTGTAATTTTTTTATTTTTCATATGTATTTTTTACATTTTTATTTATATTATTGTGGTATGTATATTTATATATATGTATTTAGAATTTATAAAATGATTTTTAACAATTGATATGTTATCAAAATAATTATTTATAAATAGTATTAAGTAAGTATATCTATATTATATTTTATATGTATATGTTTAATTTATTTTTATATGGCATGTATTAGTTATTATTTTTAAACATTTAAAAATATTTTTAACTATGTTTCTTTTAATTATATGTATTATTTACTTTACATAATTTTTTTAACTTTAAAAAAACGATGTTTTAACATCGATCTTTTTGACAACAATATTTTGTTTCACAATGTTTTTGTACTTACCATAATGTAAATAGGACTTCGATATTCTGGACATTGATATTCTTGCGTCAATATTTCTGTAGCTCGATATTCTGACTGTCGATATTCTGTCAGTGATCCGTTAAAATGTTGGCCAAGGAAATAGTGTTGCACCTACAGCCACAGGTTCTAAATTTGGTGTTGCCAGATCAGTCTGACTTTGTAACCACTCGTTCGACCTCACACAACCTGCACTATCTCTGCGCTATTACATCAAGTGGAGCCCACACTACAGGCGGGTGCTGTCCTATTGCACACTGCTAAAGCCTTCCACTCTACTGCATGGGACTATATGTTCGTAGTTATGGGCCACATGGGGATGCCGGAAACATTCATATGCTGGATTTTTCTTCTATATGGGGAACTGGTGGCTCAGGTACATATAAATTGTTGTACTTCCGACACCTTTTGAATTGGCAGTGGGACGCGACAGGGCTGCCCCCTGTCACTGCTCCTATTTGTGCTCACCATGGAGCCGCTGACCTGCATCATTCGGGAAAAATATGTTGATGCTGCCCTCAGATTCTGTTTACAGCAATTAAATAGTTCACTTACCGCAGATGGCATGGTGCTATACATCAGAGAGCCAACAGAATATCTGTCCCAGGTAATCCGTGAGTACATTAAATTTGTGTACTACTTCGTATTGTGTATAAACTGGACTAAATCCATATTCTTCCCACTAGCACCTGAAACACAACGATGTGATTTGGAGTTCCCACTGTAGTGGGCATCAGGTCACGTCAAATAGAAAGGGGTGTGGATACAAAAGGATCCATGTATAGTTGTATGCAAGAATTATGGTAAGGTGATGTCCAGATTGAAGGTCCAGGTTGCGGAATGGACGACTCTCCTGCTCTCCCTGGCATGTAGACTGGCAGTTATTAAAATGGTATCATTGCCACCATTTATATACCTATTCATTAATATTCCTATAGTGCTGTCAGAATCTTTTGGTCACCCATGGTATGGGCGGGCAAGAAGCCGATGATTAGCTGGGACGTTCTTACACTTCCATATGCGGAAGGAGGGTTCTGTGCCCCGGACTTTAAACTATATATAATCTGTGTGTGCAGTTGCACTTTGCACACTTCTGGTAAGCTGCCAATGACCTCACATTGTGATCGAGCATGATGATGCTGCTACGGTCCTGCTCAGGGCTTTCCGACCACATATGCAGACTGGCGTGAACAGGCGAGGCGAGCTGGGAAACCTCTTCCATACGCCTCGGCATTGCATTTACTACATCATCCTGACATTACGGTGACACGGGAGGACAGATGCTCCTGATGTTACAGGAGTCAGACCTAAACACTATGGGGGATTTATATCCTGATAGTAACTTCCTGATGTTGCCTGATGCGCCAGCACCACGGGCAAAAGCCCCTTTATTCCTCTTCCTGTATTACTGTCTCTGAGCGGTTATATGCACACATAACTCACATTTCCCTAAAAAAAACTCCCTATGCTCACAGTGCTACAGGTGCTGCTTACTAGCCCGACACGCCAGCACCTCATTACTAACCTTTATGCCACAGCACAAATGGATAAGACACATGGGGCCATATGTATCATAGTTCCGATTTGCGAATTCTAAATAGCGATTTTTAAGGAATCGCTATTTAGAATTCGCAAAACGGTATGTATGTAAAAAATCCCTTCTTTTTAGCGACTCCTTAACATTCCTAATTTGCAATAGCAAATTGCTAATCGCAAATTTCCCATTCGTTTCTATGGGCCAGGAGGCCCATAGGAATGAAGGGGAAATTTGTGATTAGCATTTTGCTAATCGCAAATTAGGAATATTTTCAAGGGTGCAGGGGTGTCTCAAGAACACTCTGCTGCACCCCTGAAAACGACATGTGGGGGCATATGGAGCACATACATGCCCTAAGGGCATGTATGAGCGTCATATGGCACCTTTGGTTTTTTTAAAATTGCTTTTTTTAAAGAATTCGCAACTTACCACCAACTAGAAGTTGGTGGTAATTTTCGAATCCTTATGGGCATTTTTTTATCATTTTTTCTTTGATACATTGCATTTAAGGAATTGCAAAATTTGCGATTCCTTAAGTGCAATTGCAAAATAAGGAATAGCAAATTTTGCGATTCCTTATTTTGCAGCAAAAATGTTTCATACATACCATTTAGCTCATTTGCTTGATACATATGGCCCATGGTGATGGGAGAACATTGACGAAATGGAATGCGGTTCTTCCGTAGCCCCTGAGGGGAGAGGATTGGAAGTTCTGCTGAATGCAATTAATTACACTGACTTCGAATTGCAATTTGAGAATAATTCATTTACAAGTTTTACATCGAATGTACTATACTCCTCAGCCGTTATATAAATATGGACTAAAATGCGTCTCAAATTGTGTGCGCTGCAGAGCTGAAGATGCTGACTTCATACACTTGACCTGGTCTGCCTGGTGGTAATGCGGTATTGGACTCAAGTTACAGTGACACTATCCGATGTGGTTGGAGAGAAGGTGGGATGTGAGCTGGCTGTCTGCCTTCTGGGCCTGTGCTGCGGGACTTTCAGTCGCTAGATCGTAGATTCATGTCAGTGAGCCTATTACTATCAAAATGGAGGGTGGCACTGCTTAGGGGGAGAAGGACTAAACCTATAAAGCAGCCTGGACAGCTGATATGGTGTACTGTAGGCCACAACTGGAACTGTATGCAGAGGAGTTAACAATCTCGTCACGGCCTAAAGATTATTGGGGGCCATTGATGGCTCTTCAGGGTGCCAGCCTTTGGTTGCCATGGAATTTGATCAGCCAGAACAGGCAACCCCCCAGGTGCTAGGGAGTTTCCCCGCTGTGGCCTTGGTAGATGTAGAAATATTGCTTTGTACCGTAAATTCGGGCTTCCCCTTAGATGCTATCCCAGCCAAAGCAATAGCATCTCTGTCCTGTCAACTACCTCCATCCATCTAGTTTCTTCTGAATCTCTCTTAGAGAGAGGGTCATGTTCCTTTAGAATGGAAAGGAGCACAGGTTATGCCTATTCGCAAGAACACCAAGGCTCCTCTGACGGATCTTTCCAATCTCCGTCCCATCTCGCTACTCCCCCCTCTGAGCAAATTATTAGAGAAGCACATTAACAAACATCTGTCCAACCATGTCAAACTTGCTGGCAGCCTAGATCTTTCCCAGTCAGGCTTTAGGCCCAAATATACCACAGAATCAGCACTGTTAGTGGTCACAGATAACATCAGGATGACCTTAGACAGGGACCAATCTACGATTCTGATGCTGTTGGACGTTACTGCAGTATTCCACACGGTTTCACATCAGATGTTGTACAAGAGATTGAAGGCGATTGGACTTAGAGACTCTGCCTTCCAGTGGATGACAAGTTTTCTATCCTCTCGCTCCCAGAACGCCAATCTTGGCCTGTATCGTTCGGCATCTATAGAACTGACCAAAGGAGTGCCTCAGGGCTCCTGCCTGAGCCCCACTTTGGTCAATATCTATGTTGCTCCCTTGGCCAATCTTATTAGGGCCTGTGGGTTCATCCCCATCTCTTACGCCGATGATACGCAGCTGCTATTTCCTTTTGATACATTTTCTCCATCTGTCCAGTCAACCTTCTCTTCTGGTTTGAGGGCTATCTCAAATTGTATGAGAAGCAATTTCCTCCAATTTAATGTTGAGAAGACCGAGATCTTGCTCTTTGGAGATGCCCCTCTATTGTGGACCCTCGAATGGTGGCCGGTGGACCTTGGCACTCCCCCTGCCCCCAAGACCCTTGTTAAGAACTTAGGCATTCGCCTGAACCAGGCTCTCACTCTGAAGGAGCACGCTGCTCAGACAGTTGGCTCCTGCTTTCATTCGCTGGGCCTGCTACGCCGAGTCTTTCCTCTGCTTCCTGACTCAACTCAGAAGACCTTGACTCAGGCACTTATACTAAACCGTCTACTCTAGATACTGCAATGGCCTCTTTGTTTCAGCCAATGAGTCCTTGTTCTGTAGACTGCAAGTGGTCCAGAACACAGCGGCACGACTGGTCCTAAATGCCCCCAGAGGACTGCTTCTTGCCCTCTTCTTCGACAGCTTCACTGGCTCCCAATAGGCAAACGGGTTAAGTTAAAGTTTGCTTCATTATTCATAACTCTATATTCAATTTCGGTCCCGCCTATCTTTCCGAGAAATTTACGCCATACCTGCCCTCTGGGTCCCTTCGTTCTGGATCAAAATCTCTTCTTGTGGTCCCCCGAGTTAGGAAAGCCAGGCTGGTTGGGAAAGCACTCTCCCACTTAGGCCCTCTTAACTGGAATAAGCTCCCCATGCATTTGAGACAATGCCCGACCACCTACAATTTAGAAAACATCTTAAGGCTATTCTTTTCTGTCTCTGATTATGTTCCAGCAGCTTAGCTTTCTTGTTGCCCGTCCGAAGCACAGAGATACCCTTCTGGGGTCGATTCAGGTGCTATATAAATAAATAAATAAAGCAAAATAAATAAAATATTTGCAATCCATCTCTGGGAATGGTGAGTAAGATATTGAATGAGAAATGCTTAGGAATATGATGCTTCTGTAATGTGAGATGCTTGAAAATACTACTCATTATGGATACATGTAGTTCTCAGGGTTTCTCCACTTTGTACAATGGTGTGTGTAAGAAGAGCAATATTGGAATTGCAAGTGCTAATAGTCTGGGTCTTACCTGTAAGTATGACATTTGTTGTTTCTGAAGGTTATGTGGAGCACTATAAAAATGACAAGAATTTTTTTTTTAAATATGCACCCATGTCAATGGCATGAGTCCTGTGAGATGTATAGAGCATGGAGTAGAAGTTGGAAACATTATTTAGTATTTCAGGTGTTTCTCTAAATAGTGTACCCTCTGAGTCTCTAATCTCAGGTATATAGTTGGATAACCTGGGTTTGTGCGTCATACCTACTAACGTGGGGCCTGGGTGCTCCCCCTCTTCATATGTCCTGGCTTTAAAGTAACAAGCACTCACGTTCAGCCATACCATGATAGTCAGTGAGCGCCTCCCTGACTTTGGCAGCATTCCCTGTCCCTACTGGTGTTCCTGTCTGCCCCCCCAGCCTCTTGATATCACTCTCCAGCCACTGGAGTGTGCTCCAGATGGCGCACAATACCCCACCACTTGTTGCCATGCAAGTTCCGCGTATGGTGACCTTAGAGGTCTCCCACAGTGTGCACAACTCCGGGATCGAGTATCTCTTGCCTCAGTTCCTCACAGAATGGCACGTCAAGCAAGGGATTTGTTGGGAGCTCACTGCAAGCAGGAGTGGGGAATGGTTGGAGTAGGTTTGCGTTAGATGTTTTACCTCATGTACCTAAGCGCTCTTTCTCTGGGACACGATCCAATAGTCAAGTCTCGACTAACTATTGTGCACTCAAGAGTGAAATGTGCCCTCTTTTTCCCAGGGGTGGAAAGTTCTCCACACATCCAGTAATTAATGCTCCACCATAACGTCTTAAATATGGTGATTAGCCTAAGTGTGGCCGCATTTAATGCAATGTTAAAGTCCCCTCCCCAAATAATGTGCGTGGACATTATATCCATGATTTTACCCCCAAGTCTGTCAAAAAAGGGGGAGTCATCTGTGTTAGGGCCAAACGAATAGTTGATTGTTATGTACGTCAAAGCCAGCCTACCCATATCAAAGTAAAGCATCCCTGGGGATCACTGAGAGAGCCCTGTGGGGCATAAGTTGTGCACTTTTGAATGTGTGGCGTTGCCCCTGGCATATGTTGAGTAAGTTGCAAAGCTTCTGTGTGATGCCCACCGGGTGGTGAAGGTGGTGTGGATATCGACCCCCGAATGCGTCTCTTGTAGCAATGCTATATGGATATTGTGTCTATACAAATATGTTATGTGACGATGTTTACGTAGAATACACAGTCGCCTAACGTTCCATGTCAGGCAGTTATACCTGACACGGACGGACGGACGGACGTCAATAATAAGGGTTGCTCCTGGGTTAGTCATCCTAGTTGAGTCGTTTAGGCTCTGATGTTTTGTGCCAGCTCCTACAATACAATGACACGTAGGGCCACACATACGGGGTTAGAAATAGTGATTGATGTGTACTGAATAACATTCCCAATGAATCCCACACAGGCGGCCAAAACCCAGCAGGAAATACCCCCCCAAAAAAAGAGAACTTTACCATGGCGTTTTCCGTTATACTTTTTGGCACATAACCCTGAGAATCGAGCAGGGGTGAAGTGAGTGGCACGTAGGGTCTGTGTTGGGTGAGAGGAGATATCGATTTGTCACCGATATTATTTGGGGGAATTGTACCCAGTTCAGGTTAATTTGCGCCAGGTGCCAGCGATATTTGACTTTGTCTCGAAGACCCCAAGATGCGCCTGTTTTATTTATTTATTTTAAAAGTTTTGTATAGCGCTCGCTAGATCCGTGGGTATCAGCGTTTTACATACACACAGTAAACAACAGAAGGACATTACATTACAAAGTAGACCGGCAGTAAGAAAGCAAACCACCGAAAAAATACAGCATGGGGAAAATAAATATGCAGGGGGGGCTTACCTGTTGCCGTGAGGTGAACGGCCAGCGTTTTTTGGTCTCTACACCTGCTCCAGCAGCACTGCCGTGAGGGAAACGGCCATCGCGCCAGCAACACCGAGGACGCCGCGTGGGCTGGGACTCCATATCCCAGGTGCCCCGGCGGTTGTGGCGCGGGAGTGACGCCACAGGAGCGCCCGGAGGCGTGTTAAAGACCGGAACGCCTCTCGCAACCGCGAGTCGCGTGCGGGAGCAGCCCGGGAGAAGGCCGGGACAAGGGTGGGACAGTCTACGACAGTCCGCGACTGGACGAGGCTGGGCTGGGCCCATTCCCCTGTCATCTATCCCTCATTACCTTTTGACCTTATAGATATTGGACCAATGGATTCTACTGTTTCCCTATGGTAACAATCACTTCTTTTAACTTCAGTTCTGTTACTGTCCTATCCATGATTATCTAATTGTGGCACTAGGCCGTTTCATATTGAGCGCTATTCGGGTTTAATTATTATCCTGTTAAGCTTATATTTTTTAACATTGTATTGGGATTTATTCTTTGTAACGTATATCTTACATAAGGCACCATGTCTAAAACAGTCAGCGGGAACCCCCGCCCTACTGTCTCCACACTTGACAACTACTTAGTGAAAGTAGTTGATAAGATTAATAAGGAACGAAGATTGTCTCTGGGAGTAGGTAGTCCTCCAAACCCTAACACCACATTGGTCACCACTGAGATTCCTGTTCCTTTACCAACCCCCTTGCTAACGTCTATTGATAATAGTTGTGCCAGTGGTTCTCTGGATTGTCAACCCAGGGAGGGCACCATTGAATTGGAGTCCTTACAGGATGTTCTTGATGGTAATAATCCCGATAAGGCATTGGATGCTGATGAGTCCCTAAATGAGCCCCATAATGACTCTGGCGCATCGAGTTCCATGGCCCGCAAGACTCATAGAGTGCTGAGGTCAGGGAAATCCTTAAACAGACCTGCATTGTCTAATAAGGGGGGGGGGCGTAAAAACAAAAAGAACAATGTCACTTTATCTAACGGGGGCTCCAACGATTTAAATCGTCCCTACAATGACATTATTCCCACCCATATGAAATTAGCCCCGGATCAGTTTGAGTTGCTTATCGGAATGATTGATGCCAAATTAAATAACATCGTTGTTCCACTCTTGGATAAACTTGACACTGTCTCTAAGGAAGTGACTAGATTGGGTGAGATGGTGCAATCTTGTCTGAGTCTTAATAACAGTCCGCAACTAGTTGTTGGGGCCGGGGGCAGTTCCAGTAAGCCCGTGCAATCTAATAAATGTCCACCCGGAGCTGGTGGAGTCCGTACAGGCTCTAGTACTCCTGCACAGTCAAGCAGTAGTCCCCTGATAGCTGTTGAGCAGCAGGGTGAAACTGGGAAAACAAATTCACCATCGGTAGAGGGTCTTACTAATGACACCACTGTATCACAAGTATGTTCTAATCCGGTTGCTTCGAACCCCTCCATTACCCCTGTTCTAGGGAATCAGACTAAGAACTTTGAGAGGGGGAAGTCTAATAACTGTGGCCTCTCCCGACCGAACCTTCCACCGGACTGCGCACCCTATGTAGCAGTCCTGACTAATGTTACACCAGTCAGGGAAGACGGGTCTCATCGCTCTACTGAATCGCATGATTCTCTTAAATGTAAAACTGTGGCATGGCTGAACCGGGAGTGCGGCTTTCCAATGGATCTGGCGGATCAAATCTTGACCACTACCAGAACCAGTTGGATTGGCTCATCCCCGAAGAACATCGCCGGGGATTGCGTCATTATTAATTTTCGTAACCCTTATCTGGCCACAACTGCCCTGATTCGAGCCACAACCCGCCTCTGCAATGAGCAGGGCATTTCACTCCGCCCCTTAGGTTTTTTTATAGACAACATACCAGCCATCATCCTAGCAACCACGGGTGGCAGAAAATGAGGGGAGAGGCCCCGTATAGTTTTCCAAGCAGTTTCCAGGTGAACACCGTTATTCGTTTCCAATGTCTTAGTGGGTTAGATCAAAACGATTGACTGGAGTTCTGTACGGCATCCCTTGAAACCCCGGAGAGACAGGTCCTGTCTGGTATGGGACAAAATGTTTGTTCATCGGTAGAAGTGCCTGTAAAAGGGGGGATAACTGTAGATTGTGCGCCTTCGGGCAAGGAGGGTAACACAGTAGGCTGCCCAGTGGCACCACCCGATATTACCAACATCGCACCTTCCCAAAAGGGTTGCGGTCGCTCTCTGATGGGGTCAGACCTCTCCGGTTTCTCTGTCTGTCATATTGTTAGTTGGAACATTGCGGGCATTAGGTCCAAATCAGATTGCCTGGGATGGACAGAATTTTTAGCCCTCTTTGACATTATCTGTCTTCAGGAAACTTGGTGTAGGGACTTTAAAGGATTAAATGGTTTTGTCTCCTACCAGTTACCGGCTACCGGTTCTTTGTCAGGTAGAGCGAAGGGGGGCCTTTTGATCTTGATCTCCGTCCAAACCCCTCTGCTAGTTAAAAAATGTGTACAAGTCGGGGAGCATTCCCAGATTCTATGGTTGCACAAAATAGGAGGCAGGAACATTCTATTAATTAATTTCTATAACAATGTTTTTGATGGCACCAGGGATCATGTGGTTAGAGCACTTTTAAGTGCCTTGGATGCTATTATAAAGGCATCCAATGTAGTCTTTGATTTGTTTATGGCAGGGGACTTTAATATCACTACTTGCCCACTTTCCAATGTTAATGTATGTGGGGTGGTGGACTGTCATGGGGAAGGAGCTCCCCACTTTCAACACAATAAATACGGAGAAGCTCTAAACAGTCTCCTGGATTCATATAATATGCATATCATGGTAAACGAGAAAAATGAACAGGAGGGAAACTACCCCACTTTTACAGGGCGGGGAGCTAATTCTGTTATAGATTTTATTTGTATCTCGTCGAGCCTTGAGGCCTGGATTATGGCACCAAAAGTTATAGATATTCAACTTAGTGACCACAATTGCCTGACTGTAGAGGCATTGTTATGGGAGACCAAAGGGACCCCCATTACGGGGCGTACCATCAACAACATCGAGGCTGTACGTCCCAACGGCATTAGACTTAGGTGGAAGGGGGACAGGGCGGAAAGCATATCCGACTCAATCATTTCTAGTTGTCTGGATGGAATCATACAGATTTTAGAAGAAGATCAAGGTACTACTAGCTCCATTGAGCTTTTTACTGGTATTAATGCTGTCATTAACTCCAAGCTCACCACGACATCTAAGCATAAGGAAGAACGCCTGCGGGGGTGGTTCAACCCGGCTTGTACCTTGGCCTTAAAGGAATTAAAGTCAGCTTTATCAGTAAAGCCTAGGGATAAGTGCCTGGTTCTGGACCTTAGAGCTAGATATAAAGAAACCCTAAAACGTAGGAAACTGGAACTCCAACAGGAAGCATGGGATAATTTGACTCTGGCTGCTGAACTGAATAATTGTACCCTGTTTTGGAAAACCGTTAACTCCCCATTCCTCAAAGACGATAAGATCCCCGAAATTACTTCCAACGTTTTGAGGGATGAGTGGATCTTCCATTTTTCCAAAATTTTTGACTCGGATACCGTATCAAGAGATTCAGGGGAAACGTGTCCACATACGCCACTTGATATCACCATCCAAGAAGTCTTAAATAGCATAAGGGCCAGTAAAGGAGGAAAAGCTCAGGGACCAGACGGGGTACCAATTGATTTATATAAACTGGTCCCCGAAGTTTGGGGGCCTTTGTTAACTAATATTTTCAATGCAGCAGTCTGTAACGAGGTGCCCCCTACCTGGGAAGAGTCAATCTTAATTCCAATCCATAAGAAAGGAAACAGAGGGGATGTCAAGAACTATCGTCCAATCTCCTTGTTGGACTCCTCTGTAAAAGTAATGAGTAGAGTGCTCTTAGTTAGGTTGGAAGAATGGGTGGAGGAAAACGGCATTCTAGCAGAGAGCCAGTTCGGGTTCAGGAAGGGCCGTGGCATGATTTAGCAGTGCCTAAATTTGGACCTGCTCATCGGTAAATATACCCAGGCAAAGACTGGCACTATTTATCTCTGCTTTGCGGATTTGAGTAGTGCCTTTGATCTGGTGGACCACGGCATACTCTGGGCAAAGCTTATTGAAATTGGGGCACCTGAGGGTATTGTGCACTTTTTAGCACGTCTTTATGCCAAATTACGTGCTTGTGTCCGCTATGGCCTTAACGGGGAATGCACTACTAACTTTAAAATTGGGCGGGGAATTAGACAGGGATGTGTGTTGGCTCCACTGCTCTTTACTCTTTTCATCAACGAGATTGATTCTTTTCTTAAATCTTTGGCAGTGGATGCTCCCAAAATTAACGAAGGTAGCGTCCCTGTGTTACTTTACGCGGACGACGCAGTCCTAATCTCACGCACCCCTATCGGCCTCCAACGGCTGATGGATGGCTTTTCGCAATTTATCAATAGTAGAAAACTAGTGTTGAATAAGTCCAAAACCTTTGTTATGGAATGCGGGCGAAAGAACAGAAAGAAGCACTTCTCATTCTTTATAGAGGGTCAAAAGGTCAAAGCTGTTGATAATTTTTCCTATTTGGGGGTCACCTTCTCTAGTAACAATAAATGGGCCAATGAGCACAAGAATGTCCGGGCAAAGATGGCGAGGAGTTCCCATGGAATATTCACCATGGCTACAAAACTGGGAGATAGGCGGGTCCACGACATGTTAAAAATCTTCCAGTCTCGCTGTGTTTCGATCGCCCTGTATGGAGCAGGCATTTGGGGCCATGCCACAGCAGGGTCTCTTCAGGTAGAGGAGAATGTCTTCTTGAAGAGACGTCTGTGCCTGCCAAGCTCTGTCTCAAGTGTCTTAGTGCACAATGAACTGGGTATTTATCATCTTGCCGATTTGATTCTCCTCAGACCTCTGATGCTATGGCGCTCTATTTGGATAAAAGAAGAGACCTCATTGTGTAGAGCTATTATTTCTGATTGCCTTTCTTTGGATCACTATGAAAAGATTCCATGGTTAAAGTATATTGTGGACAACTTCTGTGAGATCTTTGATATTAATATCATTGTGGACCGATGCGGGGCCAATGAGCTGTCCAAAACTGAACTAAAGGGCTGCTTTTTACAACAGCTATCTATAAGGCGACATCAAAATAGTGCTGAACTTTCTACCTGTGTTCTTTATCGTGACTTAAACGAATTTGTAGGTTTTCAACCGTATTTATCACAAGTGACCTGGAAAGCACATCGGTTTGTGTTGGCCAGATTGAGAACTGGAGTAGCCCATCAACTTGTGGCCTTCCCCTCTCTGCATTCACACCCTGTTGGCCCTTGTTTGTGTGATAATACCACTCCACAAAGCACTGTGCACTTTCTTTTGCTTTGCCAGCTGTATAAATATCTGCGGATCGCTTATCTGAAACCATTGTTTGTAAAGTTTGGTGTAAGGACAATACGAGACTCCATGAGCCTGCTTTTTAATTTACATCACCCGGATGTTTGTTTTTATGCGGCTACTTTTATCCTCAAATCAATTAATGCTAGGAAAAGTATGCTTTTTTAACCTTTTAAACTGTTGTATCCTTTGCTTTTTATGACTGTTGTTTTATATTGTAATCCTTTTTATGCTGTGCTTTTATGGACCTGTTTTTTGTTCCGAATAAAGCCTTATGAAATGAATGAGTGGCAAAGGCAGAGAACAGCATATAGGAGGAGAGACTGAAAGGAAGCTGGGAAGCTGAAAGGGGAGAGGGTTCAGAGGCTTTAAGAAAGCAGCCGGTGAATATTCAGATCAATATAGGATGTAAAAAGTGAGTGATGCAGAAACCAGTATTGGAGACGAGGGCCAATTAAAGTGTTCGGAGGGATGAGTAGAAGGAAGAAAAGTGGTAAAGGAAGAAAATGGTCAGATAATAGGTTAGATAATAGGTGAGGCAGTCAAAGTAGAAAAAGCATGGTTCAGATAACACAAACACTGGTAAAGTACATTAGGGGTATCAACCAGTAAGCCTTGCGGTTCCAAGGCAACGTTGTAAAGAGCTCAAATGACTGCCTATTGTAGAGTCAGAGTCTCCCAGTTTGCCTCACTTTGTAGGTTTGTGCACTCCTCCGACATCAGCTTCTTACTTGAGCATACGTCACATTTTCTGGACAAGCGATGTCTTGCTCCCGCACTCTCAGTGACTTCTGGCTGACAGTCAGCTTGAAAACTGGGCCATGGTACATCTATCTCCACTTCGCATCTTTAACCCGGTTCCGACAGCTGTGAGGAGGGTCTGGATCCCTGTGACGTGCAACTCGCTAGGGCATGGGGGCTGGCTTGTGCTGCATTTTGTGAAATCACCGACATGTTGCAGTTTGGTGAATATGTGAACTTTATCCTGTGAAGGGTGTAGCATTATATATTGAATGTTGGCTTGCTGAAGTTTCTGCTTGATGGGCAGGATTTTCCTGTGGGCCTCCTACACTACTATAGTGAAGTCAGAATATATGTTAGCCGTATCCTGATCACAATAGTTTAATAGGCGGGCAATAGTTGGTCTTGGTTGTACACCAGGCAGAGGGCAAGCCATCAGCGAGCAGTGGGCCCTCTCCACTATAAGCATCTTGGAAAATAATTCTACCTCAAACACTGTTGTGAGCAGGTGCTCCATAAAGTCCTCCATTTTTCCCGTTGGTGGTCTTGGGAGCACCTACTATCCATAGATACTTTCTGTCGACCTTGCTTCTATGTCTTTGTTTTTGCAGAAATTACTTTTAAAATCTTTTCCATTTTGAAGAACTGTTCACTCTTGTGAGAGGCAAAGCCTTTCAATGCAGACATACTGTACTCCGCTGCCTTTATGCAGGCATCTTGTTTGCCCAGCAGTTGGGGGATGGAGTCCATCCGAGAGCACATGGAATCCATTTTTGATTAAATGGAGCGGAGGCTGTGCTCCATCACAAATATGGGCGATTTCATATCTGCCACATTGGTCCATTCTTCAGTGGGGAGGTCTTCAGGGCCCGACTGATCAGTGCTACCGCCCTGCACTCGAGTAGATCTTCGTGCATCAAATTGAAGCTTGGTCTGCCAACCATCCATTTTTCCTATGTCGTTATCTATGGTATGTCTCAGACAAGAGTAAGCAGTATGAAAACATTGCAGGAGGCAGCTCCAGCTGCCCAAGTGTTAACCTGTGTGTTACTACCACCTAGGAATCCACCAGGCCAGAGTTGTTTGGCGCTGGTGCCCCCGCGGTCCAGCCTCACGTTCTCATGGTTATTAGATGATACCTGGGCATCCCCAACACCACCACCACCCACAAGTTGAGGCCACTGATGTGGCCCTGATTTAGCAGTGATTCTCCACAGGAGGAAAGTCCCAAGTGCTGCTCCATGCCCTGCATGTGTTGTTCCCAGAGGCCCCCAATTGGTCTGATAGAAGATGTGGGCAGTCGCTTTCAGCAGTGGATCACTCAGCAGGATCACAACAGCAGTGGAAGAGAGTGTTCTGGGGTCCTTCAGCTTCTTCAGGTCACCTTCCACGCAGGGAGACTATAGTGAGTGAAGGGTATCCCCTTGAGTGCACAGTGGGGCCATCAGGGTCTGCTTAGCTCGCACTCACCGCCTTGGCCCATGCTGTCGGAGGCCCCGGACCAGTTGATTCTTCTGCTCAGGAGCCGTAATCATACCCCTCGGGCTGCGAGGCCAGTCCTCGTCCGCAAGCTGCGGTACAACCATTCTCAGCTCCCAAGGCAGACCCACTTGCAGGCATGACCCTGGTCTAGGTCAGGTGCATAGCAGAACTAAGCATGTCCAACATTGTTCACGCCGGATGCTCTGAGCAAGCACCCTCCAGCCTTCCCATTCTCCTCCAACAGCCCACGTTTCCACAGTCAGCAAGACACACTGGCCAACCTCAGTACAGATCACAACTGGCAGGCTCCAGGGGAGATAGGTCCAGCCAGAGGTTTGGGTGGCACCCACAGCCAGCCGGCAAAGAGCCGGCTCCCCACCCAGCACAGCCTTGGGACAACCAATGTGATCAGCCACTCGCAGCATGGGTGCCATATTTGGGCGTGTCATGCTACTCCATCTCACAGGGACGCAAATCTCTAAACACTGGTATTTGCTGCTTCGCCCAGCATAATGCTCAAAACGGTTCTTCACTGTGCATATCAGTCAAGCATGTTAAAAGAGCTGTTTGTGGCAGCCATTTGTGGCAGGATTATGACAGATGTTAGCCCGGATGGCAGGAGCCTCACCTCAGTGAGGCCATCTTGCTCCCTAGCTCTCTGGCGCCCGCAAGGAAGATGCACTTTTGAATTATTTGTTCACTGCAAAGGTTAGAGGACACATTTGAATTTGAGTGCCATTATTTCTGGATATACAGTGATCATATAGATCAGCAAAGAGTTTAACTTGAAGAAGAACTGTACCCCTGTGCTTAGAAGAGCCTGCAGCAGTGGCAAAATACACAAGTTGTCTCTCTTGAAAAAGATGGGGATACACTCCTCAACTACTGCACCATAAAAAGAGGAGGATGGAAACTTCCCGAAAGGTAAGCATCCCACTTTATTCAGCCAAGAGCCTCGGCCCAGCGCTCCCATGTTCTGATGTGAGGAACATTGATCTGCAAACCATGTCAAAAGCTGAAACATTTTACATCTGCCTAGCACATCCCAAGACCAAATAGATAAAAGAGCAATGACTCCTCTATTTTCTGAAAGATAATTGCAACTGTTTCCTAAGGTAAGCACAGCAATGGACAGCTAGGTATCAGGGTGGACATTTAAACAAGGGCATGGATAGCCTATGGCTCTAAATACCTGGCATCACCTTCCAATTCTATGTACTGACCCTGGTGTGGCCTGATCTAAGAGGTTCCCAGAGATCTGTTACATGGATTTGCTGTTAACTGCATTGCATTTGCTATCAACCACATTCTTAGAACTAGGAGTGGGTGGTAAACTCTGCTCCTCTGGTGGAGTTTGCTGGGTTTTTCCCATACTGCGCTCCGCTTGGAGCAAAGAGTTCTAGAAAAACCCTGGCAACCTCCTTCTGGTGGAGTTTTATCTCTTGTCTGCAGCTTGCCAATGTTAGCTTGCCAATGTTGAAGCAGAGACAAAAAATAATAATAATAATAATTAAAACGAAGTAATGAAAAACGATTCCTGAAAAAGTCTTACGTACTCCTCTCCAAGTAATCATTTAGTTTTTCTAGCTGAGGACAGGACAATTTAGAGTGGTCAACTGGCATGGGTGCAAAATCTGGACGGTAAGTGTAAAAATTCAGGACAAAGGGTGAAAATGTAGGACAAAAATTTAGGACAAAAGGTCTAAATTGAGGACAAAACTTCGGGGCATAAGTCACGTTTTACAGACACATCAGAGAAAGTTGTGCGATAGTATAAAAGTAAGTAAATAGACAACCACTTAAGTACAAGTCAAAATAAGTTTATATTAGGTTTAGACAATCGTGCACCTTTTTCGGTATGCGCACAGCTTTGAGCAACTGTGCACGTCTTTTTGTGGTATTTCATATGTTAATAATCTATTTATATGGTTACCACACTGTGTTGTCCAGTCTGATATTTTGTTTACAACTCATGGTCCTGAGCAAGCATGTTTGGTAAGAGAAGTGGTCAGGAAAATATGCTTGAATAGACTTTGTTACTAGCATCTCATATCTGAGTGCCATTGTGAGATGTAAAACGGCACGCATAGGTGAACTAAAGGGGGGATTGCTTTGATGAACCCACTATGGGGAACACATTATGGGTGTTTCAGCAAGTGGAACTTAAAATATGAAATTAACTTTGTTTATGGGAGCTTCGCAGAGATTTGCACTATGTGACGGAAGTCACAAAGGTGCTTTTCCCTGCAGCTTTCTCGAAGAAGACACTGTTGATATACTATTACATTACATAGTTCATTTTTGACACCCTGCCTATTGCTACAAACACAATATACATCTCAAGAATCGCTCATGGCGCTATGAGGCTTTCCCTAAAGCCTTACACCTAAAACAAAACATGCAAACATTTACAACTAATAGAGTAACATTCAAGTATCAGTTGGGTGTCACTCAAAATATCGTATGCATGATGTATAGATCCCACACATAAGCACACAGTAAATGCAGAATAGTAATACATAGGCAAGTGGACCTCCCACTTTGAACTAAAACTCTTATGGCACCAAGAAAGCAAAGTGAGTCATCACAACCCTCCCCATAAGAGCTCTCTTGTCCAAAGATCTAGCCATCCATCCTTCCATCAAACCCCTGATATCCACAATTACAAATTTACATTCTTCCATCTATTAATTCTTTTATCCATCATTCAGTCCTTAACCATTCATTCTGTCCTTCCATATGTGTGCCCATCCATATCCATACCGTTTCAACCATTTGCAAACCTATCCATCATCTTTCCTTCCATCCATCATTTCACTCATCCACCCCTCCTTCCACCCTTTCACTCATCCATCCATCATCCATCCACCCTTTCACCCAATCCATCTACTCTTCCACCCATCCATTTATTCACTCATCCATTAAACCATTGACCCATTCAGCCATCCTTTCACTTACTCATCTATCCACCCAGTCACTCATCCGTCCATCTATTCAACTTTTCACTCATCCATCCATCCTTTCTTTCAGCTCTCCACTCACCCTTTCACTCATGTACGCATTCTTTCACTCATCCATTGTTACATTCTTCTTTTCACTCATACAGGCACCCATTCGCCTATCCATTCTGACAATCATTCATCCATGCTTTCACTCATCCATCCATCCATCCATTCATCCTTCCTTTCTCTCTCCATTCCCCTTTCACCTAGCCACTCATCCTTCCATCCACCCTTCACCCATGCACCCACTCATCCATTTACTCATCCACTGATGAATCCATCCATTGACCCCATCACTCATCCCTCCTTTCACTCATCCATCCATCCTTTCTCTCATCCATCCACCCTTTCACTCATCTATCCATCCTTTTGTCCATCTACCCTCTCTTTCATTCACTCGTCCATCCTTACATCCACCCTTTCACTCGTCCGTCCATCCATCCATTCATTCACCCTTTCACTTATTAATTTATCAATCCATCCCCCATTTCTCTAATCCTTCCACACATTCACTTGACCATCATCCATCCTTTCACTCATCCATCCATCATTTTACTGATCCATCCACCCCTTTTACCAATCCATCTACCCTTCCACCCATACATAAATCTATTTACCCTCATCCATCCTTCCACTCACTCAATCATCCATCCATGCTTTCTCTCATTAACATCCATTCACCTTTTCACTCATCCATTCATGCTTTTACTAACCCACCCAGGCATTTATACATTCCTTCACTTATTTACTAACCCACCTTTTCACATTAATTATGAGCTGAGCCTTTGTCTACTGAGTTGCAGACAGAAGTGGCTCACAAAAAAAGTCACCCTTGCTGTAGTTCCTAAAGCAAGGGGTTGGGTGGGGGAGAGTTCACTATGCCCCTGCACATAGGCAATCTGAAAACTTGGAAGTCATGAGTCATGCATGATGCACAGTGCCAGGACGTGAGGTGACTGTGATATGGCGTTGTTTCAAGGGTTTTACATGGGATAGAAAAACAGGGAGTTTCTCCAAGGGGTGTGTTTGATGTAGTTAAGGTTATGACTTAAAACACCCAGGCTAAAAATATGTGCTGAGCATAATGTGCCGCCCGACTTGTATTTTGCTGTTTCTATCATTGCACCCAGTAACATTAGACTTACAACAAGCCATGACTATTGGCATTGTCAATGGATGTCAGTTGCACAAAATAAATAAAAAAGCAGGAACTATGGCATTGATGTATATATTTAAAATGCTTCAGCTCTCAAGTGATGAGACTTTGTAAGAACTATAACCTCTTCTTTTTAACTTCTTTCACCAGCTTCTTTTCAGAAACTGGCACATAGCAGCATGGGTGTTTTGGACATTTCGTTTGTACATTTCTTCTATCTAACCCTAACAGAATGCCCTGCCCTAGACTGAGGCGGGGGGGGGGCTCACCAAATGATGTAAGAGCCCAAACTGGCCCATTGTCATTCTGTATGTGGCAATCAGCCAGTATACAGAATGACAATAGGTGGGTGGGGCTGCTCTTGTGCTCTGAGGATGAGTGCAAGGCGGCCACATCAGGGAAAAGAGGCCTCTTGCTGGGGAACAACTCTGCTCCCTGCAAGGCCCAGAATTACAGACAAAAGGCGTCCATAAAGGGATCCTCATGGACAACGGACGTGAGGTTCAAATTACGGACGGTCCATGAAATTTACCGATGGTTGGTCACCCTAGCGACAACTCCCTCACCTCCAAGCACTCCACCAGGGCCTTCACAGTACTTGCACAGTCCAGACATCACCAGTTCTCTCCAGGAAGGTGTGGGAAGACTCTACCAGTGAAAAGATTGGACACTTCCCCCAATGTTCGCCTGACGTTCTCTCACTAATCACTTCCAGTTCCAGTAGCACCCTCATTCTGGTCAGTGTATTAGGGTCCAGATCAGAAAAGAACGGAATCTGACTTTCACCCATCCTCACCACATTTGTGAGAATTGCGTTTTGCACTATCTTCTTTCCCTAGTATCTCAACTGCAAGCCAAAATGACTGTCTCACCTGAAGGTGCATTGTTGATTTCTGTAGACCTCAGTGGTAACTGCAAACATGTATTTCCAGTTCTTTCTCCACATCAGGTCTCCTGGTGATTTTCCTATCCCTTTAGTTAGTAACTCCACCGGAGACTGTGAGGGAGTATCAAGAATTTGGAAATATTTCCCTCTTCAAATTGTAAAGGATTTCAATCTTTACATCATGTTTCCTGATACTTTGAATCTTGCAGATTCTGAATGACTGGCTCTATTCCCTTTGTGGTTTTGATTGCACTTTCAGTATCCAACTTATTAATTTACGATCTACTTTTTTTTAATGTCTATACTGCCAATCCTCTCTAATATTTATTTATTTATTTATTTATTTATTTTATTTTATGCATTTGTAGAGCGCTGCTGTTACCAAAAGAGGTGTCCTGGTACTAAGGTAAAGTATCTACTGATGGGAGCTGGGAGAGAAAACTTGGACTTTGGATAGGGCCTAATCTGTAAAGAGCCAGGTTTTCAAGGCCTTTCTAAAGGCCATCAGATTGGTCTGGTGTCTTAAGTGCGACGGAAGGGAGTTCCAAGCGGTTGCTGCATTGCTGATAAAGCTTCTACAGCCCTAATTGGCCTTCTTTATCCGATGGGTGACGACCAGTTTGGACTCGGATGAGCGGAGCGTTCTTTTAGGTGTATACCATTTAAAATGTTGTTTCAGGAATTTTGGTCCTATTCCATGTAGTGCCTTAAATACTAAACATAAGGCCTTGAATCTGGTCCGCTTTCTCATGGGGAGCCAATGTAGGCTTTTAATTGCACTCGTAATTGATTCATATTTAGGAGTTCCTGAAAGGAGTCTCGCGGCTAAATTCTGCAATAATATTAAGGTGGTCCCTACATTCCTGCCTGAGTTTCTACCTATTTCTCTAATGACACATTGATTCCACTCTACTTCTCATCTTCTCACCACTGTCCCGCTTCTCCCTTCTTGCACTGATTTACGTTTTAACTCTACCGTGCGTACTGGGGTGTAGCTTCCATTGGTGAAGCAGGTGTAGTGGCACGGGGGCCCAGCCGCCTGAAGGTACAAGTGAACCCTGATTATTGCTGTATTTCACAATTCAAGTAGTGGCCACAGGTCCCATTTTCTTCTGTGCATTATGGTCCTTGGCACACAGGCGATGCTACTGCTTGTATGTTAACCTCCTATCTATTCCTTCCTCATGCACCATAGTACTTTCCTAGTAATCCTTATTTTTTCCTATTCCGTTTTTCACCCCATTATATTAACCCTGTCTCCAAATGTGCTGCTATAGTCTACTTACTGCTATGACCTCCAAAGCAGTTGTGGGAAAACGGATGAGTATGCTAAAGCTAACCTCTACTGCTTTTTACAAAGATGTATTTGACCAAGAATTATGAAAATACTCGCAAGCAGCTGTTGATTTTATCTGGAGAAAATTGGGTTAAGGAGGGTGGGGAGAAAAAACAGCTCCACTCACGTTTGGCTATGGTGTCTTGTTCATGTATAAATTCACAAGTAAGTCTTACCAAAAAGTAATCACACAGTACGAATACTCAAGGCTAATTTTGAGCTTGTGGTTGCAGATGGGGCCTACTAGCCCTCCTTTTTGGGAACCAACACTTATTTTTCCATAACAAACTTTGATCCAGAGGAAGAGAGAGAAAAACACAAAAGGAGTAAGAAGGAGGAAGCGAAAGATGGGAAAACAGTGACATAGGAAGAAAGAAGGAACGAAAAATCTGCAAACATGAGCTAAAGGGGAAGGGAGGAAGTGTCTGTGGTGGATAAAGAGACATGAGGTGGAATCAAGACTACACACTCTGGTATTTGGCACCCTGACTTATAATAGCACCAGAAACAAGCTTCTGAGCAAAACCTTGGACCCAATACAGGGGACATTATCTCTGATTGACAAGTTCCAATGCCCTACACTTATAAGAAACCCAAGTGCAGGACTTTCCAGGTCTTTCAAGCTGATAAGAAGTTGACGCAGTAACTGGACCCCCCCCCCTCCATTTGGATTACTCTGAGATCTAAAAATGGTAGGCTAATTGAACAGTAGATGACAATACTGTAATGCGAAGGCAGTAGAAATACTGGGAGAGAGAGAAGAAATGGCACAAAGTCTGCACAGGGGACATTTGTCAATTACTGAAATTGGTGGAACTGGAAAATGCAAGTAAACAGGGAAAAAAGAAGAAAAGCAACAAAGGAGCAAAACAGAGAATGGTTGAGGAACTAGCGCTTGCAGAGCAGTACAACTAAGTAGTTATAAGGAAAATTGAAACCTTTACTGTTGCTGCTTATATTCTCTTGGAAGCACCCTCCCTAACTCTATTTATGCTCTGATTGGTACTGATGCTGTTCTAATGTTGTAGTAGTCCCTGGTCCTTTTGTGCCCCAGCTGGCATTGTCCCCCACAACCCCAGAAAACAATCTTCAATCTCTCTGCACACAGCACTGCTTTCCCTCAGCATATCTCGAACCCATGGAAGAAACATTTTTGTGAAGCTCTGATGATGTCAAGTTGTCATGCAAACAAAAGCTACAATGATTGAAAAGACAAGGGGACCCAGTGGGTAGCTATGGACCATGGATATCAGTTAAGTTTAAACAGACAAAGGTCCTAAGCGTATACCAATTAAAAAAACAATGATATATAGACCACAATAGGCTCTATATATTTCTAGTCCTTGTCAGGGAATTTTTATTAGTCAGATAAATAGAATCTTGTTTCAATTACATTAGTACAACAACAAATCATTGTAGTAAAGCACACTCCTGTGCTGTACTTTAGAAAAAAGGATAGAGGAGAGAAACAAAAGCTACAATAGCACCGTCATCCGAGTGCAAGCAGCACGGGAGAACATTAATCAAGAAATCAATCAGTACTTGGTCCAAGCCCTGGGAAAGGAAAGAAACACTTAGAGGCAAGGTGAAGCTGGCAGGTGCACACACGTGCTCACCAATGAAAAGATGACAAGGAAGACAATAAGACTGACAATGAAGCCAACCAACGGTAAGCAATGAGCAGGCTAAAAGCCACTATTTAGAGCTTTTCTTTTTAGAATCAATAGATGACGCAAGTGACAGTGCATGCCTTGTCTCAGGAAAGACCTGAAAAGAGTAAGTACATCTTTGTCCCATTCATTTTGTATAACTTGTCCTTTGCGTGTATCTTCCCTGCTAGTTCCTGATACCTAACCTCTGCTACAAAGACCCTCTTGGGTCCAATCTAGAGTTCTCACTGCTATTTCAACATACTCTATATTACTGTCTGATCTGTGCATGTTCATTTTCGAGTTCAGAAGGGCCTTCTTAAAATACTTGAGCCCCGTATTTGGAAGTGGATTTTCAGATATCTCGCTCTTCCCCTTCCCTGAGCTGCACTGAGAAGCTTAAACATTTTTATGTTCACATCTGTCATGGCAACTTATGGAAACGAAGGTGAATCACTCCAGTCATATAAACAGGTCAGGAGAGATCCCCGAATGTCCCTTCCTGAGACTGGCTTGCTTTCCAATTGTCCTGGTCTTAACAGTCATGGGTCTCATTAACAGACAAGGGGTCTCTAAATCGTTCAGTACCTAAAGCTTTGATAGGCACCACAGCAAAGCAGTGTTGGTGTCCGACCACAGGGCGCACCACTGCTGCTAAGCTGGAGCTGAAGAAGGCATAAGGCCGCGAGCAGGAATTCACTGAAATCGAGCGCTGATATTCTACACCAGTGGTTGTTAACCTGTGCTCCAGGGACCCTGTAAGAGTCAGGGCCCTAAGCCCCCATACACTAGTACACAGACACGGAGGTATAGAGTCTGGAACTGGCCCATGGCACATGCACCAGGCCACTTTTATTGGCAGGGTCACCTGACCTGTGACACATGTGAAGAATGGGTGTGGGGTGAGTGTGGAAGCCAGCCCCAAAGGAGTGGCTGGTGGAAACACAGTATTTTACAAAGACCAGAACGTGACCAGCCGGTTAGTACAGACCCCTTGGGGTCCTCAAAGCCTACTCAGGGGGTCAGAGACTGCTTAGAAAAGTTAATAATATCAACAGATTGATAAAGTGTATATAAATAAGGAGCAAAATGTACAATTGAAAATTTGAAAGCGTTCCGTAAATGTGAAGTAGTTTGAAACCGGGTTGCCTCCAATAAATTTAGAAAAGCTCCATTTAACATTTCCATTGAAATTAACATTTTAATTTTTTTTTATATTTGTGTAAGAATTACATAAAATATTTCACAATTTGTGTATTTGTATATGAATGCTTGTTTCTGTACTTTTTCTGTATTGTTTTGCTGTTGAAACCATTGAAAATTCGAAATACAGGGTCCCTTACTTCCTGCACACACGCTGCGAGTTACCCAGATTTCAGTAATTATTCAGTGAGTGTCCCAAGGTTCTAGTAACGATTACTGTAGTGGAGTAGTGTGGCTCACTGGTTAGAGGCAGCAGGCCTGAGAGTAGAAGTCAGCCCGGGACCAGGGTTCAATTCCCGACGCGGCAGGGTCGTGGACCTTGGTCAGCGGACTTGATAATTCTCGCTTCGGTGCTTACTCTAATCAGGGGTTCCACTCGGCAACTCTGGGCATTAGCTTGCCTAATCTCCACAACGGCCCCACCAATTCCGGGGATGCCTGGCTCCACCTTGGGGACTCCCAGCAAGGGACCATCCCACAGGGAAAGCCAGGACGGGTTCCCCAGAGTTATACAGCGCCGGGACGCCCCGTTGCTGGGGCAGCTGTGCGCTTTACAAGTATACTACATTTACATTTACATTAAGCGGAGGTCCACAAAAGTCAAAAGGTTAAGAACGCTGTTCTACACCATCAAAGGCAAGTGAATGCCAAATTCACTTTGCGCGGAGACCACTTCAGTGAGCGTAACTATAGCCATGTTGTTAAACGTTCATTGTAAAACTTAGGTTTTATAAGATGAGTGGTTTTTCAAGGTAAACATTTCATTTTCTTTAGAGACCGACTGGTCTCTATTACTTTATAAACTACTTGAAATGCAATAATTGTCTCTTATTTTTCTCCGTATTAATATTATTTCCCTATATCCTGTTTTCTTAAATGATAACTTTAAGTACAAACTATTGAAGCACAAATCTAATATGTAAGCAATACTGAGTGTTCATAAATGTAAGATTAGCCACTTTTGAATAGAAGTGGTCTTACAAACTAATACCGACTACATGAAACGATAGATGCCATATGTTGCTTGTCATTTTTTAGAGAATCACTTTCGTAGCTAAAGCTGCTTATTGCTTATGCACTCTGGGTGCAAAATCACCCTTTCTTTCATGGCAGCCTTCTTAAGCAGTTTCTTTAAGAAAGGCAGAGAAACTTAGTCGCCATGGCAACAGTTACTATAAGTGGCATCCCAGAGACTGTCTTTGTGCCTGCTGCCTGATTAATGAGCTCCATGCTGGAATGATATGAGGAAATCCACTGTATATTATACTGGAGGCAAGGAACTGTTCTAATATGAAATGTCTGAATTAATGAAATTGGGGAAAGTACACTGTGTGCGAAAAAATGTATACTGTGGTTGGTCAAAAGAAGCATTAGCGCACTAGCCCAAACAAAAAAGCAATACGAAATAATTTAAATGGTTTAGCGTACTCACTAAGATGAAGAAAAAAATAATGTGTGCCCCTAGAATAGAATGGTCAAAATATATTTTTTTACAACCGTACTCCAATGATGGATGCCAGTCCTGGGTAGGCAAAGCGCCCTGTAAGTGTGAGATGAAACAAAAAGAAAATAGCGGTGGGAATATAGATGAGAAGATAGTAAGTTCTCAGGTCACAGCTCTAGTGACATGCCGGACGTCATTCTTAGGCGTACTAAGCAAGGTTTTGAACATTATTTGTTGGGCTTCTGCATATAATCCAGCACCCTCATCACTCGCCTCACTTTTCCTTCCCACGCGCGCTCTCGCTCTCTCTCTCGGTATATATATATATATATATATATATATATATATATGTATATATATATATATATATATATATATATATATATATATATATTACCTACTGGCGGTCGCCAGTAGGTATATATAGTTAGGATTTTTTCCCTATGGGATTTTTGAGAATTCTATGTCTAATAACTTTGGCGTTTGTGGACGGAATTGGCTGAAATTTTCTGGAAAATGGAACATTTTGTTTCTGAGCAGCCCTTGGAAATTTGGGGGGGTTTCGTCAAGGGGGGGCCGAGAAAAAAGGGGGGTCCCAAAACGTGTTTTTAACATTGAGTTTTCCATAGGGCGGTTGGCCTCACTTTTAGCCCGAACGGCTGAATGGATTTCCATGAAACTTGGCAAAATTGTAGGGACTGGTAGCCCGATGTGCCTTTTCTAGGTCTCAATATATGTGCTCCAGTGGATTTTGAGAAATTAACGTTTAAAAAAAGATATATATCTGTAAGCGCGCTCCGGGCAGCGCTCCGGTCCGCGGACCTTAAGCGTACCGGAACTTCGCGTAGCTAAGCTGATTGGCTCTCCGGTGTCTGTCAACATTCTAAACAGTCCGGAGCGGCCGCCATCTTGTCTCTCGGTAGGATTGAGAGACAAGAGGAGGCCAAAACAAAGGCGAAAATGACCATAAGGGGGCATACTAGATCCTCCCTGACCCCCTAGGTTTAATGTGGAGGTTTTAAAAGGGCCCCGGGTTTTTTTTGCGTGGGGAGCGCCCGGTCCGCGAACCGGGAAGCGTTCTGGGCAGCGTACTGCAATGAAAAATTAATGATAGACTTTTCAAATGCTGTATGTTAATTGATTGTTGTTTTTGTTGATTATTTTTTATTTTCTTTATTTTTTAAGCATTTTTTTTTAATGTGATTGTGTTTCATAATTTATTAAACTTTCTAACATTTCATTGTCAGAAATTTCATAATTATCATGGAATACACATTGTAGTCTCTGAGGGTGTAAAATGTCCTCATTTGCAAGGAGGTTATCTACTGCTTGTACACATTGCAGTAGTTCATTGTCCCAAGTTTCATCGAAAAATTCAATGTCAATTTGATCAATTGTATCAATCAATTCTTGGCTGCTCTCTTGCAGGTCCATTTCAAAAGAAACTTGGTTTTCGCCTTCCATTTTGCCTGAAATTTGGATTAAAAAAATATATATTAGTAGAGATAGGGCAATGTTGGGAATAATTTTAGATAGGCATTTTTTATCAGTGAATTTATCTTTGGGCAGTGTATAGTATCAGAGTGGAAGTAGGAATATAAAAAAGTGTATGTGATTTAACGTAAGTAAATTCATAATTATACAAGAGAAGCCTAACTCCATCCATAACTATAACAGAGAAGTCTCTCTAAATCTATAACTACTACAGAGGGATAGTATATATCTATCAGAAAAAGTTTACCATATTAACTTATAGTGCACAATATACTTCAGTTTTAAAAATAAAAACTTACCTTTAGAAAGAAGTTGAAGGAATTAGTGAAAATACTATTTAAATGTACAGCAAGAAGTAGTAGTCAAAATGGCTGTGTTTTCTTCTCTTCCTTTATATATATTCAGGTATATAACCAATGAAATGTCAGGTAAAAAAAATAGAAAATGAAAGTAACATATTCATTGGTTGTCAATTCCAACACTTCAGATGTGTTTTGTGAAGTAATTTACCTCAGGGTATTTAGAGAGGTCTACAGGCTAAATGACTAAATGGAATTCCAATCAAATTTGTGAAAATGGTAGGGATTGGTATGTAGTATGAGCTAATCTATATTTGGTGAAATTGTCTCCATGGCTTTTCTGTGAACTACTTTCCCACCTTTTTTGATGGTGCGCTTCCCAGAGAGCGACCCGGTACCCGAACCGTTGAGCGCCCCGGTTCGCGAACCTTAAGCGTTCCGGGAGTCCACCATTTTGTGTTTCGGTCGAATTAAGATACAAGATGGAGGGCAAATAATGTTCAGAATGGGTAGAAGGGGGCACGGTAGAGTTATCTTGACCCCCTAGGTTTTCTGAGGGTGGGTGAGGAGGCTTATATGTGCGAAAAAAAAACATTTTTAAAAAAAAATTCGCGAGGTTAGCTCCCGGTTCGCGTACCGGGTAGCGCCCCAGGGAGCGTACTTTGTTGGAAATTAGTGAAAAATGTTAGAGTAAAATAATAATTGTGAGTGATCAGATGTAGGGTAGCTCTGAGAAGAGCTTTTGGGTTTATGGTACATTTAGGTACTTATAAGTAGGTACCAATGCACATTCTTAAATTCAGAGTGAAAACTCTGTTGCCCTCATCTGAGAAGTGAACTCCATCTCCTCTGTAGATATCTTGCATGTAGTAACGCAAGTTATTGTTGTACAGGGAGCCCATTCCATGGTCTCTCATGTAAGCTGAAACAGATTTGTTTACATGCTTCCTCGACTTCTCAATTTGTGGACAAAATTGGTTTGACCACCTCCATTTCTGTCTTTGGCATATATTTGAATATACCAAGGCAGTCTGAGGAAAAAGTGCCATTAATTGCTCAAAGGTGTCCTTTAAAAGCATTTCCAGACCTACACCAGTCAAAGTGCCCAAGTCATTACCTCCACAGTGCACAATTAACAGGTCAGGTTTGGGCAAATGCATAAAGGTTTTCACCAATGGTATCAATTGGTGACATTTTAATCCTCTGTGGCCAAACCACTTAATTTCCACATCTTGTAAATTGAGGTTAGGTAATTTCCTGTTTTCAACGTACCTGTGAGCCCAGTGAATATAACTATGTCCAACAATCCAGACAGAAAACATGGTGAGAGAAGGTTCTCCTGCAGTCAGATGAAGTGTGGCAATGAAATGGCAGTTGAAAAAATGAGAGTTTAAAATGAAAAAAACTGTGGAGTTTCTGTGTTCATGAAGCAGTAACAGTGATTGGTGGATTTTGATTGCTGAAAACAGAAAGTTAGGGTGCACGGATGTGTTCTTTGAAAGATGTATTTTGAATGGTCAATAAAAAATCATTAAATGAAAGAATGCACTGGATATGCAGGTGCACTGAGAGTTCAGAGTTCAATTGCAACAAAGTTGTGTGAACTTGCAAACACCAGAAGTCTTCCAAGAGGTGGTTGCCATGCAGAAAAGACAGAAAGGGCAGAGGGGGGAAGGGTTTTCATTTGAAAAAAAGTGAGGGAAGAGTTTTGATTGGGTGACATGAGAAATATGTGTGAAGAATTACAGCATTTCTGTGCTTTTGATAGCTGCAGACTCTGGAGTGCATACCTTTTGCTCTGCTGAAGACAAATTGGTGTGTTTCTGAGACTGTTTTCAAACGCAAAGTATTTGCTAAGGTGAGAAAATATTTCTTTAATTTAGATAGAGAATAGTGTGCTTTAAGGAGAAAATTATGAATTATGTGGCGCAAATTGCTTGTAAATATGCTCCCACATGTGCATGGAAAATTTTGATTTTGAATGTTTGTGTTACATAGCCATGTTAAAAGTGATACAAACATGCAGGAAAGGCAATGAAAAAATGCTTTTATGTGTCTTAAGGACATTTTAAGTAATTTTGCCATGTGCAGTGTTTTGAAATTATGATTTGAAAATCGTTTTTGGGGAAAAGGAATTGATTTAAATTTATGACAAGGACATAATGGTGTATGCTTCTTTATACGGCAATTGACTGTCCCTGATGTTATTTTTCCCATTTTAATGTAAGACCTTTCTCTGTGGCGCAAGTTGCTTGTAAATATGCTCCGACCTGTGCATGGGAAATTTAGATTTTAAATGTTTGTGTTACATAGCCATGTTAAAAGTGACCCAACCATGCTGGAAAGGCAATCAAAAAACGCTTTCATGTGTCTTAATGACATTTTAAGTCATTTTCCCATGTGCAGTGTTTTGAAATTATGATTTGAAAATCGTTTTTGGGGAAAAGGAATTGTTTTTAAATTCATGACAAGGACATAATGGTGTATGCTTCTTTATAAGGCAATTGACTGTCCCTGATGTTATTTTTCTCATTTTAGTGTAAGACCTTTCTCTGTGGCGCAAATTGCTTGTAAATATGCTCCCACATGTGCATGGAAAATTTAGATTTTGAATGTTTGTGTTACATAGCCATGTTAAAAGTGACCCAACCATGCAGGAAAGGCAATCAAAAAACGCTTGTATGTGTCTTAAGGACATTCTAAGTAATTTTCCCATGTGTAGTGTTTTGAAATTATGATTTGAAAATCGTTTTTGAGGTAAAGGAATGTTGTTAAAATTTATGTGCTCTATATGCCCCCAAATTTCTTTTTCAGGGGTGCAGCAGGGTGTTCTTGAGACACCCCTGCACCTTTGAAAAAAATTCCTAATTTGTGATGAGCAAATTGTTAATCGCAAATTGCACCTTCATTTATATGAGCCTCCTAGCCCATGGAAATGAATGGGTAATTTGCAATTAGCAATTTTCTCATCGCACATTTGGAATGGTAAAGAATCGCTATTTATTCCTTAAAATTCTCTTTTTTGGAAATGCAAAATAGTTATATGATACATATGGCGGTTGATGTCTAACAAGATAAGAAGCTTAGGGATACATTTATGATGACTGGCGCAATGAAGTAGAAATCACTTACTTCATTGGTAGAGCTTTACATGTATTATCTCCTCTGTATTCTTCATCAAACGTAACTTTAATCTGCAATCCTGAGTAGGCCTCACTTTAAACAAACCTCTGGATAGGCCACATCTTATTGTTATCCTGAATTAATCATTTAAAATGCTAGGGACAGATTTATGATAGGTGTATGCCTCTTTTGCGCCACTTAGAAAACATTGTCCATGGGGAAAGGACTTAAAATGTCCTTAAGACACATGAATGTGTTTTTTTAAAACGTTTGCAATTTTTTTGGGTCACTTTTAACATGGCTATGTGACTCAAACAGTCAAAATCTAAATTCGCCATGCACAGGTGGGAGCATATTTACAAGGAATGTGCTCCATGGGGAAAGGTCTTATAATGTAATATGGGAAAAATGACATCAGAGACACTGAAATGCCTTATAGAGAAGCATACACCATTATGTCCTTGTCATAAATTTGCAAACCATTACTTTTCCCCAAAAACGATTTTCAAATCATAATTTGAAAACACTGCACATGTGGAAATGACTTAAAATGTCCTTAATTCAAAATTTGCGATTCCTTAAATGCAATGTATCAAACAAAAAATATGTAAAAAATGATATTAAGGATTTGGAAACTACCACCAACTTCTAGTTTGTGGTAAATTGCGAATTCTTTTCAAAAAGCATTTTTTTCCAAAAAACAAAAGGTCCCATATGACGCCCATACATGCCCTTAGGGCATGTAGGTGTGCCATATGCCCCCAAATTTATTTTTCAGGGGTGCAGCAGGGTGTTCTTGAGATACCCCTGCACGCTTGAAAAAATTCCTATTTTGTGATGAGCTAATTGCTAATCGCAAATTGCAACCTTCATTCCTATGAGCCTCCTAGCCCATGGAAATGAATGGGTAATTTGCAATTAGCAATTTGCTCATTGCAAATTAGGAATAGTAAAGAATTGCTATTTATTCCTTAAAATTTGCTATTTAGGAAATGCAAAATAGTTTGATGGTACATATGGTGGTTCATCTGTAACAAGATAAGAAGCTTAGGGATACATTTATGATGACTGGCGCAATAAAGTGCACATTACTTACTTCATTGGTAGGCCTTTACATGTATTATCTCCTCTGTATTCTTCATCAAGCGTAACTTTAATCTGCAATCCTGAGTAGGCCTCACATTAAACAAACCTCTGGATAGGCCACACCTTATCGTCATCCTGGATTAATCATTTAAAATGCTAGGGACAGATTTATGATAGGTGTATGCCTCTTTTGTGCCACTGTGCGTCACTTTTATGATGCAGCGGCGGTGCAAAAGATTTGCTATGAGGCGACAACATTACAAATTGATGCATTTAGGCAGATATGTCATGGTGTAAAAAAAACGTACCACATGAAACCGATGCAGCAGTGATGCAAAAGATGCACCATGTCGTAAGACAGGCCTCACTTGGGGCCATATGTATCAAGCTAATTAGCATTCGCAAAGATCAAAATTCTACGAATTTTGGCCTTTGCGAATATTAATTAGACAAATGGTATGTATCAAACAAGTTTGATGCAAAATAAGGAGTAGCAAAATTTGCTATTCCTTATTTTGCAATTGCACTGAAGGATTTGCAAATTTTGTGACTACTTAAATGCAATGTATCAAACAAAAAATATGTAAAAAATGACATTAAGGATTTGGAAACTATTGTGGTAAATTGGTGGTAATTTGTGAATTCTTTTCAAAAAGCTTTTTTTTAAAAAAACAAAAGGTCCCATATGACGCCAACACATGTCCTTAGGGCATGTATGTGTGCCATATGCCCCCAAATTTCTTTTTCAGGGGTGCAGCAGGGTGTTCTTGAGACACCCCTGCACCCTTGGAAAAATTCCTAATTTGTGATGAGCAAATTGCTAATCGCAAATTAAACCTTCATTCCTATGAGCCTCCTAGCCCATGGAAATGAATGGGTAACTTGCAATTAGCAATTTGCTCATCGCAAATTAGGAATGGTAAAGAATCGCTATTTATTCCTTAAAATTCGCTATTTAGGAAATGCAAAATATTTTGATGATACATATGGCAGTTCATCTCTAACAAGATAAGAAGTTAGGGATAGATTTATGATGACTGGCGCATCACCAGGGATGTGCCAGTCATCTTGCGCCGCTGTTCCGCCACCCATGGTGTGCTGCATTTACAATGCGGCACAGCATGGGGCAAAAACGGCACAGATGCTTGACGCATCTGTGCCGTTAAGGTGGCGCATTGCTGGAGTTGTATCGCAAGTGCGATGCAGCTCCAGCAAGGCTCAGGGGTGCACCATCTCTACAATGTTGCGTCAAGACCTATGCCTGCTTCAAGCAGGCGCAGGGTTTTGACGCAGGTTTCTCCTATCTGATTGTAAATGCGGCACACCATGGGTGGCAGAGCAGTGGTGCACGTTAACTGGTGCATGCCTGGGGATGTGCCATTTAACATAAATCTGCCCCTTTACATTTAAGTATGTGCAGGGGACACAGAGTGGGTGAGGCTTATCCAAGGTTAAGAAGAGATGAGTCCTGTTCAGTGAAAGATTAGACATAGGCTTCACCTGCTCAGCATCGCTGGACATGGCTAAATAATAGCTGCAAAATGTTACTCTTGTTAAACAATTTTACTATTATAATCTGTGAGATTTGTCTCTTACTCTGCAACATCTCATTGTTGTTATCTTTCTTTAAAGATAAAGACAACCTCAACATGAGCGACAATCTGCAATCAGTTGATTTTGACCTCATCATTGAACTTGTAATTGAAACATCAGTGGATGTTGATCCCTTGGATGATTTAAATCCTGAGGATGAAGAAGAGCGTGATGAGGATGCAGATTTGTCCGAATTATATGATATAGGATGGGAAGCTGACCTGCTTGAGCCTTTAGAAATATAAACATTTATTTTTAAAATTTATAATTAATAAAAAGTAAAAAGGTAAACCGTTTAATTTAAAAATAAAGACACCTTCAAAAGCAGGTTATGTGTAGTGTCTTCAATAAAATATTAAAATATGCTCATAAAATTAGATCAGATTCACATATAAAATAGCATAGGTAACATAAATATAAATGTCATTTCTTTTCTGGTATTTCTGTATTGTAAATTTGCCAACGACTAAAAAATCTTCTAATTAAAATGTCAAGTAGTGTGTTACGTTTTTTATCACTGTTACTGATTTACTGTTTGGTAATAATGGTTAATAACATTATTTATTATATTTTTCCACAGATTCAACTGCAGATCATTTCAAGATTTCACCATGCCTACAATAGAAAGACAGAGAAAGGCTGCAAAACATCAAAGACAGCAGGTGAAAAAAAATACGCAGCAGTCCTCTAACAAAAAGATTTGTCAAGTCACGAAGAAAGCACCGGGTAAGAGCACAAAACAATTTATAAGAAATATGTGTAGTAAAAAAAATATTACTACAGAAAATGTTTCAGTCCATAAAACGAGAAGGAAATCAAATGGAAAAGAAAGGCCAATGAAAAATGTTACTGCTAGAGCAAGAGATAACTCTGTTCATGATAGTAGAAGGAAACAACAGTTTAGGGAGATTCGTAAACGAATGTTCCGGAACAGGATAATTGGCAATTTGTTAAAAAATATTAAGAAAGGTCAACAGAAACTGGTTTTTTATAAGACAAAAAAAAAAGTTGAGAAAGTTATTGATCAGGCATTTGAAATTAAACGTAAGTTATTTATTTTGATAATCAATAGAATTAGGAAGCTGAACAAGGCAATTTTTGATTTCAAAAGAAATAGTAGATGGAAGAGAATAGTTAATCGTAGTAATTTTTGTGAAGTTTTTTCTGGAGAATGGATGCATAGTTCAAGCTGTGAGGCATTTTTTAATGAGGAGAGTTATTTCCAGGATAATGATTTGGTGCATGCAGTTGACACCAGTGGTCGTGCTTATGAAGTGAAAGATGGTTGTCCAGTTGAAAAAGAAAAACTTGTGACAACAGAGGCAGAAGAGGTGTTAGGTAATGAGGTTTTAGGAAGACGTGCTAAGGGTCCTGTGTACACCTGGAAGTGTAGTAGTATTTGCAGTGTGCGACAGGATTCCATCAATTTGCTTTGTGATTTTGTACGGTCATTTAATAAGAAAAGTTTGAAGCAGAAAATGATGTTGTTGCAAGAATTAGATCCTTGCAGAGTAAGAGAAGTGACAGGTTTGCATGGACATTCACTGGCTTGTCTTTCCAGGAGAGTATGCCAGAGTGTTTTTCATCATTTCAGGATGCTAGCAGTGCATCATAACAAAGTGAGGAAATTAGTTAGAATGTTGTATTATGCTAAGAGTCCAGCAATTATGCTTAAACAATTATGCGCTGCTCTTTTGCATGGTTCTGAAATAGATGTGAAGAATATATGTGAAGAAATTGAGTTTTGTTACTTTGGAAGTAAAGAGGAGAATGTTGAAATTGAGCAAGAAGAAGAGGGTCATGTGGAAGATAGTGTACAGGTTTCCAGTACAGATAATTTCCAGAGGGAAATTGCGACGTTTGAGGTGAAATCAAGTGAGAGGCCTAATTTCACTTGTGTGTGTTGTCGACGCACTTATTATAAGAATCAGACTAAGTTAGTGGATTTATATGCAAAAAGTGAAAGGGAAAATAATAGTGAATGGAAGGATTTTGCAACATACTTGATGGTAGAAAATTGTTTTGATTTGGGATTGGATCAACGTGTGTGTACTTATTGTTGTTGCAAATTAAATCAAAACCAGATGCCTGCTAGAGCAGTTCATAATAATCTGGAATTGGTTGAGATTCCTTCTGAATTGAAGGATTTAAATACTTATGAATCTATTTTGATTCAAAGTATCCATCCCTTTCAGGCTATTGTAAGAATGGAGCCAAAGACAGGGAAATTGCCTCCATCAGATTTACAGAGAGGATTAAAGGGAAGAGTTGTTTATTTGCCTCTAGATTTGAAGAAAAACATTAACACAATTGGAGTAGAAAAAGTGGAAGAGGAACCTCTGGTTATCTTAGTTAATGGGGTTCCGACAAAGAATAAGAAAATATGGCAAGATTTAGTAGATGTTAGGAAAGTTAAAAAGGCAACATTGTATTTGAAAAAAAATAATAAATACTATAAGAATGTATATGTTGCAGAAGAGGAAGTAAGTGAGGAAGAGGATAGCGATTTGTGTGCTGGTCAAATTGAGAAAGTAGAACCCTCTACTAGTGAAGAAATATATGAACATTATAGTGTTCATCCTTTGCATTCCAAGGAAGTCATGGGGAATGCTATTGAGTTGTTTCAAATGAAACAAGCCAAAGGGAGTCCCATTAGTGTTTGGGAGGAAAGTTTGGAAGCTCGGTGTTTCCCACAGCTTTTTCCAACAGGTCAGGGAGGAAGATATGATGAGCGACCTCATCAAATTCCTGCTTCTGAATACCGGACTTTGCGATTGTATGCAGGAGATGCTAGGTTTCGACAATGCATTCCTTATTTGTTTCATCTCCTGTTTGAAAGCGATCTGTCTGGACTGTCATATGCAGAGAACCACATCTTGAAAAGTGGTATACACATGCAAAACATCTCGGCAAGTGACTTTATGGATAAAGTCAATGTCCAAGACAGTATTTTGGATTCTCACCTGATTAATCTCATGGCGTGTCAGCGTGGTACTAATGAGTACTGGTACCGTCGTCATGGTGATTTAAAATGTATGCTGAGGAACTTAGGTACTCCCACATGGTTCCTCACTCTGAGCTGTGCCGAGTATGGCTGGGAAGACTTACTTGAATTTCTACGAGAGGCAAATGCTAACGTAGATAACATCGAATTCAAGACACCTGGAGAACTGTGCTCTTTGGATCCAGTCAATGTATGTAGGTACTTCAATCATAGATTTGAAGCTATGATGTCTTTCATCATGAATAAGAAGAATCCACCTCTTGGAGAGGTGTTGGATTTCTTCTGGAGAAAGGAGTACCAAGCAAGAGGTGCTCCTCATATACATATGTTGCTGTGGATCAAGGATGCACCTAAATTTGGAACGGATCCAGAAGACTCAGTGATGAGTTTCATCCAACAGTATTCTACGTGTGCTGTTCCAAACGCAAAGGAGAAGAAAAGCCTAAGAGAAAAAGTTCTGCGTTTCCAAAGCCATCGATGTGGAAAGTACTGCCGTCGTAAATTCCGAAACAAGGACAAGTTCTACACTAAATGTCGTTTCGGCTTTCCACGACCGGTGATTTCTAAAGGAAGAGTAAACAGTTTGATGTCTTCGCTGCGACACAATGTCATGAAGAAATCACCTAAAAACACTTACAATTTGAAGAGGAACCAAGAGTCCAAGTACATCAACGACTACAACCCGGTGATTTTGTCCATGTGGAATGCTAACATGGATATACAGTTTGTGGCTGATAACTGTATGGCTGTGGCTCGGTATGTGACGTCTTACATCACCAAAAAAGAGAAGACAGAATTGAAGGATATGTGGGAGGACATTTCCCATGAAAAGAGCCTCAGCAAGAAGTTGTACAGTTTCAGTCTGAAGATGTTGTCGCATCGAGAAATCGGAGCGTACGAATGTTCTGACCGGTTGTCTTCAGCAAGTCTCTATGCCAAGTCCAGGAGTATCGTTTGGGCGAGTCTTGGTCTTGCAGCAACGCGTAATTGAGTTCTCAAACCTGTGCGGGAAATTGAGTATTTGGCGGAAAAGGAGCCAAACAGTACCGACATTTTGAAGACAAACATGTTGGATACATATTATCCAAATCGAAGCAGTCACCTCGAGAATGTTTGTCTGTATGAGGTTCTGCAAAATTACATATTCAAGAGGAACATCAAAGAAGATACTGAGAAAGGAGTGTATGCTGTAATAGGAAGTGAGGGATGTCTGGTCAAGCAAAGAAAATGCCACTTGGTAAACCATCGAAAATTGAGTGGTGAATCTCCTGAAAAAAAGGAGTTTTTCTATTTAGCACTTTTGCAACTTTTCAAGCCTTGGCGTGCAGAAGAGGAACTGCTTGGAGATTTCCTCTGTTATGAAGACTCTTTCAATGCCGCCAAGGAGACCATAGAATGTCCTGCTTTTCCCAAATATGTAGAAATGTTGAATGCGGAAATTGAGCAGGAAGCAACGATTGCAGCCGAGATTGCCAGAGACAGTTCTCAGGACAGTCAGAGTTCTGCTTCATTGAGTCAGGAGCCACTAGGAGGACCTGTTATCGAAAATGAAGCTGCCACTGCTATGAATGAAGTGGAAAGAGCCATGGCACATGCTCAAGAGGATGCGGTTAACTTAGAAGAGTTGGAAAGACAACTCAACGTTGAGCAGAGGAAAATATATGACGAAGTTACCATGCAAATTGATCATGGATTAAGTCATGATAAGAAAGAGTGCTCATGTACGTTGTTGAAGCCTGTCCGACTGTACGTGAGTGGAGAAGCGGGAACTGGAAAAAGTTTCCTCATTAAAGCAATTTCATGCTATTTGCAGGAAAGGACAGAGTCATCGCTGTCTTGTGTTGTCACTGCTCCAACTGGACTGGCAGCACATAATATTAAAGGGATTACTTTACATCGTTTACTGATGCTGCCAGTGGAGCATGACAACAAATTACAATATCACAAGCTATCTGGAGATGCTTGTTTTGAAGTTTCAAGAATCTTGAGGAAAATGAAACTTCTTATCATTGACGAAGTAAGCATGGTTTCCAATGTCATGCTTGCCTTTGTGCATTTGAGGATGCAAGAAGTTCTCAAAACAGAGTATGATGTGTTATTTGGTGGCAAACACATCATTGTTTTCGGAGATCTTCTGCAGCTGACACCAGTGAAAGGGCAACCTGTGTTCAAAATGCTCACGCATGAAGATACCAGGAAGTGCCTAGGCAGCATTGGCAACGTCAATATATGGTTAAACTTCAATTATGCTGAACTGCATGAAAATATGCGTCAGGCGAAGGATGAAGTTTACAAGACTATTCTACAAGATGTTAGAATTGGAAAAGTGACCGAGCATGGGAAAGAAGCTTTACATGCACGATTACTGTCAAATTTATATCCAGAACAAGATGTTGTGCCTGAGAATATGTTTCAGAACATTACTGAGAAGAAATCTGGAATATGTTTGATGCCAACTCTTGCAGAATGTGCCAAATTTAACAACAAAATGTTGCATTTAGAAAAGCAAGAGATTGTGAAACTGGAAGCTATTGATAGAGTAGAGCATATGGGATCAACAATTATTTTGTCTGAGAATCTGAAAACAAAATTGGATTCATTAGAGAAGAGTATATCTAAAACTGCAGGTTTTGAAAAGACTCTGAATGTGTGCTTGAACTGCCGTATAATTTTAAGAAGGAATTTACATGTTGAAAGAGGTCTGGTAAATGGATCAATGGGTAATGTTGTTGATTTTGTGAAATACAGAAATAGAGATGGAATTGAATTTTTAAAAATTAAATTTGATGGCATTGAGGAAGTACAGCTAATTGCTCGTTGTTCTGCTAGATTTTTGCTTGTAAAAGACTTATATGTTCGCCGTAAGCAGTTTCCTGTTTGCTTGGCATATGCGGTGACAATTCATAAATCGCAAGGTTTAAGTGTAGACAGTGCATTGGTGAATATTGGCAGTTCTGTGTTCAAGGAGGGTATGGCATATGTGGCATTGTCACGAGTTAGAACTTTATCGGGATTGTACTTGATTGAGTGTGATGTCACAAACATTTGTGCGGATCTAGATTGTGTTAAGGAATACAATAGGTTAAGAAGAGAGTATGCACCACATTTGCCTCAGTATCCTTTGTTTGAGAAACGTGTGGTAGGCCGGAAACGAAGAAATGAGAACAATACTGGGGAGGTTGTAGCAAAAAGACAAAAAATCAATGAACCTAAAATTACAAGCAGAAACAAAAAGGATTCTGTTGAAGATGTTGTTGGTTTTCAGTTTGAAAACAGTTCTGGTGTCAACTGCTATGCTAATGTAGTGGTTAATGTTTTGTTTTCTCTAAAAAATGTAAAAGAAGAGATTGTGGTCAATTCTGATCAAAGATTTTGCAGTTTGTTAAATTCTGTGTTAGAGAAATGTACCACTGATAGAAGAAACATAGAAAGTGTGTCTGAAATTCGAAATCTGTTAGACAGATGTTCAGGCCAAACACAATTCTCTCAAAATATTCAGCAAGATTGTCAGGAGTTTTTAATGTATATGCTTGATGTATTACATGCTGAAGGTGTAGATGTAGATCAGCTGTTTGGGCTTTCTTATCAATGGCAGCATGACTGCGAGAACTGTATGGTATCAAGTACTACTAGTGTAGACTCAGAAAGATTTATATATTTAACTTTGCCAGACAGTAAATCAGTCTCCTTTAATAAGCTAGTAAAAGCAGCTGATCACAACATGGAGTGTAGCCAATGTAAATCTGAAATGATGTCCACATTATTTATACGAACATATGGCCAGTATGTCATTTTAATGTTCCAACGATGTAGGCCTGATGGAACAAAATTGACAACTTTAATTAAAAATTTTGTAGCTTCGCAGTTGTCAATATCAGGAAGGACTTTTGTAACTGCAGCAATTATATATCATGACGGCCCTTCAATAACATTAGGACATTACACAGCTTATTTAAAGTCTAGAAATGGCTGGTCATTCTGCAATGATTCTGTTTTAATTTTCAAAAAAAAATTGCCGTATGACCTTAAAAACTCTTACCTGGTGTTTTTAAATCCAAAATTTTAGGGAAATAATCTCGGGATTTGCTCTGTGGAATTTCAAGAAGTTCTAATGGCTCCTACACAATTTGGCCTTGAGGATAAGTGTAGTTCAGAGACATAACTTCTAACCATAGGACTGGACATTATGGAGAAATACGTGCACTTTGAATGAGTTCAGAAAAACTGTTTCTTTTTATAAACTAATTGAAGCAGCCAATCAAAACATGGAGTAGAGGGAATGTAAGTCTGCAATGCTGTCTACTGTTTTACATTGCTTTGTGATTAAAAGTGATGTAGAGAATTAAATAATTGTAGTAGTCATAGAGGTAGTGTAAGTCTGCTTGTATCAGTGTCATAGGAAAAGTAGAACATGACTGAGCAAGAAGGGGAAGATATTACTATTCCAGGATTGTGAAAATGATCTTCAACATTTTAATTCTGAAAGTTGCGGAAATGCCAAATGACGGGATTGGCTTACAAGAAATCCAAGAGTTATAAATGGCTCTGACCAGATTTGGCCTTGTGGAAAATTGTGGTAGAGAGCAAGAAGTCATTTATTGCATGTAACGTGTTTTTAAAAACGATGGAGATTTTCTTTCAGAAAGTGGCGGGCTGAAAGTAATAACAGCACAAAAGAGTGTAAGCTGTTCATAGGACATCCTTGGACGTCATGGAAAGTAAGTTAACTTTAAGGAGTTCTGAATTTTGATTTCTGATGTTGTATGGGTTTTTTAAACACAATCATTTTGATTGTGTTTTTTTTTCCCCGCTGTTACATGATGAATACCTTCAAGTCACTGTTTTTAGTGAATTTTGATACATTCTGAGAACAGCAAAAATAAACCATTTAACATGTATAATTAATTCTGTACTGTTTGCATTTATGATGTATATGTAGAACTGTGTAGGAGGCATGGAGAAGGTGAGGCTTCTGTAAGTGTCAAAGTTGTTGCATGCAGTGCTGCACTTCTGCGTATTCTTTCATATGCTAGACTACATCTGCACAATGAGATACCTAAGCAAAGGAAACACAAGTGATGTGATTGTGAAATGAGCAAAATAAATTGCATGTATTTCAATTACATCACCTGTGTTTCCTATCATTACGAATCACATTGTGCAGATCAAGTTTAGGTCTGTCCAGGGAAACATAGGAGGTTTGGACTTTGTTGAAGAGTGCAGTGGACATGACTCACTTCATTGGTAGACCTTCACATGTATTATGTCCTCTATTCTCTTCAACAACTCGAAATTTCATCGGCAACCCTGAGTAGGCCTCACCTGAAACAAAACTCTGGATAGTAGACATCTTATTGGCATCCTGAAGCAATTATTTAAAATTTTGGTGTCTTGCGACACTTTTCTGAAACAACAGCAATGCAAAATATGCACCATGTTTTAAGATAGGCCTCACTTCATCTGCATCAAGATACTGTTAGTTTAAAATGTATATCTTTAGGACTGTGTAGGGGGCCTGGAGAAGCAGAAGCTTCTGTAAGTGTCAAAGTTGTTGAAAAACTGTTTGTCCTTCAATCTTTGCCCTTGTCTTTTGTAATTTTTAAATACATGTTTTAATATTTTTCAAATGTTTGTTCTCTCTTTCACAGATTGAAAGTATAAAAACAAAAAGTGAGTAATTTAACGACAATTATAAGGTAAATATTTTGTACTCTTTTCGTTACATTTCTATCACATTGAACTACTATTAGTTCCACTGCTTCATTTCTTTAATCCTCAGTTTCCTGCCTTTGCTACTTCCCTCATTCCTTTTGAGGTTCCGTAAAAATTATTACGATGTTCTGGGCATTGCCGAATATGGATAAGTTTGGTATCTACGAACCGCAAATGACGAGTTCGGCAAGTGTGCGAAATTTCGCTACACTACCTGCCAGGGTTCGTCTAATATTACGCGTTCTTCATCTGAACCCTCGGGTTCCATTTTAGATACGGCATCCATTTTGTTTCTTGCCCTCACGTAGTCAGCGAGCAGATAACTGTTCGCCCCCTGACCCTCTAGTTCCCAAGCCTTACGGAAGACGCATATTCCTTTCATGCGTCTTTATGGCCGGAGGAATGATACAGTGAAGGCAGATGGCTCAGCTTGAGGGTAATCTGGTCGTGCCGGTCTATTGTGACAGCCGTGCAGGCGATGGGATCCAGCTCTTTGATCCTAAGATCATGCTTCCGATATTACCCCCACACTCTTTTCTCTACACGTGTCTGACTTCCTTGCAGCTGCTCTTGTCTCTTCTTCTTTGTCATTTACAACTCTAATGGGTGTGCCTATGGTGGGAAGATGTACTTTTACAGTTGGGAACCGGCATTGCTATTGTAATTATGTTCCGGGATTCTGAACACATGAAAGCGACCTCTTTGAAGTTTACTGTGAGAACCGAATTGTAATCTTTTGTCCACATGTTATGCAATGGCAACATTCTGTATAAAAGAGAGCGACCTACAAACGCAATTTGAAGCAGACTCGCAGAACTACGCCATGTACTTCTTATGACTCTTGTTTCCCTGCAGTAATAAAAGCTGATCTTTGACGCCGAAGGAAGTGTCCCGTGTCTCTGTAGTTTGTGCGCCGAAACAGGTATCCCATGAAGGTTATAGGTGTTGTTCCCTGGCACCGCTGGTACTGTTAAAAGTCCAGTCCTTCAGTTGGCGCCCAACGTGGGGCGACTTCAGCGGTACCGGTCCAAAGCCTAATGATCGTGAGGAACTTCGTGTGAAATCTCCGAGGGAAGGTGCACCCCGCTTCATCGATCCTGTTGTCGAAATAAGTGGCCCGAAGTTTTTCCCTGCGAAGATTCCCGCCTCCTGACGGCTGCGACGGACCGATGCCCTGACTGTCGACCTGTCTTCGACGCCCGGCGCAGACCTTACGTACAAGCGAGACGATAGACGAGCCTTCCTGGTGACGCCATTGAAGTTCTGAGTTAAGTATTTGTGGGTCGCTCCCAGTCCTTAGTGGTTGTTCTAGCTTTTTGAAAGCTTTGTTGTTAGCCTTTAAGGCTTTGTTGTAATAGCTCACCGAGCTTTGTAATAGCCTCCTCAGGCTTTGTGGTTAGCTCTCCGAGCTTTGTGGTAGCCTTAAGGCTTTGTTGTATTGCATGGTTCCATTGCATTTGTGGTTCTTAGTATTGGTTCTTAGTATTATTTGACAGTTGCAATTGCCAAAAACCGAGGGTTTTGACTTACACGAGGTTTAATTACTTCGGTAATCCTTGAAGTTTGATACTAGGTTAGTGTGCACGATGCCTAGCCATAGTGGTTTGTTTCGTATTTTCCAATGTTGCGCAACGGATTCCCGGTTGGAGGACTCGTGTCCGATACCTCCAGTTGGAACTCCAATACATGATCTTTATAGTCGACATGGGGTGGGTCCTATAATATATAATGATTACTGGGTCCGCTATACAAAGAAAGACGGTGACCTTAGATGGCCACCACATGGAACTTTTGAACTTTCGATTTTAGACAATCTTGAGGCTAAATTATTTTTAAAGAAAGCTAGGCCAGCTATGTTTGATTCCTTTCGGATATGGCGTAAAGAGGCCAAGCAGAAAGAAATCAAACAACTTAAAAAGGATCAAAAACAAGGGTTCGTTCCGATAATGCAAACTATACGAGAATGTAAACAGGACAAAGAAGAAAAGGAAATGGAAATCTCTACTAGATTGCATCACATGAAAATAGATAAATGTTACCCGGTTTTACCGAATAATCTAGAAAAGAAAGAAGAAGATTTAAAGGAGGATTCCTTGTTATCATATTTGATGAAATCACCACCTCCTTATGTACAGGGTGCTACTGCTCCTGTAGCTGCTCCTGTTGTTCCTCCTGTTGTACCCCTTGTTGCTCCAGCGGCTGCGGGTCAGCCCGTTGTTAACCCTACGAATGTTCCACCACCTGTCCTTGTTCCTACTGCTCCTGTACCTGTTTCTTCGCAGACTGTTGTTTCTGCTACTCCGACTACCTTGTCCGTTCCTACTATGTCTTCCTTCACCTCTGGTGTTGTTGCCCCTGTTTTTCTTTCCCCTTCTGTTCGTAAGCGTGTTCCTAACTCTGTTGCTACCCTTTATTCACCTCTTTCTGGCCCATTATTTTCGTCTGATTCATCTGAAACTCCTCAGAGACGGAGTCAGATCCCTAGTGGTAGGGAGAAAGAGACGTTAGTAACCATGGCACATAGGTGGATAAGACATCCTGCTAATTACACTCCACGTGTGGTCTTCGACACGTTTTCTCAGTTTAATGAGCCTACGCAGAGATTCGTGTTTGAGGAGATGTGTAACTTTTTGAGGGAAGAATGGTATAATGATGATGTAGATAATATACCGTCCGACATAATTGACCTTCAGAATCACTTTTCGAACGGTATGATTATAGGTGAAGATGTACGACGCGCCGTGGAACGCTTATTAGCGTTCAGATCCACAGCACATTCTCGGGTGTCCTCAGATGATACCACCGAGAATTGGAAAGCGGCTCCTGGTCAGTATCCCATGAGAGAGGTTCCGCCACTGTGGGTGCCTGGTGATCCTAATGCAAACCCTGTGGTTCTACCGCATTTTCGAAGGGTATGGATACATCTTCCATGGAAACGATCGGAAGTTTTGCAAGTGAAGCAATCCTTACCCGATCCGCGTAAAAATCCGGCTGGTTATTATAAGGAGTTATCACAACTGGTGGAAGCTTCTATTATGAACCTTGCCGACATCGACATGTTGTTTGGCAATGTTGTACCGCAACCAGTTTGGGCCAAAATTCGTCAAGCCAATCACGCAGTTGAATTAGGGGGTGATTGGGCTGCACTGCTAGCAGCTGATGCATTACAAGTTGGTGGGGCTAAGCCTGACCAGCTAATCTTAGACTTGCCTCAGAAAATCATTACACTCATGAAAACTCTCATGCCAGCGATGAAGGTGAACTGGGATAAGTTATCAGCTTGTAAGCAAAAGAAAGACGAGAGTGTCTCAGATTTCTTTACAAGGTTTGAGGAAGCGTTTGTCGACCACAGCGGCCAGGACATGGGCGCTGAGGGAGGCCAGCGGTTATTTGTTGATAAATTTGTATCGAATTTGTTGCCTGAGTTAAGCAACAAATTGAAGAATTCGGAGAGTGCGTGGGCAGTTTCAACCCCTGCGCAAATACTAGCAACGGCCCAGTATTATGAGAATAGGGAAAAGGAAGAAAGTGATCGTGTAGAGAAGAAAACGAAGGAGCTCAAAACGAAGGTTTTGTTGCAGCAAGCATACCCTCCACGATCAAACCAAACTGATTCACAACAGCAGTATCGACCACGAGCACAGCCCGATAGGACACAGCCGCGTTCTGACAACTTTGATTATAGATCTTCCCTTGGGTATAATCAGTGCGCATATTGTAAGAAAGAGGGACACCTAAAATATGATTGTCTTGCCTTACGGGACCGCCTAAATGGTGTGTCAGCACGAGGAAACCGTGGTGGTGGTCCTCAACAGGCATCACGAGGTAGAGGTCGTGGTTCATCCCAAAATCAGATTGATCGCCATCAAAATCAATCGGACGCGAATAATTGTTTCGACCAGCGAAATGCGGGGTCAGTTCGATCTGCACAGTATAATGTGGATGATTATTACGTAGAGCATGAGACTGTTGTAAATGACCATTACTAGGACAGCCAACGACAAAGAGAGGGAGTAGTGTCAGTTCCGGTCGATCAGAGTGGGCCTTACGTTGCAGTGGCTACATCGGGTGTAGTTGAGCCTTTTCTGTTAGACACTGGTGCGACGAAAAGTTCCATCATGCATTCGAAACTCCCTGGCGCACCTTTGTCTGGCTTAACGAACGTTTCCGTAGGATTCTCTGGTGCCCCTGTTAGTAACCCAGTCTCTAGTCCTTTGCCTCTTATGATTGGTCCTCGTGAGCTAACGGCTCCACTGATTCTATCTACAGGTTGTGGTGAAAATCTTTTGGGCCTGGATTTGTTGAAACGATTATATGCAACATTGTATTGTTCCCCCGAAGGAGTGGAGCTTACATTGGGACGGAGAGTGATCTCTCCCATGTATTTGTCGGTCGATAAATTCCCACCGGAATTGAGTTCCCTCCCTGCGTCCCTATGGGCCACAGGTCCCAACGATGTGGGCCTGTTGGACATTCCACCCTATGTGATTCAATTGAAACCAAATGCGCGATTACCACGTTTACCTCAATATCGTATTTCTCTTGAGGGCGAACGAGCGCTGTTAGCAATCGTTCATGATGTCATTGGAAAAGGTGTTGTTGAAGAAACTCGTGGAAACGTGTGTAACAGCCCTGTATTGCCAATTCTGAAACGAACTGACCCAACTAAACCTCCTGTGTATCGTTTCGTTATAGATTTGAGAGAGGTAAATAAAATAGTGGTTCCACAATTTCCTGTGGTTCCTGACATTACGGCCTTACTAACAATGATTCCGGCATCTGCCTCCTGGTTCACAGTGATCGATCTAAAGAATGCTTTCTTTAGCATCCCAATTGCAGAGGAAAGCAGAGACCTATTCGGATTCTCATTAGGTGGTCGCAGTTTTAGGCTAAAACGCGCTCCACAGGGCTACTGTGAGAGTCCGTCAATCTACAGCCAAGCACTTAAAGGTCAACTTGATGCCTTTGTATTACCTAAAGGTGCAGCTTTGATTCAATACGTTGATGATCTTTTAGTGGCAGCTGATACAGAACCTATTTGCAAAACAGCTACGGTATCTTTGTTACACTATCTACATGACTTACACCACAAGGTATCGCCTTCAAAGCTACAGTATTGTTGTCAAGAAGTTACCTATCTAGGTCACTTATTGTCAAGAGAAGGGAGAAGGTTGACCCCAGAGAGAATTGCAGCGATTACCCGAATGACTGTGCCAAAAACCCAGAGAGATGTTCGCGCCTTTTTAGGTATTACGTCCTATTGCAGACAATGGATTCCAAATTTTTCATTGTTGGCGAAACCATTGATAGCCCTTACGTGCAAGGATGTTTCATCCCCATTGCCTTGGACTGAAGAGTGTCAGAGAAGTTTTTCTGAATTACGTAATGCGTTGTGTTCAGCTCCTGTGTTGGGTACTCCTGACTACAGTAAGCCGTTTACACTATACGTTCACGAGAGGGATGGTTGTGCGTTGAGTGTTCTGACACAACCTTTTGGCGGCAAACAACGCCCATGTGCCTATTTTTCTTCGACTTTAGACCCAGTAGCAAGGGCCTTGCCGAGTTGTTTAAGGGCAACTGCGGCAGCTGCGGCGTCCATTCGACAGTCCGCAGGTCTAGTCATGGATAATATGCTTACAGTAATGGTTCCACATGCAGTTGACACTCTATTGAATCGAACGAAAACTCAACATCTGACAAGCGCAAGATTGTCTGGATATGAGTTGACGTTGCTGGCCAGTCACATACGGATAAAACGATGTAATGTGTTGAATCCAGCAACATTGCTGCCCATCGACACAGAGTCAAGTGGTGAAGCAGTACATGACTGCTATCTCAGAACTGAAGAGGAAACTAAGGGTCGTATTGACCTAAAAGATACTCCATTGACAGATCCCGATGGTACTTTGTATGTGGATGGTTCTTGTTTCAAGTTGCCGAACGGTGATGTGACAACTGCGTATGCTGTAGTAACATTGAGAACGATTGTGGAAAGCGCAAGATTAAGTCAGAATTCGGCTCAGGCTGCCGAGTTAATCGCATTGACAAGAGCATGTGTGTTGTCTAAAGATAAACGGGTGAATGTGTTTACAGATAGCCAGTATGCGTTTGGTGTGGCACATAGTTTTGGACGACTGTGGAGAGAGAGAGGATTCCTTACGTCGCATGGCACGAAGATTCAACATGGTCAGCTTGTAAATGATCTTTTAGATGCACTCACATTGCCTAAACAAGTGGCCATAGTCAAATGTAGCGCACATCAGAAAGTAACAGATGATGTGGGTCGTGGAAATGCGTTTGCGGATGAAACGGCTAAAGAGACAGCTAAAGATTTGACGAACAGAATGTATGTTACGAGCTCAGTGAGATGGCCAACAGAGACTGGTATGTGTGAAGACACATTTGAAAGTGTGAAAGGAATACAGAATGAAGCCACTGAGACAGAGAGGACTAAATGGAGAGAGAGCACGGGAAGATTGGATGAGAATGGATGTTGGGTTGATTTATCAGAGAAGCAGAGATGGATGTTACCGGATGCGTATGTGCTCGCTGTTGTTACAATGGCTCATATTATGGCGCACATCAACACTAAAGGCATATGCAAGTTGTTGTCTCATGTATGGAAGAATGATGGGATTACTAAGTGTGCCGAGAGAGTGGTCAAGAATTGTATGGTGTGTTTGATGCACAATCCTGGTAAGGGCACTCCCACTCCACCTGGCCATTTTGCCCCTCCTACATACCCTTTCGAAGTCATCCAGTTGGACTTTATCCACATGGACCGATGTAATAACTTGAAGTATGTGTTGGTTGTGGTGTGTGCATTCTCTAGGTGGATTGAGGCCTACCCCCTTAAGGATAATACGGCTTTATCCACGGCAAAAATCTTGCTCAAAGAATATTTTCCTCGTTACGGAATGCCTCGGGTCGTATGGTCGGACAACGGAAGTGAGTTTGTTGGGAGTGTGATGAAGAGTGTGTGTCGCGGTTTAGGGATAGTACAAAAATTTCATAGTGCAAACCATCCACAATCAGCAGGCTTGGTGGAGGGATATAATGGCACTCTAAAACTGAAATTGGCTAAAATTCAGGCAACAACTGGTTTATCATGGCCCGACGCTTTGCCTCTAGCTCTCCTGTCGACCAGGGCGACTGTACACTCTCGAGTAGGGCTCAGCCCATATGAGATTGTGTTCGGTCGTCCTGCCAATGTATGGGGAGTCCCAAGACCTAAGGAATTTGATAGAATTGAATACCCTATGTTGATCGATTATCTCTATGATCTGACTGCTAAATTGAGTTTGATTCACCAACAGGTCTTTGAGGCTCTGCCGTCACAAACAGAGGGTCCTGGTCATCGGCTCCAACCAGGAGACTGGATCCTCGTCAGAAACTACGGACGAAAACGAAACCTTGAACCAAGATTTGTGGGCCCGTTTCAGGTACAGCTGGCTACGAGGACGGCGGTTCGACTACACGGACGTCGGAACTGGGTACATGCTACCCACACGAAAAGAGTCCCGCTTCCTCTGCCGTCGGACACCTGGACGAGAAGAGGTCTTTCTTCATCTGAGACCGACACTCCGCAACGTTTCGTTCCATTCAGCGAAGCTCGGCTTGTATCTGACACCGTTGTTGATTCCCCTCAAACAATTTCCTCCACGTCAACCTTGGAAAATTTGACTGTTGAACAATCACCTGAACAATTGAACACTCCTTTGCCGTCCAATCCACTGTTTGAAGATCAGACTCACCCTGGAAGTAGCCGATATTTTCTTCGTCCACGAACAAGCCACAAATAAAACGATTTTTTTGTTTCTAGGTTCTACATTGCTCTGAAAACAGTGGACATTATATATTGTGTATCTTTTTCTTTTTCGTACAGCCAAGAACATTATCTAGCTAGAACCTACCATCCAGGTTGACCGTAAGGCCGTGCGGGTACTTCCTTCTGTTTAGCAGCTATCGACACAAGGTTGGTTTCTATTATCAATTTCTGGGAATTCCTGGGAATTGATAACCGCTACTCAGAACGAAGTGCGTCAAGAACGTCGCGGACGGTCGTTAGGGGATGGAATCATCATTGTCTAAGCTGTCGAAAAGAGAAGAAATGTTGGCGCAAAGATCTACATTGCATAAAATATTTCATACAAAATGGTTTTTCTTACAGGTGGTCATACTATTCCTGACTATATCTATGTTACTGGTAGGGGGAGTATATTATGGGTCCCAATTCTTATTGTCTTCTGCTACATCTACTCTCCCATCTCGTGATCTATATTTCGTTTCTACTGTCTCTCCGCATTCCTTTTATCTTCTGCCTCAACATGAACAAGTCAGACGTGCGGAATTCAGAAACAACTCTTTTATTCAACTCTTGCATCAGCATCAGTTAGTGGTAAACACTACCAACTGTTGGGTGTGTGGGTTAATGCCACATACCATGGATAAGGGTATTCCGTACTTAGTTCTGCCTTATAGTGCACAAGGGTCAGCTCGAGCATTACAAACTATGTTCCGTAGCGCACTAGATTCCTACCCCCATCGAGAACCACGGTCAGCAAACTCTGGTCCTGGTCCGTACCACAAGACTCTGGCGAGAGCTATTGCAGACTTAGATAGAGATATTTTTGACGCATCGCTCATCCCAGAGGAAGAGGTGCGAGCATATAAGGAACTAAGTGAGGCTGAGTACAGCTTATCGGTGGGTGAGAGGCAGCTTAAAAGCTCGCCACCAATATGGATTGTACCTCACCTTGGTAATTTCTGCTTGAAAGGTCTTGGTCGAAATCCGAGAGCTCAGTTTGGGGAGAGTGCTTGTACCGAGACGTATGTCTTACCAACGCTCTCTTCTCCTGTCTTCCTGCCTGCCAAGGGTACCTACTTTGTATGTTATGATCGAGCCTATACGTGGTTACCTCATGACTTCTCGGGTACCTGCTATATTGCAAATCTTTTGCCTCCGACCTTCACTGTGGCCTCTGATTATCACAGAAATAGAATTGTGAGAGGTGTGGTTAGCAAAGAAGATACTTCCGGACAAGAAGCGGGAGACTTCTTTAAGGGTTTCCTACCGTTCTGGGGACCGATGGTTAATAGCAGGAACTTGAGGCAGTTAACTCGTGTAGTAGAATCAACTGCCAACATAACTGCAAATGCCCTTGGTAATTTGACAGCCGAACTCCAGGCGGATAGACTAATGACGTTGCAGAACCGTATGGTTCTAGATATCGTTCTAGCAGATAGAGGTGGGGTTTGTAAAGTCATCCATTCGAGCTGCTGCATATTCATACCTGATAACGCTCCAACGGTTTATCAAGCCATCTCTAAGTTGCACAAAATTTCGGAGTCCATACACGTGGACGAAGGAAATTGGACGCTTCTGGGATGGTTTTGGGGTCTGATATCGACTTGGGGTTGGAAGATTCTGATGATCATAGGGGTTGTTGTGACATTTCTGTTCTCATGTTGTCTTTGTGTGCAATGTGGTCCTGCCTTATGTGGCCTTTGTGCTACGACGTGTATAAGACAGCCCGTTGTCACCAAAGAGGCATTGAAGGATCGAATAATGTATCAACAACATCTGAGTGATCTGATGAGTATCGAAATCGATTATGATTCCGACTAGTGCTTGCCTACATGAGGGCAAAAGGACCGTCTGAGGTTCCGTAAAAATTATTACGATGTTCTGGGCATTGCCGAATATGGATAAGTTTGGTATCTACGAACCGCAAATGACGAGTTCGGCAAGTGTGCGAAATTTCGCTACACTACCTGCCAGGGTTCGTCTAATATTACGCGTTCTTCATCTGAACCCTCGGGTTCCATTTTAGATACGCATCCATTTTGTTTCTTGCCCTCACGTAGTCAGCGAGCAGATAACTGTTCGCCCCCTGACCCTCTAGTTCCCAAGCCTTACGGAAGACGCATATTCCTTTCATGCGTCTTTATGGCCGGAGGAATGATACAGTGAAGGCAGATGGCTCAGCTTGAGGGTAATCTGGTCGTGCCGGTCTATTGTGACAGCCGTGCAGGCGATGGGATCCAGCTCTTTGATCCTAAGATCATGCTTCCGATATTACCCCCACACTCTTTTCTCTACACGTGTCTGACTTCCTTGCAGCTGCTCTTGTCTCTTCTTCTTTGTCATTTACAACTCTAATGGGTGTGCCTATGGTGGGAAGATGTACTTTTACAGTTGGGAACCGGCATTGCTATTGTAATTATGTTCCGGGATTCTGAACACATGAAAGCGACCTCTTTGAAGTTTACTGTGAGAACCGAATTGTAATCTTTTGTCCACATGTTATGCAATGGCAACATTCTGTATAAAAGAGAGCGACCTACAAACGCAATTTGAAGCAGACTCGCAGAACTACGCCATGTACTTCTTATGACTCTTGTTTCCCTGCAGTAATAAAAGCTGATCTTTGACACCGAAGGAAGTGTCCCGTGTCTCTGTAGTTTGTGCGCCGAAACAGGTATCCCATGAAGGTTATAGGTGTTGTTCCCTGGCACCGCTGGTACTGTTAAAAGTCCAGTCCTTCACTTTCTCTATTACCTACTTACTCAACTCCTTCCACTCTTTTTCTCAGTCCCTCTCTTCTCATAGTTCCTCACTCTTGTTCACTCACTCCGTCTCTATTACTCTTAGTGTCTTTGACTGATCACTGTATCACTATTTGTTCATAATGCTTTCTCTGTGTAGTTGAAGCACACTAAGGGGCATATTATGAACACAGCCAATAAAATTATTGCTGTTTTTATTGGCAGAAAACTGGTGCAAAAGTAGTTTTAGTGGCAGTTTTCTGCCGCAAAAGCAGCTTTAGCGACACATTTCTGCCAATAAAAGCTGCAAAACTTTTATTGCCTATGTTGATGATATGGCTCTATGTTACTTACATTTCTTTGCTGTTTCAATTAATCTTTTTCTGTTATTTTTTGTTTTCTGTTTTCTATTTTTTCTCTCTGTTATTCCCCATGTTTTAATCTTATTTGAACATTCACTCACATTCTCCAAGAAACTCTTCTTTGTTAATGTTATACTCTCTTTTTTAGGTCGAGTGACCTATCTCAATGCGCATGTGCGCATTGAGATCGGGAGCTCGATCTATTGCAGCTTAAACAGAGCTTACCGAGATCAGGCGATTCCCAGGCGATTTCTTCCAGTGCATGTGAAAGCGCGTGCACAATGCCACCAGCCGCTTGGCTCGCATTACCACATCAAAGGCAAGGCGGCCTCGTCTCAGGCCCCTGCTGCTTCACACCCTCATGCCGCTCTCCCCGCTCCGCCCCCTCCCCTGCCCGCCGTGTCGCATTTCTCCTCCGCCGGCCGTACTTTCACTTTGACGGCCGCAGGCCATCTCTCGTGTTTCTCCTTGTTATTGTTCGAGTGTTTCCCTGGCTCAGCGTGGTGCCCGATTCATGGACATTTACAGACGCTCTGGTCTCTGTTATTGTATTTCCAGGACATGGTGCCATTCTGCCGCAGCAGCATTAGGGCTGTACATAAAATGCCATGCGATAATTCACTCTAGTTTTACTTAGGCTCTCACAATGTTTTTAAGTAACGTGACAGCTGCAACATATTTAAGTGCCCAGACAGCTACAACCACACTTGTGAACAGCATTTCTTACCCCGCTCGGTAGGCGGGGTCATGACTTCACTCAAATGGTGAACAATGGCATGGGAGTCAAGAACATCGCAGAGTAGGGTTATAAGCTGGCCGGTGCTTGTTCTACATTGGCATGCAGCTCTCCCTTTGAAGACTAGATTCCTGTTTGTATTCCCCAGTCTAATATAAACAAGCATTTTTTATACTGCAATCAAAATAAAATAAAGCGGAACAGGACCGTAAATTACGTGTGACGTACATTGCATACAAACTGAGGATTCACGTGTGTTTGTCTATACACTCCAGCACCCGCTTACACATACAGTGGTACCTACACAGCAGCACACACACACTAACAAACATAGATAGATACACAGCACAGCGTGGGACACGCACACAAACACAGTGGCTCACACACGCACACTCACAGTAGGCCACATACAGTAACTCGCTGTACACACACGCGCACACACACGCAGTACATCACGCTCCACATACACAGGCACTCAAGGTTAAATGCACACGCATAAAGTGGCACAGACACAGAGTGAGTCACACACAACTGCAAGGTCAGTAATTGTCAGGTACAAACCCACTCGCAAACAGCGTGACTCACAAGCGCAGTAGTGCATACCCTCACACTGTTACATGCTTAAAGTGGCACACAGTCTAAGATGCAGTGACACATAGACTATTACTATGAAGCACACACACTTAGATAGACATACCTAGGCACGTGCACACGAGCACTCCTTATTTCAGATTTGGACGTAGCATTCGCTGCGTTTTGTAGTCTGAGAGGCATTTGAAACACACAACCACCTGCCTTTAGCTCATACACTCAGAAGGTGCCAGCACAGGGCTCCCTCCTATATCCGCCTTAATGCGCTCTTGTTCTGCCAATTAATTAGCCTCCGAGGGTGGGAGCGGTCGCTCTTGTGATCCCCCCGCCTGCCGGGAGGCTCGGGCACATTACAGACGGAATAGCAGTGGTCCCCACGCCACCAGCTGCCTAATAACTGAGCTGCCTGCAGCCCGGCAGAGCACAGCTGGGACCTGTCCCACCAGGCTCGGCACCAACAGCTCCCCTAATCAGCCGGGCCAGCCGGCCACTGCGAGCCGCTCTTTAGTGGGCGGATGGTGTGACTTTGGACACTTTTACCTGCGTTAAAGTATTGCATGCCTCCCTCGCCCCCCCCTCACTCCCCTCAAACTATACACCCCTGCTTTCAAGTGGAGGCTGGAGGGCATCTTACTCATTCTAGAGACTAATTACAACTCTGATTTCTAGTGTTTATTTGGAAGGGGCACAGAAGTTGCAATTGTGTGTTGCATTATTTCTTATCAAGCACGTAGCAGCAAACACCTGGGTAGGTCAAATGCATGAGAGTATTTTTCTAGGGTTTATCCCAAGCTCAAGCATTTAAAAGTACTTTGAGATGTGATAAATGTCCAAGATCACACAGGGTGTGCCTGCAATGACACTGTAATTGTGCCCAGCTATCAGGTTTTACAATTTGCACTTCAGCCGCTGGATGGTAGGTAGGATTTGTAAAGTGTGCCCAGGATCACACAGTGTGGTCATGTAGCAGTTTAATTGTCTACTGGACCAATAAAACTAACATTGTCCAGTATACCAATCAAAATTGCTCTCCAAAGACACCAGGCAAAGCAGACGCTCCCTCAAACAGATCACCAAGCGCAATTTACCCTACTTACAGCCTAGCCTGTTCTCTGTCGAGACTTTAGCAATCTTTAGAGCACAAGATAAGATCTTTTCACATGGAAGAGTCAGACGTATTGCAATACTACTTAAGAAACAAGCATTGGCATAGACAATAGGTCTCGCCTTTGGGACCTTATACGTGTTTAGCCATGCAACAGTTGATGTTGCTGCACCAAGGATATTATGCTGCATAACTAAATACTTAGAAGGTCCCAAAGGCGAGACCTATTGGCTATGCCAATGCTTGTTTTTCTTTCACTTCGTTATCTATTTTGTTTTTCACAATTATACCCTCTTCTGTCTTTTCTTCGGTAAATAGATCTATTAAACAGTATCTCTTCTTTACTCCCTATAGCTGTCTTTCTTTTAACATCACTCTCTGTTTACTTTCCTTATACTTACACTTTTTTTTTTTTTGAAAAATTTTTTGGGTTAGCTCCCGGTCCGCGTACCGGGAAGCTAACCCGGGAGCGAACCAAAAGAAATAGAGCTTGCCAGAGTGCTAAACATTGTAGCAATTTTTTTTGAAAGGGAAGGTAGTTCTGAAAAGAACTTTTTTTTTAATATTTTTGTTGTTTTATATTTTTTTTTATTTTTTGAACATTTTTTGTTTTTTTGTATTTTTTGAACGATTTTATATTTTTTTTGGTTTTTTTGGGGGGGGGAAACAACAAAAAACAGGCGTTGAAAAGGGCTCAACAGGAGCAAAAAAAAATTACTGGGGGCAGTTAGGGCAATCATGGTGTTCATATGCAAGGTTGAGTGCATTGATGCTCATGTTGCCACAAGCTAATAATGCACGACAGTGCATACATAAATGTATCATATGCCCAAAATTTTGTTGGATATTTGGCACAGTTTCCCGTGCCTCCTCTGGTTTAAAGAAACCGGTATTGTTGGTCTGGCCACAGGAGTTGGTCTAGGATTGTCCAGCATATCCCTTAATTCCGCCCGGCTGTAATTTAGGGGATGTTTCCTCGTCATGTGCCTATGCATGGTGTGATTACCATAACTGTATTTTTTGTCCGTCCCTCTGGACAATTGTTCCTTGCATATGAGGCAGGTGACATACCTCGCGTTGACTTTTTTTTGTCCACGAGGCATCGAAAAAAACTGCCAGATGAAACTGGCTTTCTTTCTGGAAACCCGGGGCAACTCTTCCAGGAATTGTGGTTCTTCTCCCTCCTCATCCATTTCTTCATCTTCCTCCTCAGTGTTGGTAATCACCTGGGGAGGTGGTCCTCTCTTCCCATGAGGAGGTGGAGGTGGTGGTGGGGGTCCACCAGCTGAAGCAACCAATGAAGCCATTTTCACACAATCAAAATAGGTCTTCCAACAAGCAAAATAGGTCTTCCTCTCACAATGATGAAAGTCAGAGTGAGGAAAGAAGGAGGGGTTTTCATCATTTGGAAAAAACAATAATTCTCAACCAATGAAAAGTGTTATTTTTAGGTCACCTGACCTAGCCTTCCATAATTATGAAACTAAAAGTGAAATGAACCAATGAAAAGTTTTATTAACAAGTCACATGACCTCTCACGCTCATGTTACGCGCTGCGGAACGCTCCCCGGTTAGCTTCCGGGTCGCTAAGCTTCGCGCCCCGGTCCGCGCCCCGGGACACTTCCGGGTGCGCTAACGCGATACGTCACAAGACGCATTTCGCGGCAACGCGATACGTCGCGCTTTTGCGCCGCGGATCGCTTCCGGGGAGCTGCGTTTCGCGCCTCGGTCCGCGCCCCGGGGCACTTCCGGGTGCGCTAACGCAGTACGTCATAAGACGCATTACGCGGCAACGCGATACCGTCACTATGTTGATTTCTTACCGGTTCGCGGACCGGATCGCGGAATCAAATTGAGCTAACGGGAAGCTTCCCGGTTCGCGGACCGGGAGCGAAACAAAAAAAATATTTAAAAAAAATTATTAATAAACATATAAAATATATTTTTGGATTTAAAGAAGAATAAATTTTACAGCTATAGATATTAGCTTTTAAAAAACCAATGAAATTCATTGAAAAAACCATAGGTTATAGACCATATATAGTTAGGAATTAGCATTTACAAAACCTTGAAAATTCACTGAAAAAACCATAGGTTATAGACCATATATAGTTAGGAATTAGCATTTAAAAAACCTTATTTTACTCACACAAAACCAATGAAATTCCATATATAGTTAGTTGTACTAACTATATATCGCGCACCCGCAATCCACTGCTGATCATGTCACATATTACATCATTCATGACATGGTCAGTGACATCACTGATGACATCACTGATGACATCTCAAATGACATCACTGATGACATCACTGATGACATCTCAAATGACATCACTGATGACATCACTGATGACATCTCAAATGACATCACTGATGACATCACTGATGACATCTCAAATGACATCACTAATGACATCACTGATGACATCACTGATGACATCTCAAATGACATCTCAAATGACATCACTGATGACATCTCATTTGACATTACTGATCACATCACTGATGACATCATTCATGTGATAATACGATGAACCTCTTCAGACTCTAATATAACCTTAGATACACTCAGTGTAAACACAGACTCGCAGATTGTCACTCATCCATGAAGTTACACACACACCTAGTCAGTCATGCAAACAATCAATCACACCTCCATTTCCTTAACTATACAGTTAAACACACCTTACTTATTCAAACATATACTAAACATATTTACTCACTTATACAATCCTGGATACAAGAGCACAATGATCCATACAGCCACTCACACATTCACTGGCTCTTATGCACAGTTATTTATATATGTCAACTCTCACATGTACTGTGTTTTACATATGTACTTACTTTGACATGTAGCACTGAGATATCCATTCACTCACCAATACAGTCATGCACACAGTCAACCACCCATACAGCTGTTTCCACATGCACTTTTGAACCCATACATTATGCACAGAGTCATACACCTTCCCAGCCACCCACACACACTCTCAGTTTCCCATACAAATGCTTGGGCAACCAATCAATAACCCATATAGTTACTCATATAGCTACTGATCAACACATGCAGCAGTTTACAGAACAACAGACATAATGATGCACAAATTAAGACAGTTTAGTCACTAACCCATGCACTCAATGAGACACATTTAACCACTCACTCATACAGTCAGTCATGCACCTACTAAATCCTTCATCCAGACACTTATACATCCACTCATTCTTCAATATGTAAGACATATTTTAACTTTACAGAAAAATACAGTCACTGGATGTTGTCATCAGTGATGTCATCAGTGATGTCATTTGAGATGTCATCAGTGATGTCATCAGTGATGTCACTGACCATGTCATGAATGATGTAATATGTGACATGATCAGCAGTGGATTGCGGGTGCGCGATATATAGTTAGTACAACTAACTATATATGGAATTTCATTGGTTTTGTGTGAGTAAAATAAGGTTTTTTAAATGCTAATTCCTAACTATATATGGTCTATAACCTATGGTTTTTTCAGTGAATTTTCAAGGTTTTGTAAATGCTAATTCCTAACTATATATGGTCTATAACCTATGGTTTTTTCAATGAATATATATATATATATATATATATATATATACACATACATATACATATATGTATATACATATATATCTGTATATATATTTATTTGTGTATATATTACCTACTGGCGGTCGCCAGTAGGTATATATAGTTAGGATTTTTTCTCTATGGGATTTTTGGAAATTCTATGTCAAATAACTTTGGCGTTTGTGGACGGAATTGGCTGAAATTTTCAGGAAAATGGCACATTTTGTTTCTGAGCAGCCCCTGAAAATTGGGGGGGGTTCGTCCAGGGGGGGTCGAGAAAAAAGGGGGGTCCCAAAACGTGTTTTTAACATTGAGTTTTCCATAGGGCGGTTGGCCTCACTTTTAGCCCGAACGGCTGAATGGATTTGCACGAAACTTGGCAAAATTGTAGGGACTGGTAGCCCGATGTGCCTTTTGTAGGTCTCAATATATGTGCTACAGTGGATTTTGAGAAATTAACGTTTAAAAAAAGATATATATCTGTAACACGGACCGGGCAGCGCTCCAGTACGCGTACTTTTCGCGCAACGGAGCTTTGTGAAGCGAAGCTGATTGGTTCTCCGGCGTCTGTAAACATTCCAAACAGTCCGTAGCGGCCGCCATCTTGTCTCTCGGTAGGATCGAGAGACAAGAGGAGGCCAAAGCGAAGGGGCAAATGACCATAAGGGGGCATAGTAGATCCTCGCTGACCCCCTAGGTTTGATGTGGAGGTTTTAAAAGGGCCCCGCGGGGCAAAAAATAATAATAATAATAATAATCGAACGGCTGAATGGATTTGCACGAAACTTGGTAAAATATTAGGGACTGGTAGCCCGATGTGCCTTTGCTAGGTCTCAATATATGTGCTCCAGTGGATTTTGAGAAATTAACGTTCAAAAAAAGATATATATCTGTAACAGCGCTCCGCTTCGCGTAACGGAGGTTTGCGAAGCTGATTGGTCATTCTGTCACTGGGCTATAGTTGGGCTACATCTGGCTGATATTTGGGCTACATTTGTTTTTTTTGTCTCTGGCGGCCATCTTTGGGCTACATTGGGCTACATTGGGCTACATTGGGCTTCATTGGGCTTCATTGGGCTACATTGGGCTACATTTGGGCTCCAACATATATATAGGCCAATGTAGCCCAATATATATTTTTCAAAGTTAATTTTCGTAAAAACCACTGGAGCATATATCTTGAGACATAGCAAAGGCACATCGGGCTACCAGTCCCTACAATTTTGCCAAGTTTCGTGGAAATCCATTCAGCCGTTCGAGCTAAAAGTGAGTCCAACCGCCCTATGGAAATGAAGGAAATGAATGGGTAATTTGTAATTAGCAAATAGCTCATCGCAAACTAGGAATGGTAAAGAATCGCTATTTATTCCTTAAAGTTCGCTATTTAGGAAATGCAAAAAACTTTGATGATACATATGGCGGTTCATCTCTAACAAGATAAGAAGCATAGGGATAGATTTATGATGACTGGCGCATCACCAGGGATGTGTTAGTCATTCTGTGCCGCTGTTCCGTCACCTATGGTGTGCTGCATTTACAATGCGGCGCATCATGGGGCAAAAACAGCACAGATGCGTGATGTATCTGTGCTGTAAAGGTGGCGCATTGCTGGAGTTGTATCGCAAGTGTGATGAAGCTCCAGCAAGGGTCGGGGGTGCCCCTGTCGCAGGGTTTCTGTTCTCACACAGAACTGTGGACAGAGGATTGGAACCTCGGCGAATTAGGGTGCCCCAAAACTCACCTTAGTAATCAAAAACCCCTTAGCAAGCTAGGTACAGTGTCACATTGGATATAACAAACTCTCAATGTTTAGACAATCCAGAATATGAACTTATAGTACCTCAGGATACGTGGAACTCATGAACAGTCGGTCGTTATATATTTCTTAGAAACCAGAACATGGAGTTAAGAAGAACACATGTGTATTTGAAATGTTTATTTACTAATGCCGTCTTCTCAGGCGTAGTATCTTAGATAATACAAGTACACATATTATCAGTAGCAAAATTACCAGCATAGTTACTAGTACATAAAAAGCGAATGGTGACAGTATGTTAACATGCTGTAAATGAATAAGAGTTAGCAACACTTATAAGCAGCCACGGGCCGTGGAGGGAGTTACGGTGGGGCAGGGAGGCGGGGAGGGGGAGGGGCAGGGTGGAGAGGGCTCCACCCTGCCCCTCCCCCTCCCCGCCTCCCTGCCCCACCGTAACTCCCTCCACGGCCCGCGGCTGCTTATATCTCACCCTCCCTAATACACATATTATATTATTTGCTAAGAAGGTCTCTTTGTGTTGGTTTAGGGCGGCCCATACTTTAGTGTCTTAGATTTGAAGGAATCACATCAGCATACACCAGCTCTCTCTTCATGTGAACCGCATCAACTGTTGTGTATGTGTGTTCGGCAAAGCAATATAAAACCCGCCTCATGCCCAGAATTGGCAGAAGCTGCACTTATGTTATGAGTATGAAGTCGTGGAGATCAGACCTCATAACAATTCTGTATCGTGTTGTTCTTGAAACTTCAGCACTCGCTGTACAGATATAGTTTAACAAGCAAAGCAGATAGTAGAGCAATAACATATTATTCTCATGTAAACCACGATGAACTACTAGGTTGAAAGCTAAAGCAACAACTAAGTGTCGTGTGCAGAAGTTGCAAAAAAGGAAAAATGGCGTTTAAACCGGTAATGAGCCCATGCTAACTTAACACGGTGTAAAGATATCCAGGACCTAGATGACACCTCCCCATGATCCGGAAACGAACTGAATAAGATAATAGAAGTGCCATCTCATGAGAGCAGATTGCAACTTTATATGTGGACGGTCCGCAAGGTAAAACATTAAAAACTAGGAAAATGTAATGCTAAAGAAAAATAAAACAGCCAAGTACTTTATCGAGTCTTAAGCCAATAGGCAAGCTAAATAATAAAAACTTGACAAATAAGTCAATGAATTGTCAATGAAATGCTAGTACTCAGCATATCAAACATGAAAAAGGTCTATGACATAACTGTGTATGCAAAATAAGCTGCAACAGCCTCCAATAGGAAGTCACCGTCTTCATCCGAAAAGAGTTCAGCCATCCAATTTAAAAGCGGAAAAGAACATACGTGCTCTCCCAGCACCGCATCCTCTAGCACCATCAGAGGACAGCTCGGTGGGTTTTCAAGAAAGCTCTGTTCCAAGAAAGACTGTGTTGCCGCCAGTAAATTCCAGGGACCAATTAGTCCATGCATCAATGCCACAGCCATAATCCTTTCGCCAGGACAAACCAACTCGTGAGTAATGATAGGAGTCATCAGCTGATTAAAGTCGACGTCAGGAGAAACCGGTCCGCAGAGACACAAATCAATGGCCCAATCGAAATCACAGGTCAGGCAGTGAAATACAGGCTGGACACAGGTGAAGTAGGAGAATCGAAAAGATAATCCATATGCCGTGCTTAATATCGCCAACGGCATTGTGCCATAATATTCTAGCATGCGATTGCGGAACAGTGTCAGCAGCTGCAGGGCGGGAGCTTGCACAGGAGGGACATCCATATTTAAAAATGTAAAAAAGCACAAGAGCGTCCGCTGGTAATGCAAGTAAAAATGGGAATCCACGAAGCACAGTGGAAAAAAATAGAATGAAAGAAAGCAGGGATGACTCCAAAGATTTTCTCAAATGAAGTCACGAGACCACTGGTAACAACTTTAAAAAAGTGCGCCAGGCTCTTTGTGGAGGACGCGTTAAAGATAGTCCGAACCATCCTGCTGAAATGGAAAGGCGAATCTGTATTGAAAAGGGTCTGCACCTCTGTACGGGTGTTCGCTATGTGAAGCACGAAAGTTTCACGGGCCGAACTCAAGGCCACCTCTCTCTGAGACAAAAGAGCTCTTATTCTTGCCATGCCGTTGAAATCTGCTCCCAAGGTTGGTATTTGTGGCCAGATTGAAAATTCCCTATGTTCATGTGTGGGAGGAAATAGAACATTTCTGCAGCAAATAACCCGTTCACTTACTGTTACGATAAAAGGAATACTTTTAATTAACCCAGAACAATCTTCATTATTGAGCATCAAATAACTACCATTTTCCAACAACTTGAACGTGGGGATGATAGCAGGAACTGGCGTGCCTTGCAACACGCAAGCCATATTTGGTCGGTGTTTGTTGCATGAACCGTGTAACTGTATGTGCCTACACATTAGTGAATGATCTGGCGTCTCAGTGCATTCCTCTCCATTCAGATAAACTTCTTGATCATCTTTGAAACATCTGTATGTGTATGGAAGCGACCAGACCTCATGAAGAAAAGCACTACCTAAAGGTTCATAACGACCTATTGGTATATATTTCATACAATTTGAAAACTTATATAAAGCAAAAGGCAGCGTTATTAAACCGTGGATAAGGCACGTTGCCAAAAAACCCGCAATCCTCTGCTGATGATGTCACTGAGCATGTCATGAATGATGTAATATGTGACATCATCAGCAGTGGATTACGGGTAATAGTATCTCTAGTTTACTCCCCTATAGCTGTCTTTCTTTTAACATAAGTGTCTGTTTCCTTCCCTTATACTTACTGTTCTTTTTTTAAAAAAAAAATTTGGGTTCACTTCCGGTTCGCGTACCGGCGAGCGAACTGGGAAGCGAACTACGAGAAATAGAGGTTGGCACAGTTCCAAATATTGTACCAATTTTTTAATAACGGGGAGGTAGTTCTGAAAAGAACTTTTTTTTTATTGTTTTTGTTGTTTTATATTTTTTTAATTATTTTTCTGAATTTTTTTTTACTTTTTTTGAATTTTTCTGAACAGTTTTATATTTTTGGGGGTTTTTCTTGCAGGGGGCAATGAAAACGATTCATTGTAAAGGGCTCAACAGGAGCAACAAAACAAAAAAAAAGTATTTATTATTTGGGGCGTTTCGTACAAACTTGCATATGATAGTCAATAGCTCTGTTGATCAGAGTGATGCTTCTTTCTCCGTAGCAAATGAATCCATTGCAATATACGCAGACGTGTTTTACTTCATGAAATCTCGTTTGAATATTTGGCACCATCTCCCTGCCCTCTGGTCCCGTTACTTCCGGTACAACAGATCTTCTGGCCATAATAGGGAGATTATCTAGGTCGTTACGAAACTGTGCAGCACTGTAGTTGTTAGGATGCCACCTAGTCATATGGCGATGCATTGTGTAGTTTCCGAAACTGTATTTTTTGTCGGTAGCTCTGGACAGTCTATCTTGACATATAAGGCAAGTTACGTATCTTGCATTTACTTTTTTCTGACCTTTGGGAATTTTAAAAAATTGCCAAATGAAGTTTTCTTTCCGGTGAGACGTCCTGGGCTCCTCAGGCAAAAAGTGCCTCTCTTCGTGCTCGTCGTCCTGTTCCTCTTCTTCCTCTTCTTGCTGAATTATAACTTGAGCAGGTGGTCTACTCTTCCTTGGATGTGGTGGAGGTGGTGGGGAAGCACCAGCTGAAGCTACTAAAGAAGCCATTGCTCACTGGTAACAAAGGGTCTTTCTCTCACAATGATGAAAGTCAGAGTGAGGAAAGAAGGAGGGATTTTCATCATTTGGGAAAAACAATAGTTCTCAACCAATGAAAAGTGTTCATTTTAGATTATATGACCTAGTCTTACATCATTAGGAAACCAAAAGTGAAATGAACCAATGAAAAGTGTTATTACCAAGTCACATGACCTGCTGTGTTTACGTTAAGCGCTTTGCAGGGCCTCCCGGTTTGCTTCCAGAAACCTGTGCTTTGCGACTCGGTAAGCGTACCAGTTCGCTAATGTAGCACGTCATATGACGTATCACGCGACAACGCGAAACGTCATGCGGACGTGAGGCGTCACGATGTTGTTTTCTAACGCGGCAGTTGCGGTAAAGAAACGTTTACCGGCTCGCGGTCTATTTCGCGGCATCAAGGTCAGCTAACGGGAAGCTTCCCGATTCGCGAAGCGGGAACGAAGAAAAAAAAATATTTAAAAAAAAAATTATTAATAAACATATAAAATATATTTTTGGATTTAAAGAAGAATACATTTTACAGCTACAGATATTAGCTGTTAAAAAACCAATGAAATTCACTGAAAAAACCATAGGTTATAGACCATATATAGTTAGGAATTAGCATTTACAAAACCTTGAAAATTCACTGAAAAAACCATAGGTTATAGACCATATATAGTTAGGAATTAGCATTTAGAAAACCTTATTTTACTCACACAAAACCATTGAAATTCCATATATAGTTAGTTGCACTAACTATATATCGTGCACCCGCAATCCACTGCTGATGATGTCACATATTACATCATTCATGACATGGTCAGTGACATCACTGATGACATCACTGATGACATCTCAAATGACATAACTGATGACATCACTGATGACATCTCAAATGACATCACTGATGACATCATGACACACCAATACCAGTTACTACATACACACTCACTGATTCCTACGTCTACACACACATTCACTCATTCACCCATACAATCACTCATACATACAGTCACTCATTATTACAACACTATCATATGCACTCATACACCTATGCAGACAGTCACACACTGCCATTCATCCATGGAGTTACTCACACACCAAGTCAGTCCTGTAAAGAATCAATCACACTTCCATTTCTTCATCTATACAGTTAAACACAGAACACCATACTTCAGTGACATCACTGATGACATCACTAATGACATCTGAAATGACATCACTGATGACATCTCAAATGACATCACTGATGACATCATGACACACCAATACCAGTTACTACATACGCACTCACTGATTCGTACGTCTACACACACATTCACTCATTCACCCATACAATTACTCATACATACAGTCAGTTATTATTAGAACACTATCATATGCACTCATACACCTAGTCAGTCCTGTGAAGAATCAATCACACTTCGATTTCCTCATCTATAGTTAAACACAGAACACCATACTTTTCACACATATACTAACACATACTTACTCTCTTATACAATCACTGATACAAGTACACATTGATATGCACAGCGTCACACACCTCCCAGCCAGCCACACACACACTCAGTCTTCCATCCATCCAGTCATTCTTCAATATGTAAAACGTATTTAAACTTTACAAAAACACACAGACACTAGATGATGTCATCAGTGATGTCATCAGTGATGTCACTGACCATGTCATGAATGATGTAATATGTGATATCATCAGCAGTGGATTGCGGGTGCGCGATATATAGTTAGTGCAACTAACTATATATGGAATTTCAATGGTTTTGTGTGAGTAAAATAAGGTTTTCTAAATGCTAATTCCTAACTATATATGGTCTATAACCTATGGTTTTTTCAGTGAATATCTATATACATTACACAGCGGTGATCGCTAGGTAGTTAGGGCAGAGTTTCCATAGGATGAGGGTGTCATTTTTTGCTCATATATTTCATCATTTGATGAATCCTTATGAACCCTCCAATGAAGCAAATGTCTTCCACATCAGCCCCTATGCTGGGAAGTTTATGGGTAAAAGAGGGGAGGGTCTCCTAAAATACGATTTCCCCATGAAGTTTCCTTGAAGAATTTTAGACAGTGATACTGAAAAAAATATCTGAAAAGAATTACACCAAATGGCAGAAAACTATAGACCATATGTACATATTTAAGGAATAGCGATTACCTAATTGTAAATTTTTTATTTTTTTTGTGAATTGCAATGAGCAAATCACTATTCCTAAAGTGTGAAACTCATTGAGTTTCATTTAGTGATTACTACAGGGTTGCAAATCGACCTGCCCCATGAATATTGATAAGGTAAGTTGCAGTTTGTTACCCATTACGAATTGCAGCCACCACAGGGATGGTGGGCTGCAATCTTTTCATTTTTTTAATGAAGCACGTTTTCCATAAAAGAAAAAAGGATACGTTTAAAAAAGATAGTATGAAACGTCTAAGTTTAATTTTTTAATAGTAAGCAGTGATCTCCTACACCACTGCCTGCTATTAAAAAATATTTGTTTTGGCATTCACAAAAAGGGAGGGGTCCTGTGGAGATTCCTTCCCATTTGTAAATGGTTACCATCACCCTTGAGGTGTTGGTAAAAAATGAATGTTCTACAAATTTAAATCAGTCGCAAAGCATTCATACATAGCACTGAAATTCAGTGTTTGGAAGGGACACCCTAAACACGGCCCTTCCAAATTCCAAATCACTGCACACAAATTGAAACACAGCAACATTACCAAATCGCAATTTGTGTTTTCTAGATATGAAAAGGCATGTTTGCATCAGAAAATGTGAGTAGGGCTGTTTCCAACTGCAAATTTGCACAAATGGCCATACATTTTTACTCAGAAAAAATACCTTTGTAATTTGGTGCCAATGTGTTGAGCCATTTTTGAGAAATTAAAGTTAAAATATATGAATATATGACCTACTAGTGGTCGCCAGTAGTTAGGTATAGTTAGTTATAGTTAGGACGTAGTTTTCATAAGAAAAGCATTTTTTGACTTGGCTATAACTTTGGCGTCGTTTGACCAATCTGCAGCAAAATTTGCCAAAAAAGTGTCATGGTGGGTACTATTATTATGGAAAGTTTGGGGGTGATCTGTGTAATGGGGACCGACAATTTCGGATGCAAAATAAGTTTGGCTTTGTAATGTTAATTCCCGTACAAACTTTTAGCCACAGCTACAGCCTGAACCGCCGAAAGGACAAACACCAAATTTGGCAGGGAGGTAGATGCCAGTTGAAAGAAGTGCATTTTGCATATTTGGTGTAAATCCGTTCAGTAGCTGTTGAGAATTGTAAGTTTAAAATTATAGATATCTCTAGATGAGGATATTTCGCTGTGGTTTCGCGATGAATCTAGGATGCATGCGCTAACAGGAATGCTCCGATTGGCTGGACGCAACCTGAATAGAGAGTTGTGGCCACCATTTTAGCTATTGGGAATGGTTCTTGGGGCTGAAAATCTGTGTGAAAGCCTATATAAGGGGTCTGGGTGCGATACTCTGACCCCACGGTTGAGAAATGGAGGTGTCAGTGACACAAACTTATGTGCCCATAAAGGATTTTTTTATCAAGTGTGATATTCAGGACGACGACGTGACCATCAGCACACCTCGTGTATCATCGCAGGGACATTGTGACTATCTATGCTGTAGCAAATATTGGTGAAAATATGAAAAAAAATCAATGGATCATTAACATATTGTTATAGAGCTATTGAGATATTGATAAATGTTTTTATAGAGTTATTTATATAGTGAGTTATGTACTGCTATGGTTAGAATTATTCTATAGTTATAATTAAGGGTGGGCGGCCAGCTACGCTCCATGCACGGAGTACACGGAGTGCCGTCTCCTACGCATTTTGCGTAGCGGGCGTAGCCAGGCGGCACTACGCGCGCTCCGCAGACGGTGCGTAGCCGGCCGCCACCCGCCTCCCTCCCGCCCTCCCTAAATACATCAATAAAAGTATGAAAAGCTATTAAAAACACTTACCTTGTCTGCCGCGTCCCCGGGGCTCCCTCTCGCCGTCCCGCGATTCTCGCCGCCATTTCGGGTCCTAATGCGCATGCGTGGGCGGCCGCGCATGCGCATTTCTCATGAGGAATGCGCATGCGCGGCCGCCCGCGCATGCGCATTAGTATCCGGGTCGGTGGCGGCGCGAATCGCGGGACGGCGAGAGGGAGCCCCGGGGACGCGGCAGACAAGGTAAGTGTTTTTAATAGCTTTTTATACTTTTATTGATGTATTTAGGGAGGGCGGGAGGGAGGCGGGCGGCGCGGAGTGGGGCTACGCGGAGTGCGCGGGTGGGCGTAGTTGTGTGCCCACTTCGTGTAGCTCCGCGGAGCCCCACTCCGCACACTACGCCCAGGGTTAGTTATAATTTCTTTATGTGGTGGTGGTGGGTATTGAATTCCTGCTTTTGATTCTGCTTTCATGATGTGTCTGGGGATAGCGATTACCAATGTCATCACGATCTACTGCCTCACTGTGAAAACGGAAACTTCGTTTTAGAGATGATTGTTCTAGAAATACACTAGAAAAACATGAGTTTGAAGGGTACAGCAATAAACCCCTATTGTGTAAAATGCTGTAATATGTGTGCAAATATTTGTTTTCACTTTATGGAAAAGGCATTAACGTCGCGGTTAACAATGCCATCCCTACATCCCGGATAACCGCGAAAATGGCAAAGAGGTCTGAAAGATGGTTTTTGAGAAACCTAGTTCAAAAATATGAGTTTAAATATGCTTTGAAAGAAGTATGTATATATGTGTATATGTGTAGGGCAATGTCAGAATCGATTTTTTTACATAATATTTTTAGATGTGTTGGTGGCCATCGAATGTCTGTACTTGTTTTCTATTTTCGCGACATGTCTGAGGGGATCGTGATGTCATTGTAAAGATTGCCAAAAGTTTAAGAAAAATTCACTTTAGATAAAAACTTTGGGGGGACATTGCCAAAAGTGGAACGGCTGCCATCGGACCGGGGGAAACTTACCTGCTCGTTGCCTCGCCGCCTCTGGGGTGCTCACGCTGCAGCTCTCTCCCGCCGCAGTGGTCCAGTGAGGCCAGTGGACGCCGTGGGGAGACTACAGCTCCCAGAGTGCTCGGCAAGCACTCCCGCCCACTTCCGCCTGCCAGCGCGCCCGGAGGCGCTTCAAAGGGCGAAGGCTCCATCTGAGGAGCGGGGGACATTGCCAAAAGCGGAACGGCTGCCATCGGACCGGGGGAAACTTACCTGCTCATTGCCTCGCCGCCTCTGGGGTGCTCACGCTGCAGCTCTCTCCCGCCGCAGTGGTCCAGTGAGGCCAGTGGACGCCGCGGGGAGACTACAGCTCCCAGAGTGCTCGGCAAGCACTCCCGCCCACTTCCGCCTGCCAGCGCGCCCGGAGGCGCTTCAAAGGGCGAAGGCTCCATCTGAGGAGCGGGGGACATTGCCAAAAGCGGAACGGCTGCCATCGGACCGGGGGAAACTTACCTGCTCGTTGCCTCGCCGCCTCTGGGGTGCTCACGCTGCAGCTCTCTCCCGCCGCAGTGGTCCAGTGAGGCCAGTGGACGCCGCGGGGAGACTACAGCTCCCAGAGTGCTCGGCAAGCCCTCCCGCCCACTTCCGCCTGCCAGCGCGCCCGGAGGCGCTTCAAAGGGCGAAGGCTCCATCTGAGGAGCGGGGGACATTGCCAAAAGCGGAACGGCTGCCATCGGACCGGGGGAAACTTACCTGCTCGTTGCCTCGCCACCTCTGGGGTGCTCACGCTGCAGCTCTCTCCCGCCGCAGTGGTCCAGTGAGGCCAGTGGACGCCGCGGGGAGACTACAGCTCCCAGAGTGCTCGGCAAGCACTCCCGCCCACTTCCGCCTGCCAGCGCGCCCGGAGGCGCTTCAAAGGGCGAAGGCTCCGTCCGCGTCGCGGGACGCGCGCGGGCGTGCGCCGGGCTAAGCCCGGGCAAAGGGCGGGCCCTCTTTGGCCCTCAGTGGCCGGAAGAGGATGGGATGGGCCACGGACCTTGGCTCTAACGAAGGACCCAGAACAATTACTCTGGGAGACTCTGATTTGTTTTTACTATATGGTGCTTTCTAATTCATTTATTTATACAAGGAAATTGTGTATTACACTGAGGTAACATAGTTTTTGCATTAGCTGCTAACATGCCGACAAAAACCACGGATCCATCAGCAGCAGGTCTACGCACTATGGATAACTTTCTGGTAAAAAAAGTTACACTAATAAACAACGAACGTAGGGCTTCATTGGGCAGTAAAAGTTTGCCACCTGTCATGGATATTTTGCCTAATGAAGCTGCTGAAGGTCAAGAAGGCGCTCTAGAACATGCTACGAATAATACAGAGGGACCCAGCATAGTGATACAGGCACAGGTACACTCTGAGAAGCCTGTGGACCTGCTTAACACTTCAGAGGAAGACTCAGTAGTGGAAGAGGCATTAGAGGTCTCTTCTTCACAAAGACCAGTGAGGAAGTGCAGAAAGAATCAGGGGAGGCGTGGGGGGAAATTAACAAAAACTAAATCCCATATTACTCCACCTAATACATCTAAAGCCACTAACACTAACAGCGCAAGTAACCAGGGCCAAGAAGAACCTAACCAAGAGGGCAATAACAACGAGGGAAGTATGATCTTGTCTGACTCCAACTTAGAAGCATTAATTAATACAATAGTCGGAAAGTTAGAGGCCAAAATTTCCAATCTAATCTGCCCAATAATGTCCAGATTGGATAAAGTTGCTTCTGAGGTGGAAAGACTAGGCAGTTTGGTGTCGGTTCATTTAACCCCCCCCCCCCCCAGTCATTACTGCCCCAAAAGTTGTTCCTGTCAGGGACGGGAAGGAGAATACACCCAGGGGACAGAGTGTGCTGCAGCAGCAGGCGAATCCACATTGTTTGGCTGGTCCCAGGGCAGCACCATCGTCAGCTCTGATAAATCAGCCATTACAACAGGCCCCTGCAACCCTAGGTACTCGTGCAGTAGCACTACAGAGGCCTAGACTTAGGAATGTAAATCTCCCCCCTGATTGTGTGCCTTACGTGGTGGTGTTAACCAATGTTCCACGTTATGAGGAAGTACCAGCCCAACCACATGGAGAAGCTCACGACTCCCTAAAAAACAAAACGGTGGCGTAGCTAAACAAGAACTGTGGTTACCCAACCCACTATTATGACCAAATTATATCTACAGAAAGGGTCAATTGGGTGGGCCCCTCGAGGAAAGCTACTACGGGGGATTGCGTGGTTGTTAACTTCCAGCACCCCCAACATGTCGCAACAGTCTTACTGCGCGCATCCTCATTGGTCTATAATGCAAATAGTGTCTGTGTGCGCCCCCTGGGATACTTCTATGCGCCTGACCAGAATTCCACCAAACTCCTGCCTCCAAAGCATCGTGGGTATAGATTTACTTCACATGCTCAGACCCCAAGGCCGGTAGCACCATACACGTATAACAACAATAGCAATGGGCTGATACCAGCAGTTACTCCTAATGACTGGCAGACACCAGTAGCAAATCCCAATGCTGACATCCAGAGCACGAGAGGGTACAATGTTCCTATACATAATCGTTTTGAAATGTTCTCAGGGTTGGATGCCTGTGACTGATGTGATGTATTCCTATAGGTTCTGAATCGATCCCCCTATTTCTGACCCTATTCTGGTTAAACAAACCAACAAGTTAACTAACAGTCAGCCCATGAGGCAGAAAACCCCCATGATGCAGATACCGTTATCTGACGCAGTCACACTACGGCACAGGAACGTGTTATCTGATTAGGTCATAACGCTTGCGATCTAATTAGACAAGCGATATTCCTCCAGCCCCTGATAAGGCATACGGAGTTCTCATAACAAATCAAACCTATGACAACCTGGGCAAAACCCTGCGGCCATTGTTTTGATTTCACCGAGAACTTCAGCAAAAGAATGTGCTAACGAGCAAGTCGTATGACATCCTTATTGACGTATCTATGTCCATCCTTACGTCAATCTCGGCACCTTAAAGGTATAAATATTACCGATATTGCCCTATGCAAACACACGCGGTGGTGACGAGACGGAGCAGCCATACTTGCCGAAGCCCAGAGCAGAGCAGACCCCGCTGGCACAGCCCCGCCTTCCTGACGCGCTGAGAACGAGATGCGCTGATTTCTCCTGCCGAGAGATCCAGCACCGGCGCTTCCGGGTAGCCCTCGCAGGCAGCCTGGAATATCGAGACCAGAGAGAGAGATACCATCCCTCATTCAACCTAGATTCCAGGTACAGAACTGAATAACCCCTCACAGAGAATTCTTTAGTTATTTACTTGGCAAAAACAAACTTAACCTAAACTGTAACTTTCTATTCCCGCCCACGTATTAGGCTTAGGTCAGGTACACGGGGTAGGCGTATTTAGAAACACCAGTTGAGTACGTTTAGTCAAATGTATATGTGTATGTAATATATTTTATTCATTTTAAAACATCTTATGGCTTAGAAACCATAGCAATGTTTTTACAGTATTATTTTATACTATTGCTTTTAATGTATGCACTTTACTTAGCTATAAGTATTGCAATAATATCGATCCATTTCTCTTGTATGAGAAAAGAGACTGATCAATAAATAACACCTTTTTATTGAACACGCCCGTCTCTTCCTTTTCTCTACAATCTGATGAGACTAAGAATGCACGTACTGACTGAGTAAAATAAATTGCCTTTTGTTCACACGACTCTCGAGATATACTCTTGATTAGGGGAGAGCAAAGTTGTCATGTTCTATGGTTGTCAGAAACTAAATCCCTTCTTGTCTAATCAGGGAAGTTAAGTCCTTCCTGAACATTCGAGAAAGTTTCTAGTGAACTCTGAGCTAGCTGGCAAAACCCAAAACTTTAAGTCTAGTATCGACAGTAGTAGACCTAGTTAACGTCTGGCCTAGGCCTTTACTGCTGTAGGTATTATTCCAATGCGCAGAGCCTATTGGGATGATAGGAACTACACTACATGGCGCCCAACGCGTTTGGAAAGGGCGATAAAACTAACGTAAGACATTTAGAGTAACTCAGTCGTGCTTTCTCACTCAGACCCCTTTTCCCATAATACTCCAAAGACGTCTGGAGTGGGTGAAAGGTTATATCCGCCAGACCTCGCAGGAGGGAACTCCTATGTATGGTTCTTGGTATAAGTCAACGTTGAAGGATACACTGTTCCAAAATATTGTGCATCTAATCTTTGTTTCCATAAGAAACCTGATCTGCAAACAAACAAAAAAATAACCATCCTGTCAGTAAAATGGGAGACAGTGATGAAGAAAGAGAGGCAGTTAGATTAGCAACTGAACTCGCAGCAGCTGATGCTACCATGCAAGACGCAGACCCGGATATAATACTCATTCCGGTCATCAAAAGGAAATCTATAACCATAAAACTTATAGAAAATGGACTGACAACTAGAGGTGGTACAGTCATATTCGTAATTGAGGCACACGAATATCGGCAGACAGAGGTATACTATTCATGGATAAATTTTCCAGCAGCAAATCCTGTAACAAAGTACTTCCACTATTACAAAATAGAGGAACCTCCTGAAAATGACACTCCTTTCGAGGAGGTGGAAGTACCACTCAAATTTCAAGAGCATTTGCTCTTATTTGATGGCGCCCTAAAACATAATAATCACATCACCAGGCTCGGTCCTTTAGGTAGACCAGGAGCAACGTGGCCGGTCCTAGCCGGATACACACCACATCCAGACATCGACGGGATGTCTGCAGCTAACTTGCTAACACAGCTAAAACAATTAATAAAAATACATAGACAATTAGTCCAGTATGTGATGCGGACTTCAACAATTCAGCCAGCGATTAAACTCCCACAGCTGACCCCTCACCAGGGGAACACAAATAAAATTACACCACAGAACATCCAGTCCTGCCTAGGTAAAGTACCGACTAAACGGGAACAAATACCATTCTGGCTAGCGCAGAAAATAACCCAAATAGAGGCGGTGTTTCCAGACACTACCCCGCTAGAAAAGCACAGGATTCTGACTATCTGTCTTCCAATGGGAATCGCACCACACATTGAGGACTGTGACACTTGGGGTACAGTCTTTGCTTCCATCTACACAAAAACGCACGGTGTTCCATCCATTTCGGTAATACCAGATGTGCTAAAACAAATTCAAGATGAATATGGTCCAGAACCCGCTTTAACTCTTGGTATGAAATTACTGAAAGACTTCAAGCAGGTCTCGGCTATATTATTAGCCAACATAAAAGGTGAAGCAGCAAACGTGGCGATCCGCCAGAGGTTAAAAGAGACAGATATAGCAGACCAACCAGCTGAAATTGCCAGAATAATAGAAAAATCCTATGAGGAACTAGGTAGAGATAGTTTAGGTGGAATACCAGTAAAACCGCAACTAATTGAAAGTCCTGAAAAAATATTTTTTAATAATAATTCTACATCACCAAAAAAGAACTGGGATGGAAACAAACAATCCAATCCTAAAGAAAAGAAATTCCAGTCCAGAGGAAGGTCTCCTAGGCGAAGAGAAAAATCTCCGAACCAAAGACACAGGTCACCTCAGAGTGACGCCTCTGGGAAAAGATATAACCTTAGGAATAGGGATAATATAAAAAAGCCTGATAGATATCAAGACATTGATACACGTCCCTCTCAATCTTTTCAGACTTCCTCGCAGAAATCGGAAAGAAGAGGACGATCAGAACAAAGAGAAGAGCACGCCAAGTCCAAAGACAAGGAACCTGCTCAGCTAAAAAAGAAATTACAATTTCCAAAAAAGAAGGTAGCCAGCAGTAAAATAGTTAACAATGCCGAGAATACTGAGGACACAACTGAAAAACGGAGAATGGGCTCAGACAATGCTAGACAGCGCAGCAGAAGTGAGCATAGCTCGCAAAGTCCTTATGAATCATCTGGAGACAGTGGACACGAATGAATATCTTCAAGTGGAAACTGCGGACACCAGAGTTAGCAAACCTCACAAAATATACGAAATAACATTGCGTATAGAGGGGGATAAGACTAGAAAAATAAGGGGACTATTTTGGGATAATCTCTCCAAGGGCTATGATATCCTTCTAGCTGAAAAAGATTGGCCACCAGAGTTTGTCAGGGAGTGCCCTCATGGCGAAGAAATAATTATGCCTGCCTTCTCAAATCAAATTCCTATTCATAAAAAATACACACTTGCTAGAAAGTGGGCAGTGGCTCTAGCTCCTGCTTTATATAAAAATCACGTGGGATGGGATGAGGACTCCCCTCCTCACAAAATCCAGTTAAAATCACAACCAACTGCACAAAGGCAGTACCCAATTAAGCAAGAAGCTAAAAAACAGGTAAATGAAATACTAGATCAGCTAGAATACCAGGGGGTGATTGAAACTTGCACCTCACAAATGAACAACCGTTTGTTTCCGGTCTCCAAACCAGACATTTCAGACCGTCTAGTTTTGGATTACCGACACCTTAACACATGTTGCAAAACCTTTGCAGTGCAAAACTCACATAGTGCTGCACTAATGAATAACATAGTGCGCAAAAAATACAAAACAACATTAGACATCTCTAATGGATTCTTTTGTCAAAACATAGCACCAGAGAGCAGATATTTAACTGCATTCTCAATAAATGGCACTCAAAAACAATTCTGTCGGTTAGCCCAGGGGTACAAGAACAGCCCGGGAGTATTCTCAGCGAGAGTAACAGAATTACTACAAATATATGATGATGAAGCATTATCTTATGTCGATGACATATACTTAACAGATGATGACTTGGAGACTCACTTGAAAAGAGTGAACACCATAATACTTGGGTTCGCGGCAGAGGGTTACAAATTCAACTTTAAAAAATCCAGAATTGCCCATCTGACAGTCCTGTTCTTAGGATATGAATTATCAAATATAGCCTGGCTGACAATTTTCTAGAAAAATGTGCCGTACTCCAGAACTAGAAGAATTAAAAAATCTAGAATATGAGAAAACATTCCCTCTGCCAATCGACATTCTGCCTTTACGACATTACGCCTGTGTAATTTATACAGACGGACATGCTCAACCCCCCATTTGGGGAGAACAGGCATACAACCCCACATGTGGGATTACAAAAGAAGTGTGGCGCGGAGGTAAACTAAAACCTCTATTAACAACAACACACTCAGTAGAAACTAATTCAGAACAACAAACTGAAATACTAGCATTGAAAATGGCGCTAGATAATGCGGATCGCGAATTCCCGACACTTATAGTGTCAGATTCCTATTACTGCGTCAAATCATATAACAAGGATTTGCAGACATGGATTCAAAACGGTTACAAAGATGACACAGATGCACCAATAAAGCAGAAACTGCTCTGGGAACAAATAGCTCTTTTACAAAAAGAGCTACCAAAGACTCACGTGACACACTCACTGAGTCATCAGCGTGATGGCGTTCACGTTGCAGGGAATTCATTGGCTGAGACAGCCACAGCGGCAGCCACTAAATCGACTCCCGTAGTTCGAAAAAAGCGTACATTAAAATACATTGACGGTGAAACAGTACTGGCAGTGAAAACGTCATCAAAAGGCGACTGCTCAGCGTTACCGATCAACTATCCACTCAATTATACATACATAATCGATGCAAACTCCGTCCCTTTTGCTCGAATCCCTGGAGTGGGGGATAGGGTGATTCCAAACATGGACAGGAGAAACTTGTTAATCGCAGACGCACATATGGGCGAGGGTCTCAGACACCTAACACTAAAAAATTCTCTGGAAGAATTACAATCACGGTACTGGTGGCCAGGCATGAGCCTGCGTCACACCATGTTTGTAAGAAACTGCCCAAACTGCAACAGAGATCGCAGTGGGGAGAGAAACAGTTTAATACCTCGTCGGTTTACTCCAGAAAACATCAAGAGTAAAAAAGAAGGCTTGCGATTAACATATACAGGCTAGTTTACACTTATAATGTAGATCACCAGCACTCGGCTGACGTCTGGACTGTTATACAAAGATTTGCGAGTCTAAATGGCATATACGCTAAGAGCATGCTACGTTTGACCATTGTTTTCACTCTAGCCCTCCAGCCTGATGGGAAACATGGCCAAATGAGCATAGCACAGCGGGAATCTTCTCACTTCCTTCCTGAGGGATACGGGATGGTGTAAAGAAAAAACCAAGGCATAAAGCAATCTATAACGGAAAGGATATTAGGTTCGGGAGCTGGGTGGGTCAAACATCTAATAAGTGTCCAACGTAGTCTAAATAACTTGCCAAGAAATTCTCTGAAGGGATTCAGTGCGTACGAATTATTATTTGGAACTAGGATGTTGATCTCTGACATTGATAGTCAGACTTCAGTGGTGAAAGAAAAAAGCTTTGATATCAAAGACCGTTTGGCTATTTTGCAGGACTTAAACAAAACAAGAAAAGACCTGAGCAACATAAAATTGAAACAACAGCCAACAACCACTGAAGAACCACCACCTGTCCCAGCAAGACCTGTCTGGATTCCAAAAGTCGGGGATCTAGTCAGGGAAAAGATCGCGGTAAAGAAGGAATTTGGGCCTTCTTACAGAAAAGCAGTTCCTGTCTTGTCTGTCAACGGGACAAGATCAGTTGTACTACCGCCACTTGCTGGAAAAAAGGAGAACCGAGTTGTATCCATCGACCTGGTAAAACCACAACATGTGGCCGATAACAAACAGTAGGCCAAGTGGACACCCAATAAGTAGCAGAACACCAAGGTTTGCTACCAGTACAGAGGTCCTAATGAAGAGGCTCATCACATTCGAAACGCCTACAGAAAAACAACAAGGACTATGCAACAATGCAATAGAACTCAGACCTCTGAAAACCCAAATAAAAACATTTAGCAGAGACACACCAATCTATAATGAAGTACCAAGTGAAAATGCAAGAAACAGAAATCCTGAACCAATTGGAACAATTGACAGAACTGCATACGGCTACTTCATAAACTTCGATGATTCCTCTGAAGGGTTCAGGGAATCAAAGACACAGCCATCATCAAAAACCTTTAAAGATAAAGCTAAAGAACTTTTGAAACAATTGAAAGAAACATATCTGATTTCTCCATGGATTGAATTTTGGGTGGGTTTTGGTGCATTTATCCTCATACTTTGGCTCATCATGATACTAACTTTGGGACGCTTCATTGAGGGAAAATATGCAAAAATGGACACAGCAAGTCAGAAAATCAACTTGATCCTCAAACCACACACATCTTCACACATCGAGAAAAGAGAACTTTCTTCAGTCAACTTCACAGCCAATCCGATACCTGGTGGGGTAGCCTGGGACAACACTGACTATGAAATTTATGGTCCGGTCGAAATCCTGAAATATCCACACCAAATTAAGATCTCATTGAGTGACTTTGCAAAACCAAGCTCATTTGCTGATGATTGGGACTTCGAAAGCATTAATAATATGATGTCTGACTTAGTAATGTATGCTAAATTTACCAAACATGATTATTTGCAGGGTTCTACAAATTATGATAGTATGTACTGTTATAACCACTATGGTAACCATTTTTTACATAGATCTGCACAACCTAGAAATGTTTTAAATTATAATCAATGGGAACATTGTGCAACCCCTCCAAAAAGAAGCTCAAGGACCTTCTATGACAAATATTCATACTTTTCAGGTTTTAACACAAGTAATGCTGAAGCATTCTATTTTAAATTGTCAAACAAGACAGGGACAAAGACCATGATAACCAACACAAAATTGATATATTCAGACTCATTCTTTGAAAAAATGAATACTTTTGGTTTTGATTATTGGGACAAGAATGTTGAATTGAAAAGTGTTTGGGGTACAAAAGAATGGCAAGTACAGGGTATAGAATCTATGTTTAGAGCCTGCATGATCCCAGAACAAATGATATTTTTAAATGACACTGTTCAACAATCCACCTGTCTTTGCCTAGCCAAAATCAAAGACTTAAATAAACCGTCTATTCCAAAGCCAACAATGTTCAGCAATAGCTCTACAGATGAAGAGATAGACGTAAATTATGTATTAAACCAAAACAGAACACATCCTGATTGGAAACAGTGGTTGATCTGGCCCACAGATACAAATAACTGTCAAGATAGATTCCTGAACAAAACACAGGGGTTCAAAATGACCAGGCCAGACCCTAGATATCCCCAAAGACATCACCCAGGGATAATAACCACCTACAGTGTGGGCAAATTATGCCTTCAATGGCTACAAACTTCCACACTGGCAGAAATTAAACAACACCTAACTTTACTTACTGATGGTGCTGACTTGCGTGATTTCATTATGGGACCGCGCAAACAGCGTCAAAAACGTTTCATAGCAGCCTCTGTATATGCAGCATACAATGAGGCCTGGAAGGTTACTCAAATTGAAACAGCAGAGAGAATACGGGAAATTGACCGTATTAATTTGGAAAAATCACTTTCTGTAGTGGACAATGGGTTAATGACTCTGTCCTCCAGAATTTTTTCTTTGGACAGCATTGTGTCTTCAGCAATCGACATATTGTCGCAAGACTTACTGTTATTACAACACGGTCAGTCACAATTGCGCTCTATTGTACAGCTTGGCTGGACGTTACAAAATCTGCGTTCAGGCTATGTGCCTTGGCGTTTAATCAACACAACGTCACTATTCCAAATCTTTAACCTTACTGATAGACAAATCAGTATGGCACAAAAGGGTGCTGATTATACAATCTTGAGCATTGAAAAACTCGAAAGATTACCAGTGACAATGTCAGAACGACCTGTCAGTGAATGGATAATACATGGGATAATAAATATTCCAATCTCAACCTTCAGGTTTCAATACTGCCAAAAATATATACAGGCTGGCATGTACGAGAAATTGGGAAAGGGGTACATTAAAACATCATGGAACCTGCCCTATTCACATGCATGTGTCAGTAATAAAGGACAGAAAGTGTTTCTTAGTGGCAATAATTGTGCGATGTCACTAAGCGGCACGCTTATGTGTAACAGAATTAGTTTGCATGGAGCCTGTGAAGAGAATTCATACAACCTTTCATGTCACCAGCAAGGCGCACCTGCAACAGAAATAGAACCATTCTTTCAAAGACTCTATAATGGGAGTTACATTCTAATTGTAGACCGCAGATGTTGTAGTCTTATGCCCGGGACTCCTTATCTAGTAACTACGACTGCGAAGGTCAAGTGCTGTCAAGTGCTGTGGACGCTCATTGTTCCCCAGCTCCTTTCCAGACAGGGAGGCAAGGGCATGGCCCAATTTGAAAATTACTTCTATTCGAATAGATACTTTAAGCAGAATGGAAACAGTGCTTCTTCAGACGCCTACAAGGCTCACGTCATCAAAAGAAACGTATGATCTACAAGTCGCAAGGACGACTGCAGAGATACATTCATTGTTATCAACTAATTCCCCCATACATTTCGCAGAAATCCTGAATGAAATCTTAAATATTTCTGATACCAATGGGGTCTCAAAGGTATTTAAGACAGTATTTTCGATGGCATTAACACCATTCAAAGCCATACTGGGTATTTTTCCAGATTTCGTCCATTCGATTTTTGGCGGACTTCCCCTGATCTTGGGACTAATTGCAGGAATCCTATTCTTGGTCCTTATTTTTCGGTATGGCAAAACTCTTGCGACAAGGGAAGAAACAATCCTAGCCATTGGATACCGGGACCGGATATCAAAAATCCTGGGACTCTCCCGGCTTAGAGACCTGAACATGACTTGGTTTCTATCATTTCGACCAATGTGGCAAAGATGTGTTTTACCTGTATTAAGGTGTCTGCTATGCGGAGAAGAATGCGTGTTAGACACCTGTCTGACGCTACAATCGGATGCGCCGATGGATGCAGAAACATTGTTGAGCCCGATCAAGGTTCATGCTTTGTGCTGCCCTCAAAGGCTACCAATCCTGATGACGGCATTCGTGGAAGCTTCACCACTACGATTGATGGGTAGTGAAGTTCAAGATGAAAGCAGCATCGATCAGGTACGACCTTCTGTCAGCAATGCAAATCAGAATGTCAATGGAAACAATCATGCGCACGAATGCATGATTACACCTATTTCCGAGTTAGTGGAACTTTCCCAGGAAGCTGTTGACAGTTTTTTCGAAAGCCTAAATGATATGATGTTCTCACCAGAGCAGAAATAGAGACTTTTGAACAAGCTCGCACACGGCGTTCCCTGAATTCGGCCTTCAACTTTAAAAATAAAGTCACATGAACAATTTTCCCTCCAGTTCACGGATTGCAATTTTTCAGCAGCCCCAAATTATTTTTTCATATTTTTCGGGACACTATCTTCTGCTTAAAGTAAGAACTATTCTTAAAGAACTAAGGTTTCTAAATTTTAGATAGCTTATAGACATAGCTTATAGACATTAGCTGCCCGCTGGTATGTTCATAAATATTTTAAATATTTTATTCTGTGATGGAATGGTCTCGAACTTTTTTCCTGTATTAAGAGCCATTTCATGTGTATATTCTCATATACCAAATAAGCAATAATGTATACAAATGCGTGATTACCTTAGCATTATTATACAGCTTGAGTGCATACAATACATATGATTGCAACTTTTCAGTATATTTGAAAATTTCAAAATGCATTTATGTATTTTGGGGTGGTAAGGTATACACAATACTCTATAGTATGTTGTACTATGTTTTACTATGCATAGATTAGTAAATATGACCATAGTTAGCGTGGAGTGGGTGTGATGTATTCCTATAGGTTCTGAATCGATCCCCCTATTCCTGACCCTATTCTGGTTAAAAAAAACAACAAGTTAACTAACAGTCAGCCCATGAGGCAGAAAACCCCCATGATGCAGATACCGTTATCTGACGCAGTCACACTACGGCACAGGAACGTGTTATCTGATTAGGTCATAACGCTTGCGATCTAATTAGACAAGCGATATTCCTCCACCCCTGATAAGGCATACGGAGTTCTCATAACAAATCAAACCTATGACAACCTGGGCAAAACCCTGCGGCCATTGTTTTGATTTCACCGAGAACTTCAGCAAAAGAATGTGCTAACGAGCAAGTCGTATGACATCCTTATTGACGTATCTATGTCCATCCTTACGTCAATCTCGGCACCTTAAAGGTATAAATATTACCGATATTGCCCTATGCAAACACACACGGTGGTGACGAGACGGAGCAGCCATACTTGCCGAAGCCCAGAGCAGAGCAGACCCCGCTGGCACAGCCCCGCCTTCCTGACGCGCTGAGAACGAGACGCGCTGATTTCTCCTGCCAAGAGATCCAGCACCGGCGCTTCCGGGTAGCCCTCGCAGGCAGCCTGGAATATCGAGACCAGAGAGAGAGATACCATCCCTCATTCAACCTAGATTCCAGGTACAGAACTGAATAACCCCTCACAGAGAATTCTTTAGTTATTTACTTGGCAAAAACAAACTTAACTTAAACTGTAACTTTCTATTCCCGCCCATGTATTAGGCTTAGGTCAGGTACACGGGGTAGGCGTATTTAGAAACACCAGTTGAGTACGTTTAGTCAAATGTATATGTGTATGTAATATATTTTATTCATTTTAAAACATCTTATGGCTCAGAAACCATATCAATGTTTTTACAGTATTATTTTATACTATTGCTTTTAATGTATGCACTTTACTTAGCTATAAGTATTGCAATAATATCGATCCATTTCTCTTGTATGAGAAAAGAGACTGATCAATAAATAACACCTTTTTATTGAACACGCCCGTCTCTTCCTTTTCTCTACAATCTGATGAGACTAAGAATGCACGTACTGACTGAGTAAAATAAATTGCCTTTTGTTCACACGACTCTCGAGATATACTCTTGATTAGGGGAGAGCAAAGTTGTCATGTTCTATGGTTGTCAGAAACTAAATCCCTTCTTTTCTAATCAGGGAAGTTAAGTCCTTCCTGAACATTCGAGAAAGTTTCTAGTGAACTCTGAGCTAGCTGGCTAAACCCAAAACTTTAAGTCTAGTATCGACAGTAGTAGACCTAGTTAACGTCTGGCCTAGGCCTTTACTGCTGTAGGTATTATTCCAATGCGCAGAGCCTATTGGGATGATAGGAACTACACTACACTGACTGATGGCCTCGGTGACACAGAGTACCGTACAGTCTCCCGTAGCTCAACAGACAGAGGTGATCTCACCACCAATATCAAAAAATAATGTTATATGTTGGAATGTGGCGGGCTTAGAAATTAAAATGCAAGACGAAAACTGGCTAACATACATTAGGGGCTTTCAGATTATCTGCCTACAAGAGACTTGGGCAGTGAATTGTGCAATGTACATTGAAGGTTATAAGGCATACTTTGTACCTGCTGTATCAGCAAACCGGGGAAGACCAAAGGGAGGTATGGTAATGTTTATATCGGTAGCTCTGAAATGTACAATTGTTAGTAGGCCCTCAAGCAACCTTGGTATACAAGGTCTAGTTTTATCTGCGGGCAATTGTAAGGTTGGTTTGATAAACTTTTATAATTCTATTAATAATGCTACAAGTCATGACAACTTAGAAATTTTAAGTGATTATATTGGCACATCAATGAGGGATTGTTCACATAACTTGCTGATCATGGGCGATTTTAACATTCACCCTTGTGGTGACTCCCTTGGGAAAAACCTCCAGGAATTACATTGTCCCAGATTAAATGGTATACACCTGGAACACACTGTGGAGGGGGCTTGTTTTAATAACTTTCTCAATGATCATGACCTTACTATAGCAATGGGATTATGTGACCCCACAAAACGTTTTCTTACCCCAACTTTTAAAGGGCATGGGAAGGGGACGTTTATTGATTACATGCTGCTAACCTTGCCCATGCAGGTCTTTGTGCGTTCATTCTCTATAGATATCAACCCATTCAGCGATCACAACCCTCTGACTATACACTTAAAAGGGCCCTGGATGGCTAGTGAAAGCCGTAACCCAGCTAAGGGTAGGGTTACAGCAGTTGATGGCAGACGTCGCCTAAAATGGTCCATGTGCACTCCAGACCTCATATATCAGAATATCCGAAACAATTGCAGGGATATAATCGCTAGATGCACTCAGGCTGATTCTGATCCAACTCAGGTTCTGTCTGACTCTCAGAGTTTAACAGACAAAATAGCTATTTCAATGACAGAACCCTTAAAGAGTAGAGGGAGGGAGGGTCCGAGGTGGTTCAACAAGGAATGCTCTAAAGCAGCTCGTGACCTCAGAGTGGCCTTGTCGTCAAATCCAAGAAACAAGGAACTAGTACAGAGATCTCGTAAAGAGTATAAATCGGTCATTGCCTTGCGGAAGGAGTCACTGAAAAACGAGGCTTGGGCTGAGATCCTGGAACCACAAACACTGAAAAATAGTGCTAGATTTTGGGCGGTGCTCAAGAAACCCTTCCTGGTAAAAAACTCGGGGGAGGGGTTAGAATGTGTTATAACAAAAGATGAATGGGTTGCACACTTTAAACAACTGTATGGGGGTTGTGAATCCAATGTGGCATCCTTTGAATGTATCAATGGGGATCCTTGTTTGAATGTTAGTATAGGAGAGGTTTTGGTGGGAATAGAGGGGCTCACACTGGGCAAATCACCAGGCCCTGATGGGATACCTCCAGACCTCTTCAAATCTGATCCTAACTTCTGGGCCCCGATTATTGTTGCGGTTATCAACGCAGCTGCGAGAGTTGGTTGCCCGTTATCATGGGGGCTCTCCACTATTGTGCCCATATTTAAAAAAGGGGATAGGGATAGCCCCCTCTGTTACAGGCCTATCTCCCTGATTAACTCCATGGCGAAATTAGTGGGAGAATTGTACTGCGGCGACTCTCTGAGTGGACACGGGACAACAATATATTGTCTATCACCCAATATGGTTTTTGTAATGGCCGCTCGACCATAACTCAATGTCTAAACCTCTTTTTAATACTCAGTAAATATACCATTGCCCAAAAGGGCACAGTCCATCTGGCCTTCATGGACCTCTCCTCAGCTTTCGACTGTGTCAACAGGGGGAAGCTGTGGGGGTCCATGAAGGATAAGGGAGTAGACAGTGGCATTATAAATTTTCTGGTTGACCTTCATAACAATACAAGTGCCAACATAAGGTATTGTCAAGACCTGTCAGTAACCGATGATTTTAGAACCGGGAAGGGGGTGCGGCAAGGCTGCATACTAGCCCCTTTCCTTTTTAATTTTTATATAAATGAGTTGGACAGCGTTTTACAGGGGGTGAAATCAGACAGTCCAAGAGTGGGGAAAAGAAGCATCCCCGTTCTGCTATACGCAGATGATGCGGTGCTGTTAGCAAGAACTGAAAAAGGCCTCCAATTGCTACTTAACGCATTTAAAAAATTCATGGAAGACAGAGATCTGTTAGTGAATAATTCTAAATCTTTCATTATGCAGGTGGGGAAACAGCCAAAGAGACATTACACCTTTAAACTAGATAAGGCAGTAATACCATTCTCTAATACATTCTCCTACTTAGGAGTACTCTTTGACTCCAAATTATCTTGGGCCCCGCAACTGGCTAAGAAAAAAAGTGATGTGACTAAGGTCAATTCCTCCATTTTTAGCTTTGCTTCAAAGCTTGGAAAAAAGCCTACGGCTGCTATGATCAAATTATATGACGCAAAATCTGTTGCTACAGCAGCATACGGGAGTGAGCTTTGGGGCTATTTGGCTGGGGAACAACTACAGACCACAGAGAATTCGTTTTATAAATGGCTCCTGTGTGTCCCAGTCTCCACCTCCAACTTTGTGGTTCATGAGGAACTAGGAGTGGGGTATTTGAGCGATATCCTGTCCCTACGACCTCTGGTATGCTGGCTGAAAATGTGGTTATGTGAAGAAATTCCCCTAACACATTTAATTGTTAATGACTTTATGGCCCTTGAGAATGCGTTAGGCACTCCCTGGCTGAAGTATTTAAAAACATGTTTCACTGATATGGGTCGCCCTGACTTGTTCGAATGTCCATTAAGAATTGTAAAGGCGGACATTGATCTAGTCAAGCAGGTGTTTCTCCACCGTAAGAAGGCTGAGAGGGAGGCCGCTGAGTTACAAAAAGTTAGCGTAAGGAAATTTATCATGATTAAAACATGTTTGACAACAGAGCCTTATCTACTCAGCACTTTCAGTACCCACGATAAATTTATGCTAACAAGATTCAGATTTAACCTGTTTCAACATCTGCTTATTAGACCTAAAAAGGAGAGCTTCAGTAAAAATGTATCACCCTGTGGCTGCGACGGAAAGTCTCCACAGGACATGATACATTTTATGTTTTTATGTAGATTTTATGAATTCCCTCGTAAACGCTTTTTAATTGCTCTTTTAAAAAAAATGAATTTTAACCAGATACGACCAGCCTTTTTATATTTACAATTGCTACACAGTAATAGTGTTCTTCAAGTCCTTGAATTTTTAAAATTGGCTCTTAAACTGCGATTATGTTTGGACCAATGAATGAATTAATGGATGTAATGTTTTTAGCTTTCTTATCATCTGTAACTTTATACTATACACAGATATTTGTAGAATGCACTGTATGTTGTAATCCACTTTTATGGTTGAAATACACCGAATAAAGTTTCCTTTGATTTGATTTGATTTGATAAAAACTTCACAATATTTTCAGTACTAGGGTGGCTATGAGAAAAGCCATTGCATTGGTTGTGTGTATATGGCTGCTACACATAAGACCGGTTGCAGTGTTGCCTTCATCTGTAAAGTGTACTCCATCATTTCTATAAATTCCACAAATGCTAAAATGCTGATTGTTGTTCTAGATACAGACCAAGGTTTGAGAAAAACAAGGACCCCCTGGACACTGGTGTCAATGAACTCCTAGGGCAGGGATTACAATGTGTGAGAAAAACCCTAGGCAGTCAACAAATAGGCAAACAAGTAATATAAAGTGACAGCGAAAAATCAAACATAGAGAATTAAAATACAAATAATCATGATTTTAATGAACATAGATAAAAATCATACAGATAACTGGTATAACCATTACTGTATGATAATAAAAATTAGTTAAAAAACATGTAATTCATACATATATTATATCATCATGTAAAGAACATTCCTGCAAATTAATATCATTGGTATAAAAAGAGCGACAACACTGTGGCGAGTAAAAACTCAACACGCGTTTCGGCGTGGACAACGCCTTCTTCAGGTGGCACACAGTGATATCTGAAACATATATATAAAGAAAATTCTATTACAATATATTCTAACTAGCAGCCCGTCCCGACGTTGTCCGGGTATGAATTGCTGCCGGCCAGTAGTATATTGTTTTGTAGGATTTCGTTTTGATAGCATTTCTTATCTGTGACAGGCCTGTGAAACGCTCCGATTCACAGTGCACTGCAGATGCACTTAAGAGTGCGCGTTCAGTAGTGTGTGTACTCGAGTTTCCCTACTTTATTTTTCCTTGCAATATTATATAGCGCAAACTCGACAACATGGCATGAGCACAATTTACATTACAGAAGAACACATTCATTTGTGGTAGGCACGGGGAGACAAATCGATTTGCCTGGAATCACAGGATGTTGAGCTGATGCCGAGATTCGAACGTAGCTCCCCAGCGCTAAAGTTCGCAATTCTAGAGCTTGTGGCGGGAGGTGTGTCTAAAAGTGTATGTCGGTGCTGGCCATCAATGAGAGAGACCTGTGCATTTTTCAAACGGGTGGTGAAAAAATAGGAGTATGTTGCTGAGATGTGGGCCGCCGTGCCACCAATGTACTTACCGGGGGAGGGTAAACACCCATTATTCCGCAACATTCTTTCCGCATACCATCACTCCGCATACTTTCATTACGAAAGTACCATGACTCCACAATGCCATTATAATGAATGCCATTAATTTTATATGCTTTTACCACGCATACATTTACAACGAAATTCGTTGTAAATGCATGAATGGTAAAAGCATGTTTTTTTAATGTTTGGATAAGGTAAGTATGGGTATAGGGGTATATGTTTTGGAGTGCTGAGGTATATGTTTTGGGGTGTTTGGGTATTTTAAGGGTTCAGATATAGTTTTGGGTTATGGGGTACAGGTGTAGTTTTAGGGTTTAGGGATAGGTATGCATTTTGGGGTACAGGGGTATTTTTAGGGTTCAGGGCTAGGTTTGGATTTTGGGGTACAGGGGTATTTTAAGGGTTCAGGGCTAGGTTTGGGTTTGAAGTACAGGGGTATTTTAAGGGTTCAGGGCTAGGTTTGGGTTTTGGGGTACAGGGGTATTTTAGGGTTCAGGGGTGGTTTTGGGGTACAGTGATATTTTTAGGGTTCAGGGCTAGGTTTGGGTGTTAGCGTGCAGGGGTATTTTTAGGGTTCAGGGGTAGGTTTGGGTTTTGAGGTACAGGGGTATTTATAGGGTCCAGGGCTAGGTTTGGGTTTTGGGGTACAGGGGTATTTTTAGGGTTTAGGGATAGGTTTGGGTTTTGGGGTACAGAGTATATTTATAGGGTTAAGATGGGTTAGTGTTTAAGGGTGTTGGGGTATTTTAAGGAGTAAGGGTGGGTTATGATTATGGGGTGCAGGGGAATTTAAAGGGAGCAGGGTGGGATTAGCACATGATATGAGACATGGCATGAAGGGCGGAACGTACCACACGCCCCCAGCGTTTGTCACGCCCCTAGCACACGCCCACAGCACAATGCAGACACGCCCACAAGGGACTACTTTGCTGGCACGGTTCTTTTACCATTTAAATGTATATGGTGGGCGTCTGCATAGCCTATGTCCTTCTGCTGCAACTGCCCTTTCCAACGCTGTATTGGGTGTTGTGATTGGTGCTGTGGTTCCTGAGATTACCCGCCTCAAAGGTTTGGGCTCTCTCTTTATTATATTAGTATAGATATAATAAACCAAGGCATATATCAATCACATTAAAGCACTTTTTTTATACAAATCTAGAACTACTTTTTATAAAAAGGAAAAAAAAATTCGAAGTTATTTCATATCTTATCTTGTTACCACGGCATACATAATAAAGCCATAATACAAAAGATTGTGCAGTACTCAAAACTATACTAAAAAGGCAACAGAGTAGATACAAACAGTGATCCATTTGATAATCACGAAGGCAAGATTTACTACAACATAGCGATGCTTTAACTAGTTGTTTGATAATTATAACATTTCATAGAATTAATTAGTTTGCAATTCATTTATCTCTAAATATTCAAAAAGCTTTTTTCATGTTTATTTTAATAGACTCACTGTTTGGGGAGGGTTATAGGACTTGTATACAGGAAAACAACCAATCAAATCCTGCAGACTCGGCGGAACAATGGCCGCAATGTAAATAATCCTAAAATACATATAATTCTCAAAATCAGTTTTCAATCCTATACATGCAAACCTTTTTACCCACAGCTTGTCTGTGTAGGGCTGTTCCTTTCTTATGTATCATTAACATTGTGATTTATTGATTGTGACTGTTAGTACTCCTTTAGGCCTACCCTGTGGTCCATTTGTCTCTTGCCTTATCAGTGGCTTAAGGATTGTCATGGCGCAAATGAAAACATTTGGATTCACGGATGATGAATTTGCTCTATTAGTAGGAACCCAAGTGGCCAACAAAATGATGAGAGTTATAAACTATTGGAACTAAAGAAAAAGCTTAAATGAATAGAAGCCCATGGAGAGTTTATGCTGGCATACTTGAGGTCCGGCATAATCCCTTTGGGTCTCAGAGTACGAAACATCCCTGGTTTATTCGTACAACACAGAGCATTTCTTGAGAAATGGAGTCATATAGCCAATAGATGCTCTCGCGATCTGATGATTTTAATTATTGCTACCGCAAAAGAGCTGGCAGCAGAAATTAAAAGGGAGGTTGATGAGTTAGAAGAAAAAATTAGACAATTAGGATCTGTCGATGAAGCTCTAAAAAAAATAGAAGAAGCCAACAAGGAGTTAGAATCTTTCAGCACTTATTTGAAAAAAAGAAAAAATGATAAATTAAACAAAGATAAGCGATTTTGCACCTTAGAAAATACCTATCCTTATCTAAGGCAGGATTTTTACAAGCAAAACTATTATGTGGACGATACTAGATCAGTGCCACAAAGAGTCAACAATTTCACTGACTCTTCAGACTCTGAAAATGAAGGTGCTAATACTTATTATGAATCAGAGGGAAATTTCAATCAATACAATAATGGTTATATCAGTTATCTGTATGATTTTTATCTATGTTCATTAAAATCATGATTATTTGTATTTTAATTCTCTATGTTTGATTTTTCGCTGTCACTTTATATTACTTGTTTGCCTATTTGTTGACTGCCTAGGGTTTTTCTCACACACTAGATACAGACAAAGCCATGATCTCTGAGGAATGCAGAAACAGTTTTATTAACATGTTTCCTGGTTTGTCAATCTGTGTACAGAATTGATTTGACCACTTCCATTTCTGTCTTTGACATATATTAGAGTACACCTAGACAGTGTGAGAGAAAGGCGACATCAGTTCTGCAAAGGTTTCTTTCTTTAGGATTTCCAGCCCTGCCCCAGACAATACATTACCCAAAGCCAGCAACTGATTAAACTATGATCCTCTCTTGCCCAACCGAGTAATCTGCACATTTGGAAAACCCAAGTCCCTGTCAATACTTTTCTTTTTTGCAGCCTCTTTAGCCCAATAGAAATAGCTGTGGTCCACAATCCATACTCTAAGCATTTTGAAAAAAAGGAGCAATAGTAGTCAGGAGAAGTATGGAGCTGAATGAGGTAGTTTCCAAAAGGAAAAGCAGTTAAAATTGAGGTATTTATATATATATATATATATATATATATATATATATATATATATATATATATATATATATATATATATATATATATATATATATATATGTATATAAATATATATATATTTCATTGGATGCTGTCAGCAGGGAAGTGAATACAATTAGGTAGTGTGTTGAACGGCTCAGGAAGAAGTCTTATTATTGGTTGTTGTTTAAGAAAGAAAATGTAATACAGACATTGATATGCTTTTGAATCTGTGGAGTAATGGAGTAAACCACACCTGCTGTATCTAATTTGGAATTAGCATGTTCCTTCTAGAGTGTGCTGTGAACTTTTTACCTAATACAGCCACTGAAAAATCCACTCATACACCCATACACCCACTCACACACTGTCAGACACTCATAGAGCTACTCACACACCTTCTCACTCACCTATAGAGCCAATCTCACATCCAACACTCATGTATGCTGCCTTTCACATATGCAGTTACTCACCCATATACAACTGACACATCCATTCACTCACCAAAACAGCCATACACACACTCACTCACACATAAATCTCCTCTCAGATGCACTCATAAACCCATACAGCCAGTGATTCACCCACTCACTCATCCATGCTGGGAGTCACAAACCCCCTCCCTCACACAGACACTCATACAACCATACCGGTACTCAGACTTCCAATAAATATCCCATATAGGCACTCATGCACCTACTCTCCAACCCATGCAGCCACTTACACAACAAATGACAGACTGATACAGACATTCACACAGATTAGTCACTCACCCATACATTCACTGAGACATGTATAATCACTCACTTATACAGTCAGTCCCACACCCACTAAATCATCCATAGCGGTACTTATACAACAACTGATTAATCAATACCTTAGTGTATATATATTTAACACTCATAAACCTTTTAGAAACACTCACAGTCACCAGATGATGTCATTTGACATATCACTGACATGTCATGAGTGATGTAATATGTGATGTCAAAAGCAGTAGATTGCTGGGGTGTGAGGTATAGTTAGCTTAGCTAACTATAACTGCTGAATTTCTCTGGTTTTGTACGAGTGAAATATCAACCTAGCTATAACGTTCCTGTAACCTTTGTTTTTTTCAGTGAATGTCTAAGATTTTTGTATCCGATTTCCTAATGATAACAGCCCTGCAACCTTTGTTTTTTTCAGCGAATATATATATATATATATATATATATATATATATATATATATATATATATATATATATATATATAAACACAGTCTTTTAGCTGAACCTTTGCCTCTGTGTCGGCGGGCTCACGGCAGGGGTAGCCACCCCCTAAAATTCAACACACTCCACCAGCGTCGTCTTTCTCGTGGTCTCAGAAAGAAATTACACAGGAGCCGTGGCCTCAATAAATGGTGCAGTTTTAATGCAGATGCAACGTCCTACGCGTTTCGGAGTAAGCCTACTCCTTCATCACGGGCAAACTTTGTGCATAACAGTGTTAGTTATAAAGTACAAAAATTATGTCACGTGATAAAAAACATAAACAAAATACTTTGCCATTTACATACTTTTCGATGGTGTTAACCTTATAAGTGACCTTATACCTCTGATTGTTCTGGTGAAAGCAATAAATCACAACTCATATTTGACACTGATTGTAACTGTAAATGAGTAGACGTGACCTGCGCTTTACGTACCGCCCATATCCTTTACATCAGGAAATAGCATAATACTTGCAGTACTAAGTTCAATGATATGACTGTGTTCCTTTCCCGTCAGTTACTTTAAGGCGCACGATTGTTTAGCTTCATGACGGGTAACCTTCAGCTATTGTGAACAGGGTGAACATATAGCGTAGCGGGCTGGTTCACCACGAACGATACGCTTTTGAGGTTAAGGGTTCGCTTCCTCTATCAGCTAGGTCGCTTCAAACCCCTTTTTTCAAATAATTTTTTTCAAAATGTCATGTTGTGAATTACAATATGTGGTAGTGGTGCACATGATTACTTTATTACTCAAATGTCATATCATTGAACTTAGTACTGCAAGTATTATGCTATTTCCTGATGTAAAGGATATGGGCGGTACGTAAAGCGCAGGTCACGTCTACTCATTTACACTTTGTGCATAACAGTGTTAGGTATAAGGTCACTTATAAGGTTAACACCATCGAAAAGTATGTAAATGGCAAAGTATTTTGTTTATGTTTTTTATCACGTGACATAATTTTTTTACTTTATAACTAACACTGTTATGCACAAAGTTTGCCCGTGATGAAGGAGTAGGCTTACTCCGAAACGCGTAGGACGTTGCATCTGCATTAAAACTGCACCATTTATTGAGGCCACGGCTCCTGTGTTATTTCTTTCTGAGACCACGAGAAAGACGACGCTGGTGGAGTGTGTTGAATATATATATATATATATATATATATGTGTGTGTGTGTGTGTGTGTGTATATATACCCATACACACACACAAACCCACACCCAAACACACGCACACACACATATATATATATGGATATATTTATACAAGCACTGAACAAAGGTTAAAGGCATGTTATACTTAGGTAAAATTGTCATTTAAAACTAACACACCCACTGAAAATTACCAGTTATAGTTACCTCATGTAACAAGAACTTATGCCTCAATGTAACTATCACCCCAGCCATGAACAATGTTGTTATTAGTGATGTCATTTCAGATGTCATTATGGATGTCATCAATGTATTCATCAAACGCCACACGCGATGTATTATGTGAAACTTAAAGTAGTAAATGGCGAGGGATTGAGTTATAGTTACTTTAGGGGATGAGCTCTAGTTACATTAAAGAACTGTAACTGGTGAATTTCTGTGGTTTTGCTGATTTTAAGTGTTTTATTTTAACTGAGATTTTCACCTAACTATAATGCCCCTTTAACCTTTCTTTTTTCAGGGAACTTGTAAGGTTTACAAAAAATTTAAAGTAAGATAATATTTCCATACCTAACTATACCGGCAATTTAACCTTTCTTTTTTTCAGTGAATTTCAGAGGTTTACAAAAATGATAAGACTTTAAGTAAGGCAGACCTATTGGCTTTGTAATAGTCAGTAGTCCAAAGTAGAAAATGCGGCCCTTTTGGCTTTATCAGGGGGTTAGCATATCAACATATAAATACAAAAGCAGACCTATTGGCTTTGCCAATAAATCACCTCAATGATTTATCTATATATGTAATTCAATGTATTCCCAAATACAGGGCTCTCACCAATGATAACTACTGTCACACAAATATTTTAAATAAAGCATTTCTATTCAAAGTAACCACAAACATGTGCTAAGGCTTTTTTAACATTCTTTAGGCCACAAAATGCAGCCATAGAACTAACGACAGGGTGTACGCGTCTTACTGCTGAAGAGCATATACCTCCTGCTCAGAGTGTTTGAGAAATGTGGTTATTGGTTGAGGGGGGTGAAATCCTACTCAAGCAACAACCAAAATTCTGGTTAGGTAGGAATACAAAAAGTCACAAAAATAACTTGTAATTAACCCTGTGGCTTGGCACAAAACCCAAGAGGCTTCACTTAGAGACATTATGTTAAGTATGCAGCACACAAACAGAGTAAAGTGAAACACAATACAATAAATATCCCACACAAATTTAGAAAAATAGAGTAAAATTTAATAAATTGACACCAAAATGAAAACAATCCAATCATTAGAACCAGAGATGTGCAATTTTAAAGATTTATGGTAAGTATAGCACAGAAAAGCACAAAGCACCACTCACGGTTCTCTGGTCATGTGAGACCTGGTAAAAGGCACATGTTGAGGCTGACCACAATGGATTGCGGACTCCATACAGGAACCAGGTTAGTCCTGCTGAAAAAGTCACCTAATCAAAGTCTGGTGCAAAGAGTCCAGTTTGTGATGAAGAAGGCCATGAGGAACAGAGAGAGCATCGCAGATTGTCGTTGATGTAGCTCAAAGAGCTGGTCGGGTATAGTTTAAGGTCATCACTGTAGTGCAGCGATCCTGTTGGGCATAGTGGACGGTAGTTGCTTGAGCTTCGCATTGGCTCTCAATGCGGGCTGTCAATGCTGCAGCATGAAATGCAGATCTCTAGCCCAGACATTGCTAAAACATGGGGGCTGATTAGGATGGCGGGCGGACTTACTTCCCGCCACCACCCTACCAGAAACGGGACCTCCCCATAGCAATTGCACTGCCTATCTTTTGCATTGCAGCGGGTGCTGCAGACTACAGCACCCGCTGCAATGCAAAATCGGGACACCTGATATATTCTGGCACTAAGTGGCAGGCACCATGTGTGAATAAACTCGCGTAGCTGGGGGCGAAGCAGGTGCCCATGGCAGTCCCCCTAACCTGTCTATATCGCTGGTTCTGAAAAATAAAGATGTTGTTATTCAAACAGAAAGACATAAAGTCCAAAATCATTCTGCTGTGCTCCAGGTAGCGGGCAGGTCGCAGGTTCAAAAAGTTCTTAACTGCTGCAATACCATCACGATGTCTGATACTCGTGTAAAGACTGGAGATGTCCATTGTTACCATCACCAGATCGTCCTCCCACTCCACATCTTGTATTTGTCTGAGGAAGTCCTTAGTGTCTTTTGTATATGAGCTTAGCTGAGCTACCCATGGAGCCAAACAGGGCATCAACCCACATGGGCTTTTATTTTGCAATATTTCAAGAATGAAAAGCGCACCCACTGGGGAGTATAGACATATGGACTACAAACACCATGAGGCTGCAGGAGCGCCACGCCCACCAGGGCAGGTGTTTGGAATATAAACTGTGCGTATGCCGCGCAAACTTTTCATTCCTTTTTGCTGCCACTGATGAAAGGATTTATGTTCCTGAAACGTGTCTGGCTTTGTAAGCGATGCCAGTTTTTCGAGTGAGATGACTGCTGGCAAGTTGTTCAAATAAAGAATGCACAAATTGAATCTTCCGGTGGTTTTCCTCTTTTGTGCTCCCTGAAACGGTTGGATGTTATACGGCTTGCACAGCCACTGAGGAATACCCACTACTGTCAATGGGGGCCCGTTCTGGCTTCAGACAGGAGCTGGATTGATCGGGAGGAAGAGGAGCAAGTTCCTTTTTTCAGGGCTGGAGCTTGCATCAGTGTAATTGGACTATTGCAAAGCAGGGCGGCCACAGATCCAAGAACAGGGCATCAACCCACATGGGCTTTTATTTTGCAATATTTCAAGAATGAAAAGCGCACCCACTGGGGAGTATAGACATACGGACTACAAACACCAGGAGGCTGCAGGAGCGCCATGCCCACCAGGGCAGGTGTTTGGAATAGAAACTGTGCGTATGCAGCGCAAACTTTTCATTCCTTTTTGCTGCCACTGATGAAAGGATTTATGTTCCTGAAATGCGTCTGGCTTTGTAAGCGATGCCAGTTTTTCGAGTGAGATGACTGCTGGCAAGTTGTTCAAATAAAGAATGCACGGATTGAATCATCCGGTGGGTTTCCTCTTTTGTGCTCCCTGAAATGGTTGGGTATATATATATGCTCAGGTATGGGCTTTTAGGCAGCCCATCAACAGAACGCCGGAATGCGAAGGACACTGCTCATAGGCAGACCGTGACTTCACGGGAGAGTCGGTGCAATCTCGCCGATCCATGTCTCAGCAGGAAGACGCGCTGCGGGTTGGGACGTCGCGCAGGGACTCGAGGGGCCAGGACATCATAAAGCGATCTCACCGAGTGTGCCCAGTCCTACAAACGCCTATAACGAAAAGATTAAACTTTGGTTCCCCACATCACGCCAATCCGGAGTATAGCCTTCTGGGAGCTGTAGTTTTGTAATGGCTGCAACAAGGCGGATGATCACATGGCTGGGGGCGTGTAGGATTTAAATAACGGACATTTGAGCTATACCACACAAACATGAGACGCGGCAGCAAAAGGTGTCTGAGGAAGGAATATAAACTGAAATGCATTATACCTACGCTGTCCAGTTCCAATTAAAAGCCTCACCTGAACTTTCCCTGTTTGTGGCTGCTTCCTTTCACGTCGTTGGAGGGTGGATTCATATATATATATATATATTCACTGAAAAAACCATAGGTTATAGACCATATATAGTTAGGAATTAGCATTTAAAAAACCTTATTTTACTCACACAAAACCATTGAAATTCCATATATAGTTAGTTGCACTAACTATATATCGCGCACCCGCAATCCACTGCTGATCATGTCACATATTACATCATTCATGACATGGTCAGTGACATCACTGATGACATCACTGATGACATCTCAAATGACATCACTGATGACATCACTGATGACTACATCCAGTGACTGTATAATTCTGTAAAGTTAAAATATGTCTTACATATTGAAGAATGAGTGGATGTATAAGTGTCTTGATGAAGGATTTAGTAGGGGCATGGCTGACTGTATGAGTGACTGATTAAATGTGTCTCACTGAGTGCATGGGTTAGTGACTAAACTGTCTTAATTTGTGCATCATTATGTCTGTTGTTCTGTAAACTGCTGCATGTGTTGATCATTAGCTATATGATTAACTGTATGGGTTATTGATTGGTTGCCCAAGCATTTGTATGGGAGACTGAGTGTGTGTCTGGGTGGCTGGGAGGTGTATGACTCTCTGCATAGATGTGTGAGCAGTTGATTGACTAGATGTATGGGTTCAAAAGTGCATGTGGAAACAGCTGTATGGGCGGTTGACTGTGTGCATGAGTGTATTGGTGAGTGAATGGATATCTCAGTGCTACATGTCAAAGTAAGTACATATGTAAAACACAGTACATGTGAGAGTTGACATATATAAATAACTGTGCATAAGAGCCAGTGAATGTGTGAGTGGCTGTATGGATCATTGTGAACTTGTATCCAGGATTGTATAAGTGAGTAAATATGTTTTAGTATATGTTTGAATAAGTAAGGTGTGTATAACTGTATAGTTGAGGAAATGGAGGTGTGATTGATTCTTTGCATGACTGACTAAGTGTCTGAGTAACTCCATGGATGAGTGACAGTCTATGAGTGTCTGTTTACACTGAGTGTATCTAAGGTTATATTAGAGTCTGAAGAGGTTCATCGTATTATCACATGAATGATGTCATCAGTGATGTGATCAGTAATGTCAAATGAGATGTCATCAGTGATGTCATTTGAGATGTCATCAGTGATGTCATCAGTGATGTCATTTGAGATGTCATCAGTGATGTCATCAGTGATGTCATTTGAGATGTCATCAGTGATGTCATCAGTGATGTCACTGACCATGTCATGAATGATGTAATATGTGACATGATCAGCAGTGGATTGCGGGTGCGCGATATATAGTTAGTGCAACTAACTATATATGGAATTTCAATGGTTTTGTGTGAGTAAAATAAGGTTTTTTAAATGCTAATTCCTAACTATATATGGTCTATAACCTATGGTTTTTTCAGTGAATTTTCAAGGTTTTGTAAATGCTAATTCCTAACTATATATGGTCTATAACCTATGGTTTTTTCAGTGAATTTCAATGGTTTTTTAATAGCAAATATCATAAGCTGTCGAATGTCAAGTATGTGGTAAGTGAAAACATTTTCGTGTTTATGCACACTGATCTGCTTTGAATGGTGCCCCCCCCCCTCATTTCTATTAGGAGTACTCTCTCTTTGCAGATAGTGAAAGGTAGTTAACGCAGGCCTTTGCCCCCGTTGTAATCCGTCGTGCCTGCTTCTCTCTCCATTTGATTGATTGTTATCCAAGTATTTACTGTTTTAGAATTAGTTCTCTTTGGTTCATTCTCTATTTACAAACAAACACAGAGTCGCAATACTCTGTTTAGTCTTTGCAGATAACGAAAAATCGTGTAAAAAAAAAGAAAAGGAATCGAGCAAAATCAGTAGGCCACTAATGGGATCTCTTTTTGACCTCGCTAAAATAGAAACATTAGGAACAACCCCTCATGACAAATACAAAACTAGTGAGATGAACTGAACTCCACACAATGATGGCTGCAAAACAGCTCGGCTCCGCCACCCACCCCGCCCAAAATAACGATAAAGAGCGGCTGCCATGATTGGTTGCGGAATGGCCACGACGGAGCTACGAAATGGTGCTGCTCTCATGCTAACCCCAGCTTCAGTCTGAAACATCCAGAAACACTGTAGACTACCAATTCGATCAGTTCCGGTAGCGCCCCAATGTAACCCGGTAGAGAAGAACTAGCCCTCCCCTCTTTGACTGATGGTTCTTGTTGCCTGTCCCTTCTGTTGTCATTTAACAGAACTATTTAGCCTGCTGAAAGGGGTTGTGTTCCGACCGCTGGTTGGTGGAGACATTTTGACTATATTCTGTACCTGCGTTGTCGCGTAATGCGTCATATGACGCGCCGCGTTAGCGCATCCGGAAGTCATCCGGGGCGCGCAGCGCGTAACGTAAGCATAACAAGTCATGTGACTTGTTAATAAAACTTTTCATTGGTTCATTTTACTTTTCTTATTGTAATGATGAAAGGCTTGGTCATATGACCTAAAAATTACGCTTTTCATTACTTCCGAACATTATTTTTTCTTAAATATATGTTATAATGTTCCAGGCTAATGTACTTTCCCGGAAATTTTACAACTGTCCTGCAAGTAAAATATATTCTTTTTTCGAGAAAAAGAGCGTTTCTTCGTCCCATGACGGAGCCGTTGAGCAAAAGAGGGTCGACCTGCTGTCTTAGTCGCCGATACGCCTGAATATGAGATTCTTATCGATCACTTTATGTTGCAGGAATAGAAAACACAACAGCCCTTGACCATTTATCTTTACTGCGTTCCTTCGTATTATACCTTTTACCCTTCATGTAATTGGTCTGCTTTATTTCACTTGCCTTTTAATGATTCTAAAACAGTCACTATTATTAAAAACTTTACCAATGTATATACTACTACCATGTTTTCTTTTAAAAACCTTTATTGTGAAAATTTCATTATACAAATACGAGCCTATAACCACGTGGGCCTGCCACGGAGCAAACTGTAATCGTATATGATGAATAGACATTTACACTGTAGAGGAACGTAACGGGCGGGCCATTAGGTTGCAAGAACTAAGGTGTCTAACAGTTACGGAATCGGTGGACGTACATTTTATAATTAAAATACGACAGGGCCAGTTACAATAAAATTATCTAGATATACATTTGCGGGCAAGTACCATGGGTGACGTTAATTCGAACTTTCAACAGTACAGTAATCAATAACACATCAGAACTTAATATCAATAGGGATGTCGAAATATTCAATCAATTCTCGTCCCCGCCCGCCATGTGCTTCAAAACTGCACACGTATCTCGTGATTTCAAGGTTCTGCAACCAGTACACAACAAGGAGTTACGAGTCCCATTTATTCCGGCGCCATTTTGGGCGAGGACGGGCAGGTCCAGGATATAGTCAAAATGTCTCTACCAACCATCGACTATGATGATGTTCATATGCTGTATTTATTAGAGTAACACTCATCTGTCCACATGAAATTAATTTGCCACAATCTAAACATGTCATTTTAATCTTTCCAAAGTTCTTCTAAATATTTGGGACCGTTTCCCTTGCCTCTGAAGCTCTCAGTGCCACTTCTTTGATGAATGTACTAGCAGGTCAGGGGTTCTCCTCCAAATCTCTCTTTTATGCAGCACTATAATTAATTGGTGCCACCTCTCCATATGACGATGCATGGTATAGTTACCACAACTATATTTTTTTTTGGTTCCTCTGGAGAGTTCATCGTGGCAGATGAAGCGTGTAACGTACCGGGCATTTACCTTTTTTTGCATGTACAGGAAAGGAAAAAAAAATCGAGCGTCCGAGTTCTAAGGTGTCCCAGGGCCATTTTAGTGGACCAGGCCCAAATCCAAAGAACAGGCCGCCATTTTGAGAGTCCTCTTGCAGCCGCCTGTCGCTGTAGCATCAAGAGCAGCCGAAACTCAGCTGAATGGCAACTGAAGTGGTAAAGGGGCGCCCCACTACAGCAGACGAGCCTCCACCTAGGAAGGCCCATTCACGCCGGCTCCCCCCCCCCTTCGGGCACCCCACGCCGTTATTCGGAGCAGTATTGTAGGATGGCCACACCAGTGCGGCAACTTGCTAGACATCACCTCGGTGGTAACCAAATCTCAACGCCTTGTGGTGTCTTCTATTCAGAAAACATTGTTATGCTGCCTTCGACCTATTCGCCGCAAGTGCGCACACAACTCAACTGCATAGCTTGCTAGACACCACCTCGGTGCCATCCGGATCTTGGAATGTCAGCACCTTTTGGTGTCTTCTCTTCAGAAAATATTGTTGCGCTGCCTTTGGCCCCATTCGCACATCAGTCCGCTACTGACGCCATCTCACAGGCTAATGGGGCGCCCCACGCCGACTTTCAGCATTGTAGAATGACCACACCAGTACAGCAACTTGCTAGACATCACCTCGGTGCCATCCGGATCTCGGCGCCCCACTGCAGATGAAGTGCCTCTCAACTATGAAACCACCACGGTGACATCCGGATCTTGGCGCGTTGTGCTGCCTTCGGCCTATTCGCACATCGGTCCGCTACTGACGCCATCTCACAGGCTAATGGGGCGACCCACGCCGAGTTTCAGCATTGTAGGATGACCACACCAGTACAGCAACTTGCTAGACATCACCTCGGTGCCATCCGAATCTTGGCATCTCAACGCCTAGTGGTATCTTCCATACAAAAAATATTGTTACGCTGCCTTTGGCCCCATTCGCACATCAGTCCGCAACTTAGACATCACCTCGGTGCCATCCGGATCTTGGCATCTCAGCGCCTTGTGGTGTCAGTCAGAAAATATTGTTGCGCTGCCTTTGGCCCCATTCGCACATCAGTCCGCTACTGACACCATCTCACAGGCCAACAGGGCGCCCCACGCCGACTTTTACCATTGTACGATGGCCACACCAGTGCCACAACTTGCTAGACACCACCTCGGTGCCATCCGGATCTTGGCATCTCAGCGCCTTGTGGTGTCTTCAAATCAGAAAATATTGTTGCGCTGCCTTTGGCCCCATTCGCACATCGGTCCGCTACTGACGCCATCTCACAGGCCAACGGGGCGCCCCACGCCGACTTTCAACATTGTAGGATGGCCACAGAAGTGCGACAACTTACTAGACACCACCTCGGTGCCATCCGGATCTTGGCGCGTTGTGCTGCCTTCGGCCTATTCGCACATCGGTCCGCTACTGACGCAAACTCACAGGCCAACGGGGCGCCCCACGCCGACTTTCAGCATTGTAGGATGGCCACACCAGTGCACCTTACTAGACACCACCTCGGTGCCATCCGGATCTTGACGCGTAGTGAAGCTGCAGCAGCTGCAAATAAGCTTCAGACAGTGTTACAACCGCTGCTCAGAACTCTCAACTATGACACCACCTCGGTGCCATCCGGATCTTGGCATCTCAGCGCCTTGTGGTGTCAGTCAGAAACTATTGTTGCGCTGCCTTTGGCCCCATTCGCACATCGGTCCGCTACTGACGCAAACTCACAGGCCAACGGGGCGCCCCACGCCGACTTTCAGCATTGTAGGATGGCCACACCAGTGCGGCAACTTGCTACACACCACCTCGGTGCCATCCGGATCTTGGCATCTCAGCGCCTAGTGGTGTCTTCTATTCCAAAAATATTGTTGCACTGCCTTCGGCCCCATTCACACATCGGTCCGCTACTGACGCCATCTCACAGGCCAACGGGGCGCCCCACGCCGACTTTCAGCATTGTAGGATGGCCACACCAGTGCGGCAACTTACTAGACACCACCTCGGTGCCATCCGGATCTTGGCGCGTTGTGCTGCCTTCGGCCTATTCGCACATCGGTCCGCTACTGACGCAAACTCACAGGCCAACGGGGCGCCCCACGCCGACTTTCAGCATTGTTGGATGGCCACACCAGTGCGGCAACTTACTAGACACCACCTCGGTGCCATCCGGATCTTGGCGCGTTGTGCTGCCTTCGGCCTATTCGCACATCGGTCCGCTACTGACGCAAACTCACAGGCCAACGGGGCGCCCCACGCCGACTTTCAGCATTGTAGGATGGCCACACCAGTGCTGCAACTTGCTGGACACCACCTCGGTGCCATCCGGATCTTGGCGCGTTGTATTGCCTTCGGCCTATTCGCACATCGGTCCGCTACTGACGCCGCCTCACGTGCCAACGTATTTTCTCCGCATTTTATACCCTATGCCGCATAACAGGTCATGTGACTTGTTTATAAAACTTTTCATTGGTTCATTTTACTTTTGGTTTCCTAATGATGGAAGGCTTGATCATATGACCTAAAAACAACACTTTTCATTGGATGAAAACTTTTTTTTTTCCCAAATGATGAAAGCCCCACCTTGTTTCTGGATGTTTCAGACTAAACTGGCGTCAGCATGAGAGCACCACCATCTCGTAGCTCCGTCGTGGTCATTCCGTGAGCAATCATGGCAGCCGCTCCCCACCAGAAGCCTGCAGGAGTCGGGGCCCCCAAAACTTTTGATGAATTCTCAAGGCGGAGGGGACGCTTTCGAGAATGGGGTCCAAGACCTAGCAGACAAGCGTCCGATTTCCAAGGTGTCCCAGGGCCATTTCAGTGGACCAGGCCCAAAAAGGAAAGAGCCTGCCGCCATTTTGAGAGTCCTGTGACAGCCGCCTATCGCTGCACCGCAAGAGTGGGCGCAACTCAGCTGAATTGCGGCTTTTGACACAGTGGACCAAAAACAGACGGAATGGCAACTGAAACGGTAAAGGGGCGCCCCACTACAACAGATGACACTCCACCTGGAGAGGCCCGTTCACGCCGCCTCCCCCGGGGCGCCCCACGCCGTTATTCGGAGCAGCATTGTAGGATACCAAAACCAGTGCGGCAACTTACTGGACATCACCTTGGTGCCATCGTTCTGCTGCCTTGGAACTATTCGCACAACAGTTTGCTACTGATGACCCACCCCCCGCGACGCCCCACGCCGTTATTTGCTGGGTGGCAACTTACTAGACATCACTTTCGTGTCATCTAGATTTCGGCGCGTTCTGCTGCCTTGGAACTATTCGCACAACAGTTTGCTACTGATGACCCACCCCCCGCGACGCCCCACGCCGGAAATCTGGACGTTGTGCTGCGTTGGGACTATTCGCACAGCCGACCGCTACTTCGTTGTTTTTCCCTAAAAATGTTTATATGTTATTACTATTTTTGTTTTCTTGTATATATTTATAAATTATTAAAGTTTTATAATCTTACTACTTTGTTGGAGTGCTATATATTTTTAATGTGACACATAATTGTAAAAACTTTGATGTACAAAGAGTCATCCCTGGAATCTTCCGCTTCACGCTCGGTCCCCTCCCCAATCACAATACAGGATAGTTTTCAGATAATAGCAACGCTTCTGCTGTGACGGATCTCATCGAGTGTGGGCCTTGATCTACTATAACTCCTTTGAAGAGGGGTGATTCTTTACAGCTGTGGCCATAAACTACATCTGCAGGGCTAGCTGATAGCCTAGGACCGGCCTGGACAATCGGACACAGAGGAAAAGGAGTGTCAGAGGGTGCGGTAGTGAATAGGGCGAAAGGGAGGTGTCGGGCGGGCACAGGGTGTGATTCTCAGGGAAGAGCAGCGCAGATGGGGGGAGGTTTATTACCCATGCATAAGACAGAGAGCGGGGGTGACCACTGCCTGGGTGAGATGCTTGCGAGGGTGGGGAGCCATGCTAAGGATCGACAGCGTGCACAGAGTGGGTCTGGTCAAGGCATCTAAAATGGCTGCCGTGCACGACAAAAGTGTGGCATTTGAAAAAAGACAAGATGGCGCAGACAATGTTTTTCAACACTTCCTGATTTCCTTCGAATCGAACGTTAACAGACGTTGGGGCATATTACCAAAGTTAAGCGATATTTATCCCTAACGATGCATTGCAAAGATTTTTTTACCGTCAGAAATTATCGCAGATAAACCTTGCTATTATCAAGGTTTATCGCAAATACGATAAAAAACGACCGCAATGCATTAATATCGCTGAAAACTCAGCGATATTCATGCATTACCGAGCTAATGCTCTTAGCCATGTTATCCACCTCCCATTGGATAACATGGCTAAGAACTGCTCAGGGCAGCTGTTACTTTTTGGAGATATTCGCGCTTATCTCGAATATTTCCAAAAGTTGATAATAGGAGATAGCGATGTTAGCGACTGTTTCCAGTCGCTAACATCTTGGCATGCCCACTTTGCATGTCATTAGTGATAAATATCACTCACATGCAAAGTGGGGCCCAAGATGGTCGCTATCTCCTACTAGCCGTCGCTAACTGGTGTTAGCAACAGCTAGGTAATACAGATATAATTTTATCTCCGCGAAGCGGAGCGCTGTTACAGATATATATCTTGTTTTTGAACGTTAATTTCTCAAAATGCACTGAAGCACATATATTGAGACCTAGCAAAGGCACATCGGGCTACCAGTCCCTAATATTTTACCAAGTTTCGTGCAAATCCATTCAGCCGTTCGATTATTATTATTATTTTTTTTTTTTGCCCCGCGGGGCCCTTTTAAAACCTCCACATCAAACCTAGGGGGTCAGCGAGGATCTACTATGCCCCCTTATGGTCATTTGCCCCTTCGCTTTGGCCTCCTCTTGTCTCTCGATCCTACCGAGAGACAAGATGGCGGCCGCTACGGACTGTTTGGAATGTTTACAGACACCGGAGAGCCAATCAGCTTCGCTTCGCAAAGCTCCGTAACGCGAAAAGTACGCGAAGCGGTGCGCTGTTACAGATATATATCTTTTTTTGAACGTTAATTTCTCAAAATCCACTGAAGCACATATATTGAGACCTAGCAAAGGCACATCGGGCTACCAGTCCCTACAATTTTGCCAAGTTTCCTGCAAATCCATTCAGCCGTTCGATTATTATTATTATTTTTTTTTTTTGCCCCGCGGGGCCCTTTTAAAACCTCCACATCAAACCTAGGGGGTCAGCGAGGATCTACTATTCCCCCTTATGGTCATTTGCCCCTTCACTTTGGCCTCCTCTTGTCTCTCGATCCTACCGAGAGACAAGATGGCGGCCGCTACGGACTGTTTGGAATGTTGACAGACGCCGGAGAACCAATCAGCTTCGCTTCACAAAGCTCCGTTGCGCGAAAAGTACGCGTCCTGGCGCGCTGCCCGGTCCGCTGTTACAGATATATATCTTTTTTTAAACGTTAATTTCTCAAAATCCACTGTAGCACATATATTGAGACCTACAAAAGGCACATCGGGCTACCAGTCCCTACAATTTTGCCAAGTTTCGTGCAAATCCATTCAGCCGTTCGGGCTAAAAGTGAGGCCAACCGCCCTATGGAAAACTCAATGTTAAAAACACGTTTTGGGACCCCCCTTTTTTCTCGACCCCCCCTGGACGAACCCCCCCCCCCAATTTTCAGGGGCTGCTCAGAAACAAAATGTGCCATTTTCCTGAAAATTTCAGCCAATTCCGTCCACAAACGCCAAAGTTATTAGACATAGAATTTTCAAAAAACCCATAGAGAAAAAATCCTAACTATATATACCTACTGGCGACCGCCAGTAGGTAATATATATATATATGTATATATATATATATATATATATATATATATATATATACTCATATATGTATTCACTGAAAAAACCATAGGTTATAGACCATATATAGTTAGGAATTAGCATTTACAAAACCTTGAAAATTCACTAAAAAACCATAGGTTATAGACCATATATAGTTAGGAATTAGCATTTAAAAAACCTTTTTTTACTGACACAAAACCATTGAAATTCCATATATAGTTAGTTGTACTAACTATATATCGCGCTCCCGCAATCCACTGCTGATCATGTCACATATTACATCATTCATGACATGGTCAGTAACATCACTGATGACATCACTGATGACATCTCAAATGACATCACTGATGACATCACTGATGACATCTCAAATGACATCGCTGATGACATCACTGATGACTGCATCCAGTGACTGTATGTTTCTGTAAAGTTAAAATATGTCTTACATATTGAAGAATGAGTGGAGGTATAAGTGTCTGGATGAAGGATTTATTAGGTGCTTGACTGACTGTATGAGTGAGTGATTAAATGTGTCTCACTGAGTGCATGGGTTAGTAACTAAACTGTCTTAATTTGTGCATCATTATGTCTGTTGTTCTGTAAACTGCTGCATGTGTTGATCAGTAGCTATATGAGTAAGTATATGGGTTATTAATTGGTTGCCCAAGTATTTGTATGGGAGTGTGTGTGTGTGGGTGGCTGGGAGGTGTATGACTCTGTGCATAGATGTGTGAGCAGTTGATTCACTAGATGTATGGGTTCAAAAGTGCATGTGGAAACACCTGTATGGGCGGTTGACTGAGTGCATTGGTGAGTGAATGGATATCTCAGTGCTACATGTCAAAGTAAGTACATATGTAAAACACAGTACATGTGACATTTGACATATATAAATAACTGTGCATAAGAGCCAGTGAATGTGTGAGTGGCTGTATGGATCATTCTGTACTTGTATCAGGCATTGTAAAAGAGAGTAAATATGTGTTAGTATATGTTTGAATAAGTAAGGTGTGTATAACTGTATAGTTGAGGAAATGGAGGTGTGATTGATTCTTTGCATGACTGACTAAGTGTGTGAATAACTCCATGGATGAGTAACAGTCTGTGAGTGTCTGTTTACACTGAGTGTATCTAAGGTTATATTAGAGTCTGAAGAGGTTCATCGTATTATCACATGAATGATGTCATCAGTGTATATATATATGATGACATCTCAAATGACATCACTGATGACATCACTGATGACATCTCAAATGACATCACTGATGACATCACTGATGACATCTCAATTGACATCATTGATGATATCACTGATGACATCACTGATGACATCATTGATGACATCTCAAATGACATCACCGATGACATCACTGATGACATCACTGATCACATCTCAAAAGACATCACTGATGACATTATTCATGTGATAATACGATGAATCTCTTCAGACTCTAATAAAAACTTAGATACACTCAGTGTAAACAGACACTCACAGACTGTCACTCATCCATGGAGTTACTCACACACCTAGTCAGTCATGCAAAGAATCAATCACACCTCCATTTCCTCAACTATACAGTTATACACACCTTACTTATTCAAACATATACTAACACATATTTACTCTCTTATACAATCCCTGATACAAGTTCACAATGATCCATACAGCCACTCACACATTCACTGGCTCTTATGCATAGTTATTTATATATGTCAACTCTCACATGTACTGTGTTTTACATATGTACTTACTTTGACATGTAGCACTTAGATATCCATTCACTCACCAATACACTCATGCACACAGTCAACCGCCCATACAGGTGTTTCCACATGCACTTTTGAACCCATACATCTAGTGAATCAACTGCTCACACATCTATGCACAGAGTTATACACCTCCCAGCCACCCACACACACACTCAGTCTCCCATACAAATACCTAGGCAATCAACCAATAACCCATATAGTTACTCATATAGCTACTGATCAACACATGCAGCAGTTTACAGAACAACAGACATAATGATGCACAAATTAAGACAGTTTAGTCACTAACCCATGCACTCAGTGAGACACATTTAATCAGTCACTCATACAGTCAGTCATGCACCTAATAAATCCTTCATCCAGACACTTATAAATCCACTCATTCTTCAATATGTAAGACATATTTTAACTTTACAGAAACATACAGTCACTGGATGTTGTCATCAGTGATGTCATCAGTGATGTCATTTGAGATGTCATCAGTGATGTCATCAGTGATGTCACTGACCATGTCATGAATGATGTAATATGTGACATGATCAGCAGTGGATTGCGGGTGCGCGATATATAGTTAGTACAACTAACTATATATGGAATTTCAATGGTTTTGTGTCCGTAAAAAAAGGTTTTTTAAATGCTAATTCCTAACTATATATGGTCTATAACATATGGTTTTTTCAGTGAATTTTCAAGGTTTAGTAAATGCTAATTCCTAACTATATATGGTCTATAACCTATGGTTTTTTCAGTGAATTTCATTGGTTTTTTAAAAGCTAATATCTATAGCTGTAAAATGTATTCTTCTTTAAATCAAAAAATTTATTTTATATGTTTATTATTATTTTTTTTTATTATTATGTTTTGGTTCGCTCCCGGTTCGCAAACCGGGAAGCTTCCCGTTAGCTCAATGTGGTGCCGCGACCCGGTCCGCGAACCAGTAAACGTTCCGTTTGCGCAACTGCCGCGTTAGAAATCAACATCGTGACGCGTCGCGGAAGCGCGACGTATCGCATTGTCACGTAATGCGTCTTATGACGCGCCACGTTAGCGCACCCGGAAGTGCTCCGGTACGCGAACCGCGGCGCGAAGCGCAGCTCCCCGGAAGCGATCCGGGGCGCGTCGCGAAAGCGCGACGTATCGCGTTGCCGCGTAATGCGTCTTATGACGCGCCGCGTTAGTGCACCCGGAAGTGCTCCGGAGCGCGAACCGAGGCGCGAAGCGCAGCTCCCCGGAAGCGATCCGGGGCGCGTTCCGCAGCACGTAACATAAGCGTAACAGGTCATGTGACTTGTTAATAAAACTTTTCATTGGTTCATTTCACTTTTGGTTTCCTAATGATGTAAGGCTAGGTCATGTGACCTAAAAATAACACTTTTCATTGGTTTAGACCTATTTTTTTTCCAAAATGATGAAAACCCCTCCTTCTTTCTTCACTCTGACTTTCATCTTTGTGAGAGGAAGACCCTTTGTGATCACTGAGCAATGGCTTCATTAGTAGCTTCAGCTGGTGCACCCCCACCACCACCACCACCTCCTCATAGGAAGAGAGGACCACCTCCACAGTTCATTACCAACACAGAGGAGGAAGAGGATGAAGAAGAGGAACAGGAGATACAGGGAACACAGTTTTTACAAGAGGAGCCCCGGGTATCTCATCATAAAACTAGTTTCATTTGGCAGTTTTTTTCTTTTCCTGAAGGACAGAAAAAAGTTAATGCTCGATATGTGACGTGCCTGATATGTAAAGAGGACTTATCTAGAGGCACAGAAAAGAAGTATAGTTACGGCAACTATACTATGCACCGTCACATGCTGAGGTGGCATCCACTAAACTACAGCCGGGCAGAGATGCGTGACCTTCAGGACAATCCACCAACTCCTGTGGCCAGGACATCGTCACAGGTATCTCTGTCGGGGCCAGAGGCACGGGAAACCGTGCCAAACATTCAGGACAACTTTGTCCATATGAAGATTACCTGTTTATATTGTGGTACATTGCTCTCATGTGCCAATATGAGCATTAACTTAATAAACAGAGCATTTGAAAACCACAAGTGCTCTAAACGCCCCAAAAAGTAAATTTTTTTTTGCTCCTGTTGAGCCCTTTCCAATGCCTGTTTTTTGTTGTTTCCCCCCCAAAAAAACCAAAAAAACATAAAACTGTTCAAAAAAAAAAAAAAAAAAAAATGTTCAGAAAAAAAAATATATATATATAAAACAACAAAAACATTAAAAAAAAGTTCTTTTCAGAACTACCTCCCCTTTATAAAAAAATTGCTAGAATGTTTAGCACTCTGGCAAGCTCTATTTCTTTTGGTTCGCTTCCCGGTTCGCTCGCCGGTACGCGAACCAAAAAAAAAAAAAAAAAAAAAAGAAGAGTAAGTATAAGGGAAGTAAACAGAGAGTAATGTTAAAACAAAGACAGCTATAGGGACTAAACCAGAGATACTGTTTAATAGATTTATTTACCGAAGAAAAGATGGAAGAGGGTATAATTGTGAAAAACAAAATAGATAAGGAAGTGAAAGAAAAAAAGGAGAGTAGAAGAATAACAAAGAAGAGTTTCTTAGAGAATGTGAGTGAATGTTCAAAATAAGATTAAAACATGTGGAATAACAGAGAGAAAAAACAGAAAGCAGAAAAGAAGAAGTAACAGAAAAGGAATAATTGAAACAGCAAAGTAATGTAAATAACATAGGGGCATATTATCAACATAGGCAATAAAAGTTTCGCAGCTTTTATTGGCAGAAATGTGTCGCTAAAGCCGCTTTTGCAGCAGAAAACTGCCGCTACAGCCACTTTTGCAGCAGTTTTCTGCCGATAAAAGCAGCAATAATTTTATTGGCTGTGTTCATAATATGCCCCTTAGTGTGCTTCAACTACACAGAGAAAGCATAATGAACAAGTAGTGAAAGAGTGATCAGTCAGAGACACTAAGAGTAATAGAGACGGAGTGAGTGAACAAGAGTGAGGAACTATGAGGAGAGGGACTGAGAAAAGGAGTGGAAGGAGTAGAGTAAGTAAGTAAGTAATAGAGAAAGGAATGAGGGAAGTAGCAAAGGCAGGAAAGTTAGGGTTAAAGAAATGAAGCAGTGGAACTAATAGTAGTTAAATGTGATAGAAATGTAACGAAAAGAGTACAAAACATTTACCTTATAATTGTCGTTAACTTAGTCACTTGTTATTTTTATACTTTCAATCTGTGAAAGAGAGAACAAACATTTGAAAAATATTAAAACATGTATTTAAAAATTAGAAAAGACAAGGGAAAAGATTGAAGGACAAACAGTTTTTCAACAACTTTGACACTTACAGAAGCTTCTGCTTCTCCAGGCCCCCTACACAGTCCTAAAGATATACATTTTAAACTAACAGTATCTTGATGCAGATGAACTGAGGCCTATCTTGGAACATGGTGCATCTTGTGCACTGCTGTTGTCTCACAAAAGTGACGCAATGGCAGCGCAAAAGAGGTGCACAATCATCATAAAACTGTTCCTAACATTTTAAATGATTGTTTCAGGATGGCAATAAGGTGTGTCCTATCCAGACGTTTGTTTCAGGTGAGGCCTACTCAGGGTTGCAGATCAAATTTAGCCTTGTTGAAGAGTACAGAGGAGATAATACTTGTGCAGGGCAACCAATAAAGTTCAGACTTCCTCTGTTTCCCTGGAGAGGCCTAAACTTCATCTGCACAATTTGATTCGTAATGTTACGAAACACAGGTAATGTATTTGAAAAATATGCAATTTCTTTTGCTCATTTCACAATCACATCACTTGTGTTTCCTTTGGTTAGGTATCTCATTGTGCAGATGTAGTCCAGCATATGAAAGAGTACGCACTGAATGCAACAACTTTGACACTTACAGAAGCCTCACCTTCTCCATGCCTCCTACACAGTTCTAAATGTACATCATAAATACAAACAGTACAGAATTAACTATACATGTTAAATGGTTTATTTTTGCTGTTCTCAGAATGTATCAAATTTCACTAAAAACAGTGACTTGAAGGTATTCATCATATAACAGCGGGGAAAAAAAAACACAATCAAAATGATTGTGTTTAAAAAACCCATATAACATAACCAATCAGAAATCAAAACTCCTCAAAAGTAACTTACTTTCCATGACGTCGAAGGATGTCCTATGAACAGCTTACACTCGGTTGTGCTGTTTTTTCAGCCCGCCACTTTCTGAAAGAAAAGCTCCATCGTTTTGAAAAATATGTTACATACAATAAATGACTTCTCGCTCTCTACCACACGTTTCCTCAAGGCCAAATCGTGTAAGAGCCATTTATAACTCTTGGAATTCTTGTAAGCAAATCCCGTCATTTTGTATTTCCGCAACTTTCAGAAAGAAAACGTTCAAGATCACTTTCACAATCCTAGACTAGTAATATCTTACCCTTTTTGCTCACTCATGTTCTACATTTCCTATGACACTGATACTGCTTACTATGAAGCAGACTTACACTACCTCTATGACTACTACAATTATTTAATTCTCTACATCACTTTTAATCACAAAGCAATATAAAACAGTAGATAAAATTATATCAACCCCTAGAATCATTATACGCCAGTTACCTACCCTAAATTCTCTTATCTGAAAACAGAAAGTAAGAATATTTTTTAGTAAAAAGGCAACATTGTATCGTAGTCAAATGGCAATAATTTCCTAAACAGCAATTTTTTTTACATTTTCAATAACCTGTGTAATAAGCGGATCTTGTCAAATGACCATCATGCAATATAATAGCTGCAGTTACAAATCTTCTTCCTAAAATCAACGACTGTGTAGCCACAACATTTGTAATTAAAGTTGAAGACTTACTTTCATCAGGTTTATATAATTGGATTTTTAAAATGACATTATAATCAAAAGTTTGGACCAATAATCTAGACAGCATTGCAGACTTACATTCCCTCTACTCCATGTTTTGATTGGCTGCTTGAATTAGCTTATAAAAAGAAACAGTTTTTCTGAACTCATTCAAAGTGCAGTTATTTTTCCATGACGTCAAGTGTTATGGTAAGAAGACCGTTTGCTTTGGGAAATACTCTGTTGTCCTTCAACTAATCTGTGCCCACCACTTTCTGTAAGAAAATCTTCTTTTTTTCCAGGAACTATTGTCTCTGTACTACACTTATCCTCAAGGCCAAATCGTGTAGGAGCCATTAGAACCTCTTGAAATTCCTCAGAGCACATCCCGAGATTCTTTCCCTAAAATTTTGGTTTTAAAAACACCAGGTAAGAATTTTTAAGGTCATACTGCAATTTTTTTTTGAAAGTTAAAACAGAATCGTTGCAGAATGACCAGCCGTTTCTAGACTTTAAATAAGCTGTGTAATGTCCTGATGTTATTGAAGGACCGTCATGATATATAATTGCTGCAGTTACAAAAGTCCTTCCTGATATTGACAACTGCGAAGCTACAAAATTTTTAATTAAAGTTGTCAATTTTGTTCCATCAGCCCTACATCGTTGGAACATTAAAATGACATACTGGCCATATGTTCGTATAAATAATGTTGACATCATTTCAGATTTACATTGGCTACACTCCATGTTGTGATTAGCTGCTTTTACTAGCTTATTAAAGGACACTGATTTACTGTCTGGCAAAGTTAAATATATAAATGTTTCTGAGTCTACACTAGTAGTACTTGATACCCTACAGTTCTCGCAGTCATGCTGCCATTGATAAGAAAGCCCAAACAGGTGATCTACATCTACACCTTCAGCATGCAATACATCAAGCATATACATTAAAAACTCCTGACAATCTTGCTGAATATTTTGAGAGAATTGTGTTTGACCTGAACATCTGTCTAACAGATTTCGAATTTCAGACACACTTTCTATTTTTGTTCTATCAGTGCTACATTTCTCTAACACAGAATTTAACAAACTGCAAAATCTGTGATCCGAATTGACCACAATCTCTTCTTTTACATTTTCTAGAGAAAACAAAACATTAACCACTACATTAGCATAGCAGTTGACACCAGAACTGTTTTCAAATTGAAAACCAACAACATCTTCAACAGAATCCTTTTTCTTTCTGCTTATAATTTCAGGTTCATCAACTTTTCGTCTTTTTGGTACAACCTCCCTAGTATTGGTCACATTTCTTCGTTTCCCGCCTACCACACGTTTCTCAAACAAAGGATATTGAGGCAAATGTGGCGCATACTCTCTTCTTAACCTATTGTATTCCTTAACACAATCTAGATCCGCACAAATGTTTGTGACATCACCCTCAATCAAGTACAATCCCGATAAAGTTCTAACTCGTGACAATGCCACATATGCCATACCCTCCTTGAACACAGAACTGCCAATATTCACCAATGCACTGTCTACACTTAAACCTTGTGATTTATGGATTGTCACCGCATATGCCAAGCAAACAGGAAACTGCTTACGGCGAACATATAAGTCTTTTACAAGCAAAAATCTAGCAGAACAACGACCAATTAGCTGTACTTCCTCAATGCCATCAAATTTAATTTTTAAAAATTCAATTCCATCTCTATTTCTGTATTTCACAAAATCAACAACATTACCCATTGATCCATTTACCAGACCTCTTTCAACATGTAAATTCCTTCTTAAAATTATACGGCAATTTAAGCACACATTCAGAGTCTTTTCAAAACCTGCAGTTTTAGATATAGTCTTCTCTAATGAATCCAATTTTGTTTTCAAATTCTCAGACAAAATAATTGTTGATCCCATATGCTCTACTCTGTCAATAGCTTCCAGTTTCACAATCTCTTGGTTTTCTAAATACAACATTTTGTTGTTGAAGATGGCACATTCTGCAAGAGTTGGCATCAAACATATTCCAGATTTCTTCTCAGTAATTTTCTGAAAAATATTCTCAGGCACAACGTCTTGTTCTGGATATAAATTTGACAGTAATCGTGCATGTAAAGCTTGTTTCCCATGCTCGGTCACTTTTCCAATTCTAACATCTTGTAGAATATTCTTGTAAACTTCATCCTTCGCCTGACGCATATTTTCATGCAGTTCAGCATAATTGAAGTTTAACCATATATTGACGTTGCCAATGCTCCCTAGGCACTTCCTGGTATCTTCATGCGTGAGCATTTTGAACACAGGTTGTCCTTTCACTGGTGTCAGCTGCAGAAGATCTCCGAAAACAATGATGTGTTTGCCACCAAATAACACATCATACTCTGTTTTAAGAACTTCTTGCATTCTCAAATGCACAAAGGCAAGCATGACATTGGAAACCATGCTTACTTCGTCATGATAAGAAGTTTCATTTTCCTCAAGACTCTTGAAACTTCACAACAAGCATCTCCAGATAACTTGTGGTATTGTAATTTGTTGCAACCAACAGTTTTGTACAGAGTTCCCCAGGGGAGAATCAAGAAAAAACTTTTTTTCTTTTTTTCTCAGCCTCTCTTTTCTCTCACTCAAATAAAAAATGGGGGTTTAGTGCATGAGTGTAGACCCTCTTCAGAATGTAAGGATACCTCACACAGGCTCACGGCAGGACCACAACTGTTGTCCCAGCCGATGACCGTCCAGCGTCATCATTGGTATCCTGCTCCTACGGCAGGCTGGCGGTGCAATGCCCGTCGGGCAGCGAGTGAAGCTGCACTTTAGCGGAGATCTTCAATTCCGAGGCCAACGGGTGTGTGGGTGTGAGGGGCCTATAAGGGGTGCAATAGTGAGCGTAGTGGGGTGTTCTTAAAAAAAGTCAGTGGAGTCCTAAGTGGAGAAGGTTTTAATGGTCAGGCTCACTGCTTTATTAAAAAAGGTTAAGGGGAATTAAGGAGTGGAGAACAATGAGACCAAACCTTTATTCAACCCTTATTGTGACAACGGTCAACATGTTTCACGCCCTAAGGGCGATTCATCAGGACCTAGTGCTCATATGATTGCTAGCGTCCCCCGGTTTGGGAGGACACTGGTATACGACCTGTGTTTTGTCGTTCTCAAATGATTCCTTCAGAGGGACCTCCTGGAAAAATGAGAAAAAAAAAAAAAAAAAAAAAAAAAAAATATAAGCAAACAACCGATGATGTCAAGATAACGATTGACAGGGGTACATCATAATTGTGCCTATATCCTGGGTGTCAGAGCAAACGTGCCCAGTGGCTAACGTTGTTTTAAGGTGGTGACAGGGTCGGGTGGTGGTGAGAGTGAGAGATATTTAAAAATGTACCCAGATATATATACACATATCCACAGTGCGCTTGGGTGAGTCGCTCTGCATGATGATGCCATTCCGGAAATCTATAGCATGCATCTACGTGAAGGCGTCATATTCTCGCCTGTGTGAATAGTACACGGAAGTAGTGGCACATCCTCACTGAGTCAAGCGGTGAATGGCGCCAACAGTGAAGTGTTTCACGTGCATCTGTAAACCAAATATTGACCCACAGACGCTATTAAAAGCCACACAAACCATTAGAGGTAATTTGACACTCTGTGAAACGGGGAATTCAACGCTGGCAGTGGGATCGAATATCCAGCGAGGAGATAGTAAAAAGAGTAAACATGCCATGCTAAATGTGCGCGTTTGAAAAAACGCCAGTATGGAATGCACTATTCCACTTACCCGTTAGGAGACCTCTTTCAAGCCTCACGAGCTGTCCAGGTGGGGCCAGCACCGATAAGGGATTACCTATAGGGGAGGTAGCTTATTTAACGGGATCGATGGGAAAGGCTAACTAGTAGATCGCCTGGAGACGTGACTGAAATGGCTGCAAATGGGCGCTAATGTGCAGGCAGCCACTCAGAGCTCGGATCAACACCTTACCTTAAGAGTCGGCGGTGGCAGGCTTCTCTACACCTACCCCTCCCACTGGAACTCTGGTACTGGACAGCCGGCGCTGGAGTGCAGCTTGTCCGGTGTAGATAGGGAAAAGTAAAGCGCGCGTAAGGGGTGTGTCAGACCAGTTGCTGGGTTACGGCGCTTGGGTGTAGAAACAGATGAGGGGTTTAACTACGGATAGCGCGGACCAAGCCAAAAAGGCCGCGGCCATCTTGGAATGGTTCTGGAACACTCGCAGGGCATGTGTAGGGGCATGTGGGAATGGTCAATTAATTCAAATTAGTAATAACTCTCCAGCGAGTCTTGCCCTGGCCTGCGCGAGTTTAAGACAACGAGAGGGTTGCTGCGGATAGTGGTGAGGCCAATTAAAGGAATTGTTATAGAGTCTCCCAAGGCATGTGTTTAAGGCGTATTGTAAAAAGACCACTAGTTCAGGCTCGGGAGGATCGCCCATGGGGCACGTGATTCGAAATCACGGAAGTGAGCGAAGGCTGGGCTGGAGAATACATGTCCCAAGCCATAAAACAACGGAGTCCATCAATGGATGGATGTGGAAATCTAGCAAGGCATGAAGGAACACTGGCAAGTGGACAACTGGTCCGGATTGGTCACTATCTGGCGAGTGTCGCCCAGGGCACCCCGTCATTAAGTCCCAAATCGTCGCTCTGAAGACGATGTATCCATCTCTGTTCATATCTGAACAAGGCTGGTTGATTCAAGTTCGGTAAGGACTCAATCACAGTCCAACGAATGTTCTCTGGAGAGTGGTTACTGTCTTTACAGTGTTCGTACAGCCTTGTGTGTGTTTTGTGACATCGGATGTTACTCTTGTGCTCCATTATTCGTTGCTTGACTGGACGCATTGTCATTCCGATGTACAATAAGTCACAAGGACAGATCAAAACATAGATGCATTTGGCGCTGTTGCAGTTAGTGTGTCTGCTCATTGTCCAGGTGAAGTTCTTATTGAGTACAACGGTCTTACCCTGGATGGTCTGAGGGCAGACTACACAAGAACCACAGCGATAGTGTCCAGTTACTGGGGGGAGGTCCCAGAGCGTATTCACGGATTGAGTGCTGGTCTTCTTTGGACGGGTATGGATAAGGGTGTCCTTCAGGTTAGCCGTCCTTTTGAACGCAAACCTGGGGTGTGGTAACTCCATGCCTGCGGAATTGAGAATACCCCAGTGGGTACTGACAGTTTTCTTGATAAATGTGGAGTTTCTTGTGAATGAAGTAACACAGGTGATCTTATCGTCTGGCTCCTTGGGGTGTGTTTCAAGTAGGGCCTCCCTGTTGTTGTTGAGGGCTCGTTTGGTAGATTTCTTCAGAAGTCGTGTGGGGTAGCCCCGGTCGCGGAGTTTGGTTTGCAGGACTTGTGCTTGTCGTTTGTAGTCTGCAGTTGAACTACAGTTTCTCCGGAGGCGGAGAAATTGTCCAAAGGGGAGATTATCCCTTAGGGATTTTGTGTGGTGACTGGAGTACGGCAGAAGGCTGTTCCTGTCGGTCTCCTTCGTGTAGAGACTGGTGTTAATTGTAGTTGGCTCCAAGATTATACTGAGGTCCAGATAGGGTATAGATTTGTCGGAGATGGTGCCCGTGAACTTCAGAAAGGGATCCTGTTGATTTATCCATGTGCAGAAGGCCTCACATGTCGTCCGATCCCCCTTCCAGAACACCGGGATGTCGTCGATGTACCGGCGCCAACACGTGAGATTTTCACGGAATGGGTTGTATTCAGGGGGGTAGATACATTTTTTCTCGAACGATGCCATGTATAGGCATGCCAAGCTCGGCGCGAAGGTCGAGCCCATCGATGTCCCGCGGATCTGATGGTATAGATTGGACTCATATTTGAAAAAGTTTTCTGTCAGAGCAATATGTGCCAACTCCATTATGAATGAAACCGGGGTGGAGGACAGCCACTCCTCCGATCGCAGGAGGGCGTCCACGACTTCCAGCGTAGCTTGTTGTGGTATGTTTGTATACAGTGCTTCCACGTCAAGAGTTAAGAGAAGATCAATGTCCTCCCTGCCGTCCATGTCGTCGATAAGTCGAAGCACGTCTCTCGTGTCCTGCAGATATGACGGGATGGATTTGACCAAAGGTTGTAGAAAGGCATCGCAGAACTGAGAGAGGGGTTCTAAAATTGAACCGATACCAGACACAATGGGTCTACCTGGGACTGGGGTGGTACCCTTGTGTATCTTGGGCAGGGTGTAGAAGTATGGTATGACTGGGTCAGTGGTCACCAGAAATTCTGCCTCTTTTTTGTTAATCCATTCGTTGGTTTCCGCTTCAATGACCAGAGACATCACGGTGGTGGTTAGTCGGTTGGTTGGATCATCCGTCAATAATCTGTAATGGGTCGTATTAGCCAATTGGCGTCTACACTCCTGATCATAGTCGTCATAGTTCTGTATGACAGTGGCTCCCCCCTTGTCAGCTTGTTTGATGACAATGGAAGTGTCCTTGCCAAGGGAGGAGGCTGCCTGTCTTTCAGCATTGGAGAGGTTGTTGAAGGGTTTGATTGATGGTTTGTTCTTCATGGTTTTCAGGACTGCTCTTTCAAAAGTCAGGACCTCTGGTGGAACCATCCCATCAGTGGGGGTGAAGGAGGAAGGTTTCCTGAGTCCCGTGTCCTCACAGGGTAAGTCGGGCCGATTGTGGAAGAAAGCCCGAAGGCGTATCTTTCTAAAGAACTGCTTCAGCTCGATCATTTCCTGGAATGAGTCAGGTATCGGTGTTGGGACAAAGCCCAGTCCTTTTTCCAGGACAGTTTCCTCTATAGTAGTCAGATTTCTATTGGAAAGGTTCACGATCAAACTCTTCTCCCTCTGGTTGTCGCACTCCTGGTTTCCACTCCCGATGACTCTGGGGTCTGATCTTGCCACTGTACAACCTTGTTGCCTCCTCGCTTTCGCCCTCTTCCTCTGCCCCAACCTCTGCCGTGAAAAGGTGGCGGATTAAGTGGGTAGAATTGCGGGGGGCCCTGTGGGTAGTATGGATATTGCCATGGTGGAGGTACATTGGGTGGGCCATGAAACACTGGTCCTTGGTGGTATCCTTGTTGCCAGGGACGTGTGGGACGTGCATTTCTCGCCGGGTAGCCTCCACTAGAATCACTACTCGTGGAGCCCCTCCTGTTGTCTGTGCCCGAATTGTCGTCCGAAGAATAGGTGTTCTTCTTTCCTTTAAAATCATCCTTGAGGTAGGGATAGACCTTCTCCTTTGCAAACTTGGCTATGTCTTTCTCTAATTTGGTAGTTTTCTGTTTGAGCAGAAAGTCGTAGTGGTCAGACATCTCCTGGTTGATCTCAGCAAGTTTTGTTGCATTTTTCATGGTTGTTTCGATGGCAGAGATTTTCTCTTGGAGCGCTTCAGACAATCGTATAGCAGTCTGGCTAATCAGGAATAGCAGGTCCTTGGTGCACTTCCAGGAGACCTGGCACCAGTCTACTTTAAACCGTTTGTCGTCTAAGAACAGCCTAGGGATGATATTGACAATCAGGCCCTGTGGAGCTATATTGCTCCTCAGGTATTCCGTCATCATTCGCCCGTGTATCGTTATCCTGATCAGTTCCTTTTTCATTTCATTAAGTGTAGACCAATCATCAGAGGAAGTTCCTGATACCACCGCTGGAGGATTGTTGAGGAGTGAAGGCGTGTTCCTTAATGTTTCAGCAATAGTGTCTTCGTTAAAACTGAGGCCCGGGACATCCTCCATAGTAGTATTGGATGCGGATGGGGTCGGGGTGCCCTGTGCTACGTAGGCCAGGACAGAGTGTCAAAGAAGAACTCAACAGAGTATACTCTAGGTTTGTAATGTAATTTGTTATCATGCTCCACTGGCAGCATCAGTAGACGATGCAAAGTAATACCTTTAATGTTATGTGCTGCCAGTCCAGTTGGAGCGGTGACAACACAAGACAGCGATGACTCAGTCCTTTCCTTCAAATAACATGAAATTGCTTTAATGAGGAAACTCTTTCCAGTTCCCGCTTCTCCACTCACGTACAGTCGGACAGGCTTCAACGATGTACATGAGCACTCTTTCTTCTCATGACTTAATCCATGATCAATTTGCTTGGTAACTTCGTCATATATTTTCCTCTGCTCAACGTTGAGTTGTCTTTCCAAGTCTTCTAAGTTAACCGCATCCTCCTGAGCATGTGCCATGGCTCTTTCCACTTCATTCATGGCAGTGGCAGCTTCATTTTCGATAACAGGTCCTCCTAGTGGATCCTGACTCAATGAAACAGAACTCTGACTGTCCTGAGAACTGTCTCTGGCAATCTCGGCTGCAATCGTTGCTTCCTGCTCGATTTCCGCATTCAACATTTGTACATATTTGGGAAAAGCAGGACATTCTATGGTCTCCTTGGCGGCAGTGAAAGAGTCTTCATAACAGAGGAAATCTCCAAGCAGTTCCTCTTCTGCACGCCAAGGCTTGAAAAGTTGCAAAAGTGCTAAATAGAAAAACTCCTTTTTTTCAGGAGATTCGCCACTCAATTTTCCATGGTTTACCGAGTGGCATTTTCTTTGCTTGACCAGACATCCCTCACTTCCAATTACAGCATACACTCCTTTATCAATATCTTCTTTGATGTTCCTCTTGAATATGTAATTTTGTAGAACCTCATACAGACAAACATTCTCGAGGTGACTGCTTCGATTTGGATAATATGTATCTTCAAAATGTCGGTACTGTTTGGCTCCTTTTGCGCCAAATACTCAATTTCCCGCACAGGTTTCAGAACTCGATTACGCGTTGCAGCAAGACCAAGACTCGCCCAAACGATACTCCTAGATTTGGCATAGAGACTTGCTGAAGACAACCGGTCAGAACATTCGTAAGCTCCGATTTCTCGATGCGACAACATCTTCAGACTGAAACTGTACAACTTCTTACTGAGGCTCTTTTCATGGGAAATGTCCTCCCACATATCCTTCAATTCTGTCTTTTTTTTTTGGTGATGTAAGATGTCACATACCGAGCCACAGCCATACAGTTATCAGCCACAAACTGTATATCCATGTTAGCATTCCACATGGACAAAATCACTGGGTTGTAGTCGTTGATGTACTTGGACTCTTCGTTCCTCTTCAAATTGTACGTGTTTTTAGGTGATTTCTTCATCACATTATGTCGCAGCGAAGACATCAAACTGTTCACTCTTCCTTTAGAAATCACCGGTCGTGGAAAGGCGAAACGACATTTGGTGTAGAACTTGTCCTTGTTTCTGAATTTACGACGACAGTACTTTCCGCAACGATGGCTTTGGAAGCGTAGAACTTGTTCTCTTAGGCTTTTGTCCTCCTTTGCGTTTGGAACAGCACATGTAGAATACTGTTCTATGAAACTCATCACTAAGTCTTCTGGATCTGTTCCAAATTTAGGTGCATCCTTGATCCACAGCAGCATATGTATATGAGGAGCACCTCTTGCTTGGTACTCCTTTCTCCAGAAGAAATCCAACACCTCTCCAAGAGGTGGATTCTTCTTATTCATGATGAAAGACATCATAGCTTCAAATCTATGATTGAAGTACCTGCATACATTCACTGGATCCAAAGAGCACAGTTCTCCGGGTGTCTTTAATTCGATGTTTTCGATGTTTCCATTTGCCTCTCGTAGAAATTCAAGTAAGTCTTCCCAGCCATACTCGGCACAGCTCAGAGTGAGGAACCATGTGGGAGTTCCTAAGTTCCTCAGCATACATTTTAAATCACCATGACGACGGTACCAGTACTCATTAGTACCACGCTGACACGCCATGAGATTAATCAGGTGACAATCCAAAATACTGTCTTGGACATTGACTTTATCCATAAAGTCACTTGCCGAGATGTTTTGCATCTGTATACCACTTTTCAAGATGTGGTTCACTGCATATGACAGTCCAGACAGATCACTTTCAAACAGGAGATGAAACAAATAGGGAATGCATTGTCGAAACCTAGCATCTTCTGCATACAATCGTAAAGTCCGGTATTCAGAAGCAGGAATTTGATGAGGTCGCTCATCATATCTTCCTCCTTGACCTGTTGGAAATAGCTGTGGGGAACACCGAGCTTCTAAACTTTCCTCCCAGACACTAATGGGACTCCCTTTGGCTTGATTCATTTGAAACAACTCAATAGCATTCCCCATGACTTCCTTGGAATGCAAAGGATGAACACTATAATGTTCATATATTTCTTCACTTTTAGAGGGTTCTACTTTCTCAATTTGACCAGCACACAAATCGCTATCCTCTTCCTCACTAACTTCCTCTTCTGCAACATATACATTCTTATAGTACTTATTATTTTTTTTCAAATACAATGTTGCCTTTTTTACTTTCCTAACATCCACTAAATCTTGCCATTTTTTTTTATTCTTTGTCGGAACCCCATTAACTAAGATAACCAGAGGTTCCTCTTCCACTTTTTCTACTCCAATTGTGTTAATGTTTTTCTTCAAATCTAGAGGCAAATAAACAACTCTTCCCTTTAATCCTCTCTGTAAATCTGATGGAGGCAATTTCCCTGTCTTTGGCTCCATTCTTACAATAGCCTGAAAAGGATGGATACTTTGAATCAAAATAGATTCATAAGTATTTAAATCCTTCAATTCAGAAGGAATCTCAACCAATTCCAGATTATTATGAACCGCTCTAGCAGGCATCTGGTTTTGATTTAATTTGTTACAACAATAAGTACACACACGTTGATCCGATCCCAAATCAAAACAATTTTCTACCATCAAGTATGTAGCGAAATCCTTCCATTCACTATTATTTTCCCTTTCACTTCTTGCATATAAATCCACTCACTTAGTCTGATTCTTATAATAATTGCGTCGACAACACACACAAGTGAAATTAGGCCTCTCACTTGATTTCACCTGAAACGTGGCAATTTCCTTCTGAAAATTATCTGTACTGGAAACCTGTACACTATCTTCCACATTACCCTCTTCTTCTGGGTCAATTTCAACATTCTCCTCTTTACTTCCAAAGTAACAAAACTCAATTTCTTCACACATATTCTTCACATCTATTTCAGAACCATGCAAAAGAGCAGCGCATAATTGTTTAAGCATAACTGCTGGACTCTTAGCATAACACAACATTCTAACTAATTTCCTCACTTTATTATGATGCACTGCTAGCATCCTGAAATGATGAAAAACACTCTGGCATACTCTCCTGGAAAGACAAGCCAGTGAATGACCATGCAAACCAGTCACTTCTCTCACTCTGCAAGGATCTAATTCTTGCAACAACTTCATTTTCTGCTTCAAACTTTTTTTTATTAAATGTCCGTACAAAATCACAAAGCAAATTGATGGAATCCTGTCGCACACTGCAAATACTACTACACTTCCAGGTTTACACAGGTCCCTTAGGACGTCTTCCTAAAACCTCATTACCTAACATCTCTTCTGCCTCTGTTGTCACAAGTTTTTCTTTTTCAACTGGACAACCATCTTTCACCTCATAAGCTCGACCGCTGGTGTCAACTGCATGCACCAAATCATTATCCTGGAAATAACTCTCCTCATTGAAAAATGCCTCACAACTTGAACTATGCATCCATTCTCCGGAAAAAACTTCACAAAAATTACTACGATTAACTATTCTCTTCCATCTACTATTTCTTTTGAAATCATAAATTGCCTTGTTTAGCTTCCTAATTCTATTGATTATCAAAATAAATAACTTTAGTTTAATTTCAAATGCCTGATCTATAACTTTCTCAACTTTTTTTTTCTCTTATAAAAAACCACTTTCTGTTGACCTTTCTTAATATTTTTTAACAAATTGCCAATTATCCTGTTGCGGAACATTCGTTTACGAATGTCCCTAAACTGTTGTTTCCTTCTACTATCATGCACAGAGTTATCTCTTGCTCTAGCAGTAACATTTTTGATTGGCCTTTCCTTTCCGTTTAAATTGCTTCTCTTTTTCTGGACAAAAACATTTTCTGTAGTACTACTTTTTTTTCTAGAAATGTTTCTTATGAATGTTTTCGTGGTCTTACCCGGTGCTTTCTTGGTGACTTGACGATTTTTTATTGTAGAGGACTGCTGCAGTAAATGATGGACCTGCTGTCTTTGACGTTTTGTAGCCTTTCTCATTCTCTCCTTAGTTGGCATTCTCAAAATTTGAAATGATCTGCAGTTGAATCTGTGGTAAAATATAATAAAAAATGTTATTAACCACTATTACCAAACAGTAAATCAATAACAGTCATCAAAAACTTAACACACTACTTTTCATTTTTACATATAATATTTTCTAGTGCTTTGGCAAATTTAGAATACAGAAATAGCAGAAAAGAAATGGAATTCTTCTTCATTTTACCTGTCCTGTTTTATATGTGAATCTGATCTAATTTTATGAGCATATTTTAATATTTTATTGAAGACACTACACATAACCTGTTTTTGAAGGTGTGTTTAATTTAAAATTAAACAGTTTACATTTTTACTTTTCATTTATTGTAAATTTTAAAAATAAATGTTTATAGTTCCATAGGCTCAAGCAGGTCAGCTTCCCACCCTATGTCATACAATTCTGACAAATCGGCATCCTCATCATATTCTTCATCATCCTCAGGATTTAAATCATCCAAGGGATCTACTTCCACTGACGTTTCAATTACAAGTTCAATGATGAGGTCGAGATCAACTGATTGCTGATTGTCACTCATGTTGATGTTGTCGTTATCTTTAAAGAAAGAGAACAACAATGAGATGTTGCAGAGTTAGAGACAAATCTCAGAGATTATAATAGTAAATTTGTTTAACAAGAGTAACATTTTGCAGCTATTATTTAGCCATGTCCAGCGATGCTGAGGAGGTGAGGCCTATGTCCAAGTTTTCAGTGAACAGGACTCATCTCTTCTTAACCTTGGATAAGCCTCACCGACTCTGTGTCCCCTGCTCATACTTAAATGTACAGGGGCAGATTTATGCTAAGTGGCGCATCCCCACGGATGCACCAGTTAATGTGCACCGCTGCTCTGCCACCCATAGTGTGCCGCATTTACAATGTGGAGCACCATTGAGCAAAAACAGCACAGATGCGTCACGCATCTGTGCCACAAAAGCAGCACATTGCAGGAATCACGTCATAAGCGCGACATGTCTACTGCAATGCACAGGAGGAAGCCTCACATTGCATGGTGCATCACTTCTTATGCCTGTTTCAAACAGGCGTAAGGATTTGATTCAGCAATGCTATAAAGCTGACTCAGTGAAATCTTCTAAATTTCACTGTGTTAGTTTTACAGGGCTTTCATGCAAATTAATGCATACCTTGCAAAAAAACACTTATATGAAAAATGACGCAGGTTTCATGTGGCACAGGACTTTACAGCATGACACATCTGCCTAGATGCATCAAGTTGTAAATATGTCGCCACATAGCAAATCTTTTGCACCGCCGCTGCGTCAAAAAAGTGACGCACAGTGACGCAAAAGAGACATACACCTATCATAAATCTGTCCCTAACATTTTAAATGATTGATTCAAGATTACGATAAAGTGTGGCCTATCCAGAGGTTTGTTTGAGGTGAGGCCTATTCAGAGTTGCAGATGAAATTTACGCTTGTTGAAGAGTACAGAGGAGATAATACATGTGAAGGCCTACCAATGAAGTAAGTCATATCCACTTCACTCTTGAACAAAGGCCAGACCTTTTCTGTGTCCATGGACAGACCTAAACTTCATCTGCACAATGTCATTCGTAAACTTAGGAAACACAGGTGATGTAATGGAAAAATGTGGAGTTTCTTTTCCTCATTTCACAATCACATCACCTGTGTTTCCTTTGCTTAGGTATCTCATAGTGCAGATGGACTCTAGCATGTCAAAGAATACACATACGTTGAGCAGTGTATACAACAAATTTGACATTTACAGAAGATTCAGCTTCTTATCTTGTTGGAGATGAAATGAGGCCTGTCTTGCAACATGGTGCATCTTTTGCATCACTCCTGCATCGGTTTCATGTGGCACGGGACTTTACAGCATGACACATCTGCCTAGATGCATCAAGTTGTGAATATGTCACCACATAGCAAATCTTTTGCACCGCCGCTGCGTCACAAAAGTGACGCACAGTGACGCAAAAGAGGCATACACCTATCATAAATCTGTCCCTAACATTTTAAATGATTGATTCAGGATGACGATAAGGTGTGACCTATCCAGAGGTTTGTTTAAGGTGAGGCCTACTCAGGGTTGCAGATGAAATTTACGCTTGTTGAAGAGTACAGAGGAGATAATACATGTGAAAGCCTACCAATGAAGTAAGTCATGTGCACTTCACTCTTGAACAAAGGCCAGACCTCTTCTGTGTCCGTGGACAAGCCGAAACCTCATCTGCACAATGTCATTCGTAAACTTAGGAAACACAGGTGATGTAATTGAAAAATGTGGAGTTTCTTTTCCTCCTTTCACAATCACATCACCTGTGTTTCCTTTGCTTAGGTATCTCATAGTGCAGATGGACTCTAGCATATGAAAGAGTAAACATAAGCTGAGCAGTGTATACAACAATTTTGACATTTACAGAAGATTCAGCTTCTTATCTTGTTGGAGATGAAATGAGGCCTGTCTTGCAACATGGTGCATCTTTTCCATCACTGCTGCATCGGTTTCATGTGGCACGGGACTTTACAGCATGACACATCTGCCTAGATGCATCAAGTTGTAAATATGTCGCCACATAGCAAATCTTTTGCATCACCGCTGCGTCACAAAAGTGACGCACAGTGACGCAAAAGAGACATACACCTATCATAAATCTGACCCTAACATTTTAAATGATTGATTCAAGATTACGATAAAGTGTGGCCTATCCAGAGGTTTGTTTGAGGTGAGGCCTACTCAGGGTTGCAGATGAGATTTACGCTTGTTGAAGAGTACAGAGGAGATAATATATGTGAAGGCCTACCAATAAAGTAAGTCTTGTCCACTTCACTCTTGAACAAAGGCCAGACCTCTTCTGTGTCCGTGGACAGACCTAAACCTCATCTGCACAATGTCATTCGTAAACTTAGGAAACACAGGTGATGTAATTGAAAAATGTGGAGTTTCTTTTCCTCATTTCACAATCACATCACCTGTGTTTCCTTTGCTTAGGTATCTCATAGTGCAGATGGACTCTAGCATACCAAAGAGTACACATAAGCTGAGCAGTGTATACAAAAATTTTGACATTTACATAAGATTCAGCTTCTTATCTTGTTGGAGATGAAATGAGGCCTGTCTTGCAACATGGTGCATCTTTTCCATCACTGCTGCATCGGTTTCATGTGGCACGGGACTTTACATCATGACACATCTGCCTAGATGCATCAATTTTTAAATATGTCGCCACATAGCAAATCTTTTGCACCGCCGCTGCGTCACAAAAGTGACGCACAGTGACGCAAAAGAGACATACACCTATCATAAATCTGTCCCTAACACGTTAAATGATTGATTCAGGATGACATTAAGGTGTGGCCTATCCAGAGGTTTGTTTAAGGTAAGGCCTACTCAGGGTTGCAGATTAAATTTACGCTTGTTGAAGAGTATAGAGGAGATAATACATGTGAAGACCTACCAATGAAGTAAGTCATGTCCACTTCACTCTTGAACAAAGGCCAGACCTCTTCTGTGTCCGTGGACAGACCTAAACCTCATCTGCACAATGTCATTCGTAAACTTAGGAAACACAGGTGATGTAATTGAAAAATGTGGAGTTTCTTTTCCTCATTTCACAATCACATCACCTGTGTTTCCTTTGCTTAGGTATCTCATAGTGCAGATGGACTCTAGCATATGAAAGAGTACACATAAGTTGAGCAGTATATACAACAATTTTGACATTTACAGAAGATTCAGCTTCTTATCTTGTTGGAGATGAAATGAGGCCTGTCTTGCAACATGGTGCATGTTTTACATCACTGCTGCATCGGTTTCATGTGGCACGGGACTTTACAGCATGACACATCTGCCTAGATGCATCAAGTTGTAAATATGTCGCCACATAGCAAATCTTTTGCACCGCCGCTGCGTCACAAAAGTGACGCACAGCGGCGCAAAAGAGACACACACCTATCATAAATCGGTCCCTAACATTTTAAATGATTGATTCAGGATGACGATAAGGTGTGGCCTATCCAGAGGTTTGTTTGAGGTGAGGCCTACTCAGGGTTGCAGATGAGATTTACACTTGTTGAAGAGTACAGAGGAGATAATATATGTAAAGGCCTACCAATGAAGTAAGTCATGTCCACTTCACTCTTGAACAAAGGCCAGACCTCTTCTGTGTCCGTGGACAGACCTAAACCTCATCTGCACAATGTCATTCGTAAAATTAGGAAACACAGGTGATGTAATTGAAAAATGTGGAGTTTCTTTTCCTCATTTCACAATCACATCACCTGTGTTTCCTTTGCTTAGGTATCTCATAGTGCAGATGGACTCTAGCATATGAAAGAGTACACATAAGTTGAGCAGTGTATACAACAATTTTGACATTTACAGAAGATTCAGCTTCTTATCTTGTTGGAGATGAAATGAGGCCTGTCTTGCAACATGGTGCATCTTTTCCATCACTGCTGCATCGGTTTCATGTGGCACGGGACTTTACAGCATGACACATCTGCCTAGATGCATCAAGTTGTAAATATGTCACCACATAGCAAATCTTTTGCACCGCCGCTGCGTCACAAAAGTGACGCACAGCGGTGCAAAAGAGACACACACCTATCATAAATCTGTCCCTAACATTTTAAATGATTGATTCAGAATGACGATAAGGTGTGGCCTATCCAGAGGTTTCTTTGAGGTGAGGCCTACTCAGGGTTGCAGATGAGATTTACACTTGTTGAAGAGTACAGAGGAGATAATATATGTAAAGGCCTACCAATAAAGTAAGTCATGTCCACTTCACTCTTGAACAAAGGCCAGACCTCTTCTGTGTCCGTGGACAGACCTAAACCTCATCTGCACAATGTCATTCATAAACTTAGGAAACACAGGTGATGTAATTGAAAAATGTGGAGTTTCTTTTCCTCATTTCACAATCACATCACCTGTGTTTCCTTTGCTTAGGTATCTCATAGTGCAGATGGACTCTAGCATATCAAAGAGTACACATAAGCTGAGCAGTGTATACAACAATTTTGACATTTACATAAGATTCAGCTTCTTATCTTGTTGGAGATGAAATGAGGCCTGTCTTGCAACATGGTGCATCTTTTCCATCACTGCTGCATCGGTTTCATGTGGCACGGGACTTTACAGCATGACACATCTGCCTGGATGCATCAATTTTTAAATATGTCGCCACATAGCAAATCTTTTGCACCGCCGCTGCGTCACAAAAGTGACGCACAGTGACGCAAAAGAGTCATACACCTATCATAAATCTGTCCCTAACATGTTAAATGATTGATTCAGGATGACATTAAGGTGTGGCCTATCCAGAGGTTTGTTTAAGGTAAGGCCTACTCAGGGTTGCAGATTAAATTTACGCTTGTTGAAGAGTATAGAGGAGATAATACAAGTGAAGACCTACCAATGAAGTAAGTCATGTCCACTTCACTCTTGAACAAAGGCCAGACCTCTTCTGTGTCCGTGGACAGACCTAAACCTCATCTGCACAATGTCATTTGTAAACTTAGGAAACACAGGAGATGTAATTGAAAAATGTGGAGTTTCTTTTCCTCATTTCACAATCACATCACCTGTGTTTCCTTTGCTTAGGTATCTCATAGTGCAGATGGACTCTAGCATACCAAAGAGTACACATAAGCTGAGCAGTGTATACAACAATTTTGACATTTACATAAGATTCAGCTTCTTATCTTGTTGGAGATGAAATGAGGCCTGTCTTGCAACATGGTGCATCTTTTCCATCACTGCTGCATCGGTTTCATGTGGCACGGGACTTTACATCATGACACATCTGCCTAGATGCATCAATTTTTAAATATGTCGCCACATAGCAAATCTTTTGCACCGCCGCTGCGTCACAAAAGTGACGCACAGTGACGCAAAAGAGTCATACACCTATCATAAATCTGTCCCTAACACGTTAAATGATTGATTCAGGATGACATTAAGGTGTGGCCTATCCAGAGGTTTGTTTAAGGTAAGGCCTACTCAGGGTTGCAGATTAAATTTACGCTTGTTGAAGAGTATAGAGGAGATAATACATGTGAAGACCTACCAATGAAGTAAGTCATGTCCACTTCACTCTTGAACAAAGGCCAGACCTCTTCTGTGTCCGTGGACAGACCTAAACCTCATCTGCACAATGTCATTCGTAAACTTAGGAAACACAGGTGATGTAATTGAAAAATGTGGAGTTTCTTTTCCTCATTTCACAATCACATCACCTGTGTTTCCTTTGCTTAGGTATCTCATAGTGCAGATGGACTCTAGCATATGAAAGAGTACACATAAGTTGAGCAGTATATACAACAATTTTGACATTTACAGAAGATTCAGCTTCTTATCTTGTTGGAGATGAAATGAGGCCTGTCTTGCAACATGGTGCATGTTTTACATCACTGCTGCATCGGTTTCATGTGGCACGGGACTTTACAGCATGACACATCGGCCTAGATGCATCAAGTTGTAAATATGTCGCCACATAGCAAATCTTTTGCACCGCCGCTGCGTCACAAAAGTGACGCACAGCGGCGCAAAAGAGACACACACCTATCATAAATCGGTCCCTAACATTTTAAATGATTGATTCAGGATGACGATAAGGTATGGCCTATCCAGAGGTTTGTTTGAGGTGAGGCCTACTCAGGGTTGCAGATGAGATTTACACTTGTTGAAGAGTACAGAGGAGATAATATATGTAAAAGCCTACCAATGAAGTAAGTCATGTCCACTTCACTCTTGAACAAAGGCCAGACCTCTTCTGTGTCCGTGGACAGACCTAAACCTCATCTGCACAATGTCATTCGTAAAATTAGGAAACACAGGTGATGTAATTGAAAAATGTGGAGTTTCTTTACCTCATTTCACAATCACATCACCTGTGTTTCCTTTGCTTAGGTATCTCATAGTGCAGATGGACTCTAGCATATGAAAGAGTACACATAAGTTGAGCAGTGTATACAACAATTTTGACATTTACAGAAGATTCAGCTTCTTATCTTGTTGGAGATGAAATGAGGCCTGTCTTGCAACATGGTGCATCTTTTCCATCACTGCTGCATCGGTTTCATGTGGCACGGGACTTTACAGCATGACACATCTGCCTAGATGCATCAAGTTGTAAATATGTCACCACATAGCAAATCTTTTGCACCGCCGCTGCGTCACAAAAGTGACGCACAGCGGTGCAAAAGAGACACACACCTATCATAAATCTGTCCCTACATTTTAAATGATTGATTCAGAATGACGATAAGGTGTGGCCTATCCAGAGGTTTCTTTGAGGTGAGGCCTACTCAGGGTTGCAGATGAGATTTACACTTGTTGAAGAGTACAGAGGAGATAATATATGTAAAGGCCTACCAATGAAGTAAGTCATGTCCACTTCACTCTTGAACAAAGGCCAGACCTCTTCTGTGTCCGTGGACAGACCTAAACCTCATCTGCACAATGTCATTCGTAAACTTAGGAAACACAGGTGATGTAATTGAAAAATGTGGAGTTTCTTTTCCTCATTTCACAATCACATCACCTGTGTTTCCTTTGCTTAGGTATCTCATAGTGCAGATGGACTCTAGCATATCAAAGAGTACACATAAGTTGAGCAGTGTATACAACAATTTTGACATTTACATAAGATTCAGCTTCTTATCTTGTTGGAGATGAAATGAGGCCTGTCTTGCAACATGGTGCATCTTTTCCATCACTGCTGCATCGGTTTCATGTGGCACGAGACTTTACAGCATGACACATCTGCCTAGATGCATCAATTTTTAAATATGTCGCCACATAGCAAATCTTTTGCACCGCCGCTGCGTCACAAAAGTGACGCACAGTGACGCAAAAGAGTCATACACCTATCATAAATCTGTCCCTAACATGTTAAATGATTGATTCAGGATGACATTAAGGTGTGGACTATCCAGAGGTTTGTTTAAGGTAAGGCCTACTCAGGGTTGCAGATTAAATTTACGCTTGTTGAAGAGTATAGAGGAGATAATACAAGTGAAGACCTACCAATGAAGTAAGTCATGTCCACTTCACTCTTGAACAAAGGCCAGACCTCTTCTGTGTCCGTGGACAGACCTAAACCTCATCTGCACAATGTCATTCGTAAACTTAGGAAACACAGGTGATGTAATTGAAAAATGTGGAGTTTCTTTTCCTCATTTCACAATCACATCACCTGTGTTTCCTTTGCTTAGGTATCTCATACTGCACATGGACTCTAGCATATCAAAGAGTACACATAAGTTGAGCAGTGTATACAACAATTTTGACATTTACAAAAGATTCAGCTTCTTATCTTGTTGCAGATGAAATGAGGCCTGTCTTGCAACATGGTGCATCTTTTGCATCACTGCTGCATCGGTTTCATGTGGCACGGGACTTTACAGCATGACACATCTGCCTAGATGCATCAAGTTGTAAATATGTCGCCACATAGCAAATCTTTTGCACCGCCGCTGCGTCACAAAAATGACGCACAGTGATGCAAAAGAGGCATACATGGCTATGTAAGTTAAATAATCAAAATCTAAATTTGCCAAGCACACATGGGTGTGTATTTACAAGGACCTTCCACCACGAGGAAATGTCTTTAATTAAAATGGGAGAAATAACATCAAAGGGACTTAAATGCCTTTTAAATGTACCCCAAGCAACCTATGAAACTCTAGCAGTACATATCAAGAAACTTAAATGACTTCAATAAACGTTTTTAAACACATCAAGTAAAGCAGTTATTCAAATACATTCAAGGCGAAATGACTTAAAATGGCCTAAGACACATGAAAGCGTTTTTTTAAGGTCCTTGCACCATTTTTGGGTCACTTTTAACATGGCTATGATAGTCAAAGAATTAAAATCTAAATTTGCCAAGCACAGATGGGGGCGTATTTACAAGGACCTTGCACCACGGGGAAAGGTCTTTAATTAAAATGAGAAAAATAACATCAGAGAGACTCAAATGCCTTTTAAATATACCCCAAGCAACCTATGAAACTCTAGCACTACATATCAAGTAAACTAATTGATTTCAAAAATCGTTTTTAAACACGTCATCTAAATCAATTATATACCTACATTCAAGGGGAAATGACTTAAAATGGCCTAAGACACATGAAAGCGTTTTTTTAAGGCCCTTGCACCATTTCTGGGTCACTTTTAACATGGCTATGTTAGTCAAAGAATTAAAATCTAAATTTGCCAAGCACAGATGGGGACATATTTACAAGGACCTTGCTCCACGAGGAAAGGTCTTAAATTAAAATGGGAAAAATAACATCAGAGAGACTCAAATGCCTTATAAATATGCCCCAAGCAACCTATGAAGCTCTAGCAGTACATATCAAGAAACCTAATATTTTTCAAAAAACGATTTTAAACACATCATATAAATCAATTATATACCTACATTCATCGGGAAATGACTTACAATGCCCTAAGACACATGAAAGCGTTTTTTTAAGGGTCACTTTTAACATGGCTATGTAACTCAAAGAAACAAAATCTATTTGTAAAACACTTGACACAAAGCAACATTTTAAATACAGAACTTTCTTCATAATTTTCTCCCTAAAGCATACTATTGTCTATCTAAATTAAATGAATCTTTTCTCACCTTAGCAAATAATTTATGAGTTTCAAAACAGTCTCAGAAACACACCAATTTGTCTTTAGCAGAGCAAAAGGTATGCACCCCAGAGTCTGCAGCTATGAAAAGCACAGAAATGCTGTAACTCATCACACATATCTCTCATGTCACCCAATCAAAACTCTTCCCTCACTTTTTTCAAATCAACACCCTTCCCCCCTCTGCCCTCTCTGCCTTTTTTGCATAGCAACCACCTCCTGAAAGACCTCTCATGTTTGCAAGTTCACACAACAATGTTTCAATTGAACTCTGAACTCTCAGTGCACCTGCGTATCCAGTGCAATCTTTCATTAAATGATTTTTTTTGACCATTCAAATTACATCTTTCAAAGAACTCATCCATGCACCTTAACTTTCTGTTTTCAGCAATCAAAATCCACCAATCACTGCTAGTGCTTCATTAACACAGAAACTCCACAGTTTTTTTCATTTTAAACTCTTATTTTTTCAACTCCCATTTCATTGCCACACTTCATCTGACTGCAGCGAACCTCCTCTCACCATGTTTTCTGTCTGGATTGTTGGACATAGTTACATCTACTGGGCTCAGAGGTATGATGATAACAGAAATTTACCTAACCTCAATTTACAAGATGTGGAAATTAAGTGGTTTGGCCACAGAGGATTAAAATGTCACCAATTGATACCATTGGTGAAAACCTTTATGCATTTGCCAAAACCTGACCTGTTAATTGTGCACTGTGGAGGTAATGACTTGGGCACTTTGACTGGGGTAGGTCTGGAAATGCTTTTAAAGAACACCTTTGAGCAATTGATGGCACTTTTTCCTCAAACTGCCTTGGTATATTCAAATATATGCCAAAGACAGAAATGGAGGTGGTCAAACGAATTTTGTCCACAAATTGAGAAATCGAGGAAGCATGTAAATAAGTCTGTTTCAGCTTACATGAGAGACCATGGAATGGGCTCCATCTACAACAATAACTTGCGTTACTACATGCAAGATATCTACAGAGGAGATGGAGTTCACTTCTCAGATGAAGGGAACAGAGTTTTCATCCTGAATTTAAGACTATGCATTGGTACCTACTTATAAGTACCTAAATGTACCATAAACCCAAAAGCTCTTCTCAGAGCTACCCTACATCTGATCACTCACAATTATTATTTTACTCTAACTTTTTTCACTAATTTTCAACAAAGTACGCTCCCCGGAGCGCTACCCGGTACGCGAACCGGAAGCTAACCGCGCGAAAATTTTAAAAAAAATAATAATTTCCGCACATATGGGCCTCCTCAGTCACCCTCAGAAAACCTAGGGGGTCAAGATACGTCTACCGTGCCCCCTTCCACCCATTCTGAACATTATTTGCCCTCCATCTTGTATTTTAACTCGACCGAAACACAAAATGGTGGACTCCCGTAACGCTGCCGGTTCGCGTACCGGGGCGCTCCCCGGGAAGCGCTCCATTAAAAAAGGTGGGAAAGTAATTTACAGAAGAAACCCTAGAGACACTTTCACCAAATATAGATTTGCTCATACTACATACCAATCCCTACCATTTTCACAAATTTGGTTGGAATTCCATTTAGCCATTTAGCCATTTAGCCTGTAGACCTCTCTAAATACCCTGAGGTAAATTACTTCACAAAACACATCTGAAGTGTTGGAATTGACAACCAATTAAAATGTTACTTTCATTTTCTATTTTTTTTTACCTGACATTTGATTGGTTATGTACCTGAATATATATAAAGGAAGAGAAGGAAACATAGCCATTTTGACTACTACTTCCTGGTGTACATTTCAATAGGATTTTCACTAATAACTTCAACTTCTTTTTAAAGGTAAGTTGGTATTTTAAAAACTGAAGTATATTGTGCACTTTAAGTTAATATGGTAAACTTTTTCTGATAGTTATATACTATCCCTCTGTAGTAGTTATAGATTTAGATAGACTTCTCTGTTATAGTTATGGATGGAGTTAGGCTTCTCTTGTATAATTATGAATTTACTTACGTTAAATCACATACACTTTTTTATATTCCTACTTCCACTCTGATACTATACACTGCCCAAAGATAAATTCACTGTTAAAAACTGCCTATCTAAAATTAATCCCAACAGTGCCCTATCTCTACTAATATATATTTTTTTTATGCAAATTTCAGGCAAAATGGAAGGCGAACAGAAAGTTTCGTTTGAAATTGTCCTTGCAGAGACCAACCAAGAAATCATTGATCCAAATGACATTGAATTTATGGATAAAACTTGGGACCAAGAACTACTGCAATGTGTGCAATCAGTAGATGTCCTCCTTGAAAATTAGGACATTTTACACACTCAAACATTACAAGCTATGTTCAATGAAAATAACGACATTTCAGACAGTGAAATGTTAGACATTTTATTAAATTTTGAACCACAATCACAATAATAAATAATTGCTTAAAAAATAAAGAAATAAAAAAAATCAACAAAACAAACAATCAATTAACATACAATATTTGAAAAATCTATCATTCTTTTTTCCTTATAGTACGCTCCCCGGACCGCTTCCCGGTGTGCGTACCGGGCGCTACCCATGCAAAAAAAAAAAAAAAAATATTTTTTTATTTTTTGCCCCACGGGGCCCTTTTAAAGCCTCCACATCAAACCTAGGGGGTCAGGTAGGATCTACTATGCCCCCTTATGGTCATTTCCCCCTTTGTTTTGGCCTCCTCTTGTCTCTCGATCCTACCGAGAGACAAGATGGCGGCCGCTCCGGACTGTTTAGAATGTTGACAGACACCGGAGAGCCAATCAGCTTCGCTACGCGAAGTTCCGTTACGCCTCAAGTACGCGAACCGGAGCGCTGCCCGGAGCGCGCTTACAGATATATATCTTTTTTTGAACGTTAATTTCTCAAAATCCACTGGAGCACATATCTTGAGACCTAGCAAAGGCACATCGGGCTAACAGTCCCTACAATTTTGCAAAGTTTCGTGCAAATCCATTCAGCCGTTCGGGCTAAAAGTGAGGCCAACCGCCCTATGGAAATTAACATGGGAAAAACACGTTTTGGGACCCCCCTTTTTTCTCAGCCCCCCCTTGACAAACCCCCCCCCCCAAATTGTCAATGGCTGCTCAGAAACAAAATGTTCCATTTTCCTGAAAATTTCAGCCAATTCCGTCCACAAACGCCAAAGTTATTACACATAGAATTTTCAAAAATCCCATAGAGAAAAAATCCTAACTATATATACCTACTGGTGACTGCCAGTAGGTAATATATATACATGTACACAGTTTCCATTTTAAAGACTACATTTGAATCAATTGCACCATTAAATCTTTTCAAACAAAAGCTTTCTACAAGAAATATATGAATCATTATATAAAAGGTTAATCTTACTATGAAAAAGCATATTTTTACAAAGGTCAAGAGTTACACATTTTTGTAATATCTTCATTATATGTGTTCTAATCTTTACTGAGAAATATAATTTAAAGTGTTAGCATTTCTAAGTAAACAACCTTTAGCAGTACCACTTTAGCTGTTTGAGACCTAATACGTGTAAATGTGGCAGCTGTGTACATTTTCATATTTCTTAATGCTCTCTTCTTTTATTTAGCCTAGCACATTAGTACTTCATGTTTATTACAACCTCTATTATTGCATTTTATTTAACCACCCATCCACTGTCTTAGAACATGCTCCAATCATCTGGGATGCACTGTGGGGAAACACACATAGGAGTGGATGCTCCTGGAGTTTTTACCCATCAAGTTTAAATGATATGTTTTACACATAAGAAATGCAAAATCAGATAAAGGAATATTTCCCCCTGAATGAAGTACTTTTGTATAATAAAAGTACCTTTGGAAGGACAGTCATAAGAAACAGTCAGAAGCACACCAGAACAGGCTGTAAATGCAATGAACATGCAAAAAACATGTCACAAGAAACCTACACAGTAACAAATTGGCATGTCAACAACATTGTGGACCACAGACCATCAGACAGGACACATCACTGCACGCATCCAGTCAAGTACCACCCGGACGAACCCAAACAGCAACTGAGCAGCACCCACACATCTCAGGCAAAGTCAAGACATTGACATAACAACCCTGGGAACTCACAATCAGCTGTAGAAGTTGTTGATCAGCTGTGTGCGGACATCACCCTCATCCTCATCATCACTGGCCTCGTGACCCAGGCCTGGATCCTCCACAGGTGGGGGATGTGGATCATCATCATCCTGTAGGAGGCACCTCCTTCAGCACTGCCATGTTGTGTAGCATGCAGCATACTATGATGATCATGCACACCTTTGCAGGCTCATATGGGAGGGCACCTCCGGTCTTGTCCAGGCATCAGAAGCGGCTTTTCAGGAGACCAAATGTCCGCTCAATCACTTTCCTAGTTCGACCATGTGTCTCATTGTAGCGCATCTTGGCTGCTGTCACAGGGTTCCTGAGGGGTATCAGCAACCATGGCATGTTGGGGTATCTAAAGTCACCTACATACAAGGAATAGCACATTAGTTGAGTCTTGTAAGAGGGTGGGATACAACATTGCCAATAACACACAATGGAAAACAGTACACACCAACAAGCCAGGCACACTGGTTTGGCATCTGTGATATCATCAACACAATGCGACTCCTCCTCATGATGTAGGCATCATGCGCAGAACCGGGAAAATGTACACACACCTGTGTGATCATCATGTCCACCAGACATACCACCAGAGCATTGATGGAGTGGAAATGTTTCCTGTTGCAGTAGGCCTGTTGATGTGCCTGTGGTGGTATCAATGCCATATGTGTACCATCAATAGAACCAATGATGTTTGGCACCCTCTCCAGTCTACAAAAAGCATCCTTTATGTCAGTGACTTCACCAGGGCTAAGAAACCTGATGTATGAGTCAAGTAAATGCAACATCCCCTCCAAGACATCACAAAGCACACGGCTGAACATAGTTTTTGACATGCTACCAGCACTAGCCACAGTGTGTTGAAAGGTACTGGTGGCAAAGAAGTGCAGGGCTGCCATCACCTTCACCTTTGGTGTCAGTGCTGTCGAGTATGTCCGGCCAGGTAGCAGATGTGGCGCCAACTGCTCCGCCAACTCATCGAACAGTCTCTTCGCGAAGCGGCAGCGTCGGATGCTGTCACGTTCCACCATGGTCTCAAGTTCCGGGAACGGTCTATAGACAGCTAGTGCCCTGCAGTACAGAGATGGGTAAAGTAAGATTATACATTCATCTACCCATGAGGCACTCGCCTTGAAAAAACTCACATGATACATCATAGCAATACACAATGAACTGAGGTGTCTGCTGTTGGTCATGGACACATATGTCACCTACCTGCCCATCATCTCACATATCAATGAGACATGTGTACATGATTTCCATGGAGTGCAATGGCAATTCATTGGGCTGTGGCACAGTACCTATGTACTGCTGTCACGTTCAAAACACACAAAACAGTGACATGTGAGGACTGATGTTTCACAGGCATCACAACTCCATGTCAGGGAGATAGCCATGGTCCCTGTATTGCCACATGTGCACCAGAATTACATGGCGTATCATGGACATCCCACAACCAATCATGAGTCCCACAGGTGGTGGCCCCTGTGGTCCCCACAGGCCATACATGAACGTCCCTGAGCCACACACACACAGCAGAAATGTTGATGAACAAAGCACATGGTGGACACTGGCTCCCATTGGGCACATGAAGCACAAACATCACAGACACAACATGCACACCGACTGTGGGTGTACATCATGAATGACATACATAACATGCAAATCTGTACTCATGGTGTATGTGACAGGTCATACACATCTCCAAACTGGTACTGTGTCCATGACTCATGTCCATGTCAATTATAATTACACTGAATTTCTGAAAATGTCACACATAGCAATCTGCAACCTTGGTAGCTATGGGGACATGCTGTGGTGTTGAAGGTGTGGCCATGGCAATGAAGTCTGTGTGGAATCCATATACAAGTCACACCAATGTGAACTGACGCGGGTGACTAGTATACAGACGCGCCACACATGCATGGACAGAGTAGTGCGCACACCTTGTCCATTGACTGCATGATCTGTATGCATTACAGTCACCCGCGTCAGGTCACATTGACGACAATGGGCTACACGTGCGCACGGCTCGGTTCATGCATGTATGACGCATATGCAATGTGACCCGACGCGGGTGACTTCTACAGAGATGCGTCGTGCAGTCTTGACTGAGCCGTGCGCACGGCTTAGCCATAGATTGTAATCTGAACCGACGCAGGTGACTTCTAAGCAGATGCGTCGTACAGGCATGGACCGAGACATGCGCACGCATAGCCCATAGAATCATATTGGGATGGATGCGTGTGGTTATAAAAAAATACGTGTCGTATAATCAGTGTACCGAGCTGTGCGCACTCATTGGCAATGGGCTGTCATGGAGACGGACGCAAATTCAAAAATCGTTCGAGTCGTGCGCTGGAAATTCAGTTCGGTGCCTACAACAATGTTGCAATCCTAGGGTGTCCTGAAGGTGAAAGTTTTGAACGATGCGGAAGATGTGTAGCAGACTTACATTTCCATGGATTGGACAGATTTATAGAATGCAACCGTGCCGGGCCTATCAGTAAGTGGCAATGTCACAGAATCTGCCTCTGCAGCACTGATTTAAGGCTGGCAGGCCCCCAGGGAGCTTACTTGCCTGCACTACATGCTACAGGACCACATACCTGATTCCACTGCTGCTGTCTATACTTCCCCTGGATTCTGCAATGGCACGTACTCTGGAGAGGGCCCCAGCATTCACAGAGGAGGAGAACCAGGCCCTGCTGGACGGGCTCCTCCCAGAGTACAGCAAGCTGTATGGGAAACCAGGGGAGCAGGTGAGTGTGCAGTCCACTGCCTACCATTTCCTGTAAATTGTCTGACTAGCAGTAATAGAAGTGTACACAGCAGTGGGAGACATATGCACTGAGTACTTGCAGCAACATATTTATGTGGGTACATGTAATGAACAGATGTCCTGCTTGCAGTAGTGCAGCAGTGCTAGCCTTTAATTCCTAGGCAATGTTACCATGTCAGACCTGCAGCACAAATGTACATTTCTATGTGTGCACTACCTGTGTACCTAATTTAGCTTTGTGATGACTACATGTATTTTAAACTGTAAGCAGCACAATTATGTGGCATGTGTGCTAATGTCCTCTTCACTTTGTCATCCTCACAGGTTGATGCCCACCAGAAGCAAGAGATCTGGCTTACGATCGCCCGGGCAGTAAGATCTGTGGGGGTCTACAAGCGCCGGATCCGCAACTGCCAGAAGAGGTGGCAGGACCTACGTGGCTGGACCCAGAGGATCGCAAGGGTCCAGCTGAAGCTGTCACCTCCTTGCCGTATGGGCGGACACCTGGCCCTGACCCCCAACATGCTCTGTATTCTGGCGGTGGTCTTCCCGGACCTGGATGGGCAACTGAAGGCCAGGCAGCAGCAAGGAGGTTGTAAGTCCATGCCTGATCTGTGAACATGTCTGACATAATATTTGCAGTCTTTTGGCCTGGTCATACTTCCACATTATGTTGGTCTTGGAGTCCTGGACTCATGTCCCTCAATTGTGTAAGTCACACTCCTCATCTGATCCACAGTTGTGGCCCCTACAGTCTGTGACTTTTTTCACTTGGGCACTGTGTCCCTTCAATCAGCTATGCTGAGGGTCCTGCACAGCATATGTTTCTGGGACTCTGATGTGTGCTTCATGGGTGGGTCTATTTTTTTGCACTATGCCTGGCATCTCACATGTTTTCTCTGAGTGCCTTTCATATGTGTTCCAATTGCTGGTCTGGCTCACAACATGTGTGTGGGTTTTTTAAAACATACCCATGCAGCAGGTGAGTCCATGTAGTGTCCTCAGGAATATGCATAGGAAGTATGTCACACTAGCCCAGACACCTGCCTACTGTCCAGGCCAATACACAGCTACAGGTTCACCTGGTCAGCCATGCCCACCTCACGGCATTGGGAGACTCTGTACTCACACTCATGTGCATGGACCTACGGATTGTGCTTCCTGAAATGTGGCATCAGGTGTCTGACACAATGTCATTGTGGGGTGGCTTCCTTTTTGTGACAACTGGTGTGTTGAGAATTTTAGTGTCAGCAGGACATCTGAGTTGTGACAATGGGGATGATACCTGTGCAACATATAGGGGTGTGGTCAGTGGACTGTGCACAATGCTGTATGCAACAGTAACTTTCACGCAGCTGTGTGTCATTAGCAGCAGACTGTGAGGTGCTCATGTTCTGGTAGTTGTGTTTGCAGTCACTCATATGTCAGATTTTAGTGATGTTGGTTCATCATAGTCCAAGAACAGTGTGTGGCAGGGGACAGACAAGTGCACTTGTCAGCTGCAGAGTTTGGTATGGGTATGACCTATGAATGTGACGCAGTGCAGACTGATGTTGTCCGAATGCATTGCCCCATGACATGTGGCAGGGAAGACTGACTTACTGTTAGAATTGGGGATCTCTGGTTGGCACAGGTATGTACTTGTGACAAGCAGGGACCCTCTCCTCTAAGTCAGGGCAAGGGACTTACTCCTAGAAATAACCCCTGCTCACCCTCTATGCGGCGTGGCGTGAGCTAAACTCCAGAGTACACTGTGTTAAGCATTTGTTATAACACACATAAACCCACCACACATGGACACAAGACTGTGTGTACTGAAATAAATATACTTTCAAACGATTCCAGTTACTCTTGAAAATGTTACAGTTCTTAAATGTAATGTTCCAGGCTTAAAATGGGTTATAGGACTCTCACAAACGCCTTCCCACCACTGTATGCAATGTTCCAAGCATTGTCGCGCAGTTCGCGACTGCCTGAGCGCTTCGTAGCGCTCTTGTACGCCTCGTGCGATCACAAATGGACAGTCCTGCCAAAGCTCACGCGCCTCGCGTTAGAGGCGTACGACGCGGCCAATGCAATACAAGGGGTACGAGTCATACTATGCTTGTGCGACTCATACCGCTGCTGTTGGGGCACAGGCGTTCACAATGGACAGCGGGACACAGCGCACGGTTCGAGGCGTACCCGGGGCCTCAGTTTAAACAGGCGGTGCGAGGCGAGACTCGCACAGCACACAGTTCGAGGCGTACCAGGGGCCTCAATGCACACAGGCGCGCTTCAAGTTACAGTACCTTTGGCCTCGGGGGTCAGGGCGGACAAAAGCAGGCGTAGAGGGGACGTCCCACGTCGCGGTGCGGTCTTCCTTCGTGGCGAGCTATGGCTCGATGGCACAGTAGTTTCCGCTTCTCGGAGGGCAGCGATGCGTTGTGGGGCGGCTCTTGACCTCGGCGTCCATCCTGGTCTTGAAGAGGGAGGGGGCGGCGGCTTGAGGTGAATCCAGCAACGGGGCGCTGTCAGCAGGGCGTCGTCCTGGAGAGGTGAGTTCAGGTGCAGCCAGTCTTCACGGTGTGCTCTACAGCTCGGGGGCCACAGACTCACGTTGCTTGGACCGGACGGTCCTACCTTGCGGTGCGGGCCCCGACTCGAGGTTGCAGCAGGTCACGGTGCTGAGGCCAGGCGGGGCAGGCCTTCACGATGCTAGTTGCGGCGCAGTCGGGCAGAGGTCACTTTGCTCGGCAGGATGGGGCGCACAGAGTGCGGGACAGATTCCCAGGCGCAGTCAGGTCTCCGGGGTCAGCGCTGAAGGGGAAATAACACCAGCAGCAGCATCCTTCTTCAAAAAGGGGGGTAGCGCCCACTGTTCCTGGGGAGCAGTTCAGGGGGCAAGTTCACAAGCAAGCCCTTGGAAATTGTTTAAGATGCACAAGTGAATAAAAAGTCTTTCAGTCTTTTCTTCCTCTCCTTCTTGCAGCAAGGCACCCACCACAGGCCAGTCTCTCAAGATTAGAGACAGTAGTCCTCCATGCAGCTTTCCCAGGTCCTTCTCTTCTTGGCGTCAGCAGGGCTCCTACATTTACACTAAAAATCCTTTGTTCTTGCAGGCCAGGGTGGCCTTTGCCTAATCCAGTCACTCTCTGAGCACTTTGTTTTGCAAACTCTGGCTTCTCCTTTCAGTGAGCAGGGCAGGGACATCAGACGCTCCGCAGGAGGTGGAGCCAGCATTGTGATGACAAGTACAGTCAGGAGCACTCTGTTGACAGTCTTCTCTCTTCCTGGACCATGTGCAGGGTAGAGTCATTAGTCGCTCCCCAAGGGGCGGAGCCAGCATTGTGGTGGCAGAGCACAGCCCTATTCAGAGTCAAGGGGCACTCCCCCCACCCATCCTTGTGTAATCTCTCTATTCACCACCTGTCAACCGCAACCTGTCCCCTGGAATTCCCCAGTCCTGTCACACACAGAAACCAGACAGCAGATACACATCAGAGCAGAGGCGGGCTGAAATGGTTAGGCAAGCAAATACTAACTTTCTAAAAGTAGTATTTGCAAAGACAGGATATTAAAATAAACTTTACTAAAAGAAGTATTTTATTATTCTGAGTTCAGGCATACTAAACTTGACCTTCTACCATGTTCCCTGAGCCTGCTGGGATTATAGTGTGTAATAATTCCAGCAGCCCATTCTGGCCTATGAGAACAGGTAGCCTTACAATAGTGAAAAACTACAATGGCTGTAATTCACTATTAGGACATGCCACCCACATCACGGCATGTCCTACCTTATGCTTACAATGCACCCTGCCCTTGGGCCTAGCATAGGGGTGACTGTTATGAAGTAAAGGGAAGGTTTAGGGGCTGGCAAGTGTGTGCACTTGCCCAGCCAGCATGACAGTACCAGGCTGCATGCAGGTTCTGCAGTGGCAGACCCTAGACACATTTTAAAAGGCTGCTTCTGTGGGTGGCGTAACCAGCGCTGCAGGCACACTAGCAGTATTGGTAGTTACAAGCCCTGGCACTCTTGGTGCACTTTTCTGAGGACTGACAGTAAATCCAATGAGCCAATCATGGAAATCAATTACAGGTACACTTTACATTGGGAGCACTTGCACTGCGGCACAGATTGGCCATGGAGCAGTGCCCTGAGCAGCGAACACCAGCAAAACATCTGAGGCACATCAGCAAAAAGTGGAAGGGAGACTCATGCCAAGGTGCCTGGTATAACACTTACCATGCATGTCTGTGCCAGGGCATTGACTTGAGAAGAGGGATCCTGCGTTGGAGTCAGAGGTGCTCCATGCACACCATTGTGTCATTGACTTTCAGGACATGAGGACATCATTGTGTGTGGTGCTGCTAGGCATCACAAGATTGTGAAATGTGACTCTGAGCATACATTCATCCTGAAACCTGTACTGAGTGATTGGCATGTGATGTGATGTATGTTTATTGTAATGAACTTCTACATGGTCATTTGCATGTACAACAACTGTGTATGTGGTGCATGTGTGCACTTTGGGGTATTATCAGCCAGCATGCGCCAGAAGTATGGGTACAGGTCCAGGAGGGATATGGGTGCCATGGTTGATGTTCAGACTGGTTATTGCCCTATGTACACCTGTGTGGGCATTTTGAGCAAATATCAGCTGAGGATGCCAGTGCATGCCCTATAATGTGCTGTATTTACAGTGTTGTGTGCAGTCAATGCAGGCAACTAATGTGGGCCTTGTATTCCTACTTTAATGCAGATACATCCACGGGCAGAGGAGACAGCACCACGGAACTGGGGGAGACTCAGAGCCAGCCTGGGCCAGCGACTGAGGAGTTGGAGGGACGCAGTGGCAAGGAGGGTGAGGGGAGCCCCACCAAGGAGTCCACAGAACCATCCACCTCAGCTGAGGACCACAACAGCTCGGAGGATGAATCCCTTTTAGGAGCGGGTGTCAGCAGCCAAAAAACCACCGATAGTGAGGTTGTTCCCGCCAACAACACCACCAGCACCCTCCCCTCAGCTCCCATCCCAAAGGTCCATGGCAGCTCCCGTGTTCGAGAGCATGCCTCCTTCCTGCCATGCACTGCACCCCCTGACCCTGTGTCCCCTGCTGGCCTGAGTGTGGAGTCTGTGGAATTGCTTAAACAGATCCATGTGGGGCAGACATCAATGCTGAGTGTCCTCCATGCACACACCAGTCTGTTGACGCAACTGGTATCAATCATGGAGGGCATCTCATCGGGCATGTCTGCCCTAAAGAGGACCAATCAGTCTATGGCTTCCTCCATGATGGCAACAGTATCCATCCTCCAACAGTCCCTCACCCCTTCAGCCTCTGCCCCATCAACAACTCCTAGCACCCCACATGTCCCCAGCACACACACACACCAGCACAGTCACCCAAACACACAGATACAGACAGCACACAATCACACAAACAAAAGTCAAAACATGCACGCAAGCTACGTCGGGGGACTGATACTACACACACAGGGGATGCGTCGCAAACACACACGCAGGCATCCACAACAACTCCACAGTCCTTCGATCACTCTCCCTCCAAGAGCCCTTCCCTTGCCTCACGTGCAACCCCATCTCCTAAGAAGCTCTTCCTGTGTGACCTAGGCATCTTCCCCTCCGATCCAGCAGATAGACTACAGGGGGAAGAGGAAGTCCCCACACACAGGGAAGAGCGCCCCTAACAACCGGACATCCTGCCCCATGTGCAGGCAGACTGAGGCCCCCACCCGCAAGTCACCCTGTACCCGGAAGAGAAAGACCCTACTCCCACCACCCTGCTCCACTGCCCAGTCTCCTTCCTCCATCACCCAGGCCAGCACACCGCAGGTTCCCCCGCCACTCCCTGTTCCAGGTCCCCCACCCACAGATACATCATCCCACAAAAGGCTTTGGCCCTCCCCAACTCCCACTTGCTCTTCCAATGACACCACCACCAGTCTGTCTGTAAGTGCAACTAGTGTGGGGACCGTGGGCCCCCCAGCTGTGCTGCCAACCTCACCTGCACCCCTATCCACTCCCATGGAGTTAGGCACTGCAGTGGAGTCCACGACCACCCAGTGTGACATGGGCACTGCAGTGGGGACCATGACCACTACACCTGATCTGCCCACTGCAGTGATTCCAGAACCCACCCAATCAGAGTTGTGCCCCACAGCTGTGACAAAGTTTCCAAACCCAGCCGGGAAAGGAGTTTATTTATCAAGAAACAATGTTCAATCTTACAATACAAACGTAATAACAAGACACAAGCCTGTGCCGTACAAAAAAGAGGGAAAGGGAAAATAGGATAAAGGTGAAAGCGGTGTTTATCAGGCAAAGGAAAAGAGCAAGGACAGGACTTGCAACCGGCATCGACCGAGCAGCCACGGGAGAGACGAGTCTCCACCTTGACTCTCGTCCGAATGCCACATTGTTGGCAACCCCCGTGTATGGCCATTGCTGCCTACACGTAAAATCTTTACTGCGCCCCACTGCGCCCCACTGATGAGTTTAGTAAGCGCTGCCATCGCATGCAGTTGAAAACGAACTACGAATTGTACCAGTAATTCATTAACGAACAATTCGTCTGGACCCCCATAAAAGACCTCCACGACGATCTACTACGTGCACGATCTTTTCGGCCATAAACCTTGAATGTGAAGTACACCTCCCATGTGAGGCTTCATGCATAGATTGACTGAGGCTTTCTCACAATCAGGCATGTTTTGTCCATTACAAAAGTCCTGATGATGATCCCATGTATCTAGTAGAGCAATAGGGATCGAAACGTCGACACCCATGAGTGGGTTTACATTCACAATATTATCAAATGAGATTGTGTATACTCCACTCCAGGCGACACTGTTATTGATCTTTTACCTATTTACAGTGCCCTGTCCTTGCTCTTTTCCTTTGCCTGATAAACACCGCTTTCACCTTTATCCTATTTTCCCTTTCCCTCTTTTTTGTACGGCACAGGCTTGTGTCTTGTTATTACGTTTGTATTGTAAGATTGAACATTGTTTCTTGATAAATAAACTCCTTTCCCGGCTGGGTTTGGAAACTTTATTACGTATAGCTTTCCATTGTGTTCCTATACAGTACTGTTTGTTGATTCTCAAATAAGCTAAGGACCTTTGTGCATTATAACGCTGTTATACCCATGGTACTTAGCCATCCGTTGGGTCCCCCTTGTGTTCTAAAAAAGCCACAGCTGTGACGGCACAAACCATGTCAGACACCTCCACTGCAGTTGCCACTGACTCTCCTGCACCCACCACCCCTTCACAGCCTCCTTCTGATGAGCCCTGATCCTGCCCCTGAGGTGCCTGGCCTGTCCCATGTATGCCCCTCAGAGTGGATTTCCCCAGTCCTTAGCAGTGCAGGCAAGCAACGGGTGGCAGGTGTCACTCCCACCCTCATTGGACTTTGTATTTTGAGAGGACATTGGACTTAATTTTGTTTTGGATTTTCCCTTTCAGCTTTGAATTTGCTGAATGAAGCATTTTTTGTTATCCTTGTGCATTTCATTTAGCTGTGCATTATGTTATTGCTGTTTACCCTGACCTTGCTGTGATGATGCAGGATTTAAAAATGTCTGATACTGAGGTGTTGATGTGATGTACTCCATGTGGACCATGAGATATGTTTCCTGTTCAGGTTGGTATCCATGTCATCCTTTGCAGCTGACTGGGTGTGTCATGATTAACTAATTTAGCACAGGGATGTTAACATTTCATTGGCATGGCCACATCTGTGGCTTGCACCTATGCACATATGATGTGCTTCACATTGTACAATTTGTTACTTTCCCTGATTGTTGGCCCATCTCCACTGTACATGCAGGTGTGGGCATCATTGGTGGAAAGTCAACTGTGTCCTCTGTGCAACTTGCTAGACATATGTTTTGTGTATATGCAGGTGACTTAAGGGGCACCACCGTACCCAGGCGTATGTCACCAGTGCCTACATTGGGTGGTAAATGATGGTTGACTGAGCAAGTGTTGTGCTGACATGACCAGGAATCATACATACTGTTTGGCATGTGCTGCTATTTCCATGATGCCACTTGCCTTGAGGGCACTGTGATGATGGGGATTTAGACGCTTTGCCACAATGCTCAACTTTAGCTGCAGTTTGTGTCCACACATTTTACATTCGATGTACACACTGATGGGGGTTTTGAACACATTGGGCTAGTGCTATTGCGAAGCTTGACTTGTGTAGCCCACACTCTGGTGTTGGTCACACATGTGATGGTAGTTACATTGTGTGTCGTAAATCAAATTCACTGTTGGGGTATTTGTCAGGCACTACACACTGTTGGCATGATGTTGTGGGGAAATGTATTTGGCTGACATACATGTGGTTGATGTTTGATGAATGTGTGGTGCATCATCCACCCTATGGGTGGGGGTGTCAATATTGTCAGACACACTGACATCTATGGGTGGGTGAGGCAGTAGTGATACACAACATGACACATATGGGTGGGGTGGCATTAGTGATAGGCAACATGCCCCTATGGGTGGGGTGGCATTAGTGATAGGCAACATGCCCCTATGGGTGGGGTGGCATCAGTGATAGGCAGCATGACACATATAGGTGGGTTGGCATTAGTGATAGGGAGCATGCCCCAATGGGTGGGGTGTCATTAGTGATAGGCAACATGCCCCTATGGGTGGGGTGGCATTAGTGATAGGCAACATGCCCCTATGGGCGTGCTGGCATTAGTGATAGGCAACATGCCCCAATGGGTGGGGTGGCATTAGTGATAGGCAACATACCCCTATGGGTGGGTTGGCATTAGTGATATACAACATGCCCCCATGGGTGGAGTGGCATCAGTGATAGGCAACAGGACACATATGGGTGGGGTGGTATTAATGATAGGCAACATGACACATATGGGTGGGGTGGCATTAGTGATAGACAACATGCCCCTATGGGTGGGGTGGCATTAGTGATAGGCAACATGCCCCTATGGGTGGACTGGCATTAGTGATAGGCAATATGCCCCTATGGGAGGGGTGGCATTAGTGATAGGCAACATGCCCCTATGGGTGGGGTGGCATCAGTGATAGGAAACAGGACACATATGGGTGGGGTGGCAGTATGAGTGGGCAACATGCCCCTATGGGTGGGGTGGCATCAGTGATAGGCAACATGACACATATGGGAGGGGTGGCATTAGTGATAGGCAACATGACACATATGGGTGGGGTGGCAGAATGGGTGGGCAACATGCCCCTATCGTTGGGGTGGTATCAGTGATAGGCAACATGACACATATGGGTGGGGTGGCAGTATGTGTGGGCAACATACCCCTATGGGTGGAGTGGCATTAGTGATAGGCAAGATGACACATATGGGTCAGGTGGCAGTATGTGTGGGCAAAATGCCCCTATGGGTGGGGGTGCATTAGTGATGGGCAACATGCCCCTATGGGTGGGCTGGCATTAGTGATAGGCAACATGCCCTTATGGGTGGGGTGGCATTAGTGATAGGCAACATGCACCTATGGGTGGGGTGGCATCAGTGATAGGCAACATACCCCTATAGGTGGGGTGGCAGTGGTGGTGGCCATGCGTTCACTGAGGAGGCCTGTTGCTGGTGGACAGGGTCTGGACCCCCTGGGTGTGTGTGACATTCGGCGTGTACGTGTAGTTTGTTTGTATGGTGGGTGTCTGACTTACCGCCTGCGCCGTCCGCGTCTGTTCCTGATCCGGTCATATATGTATAGGACTGTTATGACCTGCGCGATTGGATTCATGTTGCTCCGTCTCGAACCGTTGCTAGCTGCTCTGTTTCAAATCCGTGGACTGTGTTAGTGGCGTGATTCGTAGCTGATATGCAGCTCTTCCAGGTGCTGTGATGTGCTGTACGTGGTGACCCGTCCGGTACGTAGGAAGTACGCATCGTACTTGACCGTCCGGAAGTAGCTGTGTTTATGGAGCCGTGCGACGCGGATTGTGTGTTTACGGGTCAGGCTCGGACGGAAAATGTGGATGGAATCAGAGCGTACGTGTCGGTCAGGAATTTGGCACTTTTCTGCATCGTACTTCATCGCCCGTATGGTTCCACTCCTGGTACGATTCGGCCGTAAGGTAAGGCTACTCACACGTCTCGGAGGAACACACCGACCGAGATCGGAATCGGCCCCTTATTTGTAAACAAGAATCTTTTGACTCTCACCGACCCAGAAAAATCAGTTCCAATCTGTTAGAAATTGGGGTTCTGATTAACAGAGGTTTGCACACTGTTGAAGCAGGAACCACAATCCTAGTCAGGGTAAGTCAGATACACACCATAAATTAACCTGTAGACACCCTCTGGTAGCTTGGCACAGAGCATGCAGGCTTAAGTTAAGAGGCAACTTGTACGGTGTTTGTAAAACAATTCAAACTGTAACACAGTGAAACCAACACAAAAAGACGCTACACCAGTTTAGAAAAATTGATTATGACAATATAAAAAAACCTACAAAATAAAACAATAAGTAGAAGTAGAAATATGAATGTTTAAAGATTAAAAGGGAAAAATAGTGCTTAGAAGCAATGAGATCCTATGCGTTTATCTGGTCGCGCTAGACTGGGGCAAAGTCAAGAGTTCATGCCGACCATGATGGAGCGCAGGCTGGATACAGGAACCACATAAGGCCCGCTGAACAAAAGTATTCTGATTCTGGTCGCAATAGCGAGATGCAGTGTGCAGCCAAGTGATGCGTCGGTGTCGATCTTGTAGTCAAGATGATGTTTTGATTTAATCCACGCAACGATAGCGATGCACCGGTTTCAAAGACGAAAATCAAATTCCTAGATGCGTATGTTCTGAAGCCGCTGCGCCGAATATCTCCACGCAGTCGAGAGGATGCATTGATCATCTCTCTGCAGCAGCAGTGATTTTGATGTGTTGTTCCGAGGGCAATGTGTAGGTCTCAAGTGCGATGCATGGGTTCTGTTCCCACAACAGCAGCAAGGTGTCAATTCTGCTTCACAGAGCAAAGAATCGGTTTCACTGGAGCAAGCACCTGGATCCACTTCCAATGACCCAGGCACAGGAGCAGGGGGTAAGACTTTGATGTCCTTGAGTCTTAAAACAGGAGGCACACCAGCATACCCTTGGAGATCCCTCTGGGTTCAAGTCAAGGAATCCAGTTTTTCCTCAGCAGGGCAGAAGGTAGCAGGCAGTAGGGCAGCAGAACAGACACGCAGTTATTACAGAGCAGCAGTCTAGCAGAGTTGCAGTCCTTGTAGCAGCACAGCTTAAAAGTACATGTCCTACCTTTTAATTACACAGCATCGTTCCCTATGGGCAACCTAGGGTCTACCTTAGATGTAACTTATATGCAATAAAAGGGAGGTTTAAGGCTTGACAAGGGGTTCTAAATACCAAGTCGACATAGCATTGTAAACTGCACACACAGGCTATGCAGTGGCAGCCTCAAACAAGTTTAAAGTGCTACTTGTGTGTGTGGCGCAATCAGTGCTGCACGCCCACTAGCCATCATTTAATTTACAGCCGCTGTGCGCATGTAGACACCTTACTCGGGGCACATAGATAAATTAAATATGCCATTTGTGGATAAGTCAATCAAAACATGTTTAGGGGAGAAGTACATGCACTTTTGCATTGGTTGGCAATGGTAAAGTGCTCTGAGTCCTACGGACATCAAAAGGTAATAAGCAAAATTGTGAGGCAAACAGGCAAAAGGTTTCTGGAAGACCTCCCTAAGGCAGTCAGATCTAAAACAATGGCATCCTAATATTGCACAGATTTAGTAAAGCTTTGAGCTTCAAGGTAATCCTCAAATACACCAAAACAATAGAAATAAAAGTTAATGGATGGACCAGGCAGACACTGGGATCACCCCTGCCATTTAAGTTGGCCAAAAAGCGTATCAGATACTTGGAGATATCTAAACCACTGTCCTTTTAAAGCGTCTATGGTTCTAATTTTCCCAACTTTATGAAAGAAATTTAAAAAGACGTCCATAGGTCAACAACCCTTTTTACTACATGTCTTGGGCAAATTCGTGCATTAATGAGGATAATTTTCCTTGGCTTTTTCTAATACTTCCCTGTGAAGACATTGCCACAAGATATGAAGAGAGTGTGCAACACATTTTATGAAAGAGTCACAAATTGAAACTCAACAGAGCTTAAGGGGGACAGAAGTTTTGGGTTTGCCAGACATAAATACATGTTGTATTGCTTCCCAATTGATAATAGTATTTGAATGGTCCCTAACACATACGGAGAAACATTAGCCACACATTGAAATGGCATCGTAGAGAGAACCCCATGAGATGTGATTGGGTCATGCCGATAGAGCGGACCAAGAGTAGCAGACATCTCTGACATTACGCAGCCCCTTATGGAATTCTGGGACAATATTATCAGAACTGAGGAGTCTACCTCAATGTCTCCCCTTTCACATCAATACACAACAACTCTGAATTCAGCCCGGTAGCCCAAGGTATTCCCTTTGCACAATGTCAATAAGGGAATCACAGAATCCTGTGAGATTTGTGAAGGAAAGAAGAAATTAATTCCCTTGTGGTACGTACAAAAGACTTTGGGTGCAATTACGGGAAAGACTGAGATATACACAGTTACGACCCTGGGCACTCTATCCTAGCAACAAGGAAGTAGGGTTAGAGAACCAACCCCATATGAAAAATGATTTCCTAGCTACACTTTCATAAAAGGCCTAACATCCAATACTTACCTGATTCTAAAATCCTCTAGGATCACTTGTTTCTCACCATTTATGCAACAATGAGTGAAAGAAAAAATAAAGGAAATTGAAACAAAGGAGTGGGAGAAATAAATGATGGCAAGATACACCCAGAATAGTCTGGGGTGCTCAGGCCAGGAAAACACCATATAAAATTGGCATATGGCCCTGGTAAAACAGTACTCACATATATTAATTCATTTAAATATATTGATGTGCAGAAGTGATAACGCATAACATGGTTAAGTAAACAATGTTTAAGAAATGGAAAATGTTCACTGCAGTCACATTTACACATACAAGGACTGAATTGTCTGAAAAAGATATTGAATGCTGCCTTTCAGAAATGCTAACATGGCGCTTTCATTAACAATGAGCTCATAAAGTACGATACAAATAGAACATGTACTTTTGACCTGTGCTGAAGCTGCTCTTTTTACTTACATGACAAGAACATATTATTTAGAAATGTATTTTATATTTAACAAATGTACTATTGTTTACAAACTTAGGGCTAAACCTGGGCGAAGTTCACATAGAGCCATTGCGCGGAACTCTGTGAAGCGGTTAAAAAACTTTGCCGAGCTACACGGAGTTCTGAAGGCAGACGGAGTTGCTTGTGCTACCACTTCACCTGATGCGTCCCACCGTATGGCAACGCGGATCGCGTGTTCGAGGGAAATATTGCACAAACTGCACTATGTAGTCATGCATGGGCATGGCCATCTTGTTTTCTTCTCTGTTATGGTGCTGGGGCCTACTTTTCAATCCTGCCTTAATCTCTTCAATCAATCTTTCCAAAATCTTTTTTCTGAGCTTTTATATTTATTATCTTTCCCTTGGTCTTCTTAAGTGTATATTTTAAGTTTTTTCAATTTTTTGCCGTTTTTAGTGAGTTTTGTACTGTTTTTCTATATGAATTGCTTTCTAATTATTTTTACTTTCTTTCTTCTTCTCCCTTAATTTTTTACTTTCTACATTTTCTTTTCCGCGCCCCCCCCAGCATCATGGAAGAGAGTGTGAACCGAGCAAAGAAGAGCCGCCTTCCTTGTGGAAGGCGGTGCCCAGAAGGGGTGCAGCCCCAGGCCTTGTTTGCCTAGGTGGGGGTGATAGTGCTTGTTTTTTGTGTGCAGCGCCACCTCCCTTTGACTATGGCAACAGGTGCCAGGCCTGGGTCCGGGTACGTGCTCCGGGAGCAGCAGCAGCAGTGGGCGAGGGTGCGTCGGGCAGTGTATCGCTGCTCTGGGGTCCGGCTCAACCACAACTAGCTGACTTGGGCTGATTTTGTATGCAGGTAATGCAGGATGGAAAGACTCCTTTCCTTTGTCCTGTCACTAAGATAGTGTTAGTTAGTTAGTTAGTTATTTAGTATTATTCATTTTAGAGACCCACGTCCTCTCACTTCAGTTCTTAATAGAACCTTTTTTGTAGTTCGTATAGTGAGTTACAAGCAACCAACCTTTTTGGTGTATGCAATGTGCATGCGTCCGTCATTGCATTTTAAAGACTAACTGCAGACTTAGTGAATTGGCCCATCAAAGGGATGTGAGATGAAACTGAAGCAAATATAATTTTTTGCAAACCATTCCAAAGTCTTTGGAATAGGTTGGTTAGGTGGGCGACTGCGATACTACTCTGTCGATCTGATTTGGGAAAGGTCAATGTTATCGCATTTGCCATTTCCAGTCAAAAAATCATTTTGGAGCGATTATTTAATATTTATTCCACACCAATCATTTTTTGTCTCTTTACTTTCGTCTTACATGATCATCACCATCCAAGGGCATGACGAGGTTGTCCAAGGCGGGTGCGGGAGCTAGAGGTGTCTCCCAAGAATGCTCCTCATCTGATGGCTCTGCTGGCCCCAGAAAGTAATCTATATTTCTCAAACGTTTACCGCTCCTTACTTTGAACTGCTATTCCCATTAATTTTATTTTGTTCCCAAATCCTCTTCAATCTATCTGTTTTTAAATTCTTGTTATCCCGCATTATCTTGCATTATATTATTTACTAACTTAGTTATTTATATTTCTAGTGTCTGTATTTCATTTTTACCTCGAACTGCCTCTGTCTGACTCTGTACTAGTCTGTCTGCAGCTTGCATTCTTCTGTTTTTTCTGTTTTTTCAGTCAGCTTCCATGTCTCCTTATATATTTTGCAGATTCCCTAGTGGTGGTACTGTAAGCCTCAGAGAACCCATTGGTCCTTATTACTACTGGTACTAGTACTACTACTATGTTGTGAAGATTTCATGCCCAAGTAAGGTATTCTATACATGTTTGTTGAGATGAGAAGGCTTTCTTTTACTTTCTCATGCTCAATCAGTAAATTATGGTCACGTTGGACACCTCAAAGTTGTGTCTTCTTCTCATCTAGGCCTAGTAATAATTATTAGCAGCAGATAATGTTAAACTGATTACCCTGCACCATGGCTGGAAGGAAGTATGAGAAGGAGGAGAACGGCACTATTACATTTTCCAACCAAGAAGACCTTTTGTCTGATTATCTGCCCAGTTGGCCACTCTTTTTCTTTTCAAAAACTCAGATTCACCAACAGCTCTACCCACTGAGTCCAGTTCTTTACAGATTCTCTTCTTGAGAGGCTTTCCAAAAATTGCTGCCAAGAAATATTCCCAACTGGATATTTTATCATTTTTGATAGGACATACTGTCTATACCCGAATTGCAGTGATGTGTGTGGTGTAAGGATTTTCAATCTTGCTAGTGAAAAAAATTAATAGGGGGAGGAGTATATGGTATTTAAAAAATGTTTAATGTTTGTTCTAGTCATACAAACCACCAGTGCTAGGGCAATCAGGGACGGCAACGCCAGCCAGCAGGGATCAGGTGCGGCAGCTGCAGGGGGTGAGCCAGTCACAGTGGTCGGTGCTGGTAAGTCATATTGCTTGCTTATTGACAATTGAATGTATACACTCACTGCAAGGGTGTACACTGTACAGTTGAGACTAAGGGACCAATTATGATCTCGTTATGAAGGTCTCCGAATTGGACTCGGGCTTGCCGAATCCATTTCGGAAACCTTGTTTCTGACCGATTCGTACCCAGTTCCGAACAGCTGATTACTATGCCTGGAAAACCATTTTGCCTGTACGAATCAGTTCCAAAAAGGCATTCGTACAGGTCGAGCCTTTTGGATCCGATTTGTACAGCTCTATGGACTTGTTTTCTGAGCGAGCGAGTACGATCATATATTCAGACCGTCATTACAAATCAGTTTCTCTGGAACAAATCAGCTGTTGGAATCGGTCTTTGGGGGCCCGTAGAAGGCCCCTATCACCTGGGGCACTCTGAATCGGCCCCTGGACGTTCCCAAGGGGCAGCCGTTCCAACCATGCACAATGTGGGTTGCACCATGGAGTGCCTGTCACAGGGCACAAGGTTTTCCCCAAGCACCCCTTTCTTCAATGGGAGCCTGTGTTCTTGTTCTGAACACAGACTCCCATTGAAGGCAATGGGAGTCTGACCGAATCGTATCCGGAAGCATCCATATGCATCCAAATGACTCAGTCAGACTCTCCCGATCTGAGTAGTCTGGAAAGCATTCAGGAACCGATTCAGTAGGATTGCTTTCCGAACATGATCCTAATCAGCCCCTAAGTTGTGAACAGTTGAACACACCCTTTACTTAGCATTGGCATATACAGTGAGAATAAAGTAACTAATGGTCTTTTCTATCTTCAAGTCAGCAGAGAAAGTTTTATGAAGAAGAGTCAGACCTTGATGGGTTGATGGAAAAGGGAAAGAAGGATGGAAGGAGAAAGGACAGGTGAAATGTAATATGACTGGCAGAGAAGGATGAGTGGGTGAAGGCTCGGGATGCATTTATAGGGGACTGATAGGCTGCATGGGTCATTGAAGGATGGATGAAAGTTGAAAGAAAGGATACCTGCTTGGTTGGGTGGGTGAAAGTACATGGGTGAAAGAAATCCTCCAGGGGGTTTGATGGGTCAAAGGCAAGCAAGGATGCATGGGTGGTTTAATGACAAATGTATGTTGGTGAAAGGTTTGTTGACAATGATAGCCATGTTTGGGATCGATGGATGGTACTGCATCATAGGTGAAGACTGGATGAATGTAAAAGAAACTTAAACCATGCCTGAGTAGCAAAGCCAAGGGTGAAGAATAAAAGTAATGTCAGAAGAACAATGCAATGTTGAATGAAAATATTCCTGGAAAGAAGAATAAATAAGGAATGTTTTTTTTATCAAGGTTTTTGATTCAAAGATTTGAGGTTGTATTTCAAACTACTCCCTTCACTTTCAGTAGTTTTCAAGCACAACATAATTATTATGTACCCACCCATCATCAATCGCCTTCCACCGAGGCCCACTCCCTACCTATGGCCTTTCAACAATGTTAACCATGGGTGGCCTATCGGCTGTATGGTGACAGTACTTTACATGAGGTTGTGCCGTATATCATCATTCAGATTAGTAATAATTGATGTATTCGTAGGCCTTATTGTAGTCAGGGTGGAAGTGAAATTAAGCATTCGGCTTTTAACAGAGCATGGCCATAATGCAATAAGAAATAATTGTGTAGTACCTCTGGCCCACCTGTAGACAGTACTAAAGTAACACAAGTCTGCAACATGAGTATGTCTCTATAGGGTGCAAGCTACACCGGCATGCCTACAAGATTAATTTAGCTAAACAAGAGAGAGAAGAAGAATACTTGTCCACTCCAAGGTGACTAAGGCCTGAAGCTCTAAACACATCCAAATCTTAGGGGCAGAGGAATCGAAGATACCACAAATGTTATGTACTGGTAATGCTTCTGTGCCACTAAATAATTGTTTGTGTATAATTTTATGTGTAACTATTTTGCTAAGTGTATTGGTTCCAATTGTCTTTTTTCTTTCTTGAAATAGCTACTCCTTTCCAACCCACCAGGCAGGAGATAGCAGCCAAGACCCAGCAACGGAAGCTGGAGGCCATCAGGGCAGAATATCGGTGACTGGATGCCTTGGAGGAATAGGAGGAGGTGGCTGCAGTCTCTAATACCATGGGCCCCAGCCAAGCACCCCCCCCAGTGCTTCCGGTGGCACGACGCCGTGGTCCGGCAGCCGCCCACTGCCATTCTTCAACCATTGCTGCTCCCCCTGTAAACTTTGAACCTTTCAGCGCTGTATACTCCCCAGATTGGCGCACCTGAAGGCCTGGATAGAGGAGCGTTTTGACCAGTTGGAGAGGAAGATCTGAGTCCAAGCATGCTGCTATATAGACCACTCTTGCCCGTTTTCTAATATCATATTTAGTGGGTGGGACTTGTTGGGGAGAGGGTGGGAATGTGGGAGTTGGGGAAAACGTGTGTGTATAGTATTTTTATTATGGACATTTGATTTATATGGCCAATTTTAATTTTGGACTTGCTTTACTAGACATTGGTTGGGGTTAGCGAGAGGTGTGGGTCAATTGTTGTTGGTTTCTTACCTTCTAGTTTATATTTGTCAGGGGAATAAATTCATAGTTTTACATCAGATGTAATATTTTTGGGGGCTTTTCTATTTTACTTCGTACTTTTTCATTTGCTGCAGGGCCACAGCAAGTTTTTGAAATCTGCTGCTTGTGTAACACACAAGCAGATAGATGCGGTACCATCACTTGTCCTACCACTGTCAGTCTCACCTTCTAGTCTATGCAGTCAGCAACTATATTAACCCCAATTGACTCGGAAGGGGTGTGGGTGTGTAAATTAATTTCCATAGTAGATAGATTATTGCATCTTGAATAAATCCCCTACAGTTCTTCTCTTACCTGTGATTAGGCGAAGCAATGGCTGCATGATGGTGGTTTTCTAAGGTGTCATGGTGGTGGTAGTAGTAGACAGTAGCAGCATGCTAGTGGACTAGTCGAATACTAGTGAAAGCACCAGATTCTGCAGCAAGGTTCCACTCCCTCCTAGCCAAACTCAAACTGTTGGATGAGTAAAATTCATTGCAGGGATCAAATTAAATTGACAAACTGATTCCATTTTCTATGCAAGCTTTGCAAACAAACTGAGACAGTCACCTGAAGGAGACTAGAGTACGACTAGTAGTACACAATAAGAAGAATGCCAAACGAGAAAAAATGATAGGCAATGCTAAAGTACAATAAAAAACAATCAGAATGGTGGGCTAGTACAAGTTACAAACTGAAGTCGTCTCGAGCTATGAAGTGAAGTGGACAAGCGTAACCTTTAGTGCTGGAAAGATGAAGATGCTGGCAATTATGATGGATTATGTTCCTCTTAAGAAATATGAATATCGAATACTGTGCATGGGTGGGCACTCTCATATATATATTATTGCCAGTATGGGCTATACGTAGAGCAGAAGAAGATCCTCGCCCTGCCCTGCCTTGAGTTGGTGTTGCTTTCACCACATCCTCCCCAGAAAGTGTGCGATCATTTAATGGTATACATTTAATTTAGTGTTATGTTGTTATGTTATCAGGTATTTATAGAGCACACGGCTACTCACAGGAGTGTCCCGGCACTAGGAAAACAGAGACCACATAACAACAAACAAATCATTTCTATAAAGCGGAAACTCAAACCTGAAAGAGACATGTTTTTAGACTCCTCCTAAAAGTACGGAGGTCCGGAGTCTGTCTAAGAGAGAGAGGAAGGCTATTCCACAGCCGAGAAGCCCCAGCTCAGAAACATCTCCCTCCAACCCGGGAGGGCAGGACCTTCGGCGTTGAGAACAAAAGCTGAGAGGAAGATCTCAAGGTACGCTGTGGTACATAAGGTTGAAATATTTCCCTAAGGTAGGGGGCTCCAATCTTATGAAATGCTTTCAAAACCAGGACTAAGGCTTTAAAATCAATTATTTTCTGCACCGGGAGCCAGTAAAGAGAGGACATAAGCTGGGCGGTGTGAGCCCTAGGACCTGTCAGAAAGAAGGCCCTCTCTGCCACATTCTGAATCACCTGTAATCAGCCCAAAAGATACTCAGGGAGGCAGAGATACAGGGAATTAACATACTCCAGTACGGATACCACCAGATCTACGGATCAAGCAGCATTCAGCATCCCCTCCACTTACCTTGAAAACCCTCTTCCCCTTTCCTCAAATCTTCCGGTTCCATCTTCCAGCAGCATTCTTCAACGCCCCTCCGGCTCCTTGTGACGACTTCCTGTTTCTCCACTCGACCCCGGAAACGCTCAACTCCTTCTGCCTGAAAGACAACAAAAAAAAAGAGATAAGTAAACAGAAGTAATAAAGATGATCGGTGAATCAATTCTTATTGGTTAACAATTGCAATTGTTACTAGACTTTAAAAAAGATCGCACTGGTCATAAAACAAAAAGTGTGAAAAGTGACATGTTTTTTTAAAAGACAATTCTTCTTTAAAGGAGTTTGACAACAATATTGAAGGTTAAACAAACCTTGGGTTCTAATACTGAAATTTCATGTGAAGGAATATGAAAAGGACTGAGTGACATTTTGAACCTTTTAACAATATTGAGAAGGTATTCATGCCAATGGTTAGATGTAATAAGAGTCTTTGCAAGTTTATTTCATCCTTGAATCAGTCAGAGGATGGTTGATGGTCTTACTGTATATTATTGTTGTTTTTATCACATTATTACTCCAGGAAGACAACAATGCATGATAAGTTTTCACAATATCTCTATTGTTGAAGACGATCAAGACTCTTTGGTATATTGTCAAGGTATATGTTTAATGTGACATTATAATATATGTATATTGAAGTCAGAAGACAGAGAATAGTAATCAGGATACTTTATATTATTCTAGATGAACCCAGGAAGGTTTCCAACATCTGAAAAATCCCCAACCAAGTGCAGTTTCCAGTAGGATCCATTCTAGTGTGTGAAGGAACCACGCCTCCAAGAAGGTTCCAGTCTTTTCTTGCCTCTCTAATTTCCAATCTCCATTTCCCTTGCGGACCCTCCTTAACATCAGATTATATATCAATCTCTGTGGTTGGGGAGGTGCTCAGGGAGACTGGGATTCGCTCATCGCCAACAAGGTCAAGGAGCACAGGTGAGTCAGGGGCGGCTCTAGGCTCATGGCGGCCCTGGGCAGGGAGCGTTGTTAGGGGGCCCCAGAAGAGGGGGTTCGGACAGGGCAGAGCGTGGAGGCCAGTGACGAGGGGGGGCAGGGTGTTTTGAAGTGGAACAGAGCTGGAGGCCACCAAATCCTACCAGGGGCCGCCACGCAAATATGTATCCATCCTCAGAGGATTATTATATTAAGGATAAATATTGGCGTGGTGGCCCCTGGGGTTTGGTGGCCCTGTGCAGGTGCACAGCTTGCACATGCCTAAGGCCGGCCCTGGGTGAGTGTAACTTGACAGACAACACATTCATCTTGGCAACCGACCACCATAAATCTGTTATGGGAGGAAACGGAAATGCATGTATGATGATGAGTACTAGACTAGTACAGGTAAATCAAACTGTCTGTCTGCCCCCAGAGAGACACAAGTTACCTTATTTTCTGTTGTACCAGGCTTTGCAAGATAGCAAATACAATTAAAATATCTTGTAGGAGTCAAGTAAACAAACATAAACAACAGACATAATTGTAATGATTGAAGAGAAAAAATTATACTGTATTGCCAAATTGGGAGTTGCATCTGTGCATTTCTCTTGGTCTGTCCGTTAATCTTGGGTGCCTGGCGGATGCAGTTCGGTATGGTAAGTGTGAGATTTTTTCAGTATGGAGCAGGGTAAAGGGCCTGTAGATGGAAAACGAAAAATTATTTTGAAGACTCAAGGAGAAAACTAGGTTAAACTGCATAAGTGAGTACAACAAGAAGACTTTCAGAGGCAGCATGGCTAAATGTATGTTTCTGGCAACTACTTCCAACAACAGGCCCCCAACCCAACCTCCACTTAGCTTCAAATATGAGCCAGGCAACACTGAGCACACATACAGCAACATAGCATTTTCCCAATTAGGTGAAAAGTTAATGCACCTCTATCAGTCAGTCACAGCTCATTCGCCACCACCGCTACACAGACATGTGTAGATCTGGTGTTGTTGTTTACCTTTAGGCTACTTTAAAGTCACCATCATCTGAATCGGTTGGCTTCATTGAATTTGAAAACTTCCATCTTCTTATGGTGGCATTTCTCAAACTAGTCATGTCGCCTCCACGCCCTGAGTCATTCCATCATCTCTGATCCTCCTGAGTCTGACTCAGACTCCAAATATGGTGTCCAACTACAAGTCGGTACCAACAGTGTCCCGAGTGAGTCCTGGTTCATCCTGACTCCCAATTCAAAATGCAATGTATCGGCCTGTAGTAGTGCAATTTTGTTATTGAACAACAAGAAGGTAAAGATTGACTTGACTGAGTCACTTTTTGTGTGTAGAATAGACTAGATATGTGTTTGCAAGCTTTGTAATTCAGTACCTAAGTGAGTGGTCAGGTCTGCGTCTTTGAGGAGTATAAGGTAAGCATAAAACAATAAAACAAAGCAGTGTGGACAGTGTGGAGTGGCCCCGGTGAAGGAATCTTGCAATCTGATCTCTGAAAAGGGAAGGAACAAAATAACCTGCATGGGAAAATGATTGATCAGCCATTGTTAGGCCACCCACATTGTGGATCTCAATCATCATCACTAACACATTAAGCGTAACAAACATACACCCAGTCTTACACTGCCTGCCACCACATGAATCATCCCTTCTTCTCAAGTCTCAACTGAAGCTGAGACATGATGACACAGCAGCCCCTACTGACCCCTGCCCTCCACACATCTTCCACAGAGCCGTCGTCGCCATTGTGCCTCAGCTACGATACACCATCAGTGCCACCTTCGCATCTGGCACCTTCTCAGATGACTGGAAATGCGCAGAAGTTAAGCCCCTCCTCAAGAAACCCTCAGCAGACCCAGCAAACCAAAAAAACTACTGACGCATCTCTCTCCTTCCCTTTGCAGCCAGTCACCGAAAGGATCAACACCCAGATGACAAACTTCTTCGAAGAGAACTCCATCCTCGACCCCTCCCAATCCGGATTCCGCAGCAACCACAGTACCCCGCTGCCACAGACAACATCCACACGCTCCTCGAACAAGGCCACACCGCAGCCCTCATCCTACTCGACTTCTCTGAAGCTTTCGACACCATCTCTCACTGCACCCTCCCAGCCAGACTCTAGAATGCCTTAATACAGGAATCTGCCCTCGACTTGCTCCGCTCCTTCCTTGCCAGCAGAACCCAAAGGATCAGACTCCAGTTTTTTCTCTCCAAACCCACAGAGATCGACTAGAGAGTTCCATAAGTATCATCGCTCAGTCCCACACTCTTCAACATCTACATGGCCCCCCTCACCGCCATCATCAGGCAGCACAGACTCAGCATTGTATCCTAGGCTGACGACACCCAGCTCATCCTCTCCCTCACGCAGGACCCCAAAACCACCAGACTCAGCTTCCAAGGAGGAATGAAAGATGTCACAGCCTGGATGAGCAGCAGATGTCTGAAGCTCAACTTGGAGACGACAGAAGTCCTAGTCCTTGAACCCTCCCCCTCCACATGCGACAACTCTTGGTTGCCCTCTGTACTGGGCACCCCGACCCCTACAGACCATGCCTAAAACTACGGCATGATACTCGACTCTTCCCTCACCATGACCCGACAGATCAACGCCGTCGCCTCCACCTGTTTAAACACCCTCTGCATCCTCTGCAAGACCCTCAAGTGGATCCACCCTGAAGCCAGCAAGACCGTCACCCATGCACTCACAACAAGCAGACTGAACTACAGAAATGCCCTCTATGCTGGAATCAACAAATCCCTGCTACGCAAAATCCAGACCACCAAGAACACCGCAGCCAGACCCGTCCTCAGAATTCCATGGCATGAGCACATCACCCAACACCTCTACTGGCTCCCCCATCAAGAAGAGAGTAACCTTCAAGCTACTCAACCATGCCTACAAATCCCTTCACAACTGCAGATCAAAATGTCTAAACAAAAGAGTCTCCTTCTACGTACCCATAAGAAACCTCCGCACGGCCGACCTCGTCCTGGCAGTAACCCCACGCATCTATAACATCAGAGCAGGTGGAAGGGCCTTCTGCTACATCGGGGCTAGAACCTGGACCAAGCACCAAGTCACCATCAGATGCTCTTCTACTCTGTACACCTTCGAGAAGAGTCTCAAGACCTGGGTCTTTCGCTGAACCGGAGCTGCACCCCCCAGCGCATTGAGACCCTCAAAGGTGAGTAGCACGGTTTAAACCCCCTGATTGATTGATTGATGATGACATATCATTCACTACAAGTTTATGTCTCAACAAACAACAATCACTCAGTGTGCAATGCATGCCATCATCATTTACCTGTTGTTGCCATGTGCTCACCGTTATCGATAGGTGGTACATTGTAGAATGCAGATCATGTAAATTAAATTATATAATTATGTCACATGTGGGGCAGTCCCTCTAGGCTAGGAGGAAATGATAGATAAATAGTCCCAAGGTTGGAGGCAGAGGCAGGATCACATTTGTTTGTATTCTCCATCCAATGTCTGTCTTGATGGAAATGGCTTTAGGGCGAGTCAGCACTTCATCACTGCACACAGTTGCAACTCCAATCTGGCAATAAAATGTGTCTAAGAGGAAGATGGTGGAAATGGATTGGTCAACGGGACACACACAAATATAATAAAGTAAATAATGTTCCTTAGCTATATCTTTTTTGGGCCATCAGAGAAAGAAAGAAATGAGAAAAGCCTAGCAGTCAGGGAAGTAGAGCTCGTCCTCAAACTCTTGTGGTTCGCCAAGAAGTAGGTCACACACTACTTACATGACCTGAGTCTCCGTCATCTTCCTTCTATGGTACTTCAGGTATGCTGTAATCTGGTGGTAGAAAGTGCTGATTCATTTTGATCATGGTAAATCTCTCCACATTCTGGTGTGAGAGACTGATCCTTCTCACTGTCAGAACAGCACCATCAGCAGTGAAAATGCGCTCAGCGAGACACTGGCTATGGGGCAAACCAGATAGTTTATCATAAGCCTGCTGATCACTGGCCTTTGACGCCTCTTCCCATACCATTACAGCAATGGGTATTGATCAAAGTAGACCTTTGTTGGGTCATCCAGATAGGCCTGGACCTTCCGCTCAATTGTCATGGGTGTTCTTTTTAGAAAGTCTTGAACAATTATGTTAATGCAGTGCACCAAACATAGGACACTGAAATAGCCACCATCGGCCATGGACTTAACTATATGACTGCCATTGTCTGTGGCAACAAAAGCAATGTTAAGCCATCTTGGTTGCAGGCCAATTCAAATACCTTAGTGTTAAAGTCTTCCAAAATGTTTGCAGCAGTATGAGATTTCTCCATGGCAAACATAGCAATTGTCCAATGCTTCTAAGTGTCATTAAAAATCTCAGCAGTGTCAACATCTGCAGATATCTTTTCTCTAACCCCCACAAAACATATCCAGTATGCAGTGATGCACATGTAATCAGTGGCTTGGCAGCTGGTCAACATGTCTGTCGTCAGGTGGATAGTGTGAACAGCACTCTGCTGCAAAGCTTGTCCAAGCAATTTCAGCGGGTCATGATGTAGCACTGGAAATAGGACCGGCTGGGAATCTTCCATTTTGGACAGATGGCTGCCACAAATTAAAAAAAAAAACACCCCTTCCACAAACGAAAAATAGAGGTGGTCCAGCGCTACTATTTTAGCTAGCTACGTATTGTACAAACATGCCATTGGGGGATTGCGTTCATACTGCCCCTCTGGCATAAACATGCCAATAATGGTAGCCTGGATTTCTTTCTTTTCTGGTGCCACTGATGCAGGTGACTTCTTAAGAGCAGACATTGGTAGGCTCAATGCGTATTTTGGTGCGGCAGTCACTTTACTCTCTTGCCTTCGACCCTGACTTTTGACTCTGACTCTTGTGCCATTGCGATGTTTTATTTTTATTATTATTATTTTGTTTTTTTTTATCCTCATTCTGCAATAGTAAGTATACAGAGTTTTCAAGGACCCGCTTCTCTGTTCCTTCACTGCCCCTTTTATATTCCGTAAATTGGGTTTGGGGAGTCTCCCTGTAGTGTGTTCAGAGGGGGTCCCCTTGTTTCCATAACCAAATTCCTTAAATGTTTCCGTCTCGGGGTAGTTGACCAACCAGGCCACTTACACAGGCACTTTGCCTGTTTATTTATTGCCATCGCATAATCATCGGATTTTTGCCCTTTTTGCATTGTACAGTGAAAAAACATCATTTAGGTAGCAAACTGTGATTCCTCCCATATTTCCCAAAAGTTATACTTCCTACTGGGCTTCCCTTTCCTGTCCATCTTATTTATTCTATTTACTGAGGCTACCCATTCTCAATGTATTGGGGTGCCAAACTTACCCACTTAATACAGAGTTCTCTCCGTGCCAGCAGAATTAACATAAACAAAAGGTTGTCTTCTTTTTTCATTAAGATATTTGAGCCAACATTTCTAGTCACCCAAAAAATAACAAGATCCATACTTACGGAGGGAGGAGCTACGCTAGCAACCAAGATGGCCGCTTAGGCTCCCGGCTCTGCCGACCTCCGTATCCTGCCAGAAGATCCTGTCGATAATCCTGATTTAACGCCCGACCCCTGTGTGGGTGAACCACTGCTCACTCCGATGGTGCAATTCTGAAGATTTAATTCGCTTGGGTGACGAAGTTGCGTTGAGTGGAAGTTTGCGGCCTAATCCAGCAGGAGAGCCGGGGCCTCGACTTTTGACCTGCCCGTGTCGTAGTTGAACAACATCGGCCTTGGGAGCCAGTCAGGGTCCGGTCTACCGTAGTGGAGGTTTTTTCCTTGCCCGAACTCGACGGCACTCATTTTGCCTGACCAACACTGAGGGAGGAGTGACGTGGCACGACAGTGGCTGGGAGTGGAGGTCCCTGACCCGTGGACCCGGTGTGACTCTGCCGGGGTTCGGCAGGTCGGGGTCTTCGCCCACGCAGGCGAGCTGCATATTGTTGCCGCAGAATCCGGTCAGTCCCCCCCGACGCCGTCCGTTCCGCTCCTGTCTGTTCCCCCCGGGGAAGCCGGCTCCTCGGGGGAAGTAACCATGATCGTTGTTGAGCGTGGAGAAATGGATCGGACGGAAAGTGAGCTGTCGCTAAAGACCATAATGGCAGCCATCGGGGCATTTTATTCACATGTGGATGCCCTGCTCCACAAAATGATGACGAGCTTATTGGTGATGGAGTACGTGGAACCGGACCCTGCTACGTTTCATGTATTGCCACAAGCTGCGATTTGAACTACGACCATTTTGATTCTAGACGAGGACCCCGTGCGACAAAAGGAGCAGCAACCCTCGATTGGTCTCTTGGAAAATCCCGAGCCCAGTGTTTTGAACGTATTGACATACTTACCATCGTTGCAGACTTTGGGAAAACCGATTTGCGCTCCCTCCCCGGAGAATACTTTGGGTGACTGTCCTTGGACTTCTGTTTCATCCTCTCCCTCTTTAGTGACTCTACTATCTTGGAGAAAATCACATTGTGACTATTCGTCCATGAGGGAGTGTTCCTATGCTGCTGAAGTTCTTGGCCACTTGCTGACTTTGAATTGTATTGTATTGCATTTATTTAGACTCTTTTTTCACTTTGATTCTCCTGCTGAAGTGATTGGAGGGGCTCAGACATGGGTTCGGAAGGGCCAAGGTTAAATATGGTCAACGGTAACTTGTGTTACGGCCCTGAGGGATGTGGAGTTTGTGGCTGTTTGTCTCGCGGGAGGTTGGGCGGTGTGTCACGGCTCCCCCTGTTTTATTCTTAGTAACTATTGATAGTATTGGCTTTTCACCATAGGGGGTGCTGGTTTCTGGCGGGGGAGAGGGGACCGGGAGCTTATATAGAAATGCCCTCCCCCACAGTCTCTTTCTCTTCTTGTAGACCTAGTTAGTTGGGGCGACAGGCACACTGCTTGGGGGTTTAGGCGATAGCCGTTGCAGGGGTGCAGGATGGGGGGATGGGGTTTTTTGTTTTCTTTTTGTTATCGCTCATATGGTCTCCCTTTTTTTCCGAGCTCTTTTTTGCTTTTCCTTTATTAGTAATATTGTCGAAATATCCTGATTTTGTGTTTTTTACATCCTAGTATCTGGCTGTCATGAATCTCTGCAGTTCTGGTTTTACGGGTTGGAGGGTCTTGAGAGTCCGCATTTAAACTGTTTAATGACTATAATTTTGCAAGTCATGTCTCGAATTCATTAGCGCGGGCCTCTTGGAGATTTCTCTGAAGCTTCACGTCTATCCTGCTATTGTCCCTGTTCATCCTATAATCATGTTTGTATGTATGGCACCAGATATGTCTTTTTCTTTTGTTTTTGTCTTAAAAATATTAAAAAGAATTATAAAAAAAAAAAAAAGATCCATACTTACATCTGTTGCTCTTCTCAGTACTGTGTCTAGAGTCTTACCCACTTCCTGCCAAAATTTGTCAAGCTGGGGGCACTGCCAAAACATATGCAGATCATCTGCTTTTTCCAATCCGCATTTGGGGCAGCTCTTTATATTTGGCCCGCTGAATTTAGATAGCCTCTTCGGGGTCCAGTAAGCTCTATGGGTGGTAAAGAGATGGTTTCTCCTTAAGGCAGCGGATTTCACAATTGACCAACATTTTTCCATAGATAATTGCCACAAATTCTGGAACTCCATCGATGGCAGCTCTTTCCCCCAGGTCGCCTCCGGAACCAGGAAGTTCTCCTCCCCTGCTAAAATAAGAACCCAATACCAGCAGGATATTTTTTTTATGGGAGTGTTGTTTATCATCTCTGTCTCTATGGCAGTGTTACCTCTTTTGTTCCCCTTCAATGTTTTTGCCCAACTAGAAAGCTGGTAGTACCTGAATTATGCAAGGGACGCATTTGTCTTTGTTATCAAAATTTCCCAGTCTACTATGGTATTGGCCTCCATTAGTTGACCCCATTCCTGAATACCTGCTGTTTTCAAGGGAGTTGCCAAGCTGTCTTTAAGGCACTCTGGTGTTCCAGGAGAGTCCAATATTGGTGCAAAGTCACTGTACTAAGGTATGTTCAGGGTGCTTCTTATCTGATACCATAGTTTCGCTGCTGATTCCAGGATCTTTAGTTTTACTTTTTTAAAGTATTTCGGTGACCAAATTTGTATAAGAAGTGACCAACTTTTCCTGCCATTGCTTGAAGGTATTCCGGATACTGGTCGTAGTTTTTCAACAATATCCTTATGTTCTTAAATTGAAAGGCCCAATAATATTCCAGTAAGTCTGGGCTTGCTATTCCCCCTTGCGCTTTTTTCCCCCTCAATTTGTTCCAGGCTATTGGTGTGCTTTTTGCTGACCAAATGAAGCTTGCAAGTTCCCCTTGTATCTTCTTCAGGGATTCCCTCTTAAATTCTAGTGGGATTGCGTCGAAAATATATGTGAATTTGGGTAGTATAGACATTTTAATTATGTTAGACTTTCCGAGAAATGTCACAGGGAGACCTCCCCAGGCTTTTAACAACTTTCTAACCCCAGCAGTAAACCTATCAAGATTTGTATTAGTTATTTTGTCCGGATATTTGATTAGATCTATTCCTAGGTACATAATTTTCTCCCTAGTGTGAGTGCTGTTTATCGGGGAATTCCAGCTCATGACTTCTGTTTTTGTCTGGTTGGTTTGATAGCCAGATACCTTCCCAAATTTAGACAAAGTTTCTTCTATTGATGTGATAGACCCCACATAGTTGTTAGTTAAAATCATTAGGTCATCCGCATATAGAGCGAGCTTCTTTTCCCACCCTTGGTGCTTAATTGGAGTTATGTTTGGGTGACTTCTAAGACTGTTTGCCAATGGCTCAATATATAGATTAAAAAATATTGGGGAGAGGGGGCAGCCCTGTCTCGTCCCTCTCTGTATCACAACGTTTTCTGTTAGACTCCCGTTGATTAGAATCTTGGTCTTAGGGGCTCTGTACAGTTACTTGACCATTCCGTGGAACTTGTCTCCTAAGTTATACTTGATTAGTGCTTTATTGAGGAAGTCCCAGTTCACCCTGTTAAAAGCTTTGGCAGTGTCGAGAGTGATTATAGTCAAGGGGATTTTTTCTGTCACTGCTACGTCTATGGCCCCACTGAGCTCATGTGTTAAGTCATGCAGTTGCCTACCCTTCATGAACCCTTTCTGGTCTACCTTGATCAAGGTTCCGGCTATTTTCCCTAGCCTTTTTGCCATGATTTGTGTGAATATTTTATAGTCGCAATTCAGTAAAGAAATTGGATGGTAAGACTCACATTTTGCTGGGTGTTTCCCAGGCTTTAATATAATCTTTATTGTCGCATCGTTCCAGGATTCTAGGAGTTTCCCTTTCTCTTGATAGATTGGGTTTACAGATCTGTGAGTGGGGGGGTCAGAACCTCACTGAGCTTTGTACATAGTTCATTTCGAAGTGTATCTGGGACTGCCGCTTTTCCTCTCTTTAGTATTTTCAACACTTCCTTTACTTCCTCCTTTGTAATTTCAGAATTTAGCTCTTCTTTTTCCTCATTTGTTAACCTTGGGAGTTCCTGGGCTTCTAGGTATTCCTTGAGTTGTTCGTTTGTTGGATTTGTATCCTTTGTATATAGTTCTGTGAAAAACTTTACAAATTCTTTCATTATCACAGCGTCCTCTGAGGTCAGTTCTGTGGAACCTTGTGGCTGGATATTGACTATCTTGCTCCTACTTGAGTCAGTTTTCGTTTTCCAAGCCAGCAGCTTACTGCACCCTTCCCCATATTCATAGTGAGACAATTTACTCACTTCGCATCTCTCTCACCTTACTTTCTAATACTCCTGCTAAGGTTTGTTTTTGTTTCATCCTGTCTACTTCTAATTTCCTTTTTTTACCTGCGTCTTATTCAGCCTCTATTTGTGCGTCCAGAGTATTTATGATGTTTTCTAAATTCCCTATCTCTTGTTTTGTTGTTTTTGCTTTGTGTGTTGCCAGGCTTAATATTTTCCCCCTAATTACTGCCATGTATGCGTCCCAAGTGACTTGCGGTGATGTTCCCTCTCTGTTATTTTCAAAATAAGCAACTGTCTCAGCTTTGAGTTCAGCTTTATTCTGTAGGTCATTTAAAATGGTGCGATCGACAGTCCACCTTGAAGTTGATTTGTCCTTTCCTAGTTGTGTTTTTAATATCACCGCGGAATGATCGGATAGATGAGCCGGCAGATGCTCAACCTTTTGTATGCTAGCTACCAGGGCTTTGTCTACTAAAAAGTTGTTGATTCTGGACTGCAAGTCTAATTTTTTATTCTTGAACGTGAATGAATGTTTTTCATCAACTTTTCCTTTCCAGATGTCCACCAGTCCTAAGTCTCTTTTGCAGATCCCCAGCCAGTCCCTCATTTTAGGCAGATTTGATTGTTTCGAAGGAGGGGAACGATCGGTTTTAAGATCTGGAACTAAATTAAAATCCCCCCTAGTATTACCGGGGAGGTAGCTGATATTAATTGCGCATACAAGTTTTGTAGTGGGGCTGGGTCGTCCATATTGGGCCCGTAGGAACCCGCAATAGTGTAAGAATTATTGTGAATTTTTTACACTAGTGACAGCCCACCTGCCTTTTTTATCTAATTCTATTTTCTCAATTCTGGCTTTTAATGATTTTTTTAAAAGTATTGCTATTCCTTTTACAACGCATTCTTGATTTGTGCAGACAAAACAATCTACCTAGTTTATTTTTTTTTATAATTTCTTCCCATTCCTTTTTTAAAAGGTGTGTTTCTTGTAAAATTATGATTTAGCTGTGTATTACCCTCAAATATTCCAAAATACGACGTCTTCTGCTTGGCGTTGTAAGTCCGTTTACATTCCACGACATTATGTTGACTTTATTCACCATTATTCCCTTTTCCTCTTATTTGCCATGTCTTCCTACCAGCCCTATATATAATATTAGGCGGATCCTGATTTCTCCTTTCTCGTAGTTTGAGGACTTTTTTCCTTTTTTTTCCTATTTTGCTCCCCACACTTGTGTACATTTTTTTTGTTTTATTTTTCATGTGGTTAAAAATAGCCCACCCTGGGGAAGCCTCCCTATTGTCTTCTTTGGGCTGCATTAATGGCCCCTTTTGAGCTCCGTGTATGACCTTTTTAGTGTGTAACGTCCTTTTACTTACTGTTCTATTTCCCTTACCTTATTTCTCCCTTCTTTACTTTTACATTCAGTGTTTAGCCTCTGACTGACCTCTCATTTGATCCTTCATTTGTCCGAGAAAGTGGGCGACTTCAGCTGCCTCTCTTATGATGTGCATCTTGTTTCTCCACATGATTCGGAGTGCTGCTGGGAACTTCATCTGTACAGTGGCTCCCAGACTTCTTAATTCTTGCATTGACTGGCTAAGTTCCCACTGCCTGTCCTGAGATGCTTTTGAAATATCCGACCGGATCCTAAATGACCAACCCCCCTTATCCTGGGGGCCATTTTTCTAGGGCCTCGCTCAAGATTCTCTCCTTGAGGGTATATGTTTTAAAGTTTATTAGTATTTTCCTAGGGTTTTTCCTGTCCTTATTTCTTCCAAAGGGGTCGCGATGTGCCCTTTGTATATCCTCTTCCAACCCTACCGATTTTGTCCAAGGAAAATGTTCCTCTAGGAGTTGTACTATAAACTATTTGACATCTGTCCCTTCCTGGCCCTCTGGTACATTTAGGATTCTCAAGTTGTTCTTTCTCGCCTGGTTTTCTAATAATTCCAATTTTTCTTGGGTGCTCATGTCACTTTCTCTCAGGACTCTAATTTCCTTTTGATTTTTTTCTACTCTTTTATTCAGTGCCCCAACCTCTGATTCAACTGTGGTAACTCGGTCACTCAGGGCATTGAATTTAGTGTCTAATACTTCGCACACCTCCTGGATTTTACTCTGGTTTACCTCTGAGATTGCGAATCGTGCTCTCATTTCATCCAACATCTTCCCTAGAAATTGATCTGTTGAGTTTGGAGAGGATGAAGCATTTGGGGAGTAATCGCCTGAGTCTTCGTTGTCTTGTGTCTCAGCTCGTTGTAGGGATGGTGCGGAGTGCGAGACAGATGCTCCCTCGGCTGTGGAGTTAGGTGCCTTATGATACAGTGCATCTGTGGTGTTGTTTTGGCCGGATTCCATTCTGCACTCTGCCCCTGTTCGTGTGGCAGAAATAGTGTTGGTTGCTGTGTTATGTTATGTTATGTTAAGGGCATTTATTACGCGCACAGCTGCTCCAGCGAAGGAGCGTCCCGGCGCCTACCAAGGTACCAACATAACACAGCAAAAAGGGAGAACAAGAAAAACAGATTAGGGAAATAAAAAGGTCTTAACCGCCTTATGAAACGAGAGCAGATCAGCGAGGGAACGTATCTCTACAGGAAGGGAGTTCCACAAGACCGCAGCACGTACTCGAAATGAACGGCCACCAGCACGGCTGCGCTTAAACCGGGGAACTACTGCAAGTTCCAGGTTGGAAGAGCGTAGGCATCGGGCAGGAGCATAAAAAGACAGAAGATTCAAAAGAATCTGAGCAGGGGATCCCTTGAGGATCTTATGAGACATGCAAAGCATTTTAAATTGGATCCTCTGCTTGATCGGCAGCCAATGGAGAGAGCGCAAGGTGTTAGCGGCAGAACAATGCCTAGGTAGCCCCACTACTGCTCTGGCGGCCGCGTTTTGTACACGTTGTAGACGAGTGACTTCGGCCTGATTTAACCCTACCAGGAGGGAGCTGGCATAGTCAAGCCGAGAAATCACCGACGCCTGCACAGTAAGCTGCCTGGTCGAAGCATCAAAAATTTTTAACACATGTCTTAAGCTGCGCAAAACGCCAAAGCAGCAGGCAGCGGTGCGCTTAGTGTGCCAGACAAAGCTGAGAGTGGGATCTAACCACACCCCGAGGTTTTTGGGGTGTGGGGCCTTTGTCTTACTACCCGGGCTGGGACAGATTCTGTAGTTTTAGACTTCCGTTTGGCCTGCACCTGCTCCTGTGTTTGTCCCTGTACTTTGAAAAAAGAGCTGAGGGAAGGGGTTATTCTGAGAGGTTGTCCCGGTGGTTCCCCGACCCCCCTTTTTCTCTCAAAGATTTACTCTTGGAGGTAAGAGAGGTGAGAGAGTGTGTGTCTGTTTTGACGTGTTTCTTTGTCTTCCTCTTAGTGCTACGGGGAGCAATAGACTGCTTGACAGCTAGTGAGAGGGTATGTATAAAAAATTGTCTGTTTCTTAAGCAATAGCTTGATCTACCCTCGTCTACTCTGTCCTCCTCTGCATCCAGCCAGTGCCCCCTCTCTCCCCCTGCTGTTGCACAACACACCTCTATGCTTGATACTTGCTCTGTAATCTCCTCCCCACAATCTCTTAAGGCTTTACCTCCCTCATCCTTGCCTTTATTAACCTCAAGGCTCTTCATCCGCTGCGGAGCTTCAATTGCTTCTGCCGCCCCCCCTACCGCTACCACTGCTCCTCTATCCCTTGAATCTCCTTCTGCCTCTCTAGGTGTTGTTTGTTCCATCTCTGCAGCAGGGGGCAAAGAAAATTCCAGAGACTGCCTCACTGCCCCACGATCAGCTCCTGAAGTCGGGGAGGGCTGTGCTGTTTCTGTTAGTGCCGCCGTTACACTTGCCTGCCTTCTCTCTTCCACGATTACCTTGTGCGCTGCAAGTACCGGGGGAGCGTCTGTCGACCTCCCCGAACACTCCGCCTCAATCGATCGTGGCTCCACCAGTTTCTCAAGCACTGACCCCCCTGGGACAATCGTGTCATCCAGCAGTGTACCCAGGCTTGCACCGCTCTCCACCTTCCTTGGCTCACTCGAGGATGCACTCGACTTGTTCTGGGAGCTCCTATCCATGGTGCTCCCTCCTGCCACAGGGTAAACACTGCCGCTACCCTCTTACCCCTGGAAGAGGAAAGGGACTCTGCTCGCTACTGTCTGGAAACTCTTCCGGGCTTCCTGCGCGGCGGCCCATAGACCGATGTAGGGAGAAAATGTTACTCTCAGCTTTCCATGGGGGAGAGAATGCACACCCGAGTAAAGGAAGGTGTAACTTACTTTACCACCACCGTTACCGTCGCTCATTCTGAATCTAGAGGTTTAACTGTTCTTATGTTAGCTCCGACTCCACTAACAATCAATTTGGTTTTATAGCTACCTCTGCGTCGTTTCTCGATTTTTTTTTGCTTTATAAGGGAAGGATCAGGTCACATGAAAATAATGCTTCAGTTAGGCTTGTTAGGCTTGTTTGAATGCATGTTGGACATTCTTCCTTCTTCGCAATCCCGGTTTTCTGAGGTCAGGCTTACACAAAGCTCCCGACCTGGCTTTTTAGCTGGCCACCATCTTCTCCCTTCCTGCAAATACCAGGTTGCGATTGGGGACAGGGCTGCTCTTTTCTTCACCTTCCACTGTGATCAGATCTGATTCCCTGCTCAGCCTTCCACCCCCTTCACCAATAACACTTGCAGCTTTTTGGCTGCTATGGTGTGCTTCCCACTAGATCAAGTGGTGTTTTCTCAGATTGATTGTTTGGCCTCTGGTATCATTGTTTGTACCAAGCTTACCCCGACTAATACTTTCTCCACAAATGGAGCATATAGCAATGGTCACCTCCTTCCTGTTAAATGAAAAGAAGTCCCAAACTGGAGAGGCCAACTTTCTGATGCTGCTGGTGCCACTTGCAATGTCAGTTGAGCTGTAAGGGGGGCATGACATTTGACTCTCTGCAGTACCTACTTCTACTGAGGTGCTTGTGGTGGATGTAGGGCTATGCCGGGACATTGTACATTTTGCAGCTGGAGGTGGCGTTGCATATGAGTTGGTGGAGTGCTTAATCCTTTGCTTATCTACAAATACAAGGGTCCAAAGAGACATTGTGTCATCCAACATTACATTTGTCCCACACTTCTTGATCTAGGGTACAACCTTTACTGGCCACTTTCATTCCTTTTTCAGACGGGGATGTTGCCAAACACAAAACTTGGATAGCTGTGCCAGCCGGTCAGCTAGAAAAAGGACGGCCAGGAATTAGAAGCCCGCTCCTCCAGGGCACAATAAGTGCTCTGGACTTCTTCTGTGTTGGTGGTATCTGTGGTGCCACATCCCTCACAGCAATTTGGGATGGGGTAATGTTGGTCTCCACTGGGGCGGGGTTAACGTCCATGATGGCTGGCTCATCATCATCCTCGTCTTCCACATCTACCTCTATAACTCTAAGGCTTTCAGGAATCTTCCTTTTCCCTAGCCTTGTCTTGTGGCATGTCTCACTCTCAGACTGAGGTGGAATCCAAGTGGTGTCTAGATCATCAGAAGAGGGAGGGGCTTGGAGTAGAAGTTGATGGACTAACCCTCCTATTTCTTGATGGGGATCTGGAAGACAATGGATCTTCTGAAAGAGTGGCTTTCTCTTTTTCCTCAGCAGGAATCTTGATCTCCTGAACTGCCCCTATTTCGGGAGGAACTACTATTATTGGTGGTTGTGGCTGTTGTTGTTTCCTGCATTGATTGGGTACTACTTTGCAATAATGATAAGTCAATTTCAATGTCACTGCTAGTCGGCATTGCTGTGATTAGACTGGCTGCCTCTGAGACAGACATGGGCTTGGGCCTAGGTTGGTGGGGTGGCCTGCTGATGCAGGGGTGCTGCTCCCAGCTTGCTCCTTGGACACCGCCTCTGCTGGCAGAAATTGTGGCTACCCAAAAAAGGTCTTGAGCAACAAACCAGTGGTGGTAAGTGCCTTCTTCTTCTCACTGGCAACTTTCTTGGTACTGGTACCTTTCTTCTTTGGGGCTATCTTCAAATTGTCAGTTAACAGCGGCACTTAGCTTCACAAGTTGAAGAGATGTCTACTCTTTGGTTACACGTCACGTTGTGCGCAGGTCTTCTGTCTGACAGTACTATGGTTGATGTTGTCTCCTCCTCCTCTTGGCACCTAAAAGCAAAGCAGAATAACATCAATGAAACGTGGCATTGCTGCAGTTCAACTACTAGTACAAACAAATATAATATCATTTAGTGTGTGGTCAAACTTGTTACCTCAGTCATAAAAAAAATGCAACAAAAAATGTAACAATACAGTGTAACCATTTGTGAGACTTTGACGACAACAACAACATAATCTTTCACTGTGTACTGTGCAGTACAAGGAAAGTGGAAATTCCCTTCATCACCAAGTGAAAATAAAAGAGACTATCAACCAATCATACCAAATATTCCAGAGAACTAATATGTCTATACTTGCGATGCCACAAACCTACCATCAATTGATGATGACATGCTAATATGCTTTATTACAACATTAAAAACTTTAGAAAATATTTTTTGCTTCTCATGAAATTCATAGATTGACACAGCAATAAAAAACATACATCTTTGATCAATGTTATATCATACATAACAACTCCAATTATAAAAAGATTTGGAAATTCATCAAATATCAGTGTAAGTAGTACAACCATATGTAAAAGGTATATACACCATGTCCCTATGTTTTTATGTAAAGAACACTGAAGAATGAATTTTTTTCAAAAATATGGTACGTGGGGCCTCTCTCTCTTTATTGGATACTGTGGAGAAGTGTGGCTCACTGGTTAGAGGAGGCAGACCTGGAAGCAGAGGTCAGCCCGGGACCAGGGTTCAATTCCTGGCTCGGCGGGGTCTTGAGTCCTAAAATGTCCATGGACTCAACAATTCTCGCTCCGGTGCCTACTCGATTCATGGGTTCACACTCTGCGACTCTGGGCAATAGCTTGCTTAATCTCCACAACGGCCCCTCGCGGCGGGATGCCTGGCTTTCACCTTGTGGATACCCTGCTGGGGTTATCTCACAGGGGAATACCAGGACGGGTTCCCTAAGCAAGCGCTTAGAAACTGCTTGGTAATTTGCGCTATATAAATTCCTGTACATTTACATTTACAGTACACTCAGGAAGGATAGGAAAGAAGAAAAACAAAATACAAATGTAACGGTTTGCTTTATGTGCATTGAGCAATGCATCACGTGGGTTGCAGCACTCAGGGGGCAGCAGCTGACAAATTATTCTTTTTTTTGGGGGGGAAGTTTATATAGCGCTCAGCTGCCCCAGCAAAGGGGCGTCCCGGCGCTTTGCAACAGAAAAGTGACTGACTTCAGAGAAGGAAAAAGAGCATAGAACAAAGCAGGCTTAGTTTCGGGGAAAGAGGTGGGTTTTGACAGCCCTTCTGAAATCCAAAAGGTTTTCCCGTTCGCGTATATGTGCCGGCAGGGAGTTCCACAATTTAGCCGCTAGATAGCGGAAGGAACGTCCTCCCACTCGGCAAATTGATCCGGGGTATTGTGACCAAATGTTGGCCAGCAGAACGCAATATGCGGGTTGGAACATACAGGGTAAGAAGATTACAGAGCGTTTTAGGGAGCCAATGGAGTCTTCGGATGGTATCAGAGATAGAACAAAAACGAGGAAGGCCTACTAAGGCTCTGGCGGCCGTATTTTGAATGTGCTGCATCCGGCAGATCTCAGCTTGATTAGCTCCCAGAAGCAAGGAACAGGCGTAGTCTAGCCGAGAAAGCACCGTGGCCTGGATTATCAGCTGCCTTGTAGATGAGTCAAAGAACTTGAGGACAGGCCTTAGGCCTCGTAGAATACCGAAACATGTGGCCGCAACTTTCTTTGTCTGGTAGCAGAAACTAAGGGAGGAGTCTAACCACACACCCAAGTTTTTAACTGCTGATTTGGGTTCCGGGGCTTTACCCAGGGCAGTGGGCCACCAATGATCCCCCCATAGATCAACATTCTTTCCGACCAATAACAGCTCTGTCTTATTAGCAATTAATTGAAGACAGATAGATGTCATCCACAGTGCCACTGCAGCAAGGCCACTTCTGAACCTGGAGACGTTTGGAGCTGCTGCCTCAGTCAAAGCAACCACCAGCTGAGTATCGTCAGCATATGAGAAGATGGCAAGGTCCCACTGGCTGGCGACATCAGCTAGCGGCCGGACATACAGGTTAAATAATGTGGTGTTTAGTGCCGAACCCTGTGGAACACCCTGTTCAATCGAGTGTGCCTGAGATAGAAAGGAAGGGGTGGACACACGAAAGGACCTCTCGGCCAGAAAAGTTCTGAACCAGGCCAAGGCCCCATCGGTAATCCTCGCCTCCTCAACCCGGTGGAGCAGAATCCTATGGGAGACAGTATTGAAGGCGGCACTGAGATCCAACAGGATCAGTGCCGCCGTTTGACCATGGTCAAGAATTTTTCGTAGATGTTCCGTCATGGCCAAAAGGGCAGTCTCGGTGCTATGGCCAGCACGAAAGCCATGTTGCGTCTCATTAAGGATGTTATTAACGCTCAGAGTGTTAGTGAGCATTAACATAGGATTCTGACACTTTCGTTATCCAGGGAAGAAGAGATATAGGCCTGAAGTTCTCAGGCTTTGTAGGGTCCAGATTCGGTTTTTTGAGAATCGGAGAGACCCATGCCTGTTTCCATTTCGCCGGGACAGTCGCGGATGAAAAAGAGGCGCTAATCAGTTGGTGTAGCGGGGGCATACAGGTCAGAGAAGAATCTCTGAACTGCACGGGTTTAAGTGGGTCCACTGGAGAACCAGACTTAATTTTCCCCGCCAACTTACTGAATTCTTCCCAGGAGATCTCAGGAATAGCCGTCGGGTAGAAGTTAAGACAGGCCTGGTAAAAAGAGAGGGGGTGGGCATAGCCATAACAGAGAAAGAACGATAGATGGCCCGTATTTTTTCAACAAAAAAAGAGGCCAATGTCTCGCATTGGGGTTGCGACGTAGATATGGACACTGGAGCTTTTCTTGTACTAAGATCTTTGAGAATTTTAAAGATAATTTTCGCAGGATTGGAGCTCATTTTGATCTCAGCAGCGTAATACTCTGCTCTAGCCCTACATACTGCTCTGTGATATGTTTTGAGTTCTGTTAGGTAGCTCGCTTTATGTTCGGGGGCATAGTCTTTCCTCCATTTGCGCTCATGTCTTTTACATGCTTTCCTAAGGACGGTCAGGGTGTCATTATACCTGGGGTTAGAGTCGTGTGTACGACCTCTAATCCATGTTGCCGGTATCAAAATGTCCAGTGCTCGAGTGATCCAGGCGCAGAACGAATCATATCCCACCTCGACATCAGTCAAAGGGCCTAAAGGGTCAGCTTCTAAAAGAGCATGAAAATCTTCCAAACGAAGCTTACGCCACGGTCTTTTATATACCAAGCGTTGCATGTTATTCTGTGAAGATAAAGGCAAGTGAGTGATCATTTCAACCAGGAGATGGTCCAACCAGGCCATGGGAATGGGTATCGATGCAGTGGCCCCTTCCATGTTGGTAAAGATTGGAACTAGCAGATGGCCTCCTATATGTGTAGGGCTTTTAACTATTTGGTGTAACTGAAATGCAGCTAAATCGGCAAGCATGGTACGGATTGTCTGGTCCTGGTCCAGATCAAAATGGAAATTAAAGTCGCCTAAGATGCTAAAATTGGCCGACTCCATAGCAAATGCTCCGACAGTTTCTAAAAGGGTAGTATTAAAGCGGGATGTAGGTCCGGGGGGCCTATATATAAGTAGACCAGAGAGGGAGAAGTGAGTACTCACGGCGATGTTAAAGTGTGCACATTCACCTCCTCCCATATTGATTTTCTCAAAACGGCAGGAATAATTCGACCTGGTAATCACCGCAATGCCGCCTCCCCTCTTTGCTCTATTCACCAGATAGATCGAATAGTCAGGGGGTAGCGCCAAGTTCGAAACAGCCGTCATATCGTCACTGAGCCAAGTCTCGGTCAGAAAGAAAGCATCTGGAGATTTGTCGATAATCAAATCATATATTTCTGCATGATGTTTAGCAAGTAACCTAACATTTAATTGCATTTCTTTTAACCGTTATTGAGGAGGAGGAGGAGTAGGGGGTACAAATAATGGCATGGGTTTAGAGAGTACAAACATGCCACACGGGCATCTTATCGGACCACTTAAAGGATGTAGCGGGGACATGCTACACTTGTGAAGTAGAGGTCGAAGATTTAGTAATGCCTCTCTAGAATAGGAGAGCTTACCTGACTGACTTTGACCAGCATGGCGGTGAGAGGCGACGTACTGGCGTGGACGGGCGCAGACGGCGCGCCCGCTGCACACGAGCGCTGCGCGCTTGCATCTCCTCACTTATAAATGGTGTCCTTGAGGAGCAGCCAAATATCTAGAGCGCTACTCAAAATGGCGCCCGCAGATGGCAGCAAGCCCGACCCTCCCTCACAGAAGATGGCGCACACGGGAGTTCTAGCCACGCCAAAGCGGCGTGAAATGAAGTAATTTCGCTTTTTACGGTGCGGGTGTGCGGAAAGGGTATAAAGGTGCAGTGGCAGCAGTCAGAACAGTTTTAGCCAAAGAAGTAACAAATTTAAACAAATGAACAAATGCGGCGATTTAAAAAGGGTAAAAGCCCCGGTGGAGTGTTCTAAGAGTCCTGGGAAGCCGTGCAGTACTGGAAGCAAGATCAGATCACTAGCAGCCCCTCCTTAAGTAAGGTGTCCTCTAGGAGCAGCCAGACATCTAGAGCGCTACTCAAAATGGCACCCGCAGATGGCAGCAAGTCCGACCCTCCCTCACACAAGATGGCGCACACAGGAGTCCTAGCCACGCCAAAGTGGAGTGAAATGAGGTAATTTCGTTTTTTAAGGTGCGGGTGTGCGGAAAGGGTGCAGTGGCAGCAGTCAAACAGTTTTAGACAAAGAAATAACAAATTTTAAAAAAATGACAATGGAACAATCCCTATACTGCTGTGCAAGTCATAAAGCAGACATGGGGTTAACAATGAAATGGTTAATTGATGCCAAATTATGTTCTTTATGCAACTGGAAAAAAAGACAAACAAATTGGACTTTTTTTAAAACTGAAATAAATTGAAAATATAAAAAAAGAAACAAATTAAACAAATTGGAAACATTCAAAAAAGTAATTAAAATAAACAAAAAGTAAAAATTTCCTATTTTTTTAAATAAATGAATAAGTAAAAAATAAAAATGACCCTCAAGCGTCTAATTAATAATTTACTAAGCTGCTAATATCTCAATGATCAACCATCCATGCAAGCATGTGGCACAGTGGCACACTGGCTGAACTCTCAAAATGGCTGCTAGCTAGTGACACATGGTATCATCATCAACAAAAACAAGCAAGATGTAAGCATTTGCAAACAAAGAGAAGACATGCAGTCCTAATGAAACTGCACAATGGCTGCCTTCAGAAAATGGCTGCCAGCCACATGGCCAGGCCACAATAAGAAGCAATAAGGCAAGAGGGACAAAGAAAAGGCATGCAGGCCTGTGGCAAAAGCACACTGACTGCCTTATTCACAAAATGGCTGCCAGCCACATAGTCACAACAACAACAAGAGGGAGGCCTGGAAAACAATGAACACAAGCAGACCTAAGGACACAGCCCTTACAAAATAGTCCCCGCCACATGGGGAAACAAGGCAAATGCATTGCTGACCTACTATTGCAATGCAAACACACTAACAGTGACCAGCCATGTTTAATGCAACAATGCTAAAAACAAAACTCAACAGGACAAGTTTCAACCACACACATCCAACAAAAGGATTAACGTTAAAAGACATTAAGAAAAAACCTTAGTGAAACACCACAAAAAAACACATTTTGTTTTTTAATGCAATGCCATCCATGGCCTAAATATTGTTAAATTCAGCAGACACCACAGAAACAGTTGTTTCATGCACCCATGAGTAGCTCTGGCCTATTGACTAGAAAACCTATCGGCAGACTAGGCCACTTAGTGAATCAATTTAAATCAATATTGCTAATGTATTAAAAAACATGGAGAACATGTAATAAACTGTGCTACATTTTTTTCTGAATAAAAGAAGATAATATTGCATGCAAAACAACAACCAGCATGGCCACAACAACAACGGCATGCAGGCCTATGACAAATGCACACTGGCTACCTTCACAAGATGGCCATCCGCCACATGTCCAGATCACTACAACAAGAAGCAATGAGCCAAGGGGAACAAAGGGAAAACATGCAAGTCTCTGGCAAAAGCACACTGACTGTCTTCACAAAATGGCCGCCAGCCACATGGTCACAATAACAAGCAGGAGGCCTGGAAAACAATGAACACAAGCAGGCCTATGGAAACAGACTTTACAAAATGGCCCCTGGCAACAGGGGTAACCAAGGCAAATTCTGGCCTACTATTGCACACTGGCCAGAAAAAGGAGGCATGCTAAACAACAACACATCCTTAATTCAACAATGCCAAAATAAAGATCCACAGGGCTATAAAGGTTTGTAAGTTACACAACCACACACATCTAGCAAAGGCATTAGCACACATGAAAAAAGTGAATTTCCACAAATAAAACACATTTTGTTATTTAATCCAATGACATTCATGGTCTAAATGAGACTTACATTAAATAAAAACACCGCAGAAACAGTTGTTTCATGACCCATGAGTAGCTCTGGGCTTACAGGCTGAAAGGCCTACTGGCAGACTACTGGGCTACATAATGAATTAAATCAATATTGCAAATTGATTTCAAAACATGGAGAAAATATAGTGAACTGTGCAACATGTTTCCTTTATAAAAGAAGAAAAATTGCTTACAAGGAAAAACTAGGCCTCTATTGAAACTACAGGCCACCCACCACAATACATTTAAAAAAATCGATAAAAAGTACAAATTAATCTAGGTGCATGGCCCTAGTCAAACTAACAACACCAGTTTCCTAACTTACTTGTGAAAACTCTATTTCAAAGTCCTCAAATCCAATGATATATTATGTAGCAGACACAAAGAGTGATCCTTCCAGCTCCAAATCTAAATGACAAGTGACTAGGAGATGGACAAAGCACTGGGAGGAGAATCCTGGACAGGAAATTGGGGACTCTGGGGCACTTCCTTCATCTTGAAAAAAAAGTAAAAACCGAAAAAAGGACTCCTTGCAGAAAAAAACTGTAACCAAATGTCAACTTGAGGAGTTTATTTACTCCAAATCATCATTTTGAGAAGGTTTTGATGCTGCTTGGGGAGAGAATCTTCTCCAGATTGCAGTCACTGTAGATCCTGCACATTCGGGATAATATTCATCACAAAGCCCCTGCCAGAACTCCACAGGCATGCATGAATGAAGTGTTGGCGACCCAAACTCTAGCGGGACCTTGCGTCCGGCGAGCAAATCTTGTGGTGCTCATGAATGACTCTAAAATCTTGTTGGAGAATGTGTGCACCCGGTAAGTCACTCCTGTGTACGTGAAAATGCATTTCGGGTGCACCAACACAAAAAAACTCAGCTGTGTTGCTGAGTACAGAGTATATCGTGGAATGAGTAGTTTCCAAAACTCTACAAACTCCGCGAACGGAGCGGAGTTTTACACCCAGGCTTCCTTAGGGACATATTTATGGCAAAGTAGTGCAGTGCAATGCAGCAAGTCACCTTGCTGCGCTGCACTGCATGACAGGGAAAGAGCCTGAGTGCGCCCTATGTAAGTCAATAATGCACATTTCTACATTATACCCTGTGCAGGCACCCTTTTATATTCCTACCGTCAACACAGGCATCCTTGTGCCAAGGTGCAAGGCTGCTTGCATAGTAAGGAGGATTGTTTTTTGTGCAGGAACTGGCACATTCCTGCACAAAAACAATCCCCGGAGGCTTTTTCCCCTTTCTATGTGTGATGCAGAATGCTTATTTCTCCTCGTTACACTTCACCTAGAGAGGTGCAGGTTTTGCCGCATTTCCGGGTCTACCACTTCTGGTAAATCTGGGAATGCATCAAAATCCATGAATGTTGCATGGGGACACCCATGCAACAATCATGAAAACTCCTCACTGGTGCAGAGTACTGCAATGCAGTGATTTGTATTGTGTTGCTTTACGCAATATTTAAGAATCCACTCAGGGCCATGCAAAGAGGGCTTGCTTGACTTCATAAATCTAATTTTTAATTTGCGTCACTCTTGCACCACATTCCGTCATGCAAGGGTGACACAAAGGGACTTGTAGTTATGTGGACACTGTACAAATTCTAAAGGGAGCCTGTAGTTTTCTTTACATTTTGACCTCTTGAACTAAACCACATTTCCTTTCCAAGTTATGTCATATTAGCAATGTTGCCATTTTCTGCATAGTTTGACTTGGTCCCATTATAAGTATACATGGGAAAGCTCTGTTTAGAAGTAGAGCTGAATAAATGTTTGCTACACTGTATAACCGTTAGTCAAACATTTGGGCAACTTTACCGTCCTTGCAGGAGGTATAGGAAGGAGTCAATTTCATCCTAAGTGAGACCTTCATGCTAATTTGAGAAGAGATGAAAACGGAGACTCATCTCTGATACCTACTAACACTATTGGGATAATAACTAAATGCGTGTTCCTAGGCAAGTTCAGAAGCCCAATTTCCAGATCCTGATAGAGACGCTTCAACCTTGCCACTGATTTGATGCTTTTCCTGACTGATCCTTTCCCTTTCTGACTTTAGTTGGCTGACCTATTGCAGACTTCGTCCAGCAGAGCTGATTGAGATTCCCGATTCCCCAGACCCTGTGTCTTTATCTTCAAGTATTTTCTCTTCAAGAGAAGTTGAATTTATTTATCTTACAGCTTTGATTGGACTTGTAGAAGCTTTGTGGTTGCTCTCCCACTTTCCAAAATTCTGAGCTCTTCATGAGTTCAATCCTTTCCTCATTTATTTAGAATAGTTTCAAGTTTATTTTTATTTGCATTGTTACTAAAATCCATTGCAACATTTTAAGTAGCCAATAAAACTGGAGTTGTCACCCTGTTAAAACAAATGATGCACATACTAAAATGCTGTATGTTATGTGCCTGACTGTGAATAAAATAGACAGTGAAACCATTAGAGTGCCTCAGAGATTCACAAAATAAAGTGCAGTGCAGTCATTAAAGTCCAGAACAGTTTTTAAAATGCAATATTAAAACCAATGTTGCTCATACTAATATGCTGTACATTATGTGCCTGACTGTAAATAAAATGGGAAACATCGTTAACAACGCGGTCACTACACCGCAATGCTGTTGCAACGCGGTTGTTACAACAACCACGATGTAACCACGCTATGCCATTACAACGCAAGTCTTTACATCGACTTGCGCTAGATGGCGTGCTAACATTACAAATAGTGTAGTTTAATATCCCAACACCTTCCCTACTGTTAAGTGGACTGGAGTTGGATTAGTAAAGACTTGAGTTGTAATGGCATAGCGTGGTAACATCGCACTCGTTGTAACGACTGCGATGTAACGGCACGCGTTGTAATAGCTAGCGTTGTTCCGTCATACATCCAAATAAAATAGACGATGAGTGCGTCAGAGATTCTCATAATAAAGTGCAGTGCAGTCAATAAAGTGCAGAGCAGTCGTTAAAATGCATTACTAACCAGAAATACGTGTAGTAAGGTGCCTAGTAAATCCCTATTTAGAATAGGGATTTCTTTCCTATATGGAACAAACTATATTTAGATTAGGGCTCCCTCCCAGTTTTGCGTTTTTATGGATTTTTACATATAAATACAGATGGAAAACAAGTTTTCCTTTATTTGTATTAATATATAAAAATGGAAAAATACTAGTACATTTTGCTGTGCTGCCATCTGGTGTCTCCCCCTCCTTAGAGGGTTAAGAGGTGTCAGCCTGGGCTGAGACAGCTGCCCAGGCACACACAGAGATGCCAGCCGCACCTGATTACTTCACAGGTCTTTGAAAGACCATTTACTTGTTAATGCGGCTTTGTTGAACAAATGCTATCTGATAATGACACTGAGTACAGGCGCCACGTGAGGTTTCGGCTGCATGTGATTTATGCATGCTCTCTGGTTTGGGGAACACTGTCAGTTGGCTTTAACCTCACCATAGCCACATTACCTGAGCTGGGGAAAGCACTAAAATAAGACAATATGCACTGAAGACAGAGAAGATGCACTACAGAAAGCGAAAGATGCACCAAAGAAAGAAACTTCCAGCCCCCCTTTTCAATCAAAAACATAGCGAATAAGACCATATGAGGCCCCCAGCACCATCCGAAAACAAGCCACATTGCACATGAGCAGCTATTGAGAACTTAGGCCGAAGGGACTGCCAGGGGCGTAACACAGGCCCCCGCAGCCCCCGTGGTGTGGGGGGGGGCTCCAGGGGCCCCCGAACAGCCTTCGCTCTGACCGATGTTAGAGGGAACAACCTGCTGTCCATGGACATAGAAGAGCCTAAAGTCCTTACACTGCTAGACCTGTCTGCAGGAAACAGCATGGTGAACCAAGAGCCTCTCCTGGACAAGGTGGAAAAAAGGGGGAGCGTTCTGGGTTGATCCGTATAGTGCACGAAAGCTTCCTTCTGTAAAGGAACTGAAAGATGCTGCCCCAGGGCAGAGCCCATGTGTGCCTGGGGAACAATTCAGAATCTCTCAATAGATTTCAGAAATGTCTATGGTGCGTTTATTGACTAACCAAAACTAAGAACCCGCTTAGAAGAGGCCCACCTCCCAGCACAATGAAAGTCCCTCGGTGTAAACAACATGTGCCAATGTCTTAGCATTAGCTAAAGGTATAGTTCCGCCAAGAGATTTAGATTGGGTAAAGATTAAAAGAACTTCACAAGAACCAAAAGAATCTGTACTTGATTATTATAAACGTTTTCTTCAGGTTTTCCAGCAACACAGCGGACAAGAGTATCCTGACCCTGCAGATATGGGATTCTTTGTATCCCAGTTTGTTATCTGTTTGTGACCATAGACCATTACATAATTGCAGCAGAGTGTGGCATGTTGGCAGTCAATGCCACTGGATGAAATCCTGAGGAATGCGAAGTATTATAGTGATGAACAAGACAAAAAGCAGTTAAGAATTCATTCGTGCTTTTTTTTGTTCATGTTTAGAAATAGAGAGTTTTGGCACGGTGCTGAGTCCCACAAGGGTTTATGGAAAGCCTTCAATCTTTAATACAATTCTGAAAAGTAATCTAGAGTCACTGCAAATGATTTAAAGATCTGTGCTACTTCAATACATTGATGACCTGATAGGGGCATAAGAAAGTCAAGAGGCATCCTGACAAGATACCATTGCCCTACTTAACCATTTAGCTTAGAATGGACATTAGGGGTCCGATTGTCATCTGTGTCGGAAAGACCTTAGGTCATATACTTTCTGACTGTGATCGTCAGCTTCACTTCTGACCGCCTAATTACAACATTAGGCGGTCAGAAGTGAAACCAGCCGGTCATTCCAGGCTGGCTTCCAACTGGCTCAAGGAGCCCATCAGCCAGTGGGAGACCGGCCCGTAATCCATTTGGATGGCCTTTTACGCCATCCAGATTATTATGTTTGGTCTCTGGCAGGCTTTCCATGCCGGGCTTTCCAACATGGAAAGCCTGTCGGAAAGCGAGATTTGGGGGCCCCTATCAGGGCCCCCTTCTGTTTGCGGCCTCCAGTTGGGGGCCAAGGAGGAGGCCCCCTTGTTGATACCTGCACTGTGTGGCAGGCACCCTGAGGTGCTTGTCACACGGTGCAGGAATGAACACTGCCTCCCAATTCCCTACAGGAGCTTGTGCTACAGCTGCTTTATGGCCATAGCACATGCTCCCATAGGGAAATATGAGTATGCGACCACACCATGTGTGGTAACATTATAATTAGGAAGTCGGGACCACTGCGGGGGCAAGATGGCGGCCGTGCTCTCGGCCGAGTGAGCTGGCGTTCTTCTCCTCTGAGCCACAGCGGACCCCTAAATGACCGCTCTGTCTGCGTTTTGAGAAATATTGCCTAAAAACTTTTCATCCACCTGGCAGCAAGATGCTGATCTTGTTTATGGCACTAACTTTCCGCTTGACTATTATTAAACCTGCAATACTTCGAAAGCTCTCCTGGTTCCGGCAGGCTCCGTACCGTTTTACCTGCTGCTCACCTGGCTTGGCGTTCAGCCTGGGATCCTCCCCTCTGCAGCTTAGCGGTTGTTCTTCTGCCTGCTCTTTTGGTTATCGCTCCACGCCACCGGTCATAGGGAAAAGGATGCTGCCGAAGGTTCTTTCGAAAGCGGCAGCTGCCGCTCTCAAATCCCGAAGTACAGCCTGAAAGACTCGCTCTGTCAGTACTGATAAGCCTGCACTGGTGACTCCTGCTGCAACTACCGCTAAGGGGCAGACATTGCCGGCGATGTTCAATAAACTTGGAGTGAAGGGGAAAGTTTCTACCACAGATGACGGTTCTTCTGTTGGAGTGCAAGGGGAAAACTCAATCCCATCTGCGGACTCTGCCACAAAGGGGGGGGTGAGTACTTCTGTAACAGTACCTACCATGTTGCTTTCTGTCTCTGCAAGCTCCCCCCCCTCCGAACTCCCTGCACTAAAAGAATTAGTTCTGACTCCAGGCCCAGCTTTAGACCCCTCTCTTCATCAGACCTCTCCAGCTCAGTGCATGCTGGATAATGTAGTCCAGGCTACCAATAATCATATATCTACTTTTCTGGAACTGCCTATACAGTACTCTCACGACACTAGGGGGTCTGAGGTTAGTGAGTCTACTGAGAACTTTTATTCCGTCTCCGATCATTCTTTATCCGGGGAGGATGATGCTGATTGTCCAGAGCTCCAGTCGTTGGATTATGATAGTGAATCTGCCGATTGGCGTGTTAGTTAGGAATCGAAAGATTTGAATATTGATTCAGTCCGCAAAGCTCCGGGTACTGAGGCATCATCCCAGTCTAATCAGAAAAATCTGCAGAAGGATTTATCTATGGAACAGTCTGATTTAAATTTGCAGGATGTGTGCGGAGGTACTACCGTGACTATGTCAGATATCCCCGAAGAGGTCTCATTGGTAACGATCTACCAAACTATAATGATGCATAGGGAAGCAACTAGACAAGAAAATATGCGAACACAGGGGGCTTGCCGTAAAATGCAGAACTCTCTCCGACGGGTTATCAAAACATGTACTGAGACCACTGTCAGGATTGCTGAAGCTGAAGAAAGGATCTCGGCTCTTGAAGATGCCGCAGCTACTCAGAAAGAGTTAGTCACAGAGGTCAAAGAACAACGCAAGGATATTTTATGGAAGCTTTCAGATCTTGAAAATCGGGCGAGAAGGAATAATCTTCGTGTCCTTGGGATAGAGGAAAACAAAGAGGGTGACGATGTCCGGCAGTTTATAGTGGAGCTCTTCTCTGAGGCTTTTCCAGAGGTCACCCAGTGGGATTGAAATCTTGAGATACAAAGAGCACATCGTTTCCCACTAAATAAGAAAAAACAATCATCTGCTGCTGCAAATAATCCCTATCCCCGTGCCATCTTGGTCTGTTTTAATAATTTCCTTGCCCGCGAACGTATATTTGATCTTGCCAGACCTAACAAGAAACGATTTGCCAAGGAATGTCAATTCTTTGTTCGTCCGGACTTCTGCTCAGAGACGGTCACTCGCCGCTGGCATCTCCGGCAACAGATTCCTTTATTTCAGGCTAAGGGGGCCCAGGTATTTTTTTACTTTTTCCGGCAAAATTAAAAGTAATTTTTAAGGGCCAGACGAGGTTTTTTTTGTCGGAGATACCTGCTAAGGAATTCCTGGACTCAATATAGCCTGAGTTAGGCAATGCATTATTTTGATTGTTAAACATACAACAGAAGTCATTCCTCTTTGTGTTCTATTGTTTTTCCTTCCTTGATGACCCGATTGGTATATATAAAACTCTTTTTTTTTTCTCTCTCTCTAGGGTGCGTTAGGGTCATCCGATATCTGAAAAGGGGGAATACACTAGGTTCAGTGGAGTGTGAGGAAACGCTTTCTCAACCATCACAAGGACCAAGGTCCTGATGCCCAGTGTGGGGGGAGAGGGGTGTGGGGGTTCATCGGGTAGGGGGGTGGGCTCATATAGGTTGGGTGGGCTAATCAGGGTGGGGTGTGGGGTGGTGTGGTGGTGGTGGACGGAGATGACCAGATTATTCATCAATAATTGGTTGTGTTTTCTGAATGCATTTGATGTGACACTAATTTTCATATCTTTCTTTAAAAAACAGTTTGAATGTAATTATATCTGCTATAAAAGGTTTAATAGCTGTTTAGGGCTGTTTGTCTTCGATCAAATGTCATGGCTGTTTCTAAATTGACATGTGCAACTTGGAATATCTGCGGATTGAATGACCCTAAGAAACGCAGGATTTTTTATAAGTTGTTGAAGGTGATGCAGGTGGATATAATCTGCCTGCAGGAAACCCATATTCCTTGGGCCAACAGGTCCTATCTTAGATTCTTAGGTTATGAATTAGTGGCTTGTATAATTAGGGGTGTAGCCATTATTTTAAAGTTCGGGATAGGGCGTATTAAAAGAGTAAAACAAGACAATTATGGTAGATGGTTAATAGCAGAGTTACTGGTTAATGGTCGTTTGTTTTCTATTTGCTCGATATACGCTTCTAATTTAGACAACCCACAGGTTCTGAGGAATTTAAATTTAGAGTTAGCTACGTGGCCTCATCCTATGTTTTTTTGTGGGGACTTCATTATTAATATTCCCAGTCATTTAGATATAATAAAGCACAACACGTATGTTGGACGAAAGCCCCAAGTTTACAAGGCACTTCGGATTCTCTTAATTGAACACGGTTTGTCAGATACATGGCATTATCACCATTCAAATCAAGAGGGCTATACTTTTTATTCAATACCCCACAATAAAATGGTTCGTATTGATTATGTCTTCACCTCTCTCCAAACTCTTGAGTCTGTTAAGATTGAAATTAACCCAAGGACTATATCTGACCAAAACCCTATTATCTTTAGCTGTCCTTGGGATCGCCCTATTAACCAAATTAGACCATGGACATTTGACAGGAAACTTTTATAGATAAATCATATCAGGAACAACTTAGTCTCTGGATTTCAGAGTTCTTTGTAATTAATACCGGTACTGCCCCGGTTGGCATTGTTTGGGACGCATTCAAAGCCGCATTGCGCGGTGAAACCAAAAGATTTGCCTCCTATCGCTGGAAGACTGAGCAGCAAACTGTTAAAACTAGATTTGCAGCTCTTCAACAAGCTGAATTGGATTTAAGTCTTAAAATCCGAATGGCCGAAGACTTATCAGCTAGCTTGAAATCAGTCGCTATAGCCAAATCCAACTTATTAGAGCCTTTTTATAAAGATATAGCAACTAAATATTTCCAATTTCGAACTTCAATGTATGAATTGGGTGAAAATTCCGGTAAGGTTTTAGCTAAACGTTTACAACAAAGGGCTGTAGCTAATCAGATCATTAGGGTTAAAGATCGCTTCGGTAACGTTCAGGACACAACTAGCGGTGTTGTAAATGCCTTTGTTGATTTTTATTCAACTTTATATACAGAAGAAACCAATATAATTTTAGAACAACAAACTAGTTTAAATCAATTTTTGCAATCTATGGGCACCCAAAAGGTTACAGACGATCAGAATCAAATTCTGACTGAACCCATTAGCTGGGAGGAAGTTGTGATCGCTATGAAATCTCTTTCTAATGGTGAAGCCGTAGGACCGGACCTTATCCATTTGGAATTTTATAAAACTTTTTCATACTTATTTAAGCAGTAAATGCTAGAAGTCTTTCATCTTGCACAGAATGGGTCAATCCCTGATTCTTGGCGACAATCCACTATCGTTCTTTTCAGAAAGAAAGTTAAGGATGAATTAAACCCAGCATCTTACCGGCCGATAGCACTAATTAATACGGATAGTAACATTTATTCAAGGATACTTGCTTTCCGTTTAACCCAAACAATTGTTCCCTTGGTTTCTATCCGTCAGCACGGGTTTATTTCCGGCCGGGATACGACGGACCATATCAGGCTTGTAGTAGCTTTGTTAGACTGGGCGAAAACCACAAACTCTGCCCTCGAGGTGATCCTGTTGGACGCCGAGAAGGCGTTTGACAGGGTCTCCTGGGGGTATCTATGGGGTGTTTTGCGTTGGAAGGGTTACACACCAAAGTTTATTCAAGCTCTACAAGCTCTGTATATCTCTCCAACTGCTAAAATCTGTATCTCTGGTAGTAAATCACCTTATTTTCCTATCAGCAGGGGCACCAGACAAGGATGCCCCTGCTCTCCCCTTCTTTTTGCTTTATTCATTGATCCTTTTTTATGTTTAATAGAAAAATCTCAGACCATTACTCCCAATATTGTTCATGGAATTGAATATAAGGCATTGGCATATGCTGATGATATTATAGTCCTAACTGATAATGTCGCTCAATCCTTTCCTGCACTGGAGACTCTGGCAGTTCAATTCGGCTTAATCTCGGGCTATAAATTAAATAGTGCAAAGACGCAAATTCTACAATGTACGGCTATGCCCATTTCTCAAGTTTCTACGACTACAGAAGCAACATACCTCGGTGTTCAAATTTCACCTGATGTAGATCAGATCAAAGATCTGAATTATTCCCCTACTATCGATTCTCTTCATAATAAATTAGAGCGGTTGGATCACCTGCATCTTTCGCTATTTGGCCGATCTAATATCCTTAAAATATTTGTTCTCCCCAAATTTTTATATATTTTCAGATCTATCCCATTATTAATCCCTCCTTTAATTTAAAAAAAAAGAAGAACGGATATGCCAAGGATTTTTATGGTCATATCATAAACCAAGGAGGGCAGCTAAGTGGACCTGTCTTCCGCAGGATCGTGGGGGGTGGACAGTCCGAAATTTAATGTATTATTATTGGGCAGCCATGGTCCAACATTTTGCTGTTTCTCTATTAGGTGATGCTGCTGAGCTTCCGGTCCATCTTTCACCTTCAATGTATTCAATATCATTGGGAGATTCCACAAAAGGTGTACTAACTCGTATACATGAACCGAGTTATTTCAAAAAAACTAAATTTAAGGTATTGTGGGTATTATTCTCGGTTTGGCAAAATGTTCATCGACATTTTCATATCTCTAAGCTCACTTATTATACCCCACTGAATGCCTCTGGATTACTTCCAATGATATTTCAAGAGGGGGTGGCAAATATCTGGACAGCTCTCGGTTTGAAGGAGATTGGTGACTTAGCTGATCTAGGGCAAATAGCTTCTTTTAGTTTTTTAAAGGAGAAATTTCATCTGCAGTCCAATCACTTTTTTAAATATCTGCAATTGAGAAGTTTTTTGGATAATAAATTTCCTCAAAATCCAATAATGTTTCAAAAAATTGTCATAGTTGAATCTATAAGAAAGAAAATGAAAATTGGCAGTTTATATCAGTCTTTTCTATCCCAACTTCCTGATGATTTAGATGATCAGAATAACAAGTGGGCGAGTAAATTTGGAGTACCTTCTATTGATTTAAAATTTCCATTGGTTTTAGCTAGGTCTGTCTTGGTTTCAGGTACCCTTCGCTCACAAAGTTATATGGCTATGTTCAACCTTTACTATACACCTGCAAAACTTGTCAGATGGGGGTTGTTAGTGAGGGCAAAGGGTCGTTTTGTGCAAGATGTAAATTTCCCTCCGCAGATTCCGTCCATATGTTCTTTAACTGTCCGGAGTTATCTCTCTTTATCAACCAAATTGAAACCTTTCTTACACAGATCACTCAAACCTCAGACAAAATTTCAGCTGAAATGATAATTACTGGCTATGAATATTCTACGGCCCCGGAAAAAACGAGACATTTGCAAGCTTTTCTTTTTATCGCCATGGCTATGGTTAGACTCTGTGTTACATCGCTCTGGATAAATCCTGAACCCCCTACCTTTTGTCATTGGAAGGCCAGGATGTTGGCCTAGTACAAACTTGAGACTTCAGTTCAGGCCTTCAGAGGAAAGAAAAGATGTTTAATCGCTTCTAAGAAGTGGGCACCATTTGAAAAATAGGTTGCAAAATAATTACGGTCATTTTTTCTTTTCTTTTTTCTCATGTTTTTATATATTTTTTTATGTATGCATTATGTATGATTTATGTTTTGATGGTTTAACTTGTCTCCCACCACCACGGGATAAAAGGAAAAAAATTCAATAAATAAATAAAAAAAAAAAAACAGGAAGTCGGGACCACCGACTGAAGGTCAGTCTGTCCCATATCCGCGGCCCGACATCTCAATAAGCCCCAAAGTGTCAAAAGGTTCAGTATTTGGGACACATAATTGAGAAAGGCGTGTGAAAGGTGTCTCCAGCTAGAGTGGGCTCAATCTTGTAGATGAACCCACCAAAAACACAGCCAGAAGTCAGAATGTTTCTTGAAATGGTTGGATACTGTACACAGTGGATCATGATTTTCTCAATAATGGCCAGACCTCTTGCCTAATTGATGTACCTGATCCTCTTCTATGGGACACTGATTGCTTGAACGCTTCCCTAGAGCTGAGAGAATGTCTCTGTGCCCGGCACTAGGAATGCCTGATAACAGTTAGTGGTTTATTCAATTTTGTAGTGAGAGGGTGGGCTGTGCTCTCTCAGTGCAATACATGGAGACACCCAGAGACCTATGGCATACTTTTTGTCAACCCATAAACCTGTCACTGCAGGGCTGCCTGGCTGTCTTAAAGCAGTCGCAGCGGTGGGCAACATGATGGAGAGATATGAAAGCATAGTTATGGGACATCCTTTAACTCTTATGATCCCTCCCTCCGTAGAGTATGAATATCTTCTCCTCTCTAAGGAGAACATACACATTTATCCCATTTTCCAAAGCTTTATTCAACAGTTTATGTCATAAAAGCAGATCATAATAATACAACATGATTTTCAACATTAAAATACAGTAAGTTCAGAGAAAAAAAAGCGTTAAAATTACAAACAGAAAACATGATCCAGGTAAAAAGCATTATTTAATTTTAAAAGAGTGCATTTCGTGTTGGTATTAAGAGCCATATTGGCTAGGGGAACTTGTTTTCAGACATCGCCATATAAATATAACTGAAAAACACAGTCAAATAAAAATGTTGACGTTTTTCAAATAGCATCTGTATTACGGTATCTAATTATCCACATTTAACTTCAGAACTTGGCAACTGCTTAGATCATTGCTACTTGCTCTGGTACCCAAGTTCCTACAGATTGGTGTCCGCCACACTTTGCGAGGGCCAGAGTAGGCAGGGCAAACGAACAGGACGTGGGCATAGGACACTTCCAGTGGCTCACAAAAGGGGCATTTACTATTGCCTGATTTGGACCATTTTGCTGTGTATGTTCTCAGAGGCAAGGTTTCCACTCTGAATTGGAAGTACAACGTCTGATCAAAAGGTTTGGATATAACGTCCCAGTACCGTTCCAGGCTTGGCCAAGGCTTAACTGTTAAAAAGCCCTGGTCAGCGCCGCACTGTCAGAGCCAACCTGCACGAAGGGATGAGAGATGTAGCCGAATGGATGACGACCAGCCGCCTGAAACTGAACTCGGACAAGACGGAGGTCCTCATCCTGGGCTCCTCGCCCTCCGCCTGGGACGACTCCTGGTGGCCCCCCGCCTTGGGCACCGCACCCAAACAGACGGACCACGCACGCAACCTGGGCTTCATCCTGGACTCCTCCCTCTCCATGACCAGACAAGTAAACGCCGTCTCCTCGTCTTGCTTCAACATCCTGCGCATGCTACGTAAGATCTTCCGGTGGATCCCCACCGAGACGAGGAAGACGGTCACCCAGGCCCTCGTCACCAGCCGACTGGACTACGGCAACGCCCTCTACGCCGGTACCACCGCCAAGCTCCAGAAGAGACTCCAGCGGATCCAGAACGCCTCGGCCAGACTCATCCTCGACATCCCCCGACGCAGCCACATCTCCGGACACCTGAGAGATCTGCATTGGCTCCCGGTCAACAAGAGAATCACCTTCCGTCTCCTCACCCACGCGCACAAAGCCCTACACGACCAAGGCCCGAGCTACCTCAACAACCGGATCAACTTCTACACTCCCAAGCGCCTCCTCAGATCAACCAGCCACGCCCTCGCCGCCGTCCCCCGCATCCGAAGAGCGACAACAGGAGGAAGGTCCTTCTCCTACCTGGCCGCCAAGACCTGGAACTCACTCCCGACCGACCTGCGCCTGACCCAAGACCACCTCTCCTTCAGGAAGAAGCTCAAGACCTGGCTGTTCGAGCAGTAACGGCACCCCCCCCCCCATCCCAGCGCCTTGAGACCCTACGGGTGAGTAGTGCGCTCTATAAATGACTTGATTGCTTGATTGACTATCTCTGTGCCTATTGTGGTAAACCGATTCCCAATATCTTTCTTTTATGATCTCTTTAGAGTGGAATTGGATATAAGGCATTGGCATATGCTGATGATATTATAGTCCTAACTGATAATGTCGCTCAATCCTTTCCTGCACTGGAGACTCTGGCAGTTCAATTCGGCTTAATCTCGGGCTATAAATTAAATATTGCAAAGACGCAAATTCTACAATGTACGGCTATGCCAATTTCTCAAGTTTCTACGACTACGGAAGCAACATACCTCGGTGTTCAAATTTCACCTGATGTAGATCAGATCCAAGATCTGAATTATTCCCCTACTATCGATTCTCTTCATAATAAATTAGAGCGGTTGGATCACCTGCATCTTTCGCTATTTGGCCGATCTAATATCCTTAAAATGTTTGTTCTCCCCTAATTTTTATATCTTGTCAGATCTATCCCATTATTAATCCCTCCTTTAACTTAAAAAAAAAGAAGAACGGATATGCCAAGGATTTTTATGGTCATATCGTAAACCAAGGAGGGCGGCTAAGTGGACCTGTCTTCCGCAGGATCGTGGGGGGTGGACAGTCCGAAAGTTAATGTATTATTATTGGGCAGCCATGGTCCAACATTTTTCTGTTCCTCTATTAGGTGATGCTGCTGAGCTTCCGGTCCATCTTTCACCTTCAATGTATTCAATATCATTGGGAGATTCCACAAAAGGTGTACTAACTTGTATACTTGAACCGAGTTATTTCAAAAAAACTAAATTTAAGGTATTGTGGGCATTATTCTCGGTTTGGCAAAATGTTCGTCGACATTTTCATATCTCTAAGCTCACTTATTATACCCCACTGAATGCCTCTGGATTACTTCCAATGATATTTCAAGAGGGGGTGGCAAATATCTGGACAGCTCTCGGTTTGAAGGAGATTGGTGACTTCGCTGATCTAGGGCAAATAGCTTCTTTTAGTTTTTTAAAGGAGAAATTTCATCTGCAGTCCAATCACTTTTTTAAATATCTGCAATTGAGAAGTTTTTGGGATAATAACTTTCCTCAAAATCCAATAATGTTTCAAAAAATTGTCATAGTTGAATCTATAAGAAAGAAAATGAAAATTGGCAGTTTATATCAGTCTTTTCTATCCCAACTTCCTGATGATTTAGATGATCAGAATAACAAGTGGGCGAGTAAATTTGGAGTACCTTCTATTGATTTAAAATTTCCATTGGTATTAGCTAGGTCTGTCTTGGTTTCAGGTACCCTTCGCTCACAAAGTTATATGGCTATGTTCAACCTTTACTATACACCTGCAAAACTTGTCAGATGGGGGTTGTTAGTGAGGGCAAAGGGTCGTTTTGTGCAAGATGTAAATTTCCCTCCGCAGATTCCGTCCATATGTTCTATAACTTTCCGGAGTTATCTCTCTTTATCAACCAAATTGAAACCTTTCTTACACAGATCACTCAAACCTCAGTCAAAATTTCAGATGAAATGATAATTACTGGCTATGAATATTCTACGGCCCCGGAAAAAACAAGACATTTGCAAGCTTTTCTTTTTATCGCCATGGCTATGGTTAGACTCTGTGTTACATCGCTCTGGATAAATCCTGAACCCCCTACCTTTTGTCATTTGAAGGCCAGGATGTTGGCCTAGTACAAACTCAGGACTTCAGTTCAGGCCTTCAGAGGAAAGAAAAGACGTTTAATCGCTTCTAAGAACTGGGCGCCATTTGAAAAATAGGTTGCAAATTAATTACGGTCATTTTTTCTTTTCTTTTTTCTCATGTTTTTATATATATTTTTTTATGTATGCATTATGTATGATTTATGTTTTGATGGTTTAACTTGTCTCCCACCACCACGGGATAAAAGGAAAAAAATTCAATAAATAAATAAAAATAAAAAAACAGGAAGTCGGGACCACCGACTGAAGGTCAGTCTGTCCCATATCCGCGGCCCGACATCTCAATAAGCCCCAAAGTGTCAAAAGGTTCAGTATTTGGGACACATAATTGAGAAAGGCGTGTGAAAGGTGTCTCCAGCTAGAGTGGGCTCAATCTTGTAGATGAACCCACCAAAAACACAGCCAGAAGTCAGAATGTTTCGTGAAATGGTTGGATACTGTACACAGTGGATCATGATTTTCTCAATAAACGCCAGACCTCTTGCCTAATTGATGTACCTGATACTCTTCTATGGGACACTGATTGCTTGAACGCTTCCCTAGAGCTGAGAGAATGTCTCTGTGCCCGACACTAGGAATGCCTGATAACAGTTAGTGGTTTATTCAATTTTGTAGTGAGAGGGTGGGCTGTGCTCTCTCAGTGCAATACATGGAGACACCCAGAGACCTATGGCATACTTTTTGTCAACCCATAAACCTGTCACTGCAGGGCTGCCTGGCTGTCTTAAAGCAGTCGCAGCGGTGGGCAACATCCTGGAGAGATATGAAAGCATAGTTATGGGACATCCTTTAACTCTTATGATCCCTCCCTCTGTAGAGTATGAATATCTTCTCCTCTCTAAGGAGAACATACACATTTATCCCATTTTCCAAAGCTTTATTCAACAGTTTATGTCATAAAAGCAGATCATAATAATACAACTTGATTTTCAACATTAAAATACAGTAAGTTCAGAGAATAAAAAGCGTTAAAATTACAAACAGAAAACATGATCCAGGTAAAAAGCATTATTTAATTTTAAAAGAGTGCATTTCGTGTTGGTATTAAGAGCCATATTGGCTAGGGGAACTTGTTTTCAGACATCGCCATATAAATATAACTGAAAAACACAGTCAAATAAAAATGTTGACGTTTTTCAAATAGCATCTGTATTACGGTATCTAATTATCCACATTTAACTTCAGAACTTGGCAACTGCTTAGATCATTGCTACTTGCTCTGGTACCCAAGTTCCTACAGATTGGTGTCCGCCACACTTTGCGAGGGCCAGAGTAGGCAGGGGAAACGAACAGGACGTGGGCATAGGACACTTCCAGTGGCTCACAAAAGGGGCATTTACTATTGTCTGATTTGGACCATTTTGCTGTGTATGTTCTCAGAGGCAAGGTTTCCACTCTGAATTGGAAGTACAACGTCTGATCAAAAGGTTTGGATATAACGTCCCAGTACCGTTCCAGGCTTGGCCAAGGCTTAACTGTTAAAAAGCCCTGGTCAGCGCCGCACTGTCACTATCTCTGTGCCTATTGTGGTAAACCGATTCCCAATATCTTTCTTTTATGATCTCTTTAGAGTGGAATTGGATATAAGGCATTGGCATATGCTGATGATATTATAGTCCTAACTGATAATGTCGCTCAATCCTTTCCTGCACTGGAGACTCTGGCAGTTCAATTCGGCTTAATCTCGGGCTATAAATTAAATATTGCAAAGACGCAAATTCTACAATGAACGGCTATGCCCATTTCTCAAGTTTCTACGACTACGGAAGCAACATACCTCGGTGTTCAAATTTCACCTGATGTAGATCAGATCCAAGATCTGAATTATTCCCCTACTATCGATTCTCTTCATAATAAATTAGAGCGGTTGGATCACCTGCATCTTTCGCTATTTGGCCGATCTAATATCCTTAAAATGTTTGTTCTCCCCAAATTTTTATATCTTTTCAGATCCATCCCATTATTAATCCCTCCTTTAATTTAAAAAAAAAAGAAGAACGGATATGCCAAGGATTTTTATGGTCATATCGTAAACCAAGGAGGGCGGCTAAGTGGACCTGTCTTCCGCAGGATCGTGGGGGGTGGACAGTCCGAAATTTAATGTATTATTATTGGGCAGCCATGGTCCAACATTTTGCTGTTCCTCTATTAGGTGATGCTGCTGAGCTTCCGGTCCATCTTTCACCTTCAATATATTCAATATCATTGGGAGATTCCACAAAAGGTGTACTAACTCGTATACTTGAACCGAGTTATTTAAAAAAAACTAAATTTAAGGTATTGTGGGCATTATTCTCGGTTTGGCAAAATGTTCGTCGACATTTTCATATCTCTAAGCTCACTTATTATACCCCACTGAATGCCTCTGGATTACTTCCAATGATATTTCAAGAGGGGGTGGCAAATATCTGGACAGCTCTCGGTTTGAAGGAGATTGGTGACTTAGCTGATCTAGGGCAAATAGCTTCTTTTAGTTTTTTAAAGGAGAAATTTCATCTGCAGTCCAATCACTTTTTTAAATATCTGCAATTGAGAAGTTTTTTGGATAATAACTTTCCTCAAAATCCAATAATGTTTCAAAAAATTGTCATAGTTGAATCTATAAGAAAGAAAATGAAAATTGGCAGTTTATATCAGTCTTTTCTATCCCAACTTCCTGATGATTTAGATGATCAGAATAACAAGTGGGCGAGTAAATTTGGAGTACCTTCTATTGATTTAAAATTTCCATTGGTATTAGCTAGGTCTGTCTTGGTTTCAGGTACCCTTCGCTCACAAAGTTATATGGCTATGTTCAACCTTTACTATACACCTGCAAAACTTGTCAGATGGGGGTTGTTAGTGAGGGCAAAGGGTCGTTTTGTGCAAGATGTAAATTTCCCTCCGCAGATTCCGTCCATATGTTCTATAACTGTCCGGAGTTATCTCTCTTTATCAACCAAATTGAAACCTTTCTTACACAGATCACTCAAACCTCAGTCAAAATTTCAGCTGAAATGATAATTACTGGCTATGAATATTCTACGGCCCCGGAAAAAACAAGACATTTGCAAGCTTTTCTTTTTATCGCCATGGCTATGGTTAGACTCTGTGTTACATCGCTCTGGATAAATCCTGAACCCCCTACCTTTTGTCATTGGAAGGCCAGGATGTTGACCTAGTACAAACTTGAGACTTCAGTTCAGGCCTTCAGAGGAAAGAAAAGACGTTTAATCGCTTCTAAGAACTGGGCACCATTTGAAAAATAGGTTGCAAATTAATTACGGTCATTTTTTCTTTTCTTTTTTCTCATGTTTTTATATATTTTTTTATGTATGCATTATGTATGATTTATGTTTTGATGGTTTAACTTGTCTCCCACCACCACGGGATAAAAGGAAAAAAATTCAATAAATAAATAAAAATAAAAAAACAGGAAGTCGGGACCACCGACTGAAGGTCAGTCTGTCCCATATCCGCGGCCCGACATCTCAATAAGCCCCAAAGTGTCAAAAGGTTCAGTATTTGGGACACATAATTGAGAAAGGCGTGTGAAAGGTGTCTCCAGCTAGAGTGGGCTCAATCTTGTAGATGAACCCACCAAAAACACAGCCAGAAGTCAGAATGTTTCTTGAAATGGTTGGATACTGTACACAGTGGATCATGATTTTCTCAATAATGGCCAGACCTCTTGCCTAATTGATGTACCTGATCCTCTTCTATGGGACACTGATTGCTTGAACGCTTCCCTAGAGCTGAGAGAATGTCTCTGTGCCCGGCACTAGGAATGCCTGATAACAGTTAGTGGTTTATTCAATTTTGTAGTGAGAGGGTGGGCTGTGCTCTCTCAGTGCAATACATGGAGACACCCAGAGACCTATGGCATACTTTTTGTCAACCCATAAACCTGTCACTGCAGGGCTGCCTGGCTGTCTTAAAGCAGTCGCAGGGGTGGGCAACATCCTGGAGAGATATGAAAGCATAGTTATGGGACATCCTTATGATCCCTCCCTCCGTAGAGTATGAATATCTTCTCCTCTCTAAGGAGAACATACACATTTATCCCATTTTCCAAAGCTTTATTCAACAGTTTATGTCATAAAAGCAGATCATAATAATACAACATGATTTTCAACATTAAAATACAGTAAGTTCAGAGAATAAAAAGCGTTAAAATTACAAACAGAAAACATGATCCAGGTAAAAAGCATTATTTAATTTTAAAAGAGTGCATTTCGTGTAGGTATTAAGAGCCATATTGGCTAGGGGAACTTGTTTTCAGACATCGCCATATAAATATAACTGAAAAACACAGTCAAATAAAAATGTTGACGTTTTTCAAATAGCATCTGTATTACGGTATCTAATTATCCACATTTAACTTCAGAACTTGGCAACTGCTTAGATCATTGCTACTTGCTCTGGTACCCAAGTTCCTACAGATTGGTGTCCGCCACACTTTGCGAGGGCCAGAGTAGGCAGGGCAAACGAACAGGACGTGGGCATAGGACACTTCCAGTGGCTCACAAAAGGGGCATTTACTATTGCCTGATTTGGACCATTTTGCTGTGTATGTTCTCAGAGGCAAGGTTTCCACTCTGAATTGGAAGTACAACGTCTGATCAAAAGGTTTGGATATAACGTCCCAGTACCGTTCCATGCTTGGCCAAGGCTTAACTGTTAAAAAGCCCTGGTCAGCGCCGCACTGTCACTATCTCTGTGCCTATTTTGGTAAACCGATTCCCAATATCTTTCTTTTATGATCTCTTTAGAGTGGAATTGGATATAAGGCATTGGCATATGCTGATGATATTATAGTCCTAACTGATAATGTCGCTCAATCCTTTCCTGCACTGGAGACTCTGGCAGTTCAATTCGGCTTAATCTCGGGCTATAAATTAAATATTGCAAAGACGCAAATTCTACAATGTACGGCTATGCCCATTTCTCAAGTTTCTACGACTACGGAAGCAACATACCTCGGTGTTCAAATTTCACCTGATGTAGATCAGATCCAAGATCTGAATTATTCCCCTACTATCGATTCTCTTCATAATAAATTAGAGCGGTTGGATCACCTGCATCTTTCGCTATTTGGCCGATCTAATATCCTTAAAATGTTTGTTCTCCCCAAATTTTTATATCTTCTCAGATCTATCCCATTATTAATCCCTCCTTTAATTTAAAAAAAAAGAAGAACGGATATGCCAAGGATTTTTATGGTCATATCGTAAACCAATGAGGGCGGCTAAGTGGACCTGTCTTCCGCAGGATTGTGGGGGGTGGACAGTCCGAAAGTTAATGTATTATTATTGGGCAGCCATGGTCCAACATTTTTCTGTTCCTCTATTAGGTGATGCTGCTGAGCTTCCGGTCCATCTTTCACCTTCAATGTATTCAATATCATTGGGAGATTCCACAAAAGGTGTACTAACTCGTATACTTGAACCGAGTTATTTCAAAAAAACTAAATTTAAGGTATTGTGGGCATTATTCTCGGTTTGGCAAAAAGTTCGTCGACATTTTCATATCTCTAAGCTCACTTATTATACCCCACTGAATGCCTCTGGATTACTTCCAATGATATTTCAAGAGGGGGTGGCAAATATCTGGACAGCTCTCGGTTTGAAGGAGATTGGTGACTTAGCTGATCTAGGGCAAATAGCTTCTTTTAGTTTTTTAAAGGAGAAATTTCATCTGCAGTCCAATCACTTTTTTAAATATCTGCAATTGAGAAGTTTTTTGGATAATAACTTTCCTCAAAATCCAATAATGTTTCAAAAAATTGTCATAGTTGAATCTATAAGAAAGAAAATGAAAATTGGCAGTTTATATCAGTCTTTTCTATCCCAACTTCCTGATGATTTAGATGATCAGAATAACAAGTGGGCGAGTAAATTTGGAGTACCTTCTATTGATTTAAAATTTCCATTGGTATTAGCTAGGTCTGTCTTGGTTTCAGGTACCCTTCGCTCACAAAGTTATATGGCTATGTTCAACCTTTACTATACACCTGCAAAACTTGTCAGATGGGGGTTGTTAGTGAGGGCAAAGGGTCGTTTTGTGCAAGATGTAAATTTCCCTCCGCAGATTCCGTCCATATGTTCTATAACTGTCCGGAGTTATCTCTCTTTATCAACCAAATTGAAACCTTTCTTACACAGATCACTCAAACCTCAGTCAAAATTTCAGATGAAATGATAATTACTGGCTATGAATATCCTACGGCCCCGGAAAAAATAAGACATTTGCAAGCTTTTCTTTTTATCGCCATGGCTATGGTTAGACTCTGTGTTACATCGCTCTAGATAAATCCTGAACCCCCTACCTTTTGTCATTGGAAGGCCAGGATGTTGGCCTAGTACAAACTTGAGACTTCAGTTCAGGCCTTCAGAGGAAAGAAAAGACGTTTAATCGCTTCTAAGAACTGGGCGCCATTTGAAAAATAGGTTGCAAATTAATTACGGTCATTTTTTCTTTTCTTTTTTCTCATGTTTTTATATTTTTTTTTATGTATGCATTATGTATGATTTATGTTTTGATGGTTTAACTTGTCTCCCACCACCACGGGATAAAAGGAAAAAAATTCAATAAATAAATAAAAATAAAAAAACAGGAAGTCGGGACCACCGACTGAAGGTCAGTCTGTCCCATATCCGCGGCCCGACATCTCAATAAGCCCCAAAGTGTCAAAAGGTTCAGTATTTGGGACACATAATTGAGAAAGGCGTGTGAAAGGTGTCTCCAGCTAGAGTGGGCTCAATCTTGTAGATGAACCCACCAAAAACAAGCCAGAAGTCAGAATGTTTCGTGAAATGGTTGGATACTGTACACAGTGGATCATGATTTTCTCAATAATGGCCAGACCTCTTGCCTAATTGATGTACCTGATACTCTTCTATGGGACACTGATTGCTTGAACGCTTCCCTAGAGCTGAGAGAATGTCTCTGTGCCCGACACTAGGAATGCCTGATAACAGTTAGTGGTTTATTCAATTTTGTAGTGAGAGGGTGGGCTGTGCTCTCTCAGTGCAATACATGGAGACACCCAGAGACCTATGGCATACTTTTTGTCAACCCATAAACCTGTCACTGCAGGGCTGCCTGGCTGTCTTAAAGCAGTCGCAGCGGTGGGCAACATCCTGGAGAGATATGAAAGCATAGTTATGGGACATCCTTTAACTCTTATGATCCCTCCCTCTGTAGAGTATGAATATCTTCTCCTCTCTAAGGAGAACATACACATTTATCCCATTTTCCAAAGCTTTATTCAACAGTTTATGTCATAAAAGCAGATCATAATAATACAACATGATTTTCAACATTAAAATACAGTAAGTTCAGAGAATAAAAAGAGTTAAAATTACAAACAGAAAACATGATCCAGGTAAAAAGCATTATTTAATTTTAAAAGAGTGCATTTCGTGTTGGTATTAAGAGCCTTATTGGCTAGGGGAACTTGTTTTCAGACATCGCCATATAAATATAACTGAAAAACACAGTCAAATAAAAATGTTAACGTTTTTCAAATAGCATCTGTATTACGGTATCTAATTATCCACATTTAACTTCAGAACTTGGCAACTGCTTAGATCATTGCTACTTGCTCTGGTACCCAAGTTCCTACAGATTGGTGTCCGCCACACTTTGCGAGGGCCAGAGTAGGCAGGGGAAACGAACAGGACGTGGGCATAGGACACTTCCAGTGGCTCACAAAAGGGGCATTTACTATTGTCTGATTTGGACCATTTTGCTGTGTATGTTCTCAGAGGCAAGGTTTCCACTCTGAATTGGAAGTACAACGTCTGATCAAAAGGTTTGGATATAACGTCCCAGTACCGTTCCAGGCTTGGCCAAGGCTTAACTGTTAAAAAGCCCTGGTCAGCGCCGCACTGTCACTATCTCTGTGCCTATTGTGGTAAACCGATTCCCAATATCTTTCTTTTATGATCTCTTTAGAGTGGAATTGGATATAAGGCATTGGCATATGCTGATGATATTATAGTCCTAACTGATAATGTCGCTCAATCCTTTCCTGCACTGGAGACTCTGGCAGTTCAATTCGGCTTAATTTCGGGCTATAAATTAAATATTGCAAAGACGCAAATTCTACAATGAACGGCTATGCCCATTTCTCAAGTTTCTACGACTACGGAAGCAACATACCTCGGTGTTCAAATTTCACCTGATGTAGATCAGATCCAAGATCTGAATTATTCCCCTACTATCGATTCTCTTCATAATAAATTAGAGCGGTTGGATCACCTGCATCTTTCGCTATTTGGCCGATCTAATATCCTTAAAATATTTGTTCTCCCCAAATTTTTATATCTTTTCAGATCTATCCCATTATTAATCCCTCCTTTAATTTAAAAAAAAAAGAAGAACGGATATGCCAAGGATTTTTATGGTCATATCGTAAACCAAGGAGGGCGGCTAAGTGGACCTGTCTTCCGCAGGATCGTGGGGGGTGGACAGTCCGAAATTTAATGTATTATTATTGGGCAGCCATGGTCCAACATTTTGCTGTTCCTCTATTAGGTGATGCTGCTGAGCTTCGGGTCCATCTTTCACCTTCAATGTATTCAATATCATTGGGAGATTCCACAAAAGGTGTACTAACTCGTATACTTGAACCAAGTTATTTCAAAAAAACTAAATTTAAGGTACTGTGGGCATTATTCTCGGTTTGGCAAAATGTTCGTTGACATTTTCATATCTCTAAGCTCACTTATTATACCCCACTGAATGCCTCTGGATTACTTCCAATGATATTTCAAGAGGGGGTGGCAAATATCTGGACAGCTCTCGGTTTGAAGGAGATTGGTGACTTAGCTGATCTAGGGCAAATAGCTTCTTTTAGTTTTTTAAAGGAGAAATTTCATCTGCAGTCCAATCACTTTTTTAAATATCTGCAATTGAGAAGTTTTTTGGATAATAACTTTCCTCAAAATCCAATAATGTTTCAAAAAATTGTCATAGTTGAATCTATAAGAAAGAAAATGAAAATTGGCAGTTTATATCAGTCTTTTCTATCCCAACTTCCTGATGATTTAGATGATCAGAATAACAAGTGGGCGAGTACATTTGGAGTACCTTCTATTGATTTAAAATTTCCATTGGTATTAGCTAGGTCTGTCTTGGTTTCAGGTACCCTTCGCTCACAAAGTTATATGGCTATGTTCAACCTTTACTATACACCTGCAAAACATGTCAGATGGGGGTTGTTAGTGAGGGCAAAGGGTCGTTTTGTGCAAGATGTAAATTTCCCTCCGCAGATTCCGTCCATATGTTCTATAACTGTCCGGAGTTATCTCTCTTTATCAACCAAATTGAAACCTTTCTTACACAGATCACTCAAACCTCAGTCAAAATTTCAGCTGAAATGATAATTACTGGCTATGAATATTCTACGGCCCCGGAAAAAACAAGACATTTGCAAGCTTTTCTTTTTATCGCCATGGCTATGGTTAGACTCTGTGTTACATCGCTCTGGATAAATCCTGAACCCCCTACCTTTTGTCATTGGAAGGCCAGGATGTTGGCCTAGTACAAACTTGAGACTTCAGTTCAGGCCTTCAGAGGAAAGAAAAGACGTTTAATCGCTTCTAAGAACTGGGCACCATTTGAAAAATAGGTTGCAAATTAATTACGGTCATTTTTTCTTTTCTTTTTTCTCATGTTTTTATATATTTTTTATGTATGCATTATGTATGATTTATGTTTTGATGGTTTAACTTGTCTCCCACCACCACGGGATAAAAGGAAAAAAATTCAATAAATAAATAAAAATAAAAAAACAGGAAGTCGGGACCACCGACTGAAGGTCAGTCTGTCCCATATCCGCGGCCCGACATCTCAATAAGCCCCAAAGTGTCAAAAGGTTCAGTATTTGGGACACATAATTGAGAAAGGCGTGTGAAAGGTGTCTCCAGCTAGAGTGGGCTCAATCTTGTAGATGAACCCACCAAAAACACAGCCAGAAGTCAGAATGTTTCTTGAAATGGTTGGATACTGTACACAGTGGATCATGATTTTCTCAATAATGGCCAGACCTCTTGCCTAATTGATGTACCTGATACTCTTCTATGGGACACTGATTGCTTGAACGCTTCCCTAGAGCTGAGAGAATGTCTCTGTGCCCGACACTAGGAATGCCTGATAAGAGTTAGTGGTTTATTCAATTTTGTAGTGAGAGGGTGGGCTGTGCTCTCTCAGTGCAATACATGGAGACACCCAGAGACCTATGGCATACTTTTTGTCAACCCATAAACCTGTCACTGCAGGGCTGCCTGGCTGTCTTAAAGCAGTCGCAGCGGTGGGCAACATCCTGGAGAGATATGAAAGCATAGTTATGGGACATCCTTTAACTCTTATGATCCCTCCCTCTGTAGAGTATGAATATCTTCTCCTCTCTAAGGAGAACATACACATGTATCCCATTTTCCAAAGCTTTATTCAACAGTTTATGTCATAAAAGCAGATCATAATAATACAACATGATTTTCAACATTAAAATACAGTAAGTTCAGAGAATAAAAAGCGTTAAAATTACAAACAGAAAACATGATCCAGGTAAAAAGCATTATTTAATTTTAAAAGAGTGCATTTCGTGTTGGTATTAAGAGCCATATTGGCTAGGGGAACTTGTTTTCAGACATCGCCATATAAATATAACTGAAAAACACAGTCAAATAAAAATGTTGACGTTTTTCAAATAGCATCTGTATTACGGTATCTAATTATCCACATTTAACTTCAGAACTTGGCAACTGCTTAGATCATTGCTACTTGCTCTGGTACCCAAGTTCCTACAGATTGGTGTCCGCCACACTTTGCGAGGGCCAGAGTAGGCAGGGGAAACGAACAGGACATGGGCATAGGACACTTCCAGTGGCTCACAAAAGGGGCATTTACTATTGTCTGATTTGGACCATTTTGCTGTGTATGTTCTCAGAGGCAAGGTTTCCACTCTGAATTGGAAGTACAACGTCTGATCAAAAGGTTTGGATATAACGTCCCAGTACCGTTCCAGGCTTGGCCATGGCTTAACTGTTAAAAAGCCCTGGTCAGCGCCGCACTGTCACTATCTCTGTGCCTATTGTGGTAAACCGATTCCCAATATCTTTCTTTTATGATCTCTTTAGAGTGGAATTGGATATAAGGCATTGGCATATGCTGATGATATTATAGTCCTAACTGATAATGTCGCTCAATCCTTTCCTGCACTGGAGACTCTGGCAGTTCAATTCGGCTTAATCTCGGGCTATAAATTAAATATTGCAAAGACGCAAATTCTACAATGAACGGCTATGCCCATTTCTCAAGTTTCTACGACTACGGAAGCAACATACCTCGGTGTTCAAATTTCACCTGATGTAGATCAGATCCAAGATCTGAATTATTCCCCTACTATCGATTCTCTTCATAATAAATTAGAGCGGTTGGATCACCTGCATCTTTCGCTATTTGGCCGATCTAATATCCTTAAAATATTTGTTCTCCCCAAATTTTTATATCTTTTCAGATCTATCCCATTATTAATCCCTCCTTTAATTTAAAAAAAAAGAAGAACGGATATGCCAAGGATTTTTATGGTCATATCGTAAACCAATGAGGGCGGCTAAGTGGACCTGTCTTCCGCAGGATCGTGGGGGGTGGACAGTCCGAAATTTAATGTATTATTATTGGGCAGCCATGGTCCAACATTTTGCTGTTCCTCTATTAGGTGATGCTGCTGAGCTTCCGGTCCATCTTTCACCTTCAATGTATTCAATATCATTGGGAGATTCCACAAAAGGTGTACTAACTCGTATACTTGAACCGAGTTATTTCAAAAAAACTAAATTTAAGGTATTGTGGGCATTATTCTCGGTTTGGCAAAATGTTCGTCGACATTTTCATATCTCTAAGCTCACTTATTATACCCCACTGAATGCCTCTGGATTACTTCCAATGATATTTCAAGAGGGGGTGGCAAATATCTGGACAGCTCTCGGTTTGAAGGAGATTGGTGACTTAGCTGATCTAGGGCAAATAGCTTCTTTTAGTTTTTTAAAGGAGAAATTTAATCTGCAGTCCAATCACTTTTTTAAATATCTGCAATTCAGAAGTTTTTTGGATAATAACTTTCCTCAAAATCCAATAATGTTTCAAAAAATTGTCATAGTTGAATCTATAAGAAAGAACATGAAAATTGGCAGTTTATATCAGTCTTTTCTATCCCAACTTCCTGATGATTTAGATGATCAGAATAACAAGTGGGCGAGTAAATTTGGAGTACCTTCTATTGATTTAAAATTTCCATTGGTATTAGCTAGGTCTGTCTTGGTTTCAGGTACCCTTCGCTCACAAAGTTATATGGCTATGTTCAACCTTTACTATACACCTGCAAAACTTGTCAGATGGGGGTTGTTAGTGAGGGCAAAGGGTCGTTTTGTGCAAGATGTAAATTTCCCTCCGCAGATTCCGTCCATATGTTCTATAACTGTCCGGAGTTATCTCTCTTTATCAACCAAATTGAAACCTTTCTTACACAGATCACTCAAACCTCAGTCAAAATTTCAGCTGAAATGATAATTACTGGCTATGAATATTCTACGGCCCCGGAAAAAACAAGACACTTGCAACCTTTTCTTTTTATCGCCATGGCTATGGTTAGACTCTGTGTTACATCGCTCTGGATAAATCCTGAACCCCCTACCTTTTGTCATTGGAAGGCCAGGATGTTGGCCTAGTACAAACTTGAGACTTCAGTTCAGGCCTTCAGAGGAAAGAAAAGACGTTTAATCGCTTCTAAGAACTGGGCGCCATTTGAAAAATAGGTTGCAAATTAATTACGGTCATTTTTTCTTTTCTCTCATGTTTTTATATATTTTTTTTATGTATGCATTATGTATGATTTATGTTTTGATGGTTTAACTTGTCTCCCACCACCACGGGATAAAAGGAAAAAAATTCAATAAATAAATAAAAATAAAAAAACAGGAAGTCGGGACCACCGACTGAAGGTCAGTCTGTCCCATATCCGCGGCCCGACATCTCAATAAGCCCCAAAGTGTCAAAAGGTTCAGTATTTGGGACACATAATTGAGAAAGGCGTGTGAAAGGTGTCTCCAGCTAGAGTGGGCTCAATCTTGTAGATGAACCCACCAAAAACACAGCCAGAAGTCAGAATGTTTCGTGAAATGGTTGGATACTGTACACAGTGGATCATGATTTTCTCAATAATGGCCAGACCTCTTGCCTAATTGATGTACCTGATACTCTTCTATGGGACACTGATTGCTTGAATGCTTCCCTAGAGCTGAGAGAATGTCTCTGTGCCCGACACTAGGAATGCCTGATAACAGTTAGTGGTTTATTCAATTTTGTAGTGAGAGGGTGGGCTGTGCTCTCTCAGTGCAATACATGGAGACACCCAGAGACCTATGGCATACTTTTTGTCAACCCATAAACCTGTCACTGCAGGGCTGCCTGGCTGTCTTAAAGCAGTCGCAGCGGTGGGCAACATCCTGGAGAGATATGAAAGCATAGTTATGGGACATCCTTTAACTCTTATGATCCCTCCCTCTGTAGAGTATGAATATCTTCTCCTCTCTAAGGAGAACATACACATTTATCCCATTTTCCAAAGCTTTATTCAACAGTTTATGTCATAAAAGCAGATCATAATAATACAACATGATTTTCAACATTAAAATACAGTAAGTTCAGAGAATAAAAAGCGTTAAAATTACAAACAGAAAACATGATCCAGGTAAAAAGCATTATTTAATTTTAAAAGAGTGCATTTCGTGTTGGTATTAAGAGCCATATTGGCTAGGGGAACTTGTTTTCAGACATCGCCATATAAATATAACTGAAAAACACAGTCAAATAAAAATGTTGACGTTTTTCAAATAGCATCTGTATTACGGTATCTAATTATCCACATTTAACTTCAGAACTTGGCAACTGCTTAGATCATTGCTACTTGCTCTGGTACCCAAGTTCCTACAGATTGGTGTCCGCCACACTTTGCGAGGGCCAGAGTAGGCAGGGGAAACGAACAGGACGTGGGCATAGGACACTTCCAGTGGCTCACAAAAGGGGCATTTACTAGTGTCTGATTTGGACCATTTTGCTGTGTATGTTCTCAGAGGCAAGGTTTCCACTCTGAATTGGAAGTACAACGTCTGATCAAAAGGTTTGGATATAACGTCCCAGTACCGTTCCAGGCTTGGCCAAGGCTTAACTGTTAAAAAGCCCTGGTCAGCGCCGCACTGTCACTATCTCTGTGCCTATTGTGGTAAACCGATTCCCAATATCTTTCTTTTATGATCTCTTTAGAGTGGAATTGGATATAAGGCATTGGCATATGCTGATGATATTATAGTCCTAACTGATAATGTCGCTCAATCCTTTCCTGCACTGGAGACTCTGGCAGTTCAATTCGGCTTAATCTCGGGCTATAAATTAAATATTGCAAAGACGCAAATTCTACAATGAACGGCTATGCCCATTTCTCAAGTTTCTACGACTACGGAAGCAACATACCTCGGTGTTCAAATTTCACCTGATGTAGATCAGATCCAAGATCTGAATTATTCCCCTACTATCGATTCTCTTCATAATAAATTAGAGCGGTTGGATCACCTGCATCTTTCGCTATTTGGCCGATCTAATATCCTTAAAATATTTGTTCTCCCCAAATTTTTTATATCTTTTCAGATCCATCCCATTATTAATCCCTCCTTTAATTTAAAAAAAAAAGAAGAACGGATATGCCAAGGATTTTTATGGTCATATCGTAAACCAAGGAGGGCGGCTAAGTGGACCTGTCTTCCGCAGGATCGTGGGGGGTGGACAGTCCGAAATTTAATGTATTTTTATTGGGCAGCCATGGTCCAACATTTTGCTGTTCCTCTATTAGGTGATGCTGCTGAGCTTCCGGTCCATCTTTCACCTTCAATGTATTCAATATCATTGGGAGATTCCACAAAAGGTGTACTAACTCGTATACTTGAACCGAGTTATTTCAAAAAAACTAAATTTAAGGTACTGTGGGCATTATTCTCGGTTTGGCAAAATGTTCGTCGACATTTTCATATCTCTAAGCTCACTTATTATACCCCACTGAATGCCTCTGGATTACTTCCAATGATATTTCAAGAGGGGGTGGCAAATATCTGGACAGCTCTCGGTTTGAAGGAGATTGGTGACTTAGCTGATCTAGGGCAAATAGCTTCTTTTAGTTTTTTAAAGGAGAAATTTCATCTGCAGTCCAATCACTTTTTTAAATATCTGCAATTGAGAAGTTTTTTGGATAATAACTTTCCTCAAAATCCAATAATGTTTCAAAAAATTGTCATAGTTGAATCTATAAGAAAGAAAATGAAAATTGGCAGTTTATATCAGTCTTTTCTATCCCAACTTCCTGATGATTTAGATGATCAGAATAACAAGTGGGCGAGTAAATTTGGAGTACCTTCTATTGATTTAAAATTTCCATTGGTATTAGCTAGGTCTGTCTTGGTTTCAGGTACCCTTCGCTCACAAAGTTATATGGCTATGTTCAACCTTTACTATACACCTGCAAAACATGTCAGATGGGGGTTGTTAGTGAGGGCAAAGGGTCGTTTTGTGCAAGATGTAAATTTCCCTCCGCAGATTCCGTCCATATGTTCTATAACTGTCCGGAGTTATTTCTCTTTATCAACCAAATTGAAACCTTTCTTACACAGATCACTCAAACCTCAGTCAAAATTTCAGCTGAAATGATAATTACTGGCTATGAATATTCTACGGCCCCGGAAAAAACAAGACATTTGCAAGCTTTTCTTTTTATCGCCATGGCTATGGTTAGACTCTGTGTTACATCGCTCTGGATAAATCCTGAACCCCCTACCTTTTGTCATTGGAAGGCCAGGATGTTGGCCTAGTACAAACTTGAGACTTCAGTTCAGGCCTTCAGAGGAAAGAAAAGACGTTTAATCGCTTCTAAGAACTGGGCACCATTTGAAAAATAGGTTGCAAATTAATTACGGTCATTTTTTCTTTTCTTTTTTCTCATGTTTTTATATATTTTTTATGTATGCATTATGTATGATTTATGTTTTGATGGTTTAACTTGTCTCCCACCACCACGGGATAAAAGGAAAAAAATTCAATAAATAAATAAAAATAAAAAAACAGGAAGTCGGGACCACCGACTGAAGGTCAGTCTGTCCCATATCCGCGGCCCGACATCTCAATAAGCCCCAAAGTGTCAAAAGGTTCAGTATTTGGGACACATAATTGAGAAAGGCGTGTGAAAGGTGTCTCCAGCTAGAGTGGGCTCAATCTTGTAGATGAACCCACCAAAAACACAGCCAGAAGTCAGAATGTTTCTTGAAATGGTTGGATACTGTACACAGTGGATCATGATTTTCTCAATAATGGCCAGACCTCTTGCCTAATTGATGTACCTGATACTCTTCTATGGGACACTGATTGCTTGAACGCTTCCCTAGAGCTGAGAGAATGTCTCTGTGCCCGACACTAGGAATGCCTGATAACAGTTAGTGGTTTATTCAATTTTGTAGTGAGAGGGTGGGCTGTGCTCTCTCAGTGCAATACATGGAGACACCCAGAGACCTATGGCATACTTTTTGTCAACCCATAAACCTGTCACTGCAGGGCTGCCTGGCTGTCTTAAAGCAGTCGCAGCGGTGGGCAACATCCTGGAGAGATATGAAAGCATAGTTATGGGACATCCTTTAACTCTTATGATCCCTCCCTCTGTAGAGTATGAATATCTTCTCCTCTCTAAGGAGAACATACACATGTATCCCATTTTCCAAAGCTTTATTCAACAGTTTATGTCATAAAAGCAGATCATAATAATACAACATGATTTTCAACATTAAAATACAGTAAGTTCAGAGAATAAAACGCGTTAAAATTACAAACAGAAAACATGATCCAGGTAAAAAGCATTATTTAATTTTAAAAGAGTGCATTTCGTGTTGGTATTAAGAGCCATATTGGCTAGGGGAACTTGTTTTCAGACATCGCCATATAAATATAACTGAAAAACACAGTCAAATAAAAATGTTGACGTTTTTCAAATAGCATCTGTATTTCGGTATCTAATTATCCACATTTAACTTCAGAACTTGGCAACTGCTTAGATCATTGCTACTTGCTCTGGTACCCAAGTTCCTACAGATTGGTGTCCGCCACACTTTGCGAGGGCCAGAGTAGGCAGGGGAAACGAACAGGACATGGGCATAGGACACTTCCAGTGGCTCACAAAAGGGGCATTTACTATTGTCTGATTTGGACCATTTTGCTGTGTATGTTCTCAGAGGCAAGGTTTCCACTCTGAATTGGAAGTACAACGTCTGATCAAAAGGTTTGGATATAACGTCCCAGTACCGTTCCAGGCTTGGCCATGGCTTAACTGTTAAAAAGCCCTGGTCAGCGCCGCACTGTCACTATCTCTGTGCCTATTGTGGTAAACCGATTCCCAATATCTTTCTTTTATGATCTCTTTAGAGAGAATTGGATATAAGGCATTGGCATATGCTGATGATATTATAGTCCTAACTGATAATGTCGCTCAATCCTTTCCTGCACTGGAGACTCTGGCAGTTCAATTCGGCTTAATCTCGGGCTATAAATTAAATATTGCAAAGACGCAAATTCTACAATGAACGGCTATGCCCATTTCTCAAGTTTCTACGACTACGGAAGCAACATACCTCGGTGTTCAAATTTCACCTGATGTAGATCAGATCCAAGATCTGAATTATTCCCCTACTATCGATTCTCTTCATAATAAATTAGAGCGGTTGGATCACCTGCATCTTTCGCTATTTGGCCGATCTAATATCCTTAAAATATTTGTTCTCCCCAAATTTTTATATCTTTTCAGATCTATCCCATTATTAATCCCTCCTTTAATTTAAAAAAAAAGAAGAACGGATATGCCAAGGATTTTTATGGTCATATCGTAAACCAAGGAGGGCGGCTAAGTGGACCTGTCTTCCGCAGGATCGTGGGGGGTGGACAGTCCGAAATTTAATGTATTATTATTGGGCAGCCATGGTCCAACATTTTGCTGTTCCTCTATTAGGTGATGCTGCTGAGCTTCCGGTCCATCTTTCACCTTCAATGTATTCAATATCATTGGGAGATTCCACAAAAGGTGTACTAACTCGTATACTTGAACCGAGTTATTTCAAAAAAACTAAATTTAAGGTATTGGGGGCATTATTCTCGGTTTGGCAAAATGTTCGTCGACATTTTCATATCTCTAAGCTCACTTATTATACCCCACTGAATGCCTCTGGATTACTTCCAATGATATTTCAAGAGGGGGTGGCAAATATCTGGACAGCTCTCGGTTTGAAGGAGATTGGTGACTTAGCTGATCTAGGGCAAATAGCTTCTTTTAGTTTTTTAAAGGAGAAATTTCATCTGCAGTCCAATCACTTTTTTAAATATCTGCAATTCAGAAGTTTTTTGGATAATAACTTTCCTCAAAATCCAATAATGTTTCAAAAAATTGTCATAGTTGAATCTATAAGAAAGAAAATGAAAATTGGCAGTTTATATCAGTCTTTTCTATCCCAACTTCCTGATGATTTAGATGATCAGAATAACAAGTGGGCGAGTAAATTTGGAGTACCTTCTATTGATTTAAAATTTCCATTGGTATTAGCTAGGTCTGTCTTGGTTTCAGGTACCCTTCGCTCACAAAGTTATATGGCTATGTTCAACCTTTACTATACACCTGCAAAACTTGTCAGATGGGGGTTGTTAGTGAGGGCAAAGGGTCGTTTTGTGCAAGATGTAAATTTCCCTCCGCAGATTCCGTCCATATGTTCTATAACTGTCCGGAGTTATCTCTCTTTATCAACCAAATTGAAACCTTTCTTACACAGATCACTCAAACCTCAGTCAAAATTTCAGCTGAAATGATAATTACTGGCTATGAATATTCTACGGCCCCGGAAAAAACAAGACACTTGCAACCTTTTCTTTTTATCGCCATGGCTATGGTTAGACTCTGTGTTACATCGCTCTGGATAAATCCTGAACCCCCTACCTTTTGTCATTGGAAGGCCAGGATGTTGGCCTAGTACAAACTTGAGACTTCAGTTCAGGCCTTCAGAGGAAAGAAAAGACGTTTAATCGCTTCTAAGAACTGGGCGCCATTTGAAAAATAGGTTGCAAATTAATTACGGTCATTTTTTCTTTTCTTTTTTCTCATGTTTTTATATATTTTTTTTATGTATGCATTATGTATGATTTATGTTTTGATGGTTTAACTTGTCTCCCACCACCACGGGATAAAAGGAAAAAAATTCAATAAATAAATAAAAATAAAAAAACAGGAAGTCGGGACCACCGACTGAAGGTCAGTCTGTCCCATATCCGCGGCCCGACATCTCAATAAGCCCCAAAGTGTCAAAAGGTTCAGTATTTGGGACACATAATTGAGAAAGGCGTGTGAAAGGTGTCTCCAGCTAGAGTGGGCTCAATCTTGTAGATGAACCCACCAAAAACACAGCCAGAAGTCAGAATGTTTCGTGAAATGGTTGGATACTGTACACAGTGGATCATGATTTTCTCAATAATGGCCAGACCTCTTGCCTAATTGATGTACCTGATACTCTTCTATGGGACACTGATTGCTTGAACGCTTCCCTAGAGCTGAGAGAATGTCTCTGTGCCCGACACTAGGAATGCCTGATAACAGTTAGTGGTTTATTCAATTTTGTAGTGAGAGGGTGGGCTGTGCTCTCTCAGTGCAATACATGGAGACACCCAGAGACCTATGGCATACTTTTTGTCAACCCATAAACCTGTCACTGCAGGGCTGCCTGGCTGTCTTAAAGCAGTCGCGGCGGTGGGCAACATCCTGGAGAGATATGAAAGCATAGTTATGGGACATCCTTTAACTCTTATGATCCCTCCCTCTGTAGAGTATGAATATCTTCTCCTCTCTAAGGAGAACATACACATTTATCCCATTTTCCAAAGCTTTATTCAACAGTTTATGTCATAAAAGCAGATCATAATAATACAACATGATTTTCAACATTAAAATACAGTAAGTTCAGAGAATAAAAAGCGTTAAAATTACAAACAGAAAACATGATCCAGGTAAAAAGCATTATTTAATTTTAAAAGAGTGCATTTCGTGTTGGTATTAAGAGCCATATTGGCTAGGGGAACTTGTTTTCAGACATCGCCATATAAATATAACTGAAAAACACAGTCAAATAAAAATGTTGACGTTTTTCAAATAGCATCTGTATTACGGTATCTAATTATCCACATTTAACTTCAGAACTTGGCAACTGCTTAGATCATTGCTACTTGCTCTGGTACCCAAGTTCCTACAGATTGGTGTCCGCCACACTTTGCGAGGGCCAGAGTAGGCAGGGGAAACGAACAGGACGTGGGCATAGGACACTTCCAGTGGCTCACAAAAGGGGCATTTACTATTGTCTGATTTGGACCATTTTGCTGTGTATGTTCTCAGAGGCAAGGTTTCCACTCTGAATTGGAAGTACAACGTCTGATCAAAAGGTTTGGATATAACGTCCCAGTACCGTTCCAGGCTTGGCCAAGGCTTAACTGTTAAAAAGCCCTGGTCAGCGCCGCACTGTCACTATCTCTGTGCCTATTGTGGTAAACCGATTCCCAATATCTTTCTTTTATGATCTCTTTAGAGTGGAATTGGATATAAGGCATTGGCATATGCTGATGATATTATAGTCCTAACTGATAATGTCGCTCAATCCTTTCCTGCACTGGAGACTCTGGCAGTTCAATTCGGCTTAATCTCGGGCTATAAATTAAATATTGCAAAGACGCAAATTCTACAATGAACGGCTATGCCCATTTCTCAAGTTTCTACGACTACGGAAGCAACATACCTCGGTGTTCAAATTTCACCTGATGTAGATCAGATCCAAGATCTGAATTATTCCCCTACTATCGATTCTCTTCATAATAAATTAGAGCGGTTGGATCACCTGCATCTTTCGCTATTTGGCCGATCTAATATCCTTAAAATATTTGTTCTCCCCAAATTTTTATATCTTTTCAGATCTATCCCATTATTAATCCCTCCTTTAATTTAAAAAAAAAAGAAGAACGGATATGCCAAGGATTTTTATGGTCATATCGTAAACCAAGGAGGGCGGCTAAGTGGACCTGTCTTCCGCAGGATCGTGGGGGGTGGACAGTCCGAAATTTAATGTATTATTATTGGGCAGCCATGGTCCAACATTTTGCTGTTCCTCTATTAGGTGATGCTGCTGAGCTTCCGGTCCATCTTTCACCTTCAATGTATTCAATATCATTGGGAGATTCCACAAAAGGTGTACTAACTCGTATACTTGAACCGAGTTATTTCAAAAAAACTAAATTTAAGGTACTGTGGGCATTATTCTCGGTTTGGCAAAATGTTCGTCGACATTTTCATATCTCTAAGCTCACTTATTATACCCCACTGAATGCCTCTGGATTACTTCCAATGATATTTCAAGAGGGGGTGGCAAATATCTGGACAGCTCTCGGTTTGAAGGAGATTGGTGACTTAGCTGATCTAGGGCAAATAGCTTATTTTAGTTTTTTAAAGGAGAAATTTCATCTGCAGTCCAATCACTTTTTTAAATATCTGCAATTGAGAAGTTTTTTGGATAATAACTTTCCTCAAAATCCAATAATGTTTCAAAAAATTGTCATAGTTGAATCTATAAGAAAGAAAATGAAAATTGGCAGTTTATATCAGTCTTTTCTATCCCAACTTCCTGATGATTTAGATGATCAGAATAACAAGTGGGCGAGTAAATTTGGAGTACCTTCTATTGATTTAAAATTTCCATTGGTATTAGCTAGGTCTGTCTTGGTTTCAGGTACCCTTCGCTCACAAAGTTATATGGCTATGTTCAACCTTTACTATACACCTGCAAAACATGTCAGATGGGGGTTGTTAGTGAGGGCAAAGGGTCGTTTTGTGCAAGATGTAAATTTCCCTCCGCAGATTCCGTCCATATGTTCTATAACTGTCCGGAGTTATTTCTCTTTATCAACCAAATTGAAACCTTTCTTACACAGATCACTCAAACCTCAGTCAAAATTTCAGCTGAAATGATAATTACTGGCTATGAATATTCTACAGCCCCGGAAAAAACAAGACATTTGCAAGCTTTTCTTTTTATCGCCATGGCTATGGTTAGACTCTGTGTTACATCGCTCTGGATAAATCCTGAACCCCCTACCTTTTGTCATTGGAAGGCCAGGATGTTGGCCTAGTACAAACTTGAGACTTCAGTTCAGGCCTTCAGAGGAAAGAAAAGACGTTTAATCGCTTCTAAGAACTGGGCACCATTTGAAAAATAGGTTGCAAATTAATTACGGTCATTTTTTCTTTTCTTTTTTCTCATGTTTTTATATATTTTTTATGTATGCATTATGTATGATTTATGTTTTGATGGTTTAACTTGTCTCCCACCACCACGGGATAAAAGGAAAAAAATTCAATAAATAAATAAAAATAAAAAAACAGGAAGTCGGGACCACCGACTGAAGGTCAGTCTGTCCCATATCCGCGGCCCGACATCTCAATAAGCCCCAAAGTGTCAAAAGGTTCAGTATTTGGGACACATAATTGAGAAAGGCGTGTGAAAGGTGTCTCCAGCTAGAGTGGGCTCAATCTTGTAGATGAACCCACCAAAAACACAGCCAGAAGTCAGAATGTTTCTTGAAATGGTTGGATACTGTACACAGTGGATCATGATTTTCTCAATAATGGCCAGACCTCTTGCCTAATTGATGTACCTGATACTCTTCTATGGGACACTGATTGCTTGAACGCTTCCCTAGAGCTGAGAGAATGTCTCTGTGCCCGACACTAGGAATGCCTGATAACAGTTAGTGGTTTATTCAATTTTGTAGTGAGAGGGTGGGCTGTGCTCTCTCAGTGCAATACATGGAGACACCCAGAGACCTATGGCATACTTTTTGTCAACCCATAAACCTGTCACTGCAGGGCTGCCTGGCTGTCTTAAAGCAGTCGCAGCGGTGGGCAACATCCTGGAGAGATATGAAAGCATAGTTATGGGACATCCTTTAACTCTTATGATCCCTCCCTCTGTAGAGTATGAATATCTTCTCCTCTCTAAGGAGAACATACACATGTATCCCATTTTCCAAAGCTTTATTCAACAGTTTATGTCATAAAAGCAGATCATAATAATACAACATGATTTTCAACATTAAAATACAGTAAGTTCAGAGAATAAAACGCGTTAAAATTACAAACAGAAAACATGATCCAGGTAAAAAGCATTATTTAATTTTAAAAGAGTGCATTTCGTGTTGGTATTAAGAGCCATATTGGCTAGGGGAACTTGTTTTCAGACATCGCCATATAAATATAACTGAAAAACACAGTCAAATAAAAATGTTGACGTTTTTCAAATAGCATCTGTATTACGGTATCTAATTATCCACATTTAACTTCAGAACTTGGCAACTGCTTAGATCATTGCTACTTGCTCTGGTACCCAAGTTCCTACAGATTGGTGTCCGCCACACTTTGCGAGGGCCAGAGTAGGCAGGGGAAACGAACAGGACATGGGCATAGGACACTTCCAGTGGCTCACAAAAAGGGCATTTACTATTGTCTGATTTGGACCATTTTGCTGTGTATGTTCTCAGAGGCAAGGTTTCCACTCTGAATTGGAAGTACAACGTCTGATCAAAAGGTTTGGATATAACGTCCCAGTACCGTTCCAGGCTTGGCCAAGGCTTAACTGTTAAAAAGCCCTGGTCAGCGCCGCACTGTCACTATCTCTGTGCCTATTGTGGTAAACCGATTCCCAATATCTTTCTTTTATGATCTCTTTAGAGTGGAATTGGATATAAGGCATTGGCATATGCTGATGATATTATAGTCCTAACTGATAATGTCGCTCAATCCTTTCCTGCACTGGAGACTCTGGCAGTTCAATTCGGCTTAATCTCGGGCTATAAATTAAATATTGCAAAGACGCAAATTCTACAATGAACGGCTATGCCCATTTCTCAAGTTTCTACGACTACGGAAGCAACATACCTCGGTGTTCAAATTTCACCTGATGTAGATCAGATCCAAGATCTGAATTATTCCCCTACTATCGATTCTCTTCATAATAAATTAGAGCGGTTGGATCACCTGCATCTTTCGCTATTTGGCCGATCTAATATCCTTAAAATATTTGTTCTCCCCAAATTTTTATATCTTTTCAGATCTATCCCATTATTAATCCCTTCTTTAATTTAAAAAAAAAGAAGAACGGATATGCCAAGGATTTTTATGGTCATATCGTAAACCAAGGAGGGCGGCTAAGTGGACCTGTCTTCCGCAGGATCGTGGGGGGTGGACAGTCCGAAATTTTATGTATTATTATTGGGCAGCCATGGTCCAACATTTTGCTGTTCCTCTATTAGGTGATGCTGCTGAGCTTCCGGTCCATCTTTCACCTTCAATGTATTCAATATCATTGGGAGATTCCACAAAAGGTGTACTAACTCGTATACTTGAACCGAGTTATTTCAAAAAAACTAAATTTAAGGTATTGTGGGCATTATTCTCGGTTTGGCAAAATGTTCGTCGACATTTTCATATCTCTAAGCTCACTTATTATACCCCACTGAATGCCTCTGGATTACTTCCAATGATATTTCAAGAGGGGGTGGCAAATATCTGGACAGCTCTCGGTTTGAAGGAGATTGGTGACTTAGCTGATCTAGGGCAAATAGCTTCTTTTAGTTTTTTAAAGGAGAAATTTCATCTGCAGTCCAATCACTTTTTTAAATATCTGCAATTCAGAAGTTTTTTGGATAATAACTTTCCTCAAAATCCAATAATGTTTCAAAAAATTGTCATAGTTAAATCTATAAGAAAGAAAATGCAAATTGGCAGTTTATATCAGTCTTTTCTATCCCAACTTCCTGATGATTTAGATGATCAGAATAACAAGTGGGCGAGTAAATTTGGAGTACCTTTTATTGATTTAAAATTTCCATTGGTATTAGCTAGGTCTGTCTTGGTTTCAGGTACCCTTCGCTCACAAAGTTATATGGCTATGTTCAACCTTTACTATACACCTGCAAAACTTGTCAGATGGGGGTTGTTAGTGAGGGCAAAGGGTCATTTTGTGCAAGATGTAAATTTCCCTCCGCAGATTCCGTCCATATGTTCTATAACTGTCCGGAGTTATCTCTCTTTATCAACCAAATTGAAACCTTTCTTACACAGATCACTCAAACCTCAGTCAAAATTTCAGCTGAAATGATAATTACTGGCTATGAATATTCTACGGCCCCGGAAAAAACAAGACACTTGCAACCTTTTCTTTTTATCGCCATGGCTATGGTTAGACTCTGTGTTACATCGCTCTGGATAAATCCTGAACCCCCTACCTTTTGTAATTGGAAGGCCAGGATGTTGGCCTAGTACAAACTTGAGACTTCAGTTCAGGCCTTCAGAGGAAAGAAAAGACGTTTAATCGCTTCTAAGAACTGGGCACCATTTGAAAAATAGGTTGCAAATTAATTACGGTCATTTTTTCTTTTCTTTTTTCTCATGTTTTTATATATTTTTTATGTATGCATTATGTATGATTTATGTTTTGATGGTTTAACTTGTCTCCCACCACCACGGGATAAAAGGAAAAAAATTCAATAAATAAATAAAAATATAAAAACAGGAAGTCGGGACCACCGACTGAAGGTCAGTCTGTCCCATATCCGCGGCCCGACATCTCAATAAGCCCCAAAGTGTCAAAAGGTTCAGTATTTGGGACACATAATTGAGAAAGGTGTGTGAAAGGTGTCTCCAGCTAGAGTGGGCTCAATCTTGTAGATGAACCCACCAAAAACACAGCCAGAAGTCAGAATGTTTCTTGAAATGGTTGGATACTGTACACAGTGGATCATGATTTTCTCAATAATGGCCAGACCTCTTGCCTAATTGATGTACCTGATACTCTTCTATGGGACACTGATTGCTTGAACGCTTCCCTAGAGCTGAGAGAATGTCTCTGTGCCCGACACTAGGAATGCCTGATAACAGTTAGTGGTTTATTCAATTTTGTAGTGAGAGGGTGGGCTGTGCTCCCTCAGTGCAATACATGGAGACACCCAGAGACCTATGGCATACTTTTTGTCAACCCATAAACCTGTCACTGCAGGGCTGCCTGGCTGTCTTAAAGCAGTCGCAGCGGTGGGCAACATCCTGGAGAGATATGAAAGCATAGTTATGGGACATCCTTTAACTCTTATGATCCCTCCCTCTGTAGAGTATGAATATCTTCTCCTCTCTAAGGAGAACATACACATTTATCCCATTTTCCAAAGCTTTATTCAACAGTTTATGTCATAAAAGCAGATCATAATAATACAACATGATTTTCAACATTAAAATACAGTAAGTTCAGAGAATAAAAAGCGTTAAAATTACAAACAGAAAACATGATCCAGGTAAAAAGCATTATTTAATTTTAAAAGAGTGCATTTCGTGTTGGTATTAAGAGCCATATTGGCTAGGGGAACTTGTTTTCAGACATCGCCATATAAATATAACTGAAAAACACAGTCAAATAAAAATGTTGACGTTTTTCAAATAGCATCTGTATTACGGTATCTAATTATCCACATTTAACTTCAGAACTTGGCAACTGCTTAGATCATTGCTACTTGCTCTGGTACCCAAGTTCCTACAGATTGGTGTCCGCCACACTTTGCGAGGGCCAGAGTAGGCAGGGGAAACGAACAGGACGTGGGCATAGGACACTTCCAGTGGCTCACAAAAGGGGCATTTACTATTGTCTGATTTGGACCATTTTGCTGTGTATGTTCTCAGAGGCAAGGTTTCCACTCTGAATTGGAAGTACAACGTCTGATCAAAAGGTTTGGATATAACGTCCCAGTACCGTTCCAGGCTTGGCCAAGGCTTAACTGTTAAAAAGCCCTGGTCAGCGCCGCACTGTCACTATCTCTGTGCCTATTGTGGTAAACCGATTCCCAATATCTTTCTTTTATGATCTCTTTAGAGTGGAATTGGATATAAGGCATTGGCATATGCTGATGATATTATAGTCCTAACTGATAATGTCGCTCAATCCTTTCCTGCACTGGAGACTCTGGCAGTTCAATTCGGCTTAATCTCGGGCTATAAATTAAATATTGCAAAGACGCAAATTCTACAATGAACGGCTATGCCCATTTCTCAAGTTTCTACGACTACGGAAGCAACATACCTCGGTGTTCAAATTTCACCTGATGTAGATCAGATCCAAGATCTGAATTATTCCCCTACTATCGATTCTCTTCATAATAAATTAGAGCGGTTGGATCACCTGCATCTTTCGCTATTTGGCCGATCTAATATCCTTAAAATATTTGTTCTCCCCAAATTTTTATATCTTTTCAGATCTATCCCATTATAAATCCCTTCTTTAATTTAAAAAAAAAGAAGAACGGATATGCCAAGGATTTTTATGGTCATATCGTAAACCAAGGAGGGCGGCTAAGTGGACCTGTCTTCCGCAGGATCGTGGGGGGTGGACAGTCCGAAATTTAATGTATTATTATTGGGCAGCCATGGTCCAACATTTTGCTGTTCCTCTATTAGGTGATGCTGCTGAGCTTCCGGTCCATCTTTCACCTTCAATGTATTCAATATCATTGGGAGATTCCACAAAAGGTGTACTAACTCGTATACTTGAACCGAGTTATTTCAAAAAAACTAAATTTAAGGTATTGTGGGCATTATTCTCGGTTTGGCAAAATGTTCGTCGACATTTTCATATCTCTAAGCTCACTTATTATACCCCACTGAATGCCTCTGGATTACTTCCAATGATATTTCAAGAGGGGGTGGCAAATATCTGGACAGCTCTCGGTTTGAAGGAGATTGGTGACTTAGCTGATCTAGGGCAAATAGCTTCTTTTAGTTTTTTAAAGGAGAAATTTCATCTGCAGTCCAATCACTTTTTTAAATATCTGCAATTCAGAAGTTTTTTGGATAATAACTTTCCTCAAAATCCAATAATGTTTCAAAAAATTGTCATAGTTGAATCTATAAGAAAGAAAATGCAAATTGGCAGTTTATATCAGTCTTTTCTATCCCAACTTCCTGATGATTTAGATGATCAGAATAACAAGTGGGCGAGTAAATTTGGAGTACCTTCTATTGATTTAAAATTTCCATTGGTATTAGCTAGGTCTGTCTTGGTTTCAGGTACCCTTCGCTCACAAAGTTATATGGCTATGTTCAACCTTTACTATACACCTGCAAAACTTGTCAGATGGGGGTTGTTAGTGAGGGCAAAGGGTCATTTTGTGCAAGATGTAAATTTCCCTCCGCAGATTCCGTCCATATGTTCTATAAATGTCCGGAGTTATCTCTCTTTATCAACCAAATTGAAACCTTTCTTACACAGATCACTCAAACCTCAGTCAAAATTTCAGCTGAAATGATAATTACTGGCTATGAATATTCTACGGCCCCGGAAAAAACAAGACACTTGCAACCTTTTCTTTTTATCGCCATGGCTATGGTTAGACTCTGTGTTACATCGCTCTGGATAAATCCTGAACCCCCTACCTTTTGTCATTGGAAGGCCAGGATGTTGGCCTAGTACAAACTTGAGACTTCAGTTCAGGCCTTCAGAGGAAAGAAAAGACGTTTAATCGCTTCTAAGAACTGGGCACCATTTGAAAAATAGGTTGCAAATTAATTACGGTCATTTTTTCTTTTCTTTTTTCTCATGTTTTTATATATTTTTTATGTATGCATTATGTATGATTTATGTTTTGATGGTTTAACTTGTCTCCCACCACCACGGGATAAAAGGAAAAAAATTCAATAAATAAATAAAAATATAAAAACAGGAAGTCGGGACCACCGACTGAAGGTCAGTCTGTCCCATATCCGCGGCCCGACATCTCAATAAGCCCCAAAGTGTCAAAAGGTTCAGTATTTGGGACACATAATTGAGAAAGGCGTGTGAAAGGTGTCTCCAGCTAGAGTGGGCTCAATCTTGTAGATGAACCCACCAAAAACACAGCCAGAAGTCAGAATGTTTCTTGAAATGGTTGGATACTGTACACAGTGGATCATGATTTTCTCAATAATGGCCAGACCTCTTGCCTAATTGATGTACCTGATACTCTTCTATGGGACACTGATTGCTTGAACGCTTCCCTAGAGCTGAGAGAATGTCTCTGTGCCCGACACTAGGAATGCCTGATAACAGTTAGTGGTTTATTCAATTTTGTAGTGAGAGGGTGGGCTGTGCTCCCTCAGTGCAATACATGGAGACACCCAGAGACCTATGGCATACTTTTTGTCAACCGATAAACCTGTCACTGCAGGGCTGCCTGGCTGTCTTAAAGCAGTCGCAGCGGTGGGCAACATCCTGGAGAGATATGAAAGCATAGTTATGGGACATCCTTTAACTCTTATGATCCCTCCCTCTGTAGAGTATGAATATCTTCTCCTCTCTAAGGAGAACATACACATTTATCCCATTTTCCAAAGCTTTATTCAACAGTTTATGTCATAAAAGCAGATCATAATAATACAACATGATTTTCAACATTAAAATACAGTAAGTTCAGAGAATAAAAAGCGTTAAAATTACAAACAGAAAACATGATCCAGGTAAAAAGCATTATTTAATTTTAAAAGAGTGCATTTCGTGTTGGTATTAAGAGCCATATTGGCTAGGGGAACTTGTTTTCAGACATCGCCATATAAATATAACTGAAAAACACAGTCAAATAAAAATGTTGACGTTTTTCAAATAGCATCTGTTTTACGGTATCTAATTATCCACATTTAACTTCAGAACTTGGCAACTGCTTAGATCATTGCTACTTGCTCTGGTACCCAAGTTCCTACAGATTGGTGTCCACCACACTTTGCGAGGGCCAGAGTAGGCAGGGGAAACGAACAGGACGTGGGCATAGGACACTTCCAGTGGCTCACAAAAGGGGCATTTACTATTGTCTGATTTGGACCATTTTGCTGTGTATGTTCTCAGAGGCAAGGTTTCCACTCTGAATTGGAAGTACAACGTCTGATCAAAAGGTTTGGATATAACGTCCCAGTACCGTTCCAGGCTTGGCCAAGGCTTAACTGTTAAAAAGCCCTGGTCAGCGCCGCACTGTCACTATCTCTGTGCCTATTGTGGTAAACCGATTCCCAATATCTTTCTTTTATGATCTCTTTAGAGTGGAATTGGATATAAGGCATTGGCATATGCTGATGATATTATAGTCCTAACTGATAATGTCGCTCAATCCTTTCCTGCACTGGAGACTCTGGCAGTTCAATTCGGCTTAATCTCGGGCTATAAATTAAATATTGCAAAGACGCAAATTCTACAATGAACGGCTATGCCCATTTCTCAAGTTTCTACGACTACGGAAGCAACATACCTCGGTGTTCAAATTTCACCTGATGTAGATCAGATCCAAGATCTGAATTATTCCCCTACTATCGATTCTCTTCATAATAAATTAGAGCGGTTGGATCACCTGCATCTTTCGCTATTTGGCCGATCTAATATCCTTAAAATATTTGTTCTCCCCAAATTTTTATATCTTTTCAGATCTATCCCATTATTAATCCCTCCTTTAATTTAAAAAAAAAAGAAGAACGGATATGCCAAGGATTTTTATGGTCATATCGTAAACCAAGGAGGGCGGCTAAGTGGACCTGTCTTCCGCAGGATCGTGGGGGGTGGACAGTCCGAAATTTAATGTATTATTATTGGGCAGCCATGGTCCAACATTTTGCTGTTCCTCTATTAGGTGATGCTGCTGAGCTTCCGGTCCATCTTTCACCTTCAATGTATTCAATATCATTGGGAGATTCCACAAAAGGTGTACTAACTCGTATACTTGAACCGAGTTATTTCAAAAAAACTAAATTTAAGGTACTGTGGGCATTATTCTCGGTTTGGCAAAATGTTCGTCGACATTTTCATATCTCTAAGCTCACTTATTATACCCCACTGAATGCCTCTGGATTACTTCCAATGATATTTCAAGAGGGGGTGGCAAATATCTGGACAGCTCTCGGTTTGAAGGAGATTGGTGACTTAGCTGATCTAGGGCAAATAGCTTCTTTTAGTTTTTTAAAGGAGAAATTTCATCTGCAGTCCAATCACTTTTTTAAATATCTGCAATTGAGAAGTTTTTTGGATAATAACTTTCCTCAAAATCCAATAATGTTTCAAAAATTGTCATAGTTGAATCTATAAGAAAGAAAATGCAAATTGGCAGTTTATATCAGTCTTTTCTATCCCAACTTCCTGATGATTTAGATGATCAGAATAACAAGTGGGCGAGTAAATTTGGAGTACCTTCTATTGATTTAAAATTTCCATTGGTATTAGCTAGGTCTGTCTTGGTTTCAGGTACCCTTCGCTCACAAAGTTATATGGCTATGTTCAACCTTTACTATACACCTGCAAAACATGTCAGATGGGGGTTGTTAGTGAGGGCAAAGGGTCGTTTTGTGCAAGATGTAAATTTCCCTCCGCAGATTCCGTCCATATGTTCTATAACTGTCCGGAGTTATTTCTCTTTATCAACCAAATTGAAACCTTTCTTACACAGATCACTCAAACCTCAGTCAAAATTTCAGCTGAAATGATAATTACTGGCTATGAATATTCTACGGCCCCGGAAAAAACAAGACATTTGCAAGCTTTTCTTTTTATCGCCATGGCTATGGTTAGACTCTGTGTTACATCGCTCTGGATAAATCCTGAACCCCCTACCTTTTGTCATTGGAAGGCCAGGATGTTGGCCTAGTACAAACTTGAGACTTCAGTTCAGGCCTTCAGAGGAAAGAAAAGACGTTTAATCGCTTCTAAGAACTGGGCACCATTTGAAAAATAGGTTGCAAATTAATTACGGTCATTTTTTCTTTTCTTTTTTCTCATGTTTTTATATATTTTTTATGTATGCATTATGTATGATTTATGTTTTGATGGTTTAACTTGTCTCCCACCACCACGGGATAAAAGGAAAAAAATTCAATAAATAAATAAAAATAAAAAAACAGGAAGTCGGGACCACCGACTGAAGGTCAGTCTGTCCCATATCCGCGGCCCGACATCTCAATAAGCCCCAAAGTGTCAAAAGGTTCAGTATTTGGGACACATAATTGAGAAAGGCGTGTGAAAGGTGTCTCCAGCTAGAGTGGGCTCAATCTTGTAGATGAACCCACCAAAAACACAGCCAGAAGTCAGAATGTTTCTTGAAATGGTTGGATACTGTACACAGTGGATCATGATTTTCTCAATAATGGCCAGACCTCTTGCCTAATTGATGTACCTGATACTCTTCTATGGGACACTGATTGCTTGAACGCTTCCCTAGAGCTGAGAGAATGTCTCTGTGCCCGACACTAGGAATGCCTGATAACAGTTAGTGGTTTATTCAATTTTGTAGTGAGAGGGTGGGCTGTGCTCTCTCAGTGCAATACCTGGAGACACCCAGAGACCTATGGCATACTTTTTGTCAACCCATAAACCTGTCACTGCAGGGCTGCCTGGCTGTCTTAAAGCAGTCGCAGCGGTGGGCAACATCCTGGAGAGATATGAAAGCATAGTTATGGGACATCCTTTAACTCTTATGATCCCTCCCTCTGTAGAGTATGAATATCTTCTCCTCTCTAAGGAGAACATACACATGTATCCCATTTTCCAAAGCTTTATTCAACAGTTTATGTCATAAAAGCAGATCATAATAATACAACATGATTTTCAACATTAAAATACAGTAAGTTCAGAGAATAAAACGCGTTAAAATTACAAACAGAAAACATGATCCAGGTAAAAAGCATTATTTAATTTTAAAAGAGTGCATTTCGTGTTGGTATTAAGAGCCATATTGGCTAGGGGAACTTGTTTTCAGACATCGCCATATAAATATAACTGAAAAACACAGTCAAATAAAAATGTTGACGTTTTTCAAATAGCATCTGTATTACGGTATCTAATTATCCACATTTAACTTCAGAACTTGGCAACTGCTTAGATCATTGCTACTTGCTCTGGTACCCAAGTTCCTACAGATTGGTGTCCGCCACACTTTGCGAGGGCCAGAGTAGGCAGGGGAAACGAACAGGACGTGGGCATAGGACACTTCCAGTGGCTCACAAAAGGGGCATTTACTATTGTCTGATTTGGACCATTTTGCTGTGTATGTTCTCAGAGGCAAGGTTTCCACTCTGAATTGGAAGTACAACGTCTGATCAAAAGGTTTGGATATAACGTCCCAGTACCGTTCCAGGCTTGGCCAAGGCTTAACTGTTAAAAAGCCCTGGTCAGCGCCGCACTGTCACTATCTCTGTGCCTATTGTGGTAAACCGATTCCCAATATCTTTCTTTTATGATCTCTTTAGAGTGGAATTGGATATAAGGCATTGGCATATGCTGATGATATTATAGTCCTAACTGATAATGTCGCTCAATCCTTTCCTGCACTGGAGACTCTGGCAGTTCAATTCGGCTTAATCTCGGGCTATAAATTAAATATTGCAAAGACGCAAATTCTACAATGAACGGCTATGCCCATTTCTCAAGTTTCTACGACTACGGAAGCAACATACCTCGGTGTTCAAATTTCACCTGATGTAGATCAGATCCAAGATCTGAATTATTCCCCTACTATCGATTCTCTTCATAATAAATTAGAGCGGTTGGATCACCTGCATCTTTCGCTATTTGGCCGATCTAATATCCTTAAAATATTTGTTCTCCCCAAATTTTTATATCTTTTCAGATCTATCCCATTATTAATCCCTCCTTTAATTTAAAAAAAAAAGAAGAACGGATAAGCCAAGGATTTTTATGGTCATATCGTAAACCAAGGAGGGCGGCTAAGTGGACCTGTCTTCCGCAGGATCGTGGGGGGTGGACAGTCCGAAATTTAATGTATTATTATTGGGCAGCCATGGTCCAACATTTTGCTGTTCCTCTATTAGGTGATGCTGCTGAGCTTCCGGTCCATCTTTCACCTTCAATGTATTCAATATCATTGGGAGATTCCACAAAAGGTGTACTAACTCGTATACTTGAACCGAGTTATTTCAAAAAAACTAAATTTAAGGTACTGTGGGCATTATTCTCGGTTTGGCAAAATGTTCGTCGACATTTTCATATCTCTAAGCTCACTTATTATACCCCACTGAATGCCTCTGGATTACTTCCAATGATATTTCAAGAGGGGGTGGCAAATATCTGGACAGCTCTCGGTTTGAAGGAGATTGGTGACTTAGCTGATCTAGGGCAAATAGCTTCTTTTAGTTTTTTAAAGGAGAAATTTCATCTGCAGTCCAATCACTTTTTTAAATATCTGCAATTGAGAAGTTTTTTGGATAATAACTTTCCTCAAAATCCAATAATGTTTCAAAAAATTGTCATAGTTGAATCTATAAGAAAGAAAATGAAAATTGGCAGTTTATATCAGTCTTTTCTATCCCAACTTCCTGATGATTTAGATGATCAGAATAACAAGTGGGCGAGTAAATTTGGAGTACCTTCTATTGATTTAAAATTTCCATTGGTATTAGCTAGGTCTGTCTTGGTTTCAGGTACCCTTCGCTCACAAAGTTATATGGCTATGTTCAACCTTTACTATACACCTGCAAAACATGTCAGATGGGGGTTGTTAGTGAGGGCAAAGGGTCGTTTTGTGCAAGATGTAAATTTCCCTCCGCAGATTCCGTCCATATGTTCTATAACTGTCCGGAGTTATTTCTCTTTATCAACCAAATTGAAACCTTTCTTACACAGATCACTCAAACCTCAGTCAAAATTTCAGCTGAAATGATAATTACTGGCTATGAATATTCTACGGCCCCAGGAAAAAACAAGACATTTGCAAGCTTTTCTTTTTATCGCCATGGCTATGGTTAGACTCTGTGATACATCGCTCTGGATAAATCCTGAACCCCCTACCTTTTGTCATTGGAAGGCCAGGATGTTGGCCTAGTACAAACTTGAGACTTCAGTTCAGGCCTTCAGAGGAAAGAAAAGACGTTTAATCGCTTCTAAGAACTGGGCACCATTTGAAAAATAGGTTGCAAATTAATTACGGTCATTTTTTCTTTTCTTTTTTCTCATGTTTTTATATATTTTTTATGTATGCATTATGTATGATTTATGTTTTGATGGTTTAACTTGTCTCCCACCACCACGGGATAAAAGGAAAAAAATTCAATAAATAAATAAAAATAAAAAAACAGGAAGTTGGGACCACCGACTGAAGGTCAGTCTGTCCCATATCCGCGGCCCGACATCTCAATAAGCCCCAAAGTGTCAAAAGGTTCAGTATTTGGGACACATAATTGAGAAAGGCGTGTGAAAGGTGTCTCCAGCTAGAGTGGGCTCAATCTTGTAGATGAACCCACCAAAAACACAGCCAGAAGTCAGAATGTTTCTTGAAATGGTTGGATACTGTACACAGTGGATCATGATTTTCTCAATAATGGCCAGACCTCTTGCCTAATTGATGTACCTGATACTCTTCTATGGGACACTGATTGCTTGAACGCTTCCCTAGAGCTGAGAGAATGTCTCTGTGCCCGACACTAGGAATGCCTGATAACAGTTAGTGGTTTATTCAATTTTGTAGTGAGAGGGTGGGCTGTGCTCTCTCAGTGCAATACATGGAGACACCCAGAGACCTATGGCATACTTTTTGTCAACCCATAAACCTGTCACTGCAGGGCTGCCTGGCTGTCTTAAAGCAGTCGCAGCGGTGGGCAACATCCTGGAGAGATATGAAAGCATAGTTATGGGACATCCTTTAACTCTTATGATCCCTCCCTCTGTAGAGTATGAATATCTTCTCCTCTCTAAGGAGAACATACACATGTATCCCATTTTCCAAAGCTTTATTCAACAGTTTATGTCATAAAAGCAGATCATAATAATACAACATGATTTTCAACATTAAAATACAGTAAGTTCAGAGAATAAAACGCGTTAAAATTACAAACAGAAAACATGATCCAGGTAAAAAGCATTATTTAATTTTAAAAGAGTGCATTTCGTGTTGGTATTAAGAGCCATATTGGCTAGGGGAACTTGTTTTCAGACATCGCCATATAAATATAACTGAAAAACACAGTCAAATAAAAATGTTGACGTTTTTCAAATAGCATCTGTATTACGGTATCTAATTATCCACATTTAACTTCAGAACTTGGCAACTGCTTAGATCATTGCTACTTGCTCTGGTACCCAAGTTCCTACAGATTGGTGTCCGCCACACTTTGCGAGGGCCAGAGTAGGCAGGGGAAACGAACAGGACATGGGCATAGGACACTTCCAGTGGCTCACAAAAGGGGCATTTACTATTGTCTGATTTGGACCATTTTGCTGTGTATGTTCTCAGAGGCAAGGTTTCCACTCTGAATTGGAAGTACAACGTCTGATCAAAAGGTTTGGATATAACGTCCCAGTACCGTTCCAGGCTTGGCCAAGGCTTAACTGTTAAAAAGCCCTGGTCAGCGCCGCACTGTCACTATCTCTGTGCCTATTGTGGTAAACCGATTCCCAATATCTTTCTTTTATGATCTCTTTAGAGTGGAATTGGATATAAGGCATTGGCATATGCTGATGATATTATAGTCCTAACTGATAATGTCGCTCAATCCTTTCCTGCACTGGAGACTCTGGCAGTTCAATTCGGCTTAATCTCGGGCTATAAATTAAATATTGCAAAGACGCAAATTCTACATTGAACGGCTATGCCCATTTCTCAAGTTTCTACGACTACGGAAGCAACATACCTCGGTGTTCAAATTTCACCTGATGTAGATCAGATCCAAGATCTGAATTATTCCCCTACTATCGATTCTCTTCATAATAAATTAGAGCGGTTGGATCACCTGCATCTTTCGCTATTTGGCCGATCTAATATCCTTAAAATATTTGTTCTCCCCAAATTTTTATATCTTTTCAGATCTATCCCATTATTAATCCCTTCTTTAATTTAAAAAAAAAGAAGAACGGATATGCCAAGGATTTTTATGGTCATATCGTAAACCAAGGAGGGCGGCTAAGTGGACCTGTCTTCCGCAGGATCGTGGGGGGTGGACAGTCCGAAATTTAATGTATTATTATTGGGCAGCCATGGTCCAACATTTTGCTGTTCCTCTATTAGGTGATGCTGCTGAGCTTCCGGTCCATCTTTCACCTTCAATGTATTCAATATCATTGGGAGATTCCACAAAAGGTGTACTAACTCGTATACTTGAACCGAGTTATTTCAAAAAAACTAAATTTAAGGTATTGTGGGCATTATTCTCGGTTTGGCAAAATGTTCGTCGACATTTTCATATCTCTAAGCTCACTTATTATACCCCACTGAATGCCTCTGGATTACTTCCAATGATATTTCAAGAGGGGGTGGCAAATATCTGGACAGCTCTCGGTTTGAAGGAGATTGGTGACTTAGCTGATCTAGGGCAAATAGCTTCTTTTAGTTTTTTAAAGGAGAAATTTCATCTGCAGTCCAATCACTTTTTTAAATATCTGCAATTCAGAAGTTTTTTGGATAATAACTTTCCTCAAAATCCAATAATGTTTCAAAAAATTGTCATAGTTGAATCTATAAGAAAGAAAATGCAAATTGGCAGTTTATATCAGTCTTTTCTATCCCAACTTCCTGATGATTTAGATGATCAGAATAACAAGTGGGCGAGTAAATTTGGAGTACCTTCTATTGATTTAAAATTTCCATTGGTATTAGCTAGGTCTGTCTTGGTTTCAGGTACCCTTCGCTCACAAAGTTATATGGCTATGTTCAACCTTTACTATACACCTGCAAAACTTGTCAGATGGGGGTTGTTAGTGAGGGCAAAGGGTCATTTTGTGCAAGATGTAAATTTCCCTCCGCAGATTCCGTCCATATGTTCTATAACTGTCCGGAGTTATCTCTCTTTATCAACCAAATTGAAACCTTTCTTACACAGATCACTCAAACCTCAGTCAAAATTTCAGCTGAAATGATAATTACTGGCTATGAATATTCTACGGCCCCGGAAAAAACAAGACACTTGCAACCTTTTCTTTTTATCGCCATGGCTATGGTTAGACTCTGTGTTACATCGCTCTGGATAAATCCTGAACCCCCTACCTTTTGTCATTGGAAGGCCAGGATGTTGGCCTAGTACAAACTTGAGACTTCAGTTCAGGCCTTCAGAGGAAAGAAAAGACGTTTAATCGCTTCTAAGAACTGGGCACCATTTGAAAAATAGGTTGCAAATTAATTACGGTCATTTTTTCTTTTCTTTTTTCTCATGTTTTTATATATTTTTTATGTATGCATTATGTATGATTTATGTTTTGATGGTTTAACTTGTCTCCCACCACCACGGGATAAAAGGAAAAAAATTCAATAAATAAATAAAAATATAAAAACAGGAAGTCGGGACCACCGACTCAAGGTCAGTCTGTCCCATATCCGCGGCCCGACATCTCAATAAGCCCCAAAGTGTCAAAAGGTTCAGTATTTGGGACACATAATTGAGAAAGGCGTGTGAAAGGTGTCTCCAGCTAGAGTGGGCTCAATCTTGTAGATGAACCCACCAAAAACACAGCCAGAAGTCAGAATGTTTCTTGAAATGGTTGGATACTGTACACAGTGGATCATGATTTTCTCAATAATGGCCAAACCTCTTGCCTAATTGATGTACCTGATACTCTTCTATGGGACACTGATTGCTTGAACGCTTCCCTAGAGCTGAGAGAATGTCTCTGTGCCCGACACTAGGAATGCCTGATAACAGTTAGTGGTTTATTCAATTTTGTAGTGAGAGGGTGGGCTGTGCTCCCTCAGTGCAATACATGGAGACACCCAGAGACCTATGGCATACTTTTTGTCAACCCATAAACCTGTCACTGCAGGGCTGCCTGGCTGTCTTAAAGCAGTCGCAGCGGTGGGCAACATTCTGGAGAGATATGAAAGCATAGTTATGGGACATCCTTTAACTCTTATGATCCCTCCCTCTGTAGAGTATGAATATCTTCTCCTCTCTAAGGAGAACATACACATTTATCCCATTTTCCAAAGCTTTATTCAACAGTTTATGTCATAAAAGCAAATCATAATAATACAACATGATTTTCAACATTAAAATACAGTAAGTTCAGAGAATAAAAAGCGTTAAAATTACAAACAGAAAACATGATCCAGGTAAAAAGCATTATTTAATTTTAAAAGAGTGCATTTCGTGTTGGTATTAAGAGCCATATTGGCTAGGGGAACTTGTTTTCAGACATCGCCAATCAATATAACTGAAAAACACAGTCAAATAAAAATGTTGACGTTTTTCAAATAGCATCTGTATTACGGTATCTAATTATCCACATTTAACTTCAGAACTTGGCAACTGCTTAGATCATTGCTACTTGCTCTGGTACCCAAGTTCCTACAGATTGGTGTCCGCCACACTTTGCGAGGGCCAGAGTAGGCAGGGGAAACGAACAGGACGTGGGCATAGGACACTTCCAGTGGCTCACAAAAGGGGCATTTACTATTGTCTGATTTGGACCATTTTGCTGTGTATGTTCTCAGAGGCAAGGTTTCCACTCTGAATTGGAAGTACAACGTCTGATCAAAAGGTTTGGATATAACGTCCCAGTACCGTTCCAGGCTTGGCCAAGGCTTAACTGTTAAAAAGCCCTGGTCAGCGCCGCACTGTCACTATCTCTGTGCCTATTGTGGTAAACCGATTCCCAATATCTTTCTTTTATGATCTCTTTAGAGTGGAATTGGATATAAGGCATTGGCATATGCTGATGATATTATAGTCCTAACTGATAATGTCGCTCAATCCTTTCCTGCACTGGAGACTCTGGCAGTTCAATTCGGCTTAATCTCGGGCTATAAATTAAATATTGCAAAGACGCAAATTCTACAATGAACGGCTATGCCCATTTCTCAAGTTTCTACGACTACGGAAGCAACATACCTCGGTGTTCAAATTTCACCTGATGTAGATCAGATCCAAGATCTGAATTATTCCCCTACTATCGATTCTCTTCATAATAAATTAGAGCGGTTGGATCACCTGCATCTTTCGCTATTTGGCCGATCTAATATCCTTAAAATATTTGTTCTCCCCAAATTTTTATATCCTTTCAGATCTATCCCATTATTAATCCCTCCTTTAATTTAAAAAAAAAGAAGAACGGATATGCCAAGGATTTTTATGGTCATATCGTAAACCAAGGAGGGCGGCTAAGTGGACCTGTCTTCCGCAGGATCGTGGGGGGTGGACAGTCCGAAATTTAATGTATTATTATTGGGCAGCCATGGTCCAACATTTTGCTGTTCCTCTATTAGGTGATGCTGCTGAGCTTCCGGTCCATCTTTCACCTTCAATGTATTCAATATCATTGGGAGATTCCACAAAAGGTGTACTAACTCGTATACTTGAACCGAGTTAAATCCAAAAAAACTAAATTTAAGGTACTGTGGGCATTATTCTCGGTTTGGCAAAATGTTCGTCGACATTTTCATATCTCTAAGCTCACTTATTATACCCCACTGAATGCCTCTGGATTACTTCCAATGATATTTCAAGAGGGGGTGGCAAATATCTGGACAGCTCTCGGTTTGAAGGAGATTGGTGACTTAGCTGATCTAGGGCAAATAGCTTCTTTTAGTTTTTTAAAGGAGAAATTTCATCTGCAGTCCAATCACTTTTTTAAATATCTGCAATTGAGAAGTTTTTTGGATAATAACTTTCCTCAAAATCCAATAATGTTTCAAAAAATTGTCATAGTTGAATCTATAAGAAAGAAAATGAAAATTGGCAGTTTATATCAGTCTTTTCTATCCCAACTTCCTGATGATTTAGATGATCAGAATAACAAGTGGACGAGTAAATTTGGAGTACCTTCTATTGATTTAAAATTTCCATTGGTATTAGCTAGGTCTGTCTTGGTTTCAGGTACCCTTCGCTCACAAAGTTATATGGCTATGTTCAACCTTTACTATACACCTGCAAAACATGTCAGATGGGGGTTGTTAGTGAGGGCAAAGGGTCGTTTTGTGCAAGATGTAAATTTCCCTCCGCAGATTCCGTCCATATGTTCTATAACTGTCCGGAGTTATTTCTCTTTATCAACCAAATTGAAACCTTTCTTACACAGATCACTCAAACCTCAGTCAAAATTTCAGCTGAAATGATAATTACTGGCTATGAATATTCTACGGCCCCGGAAAAAACAAGACATTTGCAAGCTTTTCTTTTTATCGCCATGGCTATGGTTAGACTCTGTGTTACATCGCTCTGGATAAATCCTGAACCCCCTACCTTTTGTCATTGGAAGGCCAGGATGTTGGCCTAGTACAAACTTGAGACTTCAGTTCAGGCCTTCAGAGGAAAGAAAAGACGTTTAATCGCTTCTAAGAACTGGGCACCATTTGAAAAATAGGTTGCAAATTAATTACGGTCATTTTTTCTTTTCTTTTTTCTCATGTTTTTATATATTTTTTATGTATGCATTATGTATGATTTATGTTTTGATGGTTTAACTTGTCTCCCACCACCACGGGATAAAAGGAAAAAAATTCAATAAATAAATAAAAATAAAAAAACAGGAAGTCGGGACCACCGACTGAAGGTCAGTCTGTCCCATATCCGCGGCCCGACATCTCAATAAGCCCCAAAGTGTCAAAAGGTTCAGTATTTGGGACACATAATTGAGAAAGGCGTGTGAAAGGTGTCTCCAGCTAGAGTGGGCTCAATCTTGTAGATGAACCCACCAAAAACACAGCCAGAAGTCAGAATGTTTCTTGAAATGGTTGGATACTGGACACAGTGGATCATGATTTTCTCAATAATGGCCAGACCTCTTGCCTAATTGATGTACCTGATACTCTTCTATGGGACACTGATTGCTTGAACGCTTCCCTAGAGCTGAGAGAATGTCTCTGTGCCCGACACTAGGAATGCCTGATAACAGTTAGTGGTTTATTCAATTTTGTAGTGAGAGGGTGGGCTGTGCTCTCTCAGTGCAATACATGGAGACACCCAGAGACCTATGGCATACTTTTTGTCAACCCATAAACCTGTCACTGCAGGGCTGCCTGGCTGTCTTAAAGCAGTCGCAGCGGTGGGCAACATCCTGGGGAGATATGAAAGCATAGTTATGGGACATCCTTTAACTCTTATGATCCCTCCCTCTGTAGAGTATGAATATCTTCTCCTCTCTAAGGAGAACATACACATGTATCCCATTTTCCAAAGCTTTATTCAACAGTTTATGTCATAAAAGCAGATCATAATAATACAACATGATTTTCAACATTAAAATACAGTAAGTTCAGAGAATAAAACGCGTTAAAATTACAAACAGAAAACATGATCCAGGTAAAAAGCATTATTTAATTTTAAAAGAGTGCATTTCGTGTTGGTATTAAGAGCCATATTGGCTAGGGGAACTTGTTTTCAGACATCGCCATATAAATATAACTGAAAAACACAGTCAAATAAAAATGTTGACGTTTTTCAAATAGCATCTGTATTACGGTATCTAATTATCCACATTTAACTTCAGAACTTGGCAACTGCTTAGATCATTGCTACTTGCTCTGGTACCCAAGTTCCTACAGATTGGTGTCCGCCACACTTTGCGAGGGCCAGAGTAGGCAGGGGAAACGAACAGGACATGGGCATAGGACACTTCCAGTGGCTCACAAAAGGGGCATTTACTATTGTCTGATTTGGACCATTTTGCTGTGTATGTTCTCAGAGGCAAGGTTTCCACTCTGAATTGGAAGTACAACGTCTGATCAAAAGGTTTGGATATAACGTCCCAGTACCGTTCCAGGCTTGGCCAAGGCTTAACTGTTAAAAAGCCCTGGTCAGCGCCGCACTGTCACTATCTCTGTGCCTATTGTGGTAAACCGATTCCCAATATCTTTCTTTTATGATCTCTTTAGAGTGGAATTGGATATAAGGCATTGGCATATGCTGATGATATTATAGTCCTAACTGATAATGTCGCTCAATCCTTTCCTGCACTGGAGACTCTGGCAGTTCAATTCGGCTTAATCTCGGGCTATAAATTAAATATTGCAAAGACGCAAATTCTACATTGAACGGCTATGCCCATTTCTCAAGTTTCTACGACTACGGAAGCAACATACCTCGGTGTTCAAATTTCACCTGATGTAGATCAGATCCAAGATCTGAATTATTCCCCTACTATCGATTCTCTTCATAATAAATTAGAGCGGTTGGATCACCTGCATCTTTCGCTATTTGGCCGATCTAATATCCTTAAAATATTTGTTCTCCCCAAATTTTTATATCTTTTCAGATCTATCCCATTATTAATCCCTTCTTTAATTTAAAAAAAAAGAAGAACGGATATGCCAAGGATTTTTATGGTCATATCGTAAACCAAGGAGGGCGGCTAAGTGGACCTGTCTTCCGCAGGATCGTGGGGGGTGGACAGTCCGAAATTTAATGTATTATTATTGGGCAGCCATGGTCCAACATTTTGCTGTTCCTCTATTAGGTGATGCTGCTGAGCTTCCGGTCCATCTTTCACCTTCAATGTATTCAATATCATTGGGAGATTCCACAAAAGGTGTACTAACTCGTATACTTGAACCGAGTTATTTCAAAAAAACTAAATTTAAGGTATTGTGGGCATTATTCTCGGTTTGGCAAAATGTTCGTCGACATTTTCATATCTCTAAGCTCACTTATTATACCCCACTGAATGCCTCTGGATTACTTCCAATGATATTTCAAGAGGGGGTGGCAAATATCTGGACAGCTCTCGGTTTGAAGGAGATTGGTGACTTAGCTGATCTAGGGCAAATAGCTTCTTTTAGTTTTTTAAAGGAGAAATTTCATCTGCAGTCCAATCACTTTTTTAAATATCTGCAATTCAGAAGTTTTTTGGATAATAACTTTCCTCAAAATCCAATAATGTTTCAAAAAATTGTCATAGTTGAATCTATAAGAAAGAAAATGCAAATTGGCAGTTTATATCAGTCTTTTCTATCCCAACTTCCTGATGATTTAGATGATCAGAATAACAAGTGGGCGAGTAAATTTGGAGTACCTTCTATTGATTTAAAATTTCCATTGGTATTAGCTAGGTCTGTCTTGGTTTCAGGTACCCTTCGCTCACAAAGTTATATGGCTATGTTCAACCTTTACTATACACCTGCAAAACTTGTCAGATGGGGGTTGTTAGTGAGGGCAAAGGGTCATTTTGTGCAAGATGTAAATTTCCCTCCGCAGATTCCGTCCATATGTTCTATAACTGTCCGGAGTTATCTCTCTTTATCAACCAAATTGAAACCTTTCTTACACAGATCACTCAAACCTCAGTCAAAATTTCAGCTGAAATGATAATTACTGGCTATGAATATTCTACGGCCCCGGAAAAAACAAGACACTTGCAACCTTTTCTTTTTATCGCCATGGCTATGGTTAGACTCTGTGTTACATCGCTCTGGATAAATCCTAAACCCCCTACCTTTTGTCATTGGAAGGCCAGGATGTTGGCCTAGTACAAACTTGAGACTTCAGTTCAGGCCTTCAGAGGAAAGAAAAGACGTTTAATCGCTTCTAAGAACTGGGCACCATTTGAAAAATAGGTTGCAAATTAATTACGGTCATTTTTTCTTTTCTTTTTTCTCATGTTTTTATATATTTTTTATGTATGCATTATGTATGATTTATGTTTTGATGGTTTAACTTGTCTCCCACCACCACGGGATAAAAGGAAAAAAATTCAATAAATAAATAAAAATATAAAAACAGGAAGTCGGGACCACCGACTCAAGGTCAGTCTGTCCCATATCCGCGGCCCGACATCTCAATAAGCCCCAAAGTGTCAAAAGGTTCAGTATTTGGGACACATAATTGAGAAAGGCGTGTGAAAGGTGTCTCCAGCTAGAGTGGGCTCAATCTTGTAGATGAACCCACCAAAAACACAGCCAGAAGTCAGAATGTTTCTTGAAATGGTTGGATACTGTACACAGTGGATCATGATTTTCTCAATAATGGCCAGACCTCTTGCCTAATTGATGTACCTGATACTCTTCTATGGGACACTGATTGCTTGAACGCTTCCCTAGAGCTGAGAGAATGTCTCTGTGCCCGACACTAGGAATGCCTGATAACAGTTAGTGGTTTATTCAAGTTTGTAGTGAGAGGGTGGGCTGTGCTCCCTCAGTGCAATACATGGAGACACCCAGAGACCTATGGCATACTTTTTGTCAACCCATAAACCTGTCACTGCAGGGCTGCCTGGCTGTCTTAAAGCAGTCGCAGCGGTGGGCAACATCCTGGAGAGATATGAAAGCATAGTTATGGGACATCCTTTAACTCTTATGATCCCTCCCTCTGTAGAGTATGAATATCTTCTCCTCTCTAAGGAGAACATACACATTTATCCCATTTTCCAAAGCTTTATTCAACAGTTTATGTCATAAAAGCAGATCATAATAATACAACATGATTTTCAACATTAAAATACAGTAAGTTCAGAGAATAAAAAGCGTTAAAATTACAAACAGAAAACATGATCCAGGTAAAAAGCATTATTTAATTTTAAAAGAGTGCATTTCGTGTTGGTATTAAGAGCCATATTGGCTAGGGGAACTTGTTTTCAGACATCGCCATATAAATATAACTGAAAAACACAGTCAAATAAAAATGTTGACGTTTTTCAAATAGCATCTGTATTACGGTATCTAATTATCCACATTTAACTTCAGAACTTGGCAACTGCTTAGATCATTGCTACTTGCTCTGGTACCCAAGTTCCTACAGATTGGTGTCCGCCACACTTTGCGAGGGCCAGAGTAGGCAGGGGAAACGAACAGGACGTGGGCATAGGACACTTCCAGTGGCTCACAAAAGGGGCATTTACTATTGTCTGATTTGGACCATTTTGCTGTGTATGTTCTCAGAGGCAAGGTTTCCACTCTGAATTGGAAGTACAACGTCTGATCAAAAGGTTTGGATATAACGTCCCAGTACCGTTCCAGGCTTGGCCAAGGCTTAACTGTTAAAAAGCCCTGGTCAGCGCCGCACTGTCACTATCTCTGTGCCTATTGTGGTAAACCGATTCCCAATATCTTTCTTTTATGATCTCTTTAGAGTGGAATTGGATATAAGGCATTGGCATATGCTGATGATATTATAGTCCTAACTGATAATGTCGCTCAATCCTTTCCTGCACTGGAGACTCTGGCAGTTCAATTCGGCTTAATCTCGGGCTATAAATTAAATATTGCAAAGACGCAAATTCTACAATGAACGGCTATGCCCATTTCTCAAGTTTCTACGACTACGGAAGCAACATACCTCGGTGTTCAAATTTCACCTGATGTAGATCAGATCCAAGATCTGAATTATTCCCCTACTATCGATTCTCTTCATAATAAATTAGAGCGGTTGGATCACCTGCATCTTTCGCTATTTGGCCGATCTAATATCCTTAAAATATTTGTTCTCCCCAAATTTTTATATCTTTTCAGATCTATCCCATTATTAATCCCTCCTTTAATTTAAAAAAAAAAGAAGAACGGATATGCCAAGGATTTTTATGGTCATATCGTAAACCAAGGAGGGCGGCTAAGTGGACCTGTCTTCCGCAGGATCGTGGGGGGTGGACAGTCCGAAATTTAATGTATTATTATTGGGCAGCCATGGTCCAACATTTTGCTGTTCCTCTATTAGGTGATGCTGCTGAGCTTCCGGTCCATCTTTCACCTTCAATGTATTCAATATCATTGGGAGATTCCACAAAAGGTGTACTAACTCGTATACTTGAACCGAGTTATTTCAAAAAAACTAAATTTAAGGTACTGTGGGCATTATTCTCGGTTTGGCAAAATGTTCGTCGACATTTTCATATCTCTAAGCTCACTTATTATACCCCACTGAATGCCTCTGGATTACTTCCAATGATATTTCAAGAGGGGGTGGCAAATATCTGGACAGCTCTCGGTTTGAAGGAGATTGGTGACTTAGCTGATCTAGGGCAAATAGCTTCTTTTAGTTTTTTAAAGGAGAAATTTCATCTGCAGTCCAATCACTTTTTTAAATATCTGCAATTGAGAAGTTTTTTGGATAATAACTTTCCTCAAAATCCAATAATGTTTCAAAAAATTGTCATAGTTGAATCTATAAGAAAGAAAATGAAAATTGGCAGTTTATATCAGTCTTTTCTATCCCAACTTCCTGATGATTTAGATGATCAGAATAACAAGTGGGCGAGTAAATTTGGAGTACCTTCTATTGATTTAAAATTTCCATTGGTATTAGCTAGGTCTGTCTTGGTTTCAGGTACCCTTCGCTCACAAAGTTATATGGCTATGTTCAACCTTTACTATACACCTGCAAAACATGTCAGATGGGGGTTGTTAGTGAGGGCAAAGGGTCGTTTTGAGCAAGATGTAAATTTCCCTCCGCAGATTCCGTCCATATGTTCTATAACTGTCCGGAGTTATTTCTCTTTATCAACCAAATTGAAACCTTTCTTACACAGATCACTCAAACCTCAGTCAAAATTTCAGCTGAAATGATAATTACTGGCTATGAATATTCTACGGCCCCGGAAAAAACAAGACATTTGCAAGCTTTTCTTTTTATCGCCATGGCTATGGTTAGACTCTGTGTTACATCGCTCTGGATAAATCCTGAACCCCCTACCTTTTGTCATTGGAAGGCCAGGATGTTGGCCTAGTACAAACTTGAGACTTCAGTTCAGGCCTTCAGAGGAAAGAAAAGACGTTTAATCGCTTCTAAGAACTGGGCACCATTTGAAAAATAGGTTGCAAATTAATTACGGTCATTTTTTCTTTTCTTTTTTCTCATGTTTTTATATATTTTTTATGTATGCATTATGTATGATTTATGTTTTGATGGTTTAACTTGTCTCCCACCACCACGGGATAAAAGGAAAAAAATTCAATAAATAAATAAAAATAAAAAAACAGGAAGTCGGGACCACCGACTGAAGGTCAGTCTGTCCCATATCCGCGGCCCGACATCTCAATAAGCCCCAAAGTGTCAAAAGGTTCAGTATTTGGGACACATAATTGAGAAAGGCGTGTGAAAGGTGTCTCCAGCTAGAGTGGGCTCAATCTTGTAGATGAACCCACCAAAAACACAGCCAGAAGTCAGAATGTTTCTTGAAATGGTTGGATACTGTACACAGTGGATCATGATTTTCTCAATAATGGCCAGACCTCTTGCCTAATTGATGTACCTGATACTCTTCTATGGGACACTGATTGCTTGAACGCTTCCCTAGAGCTGAGAGAATGTCTCTGTGCCCGACACTAGGAATGCCTGATAACAGTTAGTGGTTTATTCAATTTTGTAGTGAGAGGGTGGGCTGTGCTCTCTCAGTGCAATACATGGAGACACCCAGAGACCTATGGCATACTTTTTGTCAACCCATAAACCTGTCACTGCAGGGCTGCCTGGCTGTCTTAAAGCAGTCGCAGCGGTGGGCAACATCCTGGAGAGATATGAAAGCATAGTTATGGGACATCCTTTAACTCTTATGATCCCTCCCTCTGTAGAGTATGAATATCTTCTCCTCTCTAAGGAGAACATACACATGTATCCCATTTTCCAAAGCTTTATTCAACAGTTTATGTCATAAAAGCAGATCATAATAATACAACATGATTTTCAACATTAAAATACAGTAAGTTCAGAGAATAAAACGCGTTAAAATTACAAACAGAAAACATGATCCAGGTAAAAAGCATTATTTAATTTTAAAAGAGTGCATTTCGTGTTGGTATTAAGAGCCATATTGGCTAGGGGAACTTGTTTTCAGACATCGCCATATAAATATAACTGAAAAACACAGTCAAATAAAAATGTTGTCGTTTTTCAAATAGCATCTGTATTACGGTATCTAATTATCCACATTTAACTTCAGAACTTGGCAACTGCTTAGATCATTGCTACTTGCTCTGGTACCCAAGTTCCTACAGATTGGTGTTCGCCACACTTTGCGAGGGCCAGAGTAGGCAGGGGAAACGAACAGGACATGGGCATAGGACACTTCCAGTGGCTCACAAAAGGGGCATTTACTATTGTCTGATTTGGACCATTTTGCTGTGTATGTTCTCAGAGGCAAGGTTTCCACTCTGAATTGGAAGTACAACGTCTGATCAAAAGGTTTGGATATAACGTCCCAGTACCGTTCCAGGCTTGGCCAAAGCTTAACTGTTAAAAAGCCCTGGTCAGCGCCGCACTGTCACTATCTCTGTGCCTATTGTGGTAAACCGATTCCCAATATCTTTCTTTTATGATCTCTTTAGAGTGGAATTGGATATAAGGCATTGGCATATGCTGATGATATTATAGTCCTAACTGATAATGTCGCTCAATCCTTTCCTGCACTGGAGACTCTGGCAGTTCAATTCGGCTTAATCTCGGGCTATAAATTAAATATTGCAAAGACGCAAATTCTACATTGAACGGCTATTTCTCAAGTTTCTACGAATACGGAAGCAACATACCTCGGTGTTCAAATTTCACCTGATGTAGATCAGATCCAAGATCTGAATTATTCACCTACGATCGATTCTCTTCATAATAAATTAGAGCGGTTGGATCACCTGCATCTTTCGCTATTTGGCCGATCTAATATCCTTAAAATATTTGTTCTCCCCAAATTTTTATATCTTTTCAGATCTATCCCATTATTAATCCCTTCTTTAATTTAAAAAAAAAGAAGAACGGATATGCCAAGGATTTTTATGGTCATATCGTAAACCAAGGAGGGCGGCTAAGTGGACCTGTCTTCCGCAGGATCGTGGGGGGTGGACAGTCCGAAATTTAATGTATTATTATTGGGCAGCCATGGTCCAACATTTTGCTGTTCCTCTATTAGGTGATGCTGCTGAGCTTCCGGTCCATCTTTCACCTTCAATGTATTCAATATCATTGGGAGATTCCACAAAAGGTGTACTAACTCGTATACTTCAACCGAGTTATTTCAAAAAAACTAAATTTAAGGTATTGTGGGCATTATTCTCGGTTTGGCAAAATGTTCGTCGACATTTTCATATCTCTAAGCTCACTTATTATACCCCACTGAATGCCTCTGGATTACTTCCAATGATATTTCAAGAGGGGGTGGCAAATATCTGGACAGCTCTCGGTTTGAAGGAGATTGGTGACTTAGCTGATCTAGGGCAAATAGCTTCTTTTAGTTTTTTAAAGGAGAAATTTCATCTGCAGTCCAATCACTTTTTTAAATATCTGCAATTCAGAAGTTTTTTGGATAATAACTTTCCTCAAAATCCAATAATGTTTCAAAAAATTGTCATAGTTGAATCTATAAGAAAGAAAATGCAAATTGGCAGTTTATATCAGTCTTTTCTATCCCAACTTCCTGATGATTTAGATGATCAGAATAACAAGTGGGCGAGTAAATTTGGAGTACCTTCTATTGATTTAAAATTTCCATTGGTATTAGCTAGGTCTGTCTTGGTTTCAGGTACCCTTCGCTCACAAAGTTATATGGCTATGTTCAACCTTTACTATACACCTGCAAAACTTGTCAGATGGGGGTTGTTAGTGAGGGCAAAGGGTCATTTTGTGCAAGATGTAAATTTCCCTCCGCAGATTCCGTCCATATGTTCTATAACTGTCCGGAGTTATCTCTCTTTATCAACCAAATTGAAACCTTTCTTACACAGATCACTCAAACCTCAGTCAAAATTTCAGCTGAAATGATAATTACTGGCTATGAATATTCTACGGCCCCGGAAAAAACAAGACACTTGCAACCTTTTCTTTTTATCGCCATGGCTATGGTTAGACTCTGTGTTACATCGCTCTGGATAAATCCTGAACCCCCTACCTTTTGTCATTGGAAGGCCAGGATGTTGGCCTAGTACAAACTTGAGACTTCAGTTCAGGCCTTCAGAGGAAAGAAAAGACGTTTAATCGCTTCTAAGAACTGGGCACCATTTGAAAAATAGGTTGCAAATTAATTACGGTCATTTTTTCTTTTCTTTTTTCTCATGTTTTTATATATTTTTTATGTATGCATTATGTATGATTTATGTTTTGATGGTTTAACTTGTCTCCCACCACCACGGGATAAAAGGAAAAAAATTCAATAAATAAATAAAAATATAAAAACAGGAAGTCGGGACCACCGACTCAAGGTCAGTCTGTCCCATATCCGCGGCCCGACATCTCAATAAGCCCCAAAGTGTCAAAAGGTTCAGTATTTGGGACACATAATTGAGAAAGGCGTGTGAAAGGTGTCTCCAGCTAGAGTGGGCTCAATCTTGTAGATGAACCCACCAAAAACACAGCCAGAAGTCAGAATGTTTCTTGAAATGGTTGGATACTGTACACAGTGGATCATGATTTTCTCAATAATGGCCAGACCTCTTGCCTAATTGATGTACCTGATACTCTTCTATGGGACACTGATTGCTTGAACGCTTCCCTAGAGCTGAGAGAATGTCTCTGTGCCCGACACTAGGAATGCCTGATAACAGTTAGTGGTTTATTCAATTTTGTAGTGAGAGGGTGGGCTGTGCTCCCTCAGTGCAATACATGGAGACACCCAGAGACCTATGGCATACTTTTTGTCAACCCATAAACCTGTCACTGCAGGGCTGCCTGGCTGTCTTAAAGCAGTCGCAGCGGTGGGCAACATCCTGGAGAGATATGAAAGCATAGTTATGGGACATCCTTTAACTCTTATGATCCCTCCCTCTGTAGAGTATGAATATCTTCTCCTCTCTAAGGAGAACATACACATTTATCCCATTTTCCAAAGCTTTATTCAACAGTTTATGTCATAAAAGCAGATCATAATAATACAACATGATTTTCAACATTAAAATACAGTAAGTTCAGAGAATAAAAAGCGTTAAAATTACAAACAGAAAACATGATCCAGGTAAAAAGCATTATTTAATTTTAAAAGAGTGCATTTCGTGTTGGTATTAAGAGCCATATTGGCTAGGGGAACTTGTTTTCAGACATCGCCATATAAATATAACTGAAAAACACAGTCAAATAAAAATGTTGACGTTTTTCAAATAGCATCTGTATTACGGTATCTAATTATCCACATTTAACTTCAGAACTTGGCAACTGCTTAGATCATTGCTACTTGCTCTGGTACCCAAGTTCCTACAGATTGGTGTCCGCCACACTTTGCGAGGGCCAGAGTAGGCAGGGGAAACGAACAGGACGTGGGCATAGGACACTTCCAGTGGCTCACAAAAGGGGCATTTACTATTGTCTGATTTGGACCATTTTGCTGTGTATGTTCTCAGAGGCAAGGTTTCCACTCTGAATTGGAAGTACAACGTCTGATCAAAAGGTTTGGATATAACGTCCCAGTACCGTTCCAGGCTTGGCCAAGGCTTAACTGTTAAAAAGCCCTGGTCAGCGCCGCACTGTCACTATCTCTGTGCCTATTGTGGTAAACCGATTCCCAATATCTTTCTTTTATGATCTCTTTAGAGTGGAATTGGATATAAGGCATTGGCATATGCTGATGATATTATAGTCCTAACTGATAATGTCGCTCAATCCTTTCCTGCACTGGAGACTCTGGCAGTTCAATTCGGCTTAATCTCGGGCTATAAATTAAATATTGCAAAGACGCAAATTCTACAATGAACGGCTATGCCCATTTCTCAAGTTTCTACGACTACGGAAGCAACATACCTCGGTGTTCAAATTTCACCTGATGTAGATCAGATCCAAGATCTGAATTATTCCCCTACTATCGATTCTCTTCATAATAAATTAGAGCGGTTGGATCACCTGCATCTTTCGCTATTTGGCCGATCTAATATCCTTAAAATATTTGTTCTCCCCAAATTTTTATATCTTTTCAGATCTATCCCATTATTAATCCCTCCTTTAATTTAAAAAAAAAGAATAACGGATATGCCAAGGATTTTTATGGTCATATCGTAAACCAAGGAGGGCGGCTAAGTGGACCTGTCTTCCGCAGGATCGTGGGGGGTGGACAGTCCGAAATTTAATGTATTATTATTGGGCAGCCATGGTCCAACATTTTGCTGTTCCTCTATTAGGTGATGCTGCTGAGCTTCCGGTCCATCTTTCACCTTCAATGTATTCAATATCATTGGGAGATTCCACAAAAGGTGTACTAACTCGTATACTTGAACCGAGTTATTTCAAAAAAACTAAATTTAAGGTACTGTGGGCATTATTCTCGGTTTGGCAAAATGTTCGTCGACATTTTCATATCTCTAAGCTCACTTATTATACCCCACTGAATGCCTCTGGATTACTTCCAATGATATTTCAAGAGGGGGTGGCAAATATCTGGACAGCTCTCGGTTTGAAGGAGATTGGTGACTTAGCTGATCTAGGGCAAATAGCTTCTTTTAGTTTTTTAAAGGAGAAATTTCATCTGCAGTCCAATCACTTTTTTAAATATCTGCAATTGAGAAGTTTTTTGGATAATAACTTTCCTCAAAATCCAATCATGTTTCAAAAAATTGTCATAGTTGAATCTATAAGAAAGAAAATGAAAATTGGCAGTTTATATCAGTCTTTTCTATCCCAACTTCCTGATGATTTAGATGATCAGAATAACAAGTGGGCGAGTAAATTTGGAGTACCTTCTATTGATTTAAAATTTCCATTGGTATTAGCTAGGTCTGTCTTGGTTTCAGGTACCCTTCGCTCACAAAGTTATATGGCTATGTTCAACCTTTACTATACACCTGCAAAACATGTCAGATGGGGGTTGTTAGTGAGGGCAAAGGGTCGTTTTGTGCAAGATGTAAATTTCCCTCCGCAGATTCCGTCCATATGTTCTATAACTGTCCGGAGTTATTTCTCTTTATCAACCAAATTGAAACCTTTCTTACACAGATCACTCAAACCTCAGTCAAAATTTCAGCTGAAATGATAATTACTGGCTATGAATATTCTACGGCCCCGGAAAAAACAAGACATTTGCAAGCTTTTCTTTTTATCGCCATGGCTATGGTTAGACTCTGTGTTACATCGCTCTGGATAAATCCTGAACCCCCTACCTTTTGTCATTGGAAGGCCAGGATGTTGGCCTAGTACAAACTTGAGACTTCAGTTCAGGCCTTCAGAGGAAAGAAAAGACGTTTAATCGCTTCTAAGAACTGGGCACCATTTGAAAAATAGGTTGCAAATTAATTACGGTCATTTTTTCTTTTCTTTTTTCTCATGTTTTTATATATTTTTTATGTATGCATTATGTATGATTTATGTTTTGATGGTTTAACTTGTCTCCCACCACCACGGGATAAAAGGAAAAAAATTCAATAAATAAATAAAAATAAAAAAACAGGAAGTCGGGACCACCGACTGAAGGTCAGTCTGTCCCATATCCGCGGCCCGACATCTCAATAAGCCCCAAAGTGTCAAAAGGTTCAGTATTTGGGACACATAATTGAGAAAGGCGTGTGAAAGGTGTCTCCAGCTAGAGTGGGCTCAATCTTGTAGATGAACCCACCAAAAACACAGCCAGAAGTCAGAATGTTTCTTGAAATGGTTGGATACTGTACACAGTGGATCATGATTTTCTCAATAATGGCCAGACCTCTTGCCTAATTGATGTACCTGATACTCTTCTATGGGACACTGATTGCTTGAACGCTTCCCTAGAGCTGAGAGAATGTCTCTGTGCCCGACACTAGGAATGCCTGATAACAGTTAGTGGTTTATTCAATTTTGTAGTGAGAGGGTGGGCTGTGCTCTCTCAGTGCAATACATGGAGACACCCAGAGACCTATGGCATACTTTTTGTCAACCCATAAACCTGTCACTGCAGGGCTGCCTGGCTGTCTTAAAGCAGTCGCAGAGGTGGGCAACATCCTGGAGAGATATGAAAGCATAGTTATGGGACATCCTTAAACTCTTATGATCCCTCCCTCTGTAGAGTATGAATATCTTCTCCTCTCTAAGGAGAACATACACATGTATCCCATTTTCCAAAGCTTTATTCAACAGTTTATGTCATAAAAGCAGATCATAATAATACAACATGATTTTCAACATTAAAATACAGTAAGTTCAGAGAATAAAACGCGTTAAAATTACAAACAGAAAACATGATCCAGGTAAAAAGCATTATTTAATTTTAAAAGAGTGCATTTCGTGTTGGTATTAAGAGCCATATTGGCTAGGGGAACTTGTTTTCAGACATCGCCATATAAATATAACTGAAAAACACAGTCAAATAAAAATGTTGACGTTTTTCAAATAGCATCTGTATTACGGTATCTAATTATCCACATTTAACTTCAGAACTTGGCAACTGCTTAGATCAATGCTACTTGCTCTGGTACCCAAGTTCCTACAGATTGGTGTCCGCCACACTTTGCGAGGGCCAGAGTAGGCAGGGGAAACGAACAGGACATGGGCATAGGACACTTCCAGTGGCTCACAAAAGGGGCATTTACTATTGTCTGATTTGGACCATTTTGCTGTGTATGTTCTCAGAGGCAAGGTTTCCACTCTGAATTGGAAGTACAACGTCTGATCAAAAGGTTTGGATATAACGTCCCAGTACCGTTCCAGGCTTGGCCAAGGCTTAACTGTTAAAAAGCCCTGGTCAGCGCCGCACTGTCACTATCTCTGTGCCTATTGTGGTAAACCGATTCCCAATATCTTTCTTTTATGATCTCTTTAGAGTGGAATTGGATATAAGGCATTGGCATATGCTGATGATATTATAGTCCTAACTGATAATGTCGCTCAATCCTTTCCTGCACTGGAGACTCTGGCAGTTCAATTCGGCTTAATCTCGGGCTATAAATTAAATATTGCAAAGACGCAAATTCTACATTGAACGGCTATGCCCATTTCTCAAGTTTCTACGACTACGGAAGCAACATACCTCGGTGTTCAAATTTCACCTGATGTAGATCAGATCCAAGATCTGAATTATTCCCCTACTATCGATTCTCTTCATAATAAATTAGAGCGGTTATATCACCTGCATCTTTCGCTATTTGGCCGATCTAATATCCTTAAAATATTTGTTCTCCCCAAATTTTTATATCTTTTCAGATCTATCCCATTATTAATCCCTTCTTTAATTTAAAAAAAAAGAAGAACGGATATGCCAAGGATTTTTATGGTCATATCGTAAACCAAGGAGGGCGGCTAAGTGGACCTGTCTTCCGCAGGATCGTGGGGGGTGGACAGTCCGAAATTTAATGTATTATTATTGGGCAGCCATGGTCCAACATTTTGCTGTTCCTCTATTAGGTGATGCTGCTGAGCTTCCGGTCCATCTTTCACCTTCAATGTATTCAATATCATTGGGAGATTCCACAAAAGGTGTACTAACTCGTATACTTGAACCGAGTTATTTCAAAAAAACTAAATTTAAGGTATTGTGGGCATTATTCTCGGTTTGGCAAAATGTTCGTCGACATTTTCATATCTCTAAGCTCACTTATTATACCCCACTGAATGCCTCTGGATTACTTCCAATGATATTTCAAGAGGGGGTGGCAAATATCTGGACAGCTCTCGGTTTGAAGGAGATTGGTGACTTAGCTGATCTAGGGCAAATAGCTTCTTTTAGTTTTTTAAAGGAGAAATTTCATCTGCAGTCCAATCACTTTTTTAAATATCTGCAATTCAGAAGTTTTTTGGATAATAACTTTCCTCAAAATCCAATAATGTTTCAAAAAATTGTCATAGTTGAATCTATAAGAAAGAAAATGCAAATTGGCAGTTTATATCAGTCTTTTCTATCCCAACTTCCTGATGATTTAGATGATCAGAATAACAAGTGGGCGAGTAAATTTGGAGTACCTTCTATTGATTTAAAATTTCCATTGGTATTAGCTAGGTCTGTCTTGGTTTCAGGTACCCTTCGCTCACAAAGTTATATGGCTATGTTCAACCTTTACTATACACCTGCAAAACTTGTCAGATGGGGGTTGTTAGTGAGGGCAAAGGGTCATTTTGTGCAAGATGTAAATTTCCCTCCGCAGATTCCGTCCATATGTTCTATAACTGTCCGGAGTTATCTCTCTTTATCAACCAAATTGAAACCTTTCTTACACAGATCACTCAAACCTCAGTCAAAATTTCAGCTGAAATGATAATTACTGGCTATGAATATTCTACGGCCCCGGAAAAAACAAGACACTTGCAACCTTTTCTTTTTATCGCCATGGCTATGGTTAGACTCTGTGTTACATCGCTCTGGATAAATCCTGAACCCCCTACCTTTTGTCATTGGAAGGCCAGGATGTTGGCCTAGTACAAACTTGAGACTTCAGTTCAGGCCTTCAGAGGAAAGAAAAGACGTTTAATCGCTTCTAAGAACTGGGCACCATTTGAAAAATAGGTTGCAAATTAATTACGGTCATTTTTTCTTTTCTTTTTTCTCATGTTTTTATATATTTTTTATGTATGCATTATGTATGATTTATGTTTTGATGGTTTAACTTGTCTCCCACCACCACGGGATAAAAGGAAAAAAATTCAATAAATAAATAAAAATATAAAAACAGGAAGTCGGGACCACCGACTCAAGGTCAGTCTGTCCCATATCCGCGGCCCGACATCTCAATAAGCCCCAAAGTGTCAAAAGGTTCAGTATTTGGGACACATAATTGAGAAAGGCGTGTGAAAGGTGTCTCCAGCTAGAGTGGGCTCAATCTTGTAGATGAACCCACCAAAAACACAGCCAGAAGTCAGAATGTTTCTTGAAATGGTTGGATACTGTACACAGTGGATCATGATTTTCTCAATAATGGCCAGACCTCTTGCCTAATTGATGTACCTGATACTCTTCTATGGGACACTGATTGCTTGAACGCTTCCCTAGAGCTGAGAGAATGTCTCTGTGCCCGACACTAGGAATGCCTGATAACAGTTAGTGGTTTATTCAATTTTGTAGTGAGAGGGTGGGCTGTGCTCCCTCAGTGCAATACATGGAGACACCCAGAGACCTATGGCATACTTTTTGTCAACCCATAAACCTGTCACTGCAGGGCTGCCTGGCTGTCTTAAAGCAGTCGCAGCGGTGGGCAACATCCTGGAGAGATATGAAAGCATAGTTATGGGACATCCTTTAACTCTTATGATCCCTCCCTCTGTAGAGTATGAATATCTTCTCCTCTCTAAGGAGAACATACACATTTATCCCATTTTCCAAAGCTTTATTCAACAGTTTATGTCATAAAAGCAGATCATAATAATACAACATGATTTTCAACATTAAAATACAGTAAGTTCAGAGAATAAAAAGCGTTAAAATTACAAACAGAAAACATGATCCAGGTAAAAAGCATTATTTAATTTTAAAAGAGTGCATTTCGTGTTGGTATTAAGAGCCATATTGGCTAGGGGAACTTGTTTTCAGACATCGCCATATAAATATAACTGAAAAACACAGTCAAATAAAAATGTTGACGTTTTTCAAATAGCATCTGTATTACGGTATCTAATTATCCACATTTAACTTCAGAACTTGGCAACTGCTTAGATCATTGCTACTTGCTCTGGTACCCAAGTTCCTACAGATTGGTGTCCGCCACACTTTGCGAGGGCCAGAGTAGGCAGGGGAAACGAACAGGACGTGGGCATAGGACACTTCCAGTGGCTCACAAAAGGGGCATTTACTATTGTCTGATTTGGACCATTTTGCTGTGTATGTTCTCAGAGGCAAGGTTTCCACTCTGAATTGGAAGTACAACGTCTGATCAAAAGGTTTGGATATAACGTCCCAGTACCGTTCCAGGCTTGGCCAAGGCTTAACTGTTAAAAAGCCCTGGTCAGCGCCGCACTGTCACTATCTCTGTGCCTATTGTGGTAAACCGATTCCCAATATCTTTCTTTTATGATCTCTTTAGAGTGGAATTGGATATAAGGCATTGGCATATGCTGATGATATTATAGTCCTAACTGATAATGTCGCTCAATCCTTTCCTGCACTGGAGACTCTGGCAGTTCAATTCGGCTTAATCTCGGGCTATAAATTAAATATTGCAAAGACGCAAATTCTACAATGAACGGCTATGCCCATTTCTCAAGTTTCTACGACTACGGAAGCAACATACCTCGGTGTTCAAATTTCACCTGATGTAGATCAGATCCAAGATCTGAATTATTCCCCTACTATCGATTCTCTTCATAATAAATTAGAGCGGTTGGATCACCTGCATCTTTCGCTATTTGGCCGATCTAATATCCTTAAAATATTTGTTCTCCCCAAATTTTTATATCTTTTCAGATCTATCCCATTATTAATCCCTCCTTTAATTTAAAAAAAAAAAGAAGAACGGATATGCCAAGGATTTTTATGGTCATATCGTAAACCAAGGAGGGCGGCTAAGTGGACCTGTCTTCCGCAGGATCGTGGGGGGTGGACAGTCCGAAATTTAATGTATTATTATTGGGCAGCCATGGTCCAACATTTTGCTGTTCCTCTATTAGGTGATGCTGCTGAGCTTCCGGTCCATCTTTCACCTTCAATGTATTCAATATCATTGGGAGATTCCACAAAAGGTGTACTAACTCGTATACTTGAACCGAGTTATTTCAAAAAAACTAAATTTAAGGTACTGTGGGCATTATTCTCGGTTTGGCAAAATGTTCGTCGACATTTTCATATCTCTAAGCTCACTTATTATACCCCACTGAATGCCTCTGGATTACTTCCAATGATATTTCAAGAGGGGGTGGCAAATATCTGGACAGCTCTCAGTTTGAAGGAGATTGGTGACTTAGCTGATCTAGGGCAAATAGCTTCTTTTAGTTTTTTAAAGGAGAAATTTCATCTGCAGTCCAATCACTTTTTTAAATATCTGCAATTGAGAAGTTTTTTGGATAATAACTTTCCTCAAAATCCAATAATGTTTCAAAAAATTGTCATAGTTGAATCTATAAGAAAGAAAATGAAAATTGGCAGTTTATATCAGTCTTTTCTATCCCAACTTCCTGATGATTTAGATGATCAGAATAACAAGTGGGCGAGTAAATTTGGAGTACCTTCTATTGATTTAAAATTTCCATTGGTATTAGCTAGGTCTGTCTTGGTTTCAGGTACCCTTCGCTCACAAAGTTATATGGCTATGTTCAACCTTTACTATACACCTGCAAAACATGTCAGATGGGGGTTGTTAGTGAGGGCAAAGGGTCGTTTTGAGCAAGATGTAAATTTCCCTCCGCAGATTCCGTCCATATGTTCTATAACTGTCCGGAGTTATTTCTCTTTATCAACCAAATTGAAACCTTTCTTACACAGATCACTCAAACCTCAGTCAAAATTTCAGCTGAAATGATAATTACTGGCTATGAATATTCTACGGCCCCGGAAAAAACAAGACATTTGCAAGCTTTTCTTTTTATCGCCATGGCTATGGTTAGACTCTGTGTTACATCGCTCTGGATAAATCCTGAACCCCCTACCTTTTGTCATTGGAAGGCCAGGATGTTGGCCTAGTACAAACTTGAGACTTCAGTTCAGGCCTTCAGAGGAAAGAAAAGACGTTTAATCGCTTCTAAGAACTGGGCACCATTTGAAAAATAGGTTGCAAATTAATTACGGTCATTTTTTCTTTTCTTTTTTCTCATGTTTTTATATATTTTTTATGTATGCATTATGTATGATTTATGTTTTGATGGTTTAACTTGTCTCCCACCACCACGGGATAAAAGAAAAAAAATTCAATAAATAAATAAAAATAAAAAAACAGGAAGTCGGGACCACCGACTGAAGGTCAGTCTGTCCCATATCCGCGGCCCGACATCTCAATAAGCCCCAAAGTGTCAAAAGGTTCAGTATTTGGGACACATAATTGAGAAAGGCGTGTGAAAGGTGTCTCCAGCTAGAGTGGGCTCAATCTTGTAGATGAACCCACCAAAAACACAGCCAGAAGTCAGAATGTTTCTTGAAATGGTTGGATACTGTACACAGTGGATCATGATTTTCTCAATAATGGCCAGACCTCTTGCCTAATTGATGTACCTGATACTCTTCTATGGGACACTGATTGCTTGAACGCTTCCCTAGAGCTGAGAGAATGTCTCTGTGCCCGACACTAGGAATGCCTGATAACAGTTAGTGGTTTATTCAATTTTGTAGTGAGAGGGTGGGCTGTGCTCTCTCAGTGCAATACATGGAGACACCCAGAGACCTATGGCATACTTTTTGTCAACCCATAAACCTGTCACTGCAGGGCTGCCTGGCTGTCTTAAAGCAGTCGCAGCGGTGGGCAACATCCTGGAGAGATATGAAAGCATAGTTATGGGACATCCTTTAACTCTTATGATCCCTCCCTCTGTAGAGTATGAATATCTTCTCCTCTCTAAGGAGAACATACACATGTATCCCATTTTCCAAAGCTTTATTCAACAGTTTATGTCATAAAAGCAGATCATAATAATACAACATGATTTTCAACATTAAAATACAGTAAGTTCAGAGAATAAAACGCGTTAAAATTACAAACAGAAAACATGATCCAGGTAAAAAGCATTATTTAATTTTAAAAGAGTGCATTTCGTGTTGGTATTAAGAGCCATATTGGCTAGGGGAACTTGTTTTCAGACATCGCCATATAAATATAACTGAAAAACACAGTCAAATAAAAATGTTGACGTTTTTCAAATAGCATCTGTATTACGGTATCTAATTATCCACATTTAACTTCAGAACTTGGCAACTGCTTAGATCATTGCTACTTGCTCTGGTACCCAAGTTCCTACAGATTGGTGTCCGCCACACTTTGCGAGGGCCAGAGTAGGCAGGGGAAACGAACAGGACATGGGCATAGGACACTTCCAGTGGCTCACAAAAGGGGCATTTACTATTATCTGATTTGGACCATTTTGCTGTGTATGTTCTCAGAGGCAAGGTTTCCACTCTGAATTGGAAGTACAACGTCTGATCAAAAGGTTTGGATATAACGTCCCAGTACCGTTCCAGGCTTGGCCAAAGCTTAACTGTTAAAAAGCCCTGGTCAGCGCCGCACTGTCACTATCTCTGTGCCTATTGTGGTAAACCGATTCCCAATATCTTTCTTTTATGATCTCTTTAGAGTGGAATTGGATATAAGGCATTGGCATATGCTGATGATATTATAGTCCTAACTGATAATGTCGCTCAATCCTTTCCTGCACTGGAGACTCTGGCAGTTCAATTCGGCTTAATCTCGGGCTATAAATTAAATATTGCAAAGACGCAAATTCTACATTGAACGGCTATTTCTCAAGTTTCTACGAATACGGAAGCAACATACCTCGGTGTTCAAATTTCACCTGATGTAGATCAGATCCAAGATCTGAATTATTCACCTACGATCGATTCTCTTCATAATAAATTAGAGCGGTTGGATCACCTGCATCTTTCGCTATTTGGCCGATCTAATATCCTTAAAATATTTTTTCTCCCCAAATTTTTATATCTTTTCAGATCTATCCCATTATTAATCCCTTCTTTAATTTAAAAAAAAAGAAGAACGGATATGCCAAGGATTTTTATGGTCATATCGTAAACCAAGGAGGGCGGCTAAGTGGACCTGTCTTCCGCAGGATCGTGGGGGGTGGACAGTCCGAAATTTAATGTATTATTATTGGGCAGCCATGGTCCAACATTTTGCTGTTCCTCTATTAGGTGATGCTGCTGAGCTTCCGGTCCATCTTTCACCTTCAATGTATTCAATATCATTGGGAGATTCCACAAAAGGTGTACTAACTCGTATACTTGAACCGAGTTATTTCAAAAAAACTAAATTTAAGGTATTGTGGGCATTATTCTCGGTTTGGCAAAATGTTCGTCGACATTTTCATATCTCTAAGCTCACTTATTATACCCCACTGAATGCCTCTGGATTACTTCCAATGATATTTCAAGAGGGGGTGGCAAATATCTGGACAGCTCTCGGTTTGAAGGAGATTGGTGTCTTAGCTGATCTAGGGCAAATAGCTTCTTTTAGTTTTTTAAAGGAGAAATTTCATCTGCAGTCCAATCACTTTTTTAAATATCTGCAATTCAGAAGTTTTTTGGATAATAACTTTCCTCAAAATCCAATAATGTTTCAAAAAATTGTCATAGTTGAATCTATAAGAAAGAAAATGCAAATTGGCAGTTTATATCAGTCTTTTCTATCCCAACTTCCTGATGATTTAGATGATCAGAATAACAAGTGGGCGAGTAAATTTGGAGTACCTTCTATTGATTTAAAATTTCCATTGGTATTAGCTAGGTCTGTCTTGGTTTCAGGTACCCTTCGCTCACAAAGTTATATGGCTATGTTCAACCTTTACTATACACCTGCAAAACTTGTCAGATGGGGGTTGTTAGTGAGGGCAAAGGGTCATTTTGTGCAAGATGTAAATTTCCCTCCGCAGATTCCGTCCATATGTTCTATAACTGTCCGGAGTTATCTCTCTTTATCAACCAAATTGAAACCTTTCTTACACAGATCACTCAAACCTCAGTCAAAATTTCAGCTGAAATGATAATTACTGGCTATGAATATTCTACGGCCCCGGAAAAAACAAGACACTTGCAACCTTTTCTTTTTATCGCCATGGCTATGGTTAGACTCTGTGTTACATCGCTCTGGATAAATCCTGAACCCCCTACCTTTTGTCATTGGAAGGCCAGGATGTTGGCCTAGTACAAACTTGAGACTTCAGTTCAGGCCTTCAGAGGAAAGAAAAGACGTTTAATCGCTTCTAAGAACTGGGCACCATTTGAAAAATAGGTTGCAAATTAATTACGGTCATTTTTTCTTTTCTTTTTTCTCATGTTTTTATATATTTTTTATGTATGCATTATGTATGATTTATGTTTTGATGGTTTAACTTGTCTCCCACCACCACGGGATAAAAGGAAAAAAATTCAATAAATAAATAAAAATATAAAAACAGGAAGTCGGGACCACCGACTCAAGGTCAGTCTGTCCCATATCCGCGGCCCGACATCTCAATAAGCCCCAAAGTGTCAAAAGGTTCAGTATTTGGGACACATAATTGAGAAAGGCGTGTGAAAGGTGTCTCCAGCTAGAGTGGGCTCAATCTTGTAGATGAACCCACCAAAAACACAGCCAGAAGTCAGAATGTTTCTTGAAATGGTTGGATACTGTACACAGTGGATCATGATTTTCTCAATAATGGCCAGACCTCTTGCCTAATTGATGTACCTGATACTCTTCTATGGGACACTGATTGCTTGAACGCTTCCCTAGAGCTGAGAGAATGTCTCTGTGCCCGACACTAGGAATGCCTGATAACAGTTAGTGGTTTATTCAATTTTGTAGTGAGAGGGTGGGCTGTGCTCCCTCAGTGCAATACATGGAGACACCCAGAGACCTATGGCATACTTTTTGTCAACCCATAAACCTGTCACTGCAGGGCTGCCTGGCTGTCTTAAAGCAGTCGCAGCGGTGGGCAACATCCTGGAGAGATATGAAAGCATAGTTATGGGACATCCTTTAACTCTTATGATCCCTCCCTCTGTAGAGTATGAATATCTTCTCCTCTCTAAGGAGAACATACACATGTATCCCATTTTCCAAAGCTTTATTCAACAGTTTATGTCATAAAAGCAGATCATAATAATACAACATGATTTTCAACATTAAAATACAGTAAGTTCAGAGAATAAAACGCGTTAAAATTACAAACAGAAAACATGATCCAGGTAAAAAGCATTATTTAATTTTAAAAGAGTGCATTTCGTGTTGGTATTAAGAGCCATATTGGCTAGGGGAACTTGTTTTCAGACATCGCCATATAAATATAACTGAAAAACACAGTCAAATAAAAATGTTGACGTTTTTCAAATAGCATCTGTATTACGGTATCTAATTATCCACATTTAACTTCAGAACTTGGCAACTGCTTAGATCATTGCTACTTGCTCTGGTACCCAAGTTCCTACAGATTGGTGTCCGCCACACTTTGCGAGGGCCAGAGTAGGCAGGGGAAACGAACAGGACATGGGCATAGGACACTTCCAGTGGCTCACAAAAGGGGCATTTACTATTGTCTGATTTGGACCATTTTGCTGTGTATGTTCTCAGAGGCAAGGTTTCCACTCTGAATTGGAAGTACAACGTCTGATCAAAAGGTTTGGATATAACGTCCCAGTACCGTTCCAGGCTTGGCCAAAGCTTAACTGTTAAAAAGCCCTGGTCAGCGCCGCACTGTCACTATCTCTGTGCCTATTGTGGTAAACCGATTCCCAATATCTTTCTTTTATGATCTCTTTAGAGTGGAATTGGATATAAGGCATTGGCATATGCTGATGATATTATAGTCCTAACTGATAATGTCGCTCAATCCTTTCCTGCACTGGAGACTCTGGCAGTTCAATTCGGCTTAATCTCGGGCTATAAATTAAATATTGCAAAGACGCAAATTCTACATTGAACGGCTATTTCTCAAGTTTCTACGAATACGGAAGCAACATACCTCGGTGTTCAAATTTCACCTGATGTAGATCAGATCCAAGATCTGAATTATTCACCTACGATCGATTCTCTTCATAATAAATTAGAGCGGTTGGATCACCTGCATCTTTCGCTATTTGGCCGATCTAATATCCTTAAAATATTTGTTCTCCCCAAATTTTTATATCTTTTCAGATCTATCCCATTATTAATCCCTTCTTTAATTTAAAAAAAAAGAAGAACGGATATGCCAAGGATTTTTATGGTCATATCGTAAACCAAGGAGGGCGGCTAAGTGGACCTGTCTTCCGCAGGATCGTGGGGGGTGGACAGTCCGAAATTTAATGTATTATTATTGGGCAGCCATGGTCCAACATTTTGCTGTTCCTCTATTAGGTGATGCTGCTGAGCTTCCGGTCCATCTTTCACCTTCAATGTATTCAATATCATTGGGAGATTCCACAAAAGGTGTACTAACTCGTATACTTGAACCGAGTTATTTCAAAAAAACTAAATTTAAGGTATTGTGGGCATTATTCTCGGTTTGGCAAAATGTTCGTCGACATTTTCATATCTCTAAGCTCACTTATTATACCCCACTGAATGCCTCTGGATTACTTCCAATGATATTTCAAGAGGGGGTGGCAAATATCTGGACAGCTCTCGGTTTGAAGGAGATTGGTGACTTAGCTGATCTAGGGCAAATAGCTTCTTTTAGTTTTTTAAAGGAGAAATTTCATCTGCAGTCCAATCACTTTTTTAAATATCTGCAATTCAGAAGTTTTTTGGATAATAACTTTCCTCAAAATCCAATAATGTTTCAAAAAATTGTCATAGTTGAATCTATAAGAAAGAAAATGCAAATTGGCAGTTTATATCAGTCTTTTCTATCCCAACTTCCTGATGATTTAGATGATCAGAATAACAAGTGGGCGAGTAAATTTGGAGTACCTTCTATTGATTTAAAATTTCCATTGGTATTAGCTAGGTCTGTCTTGGTTTCAGGTACCCTTCGCTCACAAAGTTATATGGCTATGTTCAACCTTTACTATACACCTGCAAAACTTGTCAGATGGGGGTTGTTAGTGAGGGCAAAGGGTCATTTTGTGCAAGATGTAAATTTCCCTCCGCAGATTCCGTCCATATGTTCTATAACTGTCCGGAGTTATCTCTCTTTATCAACCAAATTGAAACCTTTCTTACACAGATCACTCAAACCTCAGTCAAAATTTCAGCTGAAATGATAATTACTGGCTATGAATATTCTACGGCCCCGGAAAAAACAAGACACTTGCAACCTTTTCTTTTTATCGCCATGGCTATGGTTAGACTCTGTGTTACATCGCTCTGGATAAATCCTGAACCCCCTACCTTTTGTCATTGGAAGGCCAGGATGTTGGCCTAGTACAAACTTGAGACTTCAGTTCAGGCCTTCAGAGGAAAGAAAAGACGTTTAATCGCTTCTAAGAACTGGGCACCATTTGAAAAATAGGTTGCAAATTAATTACGGTCATTTTTTCTTTTCTTTTTTCTCATGTTTTTATATATTTTTTATGTATGCATTATGTATGATTTATGTTTTGATGGTTTAACTTGTCTCCCACCACCACGGGATAAAAGGAAAAAAATTCAATAAATAAATAAAAATATAAAAACAGGAAGTCGGGACCACCGACTGAAGGTCAGTCTGTCCCATATCCGCGGCCCGACATCTCAATAAGCCCCAAAGTGTCAAAAGGTTCAGTATTTGGGACACATAATTGAGAAAGGCGTGTGAAAGGTGTCTCCAGCTAGAGTGGGCTCAATCTTGTAGATGAACCCACCAAAAACACAGCCAGAAGTCAGAATGTTTCTTGAAATGGTTGGATATTGTACACAGTGGATCATGATTTTCTCAATAATGGCCAGACCTCTTGCCTAATTGATGTACCTGATACTCTTCTATGGGACACTGATTGCTTGAACGCTTCCCTAGAGCTGAGAGAATGTCTCTGTGCCCGACACTAGGAATGCCTGATAACAGTTAGTGGTTTATTCAATTTTGTAGTGAGAGGGTGGGCTGTGCTCCCTCAGTGCAATACATGGAGACACCCAGAGACCTATGGCTACTTTTTGTCAACCCATAAACCTGTCACTGCAGGGCTGCCTGGCTGTCTTAAAGCAGTCGCAGCGGTGGGCAACATCCTGGAGAGATATGAAAGCATAGTTATGGGACATCCTTTAACTCTTATGATCCCTCCCTCTGTAGAGTATGAATATCTTCTCCTCTCTAAGGAGAACATACACATTTATCCCATTTTCCAAAGCTTTATTCAACAGTTTATGTCATAAAAGCAGATCATAATAATACAACATGATTTTCAACATTAAAATACAGTAAGTTCAGAGAATAAAAAGCGTTAAAATTACAAACAGAAAACATGATCCAGGTAAAAAGCATTATTTAATTTTAAAAGAGTGCATTTCGTGTTGGTATTAAGAGCCATATTGGCTAGGGGAACTTGTTTTCAGACATCGCCATATAAATATAACTGAAAAACACAGTCAAATAAAAATGTTGACGTTTTTCAAATAGCATCTGTATTACGGTATCTAATTATCCACATTTAACTTCAGAACTTGGCAACTGCTTAGATCATTGCTACTTGCTCTGGTACCCAAGTTCCTACAGATTGGTGTCCGCCACACTTTGCGAGGGCCAGAGTAGGCAGGGGAAACGAACAGGACGTGGGCATAGGACACTTCCAGTGGCTCACAAAAGGGGCATTTACTATTGTCTGATTTGGACCATTTTGCTGTGTATGTTCTCAGAGGCAAGGTTTCCACTCTGAATTGGAAGTACAACGTCTGATCAAAAGGTTTGGATATAACGTCCCAGTACCGTTCCAGGCTTGGCCAAGGCTTAACTGTTAAAAAGCCCTGGTCAGCGCCGCACTGTCACTATCTCTGTGCCTATTGTGGTAAACCGATTCCCAATATCTTTCTTTTATGATCTCTTTAGAGTGGAATTGGATATAAGGCATTGGCATATGCTGATGATATTATAGTCCTAACTGATAATGTCGCTCAATCCTTTCCTGCACTGGAGACTCTGGCAGTTCAATTCGGCTTAATCTCGGGCTATAAATTAAATATTGCAAAGACGCAAATTCTACAATGAACGGCTATGCCCATTTCTCAAGTTTCTACGACTACGGAAGCAACATACCTCGGTGTTCAAATTTCACCTGATGTAGATCAGATCCAAGATCTGAATTATTCCCCTACTATCGATTCTCTTCATAATAAATTAGAGCGGTTGGATCACCTGCATCTTTCGCTATTTGGCCGATCTAATATCCTTAAAATATTTGTTCTCCCCAAATTTTTATATCTTTTCAGATCTATCCCATTATTAATCCCTCCTTTAATTTAAAAAAAAAAGAAGAACGGATATGCCAAGGATTTTTATGGTCATATCGTAAACCAAGGAGGGCGGCTAAGTGGACCTGTCTTCCGCAGGATCGTGGGGGGTGGACAGTCCGAAATTTAATGTATTATTATTGGGCAGCCATGGTCCAACATTTTGCTGTTCCTCTATTAGGTGATGCTGCTGAGCTTCCGGTCCATCTTTCACCTTCAATGTATTCAATATCATTGGGAGATTCCACAAAAGGTGTACCAACTCGTATACTTGAACCGAGTTATTTCAAAAAAACTAAATTTAAGGTACTGTGGGCATTATTCTCGGTTTGGCAAAATGTTCGTCGACATTTTCATATCTCTAAGCTCACTTATTATACCCCACTGAATGCCTCTGGATTACTTCCAATGATATTTCAAGAGGGGGTGGCAAATATCTGGACAGCTCTCGGTTTGAAGGAGATTGGTGACTTAGCTGATCTAGGGCAAATAGCTTCTTTTAGTTTTTTAAAGGAGAAATTTCATCTGCAGTCCAATCACTTTTTTAAATATCTGCAATTGAGAAGTTTTTTGGATAATAACTTTCCTCAAAATCCAATAATGTTTCAAAAAATTGTCATAGTTGAATCTATAAGAAAGAAAATGAAAATTGGCAGTTTATATCAGTCTTTTCTATCCCAACTTCCTGATGATTTAGATGATCAGAATAACAAGTGGGCGAGTAAATTTGGAGTACCTTCTATTGATTTAAAATTTCCATTGGTATTAGCTAGGTCTGTCTTGGTTTCAGGTACCCTTCGCTCACAAAGTTATATGGCTATGTTCAACCTTTACTATACACCTGCAAAACATGTCAGATGGGGGTTGTTAGTGAGGGCAAAGGGTCGTTTTGTGCAAGATGTAAATTTCCCTCCGCAGATTCCGTCCATATGTTCTATAACTGTCCGGAGTTATTTCTCTTTATCAACCAAATTGAAACCTTTCTTACACAGATCACTCAAACCTCAGTCAAAATTTCAGCTGAAATGATAATTACTGGCTATGAATATTCTACGGCCCCGGAAAAAACAAGACATTTGCAAGCTTTTCTTTTTATCGCCATGGCTATGGTTAGACTCTGTGTTACATCGCTCTGGATAAATCCTGAACCCCCTACCTTTTGTCATTGGAAGGCCAGGATGTTGGCCTATTACAAACTTGAGACTTCAGTTCAGGCCTTCAGAGGAAAGAAAAGACGTTTAATCGCTTCTAAGAACTGGGCACCATTTGAAAAATAGGTTGCAAATTAATTACGGTCATTTTTTCTTTTCTTTTTTCTCATGTTTTTATATATTTTTTATGTATGCATTATGTATGATTTATGTTTTGATGGTTTAACTTGTCTCCCACCACCACAGGATAAAAGGAAAAAAATTCAATAAATAAATAAAAATAAAAAAACAGGAAGTCGGGACCACCGACTGAAGGTCAGTCTGTCCCATATCCGCGGCCCGACATCTCAATAAGCCCCAAAGTGTCAAAAGGTTCAGTATTTGGGACACATAATTGAGAAAGGCGTGTGAAAGGTGTCTCCAGCTAGAGTGGGCTCAATCTTGTAGATGAACCCACCAAAAACACAGCCAGAAGTCAGAATGTTTCTTGAAATGGTTGGATACTGTACACAGTGGATCATGATTTTCTCAATAATGGCCAGACCTCTTGCCTAATTGATGTACCTGATACTCTTCTATGGGACACTGATTGCTTGAACGCTTCCCTAGAGCTGAGAGAATGTCTCTGTGCCCGACACTAGGAATGCCTGATAACAGTTAGTGGTTTATTCAATTTTGTAGTGAGAGGGTGGGCTGTGCTCTCTCAGTGCAATACATGGAGACACCCAGAGACCTATGGCATACTTTTTGTCAACCCATAAACCTGTCACTGCAGGGCTGCCTGGCTGTCTTAAAGCAGTCGCAGCGGTGGGCAACATCCTGGAGAGATATGAAAGCATAGTTATGGGACATCCTTTAACTCTTATGATCCCTCCCTCTGTAGAGTATGAATATCTTCTCCTCTCTAAGGAGAACATACACATGTATCCCATTTTCCAAAGCTTTATTCAACAGTTTATGTCATAAAAGCAGATCATAATAATACAACATGATTTTCAACATTAAAATACAGTAAGTTCAGAGAATAAAACGCGTTAAAATTACAAACAGAAAACATGATCCAGGTAAAAAGCATTATTTAATTTTAAAAGAGTGCATTTCGTGTTGGTATTAAGAGCCATATTGGCTAGGGGAACTTGTTTTCAGACATCGCCATATAAATATAACTGAAAAACACAGTCAAATAAAAATGTTGACGTTTTTCAAATAGCATCTGTATTACGGTATCTAATTATCCACATTTAACTTCAGAACTTGGCAACTGCTTAGATCATTGCTACTTGCTCTGGTACCCAAGTTCCTACAGATTGGTGTCCGCCACACTTTGCGAGGGCCAGAGTAGGCAGGGGAAACGAACAGGACATGGGCATAGGACACTTCCAGTGGCTCACAAAAGGGGCATTTACTATTGTCTGATTTGGACCATTTTGCTGTGTATGTTCTCAGAGGCAAGGTTTCCACTCTGAATTGGAAGTACAACGTCTGATCAAAAGGTTTGGATATAACGTCCCAGTACCGTTCCAGGCTTGGCCAAGGCTTAACTGTTAAAAAGCCCTGGTCAGCGCCGCACTGTCACTATCTCTGTGCCTATTGTGGTAAACCGATTCCCAATATCTTTCTTTTATGATCTCTTTAGAGTGGAATTGGATATAAGGCATTGGCATATGCTGATGATATTATAGTCCTAACTGATAATGTCGCTCAATCCTTTCCTGCACTGGAGACTCTGGCAGTTCAATTCGGCTTAATCTCGGGCTATAAATTAAATATTGCAAAGACGCAAATTCTACAATGAACGGCTATGCCCATTTCTCAAGTTTCTACGACTACGGAAGCAACATACCTCGGTGTTCAAATTTCACCTGATGTAGATCAGATCCAAGATCTGAATTATTCCCCTACTATCGATTCTCTTCATAATAAATTAGAGCGGTTGGATCACCTGCATCTTTCGCTATTTGGCCGATCTAATATCCTTAAAATATTTGTTCTCCCCAAATTTTTATATCTTTTCAGATCTATCCCATTATTAATCCCTCCTTTAATTTAAAAAAAAAGAAGAACGGATATGCCAAGGATTTTTATGGTCATATCGTAAACCAAGGAGGGCGGCTAAGTGGACCTGTCTTCCGCAGGATCGTGGGGGGTGGACAGTCCGAAATTTAATGTATTATTATTGGGCAGCCATGGTCCAACATTTTGCTGTTCCTCTATTAGGTGATGCTGCTGAGCTTCCGGTCCATCTTTCACCTTCAATGTATTCAATATCATTGGGAGATTCCACAAAAGGTGTACTAACTCGTATACTTGAACCGAGTTATTTCAAAAAAACTAAATTTAAGGTATTGTGGGCATTATTCTCGGTTTGGCAAAATGTTCGTCGACATTTTCATATCTCTAAGCTCACTTATTATACCCCACTGAATGCCTCTGGATTACTTCCAATGATATTTCAAGAGGGGGTGGCAAATATCTGGACAGCTCTCGGTTTGAAGGAGATTGGTGACTTAGCTGATCTAGGGCAAATAGCTTCTTTTAGTTTTTTAAAGGAGAAATTTCATCTGCAGTCCAATCACTTTTTTAAATATCTGCAATTCAGAAGTTTTTTGGATAATAACTTTCCTCAAAATCCAATAATGTTTCAAAAAATTGTCATAGTTGAATCTATAAGAAATAAAATGCAAATTGGCAGTTTATATCAGTCTTTTCTATCCCAACTTCCTGATGATTTAGATGATCAGAATAACAAGTGGGCGAGTAAATTTGGAGTACCTTCTATTGATTTAAAATTTCCATTGGTATTAGCTAGGTCTGTCTTGGTTTCAGGTACCCTTCGCTCACAAAGTTATATGGCTATGTTCAACCTTTACTATACACCTGCAAAACTTGTCAGATGGGGGTTGTTAGTGAGGGCAAAGGGTCATTTTGTGCAAGATGTAAATTTCCCTCCGCAGATTCCGTCCATATGTTCTATAACTGTCCGGAGTTATCTCTCTTTATCAACCAAATTGAAACCTTTCTTACACAGATCACTCAAACCTCAGTCAAAATTTTAGCTGAAATGATAATTACTGGCTATGAATATTCTACGGCCCCGGAAAAAACAAGACACTTGCAACCTTTTCTTTTTATCGCCATGGCTATGGTTAGACTCTGTGTTACATCGCTCTGGATAAATCCTGAACCCCCTACCTTTTGTCATTGGAAGGCCAGGATGTTGGCCTAGTACAAACTTGAGACTTCAGTTCAGGCCTTCAGAGGAAAGAAAAGACGTTTAATCGCTTCTAAGAACTGGGCACCATTTGAAAAATAGGTTGCAAATTAATTACGGTCATTTTTTCTTTTCTTTTTTCTCATGTTTTTATATATTTTTTATGTATGCATTATGTATGATTTATGTTTTGATGGTTTAACTTGTCTCCCACCACCACGGGATAAAAGGAAAAAAATTCAATAAATAAATAAAAATAAAAAAACAGGAAGTCGGGACCACCGACTGAAGGTCAGTCTGTCCCATATCCGCGGCCCGACATCTCAATAAGCCCCAAAGTGTCAAAAGGTTCAGTATTTGGGACACATAATTGAGAAAGGCGTGTGAAAGGTGTCTCCAGCTAGAGTGGGCTCAATCTTGTAGATGAACCCACCAAAAACACAGCCAGAAGTCAGAATGTTTCTTGAAATGGTTGGATACTGTACACAGTGGATCATGATTTTCTCAATAATGGCCAGACCTCTTGCCTAATTGATGTACCTGATACTCTTCTATGGGACACTGATTGCTTGAACGCTTCCCTAGAGCTGAGAGAATGTCTCTGTGCCCGACACTAGGAATGCCTGATAACAGTTAGTGGTTTATTCAATTTTGTAGTGAGAGGGTGGGCTGTGCTCCCTCAGTGCAATACATGGAGACACCCAGAGACCTATGGCATACTTTTTGTCAACCCATAAACCTGTCACTGCAGGGCTGCCTGGCTGTCTTAAAGCAGTCGCAGCGGTGGGCAACATCCTGGAGAGATATGAAAGCATAGTTATGGGACATCCTTTAACTCTTATGATCCCTCCCTCTGTAGAGTATGAATATCTTCTCCTCTCTAAGGAGAACATACACATTTATCCCATTTTCCAAAGCTTTATTCAACAGTTTATGTCATAAAAGCAGATCATAATAATACAACATGATTTTCAACATTAAAATACAGTAAGTTCAGAGAATAAAAAGCGTTAAAATTACAAACAGAAAACATGATCCAGGTAAAAAGCATTATTTAATTTTAAAAGAGTGCATTTCGTGTTGGTATTAAGAGCCATATTGGCTAGGGGAACTTGTTTTCAGACATCGCCATATAAATATAACTGAAAAACACAGTCAAATAAAAATGTTGACGTTTTTCAAATAGCATCTGTATTACGGTATCTAATTATCCACATTTAACTTCAGAACTTGGCAACTGCTTAGATCATTGCTACTTGCTCTGGTACCCAAGTTCCTACAGATTGGTGTCCGCCACACTTTGCGAGGGCCAGAGTAGGCAGGGGAAACGAACAGGACGTGGGCATAGGACACTTCCAGTGGCTCACAAAAGGGGCATTTACTATTGTCTGATTTGGACCATTTTGCTGTGTATGTTCTCAGAGGCAAGGTTTCCACTCTGAATTGGAAGTACAACGTCTGATCAAAAGGTTTGGATATAACGTCCCAGTACCGTTCCAGGCTTGGCCAAGGCTTAACGGTTAAAAAGCCCTGGTCAGCGCCGCACTGTCACTATCTCTGTGCCTATTGTGGTAAACCGATTCCCAATATCTTTCTTTTATGATCTCTTTAGAGTGGAATTGGATATAAGGCATTGGCATATGCTGATGATATTATAGTCCTAACTGATAATGTCGCTCAATCCTTTCCTGCACTGGAGACTCTGGCAGTTCAATTCGGCTTAATCTCGGGCTATAAATTAAATATTGCAAAGACGCAAATTCTACAATGAACGGCTATGCCCATTTCTCAAGTTTCTACGACTACGGAAGCAACATACCTCGGTGTTCAAATTTCACCTGATGTAGATCAGATCCAAGATCTGAATTATTCCCCTACTATCGATTCTCTTCATAATAAATTAGAGCGGTTGGATCACCTGCATCTTTCGCTATTTGGCCGATCTAATATCCTTAAAATATTTGTTCTCCCCAAATTTTTATATCTTTTCAGATCTATCCCATTATTAATCCCTCCTTTAATTTAAAAAAAAAAAGAAGAACGGATATGCCAAGGATTTTTATGGTCATATCGTAAACCAAGGAGGGCGGCTAAGTGGACCTGTCTTCCGCAGGATCGTGGGGGGTGGACAGTCCGAAATTTAATGTATTATTATTGGGCAGCCATGGTCCAACATTTTGCTGTTCCTCTATTAGGTGATGCTGCTGAGCTTCCGGTCCATCTTTCACCTTCAATGTATTCAATATCATTGGGAGATTCCACAAAAGGTGTACTAACTCGTATACTTGAACCGAGTTATTTCAAAAAAACTAAATTTAAGGTACTGTGGGCATTATTCTCGGTTTGGCAAAATGTTCGTCGACATTTTCATATCTCTAAGCTCACTTATTATACCCCACTGAATGCCTCTGGATTACTTCCAATGATATTTCAAGAGGGGGTGGCAAATATCTGGACAGCTCTCGGTTTGAAGGAGATTGGTGACTTAGCTGATCTAGGGCAAATAGCTTCTTTTAGTTTTTTAAAGGAGAAATTTCATCTGCAGTCCAATCACTTTTTTAAATATCTGCAATTGAGAAGTTTTTTGGATAATAACTTTCCTCAAAATCCAATAATGTTTCAAAAAATTGTCATAGTTGAATCTATAAGAAAGAAAATGAAAATTGGCAGTTTATATCAGTCTTTTCTATCCCAACTTCCTGATGATTTAGATGATCAGAATAACAAGTGGGCGAGTAAATTTGGAGTACCTTCTATTGATTTAAAATTTCCATTGGTATTAGCTAGGTCTGTCTTGGTTTCAGGTACCCTTCGCTCACAAAGTTATATGGCTATGTTCAACCTTTACTATACACCTGCAAAACATGTCAGATGGGGGTTGTTAGTGAGGGCAAAGGGTCGTTTTGTGCAAGATGTAAATTTCCCTCCGCAGATTCCGTCCATATGTTCTATAACTGTCCGGAGTTATCTCTCTTTATCAACCAAATTGAAACCTTTCTTACACAGATCACTCAAACCTCAGTCAAAATTTCAGCTGAAATGATAATTACTGGCTATGAATATTCTACGGCCCCGGAAAAAACAAGACATTTGCAAGCTTTTCTTTTTATCGCCATGGCTATGGTTAGACTCTGTGTTACATCGCTCTGGATAAATCCTGAACCCCCTACCTTTTGTCATTGGAAGGCCAGGATGTTGGCCTAGTACAAACTTGAGACTTCAGTTCAGGCCTTCAGAGGAAAGAAAAGACGTTTAATCGCTTCTAAGAACTGGGCACCATTTGAAAAATAGGTTACAAATTAATTACGGTCATTTTTTCTTTTCTTTTTTCTCATGTTTTTATATATTTTTTATGTATGCATTATGTATGATTTATGTTTTGATGGTTTAACTTGTCTCCCACCACCACGGGATAAAAGGAAAAAAATTCAATAAATAAATAAAAATAAAAAAACAGGAAGTCGGGACCACCGACTGAAGGTCAGTCTGTCCCATATCCGCGGCCCGACATCTCAATAAGCCCCAAAGTGTCAAAAGGTTCAGTATTTGGGACACATAATTGAGAAAGGCGTGTGAAAGGTGTCTCCAGCTAGAGTGGGCTCAATCTTGTAGATGAACCCACCAAAAACACAGCCAGAAGTCAGAATGTTTCTTGAAATGGTTGGATACTGTACACAGTGGATCATGATTTTCTCAATAATGGCCAGACCTCTTGCCTAATTGATGTACCTGATACTCTTCTATGGGACACTGATTGCTTGAACGCTTCCCTAGAGCTGAGAGAATGTCTCTGTGCCCGACACTAGGAATGCCTGATAACAGTTAGTGGTTTATTCAATTTTGTAGTGAGAGGGTGGGCTGTGCTCTCTCAGTGCAATACATGGAGACACCCAGAGACCTATGGCATACTTTTTGTCAACCCATAAACCTGTCACTGCAGGGCTGCCTGGCTGTCTTAAAGCAGTCGCAGCGGTGGGCAACATCCTGGAGAGATATGAAAGCATAGTTATGGGACATCCTTTAACTCTTATGATCCCTCCCTCTGTAGAGTATGAATATCTTCTCCTCTCTAAGGAGAACATACACATGTATCCCATTTTCCAAAGCTTTATTCAACAGTTTATGTCATAAAAGCAGATCATAATAATACAACATGATTTTCAACATTAAAATACAGTAAGTTCAGAGAATAAAACGCGTTAAAATTACAAACAGAAAACATGATCCAGGTAAAAAGCATTATTTAATTTTAAAAGAGTGCATTTCGTGTTGGTATTAAGAGCCATATTGGCTAGGGGAACTTGTTTTCAGACATCGCCATATAAATATAACTGAAAAACACAGTCAAATAAAAATGTTGTCGTTTTTCAAATAGCATCTGTATTACGGTATCTAATTATCCACATTTAACTTCAGAACTTGGCAACTGCTTAGATCATTGCTACTTGCTCTGGTACCCAAGTTCCTACAGATTGGTGTCCGCCACACTTTGCGAGGGCCAGAGTAGGCAGGGGAAACGAACAGGACATGGGCATAGGACACTTCCAGTGGCTCACAAAAGGGGCATTTACTATTGTCTGATTTGGACCATTTTGCTGTGTATTGTGGTAAATAAATAAATAATACCTCTCTTTTTGAATGCATAAATGAATAACAGATAGCTCAATAAATAAGAGTCAAGATTCGAGGTAGTAGGAGTTTTGCAGGTTTAATACAGCATAAGGACAGGGACAGGACAACCTGCACAGGAATAGGATGGCAAACCCTGGCAGCGCTGCCGGGGTCAGGATCTGGACAAGAAGGCTAGCGTGGTATTTAATAACAGTACATGAGCATATATACATAACGCAAACACATAGCATTACATTGCAATAGGCGTAGCAGTGGGTGGAGCAATAGGCATGACGCGTAGCAGTCGCGAAAGATAAGGGTGAAAAGAGGTGTAACAGGGCGTATACATAGACATGTGATGCAAACGTAACAGAATATGTCATGAATGGGGTGGAAACCATGGAGGGGGCTACCTAAGGAGCCGGGACCTCTAACCTGATGGTGCGCGCAAACTGGCAATGACGTGTTACTAGGAGAAGCTGGGGGCTATGAACTCTGTGCTAGGAGCAGAGACTGAAGTCTGGAGAGTCAGGGCGACATGTACCTAAGTAGTATCTAGTATCTGATGTTTAGAGAACATGTTGATAGAATCCAAAAGTTATCGGGGTAAAGGCTAACAGACTCTAGGACTGGAGCATGCATTATTCTACATGTAGTGCGTGATGAAGAATATTAAATGACCATTAAATGCAGTATTTCTCTTACATGGAGACGTAGAGGCTAGACAATGACGGAAACTATTGATGCGATTCAGTAGCTTTAGGAATGCAGAGAAGGAGGGCTGTACTGATAACTCGAATCATAACATACTCTTGGCAGACTCAGAGGCAGAGCCAGGCTGAACCGGGCACTGTGAGGCTGGAAGTAAGTGAAGGGTCGAGGATACAGGTGGGGGCTGTATCGCTCCTCAGCGAGGCTTCAGGAGTCAGAAGCTGAATCTGGTGTCCAGGCCCTTTTGAGGCCTAGAAACGGGGACTTTACAATGGAATAACGTGCACACTGGGAAACGTGGCAACGTAGCTTTACATAGGCCTAACATTTGTAGTATTCACGAGAACTGGAAACTGGCATACTAGAGGTGGACACAACTATAATTGCGTCTTTAATCGAACATGGGGAATGACATATGCATATTAATCATGCCCACATAACATATGATGGAGGACGCGTAGGGACACAGAACATGGCATAATTTACTTTTCCACATTCCCTCCTTGTCACTACGTTTCCATCAGGAAACATCAATATTCATGATACCATCTATCATTTCATACAGTATCATTTGCTCGTCTCGAATTTTCTTGGAACGGGATTTAGAACGGGACTTGGGACTAGGAATTACACTAGGAATACAGGATGTAGCGCAAATGCCGCAAATCGCAGGGCCACATTGTATACAGAGGCAGCAGCTGAATATGATCGCTACTGCAATACCTAGAAAGGACAAGACTTTCCATCCCCAGGCGGAAATTATACTCCAGAACCAACCGGACCATGTCCAGGTGCCTGGATTTTGGTGTAACAGATGGGCAATTTTATGAAGTCTGGTTATAGCTGAATAAACAGACGGCGCGTTATTTGGAATGAAAATGCAGCAACTAGATCCGATGACTCTACATGCCCCGCCCCTATCGGCCAGTATGACGTCAAGGACGAGACGATTTTGTAAAACTACAAATCTCATGGCAGATTGCTCTTCGGTTAAGTTACCTAGGGCAGAGGCAGTCTCATTTACTACAGCTTCAAGGGTTCTGGTTAACCTACGGATTAGCTTACTATTCTGGATAGGTCCTATAAAGAAGAAGAAACCTCTATTGAAATCTGTATACTGTTCTAGAGCAGTTTCAGTATAATCGACAATTGGGGACTCGATCTCCCTTCTATGTCTAATGTGTACTAGATGTGTGTTTCTATGATAATCAGATGGGGCTAGGAAAACAGGTGGCAGTAGGAAGGCAATGTAACAGCTTCCCTCCCAATCAAGGGGCAGACGAACATATGCGGTCTGACCACAAATAAAATATGAATGACGTGAAGCTTTGAAAATAGATTTCCCACTGTCACTATACTTGACAATAGTAGTACAATCGCTATGTCCTACGTGTGTAGAACCATTATTTCGGACACATAATTCGCCTTTGACTGGTAGTACTGAAATTGCAGGTAAGTCTGGAGTAGTATCAGACTGAACATTCAGGACCATGAAATTCGAAGAATAATTACCTAAATTATACACTTCATTTTCTAGATCTAACCCGGTTCTGTGGGGGAGACCTTGCTTGTCTGGAAAACATGTACTGTTAAGAAAAGACATATCTGTTGAGGATGACGTTAACGTGGACCATGCTCCACACGAACCATTATGTGAAAAAGGGTAAGGAAAGAGTGGCAGAACTCCCTTCGGTGTCTGAAAAGGGGGGAGTCGACCACACACCCAACAATTAGTGGCATTGCTGGTCTGGTGTGAATAATGTAACATGCGGATAAAAGAATTATTTCGCATAGCGAGGCGGTAAGAGAGTTCATGAGGAGGCAGATCACTAAACGTGTGCTCTACCGTAACATTAGTAGACTTATTTACATGAGAAACTGGAAAATACAGGTAAAATGCATAACTGGTGCAGGAAATCATAATGCTGAGAAATAATATGAAACTTAGAAAAACGATACATCGGATTGAGTTTTGACTAACTCTCTCACTATGGGGGTCTATTTTATACATGTCAGAAACAGTCTAACCGTTTCACCTAGGGGAGGACTTAGACAATCAAACTGGCTGACTTATTTTACTAGACCGGAGTTTCAACTTATACTCCTGCTGCGGAGTTTTCTCTAACAGGGAGGGTGCAGTATCATTGTTCTTTGCGGGACAGTCCTTGAGAATAGTACTTTGGCAGTCTTTCAAATCCTGAGAAATGTTCTTTGAAACGGGCTTCAATCCATAAAATTTCTTTATGTGCGAAAGGTGCACCCAGCCTTTGCGTCCCTCCAACTTCACGGCTGTGCGGGTGGCGAGGAGGACCTGTCGGGGCTCCTTCCAGCGAGGCTCTAGCGGACTTGAGCGGTCAAAATTTCTCACTAAAACCATGGATCCGGGAACGATTTCATGCGGTGCCACCTCGGTATTGTCTGGAAATGCGGCGGCAACCTTTGAACGACAAGAGTTGAGGGCAGACATCAAGGAAGCTAGGTAATCTGTCAGCATATTACTTGAAACATCGGTAATACTTCGGGGTCTGGGTGTACCCCACATGTTAGGGGGGCGGCCGAATACGACCTCATACAGGGACAGACCTGATCTGGAATGTGCGACCATGCGCATATAGAACAAAGCGACTGGCAGAGCTACTAGCCAGTCCACACCTTTCTCTTGACAAACTTTTGCAATTCGAATTTTCAGGGTCTGATTGTGTCTCTCTACAAGACCGGCTGCTTCAGGATGGCGTACACAATGGAACTTCCATTGGTATCCTAACAGAAGGGAAACATGCTTCATTAACTCTGAGGAGAATGGCTGGCCGTTATCAGAATATACGACCCTAGGGAGTCCATAACGGGGGAAGAACTCACGAACCAACTGCTTGGCAGTGGTCGCGGCTGTGTAATCTGGGACTGGATATGCTTCTGTCCACCTGGACAAAGCGCATACAACTACGAGGACATACTTGAAACCTCGACATCGCTCCATCTGAATATAATCCATCTGGAGGACTTCAAAAGGGTGGTCAGGAGGTTGGAATCCACCTTGTTCCACCGGGACACTTTTACCTGGATTAAACTGGCAACATATCATACAGGTACGGACTTTCTGCTTGGCTGCAGCTCGTAAATGCTTGTTGAACCAAATGTTCTGGATACTGTCTAACATAGCTTTTTCTCCTAAATGTGCTGGACTATGTGCGGTATTGATAATGACTTGAACCATAGAGTCGGGGAGAAACCATGTGGCTTTTCCCTTCGTCACCCATCCTTGATCTGTCTGGACCCCTCCTTGTTCGGACCATTTCTTGATTTCATCGGGAGTAGCATGTAACTGGATATCTATGACATCTTGAGTAGGGTCCTTAATTGTCATACATGTAGTCGGATCTAGAGTGTGTGTCATGTTAACTGGAATGTCTGGAGTCTGAGCTGTAAGCTTGGCTGTGCGATCTGCTAGATCATTACCTTGAGAGATAATGTCAGTAACTTTCGTGTGTGCCTTGCATTTCATGATAGCAATGGATGTCGGTAAATGTATTGCATCTAACAGAGCTTGAATAAGGAGACCATGCTGAATCTTGGTTCCATGAGAAGTCATGAAACCTCTCTCCTGCCAGAGCACTCCAAAGTCGTGCACGACTCCAAATGCGTAGCGTGAATCTGTGTAAACATTAACTTTCAGGTTCTTGGCGTGTATGCAGGCTTGTGTCAGAGCAACTAGCTCTGCTGCTTGAGCGGACAGGGTGTCAATACGGTGTGTCTCAATAACTTCAGTGTCAGTGGTTACTGCATACGCGGCGACTAGTTCTCCTGTACTTGTTCTCATGCATGAACCATCCACATAAAGTGTCAGGTCAGGGTCTGGTAACGGAATATCGGTCAGGTCTTGTCTTGGCTTTGTCGTAATGTTGACTACTTCCACACAGTCATGTGTGGCAGGATTTGGATTAGCTGATGGTAACAGTGTAGCAGGATTGAGAACGTTGCAGCGTCTGATTTCTATGTGTGGCTGAAACAGTGTCAATTCATAACCTGTTAAACGTGCAATTGTCAAGTGCTGGGTCTGTGTTCGATTTAAAAGAACTTCCACGGAGTGTGGAACTTGTACTGTCAGGGAGTGTCCTAATACTATGGAATCACTTTGTCTGATAGCTAGTGCTGTGGCTGCAACTGACTTGAGGCACGCAGGCAGAGCCTGGGCTACAGGATCTAATGTGCTCGAAAAATAGGCACATGGCTTGTATTGTCCTGCTTGATCTTGTGTGAGAACAGATAATGCTGTACCTTCACGTTCTGTGACGAAAAGTGTAAAAGGCTTACTGTAGTTTGGTGTAGCTAGAACTGGAGCTTGGCATAAAGCTTTCTTTAACTCATTGAAGCTAAGTGTATGTTCAGATGTCCAAGGGAGAACAGTCGATACGGCTGCCTCCTGTGTCGTTAACTGTATCAGTGGCTTGGCTAGAAATGCATACTGAGGAATCCATTGTCTACAATAAGAAGTAAGGCCGATAAAAGCACGTACCTCCTTCTGGGTCTTGGGCTGAGGAAGACTCGCTATTAACTGAATACGGTCAGGTGTCAACTGCCTACCCCTCTTGGACAGTAAGTGTCCTAAGTAGACCACTTGCTGGACACAGAATTGAAGCTTCGAAGGGGACACCTTGTGCCCCATCTCGGCTAGGAAATACAGAACTGTGAGGGATGCTCGCTCGCAAGCACGTTCAGAACGGGCTGTGATCAATAGATCATCGACATACTGGAGCAGGGCAGTGTCAGTTGGCATGTGAACATTATCAAGTTGTCTCTTAAGTGCTTGACTGTAAATACTAGGGCTTTCTGTGAAACCTTGAGGAGCTCGTGTGAACATATAGCTCCTTCCATTTAAACAGAATCCGAAAAGAAACTGGCTGTCTGGATGAATGGGAACACTGAAAAACGCGTTCTTGAGGTCGATTACAGTAAAGAACATGGCTTCGGAATCAATGGCTGTTAATAGGGAAGAGATATCTGGGACCACTGGGTACTGGGGAATAATACATTTATTAAGTTCTCGTAGGTCAATCACTAATCGATATACTGGGGGTGCATTTGGATCAGTACGTTTCATGACTGGAATGATCGGAGAATTGCATATATTGGAGTCAGTTTCTACAACCACTCCTTGAGCGATGAGCTCGTCAATAATTTTGGATAAGGCTGCTACAGCCTCAGGTGGCAATCTGTACTGTCTGATTCGTGGTAACACTACACCTGGCTTGAGAGTCACACGATGGGGTGTGATTTGCATGTAACCTACATCAGTTGGACCTTGCGCCCATAAATGCTGCGGAACATTAGACAATCTGGGATCAAAATCTCGTAATACATAGTGACCCTTAAAGTCACGCAGGAACAGACGTATTCCCTCTGGGGAACAGCATATAACTGCACCTAATTCTTTCAGTGTTTTAATGCCTAATAGATTTTCTGGACATGACTTAGTAAGTAACAGATCAGTAGTACGGGACAATGGACCTACTTCTAGAGTAACTGGCTTTGATATTTCATTTACAATGGGTTTTCCTGAAAATCCAAGGGAAACATTTCTTGAGCCTGAGAGCGGAGCCCCTGGAACTTCGGCGTGGCTAATTGTGGTCCTACTTGCCCCTGTATCAATCAAAAACTTTCTGTCTTTCCCTAATACTTGACTGTGAACATAGGGACCTTCTTGATCTACAGGTATCTCGATGAGAGGCAAGCCTACCTCCCTCTCTAGGCTGTTTCATGAGTATGGCTGATACTCTGGATACTCAGACTGTGCATACTGGTACATCTGCTGTGTAACATGCTGTGTTGCAGCGATAGGCTGCGGAGCTGTAACTGTCTGTGGTGCATTCTGTGACTGAGGAGTCTGTGAAACTTGTTCTTGTCTAGGCGGACGTGGTCTTTCTTTAGTCTTACCGGTAGCTATGTTGTGTTTCAGAACTGCACACTCGTTTATAAAATGACCTGGCTGTTTACAATAATTGCAGTTCCCTTTAACGGGAGCTGCAGGATGACTGGCTTGATTCGGACCCCTCTTCTGACTGTCTTGTGGAATAGATTGTGCAACTAGTACTTTCATTTTCGTGTCTTTCATACGCTTTCTCTCGTGTTCTTGTTCTTCCCTGATTCTATTCTGGTGGTATTGGAGCATCTGTAACATCTGGGACGGGGTATTAGCTTGCCAGGTACTTTCGACTTTCAAAACTCGATTTTTAATTGGTGGACTTGAATTCTCGACTAATTTAGTAACAAAAAGGTGAGGGTATGACTCACTACTTGTCTTGAGGCCACTGTTGATGCTAAAACATTTCTCAAATCTAGAATAAAAATCACTAATATCTTCGTCTTGTTTCTGTTTACAGGCTGAGATTGCATCCCAGTCTTCCTTTTTCGTTGTTAACAATCTGGGTAAAACTTGAATCAATAATTCAGGTAATTCTTTACATTTCGCTCCAAGACCGGTACCTGGTACTCGTGCCTTATCTTCAGCTTCTAGAACTGCCCAATCTATCTTTTTCTCTCCCACCTCCCATTCTTTTTCCTTGAGCTTTTCATACACCCCTGCGGGCAGCAGAACCTTTAACATTTTAATTATATCTGGATACGTGTATTCTCCCATACGGAGCATGTCTTTTAATTCTCGATGGAACCCTGCTGGATCTTTATCATGACAGGGAATTAATTTTTTCATCTCTAAGAGTTCCATCTTTGTGATCGGGGTGTAAACAAACACTCGTTCTAGTTCGCCACCCGTTCCTCTAACTGGGTGGACTTCTCGTAACGGATTCTGTCTCTCCATGTAAAATGGTTTACTTTCTGGGGGTGAGACATGAACAAAATGCGGGTTCAAAAACGTTCTATATTTGTGACGCTGTTCTAGAATGACACTAATTAAATCGGTACCTAGACCTTTCCATCTATACTGGAGTAACTCGTTCAGGATATCATGTAACGGGCCTGGATCAGAGTGCTGACCCTCATACAATGTAATGAGGTGCTGGATCATATACATACCCACCAGTCGCTGCTCGGCTGGGGGCAGTTTCAGAAACATTTGTGCCACTATTTCGTCTGGAAAAGTGGTAGAATCAGTAATCCATCGGACTGCTGATCGGGCTAGTTCTTGTTCATGCATAGTACTTAACTCACTGTAACCGATTCGTGATTTCAGAATGTGATCGGTAGCTTGAAACACTTGTTCTAGAGAACCTTGTTCTGGTGCTGGATGATGGAAAGTTGACTTGTGTTCTAGGCGTAAATGGCGATCTGGAAATCTAGATTTTCCTACATACGCTATTCTGGCGGGATTCTCGTCGTCTACCTCTTCAGGATCAGAGTTACTTTCTTTCTCGCTTACTTGTGCTGCTTTACGCTGTTCGTGTAACTTTATTATTTCTTTACGGATTTTCTTGTACATACTTTCCATAGCACTGATGGTCTTGTGCTTACCCTCGGCTATATTATCACTCCACTTTGTCAGGGTTCTCATTTCGACTTGATCTTTGGACGGGTAATCTTGTTCTCTTATTAAACAATTAATCAAAAACTTTAGTATCATGAGCTGGATCTCAGCTTTCCTTTGAGACATGACTTCGCCAATGCTTTCTGGATCATCCCCTGTACGGATGAAACGATATATTCTGTCTAGATCTTCTTTCATATTTGGTAGGGTGACTAGATACTCGGCCACCTTTCTTACGCGTAATGAATATAAAACCATATTATCCTCGCCTGGGACTGGATCATAGCCGCATTCATTAAGGGCTTTCCTTATTTCTGCAACAGACTGATATCTGGGCGTGCGCTGTGACGCTTGAGCATGTAATTCGACTAACGTTAAACGCTTGTGTGGCGGCGGGGTCTGAGGAGGACCTCCTCCTGCGGCCCCTAAACTAGAATCGTCAACTGATACTCTTCGTACTAGTGTGGCGGGAAATTGAAATGCGGGCTGAACTGGTATGGCGGACTGGACCTGGGGGACCGTAGCAGGTACTGCAAAGGGTACCCCGGTGTCTGGAGGAACGGGAAGTGCCTGATTTACAGGGACTGGCGGAGCGCGAACAGGATTTGCATATTCTGGGACTGTGTCGTCCAAATAGGACGAAATGAAAATATCAGCTGCGGTCGGTTTGTGACGTAGCTTGGTCGGAACTAATGGTGGCGGGAAATTACTGGATGCCTCCGGGGTCGCTTTTGGCAAACCCTCGGCAAGAAGAGGATATTTTATTTATTTATTTATTTTTGCAATTTTTAAAGCGCTACAATTACCCGTAGGTGTCTCGGCGCTGAGGCTAAATCTAAAATAAACCAGTGATGAATCGAAGGGACAACAGTAAAGGATCTATGTATCGTGTCGATAAGAAAACAGCCAAGTCTTTAGCTGCTTTCTAAAAACTATTAAAGATGGACTGGTCTTTATGTTAAGGGGAAGGGAGTTCCACAGTTTAGCTGCTGCTATGGTGAAACACCTATCTCCCCAGTTAACTGTCCTTGTTCTAGGAATTTGAAGCATGTGAGCTGTGTTAGAGCGCAACGTTCTAGGGGTTGCCAGAGGTTTAAAAGAACTTCTCAAGAATTTAGGTCCTATGTCTTTTATTGCCTTATAGACAATACAGAGGGTCTTAAACTTCGTACGGCTTCTAACTGGAAGCCAGTGCAGTTGGTCTAGATGTCTGGAAACCGAGCTATATTTGGGAATCCCCAGAAGAACTCTGGCAGAGGCATTTTGTATTAATTGCAGTTTAGAAATAACCTTTTTTTGGGCATTGAGGAGGAGTGCGTTGCAATAGTCAATGCGCGAAAACACCAGTGTGGATATTAGCGTTTTTCCCGTGGCTATGGGAAGGTACGGTAGTATTTTCTTTATTTTCCTTAAGATGTTAAAGGAAGATGAGACTACCGCATTCGCATGGTGATGAAAGAGGAGCTTGTTGTCAAATATCACTCCCAGATTTCTGACTTTGCTAACAGGTTGTGGTGGAGTTCCCAATTCCTCAGGCCACCATGAGGGAGACCACAAAGGTTGAATCTTTCCAAAAAGCATAACTTCCGTCTTGGACGAATTGAGTTTTAAGCAGTTGGAGGCCATCCAACTGCTAATAGCCCTCATACCATTTTTGAAGTTTGCTGCCACAGTGGGTCCGTCCTTATGTATGGATAACACCAACTGGGTGTCGTCGGCGTACGTTGTCAGATTGATGTTATACTCTTTTATTACCCTCGCTAAGTCCGAAACATAGATATTGAAAAGGGTCGGACTTAGCGAGGAACCTTGAGGGACTCCACAGGGAAGGCTGAAAGTGGGTGAGGTGAAAGTGCCCAGCTTAACTGCTTGTCTGCGGTCGGTTAAGAAGGATGTAATAAGGTCCCTGGCTCTATGTTTAACACCAATGGCCTCGACACGGCCGATCAAAGTTACATGATCGACCGTGTCGAAAGCCGCCGACAGGTCCAACAAAATCAGGACAGCCTGACCACCCTTGTCCATTGTAGCCCTGATTTCATCAGCCGCCTTAATTAGGGCAGTCTCAGTTCCGTGACCTTGACGGAAACCAAACTGAGTTTCGTCCAGCAGATCATTAGTTTGAATATAGTCAGAAAGTTGTTTGTTCATGACCGATTCAAAGATCTTGGCTGGAAATGGCAGGGAGGCAATAGGACGATAACTGGAAGGTAATAAAGGGTCCAGAGAGGGTTTCTTTAGAAGCGGCCTGATAATGGTGTTTTTCCAGATGGTAGGGTAAGAACCTGTGGAAAACATGCTGTTACAGATATCTGTCAGCGGTAAGGAAACGATGTCCGGAATGTTGATGAATATGGATGGATGGCAAGGATCAAGAGGGGATCCAGATTTAATTGACTGAATTAGTTTAGAAATGTCGTGTGGGTTTGTCCTACTAAATTCAGTAAAAGCTGTCGGGGACTCATGTATCTGAGAAGTTTTGACCTTTAAATTAAAATCCTTAAATATGGATGTGACCTTTTCAGAAAAAGAATCGGCCAGTGCATTGCAGAAATTTTGAGATGTTTCAGTAGGGGGATTAGACGGTTCGGAAAGATGGTTGACAACTTCAAACAGTTTCTTCGTGCTGCAAGAAGCTTGGTCGATTTGGGTGGTGTAGTAGAAGTTTTTCTCGCGTACTATGCTCTGCTTATAACCAAAAAGAGCAGCTTTATAGATGATTTTGTCTGCTGAGTTATAATTTTTACGCCAGTGTCGTTCCATATTGCGACAGTATTGTCGCTGGAGTCTAAGATTTTCGGTAAACCATGGAGCCGAGGGGGTCTTCCTATTACGTTTGTATATTTTAGAAGGAGCTAAAATATTGAAAGCTTCCTCTAGAATAAAAGTATAAGTGGTGGCTGCAGTGTTAGGGTCGGTTATTTTATCCGAACTAGCAAAAGCATCAGTAAGAGTCTCTGCAAGTTGATTAAAGTTTAGATGTTTCCAGTCTCTAGAGATTACATGAGAGTTTGCAAATGTAGTATTGGGAGCTACAGTTTCGCTGTTAATATCGAATAAAATAGCAAAATGGTCAGACCACGTTAATGGAAGTAGTTTGTTTTTGACGATATAAGGGTTATTGGTAAATATACCGTCAAGCGTGTGGCCTGCTTCGTGTGTAGGTTCTGTAATCAGCTGTTCTAGACCTACAGCGGAAAGATCGTGAATGAGCTGATCAGTGTCTTTATCTGACACTAGATCAAGATGAAAATTAAAATCTCCTAAGAGGGTGAAATATTTATGATCAGCAGCTAACTCGCTCAAATGATGAAGTTGGGAAAGGAAGTTTGGGCGAGAACCTGGAGGTCGATAAAGAAGAATACCTGTGAGTGATTGGTTGGTGGTGAGAATAATCGTAAAGGCCAGAGCCTCACTGCTTGTATGTTTGAGGTCAATGGTCTTTACACGGAGGCAATTGCGGTATATAATTGCAATCCCCCCGCCTTTATAGGCAGCAATACGGTCCTGCCTATGAACACAGTAGTCTTCTGGCATAGCGGCCTTAAAGTCCGGTCCTGATGCATTGTCTCCCCAGGTCTCAGTCACAAATAATAAATCGATATCATGAGTATTAAGCAGCTCCAATATGTCAATTTTATGACAAGGGAGCGAGCGGGCGTTGACAAGTGCCGCATGTACACGTTTCCGGGAGATTTGAGGGATGAGGGTTGGGGGGACCGGGCTCTTATCAGTGCACCTAGTGCATAAAAAAGGTCCCCCAATAGGGTCCGCTAATATGCATATCGGAGGCTCGTGATCTATCTGTAAGGTGTTATTGAGATCACGATACATACCCTTAATGAGGGCATTCCTCTGTCTGTCTGACTGTTCAGTTCTAACTCGTTCACCTATCTCGATTAATTCTTTTTCTTGGGCTCGTTCTAAGGATTCTCTACTTAATTCAGACTTTCTGATTTCTTTTTCGGTTCTTTTATGAGCTTCTTTGCGCCATAACTCGATGGCATCTTTCTGTGACTGTCTGGCTTTCTTTTTCCATAATGCCTCTTCTACTCTCATGATGCACTCGGCATCCCACGTACCTGATACGGGCCATCTATACTTTTCCTCTAACTCTTTGGTATACTCTACCCATAAATCTAGATATAATATGGCACTTATGCCATGCTTCTGATACATAAAATGACCTGGACTGTCCCTAGGCGGGACTGGAACTGCTGCTTCCAGCAGACCCTTTCTAGTTTTTAACTGACGTAACTTAGAAAACAAGGGCATGACTGAACTGTAACTGAGACACAATACGTAATTACACAATAAACACGATAATTACTTCACACTCATACCACAACATCAAAATACATGAAGAACATTTAGAATAACAGTTCGAACAGAATACTACCTGGAATACGGAACACAGAATACATGAATTTTCTCGAGAACAGAACTGACTAGAACAGAAACTAGATGCACTGCTGAAACAGTACGAAACTTACCGGTCTCATAAAGAGACACGTCAGGACCCGCATCCACCGAAGTGGACACTTCGTTTGTGGGTCTGTGTACCACCAACCCACGGACCAGAGTCAATTAAATTGACCCTGTCTAGATACTACCCCAGTAACGGTACTCACCGGGCAGCAAGAACGGAAGGCCTCGGACTGGACTGGACTGCTACGACGACGGACGACGAACTTCGGACTTCAGTTACGGGTGGACCTCCAGATACCTCGGACCTTGGACTCTCGGCTTGGGCTCTGGTCGGGACTCGCCGCGTTCCTCCACCGCCTCGTCTGGATGCTGGACCGCCTCCTCCGTCTCCTCCGTGGGCCTGAGGGATACTTGAAGCAGAAATATCTGCACGTGCACGGTATGGTTCCGTCACGGCTGCAGAGGGTCAGGGGGCCGGCGTGGCTTCACCGGCGCGTGGGGAAAGGGCAAGTCCCTGTTCGGGCGCCATTATGTGGTAAATAAATAAATAATACCTCTCTTTTTGAATGCATAAATGAATAACAGATAGCTCAATAAATAAGAGTCAAGATTCGAGGTAGTAGGAGTTTTGCAGGTTTAATACAGCATAAGGACAGGGACAGGACAACCTGCACAGGAATAGGATGGCAAACCCTGGCAGCGCTGCCGGGGTCAGGATCTGGACAAGAAGGCTAGCGTGGTATTTAATAACAGTACATGAGCATATATACATAACGCAAACACATAGCATTACATTGCAATAGGCGTAGCAGTGGGTGGAGCAATAGGCATGACGCGTAGCAGTCGCGAAAGATAAGGGTGAAAAGAGGTGTAACAGGGCGTATACATAGACATGTGATGCAAACGTAACAGAATATGTCATGAATGGGGTGGAAACCATGGAGGGGGCTACCTAAGGAGCCGGGACCTCTAACCTGATGGTGCGCGCAAACTGGCAATGACGTGTTACTAGGAGAAGCTGGGGGCTATGAACTCTGTGCTAGGAGCAGAGACTGAAGTCTGGAGAGTCAGGGTGACATGTACCTAAGTAGTATCTAGTATCTGATGTTTAGAGAACATGTTGATAGAATCCAAAAGTTATCGGGGTAAAGGCTAACAGACTCTAGGACTGGAGCATGCATTATTCTACATGTAGTGCGTGATGAAGAATATTAAATGACCATTAAATGCAGTATTTCTCTTACATGGAGACGTAGAGGCTAGACAATGACGGAAACTATTGATGCGATTCAGTAGCTTTAGGAATGCAGAGAAGGAGGGCTGTACTGATAACTCGAATCATAACATACTCTTGGCAGACTCAGAGGCAGAGCCAGGCTGAACCGGGCACTGTGAGGCTGGAAGTAAGTGAAGGGTCGAGGATACAGGTGGGGGCTGTATCGCTCCTCAGCGAGGCTTCAGGAGTCAGAAGCTGAATCTGGTGTCCAGGCCCTTTTGAGGCCTAGAAACGGGGACTTTACAATGGAATAACGTGCACACTGGGAAACGTGGCAACGTAGCTTTACATAGGCCTAACATTCGTAGTATTCACGAGAACTGGAAACTGGCATACTAGAGGTGGACACAACTATAATTGCGTCTTTAATCGAACATGGGGAATGACATATGCATATTAATCATGCCCACATAACATATGATGGAGGACGCGTAGGGACACAGAACATGGCATAATTTACTTTTCCACAGTATGTTCTCAGAGGCAAGGTTTCCACTCTGAATTGGAAGTACAACGTCTGATCAAAAGGTTTGGATATAACGTCCCAGTACCGTTCCAGGCTTGGCCAAGGCTTAACTGTTAAAAAGCCCTGGTCAGCGCCGCACTGTCACTATCTCTGTGCCTATTGTGGTAAACCGATTCCCAATATCTTTCTTTTATGATCTCTTTAGAGTGGAATCGGATATAAGGCATTGGCATATGCTGATGATATTATAGTCCTAACTGATAATGTCGCTCAATTCTTTCCTGCACTGGAGACTCTGGCAGTTCAATTCGGCTTAATCTCGGGCTATAAATTAAATATTGCAAAGACGCAAATTCTACAATGAACGGCTATGCCCATTTCTCAAGTTTCTACGACTACGGAAGCAACATACATCGGTGTTCAAATTTCACCTGATGTAGATCAGATCCAAGATCTGAATTATTCCCCTACTATCGATTCTCTTCATAATAAATTAGAGCGGTTGGATCACCTGCATCTTTCGCTATTTGGCCGATCTAATATCCTTAAAATATTTGTTCTCCCCAAATTTTTATATCTTTTCAGATCTATCCCATTATTAATCCCTCCTTTAATTTAAAAAAAAAGAAGAACGGATATGCCAAGGATTTTTATGGTCATATCGTAAACCAAGGAGGGCGGCTAAGTGGACCTGTCTTCCGCAGGATCGTGGGGGGTGGACAGTCCGAAATTTAATGTATTATTATTGGGCAGCCATGGTCCAACATTTTGCTGTTCCTCTATTAGGTGATGCTGCTGAACTTCCGGTCCATCTTTCACCTTCAATGTATTCAATATCATTGGGAGATTCCACAAAAGGTGTACTAACTCGTATACTTGAACCGATTTATTTCAAAAAAACTAAATTTAAGGTATTGTGGGCATTATTCTCGGTTTGGCAAAATGTTCGTCGACATTTTCATATCTCTAAGCTCACTTATTATACCCCACTGAATGCCTCTGGATTACTTCCAATGATATTTCAAGAGGGGGTGGCAAATATCTGGACAGCTCTCGGTTTGAAGGAGATTGGTGACTTAGCTGATCTAGGGCAAATAGCTTCTTTTAGTTTTTTAAAGGAGAAATTTCATCTGCAGTCCAATCACTTTTTTAAATATCTGCAATTCAGAAGTTTTTTGGATAATAACTTTCCTCAAAATCCAATAATGTTTCAAAAAATTGTCATAGTTGAATCTATAAGAAAGAAAATGCAAATTGGCAGTTTATATCAGTCTTTTCTATCCCAACTTCCTGATGATTTAGATGATCAGAATAACAAGTGGGCGAGTAAATTTGGAGTACCTTCTATTGATTTAAAATTTCCATTGGTATTAGCTAGGTCTGTCTTGGTTTCAGGTACCCTTCGCTCACAAAGTTATATGGCTATGTTCAACCTTTACTATACACCTGCAAAACTTGTCAGATGGGGGTTGTTAGTGAGGGCAAAGGGTCATTTTGTGCAAGATGTAAATTTCCCTCCGCAGATTCCGTCCATATGTTCTATAACTGTCCGGAGTTATCTCTCTTTATCAACCAAATTGAAACCTTTCTTACACAGATCACTCAAACCTCAGTCAAAATTTCAGCTGAAATGATAATTACTGGCTATGAATATTCTACGGCCCCGGAAAAAACAAGACACTTGCAACCTTTTCTTTTTATCGCCATGGCTATGGTTAGACTCTGTGTTACATCGCTCTGGATAAATCCTGAACCCCCTACCTTTTGTCATTGGAAGGCCAGGATGTTGGCCTAGTACAAACTTGAGACTTCAGTTCAGGCCTTCAGAGGAAAGAAAAGACGTTTAATCGCTTCTAAGAACTGGGCAGCATTTGAAAAATAGGTTGCAAATTAATTACGGTCCTTTTTTCTTTTCTTTTTTCTCATGTTTTTATATATTTTTTATGTATGCATTATGTATGATTTATGTTTTGATGGTTTAACTTGTCTCCCACCACCACGGGATAAAAGGAAAAAAATTCAATAAATAAATAAAAATATAAAAACAGGAAGTCGGGACCACCGACTGAAGGTCAGTCTGTCCCATATCCGCGGCCCGACATCTCAATAAGCCCCAAAGTGTCAAAAGGTTCAGTATTTGGGACACATAATTGAGAAAGGCGTGTGAAAGGTGTCTCCAGCTAGAGTGGGCTCAATCTTGTAGATGAACCCACCAAAAACACAGCCAGAAGTCAGAATGTTTCTTGAATTGGTTGGATACTGTACACAGTGGATCATGATTTTCTCAATAATGGCCAGACCTCTTGCCTAATTGATGTACCTGATACTCTTCTATGGGACACTGATTGCTTGAACGCTTCCCTAGAGCTGAGAGAATGTCTCTGTGCCCGACACTAGGAATGCCTGATAACAGTTAGTGGTTTATTCAATTTTGTAGTGAGAGGGTGGGCTGTGCTCCCTCAGTGCAATACATGGAGACACCCAGAGACCTATGGCATACTTTTTGTCAACCCATAAACCTGTCACTGCAGGGCTGCCTGGCTGTCTTAAAGCAGTCGCAGCGGTGGGCAACATCCTGGAGAGATATGAAAGCATAGTTATGGGACATCCTTTAACTCTTATGATCCCTCCCTCTGTAGAGTATGAATATCTTCTCCTCTCTAAGGAGAACATACACATTTATCCCATTTTCCAAAGCTTTATTCAACAGTTTATGTCATAAAAGCAGATCATAATAATACAACATGATTTTCAACATTTAAATACAGTAAGTTCAGAGAATAAAAAGCGTTAAAATTACAAACAGAAAACATGATCCAGGTAAAAAGCATTATTTCATTTTTAAAGAGTGCATTTAGTGTTGGTATTAAGAGCCATATTGGCTAGGGGAACTTGTTTTCAGACATCGCCATATAAATATAACTGAAAAACACAGTCAAATTAAAATGTTGACGTTTTTCAAATAGCATCTGTATTACGGTATCTAATTATCCACATTTAACTTCAGAACTTGGCAACTGCTTAGATCATTGCTACTTGCTCTGGTACCCAAGTTCCTACAGATTGGTGTCTGCCACACTTTGCGAGGGCCAGAGTAGGCAGGGGAAACGAACAGGACGTGGGCATAGGACACTTCCAGTGGCTCACAAAAGGGGCATTTACTATTGTCTGATTTGGACCATTTTGCTGTGTATGTTCTCAGAGGTAAGGTTTCCACTCTGAATTGGAAGTACAACGTCTGATCAAAAGGTTTGGATATAACGTCCCAGTACCGTTCCAGGCTTGGCCAAGGCTTAACTGTTAAAAAGCCCTGGTCAGCGCCGCACTGTCACTATCTCTGTGCCTATTGTGGTAAACCGATTCCCAATATCTTTCTTTTATGATCTCTTTAGAGTGGAATTGGATATAAGGCATTGGCATATGCTGATGATATTATAGTCCTAACTGATAATGTCGCTCAATCCTTTCCTGCACTGGAGACTCTGGCAGTTCAATTCGGCTTAATCTCGGGCTATAAATTAAATATTGCAAAGACGCAAATTCTACAATGAACGGCTATGCCCATTTCTCAAGTTTCTACGACTACGGAAGCAACATACCTCGGTGTTCAAATTTCACCTGATGTAGATCAGATCCAAGATCTGAATTATTCCCCTACTATCGATTCTCTTCATAATAAATTAGAGCGGTTGGATCACCTGCATCTTTCGCTATTTGGCCGATCTAATATCCTTAAAATATTTGTTCTCCCCAAATTTTTATATCTTTTCAGATCTATCACATTATTAATCCCTCCTTTAATTTAAAAAAAAAGAAGAACGGATATGCCAAGGATTTTTATGGTCATATCGTAAACCAAGGAGGGCGGCTAAGTGGACCTGTCTTCCGCAGGATCGTGGGGGGTGGACAGTCCGAAATTTAATGTATTATTATTGGGCAGCCATGGTCCAACTTTTTGCTGTTCCTCTATTAGGTGATGCTGCTGAGCTTCCGGTCCATCTTTCACCTTCAATGTATTCAATATCATTGGGAGATTCCACAAAAGGTGTACTAACTCGTATACTTGAACCGAGTTATTTCAAAAAAACTAAATTTAAGGTATTGTGGGCATTATTCTCGGTTTGGCAAAATGTTCGTCGACATTTTCATATCTCTAAGCTCACTTATTATACCCCACTGAATGCCTCTGGATTACTTCCAATGATATTTCAAGAGGGGGTGGCAAATATCTGGACAGCTCTCGGTTTGAAGGAGATTGGTAACTTAGCTGATCTAGGGCAAATAGCTTCTTTTAGTTTTTTAAAGGAGAAATTTCATCTGCAGTCCAATCACTTTTTTAAATATCTGCAATTGAGAAGTTTTTTGGATAATAACTTTCCTCAAAATCCAATAATGTTTCAAAAAATTGTCATAGTTGAATCTATAAGAAAGAAAATGAAAATTGGCAGTTTATATCAGTCTTTTCTATCCCAACTTCCTGATGATTTAGATGATCAGAATAACAAGTGGGCGAGTACATTTGGAGTACCTTCTATTGATTTAAAATTTCCATTGGTATTAGCTAGGTCTGTCTTGGTTTCAGGTACCCTTCGCTCACAAAGTTATATGGCTATGTTCAACCTTTACTATACACCTGCAAAACTTGTCAGATGGGGGTTGTTAGTGAGGGCAAAGGGTCGTTTTGTGCAAGATGTAAATTTCCCTCCGCAGATTCCGTCCATATGTTCTATAACTGTCCGGAGTTATCTCTCTTTATCAACCAAATTGAAACCTTTCTTACACAGATCACTCAAACCTCAGTCAAAATTTCAGCTGAAATGATAATTACTGGCTATGAATATTCTACGGCCCCGGAAAAAACAAGTCATTTGCAAGCTTTTCTTTTTATCGCCATGGCTATGGTTAGACTCTGTGTTACATCGCTCTGGATAAATCCTGAACCCCCTAACTTTTGTCATTGGAAGGCCAGGATGTTGGCCTAGTACAAACTTGAGACTTCAGTTCAGGCCTTCAGAGGAAAGAAAAGACGTTTAATCGCTTCTAAGAACTGGGCACCATTTGAAAATTAGGTTGCAAATTAATTACGGTCATTTTTTCTTTTCTTTTTTCTCATGTTTTTATATAATTTTTTTATGTATGCATTATGTATGATTTATGTTTTGATGGTTTACCTTGTCTCCCACCACCACGGGATAAAAGGAAAAAAATCAATAAATAAATAAAAATAAAAAAACAGGAAGTCGGGACCACCGACTGAAGGTCAGTCTGTCCCATATCCGCGGCCCAACATCTCAATAAGCTCCAAAGTGTCAAAAGGTTCAGTATTTGGGACACATAATTGAGAAAGGCGTGTGAAAGGTGTCTCCAGCTAGAGTGGGCTCAATCTTGTAGATGAACCCACCAAAAACACAGCCAGAAGTCAGAATGTTTCTTGAAATGGTTGGATACTGTACACAGTGGATCATGATTTTCTCAATAATGGCCAGACCTCTTGCCTAATTGATGTACCTGATACTCTTCTATGGGACACTGATTGCTTGAACGCTTCCCTAGAGCTGAGAGAATGTCTCTGTGCCCGACACTAGGAATGCCTGATAACAGTTAGTGGTTTATTCAATTTTGTAGTGAGAGGGTGGGCTGTGCTCTCTCAGTGCAATACATGGAGACACCCAGAGACCTATGGCATACTTTTTGTCAACCCATAAACCTGTCACTGCAGGGCTGCCTGGCTGTCTTAAAGCAGTCGCAGCGGTGGGCAACATCCTGGAGAGATATGAAAGCATAGTTATGGGACATCCTTTAACTCTTATGATCCCTCCCTCTGTAGAGTATGAATATCTTCTCCTCTCTAAGGAGAACATACACATTTATCCCATTTTCCAAAGCTTTATTCAACAGTTTATGTCATAAAAGCAGATCATAAAAATTCAACATGATTTTCAACATTAAAATACAGTAAGTTCAGAGAATAAAAAGCGTTAAAATTACAAACAGAAAACATGATCCAGGTAAAAAGCATTATTTAATTTTAAAAGAGTGCATTTCGTGTTGGTATTAAGAGCCATATTGGCTAGGGGAACTTGTTTTCAGACATCGCCATATAAATATAACTGAAAAACACTGTCAAATAAAAATGTTGACGTTTTTCAAATAGCATCTGTATTACGGTATCTAATTATCCACATTTAACTTCAGAACTTGGCAACTGCTTAGATCATTGCTACTTGCTCTGGTACCCAAGTTCCTACAGATTGGTGTCCGCCACACTTTGCGAGGGCCAGAGTAGGCAGGGGAAACGAACAGGACGTGGGCATAGGACACTTCCAGTGGCTCACAAAAGGGGCATTTACTATTGTCTGATTTGGACCATTTTGCTGTGTATGTTCTCAGAGGCAAGGTTTCCACTCTGAATTGGAAGTACAACGTCTGATCAAAAGGTTTGGATATAACGTCCCAGTACCGTTCCAGGCTTGGCCAAGGCTTAACTGTTAAAAAGCCCTGGTCAGCGCCGCACTGTCACTATCTCTGTGCCTATTGTGGTAAACCGATTCCCAATATCTTTCTTTTATGATCTCTTTAGAGTGGAATTGGATATAAGGCATTGGCATATGCTGATGATATTATAGTCCTAACTGATAATGTCGCTCAATCCTTTCCTGCACTGGAGACTCTGGCAGTTCAATTCGGCTTAATCTCGGGCTATAAATTAAATATTGCAAAGACGCAAATTCTACAATGAACGGCTATGCCCATTTCTCAAGTTTCTACGACTACGGAAGCAACATACCTCGGTGTTCAAATTTCACCTGATGTAGATCAGATCCAAGATCTGAATTATTCCCCTACTATCGATTCTCTTCATAATAAATTAGAGCGGTTGGATCACCTGCATCTTTCGCTATTTGGCCGATCTAATATCCTTAAAATATTTGTTCTCCCCAAATTTTTATATCTTTTCAGATCTATCCCATTATTAATCCCTCCTTTAATTTAAAAAAAAAGAAGAACGGATATGCCACGGATTTTTATGGTCATATCGTAAACCAAGGAGGGCGGCTAAGTGGACCTGTCTTCCGCAGGATCGTGGGGGGTGGACAGTCCGAAATTTAATGTATTATTATTGGGCAGCCATGGTCCAACATTTTGCTGTTCCTCTATTAGGTGATGCTGCTGAGCTTCCGGTCCATCTTTCACCTTCAATGTATTCAATATCATTGGGAGATTCCACAAAAGGTGTACTAACTCGTATACTTGAACCGAGTTATTTCAAAAAAACTAAATTTAAGGTATTGTGGGCATTATTCTCGGTTTGGCAAAATGTTCGTCGACATTTTCATATCTCTAAGCTCACTTATTATACTCCACTGAATGCCTCTGGATTACTTCCAATGATATTTCAAGAGGGGGTGGCAAATATCTGGACAGCTCTCGGTTTGAAGGAGATTGGTGACTTAGCTGATCTAGGGCAAATAGCCTCTTTTAGTTTTTTAAAGGAGAAATTTCATCTGCAGTCCAATCACTTTTTTAAATATCTGCAATTGAGAAGTTTTTTGGATAATAACTTTCCTCAAAATCCAATAATGTTTCAAAAAATTGTCATAGTTGAATCTATAAGAAAGAAAATGAAAATTGGCAGTTTATATCAGTCTTTTCTATCCCAACTTCCTGATGATTTAGATGATCAGAATAACAAGTGGGCGAGTAAATTTGGAGTACCTTCTATTGATTTAAAATTTCCATTGGTATTAGCTAGGTCTGTCTTGGTTTCAGGTACCCTTCGCTCACAAAGTTATATGGCTATGTTCAACCTTTACTATACACCTGCAAAACTTGTCAGATGGGGGTTGTTAGCGAGGGCAAAGGGTCGTTTTGTGCAAGATGTAAATTTCCCTCCGCAGATTACGTCCATATGTTCTATAACTGTCCGGAGTTATCTCTCTTTATCAACCAAATTGAAACCTTTCTTACACAGATCACTCAAACCTCAGTCAAAATTTCAGCTGAAATGATAATTACTGGCTATGAATATTCTACGGCCCCGGAAAAAACAAGACATTTGCAAGCTTTTCTTTTTATCGCCATGGCTATGGTTAAACTCTGTCTTACATCGCTCTGGATAAATCCTGAACCCCCTACCTTTTGTCATTGGAAGGCCAGGATGTTGGCCTAGTACAAACTTGAGACTTCAGTTCAGGCCTTCAGAGGAAAGAAAAGACGTTTAATCGCTTCTAAGAACTGGGCACCATTTGAAAAATAGGTTGCAAATTAATTACGGTCATTTTTTCTTTTCTTTTTTCTCATGTTTTTATATATTTTTTTATGTATGCATTATGTATGATTTATGTTTTGATGGTTTAACTTGTCTCCCACCACCACTGGATAAAAGGAAAAAAATTCAATAAATAAATAAAAATAAAAAAACAGGAAGTCGGGACCACCGACTGAAGGTCAGTCTGTCCCATATCCGCGGCCCGACATCTCAATAAGCCCCAAAGTGTCAAAAGGTTCAGTATTTGGGACACATAATTGAGAAAGGCGTGTGAAAGGTGTCTCCAGCTAGAGTGGGCTCAATCTTGTAGATGAACCCACCAAAAACACAGCCAGAAGTCAGAATGTTTCTTGAAATGGTTGGATACTGTACACAGTGGATCATGATTTTCTCAATAATGGCCAGACCTCTTGCCTAATTGATGTACCTGATCCTCTTCTATGGGACACTGATTGCTTGAACGCTTCCCTAGAGCTGAGAGAATGTCTCTGTGCCCGGCACTAGGAATGCCTGATAACAGTTAGTGGTTTATTCAATTTTGTAGTGAGAGGGTGGGCTGTGCTCTCTCAGTGCAATACATGGAGACACCCAGAGACCTATGGCATACTTTTTGTCAACCCATAAACCTGTCACTGCAGGGCTGCCTGGCTGTCTTAAAGCAGTCGCAGTGGTGGGCAACATCCTGGAGAGATATGAAAGCATAGTTATGGGACATCCTTTAACTCTTATGATCCCTCCCTCCGTAGAGTATGAATATCTTCTCCTCTCTAAGGAGAACATACACATTTATCCCATTTTCCAAAGCTTTATTCAACAGTTTATGTCATAAAAGCAGATCATAATAATACAACATGATTTTCAACATTAAAATACAGTAAGTTCAGAGAATAAAAAGCGTTAAAATTACAAACAGAAAACATGATCCAGGTAAAAAGCATTATTTAATTTTAAAAGAGTGCATTTCGTGTTGGTATTAAGAGCCATATTGGCTAGGGGAACTTGTTTTCAGACATCGCCATATAAATATAACTGAAAAACACAGTCAAATAAAAATGTTGACGTTTTTCAAATAGCATCTGTATTACGGTATCTAATTATCCACATTTAACTTCAGAACTTGGCAACTGCTTAGATCATTGCTACTTGCTCTGGTACCCAAGTTCCTACAGATTGGTGTCCGCCACACTTTGCGAGGGCCAGAGTAGGCAGGGGAAACGAACAGGACGTGGGCATAGGACACTTCCAGTGGCTCACAAAAGGGGCATTTACTATTGTCTGATTTGGACCATTTTGCTGTGTATGTTCTCAGAGGCAAGGTTTCCACTCTGAATTGGAAGTACAACGTCTGATCAAAAGGTTTGGATATAACGTCCCAGTACCGTTCCAGGCTTGGCCAAGGCTTAACTGTTAAAAAGCCCTGGTCAGCGCCGCACTGTCACTATCTCTGTGCCTATTGTGGTAAACCGATTCCCAATATCTTTCTTTTATGATCTCTTTAGAGTGGAATTGGATATAAGGCATTGGCATATGCTGATGATATTATAGTCCTAACTGATAATGTCGCTCAATCCTTTCCTGCACTGGAGACTCTGGCAGTTCAATTCGGCTTAATCTCGGGCTATAAATTAAATATTGCAAAGACGCAAATTCTACAATGAACGGCTATGCCCATTTCTCAAGTTTCTACGACTACGGAAGCAACATACCTCGGTGTTCAAATTTCACCTGATGTAGATCAGATCCAAGATCTGAATTATTCCCCTACTATCGATTCTCTTCATAATAAATTAGAGCGGTTGGATCACCTGCATCTTTCGCTATTTGGCCGATCTAATATCCTTAAAATATTTGTTCTCCCCAAATTTTTATATCTTTTCAGATCTATCCCATTATTAATCCCTCCTTTAATTTAAAAAAAAAGAAGAACGGATATGCCACGGATTTTTATGGTCATATCGTAAACCAAGGAGGGCGGCTAAGTGGACCTGTCTTCCGCAGGATCGTGGGGGGTGGACAGTCCGAAATTTAATGTATTATTATTGGGCAGCCATGGTCCAACATTTTGCTGTTCCTCTATTAGGTGATGCTGCTGAGCTTCCGGTCCATCTTTCACCTTCAATGTATTCAATATCATTGGGAGATTCCACAAAAGGTGTACTAACTCGTATACTTGAACCGAGTTATTTCAAAAAAACTAAATTTAAGGTATTGTGGGCATTATTCTCGGTTTGGCAAAATGTTCGTCGACATTTTCATATCTCTAAGCTCACTTATTATACTCCACTGAATGCCTCTGGATTACTTCCAATGATATTTCAAGAGGGGGTGGCAAATATCTGGACAGCTCTCGGTTTGAAGGAGATTGGTGACTTAGCTGATCTAGGGCAAATAGCCTCTTTTAGTTTTTTAAAGGAGAAATTTCATCTGCAGTCCAATCACTTTTTTAAATATCTGCAATTGAGAAGTTTTTTGGATAATAACTTTCCTCAAAATCCAATAATGTTTCAAAAAATTGTCATAGTTGAATCTATAAGAAAGAAAATGAAAATTGGCAGTTTATATCAGTCTTTTCTATCCCAACTTCCTGATGATTTAGATGATCAGAATAACAAGTGGGCGAGTAAATTTGGAGTACCTTCTATTGATTTAAAATTTCCATTGGTATTAGCTAGGTCTGTCTTGGTTTCAGGTACCCTTCGCTCACAAAGTTATATGGCTATGTTCAACCTTTACTATACACCTGCAAAACTTGTCAGATGGGGGTTGTTAGCGAGGGCAAAGGGTCGTTTTGTGCAAGATGTAAATTTCCCTCCGCAGATTACGTCCATATGTTCTATAACTGTCCGGAGTTATCTCTCTTTATCAACCAAATTGAAACCTTTCTTACACAGATCACTCAAACCTCAGTCAAAATTTCAGCTGAAATGATAATTACTGGCTATGAATATTCTACGGCCCCGGAAAAAACAAGACATTTGCAAGCTTTTCTTTTTATCGCCATGGCTATGGTTAAACTCTGTCTTACATCGCTCTGGATAAATCCTGAACCCCCTACCTTTTGTCATTGGAAGGCCAGGATGTTGGCCTAGTACAAACTTGAGACTTCAGTTCAGGCCTTCAGAGGAAAGAAAAGACGTTTAATCGCTTCTAAGAACTGGGCACCATTTGAAAAATAGGTTGCAAATTAATTACGGTCATTTTTTCTTTTCTTTTTTCTCATGTTTTTATATATTTTTTTATGTATGCATTATGTATGATTTATGTTTTGATGGTTTAACTTGTCTCCCACCACCACTGGATAAAAGGAAAAAAATTCAATAAATAAATAAAAATAAAAAAACAGGAAGTCGGGACCACCGACTGAAGGTCAGTCTGTCCCATATCCGCGGCCCGACATCTCAATAAGCCCCAAAGTGTCAAAAGGTTCAGTATTTGGGACACATAATTGAGAAAGGCGTGTGAAAGGTGTCTCCAGCTAGAGTGGGCTCAATCTTGTAGATGAACCCACCAAAAACACAGCCAGAAGTCAGAATGTTTCTTGAAATGGTTGGATACTGTACACAGTGGATCATGATTTTCTCAATAATGGCCAGACCTCTTGCCTAATTGATGTACCTGATCCTCTTCTATGGGACACTGATTGCTTGAACGCTTCCCTAGAGCTGAGAGAATGTCTCTGTGCCCGGCACTAGGAATGCCTGATAACAGTTAGTGGTTTATTCAATTTTGTAGTGAGAGGGTGGGCTGTGCTCTCTCAGTGCAATACATGGAGACACCCAGAGACCTATGGCATACTTTTTGTCAACCCATAAACCTGTCACTGCAGGGCTGCCTGGCTGTCTTAAAGCAGTCGCAGTGGTGGGCAACATCCTGGAGAGATATGAAAGCATAGTTATGGGACATCCTTTAACTCTTATGATCCCTCCCTCCGTAGAGTATGAATATCTTCTCCTCTCTAAGGAGAACATACACATTTATCCCATTTTCCAAAGCTTTATTCAACAGTTTATGTCATAAAAGCAGATCATAATAATACAACATGATTTTCAACATTAAAATACAGTAAGTTCAGAGAATAAAAAGCGTTAAAATTACAAACAGAAAACATGATCCAGGTAAAAAGCATTATTTAATTTTAAAAGAGTGCATTTCGTGTTGGTATTAAGAGCCATATTGGCTAGGGGAACTTGTTTTCAGACATCGCCATATAAATATAACTGAAAAACACAGTCAAATAAAAATGTTGACGTTTTTCAAATAGCATCTGTATTACGGTATCTAATTATCCACATTTAACTTCAGAACTTGGCAACTGCTTAGATCATTGCTACTTGCTCTGGTACCCAAGTTCCTACAGATTGGTGTCCGCCACACTTTGCGAGGGCCAGAGTAGGCAGGGGAAACGAACAAGACGTGGGCATAGGACACTTCCAGTGGCTCCCAAAAGGGGCATTTACTATTGCCTGATTTGGACCATTTTGCTGTGTATGTTCTCAGAGGCAAGGTTTCCACTCTGAATTGGAAGTACAACGTCTGATCAAAAGGTTTGGATATAACGTCCCAGTACCGTTCCAGGCTTGGCCAAGGCTTAACTGTTAAAAAGCCCTGGTCAGCGCCGCACTGTCACTATCTCTGTGCCTATTGTGGTAAACCGATTCCCAATATCTTTCTTTTATGATCTCTTTAGAGTGGAATTGGATATAAGGCATTGGCATATGCTGATGATATTATAGTCCTAACTGAAAATGTCGCTCAATCCTTTCCTGCACTGGAGACTCTGGCAGTTCAATTCGGCTTAATCTCGGGCTATAAATTAAATATTGCAAAGACGCAAATTCTACAATGAACGGCTATGCCCATTTCTCAAGTTTCTACGACTACGGAAGCAACATACCTCGGTGTTCAAATTTCACCTGATGTAGATCAGATCCAAGATCTGAATTATTCCCCTACTATCGATTCTCTTCATAATAAATTACACCGGTTGGATCACCTGCACCTTTCGCTATTTGGCCGATCTAATATCCTTAAAATGTTTGTTCTCCCCAAATTTTTATATCTTCTCAGATCTATCCCATTATTAATCCCTCCTTTAATTTAAAAAAAAAAAGAAGAACGGATATGCCAAGGATTTTTATGGTCATATCGTAAACCAAGGAGGGCGGCTAAGTGGACCTGTCTTCCGCAGGATCGTGGGGGGTGGACAGTCCGAAATTTAATGTATTATTATTGGGCAGCCATGGTCCAACATTTTGCTGTTCCTCTATTAGGTGATGCTGCTGAGCTTCCGGTCCATCTTTCACCTTCAATGTATTCAATATCATTGGGAGATTCCACAAAAGGTGTACTAACTCGTATACTTGAACCGAGTTATTTCAAAAAAACTAAATTTAAGGTATTGTGGGCATTATTCTCGGTTTGGCAAAATGTTCGTCGACATTTTCATATCTCTAAGCTCACTTATTATACCCCACTGAATGCCTCTGGATTACTTCCAATGATATTTCAAGAGGGGGTGGTGTTAAAACCTGAGTCGGGTCGGGGACAATCGATATTTGCCCGGCGGTATTGCCTCTGTGACCCTCTAGTTATTTAATCAATGAAGAGGCAGGCGCTGGAGACTGGAAAGCAGGAAACAAGGTTTTTATTCTCTCCGGAGGAGAACACAACAAAACCGGCAGAAGGTATCGTTCTGAGGTGCTCTGGATACATTTCTGAGGCCTGGCCTCTTATACACTGTTTTATGACTTTATTGTAGATTACACATTCATGTTAAAGCTTTGATGTATGGAAAAGACATTCCCGGAACTCCCCTTTGGGCCCGTTCCCACACATTTACAGTTGAAGTCCCCACCCTAGTCACAACAGGTGATGAGTATCACGCAGCTGGATATTCCGCCGATTCACGGAATGTGGGGGGTTTGATCGGATCTCATGGAGTGGGGGCTTTGATCAACCCGGGGATCCTTTGATAGGGGAAACTTTCTATTGTACGGGGAGGGGCAAGGAATGGTATCGGCAGAGCTGGGTGTCGGCCTGGGAACGGGGAAGACAAAACGGGCACACGGGGAAGAAGGGGGTTTGCATCTAAGGGCCGGAGATCATGAAAGGGAAGCAGGGGGGTGTCGCGCTGGGAACAGGATGAGGGCCTGGGGCAGAGCAGCGCCGAAGAGGGGTTTATGACTCAAGGCAGGTGCAAGCAGGGGGTGGTCAGCGTGCAGGCTTAGTGAAGGCGAAGGGCTATGTCAGGGGCCAGCGGCATGCAAAAGGGTTCGTTCTGATCGGGGCATCTTAAAAAAATGGCGGGCGCGCACGACAAAAGTGTGGCATCAGGGGAAGAGGCAAGATGGCGCAGATAATGTTCACCAAAACGTACTAATTTTCAACAGTCCTCCCTTTAACATATTCAAGACATCTTGCTGGCTCATTTTCTACTCGGTTCTATTGTGGTGGGCATGAGAAAGAAAACGGTAGGAACCCTAGATGAAAAGAGTTGTAAACAATACATTTTAACATTTCTAGTTTTTAGGAGGTGAGCCTATTTGATAAACTTTGATCAATTTGTTTAGCAGGAAAGTCATAGGAATGCAATAATTACATATATATCAGGTTCGGATTGGAGCATGATCAATACAATGGCGGCTGGGAGAGAAATGAGGTCTAGTAGAAACGGCGATTGGGGATGTCAAATGTTCGAAGTTTAACGAGTTCTCATCATTCTTTGTTGCCTTTCGTTGGCGCTGTTGAGCACCGGCGGTGGAGCTACAAGTCCAGCTCTGTTCTAAGTTCTGCGTTGCAGGGCACGACCCTTTCCTCGCGTTTCTGGTCGGAAAGGTCCTTTTCGCCCTGTGTCCTTTGGGGTGATTGTCAGAAAGTTCAGATGGAAGAAGAGCGTACAAAACAGTCCATAGGGTAGGTCAGAGGAAAAGGGGGATGGAGCAAGGCCAAATTAGGAACAAACTAGGGGAACGAGAGACTTCAAATAGGCGGGCGTGTGACCGAATTCAGAGAGCGGGGACTTGTCGACAAACACTGGACATCGAGCAGGGGCATCAGGTCGACCCTTTCTTCTCATGTTGTCGAAAACAGTGCCTCGTCCTGCAGCTCTTTTCTGTCGTGGTCTCGCCTTGGCAAATGTCGCAGGTGTTCCTTAGTCTGCAGTCAGGCCGCGTGCTCCCACATCCGGTCCTTCTCTCCTCCAACAGCAGTACCCTTAAACAAGTTTGAAAAGACAGTCTTTAGAGAATTTGCAGATGAAGATAATCAAAAAGTCTATTTCTCTCCCAGCTCCAGGCAAAGAATGAAAATGCCCGTTATATTAGTGTTCACAACTGGCATATGAATGACCGGTGACGGGCCTGTTGGATTTACTATGACTTTCCTTTACAATTATTTATTACAGTCACGACAGTTCATCTGATGGTGACCCACCTTCGTGAGACGAACCTGGCAAAGATATGCCGTTCTCTAGAGTTTTACATTTACAAAGGGTACTGTGAGTCGTCAACATGGTACTACACAGGTATTTTGCTGAGAGACGATCATGGCTAAACATTTCCTTTCTATCGATGCATCCTGCTTTTCAACTACTACGGGGTTTATTTCGATGATTTCTTTACCTTGGACTAGTCCGTTAACCTTGTAAAACATCATTCTGGATCCTACGTAACCTTTTACAGCCCGATTACTTAATTAGGAAGGACAGGGGTTTTATGGGAAACAACCAGGGACATAGGAAACTTGTGGTAAGGGCATAAATCGACCCATCTCTCACAACCGGAAATGAGGGGTAGTTTCATAATTCCAGTTTTTGGGCGGCTGATACAGGGGAGGTAACAGGGGTGATCATTTTTCCGGTTTGGGTATTGCGACAATTCGGGGAGGGGAGGGTCGCGTATTCCGAGGTCCTTGTTTTATACCATAGGAGCCGTTGACATGTAGTTCCCTTATTTCGGGTCAGATTAGGGAACCTCTGTCGTCTTACCTGTCCTTTCCCTTACGGCCCAACCTCGGTTCATTGACTTCTAGCGGAAAAGGAGAGGTAATGACGCGGCCTCAGGGTGATTGTATTAAAGACAAGTTTTTGTGCAAATACTGACGGTATTTGAAGCCAATTAGGTGGTGTGCTAGGGGTGGCAGTCTGCCAATTTCGGGGCTAATCACTCGGAAGAGTGGGAGTGCAAAAATAGAGGGAGAGAGAGAGAGAGAGAGAGAGAGAAAGAGAGAGAGAGAGAGAGAGAGAGAGCAACGGCAGGCTAAATAGCACACGTGCAACAGAGAGGGTGGCAGTGTATTCAAGAAAGGCTATTTAGTGCATTACACAGTAAAGGGCATTCACGGGTCTGCGTTAGAATCTTGTAATCATGCAGTTTGCGCATTAGACAGGGTAGAGGGGACGTGCCTTGAGAAAAAGGAAAGAAGAAAGGAGGTACCATTTTGTCGCACTTTCTCGCATTCTCGGTCCTTCGACCAGTTGGGTCAACGCCTCAGTCACACACACACATTCCCTCATAGTTTCGCATCATACGTGACATGGGTTCATTCGTCCGGTCTGGTTTAAGGGTGATCACTTTTTATCAGGTTGTGCTAATTTTTCGGGTTTGTTCGATACGTGAGTAGTTTGCAGGCGTGCTTAGACACCACCTTGCGGCGCTAGTCCGCTTCGTGTATTAGACATGGCAAGGCTTCAGATCTTCGCCACACCTCGGCTGTAATCTCTGATGTAACCTGCAGAGGGAGGGGAAAAAAAGGGGGTGGGGGAGACAGCATTCGCGCATATTCAAATACATGGATTCATAAGTTCTTTACTTACCTCTTACTCGTCTTTCCTCCTCGGGGCAGGGTCCCCGGGGATATGGTTTCTGGAGTCGAGGGGGGGTAGTGTGTCCATATAGGTCGTGTGCGGGGAAACGTAAAAAGGAAACCAGAGGTGCTTAGTGCGAGGTATCTAGTCAAAGGATGTATCTCACTATCGGGATCCTTAAACCTCTTTCAACGCTGTGGCGTTCTAAGGTTCTTCGGTTCTTGGGTCAGCTCCGTTCCCTGATACTTTGGAACGTTGTACTTTATAACATTTACATTATTTCATTTCACCCTCCTTTTACATTCCCTCATTTACACCGTTCGTTTTACCCATCCTTGGAAGTCAAGGTCTTCCTCTGCGCGAGAGTTCATGGGTCAGTCGCGTACTTTGAAGGCGGAGTGTCGTGTTGTCGATCCGATCCGTCCTCCAGGGCTGGGCAACCATCTTCTTTTAACCTTAAAGAGAGAGCAGAGTAGGGTGCACAGAAAATAACTTTCCCACCGATCCCACATTTTTAAAATAAAGCATGCAATACCCGTCCATAGTTTCAAAAACTTTATTTTGCAAAATCATTTCAGCATGTGGATTATGAGGGTGCGGTCGTATTTGGCCGGTCGTGGCAATGGCTAAAGTGCGTACAGTGGGGGGGTGTCGTTTGCAGCAATAAAAACATCGGAAAGTTTTACTCATTCATTTGTAAGAAACTAAAACGTCTATTAATTGGCTGGGGGTTCGGGGGCATTTATTTTCATAATTTAGAAGCATAATCATAATAGTTGTAATCAGATTTCCTATATGCATACCGTACGTGTGCGTCATAAATGAGGTTTACATCAGTTATAAAAATATAATACATTGTACATTTGTAATCAACATTTGTAACGGGGATCCTTTCATACTGTTAGTCGAGTGAGTTCTCCTTGTCTTTTCTAGCCAAGTGTACAAAGGATCATATAAAATCTCAGAACATCAAGTTTATATTAGTGCGAAGGAACACCACGAGGTGTTCGTAAGTTCCGATTGATACCAGCGCCATTTTGGGCGGGGCCGGCTCAGTCCGGAAGCAGCATCAGGGGGAAATGTTTCCCATTACTGGCAGTTTGGACCAGAGTCCTTTTCGGCAGTTCTAGAATTCATGCTAACAGAAGGAGTGGCAATGTCATGTTTGTTTCGTTGGCGATCAAGGCAGCCGTCCCTTACCGGAAGCCTGCAAAGGCCGAAGGTTCCGCCGGGGACCTTTGTAGGATCTTCAAGGCTGCGGAGATGCTGTCGGAGATGGGGGCTCGTGCTCCAGGGGGCAAATGTTCGAGTTATATTGCTGGTCAAAGTTACTCTAGTGGCCGGGGCCCGCCTTCCAGCGGACCCAGACGCCATTTTGAGGCCCTACAGGGGCCACTCTCGTCGAGTTTGCAAGAGTGGGAGAGATCCTTCGGAGTGAAAGGAAGAGGTCCCTGTTGTGTGAAAGCGGGACGTTCAGCTGGGGGTGCAGCTGTGATGCCCCCACCTGGGGGGGGGGGGGGCGAGGGAGACTCGTCCGCATCGTCTCCTTCTCCCGGTGCACCCCATGCCGCTCCTTTTCATCGCCCCGCATGAAGGTCTCTCCACATCCGGTGTTCCCCAAGTCCTGTGCTCAGTGCTGTGGGAGTATGGCCACCTGTGGCGCGCATTCGGCGCGGCACGAGTATCAGTGCAGTCATTGCAGGTTCGGTGTTCCGAAAATATGGCCACCATTGCACGTTCGGTGCTGCGCAAGTACTGGGGTGCCACCATGGTGTGTTCGGTGCTGTGGAAGTATTGGCACCATCGCCTGACTGGGGGTGTTCGGCGTCGGGCCGGGGGCTGGGAGACCTCCTATCGGTGGAGGTGGGAGAGGCTCGTCCGCGTCGCCTCTCCCTCCCAGCCCAACTTGGACAAATTGTTGTGGAGGTACGTGCAGGACATCCCGCCGTCCAGAGCTGCTGCGGCTGTTACGGAAGGGAAAAGAAAGAGGCGCCTCGTTCTTCTCTGGACATTTGGCGGGACTACTTAAGTCTATCCAGGCCCGTTGCGGCTGGCTGAGGAGACATGTGGCGGGACTACCTACAACTGCCCGGGCTGCTGGCTACTGCCTCTCCTCCGGCTCCCCCATATGTTAAGATTTCCTGACCAAGAGTTGGCGGCCGGGCCCGCCTTATATGGGTTGCCGTTGGTTGGGCGTAGCCGTAACCCTGCCCTACTTTGGAAGGTTCCAGAATGGGGGGGGCGAATGTTCTGTTTGACTTTCATTTTCTACAGTTTACCGTTATTATTCCTTGTTTGTTGTGCTAAATTAAAAGTTCAAGTTCATTAATGGTCTACGGATTTTGTTTTACCATTTCTTTCTTTCCAGGTCGCTTTTATGCTAAGTTTCTGCTAACAGAGGTTGAGTAACACGGAAACACGTGTAGAGGGATGACGCAGATTTGTACATTACATACACACAAACTCAGACGGGGGACAGTACAAGTACGACATACAAAGACCCAAGACGAATATAAAACAGTTATTGGTCATAATTATCTCTTTCCGTCTGCGAATTTGAAACGAGGCTGGGTTCCCGTCTTGACGTTGCCCGACCTAGGAGAACTTGAGCATGCCGCTGAAATTGTCCTGGCGAAATCTGTGCCATCGGGCATAATCAAACGTGGTGGTTCTGTCTGGTCTGTCTATGTAAGTCGGGTTCTTCTTTGTCTCGCGCTTTTTCTCGTACTGCCGGTCTGTCGTTCCTGTCGGCCCTTTGCCTTTACTCACGCTCAGTAGAGTCGGGCATTGGGCTTTCCAGTGTCCGACATACCTACAAAAAGCGCATTGGTCTGGCCCTAAGTCTGGTCGTCTTTTGCATAGTGTCGGGGGATAAGTTGTGGGTAGCGGTGTCCTGGGGTTGTCCTGTCGGTATATTTCTCTACTTGGTTTGTCCTCGTCTTTTCTCTGTCGTTGCATAGCCTCTCTGCGCCACATACCGAGACTGTCGAGCATAATTGGCGTTGTCTTATTATTTCGAAGGGCTATTTCTAACGTTTCTATTTTATCAAGGTCAAAGGATCCTGCCAGTGGCCACTGTTTGTCTTGACTCTCTTCGGTATACCTGTGCCACAATTTATTATAGGCTATGGTGACTAATCCATAGTTTATGAACATGTCCTTATTAGGGGTGCCTTCTAGTGGAGCTATATGGTCCACCTCTAATACACGGTCCGGGCTAAACAGGCTATTAATCAGTGGGGAGAAGACAGACATGACGGCTCGTAACGAGGGACTAAAAAGTCAGCACTGCCTATCTTATCACTAGGTGCAAAGACTGGACAGAATATTTCTATTCAACGTTGTTTGCAGGCAGTGAATACCTCATGGATCAAAAAATAACAAAAAGACCAATAAATAACAATGGGGAGAATGAGTAGGTCCGCAAAGATCTGCGTTACCTACCCTTTTCACTATCTGCAAAAAGGGTGGTCTCTTCCCTGTTTGCAGACAGGGAATCTCCAGGAAACAATAGTTTTGCGAACAACAGTTCAGTTTCAAGTAATTATTGAGTGGGGGAGAAAAAATAAGCACGGCTGCTGCCCTACCTATCCTCCACTGCTTGCAAAGAGAGAGCCCGTTGTTTCTCCGTTTGTAGACAGTGAATCTCCAAATAAATAAAGAGCAATACTAGTATTTTTAAACAATCAAACAATCAAGCAATCATTTCGCAACTTGTCGTGATTACACGACCTTACCCGGACCATGTGGACAGTTTCTTGTCTTCCGAATCCAGCGCCCGATCGTCCTCTTTTTCTCGTATTTCTCACGGCACTCCTGATGGTCCCCAGTCAGGACCGTAGATCACTCGAGAGAGGTCTGTTCGGAACTAGTGAAGTTCGGATGATCGGCTGCCAGACGAGGGTCTATTGGGCAAGAGCTCTCCCGATCGTTGCAGTCGTTCACTCTGTCGTCGGGACCTCTCCCACTGGATCCACGAGTCGCTGATGGGCCCCACGCTTGGGACGCCAATTGTTAAAACCTGAGTCGGGTCGGGGACAATCGATATTTGCCCGGCGGTATTGCCTCTGTGACCCTCTAGTTATTTAATCAATGAAGAGGCAGGCGCTGGAGACTGGAAAGCAGGAAACAAGGTTTTTATTCTCTCCGGAGGAGAACACAACAAAACCGGCAGAAGGTATCGTTCTGAGGTGCTCTGGATACATTTCTGAGGCCTGGCCTCTTATACACTGTTTTATGACTTTATTGTAGATTACACATTCATGTTAAAGCTTTGATGTATGGAAAAGACATTCCCGGAACTCCCCTTTGGGCCCGTTCCCACACATTTACAGTTGAAGTCCCCACCCTAGTCACAACAGGTGATGAGTATCACGCAGCTGGATATTCCGCCGATTCACGGAATGTGGGGGGTTTGATCGGATCTCATGGAGTGGGGGCTTTGATCAACCCGGGGATCCTTTGATAGGGGAAACTTTCTATTGTACGGGGAGGGGCAAGGAATGGTATCGGCAGAGCTGGGTGTCGGCCTGGGAACGGGGAAGACAAAACGGGCACACGGGGAAGAAGGGGGTTTGCATCTAAGGGCCGGAGATCATGAAAGGGAAGCAGGGGGGTGTCGCGCTGGGAACAGGATGAGGGCCTGGGGCAGAGCAGCGCCGAAGAGGGGTTTATGACTCAAGGCAGGTGCAAGCAGGGGGTGGTCAGCGTGCAGGCTTAGTGAAGGCGAAGGGCTATGTCAGGGGCCAGCGGCATGCAAAAGGGTTCGTTCTGATCGGGGCATCTTAAAAAAATGGCGGGCGCGCACGACAAAAGTGTGGCATCAGGGGAAGAGGCAAGATGGCGCAGATAATGTTCACCAAAACGTACTAATTTTCAACAGTGGCAAATATCTGGACAGCTCTCGGTTTGAAGGAGATTGGTGACTTAGCTGATCTAGGGCAAATAGCTTCTTTTAGTTTTTTAAAGGAGAAATTTCATCTGCAGTCCAATCACTTTTTTAAATATCTGCAATTGAGAAGTTTTTTGGATAATAACTTTCCTCAAAATCCAATAATGTTTCAAAAAATTGTCATAGTTGAATCTATAAGAAAGAAAATGAAAATTGGCAGTTTATATCAGTCTTTTCTATCCCAACTTCCTGATGATTTAGATGATCAGAATAACAAGTGGGCGAGTAAATTTGGAGTACCTTCTATTGATTTAAAATTTCCATTGGTATTAGCTAGGTCTGTCTTGGTTTCAGGTACCCTTCGCTCACAAAGTTATATGGCTATGTTCAACCTTTACTATACGCCTGCAAAACTTGTCAGATGGGGGTTGTTAGTGAGGGCAAAGGGTCGTTTTGTGCAAGATGTAAATTTCCCTCCGCAGATTCCGTCCATATGTTCTATAACTGTCCGGAGTTATCTCTCTTTATTAACCAAATTGAAACCTTTCTTACACAGATCACTCAAACCTCAGTCAAAATTTCATCTGAAATGATAATTACTGGCTATGAATATTCTACGGCCCCGGAAAAAACAAGACATTTGCAAGCTTTTCTTTTTATCGCCATGGCTATGGTTAGACTCTGTGTTACATTGCTCTGGATAAATCCTGAACCCCCTACCTTTTGTCATTGGAAGGCCAGGATATTGGCCTAGTACAAACTTGAGACTTCAGTTCAGGCCTTCAGAGGAAAGAAAAGACGTTTAATCGCTTCTAAGAACTGGGCACCATTTGAAAAATAGGTTGCAAAATAATTACGGTCATTTTTTCTTTTCTTTTTTCTCATGTCTTTATATATTTTTTTTATGTATGCATTATGTATGATTTATGTTTTGATGGTTTAACTTGTCTCCCACCACCACGGGATAAAAGGAAAAAAATTCAATAAATAAATAAAAATAAAAAAACAGGAAGTCGGGACCACCGACTGAAGGTCAGTCTGTCCCATATCCGCGGCCCGACATCTCAATAAGCCCCAAAGTGTCAAAAGGTTCAGTATTTGGGACACATAATTGAGAAAGGCGTGTGAAAGGTGTCTCCAGCTAGAGTGGGCTCAATCTTGTAGATGAACCCACCAAAAACACAGCCAGAAGTCAGAATGTTTCTTGAAATGGTTGGATACTGTACACAGTGGATCATGATTTTCTCAATAATGGCCAGACCTCTTGCCTAATTGATGTACCTGATACTCTTCTATGGGACACTGATTGCTTGAACGCTTCCCTAGAGCTGAGAGAATGTCTCTGTGCCCGACACTAGGAATGCCTGATAACAGTTAGTGGTTTATTCAATTTTGTAGTGAGAGGGTGGGCTGTGCTCTCTCAGTGCAATACATGGAGACACCCAGAGACCTATGGCATACTTTTTGTCAACCCATAAACCTGTCACTGCAGGGCTGCCTGGCTGTCTTAAAGCAGTCGCAGCGGTGGGCAACATCCTGGAGAGATATAAAAGCATAGTTATGGGACATCCTTTAACTCTTATGATCCCTCCCTCCGTAGAGTATGAATATCTTCTCCTCTCTAAGGAGAACATACACATTTATCCCATTTTCCAAAGCTTTATTCAACAGTTTATGTCATAAAAGCAGATCATAATAATACAACATGATTTTCAACATTAAAATACAGTAAGTTCAGAGAATAAAAAGCGTTAAAATTACAAACAGAAAACATGATCCAGGTAAAAAGCATTATTTAATTTTAAAAGAGTGCATTTCGTGTTGGTATTAAGAGCCATATTGGCTAGGGGAACTTGTTTTCAGACATCGCCATATAAATATAACTGAAAAACACAGTCAAATAAAAATGTTGACGTTTTTCAAATAGCATCTGTATTACGGTATCTAATTATCCACATTTAACTTCAGAACTTGGCAACTACTTAGATCATTGCTACTTGCTCTGGTACCCAGGTTCCTACAGATTGGTGTCCGCCACACTTTGCGAGGGCCAGAGTAGGCAGGGGAAACGAACAGGACGTGGGCATAGGACACTTCCAGTGGCTCACAAAAGGGGCATTTACTATTGTCTGATTTGGACCATTTTGCTGTGTATGTTCTCAGAGGCAAGGTTTCCACTCTGAACTGGAAGTACAACGTCTGATCAAAAGGTTTGGATATAACGTCCCAGTACCGTTCCAGGCTTGGCCAAGGCTTAACTGTTAAAAAGCCCTGGTCAGCGCCGCACTGTCACTATCTCTGTGCCTATTGTGGTAAACTGATTCCCAATATCTTTCTTTTATGATCTCTTTAGAGTGGAATTGGCAGCACAATGGATTTTCTCACAAATTTAACATACCAATATTCGATAGGGAAGTTCTAACCGCTTTTAGCCAACTGATCTTGCGATACCGATCTGTCATGATTACTTCCCTAAGACCTGCAGCGTATGTTGATAGTTCTAAAGTACACCAGATTCTGCGCCAATACAAGATGGGGCGAAGCTGTGCTAGATCAGCCAATGCTTTCCTACCCAGATCTTGTAACAGTGGTAGGAACGGGATACCTTGGGGGAGGGTAGTGATGTTTCTTAGGAACCTATTTTCAGCAGAGGATAACTTAGACAGGTTCTCGAACCCCCAGATTTCCGCCTTGTTTAACATTGAGCTAACTACTTTAATATTATAAATTTGTAGGACGGGCTAACTGGCTTGGTCAGGGAAGCGTTGAACTCACTGTGTATGGCCCTGATAATTGCTGGTGTTTTAGCAAAGCAGCCTAAATCTGGCACCCCCATCTCATGTCTTTTTGCAGGATAACCACTAGGTAGGTAAATGTGTTGACTTGTTCTAATGGCCATTTGTCCAAAAGTATGCCTCCTTTAAAAGTTCTGTGTTGGTTAAAAGTCATAAATGTTGTTTTTGCCACATTGATTTCTAGGCCCCGTAGGTAACAACATTTTTTAAAGACAGTTAAGGCTGGCTGTAATCCACAAGGGGTTTTAGAAATAATCCATGTATCGTCGGCGAACATTAAAATGGGAATTGCGGAACCTGCGAGAACTGATGCATATGTAGGTACATATGATAAAAACTCAGCAATCCCATTAATAAAAAGGGAAAATGAGGTAGGGGCCAATAAACATCCTTGGCCTACCGCCTTCACTACAGGAAAGGGCTTGGTGACATTTCCCTGCCTGCCCCAAAGTATTTGGGTAAATTTATCTTCGTGAAGGCATGCTATAAGGGAGAGCAGTTCGGGAGGTATCCCTAGGACCTGAAAAACAACCCAGAGCTTACTACGCAAAGCCAGGTCAGAAGTGACTTAAGCTCGACAAAGGAAGCATACATGCTACCCTTGCCTAAAACTACAGTTCGCCAGTGTATTAGCATAAACCGGAATACCTGGTCAATCTTGCTGATATGGTTCCGAAAGCCCTCCTGTAGCGGGGTGAGAATTTCCTATTCCTCTATCCAGTCTTTGACCTTATCTAGCACGAATCGGGCTACTGTATTTAGGATGGAATCGATTAGGCTGATAAGCCTATAGTTTCCTGGGAGGGACTTGTCACCCTTTTTGTACAATGGAATGATCTCTGCCCCTCTTCAGGAATCGGGAACAGGGGCCCCAAGACCAATCACATTTGACAATATCAGGATATGCCTATTCCACCTAGGTTTATTGTGGAGAAAAATATCACCTGGGATACCGTCAATCCCTAGCGCCCTACCCCCGTGATTGTACTAAAGGCCACATCGACATCAGCTGCGGTAAAGCCCTTGTCAGAATAGTATTTGTGGGGGAGCGCTGTGGCATTGGCCTCTTCAGGCCCATTTGCATATTGGGATTTAAAATGAATTACCCATTGGTCCTGGGCTACATGATTCTGAGGCTGGGGTCGGTAGCCCCCCCTGCCCCATTTGACCAGATTCCAGAATCGTTGGGAATTATTATTGGCACAAGCTGATCTAAGATCCTGCCATCTATTTTCATCCCATTCCTTTTTTGCCTTTAACTGAGCCCTCCTATATTCTGTCCTAGCTGTCCGAACACTACTTGGATCTTTCAATCTAATCAGTTCTCTAAGATGTCAGTGTGCGATTTTACAAGCATCATTGAACCAGTGGCAAATGTTCTTTTGTGGGGTACTCCTGGGCCTACATTATTTGGAAAGATAAGAGCACACCTTACCAAAAAATGTGTTATGTAGTGCAGTGATGGCTACTAGAGGGTCAGGGCTAATAGAAAGGGCCTATAGTTCAGATAAAGTATGCTCAGTTTCCACAGTAATAGAAGCTAAAATATCTGGTTTCTTCAGGACCTTAAGATGCCTCAGGTCATTAGTAGGGACCAGGACACGGGTGATTAGCTGATTATCAAGTAGCAAAGGTTCCTGTTGGGCCAGTGGTTTAATGTTGGAACACAGTGGGTTGTGATTGCTCTCCATACAATCCCGCACTCCCATGTCCAGTAGAGCATGCCATAATTTTTAATAAATTAGCAAATTGTCAATACGACTAGCATAACAACCATTATTAAAGGTATTTGCCCCATGCCTTTCAGAGGGAGTTCTACCATTAGCCGCCCGCAATCCTTTTTCTAGGGAGATGGCTTTAATTTGAAATTGCAACATCGGACCATCGTTTAATAGATACTAATTCAAGGTTTGGAATTCCCCACTGAGCATCTTCCTCCCTCGCAAGTTCCTGATTCTCTCTACCAAGGGACTCAAATGCCGAGTTAAAGTCCCCTGCAACTATCACTGGAGAATCCCAAGACAATTGGTCTAAGAGGATATCAAGAGTTGCTAAAACTTCTGATCTCTTTCCCCCTCTAAGCTCCCTGACATTGACGTTGTAATATTGATGTTCCCAGGAGGTCCCCTCTGGGAACGAATGGCAGGAATATCATTATTCTGTGTTGGGAGCTTCCGGATTTTATAGCTGATGGCCCGCCTAACCCAGATTGTGAAACCCCCAGATGGACGACCTTTGCCCCCCCCTTGTGGCCGGAATATGATTATTTAGATACCCTGATGGAAAAGGGCGTCTACTAGCCACGTTTCTTGGAAAAGGCAAATATCGTGCTCTTGGACCCCAAGCCAGCTATGTTCCAAGACATTAAGTCTAATGTGGGAGTCATATGATGGCACTCGGCTTGCTCATTACCCCTAGAGGTCATATTTTTCAAGATATCCAGCCCTCCCTCTACAATACGGAGTGTTGTAGATTTTATGATTGGTGCTGGGCAAAGTAAAGCTGGTTCAGCTGTAGTGACACCCTTGCAGGCAGGTGAACTGAGATGTTCCCCAGGGACTCCTACGAGTGGGGATAACCTTCAATCAATCTCCTTAAGAGGAGAGGAACTCGAACGTGTAATTTGTTCAGGGGGGTTACATTTAAAGCAGATGTTTGAACTGGAAAGTTCTTGGGTTCGAATGTTAAAGTCCACATGGTTCTCGGCAAGGCGGAATTGTGGGATTGTTAAAGCAATAAAGTGCAGAGGGGCTTCGGGGGATGTATGTCGTTTAGCCCTGAGAATGTCGTCCCTAATTAGGGAACAACAGCCCCTTACATGACAAATCCATTGGGTGCACTTATTTCAAAGGGAACTCTCATCCTCAGTGTGTTGATCACTTAGGCATTTTGGGACATTTATCATGTACAAAATATTACAAGTGCCTGGTGTGCTGTAGTCCCAATGTTTCAACAGCGGTTCGATAATCCTACTATAACTAAAGGTGTGGGAGGTGGAAGAACCAAGGAGGAGTGTGATGGTTTCCAATTAGTGATCGCATTTTGGACACCCTATCAGAGTGGATATATCCCATACCGGTGCTGGTTGTTCGAGGATTCGCTGCTGAACTTATTTGACCATATGCGGCCTGGTCAGTGATGTGCAGTGGGGACTGTCTATCATGTCCCAGGCCCTGCGGTATATAGGGTCGACTAGAGGGAAGATCTCTTATTGATGATTTAACCCGCTGGACAGCTGAATGTACTTTGGATAAGGAATTAGTAAGGTTGAGAACGGAAGCTTTAAGGGCATGGATTTCACTCATTAAATTGGTTAGCTGCATAGTTATAGACCCTTGGAGAGAGGGTGTAGGGGACCTTCTGGTCTGCTTAGTTCTAGGACATTTATATGTTTGATTATGCTGGGCCTCTTCTGTTGCAACTAGTTCCTGGATGATGCAGCCAGGGTCGGTCACTACAGTCTCCCTATGTTCCTGGATCCATGTCCTTGGGGCTGGATACTGAGACTATGTGCTCTGAAAGGATAGCACATTTTTTGCTGCAAGAAAAGGCAGCCAGGGCATTTTGCAAGAAAGGTGAGGGAACTTCTGCTGCGATATGACTCACAGAAGGGGCTCCTGGGGATTCTAGAGGTGGATCCCGCCCTGCTGACTTTTTAAACATATCTGGGATGCGCTTTTTTTTAGGAGTATTACTTCCCACAGCTTGCACAGGCCTCTTACTATTGAGTAATAAGGTGTTGGTGAGGGTACTATCAAGAATACCCTCATGCTCAATTATAAGATTGTCAATTCTATCCAGTACCTCACTTCCTGCATTTTGATTTATGTGATGACGTCTTTTCTTGGCCATCTTTTTATGTCCTTCACCCAATCCTCCCTCATATGCTTTCCCCTTGCCCAATTGGTCCCAAATAGCAATTAAAGAGTACACAAGAAAAAAGATTGCATTAAGTCCACAGGGATACCACGAGTGTCAACTAGATCAGGATACTTATACTGAAAGGACCAAACCTTCAGGACAGGTATATACTGTAGTGATTAAAACACAATTGCAAGAAGAATCACCTGGGAAAGGCACAAAAACAACGTCCAGGGAGGCAGGATGTCAGAGGGGTTGCCCAGCCCCTTCGGCGCTCTGAAGGGCGCAGATGGGCCCTCCCTTTGCCCGGGCTTCGTGCTGCGGGAAGCCTCCTGTTGTTTTACGGGCGTCTCCGGGCGCAAGCATGCAGCACCTGCGGCACTCCAGCCATGAGGGATCCTGGGGGTTGTGGTGTCCCTCCTGCAGGCACACAAACAATGCAGGTTAAATGGGCTCCCGTGCTGCGGGAAGCTTCCTGCTGTTTTAAGGGCACCTCTGGGCGTGAGCAAGCAACGTCAGCTGCGGCACGCCGGCTGTGAGGGATCCTGGTCGTTGTGGTGTCCCCTCTGCAGGCACTCAAACAGTGCCGGTCAAATGGGCTCAGAAGTTCAAAAGGTGGCAGATTTTTAATCCTGTTACATTAATGTCAACAAGTGAAGAGAGCACTGATGAAGATGTTGAACATGATTGTCTAGATGTCACGTTCTTAAACAGCAAGCCAAAGCCCGATATAAAAGAAGAACCTTTACTTGAGCTGGATTATATTTTGAAAGCTCTTGTCTGAGAAACAATGACTGCATCCTGAGAGCATTCTATGTCGTCTGTACAGTTAAACGAGACATATTTCAGGAGATAGTTGAAGCTTCTTGGCTTCAGCATATTTAGTCAGCATATGTTGCTGAATTAATTGCCGTTGAAGGAGACTGTAAAGCTATGGCTCAATTCAGAGTGACTATATTTACAGATAGTCAGTATGACTTCAGTGTTGTTCATGATTTTGGACAACAGTGGTCCCAGGCGGGATTTCTTGATCTCTTCAGAAGCCCCCATTAAAAACCATGTCTATATACAAGAATTACTTGATGCAATTCAATTACCTGCTAAAGTGGCAGTGGTTAAATGCACAGCTCATAGGGCGGCACTGAGAGGAGCACGAAGAAGACCGGCCAAGCAGGAGCGGCTTCAGAAAGAGAGGTAAGTGCCTTCTTTTTAAAGTCTTTGGAAGGGGGGAGGGAGCAGCTAACTCCGCTCTGCCGTGGGGGAAAAGTTGTGCCTATCTCCACGTTCCCACAGAGCAGATCTCCGCAAAGTCCACTGTTAGAGCGGAGTTACCCGCCCAGGGTTAGGAAAGATCTGTGTTTTTAAAAGAAGAATGAAAACCAGAACCCGACCTGTAGGTGTTAGCAATTGTGAACACACATTTGAATTAATGGGAAGGGACAGGATGCTTCTTTTCAGTCACCGGCTGACTGGGAAGGAGTTTGCTATTTAGTTGCTTTATTTCCAAACATGCATCTTGTACATAGCATAGATGCTTTGACAATAACGCCTACACATAGACATACACACAGTACACAGTACATAAAATTTAAATCAGCTGGTAGGAGACATATTTGGAGCTATCATTCCACTAGTGGGAGTTATAGTAAATGACATTAAAATCAGAAAACATTTGACAGTGGTTGACAAACTGGCTACCAGCACATCTGAAGTTTTACTGGTAGTAAATAGTGAGGGCTTAATTCATGAAGGTAAACTTACACCAGAAGTCATAGGGCATTCTTACGAGTATGGTGGTCCTCAGGATCACCATACTCGTGTTAGCGGTTCGACCACCACCACCGCTCTTGGTCACCACTGCGGGTATGCTCGCAGTATTCTGAGTATGGAGGTAGGACCATCACAAGACTGATGGCTCCACCAGGATCAAAGATCCTGTTGCACAGGCAGTCTTCAACCAGCCTCAATATGCTGGTGGTGCTGATGCTGGCACCTCTGAGCATATTACATGTTGGTTTTCCACTGCCCTTTTGAAGGTGGGGAGCCTGCAATGAAAAGGGTGAGAGAGAGGCAACTAAATAGACCTAAACAGGGCCCCAAGCTGCTGGCAGTCATGGGGGTTCATGTAGAAGGCACATGTTGTGACCCCCTGAATTTGCACCCCTGTTCCTGTATGGTGTAACATGCATGCCACACCATGCAGGAGCATTCTGCAGACACCGTCATGGTGGCAGTCTGCAGTAAAAGGCTCTTCTATGAGCCTTACATAGCCACCACAGTGAGAGCACCACAGCACCGTCTGCCTGCCCTGGAATACTCTCACTCTTGGGTCACCAGGCTTTGCAATCATCAACAAAGATTGAAAATACCAAAGAGATAGAGGTATAGCAATCATTCATAACAACAATGTATCTGTGATAGAAATTGACACCTTTAATTATAACACATGTGAGGGCCTCTCCGCCAACATCAATACAAGTGACAACAAGACATTCCAGTGCCATCCCCCAGGAAACACCACAGCATTCGCCGATCATCTGTCCGCCCTCATTGTTCAATGCTCACTCCGAGACGCCAACAGCCTAATTATGGGAGACCTGAACCTACACTGGAATGATAACAACAACCCAGCAATCCAGAACCTGAATGAGCTGCTGCACAGCAACAACCTCACCTAGCATTGTTCAGAAGGCACCCACAACAAAGGAGCGACCCTGGATGCCATCATCTCCCAACAGGACACCATCATGATTGATCAGATCCTACCTGTGGACTGGTCTGACCATCACCTTATCCTATTTCACATTACTCAACCAATCACTCATCAACCCCCCCACCCAAGACCCCCCAAATGGACAAGAAATCTTAGACAGATCTCCATGACCGACTTTGAAGAAAGGGTAAGCTCACTCCTGCCTACCTCCGCGGATGATCTCTCTACAAAGGAACTCACCACTCACTATAACATTACTATGACTTCCATCCTAGATCAATTAGCCCCCCTGAAATTAAAAAAAACAGGAACACTCCGCCTAGATCCTGGTTCAACTCAGACATCAATGCTGAAAGAAGACAACTAAGAACTGCTGAACGACGATGGAGGAACAACCTTTCTACATGCCTCCACAAACAACTCAAAGCAACCCAAAGAAAATGCAAAAAACACATTAACAACAAAAAAAAACCTTCTTCTGCACTGACCTGGACAAGGCAAAAAAGAGACCCAAAGAACTATTCAATATCATCAGACAACAAACATCCAAATCCTCTGCTGTCCAGGCCAGGCCTCCAAAGACCTGTGCAACAACGTTGCCAACTTCTTCATAGACAAAATTACCATGATTGAACTCTCTCTAGACATCAACCCCAACACCTCTTGCAGTTTCCTTCCCCTAGAAACCAAAGCCAATGCACGCAAACACCCCATGAAAGTCTGGAAATCTTTCAACCCCATACAGGAAACCTAGATTCTCAAACTGATCTCCACCTCCAAACCCGCAGCTGACGCATTAGATCCTTTACCCACTCAATTGACTAAAAAGCTGAAACTCTCCTTAGCTCCATACTGGTGCAAGATCATAAACAACTTCCTGAGAAACTGCATCATCCCTGACTGCCTCAAAGCTGGCCAAGTTACTCCACTCCCGAAAAAACCTGTCCTTGACTCCGACAATCTGAACAACTTCAGACCTGTTTCCAATATCCCCCTCCTTGCCAAAATTCTTGAAAAGTGCATTCTTTCACAATTGACTCAGCACATGGACAGCCTCAACCTTCTAGATCCCCACCAATCGGGTTTCAGAAAAGGCTGTAGCACTGAGACCGCGATCCTTAACATTGTGGATGACATTCACAAATCTCTAGATACTGACAAATGCTGCCTGCTCATCCTCCTGGACATATCGGCAGCCTTTGACACAGTGGATCACAATCTTCTCATCAAGGCTCTCCAAGACAGGGTAGGAGCAGACGAGGTGGTCATACAATGGTTCTTTTCCTTCTTACACAACCGCTCCCAGAGGATAAAAATCAAAACCTTCACGTCTGACTCACACCCAGTCAACAGAGCTGTCCCCCAAGGATCAGTGCTCTCCCCTCAAGTATTCAACATTTATATGGAACCCCTCACCTCCATACTCAAAAAAGGCAACATCACATTTCACCTCTATGCAGACAACACCCAGATCTATCTGGAAACGTCGTCCTTTGAAGACATTCAAAAACTAAACAAAACTCTTAAAGAAGTCCAGCATTAGCTATCCATGAACCACCTCAAACTCAACCAAGACAAAACTGAAATTCTCCTCATCTCCAACAAAGAACCCCCCCCCCCAAATCATGGAATGGGTTAAAGAAATCAATGCTCTCAACTGTAATCTCACTCTGGCTAACTCCACTAAATCATTAGGATTCCCCCTAGACCCCAAACTTGACATGGTCAGTCACATCAAGAACTCCGCGAAGAGTGCCTTCCAAGTCCAAGTTTAAATACTTTATTCGACAACTTTGTCATAAAAGCATATATCCCTAAGCTAAACAGAATAAATACTACGCTAGATTTTTTAAGAGCAAATTAAAATGCATATTAAATTTTATACTTTGTTGGCGAATAACTCAGTAAAATTGTACATTTATAAAATCAAGTCACAGCACAAAATCTTAGAGGAATAAATTGTCATTGTAGATAATTACAGTTTTAAAGTTCGCGTACATATTATCCAGGCCCACCCCATATATTTGGCTACAGCGATTGCAAGATTGGGGGCACAATTTGATTTTAAAATCCTTAACGCCTCTATATATTTCCTTGTCCCCAAATTCCTGCAAGCCGGCTTTAACCATCTACTTCTTGGGGCAGCATATAATGGGCAAACAAACAGAAAATGTGGGATGTCCTCTACATGTGCTTTGCAGTAAAAGCAAGTATTTACATTACCGGAAGACCATTTGGCCGTAAAAGCATTAAGGGGTAAAGAGCCAATTCTAAACTGAAAATACAGTTTCCTGTCTAGAGGCTTAGCAATCAAATCCCAGTACTGTTCTAATTTTGGAGTAGTTTTAAATTCCAGAAACTGGGATGTCAACACGGATAGTTGATTGGAAATCAATACAGTATTATTTATCATATCCCAATACATTTTTTTCAATAGAATCTTAGATGGAAAAACATGTGGGTCTACAGCAGTCCACAGATGCTCAAGGTGCAATTTTTGAAGTAATTTCCTTACTTCTTTGAGCCACGGTACTTTATGGAACCTATCAGAATTAACAACATCCAAAAGGGCAGCTGCGTAGTGACTCAGTTCAGGAGTAGTTTTTACGCGCCTCCAATAAAGGAGGGGACGCAGTCTGACCGTGTCCTCGATCTTTTTCCTCCCGAGATCATATTGAAGCGGGGTCGAGGGGGTGCTCTGGGGGACACCAATTATTCAGCGAAGAAATTTATTTTCTGCAACGACTAATGAATTCAAATTGGTGAAACCCCATAATTCTGATCCATAAAGGCAGGCGCCCAACACTTTCATACTGTAAATCTCCATTATTGGCTGGATAGGTCTTATAAATGAAGATTTGTGTTTTTGGGCTATTGCCCCTGCCAGCTGATTAAATTTTAGCACCACAGAGTCCATATGGGATTTCCAGTTCATGTTGGCATTTAAGGAGATGCCTAGATAGGTAAAAGCAGTCACTTCCTCCAGTGAGGACCCATTGTAGTTCATTTTCCCCTTGAATTTCTTTGCGGGATTCAGGTTCATAATTTTAGTCTTTGATGTATTTATTTCCAAGCCCCGAATCCGGCAAAAGTCACCAAAAGCGTTTATTGACTTTTGTAATCCGCTGGGGGTCCGCGAGACCAGCAAGGTGTCATCTGCAAACATTAACACTGGAACTCGCTCCCCATCTAATGATGGGGCATCTGTCGGAAATTGCTTCAAAAAGTATCTATGCCATTAATATAGAGGGAAAATAAAGTGCGGGCCAGGACGCAACCCTGCCTCACTTCTCTATCCACAGGGAAGGGTTCTGTGACATCTCCCTGTGCACCCCATCTAATCCGGGCATAGTTGTTCTCGTGCAACCTTACAAGCAAAGTCAATAGCTCGGGGCTTATTCCGAGATCCCGCAAGACAACCCATAACTTTTGTCGGGGGACTAAATCAAACGCTGACTTCAAGTCAACGAAAACAGCAAATAGTGGACCATTTAGCAAGGTTACGTTTTTCCAGTACATAGTTAAAAAATTGAATACTTGGTCGACAGAGCTGGTTAAAGGGCGGAAACCAGCTTGATACGGGGAAAGGATATCCTTATCATCTATCCAGGCTTGTATTTTATTTTGTACCATCCTGCCCATCAGTTTTTGTGCACAGTCGATAAGGCTGATGGGCCTATAGTTGCTTGGTAAAGCCTTGTCCCCTTTTTTGTAAACAGGTATTATTTCCGCTCCTTTCCATGTTGCTGGAATCTTTGCTCCTTGTGCGATGGCATTACCAAGCCATGCAAAGTATTTGCACCAATTAGCCCTGTCCGATAAAAACACATCCGCCGGTATTCCATCAATTCCTGGCGCCCTTCCTCTGGTTACTCCATCCATTGCCTCGTTCACGTCTTTCAGTGTAAATAGTTCATGGGTATAAAGTACCCTTACTGGAAGGGATTCAGTTTGTGATACCAAATTGTCTGCATATTGTGATTTAAAAAAATCTACCCAAGCCTCCTTAGCTACATGATTTTTCGGACAATCGGCTACTCCCCCAGAGCCCCACTTTAGAATGGCCCAGAACTCTTTCTGATGTTTATCGGCACATACTTTCTTCAGGTCTAACCATATATTCTCATCCCACAGTTTTTTTGCCTTAATTTGTAATTTTCTTTATTCATCCCTGGCCTTTAGAACTCCTGTTTTCGGTCTCAGCGCTACACTAAGATTTTGTCGCGCTAGTCTGCAGGAATGGTCATACCATCCTCTTTTTATTGGTAGTCTAGCTCCCTTCCTCTGGTTAGTTTTTTTAAAAAATAACTTCTGTATATTTGCAAAAAACATTGGCTGTGACTCTTTAATCAATTGTTTAAAATTTATTTCATTAGTAAGGGTCTGTAGTGTGGTTACCTCTTCAGTAACTATCCCCTCTAGGGCCTGCATATCCCCAGGTTTGTCTACCAAAGTTGTCCATTTAATGTGTCGGAGATTGTTAGAAGTAACAACGTCTAATGATGTAAGATCCCTAACCGGGTTTGTTGAGTTTACACCTTGTTCCAGGTTGAAGAGCAGGCACAAAGGATTGTGGTCGCTCTCCAATCTTGGAATCACCTGCATATCGACCACTTTGTGCCAACCTCTGACATCTATAAGAATATAATCTATCCTACTACTTGATCTCAGATTGTCAAAGGTGTGTTTACCCTGTAAATCAGAGGAGGTGCGGCCATTTACTGCCCTCAGTCCTCTGGATAGGCATAAACTTTTAGCCTGTATTGCCACTTCTGTCCACTTTTTTACCAACGGGAGGTCTAGTTGGGGAATTCCCCATTTAGTGTCTTCCTCTTGTGCCAGGTCATTATCCTCGCATCCTAGGGGTTCAAATGTATTCAGGTCTCCCCCCACCAGGATAGTATACTGTGTTGGTAGGGTCTCTATGTCATTATCTAATGCTCCTATCACATCAGAAACTGTGCCCCCTTGGGTTCCCCTGGCATAGATGTTATATATTGCCAGGTTATAACCATCAGCCCAGGTGAGCACTATAGAGAATAAGTCACTGTTAATAGTATGACTCTGCTTGATGGTACATTGCAGGGATTGGCGTATCCATATAATAAGACCCCCAGAAGGCCGCCTCTTGGTGTTCTTTTTCGCAGGTACATAAAAATTTAAAAAGCCCTGGCGAAAAACTGGTGCTACTGACCATGTTTCCTGTCGCATGATGACATCATGATGGTCAATGAACTCGCACCATTCGGGAGTCTCTAATTTATGGTGGATACCCGCTATGTTCCATGAAATGAACTTGATACTACCTTTCGATGCAGTATTCGCCTCTTGTGGAAATATGCTCTGATTAAAAGGGAGCAAGGGGGATAGAGAATTAATTTCCTCGTTAATGGTAATGGTATGAATATCTAGTGGGCTATACACTACCAAGCTAGGAGTGTAATCTCTATGGACAGGAATCTTACCCTCACAACAATCTGTTTCTGGCTTCATTAAAATGTTATTGATTCTGTGGTTAACCTCTACAACCTTAGATTTTCCTATGCTCCACGATTCTTCCAGTCAATCACATTGGCTTAGACCCGAAAGGGCCGAGAACCTATTATCAGTCAAAATACCCCAATTATTTCTATTTTCTGGGATTTTGGCTTTTCTAAGTACAGGGTTCCACTTCGTTTTCAGCATTGTTGGGTTTAAGATGTTACCTTTTTTTATATAAAAGAAATCCAACGTTAGTGGCACTATTTCGGTGGATCTACGCTGAGGGGGGTATATATTAGCTAGAATATTTGGCAAAACTTCTGGGTCTGAGAGGTGTAGCACCACACAATCCCCCTTAAATTTTTTACTGCCACCCCCAATCCATTCGACTCTTCTAGCTTTAACTACTTCCTGTGCCAGCTGGTCCCTGCCACCCGGTTTAAAAGCCATGTTCTTTGATAACCAATGGAGTGATTTGTTTATCAAAGAAGGGATGTTCTCTACTTGCCCTGGTTCCAGTTGAGGGACATTTGCTAGAACCAATATTAGTGGGGAGGCTTCCACAATTAATTCAACGGGCCCCCTCTCTAAGTTGTCATCTTCTTTAGTACCTCTAGAACTCGGCCCTGCAGAGTCCCCGTTATTAATATCTGGATCTGGGATTCTCAAATCCCCCCCCCCCTTGCACTAATCTCCTTGTGGTATTTCGGGGAGTGTTTACAAGTAAGTCTGACCCAGGAACAGTTTGGGTAGTTTTTGGATCAACTCTAGGTGATTGTAGGGGGGTTTTCGATGTTTCCTCTAATGTTTTTTGCAAAAGTACCCCCAGTCTGTTAACCTCTTCTGTGAGCTGGTCTATTTTGCTTAGCAGCGGTTTGGTTATAGATTTAATCTTGTTATCCACGGCATTCAGTAACTTCTTAAATTGGTCTTCATCCAGGTAGATCTTTCCTCCTGCATTACCCCTTATATCATCTCCACTATTTCCCTGGGGGGAAGCATCGGGGCGCTTTTTACTTGATCGAAGGCCACCCCGTTTAGGTATGTTCTTTCCCCCCCCCTTTGTTACTCTTGGGGCTGGGACCGGTATAGAGGGCTCCTCTTCTAGAGCAATAATGTCAATATCTTGCACACTCTCAGGTGCTGGTTCAGAGATGGCTACTAGAAGCTGGGTCAGTGGATTGTTATCCGGGATCTGGAACACCTCATTACTAATATCAAGAGCAGGAGTAGTTAAAGACGTGTTATCGATAAGCAAGTCTGGCGAGTAACTCAATCCCAAGGATGATCTCCTGTCAGAATTAATTTTGGCAACTTTCTGAACCATGTAATTGTCTATGGTGTTGATGGAAGCTGTTGAAGATTTGGATTTAGACATTTTCCAAACAGTTTTACCAGGATATGCAACTATGCAGGAACGTGGGATGTTACGTCAATGTGGTATCACAGGCACATACCATAGGGTGTGGGAGAATGCAACTTACTTAAGTGTTTTTGCTCAGAGTTGTAGGCCCTGCCCCTGCCTCTTCGTGCCGATGAGGGCCGTAGAGGGCCCGCCCTTTGCCCGGGCTTCGCCCCGGGCGTCCCGCGAGGCGGGGTGTCAGGGAATTTATTGCGCCTCCTGGCGCGTTCTCCCCGCGTTTGTCGTCACCTCCTGCGCGCCGCCGCGTGGCCTGCCGGGTGTTGTAATCCCCGGAGCGGCGGCGCGGTGTTTGTGGACTTCGTGACTCTTGGCGGTGGCGGCTGGTACCTGTGGCAGCTTTCGTTGACTCTCGGCAGTGGCGGCGGTAAGTTAGGCTCCCCCGCTCTGCCGGGGTGTCAGGGAATTTATTGCGCCTCCTGGCGCGTTCTCCCCGCGTTTGTCGTCACCTCCTGCGTGCCGCCGCATGGCCTGCCGGGTGTTGTAGTCCCCGGAGCGGCGGCGCGGTGTTTGTGGACTTCGTGACTCTTGGCGGTGGCGGCTGGTACCTGTGGCAGCTTTCGTTGACTCTCGGCAGTGGCGGCGGTAAGTTAGGCTCCCCCTCAGTGCCTTCCTCAATCTGAAGCTTCTCAACAAAATAAAACCCTTGAGCCTGCCCAATGGCCTCAAACAAGCCACCCAATCCCTGGTGTTATCCAGACTCGATTAGGGAAATGCTATCCTCACCGGTACAGCGAAATCCCACCTAGACCCCCTCAAAACAACTCTAAAAGCAGCAGCCAGAATGGTCACCAAAGTCAGGAAATTTGAGCACCTTGCACCCGCACTCAAAGATCTAAAATGGCTCCCAATAGAGATGTGAGCCAGCTTTAGAACTGCCTGCCTCGTGTACAAAGCCCTCCACACTGGGAAACCTGAATACCTGGCCTCCAAACTCAAAAGGCTGGCCAGACTAGGAACCTCAGGAGTTCCAACTCCCTTCTGCTCATTCCTATGAAAACACGCAAACAGGAAACCGCTGCACGATCCTTCACCGCAAACGCACCCAGAATCTGGAACTCCATTCCAGCAGACATTAGGACTATCCTGTCCTTTGTAAAATTAAAAAAACTCATAAAATACCTCTACCTAAACCATGCCTTCCTAGACAGGTAACCAACGCTAAAGGGCTCGTACCTGCATTCCGCAGCACCAGGACACTTGTCACCATAATCTACCTCCTCCTTGCATCCTTTCGCCTCTCCATGCTCCCCCACCTCCCTGAAAATGGTTCTGCGCAAGACAATCATGCACTCTGCGAGACTCTCAGGACTGCCAATATGTGTACCTATGATTATTTAGGATTCCTGTACTATAACTGCTGTAAAGCGCTCCGATACCCTCGGATCTGGCTAGCGCTATATAAAACTCCTTAAATAAATAAATAATAATAAAAATAATCCGGCCGGTGCACAACGGGCTTGGTGGTTCTCCTGTCGGTGCGGCGGTGGTGGGCCTACAGGAGGACCGTCAGACTCTAAATAAGGCCCTAAATTTAGCCCAGAAGTCTAGGTTTAGACCTAAAGTCTAAGGTTGGACTTCAGGTCTAAAATTAGACTTCAGGTTTAAACTTAGATTTCATGTCTAAGTTTACCTTTGTGAATTGGACCCTGAGTTAGTAGCGATTAGATACATAGTTTTGCATAATCATCTTGCTTTAGATGTTTTTCTCACCAAGAAAGGCAGTATCTCCCGAATACTGGAAAATCAGCATTGCTGCTCCTACATACCTGAAGTATACATATAAATAATAGTATATGCTCTGAACGTAACTGATTTGAAACCCAATTTGAAACCTTTAGAAACAGGTCAATGACAATTTTGGAAAGGGAATTTTGACAATGCAGGATAGTTTGCCACTGCTGGGGGAGGAATACTGAGAGCTGTATTTATGCCCATAATAATATTTTCAGGATGCATAGTTCTAATATTTCCAAATGCAGTTGATTTTGCATTAAAAGAAAAAATGCCCAAACCCTAAATAACAGAATGAAAAGAGATTTAGAAGTAGTAGAGCCACAGAACTAAGATTACAAAAAGGCTAAGCAATACTACAATTTGAAACGTAAAAGACAAGATTCAACTGAAGAAACTGAAACTAGTCTCTGAAAACCAGTTCATATACATATAAATAAAAGGTTTAAAAACGATTTGGGGAAAAATAGGTGAAGCCGAACTTACAAGAAAGATTTTCCCATTCATCTCACGTGACCTTCAGTAGACGGTGATGGTGAGTCTTTTTCTCTCCAAACTAGATTATTGCAATGCCTTGTTTATGGGTATAGATATAACGCAGATGGGAAAGCTCCAGTCCCTTCAGAATGCGGCAGCCAGGTTGCTTCTGAACATTCCCAGGGATTGCTCAACCTCAGCAGGCATTAAATCATTGCACTGGCTACCAGTACAGCAGCAGGTTGATTTCAAGGCATTGTGCCTGGTTCATAAGGCACTCTATGGAGGGGGTGCCGATGAAGTATCTAAATTATTCACGCCCTATGCTCCCTCACTTCATGTAAGATCTACCAATCTAGGGCTTCTCAAGACTTTCAGGATTAAATGGGCCAGATGTGGAGGTAGGACACTATCAAACGGGGCAGCACACCTGTGGAATAGACTACCTCTGGATATGAGATTCCAACCAGATAGGAGGCTGTTTAGGAAGAACTTGAAGACGCTGCTTTTTGTAACTTAGACTGGCATAAGCTATGGTTCTCTGGATCCGGATTCACACACACTAGCGTCAAGACGCCACGGCAATCGAGCGCTTTACAAACTTTAAAAATAGAAATAGAAATACATATATTAATTAATGTAAAGATATTGATGTGCAGAAGCTAAAATGCATACAATTGTAAAGAAAACAAAGCTTTGGATATGAAAAATTTACACGCAGTCACACTTACACATACTACGCCTGCATTTTCTGAAAAGTATATTGAAGGCTGTCTGTTTAGAAATGCTAACATAGCACTTTTGTTAACAATGAGCTCATAAAGAATGATGTAAATAGAACATGTACTTTTGACCTGAGCTGAAGCTGCTCTTTTTACTTACATGACGTGCACATATCATTTAGAAATGTATTTTCTTTTGAAGTGTGCTATTCTTATAGCTTAGTTATTTGCTCACTGTACAACTTCTCATGGGAGTCAGCAGTTTTCTTTACCTAGTGTTCTCTTTAACTAAACCACAGTTCCTTTCCAGATGATGTATGTGCATAATGTTTATATTTTTCGTATCAATATTGTCATTTTCTGCATTGTTTGATTTTGTCCCATTATAAGTACACACGGGAAAGCACCCATTGAAAGCAGAGTTGAATAAATGTTAGCCACAAAGTATAACTGTTAGTCAACAATGTAGGCAACTTTACCGCCTTGCTGGAGATATCGGGAGGATTACATTTCATCCTAAATTAAACCTGGACTCTGGAGGAAAGAGGATGGAGGAGACTCAACTTTAATACTTACTAACACTATTGCAACAATCTATCAGTGTTCCTAGACTAGTTCAGAAGCCAGATTGCCAGAAACTGATAAAGGTGCTGCAACCAGGCCACTGATCTGTGGCTTTTTCTGCCGACCCTTTCCTTTTCTGACTTTCGATTGGCTCAGTTCTTGCAGACTCCGGTCCACAGAGCTGATTTAGATTCTCAATACCCCAGACCCTGAGCTTTGATCTTTGAACATTTTCTCATGAGAAGTTGTAATTATTTCTTTTATAGCTTTGATTAAACGTATGGAAGCTTTATGCTTACTCTCACATTTTCCGATTTCTGACCTCTTCATGTGTTCGATCCCAATTCCTTTATTTAGAAGAGGCAATTTCTTTCCTTTATGACACACAATGGGGCTTATTACGAAGTCTCGGTCTCGGGAACGGTCGACCTCCGGTCGGCAGTTCCAACCATTTGATTACGATGCGATCGAACACTGTTCGGTCGCATGCTCCCTTTATTTGATGGGAGCTTGTGTTATGGCCATAAACCGGCTGTAATACAGGCTCCTATAGAGAAATCGGTGTGGCTGTAAAACCCTGTACAGGCATCCCTTGGTGCCTGTCACACAGTGCTGGATTTTACAGGCGGGTACCCTAAGTACCCCCTTGACCATCAACCTCAGACCACGGAGGCAAGGGGGCCCTGCTAAGGGTCCCCAAAGACACTTGTCGGCAGCCTTTCTGTGTCAAAAAGGCCAACACAGAGAGGCTGTTCGAAACCGACATCGTAATCCCAACATCGGAAACTCCATCTATAGGGGATTATGGTGCAGTTCTAACCGGCCGGCAAGAAGACTCTGAGAGGCAGTCAGAACCGAGTCGGAATGACCAGCAGGTTTATGTTCTGACCGCCGACATCGTAATCGGGCAGTCGAACCACAAACCGACAGTCGTTGGAAAGCTTCCGACTAGTGGTCAGAGGCTTTCCGACCAACATTGTATTCAACCCCATAGTATTTTGAATATGCTTTGCATTTTACATAAACCTATTGATGAATTGCTGTCAAAATCTAATAAACTGAGCTACTTTCCTTAAAAGAGATTAATACATTTTTTAAACTATACCAAACTCTCATCATTGAATATTAGTTGCAAATGCTGTATTGATTTGAAAGGTTTAGAGTCTCTCCCTTCACCACAACCGACAAGGTTTGTCAGACTAGAGCAAACAAGAGTTAGTCTGTTCCTCATGTAAACTCGTGCCTTAAGCAAAATCTCTTGCACACCAGCAACCCCAAAAAATGTAAATGAATTTACCTGTGAACAGATGACAAATATTAGAGGAGATCCGAGGAGGTATTTGGTGGTCCTGTCCTGTGAAAAAAATGTGGTAGAAATAAATACTAGTCCATATTAGGAGAGTGTTGAGCTTTCCACTATGGAATGACCAACTATTTTGGTAATGAACCTAGAACAATTGGAAACTATGTCAATGAGGGACTGTGCTCGTAATAATCAAATTACTCTTGCAGCCAAAGAACTAATCACACTCCACTGGAAGAAACAGTCTGCCCTGGACATCACTAGACACAGCTCAATAAAGCTGACTTTGGCTGTTAATGGCGATGGAATGGATTAAATTAGACTTTGGGCAAGAGAGTGAAAAAATTCAATGACAAATAAGACCTATTGATGGCTTTCTTCCTAAGAAGTTACCCAAACTTTGCATGCCTCAAGACATTGAGTAGTCATAATGAACTAGGAACCTAAACAAGATGACTACAATCTATCAGACTCTGGATTTGATCGTGCAGACTCTCCATAAGTAATCAAGATTTTAAAAGTCTACCATCGTTCAAGGCTGTGTATACTTTTATTCTGCATGGTGCACGTCTGCAGTTGATAATGGAGGAGGGGGTGAATCATTTGTCATTTCATAAAGAATATGTTGTACTCAATACATTTGTTTAATTCAATAAAACAAATAAACCAAATAAAATCTCTTTAAAAACATATTTTTCTCATAAATACAACAACATGCTCCTTTCATAAGAAAATTACATCACTTTTCACTTGCAATAACTTATTGCAAGCTAGTAGTGATATCACAATGCCTTCTAAGTCTAGCTGGCAGAGAGCAAATTCCTTCATAAAGAGTGAGAAGAGATGGTGCACTGTGGGCCTTACAAACAAAGCTGGAATCTGTGGAAAACGCAATCTAGCATATTTGCTACAACATCAAAATCATTGTCTGCTCTCTATCTGGCATCTTAAACTCTGAAGCCAAAAGGAGTGATGCCTGTTATTCATCAACAATGTTGCAGTTCTGCCTTAATAGACACACTAAATCACAGTTGGCTAAGATGAAATAGCTGAAAAAAAGTGAAATCACTTTCCTTTAGGCATTGGTGGTTTTGCAAATTTAAACCAACCAAACAAGCAAGGGCAAAACCATTAGGCATTGCCTTTGCTACCTGCCACAGACCTATTGACTTGGCCAATGTTTTTGATCCATAGATAGTAGCCAAGATCACCAATTCATAAATGGTGGCTTCTCAAATGCTACATGAAAAAACATTTCAAGGTGGTTACTCTACATGCTTGTGGCCACAGTGGCCATCTTTTAATTAATTTTCAAAACATATATTTTAGCACTACGTAAAATTCTAATAAACTATTATGGTAGTATTGTACCATTGTACCATTGTTTAAACAGAGCCCTTGGTAAGAGCAAACCAGCTATAGGTTTATATATGGGTATATTAGACCATTACGGTATGCACCTGTTACAACGCATTCGTTACTCCGCACTACCATTACAACGCGACTTTTATAACGCATACCATTACAACGCATTGCGCTGGGGGGCGCTATAGGATAGGGAATGGTATAATTTACTATCCAACACCTTCCCTAGGGTCCACGGGGACTGGAGTTAGAATAGTAAATTATACTTACCACTATCCAGCACCCCAAAGCGCTATGCGTTGTAATGGTATGCGTTGTAATGGTCGCGTTGTAATGGTAGGTAGTTGTAACGGTATGCGGAGTAACGTCATACATCCGACCATTACTAATTATTTCTTGCCTATACCGACTAAAGATCTTGAATTCCTTCTTCATAATTGCTATCTTTCTATGTCTCTAGATTACTGTTCTGTGTTTACACAGTACGGGACTGATTCTAATAGTGACATTTGGACCACCAAAAGGCCGATGATCCGACTGCTGACAGCTCTTCTTTAACTGCATGTTTACCTTCTTTACCTGCACTCCCATTATACCTTTTTCATTGTTAAGTTCACTTTTCCATCATTTGTTTACCGATTTCTTTTTTATTCACCTTCATTTTTCATTTTTCATTTTTCATCTTGCCTCATCCCGTTTCAGTCACTGTTTCAACCCTTTCCATCATGGCCCTCACGTTTCACCTTCATTCACCCATTCCAACATGGCGCCCCGGTAATCCGATCACCCTGTCCGTCTTCCATTTCACTCCCACTTTCCCCACATACACCACCGTTCCCAGTGCACTTGGTTTAACCATATGATCCCAGACCTCCAACTCAGAAGTTCACGCGGCTTTCCGCCACGATGTAAGTACATTTACACCCCGTTTCCTCATGCGAGTACACCGTAAGTTTAACTTTCACCCTGCATGTTAGCACACGAGCGCGTTTAGCGATTAAACATACTCTATCACCCCGTCATCACTGCCACCCATCACGTTCACTACCCTAAAGCACCGATAGCTCCAGCGGAATCGTTTCCATTCACTCCCTTTCACCACTCGGTATTTCTCAGGTCTTTCAGCATGCCACCCTAGTCTTCTGATCGTATCACCCACCCTTATCACAACGGTAACTTTTTTCGCTCACTCCCACGTTACATTTTTTGTTTCCATCAACCATTCCTTTTCCTGATTTGGGCTTATCTCTTCTTCCCATAGATCTCCTTGACAAAGGGCTCACCGCCCGAAATGCATCGGAGTACGTGCATAAGCTAAATGGCTAATCGGTTTTCAGTGTTATGATTGTAATACCATTGACCCACTATACCTTTTGAGAAAAGATGGATGAATAAAATCCACATTACCCAAACCAATTGTGTAATCATTTCGATGAACATTTAACAGAGTGCCTCTCAGGGGATGTATCTGCACGTTGATGCATACACTATTCAGCTCTTCTGTTGGGCCGCCACATAATGATACCCACATCTGTTGGATGCAAGTCCGCCGTCTCCACCAGGACCATAGATCCTGACAGTGCGGCAGTCGGAGCATCATACCAGAATGGCGGCAGAGCTGAGGCAGGCAACGCCATCAGATTTCAATACATCTTTCTAACAGGCTTTTCATTGCAGGAATTCCGCCATGAAAATGTTGTTGGAAAGGGATTGGGGGGTCCCAAACAAGTCCCCTGGCTTAGGGAGCACAACAAGGCACCTTCGTAACTGCTCTCTCCTATATTCGCCAAACCTGGTGAATAAAAAAGGGCGTCTCTGACTGTACCCTAGTGCCACACATAAGCAGCTCATGGAGTGTCAGGCCACCATGGGAGCCTTTCAGGAGATTCTTCTCCCAATTGTCCCCTGAGCACAGCCAATGGATTGCATGTTGCAGTTGAGCTGCAAGTAAATACAGCTCTATATTGGGGAGTTCAATACATCCCTTCTCTCAAGTTTGAGCATGGGCAATCCAATATGTTTTCTTTTATTGGCCCAGAACAGGTATGTGATTAGACCATCTAACTTGGTAAAGTATTTCCAAGGTGCCTCGTACATTGTTCCCTGCAGGGAATATAAACATCTGGGGTGCATCACCATCTTCACGATTGATACTCTGCCCATCAGCAACGAAGAGAGATCCCTTCAAAAATGATTTGCTGCCTTCAGACCCTCCAGCAGTCTGCCCCTATTGAGGTCAAGGAATTTATATTTTGTGGAAACTAGCTAGACTTCAACAATAGCATGTACCCTCCATCCCCCATGGAGTCCCACACTTGGGAGTCACTCAGATGGCTCGCTGGTCAGGAAACCCATCGGTAAGAGTTGCAATTTGTGAGCGTTCACAAACTGACCTGACACCTCCCCAAAAGTCCACAATGCACGCAGCAGCACAGGAACTGATTCCTCTGTGTTATGTAAGAAATTCAGGGCATCATCAGCTGATAAGGAAACCACAGGTGTGCCCTTCCCCACTGGGATCCCTCAGGGCCCCAGCTCAAGGTGCAGCAATGCCACAACAGGCTCCATGGCCAGTGTGAACTGCAAGGGGGATAGTGGACAGTTCAGTCGTGTGCCTCGGTGCAGTTGGAACCGCTCGGACACCATTTTTACCATTTGCACACTGGCACCTGAGTCAGTATATAGCAGTTTCATCCATGCTATATATTGGGGACCTAATCCCACCTTTCCCATCACCTGCCAGAAGTGTTCCCAAATGACGGGATCAAACGCCTGTTCAATATCGAGGCCCCGTCCTCGGATATGGTGGATGAAAGATGCGGGAAAGCCTACACACATTGTACATGGTGCTTCTCTGCAGGATAAGCCCACATTGATCTGGGTGTATCAGTGATGGCATATGCAGGAGTAGCCACACCACCAGTATGGCACTTAATATGTCAACATTTGCGCTCAAAAGTGAGAGCGGTTGTTAAGATGCTGCATTCTCAGGGTTCCTATCAGGCTTCGGCACCAGAACTATGAGGGCCTCTTGCATAGTGTCAGGTAATCTCCCATTCTGGAATACTTCTTGGTAAACCTCTAGTAATTTTTCAGTGACCACATCTGCCTATTTTTGCTAAAATTTAGTTGGGAGGCCATCACCTCCTGGTGTTTTGCCTGTTTTTAGTTGATTTAATGCCGCCATGAGTTTCTCCTTTGTAATAGACTCATCTGTAGCCATTTTATCCTCCACCCCTAATCTAGGGAGATCTATTCCAGCAAGAAATGTCACCCCTCAGTCCCCTGACCCCATGCCACGCTCCGCATATATCTGGCAAAGGTGAGCACAGAAGACCTCATTAATAGCGAACTGAGTGTTGACCAACATTACAGACTGATTTCACAGCATCAAAACTGTATCCAGATACTCCTGCTGCTTTAACAACCGCGTCAGCATCGCCTGTCTTATCCCCCTCCATGGTCTCTGTTGGTAGGCCATATAGCATATTTTTCCAAGCTGCACAGTAATTAAGAAAGTCTTTATGAGTTATGCTGCTTCTTGTGTTTCTGCAGCTGGGAAGGAAGCCCCCTCTCTATCACAAGCAATCAGGATTCCTCCTGTGCCAATTCTCGCTCAAGCTGCCTACAAAGCCCATACGAGGTCTGAATACAGATCCCTCTGAGCACGACTATCATTGCATCCCAGTTAAGGGCTCTACTGCTCAAACTGCCCCAGCTTTCGTGAAGGTAGTGGGAGAGTTCCACCTGAACCGTGCCCACAAGTGGTGGGTCCACAAGGGCTTCCACATGCAGAGACCACAGTTGAATTGCATTGAAGCCCCTTTTCTAAGCATATCAACAGCAGGGAGGTATTTACCTTTTTGGTGGTGTATTGTGGATTAGCTAACAACACGGACACACAGACTATCAACTAGTATTAAAGGGATATTAAGAAGCTGGTTGCTTGAAGTAGTGCATTTTGTAACCGGTGTCTGATAACGCGCTAATTATTGCCTAAGTATACTCATGTAATGCATACGAATCTAGACGCGGTATATACGCGATGCGAGACTGATTTGAATAATAAGAAAGAGAGGAGCAAGGAATGTTAATATTTGGCTATGAGCTACTGTACTGCAATGGAATATATACAAGTTGGTAGTCATGCAAGATTATTTGATCCCCATTGTGAACTCTATGTCTTTTTTTAGATTTTAGCCGGCTCAAGAGGGACTGAAATAACTAATTGAAACTTTGCACAGGAGTAAAGGTTTCATCATAATAATTGAAGGTAAATACTGGTGGATTATACTAATGGAGTTCTTCTTACATATAAACCTCAATGGCTAATTTGAGCATTGCAATTTTGTCTTTATATATACAGGCTTTCTGTTTTTGAGAATCTTTTTATGATGAATGGTTCTTAGTAGCCTGACTTTTATAGCCCGCGGTAGTGGACTCTGCAGTTACTCTGACTAAGGTAACCTCATTTAGGTACTATACTGTGTACAATTGTAGGTCTTATGAAGTGCCTAAAATATACTTATTTTGTGGCAGGTATATATATTATTTCGAATACCATGTGGTAGTGCTGATCCGGAGGCATTTGCTAGCCCTGAAAATACAGGTATACCTAGATAGTCGAATTGAGCGATGTTTTGGAACTGTGATGGTCCAATTTGAGGGAGGTGGTTAGGCCCCCTGGTTTGAGGATATTGGGACAGCCTCTTAAGTTTCTTAAAAGAAGGTGGGATGCCTCTTTTTTCACGAATAATAATATGCAGATGTGACGAGCACCCGGGTTTTGATGCTCTTAATGGGCTTCTATAACCCTGTGGGTCATGAGTGCTTGGGATGTATACATGTGTGCCTCCAGATATATCACCAGTGGGTTGAGTTTTGGACATAGGGACGGTGTATCTAACACAGTGGGGTTTGGAATCAAGTGGGTGTACCTTTATTTCAGGGACTGTATAATGTTCATTGTTTGTTTATTTTCACAGACTATTAACATTGTGATTGGGACGTATTTGATTTTCCTGAAGAAGGTGGTGGCCGTGCATTAATAGACCCACGAAACTCGTCGATGTTCAGTGAAGAGGAAACCATTTAAAATCTGTTGGGGCAATTGTATTCCATGAATTGTATATGATATCTCACCTATTGTGGTTACAATTGAGCATTACCTTGGTTTAGTGGTTCCCTCTAGAATTATGAACTATTGTTCTCTCTTGTAATGATTGTTACTGTATGATATATAAATGTATTGTGGTTTTAACCTTATGTCATGCTGACATTTTTGAAAGCTATGTATTGTTTTTTAGCCTTTGCCAATTGAATATGATCTGATTTATGTTTTTTAATAAAAAATGTATCACCTTTTAGTTTGGGTATTTGTTGATCACATCCTTTTTGTCCACTCTTATGTTACTGGTATGAGGCAGTGTGTACGAGCTGTATGGTAAGTCTATCAGTTGCCACAGGGGCATTTCCTTTTTGACTTAAGTCTTTATTTTTTAGCACATAGGGACCAAGTGCCCGAGTTCTAGGATGGCAGCCACAACTTTTACTCTAGGTTGCGGCCAGCCTATCATAATGCATGGTTGAGTGCGCAGCTCAGCAGAACCATTGCAGATATTCAGCAGATCCTCTGTGGTGTGAAACATACTAAATCTTTAGGCTTCATTTCTCAAATCTGCTGAACAGATTTACACCAAGTCACAAAAAGCATGCTTTCCTGGGCCAAGATTTTGATTTCTGCTAAATATGGAGTAATGCTATTCATCTGTTATGGCAGCAGCTGTATCTAATGTTCAAATCAAATCAAATCTGGTGTTTGTTAAGCGTGACTACTCACCCCTAAGGGTCTCAAGGCGCTGGGGATGTCGGGGTTGTTCGCAGGTTCCAGTCCATCAAGAAGGGGGTCTGTCGAAGAGCCAGGTTTTGAGGTTTCTTGCGAAGATGGGGAGCGATATTATCTATCTGAGGTGGAGCGGAAGGTCGTTCCAGGCAGCGGCCTCACGGAAGGAGAAGGAGCGGCCTCCCGATCTGGTCTTTCTGGTGTGGGGAACCATGGCGTAGGAGAGCTGGGCTGATCGTAGGGCCCTTGGGGTGCGTGGATATTGAGTCGGCTGGTCAGGTATGCTTGTCCGGTGTCGTGGAGGGCCTTGTGAGCATGGGTTAGCATCTTGAAGGTAACTCTGGCTTCGATGGGGAGCCAGTGGAGTGTGCGCAGGTGCTGGGAGATGTGGCAGTGGCTTGGCAGGTTGAGGACCAGTCTTGCGGCGGTGCTTTGGATGTTCTGTAGCTTGCTGGTGAGGTTTTTGTTTATTCTGGCATAGAGTGCATTGCCGTAGTCGAGCCTGCTGGTGACCAGGGTGTGAGTGATGGTCTTTCTGTGTTCAAGGGGGATTCATTTGAAGGTCTTACGTTGGAGGCGGAGGGTGTGGAAGCAGGAGGACGAGACGGAGTTGATCTGGCGGTCCATTTTGATATCCGAGTCCAGGATGATTCCCAGGTTGCGTGCGTGGTCCGAGGGGGAGGGCGGGTTTCTAAGGTCAGGGCCACAGGTGTCGTTCCAGGCACCTGAGTTTGGGCCCATGATGAGAACTTCCGTTTTTTTAGTTGCAGGCGGCTGTTTTTCATCCATTTGGCGACGGCTTCCATGCCTTCTCAAAAGTTGTGTCTAGCGGTGTTGGGTTCGTTGGATAGGGAGAGGATGAGTTGGGTGTCGTCTGCGTATGACATAATGTTGAGTCCGTAGGTTCTGTCGATGGGGGCGAGCGGAGCCATGTAGATGTTGAAGAGCCTAGGGCTGAGGCAGGTGGTAGGTGTAGGGTCTGAGAGGAAAGGGGGAGTCTGACCCACTGCATTCTACCGGAGAGGAAGGACTGGATTCAGTCGAGGGCCTTGTCTTGGATCCCTGCGTCGTGGAGTCTGAGTATTAGGGTGCAGTGAGAGACTGTGTTGAATGCCACGGAGAGGTTGAGCAGGATGAGGGCTGCTGTTTCTCCTTTGTCCAGTAAAGTACGGATGTCATCTGTTGCGGCAAGGAGGGGGGTTTCCATACTGTGGAGTCGAGGATATTGTTCTCTTCGATGAATGTGGCGAGTTGGCTGTTGATGGTTTTCTCGATGACTTTGGCTGGGAACGGGAGCAGGGAGATGGGTCTGTAGTTTTTGAGTACGGTGGGGTCCGACGAGGGATTCTTCAGGAGGGGGTTCATCTTAGCGTGTTTCCAGTTGTCAGGGAATGAGGCTGTTGCCAGAGAGCGGTTGATGGTGTGGCAGAGCATGAAAATGTGGTGGGGGCAGGGGTCCTTGGGGGCCCCGGAGTGGATTGACTTCATCGTCTTCAGTGTGTCTTCAGTGGTGAGGGCTGTCGATAACTGGCTTCAGGGTGTCAGGGATAGTTGGTGAGGGTTCAGTGTGTTGGTTGTCTTCGTCAAAGTTGTCGTAGATGCTCTTGATTTTGTGGTGGAAAAAGGTGCCAAGTTTGTCGCAGAGGTTTTGTGAGGGAGGGATGTCGGTGGACTCGCTGGTGGGTTGGGTGAACTCCTTGATGATGTTGAAGAGTTTGTTGCTGTTGTGTGCATGAGTGGAGATTCCGTCTTCAATCGCTTTTTTCCTCGTTTTTCTGATGAGTTGGTGGTGGGCGTTGGAGGCGGCTCTGAAGTTGTTGTGGACTTCTGTGGATTTGGTGTTCCTCCAGGCCTTTTCGAGGTGGCGGCAAGTGTGTCTGGACTCTCGAAGATTGGTGGTGAACCATCTAGCTTTCTTGGCATGGTTGTTGTTGTTTTTCTTGAGGGGAGCTATGGTATTGACGCTGTCGGAGATCCATCTGTGCATGGTTCAGGCTGCAGTGTTGGCGTTGTCGTTTTCCGCGATGGTTGGGGTGGAATTGCTGAGTGATGAGGTTAGCTCGTCGTCGGTGATTCTGGTCCAGTTTCTTCGTGGGAGCAGGTGCTGGTGTCTGTGCATGGTGGGTGTTCTGAAGGTGAAGTGGACGCATCGATGGTCAGTCCATGGGAGTTTGGTGGTGTGGCTGAAGGTGATGGAGTTTCCTGTTGTGAAGACGGGGTCGAGGGTGTGTCCTGCTGAGTGCATGGGTTCGGTCACGATCTGGCGGAGTCCAAAGTTGTGAAGGTTGTCCAGGGGGGATGTGGTGCTGGGGTCCAGTTGGTTATTGAGGTGGAAGTTGAGGTCTCCCAGTAGGGTGTAGTTGGTGGACGCGATGGCATGCGGGGAGATGATGTCCATGATGGAGTTGGCTAAAAGTCCGCGGGGACCAGGGGGTCGGTAGATGAGTGTTCCATGGAGGGTGGAGGTAGGGATGGCCAGTATCTTGAAGTGAAGGTGTTCCATCAGATCTGTGGGCTTGTCGGGGAGTGTGCTCAGGCAGAGGGTGGATTTGTGGATGATGGTGATTCTTCCTCCAGGGCGGGTGGGTGGTCCTTCCCGGAGATCTTGTATCCTTGGGGAATGGGAATGGCAATGGCGATATGCGGTCCCTTTAGCAAATTGAATGGGCAACACACATTTTGACACTGCCTCCTTATTCCCAACCCCCGCTTGATGGCTCACCACAAAACATTTTGGGAAGACTAGTCAAACATTGCCAACATTTTGGGCAAACCCAAAAAATGATTTTTCTATGGAAACGTGGTCTTAACTATAACTGTCCAGTGTAGAGACATACACACATATATATATGTAACCCATTGGCTGTTCCCACCAGTTAGTTAGTTAGGAGTCGGACCATGTTTCCATAGGAAATGGATTTCAAGTAGGGGCTGAGAAAGGGGGAGAGTCCAAAACGTGTTTTTCCCAATCAAATGTTTACATAAAAAATGTCTAATGTAATCATTCTTATTAAACATTGCAATGTGTCAATTTATGAAATATGCAAGTAATGATAATTATTCTTGACATTTTGACAAAGACAGATGGTCTAATGTATCTATGGTGATGAGCTAATACCTTCATAAAGCCAAGGAGCCAGCTGGCCCTTTAACAAAATGAAGAGGTCTGCCTTACTTAAAATGACACCCTTTATTTTTTTACATAACATTGTCAGCCAAGCAGAGGTGTGTGGGTGCTTGTGCGGGGCAGTCGGAATCAGAATCTTATTGTCTGCCTGCAAAATGAGTCTTTTTTAATTTAAGTATAAGGGGGCAGGGTAGGGATACCATGCGGTCCCAGGCATTGCAGGGGGGGTCCCAGAAGGACTCTCTGTAGGGTTTTAAAATTGCAATCCTGCTGGACTCCTGCAACAATCCCACTGGATTACTATCTAAAAAGAAAAAAAGAAAAATTACATGTATTAATATGGGAGGAATGTGAGTGATGCCCCCCTCCCTGAGTCATGTAGTGCCTCAGGGACTCCCATTCCCTGGGGCCAATATAGTTGACAATAAGTTTTACTCCCTGAGACTTAAAAGGCCCCACAGACTGCATCCCTGGAGACTCAAAAATATAATATATGGGAAAGGGGGCATACTGCCGCTCTCCCTGAGACTTAAGAGATCCTGCATATCCCGTCACATGGGTCCAGACACTAATTATAGAGGAGTGGGGAGTGGCCACCCTCCCAGAACCTTAAATAGCCTAGGGGGCCCCATCCCTCACACAGGCCCTTTCAATATGTCCTGGGGATCCAACTCCCAGGACGCAATAGTTTTCCTGAAAGCAAGTGTGCTTGTACCAAGCGGGAGCTTTGACAATGCTCCAGCAGGGAGGGAGCACACTTTTATTTCTCTACTTGCATTCTTGCGGGCAAGGAAACTCTGATTCCTCTCTCCTGGCGGGAGCAAGCACAGACAGCTGCTCCAACTGGACAGAAGAAGGCCAGCTCCCATGCGGGGGGCCAGCCAATCATGAGTGATCCTCTTTTACACAGCACTAAGGAGGACTGAATGTTTTGAACAGGTGAATTACTGGAACGTGTCTTGTGGGTATTTTTATGTGGTAAATTCAGCACATCAAATGTTTGAAACCAAATTGGACTAGATGCTCGTATTAATTTCGAATAGCACCTACGAGCGTTCCTTTCGGTGCATGTTGATTGTAGGTCTGACGAAGCATATGAGGGCCAGATACTACCTCTCCCTGTAACTTTCTTGTAGTTTTGTTTTTGGGTGACCGAGTGATTATTTTTTCCCCTTTATTTTCTCTTTTCACAGACCACAAATTGTGTGTTGATCAAGGTATCTCTGCATTGGTAGGAACATATTCCACAGGTACTGGAGGTAGGATCAGAGGGGACCTCCCTTTTTGGGTCCAGCAGGGTCCTGGTGAACGCCAAAGTGACACCTTTAACGACAGAAACATGTCGACACGTTGACAGTAAGGAGAGGTGAAGGAATCTTCATTTTCTCCTTTCACTTCCATCCTTCATGTATTTAAACCTAGCCAGAGGCCCCGGAATAAAATTGAGAGTGAGTGCACATCCGAGCTAGTTTTAACTCTCACTGTCTGCACCTTTTCTTCTGTGATCCCAAGAAATGTCATTGTTTGTACTGTCTTCCCTCTCTTTTGATCCACCCAAGGGGTTGGTCTGTGCTGGGGTGTTTGTAGCATGCTCTATGATGAAGCATGTCACACGTTTGTGAGTGAGGGCAGTTTTCTCACAGGGAGCACCGCTGCTGTCCTTATATATATTTTTCTTTTCCTACTCCTTTGTGTGTGTGTCAGTGATTGGACGGGGAGGCTGGAGTAAGATATGAACCTCTCCCCCTTCGTATTGTGTGTATTATTGTCAGTGATATCATTGATGACATCTCAAATGATATTACTGATGACATCATCCAAACTCACACACCTAGTCACTGATTCATAGAGCTACTCACACCTCAACTCACCCATACAGCCACTAATGCAACCACTAACTCACATATACAGCCACTCATGCACCTACTCACTGACCGATACAGCCACTCACACATCAGGTCATAAAGATTTACAGACACTTACACACCCACTCATACACCCATATAGCCATTCTCATACTCACATACCTATTCACTCACCCATACAGCCACTCACACACCAATTCATTCACCCATACAACTACTCACACACGCACTTACCCACGCATAGAGAGAGAGAGAAGTCTTTTAGATTCCTATATTCCTGCTTGGTTGCTCTCAGTGAGGTAAAACGTGGATTAAATAGCAAATAACAGTCATTTATGTTTTTAATTCTACTTGGAAAAGAGGCTGTCCTAAGTGTAGTGGGGGCAGAAATTGGTTTCATGTCATTAAAACAGAAAGCAAACTATACATAATTTTCATAGACTTCTGTGGAGCACAATACATTTTCTGAAACTTTGAACTGGGGTCAAGCTTGTAAGCTGGTCTTACTTCATTGCCTAGGACACTAGCGAACTGCATTGGAGGAAGTGTTTACCGTTTGTTCAATGTGCTAAAGAGGACCCCTCTCTCCTCCAGCCAATCTCTAAGCTTATGCAGAATGACTCTGCCTAAGATTTTAACAGCGGAGTCTATCAAAGAGATTAGTCTGTAGCAGGAGGGGTCACTCCTCAGGCCTTTTTTAAAAACTGGGATTATTATTGAAGTAGCCCAAGATGCCAGGAACCCATTAATACTAGACGCATTAAAAACTTTAGCTAAAATCTTTGCCCAAAATTTGGGTAAGGTATCATATATGTCCGCTGGAACGCCATTCAGGCCTGGGGCTTTATTTTTGAACATCTCCAGAATCGCTCTATGAACCTCGTCCTCAATAAATTTGAGAGGTCGTGCTAGTTGCGTGGGCATGGGAACAAACTCTTGGGAGGCACTACCCTCACTGCCATAAATCTCACAAAAATGAGAGAGCCATTTTTCGTCTGGGATCACACAGTCTAGAGTTGAGTTATCCTGACCTGAGAAGAAGGGACGGTTGATGGTTGCCCAAAATTTGCTGCTGTCCCTTAGAACATCTGATGACAGAAGATTGTTCCAGGCCTCAGATTTAATATCCTTCTTCCGATTATCATTTGCCAATTTATATGTCTTCCTTAAATTAGCGACCAGCTCTCTATCTCTAGGTTTTTGTTTTAGTGCTTGAAGAAGAGCACTGTGAGCTTTGGTGCAACTACCATCAAACCATCTATATTGGTTATTGAATTTTCCTTTGGTTTTTACCTTCAGGTCCTTTCCAATCTGCGTGCAAATGGAAACATAAGCACCAATGGTTTCCCTACTTGGGGCAGAACTGTCTAGACATACAGCCAGATTTACATCAACCTTAATTAAAAGGTCCTCCATAAAGGCATCTGGGACCACCCTCGCCCAATTAAGCCTCCTACCTTGATCTTTTGGGGTTAAGTGGTTAGTCTCCGTAGAAATCCTATTCCTGATATCAGTAACCTCCCCTAGATCCAATTCCAGGGCTACTGGATTATGGTCACTATACACAGAGACAACTACTTCATAAAGAGTTGCCCTGGCTGGCACATCAGACGATACAAAAATATAAACAATTACAGTGTCGGATTCTTTGCCCTTGAATGTAGGAACCCTCTCCTCCTCCAGATCACATGCTACCTCGAAGAGGTTCAAGTTAGCTAGGAGGTCCTCCAGGGCCTCTCCCTGCCTACTATGTTCGAAATGCGTGGCCACAGAGCCTGGGGGTCCTTGAAGGCTATCTAAAAAACAATCCCAGCTACAGAGATGGACATTAAAATCACCCATGATGATGATTTTGAATAAAGTGTCATGTGTTAATTTATAATCAGTCAAGAAACCCGCCAGGGAACCTAAATATTGATTCCTCAAATCCTTCTCACTGGCGTTATAAAAGTTAAATAATAAAATAGTAGGGAGATCAGGACCAGTCCACTCAAGAATTAATATATTATTGGAACCAGACTCCAGCATTTTCAAGGGACCACTAAGTTTTAAAGATATAAGCAAAAATAGGCCTCCTTTTGGTCTACCCCCTAATCCAGGAGTTGCTCCGACAACAAAGCTAGAATGCCCATCCAGGCTAAATCTTTTAGTTATGTCCCATGTTTCTTGTAAGGCGATAATATCTTACTGTTTGACAAAATCAACCCAGATGTCGTCATTTCGTCTTTGTCTAATTCCAGCCACATTCCAGCTAAGTATTTTACAAGTAGGAACGCGGCCTAGCACCCTAATGGGTTCCACTAAGTGTTGATTTTTATCCTGTAGTCAATCATTATCATCCATATTGGAAAATGGAGAAAAGTGATTAACCAGAGCTATGTCAGTGCCCCATTCAATTAGTGGATTGCCAGAAAGACAAGGAGAAGTCGTTACTAGACCCTCCTCTCTCTGAGTGGGCCCTCTTGCTAGGTTACTTTGGGAGGCAACGTAAGGCTGAATCAGTCTAAGGGCTAGGTTTTTCTGTGCGGACAATAAGGGTTGCGTATCGGCTACCGGTGGATAAATGTAGCCCAATGGGAGTGGCCTGATACCAGAACCTCCGATATCTGAGACATCCCAAAACAATCTATTTGCAACATTACACCTATTGAAATTGACCACCACACAGTCCCCCACTATGCTCTTATTACGCTTCCCGACCCACCCGACCCATCTCGCCATAATAATATGGGATGAGATATCTAAGCCACCACTGCTAAGCTGGGTACACCAGGTTTTTGACTTCCCAATAAGATCTTGCGTAGACTCTATCATATCACTACTTAGGGTCACACCCCAGTTAAAACAGCCACCAAGGGAGCAGCTTCTGGTGGGAGATCTAAGGTAAATCCCCTAAAGGGAATAGGCCTATTACTGCTAGGGCGTGTCCTGGGAGGTCCCCCCCCCCCCAGCAACCATAGTTCTTGCCTCATCTGTATTATTTGGGTGCAGGCTTCCCTTTGTCATATTAGTAACCCCGGACTTCTCACAATTAGGTGCAGTTATAGGGCGTACTTCGGGAAGGGTGATTTCAGTAGGGGCCTGATGTCTCCTCTTAGACCCATTAAAATGAAGCTCCTCACATGGTTGTTTGACCAAACAATGTCGATCCCTATACTCTTTTATAAATTTATCTATATGTTTACATTTCTTCAATACACTAGCAACGCAAGTGTTAAGTGTGTCCACAATGTCCTTGGTTATGCCTGTAAGAACAGGCTCCAGCCGTGAATCAAACATTTATTCCACAAGAGCCGCCAGTTGGACAGGGAGACTTGAGCCAATGGTTTGTGGGACGGCTCCTGGTTTTGGCTTTTTCGTGGTCTTCTTAGGCCGCCTTTGTTTCCCCTCAATGCCCAATAATACTTGGCCGGAGGGATTCCCCCCTTTGTCACTAATAAGACCTTCATTTGCAGCTATACCACTGTTAGTCATTTGTCATGGATTTTTAATCACCACTACAGGATCCAGAGGTATAATAGGTGCCGGAGCCAGCACAGGCAGGTTTATTGAGTCCTCACGTATACTGGTGGGGCTATCCAGGCCAAGTTCCTTCTCAGCATTGGCAATTTCAACACTAAGAACCCCCACCGCCAATGTTAAATACGAGATAATGGACTCAGGTTTCCTCGGGACTTTGGCCTTCTTACCTTCCCCTTCACCATTGCTGTCCTGCTTAAGCTACCCATCACTGGAACCAAGGGGGGTGGCCCGGCCCGGCCTCTTCTGGCCCCTGATGGCCACAGATGGCCCGCCCTTTGCCCGGGCTTATCCCGGCGCCCGCCCGCGCGCGCCCCGCGGGGCGGGAAGGTGCCTCTGAAATAATAACCCACCGGTGTCAGAGGGGAGGGGCTGCTGGTTTCGCCGGCCGCCTCGCCGGAATTCTGGGTCGTGTAGTCCCCGCTGCTCTGCCGCCACACACTAAGTCCTGTGAAGTGTCTCCCGCAGAGTGGGAGGCGCAAAGCGCTAAAGTACCCCCGGTGTCAGAGGGGAGGGCTGCTGGTCTTGCCGGCTGCCTCGCCGGGATTCTGGGCCGTCTAGTCCCTGCTGCTCTGCCGCCACACACCAAGTCCCGTGTGCGATGTAGAAAAAGCCACCTATAGGGATCACATGACCCTTGACTTGCCTCTTAATTACTTAACAGAATTTCCACAATGGAGGGCCAAGTAGATTTCTCAGTTCAGTTTAACAAACACTTCTCAAATAATCTGATGCAGTGAGGTGTAACGATTCTGAGTGTTAAGGAAGTATACTTTATTGAATTTTGGAGCTACTTGATCATATTCTACCATGATATTTTTTGCATTATTGACATGTCAAATATTTCCAAGGCTCGGTTTGTGAACAGGCTCTTAGAGCTAAAGGTGCACTCTGGTTCCACTGTTACTTGGCACTCCTTCATAACTTATTGGTTTGTCCCCACTAATAGGGGGGCAGGGTAGGAACACCCTGATTCACTTACAGCTAAATATAGATGGGCCCCTCTGGGCTCACAAAATACAAAAGAACCGTTGTGCCATGGGTTCCATGTGCAGCAGGGTTTGGCTGCCCACAGAAGGTTGGGTGCAGGGCCTGGCCATAGTTTTCATGAAAGTTCTTGTTGAGGAGAGAAGAGAATGTAGTCTAAAAGTGAAGTCAATCACGTGTGCTTGAAAGACACAGATGTCTGAAACCTCAGACAATACAGGATAGATGGCCACAGGACTGAAGCTGGGAAAGAGATGATTGTCCAACGTTGGGTTTTAGGCAGCTTGATAATCTTGTATCTAAAAAAATCTATATTCAATTTCATCTTGAAAAATAAATTTTATCTGACGACAAATTGAATCTCTTAGACACACCACTCAGAATGTGTGTCACAACTGGACTGATGTATGGCCATTGATGTGATGAGATTTGGAACTGAAAAGTGCCATGAACAGTTATGTTGTCCCATAGTTCTCAAATCAATGTGACTACAGTATTCAACTACTATATCTGAAGAAGTAGAAACAGTAGTTATAGTTTGAGAAAAGATTGTTGAATAGTTTGTTACTATTGTATCAAATAGTGCGAACTGAAGTCTGAAAGTAGGCCTAAAAGGTATACAAAATTATATAATGCAAACAGAGGAGTCATGCTTTAACCTCTTATGGTCTGCGCATTGGTTACTGTAGGTTAGAAAAGAGAATGCAATTGAAGTAAAGTTGCTCACTCCCACTTCAAAACCACAGATGTCTGAAAAATCATAATCATGAAGGCCAGATGACTACAAAGTTGCAGCTGGGAAAGTGGTGTGCATTGCAGAAACATAGTTTCAAGTTAGGTTTTTGGGGCTGTGAATTATTGTGCCTGTAGATATGAGCCTTACTTTCTCTAAAACTACTAAACGGATTCACACCAAATCACAAAAGCCATGCCTTCTGGATCAAGATATAGCTGTCTGCCAAATTTGGTGCAATTCCATTCAGTCGTTTTTGCTGCAGCTATTTCAAAGGTTCCGATGGAAAGTTGCATGGGGAAAATGCGTTTTTGGGACCACATGTTTCTCTGCCATGCTTGACCAATCACGCAAACACTTTTCAAGAAGAAGCTGAGGTGAATGAAACTTTTTTGTTAAGTTTTGTGCTGATTCTTCAAATGGCACCAAATTTATAAACAAATCTAAAAATCCATTTACTATGGAAACATGTTCCTAACTATAAAACCTGTCTTGAGAGATTATCTCCTTGACAATCCATTAACATGCTGCGCACAGGATTCAGCTTTATGGAGGAGTGGTTACGAACAGGGCCCTGTCTTGGGGTATGTCCTGCACCCAGTTCCCTCTTGGTCTTACAGCAAAGTTGTCCATGGGGTCTGGCCATGCACTGTACTCTATAAGTGCACAAGATTTGGATGCAAGGAATATATGGTCATTGGACACTGCACAATTTCTTTGTCCATGCACAGCACACTATGGCTGCTACCCTACCCCTAGCTTCCATGTGAATACATGTCAGTCTACAGAGACTCTGGCAGTGTAATATAGGATTGGCAAAAAGCAAAAATCTCAGTCACAAGCCAATGTGCAGGGCCCAGGTTGTGTGTAGTGTGGGTTAGCCTCAGGGCTGGCTTACAGCCAAGCCCTCACCCAGTCTTGGAGTGCACACAGTTCACTGTCACAACATAGTTTTCTCTTGTTCACAATTACTTTTAGCATATCAATGGATCCGTTGTTGAATTAGCAAGATCCAAAATGGTGCTGTAGATCTATAGCCCTCAGTGGTTACTAGAGATTAACATAGGTCTTTGAGATCAGCAGGCCATGCCTCCATATAATGTCAACCTGTGTGTCCTGTGGTGAAAATGTGTTACTTTAGTTTACTTGTGAGGGCATTACATCTCCCTTTGTGCCTCCCAAAACTCCTTTTCATCTGGGATGCTCCCCCTGCCCTTTAAAAGCCCAACCATATTACTTTGTGCAACAAAGAATTCTAATTTGCCAAAATTGTGGTTGCTAAAGATTTTCAGTTATGGCTGGTCAATCAGATGGTGATTACACTCTGATGATAAATGAGTCTTATGAGGATTTGCAAATTTCACAAAGGAGAAAATATTCTCATGTCATATCAGATTAGATTGTTTTTAAATTTGGTATCCGTGGCTCCTTGGCAGATCTGGATTCATGGAGAGTTCAAGAATTAACCATCAAAATATCTTTAAAATTAAGACTTTCAGTCTTGCCAATTCCTTTTTTGTAAAGAAAATATGTACAAATTAGTGAATGCACGTACACCTAGACATGTAAAGAGTATGGGGCAGATGTATCAAAATACCTATTTGCGATTCTCAAATACCAATTTTTTTAGCGATTTCTTAAAATTCCTTAATTGCGATTAGCAAATTGATAATCGCAATTAAGGAATAGTTTCCCATTCATTTCTAAGGGCCAGGAGGCCCATAGGAATGATTGGGTAGTTATTCTCAATTTATGATTCGCAATTTGAGAATCGCAAATTGAGAATAATTTCAAGGGTGCAAGGGTGTCATGAGGACACCCTGCTGCACCCCCGAATTTTACATGTGTGCGCATATGGCGCACATACATGCCCTAAGGGCATGTATGAGCGCCACATGGCACCTTCACAAATGCCAAAAAGTGCATTTGTGAAAGAAATCAAAAATTACCACAAACTTGAGGTTGGTGGTAATTTGCGATTTCTTAAGGTGAATTCGCAAAACTTAGGTGTTTCTTACATAGCATTTAAGAAATCGCTTTTTGCAATTCCTTAAAGGCCTGTGCAAAGTCAAGGAATCGCAAATTTTTCGATTCCTTGCTTTTGCGATGCGATTTTCTTCATACATCACATTTTCTGTTTTTTTAGTCGTAAACGCTGCTTTTTTGCAAATCACAGCGTTTGGGACTAAAAAAACGTATGATACATCTGCCCCTATATTCTGAATTCTAGAGTGATGCCATGTTTAACACAGATGTTCACATAACTTGATATACTAAAACAGCTGAATGTGGGAAGTCCCAGATTTCATGCACATTAGTCAAATTGCGCCAGACAAGTGAAACTTTATCTTAACTATGGAGTCTCTATGACTTTGTAATATATTTCTTAATATAGGAGTTAGTGTTTTAATAAAGTGACGCAAAACAACATGTGATCTTTTAATGATACTGTGTTTATTAAGCTGGGTATTTTCAAAACAAGGGAGACCCCACAATTTCCAATAACCTGGGGTAGTAGCTAATATTAAGAAAAAAAGTAGTTCATTGGGGCAAGTTAGTCCCATATACGTATCTGAAAAATGAGGGTTTTCTTACTCTGTACATTTACATTTGGGACCTAAATGCACCAATTCTATTAGAAAGGCAAGTATGACGCAGGACAGCCTATAATGCTTTTGTTGCAATTAATTTAATAATTGCTGCATATTATCTCATTTTTTTTGTCTTATTTTTTTTAATATAATTATCACGTTCCAGTGCTCCCACAATAAGTGAAGAAAAAGTACTCAAGTGAGTGAAAAACATTAAAACATGCATTTCTTTAAAACAACACAACACTAAGCTCCTTTCGGTAGTTTTTTATATACTGAAAAAAGGAGTTTGGTGGGTCGGTGGCATTTCCATCTCATTCAGTTGAGATCACAATCAGGACAGATGAGTGAGCACCAAGTATCTCTAGAATAAAAGGAAAGAGAGAGAAGGCGGTCTGACAGGAGGACCCCGAGTGCCAGCTTAGTTATATACATTTAATGTACTAGCCAAGGAGTAGGTAAATTAAAATAAATGTCATACATCTGATGTGCCCGTTCGGATTAAGTACTGAATTAAATTGGGTGACAATAGAGTCCATGGTGGGAGAAACTCAGAGGCATATTCACAAGGCGCTATCGCCAAATTAACAGCACTTTATCGCAGCCAAAGTCGTGATAAATTTACCCCACCATTAACAAGCAGGTGCTAACAGCCCACAGCACCAGTTTTCCTGTGATAGCAGCCACAAAAACATCGCCACAGAGGACCCCCGCAACTATCGCTAATGAGATGCAGAGTAGGAGTTCCCATGCACAAAGCCGCGACAACACCACACCTTAACATTCACAACGACTAGAAAGATCGGCGATAAGAATACATAACATGCAATAAGACCTGTTAGCAGCAGGAAATTTACACCTGCTCTGACCTGGTGTAAAGTTGGACCACAGCCTGCACCACAAAAGGGCGCCCTGCCCAGGGCATCATCGTAAGGGCAACAGATGCAATGGAGCAACTGAACATGCAGCCCTGACATCCAAGAGGGCCACAACACCCACCCGGCCCCCCCCAGACCACCACAGAGGCAGCTCAGACAAAGACAGCGGTCCCCCCGGAAACACACCTGCCTCACAGGCACAACATCTGACAATGTCACTGTCCACCACAGGCTGAAAGGGACACCCATCCTACGCATCCTGGCCATCACTGCCCAGCAGGCCAATGGTACCAACACAGCAGACAGCCAACATCCCACCCCACACCAAACTGCTGGCTGTGCTGCACCTGTTGGCCCCTGACACACCCCAACCAACACCCGCCAGAGTCGGCGGAGTCTCACAGACAGCCACATCCAAGTCCCCCATACCTGTCATGGACATCACCATCACCCTGGCACCCCAGGCCCCGTACAGCCAATACAATGCACATGAACCGCTGGACACAAAGCAAGAACCATACGCCATAGCCTGATGCACGCACGTGTTGGGGCCAATTCACTGCACACATGTCCCACCTATGCCCCCAGGTGACACAGTACACAATCAGCGCAACAGGAAACACATGTCACACATGTATGTGCAGGCAACATCAGAACACCGTTTGAGCTTCACCAATGTCATATCCAAATACACAGCCAGTGTGCATGATCCCTTCACCCTCCAACAGTCCAGCAGCAACCAGCCTTCCCAGGATGGCACCAAGGGAAATGTACAGCCCCATGGCAAGTTCCTAATTAACATCCCACTCAGTTCAACTCCACAACCATGCAATCCACAACTCTGGCAATGCACATGTCACAAATTCACAACCAACATGCACAACAACATGCCCACCCACCAGGCACGATAGAACAACTCACAATGGTAACCTGGGCAAGCCATGAGCATGACCAATCAACAGCATGGCACCTCAGCCACACAATAGCCAAATGTGGGGAGAGGAGGCAAGCAGGCATGTGTGAAGGATGCAGTGGAACCATGATTGGGAAAGTACACAATGCCAAGAGGGGCGGCGAAGTGCTGGACAGACCGCAGTATGCAAAACACACCCATATCCATGGCGACATACACCTCTGGTGTATGGAGTGTAGTGGACAGTGGACGCAACCATGTCACCCCAGCCAGGGGATGTCCCTGCGGAAATGTTTCCTGTTATGCCCCCCCATAAGCATGAGCAGAGTGGGATGAACCGGCGCACGCCAGGCCAGCATAGGGGTGTAAATAAAAAGCACGCAGCCCTGGGCGTGGTCCTCTTCCGGAAAGCCCAACGTCTCTGCCAGGGCAGAGACTCCCAGCCCGCCATGAGGCTGACGCCATCCTTGTTAGCGGAGTTGCCTGAGATCTTGTACGCCTGGTGCAGCCCGGCCCGCTGGAGCACAAACACGTCAGGGTAGACCCTGCACAGCCAGGCCACACTGATCAGCAGCAGACACTGGCGTGTGTCAAGGAGGGCCCACCAAGTGCCAGTGTAACCTCCAAGCCTGAGGCCCATGGCCCGGCCAGCCTTTCAGACCACCGCTGTCCCCCCGACGTTGGCCCACATTACTCTTTTCTCGTTTACATATTTTACCGGCATCCTCTGTGGCCCAGGGGGTCCCATATGTGAAACTGTGTCCTGGCTAATGAATGGCAGTGACCTCAAACCCGGACCAACAGCCACAGCACCAGACTCGCCGGATCAGTGAGGCATAGTTCCAATTTGCGACATGTGGTACCACTAACCCTCTCCAACACCATCCGGTGACACGTGCTGCCACAAACCCTGTTCAACGCCATATGGTGACACGTGCTGCCACAAACCCTGTTCAACCCCATCTGGTGACACGTGGATGAGGGACCAGGACTACCCTGTGGACCAGTAGGTCTCACATCCAGCACCTAGTCGTGATTCACGTAAGCCATAGTCCACACCAGTGGTCGCACAGAGAGGAGTAAGAGGAAGATGTGGCTCAGTCCAAGAAGAAAGCCGGGTCACAGTCATGGAGGTGAGCAAACACGTGGTGCCACTGAACTTGTACTACACAGGCCGGTGAGGCCACCAACCTCTGCCGGTGACACTCAGTGAATGGCCCATGCTGACCGCTGCCTCCGGCCTACACTGCTCTTGGCCTAGGCTGCACTCGAGTAGGTCACAGATTTGGAACTGAACATCGAGTATGCAAAGGCAGATTATATATCATTGCATGCAAGGAGAGGCGTAAGAGGTTGACGCCTTGCATTTGGTGGGGAGAAAAGGATCATCGTTACGGAGGTGTTCGTACACTACCGACAACTGCCCTGGTGCCAATAGCGCTGTGCATCGTGAGCCAACGACACGTGGCTGTGGGCCACTGCTGCCCGCTGCCTCCGGCCTACACTGCGGTCCAGTAGGTCACAGAGTCATAATTCAACAATGTCAGAGTTCATATCAGTGTACCGGCATCATCGCAGACTGCATCCCCACTCAGCCCCTGTTCCACTAAGTCTGTTCCTCGACATTCATGGACACTTTCTGGTCGAAATTTGGTGGTGTCTGAGTTTATGGACTAGAGGTCAGTTTTCATCCTCATGTAGCTGACACTGACTTGGTGGTGGCAACGAGGCTGTTGCATTACACTTCTCTATTTGCTGCTTCTGAATAAAAGCAAACCTTTTGGCGTCTTGCAATGGAGGACACCTTCCACTGTCCCCTGAAACCCTTTGCAACATACACCTCGGACATTGATGATGACCCGCTCAGGTTGCATGGCCCATCCAACTGCACAGCAAGTCACTGTCTCATGGCTGGGTGCCTGTGCCGGCTGCAGTGCATCCAGGGCCACTAACTCTGTGCTGGTCAAGTCAGGGACCCCTTCTCCGGAGACATTGGATGGGCCCTGAATCGTAGGCCTTGGGGTCATCAACGCAATTTCTCTGTGGCATTGCACTGTACTCAGACTCCCGGCCTGAACGTGTCCCACCAGGGCTCACACCTCAAAGAGAGTCCAGACCTGCCCAGATGATGCATCACCGCAGGAGGCACACACCACCATCGCAAGGACCACCTCCAACCGCCATCTGCCAGAGTTGAAACGGTGGTCCTGACAGACTTATGGAGTTGCTCAGGCTTGTTGTGAATGCCATCATCGGCCTGATGCCCTTCTCAGCACTCTAGGTGCCAGTGACTCAGTGCACCGCAGGCCATTGTCCGTTGCTGATTGTGTTTTGTGCTGTAGAGCGGTTGCGCAGGTATGTCACCTCAAACAGTGTATGGGCCCTGGGATGTTGATGGGGAAGATGATGCGGATCTAACACACCCCACTGCATCTGCATTAAGAATATATCAAAGGGACACAATCCAAGACTTTGTCTTCACATAAGCGTGCTCATCTCTAGTGTCCAAACCCCAGTGCACTGCAACTCAAGGACACAACTGTTTGCATGTTTGCTGTCCTCTAGACTTTCTCCATCTCACTCTATCTTGCTCAGCAGTTGGCCCTGTATTGCATGTGATTTCTGTTTCCATTGCACTGGTGTCTGATGTTCCAGTGGTTGCCAGACATTCCGTGCCAATGGCTTACACTCACCTCACACACATCCAGCACAGACGTCACTGTACATGTGGCCTTGTCATTAAAGGGACCGGGTGCATGTGCCCATAGCCAGTTCAACATGATATCTGTGTGTCCCTGTGGTCTTGTAGTATGCATGTGGCCCTGGGCTATATGCATTACATTGTGCTGTGTACATCGGATGCAGACATATTACCACAGGCAGCAGTTTTGAGCTTGGACAGTTGCAAGGGCCATTGTATGCACAGACAAAATGGGTGTGTGACTGCTATTTGAGCACCCCTGGGTGTGGTTCTGTGCTGTGCATGTGCATCTGCATGTGTCTCTATGGCAGTGTGGATCTCCTTAGTGGGTGGGCCCTGAAGCCTGATAGACCCCTACGTATGTGTCCCTGTTTCCATGGGTTCGGCCCCCACCCACACCTGTTGGGCCACCTCCTTTTGGTATGCTGACACATGGCATTGGGGTGCCACGTGTGGGTGGGTGAAGTGCTATGAGACAGCTGTGCTTGCAGGTGCTTCCTGCTGTGTGGTCTGTTGCAGGCTCAGTGTTCCCCCCTGAGTAGCTTGGCTGGCCGGGTCCTGGTGGGGGATTGTGTGAGATATCCATGGGCTGTTGTAGGGCGTCAGTTTCGAGGGTGTGGTGGTTCTCTCTGGCATCACTGATGTGTTGTATTCTGTGCTCTGCTGAAGGTGTTGTGTGCCCCTCTGCGATGTGAAGGGGAGATGCATGTTGACTTTGTGTTGACATTTATGTTGGCGCATTGTGCTGATTTGCATGCAGACTGTATGGCAATGTACATTGTGACTGTTTGGGGGCCGCTGGATGTTAGGTCGTACGCGTACATTTCCATTTCAAGGTTTCCGGCTCTGTCAGATGTGGAGGGCATTATTCTGTGCATGTGCAGAGCCAGTTGTGTGGTGCCGGCTATGCACGTTGTGCCACGTTGTCATCAATGTGGGTGTGCTGTTTGTGCTATGTGTGTGTGCGGCAGTGTACCTAGGGGATCTGGGACATGGTCCAGGGTGTTTGTGGGTGTGCTATGCCTCGTTGTGCATGTATGCCATTGTGCCAATCTCCCAAGTCCCCCCAGTCCCTGTTCGTTGCACTCCCTGTTGATGTTGTGTCAGGTCCTCTCAAGCTGTGTCCGGACTCCCTACTCCTTGCACCGTCTCCACACTGATGACTGTGGCCTGCGTTGTTTCCCCCAGCTCCTCCAGTGGCGCTGGACTGCCACCTCCTGTCACTGTTGCTGTCTTCCTGTTGGCAATGGGTTGGTGCCTGGTTTAGGTAGTCACGTCATGCCATTGCCTATTGGCTTCCTTGATTGGCCTCCTCGGCATTCCGACTGCAATCCAGGTAGTTTGCTGGTGGGTCAGTTGCTGGTAGTGATCTGTCACCTCCGTGACGCTGGTCTTGTTTTCTTGTGGTCTGCACCCCGTCTTCCTCTCCCTCTTCTCCTTGGCCTTCCCCAACCCCTTTGTTCCCTGCTGGTAGTCTTAGGGGGTTGTGGGGTTCGAGTTGGCCTCTGCGCAGGGTCAGGGTGCATCCATGTTGCTATGTGCTTTGGCTTGTTTGTGGTGCATTTTTTCTGTGGTTTTTACGGTGCATTGTCTCGCCAGACGTGTGGGATTTGCAGGCCTGTGGCTCATTTTCATAACTTTTTGTACAGCGTTCGGCCTCATGACATGTTTTTTAGCATTCGCATAAAACATTTTAGCTGCGTGGTGTTGATTTTCACGCGGAAATTTGCCACGCTATCTGGTGTCTATCACATGCTACCCCCTTGTTGTGAATTCAACGTTGACATGGGGTTATTTTCCCGTAATAGGCTGCGATGTTAAAAGTTGCGTTACGCTACTCTTGCGGTAGTTATCACACGGTAAATATATTACCCCTCAGTGTACTCAGTACATGGTGAAGAATCACTCACTTGTGGATGGGCTATGTTAATTAAATTATGATTAGGGGCACCCATGTGTACCTAGTTATACAATTCAGTATAGTTAGTCCAAGGTGAGACTGGAGACTGATTTAATCTGCTTGAATAGGAAACTTTAATATCAGCATAACAAGGTGAAAAATAACTTGCTGGAGAACGGCCAGAGCAGCTGTATATCTGAATTCAGTTGATGGGGGCATGGTTATCTCATGTATTTATAGTGCACCCGTAATTAAATAGATAAGCCTAGTAATTTAAAAGACAGACTAGATTTAGAGGCAAGGCATTCAGTTAAGTTGCATTTATGGTGATGGGTATAGAGTATTGACACTTATGGCATGAATAGCTTGATTCTTGTATACTGTAATTAGTTAGCTGCACTTAGTCCTAATGTGTGAATTCTAGAGTCTTTGTCTCTACTTGCCTACAGAAAAGGGGAGCAGGAAACAAATGCAACCCTATTATTTTCTTTCTTGTGATTTTAACACAAATGAGAGTACTTGGGCCCTTGGAGAGTCAGTAGAGGGGAATGTAACTGCACATGACGCTAGGCTGAGCTTAACAACCAACTTGCTGCTCATGGCTTGGTTGATTTACTTGAGTCACTAGGAGGGACCGGTACTGTTGCAACCCTTGACCCTGCTTGCAGGTCAGGCCGCCCAACCCCTCACCGCACTGTGTTGTGCCTGCCTCGAGCCCGCTGCTGCCGCCTCGTGAGTTTCGCCGCCCCCCCCTCCGCTGGTGAATTGTGCTGTATCTTTTTTTTCTGGTATTTCGTTTTAAATTGTACTGTGCCTTATTATTTTCTTTCTATTGCCCTGCACTCTTGACTGTTCTTTGTGCCTCTGCCCCGCCCCTTCTGCCTTCCGTATCTCGCCGTCCCATTCCCGCCGCTGCCTCCCTGACGCCCCGCACCCCCATTCGCCACCCCGCTCCCACCTCCTAGCTGCTCCTCCCTCCCACATCCCCTTATATGGTCGACGTGTGCAGCGGGCGCGCCGCTGGCGCCCTGAAGGCACGCCTACGGCAAGCCCATCTGCGCCCATCCGTGTCTGGACCGCGCCCAGCGCCACAACCCCTGGACCCCGAAGACACCACGACACCCCACTACACAATGACGCGAGCACTCTCCACGCACTCAACCCCGGACGAGAACACACCTGCTACCGGGCCACCCCGAAGCGCACCCAAGGGCCCTTCACCTGGTGGAACTGTAGCTTCACCAGTATCCAACCCGCGAAACCACCTACCAACGAACCCAACCACCTGAGGTGCATCCTCCTCAACACTCGCTCCACCCGCCAACACGCCGTCGAAATCTGGGACCTCCTCGACTCAACCGCCCCAGACGTAGCCTTCCTAACCGAGACCTGGCTGACCCCCGCCTCAGCACCTGGCATCGCCATAGCCACCCTTTGACTCAGACCACAGTTCAGCGACTCCATCACCGACCTCATCAGCACCCACGCCCTCGCTTCCACAGACTACATCCTCCTCGGGGACCTGAAATTCCACCTCGAGAACAACAACGACGTCAACTCTACCACCCTGATCGACAACCTTGCCAACCTCGGACTCAGACAGCTCGTGACAACACCCACCCACGCCGCCGGCCACATGCTAGACCCCATCTTCTCCGCTAGCCCTCATGTCTCCTGCAACCAGACCACAAACCCCACTGGACTGACCACCGCTGCGTCCACTTTACCTTCAGGAAGCCCACCGCACATCGCCGCACACAACAGATGCCTTGTCGCTGCTGGGGAAAAGTCACTGAAGAGCAGCCAGCTACCGCCCTTGCCTAGATCCCACCAACCGACCCCACCGAACCTGACACCTCAACCTCAGACAGTGGATCAATGACAGCACCAACACCCTTGCCACACTCAAGACATCCTCCAACAGTCACATCAGCAAGAAAACCACCTGGTTCACTGAAGACCTCCAGGCCTCCAAGCATACTTGCCGGAAATTGGAGAAGAACTGGCTCCGCGAACGATCAGCAGACAGCCACAGGGCCCTCAAGAACGCCACCCTCAGACACCATCAACTCATCAGAACCGCCAGGAGGACCGCATTCAACACACACAACAGCAAAGAGCTCTTCAACATCATGAAGGAACTCTCCAACCCCAGCTCCAACAACAACGACATCCCCCCTTCGCAGGACCTATGCAACTCACTGGCCACCTACTTCCACCGCAAGATCGCAGACATCCATGACAGCTTCAATGCCACGACCGCCCTGTCAAACCTCTGAGACCCCCACCGCCGCGATCACCTGCCGCCTGACCACATGGTCCAACGTCAACGACAATGACACCATTAAAATCATGAACTCCGTCCACTCCGGATCTCCGTCAGACCCTTGCCCACACCACGTCTTCAATTAAGCCAGCACAATCATCGGACCCCACCTCCGGAAAGTCATTAACACCTCCTTCGAGACAGCAACCTTCCCAGAGAGCTGGAAGCATGCCGAGATCAACGCCTTAATCAAGAAACCCAAGGCGGACCCTAAGGACCTCAAGAACTTCCGTCCCATCTCCCTGCTCCCGTTCCCGGCAAAGGTCACCAAGAAAATCGCCAACAAGCAACTGACCTGCTATCTTGAGGACAACAACATCCCGGACCCATCCCAGTCTGGATTCCGCATCAACAACAGCACTGAAACCGCCCTCATTGGCGCCACCGATGACATCAGGACCCTGATCGACAACGGAGAAACAGCAGCTTTCATACTCCTGGACCTGTCTGCCGCCTTCAACACGGTCTGCCACCAGACACTACGAACACGCCTACATGACGCCGGGATCCAAGAGAAGGTCCTGGACTGCCACATCCTTCCTCTCTGGCAGAACACAGAACAACCGACTGAAGCTGAACTCAGACAAGACGGAGGTCCTCATCCAGGGCTCCATCCCCTCAGCATGGGATGACTCCTGGGGGAAACATCCATACCAACGCGGGCATTACCCCGCACTGCTATTACAATGCTGCTATTACAACGCAAGTCGCTACAACGACTTGCGCTGGAGGGCGCTGTAGGATAGGGAATAGTTTAATTTTCTATCCAACACCTTCCCTACTGTCAACGTGGGCTGAAGTTGGAAAAGAAAATTAAACTATTCCACAGCGCCCCCCGACACAAGTCGTTGTAATGACTTGCGTTGTAAAAACTGCTTTGTAATGGCATGCAGGGTAAAAGCCTGCGTTGTAAAGCCGTGCAACCACTCCTGGTGGCCGACATCACTGGGAACAGCTCCGACACCCACGGACCATGCACGCAACCTGGGGGTCATCCTCGACTCCACCCTCTCCATGACCAAACAGGTCAACGCCGTCTCCTCATCCTGCTTTAACACCCTACGAATGCCGCGCAGAATCTTCAAGTGGGTCCCCACCGAAACGAGAAGAACAGTAACACTGGCCTTCGTCTTCAGTAGGCTGGACTATGGAAATGCCCTCTACGCAGAAACGTCGAACAAACTCCTGAAACGGCTGAAACGCATCCAGAACGCCTTGGCATGACTGATCCTCTACATCCCCCGCCGCAGCCACATCACACCCCACCTGAGAGACCTACACTGGCTCCCCGTCAACAAGAGGATAACCTTCAAGCTCCGGCTCTTCGATCAGTAGCAGCACCCCCTCCCCCCCCCCAGTGCCTTGAGACCCCCACGGGTATGTAGCACGCTTAACAAATGTCCTGATTGATTGATTGATTACCCTCCTCTAAAGGGGTGGTAGAGCCTCTACAATTGAATACATGTTTGTAAGCCCTGATTTTATATCACAGTTTTCTAAGGGAGAGATTTTGCCCACAGTGTGGGGTGACCACAAAGCCCTTTGTGCCTCTGTACTATTACTGATTAAAAGACACTTGTGTAATATTAACTTAGTCCATATCACGCAACGTTCGATAGATGGCTTAGGATTAGTATGGTGCCTTAAAAATCCCACAGAAGCTCAGTCTACCTTACTCAAGTCTCACTTGGGTTTGTTTCTTAATTGCTTAGCTGATAATGGACATGAGACAATGGCCTTGTGTTATAATAGTTTAATATATAGTATCAGAGAGTCTTTGCTTAAGCCAATTCAACTATCTAATGAGGATCCATGGTGGTTTGGTCATCTTGTTTTATGGCAAATTGCAGACTAAAAAAGGCCCTGAATGCACAACCCAGAATGAGGTCTGAGATTCGTCAGGCACGTAGAGAGTATAAAACTGCTCTGCTACTTAGGAAGAGGGAACTATATAATAGGACTGGGAGTCATTGGCAAGTGCACTACTTGGGAAGGACAGTATGTCCTTTTGGGGCCTTGTAAAACAAATTAGATCTAGGAATCTCCTGGCAAATCCACTCTTGCAAAATAATATTTCAGGTTCAATCTGGGTTTTACATTTTATTTCATATGTTAGCCTCTCTGTAATAGATTTCAAAATGTACCGCCCCTTTTTATATCCTTGCAGGAAGTGGAACAGGCCATTCAACACAGCACAGGTGGGAAGGTGCCAGGCCCAGACGGGTACCTATCGACCTGTTGAAATGTATTCCAGACATATGGTGCCCCTTGATTTCCAATGTATTTAATTGTTGCCTAATAACTAATATTCTGCACTCTTGCACTACATCAACAAATGTGCCTATATTTAAAAAGGACCATTGCATGTCTCCTAAGTGCTATCATCTTATTTTGCTTATCAATAGCACAATTAATATTATTGGCACAGTGATATACGACCGCTAAGTCAAAGGTGCAGATTGCAATGGTATTCTTTCTCCCTTTCATTTGGGATTTCGTCCAAATCTAGGCACAAATTAGCAGTGTTTCAACCTAGCTATTGGTATACTCTTGGCAGATGTCATCCCATCTATCTCACCTTTAAGGGTCTGTCCACTCCTTTTGATTAAGTGAACAGGACCAAATTGTGGCTTATGTTGCTGGACCAAGGAGTGGACCCCCTGGTGAACTTTCTGTAGGCTCTACATGCAGATCTTTTAGCTAGAGTGTGTTTAAATGCTCATGGCGAGCTTTCACCTGAATTTCCATTTAAGAGGGGAGTGCAATAGGGGTGCATATTGGCACCCCTGCTTTTCATCCTCTGCATTAATGGGATAACAGCTCATTTAATTTCCACTCATGTAGACAGCCCCAGAATGGCAGGCACTCTGAAGCCAGCCCTACTCTATGCCAATGATGCCATCCTTTTAGCTCTTACTCCTAATGCATTGAGGCAGCTGGTGGACCGTTCCCTCTCTTAATGCAAGATCTCAATTTAAAAACGAACTACACCAAATCGAACATTATGTCCTGTGGGCATGTTAAATTAAGGCTAAATAAAATTACAATCAAGGGGCAAACACTCACTAGTGTTGATAATTTTGGCCATCTGGGTCTGACATAGTTCATCAGGGTCCTGGTATTCCCAGCTAGTCTCAAATTCAGCAGAACTGCAGGGACAGTTTGCAAATGTATTAGACCAGACACTAGAGGGATTGCCTCACCAGTATTGAAGATATACAACTCTCACTGTATTAGTGCTTCTACCTATGGAACAGGAGTCTGGGGTTTAATAAAAGTTGCTTCCTACATGTAGAGGAAAATTGCTTCCTTCTTCTGCTGTTGAATTTACTGCCAACCACCTCCAGCTTTATTATTCACTCAGAGGTGAACCAGGGACTTATTTACAAGAAAAGGTTCATTTGGCCTCTCTTTTGTTGTGGGTTAGTATTTGGACAAATTTGACAGCTACCCTATTTAGGGATATTATTCTCAAATGTCTCAGCCTCAAAAAGACTTTTTCTATTCCACGGCTAAGTTATATTCTGGATGCTCTACTTACCCTGGGATTATCTCTTCTGTTTACTGAGCATAGTAACATTTCTAAAGTAGATAAGATAATGGTGAAAACAACATTCCTGGAACACAGTGAAGATCTAAGAATAAAAAGTGTGTTAGTTAAATGTATAGACCTGAATTATTATAGATCTTTAGCAACAGGAGAACCTACTATGTATCTATCTCTTGACCACACACAATGGGAGCAAGCACTTATTTTCGGCTTCAGGGTGGGCTCAATTTATTGGTCCCTGTGTTTTAAAAGTGTCCCAGACTGGGAAGGGAATATAGTATTATCCTGCCCATGTGACAATCAATCATAGCAAACTCTATTGCACTTTATTTTTTTTTGCAAATTGCACAGTCTGTCACGTAAGCACTTTTTGAAACCCTAGTTATGTAAGTTAGGATTTATTTATAGTGTTTTACGATCGCCTGAAATTTGTTATTGTGTTTGTACCTTTCTGAAATCATCTATTTGGGCAAGAAAAGCAATGATAGGTAGCCACACATTTGGCCATTTCATTGTTACATAACTTTTATTGCAATTTTAAGATGAAGCATGTTTTAGGTCCTAGGAAGTTTTAAACAAATGCATATTTTTATTGCACTGCACCAGAGTGTTTCTTATTTTAGAGCTTGTATTTTAGAGATTCACACTATTTTGCTGCTGTTTTTTCCCACTTGTATTTATTTCTATGGTTTTCTTTTATGACCTATATAGGTCGAATAAAGATTTTGATTTGAATTGACTCACAGTGGTGGCTTCAAAAGTGCCATGCTGTCTGGTCCCATTTGTTTGCTTACCTTGAATGTCACAATCCAATTTTCTAAATGACAGTGAATGAGCCGATTTTCATGTACAAATAAATATGATTAGAGAGTTCACAGCAATCTGGTATGTGTGGTTGTGAGTGCTCTAAGTTCCTGCTTTAGAGTTTGGCGGACAGGTTACTCCATCAGAAATGTGACGGATATCCCATTCGCCTTATTACAAGTGCATTATTGCCTATGGTACTTGTAATAAGGTGTACCGTATATCTGTCACATTTGTGACAAAGTGCCTGTCCACCAAAGCCTAAACCATACCCTTAGTCATTAATACTAACTATTGATGCTATATAAACTTTATATATAGCATTTCTATAATTATAGTTATCCGTACATCTTACATTACAAATTCATCTGCATGTTTATATCCAGAGAAATATAGATATGAACTAATTATTATAAGTGTGAGGCAATACTAACATTGTAATGTTAAAAAAAGGAACAAACGAATGCAGAACCCAAAAGTGTGTCTTACTATCTCTCATTAAACCAAACCATGAATATTATTTGATTCCAAAATTTCAAATAATACTGCCTCTTTATGAGTGAGTATTATAGGAAACATAAAAGTTCCAATCTCTCAATTAATCCTCTGGGAATTTGGCACTCCAACATTTTGTTCCATTGTACTTCCTTTTGCAACAATATCCTTTTCATGCAACTAATATAATTTTGGAAGACATCAACTCAAAACATTACTACAAAAGTTCATTGAGATATATTACGATGTGGAGGACAGGAGAGACAGTTGTAATATCATGAACAGCCGCGGTCGGTAGGGGAGTACCTGCCGGGGTGGTGACGTGGGGAGGGGGAGGGGCAGGGTGAGGGTTAGTAATGTATGGATAATGGAGGTTTGCAGGTAAGAAACATTTAAATAAATCAAACGAATTTTGTTGCGCACACTGCATTGCATTTGGGGATGCAGTGCACACAACGAAACTCGTTTGATTTATTTAAATGTTTACTTACCTGCAAACCTCCATTATCCATACATTACTAACCCCTACCCTGCCCCTCCCCCTCTACACGTCACCGCCCCGGCAGGTACTCCCCTACCGACCGCGGCTGATCATGAATATATTAATTAAATGTGAAACATTTTTTTAAATTATTATTTACATTTTCCTCAACCATTTGCTACCTGCTACATCTACTTGGTCCTGCGGTGGATGTTGTTCTGTGTTGATAGGGACTGGAATATTCGGAGGATGGACAATTATCTAATGATGGCAAAGATTGGGATAAATGTTATCATCTATTTACTTTCTCTACCAGACAAGACACTTGTCTAGCATCTTAATAATTTTTGTAATTAATTGAAACCCAATAGGTTTACCTTCAAAGGAATGACAAGACAGAATCAGCCGAATTTAGGTAAAATTTCCAATTTATTATTTATTACTTATCATTCATATTTTCCTCAACCTCTTGCTACCTGTTACAACTACTTGATCCACCCATGGATCTTGTTCTGTGTTGATAGGGACTGGAAAATTCAGAGGATGGACAATTATTAAATGAGGACCAGGAATGGAATAATTGTTATCATCTATTTACTTTCTATACCAGACGAGAAACTTGTCTAGCCTCTTATTAATTCATTCAAACCCAATAGATTTGCCCTCAAAGAAATGACGAGACATAATCAGCAGGATTTAGTTAAAATGTCCAGGTTTAATTATTCAGAATTTGGATAAGTAACATTGGCATTTAAATTAATAAGTTCCTACAACCCTAATATCAAATTAGTAAAGGATTTAGTGAATTAACACCACACCTCTGAGATACAATGAAATTAACAATATTCAGGGAGATATCTACCTCAACCAAGGCAGATTTTGACTCAATCCAATTGTTCGAGTTGATAAGAATTAAGTAGTCAGAGGAGCCTTATACTGACCCTTTAGGAAGTTCAGCAACAACAGTTCTAGTGTCGTCGAGACTGCAACAGCAAAGCCACTGCGGCATAATGTGAACCATTCAGCCAAAATGTTCAATTCTGCACTAGCACACCAGACATTAGCCAATTGTAGAGTTGTGTCATAAGTAAACACAGTCCCTAGATGTCTAAAAAATCGAGTCGTCTCCCAATCAAGGAAATGGGTGCCACCGATTCTGCCCAAAAGTCTGAGCCATTATACCTCATAACTTTTGGGGTGACACCCACTGGCATCACCGGAAATGTACACCGCTCAGTCCTATTGGGTAATCCATATGAGATGAGGATGATGTAGCAGGGAAGAGGATACAATTCGGAAAAGTTAAGTACATCAATTACCTAGTCTCCTTACCTAGTCTCCTTATGTCATGTGGGCTTATCTAACAATAGGATATTTCAGAAGGAGTAATGCTAAATTTCAACAATGCACTCTCACAAGCAGCTGTCCTAGGATGCTGCAAATGTGTTACAATTGCACTGTTCTGTCCAAAGGATGTCAAAAAGAAACAGATGGTAAATTCATGATTGCATTAGGGAAGGCTAAGTAGAAAAAAAATAAGCCTACATGAATTACAGAAAATACACAGCTATTATGTTGTATCGTAAATCACACATTAATAATGAGACTGTCACATTCATTTCATAGGGGAAAACATTAAAAAACATTTCCAATCTAGTCATAATCAATTCTTTTTAAGTATAAGGTGTTCATAATTATTTTTGTAAGTATTAATTTGACCCATATAGGACAATAGTTATTAATCTCGTCGTATGAGTGTTATTCAGGGATTACATATATAAAATTCACGTTAGAGAAAGTTTCATGAAGACACTTTTAAACAAATTCGCGTAGCACCCACTTTTCTTTTGTAATTTTTGGTGCACACGTTATAACATGGAATAATAATTGCATACCTTTTCTCAGGTAATTTCATCTACTATGTATTAAATATCTTTGTTTCATTAATATCACATTCATGATAATAAAAATTAACACCCGTTAATGCTTGTCAAGAATCATCTATTGAAATTTAGCACATAATATTTCTAAAATTATTCTCTCATCTGCATGCTTTTACGATGCAGTATCCGATGTCATTTTCAGAAATGTGGAACTAAGCACACGTTTGTCATCATTTGCATAAAATGTTGTCATTAACATCTCTTTTGTCATTTAATGTATCAGGCGAAATCTCTGCTCTATCAACTGGTTGAAGTGTGGTAGGCCAAAACAAGAGAAGTAATCCCAGCAAACCATACCTCTACGCACTTGAGTAGATGTGCAATGACTTGACCATCCTATTGATCTTTATATCAAAATAAAATGCCTCTTGCAATGACTGAAACAAAGATGTTTTACTATAAGTTATTTTCTAATTTCTTTAAGACGATATTACTGAAAGCGACTAATTCGGCCAGGGTTTCCAGCAGGGATTTTTTTTAATGTATTTTACAGAGTAAGCGATCCCTGCCCAACATGTACTTTAGTTATTTTATGCTCTCTAGCGACCTGTTTTATTTTTTTTATATAATTTCCTCCGCTTAGTGCAATATTATCATAATTGTTTGACTTTATTCGGAGTCTATCACGGGCTTCATGTGGTGAAACCATCTCAAAGCGTGAGATTAACTGGTAATACAATTGTAGTAAACATTCATGCATTTTTTTCACCAGTAATTAAACTGGCGCTAACACCATTATTTAAAAAGCTACAAAGGCATCAGTCTCATTAAAATGTCTACCTTCACAGCTCTGATTTTTTCCAATTCTGAAACCTTGTGCTTTTCTCAAATCTGATCAGAGGGCTGCTGTAGTTTGTCAGACAAAATGCGGACGATTACAGAGAATAGAAGTCAAAATGCAGATGGCTTCTCGGGGGAATTGCAAAGCTGACAATAATGCATCCTACAAAGGCGTGATTTAAGGAAAGGAAATGTAATGCAAATACGGGTTCGTCTCCGCATGTTAATGGATGAGAACATTTCAGTATGCCAGTCACAAACACTAAAAGAAGCCATTCCTTCATTCATTCCAAATAGAAGGAAGATCTTTTTTGAGCACAGCTGCATAGTCCAGACAGAGCCTACTTTAAAAAGAATGCTGGGGATAAAAAAAAACACTACGAATACTACAAACATAACTCATATTAATGAGAGCTGCAGCTAACAAGCGAATATAGGCACGTGTCTGAATTACATCTTAAATTGTGAATGGTACACACTGAAAGGGCAATCATACGTCCTAGGAATAAGCCTTCCGTTTTAGTGATCAATTTTAATTACCTGCTAATGCTCAGGAAAGGAAACACATCAAGTAACTGGGTTCACTTAATTTAGTGAAATGTGTCTTCAACAGATTTTATCTTCTGAGGGAGATCTGTGGTAATAAACAAGGCCAATTGTCTGCCCCTCATAATCTCTGAAAGGGGGAAAAACGAACAGAGACCAGTTGGAGGGTCTCTTACCTGCAAGGCGGACGCTTTCGAGTTGCTCCTGGGCTCCTGACGCCCTGGTCTCGCCGCTGCCGTACTCCACCTCGTGGCTCGAGACTACATCTCCCAGGGAGCTTTGAGGCCACTTTCCACTTCCGGCCACAGCGCGCCCGGAGGCGCTATTTGAACAGGACGCTCCCTCGGTGGAGCGGGGGGAAAAACGAACAGAGACCAGTTGGAGGGTTTCTTACCTGCAAGGCGGACGCTTTCGAGTTGCTCCTGGGCTCCTGACGCTGTGGTCTCGCCGCTGCCGTACTCCACCTCGCGGCTCGATACTACAGCTCCCAGGGAGCTTTGAGGCCACTTCCCACTTCCGGCCACAGCGCGCCCGGAGGCGCTATTTGAACAGGACGCTCCCTCGGTGGAGCGGGGGGAAAAACGAACAGAGACCAGTTGGAGGGTCTCTTACCTGCAAGGCGGACGCTTTCGAGTTGCTCCTGGGCTCCTGACGCTGTGGTCTCGCCGCTGCCGTACTCCACCTCGTGGCTCGAGACTACATCTCCCAGGGAGCTTTGAGGCCACTTTCCACTTCCGGCCACAGCGCGCCCGGAGGCGCTATTTGAACAGGACGCTCCCTCGGTGGAGCGGGGGGAAAAACGAACAGAGACCAGTTGGAGGGTCTCTTACCTGCAAGGCGGACGCTTTCGAGTTGCTCCTGGGCTCCAGACGCTGTGGTCTCGCCGCTGCCGTACTCCACCTCGCGGCTCGAGACTACAGCTCCCAGGGAGCTTTGAGGCCACTTCCCACTTCCGGCCACAGCGCGCCCGGCGGCGCTATTTGAACAGGATGCTCCCTCGGCGGAGCGGGGGGAAAAACTAACAGAGACCAGTTGGAGGGTCTCTTACCTGCAAGGCGGACGCTTTCGAGTTGCTCCTGGGCTCCTGACGCTGTGGTCTCGCCGCTGCCGTACTCCACCTCGCGGCTCGAGACTACAGCTCCCAGGGAGCTTTGAGGCCACTTCCCACTTCCGGCCACAGCGCCCCCGGAGGCGCTATTTGAACAGGACGAACCCTGCGCATCGCGGGACGCGCGCGGGCGGGCGCCGGGCTAAGCCCGGGCAAAGGGTGGGCCCTCTGTGGCCCTCAGAGGCCCGAAGAGACTGGACTGGGCCAGAGACCTTGGTCTTCGCGAACTAACCCCTTATTTTAAAAGTAACAAGTGAGACTTTATTTCTTTTTAACATTTGTGTATAGCCGCATTGCAACTTAAACACGTATTGTGTCGTATCTAGGATGTCTAAAGCTAAAAATGATAAAACTGCTATGGGCCATAGTACTATTGATAATTACATGGTAAAAAAAAGTCAGTCAGATCAACAGTGAACGTCGGGCATCTCTAGGGAAAGGGCCCCCAGCTACAGCACTGGTTGAGACCCCGCCTCTGATAGCGATGGTCGCTGAAGGAGAGGCCAGCGTCATCGCTGCTGCTAGAGAAAAACCGGCTACCCCGACTGTGGTAAGGGCTGAGGTCCATTTAGAACACCAAGATTCATTTAGTGAGGATTTGGAGGAAGTTCCTCCAGCTATAAGGCCGGTACGTAACTGTAGGAGAACACAGACAAAAGGGGGTGGGAAACAGAAGAAAAAAACTACTGCTGTAGATGCTGCTAATATTAATGTCCCACCTAATAACCCCTTTGTGTTCACTGGAAATAAGGAGAATAATTTAAATGCTAATATTGCACAACTGGTTGCCCTTATAAAAAACCTTGAGTCTAACTTGGAATCTAAGGTAGAGGAGGCTATCAGACCCTTAACCACTAAGATAGACACCTTAACAGCTGAGGTATCCAGGCTTGGTGGTCTCGTATCTTCGTACCAGGCTGCAGTTACCGGAATAGGGGATAACTCTGGGGAAGGCAGACAGGCAGGGATGGTGCGGGGGATAACTCATCAGAATTCCACTAATGCGATGGCAGTACCTACCAATGCGAGTAGGGTACCAACAAAAGTAACCACACTAGCCACCCAAGTAACAGTGGACCCACAGATTCAGTCTAACCCTGTTTCAAGACAGGGAACAGATAGCAGGTCGCACAGGAGTAAACGCTATCTTAACCTACCACCGGACTGTGCGCCATTTGTGGTAGTTTTAACTAATGTTCCACCTTGCGGTACACATCCTGCCTCACCCTATGACGAGTCTCATGCCTCACTTAAAAATAAAACAGTGTCATGGCTTAATAAAAACTGTGGCTTTCCAATTGCATATTCTGACCAGATAGTGGCAGTTAGGAGGGTGAACTGGGTGGGCCCATCGAAAAAAATGGGAAGCGGTGACTGCATTGTTGTGAACTTCAAACATCCTCAACATGTGGCCACTGCTCTCTTAAGAGCTTCGTCACTGATATATAATGAGAGCAGTATTTGTGTTCGACCTCTGGGGTACTTCTATGCTCATCTCTGTCATAACCTCCCCCAACAAAGGCTGTTTAGCCCAGTGGCTGAAACTCAGACTCAGGTTATGGATACCCGCTTTCAGTATAATATTGTTAATTCTAGAGGACTTGGAAACGTTACCAACACACAGAACAGACCGAATTTTTTGGGCCAACCTAAGCCTGGGTTTAACATCAACACACAGAATAGGTACAACCTTTTATCTGGCCTGGATATGTGCGACTGACATGAGATCCCTGTGGGTCAGGGCATCTCAATCTCAGATGAATTGGTACCCATTCTGAACTCACAGGATAAAAATTGTGGTAGCAATGTTGTCTCGTGGAATATTGCGGGGTTGGCTGCAAAAATGGCAGACACAAACTGGGTCAATTACATAAAGCAATTTAATGTTATCTGCCTACAAGAGACATGGCTGGTCGAATGTGATCTTTTTTTAGAAGGGTACAAGGCCTTCTACGTCCCGGCCACACCATCATTAAGAGGCAGACCCAAGGGTGGACTGGTGATTTTTGTTTCTATCCTTGTTACCTGTAAAATCAGTAGAATTGATGCAAATGATCCTGGTATGATGGGTTTGGTTTTAAACGGGGAACACTGCCGAGTATGTTTAGTGAATTTTTATAATGCTGCAAATGTCACTTCAGTATCTAACCCCATATCTGTCCTGCATGCTTTTCTCACCTCCTCTCTAAAGGATTTCAATCATAATCTTATGATTGTGGGGGATCTCAATGTCCATTTGTGTGGAGACCCCCTGCACAAATGCATAAATGACTTAAGATGTGACCGTATGGAGGGACTCCACCTGGATCATACAATGGCTGGGGAATTATGCAATGCTCTTCTTGATAACTTGGATCTCTCCCTGGCCATGACTCTCAGGGACCCATTTAAATGTTTTGATACCCCTACCTTCAAGGGGCACGGGAGGGGCACCTTTATTGACCATATGCTGTTGTCAGTGACACTGCTGCCTTTTCTGGACTCGTTTGATATTGTCCCAAGCGAATTCAGTGACCATAATCCTTTAACAATCCTTCTGAAGGGACCTTGGTTTACTAACGAAAAACAGATATGTAACTCCGGGAGGCTGGACACCACAGATGGGAGGCGGCGACTTAAATGGTCAATGGTGACTCCAGATTTATTGTATAAAAACATTGCAGATATATGTACTGAGGACATCGTGAACTGCACTCAGGTGGGGGCAGACCCACGACGGGTCCTCACTGCTTATCAAAATTTGTCGGAGAAGGTGTCAGAACTGATGTTGGTCCCAGTAAAGACGAGTGTGGAAAAATGCGGGCCAAGATGGTTCAATCATGATTGCTCCAAAGCTTCTCGTAACCTCAGGCTAGCACTGGCAGCTATTCCGAGAGTGCAGGAAAATGTCAAACTGTGCCCCAGAGAATATAAGTCCATTCTTAAATCCCATAAGGAGTCGCTAAGAATAGAAGCATGGAATGAGTTACTTGATCCCTCTACCTTAAAATCCAGCACCAGATTTTGGACAATAATTAAAAAACCATTCCTGGCAGAAAACCCAGGTAATGGTCTGGATTGCTGTATTGCTAAGGAAGAGTGGGAACTGCACTTCAAACAATTATACTCCTCTGGGTTACCTGTTACAACTGAGAAATTGCTTGATGCTAGGGAAGGTACTATTAGGTTTACTAATGGTGAAGTCATGGTGGCCATTGAAGGACCTACTGCTAGAAAAGCCCCAGGGCCTGATGGGATCCCCCCAGACTTATATAAGTCTGATCCACACTTCTGGGCGCCCATCTTGGCTGCAGTATTTAATGCAGCTGCCAAAGTGGGCTGTCCTATCTCCTGGGGACTATCAACGATTGTTCCCGTCTTTAAAAAAGGAGATAAGGGCAGTCCTCACTGCTACCGGCCAATTTCATTAATTGACTCCATGGTCAAAATTATGGGGAGAATTCTACTACAGAGAATAGCATGCTGGGCGACTGAAAATAACATCATGTCGATCTCCCAGTATGGTTTCTGTGGGGGGCGCTCCACCATAACCCAGTGCCTTAACCTTTTCCTTGTATTGAGCAAATATACCATTGTGCAGAGGGGAACTGTCCATCTTGCCTTCATGGACCTTTCCTCAGCCTTCGACTGTGTTAACAGGGGGGGGCTATGGAGGTCCATGAGGGAGAAAGGTGTGGATTCAGGGATAGTTGACTTTCTGGTGGATATGCACAGTAACACCAGTGCTAACGTCAGATATTCTGTAAATGGGGACACCACGGGCAATTTTGACATAAAGAAGGGAGTGCGTCAGGGTTGCATTCTTGCCCCCTTCCTTTTTAATTTGTACATTAACGATTTAGATGATTATCTACAGAATGTACAGGCAGAATGTCCTAGAGTTGGCAGGCGGGGTATTCCAGTTCTTTTATACGCAGATGATGCGGTTTTAATCTCAAGAACGGAGAAGGGACTCCAGGCGCTTTTAAATGCTTTTAACACTTTTATGTCTGATCGAAATCTTTTGGTCAACAACTCCAAATCATACATAATGCATGTTGGCCATAAACCCAAAAAGAATTTTATTTTTAAATTGGATGATGTCCCAATACCAGTCACAGAAACATTTTCATATCTTGGTGTCTTGTTTGATACCAAGCTTAACTGGGGTCCACACCTGGCCAAAAAGAAAGGTGAACTGACAAGGGCCAATGCTTCTGTTTTTAACTTTGCGTCAAAACTGGGTAAGAAGCCAACTAATGCAATGATTAAGCTTTACAATGCCAAATCTGTTGCTACAGCTGCATATGGTAGCGAACTTTGGGGATATCTGGCTGGAGAACAGTTGCAGGTTGCTGAAAACAATTTCCTAAAACGTCTACTTTGTGTCCCCACTAGTAACCCAACCTGCCAGTACATGAAGAACTGGGAATCCAGTATCTAAGTGATATTTTTTCCATTAGGCCTCTGACTTGTTGGGTGAAACTGTGGATAAATCAGGACATACCTCTTACCCATCTGATTGTAAGAAATCTTGTATCTCACGATAAATATATGTGTGTCCCCTGGTTAAAATATCTGAAAAACTGTTTTTCAAGGCTAGGTAGCCTGAATTTGTTTGAAAATCCTAGCGGAATTGTAAAGGGGGATATAACAGCAATCAAACAAGCCTTCTATAAGGATAAGCTGGCTCAAAGGGAAAGTGAGGAGCTTATGAAACCAAGAATTAGGAAATATGTGATGTTAAAAACCTGTGAAGGCATGGAGCCTTATTTAATGAGTAATTTCACCTCTCATGAGAAATTCCTGTTGAGTAGGTTTAGATTTGACATCTTCCATCATCTTTTAATTCGACCGAAGTCAGACATTTTTAATAAGGTTACAGCACCCTGTGGCTGCGACGAGAAGTCTCCTCAGGGTATGCTGCATTTTATGTTTTTATGTAGGTTTTATGAATACCCCCGCAAACGTTATCTTGTTGCACTTTTAAGGAAACTTAATTTTAACCAAATCAAACCTGCCTTTTTTTATCTGCAGCTTTTGCACAGCGATAGTGTTTTACAGGTTAAAGAATTTCTAAAATTAACCGTCAAATTAAGGAATTGCTTAGATCAATGATGTTGTACTTACCTTCTGCACTTTACCATGTATCTGGATCAATTAATTGGCAATGGGCTACGTGTAATATGATTTTTTTTGCGTGTGACTATGAATTATTGTAATAGTATGAATAATGTTTTTAATGATATTGCATATATGTGTACTTTTATGGTGTGAAATATAACCGAATAAAGTCTCTATTGAATTGAATTGAATACAACAGAAATGGTGGCAGGAGTTGCCATTTCAGCCATACTATATGGAAAGTTCTAAGCCAGGCACAATGGATGTCAACTAGAGGTAGCAACTACTACTGTCTGTCTTTCCATTTACTACACCTGGTACTGCTCTTTCTACTCCGGATCATAAAGGTAAAAAAAAAGAAGCCGAGTGAGCATTGTTGCAGCGAATTTTGTTCGCTGTCAAAATGAATTTATTAATAATGTGCAAAATATTAAGTTTAAGTAAGACATATGCTAAATGCCAAATTTGTAGTAATGTAATCATACATACACGTTGTAGGCCTGAAAATAAATAAAAGAGCTGATTTATGTTAGCCTAACTGTAGATGCCTTGTTAATAGAAGAAAAATGCATTAATACTGAAAGGCATATTTTTCCTCCTTCAATAGTAATTTGCGCGCATTGTCTTTCTTTCCTTCATTATAAATGTTGTATTTTTCCAGGAGCCTTCTGTTAGCTAGTGAATAGGCATTTGTTACGTGTTCGACAACTGATAGTGAGTTCTCAAGGAGAGAAGAGGAGATGACTGGAAGGATGATTCATTGGAAGAACTGTCTGGACCGAAAAACATTAACACCATACCTTTTCAAGGTTAAATGTCTGAAAACCTATTGTATTCCTTTGAGAAAATTGGGGGTTTGCTTATTCCCAGGACTTCCCTGATATTCTAATGGAGGATGAAGAAGACAAAAAGAAAATAATGTTGCAAAATAGAATTTGTGTGTTTGCATTAGAGCGTGTTTCTAGAGTAGTGCAGCTTCCTTCCCCAACATTCTGACTGGAGACTCCTCTGAGTTTCTGATACCTTCTCTTCAAGAGAGACTGCTTTACTTAGATTTTATTGAACTGTCTGCTGATATATTTGAGTTGCTAATACTTTCCAGCTTATAATACAAAGGCTTTATGCTTGTGCATAATTCTCTCATCAGAACTCTTTATTGGGTTTCTGAACTGATACCTTTTTCCCACTTCATCCCAATGTAGATTATATTAAAGAATTTCCTTTATAGAGTACGCATGCTGTATTGTTACTATATTAACTGTGATTTTAATGAACATTTTGTTCTATTCTATAATCAAATATTGATGGATGAATTATTAACTTTTGATGCCAAAGTCTAAAGATTAATGCCTAATGAATAAATAGATCAATGACAAAAATATTTGAAAATGAAACCCTTTAACACACTAACGCTGTTAATGGACTGTATTTAAAGTCTTTAATGATTATGGTTATGTACATGTTTGTTCCTAATTTCCCTTTGTCGACGAACAAAGGTACATACGACCAGTGATGGGGTTATTTAATTATTACACTCTAAGATTGAGATAAAGAAAACCCCTCTCCCTCAGCAGCAAGAAAACAGGCTTTGTCAGCCCCATTTACTTTCTGTTGTTTACACCTCTTGCTAATTCTCTAGTCTCTCAGCAACAAATATCAAGTTATTGATGGCTTAAGTATGGGACAAAGGTTTCAATCCTTTGAAGTCATTAGAAGTCAAAGCTGCATTATACGAAATTCTCTACAATAACATTTTAGTGAATCACTATCCACACCCAACACTCTTCTCTCAAATTAACCTCCCACGTCCTCTTAATGGAAGTTCCTCAAAGTGTCTTCAAACCCTTCCTACAAAGTATGAAAGAGGCAAAATATTATCAGCCTATTTTCCATTGCTTAAAGATCTAGGTTGAATGATTGGCCCTTACAATAACTCTCAGCTGTTTTTCTCTCGATAAATTGACCTCATCCGTTGCTCAAAAGCAGGTGCAAATCAGAAAAGATCTGTGCGGTTTGTGTTGCCCTGATACCCTTTGAAGGTTCAGACTTCTCAACCTTGCATTTACAAACAAAGGCTTACAGTCTTTGCCCCAACCCACCACATGAGAAATATCACAGTGTACTCACACCACACTCAGTGACAAAGTTTCATTCAAACCAATGTTCACACATTTGAAATTATAGAACATGTATTTCAAGACTGGTTTCAACAAATAATACGGTATGCTAACTCAGTCACTCACACTGGTAATCTAATTTTATTAGATAGGACAAAAGGTATTCCAAATTATTCATAATCAGAATTGTACAAGTTTACAAAGAATTCTGTGACCATGTATAGGCGTATTGCTGCTTTACATTGTTCTATAAGCATGAGAAATTCTGCAGTGTCTTACAATATGTACAATATTTATATTTGGTGTCAAATATTCTTTATAGTACATGATCACAAAAAATCAGCCGGCATTCATAAAAAGCATATAAAAGTAAAGAACCCTAAACCTATGTTTAGTGGAGGTTGAAATGTCAGCAGAGTCAGAAAAATATATTTTAACCATATTACTATACATCTGACACATTCACTTTTAAAATATTTGCCAAAACAATCAATCAAAAATAAGGAGACCAAATTTCGATGCAAAGGAACTCCCCTCCCAGGTCCTTAGGCAGCTACACTCGCTCTTTTTTTCTTCCCTTGCCAAATTCAATATCCGCACTGTCACCCACAAGGTAGGAGACAAGCACCCTTGTTTCAAATGCAAAAATTACATGCAATGCGACAGTGGCGATGCAAAGGTCACTCATAACTATTTTCACAGTCAGTAAGGTAAATAATAGCAGACAGTATTGTGGCATCATGGGTGCATATAACTTCATAATCCCTGTCTCCTCAATATTTATTGGGTTTGTAGTTGTGGAGTGCAGCAAAGATCTGCTGGCCTACACAACTGTTTTCGCCAAACAATTAAAGACTAAGGTAGTACATCACAACTAAGTACCAGAGAGCTTAAAACATAATTGAAATAGTGCTGGTCCTTAGATCAAAAAAGTCCCTATTCATCATGAATAGGTGGAAGATGGTATGCGTACCCGCAGATGACTACACCACGTCTTTATTCTTCTGCGTGTAACTGCAAACTCAACATTCTAAATCAGCATGCATTGCTTTCCACACTAACACCTACGTCAAAGCTCTACATAGCCTATCAGGGGCCAAAAAGGGTTCTGTTATTTCTAACTTGCAAGACACTACGGGCCCGATGTAGGTAATTAAGATTTACCGACTCTTAAATACCGAATCATACCGATTCGGTATTTAAGAGTCGGTAAATCTGAAGCAGGCAGATGTAGGTAAAAAATTACCGAATCTGTACGAGTCAGTATTTACCGAATCGGTAAATACCGAATCGCTATTTCCCATTGATTCCTATGGGCCTTGAAGCCCATAGGAATCAATGGGAAATACCGAATCGGTATTTACCGATTCGGTAAATACCGAATTCTGCAAGGGTGCAGGGGGTGTCACTTTGACACCCTCTAGCACCCCAAGTAGAGGCATGTGTGCCATGTGGCAGACAGACATGCCCTAAGGGCATGTCTGTGTGTCACATGGCACAGGTGTACATGCAAAGATGTGCATGTACACCTGTATTCGGTATTTTATCACCCAATAGGATTGGGTGGTAAAATACCGAATTCTGAAGGCCTGTAGCACTGTAAACAGTGCGACCTACATCTGGAATTTACCGAATCGGTAAATTTACCGATTCGGTATTTTACATAATCGTTAAACTTACCGAGTCGGTAAATTTACCGATTGTGTAAAATATTGGCCCCTACATCTCAATCACCAAATACCGGTCGGTAATGGCCGAATTCGGCCGTTACCAACCGGTATTTGGTGACCTACATCGGGCCCTAGATCTCCTCTTCTGTTAAATGAAAAAGTATTTGTTTTTTACAAAATATTTACATTTACACAATTGAACTGTCACCACCACTGTCTAGGATATGTGTTGATGGTGGAAAGGCAACAGCAACCACTGGGGCATCAGACCCAGTCTCTCCTTCAACATGTGGATCTGATTAACGAGGAATTAAATGCAGAAAGTAAGAAGAGTCTCTGGTAATAGACTTCCCAGGGCACTGTGCAGTCACCATGTGTCCCTCAAATAGAGCATCAGATTTTCTTTTCCGGATCTGGTGTGTGAGCACTCTATCTCCTCGCCTAAAGACAATGTTCTTTGCCTGTCATCTTTGTCAGCATACTCTTTCATCTTTTGTTTCTAAACCAAGTCCTTCTCACAAGTTGGTTTCTTATTGTTCTCCCTCTGGTTAGTCCCCTGAGGTATTTTGGTTGTAATTGCTCACCATGATATCAATGTTGCAGAACTTTCACCTGTGGTTGAGTGAGGTGTTGAACGATAAGCTCTCAAGGTAGAATTTAACGCAGTCTTTAAATCAAGCTTTTCAAGAGTAGCACTCTACACTGCTTTCTTTAGCATACTCATATTTCACAGAGGAGTGCTCTTCTGTTGTTTCATACTCAGATGCTCTATGAACTCTTTAAACTCACAGCTAATAAATAATGGGCCATTGTCAGATTTCAACATGGCTGGAACCACCTCACATCACAAAGATACAATTTAGTCTCTCAATTATTTGTCCTCAGTGGTAGATGAAAGATCATCAATTAGGGGTAATCGTGATTATTCATCTTTAATCACTTTCAAGGGAAGTCTATTGTCAAGTGGAACAAAAAAGCCAATAGCTACTCTCTCCCAGGCATGCTCTGGGAGTTTGACATGTTTAGGGGTGCTGATCATCTTCAGTAGAAAGGCTGTTGCGCAGAGGACAGGCCTTTAGTTCCTTCTTCACCTGCTCATCGAGATAAGAAACCAGACTTGGTCTTGGAGAGCTTTTTCTGTGGCAGCGATTCCATGATGTCCTTCAAGGGCCACTTCAATCATCTTCTGCCTCAGACTTTCCAGAATCAGGATTCTCGACCCTCGCAATATATCTCCTTCCTGAGTGTTAGACAGTTCATCTTGGACATTTTTGTAATTTTGACATTCACAATCACAGGTGCGAGGTCAAACGTTTCAGTTCCATGATTGCTGTGTAATTATATCTTTCAACTTTAGCAGGGCAATATCATGGCTCGTGGCAGTGATAATCTGGGCTAACGAAATAGCTGCTGGTGTGTTTCATTTTGCAATGCAATTGATATAGTCTTCAGCCATTTGGAATGGGGTAGCATGCCCTTTGATAGGCACTCTGGAAAAGTAGTCAGCAGGGTTCTGTTCCTTCCCTGGATTATGAGCAATGTTAAAATTGTACACTTGTACGCATAGTCCCCATGGTTTAATGTGAGGAGGCATCTTGGCCTTTTGATTGCTAAATATAGTTAGTAAAGCTTGATGACCAATTACAAGCCTAAAAGGATTTCCGTACAGATATACAGGGAAAGGTTCAGAAGCCCATACCACGGCTACACTTTTCTATTTTTTCTTCAGGTTGTAAATAAGAATGATTTGTTTGGGACAAACTTCTACTTGCATATGCTACAAAGTGCCTTTGAGCATTTGGGTGTCCACTGTGCTGTGCAAAGATGGCTCCTAACCCAACTCGGCTAGCATCAACAACAACCTCTGTATGAAGCTTTGGATTGACATATGATATTTCAGTAGCATTCTCAATAGATTGTTTTTTTTTCTTACAGCTTTTCTCATATTCATGTGACCAAAGAAATGCAACATTCTTCTTCAGCAGCTCTCTCAATGGAGCACTTACAGTGGCAAAGTCTTGTATATATTACCTACTGGTGGTCGCCAGTAGGTATATATAGTTAGGATTTTTTCTCTATGGGATTTTTGAAAATTCTATGTCTAATAACTTTGGCGTTTGTGGACGGAATTGGCTGAAATTTTCAGGTAAATGGAACATTTTGTTTCTGAGCAGCCCTGAAAATTTGGGGGGGGTTCGTCAAGGGGGGGCCGAGAAAAAAGGGGGGTCCCAAAACGCGTTTTTCCAATGTTAATTTCCATAGGGCGGTTGGCCTCACTTTTAGCCCGAACGGCTGAATGGATTTGCACGAAACTTGGCAAAATTGTAGGGACTGGTAGCCCGATGTGCCTTTGCTAGGTCTCAATATATGTGCTCCAGTGGATTTTGAGAAATTAACGTTCAAAAAAAGATATATATCTGTAACAGCGCACTGGGCAGCGCTCCGGTTCGCGTACTTTTCGCGTTACGGAGCTTTGTGAAGCGAAGCTGATTGGTTCTCCGGCGTCTGTAAACATTCCAAACAGTCCGTAGCGGCCACCATCTTGTCTCTCGGTAGGATCGAGAGACAAGAGGAGGCCAAAGCGAAGGGGCAAATGACCATAAGGGGGCATAGTAGATCCTCCCTGACCCCCTAGGTTTGATGTGGAGGTTTTAAAAGGGCCCCGCGGGGCAAAAAAAAAAATCGAACGGCTGAATGGATTTGCACGAAACTTAGCAAAATTGTAGGGACTGGTAGCCCGATGTGCCTTTGCTAGGTCTCAATATATGTGCTCCAGTGGATTTTGAGAAATTAACGTTCCAAAAAAGATATATATCTGTAACAGCGCACCGGGCAGCGCTCCACTTCGCGTACTTTTCGCGTTACGGAGCTTTGTGAAGCGAAGCTGATTGGTTCTCCGGCGTCTGTAAACATTCCAAACAGTCCGTAGCGGCCGCCATCTTGTCTCTCGGTAGGATCGAGAGACAAGAGGAGGCCAAAGCGAAGGGGCAAATGACAATAAGGGGGCATAGTAGATCCTCCCTGACCCCATAGGTTTGATGTGGAGGCTTTAAAAAAGCTCCGCGGGGCAAAAAAATTTTTTTTAAAAATCGTTTTTTTGGTGGGGTGCGCCCGGTTAGCGTAACGGGAAGCGGACTGGGGAGCGTACTACAAGGAAAGAAGAATGATTGACTTTTAACTTATTGTATGTTTATAGACTTTTTTTTAACTTTTTTTTCTGCTGAGTGACGTCTCGGCCTATCTCCACGGGATGCAGTCCCTACCATCTCGGCGTTTAAGCCCAGGGGGACCGGTAGTGTGGGAGAGATAACGGGGCATATTATCAAGGGGGTTTATCTCCGCTTTTTTGGCTTTAAAAGCCAAGAAAGCGGAGATAAAATTATCTCCCTATTACCTAGCTGTCGCTAACACCAGTTAGCGACCGCTAGTAGGAGATAGCGACCATCTTGGGCCCCATTTTGCATGTCAGTGATATTTATCACTAATGACATGCAAAGTGGGCATGCCAAGATGTTAGCGACTGGAAACAGTCGCTAACATCGCTATCTCCTATTACCAACTTTTGGAGATATTCGCGCTAAGCGCGAATATCTCCAAAAAGTAACACCTGCCCTGAGCAGTTCTTAGCCATGTTATCCAATGGGAGGTGGATAACATGGCTAAGAGCATTAGCTCGGTAATGCATGAATATCGCTGACTTTTCAGCGATATTCATGCATTGCGGCCGTTTTTTATCGCATTTGCGATAAACCTTGATAATAGCAAGGTTTATCTGCGATAATTTCTGACGATGCTTAGCGGTAAAAAATTCGTTGCTAAGCATCGTTAGCGATAAATATCGCTTAACTTTGGTAATATGCCCCAACGTCTGTTAACGTTCGATTCGAAGGAAATCAGGAAGTGTTGAAAAACATTGTCTGCGCCATCTTGCCTTTTTTCAAATGCCACACTTTTGTCGTGCACGGCAACCATTTTAGATGCCTTGACCAGACCCACTCTCTGCACGCTGTCGATCCATAGCATGGCTCCCCACCCTCGCAAGCATCTCCCCCAGGCACTGGTCACCCCCGCTCTCTGTCTTATGCATGGGCAATAAACCTCCCTCCATCTGCGCTGCTCTTCCCTGAGAATCACACTCTGTGCCCGCCCGACACCTCCCTTTCGCCCTATTCACTACCGCACCCTCTGACACTCCTCTTCCTCTGTGTCCGATTGTCCAGGCCGGTCCCAGGCTATCAGCTAGCCCTGCAGATGTAGTTTATGGCCCCAGCTGTAAAGAATCACCCCTCTTCAAAGGAGTTATAGTAGATCAAGGCCCACACCCGATGAGATCCGTCACACCACACGCGTTCCTACTATCTGAAAACCATCCTGTATTGTGATTGGGGAGGGGACCGAGCCTGAAGCGGAAGATTCCAGGGATGACTCTTTGTACATCAAAGTTTTTACAATTATGTGTCACATTAAAAATATATAGCACTCCAACAAAGTAGTAGGAATATAAAACTTTAATAACTTATAAATATATACAACAAAACAAAAACAGTAAAAACATTTAAACATTTTTAGGGAAAAAGAAGGAACAATGGTCAGTAGCGGTCGGTTGTGCGAATAGTCCCAAGGCAGCACAACGTCCAGATTTCTGGACGGCACCCAGGTGATGTTGCCTGGGTGCCGCACTGATTTGGGTATCCGGCGTGGGGCGTCCCGGGGGGTGGGTCGTCAGTAGCGGTCTGTTGTGCGAATAGTTCCAAGGCAGCAGAACGCGCTGAAATGTGGATGGCACCAAGGTGATGTCCAGTAAGTTGCCGCCCTCCGAATAACGGCGTGGGGCGCCCGGGGGGGGGGGAGGCAGTCCAAAGTTCCGTTAAAAGGGCAAAGGAAAGGATCGGTGGTTTGAACCATCAGTCAAAAAGGGGAGGGGGTGCAACAATTTTTCCTACCGGGTCACACTGTGCTTTCACCGGAACTGATCCGAACTGTGGTCTGCAGGATTCTAGTCATTCAAACTGAGGCTGGCGCCAGCATGGGAGCGCTGACGTCCCGCGGCTACAGTTTCGTCACTCCACGGGCGATCATGGCAGTCATTCCCCATCGGGGGTGTCTGCGGGGGTCGGGGACTCCCGCGGCTCCTCTAGAATCTTCAAGGTCGTGGAGGACTACGGTGGTGGAGTCAACCAGTGACCGGGCCATTTCTTTATGCTGGGCCCGCTCTTGCCAGGTCGACCGCCATTTTGAGGGTTCGGTAGCTACCGGCGATCGCGGGGTCAAATGAGCGGACGGGCTCCACCCTGCCGGGCGAGACGTTGCAGCATCGCCACAGTGGAAGAACCCTTTTCCGGGCGCCTGGAGCGCTGAGGGTGCAGCTGGGAAGCCTCCACCTGGGGAGGCGGGAGAGGCCTGTTCGCACGTCTCTCCCTCCCAGTGCACCCCACGGCGTCTCGCTTGACATTTGTTATGGCCGGACCAGGCGATGAAGACGAGGGGGGGGGTCGGAGGCATGTGCAAGACATCCCCCCCAGTGTTGTCGCAGCCATTATAAAAGAAAGAAGAAATGTCCCGTCCGTCTTTGGGCCGGACCTCCGGTGGATGGCGGCCGGACGCCCTTTGCTCTGGCCCCATGAACGGGTTCCTTGGCTCATCCGGTGGGGCAGGCCTTGGCGTGTGGTGCCTCTCCTGGGCCTTTCGTGCAGTGGCCTCTCCACTCCCAGGCCCTCCATGGATGCTGGCCCAGACTGGGAGAGAGAGGGTCTAACCTGCAATTCTCCAGGGTTACCGCCACCGCGGCCGGATCCCGTCGGCCTCGGCCTCTGGTTGATGGTGGCCGGACTGGGAGAGAGAGGGGAGGGTCGAGGACACAGACATTCACCCCCTTGCAACTCTCCAGGGTTTTCGTAGCAATCCCCCTGGCCGGGTCCCATTGGCCTCGGCCTTTCCTCCGGCTACACCCTACGTGATGATCTTCTGCCGACGGTTGGCAGCAGGACCCGCCTTATATGTGTTGCTTCCGGCTGGGCGTAGCCGCAAACCTGTTGCACTTTGGAAGTTTCCAGAATGGGGCGGATGTCTGCTGACTTGTATCTTTCCCAGTTTGCCGTTATTTGGCCGTGGCAGGCGGTGGGACAGACACGTTTTGGGGCAGTGAGGGGCGATGAAGCCTCGTTGCCTTGTGGCCGTTGCAATGTCACACTTGGTTTCTCTTACTGTTTTCAGGTTTCTTATTACAAGCTTACTTCTAACGTTTCTTGTTTCTAGGACAATAATAGGTTTTATCATTACGTATTGTTATCGTTTCTTTGTTTGTTATTTAATAAAAAGTTCATCAGTGGCCTACTGATTTTCGTTTTCCTATTCCTTTCTTTCCAGGTTGTTGTTTCATGCTAAAGTTTCTGTTAACAGGATACAGTGATCACTTCGTTATTATTGCATATGTCCTTTTCACTAGGGGTGCTCTCTGGTCGGGCCAGATGACCTATCTCTAGTAAATGGTCCGGGTGAAACAGGTGCATCAATCAGTGGGGAGTAGATAGGCATGACAGATTACAATGGGGGAGAAAGGTCCGCATTACCTACCCTTTCACTACTTGCAAAGATTTTCCTACGTTTATTTGCAAACAGGGAATACCTCCAAAAAGAACCAATTCCCTAACAGTCAATGTTCGGGCAAACAATCAATCAATGAGGAACGAAATAGGCACGACGTGTTAAAGGTTTGCGTTACCTACCCTTCACTATCTGCAAAGGGAGAGAGAATATTCCTATTCTTCCCCGTTTGCAGGCAGAGAAGATCCTTAAGAGAACCAACTTCGAAGAATTCAATGCTCGATTCAAACAATCAACAAGGGGTACTGTGAACACAAATGAACGCCGTACATACACATTGCTATTTTCAACAGGTTGTTCCTAATGTTTCTATTTTAGCGAGGTCAAAAAGAGATCCCATTAGTGGCCTACTGATTTTGCTCGATTCCTTTTGTTTTTTTACACGATTTTTCGCTATCTGCAAAGACTAAACAGAGTATTGCGACTCTGTGCTTGTTTGTAAATAGAGAATGAACCAAAGAGAACCAATTCTAAAACAGTAAATGCTTGGATAACAATCAATCAAATGGAGAGAGAAGCAGGCACGACGGATTACAACGGGGGCAAAGGCCTGCGTTAACTACCCTTCACTATCTGCAAAGAGAGAGTACTCCTAATAGAAATGAGGGGGGGGGCAGCATTGAAAGCAGATCAGTGTGCATAAACACGAAAATGTTTTTTTCTTACCACGTACTTGACAATCGACAGCTTATGATATTTGCTATTAAAAAACCATTGAAATTCACTGAAAAAACCATAGGTTATAGACCATATATAGTTAGGAATTAGCATTTACAAAACCTTGAAAATTCACTGAAAAAACCATAGGTTATAGACCATATATAGTTAGGAATTAGCATTTAAAAAACCTTATTTTACTCACACAAAACCATTGAAATTCCATATATAGTTAGTTGTACTAACTATATATCGCGCACCCGCAATCCACTGCTGATCATGTCACATATTACATCATTCATGACATGGTCAGTGACATCACTGATGACATCACTGATGACATCTCAAATGACATCACTGATGACATCTCATTTGACATTACTGATCACATCACTGATGACATAATTCATGTGATAATACGATGAACCTCTTCAGACTCTAATATAACCTTAGATACACTCAGTGTAAACACAGACTCACAGATTGTCATTCATCCATGAAGTTACACACACACACCTAGTCAGTCATGCAAACAATCAATCACACCTCCATTTTCCCAACTATACAGTTATACACACCTTACTTATTCAAACATATACTAAAACATATTTACTCTCTTATACAATCCTGGATACAAGTTCACAATGATGCATACAGCCACTCACACATTCACTGGCTCTTATGCACAGTTATTTATATATGTCAAGTCTCACATGTACTGTGTTTTACATATGTACTTACTTTGACATGTAGCACTGAGATATCCATTCACTCACCAATACACTGATGCACACAGTCAACCGCCCATACAGCTGTTTCCACATGCACTTTTGAACCCATACATCTAGTGAATCAACTGCTCACACATCTATGCACAGAGTCATACACCTCCCAGCCACCCACACATACACTCAGTCTCCCATACAAATACTTGGGCAACCAATCAATAACTCATATAGTTACTCATATAGCTACTGAACAACACATGCAGCAGTTTTCAGAACAACAGACATAATGATGCACAAATTAAGACAGTTTAGTCACTAACCCATGCACTCAGTGAGACACATTTAATCACTCACTCATACAGTCAGTCATGCACCTACTAAATCCTTCATCCAGACACTTATACATCCACTCAAGACATATTTTAACTTTACAGAAAAATACAGTCACTGGATGTTGTCATCAGTGAGGTCATCAGTGATGTCATTTGAGATGTCATCAGTGATGTCATCAGTGATGTCATTTGAGATGTCATCAGTGATGTCATCAGTGATGTCATTTGAGATGTCATCAGTGATGTCATCAGTGATGTCACTGACCATGTCATGAATGATGTAATATGTGACATGATCAGCAGTGGATTGCGGGTGCGCGATATATAGTTAGTACAATTAACTATATATGGAATTTCAATGGTTTTGTGTGAGTAAAATAAGGTTTTTTAAATGCTAATTCCTAACTATATATGGTCTATAACCTATGGTTTTTTCAGTGAATTTTCAAAGTTTTGTAAATGCTAATTCCTAACTATATATGGTCTATAACCTATGGTTTTTTCAGTGAATATATATATATATATATATACCTGAAATAGTATCTGGCCATGCCAAGAAATGAACCACCATGGAAACATCTTGTGGAGGATCAGCATTTGACATCTCTTGTACTTTAGCAGGATCGGGCGCCTTAACCCCATCAGAAAAGATATGGGCAAATAATTTTGACTTTGTCTTGTGGAACTCACATTTATCTGCATTCAATGTCATACCTGTAGTAAATGACAAACTAATATGTCATCACTATAATTGAACGCATTCATGAGAGACTGTATTATACATCGAATGACATCTTGACAAATTCTGCAGCTGACGACACACCAAAACGTAGTCTTTTGTATCAAAACAGACCAACATTTGTAGAAGAGGTTGTAATGTACCTGCAATTTTGTTCGAGTTACAACTGATGATAACCTTTATTTAAAGGTTATCATCAGTTGTCAGTCATCATATTTAAAGAGGACCTTTGCACAATTTGAATGTGCTATCATGTCAGCAATGTTTGGACGTGGATGTCGCTCTCGTTCAATTGCCTTGTTTGCCAGACGTATGTCAATGGATATGTGTACAGCTCCGTCACTGTCCTTTTGGGCACTATCATTATGGGAGAAACCCATGGTGTGGTAACAGTAGATTGCTCATTGAAATCATGCTTGTGTAACAATTCAATTTCTTTTTCAACAGCATCTCGTAAATGAAAAGCAATTTGTCTGTGTCTTTGAGCAACAGGATGAATATCCTCATTAACATGCAGCTTAACTTTCATAGTCTTAAGCTTTCTTAAACCATGAAACAATGAAGGGAATTGAGTTACTATTTCATGGTGAGCATTTATGTTGTAGTTTAAGAAGATCAGTGTCGTATCAGCAGCTATACTGAACAGAGAGGCATTGACGCTGTACTGGGTGTTTGCATCTTCTTTTTTTTGTGTTTTATTGTTGAATTAAATGGCTTTTTAAGAGAGATGATGCAGACCCTTTATTCACTTTGGTTTTCGATGGCATCGGTTGTGGTAATGGAGAGAATTCATTATACTTCTCCTCAGACACAATGTTTATCGAAGCACCACTTTTGATGATGAAAAGTATCAAACAACCATTTATATTCAGTGTAATCTTTGGACAATGTTGGAATGAATTTGGTGCTCTAGCATGTCGACTTTACTTTGACTGACATTTTTCTTCACATGTAACCAGTCCAACAAGCACATGCTTTTGTGAGGTATACATCAACATGGCAAGCCATCTTCTTCACTTTCACTTGATACTGATCTAGAAGAACGGCTTGATGATGATTCAAATCACAATCGTTCATTCAGTGTCGATTTGTCTTAACTGATATCGCCACTTGGCATTGTGGGTGCACATCAATTGTTGCTTCTAGAATGTTCTAGCAGCCATTTTCTCTTTGCACCATGACACACTTGCTTTTCATTTACTCAGCAAAATGTTTCTCCTTCCCAAAACCTTTTTATATCTGTTCAGAGGGCGGACATTTACCTTCGTGTGGAAATGAAAATGTACATCCAAAGCACAACTTCTTTTTACATGTAGACATCACCTTATATACTTTAGTCATTGGCATTGGGGAACTTCTTTACCGGACCTGGGGATCCCGTTACCTGGTTTGCTGCATCCTAAGGTCTCCAGTCACCACTGCCAGCCCCCGCCGCGGCCGACCAACCGCGGCCGCCGAGAGGGGCAGGGCAGCAAAGACCACAACTGCCAGCGTCCCCTGCTTCACGGGGACGCCGTCCGACAGCTGGGGCTTCCGCCCAGAGGAGTACTTTAGGCATCCCTTCCTCCGGTGGAGCGGGGAACTTCTTTACTGGCCCTGGGGATCCCGTTACCTGGTTTGCTGCATCCTAAGGTCTCCAGTCACCACTGCCAGCCCCCGCCGCCGACGACCAACCGCGGCCGCTGAGAGGGGCAGGGCAGCAAAGACCACAACTCCCAGCGTCCCCTGCTTCGCGGGGACGCCGTCCAACAGCTGGGGCTTCCGCCCGGAGAAGTACTTTAGGCAGCCCTTCCTCCCGCGTCGGGGGACGTGCGCGGGCATCGCCGGGCTGAGCCCGGGCAGAGGGCGGGCCATCTACGGCCATCAAAGGCCAGAGGAGTTCGGGTCGGGCAACCTCTCTTGGTTTTGTGGATTAAAGGATACGCCCCTAGAGACTACCTACAAACTCTTTTGGTTTCCTTAAAGAGTCAAAATACTGGTAATTAAGTTACTCACCTGACTTTGTAACTGTGTATTGCTCAATAGTCCGTTGTACCATGTCTTCTAAAGGGGCCGCCAAAAAAACTATGTCCCAGATTGGTTCAATCAAGGGGACTTTGGACCACTATCTAACCAGGGTATCATCGGCATTAGAGAGAGTAGAACATAGTCCTGCCATAAATATTTCACCCAGTACACGATCCACCACGATGCCAACAGATGTAGCCAACTTCTCCTTAATAAGGGAACTAAATGAAATCTGTAACAGCAGGTACATCTTAATAGAACAGGAAAAGGAGAATTCTGGTGCTCCGGCAAGCCCCATGGAGAATAGAAGCTCCCAGTTTAATGCATCATCTCAACTAAATAAAAGTCCTCTGGAACCTCACCTCCTAATAACAGATAAAGTTAACAATCAACCGATAGTACCCCCCCAGCTCCCTCTTGCCAACAGAAAGCGTAAAGGTGCGGAAGATATAGGGAGGCTAGCGAAACTACATAAAATAAACCCAAGTCCCATACGGGTCATTGCCACCACTCCAGAAATATCTAAGGCATGTCGAACATTGGAGACTCCTGTATCTATTTTACCGTTGGCCCAGCTTGAAGAGCTGATTAAAACCTTAATATCCCCGCTGATAACAAGGATGGATATAATAGAGGAAAAGGTCACGATGATACAAGAATCCATCAAGGCAAACATGCCTACAAATAGAATGTCTGGGCACAAGCAAACTCAGAACTTAACTGCCTCCAACATGCCTAGCAATATGGCCCAATATCGACCAGTCGCTACTAGTTTATTAGCTTCAAAAGCCAAGGAAGTACTTAAAGAATTACCAAAAGTATCGAGCTCTGCTCCTAGAGCAGGACTGACTAACGTAGCCACATTTTCTGAGGGGTCTTTTGCCAAGCAGGGTAATATCCAAAGAAAAACTAATTGTATAAACCTCCCTCCAGAGGCAGCACTTTTTGTGTGTGTCCTTTCGGGAGTGCCCGAGCTTACAACCGGGAAAGTTGAAGGTTATCAGGACCTTAAAAACAAGTTCACCAAAAATAGACCCCTTCCAATACATATTAATGGTAGTATCCTGAATGTAAGAAGGGTGGGGTGGGTAGGATCCCGTCCCAAGGACTTAGCTGGAGACCTGGTTATTGTAAATTTCAGGGATAACCAGGTCGTCCCATTTCTTCGTAGGTGGCAGCCACAAACAGGAGACGGGCCAATAGTAACAAGGGAACTGTGCGATTTTTATCCTAGAATCGCTTACCCGCCACCCTCAAGATGGAGCGTAGAGAAAAACTACTTGAAGGGAGGGAGAGGTCCCGTACAGAGTAGCTACAGGATACCTACCTTCAACCGTTATGACTTACTACACACGCTGAACTGATAGGATAAGGATATCGTCCCAATGACCATCCATAAAGCACAGACACTTTTTCCCGTATGAAGTACTCCATGACGATGTGAAATCCAATGAAGTCTAATTCTAACTGATGTTGCCAAGTGCTCTTTCCTATAAGATCAAACATAGCTTTACATGCCTTTTTTACTTTTTATTGTTTTTAAATTGTTAAATCTCTTTTTGGTTTGATTGCTTATTGTTTGTTCACAAGGAATTCTGATTTGGATAGGGAATTATGTGTAAAACTATAGTGTATATGAAATTTTATGCTGTATGCTTTTATGGCTATTCATTTTTAACCGAATAAAGTACTCTGAAACATTGGCTTTGACTTACTTTTCACACTCATGACCGATTCATTCTGGGCACCTCCTGCCTCCACGTCAGTAACTTGTCTCTCAACATCCTCTTCAGCTCTGGCAGCCATAAACACTCACTCCAAACTAAGAGTTTCTCTCAGCATTTGTCGTCTGAATAAATATGACAAGCATCCATCAATCACCCTAAGACGTACAGCTTCTTCATAATTAAATTAATTGAACTTACAGTGTTTGATAAGTGTGTTGAGTCTCTCAACAAATTAATTGATAGTTTCACCATCTTTCTGCCGTTCCTAACTGAAAATGCGTCTCTCTTAATTTTCATTAGATATTAGATTGAATTTTGGATTCAAAGTTTCTTTAATCTGATGGTATGTGATTTCTTCATCAGTTAGTGGCATTTTCCTTAGGACTTCTTTTACACCATCACCAGCAAGGTTTTTGAGGGATTTTATGATTATTTTTCTTCAAGTGCATCAATGAAATCTTCAAATGTCTCTATCCACACAATTCATTTATCGCAAATATTTCGCTTTTTGGTGGTATCAAAAGGTGGTATCAGGAAGGAGGCAGCATTGTAGTTATTTATGGGAGTGGCTGATATAGAGGGTGGATCTCTGTCAGAGTTTGTCAGCTGTTCACTAGGACCTGAGTCATCTGCACCATCTCTGGGGCTCTGCCATGGTTTGGCCTCTGGATCATCCAGGACAGTCCGTGGTAGGGTGACCTCCTTCTTGTTCTCCATCACAGCCTTTCACTTTCTGGAGACCTCTGCAGTTGTTCTGAGCCGCCACCTGGCAGCTTTGGTGGTGTGCAACTGCAGGTATTGGACAGCTCAGTAAGCACAACTTTCATACTTCTACTTGGGTCTCCTCGCCTAGTGCTGAAGTCGTAGAGCTCCACTTATGGAGGCTCTGGTAAGTGGAATGACAATATGCTTTTTTGTCAAACATTTTGTCAGCCAGCACTTAGGTATTTGACTATTGCAGTCTTTAGACATATTACTTATTCTTGTGTGGCACTGCTGTACATTTATGTATGGCCTGACATGCAGGTTTTCAACCAACAATGTATAGATTCTCTGCAATGCTTTCATTATTGTCAACTGCTTCACAGCAGCTGGAGCTGCGTTTTGACTCCACATACATAAAGCGTTCATTCTGTATTATGACAACAGCACATATGGCACGCATGAGCAGTTTGCTTGGACAACAGCAAACTCTCTGAGAGAGCACTGTTGATCTTCGGGTTACTTATCCCCTATCTTGTCACGATTTGTAGCGTTTTCCCCAGCCTGGGTACCCGCAAATGACTAAGCCACACATGGAGCTTGGTATTACATGTCTTTATTCTTCTGCATGTAACTCAGCATTCTAAATCAGCCTACTTTGCATTCCACTCTAACACTTATGTCATAGCTGTACAGAGTCCACCATGAGTCAAAAGGGGTTCAGTCAATTCTAACTTGCAAGACACTACTGACGGATTCTGTTGCAATGCTGTGAATCACAGAAAAAACTGCCTATGTGTTACATTCCACATGGAACTTTCTCAGGGCTTTATATTTAGTACAAAAACCAGTATTAGGGGAGAACAATTGTCAAATGTTAAACTATACTTTGAAGTTTTTAAAAGTTGGAGATGGTACTCCATAATCATATTCAAAGATGAGCTCTGTTAGGTCAGGTCAGTAAAATATTTAATATGATACTTTTAAAGTTGAATCTTGGAACCAATCTGTTGGAGTTAACCAAACTGGGCATCTGGCATGTATTTAGTCAGTGTGGCTCTAAGTGGATACCCAGCCCTTGCACAATTATCCATCGTAAGCACACACAGTACCTCACAAAAATAACTACAGCATCTTCATTTGTGTGAAATTATTACTGTTTTCAGTGCTTACAACATATGCTGTTCAAATATTCAAGCACAACCTTTCACAATATTTAAGAATTGTATTGATTTGAGATGCATTATACTTTTGTCAGCCTTCAGACAGCCGTCAACCACACCCACAAAAGGTGCAACATTATGTAAATATATCAAGTACAAGAGCCACTTATATAAGGAGAAGAGAATAAAGAGTATTCCTGAGCAAAACAGCATCGTTTTTCTATGCTCTAGAACAACAGCACATCAATGGAAAGCAACATTTGTGTTAATCATTGAATGGTGCTTATAGTGCATAATTGTGACAACAATTTTTTTATGTATATAGGTCCTTGTCTGCTCCACTACAGTATTACTGATACCCATATAATGATATTATTATTACTTGGCACCCTTTAAGAGTGACTAATCCCTGTACAGTTCTCCATCAAAACATTATGTATTGGGCGATGTTCTACTCTCGTAGTAACTCTTTATGAAAAAACACAGGGGCATATTACCAACAACTAGCGATAATTATCGCTATGTTGGCTTAGCGGCAATATTTTTATCGCCGAGCTGCGACGATTTTTATCGCTTAGGAACCTTGCTATTATGAAGGTTTATCTCCTAAGCGATAAAAATCGGCCGAAATGCATGAATATCGCTGAAAAGTCAGCGATATATTCATGCATTACCGAGCTAATGCTCTTAGCCATGTTATCCACCTACCATTGGATAACATGGCTAAGAATTGCTCAGGGGCAGGTGTTAGCATTTGGAGATATTCACGCTTAGTGCGAATATCTCCAAAAGTTGGTAATAGGAGATAGCGATGTTAGCGACTGTTTCCAGTCGCTAACATCTTGGCACGCCCACTTTGCATGTCATTAGTGATAAATATCACTGACATGCAAAGCGAGGCCCAAAATGGTCGCTATCTCCTACTAGCTGTCGCTAACTGGTGTTAGTGACAGCTAGGTAATATGGAGATAATTTTATCTCCGCTTTCTTGGCTTTTAAAGCCAAAAAAGCGGAGATAAACCCCTTGATAATATGCCCCACTGTTTGGTTTTAAAGAGGCAAAAACATTAGAAAATGTCACTCCACAGGGAGGGTACCCTCTATTACAGGACAGTTCAATGTGGCTCTCAAAGTCTATCTAGGCACATATTTTACACCAATACATTTAGGAATTAAACATTAAAGATCAAAGTACAGAGCCACACAAACTGTAATACATTAGACAGACAAGACAAAAAGTGAAGTCCTGCATCTTACAGCACAAGTGCCATATAGGCTGTGGGGCTCCCGGCACCACTCTGGCCAAATATTTCAAAACATGTGATCACAAAGCATATGGCATCAGCAGGCACGCCATCAAACACATCACTTTTGGACCTTGAGGTTGAAAATAACAAGTGAGTTACTCTGAACTGAATTCAAATGGATCGTCTTCCTTGAAACAATAACACTTAGACTGAGTGAATCTTATAAATAGGTTTTGCTTGTTTTAATGGCATATTCATTTGCTAACATTTACAACCTTTCTGAACTCTTTATCATCACAGGATGTTTTATGATTGACAATGGATATCATCATCATCAAAGATTGACATAAATCCATGAAAGAATAAAAACAGACAACAAACTAAGAACACAATATATTTGCTGCAAAATCTTATTGCAATGGAACAACTCGACATCTTACTATAATCGGGTTAGTGATACGTTCCTTTTCAATCTAAAGTGTAGAGAGCACATATTGTGCAAAAGAAACATTTCTGCAGAATCACATTGAGATTATATGGTACCAAAATATATTAAAAACAGTATTTAAAAAATACCATTTCATCAAAGTCATATCAGGGTCAAGTCTATTGTCATTCAAAGGTGCATATATATATATAGAAATGTAATACATTTGTGCAAAGAGCATGCCATTGTGCAGAGATTCATAGAAGTTATATAAATAACAAGCTCCCGAGCAAAAAGATATTAAAACAGGCTAGACTTATTTTCATTATTCTTCCTCACAGGTTACATTTTTTAAGTTTGAAATGAATTTCCTTCTCTTAATTGCAGATGAACTATATGAGGAGACTGCATAGCATGTACTGGCATCCTCTATTCTACATAGAGTTCAAAGCACTCCGATAATAAATACGTTTCATTGATAAAAAAAAGTGCATAAAAAAAACGCTTTCTAATATATTTATGGAATTTACAGAATAGAAAAAAACGCAATGTAGATTAGGTCGTTTTCCCATCACATGGGCAGTCCACTTGACATCCGGCGCATGGGCAGTCAGAGGAAGCGGGCGGAGGGACCGAGCAATGCTTTCAACGGGTTCAAGGAGCCAATGGGATCATCGGTTGGTGCGTAATATCATACAATAGGGGAAGTGCCTGCTCTGGCTCCGTCGTAGGGATTACAATGTCACTTTCCGACAGCCTGTCCATGGTGGTCCGACAGCCATAGAAAGGCTGTGGCAAAGGGACTTTGGTGGCCCCTAGCAGGGCCTCCCTGAGCCTCCAGTATGGGAGGAAAAATCCATGCTCCCTGTGCCAGGTTCCTCATGGTGTCTGGCACACCGTGCAGGGAAATTTCCAAACATGCCTTTCTGCATTGAGGCTTGCGCTGCACGGCATGTTCCAACCACCTACACAGCGTTCGGATCCTAATTTGGAGGTTGGAACTGCAGCCTACTTGTCGGGCGGTCCGGATCCTGAAAGAATGTCAGTCGGACGCTCGTTAGACCGGCATTGTAATGAAGACCCACATAATGTAAAATGCCTTAGGCATATTCTAGTATGGTAAAAACTATTTTTTACATTAGTTACAACAATCACGTACCTTTGAAAGCCTTCTTCAAAATACCCTGAGCAATATCTACGCACAGTAGACTTTTCTCGAAGTTTCTTTTAGCTTCTCTTTTCCCAGTAAGAAACATTCTCAATTCCTTTTTGGTATTTTGGAGAATTCTAGTGGGATCCTCTACACTGTTAGTTTCATCAGTCTCCTTTAACAAGCCGTTTACTAGCCAGGGAATTTTACCATGATGGTCAAGTGATAGGAAATCTTCTATAATTTCCTTCCTGAGCTTGGTACCTGTCTTGCTACCTATACTATGCCAGATGATAAATGGATGTAACTGTATTGCATCTTTGCACTCTTGAGGGGAACGGCTTGTCACTCACCTCTTCTGCTGCTTTGCCGCCGTGAGGGAAACGGCTTCCTGAGCTTTCTCAACCTTGCTTTTTGCGCTGCCACATCGCCGCGAGGGAGGCGGTAGGCGGGTACTACAGTTCCTAGAAGGCCCTGCTCGGCGCAGGGGAAGGACGTCATCAGAGGGCGCCAGAGGCCCTCTTAACTAGCGCGGCCCTCCCACTGTCCGGGACGCGCTACTCTTTGGTCAACACCACCGTGAGGGGAACGGCTTGTGACTCACCTCTTCTGCTGCTTCGCCGCCATGAGGGAAACGGCTTCCTGAGCTTCCTCACCCTTGCTGTGTGCGCTGCTGCATCGCCGTGAGGGAGGCAGCAGGTGGGGACTACATTCCCAGAAGGCCCTGCTCGGCACAGGGGAAGGACGTCATCAGAGGGCGCCAGAGGCCCTCTCAACCAGCGCCACCCTACCGCAGCACGGGACGCACTACTCTTTGGTCAACACCGCCGTGAGGGGAATGGTTTGTCACTCACCTCTTCTGCTGCTTCGCCACTGTGAGGGAAACGGCTTCCTGAGCTTCCTCATCCTTGCTGTCTGCGCTGCCACATCGCCGCGAGGGAGGCGGAGGCGGGGACTACAGTTCCCAGAAGGCCCTGCTCGGCACGGGGAAAGGACGTCATCGGAGGGCGCCAGAGGCCCTCTTAACCAGCGCGGCCCTCCTGTAGTGCGGGACGTGCATGGGCCAAGGGCGGGCCAGTCCGTGCCCGTCAGTGGCAGGATGAGGCAGGGCAGGGCCAGGTCCATTTAATCTGCTGTCCAGTTCAGGCCATCTTGTTATTTTACAAGTGGACAGAGTACTGTATTCGTGACATTGCCCGCTCCCGCCCAAATGTTGTAGAGAACTTTTTTCTTTTTTACACTGCCTGCCTGTTGTGCTGTTCCAAGCAGATCCTCTTTTGATTTAATATTGTTTTTGTGGAATGGGGAAAAGAAAGACCATGGAAAGGGGAGGAGTGGGGTTTGAAGGTGGCACGGGCTGCAAATCTCAAAAGGGGAAAAAAGCTAGGAAAGTACTAAAGCACCCAGCGAGTAATTGTGTCCTAGATCATATTGACTCACTTATAGAGGAATGTGAGGACTTACTAGTGAGTGAGCCACACCCACATGGGAAGGACAGGGCTCTGAGAAGCCCTTTGCATCACGTTAGGGATATCCCTAAAAATTGTTCCGTCATCCCTGATATGTTTATTAAACACAAAAAAGGCCCCATAGAGAGTAAGGATGTGAGACAGACAAATTCCAGCAAGGAGACAGCCGCCTCAGAGCCTGCTCTTATTTCCATGGAAAATGGAGGTACGTTATCCCCAATTATTAATCCTTTAGTAACCTGCACAAATATGTATGCCACGTTGTCAGACCATTCAGGGGAAAATGGCACACAGATCTTGGATAAGCCAGAGGACAAGACATTAGAGCATGGTGTAAATCAGGACAAGAGTCATATGCTAGACCCATTAGAAGTTATTAGCGTAGTTCAGTTACTCCAGGTAGAATTAAGTGCACTGATGGTTATGGTGGAGAAATTACCATCTACGGTCAAGTCCCTGACATTAGAAAAGTCTCCTAGTACTTTTTGCACAGCATGTAGTGCCAATATTCTATGCAAGCAGCCATCAGCTTGGGAAAAAATCATCACCCATCTTAGACAATGAGATATGCAGCAAAGCGATGTCTTTATGTTGTGACGTGGTCAAGCAGATTCCTCCACATACAGTGTTTCCTATCAAAAGCAATGCTTCACTCTCTACTAGAATTACCATTGACCCTGCATTCCAAATTGCATCTAGCAAGCAGCTACAGCAGTATAGAAGGCCACATGTAGGCATACCACCAATAAGAAAGGAGACCAGCCATAAAGAGAGGGGAGATGGGGTAACCACCATGTCAGATAAACACAATAGAATGTTCATGGTAAATGTCCCAAAGTTGGGGTCTGAAAGAAAGTGCTGATTCCTTGACCAATAAGGCAATACATTGGATAAGGTACGTGAGGGGCTGCCGCTCTGTTATTAGGGACGATATCGTGAAAGCAAGCAGGCTTAAATCCCCTACTAATGCCCTGGATTGTATTGAGCTAACACTTAAGAATGCAGTATTAGCTGAAAATGTTTTGGCCTTAGAATACAGAACGTGTACCCCTGCTAATTCACCTATTCAGTTTAGGAAGTCACTGCCTGCTACCAAATCTAACTATCGTTATGAGTTTTTGTCTACTAGATTAGGTATTTCAACTCTTGAATGTAATGACTGACTGATTAGTGAGTTAAAACTCCATACTGGGTATAACGTAGACCTACTAAAAATGGGGGAAAGTGATCTAACAACATCTCCGCTCTGTGGAGCCACTAGAGGTTCAATTGAGCAGGTCCAACAACTAATCTTGTAGTCACCCAAACCTGTGGGCTCCATAGGGTTCTGTACTTCTCCCCCAAAGAATCATACAGACACAGGTTTCCTAAATTACTACGTACCGGCAGTGAAGGGGGCAAAAGGCCAACCCTCTGGTGGCCTGACTATTTGTGTCTGGCAATCCCTAGGTGTTAATATTAAAGAAATTCCATCTAATAACAATGATATTCTAGCTTTAAGCCTAAACCTGGGGTTGCTAGGTATAATTGAAATCTACAATATTTATGTGAGGGGAACTAGAGGGAGTAGATCCCAAGTTTTAGCGGCTTTAGATGAACTCCTCAATTCCCACTCTCAAGCTAGAAACACAATAATAGCCGGTGATTTTAACTCAACGTTTGAGGCATTATTTAGTGAAGATTGGCTCCTCACTGAAGAGGAAGACGCTCAGTGGGGAATTCAAAAGTTGGTGCTTGCTCCCATAAAGAAATATACGGAGCCGGTCACACAGATAAATTCCATTTGTCTTGAGAAGGGGCTTAGGGCATTAAATGGTAGAACCACCAGTGATATGTTGGGGGCAAAAACATTTAACAATGGAATCAACAAAAGTAGAATTGACTATATATTAGTGAGTCTGAAATTCTGGTATACTGTCGAGGACAATGAAGTTCAGGCTCGATTGGAGAGTGACCACAATCCTTTATGTGTAGATTTTAGCTGTTGGCTGCCGGAGGGCCCGCCCAATAACGGAGCAGAACTACACACTAGGGATGTAGTCCCTACTAATGACATGAGACGTCTCAAGTGGTTACGCATAGCTGAATATTCGGGGTCCTTAGAAAATATTGTAAAGGATCTTGATTATGCCCTTTTAAAGCTGGATAATTTATGCTCAAGTAGCACCGGCCTAGACATTATTACCCAGACTCACAATAGCTTTTTCTCACATATGGGAACCTATTTTGTAAAACCCTATAAGCCCAAAAAGGAAATATATAATAAATTGTGTCGCTAGTACAATAAAGATTGTCGGCAGACAAGAACTCTTCTCGGGGAGGCAATCAAAAGTGGGGAACTAGTCAAAGTACAAGCGGCCAGGCAGGTATATAAACATTCCTTGGCTAAAGAGAAACACTCATGGGATGAAAATAGATGGCTTGACCTTAAAGAAGCTAGCAATAAAAAGGATAGCAAACTATTTTGGAAGATCTTAAAGTGGGATAGAGATGGTAACCCTGAACCCCCACACAATTTTGTGACACAGGAACAATGGGTTAAGCATTTTGAACTGCAATATGCATGTAGTCCATTAGAGTCAACTGAGGGCGGGATAAGCCATGTCTTTTATGTTGATGAGGCTTTTAATAGTAAAGGTGGCTCTCAGTGCAGTGGTTGGAGGGAGATCACCTGGCCAAGATGGTATTCCTGCTGACGTTTTCCACTATGATAAATCTGGATGGGGAAAGTACATCAAATTATTGGTAAATGCAATTGCGCAAGGAGCCCCTATACCGGACTCCTGGAAGGGAGCCGAAATTATCCCTGTGTATAAAAAGGGTGACAAATCAATGCCGGGGAACTACTGACCTAGCAGCCTGATCAACTCAGTGCAAAAAGTACTGGAGAGACTAGTCTTGAATAAAATCCAGGGTTGGGCTGATGAGAATAACAAACTATCTCCCTTACAAGCTGGCTTCCGCGCATGCACAAGTACTGTTGATCAGGTGTTCCGGTTTGTTTTACTGTACTGGAAGGTGGTGGCCCTGGGCAAAGGCAGCATGTATGCTGCCTATGTGGACTTGAAATCAGCCTTCAACCTTGTCCCCTGCTCTAAGCTCTGGGCAGTGCTTTATGAGCAAGGGCTGCCTATTGAACTCCTGACACTTCTTATGAGACTGCATGAGGGTAATTAAGCTAAGATACGTTTGGGGTCCTAGGGGCAGGTGACTGATCCATTCCCTGTAGAGCGTGGGGTTCGACAGGGATGCGTCATGGCTCCTACTCTATTTACATTATTCGTAAATGGGATAGTAGATTGCATGTCAAGAGTGAATGCAGATGCCCCGATTTTAGCAGGGATTAAAATCCCGATTATAATGTTCTCAGACGACATGCTAATATTCTCAAAGACCCAGAGTGGGCTACAACAAGCATTGACTGTATTTGAGGAATTTTGTTTAGCTCGAGGTCTTGAAGTTAACGTGTCAAAAACTAAACTTATGACTTTTAACCAACACAGAGTTTTTAAAGGTGGCATTTTAATTAATAATCGTCCTTTGGAGCAAGTCAGGGAGTTCACCTATCTGGGGGTGAATTTACAGTGTGACCTAAAGTGGAATCACCAAATTGACATGACAGCATTGAATCATCGTCAATTATCAGGGTCCCTACGCCTTGAGCACAACAGGTCTCTTACGAAACCTATCAGTCTGGTAGTACAAGTATATGACGCAAAAGTCGTACGTTCTGCCGTGTACGGAGTTGAACTGAGGGGGCTAGAGAATTTACTTAAACTTAGTGTGTCAGAAAATAATTTTTTTGCAGGGAATTACTCATCTCCCTCAAAGTACCCCTTTGCGTCCATTGTTCTATGACCTTGGGAGAAAACCACTGTCTGACATTGCTAAACTACGTACAGCGCTGTACTAGCGTAGACTGTGGATAACACCAGAACTCTAACCTTATGCTGAGGGTTTTATGGATATCATAAAAACTGACACCCTCTATAAAATCAGTTGGCTATGCGGTGTCAAAGACATCCTAGCCAAAATTGGTATGTCTAGGCTTTGGGATGATCCCACTACTGATTGTTTCCCCACTAAGAAGGACTTCAAAGAAACGTATTGGGAGGTGATCACTGAGCAAACTCTAAGAGCCAGTGATTCATCCTCATTAATAGGGACTTTTCTGGAATTTAAATCTACCCCGGGTCTAGAATTATATTGGGATACTGTTTCGAAACCACTAGACAGAAAGCTATAATTCCAGCTGAGGGCAGGGACGCTCCCACTAAGGACTTTTACCTTAACGTGGAATAAATCATCTAATAATAAGTGTCCATGCTCTCTTGTATGCATTGAATCAGTTGCGCACATGTTGTTTGTTTGCCCGGCATATGTCACCCCGCGAAGGGTGTGGTTAAGGCCCATATGTAAATCTTTAGGGACAAGAAGTAGCCTGGCAGCAGAAAGAATTTTGTGTACTGATACCAATCTACATAGCAGTTGCCAAATATTTAGGGTGGATGTGGATTATCAGATCGAAAGTTATTTCTGTACAACAATGTGTTTGCTAGTGATTTCTAATATCTGTCAGGTTAAACGGTATTTTGCACTAATGTCCATCTGTCATAACATTGTTCCCTAACAGTATGATCTCCCTTCTATAGTATCTTATATTTTTTTAGTCATATATTTTAGTCATATAGTCATATATTTAGTCATATATTTTTTTAGTCATAGCTTATTTAGTCATAGCATATTTTTTTAGTCATATGTAATGCTTTGTGTAGGATTTATTATCTGGCGTGGGAGAGATTGTTTTTAGAATACCATGAATTACTTGCCAATTAACTAAACCTGTGTAATTCTTTTGCGTTCAAACAAGCCCTTTTTTATATGTCCTGTGTTTGACACTTGTATTTGTAAATAGTATATATGTTTTTATGTGCTTTTATGACTTTTGGTCGAATAAAGCTTGTTTGAATTGAATTGTATTGCATCTTCTAAGTTTGGTACATCTAGTTATTTATGATTGATGTAGGTAGATGTTGATTGTGGCACTGCCAAAAGTCTATGTGGGGAAAGATTCTCCTGCATCTGTAGTGCAATACTATTTATCGTACCCCAGAGTGCAGCCCCATGTCTCCCCCCAGTAGGTGAATGAATGAATGAATACACACTTGTATAGCGCATGGCTACCCGAGGGCATTCCAGCCCATCCTGGTATTTACTTTTGTATAATCACAGCATTTCTATTATAGGTTTGCAGGGCTTCAGTAAATTTCAGGGCCTCATAAATTTGGAGCCAGGATGGCGGCTGAGTGAGACCTCAGCTACTCACCTCCACGCCGCTCCGAACCTCTACAGAGCCTTTACATCTGAGAAATGGCATCACGTGTTTGTATCGCTGGCATCACTGGAGTTACTGGCACTGCTGGTATACCTCGGATCGGGGCTTGGCTGAAGAGAAGAGCCACCCAACTGAGCATCGCTGGAAGCCGTCTCATCCTCCGCGCTGGGAAGCACTTGCTCGGCTACTGCTCACTGCGCTGGCTGGCAGAGGCGGAATCGACGAACGCAGAGTGAGACGCGGGTTGCTACGCGACCGAGACACCGACCGAGACGCTGGGGGGAAGGAAGCGTGCACAATGGCAGCGGCTTGAGGTGGAGCACGGAGCAAAACTCGCTCCACAGCGCTCACACCAGAAGCAGCCTCTCGGACAGAGATGAAGGCTAGCACCAAAGCAGATGCAGGGAAACTGAAAATCACCGCAAACTCCGGAAGAACTGTAAGAATCCTGGGAGTAAAGGTGTAAGATCCCCTGGGAGGAATGAACTACTGGCAGTTGGAGACAAAAAGCAAATAGTCATTACTAAACTGTTCCGCAAAAAGCACCACACAGATCCTAATATTGATTGCGCTGTAGAGGCTGACTTGAGTGGATCGGATGCCAGAGGGCAAAAGCAATGCCTGACCCCCGAAGATAGCTCAATGAACTGTGAGGCACGAGTACCATGGGGTTCTAGCAGTGAGACCACAGTGCTGCTCTCAATTGACACTACAGCTACCTTATTGCATGGGGAGCAGGAGAATCGTGGGAACGAGCAACAGGCCATCACAGCTGCTGATATTGTATGGGATAGGGAGACAATCGATATTAGTACATCAAAGAGGGTGGAACCACCGTCCAGTAAACTACTAAAAGGCACACAGGGACCCCTTCTGAATCTCACTGAGCAGGGATATCTGCCTCTTGATCCCACAGAGATTTTTTTTCAGTAAATGAAGAATCCTATGAGTCAGAATTCTGGGAGTTACATGGCTGCAGCAGCGATGAGGGGTGTGTAGATACCTCCACAAGCAATGGCAGCCAGCGTGAAGGCAAAAAAACACAAAAGAAATCTAAAAAAGCCCCAGAAGGGAGGAAATCTGCCCAGAAGTTGGACACTGAGGAGGAGCCCGAGTCAGATCTCCGATGGGACTATTCCAACACACATACGCTTTCTCTAGTAGGGGGGCATGGAGCAATGAGCACAGCTAAGAGATCTCAAGAGGGGATGGCCATACAGAAGGAATCATCACAAACATCTGAGCCTACGCTAACAATGATTCTACAATCACTAAGTCAATTCCAGAATGAGGTCAAATCAGAAAACAGGCTTGCCCGCGTAGGGGCGAAAAAGCTACAGGGCTCTGTACGCAAAATCGGTAAGACCTGCACCGAAATCGCCGAAAGAATGAGCATGGTGGAGAGACGAACAGAGATACTGGAAAATACAGTGGATACCCAGAAAACACAGGTTACATCACAAGGAAACACGGTTACTGACATCATGTGGAAGCTTGAAGAGGTGGAAAACCGCCAACGCCCGAATAATCTTTTGATTCTTGGGATTCCTGAAACCAGCGAAGGGAAGGACATTCGGGCATTTATAAATAACTTTATCAAGAACGCATTTCCCGAACTAACGCAGTGGTACTGGGACAAAGAAATCCAACGTGTACATAGATTTCCACTCTCACCTCCCAAACGCCCAGGCACGGATCAGAGCTTTCCCAGAGTTATTCCGATATTTTTCGCCAATTTCCTAATGCGACAGGCAGTATATGATCTTGCCCGGGCCAAATAAAAAAAGGAATTGGGAGAGCTTTTCATTTTTCGCGACACCGGACTTTGCACATGCCACGGTGGAGAGGCGATGGAGATTACGACAGCTAATTACGCCCTTCCAGAAAGCAGGGGCTCTTGCTTTTCTCCAGAATCCTGCCAAGTTGAAAGTAGTATCACAGGGTCGTACTTTGTTCTTCACCTCAGAGATCTAGGCAGAACAAGCCCTGAAAGACATTATCACGGGGAAAACGGGAGGGTCAGGGAACAATTGCTGACTCTATTTGAAAGTGACCAGAATATTGCTGTTGTTTTTTTATACTTATATGTATGACCACATTAGCATTACTGCATTTTCTATTATGTGATTCTATCCTTTACCGTTTTTTCCCTACATCTCTTACCTTTTTCTTTCTCTCTTTTTTCTTGTTTTTTTCTCTCACCATTCTTTGTTTTAAGATGTTTGGTGGCTTAAGGAAATGTGTGTGATATGCCAGGGCACAGTCTGTTTGTGTGGGTGGGAGGAGAGGAGGGGCCTGGAGAGTGGGTGAGGTTGGTTAGACGCTATCACATAGGCTCAGGATTGAGACTGGCGGCTTGAAAAGTGGTGGAGGATGGGGGGGAGGGGGGAGGGGGAAGGGTGGGGAAGACCAAGAGGTTCCAAGTACAGGGCGGGTGGAACAGGTGCAGGTGGAGGGGTCAACGCATCCAGAGAATGGTGTTTTTATGGCAGGAATACTATGATGGCAAACAACGGTTGGCTACTCAAACAATAATATGGCTGAGTTAAAAATTATCTTGATAAACATCTGTGGTCTTAATGATATAAAGAAAAGACAGAAAGTTGCTATGGGGCTGCAAGCAATGGATGCTAACATCGTATGCTTGCAGGAGACACATATCGAGGAGTCGCAACTTTATCTGCTTAAAACTCAAGGATATCAACTTATTACTGCCTCAACACAGGGGGCCCGAACCAGAGGGGTGGCTATACTAGCAAAAGGGAGGGAGGCTTCATGTCATAAGATCACTGTCCGACAAATTCGGGTGATGGGCCATCACCAAATATCATTACAACAACAGGGTAAATAAGTTGACCCTATGTACTATCAACGGTAGCTTTAGTGACGACCCAGATTTCCTGCTCAGTATCTCTAATGAATTAGTACACTGGTCTCTACCCCTGATCATGTGTGGGGATCTTAACATACATTTGCCAGGAGATTAGTCAATGGGTCCTGAGTTTAAATATCAAGGCAGGAAACCAAAGATTTATAGGGCTCTTAAAGATCTTTGTGTATTACATGGGCTGATCGACAGCTGGCAACTCAAATGCTCTGGGGACCCTGGTTTTACCGCATTCCCGCCATGCACCACTTGATTACATATTTATTTCCGACGCCCTGAAATCCACTTGCACAGTAGGAAAACACCTGAGGGTACTATCGGACCACAATGTGTTAGAATTAAGCCTCGTGTATAGTAAAAGCAGTCCTATATTAAGGACCTGAACTTTCGAAAGGGCTTAATTAAAGAACAATAAATATTGCCAACATTTGAGAGAGTGGATCCCGACTTTCTTAACGGATAATCTGGGAAGTGCACCCATTGAGGTGGTGTGGGACACCCTTAACGCAGACATAAGAGGAGAAACGCTCCAGTTTTCAGTTAGGGCCAATAAAGAGGGGAAACAACACATGGCAACACTGCAACAGAATTTGGGCAGGGCAGAGGAAGATTTGGTCATAGCTGCTCAAGAGGGGCAGGTAATGGAAAACGAATTGGCTTGAGTAGCCATCAAATCTTATATCAGAGATCCTAACGGAAAAAGCCATACTTAAAGCCACGATCTATAGAGAAAAAACATACGAGCTAAGCGAACAAGTTGGCCATCAGTTAGCGGTTTACACCCGAAAGGAGACTTCAGTTAAGCTAGTGAAGGAAATCAGGGATCCAGAAGGTGGTTTGAGATCAAAATCGTCTGAAATAGGAGCTGCTTTTCAGAGATTTTATCAAGAGCTGTATAAAGAACCAGAAAGGGGGCAGGAGGATCCTGATCTATATTTAGCTCCTACTGTTGGTAATAATTTGGGGAAAGAAGACCAAGATAGTCTAGATAATCCTCTCCTCTGGGATGAAATACTGTTCTCTATGAATATGTTGGCTACGGGGAAAGCAGCAGGTATGGATGGGATCCCAACTGAGTTTTATGTGAAGTTTGCAGATCAACTAAAAGCAATTATGCTCTATATTTCAGGGGGGCAATCCACCTGCCTCATGGTCGGCTGCTAAGATCGTGGTCTTTCGGAACAAAAATAAAGATCCCCTGGAAATGGGATCTTACCGCCCTATAACACTAATCAACGGGGATTCCAAAATCTATTCTAAACTTTTGGCGGCTCAACTGGCACCAATTATATATAAAATCGTGTCAGTTTGAAAGCACAGGTTCATACCAGGGAGGTCAACAAGAGATGATGTTCAAAGAGTGATTTCCCTATTTGATTACTCAGAGAAAACAGGAGACCCTATGGCGCTTATTCTGCTCGATGCGGAGAAAGCATTCGATAGGGTCTCCTGGAAATTTCTGTGGGCAGCTATGTCCCATTGTGGAATCACTGAGGGATTTATAAAGGCCACCCAAAGGTTATATGTCAACCCAGGTGCCAGTGTTATGATTAATGGGATCCTATCTGAACGATTTACTATTACCAGGGGGACAAGACAGGGTTGCCTCTGCTCACCTCTTTTATTCGCAATTTATATTGACCCATTCATCTGAAGGCTTGAAAATAACATGTTAATTCCATCTATTCATGTACATAACCATGACCCAAAACCCTAGCATATGCAGACAACATCGCACTGGTCGCTAGTGATTCTAATAGAGCTAGAAATGTGATAGAGGAGGAGGCGCAGCAGTTTGGAACTGTCTCGGGGTATAAACTCAACTTTAGGTAAAACCCAGATTGTCCTCAACAATAAAATCAGAATGAGGGATAGTAGAGTCACAGATCATGCAGTGTACCTTGGTGTTAACATGCGAAAATTGAAAATGTCGTTAGTATTAATATGGACACTTTGATCTGTCGTACGAAAAAAGAGTTGGTCCGATTGAATAGATTGCATCTGACCCATTGGTGGCAGATGTAATGTAGTTAAAATGCTTTTTTTGCCCAGATTTTTTTTTTTTTTTTCGGGCAATATGTCTGGAGTTCTCTACCCAGCTATTCAAAACTATCGAGTCAATGTTTTCAAGATTTATTTGGGGATTTAAGAGAGTAGATACGTTACCAAAGGAAAGAGGGAGATTAGCAATGCCCAACTTCAAACTTTACTACTGGGCAACTGTGTTGAAGTATTGTGCCACACTTATTTCGAAAGAATCTAATGACCATTTTATCCCGACACCACAAGGAATTATCCTGGGGGAGGGATGTTCATGGCGACATATCAATGACAGCTACTTCAAGAAAGTTACATTTAAGACCATATTTAGTATATACAAAGTGTGGAGTAATGTACGGAAGCTATTGGGGATCTTTCTCCTCCATATATGCACAGAAATTATCTATCAGGCATATGCCATCATCTGAATAGAGAAGGACAGAAGTCAGCTGATTGCTGACTTTCTAGGTTTTGGCATGTACCTGTCGTAGTGCTCTATCTACTTCATTTATATATAGTGAAAACAAAAAAGGGGCAATGACGAACCCTTGTCTGATGGCTCTAGTTACCCTAAATCTTGGTGCATATTTCCGATTTATTCAATAAGGTACTGTAAGAGTCATACAACTGTGACAATTGTGAGAGAATACCTATGGGGGAATCTATATTTACCTTGGTCTGCCACAGCTAAGCATGTTTTACAAGACTTAAGACGTGGCTGACAATGGATATTGTTTTTTTCTTTCTGTATGCTATAATAAAACTTGTTGTAAAAGGTAATGTAAAATATGTACTATTTTGCAGATTGCTACTTTTTACTCCACCATTTTGCTCTGTCTATTTTTCCATTTTTTGCCTGGTCTTTTGTGCATTTAAAGCTTGCCAGCATGAACTTAATTTTTTACAGATTATTGTTCTATTCAATAAGTTTGTTCCATGTTTCTCATAATTCAGTATGACTCAGGAATCTGTACTGCAGTTTTTTGCTCCATCTCTCATTTTCTTGGCAGGCCACTGCTGTCTTTCTATTTTTACAAAGCATTACATGAGCTTATTTGTGTTTCCTCAACACTTGCTAGTGTGCTGCAGTGACGTTGTGCTGCTTTTTCACTGCTCCATTTGGGTATGTTTGTTTTGCCCCTAGTCACGAAGGTGACGTTTCTCCTACGTGCCCCCACTGGCCTTACTTCTGAATAGCTCTTTTAATGTGTTTTGTAGAGAAGTTTTTGGAAGAAGTCATTGGATGCTTTTTTATGCAGTATCTAATTTTCTGCTTACTTTTGTCACTTTTCTACTAAAAGAAAACCTTACCTAAGCACTCCTCTGGCCTTGGATTGATTGGTGCTCTACTTATACATAACCTTTGTCCCACTAATGTACAGGAATTGCCGAAGTGTTGGATTTCATCTGTGCTCCATTTTTTTAAATCAATACTATGGTAAGTGTGTACACCACTGATGATGATGATGATGTTGATGATGATGATGAGATAGATTTATGAAGTGTGACTGTTACCCTAATAAGGATGTCCTGGTGATACAAGACAGACCCGATAACCTGTTTACTGAAGCAACCATGTCTTCAAACTGTTACGAAACTTTAGATGATTAACTTTATCTCTTAACTGAAGGGGGAAAGCATACCACAGTTTAGGAGCCAAGAAAAAAAAAACTCTGCCGCCTTTTCAGGCCAAGCGTATTCAGTGACAGTAAACAGAAAAGCATTCAGTGGCAGTACACATAGGGCATGCTGCGGGGAGGTCTGGTGGGGAGGTGGAGGGTGGGAGGGTAGTAAACTTGGATATGCGGCAGAATGGAAGAAAGTAATTAATATGTTCCTCAGTTATGTCGTATGTCCGAGTTTACTATCCGACTCCCCCGCCCCGCAGCACGCCCTATGCAAGCTGCCATTGAAAGCATTCACAGACCATAAAGGCCGGCATGGGAGATATGTATGAAAATATCTCTGATATAATTTCAGGGCCCAGCATGTAGTAGTCTCAGTGAGACATACAAGTGATTTTTAACAATATTCATTTTTTAATAGGTAACCAGTGCAGTTTTCAGTATTGGTGTTGCAGGCTCATAGTGCTTTGCATCTGACAAAAGTCTAGCAGCCCAATTTTGGACTCTCTGCAGTCAAATGATAGCCTGTTTCGATAGATCAGAAAATAGGGCATTACAGTAGTTTAAGAGCTATACGTTCTTTGTGAGGTTGCTTTGGTAGCATTGGAAGCACTTTAAACAGCAACCTTAAATATACAAAACAATGTGCAGGGCCCTCATTTATTTGCTTGCCCATGATAGAATTTTTTTTTCCTTTTTTTGTTTTTTAAAACTCTTTTTATTAAACAGGCTTATGAGGTACATCAGGGCAGAAGGTGTTCACATTAATTTTATCGGTAATGTATGCAGCATCATGTTACATTATGTCGAAGCAAACAAACAATGGTCACTGTGGTTCACACGAGCGGGTTACATCACAAATCGACCATATTCAAGTGTGGAGACATATCTGGTTCAGCGTTTCTCACTCATGAGTGGCAGGTGAACTTGTGCGTTTGCAGGTCATGTTAGGATTTGTTATTGATCATCATGCAAGGGTTTTAAGCTTCTGTAATTGATATAAGGGGATCGCCAAATACGGAGATCCACTAATTCGCTGAATAGGTGAGTGTCAGTTGATCAAAACACAGCAGCTCTGTTTTAACCCCATTCATCTTTAATGCATTAGTGCACATCCATTTCATCAATGATGCAAGTTTGTACCTGCTTTAGAAAGCTTCAGGTAGACCTGAGTGTGTCTGTCCCAGTACTCTCCCTATTGAAACCTTTAATGCTATTGTTAATCTTTTCAGAGAAAAAAATTAGAAAGGATTTCCAAAGCTACATAAAAGCACCAATCTCTGTTTTAAGAGAACAAGGGAAAGATTATGTCTTTTACTACGCTGAAACCTTCTCGATCTGAGTTTTCAGTCTCTAAAATGTTGTTGGAGGAATATACTTTTTTGCCAACCTACAGAGTTTAAAAAAAAATACATTTTTAGTTTAGATTTATATATCTTTACCTATTTCTCCAAATATAATCTTCAATAGAGAATTTCTAATTTCTTACAACGTCTTTTTGCACTCCTCCTGTAGAGTTCCACGGAGTAGCGGTATGAGTACTTTTTTATTTTCACTGGCGCAATAAAATGTTGTGCTTTTGTAATCCACTCATCAACCTCAGTCACCAACTGGGTTACCTCGTCAGTATATTCCAAATTCAGGGTGGTATATTCCCTAGGGCCTTGATAAGCGAGGGACGTTTGATCTTTAACCAAAGTCTTCCGGCAAAGTACACTCTGCAGGATCTCCTGGGTTATATTGTGACTTACTATCCAGTTTGAAAGGTACCACATTGTGATCTGACCATAGCAAATTAATAAGCTTTCCATCTACCATGAAATCACTCACAGTGAAAATAAGGTCAAACATGTGACCTATATCATAAGTGGGTGAAGTCAAGAGTTAGTATAAGTCATCTCCCATAAATGGCTGAGCCTCATCACGTCTATTTTTATATTTATGTGCTAACTTCACAAGGATAGACATTGTCCTGATAATGCCCCTTTCTTAATCACATTTGAGGTCAAAATGGCAGCACGGTCTTCAAGTTTGACTGTCTCCTTATCTTTTTAAAGGGGACTCAGGGAGACACAACAGATGCCCCCTAGTCTATTGCCCTAAAATATTTATAACCATTCTATTTTTTTTGTTTAAAAAGCTTTATTTGAATAATAACAAAAAATACAAAAGGCCAGCAATACAGAGTATAACAAATTAAAATAAGTGTCTAACGATGAAACGTCCAGTGGGAGAAGAAAAAAAAAGTTGTTTAAGTTTTATTAGGGAATATGGTGAGGGAAGGGGAAGGAAGAAAAAGGGGGGAGGGAGGAAGGAGAGGAAGAGGTAACACTTACACAATTGGTAAAATATGAAATTGCATATCTACAAAGGAATGTGAACAATTATTATAATATAATTATTAAAAAACAGTAAGCCAACAAGGGTTGGAAGAAAAGAACAGAGAAGAAAATATTTAAGGAGGCTTAAAAAGTTCCGCATTTAAACAAGAACTATCTGTTAACGCCAGTTTGTCTAAATAAGTAGTGAGTGGCAGCCAAAAGATTTCCCTATTAACCATCGGCTTACAAGAGGAGGCAAAAGCAATATCAAGTCAGTGAAAATGGCATAGACTATTCCACCAATGTCGGACAGAAAGCTTTGCAAGCGTTTTCCAATTAAGAGATATATGTTGAAAAGCTAAAGCTAACATGAGGTCAAAAAGACCATATTTATGAATGGGAAGGTCTAAGGAGTCAGACAAACTTCCAGAGAAAAGAAGAGGAATAGAATACGGAATGAGAATGTTAAACAAGGGAGAAATGTAGGACCATGTCTTCCTCCAAAAGAGAGAAACTGAAGGGCAAAGAAAGAGAAGATGCATGAGATCAGTATTTTGCATCAGTAGAGTGAGTAAACTTAGCTATAGAGACAGGAGTGAAATACAGTCTATGGTAAAGGAGAAACATAGATTGAGTAAGAGAAGCAGAGCGAGAGATTTTAAGAGAGCGGGACCAATGTTTGTCCTAGAAGTTGATAGTCCATTCACATTCCAGGTCAGATTCCATTGTACACTCCAATTTAGTTTTAGGACGATCAGGATTAGGAGCTAAAACAAGTTTATAGATAAGAGAAGCCTGGGGTAGAGAGAGAAGAACTTTGAGAAAAGGGTTTTTATCAGAGGGAGAGAGGGAAGAGAATAGAAAGTATCAAGAATAATTGCCATCAGAATAGAGAATTTCTGGAGAAAGGAGCGGGGGCAATGAAAAGGAGTTTGAAATTGGGGGAATGAGCACGGTGATAAGCCATCGAATAGATCTCTAACCCAAAATATCCCCTTTAGTCTCCAATATTTCCAAAATATGGGTCTATTATTAATAGCAATATGGGAGTTGTGCCAAATTGGGGATTCGAAAAAGGATTATCTAGAGATAAGTTTTGGTTGGGTCAAAGGCTTTAGTATGGAATAAGTATGTTTAAACAAGGGGAGAGAGGTATGATGCGTTCTGACAGAGAAGGCTAGAACTTCCCTTAAAGAGAAGGATAATAGGAGAGGTTTTCAATGGAAAACCACAGGGGAGTAAAAGAAGAAGGTTCAGACAGGAACCACTTCGAGGCCTGACGGAGGCAAAAGGATATATGATAAATGCGAAAATCACGGAAATTTACACCCCCATTAGATTTTATCTTGCGAAGTAAGGCTAAGGAACAAGAACATAGGACTCGCACAGCCGTGTATCAAAAATTGCAATACTGTTCAATTGTTGCGTGCTACTGAGGTATCGCTGTCTGTTCCTAACAGCGTAGTAGAAATAAATAACTGCAAAGCAACCTCTGAATAGAGGTTGTCCTTCTGTGCACAGCTTAATGAAAACAAAATGTTTGTAATCCAATATTCTTGTCAATCAAAAGTTCAACCAAAATTCATGAATAAAGTTGTTTATTGATCATTGTTCTCATGATCAAGTTTGTACAATTGTTTCTTTCTTCACTATGAAGATCCAAAGTGTATTGTTAAATCCATTATTCACCACAACTCAATTTCCCAATGCATTTTGGGCATTGACTAGGCCCTTCATCAGAGATAACTGTACGAACAAAAGTAAATGAAAAGGGTCTTAATCAAGGAGCATCTCGCTACATCTGTCATTAGGTACATTCACAGTGACTGTGAATCTTAAACGACATATACCTTGCTGCAAAAGGTGAAAAATTCCACCAACGTGTGCCAAATTAATAAACTGAATAAGTGAGCGTGATCAAAAATAGAGTGGCTCATGCGGCAATGAATGGTGAACAAAATGACATAAAGGTATTCCGGTGTATTTATAAATGTGAAAGTGATCGCATTTAAAGAAAATGCCAATTAATGCTGGCCGGGTGTAAAAACGTGCTATCGTATCATGTGTGGGGTAATAAAGTGCAGTGGAACCAGTTAAAGCAGTGCTTCATATAGCGAATAGCTCAGTGAATCATATCGTGAGTGCCAAGAAGCTCGAACGTGGAAAAAGATGTTAAATACACACTCACGCGGTGCGCAGTAAATGGCCGTATAATCTGAAATTAAAAACATAAATACGGTCATCAGTATTGAGAGTATGGAACTACGATTATTGAGGTCCTCAGGTGAGGTACTTACAAGAGTCTACTGACAGTGAATATTAAGGGGTTCGCGAAGTTCTTCGGTAATCGTGCTGCAACCGGAGTTCAGAAAAGGGTGAGTGGCGGCGTCTATCGTCGTGTATGAATAGTAGGCGTGAAAGGTGAAGAAGGACTACTTCAAATGCTTAGAAAGCGGGCGCCATCTTAGAGTGGTATAAGAGGAATAAACAGGAAGAATCTGAGAATATACAATAAAACGTGTAGCCAGAACAGGGAAAAAAAATGATAAATAATGAAATATAAAAACGTATGCTGAATCCAACATGATTAAATCAATAATCAGTCTGTAAAGCAGATATTCTGAGAACTGTATGACATTGCAAATACAACTGTACATCATAAAGATTTATAGATAGCATTAGAATTCCATTCTGTCATTACGCCCGTTAGGCTGCATCGTGCACATGTAACGGATCCAATAATTCTCTCTCTTTAACAATCTGTTTTTGTTGTTTCCATTTTCCAAGGGTTTAAAGACTTCCAAAATTAAGAACTTGAGCTGTGCTACTGTGTGATTGTTCTCCATTTAGTGCAAAGCAACGGCAGATTTTACATTTTTAGTCCGTATGTTGCTTTTGTGTTCAAGGATCCTTGTGCGGATTTTCCTTTCTGTGTGTCGAACATAACAAGATCCACAAGGACATTTCAACATGTAAATAACATTGGCAGTGTTGCATGTGGCATTGACTTGCAATTTGATCTTAGTTCCCTTCATGGGATGATTAGTGTAATTTCTTGGAATTATATTGGGGCAATTGCTACAATTGTGGCAAGGTACTAAGCCTTTGTACGATGTAGAAGTGAAACTGTCAGTAGGTCGGTTTAAAATTTCATTGAGGTTCCGGCCTCTCGTATATGCAAAACCAGGATAAGGAAATCCTGGCTTTTTTGCTTTTCCATAGAAATTTAGAAAGGCGAGAATCAATCTTACTAAAATAACAGGGAGGAATATGGACAGGAAGCATGGAAAGAGCATGAAGCAATATAGGAGTAATTATCATCTTAATTGAGTCTACCCGTCCCCACCACGAAAGGAAGAGAGGGTTCTAAGAGGAGGTTAGTTTGTCAACCCAAGAAAGAACTTCAGTCATATTTAATTTCACAGAAGAGGTGATGGAGTTGGAGAACCACATACCTAAATATTTAATTTTGGAATCTTTACACGCAAAACGGTAGAAGAGAAGGAATGTGGAAGACAACATTTTGTAAGAGGGAGAATTTCTGTTTGATCTGAATTGATTTTATAGCCAGAAAGTAAGGAAAATGAAGTGAACTCATTTAATAAAGGAGGAATAGAGGTTTTGGGATTGGAAATGAAAAGTAGGATGTCATCCGCATAAGCGGAAAGTTTTAAATGTTGGTCACCATAAGAGAAGCCGGAAATAGAAGCATTGTTGCGAATTGAGGATAAGAAGGGTTCAAGAGCTAAGATGAAAAGAAGGAGGGATAGAGGACAGCCTAGGCGAACACCACGCTGAAGGGGAAAATAAGAAGAAACACAACCATTAACAAGTACCGAGGCTCTGGGGTCAAAATATAATAAAGAAATAAGTGAAATCAACTTGGGACCAAAACCATGCCACTTCAAAGATGCAAATAAAAAGAACCAATCGACCTGATCAATTGCTTTCTCAGTAATAACAGAAATGTCCGCCAAGGATGTGGAAAGGGAAGGGATTTTGTTCAAAATGTTCAGAAAGAGACGAGAATTATCCAAAGTCAATCTGCCCTTGACGAAACCACATGGCGCCTTACTCACCAGATGAGTCATAAGAGGTTCTAGGCATAAAGCAAGTATTTTGGCAAACAGTTTATAGTCTACATTGACCAGGGAGATCGGGCGATAATGTGTATAAAACATAGGGTCTCGACCGTCTTTATGTATAAGACAGATCAAGGCTTCCTGAAAAGTGCCCTCCGTCCTACCGGACAGAAAGAATGAATGAAAAAGGTGTAAAAGTTTAGGGAGTAATAAATTAGAGAAATATAAAGAAAAAAACAAAACCGAAAAACCATCTGGACCGGGAGTTTTCCCTTTCTTTAAAACATTTAAAGCATTAAATAATTCATTAAGGGTTTCAAGGTCAGACAGATTAAGGTGATCGTTAGATGCTGTTGGAAGTTTATTAAGGTAATATTGAATTACGCAGGGGGAAGCGGTATAGAGATCTTTGTAAAATAACATAAATTCCTTAAGAATGTCTTGATCCTTGTGAATGGGAGTACCCTCTGAGTAATAGATTGTATCAATTAGAATACGATCTTTACGGGACTTGAGATAATTTGCTAAAAGTTTACCCGCTTTATTAAGTCAACCGTAGTATCGAGCACTACTACGAAGAAGAAAGGACGATGCATTAACAGACATGGTTTTATTAAAGGCTAATTTAGCACAAATAGGATCTGGTAGGACTGAGTCCGTCAACAAGGTATAGAATTTATGTTCTAGGGTTTTAATGTGTGCTAGGGTAACTTTTTGTTGTTGGAGGAAACTTTTCTTCTTTTTTTAAACAAACTCTACAATAAACCCCTCGCTGCAGCCTTAAAAGAATCCCATAGTATATGAGGAGGGGAATTGGGTTCACTGTTTAGGTAAAAAAATTCATTGGCAAAAGTAATGAAAGAGGAAGAAAAAGACGGGTCAAGGAGAAGAATTATTAAATCGCCAGCGGGAAGACCTGGGATGTGGAGCAAGGCAGATCAAGATCCGTTACAATTGTGGCATGGTCAGAAATAACAATAGGTTCAATAGAGGAGAATAATTGATTTTGAGATAAAGATTGAGAGAGAAAAATATAGTCTAGACGGGAGAGAGAATTATGGGGAGGAGAGAAGAAAGAAAAGTCATGAGCATCAGGGAGGGAGAGTCTCCAAGCATCTATAAGGTGTACTTGAAAGATAGTATAGAGAAAGTGTTTATGTGTTTTATAAGGAACAAAGCGTACCTGAGATTGGCCGTTGAGAAAGAGGTCAACAACATGATTGCAGTCACCTCTTAGTATGAAGAAATCATCTCTAAACTGAATACATTTCTGTGTAACCGTAGGCCAAAAGGAACAGTCAGGATGGGTGGGGCCATAAACATTAAATATGGTCAGAGAAATATTATTAATTAACAACTTTTCTAACAACCATCTACCTTCTGTATCAGTCTCTTGTGATATACCTTTACAATTCAACTTGTTGTGGCATAAAATAACAACCCCATTTTTCTTATTGGAAGTAGGGGAAACTCAAACTGAACCTACCCAAAATTTTTTTCAGTTTTAATGCTTTGGGTTCTGTAAGGTGGGTTTCTTGCAAGAAAACCAAATCCGGATTATAAAAGGCAAGATGGGAAAGTATTCTCTGTCTCTTAATTGGGTTAATGAAACCTTTCACATTCCAGGAAATAACTCTGAATGCAAAACTATCAAGAATACATAAAGAATAATATATGCAGCAGTAATATTATAACATAAGAGATAAAAAAAGAGAAAGGAGAGAAATAATAAGAAATCTCATGTGAAAAGAAACATACAGGAAGAAGAAAGCAAGTCAATCAAGGGAAAGAAAGGGAAAGATACGAAAAAGAGGAAAGAGAGGAAGGAAAAAAGAATAAGAACAAGAGGAGACAGTAGATGTCAAGGCGATGACTGTAATACATCACACCAGGACATCAAATAAACAAGATGATGAACAGGAGCGGAAACATGGAGAGGAACACTATACATTTCAATAAGCCTGTAAAGGGAAACAAAGAGTTATACAAATAAAATAAGAAGGATCAAAGGAGTCCAAATAATATAAACTATAACATTGAATTCAATGCAATAATATAACAAAAGGAGCACTACAGTCAAGATCCATAAATAAACAAGCGCAGGAGCAGGAACATAAAAAGGAGGAAGGTAAACGATCAATGAACCTGTAAAAGGAAACAAAGAATTATGCAAAATAGAGCTAGAAAAACAATGGAGTCCAAATTGTATAAACTATAACAGTAACTTCAATGCAATAATATAATAGAAGAAGTACAACAGTCAAGATCCAGAGGGAGAAAGAGCCGCCTCCATTGATGTAGTAGAGTGAGAGTGGATAAATCTTCAAAGATCAGCTGGGTCCTCAAAGGTGGAAGTCTTGTTAAGGGAGGTGAACTTAAAGAGGCAGGGATGGAACAATCCATATCTTGCACCTAAGGAGCGAAGAGCCGGCTGAAGATCGCGAAACTCCTTCTGTCGTTTGGCAGTCGTTGAAGAAACATCCTGGGAGATAAATACTTTGGTGCCATGCCAGGAAAGATTCTTTTTGGACTTAGCAGCATTCATTTACAGCAGAAGGACAGTGAATTGCAGGAATAAAATAATTTTCCCACAAGGATTAGATATTGCAGATGAGGAAGAAAGACAAGGACCCAGTCTATGAGCTCGTTGTAGATTCAGTTTAGTTGCCGAAAGAAGGCCCAAAAACTGTGGCAAGAAAGAGGTAAAGTGCGTAACATGGTCATCACCCTCGAGTCCCTCAGGAAGACCATAAATGTGTGAATTATTACAACGATTTCTATTTTCCAAGTCTTCAGGCGCTCTTCTCAGTTGTAGGATTTCCTTCTCCAAGGAGGAGATTCTAGAAGATGAATCCTGTACTTCACTAAGATGATGTTCCACCACAGTTATGCGGGACTCCATAGAGGACCATTTATTGTCCAATGTCTGCAGAGGACAAATGGTGTCCTCAATAAAGGGTTGGAGGGTGCGTAGTTCCTCCCAAACCATGTCTAAGGGGAACAGAGAAGCCGACTTAGGGGGAGTGGGAGGGTCCTGCTTAAGCCTCTTGCCGGTGGTTGAAGGCAGCAGTACTTTAGATGCCATGGTGGAGGAACTCTCTGCAAAAGTGGGACAGTCCCTGTGTGGCGATAGCACAGATAGACAGGACAATTTGTTAAAAGTAGTGACGCTGGACCCAGAAACAGCAGGAGCTTTCAATTCCAATTTTTTGACATGGTGGAGTAGGCATGTGCTCCTACCCATGAAGTGTGGTAAAGAAAGCGCAAAAAAAATAATGGCATCACACAGGAGAGAGGGCAAAATACCTCAGAAGAGACAGCAAAATCAACAAAAATGAGGACCTCCCACTTCAAAACGATAGTCACTGAGAAAAAATGTACAAAACATGCATGAAACGTCGCAATAATGCAGTGTGACACGTCATGTGAAGAGACATGAAGAAAAAAACATCAGGGAGAGACACAAAATGGCGGCCGTCAGGCAGCATAAAAAAGTCACCTGCACAAAATCACCCCTTCCTCACGCAGACAAACTCTGGAAACAGCATCCTCCAGAAGCGCCAACATTCCTATTCAGGAAAATCCCAGCATATCAAAAAGAAGGGCAGCAGAGCTGCTCCAAAGAAATGTACGAAGTCCAGCGCGATGCAGAGCTCCTTCGCTAGGTGGCCATTTTAGGTCGCTGTGCACGGGACTCCTCTTATTGATAATCATTCTGTTTGGTTTTTGTGTTTTAAGTTCTTTTATCAACTCTGTCGCATGTTTGATAATCTGAAGTACTGCGCCATCATCTTACCTTTATGTATTACCAGTCTTGTATACTATAACATTGTTTTACAAAAACATTTTTTTTTATAATTTGGAAAATTGGACGCTCTGTATTTTTCATCATGCACATTCAGTGACTCTAAGAATTCCTGGATTAACTTCATACCTAATGAGAACTTTTCATTTGTCCTCAAATTTGTGGAATTATTATCTGCTGAAGATAAACCCAAAAGAACCATTGTTTCGTATGCATATGTGCACTCTCATCAACCATTTATATGTATCTTGTGTATGAAATCTGGGACCTTTTATTTTTGTACGACAACGTCTTTTTTGATTTTATTAATTACATGCCCATCAAGCACTCTTAACTATTTTAATTTTTTAATTTAAATAGAGGGCCCCCTCAGTTTATTTTTTACTTGCCACTTGGAATAGAGGAAGCCAAGACGTGGGGTTCTGCTACTTTCAGTTCTTCTCTGTCCTGTCAATGTTTCATTTACTAACTAAAATCTCACATTAGGGAGAGGAGCTGCTTGTGGTAACTATTTTTTCAGGTCCTATATTATGGCACCCAATGCATGATCACATTGTGGGTGCATGCATTCAATTCCCCGGCTTGGCCCAGACATGCTAGTCCCCGGCACGCTAAAGTATCACCCATGCATCATTTATAGCAGAGAGTGACTGTCAATTCTACTGATAGGTGATTCGCCATTTCTTCTTCACTCTAACCAGGCACCATGCTTTACCTCATGTCATGCTAATAGGCAGCTGAGATGTCCTTTTCAATTATTCACCAAACATAGGTCTGAGATAAGAAATATCAGTTCAGAATACACAACCTTGCCATTTTATTACTTATTGGAACATGGCTGAAAAAGTCCTCAGTTCCAGTGGTGACTCTTGCTGTTCTGAATACTTCAAAGTAAGGCTGCAAGTACTTTGTCACAACTGCAAAGATTGCATTGGTTGGATTGTTGCTTTTATTTTAAAATCGTGGATATTGCTTGAGATGGTAACCACTCCTGCTTTTAGTCTTGCTGAAATATTATTGTTAATTACAAAAATCTCAAATACACATTTCTTCTGGTATTGCCGGTGTACCGATTCCTGGGCACTGCACTTCATTTTGGAAAAACTCTTCTTGATGTTTTCTCCCTTTTACCTTTAAAGTGTCTCCCTACATTTTGCTTGGCAGTCTCAATATTTGAGTTGAGGATACTTCACATGCTACTGATGCCAGTCTTCCTGGTTTATGCTCTACCATTGGTCAATCTCAGGGACTTCTCTACCCCACTTATCACGGAGGCATATGTAAGACCACATATTCTTCTCAATCACTTCAACTAAATGAGTGTCCTTTGACTTCTTTCCTTGGACAGATCACACTCATCATCCTATATAGAGGGTTTTTAATGCCCTCAGCACAATTTAAGTGCTGTGGCTCTCTTTAATGACTAGCTATGTGCTGCTAGGCCCTATCTTTGGGTGATTTTCCAGTCAGTACCAAACTAGTTTGTAGCTGGAAAGTAAACTTAGTAAATATACCACTACATGCTTAATTTTGTTAATAGTAATTTTATGTCTGCTGAGACTCAAGGATCACTAGCTTTCCTTTTGGATCCACTTCCCAACTAAGGGGTCGATTACGATGGCGGACGGAAGGACGACCACCGTCCTGGAGTAGGCGGAAAATGCCTTTTTTCAGTCCGCCTGCCGCGGGCACTCCGTCCGCCATATTAGGATGGGAAACACAGTCAAATGTCCGTACGCGGCGGAAGAGCACGCACCACCGCGGAAGTACACCCGACCCCGCGGCGGACGGAACCAATCCAGACACACCGCTGTACGGAATGACGTTTCCGACCGTCCTCCAAATCACGATGGCAGAAAACACACATAAAATTGCTGTGGAAAAACAACCTGCCTGAACACCGCGGAATCACCACAGCGGAGATACAACACATTGCAGATATACACACCACAAGCAGATCGCCGTCATGGACCCAGCGCTACACGCATTTCCGATACTCTTCGTGCTCCACCACCAGCAAGTCATGGCCCATCACCGACGACGACGCAGGTAGGCCAACACACCAATTGATGTTGGAAGGGGAATACCTGCTAGGGCTGTGACGTAGGGAGGGGGAGTGTCATGTTTGTGAAACTGCCTTTACGATCGCACCAATATATCAACAATTCAAGTACACAACCAGGAATGACAATGACAAACCACAACACATGATTGACATGCTTTATTAAACATAATAGTGGTATAATCGTACACTACCCAAGAGCATGGGCACTGGGTACAACAGAGCAGGTACATTAGAGGCAGCACATGAGGGCACAATGCAGTATCAGAACAGCAACAGGGCAGTGTTTACAACAGAGCAGGTACATCAGAGGCAGCACATGAGAGGGCACAATGCAGTATCAGAACAGCAACAGGGCAGTGTTTACAACAGACCAGGTACATCAGAGCCAGCACATGAGAGGGCACAATGCAGTATCAGAACAGCAACAGGGCAGTTTATACAACAGAGCAGGTACATCAGAGGCAGCACATGAGAGGGCACAATGCAGTATCAGAACAGAAACAGGGCAGTGTTTACAACAGAGCAGGTACATCAGAGCCAGCACATGAGAGGGCACAATGCAGTATCAGAACAGCAACAGGGCAGTGTTTACAACAGAGCAGGTACATCAGAGCCAGCACATGAGGGCACAATGCAGTATCAGAACAGCAACAGGGCAGTGTCTACAACCGAGCAGGTACATCAGAGGCAGCACATGAGAGGGGCAAAGTGCATCAACAGTCCATGGCAAGGCACAGGTTCATCAGAGGCAGCACGTGAGAAGGGCTATGTGCATCAACAGTCCATGGCACAGAACAGGTACATCTGAAGCAGCACTTGAGAGGGGCAAAGTGTATCAACAGTCCATGGCACAGAACAGGTACATCAGAGGCAGCACGTGAGAGGGGCTATGTGCATCAACAGTCCATGGCACAGAACAGGTACATCAGAGGCAGCACGTGAGAGGGACAATGTGCATCAACAGTCCATGGCACAGAACAGGTACATCTGAAGCAGCACGTGAGAGGGGCAATGTGCATCAACAGTCCATGGCACAGAACAGGTACATCTGAAGCAGCACGTGAGAGGGGCAAAGTGCATCAACAGTCCATGGCACAGAACAGGTACATCAGAGGCAGCACGTGAGAGGGGCAATGTGCATCAACAGTCCATGGCACAGAACAGGTACATCTGAAGCAGCACGTGAGAGGGGCAAAGTGCATCAACAGTCCATGGCACAGAACAGGTACATCAGAGGCAGCACGTGAGAGAGGCAATGTGCATCAACAGTCCATGGCACAGAACAGGGACATCTGAAGCAGCACATGAGAGGGGCAAAGTGCATCAACAGTCCATGGCACAGAACAGGTACATCAGAGGCAGCACGTGAGAGGGGCAATGTGCATCAACAGTCCATGGCACAGAACAGGTACATCAGAGCCAGCACATGAAAGGGCACAATGCAGTATCAGAACAGCAACAGGGCAGTGTTTACAACAGAGCAGGTACATCAGAGCCAGCACATGAGGGCACAATACAGTATCAGAACAGCAACAGGGCAGTGTCTACAACCGAGCAGGTACATCAGAGGCAGCACATGAGAGGGGCAAAGTTCATCAACAGTCCATGGCAAGGCACAGGTACATCAGAGGCAGCACATGAGAGGGGCAATGTGCATCAACAGTCCATGGCACAGAACAGGTATGTGGTAAATAAAATATTACCCTGGCAGAATTTCTAGGCATTAACAAAGTATCATGCATCAAATGAGAGACAGGATCCGTGGTGTCCAAGTTAAATGGGCTTTATTCCAATAACTCGAGTCAAAGGGAGAATCAGTTCCATCACCACAGAGGTTCAGGAAGGGTCATCTAACAATTATATACTGGGTTATATACATTTTATCTTGTACATAGGACGTAGGAAGGAACGCTCGAGGCAGAGCAGAGAAAGAAAGAGATAAGAACATGTGGGTGTACACTTTGATGAGTCATAGGTAGGTGATAGGTAGGTGTCATAGGTGGGTGGGTACTTAGAGGAGGAGTTTGGATAGCTAGCTGGAACTATGCCCTAATTGTGCAACTTTGAGCATGACGTGCAATTGACGTGTAACTGGGAGGAAGCTGACTTTCAACCTAGTAGAGAGATCTCTTGTGTCAAGGCGACCAGCACATCTAGTACAACTGATATCTAGAGTCAGGGGATGTATTATCTGATTATTCGTTCATTGCATGAGCTTTCTATGGATGCAAGCACTGTAATCCACTTAAACAGAGACAGAATGGCTGGGCCCTATCTATGCAGATGGGTTCTGTGTACCTTCTTCACCAGACTGTAATGTGATTCTGTAAAGCAACAGATAACTGTTATTCATAATAATGTCTTGGCAGGCCTCTTGCTGGGCTTCTTGCGGCTTTCAGTGTGTCAGGAGTCATGAAATGCAAATACATGGGCCTTATGCTACCTTAACGTTTGGGAGACTTTGATGACTGGCATTTCTAATGCAGGACATGAATGCAGAGGCCTAGTGATTCAGGCCACTACAAGGAAATATGCATGGATGACATGCACACACATGTAACATAGGGTATACGTAGGGGGCATCTTGGTCAGGCAAAATTTCATTTTCCTCATTCCCTCCTTGTCCCCTACGTAACCCTTTAGGATACATCTATATTCATGAGACCGTATAGTTCATCATACAGAATCATTTGTTCATCTTTAACTCTTTGTTTACGTGGATGTGGAATACAGGCAGTAGCACACAGGCCGCAAATGGCCGGGCCACACTGCAGACAGAGACAGCAACCAAATACCATAAGTAGGGCCATTCCTAGGAAGGACATGACCTTCCATCCCCAAGCTGATATTATACCCCAGAACCAACTGGACCAAGTCCATGTGCCTGGGTCTTGATGTATGGCATGAGCAATTTTGTGGAGCCTTGTTATTGCTTCGTACACAGATGGTGCATTATCTGGGATGAAAATGCAACAACTAGATCGGATGACTCTACAAGCTCCGCCCCTATCCGCCAAGATGACGTCTAGAACGAGGCGGTTTTGAAGAACGACAAGTCTAATAGCAGACTGTTCCTGGGTTAAGTTCGCCAGGGCAGATGCAGTCACATTCACTACTGTTTCGAGAGTCCTTGTTAACCTGCGTATCAGTTTACTGTTTTGGACGGGACCTATGAAGAAAAAGAATCCTTTGTTGAAGTCTGTATATTGCTCCCAAGTTGGTGTCAGTCTGATCGATCCCTGCGGAATCTGTCTCTCTCTTTTGTCTAACTAATTCAGCTAGAAGGCAAGACATTTGAAACATGGGCATTTGTTTAGCAGCAGGCAAATTAACACACAAATATGGGACAATGTGCTTCTGCACACAAGGCTATGCATTTTGCATTTGAGAAAAAGAAACGAATTATCATGGACTGTTGGGTTGGGACTGTTCTCTGCATACATCAATTGAAGTGTCTCCACTAAATGTTTATCTATAACCATCTGTGTAAGCATTGCAGCCTAACTGACCTCTGAATCAGACATAATAAATCCTATTTTCCAAGTCTTGTTTAATGAACACTGCTTTTACCGTGCAAGATTATACCTTTCTATCAGCAGCCTGTCAAAGTACATAGGTGAGCCTTGAAACTAAATGCAAATTAAACTAATGTAGGGGACACATAGCAATGCATTAAGATGGTAGTGTATTATAGCTATCAAAAAGGGCCACGTTCCTAAGTGAGTGGGATAACTGTCACACGCTATTCTAAAGGGCAGCTTGCATTGGGAAAAATATTCTGTAGAAACATTCCTATTTAAAAAAAAACCACACGGTTGCAGTACACTAATTAATAGCACATTCTCTAATGGGTCTATTCTATAATTTCTTCTCAACCGTTAAAAATTATTAAAGCACTCTCCGTGTAAAAACCCTTTATCTCAATAAGACTGGTTTATTTACAACTACCGACCTCTGAGCCAAACACATTAAATCAAGTGTTCCAAGGCAAACCCTTTACAAATACACTTCTTTACTCTCCATGCAAGATTTTTTTTTTACCATTCAATCTGCAAACTGACAAAGCACATAGGCAGACCCAGAATGAAAAATCAAAGAAACCTTTATCTCAATTTTCAGAAATACGCCCATTGGATAACATGGCAAATCGCACCTCCACACAAAACATGCTTTTTCCACCACTTCCACAGCTCAGATCCCTTTCAAATTTGGCATCACAGTAGTCCAAGCGATTCCGTAAATCCTCACCAAGAAGCAACCAAATCCCTCCACTGGAACGGGTACGAATTTCCGCTAAAAAACACGCCCCCCGCAAACACCAAAAAACGCCAAAATCCCTCAACACTTTGTTAAACAGCATGTTAAAACAAATACTGCCTACTCAGTACAAGATATTAACTCTTTGGCAGCTGAAGCACAATCATTCCCCAATGACTGCAGTACATGGGAAAGTCATGAACTCATCTCTCCACGTTATCACATAACACGTACGCACATCTTCAAAACGTTTTCTCCAAGTACTTGAAAGAGATCCAGCTCTCTCCTGACTAACGTAATGATAACAAGCGCTGCACAAAACATAACCACATGGCGCTATTCACAAGCCATATTTACAAGAAACTCAACAAGTCACGAAAATGACACGCTATTCACAAGGCATATTTACAAGGCGCTATTTACAAGGAACTCCACAGTAAACTTATAGCTCCAACTCTAACTCTAGCTAGTTCTTCTGAGAGGACGTGATTCTTTTTCTTTGGCTTTTTCCTCTGCTAGTTTATTTCTCTCTACTTTGTTGAATTCTTTCTCTGTTCTCCTATGTGACTCTTTGCGCCATAACTCAATGGCATCTTTCTGAGAGGGTCATGACCTCTTTTATACATATCTTGACCAGGTGTATCTCTTGGCGGGATGTTAACTGACTCTTCTAGCATACCCTTTCTGGTCCCTATCTGACGTAATTTTAAAAACAGTGGCATGTTGAAACTAACACAATGGAAACACAATACACAAGAATAGACTGAAACATTCAACAATCATTCATACAAGAAACATTATAACACTAAAACAGACACAGTCTAACCTGATACATGGAATAAAACATGTACTTGAAAACAATAAACTTTGTGCACTGGAATACAGTACAACCATACCGGTCTCAAAAAATGAGACACGTCTTTACCGGGCCCACGTTTAACCGTGGACCCGTCTTGACCGTTCTCATTTAAAATGAGCACGTCTTGAAACTTGATACATTCCCCATAGTGGTACTCACCGGGAAAGCAGAACTTGAAACTTGAAGGCCTCGGAAACTTGACTTGACTACGCTTGCGCCTTGGAACAGGTGGACCTCTGGAGACCTCGGACCTTGCTCTCTCACGGGCTGGGCTCTGGTTGAGACGATCCGCGTTCCTCACCGCCTCGCATGGATGCCTGGTCGCAGTCCGTCCTCCTCCTGGGCCTGAGGGAGTAGCGGGAAATCCCGATGGCGTGCGCACTTTGAAGTCCGTCACGGCTGTAGAAGGGGGCAAAGACTAGACCCACAACTCCGGCGAGTGAGGAAAGGGATATGTCCCTGTAAGGGCGCCAAATTATGTGATAAATAAAATATTACCCTGGCAGAATTTCTAGGCATTAACAAAGTATCATGCATCAAATGAGAGACAGGATCCGTGGTGTCCAAGTTAAATGGGCTTTATTCCAATAACTCGAGTCAAAGGGAGAATCAGTTCCATCACCACAGAGGTTCAGGAAGGGTCATCTAACAATTATTTACTGAACATGGGTTATATACATTTTATCTTGTACATAGGACGTAGGAAGGAACACTCGAGGCAGAGCAGAGAAAGAAAGAGATAAGAACATGTGGGTGTACACTTTGATGAGTCATAGGTAGGTGATAGGTAGGTGTCATAGGTGGGTGGGTACTTAGAGGAGGAGTTTGGATAGCTAGCTGGAACTATGCCCTAATTGTGCAACTTTGAGCATGACGTGCAATTGACGTGTAACTGGGAGGAAGCTGACTTTCAACCTAGTAGAGAGATCTCTTGTGTCAAGGCGACCAGCACATCTAGTACAACTGATATCTAGAGTCAGGGGATGTATTATCTGATTATTCGTTCATTGCATGAGCTTTCTATGGATGCAAGCACTGTAATCCACTTAAACAGAGACAGAATGGCTGGGCCCTATCTATGCAGATGGGTTCTGTGTACCTTCTTCACCAGACTGTAATGTGATTCTGTAAAGCAACAGATAACTGTTATTCATAATAATGTCTTGGCAGGCCTCTTGCTGGGCTTCTTGCGGCTTTCAGTGTGTCAGGAGTCATGAAATGCAAATACATGGGCCTTATGCTACCTTAACGCTTGGGAGACTTTGATGACTGGCATTTCTAATGCAGGACATGAATGCAGAGGCCTAGTGATTCAGGCCACTACAAGGAAATATGCATGGATGACATGCACACACATGTAACATAGGGTATACGTAGGGGGCATCTTGGTCAGGCAAAATTTCATTTTCCTCAGGTACATCAGAGGCAGCACGTGAGAGGGGCAATGTGCATCAACAGTCCATGGCATAGAACAGGTACATCTGAAGCAGCACATGAGAGGGGCAAAGTGCATCAACAGTCCATTGCACAGAGCAGGTACATCAGAGGCAGCACGTGAGAGGGGCAATGTGCATCAACAGTCCATGGCACAGAACAGGTACATCAGAGCCAGCACATGGGAGGGCGCAATGCAGTATCAGAACAGCAACAGGCAAGTGTTTACAACAGAGCAGGTACATCAGAGCCAGCACATGAGGGCACAATGCAGTATCAGAACAGCAACAGGGCAGTGTCTACAACCGAGCAGGCACATCAGAGGCAGCACATGAGAGGGGCAAAGTGCATCAACAGCCCATGGCAAGGCACAGGTACATCAGAGGCAGCACGTGAGAGGGGCAATGTGCATCAACAGACCATGGCACAGAACAGGTACCTCAGAGCCAGCACATGAGAGGGCACAATGCAGTATCAGAACAGCAACAGGGCAGTGTTTACAAAAGAGCAGGTACATCAGAGCCAGCACATGAGAGGGCACAATGCAGTATCAGAACAGCAACAGGGCAGTGTCTACAACCGAGCAGGTACATCAGAGCCAGCACATGAGAGGGCACAATGCAGTATCAGAACAGCAACAGGGCAGTGTTTACAACAGAGCAGGTACATCAGAGGCAGCACAAGTACGTGGGTCAACCGCCCAGTCCCAAGGACAGTAACAATGCAAGGGTGTTTACAACGGACAATCGAGACACAAAGTCCAATTACATGTGAGTGATGGGAGCTACACCTCACAGCACAGAATCTGGTGGACTGCTTGAACTAGTCACCTCGGACACACTGCCATAGCCATTGCCATAGCTCTAGTGACTGACACATGAGCCATAGACCCAGGCACACTGCCAGCACCAGAAACAGGAGTGTGAGACACAGCCACAGCTCTAGTGACTGACACATGAGCCATAGACACAGACACACTGTCAGGACATGTCCCTGTACAGTGACCAACAAATACCATGCCAGCATCTGACACATGAGAGTGGCTGACACACACAGTGCCAGTACCTGAAACAGGAGAGGGCACAACTGACACAGTGCTACTACATGATGCATGACAGCGAACAACAGACACAGTGCCACTATCTGACACATGAGAGTGAACGGCAGCTGACCCACTAGGACCACTGAAATGATGGGCCACAGGGCTGTATGGGCCAGGAGACAGGGTGGCTCTGGGAGCTGGGGACAGCTGGACTGGAGCGACATTGGGGTGGTCAGGTCTCACTGGTGTGTGTCTCCGTTTCTTTGTGAAATGAAGGGGCACCCTGGACATGACTGGACTGGTAAGTGTTGTGGCCTCATCAGACATCAAAGAAGGATCATGTGCTTGTGGTGGTCTGCTCTTTGGGGACGTGCTCGACCCTGCTTGACATTTGCTGTGGCCCTGCCTTCTGCCCTCTGCATCATGTGTAATGGGGGATGCAACAACAGTGTACTCCTTATTCTGCTTCTGCAGGGTGTGGATGGGAGTTGAGGTATGTGGGGACTCCACTGCTGACACATGTGTTGTACCTTCCTTCAACAACATCAGCCTCAGGGCAGCCTGGGGTGATGTATGCCTGTCCTTGATGGAACTCGTGTCCATGGGAGAAGCCTTGGCCCTGGGATGTGCCTTGGACATAGGAGGTGTCCTGTCTCTGGAATGTCCCTGATCCCTGGGCGGTGCCCTGTCCCTGGGAGCAGACTTGTCCATTGTAGTGTACCTGACCTTTGAAGTGTCCTTGTCCTTGGGAGTGTCCCTGCTCTTGGGAGGTGCCCTTTCCTTTGAAGTGTCCTTGTCCTTGGGAGTGTCCCTGCTCTTGGGAGGTGCCCTTTCCTTTGTAGTGTCCTTGTCCTTGGGAGTGTCCCTGCTCTTGGGAGGTGCCCTTTCCTTTGAAGCGTCCTTGTCCTTGGGAGTGTCCCTGCTCTTGGGAGCTGCCCTTTCCTTTGAAGCGTCTTTGTCCTTGGGAGTGTCCCTGCTCTTGGGAGGTGCCCTTTCCTTTGCAGTGTCCTTGTCCTTGGGAGTGTCCCTGCTCTTGGGAGGTGCCCTTTCCTTTAACCGCATGCGTGCGGCGCGAATTCCCCGCCCATGCTGACTCCGCCTTGCGCGGGCGGAGTCATGACGGAACGGTTCCGTCATGAGCACAGCTCAACCGACGCTCATGACGGAACCGTTCCGTCATCAGCATCGAAGGGGTTAAAGCGTCCTTGTCCTTGGGAGTGTCCCTGCTTTTGGGAGGTGCCCTTTCCTTTGAAGCGTCCTTGTCCTTGGGAGTGTCCCTGCTCTTGGGAGGTGCCCTTTCCTTTGAAGCGTCCTTGTCCTAGGGAGTGTCCCTGCTCCTGGGATTTGCCCTTTCCTGTGTAGTGTCCTTGTCCTTGGGAGTGTCCCTGCTCTTTGGAGGTGCCCTTTCCTGTGTAGAGTCCTTGTCCTTGGGAGTGTCCCTGGACTTGGGAGGTGCCCTTGCCTTGGGAGTACCTTTTGAGGGGGATGCGTCTGTTACATGTGAATCTTTTTCCCCCAACACCTCTTGAGGATCCTGTGTGTCAACTCCAGTGTAGCTCATGTTGTGATGGGTGAAAGATTTCCCTGTCCTAGGGGATGGTGCGTGTGCCCTCCGTGCCCTGCCTTGCTGTCTGTGGCTGCTTCTAGTGCAATACCCCGAAAATGACGCCTGGTCTGAAATTTCACTCTCCCCTGAGACATCTAGTGGTGTGGATGGGGGAACAGAAGCAGCACCCTGTCCATGCGATTGAAGAATGCCTGATGACACAGTGTTTGCTAATGACTGAACTGTTCTGTGGAGATCAGCAACATCGCCATGCATCTCCTCCATGAATGCTACCACCTGTCCCAACTTCCTATTGTGGTCTTAGAATGCATTGATCATGTTGGTCTGCCCTACAGACATCTGTTGCAGCAGATCAACAGCCTCAGCATAAAGTGCACTTTGTGGCACAGGGGCAGGGGCAGCGGTGCCTGCGCCAAAGGCAACTCTGCTCCCCCTACTCTGGCGAGCACAAGCTGTACTTGTTGCAGTTGGTGGCAGTGTGGGCCCTGTGTGCTGTGTACCGACTGAAGGTGTTGATTGCCCACCCTCTGTCTTTGACAACAGTGCTGACTCACCACCACTGTCTGAGGATGAGGATGATGGTGTCTCCACATGTGAGTCCTCAGGGACGGTTCTGTCCCCCTCTCCGGGGCTGCCCTCTTCAGTGTCAGTCTGCGTGTGTGTCATCTCGGATCCGGATGCATTGCCACCACTCATCTCCGTCGTCTGTGTGTCAGTGCCCTCGGCCAAAGCTGGAAGAGAGGGAAGAGATGTTAACCTAAGTGCCACACTCACATACTGAAGGTTACAAAGTCACACCTTTCCTTACAGTCGATTGACATGTAGCACCCCTCCTGCACACGAACCACCCCTACCAGACATCCTCACATCATAGAACCGTGGGTGTCTGTGAAACATGTACATCATACAAACAGGGCAAGTGCATGCAGACCACCACACATGTCATGCCATGGGACCACAGACCTCAACGGCATGTCCTGGAACCCTCAACTACAAATCAACTGGTATGTCCACCTGGCGGACATGGGTGCTAACACTCACTCCGCTAATGGCACCAACATGCAATTAATGCAAAACATACGCACCACGGATGTCACTACTGTGTCTGAGCACGAATACATGCATGCACTCACAAGTTACAGACACATACAGTCTGCTTACCGCTAGTTTGCTGTTGATCCCCTTTCAGCCGGGCGGACAGGTCAGGATGCGTCACAGCAATTATACGGTGCATTAGAGGGGTCATGGTGCGTCGGGCAAGGCGGCTTGATCTTGGAATAATCCCCAGTGTCATCTCCGCAACATTCTTGCTGAGCCTGGATATGTTGTCCCAGCGCTTGTGGCAGTGTATGTGTGTCGTCTATTGCACACCCCCACTGCCCGTACATCACGTGCTATGGTCCTCCACACGGCCTTGCGAAGGTGCCAGGATACCAGGATGGGAGACAAGAGGGGAACGTCAGTGGACAGTTTGACATTCATAAACATCGTAGAAACACGTATCTTCATGCAGCCATGCTCAGTACAACACATGTGAAGGTCCCACAGCACACCGCCAAGCTTGCAGAAGCCAGGAGTCAGTGACCACCTCATGCCCACCAACATGTTACCCACTGCACTTACCACCTGTCCGGGGGCACCGCAGAGCCGTTCATAGTGGCTGAGCACACCGTCCACAAGGACATCCAGCTCCGCTGCGGTGAAGGGACGAGACCGAATCTCTCGCACTCTCTGCATGGCAAGGTCCAGGACTGTGGCACAACAGCAGCAGTTGTTGGAAAGCTCTGGAGCAGCAGGTCGAGGTGACGGTCGCAGGCAGCAGTTGTTGGATAGCTCAGGAGCAGCAGGTCGAGGTGACGGTCGCAGGCAGCAGTTGTTGAATAGCTCAGGAGCAGCAGGTCGAGGTGACGGTCGCAGGCAGCAGTTGTTGGATAGCTCAGGAGCAGCAGGTGGAGGTGACGGTCGCAGGCAGCAGTGGCTGGAAGCAGTGAATGTGTGCAGAAGATCTTCACACATATATAGGGCCCTGAGCTCATATCAGTGGCACACGTCTGCAGCAATTGGTTTTCCCTGGATGCATCATTCAAAAAGAGACAATGACTTGCCCTGGTGTGGCGGTGCACGGCTTCCGCTATTTTTGAATGCGCTTACGCGCCCCGCGTAACCTGTTCCCATTGGCTACATGTGCACGGACCATCACGTTCACACACCGGCAACCGCATGTGCGCGCTACCGCGACGGTGCATCATTTGAAAATAATCACTCACTGGCGCCGCTCTGGCATTGCATGCATTCCGCGGGGGCAGTGCAGGCTAACACATACATTTGATTATGCAATTTGAAATGGCAGTTGATAACCCCCCTTACAGTCACCCACCGCCGGTCCTGGCCGGACACCCACTGCCAGTCCTGGCCAGTCACCCACTGCCGGGGGCAGGCCGGTCACCCACCGCCAGTCCTGGCCGGTCACCCACCGCCAGTCCTGGCTGGTCACCCACCGCCGGGTGCAGGCCGGTCACTCACCGCCAGTCCTGGCCGGTCACCCACCGCCAGTCCTGGCCGGTCACCCACCGCCGGGTGCAGGCCGGTCACCCACCGCCAGTCCAGGCCGGTCACCCACCGCCGGGTGCAGGCCGGTCACCCACCGCCAGTCCTGGCCGGTCACCCACTGCCAGTCCTGGCCGGTCACCCACCACCAGCCCCGGGCAGTGGGTGACCGGCCAGGACTGTTCATGTTCATGTTGTGTGTGCACGTACATGTGTGTCTGGGGGGACGCTTATCCACATATGGGCCCTCAGTAATGTGTTGTTGCCAGATATTTCTACATGTGTGCACGTTACATTGGACATGTTTGCACACAGGATGTTGTTTGTGGTTGAACATTGTGTGTGTAGTTAGCTGTATTGCCTTATATATTGGTCACGTCACACATATAATCACTGTCTGCAACATGTATTATTTGTATTGTGTTGGTCAAGATGTGATAGTGTGGCACAGCTATGCGTTGTTGGTCAATTGACATCTGCTACCATCTACTCCCACACAGGAGGGCTCCAAATGTGCATTGACCATACACTGTGCTGGAGGACATGGTTAACGAGGAGGTGATCTGCAAATTCCGGCTTGATCGACGTAGATTGCAGGAGCTTGTAACACAATTGTCACCTCATCTGCAACCACGCAGGACATATCCAGGAGCTATAACACCCACAGCAAAGGTGATGGCGGCACTTCACTTCTTTGCAACTGGCACTTTCCAGTACACAGTTGGTCATGCCGGGGGATGTCACAATCCATGTTTAGCACGGTACTGCGGGATGTTCTGAATGCCATGATGCTTTACAAGGATGATTACATCCATTTTCCACGTCCGGCAGAGTTGGCAGCAGTCAAAGGGGACTTCTATGCCTTGGCCCAGATACCACACGTAGTGGGTTCCATTGATGGAACACATATTGGTCTCATACCACCCCAGGCACGTGAACCTGTATATAGGAATCAGAAGCACTACCATTCAATCAACGTGCAAGTGGTGTGCCTGGCTGACAACATCATCTCCCATGTGTGTGCCAGATTTCCCGGGTCCGCCCATGACTCCCACATCCTGCGGAGCAGCATTATCCCCCAACTGATGGCTAATCTGCGTCCAGAACGTGCGTGACTTGTAGGTGAGTGTGGCATGGTGTTCCCACCAATCCTGGTAATGATATTTGTGTCTGTCATCCCCCCACCTAGGAGACTCTGTGTACCCAAACCGTCCCTGGCTGCTGAGCCCCATACGGAATCCGACAACCCCTGGTGAATTGCGTTATAATGAGGCCCATGGGAGGACACGTCGGGTCATTGAACGTACTTTTGGACTGCTGAAGTCTAGGTTTCGCTGCCTGGATAAAACCAGAGGGGCCCTGCCATACTCACCAGGCAAAGTATGCCAAATCGTGATTGCCTGCTGCATGCTCCACAACCTGGCCTTGCGCAATAACATTGAACTGATCATGGACCCTGAAGACCAACAGGTTGCTCCGCCTCCCATCCCACCCATGAGGGTAGTGGGGGGGAAGAAGGTGTGGACCAGAGGCGTCAGCTCATTGATCACTATTTTCCTTGAATGTGAGTACCTACCTCTTGTGCAGATAGACAATGCGTGATGGATGTTTGCTGGTGATGTGTGGGTGTGGTGTGTCTATGCTGCCTGTTCTGGTATGTTCTGTTTGCAGATGTGTGTGTGAGATGTTGTACATGCAATGCTCCCTGATGTGTGTCCTGTGATCCACTTACTTGGTGATGAGTCTGGTTTGTGGGATGTTGCAGTACAGTGTGTTGTGATGGTTGTGAATCACTTTCCTGACCTGTGCTTGTTGTTCTCTCATTGTCCCTAGGTCACTGCCACAGAGGCATGATTCTACAGAACATTGATCCCTGCACCTGGTAATGGCAATTTATTAGACAAACATGTGATTAAAATATGGAGGTCACACAGCATTGAGTGTTAACGTGGTGTTTATTTACAGGTTGTGGATTGATGTTGGTGCATATTTACAAGTAGGTGTTGGGGGAAGTGAGAGTTGAAGGTCATGGCAGATGAAAACACCGTGGGGACACCACAATGTGTGATGTCCACCTAGTCCAACAGACGTGTGCCAATGCTTGGCATTGTGGGGCAGGATAGTTGACAGGGTGAATGGCAGGCTCAAGGAAGGGTGAAGTCAGTGGTGGCCCCTCTTCGAGCGAGTAGATGGTGCACTTCCACTGCTCTCAGCTGCATCCAGCCTCGGACGGCCCCTCCGTCTTGGAAACGGAGCGGAGCCAGCTGTGGAGGCAGGTTGGTCAGAGTCCACCTCCCTGTCTGTGGCCTCAGGTGATGGTGGCGGTGGTGTTGGTGACCTGTCCCGCTGAGCACTTGGGTGAGGGGGTGGTGGTGTGGCGCGGGACAACCACTCCCTCCACAGAGCAGTTTGCTGGCCCAATAGGTCCACAATTTGGCCAATGCGAGTGTCGATGGACCGCAACAGCTGGCTGCTCTCTTGCGAGTCTTGGTGGGCCCGATCGGACTGTGCCTGCGACCGCTCATAGGAGGCATTGACTCTGTCTATGGCCTCCAGGGTCTCGGCCCCAGGATGGGGTGGGTCTCCTTCCCGACCTCGCCTAGCTACTACACTCCGGGTTGTGAGCTGTGGCCTCACTTGTGTCCTCTCCCGTCCACTCTCCCTGCTAGCCTGGGATGTCGATGGCCCATCATCGGGCGATGGGTCAGGCAGGGTGGCAGAGGCAGAAGTGGTGGTGGTGGTGGTGGTGGAGGTGGTGGCTGCACAGCTCACAATGGCAGGTGTTGGTGTAGTGACACAGGCCAAGGTGGTGAATGCCGGGATGTCCTGGGAGCCTGATGGCCAAGGGAGTCTGCTTGGGCCAGCATCGTCCTCTGCCCCCGAGCTGTCAATGGGATCGTCCCCAGAGAGTCCTGGCTGTGAGGGTGGCGACTGGTGCTGGCGGTTGCTGCTTTCGACGGTCAAGTTGCGATCACCTGAGGGACAAGATTTTCACAAATAATGCTGTGGACATGACATTTTTTTGGTAGCAACATTACAGATCACATGGAATCAGGACATGGTTGTTGTCATCATGTTGTTGTGGTTGACAGTACAGGGCAATATGGTGGCGTGGAGTTGGGAAGGCAATACTTGGATATGTGTGGTCCTGTCCTGCTATTGGATGTTCCCCCTGAGAAGATGTCTATCTACCTGTCAGTTTGCAGGAGGAGATGCACTGGTCACCAAATGGTGGGCGGACTCAATCTTGCTCTGGGGTGAGACATGGGTGCTGGTCTCTCACAACCCCCACCCACCACCACCCTCCCTGTAGACATGGGGGCCTGTTGGGAGTTGTGGTGCTGGCTGCTTTGACAACATGCAAGGCTGGGAAGGTAGGAGGCAACATTTGTGTTTGGTCATGGTGTGTGCATTTGAGCCCAGGACTTCACATTTGGGTGACTATGTGGCACACATGCATGGATTTGAGCCAGGGAGATGTGTGTTGGCCGTTGTGCAAGGCAGACCATGGCAGTGTGATAGTGGTCATTGGTTTGTACTTACCAGCCTCTAGTCCCTCCTCGATTCCTTCCAGGCTCTCAGGGTGCAGTATGCCCAGCACCTTCTCCTCCCATTCTGCAAATGGTATGGGCTCCGGGGGAGTGCCGCTGCCAGTGTGGTGTGCCCGCAGATGGTTCTTCACCCTGATGCCTTTCACCCTTGCCTTGAGGTCGTGCCACGGCCTCTGGATCTCGTGTTTGGTGCGTGGCACGGTCCCTGATGCATTGACTCTGGTCACTATCCTGTCCCACATGTTGTTTTTGGTTGCCAAGGTGGTCTGCTGGACTAGGGTGCTGAAAAGATGTGGTTCGACACGGATGATTTCATCCACCATGACCTTCAACTCACTGTCTGTGAACTTGGGATTTTTCTTTGGTGCCATGGTGTGTGATGTGCAAGGTGTTGGTGGGGTGGGGTGGGGTGTGCAGGTGTGTGGTGTGTAGGGATGGCGTTGTGGGGGTTTGTGTGGTGGGTGTGTTTGTGTGCAGGTTGTATGTGTGTTTGTGTGTGTCTGCTGTTAGTGGTATTGTGGCTCTTGCTTGCAGCTATGCTGTGATGCAAAGGACAGTGGTAGTGGGAGGGATTCATTTTATACTCTGTGTGGTGGTGGTGTCCCAATGGTTGTTGGCAATCAGGTGTTCTGTGGGTGTGGTGATTTTGGTGCATTTTTCGGTGCTTGGGGGGTGTCATTGGGGCGTGTAGTTGCTGGGGGTGGGTGTTTCAGGTGGTTGGGTGTCCTGTTTAGTGTATATTCTATTTACTTCCGTCTGCCATTTTGTAATCGGTTTGACGGCAGGGATGGTGTTTGTGTGGTCCTTCCGCAGTCATGGTCCGTTTGGCGATGCATTATTTCCGCGGCGGTCAGGGACGGTGGTGAGTTCCGTTGGAATGGCGACGTTATCCTAATCCCGTGGACGGACCCTCCGCAGGTATAGCGGGGTTGGGCCTGTTCCCGCGGTCATGTTCGTCCGCGGCGGAGGGTGTTTCTTTGCTACCGTCCGCTTACGGCGGTGGTCTTTGGTGTGGTCCGTCCGCCGCGGACGGTGTTTGATGTGATCCGTCCGCCGCAGTCGGAGTTTCTTGACCTAACTATCCTAATCGCAACCGCGGATTCTCCGCAGTGCGGTCGGGAGTAATTTTGCCGCGACCATGGCGGACGGCACCCGTTTCCGTCCGCCATCACAATAGGCCCCTAAGTGACACTAGGGCATGCTTTATATTCTCCTCCTGGAAATCACTCCCCTCCAAGCACTAAACTAACCACCTATGCAGAGTGTCTATTTGTGAGTGCCTTCTTGGGACATGGTGAATCTCACTTCTAGTGTCCTGTTTGAGGACAGTCAAAGCACATGCCCCATTTCAAAGAGCTTCTCTGGAGTGGGCGTGAGATTCTTTGCTCTGTCGCAAGTTTGGGGAGCTAAGCGGCTTCCCATTTTAACTTTCTGCTGTGGAGCCTGACCCACCCTCATCTAGTACCCTTATGGAAACTGTGGTGCTGAGCCAAAAGACAGCCATGTTCCCAATCTCCCTGGTTTCAGTGAGGTTAGAATAAATCAGGCCGTGGCACAACTTTATAGAAAAATGACTCAAAATGTGCTCCCATGTAGTCATACAACTCATTAAAGTCAGTTACTTTGCTGCTCTTTATCCAAACCTCAAATTCTGCAATAGATACAGTTTCAACATATTCACGAGACCGCAGGGACAGCTTTGGGTGGTTCCTATACTTCAAGTGATGCAATGGTACTGAACCTGCTCTGATGCCTCCAGGGTCAATACGGTGTCCATGCCCTGGATTTGTGTGAGACTTGTCAGCTGTAGGGTGGTGTTCCCCCAAACAATTTGCCTTTTTCTTTTCATTTTTGCTGATATGTGTTTTTGTTGGCCTTAGGACTCTGAGCAAATTACAACTGCTAACCAGTGTTAAAGTGCTTGTTCTCACTCCCCTAAAAATTGTAAAATTGGCGTATATTTGATAGGCAAAATTAATGTGCTCATAAGTCCCTAGTATAGTGGTACACCATATGCCCAAGGCCTGTAAATAAAATGTTGCTAGTAGGCCTGCAGCACTCATTGTGCCGCCCACTGCAGTAGCCCCTCAAAACATGTCCGGAGTCTGCCATTGCAGCCTGAATGCATTTTCAACTGACAATTTGACTTGGCAATATAACCCCCTTGCCAAGCCTTAGACTCCCCTTTCATTATATATAATTCGCCACTGTGGTAGGCCCTAGGTTGCACTTGAGGACAGATAAGCATTTCATGTTTGGTATCTATGGAATTGTAATTAAAAATCTTCTCTAATAGTAAAGTTGAATTTTAAGTTACAATTTTGAAAATGGCACTTTTAGATAGTTGGCATTTTCCTGCCCTCTCCATTTTTGGTACCTGCAGCCTGTGCTAGGTCAATGACTGGGTGCAATTGGCAGCTGGACCTTGTTTATTGCTCCCTGACAGCTACTCAATAGAGGGATTAGCTGTTCCAGAAAGAGCCATCTGCAGGCAGGATGGGGACAGAGCTGTCTACATCTCCATTTTCAACTGAATAGTCTAGGCTAGGCTTTGCCTTCACGTTAAGGACTTTACACCACTGCATTGTCCCTACAGTCAGCTTTAAGCCGGGGTGGGGGAGTCAGGGAATTCTAAGCTCTTTAATGGAACATAAAATGTCTAGAAACTTCTCCTACTTCAAAGAAGGCACCAGGTATGAAAATAGTGCCTCTCAGGCCCACTCTTCAGTTTACTTTCTGTATCTGCAAAAGGACTTTCAGAAGACTGCTTGCTGCTGGGGCCTGCTGAGCTTGCCACGGGATGCTTTGCTGCATGTAGAAGGACTGCTTTGCTGCCTGGAGCCAGCCTTGAATCATCAGAGGCCTGTCCTGCTACATGAGCCCCACTTCACCACCTAAACGTAGGACTATCAGAGTGACTCTAAGGGCTAGTTTGCTGACCTCCTATTCAGAGTCTCAGGCACAGAAAAGACTGCCACTACCTTGAAACCGCACCTGGACCCAGCCTGAGTGAGCCCCCCCCCAAGTGGTGCCACTCCAATCCTGGCCCTTGTGGTGGTGCTAAATGTGTCCACAGAGCAAAAATCTAAAACGTTGGAAAATGTTTTGCTAAAAACTGCTCTGAGAACGAGAGAAGACCAGGACCACTGTGCTAGTCTATCTGCCCGAGATGCAGCGCCAGTCGGTCTGACTTTATGACAGCTCCAGCTACATTCTTCTCAGCGGCAACAAATGCTGTTCAGCAGTCTTTCGCCAAAGGAGTATCCATCCTCCAGGAACTCTCATCGGCTACAGACTTCTGCCTCATCCCACTAGAAATATTTAACTGCCAGAAAAGGGACTAAGTCCAAACATAGAAATCTTCACCACAACAGCTCCCTGACAACAATGCTTCCTCATCAAAAACCGTCTGCAGCCTTGGCCCGCTGAACTTTACCTCCTCAGAACTTTATTTTAAAATAGCGCCTACTGGGCCCGATCCACTTTTTGATCGCGGTCAGACATATTTTATTGACTTTGTCCCAGTCTCACACAAGATATGTAAATGTAAATGTAAATGTACAGGAATTTATATAGCGCAAATCACCAAGCGGTTTCTAAGCGCTTGCTTAGGGAACCCGTCCTGGTATTCCCCTGTGAGATAACCCTGGCAGGGTATCCGCATGGTGAAAGCCAGGCATCCCGCCGCGAGGGGCCGTTGTGGAGATTAAGCAAGCTATTGCCCAGAGTCGCAGAGTGTGAACCCGTGAATTGAATAGGCACCGGAGCGAGAATTGTCGAGTCCATGGACATTTTAGGACTCAAGACCCCGCCGAGCCGGGAATTGAACCCTGGTCCCGGGCTGACCTCTGCTTCCAGGTCGGCCTCCTCTAACCAGTGAGCCACACTTCTCCACACTTTCCGGTATGATCTTTTAGATGCTAGATTTTCACTTAAACTTTAAACATTCCTAACTCCAGTTGTACTGACAAGGTTTGTAATTTTAGATTCAAACTGCGTATTCAATGGTACTCTATTTTTCAAAATTGGATTTTTTTTGTGTTATGTTATCACTTTATCACTGTTTATGTGGTGCACATACTTTGCACATTGCCTCTGAATTAAGCCTGATTGCTTTTATACCAAGTTACCAGAGGGTTAGCACACAGACATTTAGTGAATGTTGTGGTTCACCATGACATGGCTTGGAACAGGGGTCACCACTCCCTTCAACCAACTACCCAATTTCTCACAATATGCATTTACTTCCACAGTCTAACCCCTCCCAAACCTCCTGATCTACTCTGTGCATGTGCAAGGTAACCTCATAAGCAGCAAACCACTTATCTATATCATCCACAGCAATATACACTGAAATAAGAGCTACAGGTATGCTGGCTTTGAAATCATCATACCTATCACTGCCACCATCCTCACTGGACTATATTGCCCTTCTGGACCTTGAGTCCATCCTGCACTGGTTTTTCGCATGGTCACATGGCCAAATGGTCTTCCACTCCTCCAAGATCAAATGCTGCTCCTTAAGTGCATGGGTTTCCTTCTTCTCCTCAGCATGTGGGGCACATGATGCTTTTTTCTCCTAGGCTACCACAGCAGTCTTTTCCTCTTTAGCAGGCACAGCAACATTTTTCCTCTCCAGGACAAGGGTGACCAATTTTAATTTGAAGTCCCTCTCAACTTTTTTGTCTACCAGCTCTAGTTTGTAATCCTCAGCACTGAAGGGGTTAAACTACAAGAGGACAGATAGCTCCCATCCCTGATCAACAAAGACAAAGCTGCTTCTTGAGGAAAATCTTCCCCTTGCTCTGGTGCAGTCTCAACTGCATCCTCAGTATTTTCTGAAGTGAGTTGTGCTTGACAGGCCTCTTTCTAGGCTCTGAGGGCTCTCTGGAGTTCTTATATCTTGGTACTCAGGCCCACTTTCATCTTTCTTGCTCTGCACATGGCCTTCATCTCTACGACAGTAAGGCATGCCAGAGTAGACAGATCCTCCTCTTTGCTCGGCTAAACAGGCAAATATTTAGTGAAAGAACAGGAAATTACTTAACAGAATAAAAAATTATGCAAAACATTTCTTGACAGCTAAAATCTATTTTGTCAATACATCTGGAATTCAATTCTTAATTCTGAACCATTAAAATTAAAAGGTTACTGCAGGACAAAGTCCTATTCCAACTGCAGAACACCAATTGCAGGAACTGGGTAGTTATTTATACAGTGGAGTACCCCTAGTAACTCAATAAATGTATTGTGGTTAGGTCAAAACACAGTTCCTCATAGCCACGGCACAACCAGCAATCATTCCCCAGAAAACTGCATGTTAGGTTCAAGCAGTACCAACATTTTTTAAGTAATTAACACAGCACAATCAACATTCCCAAATCAATTTAGAAAAGTAGAGAAAAATTAATGGACAAAAAGAGATCAAGATCATTAAAATAGGTTCTGGGGAACCAGAGATAGGAATTTTAAAAGTGGTAGATCAAAAGTTGCCAAAATAAATAAAAGTATCAATCAAGAGTCTCTATTTATGGTTTATTGGGAGCTAGGTGTTACTGTGAAGGATCAGAGAACAGCTAAGCCAAGCGAGTCATTTTTGTCAACATTTTTACTTTCTGAATTAGTCCCTGAAGTAGAGTTCAAAATCTTCCAGTAGGGTAAGGTCTAAGGCTGAGAATGGTGAGGGCCCCTAAAAGTCACAGCTCCCACTGAAGTTATTTGCTTTGGCTAGATACCTTTGCTGGGAGGTCTGGTTAAATAAGGTTTCAGCTTGACAGAAAGCTCAAAGTGGGAAAAACCTGATTTTCTTGATTGCACTAAGTGCAAACGTCATGGGCAAATCACAACACCTAGTCCTGGTCTTCTGGTGCTGGAAAAAATTGAAAAGTAACAATTTTATATAAGTGATAGAAAAGTTCCTTGTGGTCTATTCTACAGATGTGTGTTCCCCAGGACAGGCTGGTGGGAGCCAGTTCTCTTTCTCGAGGCAGGTCTTCTATACTGTCAGTATTCTGTGGTCAGCTGGACCCTCATGGAATAAGGAGTACTTCTGTTTTATGTGTCCCAAAATCAGGCAAACAGGAGGCAAACACTTGACCCTTGAATAGCTGTTCCAGTCCCTCGATGCCACAAGTTTTAGGGGTCCTAGCGTGAGTCCTCATCTTCTAGCAGGAGTCAGAAATCAGAAGTATTCATCCTGTAGAGGGTTCTTCTTGAGGTGAAGTCTTCTCAGTTACAGGATTGTTCTCAGGAGGTAGTAGTTGAGGTTCTAGATTTTTCCTGTTAACTTGTCAGTGACTGATAAAATTGTAGCAGCCAACCCTTTTTTCTCAGTCCTCCACCTTTTACAACACTTCCTCTTTGCCTTGATGTAAAATTACTCAGGAGCCTTTGACAGACCTGTCTTCAACTCCTTAGCCACTCTACCATTGTAGAAGATATTTTCTCTCATAGGACGTGGTCAAAACTGGTTCTCTCCCCTACTGTAATTGGAGCCAGGTTGTCTGTGAGGATCTTGCGAATGCATAGGAGCTCATCCTGGTATCTCCAATTCTAATGAGGTAGTGCTAAAGTTGTCCTTTAGTATACCAACTGTACCTGTCCTCTCTGAGATATCTAATTCTGCTAAGTGGTCAGTAGTTCACACACATTTGTCTTTCCTCAGCCGAGTGCAAGCTTTTGTCCTTTATGCCAGAGTTGTTAACTCTTCCAACCAAGGATGCCATTCCAATTCTGGACATGTGATGAGTGTTATGCCAGTTCTGACTCAGGCAGCCTAAAGTTCATTTTTACAAAGTTACTTTTCCCCTTAAGTTATTACAAATCTAATTTCATCATTAAACCACATTTTGAACATTAAGAAATAAACAACTTCAAGGCATTTTTCTAGTATTCATCCTTGAGGAGAAAGTAAATAAATATGTTGATCCCATCAAGACCAGTTCAGGGAGATGTCTGGTAATGGTTTCACAATTAAATTACTTTTGGGCTTCATTTCAGTGTGAAAGCATACCCACCACAATATGTAGTGTGCCTTTTCTGGGTACACCTTGTATAGTCTTTTGGATTTATAAGGCTCATTTTAGGGATGTCTTATTAATATATAAAGATAGCCTTTTCGTGCATGGCAAAGCCACATTTTCCCTGCAATGTGTCTCTGTAGTGTGTTTAAACTGCTGCTTAAACTCACACACATCAGCCCATTCCATGCAACCTGCAGCTTATAATCACAGTGAAGAAAGCAAAATAGTGATGAGTGGAATTTTTAAATTCAATTCAGCCACTAGAAATTATTCGGGGCTGCATCCCAGTCCAACATGTTTTTGTCCACCAGGCTACTTCAGATAGGAACCAATCATATACAAATCCGTCTTCATCCTGCTCCAGTAGGAACAGTCCAGCAATACTACTAGGCTAAGTCCCATCTGAACAAGAAAACAAGCAACCCCAGACAAGTTTCAGCATATTCAAGCCTCATCAGTAAGGTGTACATTAAGTCCTATGGCACAATGAGCATGTGACCAATATCTGGGCAAACTTATTAAACGTAGAGCATTGCAATGAACAAAACAAAACATGATGATTGGAATAAATGAATAATTTCAGCCACTAGTAATGACTTGGAGTCTCATCCCAGTCCATCCCTTTTTGCTCACCATGCCACTTCATACAGGTACCAGCCTTTATCCAGCTCCAATAGGAACAGTACAAAATGAATAGCAAACTTTCTCTTCTCTGAGAGACCACATGCAACAAAACACCATTGGCCGTATTACATTACGTGCCCCCGAGGAGCCAGAGAAACTTGTGCAGCCCCATCAGTAATACCGATAGCGCTGGTGACATAAAGTGTCAGCGCAATCTGCAGATGGTGTACCCTCATTTGCATGGGGTATTGGCCCGCGCAAATGAGGGAATACCTTTGTCTCTGATCCCATGCCCTAGTACAGACACAATATAACAAAAAGAGGCCTGACTCTAATCAGTAAGGATGAGTCCACTAAACCAAAAACCAAACAAACTGCCAATACTGATGGAAATTTTAAACAACTGAATAAATAGTGCAAGGATAACCAAGCCAAGCACCAATACGCTCATTAATTGCTTTTATTTTCAGTATTAAAAAAAAAATTCATTTGAGAAACATATAGGGGTTATATACATACATATGGTACAGAACAAATACATATTTACTACACACTATTACTTCCAATCATTACCCATTCAATTGTTCAAACAAACACTCACAAACATTCCAACGGCACTCAAACAATCACCACACTTGACAGACACCACAAAGTCCTAGTAGGCCAATCTAGATTTTTGAAAAAATGCCAAGCCACTAACCAAACAAAGTACTACATGGAGTATTTTAAAATTTGCACCAGTTTTTCATATAAAGAAGATTTTCAAACAAAACCATTTTTAACAGTGCACCAAAAATCTTAATCAAAATACAAGAACAATTGTTTGGTAGTGGAAACACAAAATGGTCTACGCATTTCAAACCCCGAGCATTTTGGGGTTTCTCATCAGGACCAGAAACCACTGTGGAGACAAAAAGAAAAGCAAATAATCAAGACCTTACTCAAGTGGATTTTCGCTTGCGCTCATTTGCGCCCACCATTGACCACTGCTTCTAAAGTAACAAGCCACTGCCGTGGACTTCCTAGATTCTTGACTTATAGTGTGAATCTAAAAACAGAAGAGACAGACAAAAAAACGTCCTGTAGTCGAGAATATTCAAAATCACATATCAGGTATGTCCTTTTGCTAGTATAGTCACTTAGTTCCTCAGAGATTATTGCTGATGAGGGTTTAAAGGACCGGCCATCAATTGAACTTTACCTTGCAAACTACATTTCCCGGCAAGCACAGCTCCCGGTAGACACGCTAGATGCGTGAGTAACATGATGTCTTTTACGATTTATCTTCCGGGGCAGGGACGTGGCTGTCCTTGTCAGCAAATCGAAGCGATACTTTCAATGGCGGCGTGAGAAATTAGGAAATAGAATCCAAGGTAAGAACAGCAATTGCGGTAACCATGCGGCATGGCAGTCCTCATTTGGAAAAGAGCGGCTCCCCTAAATGGCTATCTTTACTGTTTGCAGTGGGTGAAAGCCTTCAAGTGTATCATGGCAAGGGGAGGCGGAAGCAATGGCCATTCCGCGTGTGAACACCCAAATTAACAAGTATGCTCAGTACAAGGTTGGATCTGGTCAGTAACAAACTATCGTTCAAATGAGTCAGGTGAAGTTAGAGTTACTCAGTATTTTCATCTTCATATCGTCATTTGTCCAGGTGCCCGTCCATTGGCGCAAAGAGCGATTTTTTAGGAATGCATAAACATTTAAACCCTCATCAGCAATAATCTCTGAGGAAGTAAGTGACTATACTAGCAAAAGGACATACCTGATATGTGATTTTGAAAGTTTTCGACTACAGGACGTTTTTTTGTCTTTCTCTTCTGTTTTAAGATTGACACTACAAGTCAAGAATCTAGGAAGTCCACGGCGGTGGCTTGTTACTTTAGATTGGTAGGCAGTGGTCAATGGTGGGCGCAAAGGAGCGCAAGCGAAAATCAACTTGAGTAAGTCTTGATTATTTGCTTTTCTTTTTGTCTCCACAGTGGTTTCTGGTCCTGATGAGAACCCCCAAAATGCTCGGGGTTTGAAACACATAGACCATTTTGTGATTCCACTACCAAATAATTGTTCTTATTTTTTTATTAAGATTTTTGGTGCACTGTTAAAAATGGTTTTGTTTGAAAATCTTCTTTATATGAAAAACTGGTGCAAATTTTAAAATACTCCAAGTAGTACTTTGTTTGGTTAGTGGCTTGGCCTTTTTTCAAAAATCTAGATTGGCCTACTAGGACTTTGTGGTGTCTGTCAAGTGTGGTGATTGTTTGAGTGCAGTTGGAATGTTTGTGAGTGTTTGTTTGAACAATTGAATGGGTAATGATTGGAAATAATAGTGTGTAGTAAATATTTATTTGTTCTGTACCATTTATTTATTTATTTGTTTATTTGGTTTCTTATATAGCGCAGGAATCGACCCCGATCGGGGTATCTCCGCGCTTTGCACACTAAAGATGGTGAAGAACAAGGACATTGCCGATGAGCTGAGATTACAAATATGAAACTACAGTTAATTATTCCTCTACAAACAAGTTGGTTTTTAGCCTTTTCCTAAATGATAAATGATTTGTGATCTGTCTGATGCTGAGGGGCAAATTGTTCCACAAGGTCGGCCCCACTAGGGAGAGAGCTCGGCCGCCTTGTCTGGTCTTTTTGATAAAAGGGGGTTTTAACAGAAGTTGATTGCTTGACCGCAAGTCGCGGTCCGGTTTGTAGAGCTGTAGTTTTTGAGTTAAGTAATTGGGGCCATTTCCAAACAGGCACTTATGGACAGTACAGCAGATTTTAAATTTGACGCGTTGGCGTATTGGGAGCCAGTGAAGTTCTCTCAGCAGGGGTCTAGATGGTGTTCTTGCAGGAGCGTTCAGAATCAGTCTGGCCGCCGTGTTCTGAACCACCTGCAGCCGATTAATGGCATCCTCTTTGCTAGTATCAGGAGTCCATTACAATAGTCTAGTCGACTTATTATCAGGGCCTGTACAAGAGTCTTTCTGTAGGTGTCTGGTAAGAGAGGGAAAACTCGTCTGAGCAGGCCAATGGTGCGGAAGCAAGCTCCAGCAATCACGTTTGCGTGATCTTTTAGGGTAAGATTTTGGTCCAATTTCACACCAAGATTTTTGACAGTCAGTTTTGGGGAAGGCCCTGGTCCCAGGTCTAGGGGCCACCAGTCGGGAGACCAGAGTATGCTAGCTTTCCCTAAGAGCATTACTTCTGTCTTCCCGACATTACATTGGAGGCAGTTGGAAGCCATCCAATTTGAAACAGCCCTCATGCCTTCAGCAAAGGTTTCCCTAACATTAGAGTTAAGGGCATGGAAGGGATAGAGGAGTTGAGTGTCGTCTGCGTAGGACACTGGTGTGAATCCATACTTCCTCACAATCTCAGCAAGGGGGGCCACATACACATTAAATAATGTGGGGCTTAGGCATGAGCCCTGTGGCATCCCCTTCGTGAGCACTCTAGAGATGGAACGGTAGGGGCCCAGGCTGACAGATTGTGAGCGTCCGGAGAGGAAACTTTCCAACCATGCAAGGGCTTGACCTCCAATGCCCACTCCCTGCAGCCGGCTCAACAGAATTTTATGGGACACAGTATCAAAAGCGGCCGACAGGTCTAACAGCACCAGAATCATCGAGCCTCCTCTATCCTGTGACATCTTGATGTTATCAGTCACGGAGAGGAGTGCTGATTCGGTGCTGTAGTTGGGCCTGAACCCAGATTGAGATTGGTCCAGGCCCCCTGTCGCCTCTATGAAACTGGAAATCTGGGTGTTAATGAATTTCTCAGCCAGCTTGCTCAGGAGGGGCAGAAGAGAGATGGGGCGGAGGTTGGAGAGTTCCGTCCAGGGAGAGATGGTATTTTTGCGTATCGGATTCACTACTGCCTCTTTCCACTGCTGAGGAAGTTTACCTTCTTTAAAGGAGAGGTTGAGGATTTTTCGAATAATTGGGCATAATATTCTGCTCAGGTTGTTTGTCAGTCTGGCAGGGAGAAGATCATGGGGAGAGCCAGATTTCATGTTGCTCAGTAATGATAGGATATCACTTTCAGTGGCTTCTGGGATGTCAGTGAAGGTCTCTGTGGAGGTTTTTTTAAATGAGGTACTAGGATCTTCCGTGTTATTGGAGTGATTGGCCAGGATTTTATTATAGATAGTGTCAATCTTGTCCTCGAAAAATTGAGAATTGTTATTACACAACTCTTGAGAGAAAGTGTCGGGGCTTTCGCAAGCTAAGGGATTGGTAAAAGTTCTAAGGATTTTATATAATTCTCTAGTTGAATTGCCGGCTTCATCAAGTTGAGATAGTAAGCAGGTTTTTCTAGCTTTTTTAATGTTTTTATAATAGGTAGATATTGCCTGCAGGTAAAGTTCCTTACTAGCGAGAGAATGATTTTTTCTCCATAGTTTTTCCAACTTTCTGCATTTTTGTTTCTCAATTTTTAATGTTTCAGTGTACCATGTCTCTTTTTTTGTGGTCGAGGATTGTTTGACTAGTTTTTGTGGGGCTAATAAGTTTATGGCATCCAGAAGGGTGTTATTTAGTTTGGATAGAGCCAATTCAGTGTTATCAGAATCAGAGATAGTAGGTTCTCTCCAGACTTGCTCAAAAGAGTCCGGGGTGATTTTATGCCATGATCTCCGCTTAATGCTCAGAGTAGTGGGAAGATCAGAAGGTTTGGCTAATTGTAAGAAAGAGAATTCCAGCATACTATGATCGGACCAGTGAATGGATTTGGGGGGGTGGCAATGTATTGAGGGATGGTTGGTAAATATTAAATCCAGAGTGTGGCCTTTCCTATGGGTAGGGCCACAGTTTCGTAAATGGAGACCTAAAAGAGCAAGGTCGGCTAGAAGGAGTTTGGTGTCAGAATCTTCAGCTACGTCTGCATGAAAATTAAAGTCTCCAAGTAAGATAACATTTTCTTTTGCCCTCATGTGTGGGGCTAGTATTTCGGTTAAGGCTATTGAAAAGCCAGCATTGGGCCCCGGGGGCCGGTATATTAGAGCACCTTTCCAATGGTCCTTAGTTCTAGTGTTTATTTTAAAGATCATTATTTCCATAGAAGGCAGAATAGTTTGTTCTAACACAGTAATATGGAGCTTTTCTTTATAGATAATGGCGGTTCCGCCACCAGTTTTTACTGGGCGATCGTGTCTTAGAATGTTATATCCTTGAGGAATACCCAGAGTTATAGATGGAACAGTATGGGGCTTCAGCCAAGTTTCCGTAAGGAAACATACTTCTGGTTTGAGGCTCTGAATAGTGTCCCAGATCTCGACATGGTGTCGAGGAAGTGATCGGACATTTAAAAGAAAGCTTTTCCAGCCTTTTATTTCAGTGTTAGTAGCCCTTGAGAAACCAGTAATGATAAAATCGGAGGTGGCTTGAAATCTACAATAAAAACAAGAAAACGGACCTTCTGGAAGAGGCCAGTTGTCGCAGGCACATCTCGGTTGTCCCTGAGGCCGGAGAGCTAATAGGGATTGGGGGGTGTACCTGAGACATGTGTCCTTTGAAGAGGCCATGGTGGATAATAGAAATATAAGCAGTGAGTGGCCCCTGGCCCCGTCCTGTCGCGGACGGGCGCTGACGGGCTTCTCTCTGGCGCGTCTCCGGCGCTCCTCTGCGTGCGACCGCTGCGCGCTCCCTGTGACGAGGGGGCTAAATACACCTCAGCGTGCAGCAACTATAGCGCTAACCGCTCGCTGTAGGCGGAAATGACCTGGCTCTGCCTGACCCGCCCTCCGCTCAACGGCACTGGTTGCCGAGTCGGACCGGGGCGGGCAGGACGAATGATCGAGCACAGGCTGGGTTAGGTGGTAAGTTTTGGGAGTTTGGCCTGCAAATGTTGCCCAGAGGCGTGTAGCGCTATCATGCAGCAATAGGCTACAAGGGCTCCAAGCGTTATTAAAATCAGCGCTATTAAAACAGCTATTAAATCAGCAGTATTCAGTTATTCAATTTAAAATCCACATAAAATCATATCATTTGCAAGGTCGGTCAGTTGTTCATCACCTGAGGCGTCAGCGGGTCGGGGAGACACTGCCACCGTCCTCCCTACCGCAATTCGCCGCCTGCTCCTCGCTGCCTAAATACCCCTCAGCGTGCAGCAACTATAGCGCTAACCGCTCGCTGTAGGCGGAAATGACCTGGCTCTGCCTGACCCGCCCTCCGCTCAACGGCACTGGTTGCCGAGTCGGACCGGGGCGGGCAGGACGAATGATCGAGCACAGGCTGGGTTAGGTGGTAAGTTTTGGAAGTTTGGCCTGCAAATGTTGCCCAGAGGCGTGTAGCGCTATCATGCAGCAATAGGCTACAAGGGCTCCAAGCGTTATTAAAATCAGCGCTATTAAAACAGCTATTAAATCAGCAGTATTCAGTTATTCAATTTAAAATCCACATAAAATCATATCATTTGCAAGGTCGGTCAGTTGTTCATCACCTGAGGCGTCAGCGGGTCGGGGAGACACTGCCACCGTCCTCCCTACCGCCATATGTATGTATATATCCCCTATATGTTTCTCAAATGAATTTTTTTTTTGAATACTGAAAATAAAAGCAATTAATAAGTGTATTGGTGCTTGGCTTGGTTATCCTTGCACTATCTATTCAGTTGTTTAAAATTTCCATCAGTATTGGCAAATTGTCTAGTACAGACACAGAGGCAAAGAAGCCCTCAGGAGGCGTACTGAGAGTGCACCACCTAAGAAGGTGCTGCACTGTCAGTGCGCCCCTTGATGGCAGCCCTCTCGAAGGGGTAAAGGGGGTCCAATAGACCCGACATCACCTTGCAGGCGGGTGCAGTCACTGATCCTCTTCAAAAGTGCAGGCAGGTTGCCACCTGCACTGTGAAAACATGGAGCAGCTGTAAAGCATCTGCTTCGTTTTTCACAGGAATGCGATGCCCCCAGGGCTGTACCAGTTTGTGGCTGGCCTGGGCACACCACATTACTGGTAATAGGGTGGATTTTCGCTGTTTGCACCTGGCGCACCTTTTTAAACAATGAAAATGCTCAGTTACCATAATACGACCCCAGATCAATTTAAGTCTATAATCAATGTTGGATAGGACATAATGCAGAAAAGAGTGTTCAAGTAAACTAATATTGTCTTGTTTGAAGTCATAAACCTGCAACCATCGTCACAAAGGGAGGAGAATGCTGACTTTGCAGTTGAACTTGTAATTCCGCCTGAAACTAGCTATTTTGTAAAGAAGGAAGTGTTCCTCATAGCTGATATAGGTTGTTTTTCAGGAAGAACATTTAAGCATCCTCTTACTGAATCGAGTGTACAGAATTCTTAACCTGCCCATTTCAGTTTCCATAGAAACACTTTTTTCAGTTTTCACTGTGATGCCACATGTCCTGCACATTCTTGAACTGCATACAAACAAGAATGCAAAATGGATGATAGATCCTTTGTTTTCCAAATACTCAAGTACAGAAAGCATAACTGGCTGATCAAGAGAGATAATTGGTTGCATTCAGGTTTACTGACTCATTCTATTTAAAACATCAGGGATGCTGAACCCCTCTTGAGCGGTGCTTTTTTGAAAAACCTATGAATGCAAAGGGAATTGACATAGCAATTAATACAGCAGGAAGTCACCAGATTCAGTTAATTTAACTCACTGGGCGCCAGCTGATGTCAAGAAAAATGAATTATGTAGCAAGCTTGAGTGTGCACCAGTGGAACAGCTGGCGCGTGCCAGGAGGCCATGAGATTTAGGTTGCTCAAGGATGCATGCGAGTGTCTTTTGGCAGTCAGCTACAGAAAGTGGCATGAAAACACAAGAGTAAGCACAACAACTCAATTATTTTAATCAGTCTAAATCATTCGCACGCGAAGCTATGCAGTAAACTATGGCCGTCTATTTGACAATAAGGAGCGATTCAAGTGACAGATTATTTTGGGTTTTGGTAACATTATAGCTTGCTGCTTGCCAAATAAATGACAGGTTTCACAAACAAAACGTGTGCCCCATGGGCCAATTGTCAGCTGCGGAGGCATTCACAGACAGAAGTTACACACGGAAAAGAATTCACAGTCAGGGCGTAATTTACAAAGCCATTCACAACCATGAGGAATAGTACAGCAGTCATACTCATATGACATGAACTATGGCCTGACATAGATAATGCCCATTCACATTAGGCTAAATGGAAATATACTGTAAAATATACCACAGGAAATCTTAATCTCTTGGGTGGGCAATAATTAGTCACTTGCGCGGATTAATCAGTACATGAAATAATACTACTGAGAAGCAACTAATCAAGTGTCCCTGTGACATCAACCAAAACTCGGGCATATCACCCCAAAAATGGATGGGTCCAGAGGAAAATCAAGGAGGGGCTAAGGGAGGTCCTAGAAATTCCAATAACACACCCACAAAGTTGAGGAAAATCCACAATATACTCTAATACCACTACTGGTAAAACCAGTTCAATTCTACTCTGACATAGCATTGAAGTATGGGAGGCCAGAGAAGACTCTGCAGTGAACCACCTCACCTCCACTATCTTCAACAACGATATGATCCAGCACAACCTAAAACCTGCACACACATAAAACTCTATGCGTGACCTAATAATCTCCAAAGAAGATGCCCTCACGGATGGGAGGGGACAAAGGCTAGTAACCTAGTTCTGAACTCATCGTCCAGGAGAAAGAGCTTCACTTTCTTTCACTACTGATGAGGGTCTTGAAAAAGACCTGAAAGGACCTCAATGGCCAGCTTGGAGACCACTTACATTGGCATGACAGTGAGAACATGCCTCGTTGACCAAGACAACTGCATCTATAACATTGTAGGAAAGTCATCCTGATCACCCCGATTTTGTGACTGATACTGGTGGTTAATGACTCTGAATGTGCCCTGGGTCCTGCTTACCAAGCCTAGTGACAGGGCTCTGTTTAAAAGGTAAATGGCAATTGATGTAATTGCAATTTGTTCAGATAAACTAACTGTTAGTCCCTTGTATATGGTAGAGCATGTAGGCTTAGAGACCCCAGTGAACTTAATGCACTTAAGTGTGCACTACTGTGTTGTCTGATGTCATTTTCTTGCAGGCTGGTTTTAAAATAAAACTGTATTCAAACTTGACTTTGGAATATAAAGTAATTCCAAAGTTTACAACTGCCTTTTTTACATACACGTGACCCCCTAAGGTCTGCCCTAGGTGGCCTAGTGATAGGATGCCTTGTTATAAAAAGCCAGGGCATTATAAAAGATGTTTTATAAGCCCTGGTGAGGGACAAACAGCCAACATCATTTCCCCATTTTAGTGCTGCTAGCTATGTAGGCTAATATGGGAAGGCTTTATTAAATTTTATTGAAGTCTAACTTTTGACAGGAGTGAGCAGGCAACATAATTCCAAGTATCAAAGTATTATTTACAAAAACTCCCCAAACTTGCCAAGGTCTGATTTATTCTAACTATTGCAGGAAAGGAGTTTTAGAACATACGTTCCTGAAGTTACCTAAAGCAGCCCTGTAGCAGCCTCTTCTGATTGGCCAGTCTTTGACATCCTCAACCAAGCTGCTCCCTGATTAAGTGTGAAACAATGGAGCCATTTGGTGGGGGGAGATTTGGTTTCTGGATACACTAGGTACAGGAAGGGCACTGGGGAGATAAACTGGTCTTCAAAGGGAGAAGCCCAGATGTCACACAACCCAGGACAGCCCCCAATTCCTTGATCCCTAGCCAGATGGGAGCCCTTCTAATTAGATTAGTGCAGGAGCTGGCAGGGGCGTGTAGGGAAAAGTTAGCCACACCTGTGTTGAAGAGGTGGTATGAACTGGGGGAGGAGTGCGTTCCCTGGCCTCCAAGCGTCACCTAGAGGCCCAGACGACTGCTGGTGGTTCTCCCAGCCTCCCTTACAACTTTTTCCCTGGGAGGAGAAGTCTTGCAGATCTTACATCCTGAAGGCTTGAAAAGAATTCCTGGTGGAGTGGAGACTAGTAAATTACACTTTTGAATGTGCCACTAAACCTAAATCTCTTTTTTATTTATAGTTAGCTGTTGTTAATGTGTTTTGCATGTTTTGGAAACACAAAAATATACACATATTTTTATGAAATCTTTTGTTGTTTTGTTTGCTTGTTTGACTATATGTTGTTGCAGATAAGAATTCAGGGTTCAATGTTCATAACATTTCATGTGATGTAATGTTGCTTGTAAGTGATTTTTACACCAAATACCATATTTCATATATGTTTTTCTAAATTGAAAATGTCTCTTCTTTTCAACAGCATATTTTCACTAGGAATGTTGAACTTGAACTTACAAATTTGTAAGTGGTGTTACTGGTTCATTGAAATGACTACATCTACTATTTTAGGTTTGTGAACATTTGATTGCAATGCTATCTTGCTCATTCTTTCTTTCCCATCACATTTTCACATATCATAATGTTATTTATATCTATATCATGCTATATTTTGAAATGCTTTTGTGTTTAATTTAATATGATGTCTTATTCCTGTAATTTGGTGAAATGTATGTTATTTACTTCACAAATCGAAGTTTATTTACTAAACAATTTTAAGGTATGTAATTTTGTATGCTGCATATAAGTGGGTAGTATTGTGAAAATGTACCCTGAAATGTTCATGTGATGACTGTCGCTATATAACCTTCTTAGTTGTGTAAAGGTCAGAATAGTAGCCACTAGGCCTTGGGATGGTTCATTTTAATACTTACCTCTCTACTGTGTTGTGTGAAATGTTTGGTACATTTTACGTATACTTTCCAATCGTCTTGTTGCATTTCACAACATCTTTTCACCTGCCAGTGTGAATTTGTTTTGTGTGTCATTTAAACTGTTTGTGTTGCCTATTACAATACCACTGAAAGATACAATTTTGCTTCAAAATAGTTAGATGTATAATCCTGATTTTCTAAATTTATTTTATTCATTTATAATAGGTTCCTCAACCAGAGTGTGTGGGCAAACATATACCACTGAGGATACCCCCACTCCAGACGAGGATCAAGCATTGAGTGAGGACTACAGTCTTGCAAGTCTTGGTGGCGAGAAGCAGCCTGGCTCATCTGGTCTGTCTGGGAAAACAGGTGCAGTGAGTCTCACTCACCCCACACCTACACCTCCCACCCAATCTGTTACAACACGTTGGCATATGGATACCTCCACTTCCTGTGTCCAAACCAACATCACACCAATCTTGGCTGTTGTTTATGCAACACCATCATTACCTCCAGTTCAGTCAGGGACCAGTGGGATCAAGGGCACAAGGTAGTTGGTGTAGGGGTCATTGGAGGGCGTCTGTGGGCCAGAAAAGTGAGGCCACTGGGTTTACTGTCACACAGGCCATCATTGACCAATTCTTGGGATCCTCCATCAGTCCCAATACATGATGGGCCAGGTCCTGACAGATTTCCAGGAGATGCAGTTGCAGAGGGAGCATACTATACAAATAGAATTCGAATTTCAGCCCCCTGACTGGGGTGCTGCATGATATTTTCGCCCATATGTGTAGAGCTTTTCCAACAGCATCATCCCCTTTTCTGTGGTCCAAATACATTTGCCTCAGCCCACAGAAAGGGAGGCCTTGCCACAACAGGAGTCAGCTGCACCATCCCTGCCCCTGCAACTGTAGATCCCACCTCACTCACCCCGCCCACTCAGGAGAAGACTTTCATGCAGACCACCGAAAGAGGATGGCAGGACCACCACCACCACCAGCAAAAGACGCAGAAATTAGTTTCCTCCAGTGTGTGACTACAATTCATTCTGTGGGCTATTTTATGGACACATTTACCTTTCTGATGCAAGTTTTGTTTTGGACCTTGGACTTCAAACTATTTTGGCTTTGCAATAATAGTTTAATTCACAATGATTGACTGTTTTAATGTTTGATTTGGATTTTTTATTTCATCCTGTGCTTTTTGGTATTTGCGCATGTTGAATAAAACAAAACTCACAAAGTCAAGGACTGTTGTTGTATTTCCTTTCTCAATTGGTTAATTTTTTCCTTTATTCCGTACATTGCAGGATGCACACATTAAAATGATTGTTTAGTCATAACGAATTTACCTCAAGGCAATGTGTCCCAAATTCAATATGTTTTTTGAAAAAGAATAAAAAATACAGATCATTAACTAATACTTTATTAATTTGTAAGAAATATATGTTGCCTTTATTTTTTAAACCATTACAACTAATGCATAACCCAGATACTTAGTATTTTTTATCTTATTTACAGTTCCAGACCTTACCACCATGGAAGAACGAAATATTATCAAATACATCAGATTAATTAGGCTATCTATTATTGATTTATGTTATCATGTGGAGTCAGATCTCCTTGCCCACAATAGGAATCCCACATCAATAACACAAATAGTCTAAATCATGGCAGTACTCTATTTATTTGCCACAGGGTTGCAGAACCTGGAGCAATGGCTAGAGCAATTTAAGCAGCACATATTAGCTTGGTGACAACATTTCACAGAGGAAAGTCTAACACAATCTTGAAAAGTTCAATTCGATCACTGTACAAGATATGTACACCCAAAGTCCCTATGTGTCTTTCACAGAATCAACCCAAGATCCCTTTGTACTTTGCAACAGCAGCACCTAACTGCAAATGTCACAACTTTGAAATGTCCACATGAAGATGACATGGAGAAGGAACCTAAAACAGATTAAAAAACAAAAGCAATTATTTGATAACATTACAAAATTTTCACATAACAAACAAAACATTTTTAGGTCACATTTTCTATGAACAATCAAAGATGTAAATTAATAGAGTACTCATTGTGTCAAAACATTCATCAACAGAATCTTTGCACTGTAGTTTCCTTAACATGCCCTTATCAAAAACGTTCCTGCACAGACTGTCATCCTTATCAGCTTAAAAGTTGGCTGAACACGTAATGTAATAAACTGGAAATATATATTCACACTCATGTGAAAAAGTTGTCAATAACATCTTGATGCAAGTCAATTACTTCCTCTTCCCCACTATCATCTTTTTTTGGTATTTCAACAACCTCACCCAGTGGCTCTTCATGGTCTCCATCATCTGTAATGTATGGGATGTTCCATCGTAAGACTATGTGGTGTAACATGCAGCAAGCCATTGTGATGTAGCACCCCTTATTGAGTGAGTAGAGGAGGGCTTCACCAGTCTTATCCAGACATCAAAAGCTTACCTTTATGAGCCAAAATGCCTGCTCCACCAACCTCCTTGTTTTCCCATGGGCCTTACTGAAGCAGCCTTCCCTTGGTGTTGTTTGTTTCCTTAGCGGTGCCAACAACCATTGTCAGTCAGGGTAAGCTGAGTCTCCTATAAGAAAAAAAAAGAATTTTGCCAAAACATGTAACAACCTTTTAGATTATTGAACTTGAAAATAACACTCTTCTATTTTTATTTCTGTCATCGAAAATTCAGTCAAGGGCAATATGAACAACACCATGCAAATATTGCATCTACCCACAATAACACACTACATGACACATTTTTTGGTAAAAAAACAAATGAACAACTTTAACATTTTCTATATGTAAACAAAGTAGCCACCATTCTGAGTAGTGAAGACACACTTTAACATTCACAAACACAGTATATCACAATCCAATATGTGCAGACGCCTGCCCTCACTGTCAGGACATTTTCTACCAGATGGCCGCAGCGGAAGTTGACCAGGCAGTGGGTGCGGTACTTCATGATGGACACTGCCATAGGCTAACCTGTATGATTGCAACATATGAAAGATAATGGATGCAGCTGTTTCCGTTGATGATTGCGTACATCGTGCACATGTACGTGGTGTTTCAAAAAGAGCTCACTTGCCTCCTAACACTGCAGCCAAAACCTCTGTTGCCGTTTCTGATCTCTGGGAGCCACAATAAAGCAAGAGACATGGCCATGCCTTCTCACCAAGAGTAGCTGGATTTGCTGGCTGTGGAAGTCCTGTCCCTGTACAGCCAGCTGTTCAGCTCATCAGAGGTACAGATACATGTTGAAAATGGATGTTTTTCTGACTAACTCATATTTTTTTTAAAACACAGGCTGCTCTGTCCCTTTGAGTTCCGGAGTGAAGTATAGTGATTAAAGTGAAGTTTTTTTTATTACGTAGAACTATGATGATTTGTAGTCCTAAACACATTATAATTACAGAACACCTCAACATTAGTATATTTTGTGTGTTTGACACCGTATATTTTATTTGGTGTGCATTGCTATGTATATACAAGTGAATTTGATAATTTTGTGTGAATTCTACAAAACTAACATCATTCATATTGTAATACAAATTAACACACACACACATATATATAAATATAAAGAAGGAGAGAACTCTGGGTAGTTGCCGAGATAGAAAATGACAGTCTTTTGCCATTTAAACAGCAAAGTCATTAAGCATAGGACTAGTACAGTGCTGTCCTTGCCGAGCTGTAAAATAACAAAAGCCATTTATCACTCCAGGCACAATATTACAGCTTTGAATTGGTGAAATACCAACTCAAGCCAACCTGAAATGAGTAAAAGCAACCCCTGACACCGTGTTTTGCTCTAATTAGAGCTCTTCAGAGAGGTATAGCTTTGTCCAGACACAAGGGAGCACCCAGTATTAAGTCAAAACAAAACCCTTTCAGGCATAGAGTGACGCATAAATTATGCAAAAATGAAAGAGAGAACTCTGGGTAGTTCTCAGTTTAGGTGGAAATGGCTTTTGTTATTTTACAGCTCGGCAATGACAGCACTGTACTAGTCCTATGCTAAAAGACTTTGCTGTTTAAATGGCAAAAGACTTTGTCATTTTCTATCCCGGCATGGATTGCACTGTGCTAATCCTATGCTTAAAAACTTTGATAGAAAAACAGACATTTGAGGTGAGCAGATCTAGAGTGTCGCTGGTGTTGAGAGTGCTCTAACAGGAGCTGCTTTCCACCTAAACTGAGAACTACCCTGAGTTCTCTCCTTCTTTTTTGCATATATATATATTCACTGAAAAAACCATAGGTTATACACCATATATAGTTAGGAATTAGCATTTACAAAACCTTATTTTACTCACACAAAACCATTGAAATTCGCATATATAGTTAGTTGCACTAACTATATATCGCGCACCCGCAATCCACTGCTGATCATGTCACATATTACATCATTCATGACATGGTCAGTGACATCACTGATCACATCACTGATCACATCTCAAATGACATCACTGATGACATCACTGATGACATCTCAAATGACATCACTGATGACATCACTGATGACAACATCCAGTGAGTGTATGTTTCTGTAAAGTTAAAATATGTCTTACATATTGAAGAATGAGTGGATTTATAAGTGTCTGGATGAAGGATTTAGTAGGTGCATGACTGACTGTATGAGTGAGTGATTAAATGTGTCTCACTGAGTGCATGGGTTAGTGACTAAACTGTCTTAATTTGTGCATCATTATATCTGTTGTTCTGTAAACTGCTGCATGTGTTGATCAGTAGCTATATGAGTAACTATATGGGTTATTGATTGGTTGCCCAAGTATTTGTATGGGAGACTGAGTGTGTGTGTGGGGGGCCCGGGAGGTGTATGACTCTGTGCATAGATGTGTGAGCAGTTCATTCACTAGATGTATGGGTTCAAAAGTGCATGTGGAAACAGCTGTATGGGCGGTTGACTGTGTGCATGAGTGTATTGGTGAGTGAATGGATATCTCAGTGCTACATGTCAAAGTAAGTACATATGTAAAACACAGTACATTTGAGAGTTGACATATATAAATAACTGTGCATAAGAGCCAGTGAATGTGTGAGTGGCTGTATGGATCATTGTGAACTTGTATCCGGGATTGTATAAGAGAGTAAATATGTGTTAGTATATGTTTGAATAAGTAAGGTGTGTATAACTGTATAGCTGAGAAAATGGAGGTGTGATTGATTCTTTGCATGACTGACTAGGTGTGTGTAACTCCATGGATGAGTGACAGTCTGTGATTGTCTGTTTACACTGAGTGTATCTAAGGTTATATTAGAGTCTGAAGAGGTTCATCGTATTATCACATGAATGATGTCATCAGTGATGTGATCAGTAATGTCAAATGAGATGTCATCAGTGATGTCATTTGAGATTTCATCAGTGATGTCATCAGTGATGTCATTTGAGATGTCATCAGTGATGTCATCAGTGATGTCACTGACCATGTCATGAATGATGTAATATGTGACATGATCAGCAGTGGATTGCGGGTGCGCGATATATAGTTAGTGCAACTAACGATATATGCGAATTTCAATGGTTTTGTGTGAGTAAAATAAGGTTTTGTAAATGCTAATTCCTAACTATATATGGTGTATAACCTATGGTTTTTTCAGTGAATTTTCAAGGTTTTGTAAATGCTAATTCCTAACTATATATGGTCTATAACCTATGTTTTTTTCAGTGAATTTCAATGGTTTTTTAATAGCAAATATCAAAAGCTTTAAAATGTATTCTTCTTTAAATCGAAAAATATATTTTGTATGTTTTTAATACAATTTTTTTATGTATATATTTATTTTTTATTTTTTTTTGTTTCGCTACCGGTCCGCGCACCGGGTAGCTTCCCGTTAGCTCAATTTGGTGCCGCGACCCGGTCCGCGAACCGGTAAACGTTCCGTTTGCGCAACTGCCGCGTTAGAAAACAACATCGTGACGCGTCGCGTAAGCGCGACGTATCGCGTTGTCGCGTAATGCGTCTTATGACGCGCCGCGTTAGCGCACCCGGAAGTGCTCCAGAGCGCGAACCGAGGCGCGAAGCGCAGCACCCCGGAAGCGATCCGGGGCGCGGCGCGGAGCGCGTAACGTAAGCGTAACAGGTCATGTGACTTGTTAATAAAACTTTTCATTGGTTCATTTCACTTTTGGTTTCCTAATGATGTAAGGCTAGGTCATGTGACCTAAAAATAACACTTTTCATTGGTTTAAAACATTTTTTTTCCCAAATGATGAAAGCCCCCACCTTTTTTCTCACTCTGACTTTCAACTTTCTGAGAGGAAGACCTATTTTGATTAATAAGAAATGGCTTCATTAGTAGCTGCAGCTGGTGCACCCCCACCACCACCACCACCTCCTAGGAAGGAAGGACCACCTCCTCAGGTCATCCTTAATCAAGAGGAGGAAGAAGAGGAAGAAGAGGAAGAGGAGCAAGGGAGGAGACAGTTTTTGCCTGAAGAGCCAAGGAGGTCCCATGTGAAGGATAGTTATATCTGGCAATTCTATACATTTCCCCGGGGCCAAAAAAAAGCAAATGCCCGCTACGTCACATGTCTGATCTGTGGCAAAACTCTGTCCAGAGGGACTGATAAAAAGTACAGCTTCGGGAATTACACCATGCATCCGCACATGGAGAGGTGGCACCCTATAAATTATAGTGCTGCGCAGGTACGTGACCTGCAGGAAAACCCCCCTCCTGTGGCCAGTACATCGAGCGAACAGGCAGTGACGGGACCAGAGGCGAGGGAGATGGTCCCAAACATTCAGATGAACTTCGGGGTCGTGAAGCAAGTCTGCATTTTTTGCGGCAAATTAATTTGGTATAGGGAGAGTAGCATCAATTTAATCAACAGAGCTATTGAAAATCATAAATGTCCAAAATGCCCCAGAAAGTAAATTATCTTTTTTTTTTGTTGCTCCTGTTGAGCTCTTTATAATGAATGATTTTCGTTTCCCCCCCCAAAAAAACAAAAAAAATATAAAACCGTTCAAAAAATACAAAAAAAGTAAAAAAATGTTCAGAAAAAAAAAAAATATATAAAACAACAAAAACAATTTTAAAAAAAGTTCTTTTCAGAACTACCTCCCATTTATAAAAAAATGCTAGAATGTTTAGCACTCTGGCAACCTCTATTTCTTTTGATTCGCTTCCCGGTTCGCGCGCCGGTACGCGAAACGGAAGCTAAACAGAAAAAAAAAAAAAAGGAAGAGTGAGTATAACGGAAGGAAACAGAGAGTAATGTTAAAAGAAAGACAGCTAGAGGGAGTAACACAGAGATACTGTTTAATAGATCTATTTACCAAAGAAAAGATGTAAGAGGGTATAATTGAGAAAAACAAAATAGATAAGGAAGTGAAAGAAAAAAAGGAGAGTAGAAGAATAATAAACAAGAGTTTCTTAGAGAATGTGAGTGAATGTTCAAATTAAGAAGAAAAACAGTAAAGGATGTGGAATGAGAGGTAGGGATAGAACCAGACTAAAAGAACAACCCTGAGGGAAAGTGTTAAGAAAACAGTGAGTGAAAGTAAATAGGAATAAAACAAGATGTATGACAGTGACTAAGGTTAAAACATGTGGAATAACAGAGAGAAAAAGCAGAAAGCAGAAAAGAAGAAGTGACAGAAAAGGAATAATTGAAACAGCAAAGAAATGTAAATAACATAGTGTGCTTGCACTACAGGGAGAAAGCATAATGAACAAGTAGTGAAAGAGTGATGAGTCAGAGACAGTGAGAGTAATAGAGACGGAGTGAGTGAACAGGAGTGAGGAACTATGAGAACAGAGGGACTGAGAAAAGGAGTGGAAGGAGTAGAGTAAGTAAGTAATAGAAAACGGAATGAGGGAAGTAGCAAAGGCAGGAAACTGAGGGTTAAAGAAATAATGCAGTGGAACTAATAGAAGTTAAATGTGATAGAAATGTAATAAAAAGAGTACAAAACACTTACCTTATAATTGTTGTTAACTTAGTCACTTGTTATTTTTATACTTTCAATCTGTGAAAGAAAGAACAAAAATTTGAAAAATATTAAAACATGTATTTAAAAATTAGAAAAGACAAGGGAAAAGATTGAAAATCATCCAATTTTACAAAGAAATAAAGTTAGAGATAAACATGCAGAAAAAAAGAGAAAGAAACGGTGATAGACAGTCAGAGACAAAAAGAAATTGTAATTGAGTAAATTACTAGGAGAAAAAAAAGGAAGATACTTTCAGTGACAGAAAAGAAGGATAGAAGAGAAAACTAAATTGAAGTTGTGTAAGCTACTAAATGAAAGTGAGTAAGGTAAACTATATAAGGAAAGGGTGAATAAGGAAAAGAGAGTGAGGGAGAGAGGAGACAGAGGAAGTGAAGGAAAGAGTGTCAGATACAGACTGAGTGAGGCAACAAAGAAAGATAAATGAGTGAGGGTGAGTTATACTAACTGATTGCACCAAAAAAGGAGAACCCAAAAATATTTAATTTAGAAAACAAAGGGAGGAAAGATGGAAAAGACAAGCAAAGCAGAAGGTCTAAAGCTGGAAAATAGTGCAAGGGAGAAAAGAAAAAAGCAGAGTTGGAATAGGGAAACAAAGGTTGAAAGATAAGTGGAGTTAGAGAACAAGGGTGAAAGAGAATAAAACAAAAGGCAATGTGAGTATGTAAAGAGGATTGATAGAACGTAGTAAAAGACGAGTGAGCATGAGACAAGACGAGTAGAAATTAAAATTCACTATACAAAGTACAGAATTAATTATACATGTTAAATGGTTTATTTTTGCTGTTCTCAGAATATATCAAATTTCACTAAAAAAAGTGAGTTGAAGGTATTCATCATATAACAGCGGGGAAAAAAAACACAATCAAAATGATTGTGTTTAAAAAACCCATATAACATAACCAATCAGAAATCAGAACTCCTCAAAAGTAACTTACTTTCCATGACGTCGAAGGATGTCCTATGAACAGCTTATACTCTGTTGTGCTGTTATTATTTTCTGCCCGCCACTTTCTGAAAGAAAAGCTCCATCGTTTTGACAAATATGTACATACAATAAATGACTTCTCGCTCTCTACCGCACTTCTCCTCAAGGCCAAATAGTGTAAGAGCCATTTATAACTCTTGGAATTCTTCTAAGCAAATCCCGTCATTTTCTTTTTCCACAACTTTCAGAAAGAAAACGTTCAAGATCACTTTCACAATCCTGTACTAGTAATATCTCACCCTTCTTGCTCACTCATGTTCCACATTTCCTATGACACTGATACTGCTTACTATGAGGCACACTTACACTACCTCTATGACTAGTACAATTATTTAATTCTCTTGATCACTGTTAATCACAAAGCAATTTAAAACAGTACATAAAATTATATCAACTCCTAGAATCATTATAGGCCAGTTACCTACCCTAAATTCTCTCTTCTGAAAACACAAAGTAAGAATATTTTAAGTCAAAAGGCAACATTGTATCATAGTCAAATGGGAATCATTTCCGGAACACCAGATTTTTTTACATTTTAAATAAGCTGTGTAATAAGCGGATGTTGTCAAAGGACCATCATGTCATATAATAGCTGCAGTTACAAATGTTCTTCCTAAAATCAACGACTGTGTAGTCACAACATTTGTAATTAAAGTTGAAAACTTACTTTCATCAGATTTATATAGTTGGAATTTTAAAATGACATTATAACCAAAAGTTTGTACAAATAATGTGGACAGCATTGCAGACTTACATTACCTCTACTCCATGTTTTGATTGGCTGCTTGAATTAGCTTATTAAAGAAACAGTTTTTCAGAACTCATTCAAAGTGCAGTTATTTTTCCATGACGTCAAGTGTTATGGTAAGAACACCGTTTGGTTTGGGAAATACTCTGTTGTCCTTTAACTAATCCGTGCCCACCACTTTCTGTAAGAAAACCTTCTTTTTTTTCAGGAACTACTTAAAACTCAAAAATAACTTTTTACTCTGTACTACACTTATCCTCAAGGCCAAATAGTGTAGGAGCCATTAGAACCTCTTGAAATTCCTCAGAGCGAATCCCGAGATTCTTTCCCTAAAATTTTGGTTGTAAAAACACCAGGTAAGAATTTTTAAGGTCAAAAGGCAATTTTTTTTTTAAAGTTAAAACAGAATCATTGCAGAATGACCAGCCGTTTCTAGACTTCAAATAAGCTGTGTAATGTCCTGATGTTGTTGAAGGACCGTCATGATATATAATTGCTGCAGTTACAAAAGTCCTTCCTGATATTGACAACTGCGAAGCCACAACATTTTTAATTAAAGTTGTCAATTTCGTTCCATCAGGTCTACATCGTTGGAACATTAAAATGACATACTGGCCATAACTTCGTATAAATAATGTGGACAGCATTGCAGACTTACATTGGCTACACTCCATGTTTTGATCGGCTGCTTTTACTAGCTTATTAAAGGACACTGACTTACTGTCTGGCAAAGTTAAATATATAAATCTTTCTGAGTCTACACTAGTAGTACTTGATACCCTACAGTTCTCGCAGTCATGCTGCCATTGCTAAGAAAGGCCAAACAGATGATCTACATCTACACCTTCATCTTGCAATACCTCAAGCATATACATTAATAACTCCTGACAATCTTGCTGAATATTTTGAGAGAATTGCATTTGACCTGAACATTTGTCTAACAGATTTCGAATTTCAGACACACTTTCTATTTTTGTTCTATCAGTGCTACATTTCTCTAACACAGAATTCAATAAACAGCAAAAACTTTGATCCGAATTGATCACAATCTGTTCTTTTAAAGTTTCTAGAGAAAAGACAACATTAACCACTACATTAGCATAGCAGTTGACACCAGAACTATTTTCAAATTGAAAACCAACAACATCTTCAACAGAATCCATTTTCTTTCTGCTTATAATTTCGGGTTCATCGACTTTTCGTCTTTTTGCTACAACCTCCCTACTATTGGTCACATTTCTTCGTTTCCGGCCTACCACGCGTTTCTCAAACAAAGGATATTGAGGCAAATGTGGCGCATACTCTCTTCTTAACCTATTGTATTCCTTAACACAATCTAGATCCGCACAAATGTTTGTGACATCACACTCAATCAAGTACAATCCCGATAAAGTTCTGACTCGTGACAATGCCACATATGCCATACCCTCCTTGAACACAGAACTGCCAATTTTCACCAATGCACTGTCTACACTTAAACCTTGCGATTTATGGATTGTCACCGCATATGCCAAGCAAACAGGAAACTGCTTACGGCGAACATATAAGTCTTTTACAAGCAAAAACCTAGCAAAGCAACGACCAATTAGCTGTACTTCCTCAATGCCATCAAATTTAATTTTTAAAAATTCAATTCCATCTCTATTTCTGTATTTCTCAAAATCAACAACATTACCCATTGATCATTTTACCAGACCTCTTTCAACATGTAAATTCCTTCTCAAAATGATACGGCAATTTAAGCACACATTCAGAGTCTTTTCAAAACCAGCAGTTTTAGATATAGTCTTCTCTAATGAATCCAATTTAGATTTCAAATTCTCAGACAAAATAATTGTTGCTCCCATATGCTCTATTCTGTCAATAGCTTCCAGTTTCACAATCTCTTGGTTTTCTAAATTCAACATTTTGTTGTTGAAGATGGCACATTCTGCAAGAGTTGGCATCAAACATATTCCAGATTTCTTCTCAGTAATTTTCTGAAAAATATTCTCTGGCAGAACGTCTTCTTCTGGATACAAATTTGACAGTAATCGTGCATGTAAAGCTTCTTTCCCATGCTCGGTCACTTTTCCGATTCTAACATCTTGTAGAATATTCTTATAATCTTCATCCTTCGCTTGACGCATATTTTCACGCAGTTCAGCATAATTGAAGTTTAACCATATATTAACGTTGCCAATGCTCCCTAGGCACTTCCTGGTATCTTCATGTGTAAGTAGTTTAAACACTGGTTGTCCTTTCACTGGTGTCAGCTGCAGAAGATCACCGAAAACAATGATGTGTTTGCCACCAAATAACACATCATACTCTGTTTTAAGAACTTCTTGCATTCTCAAATGCACAAAGGCAAGCATGACATTGGAAACCATGCTTACTTCGTCAATGATAAGAAGTTTCATTTTCCTCAAGACTCTTGAAACTTCACAACAAGCATCTCCAGATAACTTGTGGTATTGTAATTTGTTATCATGCTCCACTGGCAGCATCAGTAGACGATGCAAAGTAATACCTTTAATGTTATGTGCTGCCAGTCCAGTTGGAGCGGTGACAACACAAGACAGCGATGACTCAGTCCTTTTCTGCAAATAACATGAAATTGCTTTAATGAGGAAACTTTTTTAAGTTCCTGCTTCTCCACTCACGTACAGTCGGACAGGCTTCAACGACGTACATGAGCACTCTTTCTTCTCATGACTTAATCCATGATCAATTTGGTTGGTAACTTCGTCATATATTTTCCTCTGCTCAACGTTGAGTTGTCTTTCCAAATCTTCTAAGTTAACCGCATCCTCCTGAGCATGTGCCATGGCTCTTTCCACTTCAATCATGGCAGTGGCAGCTTCATTTTCGATAACTGGTCCTCCTAGTGGATCCTGACTCAATGAAACAGAACTCTGACTGTCCTGAGAACTGTCTCTAGCAATCTCGGCTGCAATTGTTGCTTCCTGCTCGATTTCCGCATTCAACATTTCTAGATATTTTGGAAAAACAGGACATTCTATGGTCTCCTTGGCTGCATTGAAAGAGTCTTCATAACAGAGGAAATCTCCAAGCAGTTCCTCTTCTGCACGCCAAGGCTTGAAAAGTTGCAAAAGAGCTAAATAGAAAAACTCTTTTCTTTTAGGAGATTCGCCACTCAATTTTCGATGATTTACCAATTGGCATTTTCTTTGCTTGACCAGACATCCCTCACTTCCAATTACAGCATACACTCCTTTATCAATATCTTCTTTGATGTTCCTCTTGAATATGTAATTTTGTAGAACCTCATACAGACAAACATTCTCGAGGTGACTGCTTCTATTTGGATAATATGTATCCAATATGTTGGTCTTCAAAATATCTGTACTGTTTGGCTCCTTTTCCGCCAAATACTCAATTTCCCGTACAGGTTTCAGAACTCGATTACGCGTTGCAGCAAGACCAAGACTCGCCCAAATGATACTCCTAGATTTGGCATAGAGACTTGCTGAAGATAACCGGTCAGAACATTCATAAGCTCCGATTTCTCGATGCGACAACATCTTCAGACTGAAACTGTACAACTTCTTACTGAGGCTCTTTTCATGGGAAATGTCCTCCCACATATCCTTCAATTCTGTCTTTTCTTTTTTTGTGATGTAAGATGTCACATATCGAGCCACAGCCATACAGTTATCAGCCACAAACTGTATATCCATGTTAGCATTCCACATGGACAAAATCACTGGGTTGTAGTCGTTGATGTACTTGGACTCTTCGTTTTTTTTCAAATTGTATGTATTTTTGGGTGATTTCCTCGTCACATTATGTCGCAGCGAAGACATCAAACTGTTCACTCTTCCTTTAGAAATCACCGGTCGTGGAAAGCCGAAACGACATTTTGTGTAGAACTTGTCCTTGTTTCTGAATTTACGACGACAGTACTTTCCACAACGATGGCTTTGAAAGCGTAAAACTTGTTCTCTTATGCTTTTGTCTTCCTTTGTCTTTGGAACAGCACATGTAGAATACTGTTCTATGAAACTCATCACTAAGTCATCCGGATCTGTTCCAAATTTGGGTGCATCTTTGATCCATAGCAGCATATGTATATGAGGAGCACCTCTTGCTTGATACTCCTTTCTCCAGAAGAAATCCAACACCTCTCCAAGAGGTGGATTTTTCTTGTTCATGATGAAAGACATCATAGCTTCAAATCTATGATTGAAGTACCTGCATACATTCACTGGATCCAAAGAGCACAGTTCTCCGGGTGTCTTGAATTCGATATTTTCAATGTTTCCATTTGCCTCTCGTAGAAATTCAAGTAAGTCTTCCCAGCCATACTCGGCACAGCTGAGAGTGAGGAACCATGTGGGAGTTCCTAAGTTCCTCAGCATACATTTTAAATCACCATGACGACGATACCAGTACTCATTAGTACCACACTGACATGCCATGAGATTAATCAGGTGAGAATCCAAAATACTGTCTTGCACATTGACTTTATCCATAAAGTCCCTTGCCGAGATATTTTGCATCTGTACACCACTTTTCAAGATGTGGTTCACCTCATATGACAGTCCAGACAGATCACTTTCAAACAGTAGATGAAACAAATAGGGAATGCATTGATGAAACCTAGGATCTTCTGCATACAATCGTAAAGTCCGGTATTCAGAAGCAGGAATTTGATCAGGTCGCTCATCATATCTTCCTCCTTGACCTGTTGGAAATAGCTGTGGGAAACACCGAGCTTCCAAACTTTCCTCCCAAACACTAATGGGACTCCCTTTGGCTTGTTTCATTTGAAACAACTCAATAGCATTCCCCATGACTTCCTTGGAATGCAAAGGATGAACACTATAATTGTCATATATTTCTTCAATTTTAGAGGCTTCTACTTTCTCCATTTGTCCAGCACACAAATCGCTGTCCTCTTCTTGACATACTTCCTCTTCTGCAACACATACATTCTTGTAGTACTCATTGTTTTTCATCAAATACAATGTTGCCTTTTTGACTATCCTAACATCCACTAAATCTTGCCAGATTTTCTTACTCTTTGTCGGAACCCCATTAACTAAGATAACCAGAGGTTCCTCTTCCACTTTCTCTACTCCAATTGTATTAATGTTTTTCTTCAAATCTAGAGGCAAATAAACAACTCTTCCCTTTAATCCTCTCTGTAAATCTGATGGAGGCAATTTCCCTGTCTTTGTCTCCATTCGTACAATAGCCTGAAAGGGATGGACACTTTGAATCAAAATAGATTCATAAGTATTTAAATCCTTCAATTCAGAAGGAATATCAACCAATTCCAGATTATTATGAACCGCTCTAGCAGGCATCCGATTTTGTTTTAATTTGTTACAACAATAAATACACACACGTTGATCCGATCCCAAATCAAAACAATTTTCTACCATCAAGTATGTTGCGAAATCCTTCCATTCACTATTATTTTGCCTTTCACTTTTTGCATATAAATCCACTAACTTAGTCTGATTCTTATAATAAGTGCGTCGACAACACACACAAGTGAAATTAGGCCTCTCACTTGATTTCACCTGAAACGTGGCAATTTCCTTCTGAAAATTATCTGTACTGGAAACCTGTACACTCTCTTCCACATTACCTTCTTCTTCTGAGTCAATTTCAACATTCTCCTCTTTACATGCAAAGTAACAAAACTCAATTTCTTCACAAATATTCTTCACATCTACTTCAGAACCATGCAAAAGAGCACTGCTTAATTGTTTAAGCTTAATTGCTGGACTCTTAGCAAAATACAACATTCTCACTAATTTCCTCCCTTTATTATGATGGACTGCTAGCATCCTGAAATGATGAAAAACACTCTGGCATACTCTCCTGTAAAGACAAGCCAGTGAATGACCATGTAAACCTGTCACTTCTCTCACTCTGAATGGATCTAATTCCTGCAACAACTTCATTTTCTGTTTTAAACTTTTCTTATTAAATGTCTGTACAAAATCACAAAGTAAATTGATGGAATCCTGTTGCACACTGCAAATACTACTACACTTCCAGGTGTACACTGGACCCTTAGGACGTCTCCCTAAAACTTCATCACCTAACACCTCTTCTGCATCTGTTGACACAAGTTTTTCTTTTTCAACTGGACAACCGTCTTTCACGTCATATGCTCGACCACTGGTGTCAACTGCATGCACCAAATCATTGTCCTGGAAGTAACTCTCCTCATTGAAAAATGCCTCACAACTTGAACTATGCATCCATTCTCCTAAAAATACTTCACAAAAATGTGTACGATTAACTATTCTCTTCCATCTACTATTTGTTTTGAATTCATAAATTGCCTTGTTTAGTTTCCTAATTCTATTGATTACCAAAATAAATAACTTTCGCTTCATTTCCAAAGCCTGATCAATAATTTTCTCAACATTTTTCTTTTTCTTATAATAAGCCAGTTTCTGTTGACCTTTCCTTACATTTTTCATCAAATGTACAATTATCCTGTTGCGGAACATTCGTGTACGAATGTCCCTAAATTGATTGTGCCTTCTACCGGCACTCACAGAGTTTTCTCCTGCTCTACCACTAACTTTATTAAGGGGCCTTTCCTTCCTGTTTAAATTGACTCTCTTCTTCTGGACTAAAACATGTTCTGTAGTGATACTTTTTTTTCTGGAAATGTTTCTTAGGAAAGATTTCGTTGTCTTACCCGGAGCTTTTTTGGTGACTTGACGAGTTTTTATTGTAGAGGACTGCTGCAAGCATGTAGTAAGCTGCTGTGTTTGACGTTTTGTAGCCTGTCTCCTCCTTTGCCTCGAAGGCATGTTTTAATTTTGAAATGATCTGCAGTTGAATTTGTGGTAAAATATAATAAAAAATGTTATTAACCACTATTACCAAACAGTAAATCAATAACAGTCATCAAAAAATTAACACACTAGTTGTCAATTCTACATACAATAATTTTTAGTGCATTGACAAATTTAAAACTCACAAATAGTAGCAAAGAAATGGAATGCTTCTACATTTGACCTGTGCTCTTTTATATGTGAATCTGAACTAATTTTATTAGCATATTTCACTATTTTATTAAAGACACTTCACACAAGCTGTTTTTGAAGTTGTATTTAATTTTAAATAAAACGGTTAACATGGTTACTTTTCATTTCCAGTAACTTACATTTATTTTTAAAAGTCTTTATAGTTCAATAGGCTCGAGCAGGTCAGCTGCCCACCCTATGTCATACAATTCTGACAAATCGGCATCCTCATCATATTCTTCATCATCCACAGGATATAAATCATCCAAGGGATCTACTTCCACTGACGTTTCAATGACAAGTTCAATGATAAGATCGAGATCAACAGATTGCTCATTATCACTCATGGTTGATGTTGTCGTTATCTTTAAAGAAAGAGAACAACAATGAGATGTTGCAGAGTAAGAGACAAATCTCAGAGACTATAATAGTAAAATTGTTTAACAAGAGTAACATTTTGCAGATATTATTTAGCCATGTCCAGCGATGCTGAGGAGGTGAGGCCTATGTCCAAGTTTTCAGTGAACAGGACTCATCTTTTCTTAACCTTGGATAAGCCTCACCGACTATGTGTCCCCTGCTCATACTTAAATGTAAAGGGGCAGATTTATGTTAACTGGCGCATCCCCAGGGATGCACCAGTTAACGTGCGCCGCTGCTCTGCCACCAATGGTGTGTCGCATTTACAATGCGGAGCACCATGGGGCAAAAACAGCACAGATGCGTCACGCATCTGTGCCGCAAAAGCGGCGCATTGCAGGAATCACGTCGCAAGCGCGACATGACTACTGCAATGCACAGGGGCAAGCCACACATTGCATGGTGCATCACTCCTTATGCCTGTTTCAAACAGGCGTAAGGATTTGATTCAGCAATGCCATAAAGCTGACTCAGTGAAATCTTGTAAATTTCCCTGTGTTAGTTTTACAGGGCTTTCATGCAAGTGAACGCCCACCCTGCAACAAAACGCCCACATAAAACCTGACGCAGGTTTCATGTGGCGCAGGACTTTACAGCGTGACGCATCTGCCTAGATGCATCAAGTTGTAAATATGTCGCAGCATAGCGCATCTTTTGCGCCGCTGCTGCGTCACAAAAGTGACGCAACGGCGGCGCAAAAGAGGCGCACGGCCATCATAAATCTGCCCCTAACATTTTAAATGATTGGTTCAGGATGCCGATAAGGTGTGGCCTATCCAGAGGTTTGTTTGAGGTGAGGCCTACTCAGGGTTGCAGATGAAATTTAGGCTTGTTGAAGAGTACAGAGGAGATAATACATGTGCAGGCCTACCAATGAAGTGAGTCATGTCCACTGCACTCTTGAACAAAGGCCAGACCTCCTCTGTCTCCCTGGACAGGCCTAAACCTCATCTGCACAATGTGATTCGTAATGTTAGGAAACACAGGTGATGTAATTGAAAAACGTGAAATTTTTTTTTGCTCATTTCACAATCACATCACCTGTGTTTCCTTTGCTTAGGTATCTCATTGTGCAGATGTAGTCTAGCATATCAAAGAGTACGCAGAAGATGAGCACTGTATGCAACAACTTTGACACTTACAGAAGCCTCAGCTTCTCCATGCTCCCTACACAGTCCTAAATGTATACATTTTAAACTGACGGTATCTTGTTGCAGATGAAGTGAGGCCTATCTTGCAACATGGTGCATCTTTTGCACCGCTGCTGCGTCACAAAAGTGACGCAACGGCGGCGCAAAAGAGGCGCGCGGCCATCATAAATCTGCCCCTAACATTTTAAATGATTGCTTCAGGATGCCGATAAGGTGTGGCCTATCCAGAGGTTTGTTTAAGGTGAGGCCTACTCAGGGTTGCAGATGAAATTTAGGCTTGTTGAAGAGTACAGAGGAGATAATACATGTGCAGGCCTACCAACGAAGTGAGTCATGTCCACTGCACTCTTGAACAAAGGCCAGACCTCCTCTGTCTCCCTGGACAGGCCTAAACCTCATCTGCACAATGTGATTAGTAATGTTAGGAAACACAGGTGATATAATTGAAAAACGTGCAAATATTTTTGCTCATTTCACAATCACATCACCTGTATTTCCTCAGCTTAGGTATCTCATTGTCCAGATGTAGTCTAGCATATCCAAGAGTACGCAGAAGATGAGGACTGTATGCAACAGAGCAATGTACATTACTCACCTCCCTTGACACTTACAGAAGCCTCAGTTTCTCCATGCCTCCTACACAGTTCTAAATGTATATCATTATCATCATAGTGACTATGAAACTCTAGCATTACATATTGTGAAACCTAAATGTCTTAAAGTAACGATTTTTTAACCGACAAACAAGCAAATTATTCTCCCAGATTGATGGTGAGAAGTGATATATTTATTTAAAGAAGCAGATACCTTTTTGTCATTGTCATAAATGTAAAAAGCATTCCTTTTCTTTATGAACCATTTTCATGTCATAATTTGAAAACACAGCACAACTCCTATGTACAAGTACACCCTGTCAGTACTTAAATTTGCCAAGCACACATGCGGGCGTATTTACAAGAGCCTTGCACCATGGAGAAATGACTTAAATTTACCAAGCACTCATGAGGGCTTATTTACAAGGACCTTGCACCATCTTTAAAGTCACTTTTAACATGGGGAAAATGACGTGAATGTAGTTCATAAGCTTTGTAAATTTGCCCCCATGTTGACTATGAAACTCTTGCAGAACATATTGTGAAACCTAAATGACTTCAAGAAACGAGTTTTTAAACCGACAAACAAGCTAATTATTTTCCCATATTCATGGTGGGAAGTGAAATATTCATTTAAAGAAGCAGACACCTTTTTGTCCTTCTCATAAATGTAAAAAGCATTTCTTTTTAAAAAAAAACTATTTTCTGATCATAATTTGAAAACACACCACAGCTCCTATGTACAAGCACACCCTGTCAGTACTTAAATTTGCCAAGCACACATGGGGGCGTATTTACAAGGACCTTGCACCCCGGGGAAATGACTTAAATTTGCAAAGCACTCATGAGGGCGTATTTACAAGGACCTTGCACCACCTTTAAAGTCACTTTTATCATGGGGAAAATAACGTGAACGTGGCTCAAAGGCCTTGTAAATATGGCCCATGCTGACTATGAAACTCTATCAGTACATATCAAGTAACCTAAATGATTTCAAGAAACGTTCTTAAACACATCAAGTAACCAAATTATTCACCCAGATTCATGGTGAAGTGACTTAAAATGCCCTAACAGACAAGGGGGCGTATTTACTAGGCCCTTGCACCACTTTTGCGTCACTATTAACATGGGGAAAATGACGTGAAAGTGACTCAAAGGCCTTGTAAATATGCCCCAAGCAGGCTATGAAACTCTAGCAGTACATATCAAGAAACCTAAATGATTTCAAGAAACGTTCTTAAACACATCAAGTAAGCAAATTATTCACCCAGATTCATGGTGAAGTGACTTAAAATGCCCTAACACACATGAGGGCATATTTTACAAGGCCCTTGCACCACTTTTGCGTCACTTTTAACATAGGGAAAATAACATGAAAATGGCTCAAACATGAGAGTGTATTTACAAGGCCCTTTCATCACTTTAGCGTCACCATTAACATGGGGAAAATAACGTGAAAGTGGCTCAAAGTCCTTCTAAATATGCACCATGCTGGCTATGAAACTCTAGCAGCACATATCAAGAAAACTAATTGACTTCAAGAAACGTTTTTAAACACATTAAGTAAGCAAATTATTCAACCAGATTCATGGGGAAGTGACTTAAAATGCCCTAACACACATCAAAGCGTATTTTTAAGGCCCTTGCACCACTTTTGCGTCACTTTTAACATGGCTATGAAACTCAAAGAAACAAAATCTATTTGTAAAACACTTGACACAAAGCAACATTTTAAATACACAACTTTCTTCATAATTTTCTCCCTAAAGCATACTATTCTCTATCTAAATTAAATGAATCTTTTCTCACCTTAGCAAATACTTTTTGAGTTTCAAAACAGTCTCAGACACACACCAATTTTTCTTTAGCAGAGCAAAGGGTATGCACTCCAGAGGCTGCAACCAACAAAGGCACAGAAATGCTGTAATTCATCACACATATCTCTCATGTCACCCAATCAAAACTCTTCCCTCACTTTTTTCAAATCAACACCCTTCCCCCCTCTGCCCTTTCTGCCTTTTTTCCATAGCAACCACCTCCTGAAAGACCTCTCATGTTTACAAGTTCACATAGCAATGTTTCAATTGAACTCTGAACTCTCAGTACACCTGCATATCCAGTGCAATCTTTCATAAAATGATTTTTTCTTGACCACTCAAATTACATCTTTCAAAGAACTCATCCATGCACCCTAACTTTCTGTTTTCAGCAATCAAAATCCACCAATCACTGCTACTGAATCATTAGCACTGAAAGTCCACAGTTTTTTTAATTACAAACTCCTACTGTTTCAACTGCCATTTCATTCCCACACTTCATCTGACTGCAGCAGAACCTCCTCTCACCATGTTTTCTGTCTGGATTGTTGGACATAGTTACATCCACTGGGCTCAAAGGTATGCTGATAACAGAAATTTACACAACCTCAATTTACAAAATGTGGAAATCAACTGGATTGGTCACAGAGGATTAAGATGTCACCAATTGATACCATTGGTGAAAACCTTTTTGCATTTGCCAAACCCTGACCTGTTAATTGTGCACTGTGGAGGAAATGACTTGGGCACTTTGACTGGGGTAGGTCTGGAAATGCTTTTAGAGGACACCTTTGATCAATTGATGGCACTTTTTCTTCAAACTGCCTTGGTATATTCAAATATATGCCAAAGACAGAAATGGAGGTGGTCCAACCAATTTTGTCCACAAATTGAGAAATCGAGGAAGCATGTAAATAAGTCTGTTTCAGCTTACATGAGAGACCATGGAATGGGCTCCATCTACAACAATAACTTGCGTTACTACATGCAAGATATCTACAGAGGAGCTGGAGTTCACTTCTCAGATGAGGGGAACAGAATTTTCATCCTGAATTTAAGACTATGTATTGGTACCTACTTATAAGTACCTAGAACTTACACAGAACCCAAAAGCTCTTTTCAGAGCTACCTTAACTATGATTACTCTTTAAAAATTTCAAATGTACCTTTTTTCACTAATTTTCACTTTTGTTCGCTTCCCGGTTCGCTACCCGGTTCGCGTACCGGCAGCTAACCTCGCGAAAAATTCATTTTTTTTTCTTTTTCGACATAAATGAGCCTCCTCAGCCACCCTTAGAAAACCTAGGGGGTCAGGATACGTCTCCCGTGCCCCCTTATACCCATTTCCCACATTGTTTTTCCTCCATCTTGTGATTAAATTCGACCGAAACACAAGATGGCGGACTCCCGTTACGCTACCGGTTAGCTACCCGGTTCACGTACCGTGAAGCGCCTCTACCGCGAAAAAACAGAAAACTCCCGTTACGCTACCGGTTAGCTACCCGGTTCGCGTACCGGGTAGCGCATTTCACGCGAAAAAACGTTTTTTTTTTTTTTTTTTTGCCCCGCGGGACCCTTTAATAGCCCCCTCATCAATCCTAGGGGGTCAGGAAGGGTCTACCTTGCCCCCTTTCATTAATTTCCCCCTTTGTTTTTCTTCACCTCTTGTCTCTCGATCCTACCGAGAGACAAGATGGCGGCCGCTCCGGACTGTTTAGAATGTTGACAGACACCGGAGAGCCAATCAGCTTCGCTTCGCGAAGTTCCGTTACGCGTCAGGTACGCGAACCGGGGCGCTAACCGGAGCTCTGTTACAGATATATATATTTTTTTGAACATTAATTTATCAAAATCCACTGGAGCACATATATTGAGACCTAGCAAAGGCACATCGGGCAAACAATATCTACAATTTTGCCAAGTTTCGTGGAAATCCATTCAGCCGTTCGAGCTAAAAGTGAGTCCAACCGCCCTATGGAAAATTGCATGGGAAAAACGCGTTTTGGGACCCCCTTTTTTCTCGGCCCCCCCTTGATGGAACCCCCTCAAATTTTCAGTGGCTGCTCAGAAACAAAATGTTCCATTTTCCTGAAAATTTCAGCCAATTCCGTCCTCAAACGCCAAAGTTATTCGACATAGAATTTTCAAAAATCCCATAGGAAAAAAATCCTAACTATATATACCTACTGACGACCGCCAGTAGGTAATATATATATATATATATATATATATATATATATATATATATATATATATAGTTAGATAGATATTACCTACTGGCGGTCGCCAGTAGGTAGTTATAGTTATGACTTAGTTTCCATAGGAAATCTGCAACACTCTATTGAGAATAACTTTGGCGCCGGTAGACGAATCTTTGGGAATTTCTCAAAGAAGATGGCCTGCACCGCTCCGCTCCTTCCTTGAAAGTTTGGGGGGGATTCGTCAAGTGGGGGCTGAGATAAAAGGGGGGTCCCAAAACGTGTTTTCCCCATGTTATTTTCCATAGGACGTTTAGACACGGCTACAGCTCGAACGGCTGAATGGATTTATAAGAAATTTGGTAGAAAGGTAGAGTCCGACTCGCAGATTACGCTTTTCTTTGAATGGTGTAAATCTGTTCAGTAGTTGCTGAGAAAATTAACTTTGAAAAAATATATATTGGGCTACATTGGGTTATATATATGTTAGAGCCCAAATGTAGCCCAATGTAGCCCAATGTTGCCCAATGTAGCCCAAAGATGGCCACCAGAGACAAAAAAAAACAAATGTAGCCCAAATATCAGCCAGATGTAGCCCAACTATAGCCCAATTACAGAATGTCCCAGAGTGTTCTAAAGAACAACTAGAGCGCTAACAGTCTTACTTATGACAAAAGTATGGCGCACCTGAAGTCATCTTGATTGGAATAAAGTGTTAACACTTAAAACATTTAATTTGCAAAGGAACAAAATGAGGGGGTTCATTTTGCCATAGAAATTATGATTAGTGCTGAAGAAAGAAAAATTAGGGCACATTTTGAGTGACTTCTCAAATCCTCTTATATTTCATTAAAAAAAATTCTGATATGCAGTCTCCCAAGATGGCCACCAGAGACAAAATAGCCCAAATATCAGCTTCTAAGCACGCACGAACGTACTTGACATTTAAATGTTTTCACCTGTGACCAAGGCTGTAATGGACGCCGAAACGCGTAAGGATATGAAAACTGGGTGTGCTGCTTTGCCGGTGAATAATTGTCATGTCTCCGGAACTGGGCCTCATTGCTTCCTTGATAAAAATGATTGATGGGCTGCTCCGTGCCCATTGTCTGAGGCCACCCTGTAGGGTCGGGGGCTCCTTTGCTCGGAGGACTGTGTTCGGATTAAATTGGGAGCATGACCCACTCACCTTCAGATGCCCACGAGAGGAGATGCTAATGAAGCAAACTTGTGATGGTGAGGAAGGGATTCAGAGGAGAATTACCTTCTGCTCTGATCTTTCCGGAGGACAGACATTTTCTAAGGCCATCGTGGTATGAGAGCACTACGCAAGTATACGAATTCACATGACTGCGTGAGAAATAATTCCACTCTAACATCAGTGCATTGAAAATTACTATTAATAATTACTTCAATGTGGATTTGCAAATATTGCCTGAACTATATTACAAGCATACTGACAATGCACGATGGGAAATGCAGTTTTTAAGCAAATCATGTGACTCAAAGCTTCTAAGCACGCATGAACGTACTTGACATTTAAATGTTTTCACCTGTGACCAAGGCTGTAATGGACGCCGAAACGCGTAAGGATATGAAAACTGGGTGTGCTGCTTTGCCGGTGAATAAATGTCATGTCTCCGGAACTGGGCCTCATTGCTTCCTTGATAAAAAAAAAAAAATATATATATATATATATATATATATATATATATATATTCACTGAAACAACCATAGGTTTTAAACACGTTATAGTTAGGAAGTAGCATTTAAAAAACCTATGAAATTCACTGAAAAAACCATAGGTTTTACACACGTTATAGTTAGGAAATAGCATTTACAAAACCTATGAAATTCACTGAAAAAAACATAGGTTTGACACCAGTTATAGTTAGCTGGAAATTTTACTCGCATAAAACCAATGAAATTCCCACTTTATAGTTAGTTGGACTCACTATAACTTGCGCGTGCAATGCACTGCTGATGACGTCACATATTACATCACTCATGACATGGTCAGCTAACTATAACTGGTGTCAAACCTATGGTTTTTTCAGTGAATATATATACATATATATATATATATACAGATATATATATAGTTTTTTTAATACCAAATACAATTGATATGTGCAATTTGTATTATCCCACAAATCACTCAGCCTAGATCAGGTGTCTCCAAGCAGTTGAATGTGAGCTGCAAGTAGCTTCAAAGTAGCTCACAACCTTGAGTTAATTTTTAATATAGCACAAGCTTGCATTTAGCTTTAAAGGTTAAGTTAAGGCTGTGTTCATTTAGCATTATTGTCATCAGGCTGCAGATAGCAGGGCTGTTCATGAACAATGCACAGTCAGAATCTTGCCCCAGCCTGTGGCTTGGCCACAGAGGTGAACTACTGAAATACTGAGGTATTTGACTCTGAAATAAAAGTCCGGGCCAACTCATTATTGGAGCTTTAAACAAAATCATGTTTCTCAGTGCTTTGAATGAGAGAAATTGAAAATGGAAAGTTACCTTAATGAGTAAGTCAATCCTTCATTTCAATCTTCTTTTAATTTAAAGTGTCAAATTTACAAACAGCAGGCCCCTTACATACAGTGGTCAGTAGACACTATACCAGAAGTATGACAGGAAAAATGCAGCCATTTTATAAAAAAGAGAGAAAATTAAAGTGCAGAAAAATCTTCCATGTTATGAAGTTTTGGCAGAATATTATTCTAACCTTCAATTTCTCCCATTTAACAAACTAAAATTGAATGTTTGTGTTATTCATTTAACAATACCACATTGGCAAAAGGTACAGCCTATGCTGTAAGTACATATGGCACTGACCGTGCTCTCACTGACACACATGGCAGCCCTTTGAAAGTGCCCTAAGCCATAGTTTTTTGTTCAAAACATAGTATCTGGCTCTATGGACATTAGGCTTTAATTAAACCAAACTGGGTGTGGGGTGTCTGTTAACAATGCACAAGTTTTTTAGCCTTTAGCAGTTCCTGATGATTTGCACTAATCAGAATTAAGTCTTACTACAGAAAATGTTGTAGACCCTGATTTAGATGATGTCAGTGGCCTGGATCAGTGAGATGAGGACAAGACAAGGGATAAGGGTATTCAACAGGTTACTACAATATTATTTCATTGTATCAATTTGTGCTTGTGAGTGATCTCTCAACATTCCGTTACATCAATAGAAGCAAACAAAAAGTCACAAAACAATTTCTTTTTCTGCTTCCATACAGGTCAATGCCCATCAGAAGAAAGCAATATGGAAGGCCAGTACCAAGAATGTGTAGACCCTGGGGTGTACAAGCGATGAAACATCCATTGCTGGAAGAGGTATAAGAACCTACATCACTGGACCAAAAAGTAATCTAAGGTAATCTAAGGTAATCTAAGGTTCAGCTCGGGCAGTTCTCCTAACATGGGAAGTGTGTGAGCCGCACCCTGCCCCCCTTAATGGCATACTTGCAGTGGCCTAACTTCAGCTTGATGGTCAGTTAAGAGTCCAACAGCAGCATCAAGAGGGTAGGTTCTTTTGGGAGCTTTTCATGTCACAAAACACTTTTTGTACAGCAAAAAAATGATGGCATAAACATAAAGGTTGACATGTATCCAATGCACAATAAGAATTCTTGGAGGTTTAAGTTTGCCCCAGGTGTGTGATGATGGGTTTTGTATATGAATGTGTGGGAAATGATTCCACTATATTTCTGGTCAGTACCAAAGGACTATTTTGAGCAAGCACATGCCGGCCTAAACAACAAATATACCTCAGATTGTTATGTGTTGTGAAGGACAGTTGTACCAAACAGGCTACAAGTTATCATTGTGTCAGGTGTGATGCTTTGTCACAATTGTAAAGGATGTACGGTAGCCATATTACAGGTGAAATTGCATACAATGCAAGTATAATTCAGTGGATGCTCCAAATTATACTTTGGTGACTTGATATTATAAACAAACAATAGTGAGTATAGGGGCTAAAATGACTAGAAACATTAGATTAGATGCCTACATTTATGTTTAAAAAAATCTCACAAATATGTTTAGACTCAAAAAGACTATTTAATTTATGTGAAAAGTGGCAGATTTGCACCGTGCTACTCCATCACAAATGTGTATGTAGGCCTGTATGGTGTTTTTTGTTGAAAACATCGGTTTGCCACACATTTTTTGAAAAAACAAAAAGGGAATGTGTACACACTTGGACAGAGTATCACATATCCAAAAATGTTTTTCAAATGTCCTTTGTTACGTCCAGATGATAAATCTATGATGAAAAAAAATAGGAAACTAAAGGGACTTTTTTCAGATGGAATGTTCTGTCACATACATGTTGGAGTATCCCATCTTGAAAACTCAAAATCAGGCACAATTTATGCCGCATTATGAAATTGTTGGATTTCCTCAAGGTATGATCTGTTGTGTGTAGTGATTTTCATTTTAACATTTGAATAAAATACTTTGAATCAGTATATCAAATATTTAACTATAATGTTGTACTAATTTTCCCTAAAGTGAAAGCCAGCATTTAACAAATTACTTTCACAATCTGAAAAAAAACTGGGAATAACTTAAGATACTTCGGAGTCAAATGTGAAAATGTTTTTGCTCTGTACTAAAGTGGATTAGAACTGTATCTCGCCCCATGTATTTATTTATGCTGTAAAGTCATTTGCAAATCCCCCAAAAAATATGTTTTAATTTATTCTACAGCATCAGTTAATACATAGGGCATTACATATTGATAAGCAACTTCAGTACTGAATCCATTCAATATTTTAAACATTTGAAAATACTTATTTTGCAATACCCAAACAAAGGGAGCATGCTTTCAGATTCCACAAGTTTTTTTAAATACATATATTTCAGTTTTATTTGCCTTGTCCACACACTGTACAATGGTTGTTTATCATCCTATAATTTGTATGTCAGAAGTTCACTATTCAAAACCACAAATCAGAATCAATCAACGATGTTAAACAATTCCTGGAGTGATTTTACAATGCTTAAGAGACAGGATCATAAAGGATATAGGAGCAATAAGGAGATATTCCCAAAACTGTGACCAATTGGTTTCTGAAGTTGTTCCCTACATGCATGAGATTATGATAAACATGAACTAAAGTTTGAAAGCTTTGATGCAGGTGAAATCTGAACATTTGGCAAATGTTTTGAGAAAAAACTTAATTACCAGTTCTATTTACACAGATACAGTCAAACTATTGTATATGTCAGTATCTTTGGGAGCAGGCACAGGGAACACTGGTCACGAAGACGGGGAAGCAGATGGCCACTGTGTTTCAGGTGCTGAGACAACTGACACCGATTGACACAGTGGCATGGAGGGTGAGGGGACTAGAATGGAGGCCACCACCTCTTGAACATTTTGGAGACCTCCACAAGCGACCAGGCCCTACTGGTGGCAGACCCTGCAGGACTGTACCACATGCATCCTTTTCTGTCCTCCACAGACCCATTTCAACCCTCCCTCTGGCTCTCCCCAATGGACCAACCCCCCCCCCCTAAAAAGGGCCGAGGTCTTCCTAGCCACAGGCATCTTACCCCCTGCCCTTGTCACCCGACTGTGCTGAGTGGGGAGGCCATTGACGTCTTACGCAGCATCTCTGTAGGCCAGACTGCACTGCTGAATGGCATCCAGTGCCTTAGCTGCCACCTGCAACAAATGATAGCAAACATGGAAGCCATTCACATTTCTGTTTTCTGTCCTACAGAGATCATTTGCTGCACAGCAGCCTCTCTGACCGCAGCCTTCCAACCAGCCCAACCTTCTGCTCAAACCCAGATACCTTCCTTTTTTTTTTTTTTTTTTTTTGCAGAGTTTTATATAGCGCGAACTAGACCGGAACTGAATCAGGTATCAGAGTGCTTTACATAGCACCAGTTCCGTTACATTTTTTTTTTAGGCACTGGGAGATTAAGTGATTTGCCCAGAATCCGAGGAGGTTTTAGGCGTCGTTACCGAGACTCGAACCCAGATCCCCAGGTCTGAGGTCGAGCGCCCTAGTCGTTAGGCCAACTCCTCTCCCCATCCCAACTCCAAAGTTCCACCCCTATCCCAAGCACACTCACTTCTTTGCATGCACCTACTCACACAGACCGCCACCACACCCAAAACCACCAGCACACCAACAACCACCAGCACTACACCCACCAGCACAACCACAAGCACCCCCATACCCACAACCACCAGCACACCCACAAGCACCACAACAACACCACCCAACTCATTAGCAGACTCATCCAAACACACACCTATAGGCAAACCAACACCTACCAAACACACACATTCACCTGAATACAAATCAACTGAGACACCACACAACCAAACATACACCAGACACACATGCAACTGCAAAACATACATCTACAGGCACCACAACCACACCTACCACATCAACAGCACACTAATACAAACACACGCCTACATGCAAACCAACACCCATCAAACACAAATGCACACACTCACCGAAACAACATAAACCTACTAGGAAACAAACACACCAACATACACAACATACACCAGACCCACATGCAACTGCGAAACCAACAGACACACAGACATCACACACTGCAGCTTCCTCTACCTCCCAAACCCAGTCATCTCCCACCACACCTACTCATACTCCTCCTGGATTCATGGCGTGCCTGGCCATTACCCCTGTCAAACCCAAACCCAGCCGTCCCAAGAAACATACTTGAGGTGCCTGCTCTGTCCCCACTAGATGCTTCTTCCTTAGGAGGTTTCCCCTTTGGCAGTGTATTTAGGAAGCAGGGTTGGGACAACACCCCAATGTTCTTGTGATAGTTATTCTTTTTTTACATTTGAGAAACATATCTAATTTCTAAATAAACAATATTTGTTTTTCACCAAGCAAGTCCTGAGATCATTTTTTATTTACTATTCTTTGATTCCTGGAACTGATAATAATTAAAATGTGACTTACATATTTTAACTTAAAATTATGACAAAATGCAACAGAATATTTAATTGTCTTATTTGTAAAGTCCATAATCTAGTAATAACTGTATGTGATGATCATTTAAAATTCATCACTTACACCAACAAATCGATTTGCCATATTTGTATTTTAAGCATTAATATAGATATGTTTATTGGTAAGTGATGACAATAAACACATATGCATTGCACCTTAAAATAATAATGGCACAAATAACATTTAATTAAATGTGGTAAATCCACTAGACAAGGGGAAATGTTCAATTGATAAATACGTTTATGATTGAAGTTTGGAACTGACATTGCATTTACAGGTATTTTAAAACAAATCCCCATCCTCCCCGTGCCAAGCCTTTTCTTGACTATTTGAGATAGGTTACGCTTAGGCCCTCATAAAAGTTTGTACACATAAGATATCCACACTAAATTTGGGTCCTTTTTTTCCAACATCCTGGGGATTGTAAATATACCGATGATTTGTGGATTCCCCTGGAAGAGACTGAGAAATTAGTCAAATACAGCTAAATTCTGGCTTTTTGACAAAAATGGGAAAAAAGTGCTGCAGAAGAAAGCGTCTGTTTTTTTCCCTGCAAATGGTATCAATGAAGGGTTTGCAGTGCTAAAATCACCATCTTCCCAGATTTCAGGAACATGCAGAGTTTTGTCAGAAAATACATTTTGTCCACACAGTTTTGGCTTTTCACTCGAACATAGCCCATTTTTGTGCTTTTAACCTCCTTTCAGCTAGTAGTAGAAATGGGTGTCAAAGCAATGGTTCATCTGGAAAACTATACATTTCTAGAAATTAGACAAAATGATGAATTCAGTAAGGAGTCATTTGTGTAGATCCTTCAAGGTTTTCTTGTAGAAAGTAACAGTTAAAATAAAAAACAAACTGAAATTAAGTTGAACAAAACAGCTATTTGTGTCTCTATTCTCACTTGTAACTTCTTCTAACTATTACAGATTTTCTAAAGCAATATACTGTTATGTCTGTGGGATCCTTTTGGCGGTGGGGATATATAGGGCTTGTAGGTTAACTTAGAACCGAGGTACCCAGAGCCAATTACTGAGCTGAACCTTGCAATGATGTTTCATTGTGTACTGGTATACAGCAATTTATTTATAAGAGTGAAAAATAGGTAGCAATGTATTTCCGAAATGGGAACAAGATATTGAGTTTAGAAGCAGTTTCTATTTGCATATCTCTGAATTTGTGGGTACCCATAATGCCATCTGAATTAGAGCGCATTTTTCGAAATGACTTCTTTTTTACAAACTGTCTGACATGTGAAAGGCACACATGCAGAGCAAGTCAATTGACAATACCATTTGTTGTACTATTCTGTGTTTCCCTAAGTCTCACTAACAAAATGGTACCTTGCTTGGGTGGATGGATAGATCAAATTTTTCCACTGAAAACTGACCTTTTTTTGGCAATGTGCCAAGCTGTGGATTTTTGCCCTAGCTCACCCGGCATCTATGGAAACCTAGAAAACCTGTACTTGTTTAAAACTAGACCCCCGGGGGATTCTAGGATGGGCTGACATGAGTGGCTGTCTCTGTGTTTTTCTACCCAGAATCCCTTGCAAACCTAAACATTATTTTTTTTAAAACACATTTTCCTCACATTTTTGTGTTGGAAAGTTCTTGAATCTGTGAGGAGCCACAAACTTCCAAACACCCAGCATTCCATCAAGTCTCCCGATAGAAACCTCATTTGTGTGGGTAGGCCTAGTGCCCACGACAGGAAACGGCCCAAATGCAACATTGATATATCAGATTTTTCCACTGAAAACTGACCCTTTTTTTTTGCAATGTGCCTAGCTGTGGATTTGGGCCCTAGCTCAGGAGGTTCCCGGAGAAAATTAGCAAACTTTTAAAACTAGAAACCCAGGGGAATCCGGGATGGGGTGACTAGTGGGACTCTCCCCAATTCCTGTTCCTCAAAATCCCTTGTAAACTTCAAAAAGAGCCTAAACAAACACCTTTTCCTCATATGTTTGTGATGGAAAGTTCTGGAATCTGAGGGAAGCCACAAACTTCCACACACCCAGCATTTCCCCAAGCCGCCCTATAAAAATGGTTTCTCACTTGTATGAGTAGGTTTAGTCACAATAACAATACCGAAAGAGAGAGGGTCATAGGGAATTTTAAAGACCTGCCCAGATTCACATCCCTACATACTACAATATGAACCACAAAAAGAACCGGGGGTCTAGAGTCCAATATTATGGCAGGCTGAACCTGGATTACTTAGAGGTCAAGTGGTGCCAAAGTCACAAAACAGCCCGAGCAACAGAACTTGAAAAAAGTGAATCAACAGAGTGATACGTGGTATGATCCAATATCATATAGTTGGATTGCCATCAATGTATCTTAATGATCAATCTTATTATTTGGTCATCCAAATGGCGGCATGGTATGTCTCTTGATCATAGAGATATAATACCATCCCCACAAAGATAAAATGGATCAAACCCACATTCACTGTGAACAGAATATGAGTGACATGATAATTCATCAAAACAGCAATCAAGTGCAGTGAAAAACCAGTAGAAGTGGTGAATTAAAATAGGATGATGAAGCCCGCAATGGTCAACATTTTATTAGAGCAAGGACTCATCTCCTAATAAAAAGTAGAACAGTGCAAGGGGCAGTTTAAACAAATAACTGCAGAAATAAGGCCAACATGTTTCAGCCAAACGGGAAGCCAATCCCTAGGCTTTCTTCAGGGCCTCTGCTCACAAACTTTTCTACTGCATAAACTCAGTGTGGATACCACCCAGTGACACTCAAAGGTGTGACACAAAATAACATAAATGTGGCTTCACTGCAATAAGTCATAAGAAAGCGTAATACAGGTCAAGAAATATAACCTGATGTATACTACTCCTCCGCAACAAGGGATGTAGCTGACATCTAAAGAGTTTGCAAAAAAAGGGAAATTAACCTCTATTCAATTTTTTATCAAGTTCATATGAATATTTACATCATCTTAAACAATAAATTCGCTCACCCAACTTGACCGTGGACTGGACCTCACCTCACCTGGACCATGCTCAGGAATTTGAGGCCCCGCTGTGAGAAGAAAACATAAATGGAGACTATAGAATAAAGGAATTAAGAACCATACAATATTAGTTCCCTGTTTTCCTTCTTCCAAACTGCCCCTCCTTTTTTTTAAATCATCTCCTGCTCAGAAAGGAGTCAATCAAAAACAGCCCACTGGCCATGAAACCGCAAAATCACAAAAACCCACAAGTAAACACTCACACTTCCGGGGACGAATCAGGGGCATTTGCCATTTTGGGCAACCCCCACACTTACGCATTACAAAAAAAATCCCTGGTGCCTACTGCACGTTCTACCACACTGGGGCAGTATATTGGGGGCCATTATCCCCATATGCCAATCAGGCCGGCAGAAGGACTCTTGTCATTGGTGTACAGGGGTGGGGACATTGGCATGGCCATTTTGGGTAGCCCCACCATTACGCATTATGAAACAAAATAATCCCTGGCGCCTAATGAGCTTTCTGCGCACCCAGAGAGGCAGAGCAAGGTCCATAGTCCCCATCTCTCTCCCAGGAGAATAGAAAGACTAAACTGGCAATAAAATATGGGGGACCAAAAGGCATTGCCCAAGGGTCTGCTCCCCTTTCACAGGTGCCTAGTGGAGAGGATCCCTGTTGAGGATCACCCACCTGTGGTGATCCCCAAGCAGGGATCCACTAAAGGTGGGGTAACATTGGGAATTTGACATTCTCTCTTTTCCAATGATACCTCTCCCATCTGTCTAGGTGCTTGAGGGACTGAGATAGACCCACAAGCAGGGGCGGTTTTCTTATTAGGGCAGCAGGGCCCCGCCCCGCTTAAATTTCTGTTTCAATTAGTGTTTCCTTTTTATTTCAAAGAATTCCGAATCCATTACACCTGCGACCCTCGCTCTGCGCAAGGATCAGGCAAAACCAGGCACATGTGGTGTTAGAGCGCATGTGCCGGGCGTCGCAGAATTTTAAGAGCTGACCTTCTTTCAGCCCTGTCCCCTGGTGGCTTCCAACAATCGAAGTCTCTGCCCTCTGATGACGTAATGCAGCCTCGCTGATTGCAAGCAGCCTGGGCGCTTTAAGCAGAAGCCCTGGGTTTCCAAGTTTGCTTGTCAATCAGCGAGGGTGCACTACGTACGTCACTACACCCTACTCATTTTCTACCACGTCAGCATGGGGTGGGAGCAAGACTCCATGGCCCCACCCCCTGGGAAGAGCTGGGAAAGACCTGTGGTGCTTACGACACGAGGCTGTCTGAGGCGACCTGATCTGCAGCACTCGTGCTCTTCTTAAAAACAAGCAGCAAACTTGCTCGGACCAGAGAGGCTGGCAGTTAGTATCCCAGACAAGTGCGGGTGGGGGCTTAGAGAGGGTTTTAATGGGCAGTATGATTTAGGTTCTAAGAACCGAAGGAAAAAGTGGGCCTTGAACCAGGCCCATATTTATAATATCCAAAAGGGACCAACCAATTATATCACACCAGGTTTTGTTGCTTGGCAGGCAGTGTGTGAATCATCAGTTCTTTGACTGAAAGTTATTTCTTGAAGTCTGTTAATTGGAAAACGTCACATTGTGCTCATTTGGGTAATAACAGGTCATGGGCTACTCACGGATGGGGAATATGGAAATGTAACGTAAAAGTGAAACTGACAGTATTCAGTAAATAATTGTGCATCATTCATTAATAGGCCTAACCATCTGATGGTTTATTAAACTTTTGCAGTGAGTACCTTGCTCCTAGATGAGCAAAGACAGAAGTCCGTCTTAAATCAACAGCTTGTGATGATGGGGCAGGTTTTCAGAAACTTCATTAGTCTTGTGGATGGTTTGTGAGGATAATTTCCTTATCCTGGGGGGTCTAGATTGAGGGGTGTAGTTAGAAGATAGGAACATTTTATTGTTTAGTGGTGGTTTCTTGCGATTTCACTTTAGATGATGTTTTTTTCTGTAAAGATAAGACACATTCTAGCACGTAAAAAAAGGACTTAATACACCTTTCTGATTTCAACACACTTGTTAACTGCATCACTGTGAAAAATGTATTTTGTGTCAGTCAACTACAGCAAATGTATGAGTTTACATTTAAGTTGGGGGGAGAATTGCCTTTATCTTAAGTGAATCCCACCAATTCATTAACGTGTAGTGGTTTCACTGCAGTCTTCAACAGCTCATTAATTTACAAACTACTGAAGACTGCAGCAGAACCACTACAGATGATGCCATCAAGCTGTCTTTTCAGTTTTCCACTGTGCTCTTCATAGATCACTGAGCTGAATGTCTGAGCTCTAGATTTTAGTAATACAAATACATCTGCAAGTCCTTTTTCTATGACTAGACCTTTGGTTGCTATCATTTTAAATTATTCACTGTTCACTGGTAGTATTTAATTTAAGCCAGTGGTTGTAGGTGGGGCCCGCCGTTCAGTAGCACCAGTCACAAGGTTCTGAGCAAAACATTGTGCATGCCACTTATTCTTTTACAAATTAATCACTGCTAGTTAGCCAAGAGTTTAGCACGAGACATTCATAGAGTAGGTGTGTTGATACGAAAAATCCTCATTCTGTGGTGCTGTGTGTTTGACCATTTTGTGTCCACACCCTGAACATAGTCTCTTTGCCAGAAACCATTTTTTAAAAGTGGTTAATAAGATCTTTTTTAATTGAAGCAAACCCTTGGATGATATTCTAATAGTATATCTGCTAAGCTTTGATGACACAAGATCGTCCAAGGCCGACACCGGTCAGACCACCTTACTGGTATTACTTGACCTTACGGCGGCTTTCGACACCCTGTCCCCTACCATTTTGGTTAGCCGACTCAGCGAGCTGGGAGTCAAGGGTACTGCACTCAGCCTCCTAACATCCTTCCTCGACCAACGGAAGCAAAGGGTTAAGCTAGGTGAGTGCACGTCACTCATCAAGCCTGTGAAGTGTGGGGTTCCTCAGGGCTCCTCGTTGAGCCCGACGCTTTTTAACGTCTACGTTGCCCCACTCGCCAGGCTTATAAGATCCTTTGGGCTAGAAGTTCTTTCCTACGCCGACGACACGCAGATCATGGCCTCCATATCCCAATCGGTGAGCATAACTGCTCTCAATTTAAAAAACTGCATGGAGGCGGTCGCCGGATGGATGGTTAAGAACTTCCTCAAGTTTAATGGGGAGAAAACGGAGGTCCTCATCTTTGGGGGCAAAAGTGAGATCTGGTCTGTGGACTGGTGGCCTTCTGTCCCTGGCGCTTGCCCTTCGCCGTCCCTTTTTGCCCACAATCTTGGGTTCATTCTGGATACTACTCTCTCGCTAGACAAGCAGGTCAGCAGGACTGTGTCCTCCTGTTGCAATGCTCTGAGGATTTTAAGAAAAAGAATTCATTATCTTTCCCCTGAAGCACGCAAACAGGTAGTAATGGTGCACATTGCTTCCAGACTGGACTATTGCAATGCACTATATCTCGGCATTAGCAATGGTCTGGTCCAGCGCCTTCAAACGGTGCAGAATGCGGCCGCCCGGTTTGTTGTGGGTGCCCCCAAACGCTCCTCGGGCACGGCCATCAGAAAAAAACCTGGCTCGCCATGCAGGCGAGGATTAATTTTAAGGCCTTTTGCCTTATACACCGTGCCCTTAATGAGTCCGGGCCGGAGGCAATTCACGCTCTGGTGGCCTATTATACCCCTGGCAGAGCACTCCGCTCTTCCAGTAAAAGCCTGCTGGCTGTTCCTTGAATATCCAAGGCCAGATGGGGTGGAAGGTCCTTTCGCTTCCTTGTACCCATACTCTGGAATACGCTCCCCAACAATCTGAAGGGGATCTCTTCCCACACTCTGTTCCATAAAGCACTCAAGACCTGGTTATTTCGAGAAGCCTATCTCTAATTCTTCCCTTGGTGATTTTTGAGCTTTCCTTTTACCATCTTCCAGCGCCTTGACGCCTACGGCCATAGTTGCGCTTTTACAAATTTCTATTAATAATAATAAATTACTCTATATGTCACCAGTGAACAATGGAGGTTGGTAGATGATGTTGCTTCTGTTGGTGAAGGGCTGATGCTGTAGACCATATGAACCCCAAAGAGGAGGAAGTTGGATCATATTAATTATATGAGCTCTATCCATGAGATACATTTCTTCCTTTAACGTTTGATTTCACTTTTTGCTGATCTGATCCACCAATATCTGGCTTAGTGTGTGCTGCCTTGGGATGGCATGAAAAGTGACAGATGTCTGCAATGACTTGTTAAGTCTTCTTCTGTGGTACTGGGTAGGGACTTGCTACAACCAAAAAAGCGCTGCAACACCCCATCAGGGGTAACAAGCGCTATATAAATGCAAACATTTTTCCCTCTTCTATCCCTTTGCTATCCTTCTCATTCCAAAAAACTGACTAGCCTATCCACCACTCAAATTACTTTCATATTGCACTATACTAATTCAAGACTAATCCTTTATGGGTTCCGGAGTAGCATGCTACTCGTCGAAAAAGGGCTTCAAGGCTTCATCATGGGTAGTAAGCGCTATATAAATGCAATTACAATACAAAACATGCCCATAAAGGAACCATTTCCTTAGTTACGTTGCAGAACTTACAAGCTCCTCTGCTTTTGTCTATAAAGGGTTGATGGGCATTGATGTGGTCAGAATGTATAATTATAATAAGCATCTAGTTCCAGGTCTAGGACCTCTCCTCTCAAGTCTAGTGAAAACAGATGCCAAAATAACTAGGTTTATTTTGTGCTGACCCTATTGTGTCACTCTCTAGTAACCCATCTGTTTATCAGAAAAAAGCCTGTTCTGGTTTGTGAAAATGAGGGGCGGACGGTGGATGGAGGTGTCCACTGGACCGATGTTGACATGTACACTACCAGTTTCTCTGACTTACTTCTATCTCCTTGGTTAGCAGCTTGGCTTGGTAGTCTGGAGCAGAGTCAACTGGAATCCAGCTTAATCCCAAGTCTGGTGCCAATGGGATTGGTCATTCGGTAATGCTCAAGACAGCAAATCCATCGCTATCCATCAGCTGCAGCTTTATTGAAGAGAGCAGATGAACATACCAGAGGGCAGGGTGGTGTTGACTGTAGACTGGTATTTGGTATTTACTTCTTTCAGCCTTGTAAATTGGGCGGGAAGACAAATAATCCCTCCCTTGAAGTTGGCACTTCAATGGGCACACATGCTACCATACCCCTGAATTCCGTGCACCCAGACAGTGTAAATGATGGGCTTTGGAGGCGCCAACGGTCAGCAGGTACGCTGAAGAAAATAAAGCTTTAAAATTGCATAAACAAGTTTATTTTGAATGAGGTTCGTTTTATGTTGTAATATTTGAGGATGCTGATGACCGAGCCACAACCGTATTTGTATTCAATCTCAAATGGCATATTTCTTAGTGTGCTTTAAGAGTGCATTAGTGCAATGGCATTTCCAGTGCTTAATTTGTAAAATATTACATCCCACTCCTCCTCTCCTAGCAGTTCCCATTCTAAAGTTAAACAGGCATAACATAATATGTACTCATGCCTAAATTATTTATTATGTCACTATTGTTTCCAGGATGAACCACTTAGAAATGGGAAGCAGGTTACTAAACTTCCCTACATGCTTGAGCACTCTAGCTGTTTTAAGATTGTCTCTGGCAAATTATATCGTGTAAAGCAGGATCATTTGTGAAGTCTCTCTCCTGTATTAACATTACTACTCTGATCTATTCAAAGTAAGGTGTCACTCAAAGTGTTGCACCAAAAAGTTGACATGTTACACGTAAACATACCAGAAATGTCACACATAAGCAAATTGAAAATTTGGCAGCTATGGAAGCAATAGGATCTCAGGGAAATATCTGTGCCCAGAAGTACGATTTTAACACAGTGTGCAGTGCACTGCAAAGTGTTGTTTTAAATCACCCGAATATGGAATAAACTAACATCCAGTGAAGATCTGCTTTGCGTACTAATCTTCGAGAGAGAGAGAGAGAAACAAAACACATGCTGAGAAACGCATGCTCTTCAGTAGTGTCGCTCAGTTTCCCCCCTGCTGCTGCAAGTCTCATGCAAATGCTGCACTCTCTCCTTCCAGATTACAGATATTTCCGAGAGTGACATGCAGAAGGCGCTGGCAGGTTCCTGCTAGCAGCCTGCTGCAGATGGTGATGATGGTCTCTTCCATCTTGTTTCCTGCTGAGAGTCTCAGTCAGATCCTGCAGCTGCTAGCAGTCTACCAGTCTCTTGTCTACGGTGGACGTGGCTGAGTGTCCCGTACTCTGCTGACAGTCCCAGCTTGCACTGCTGTGAGTCCAATTAAGATTCTGCTGCCAGCCTATTATGTCCAGCCGATGTGACTCAGTTGCTTGTACCCAGCTGGGAGCCTTGGCAGACACTTCTATATGTCTCGGGAAGACTCTGTCGACAGCCTCTTGCCTTTTGGTGGGCCTGAGACACTTGCTGTGTACTAAGACCGAAACGCCTATATAGTGTGTCCCTCACATGGACCTGTCAATGAACCTTGCCGTCTGCACACACACCCTGGTGCGATCCCCTCCTCTGCCAGGGCTGGGCATATATCTCCTAGCACAGTTCTTCACAATACAGGGCCTGACATGGAACTGACACTGCCCAGCACTGCTGACCATTGAAAGGCACCTGCCTGACGTGACTGACACCACCTCAGTCCAGCTGCTCATTAAGGCACAAGACAAACATGTGACTGACACTGTCGCACCCTGCTAACCTTTCAGATGATCAACCTGACAAGTGACGAACAGTGAGCCAGCCCTGCTGAGCTTTCAGAGGCACCAGCCTGGCAAGCCACTAAGCGACTGACACCAACCCAGTCCAGCTGGTCTGTTAGAGGCACCAGTCAGGCATGTGACTGACACACACTGTCACCCCCTGCCCAGCCTTTCAGGGTCAATCAACCTGACAAGTGAATGCCACTGTCACAGCCATGCTGGCTATTCAGAGACCCACACCTGACATGTGATTGACTTTTCTCCAGCCCTACTATCCTTCAGATGTTGTAGATTAGCTTTTGCCTCTGTGCCACAGCCCTGCCTTCCTCAATGTACAGGTACCAACAAGAACATGGGGCCTTTGGAATGGACGTCCAGAGCACCTCAGATTGCCACGGTTTCTGCTGTTCATGTAATGCCACCCAGGGGCTCCTTATTGATGTCATAGCTGCACTTTTACAATTTCTTTATTAACCTTCTTGCTTTCTCATATTTGCTTGATAATGCCCCATTTTCCCACTCTTTTTTCAAAAAGAGGTTGTGCTCGCTCGCTACGCTCGCTCGCCGTACATTCCGTCGGCCCACACTGTTACGCCTCACCAATTTCAGATGTCACCAGCCGCCACTTCCCACAAGCACGTAGGCAGTGACAGTGAAATGAGCCGATCAGCTCATTTCACTTTCGTTTTGAGTGAAATGACATCAGAGCACCGTGTGCGCGGATTGTCATTTCACTGCAAAAACAAAACCTGCCTCAGGTGCTGGGAACGCTCTTTCCCAGCTCCCAAGGCTGTTTTTTCCAAAAGGAAATCCAAGAGGAAATTCCTGCTCATGTGCAGAGGACAAAATGGTTCTGTCCTTGGCACACGAGCACCATGGGTGAGGACTGAACTAGTCCATCCATGGCATCCAAGTGGTTAAGTGCAATTTCTACATTATATTACATTTCAATTATCGCAATATTATATAATGCATTTGTTTATGAATTTTTAACACACCTGTGTGGTCACTTTTTAATTTTTGGATTGATGTCCATTTTTGTGGAGGTGTCCATTATCATGAAGGCAGCTCGCACCAAATGTTAAATTATAATAAAATCATACAGGTGTTTGTTTAAATTTCTTAAACATCAAAATTGCACACATATGCATTACTCATTGATATGTTATTGCTTGTTGGTGAGACTTCAACATGCACAAGTTCATATTAAATATAAAGATACAAGTTAAAAGGTAACAAGTTATAATAGAAGCTTAAGTTCGATTCCGGCGACGACTGTGTTATTTTGCTTTGTGGTCAAGTAGCAGCAGTAAAGGCAGGACTTGAAGGTTTGGCTACATGTCGGTAAAGGAAGAGTGAAACAGAAAGAAGGTAAGTTTTGAATGTATATCTGTTCAAAACTGCCAACTCAGGTGTGGAGGTTTCACTGCCAGTCATGTTAGTCCAGCCAACAAACGGGCTGTACTCTCCCAGACAGCTGCTTTTGCCTATGATGCAGTGAACAAATGTGTCTGAGTCGCTGGCACTCCAACAGTTTTTCATCCATCAAACTGCCAGCATCTTAATAGAGCGGGCAGACAGCCTAGTCAGCGGGTAGGGAATATGACTGAAAAAGGATGGTGCGACCGAATCCACCAAGATCTAAATCAGACCCTATGTCTACAATATGTCTGTTTGGTATCCACTTAAGATAGTTCAATCAATCAATCAGGGATTTCTAGAGCGCAGCTACTCACCCAAAAGAGTATCAAGGTGCTGAGGGATGGGTGGGGAGCTCCTAGAAGTTCACAGTGATTGAAAGAGCCAGGTCCTGAGATCTTTCAGAAACTTGGAGAGTGTAGGTGTCTGTCGGAGGTGCAGATGGAGGGAGTTCCATGACTTGGCCGCAAGGAGAAAGAAGAAGCGTCCTCCTGTTCTGGTCTTCTTGATGAGTGGTATCATCACAAGGGAGAGCTGGGCAGAGCTGAGCGATCTTTGAGGGGTGTGGAACTAAAGGAAGGGGCACGATTTGGGTCACCGAGTCACTCATGACCACGTCTCAGCCTTCCATACCAAATGAAGAGTCGGTCAGTTAGTAGAGAATACAAACCAATATCTGTTTATTCAGGTACACTCAGAGTGGAGCCCAGTCTCCCCAGTCGCTAGGAGTGCTGTATAGGGACTGACATCAGCAAGCATAGAGATACATTATATACATTTCAGAACCAATAAAGGCATGCCCACAATCGAATTTTTCAAGCAGATGCAGCTAAACAGTGAAGTACGAAAAGTAAGTTTCGATTCTGAGGCGGGGCAAACATTATCTACTATTCAAGGTCGCTCTGCCCGTCCCCGCCACTAGACAAGTGGGTGAAGGCCTCTATCTAGTGAGAAAGGTAAGTGCTAAGAAGAACGGGAAACAACCTTTACAACGCAGTCATTACATCACACTACATTTACAACGCAGTCATTACATTGCAACATCCTTTACAACGCCTGTCACTACAGCGCAGTCATTACATTGCATGTCAATACAACGCATGTCATTACAACGCATGTCACTACAATGCAGTCATTACAATACATGTCATTACAACGCATACCATTACAATGCTTAGTACCCCTACACTATCCAACACTTACCCTATTGTTGCACCCCCTGGAGTTAGAATAGTAATTTTTACACCTACACTATCCAACACTTACCCTACTGTTGCACCCTATGGAGTTAGAATAGTAATTTTTACCCCTACACTATCCAACACTTACCCTATTGTCGCACCCCCTGAAATTAGAATAGTAATTTTTACCCCTATACTATCCAATACTTACCTTAAATGCAATGTAATGGTATGCGTTGTAATGGTATGCATTGTAAAGGTATTATGCGATGTAATGGAATGCGTTGTAAAGGTAGTTTCTAAAAATGCGATGTAGTGGCATGCGATGTAATGGAATGCATTGTACAGGATGTTGCGATGTAAAAATTGAAAAGGAATGCGTTGTAAATGTATGCGTTGTAACATCATTCATTCATTCATAAGAACAGTGTATTCATTACTGAAGCAAAACCCAACCTTGGGCAAATTAAACTTAGCAGAGGCCTTTTCTCAGACATGACAGAGAATTAGTTTAGATTATTACTCAAAATGGAGCCAGCATAGAAAATGGTGCAAGCGAATGCTAACTTAAGTAAGGTATAGCACGAGCATATACTTTTTTTATTCTAATAGGAGGAGAGGCGGTGGTTCATGTAGGTGGGTCCGGTGTTGTGAAGAGCCCTGTGGGCGTGGGTGAGACGCTTGAAGGTGATTCTCTTCTCGATGGGGAACCAGTGTAGTGTCCGTAGGTTTTGACTGGTGTGGTAGTGGGATGGTAGATTGAGGACTAGTCTGGCAGTGGCATTCTGAAAGTTCTGGAGTTTGCGGGTAAGGTTCTTGTTGATACTGGCGTAGAATGCATTGCCGTAGTCTAGTCTTCTGCTGACAAGGGCGTGGGTTATGGTTTTCCTGTGTTCGAAGGGAATCCAGTTGAAGGTCTTTCTGAGTAGGTGTAGGGTATGATAACAGGAAGAGATGACAGAATTGATCTGGCGGTCTATTTTGAGTTCAGAGTTCAGAATGTTTCCGAGGTTGCATGCATGCTCCACGGGGGAGGGAGGGTCTCCAAGGGCGGGGGACCACCAGGTGTCGTCCCAGGCATCGGGGTGTGGGCCCATATAGAGCACTTCAGTTTTGTCTGTGTTGAGTTGTAGGTGGCTGTTCTTTATCCACCTGGCGACTGCTACCATTCCTTCCTGAAAGTTGTGTTTGGAGATGTGGGGTTCGTTTGTCAGGAAGAGAATGAGTTGGGGGTTGTCTGCGTATGATACAATGTTGATTTAGTGTGATCTGATGATGGATGCGAGCGGGCCATATAGACGTTGAACAGGGTGTGGCTGAGGGAGAATCCTTGGGGGAGTCCGCAGGTGATCGGTGTGGGTTTCTAGAGGAAAGGAGGGAGTCTTCCCCCCTGAGTTCTGCCAGAGAGGAATGAGCGGATTAAGTCGAGGGCCTTGTTCCAGATTCCTGCTTCGTGAAGTCTGTGGGCTAGGGTACAGTGAAAGACTGTGTCAGAGGCAGCATAGAGGTCCAGGAGGATGTGGGCCACAGTATCTTCTCTGTTGAGGAGGGAGCGGATGTCGTCTGTCGCATCAAGTTGGGTGGTTTCAGTGCTGCGGTTCTTCCTGAAGATTGATTGGGAGGAGTCAAGGATGTTGTTTCCTTCTATGCAGGAAGCAAGTTGACTGTTGACTGTTGACTGCGTTTTCCATGGCTTTCACCAGATACGGGAGTAAGGAGATCGGTCTGAAGTTCTTGAGGTCCATGGGGTCCACCGAGGTTTTTTTTAGGAGAGGTTTGATCTCGGTGTGATTCCAGTCGGCGGGGAAGGTGGCGGTCTCAAAGGAGCAGTTGATGGTTTGTTGAAGCTCAGGGGTGATGATGTCTTTGGCTATGTGGTAGATGTGCTGGGGGCAGGGGTCCATGGGGTGCCTGGAGTGAGTGGTCTTTTATAGTCTTTAGGGTGTCTTCGATGCTGAGGGCGGTCCAGCTGTCAGTGTCAGCTGCATGGAGCAGGGGATGGTGGGTGTGGGTTTCTCATGAAGGTTGTTTTCATCAAAGTTCTCATAGATGGTCTTGATTTTGTGATGGAAATAGGCACTGATTCTGTCGCAGGGGTCCTGGGAGGGTGGGATGCTGGTGATCACACTGTTGGATTTGGTGAATTCTTTGATAATGCCAAAAAGTTCCTTGCTGTTGTGTGTGTGGGTGGAGATTCTGTCCTGGAGTGCCTTCTTCTTGAGTATCTGATGAGTTTGTGGTGGGTGGTTTTGGCTGCTTTGAAGTTGTCGAGGTCTGCTGGGGTTTTGGAGTTCCTCCATTGCCTTTTAAGGCATCTGCAGTTTCATCTAGATTCCGGGAGTACGGTGGAGAACCAGCTGGTTTTCTTGGTGTGTGGGTTGGAAGTTTTCTTGAGGGGCAATGCTGTTTGCGCTCTCTGTGACCCACTTGTGTAGGGTACGGGCGGCAGTGGTTAGGTCATTATCTGTGGTGGTGGGAGCTGAACTGCTGAGGGAGGAGACAAGCTGGTCGTTGAAGATCCTGTTCCAATTGCTGCGCTGGAGCTGGTGTGGACGTCTGTGGAAGATGTTTGTTTTGAAAGTGAAGTAGACGTAGCTGTGGTCAATCCATGGGTGTTTGGAGGTTTGACTGAAGGTAATGGAGTTTCCTGCTCTGAAGATGGAGTCGAGGGTGTGTCCTGCTGAGTGCGTTGGTTCTGGTACGATCTGTTTGAGTCCAATATTGTGGAGGTTGTCCAGGATGGAGGTGGAGTTGGGGTCTTGGCTGTTGTCGAGGTGGAAATTGAGGTGTCCCAGCAAGGTGTAGTCGGTGGAGGTGATGGCATGCTGGGTGATGATGTTGGTGATGTTGTCTGAAAAAAGTGTGCAGGGTCCGGGGGTCTGTAGATGAGGGTGCCTTGGAGGGTGGTGGACGGGTTGGTCGGTATGTTGAAGTGGAGCTGTTCGGTAAGGTCTGTGGGCCATCAGTGTAGTTGCTCAGACTGAGGTTGGCCTTGTGGGCAATGGCAATACCTCCCCTGGGCAGTCCTTCCGGGCGATTTTGTATCCTTCGGAGATGGCAACCGCGATGTCTGGTCCCAAGGTGGCATTTGACCAGGTTTCGGTAAGGAAGGCGACATCAGGGGTGGGCTGTTGAGGAGGTTTCTGCAGCTTGTCTATGGAGGGAGCGAATGTTGAGGAGGATGCAATGCAGGTTGTCGGGTGCAATGGAGTTGTTGCTGAAGGGTGGAGGTGGGTCCTGGGTCTCGGCAACGGTGAATGAGTGGCGGCAGTGTAGGCAGGTGAAGGGTCATGGCTGTTGAGGGGTGAAGCTGGCTTGCAGTTGTTGTTCTTGATGATGTTGAGTGCATAGAGAGCCGAGAAGCTATAGCGCTGTCAGGTCGGCTGCCATTAAGTAGGGGTTGGGGAAGGTCAGGACAGCTGGAAGGCTGGAGCGGGAAAACACCGGAGGGGCCATGCAGACAGCAGCAGTAAGAATTGGCTGAAGCGGGGGTTGAAGCAAAAATAAAGTAAAGGAGACTAGAAGAAGAATGAAGAGGAGAGACAGAGTAAAAGCAAATAAGTGTAAAGAATACAGAAGAGAGACAAAGAGAGCAAACGTGAATTAGTGAAGGCACAGGGCCTTCAGGGAGCAGAAGAAAAAAGCAGAGAAAAAAAGAAAAAGAGACAGAAACAGATAAGTGAAGGCACGGGGCCTTGAACTGCGGTCAGCGGTGGTGAAAAGGCAGAGGCACTGCCCAGGAGTGCTGTTGGTAGAGCTGCACGCTGGGAGCGCAGAACCCAAGGGGTCTTTATCGTCTCAGCACAGAGCAGCCACCATTAAGTAGGGGTCGGGGGCAGGACAGCTGGGAGGCGGGAGCGGGAAAACGCCGGAGCAGGAAGGGCCACAAGGGCAGTATCAGCGGGAAACGGCTCAATGGGGCAGAAGGTAAAATAAAGTAAACAAGACTAGAAGAAGAAGAACGAGGAGGGACAAAGAGAATACAAGCAAATACGTGTAAAGAATAAAGAAGAGAGACAAAGAGAGTAAAAGCAAATAAGTGAAGGCACAGGGCCTTCAGGGAGCAAACGAAAAAAGGAAAGTAGAGGTAAAAAAGAAAAAGAGACTGAAGCAAATAAGTGAAGGCATGGGGCCTTGAACCGCGGTCAGCGGCTGTTAAAAGGCAGAGGCAGTGCTGAGGAGAGCTGTTGGTAGAGCTGCATGCTGGGAGAGCAGAACCCAAGTGGTGTAGTTGCGTGTTTTTCTAAAGTTTTTTTTTTTAACTGTGGAGTGGTTAACACATTCCTGATAAAAAATAGAGACAAGTTGTTAGACCCAGCAGTTTCAGGCTGGCTGGTAGGCAAAAAAGCCAGACAGAACTCACCGTCCTAGATAGGATGAGTACGAAACACTTGTCAGATAACATCTGCTCACCCTTGGGTAGCTTGGAGCAGAGCAGGCGGTCTTATTCTCAGGGTCAAAGTGTGAAGTATTGGCACAGCATAGCCCTTGCAACACACTGAGTACCCTGGAAAAAAGACTCCACACTGTATGTATAAAACACTGATCTTTTAATTTCACAAACATTGTTGAACTCTCCCATTAGCAGCAGAATGGCATGAACATATATTGTCCAATCACAGAAATTCACTTGATCCATTATACCCTCAGCCTTGAAAGTGACATAAACAAATGTGTATACTTTCCCGAGGTATTCACGATCCAAGCTATCCTTCCCACACCAAAACAACAGAACATATATGTAGGCTTGTTCAGAGGTATTCCATTTTCCCGCCATCACACTAGCATCAAACTCAACATTCCCAAATATTGCATACCCCAAACAGCTGGTAATGGTCAAGAAACCACAGGTTTTGACCATGCTTCGTGACCGAACCCTACAGCGACTCAAACTACACCAGCCAATGATAAATGTTGCAACTGCTGGAGACACTTTGATTAGGTCGTTGGGACCACCTAAAGTGGAAGGAAATAGTTACTTGGTTTCATCTATCCACATTAGGCCATCAAGGCACCGAGAGGCACATTCACAAGTGCGGGATCACTATCTGTAGGCAAAAGCCTGCGAAACCGTAAGCTGGTCTGCTTCCAAGTTGGAGAAGTGTTTCCCCCAGGCAGAGGTGTGAGCTGCAGTTGCTCCAGGCAGGCAGCCGTGGGTGCACAAAAGGCACAACGAGACCCACCGGGTCCAGTGACAATGTTACCAACAACAGAGTACCTTGTGGCTTGGGTCCAGGGAGAGAGAGTCAGAGAACTCGGACTGAGGCTGGGATGTCAGACACTATAGTCCACCTGATCTAAAAATTGGAGATGGTCCAGGCTTCTGGCTTGGGTCCAGCAGACTCAGCAGACATCCCCTAACAACCCTTGAACACCACACTCTTCAAAGTGCGAGCTAGCACAGGTTTCAGGTTACAATCTTGGGACCCTTGGCCTTGGCAAACTTCCCCAGCAATCCTCAAACTCTTCATACTATGGCACCCAAGATGGGCCACTGCTCTTTATGAGCACCCTCTTCTGCATAGTGTGATTATTGAATACGTCAGGGAGGGCCTTTTCTGAAAATAACTTACACCCGTTTGCATCCTGCGCAGTCCCTACGAACTCATGGAAATGGGAAGATCTTTTGTGTCCGTGGGTTCTTGTGGACAGGCGGCAAGCCAACCAGCCCTTGGAGGGCCCCGGGCAATTACAGGAGGCAATTGACTTCAGGCTAGCACCATCTAGGCAAAAATCTACTAAGTGATAGTCCCTTTCCTGGAGCACAGCAAGCCCCTCGCCACTACAAGTCTGTGGATAATCCTGGTGCAGTCCCTCCTGACCCAGTAGTTTCTCTTGTCGATAACCCAGCATTAAACCAGTGTAGAATGGTTTCAATCCTGAATGCGTAACTAAACTCTTGAAGATAGAGCCCCAGTAATTAGATCCACAATGGCCTTTGAAGATGAGATCAGTTCAAAAGTCCATCTTTGAAATGCACAAGCCCCTCTAAATATAGTCCTGTCCGTGATCCTACCCTGGGAGGCTTGATCAATATCTTTAGTGGGGCTAGAACCATGCCCTTTGGAATGCAGGTGCCTATTCCACCCCCTCTTATCTGTCCCAATAAGGCTCCTCAGAGTCAGAGGTCTTCAGTTTCTCTTGAGTGCCCCTAGTGTATTGCCTTCTATCAGGAATGCAGAGATGTAGCTGTACCCCCAGCACCCAGGTGTGGATTGGAGACAGGCTGACAGAAATGCCCACTTTCCACATTAGTACTGTCAAAACCACTCTCACTATCGGAGCAGATTTTCTATTTCTAATCCATCAGTACTAAACACCATAATGCCTCTCTCCTGCACGTTGGAAATGCATCTCAATAGCCTTTCCACAGATCCCCTATGTTAATCAATGCAAGAAGCAGTCTTCAGAGTACTGAACACACCTTTTGGCATTATTCACTACTAGGGCATGTGGCGCACACATGCACCTGCCTTACCTCCTCCCTACACCACACTCTGTTCCCAGGGAGTACTTAGATGTAGCTAGAGACAAGCAGAACTTTGACAGGTAGCTTTTCAATGCTAATCTGAGTAACAGGATACCTGTCCACACAGGCCTCATCATGGCAAACCTGTGGTACATTTGAAGAGCTACCTCCATTGGTGGCACAACCAGTGCTGCAGGCTCACAGAGTAGAATTTGAGTTACATGCAGTAGATATATGTCTTACCACTGGACAAGGGACTTGCTGCTGACTCAAATCAGCCAATCATGTATACACCAATCACCAGGATCTTTTGGTTGGTTGGTGCTGGGACCAATGGGGCTGGGTGCAGAGCTGACAGGTCAGCCAGGCATTGTATGTATGCGGTGGGCAGAGGAGCGATACCTTCACTCTAAGAGAGCTTCTTGGCTATTTATTGAAGTTTGGAGGTGCGCCAGGGTTCTTGGATTCCTCTCCGGTTTCAGGATGACACAGCAGCAGCAGTGATTGGCGAGTCCTGGGAGCAGCAGGCAGCCTATGGCAGCGCTTCAGTTCTCGTACAGCTGATCTTCTTTGTCCTGGTCTTCTCTTGTACATCGAATATGATGTTCAGGTCTTGGGGGCCACCTAAATACTGAATTTAGGGGTGTTACAAGGGGAGACAGGTAGTAGCCAATGGCTACCTACCTTTAGGGTATCTATACTATCTGGTGACCACTTCCTGTGGGAAGAGGCACTACCCTAGCCCTGATAGGATGTATGCCCACCATCCAAAGATGGTGGAATTTCAGGAGAGGGGGTTCACATCTCTTGCCCCAACCTAGGAGTAGCGTAGGATCAATGGGGACCCTGCTCCTAATCTAACTACATTTCCCAACTTTCTTCCTGGAAAAGTGGGGTAGGAAAAGAGGCTTGAATTCCCCCACTTTCTGTAGATTCCTGGGTTGAATTTCAAAGGCGGCATCACCTTTGAAGCTTCCCACCCAGGAAGGTCATCCTGTCCTGTTGGAGGTGTGAAGCACCTCCGCCCAGAGCAGGCTTTGTCTCTGTCCTCTGAGAGCGCTGGCTCTTACCCCATTTGGCCAGAAATGTCTGGTAGTGGCAGTTTGGCAAAAACAAGTCAGGAACCTCACCAGTGCTTGGTAGGTTTTATGGGGACCTTTTAAAAGAGTCTCCTGTGTAACTGTATTAATAAATCTACCACTGGCATCATTGAGGATTTATTAAATACAAGATGTTTGGTACCAAACACCTTAGAAATCAGTGAAGCCATAATTGAGCTGTGAAACTCGTGTTGACAAGTATCCAGCCAATGTACTCATCATGGCTTCCCTGTGCACTTACAACATCTCAGAATAGACTGGACATTGTAGTGGCATATCTGCTCATGCTGCTCCGCCCACACATGGGATATAGTGCACCCTGACTTAGGGCTAAAGGCTTGCAGTAGGAGTGACTTACCTATATCCTATTCAGAGTATGGTTGGCATGGCACACAAGGCTTCTTCCCATGTCGACTCTTTGGATTTCTCTACACCAAGACACGCAGCCAGGAATGGCAGAGTGCATAGCCTTGGTGAGGGTTCTCTGGGGGGCCACGGCCAGTGCTGCAGCCACAGAGAACCCTCTTCATTTCCCATGCCCTAGGTACCAGGGGTACCCGTTACTAGGGGCCTACGGGGGTAACTGAAGTTGTACCAATCGTGGTACAGGTTTTGGGAAAGAGATCTGGCACTGGGGCCCTGATTAGCAGGGACCCAGTGCACTTACAGCACCAAATTACTTCAGACTTCAGGTAAAAAAATTAGGGCTAACTATATAAAAAATATCAGTTTCCAACAGAACCTGCCAGTCCTATGCCCTCAATGGTTCCCTTCCACCTACTCTCAGGGCCCACTAAGCCTCCCCTGGGAACTCAACAGGATCAACCCAGTGCTCCTGTTGGCCCAGGGCATCTGACTCCTGTCCTAACCCCTGGGAAACCCTAGTTCACTGATAAATAATCTGGCAAAGGGTCTCACAGCGTGGCGGTCAGGCTGAGTAATATGTTGGTGGGTCCGCTGTGGCATTACCGAGCATGTTGCAAGTTGTTTCACCGCCACCCTTTCCATGGGTGTGAGCCCGCCATGAAAAGGGTTGTGGTGAGGCAACTAAGGGAGCCCTAACAGGGTCCCCTGCAGCTCCAGGGCCAGGGGGTGCTGCATGCAGGGGGGCATGTAGTGTCTCCCTGGAAATTCACCAACAGTTCCTTCAGGGTATGAAATGCATGACATGGTGCATTGCATACCGTGCAGGAATCTGCTGTGGTGGTGTCACAGCGGTGCCTATGTAAGGTTCTCCTATGAGCCTTAGAAAGGCACCGCAGTGACACTACCGCCGCAGCACCATCTGCCTGCCCAGGATTACGATCATAATCCAACAGACAGTAACACTACGGACTTGGTGGTCCTCCTGTGGAGAGCTGCATACCAGGCTGCAGGCGGAACACCAAACTCATAATAAGGCCCTCAGACATGACTGTTGTGAACACAGAAATATTTCCAAACTAGAATGGCAAAACACAGAAAAGAAAGCAGAAGCAAAGAAAACAATATTGTACATTGGAGTCATTGCGGAACACTGTATTGCCAGGGCTTGTGCCACCACAATTCCTATCCTCACTGCTAATAACCAAATGTTAGACTCAGCGGTTTCTGGATGGCTTCGAAGCACCAAAGTCAGACAGAATCCACCATCTAGATTGGATGAGTATGATACACTTGTCAGATAACCTGTGCTCACCCCTGGGTAGCTTGACACAGAGCAGTCGGGGTTATCCTCAGGGCCAAACTGTAAAGTATTGGCACAGGACCGCCCTCACAGCACACTGAGTACACTACAAAAAGACTCCACACTGTATGTATAAAACACTGGTCTTTGTATCACACACATACTTTGAAATCAGATCCACATGCACATTGGATACATGCTTTACAGTTGTATGCAATTGTCAATCTCTCCCATTAGCATCAGAACGGCATGAACATATGTGAACCCATCGTAGGAATTCACTGGCTCCGTTATCCCCTCAGTCTCGGAAGCAATATAAAGCCATTTGAGCATATTTTTCTGAGGTATTCACAATCCAAGCTATCCTTCCCACATCAAAATGACAGAACATACATGCAGGTTTGTTCAGAGGTATTCCACTTTCCCGCTATCACATTAGCATCAAACACGACATTCCCAAATATCGCATAGCCTGTACATCTTGTAATGGTCAAGAAAGCACAGGTTTTTACCACGCCTCGTGACCCAGCCCCACAGCCACTCAAACAACACCAGTCAAATGATAAACGTGGGACCAGTTGGAGACACTTAGGTCATCAGCACCACTAAAGTGGAAGGAAATAGTTACTTTGTTTTGTCCATCCAAATTTGGCCATCAAGGCACCAAGCGGCACTTTCACAAGTGCTGTATCACTACCCCCATAGGCAAAAGATGGCGACACTGGAAGGTGATGCGATTCCAAGTTGGAAAAGTGAAGCTTTTGAAATGCACTTGTCCCCTCTAAATTGTGTCCTGTCTGCCATCCTACCCTGGGAGACTTGATCAATATCTTTATTGGGGCCAGGATCCTACCCCATGAAATGCAGGTGGCAATTCCACCCCCTCTTATCCATTCTACATCCCAGAAAGGCCCCTCAGGGTCAGAGGTCTTGAGTGCCCCTAGTTTATGGCCTTCTATCAGGAATGCACAGAGGTATCTGTCCCCCAAGCACCCAGATGTGGATTGGAGAAAGGCTGACAGGCACACAGAGAGCCACGATTATAGAAATGCCCTCTTTCTCAAATTGGCATTTCCACACTAGTAATGTCAAATCCACTCTCACAATCGGAGAGGATTTGCCACTACTAATCGATTAATACTAAATTCCATACTGCTACTCTTCTGTACATAGGACATACAGCTCAATTGCCTTTCCACAGACTCCCTCTTGTTAATCAATGCGAGAAGCATGCCTCACAGTACTGAACACACCATCCTGTGTTATTCATTACTAGGGCATGCAGCGTATGTGTGCACATGCCCTACCTCTTCCCTTCACCAAATCCTGCCCCCAGGGAGTACTCAGATGTAGCAAGAGACATGCAGAACTTGGAAAGTAGCTGTTAAATGGTAAGTTGAGTACCAGTAACCTGCACAAGCAGGCCTCCCATGGAAAACCTGTGGCATGTTTGAAGAGCTACCCATGTGGGTGGCACAACCAGTGCGGCAGGCCCACGGAGTAGCATTTGAGCTACGTGCCCTAGGTATATGTCTTACCATTGTACAAGGGATTCACAGATAACTCAAATCTGCCAACCATGAATACACCAATCATCAGTATGCATATGACAAGCACAGCACTTTGACACTGAATAGCAGTGTCAAAGCACTCAAAGTCCTCAGGTTTGCATGTAGATCAGGGGAAAACCAGGAGGGACAAAAGCTAAAAGTCACGGGAAGGCACCCTAACAAGGGCCATTTCCAGTATCTGAAAAATTAGACCAGAATATACATTTGATTCTACAAAATATAGCACCCTCAATTTGTATCTTTACATCATAAACCCAGCTTGGAGTGTTTACATGTCCATCCTGTTATCGAACTGTATGTATTCTTCAGATGTAGGTACCACCAGATGCTTCTTGAGAGTCTGGCAAACTATTGTCACTTCTGTTGCACTGTCGAAAATAGCTACTTCCCAAGTTCTGTTCCAAAGAAGTACCTGCATTTTTATATCACTAAAGCAGCTAGTTTCTTTTTTCTTATATGGGTATAAGATTCTAAACCTTTCTCTTCCTTCTTTATCCTAATTTCGAATTCACTCATTGGCTTGCTTTTCTGTTTGTCATGCTTTTTGCGATAGTCAGTCCATTTGTTCTCTTCTGTTCTTTTATTCTCCCCTAGGTCCTGTAGAGAATGGGAATGATGGCCATCAGAATACCGATACTAATCTAGCATTCTCATTTTATCATGGTTCTGCAAATTATATACAGGATTCCTGTGTTGGAGAGGATCCAGCTCTGGTTTTTTGTTTCACTTTCTGCTTTTTGTGAGTCTCCGGTGTGATTTTCTCTTTACCGAAGCCTTCATCCTCATCTTTTGCTTCAGTTGTGGATTGTTGCTTGAAAACCCAAGGTATTGCCGGTCACTGTGGTGTTAATTAATGCTAGGATGTTCTTGTTCGCAATATTGAATTTGAACTGCTGCCACCCTCTAGTGCAATTTCCAGATCTGCTGCTTCTCCTCAAACGTTACTCTGAACTATAGAGGAAACTGCCCTAAAATTGCCTATTTATTTATTTCCTAAATCACTAAAAAGTGCAGCTCTATAATTGTATTGTATTTGTTTTTTAATACCTCCTGCAACACCGCTAGCGAGGGTGTGCAATATGTTGTAGTATAAATACCCACAAATATTGTTCCTAAGGTACTATTCTCTTCTACACATGGTACCATGCCAAACATAGTTGTCATCCTATGTCTAACCTGGGGTGCCTCATCTTGTTTCATGGGCGCTTTGCTCATAATTGCATCAATTGCCAATGAACTAATTGTCTGGAATGTGGGGTTCCTTAGTTGTTCAGAGCCAAGAACAAATGCTCCAACAGAAGTCGGTTGTAGAAAATACTGCTGATGTCACCTATGTAAATGGCTACTATCTGCTTCAGTGTCTATGTTATACTATAGTGCAGGGGTCTCCAATCTTTTCTGTAACAAGAGCTACTTATGATCAATAAAATTCAGCCTGAGCTGATAAAATCATGAATGTGATTACATTAGAAAATATTCGGTTAGTGGCTACCCTATGTAAAATTACCCGCAGTGATCACCTCAGTAAATCAGGCAGGATATCCAGTGATTTTGTCAGCCTGGAATGCCTTTACATGGGTAATACATAACAGTCGTTGCATAAATGCCCCTGGCATCAAGGTAATAATATTAGTAAAAAACCTCCCCAAAGTCACATGATTTATCACTCAAATATCAGCTTTAAAAATATTTCAGAAATTCAAACATCATCTTGTCGGTTCTGAAAATGCACACGTTTTTGCCTCTAATACACGCTTTTCAAGTTTGACATACATATAGTCAGTCACTCTATCAAAAGCTTCTAATTTAGTAGGCAAAATTGGACATAAGAGAGCTACTTTGAGGTAACTGGAGAGATAGCAGTAGCTCTCGAGCTGCTCTTTGGACAAGCCTGCATTAGTGTATACCTAGCTAACCCGACCCTGATTGTCCCTTCTTTGCTCAAGGGACTGAGTCTAACATTATAAACTCATGGGGTAAGTGACCACCAAACTTGCTTGATGTTCTTGATAGCCTAGGAGGACTACCAATTTTCAATAGCATTCATAATTATTTAGCACTATAGCAGCTCTGTAAGTATGAATGTTTACCATGTTAGGATTTACTGTAACACTCTCCACCCACAAGTAAAATATTTCAAAAGGATATGCATTTTGTCTATTTAAAATCCAAGTGACCCAACCCCCAGTTTTCGGGAAACCTTTAGCAAAGACACGTTTACCCAATTGGAATAGGTGGTTGTGCGATTATAAACCAGATTTAAAACATCCGAGTCAAAATTGAAATCAAAACTGGGTTAATCTTTTATAAATCAAGAGCCTGACAAACCCACAAATGAACGCTTCAGCAAATATTAATAATTGGTATGTTGAGTGGGTAAATCAAAATGCATCATAGATCTAGAAGATCCTGCCCCATTTAGAGTGCCAATGATACATTTTATAGAATTCTTTCTTAAAAAAAAAGCCCTGTGAGAGCCTTTCCGGACCTTCTGGCACTAAGGACACTGTCAATGTGACAACGAGACAAAAAGCGACATTGACTGCAACGACCCCGCAACCCACTTAGCATTACGTTAGAATGATGCAATTTAGGTAAAAATCAATCCTGTGAGATATATCACAGGAACAGTTAGTGGAACCAAACACACTTTCATCACGGCACATTCAAGACTACTTTAAAACCAGGAATATACTTTTAATATTTATTTGCAATCAAAACTATAACCTAGAGCATACATGGTGAATGGTAGCTATTGCCAAAATAAACAAAATAGTGGTAATGATGCTTATCGGGAGGCTGAACAATAAACTCTTTTGTAACATTGTGGGTGTTTCATAAACTTATTCATATTGATAGTTTCAACCTCACCTTACGTTCAGCTTACAAAGCTAAACGTATCATTAGAAGCAGCCTACTTCATGTTTCAGAGAAGGTTCACACCTGCATACCTTTTCTGAACACTAGAACCAATGTCCAGCAATGTAATATGTCTGCTATTCTCATCTGCATCGACAGGCAGGCAGGCAGATAAGCCTCCCTAGTGAAGGTCAGATGGGGCTCCCTGCAGGCTTAAGTGAAAGAAGGACGCAAACTATAGCTCTGTATGACCTTGCAGCCTTGAGTCTCTGATACAAAGTTCTTTTCTGTCTCATTACACGCTGTTCGTAGCTTGGATATTGGACATTATTGTACATATTCAGAATAAACAATCAGCTGAAAGGCCCTGGCAGCCTTTTACTTACTTAAATTCTATGATTCCTTGCCTTTTGTTTAAAAACAAGAACCAACAAGTGAAGTCATCACCTTATATGATACTTGTTCAATCCATATGGAAAATCATGAATATATTTAAGCAGACCTAATTATTATGATTCTATGAAAAACGATATGAACAAATGTTCGTATATATTTGAAAGTTGAATTCAGAAGATACATTTTGTGATAATTATGAAACTTTTGTAGATGCAAGAAAGTATGGTGGCAGTATTAGGGACATCAGAAAAGATTGGGATAGTCACATTATTTTCCCTAGGATCCTCTGCGAACCTGTCCACATTGGCTTTCCCTGACTTGTGTTTCAGGAAAATAAGGATAGTACATCTACTAATAATAGGTAACAAGACCCCTTACTTAATCAACTCTTCAATTACAGGGTGGATCTCTTCAAGGCCTTGGCAAAATTGTAATTACACTGGAGTAATCAGAGTAATTTCAGTAATTTCACATTACTCTTGATATGGGAAATTACAGAAAATTACACGATTGTGCTGTTCATCTAATTTGCAATAATTTGGGGCAAATGCATACCCAAGAGAACAGGAACAGAGTATAATCAGCTGCTGGCTGCTGCTGTTTCTGTTCTTTTGTATTTAGCACTATTTTCTTCAAGAAAAATGCATCCTCTGGTTTATACTCCGGCAGCTCAAGCTTCAGTGTAGACAGGCGGAGCGTGCCTGGAAAAAACAGTATCTGGAACCATGCAGAGCCCGTTTCAAACCAGCGCTGGCGACCTATAAAGCCCAGATCAAGGTGGCCAAGGCCAGACATTTGGAAGAACTTTTGTTGGCCGCGGCAAATAAGTCTCAGACCCTATTTAAGGTCGTAAAAGATCTGGCCCACCCAGCCTGTACAAAAAACATTGTACCTGCCTCTCAAGCTCTCTGCGATTTGCTGGCACAGGCATTTGAGGACAAGATTGTTACCATCCTAAATAAGCTTGCTTTGCCATCGGTTCAGACTGGGTATCCTTCAAACTGCGCCAAGATGGTGGAGGAGGACGCTAAGCTAGCGGAATTGAATATCTTGCCCTTACCTTCGTATGACGACTTCTGTGCACTGGCCGATGGCATATCCTCGGGCTCACCGTCCGACCCGTTGCCACCAAAATTCTGGAAGCTGTGCCGGGAAGAACTGTTTGCACCTCTTTATTGCATCTGCTGCCAATCCCTCAGCTCGGCGCAAGTCCCAGATAGCTGGAAACTGGCGGTTGTCTGTCCCCTCCTCAAGAAGGAAAACTTGGATCCTGCTTGCCCAGCCAACTACAGACCGATCTCTCTGTTGCCATTTCCTATTAAGATCCTTGAGAAATGGGCCACAAAACATCTTTCCAACTTTCTCGAGGTCAACAACTGTTTGGATGTGGCCCAGTTTGGCTTCAGACCAGCGCATGGGACTGAGGCAGCATTGGTGACCGTCCTTGACGATCTGCGAACGTGGGCCGATCAGGGCCGAGCGACCTTTTTGGTGCTGCTCGACATGTCGGCCGCGTTCGACACGGTCAGCCATACAATACTGATCAGGAGACTGGCGGAGGTGGGAGTATCCGGGCTGGCCCTTGAATGGCTGAAGTCTTATCTCGATCATAGACATCAGCAAGTGGCCATCCCACCCTTTAAATCAAACATCAGAAGGGTCGGCCAGGGCGTACCTCAAGGGTCAGCCATAAGTCCCATCCTCTTCAATCTCTACCTCCGCCCCCTGATCAAGCTGATCAAATCTTTTGGCATCACGGTCACCAACTACGCTGATGACACCCAGCTCATCTTTTCCCTTGAGGGTAAGGATGGAGTGTCTCTGGAGGCATTTCATTGCTGTATGAACACCACGGCAGAGTGGCTGGGTAACAACTCCCTGCAGTTTAACTGTGCAAAAACGGAGGTGTTGCACTGTTCTCTGGACCGCGTCCCCAGACCTTTGCCGCCAGATTTCTGGCCTTTGGATTTTCAGGGTGCTACTGTGCCCGTAGAGCCAGTCCGCAATCTGGGAGTAGTGTTCAGTACTAATCTGCAGCTTGATGCTTCTGTGAATCGCACAGTGTCCACCTGTATGGCACTGCTCTGCTCGCTGCGTAAGATCTTGCCCCTACTCCCGCCCCAGGTAAGACCAGAGGTAGTGCGGAGCATAATTTTAAGTCGAATTGACTACTGCAATGCACTACTCCTGGGAGCTCCGGCCAATTTAGTCGGAAAATTACAGCGGTTGCAGAACTTCGCTGCTAAATTGGCCCTTTCACGCCGCCGCGCGGATTCCTCCACCAAGGCACTAAGAGACCTCCACTGGTTGCCAGTCTCGTAGCGCATTGAGTTCAAGGCACTATGCTTGGTGTTTAGGGCCCTACATGGGCAGGGTCCGCCCCCTTTGCGGGACCTCTTCTCCTGGTACACCCCATCTAGACTGCTTCGGTCAGCTTCCTCCCACCTGGTGGTTGTGCCTAGGATTTTGAGGTCCCGGACGGGTGGCAGATCCTTTAGATTCGTGGCTGCAAAACTGTGGAACTCTCTTCCCCTGGGATTGAGAGGTTTGGAAAACTTCATTTCTTTTTAAAAAACTTTGAAAACTCACCTGTTTCCCAGGGTAATGTAACCATGTATTGTATGTGTATTGCATCAGGATAGTCTAAGCGCCAGGATGCCCGTCGGGTGATAGATACGCGCTATATAAGAATACCTATACATACATACATACATACATACATTTGATGCGAGGGTGTATTTTGAGCTAAAGAAACACCAAATGCAGGGTTATGCTCCTCTTGTAACTCCTGTAATCTTTCATCCTTTTGTTATAAATTTGCGGAATTTTCCTACCGCAAATTACACAAGTTTTACCCACCCCAAATTCTTTCCTCCACCCAGGTTTCAAACGGTATGGGAAACAACCTTTACTACGCGGTCAAAACACCACAGTGCCATCACAATGCAGATTTTACAACGCAAGTCGTTACCACGACTTGCACTGGAGGGCGCTCTAGACTAAGGAATAGTGTGATTTACTATTCCAATACCTTCCTTACTGTACGTAGGCTGGAGTTGGAATAGTAAATCATACTATTCCTAAGTCCAGCACCCTACAGCGCAAGTCGTGGTAAGGACTTGCGTTGTAAAAACTGCGCTGTGATGTACCGCGTTGTGATGTACCGCGTCGTTATGTCATACATCCAAACGGTATTGGGGTATTCTAAGTGAATTCTTCTTCTAAGGGTTAACCTTCTCCTTCACTGGCACCGCAGATGTTATGGATCCCATGTTATTAGCCCCAGTGGATCACAGAGTGATGGTACATGTGAAAGTAACTCAATTACATCAGGATTCGTGGACATTTCATTTCTATTACCTATTTGATTTGTGTTCTCACACAATAATGCACTTAGTTTTCTCATTGCCAGGGTATATTTAAGAACATACGCGGCACAGTACAAAATACACACAATTTATCTTACAGAGAATGTCCCTGAATAACTGATTACTTGGGAAAGTTACGCTGAGCAAAAAGGTGTATTTACTAATGGGTCCTACAGAAATAAATATGTAATCAGAACTATAATTTAAAACATGATGGTCTGTAAAAATGCTTGAGAGAGGTAAAGTAGGGAATTCTGAAGTTTTTAAAGATGAGCCAAATAGTATACTTGATGAAGCAAAGCTTCGCATATTTTGCGGCTTGCCGAAATCAAGAACCTCGTTTATGTGTAATAAGGTAACAAAAATGTATGTTTTACTAACCTTTATTTTGTTTAGGCAAAGTTCCCGAAGCTTGCCTATGTGTATTTCTAATGAATTAATCCGTGTCCCTAAAAATGGCCGCCGCTTGTATTTTAGTTACTGCGCATGCGTCAGCCACACTCACGTGTCCTGACGCGTCTGCAGAAGTGGAGGGAAAGTTATGCGCATGCGTAATTCATAGCTGTGCTTATCATGTGGTACTGCTCGTGCCACTGCTCTTGTGTCCGTGTCAATGTAGCTAACATTTTATGCAATAAGTTTATTTCTTGATGATGAGTTAAAAGTACAAACCCTGTGATGTGTTTTCATAATGACATTATTATGTATTAATTTGTTTTCGCTTACTTTTCATGTACCGCGGGAAATGGGGGTCTGAGTGAAAGGAGAGCCATATTGGAGGTCCCTTCTGCGCCTGTGCGACATTCGGCAGCACGAGGGACCTTGACAGATGGAACACCGCCAGTTGGCAGTGATGGGCGAGATGCTCCTGAGAAAGTCACCTCTGCCCTGCGAGAACAGCGAATGTGGCTCCTTATATGATACATTGTAATGTTGCGCTATTGTTTGCCGTGTAACTTCTCATGGGAACCCCAAACCTGCTAGGCGGTACCCAAATATGTTAATGAAGGCTTCAAATCGTGTATTGTGATTGGTGTGTTACCCAAACCCTACCTTAGGACCAATCGAAATTGAGGGATTCTGACACTTTGCAACATTGGGGGGTGGTACACTGTCCCCAAACTGTATATCTACCCTGGGTTCACCTAGTGAACCGTCCGACTTGTCTGGTTTAGCTGACCTGTCACTGACCCAACGCACTCAATAGGTGACTGAAGATACAGAGCGCTGCGGAGCACTCTGTCCGAATTTGACCATAGACTAAGGTTCTACTGAACCTTAAAGTGCTGGCAAGGCACTTAGCTGGGAGTTCGCTAACCCAATCGGGGTCTTGATCGATAGCTGCAGAGCGGGTGGAGCGCAGGCGTTGCTTCCGAACTGTGGGTTCCGGTCCTGTCCTGAAGAGGGTCCTGTCCTGAGGGTTTGCTGTCCTGTCCTGAGGGTCCTGTCCTGATTCGTTTTCCGAGGGTATCCTGTCCTGTCCTGGGTGTCCATTCTGCACTTGCTGTCCTTTGAGGGGTATCCTTCCTTGAGGTTTTCCTGTCCTTAACTGACCCGTGGCCAGGGTTTGGTTTCCACACCTTTCTAGGTAAATATTGCTCTGAACCTCTTGAAATTCTTGCACCTTCTGAATTTCTAACTTTTGCTTTAATAAAGTTCAACATTGCATATGTGATATTTTCCATGCCTTTCTGCAACTATTGAAAGTCATTTATATTTTCCCTAAAGTTTATTCCTATGTCTTCTCATTTGTTAGAAATTATATTTTGCATAGCAGTGTGTCATTTCCTGATATGGTCTAGAACTTCGTTGCCTAGATTGTTCAAAGGCCCATTCACCTTAAGTGAAGCGTGGTATTCATTATAAACTCTCCTATAGTCACCCACACTTAGGCTATCCCTGTTTAGATAATACTGACTTGCATAGTATCTTTTTTCGTTACATTTTATTAGTACCTTGATGATTACCCTGTCATTATTTCTTTATGCTTATGTGATTTACGTTATCTTGGTTATTGATTGCCTTGTTTTATTGTACCTCATGCAAGAAAATATTGAACTTTAGATAAACATTTTAAAACTTCCAGTTGTCCGTAGTCATTTAAACAGTATTTGAATGTTATTGGTTGGGTTTGTATTTTGCTGCCTTTCTTTTACAGCTAGCTCCCTGATTCATTGTGGTCATTAGGCACCCGCATCGGTGGATGGTAAGTCGGGTGCACCGAAAATTGGTAGCAGGGAACACACACACACTCAACCTGGTAGAGCTCGTGAAGTCACCCGATCGATGTATATGGTGATTTGGAAAGTATATGGGCCCTGAAGCCGGAAACGGCGAAAACTATTGGCCGGGTGGCCTCGCGCGCTCTATCAGTTTTCTGGTAGCTAGAGGATGGTTAGGGACTAGTTGAGAGTAAGGCAGGGATTAGTTGGACTAGTTAAGTCGGAAGCTGCTATTATATTAATGCTGCTATAAGAGCGGCTGTTCTGAGGGAACTGATCACTCTCTTGTGAATACGCTGCTGAAATTCATGAATTTTTGTATTGTTATTATTCTTGTTCTTATATTGTTATATGTACTAATCCATGCATTTGTAAACCGAATTGTTACGTGTTGTCCGAACTCCCCGGGGAATTGAAAGGGCAAGTGGTGAATAGAATCCATTGTCCTGAGGTCACAGGTTCGAGGAAAGTTAGGTGCAGGTTAGGATAACCGGGAAGCACTAACTAGGGTTTTCTGAATACATGTGTGAATAAATGACAGTAACGGGGTTCATTGGCAAAATTCCCATAGTGGCGTAACCTAGTAAGGGTCACATCGGAAAAGTAGCAGGTTCCTCGGAGCTAGCGTGAAAGCAGAGGGGTCCGCTGAGAAACCTTAAACTCGGAATATATCCCGGAAAGAAGTGGATGAGTTTAGGGGAATAACAGGTTCACCGATGCTAGAGTGAAGGGTAGGCGGAAGAGATCTGCCCGCAGCGAGTGAAAAGTAAATGGAAGTAGTTTACTTGCAGTAAAAGAATTCTTTCTCTGTCTAGACACTTGAGCACTGTGGCGAATGTGTATTTGTTGTAAAATAACCAAGCACTGAGCACTTTAAAAGAAAGAAAGTTTCCGTTACCTTGTGAAGGGAGGGAGTCAGTCGCGAAGCGCCTCTGACGTCACTCTGTGCCGCGCTGGGATTGGTAGAAGCAGCGGGCGGGTAGCGGAGCTGAAATTGTAAAGGAGGGGTGAGCGCCGGAGCGTGGGAACTGTCTCACGAAGGGGCCGCGCACCCATTGGCGGAGCTTATTTTGTGTCGCGCACCCATTGGTTGCACGAATTTTCTGAAGCGCGTTCTGATTGGAGGTAGTTTGTAAACAAAGTTAGCGCAGAAGTCGTATGTGGCACTCGCAGACTACAGAGACTCGACCTGATCCAAGGCATCTAGGGTTTGAAAGGGATCAGTGGAAGGCTAATAGATACGATATTATGTACGGACCCAAGAGAAAAATGTCCCTTGTAAGTAAGGTGAAAAATTATTTTAAAACGGACAAACCGATTAAATCTAGAGAAGGTGTTCTTGTCCCAGCACCCAATACTCCCGCCTCATTCATGATGTTTGACCGAGGGTACAATACCTGTGTGTGGTTGGAGAATTGGGTGAAGTATACAAAAGATGACGGAGTATTGGCTTTTCCGTTAGATGGTACTTTCAATGGTAGGATCTTATTTAATTTAAGAACCCGAATGAATGAACTGCATCCCAGACCGAGACTAACGCAGTATGAGGCATTAGAGGAATGGGAGATTGAGGCTTTTGAAAGAGAAAGACCCCGAATGGACAAGGGTTTGACCAAGTGGTACCCCAGGCAGAAACAGGAGTCCCGGGATAAAAGGATGAAACAGTGGAGACAGAGCATGATTGTTGAGGGTCTGTTTCCCATGATGCCGGCATGTCATAACATTGGAGCGGGTGAGAAAAGTACTGAAAAATGTAAGCATTGGGGGGCCCTGGGGGATTCAGATGATGAATTAATAGATGACATCTGTACCAGAAGTCCGCCGCCTTACAATGAGGGAACCCGACCTTCCAGTGTAGGAGATGTTCCCCGACGCCACTTCCTAAAGGAAGAAGACAGGTCCCTGGGACTGGGAGGGGGTGGTCAAGTATTGCCCTATCCTGAAAAACCCGAACCGGCGGAAACAAGGGATATATATCCCAAAGTGCCCGCAAGCCAGGAAGAAAAATATTCACGTACGAAAATCTTTTTTCCCAGACCCTTGTATGAAAGCGAAGAGAAACCATCGAATTCAGGACTGCCTTTTGGTCAACCTCCATATGGGGAAGAGCGCAGGTCCTTTAATACTGGAACTTTATTCCCGAAACCTAATTATGGGGGAGGACCAAGTGAAACGCATCCTACTGCCCCGAGTTTTACTCCTCCATTGACCCCACAGATATTACATGATACAACTTTAAGAAGGGTACTAGTGGAAAAGGAGCAAGAGGCTCTAGCTAGACAAAGGACAGAAATAATTCAGAAAATTTCCCAGTTAAATACCAGTCCTGAGGCATTGACTATTCCAGTAACTATTGGACCGGTGGTCCCGTTATACGGAAATGGTCAGGGAAATCCGATTACTCCAGTTATGACCCCAGTCATGGCAACCCCGAGACAGGAACCGATCATCATAGATGATCAGTCCAGTGAGTGCGAGTCTGAAGTTGCGTTTTTGGAATTGCCAAACAAACAGACTGGAAAGGGAATACAGCAGAGGCATAACCCTTTTAATACAAAAGAAATTAAATTAGAGACAGCAACAGGTACTAGGAATGTCTCTCTGGTAACTCCGGATGAAATTGAGAGTTGGAGTCGTGAATTAGAGAAACAGACTCCGCAAACAAAACCTTTAGACCTCTACAAGCTGAGGGTCGAAATAGAAGAATTAATGGCAGGAAATGTGGGGTTGGATCGATTGAATACCTACTCTGAGGAAGAATTGTCGTTCATATGTAAAAGCTTTACTAGGAACACCAGAGTGCTCCATGAAAAACTGACCGAAACAGCAGTTAGTATGGGGGTAGATATCTCAAAACCCAAGCCCTTACAGAAACCGTACAGAGCAGACTTCTCAGACAAAGATATAGAACACCTGAATGTGGCAGGGAAGAAGTTGCAGATTAAAGAATTAATGGGGGTACTGCAGAAATGGGGAGATGTGGAAAGATGGAGAAGCAGGTGGGCGAAAAAGAGGGAAGAGGTTCGCTCCCGACAAGTGACTCCCGAGTTTGCTTTAAGAGAGGTAGAAAAACCTGAGCAGTTATGCCCCATGCGCGAAGTTCCAGGGGGGAAATATGTGCATGTCCCCTGGTCTAGGCAGGATATTGTGTCCTTCACGAACGATTTTCCAAAATTACGAGAGAAACCAGTTGACTGGTACAGGCAGGTGGAGAGGTTCGTGAAGGTACAGAAATGTCTGTGGAAAGACCTGGATGGGTTTTTCGACATTGTGGTTCCAGTAGATTTATGGACCCAGTGTAAAATAAACATAGACTGGCCGAGTGAGGAGTACCCCAGAAACAAGGAAACTGGAGAGCCATCAAAGGATGTCATGCGAAAATATGAGCAGGTAATTCAGCATTTGAAAGAAAAGGTGCCCGCAAAGGAAACTGATTGGACAAAAATAGATAGAACAACACAGGAAAGGGACGAGACAGTGCACTCCTTCTATGAGAGGTTATTGCAGGTATTTAAAACATACAGTGGTATTGACAACATCGACCTGAAAGATATGACGCACTTTATTTACAGGTTTGTAAATGGTTTAAGACCTGAAATTTGTCAGTGGATAAAAGACAATAAAATCTGTTGGCATACTAAGAAAATGGATGAGGTCCTGCGGTACGCTAAGTACTGCGAGGACGAGATGGCAGAAAAGAAAAAGGCCCTTAAGGAGATGGTTATGTGGGCTTAGGTGAAGCTCGCAGAACAACAGGAAAAACAATTGAGTAACATGGTTAAAAATGCTGAGAACAAAGGTCCTGGGGGAGGGGGTGGAGGAAAGCCCCGGCCCAAATTTAGCAGGGAAGAGGCTATGAAAAAATTTCCCTGCCATCAGTGCGGCGAAATTGGACACTGGCGAAACGAGTGTCCCCAATTAGTCGATGTTAATGAGAAAACTCCTGATTTAACTCCACAGACGCAGAAAGAAAGACCAAGAAAGACTCAACCCCAGGTAAAAACAGTTCAGGTGCCTCGAGCACCCAAGCAGGTATACAGGGGAAGACAGGCAGAAAATGAAGAGATAGAGGTTTGGGAAAGCGGGGAGAACAGAAATACAGCAACTTCGCAGTATCTGCTAAATGATACCTTCCTTTGTAACGATCAGGACTGACGGGGCCTGAGAGGGGAGGACGAGGAGTGCGTACTTGGCGCTTCCTTGCCGGTAGACCAGTCTGGACCATATATTGAAGGAAAGGTTGACGGAAATGATGTCACCTTCCTGTTGGACACTGGCGCTACCCGTTCTACTGTAAGAACAGTGGACGTTCCAAACCTACCCCTCTCGGGAGAAAATATCCAAGTAGTAGGTGTATCTAATCAATTGATTAGTACTCCTGTTACCGAACCAATGGAGATTTCAATTGGAAATTTTAAACAGATGCATAGATTTGTCGTCTGTGACACCAGTCCAGTGAATCTACTGGGACGTGATTTGCTGTGCAAAATGAACTGTACCATCTTTTGCACCCCAAAAGGTGTTGAAATACAGACCCCAGATGAAGACGGCATTTATAAATTATTGTTGCTTAGACCTGACTCAGAAATTAAAAGATTGACCCTGCAGGACTTGCCCCAAGAACTACAGGAAGCTGTAAAGCCAGAGGTGTGGGATTTCACTGGAAAGGATGTGGGGTTGATGAAAGATGTGGACCCCATACAAATAGCCATCAAGGACAATGCAGTATATCCTAACACTAGGCCCTACCGAATGAATGCTGAAGTGAAGGCAGGTGTCACTCTGGAAATACAAAAATTATTGGAAGGAAACATCATACAGGAAGTGATGAGCAGCCCATGCAACTCACCGATTATGGGCATCAAAAAGCCTAGTGGCAAGTATAGGGTAGTGCAGGACCTAAGAAAGGTTAACAAAATTGTAGTTCCTTGCTGCCCTATTGTCCAAACCCTGCAGTGATATTGTACCAGATTCCTTGGGATGCTGAATGGTTCACTGTGATTGATTTGTGTCATGCATTCTTTTCGATACCCCTGCACCCCGACAGCAAATTTCTTTTCTCATTTGCTTTCGAGGGTCACGTGTATTGTTGGAACAGGGTCCCTCAGGGGTATACAGAGAGCCCCTCTATCTTTAATCAGATCTTGAAAAAATGTCTAGAGACTTTGATCTTACCTGGGAACTCTGTGTTAGTGCAGTACATAGACGACCTTCTACTGGCGTCTAAAAGTCACCGGGACTGTGTAGTTGACACCATTGCCCTCCTAAATCATCTGTGTGAGAAAGGGCATAAAGTAGCCCCTGACAAACTACAGTTCTGTGCGAAATCTGTAAAATATCTGGGACACCAAATAGAAAAGGGTGTCAGAAAAGTCACATCAGAAAGAGTGAGAATAATTCAAAAAATGCAGTTGCCCCGTACTCAAAAAGATGTCAGAATGTTCCTGGGTGTATTAGGGTACTGCAGGCAGTGGATTCTGGGATTTGCAGCCTTAGCCAGGCCCTTGATAAAAATGACCACGAGAGGAATGCCAGATGTTGTACAGTGGGACGATGAAAGTCTAATGGCTTTCACAAGACTGAAAAACTGTCTGTGTACAGCCCCTGCGTTGGGAATGCCAGATTATTCCAAAGAGTTTGCCCTTTTCTGTGACACTCGCGATAATTGCGCATTGTCTGTCCTGACTCAAGAACATGGCACGACCAGAAGGCCTGTGGCTTATTTCTCTGCCACACTGGACCCAGTAGCTGCTGGGTTACCAGGCTGTCTGAAAGCAGTAGCTGCTACCTGTGCAAGTTTGGAACAGAGTGAGTCCATTGTCATGGGACATCCTGTGACCGTGTATGTTTCACATGGAGTGGTAATTCTATTGACCAGAACTAAAACACAGTATCTCACCCCTAGTCGGCTGACTAAATACGAGAGGATTCTTGTGGGTGCAGCAAATGTAAGCATTGTTAGGTGCGGTATTCTGAACCCTGCCACCTTACTCCCCGACCCCTTGGAAATGGAAGGTGGGGATGATGATGAACATGATTGTATTGACCTGACAGAGTTCAGTACTAAGCCACGCCCAGACATAAAAGAAGTACCATTGCCTGAGCATGATAAAGAACTATTTGTGGATGGTTCCTGTCTAAGACATGAATTAGGAGGCTTGAGTGCTGCTTATGCAGTAGTGTCTTTCACAAAAATTGAACAAGCAGGTTACCTATATAACATCAAGTCTGCACAAGTAGCCGAATTGATAGCCATGATAAAGGCTTGCAAAATTGGGAAGGACTTACGCATAACAGTGTATACTGACAGTCAGTACTGTTATGGCGTTGTGCATGACTTTGGCCAATTATGGCTACAGAGGGAATTCATGACTTCCTCAGGTACTCCCATTCGGAATGCAAAAGTTGTTCATGACCTTTTAGAGGCCATCCAGTTGCCCAAAGAACTGGCAGTGGTAAAATGTACCGCTCATCAAAGGAGCATGGACAGAGTATCACTGGGAAACGATTATGCTGATCGAGTGGCTCAATGGTGTGCCAAAGATCGGTATATTGTAAATCCAAAACGAGGGGGGCCAGGAACCAGCTGCCAGCTTCAGGTGTTTGAGGAAGTGCCTACATGGGATGAGGTGAGAGAGTGGCAGGAGTCGGCTCCTTGGCAAGAAAGAGAGAAATGGAAGGAGGATGGATGTAGACCGAGACGTGTGGATGGTGTCATCTTGGGCCCAACTGGTATGCCTGTGTTACCCCGACACTTGCTTGGCACAATGGCTAGATTAATACATGAAGGATCACACATTGGTAGGGATGCCATGATTCTGGTATTTCAACAGACTTGGTACAGTAAAAAGTTCAGGAAGGTAGCAGAGTCCCTTTGCCAGAGGTGCCTGTCATGTCAACAGATGAACCCAGGCAAGAGGACAATGGTTGAACTGAGCAAGATTGGGAGATCAGGGGGTCCCTTTATAAGGATACAGGTTGATTTCATCACCATGCCCCGGTGTGAAGGGAAACGATATGTCCTTGTCATTGTTTGCGTATTTTCAAAATGGGTAGAAGCTTACCCTACTCCTCAAAGTGACGCACTGACAGTAGCGAAGTGTTTACTAAAAGAACTGATACCTAGGTTCGGAATACCATGCATTATTGAATCAGATAAGGGTGGACATTTCCAGAATGACATACTGGCTGAACTCTGTAAGGCCTTTGGAATAAGGCAGAAACTCCATTGTGCATACCACCCAGAGGCTTCTGGAATAGTGGAACAAGTAAATGGAACTATCAAAAACAGACTAGCAAAGCTGACAGATGCTACTGGCATGACCTGGGTGAAGGCCCTGCCCCTGGTCCTGATGGGACTGAGAAGTGTTCCAGACCGCAAGACAGGCCTAAGTCCCCATGAAATCATTATGGGAAGAGTGATGAGACAAGCATGGGTGCCAGGAAGCAAACTGTTGAGTATTACTGATGATTTGGTGCTTGAATACTGCAGAAGATTGGGTGACCAAGTGCGTTCTATCTCTCGCCAGATTGGAGACGACGGCATCCTCAATCCAACGACTCCTCTCCACAGCTTGGTTCCAGGAGATTGGGTCAAAATAAAGAAGCACACTCGATCAAGCTGTCTGGCACCAAGGTGGGGAAAGAAACGCCAAGTAATCCTGGTGACAACCACTGCAGTGAAGGTCGCAGGTGTTCCTCAGTGGATCCACGCTGGACACACCCAGAAGGTATTGCCAGACAGAGGATTTGAAGAAGAAGGGCAACCAGCAGAGGACCCTGAAGGAGCCAGACCAGAAGCAACTGACAACGAGCAGCCCAGCACCAGTCAGGTTGCAGGAACAGCAGACGTTGGCCCAGGAGTAGTTGACTACGAACTGCCAAGAATCCAGCCTGCTGAAGAGGTCCAGGAAACTGAGCCAGGAGTAGCTGAAGACGAGCTGCCAAGCATATGGCCAGAAGAATGGATACCGATGATTGATCTGACTGAAGATCCTATCAGAACAAGAGAACGACTTAGTGAAGGTAGAGAGTGGACTAGTCAGGAAAAGCAAGGCACAGGCGAAGAACCTCAGCCGCTTGAGATTCAAATCAAAACTGAGGAAGGAGAAGGTCAGACAGGGACAGAGCAGGTATTTGATACACCACCGCGCACACCTGATGCAGATAAGGGAGAGACTAGAAAAAGAGTGATAGTTCGAGCAGAAGAAAATCAAGAGATCGAAGTGCTTGAACAGGATCAGAGAGGGTTAGAAGAACGGGTTCAGGAAACAGAAACAGAAATAAAGACAATCGAAAGCCAAAAACAAAATATTCCTGAACAAGGCCAGATTAACAACCAGGCAGAAGAATTTGATGCTAGCCCTGGAACTAGCCAGATAAGGGAAGTAGGAGAAGAAAGTGGAGAAGAATTACCACAAGATAGAGAGAACAAAAAGATAAGAAAAGAAAGTGAAGTCCAAGTACCGACTAAGAGACTAAAGAAAAGAAACAACCTTGAGCCTAGGTTTGTAAAAAGATTGAGACTTAGGATAAAGACAGTGGAAGAAAAACGTGCAGAGGCAAGAAGAAGTGCTCGGATAGCAGAGCAAGAAGAAGACTCTTCCAAAAGAAGGAGTGAGCGAATAAAAAGACAAAACAAAAAGTACAAGTCTCCTGAATGGACACTGGTTTTGGAAGAACTTGAAGATCTTGATATAACTGACGTGAGCGACGGGGAGCCTGTCCCAGAGTACTCAGCTGAAGAGGAAGACGAACCACCGTGAATTTAAATAAAAAGTAAGCTAGTTGTGTAAAAAGCCAAAAAGAGGGGTGAGAACACTCCTTCTGAGCCAAAATGTCTGATTCAACAGTGAATGGTAGACCTAGTTGCAGCCGTTTTAAGACGTGTTGCAAGGTGTGTATATGTAGTGTAGTAGTACTGATAGTTATCTGGATAGGATTAACAATTTTCATTCCCTTTGCTGTAAGTAAAGATACTAACATTGTCCCTGCTGAAAACAGTGAGGAGTTGACAACACAGAGTGTAGAAAGACATGAAAGAGCTTTGAGACAAACAAAACAGAACTTAGAAGCATCAGATGAGGGAGGACTACATTATCATGGAGTTAAGAACAAGACACACTTAAATGTTTTCGCAAACTTGTTAATACACTATGTAGAGACTATGGAAATTGAAGATTGCTATGTCTGCATGAAGCTACCTACTTCTGTGGCTGAAGGCGTGACATACCATCATCTGCCATTGACATATGGAATTTCCTGTAGCATTTTAGCTAGTTTATTTTACAAAAGGGGACCGTTACAGTATTATTACTCTAACAATGACGTGATTTTTTCTGAACTTCCTATACGTGGGAACTTGAATCCTGTACATACCAAAACTGACACCATAAGATATATGGGAGACTACTTTCTGACTATAGGGAACATTGACATAGCAGACGCACACAGAGATAACTTGACTTGTTCTTTGCGTGAGCAGGAAAAGATGTTCCTGAACATGGCAGAGAAAAGGAGAATTAAAATTCAGAAGAAGGCTAATGACGAAAGTCAGAAAAAGCCAAAGTGGGCAGAAAACATGGAAGGCACCTCATCTGGTGGAGCGGGTCCTGCTCTGTTGCTGGATTTTGAAAAGAAAGGCAAGCTATGTCTTCACCGCGAGAAGACTAGCTATTATAATAATGTTTTCATTGGTTCCAGTGAATGCGAACATAATTACAAGGTAATTGGAGGTTGGGGTTTCAAAAATGGGTCAGAGCCTGTGTTTCCTGGAATTTATTACATTTGTGGGGACAAGGCTTATTTCAAATTGCCGGATCACTGGTATGGGAGCTGCTACTTTGGCATTGTTTTCCCGAAAATATACCATGTGAATGGAAAAGCTGGAAGCAATGAAGATACTAATGGCTTAGTGCGTAGTAAAAGAGAAAGTATAGGTGAAATTATGGGTAGTATTTTCAGTGCACTGATACCTGGAGTGGGAGTGGTTCTGAATACTCACAGAATTTGCAAATTGTCTACTATAGTAGATGTGCTGTCTACTGAAACAGCTCATGGATTTCTGCTGGTCAATACCGAAATGGTTGCGATCAGATCAATGGTTTTACAAAATCGACTTGCTCTTGACACCTTATTAGCGAAAGAGGGCGGAGTCTGCCGGATGTTGAAGGCGCAACATTGTTGCACTTATATTCCGGATAAAAGTGTGCAGATCAAAAGATATGTGAAAAACATTACTAATTTGGCAAAGGAACTCAAACCACTCGAGGTTGATAGTGCCTGGAAGAGACTGGTAGATGGTCTCTCAAATGTAGGTCATTGGCTTGCTAGCATAGGTAAAAGCTTATTATTCAAAATTCTGATGCCAATTGGTATTATAGGTCTTATTATACTTTCCATTTTCTTATGCTGTAAATACCGCAAGCGCACCAAAAAGCACGAGGTAAATGCAAGAGGAGTGAAACGAAGTGTGGATGAGATTGAATTAGAGGAAGTGAATGATCAGATATACAAAAAGGTGAAGACTTCTCACCCTGTTAAAACTGAAAGAGAAAAGTTAGAACGGTTGCTGGAAGAAATAGAACTTTATAAAGTGTGAAAGAAAGTTGGCATCTGGTTCCATTATAATTTGTGATGATAGTAGATATCATCAAAGAGGGGATTGATGAAGCAAAGCTTCGCATATTTTGAGGCTTGCCGAAATCAAGAACCTCGTTTATGTGTAATAAGGTAACAAAAATGTATGTTTTACTAACCTTTATTTTGTTTAGGCAAAGTTCCCGAAGCTTGCCTATGTGTATTTCTAATGAATTAATCCGTGTCCCTAAAAATGGCCGCCGCTTGTATTTTAGTTACTGCGCATGCGTCAGCCACACTCACGTGTCCTGACGCGTCTGCAGAAGTGGAGGGAAAGTTATGCGCATGCGTAATTCATAGCTGTGCTTATCATGTGGTACTGCTCGTGCCACTGCTCTTGTGTCCGTGTCAATGTAGCTAACATTTTATGCAATAAGTTTATTTCTTGATGATGAGTTAAAAGTACAAACCCTGTGATGTGTTTTCATAATGACATTATTATGTATTAATTTGTTTTCGCTTACTTTTCATGTACCGCGGGAAATGGGGGTCTGAGTGAAAGGAGAGCCATATTGGAGGTCCCTTCTGCGCCTGTGCGACATTCGGCAGCACGAGGGACCTTGACAGATGGAACACCGCCAGTTGGCAGTGATGGGCGAGATGCTCCTGAGAAAGTCACCTCTGCCCTGCGAGAACAGCGAATGTGGCTCCTTATATGATACATTGTAATGTTGCGCTATTGTTTGCCGTGTAACTTCTCATGGGAACCCCAAACCTGCTAGGCGGTACCCAAATATGTTAATGAAGGCTTCAAATCGTGTATTGTGATTGGTGTGTTACCCAAACCCTACCTTAGGACCAATCGAAATTGAGGGATTCTGACACTTTGCAACATTGGGGGGTGGTACACTGTCCCCAAACTGTATATCTACCCTGGGTTCACCTAGTGAACCGTCCGACTTGTCTGGTTTAGCTGACCTGTCACTGACCCAACGCACTCAATAGGTGACTGAAGATACAGAGCGCTGCGGAGCACTCTGTCCGAATTTGACCATAGACTAAGGTTCTACTGAACCTTAAAGTGCTGGCAAGGCACTTAGCTGGGAGTTCGCTAACCCAATCGGGGTCTTGATCGATAGCTGCAGAGCGGGTGGAGCGCAGGCGTTGCTTCCGAACTGTGGGTTCCGGTCCTGTCCTGAAGAGGGTCCTGTCCTGAGGGTTTGCTGTCCTGTCCTGAGGGTCCTGTCCTGATTCGTTTTCCGAGGGTATCCTGTCCTGTCCTGGGTGTCCATTCTGCACTTGCTGTCCTTTGAGGGGTATCCTTCCTTGAGGTTTTCCTGTCCTTAACTGACCCGTGGCCAGGGTTTGGTTTCCACACCTTTCTAGGTAAATATTGCTCTGAACCTCTTGAAATTCTTGCACCTTCTGAATTTCTAACTTTTGCTTTAATAAAGTTCAACATTGCATATGTGATATTTTCCATGCCTTTCTGCAACTATTGAAAGTCATTTATATTTTCCCTAAAGTTTATTCCTATGTCTTCTCATTTGTTAGAAATTATATTTTGCATAGCAGTGTGTCATTTCCTGATATGGTCTAGAACTTCGTTGCCTAGATTGTTCAAAGGCCCATTCACCTTAAGTGAAGCGTGGTATTCATTATAAACTCTCCTATAGTCACCCACACTTAGGCTATCCCTGTTTAGATAATACTGACTTGCATAGTATCTTTTTTCGTTACATTTTATTAGTACCTTGATGATTACCCTGTCATTATTTCTTTATGCTTATGTGATTTACGTTATCTTGGTTATTGATTGCCTTGTTTTATTGTACCTCATGCAAGAAAATATTGAACTTTAGATAAACATTTTAAAACTTCCAGTTGTCCGTAGTCATTTAAACAGTATTTGAATGTTATTGGTTGGGTTTGTATTTTGCTGCCTTTCTTTTACAGCTAGCTCCCTGATTCATTGTGGTCATTAGGCACCCGCATCGGTGGATGGTAAGTCGGGTGCACCGAAAATTGGTAGCAGGGAACACACACACACTCAACCTGGTAGAGCTCGTGAAGTCACCCGATCGATGTATATGGTGATTTGGAAAGTATATGGGCCCTGAAGCCGGAAACGGCGAAAACTATTGGCCGGGTGGCCTCGCGCGCTCTATCATACTTACCATTAATGACACAACGAACATAAGGGCCCTTTTGATCTTCTGGGTTTAAGTTATTAATTGCGCAGTTGGAGCCTCTCAGCCAGTCCTAAAACTCAGACAAGAGTTTTAGGTAATCTGAGGAAACCCAGACTGATCAAGAAGGGCTGATGCATTAGATGTAATGTTAGGATAATTCCACTTCCAATGCTTCAGCTGTAGCCAGGCAAAACATGGTCCTCCAACTCCCAGGACCTCTTTCCGGCACCTTTCATTGCCTCTCCCAACTCTACCATGTCCCATTTCCTCCTCCATTTATTCCTACCTTTGTGGGGCTCCATGCCCTAATGGCTTTCTGCATATTCTACCACTCCAATTACGACAGTTTTCATACAACATTCTATTTCCTTCTCTCTTGCAATTCTACACAACCGTTAACTAATGTCACCAACTGTTAAGCTTCTTTGTCTGTCATCCGATATAGATAATCAGCAACTGATTTTAACATTCTGTAACAATCCCTACTCAAAGACATGACCTACAGCTCTCTGAGCCATCTCCATAGGATGGACTATACCAGAGTATCTCTCAAACTCATCTTTAAGTCTGTCTAAATATTAAGATGGTTCTTCACCCTTATTTTGCTTATAATTCAAAATCTTAGACCAATTGGTTTTTACTGAGCATACATCTGCAGTTGGATTCAACAATGCACCCTTCGCTGTGCTCATCTCTGTCGTATCCATGGACCACTCTTGGTCATGGCACTTTCTCCAGCACTCTTCCTCATGCCTCACTCGGCACCACCAATCACAAACCCTGATTCACAAATGCTTATTAATACCCATTAAATCAAGGTACTTAAAGGGATGTGGTTAATATTTCTACCCTGACCATTTGGAAGTCCTTAAGGGAAGACGGGTGGAGGAGGAATGACCCTCATCATCAGCGGCACTTCAATGAGGAAAATGGAAAAGCCTTCTGGACTACCACTCTGCCATCAGTCTCATACTTTCATGAGTTATAGTAGGGCTTAGTTCTTTATTGTCTCAACAGACCTCAATGTGCACCAGCAACCAGCAGTGGCTGCTCCATTCCTGTGAACAGTAGTGGCTGCGTCACTAGCCCCTTCGCCCGGCATGTGGATCATTTTCAACAGATTTTTCTCCTTTGTGTCCTTGCTTTATTTCTCCTCCTTCAGTGGTTCAGAGATCTGGGAAATGGATAGGCAGGAGGAGGAGCAGATGCCGCCCAAGCCCTAATTCTGTCCCTAAGATAATTAACTTGGTATTCCAATTCGTTCTGGGTGCCTCTCATACCTCGGACTTGGGATTCATGTTGACGTTTATGTTTCTATTCATGCAACTGTATCAAGAGGGGCCATTGGTCAGCATCTGTCTTATTTTTAGGATCCCGCTTTTTCTTGTAAGGTACGGTTAGCTAATAGTTCTATATCAAAGGTACAATATTCAGGAAAGCACTCCTCCTCATCCTCATTAGTGAATCCAACCCACTTTTGTAAATATTTGAGCATGCATTTACTGTGTGTCAGTACATTTTTATGGGTCCCTTTCAGAGGGGGATAGCTATATTTAAAATGTTCATCCTCAATCTCTACTCCTTATTGCTATCTTTCATTTGAGTAACAAGGAAGGGGTCTGCCAGTCTTGGGCCAGCAGCTTAGCCCATGGAAGGGGGATAGGAAAGGAGATAAAAAACACGATAGGTTTTCCTCAGTTATAATTCTTCTAACTGATCTCGTAGAACGGGGATGGGAAGTTATTTCACACTTGCACCTAAAGATAACATGCCCATACATTTGATAAACATTCAATCATCATCCAAAGGGGCTTATGAAGGGGTCAGGACAGTTAGATCAGAGGACCCCTACTTTCTAGGGCCTGGACTTTAAATCCTAGTGCTCCTGCCTATCTTCCCCATTATCACTAGGGGTGGGCAATGTATTCCAATCCACCAGATTAGTTGGCGGAGTTATGGCGACACTACATTATGCTTGTAATGTGGAGTTCCGGACAAATTTTAGCAACCGCTGCTTGGCGGAGACTTTTCTCACACGTGCTCACCATTGGTACGTTGACGAGCACAAGTGAGATTTGCCATCCCCTAGTGCAATTTTCGGTCACTAGGAGGACGCCCGGTGAGATGTCTCCCACACGGCCGCTCACGGGAGGTCGGGACTGTTTGAGGACAGAAAGCTGCCACTTGAGTATAAAATCTACTTGAGAAGCAGTAAAATCAACTCAAGAAGTTATGACCTCTGGTATGCCGGGTGGTGCCATTCCGGCAAATCTTTCAGTGTGGAACGAGCTCCTGTCGCTAAATCAGAGCACAAGCAGCACAAGGTGCTTATTTCTGCCAGTTTGCGGAATCTCTGGCAGTTTTTATGTAAATTCATGGAATTCCCCAGAGTTAAACTCCAGGAGTTCTGCCCAGGCCTAATTATCAAACTGTTTCCAGAGTTTTCTTGTTCTAAACCATGGACATGGACACATTTTCAGCTGACTTGATGCTTCAGCCCTGCCTGCTCATTTAACTTGTTTTTCATACTGTCTCCTATCCCAGACAACAATTGTGCACACCCATTTAACAACACAGTTACAGCTATAAAACAATACAGGCCATGCAAAGCAAGTGAATGTACCGTTAGCACAGTTAGACTTTACCTAAAGTCTGGTTTAGTCATGTTCATGCCTTTAGCCAATTTTCCAGGTCTATTGCTGGGCCTTATTGCAATCCATTCCTCCCTTTCCTCTGGCACCTGGGGTCATCGTGTGGATTCTGGCTCTACTGTCTATTGCTTCTAGAGGTGATTTGTTTCCGCAAATGCCCAATCTGTTAAAGATAACACACAACATGTTGATAGTCCTCTAGTATAACATGCATTTAAAGCAAAAATTTCAAGCAACACAGAAAATAAAAGTACAATTGCCATTTCAATTGAACTGAGCTCTCACTAGAAAGGGGTCAGTTGAAGCCTAGTGGAAAACAAATATTGAAATGTCGTAAAGTATATATTTGTTTTCTCTCAATACAAAGCTTAGGAACCTAATCACAATGCAGAAACATATTACTTTCAACAATACCTTATCTAATGGTCTGGAGGCGGAATCTTCTTCTGGAGGAAATACAAGATGTTAACTTGGATACAATTGATTTTGAAACTACTAGAGTCATGAAACTTAGTGAGCATAATTGAGACTGAAAGACACTTGAGATTCACAAGAAATAACATTGATATTTGATTATAAAATATATAAATACACACAGTCATAATCGAAAAACCATACAGTTGAAGTACATATTATGTGATTATGTTTTTGCACCTATCATTGTAGCCAATCGCAGGAGGTCACAAATTGCAACCTGCCCAATGAATCTTAATTAGGCTGGTTATTCTGTGATTCTCTTGCTATTCCTTATCTAGCGAACTGATACATTAGTACGTAGGTCAGATTGCAAAAGAAAACACTGGTAGCAAAATGTCATTGTGCAATTTACAGCAGCTTTTTGCAGCCAGTTTGTCTGTACACCTGTCAAGAATATTCCCCAACCATGGACACCATGTAAGGCAACACATCTGTACTGGGGTATCGGCTTTTATGTTGTTCCAAGTTTTTTTTTAGAGTTGTCTTTGCTCGTGTAACACTTTATTGGAATTTGTAGTAGCCCTTTATTTATGAACATTTTCATTTGGATTCCCGTCCCATTCCCATCCATGTTGCTGGCCCCTCTCTGGCCTCAGGCAGTATTTTGCTCATTCTCTTGACATTTCATTTTTCATATACTCATGTACTTAACCTGGCTCATTTAATCAACCATTCCAAATTCCATGGCAACTTACCACCACAGAATTTCACATATGTTGATAAATGTATTCCGAACACAGTAACCACTGTCTATGGTTTCATTGTGCCTAGTACTCTTGAGTGTGCCTATTGCTGTCACTGTGTTGACATTCTTGTTTGCTTATGTCCATACATCTGCTACATATTTAATATCATACTATGCATGTTTGCATGCTAAGACAAAGATGCACAAGATTCTTTTGATCTTATTTGTGTCTCACGAATGCAGGTAGGCATCAACACATATATAGGGTTGTGTTAGGTGACACTGCATTTGGGAGTTTGGTCTGAAGACTTGTAATCCTGAAGACTGTTTGATAAGATAGACTGGCGACTGGCAATAGCATTGTGGGTTTTGGGTTTTCCTGCATAGGTCCAACAAGTTCCTCATCCTCTGTAATCCTTTGGCCCACCTACATGACAGCCTGCAAGCACATGGACACCTTCCCCAGAATTGCATTTTGGCATCCACATGTGGATGGAGTCTCTATGTCCCCAGGTGCTGAGAATTAAAGGAAGACTCTATAGACATCTGTTAGTGTGAATATTAGATCAGCACACATGACATGCTGAGACCTGAGTAGGAAACCTGATAAACTTACATACACTTATTTAACATGCAAAACCAGTTATTAGGTCCATGATATGATGCTTTCAGCTGTCCTAGGGATTTAAGATGTCTTGTTTGCCACTGCCACAGATGCTATATGGTTGAATGAGCAAAGAGCTTTCAGGCACTCACCAACTATGCACCCAGGGCAACCGTCAGACGGGAAGTGGAGACCCATGTGTCTTAGCAGGCAGTGTCCTTTTTGACATCTGTCATTTGTGTGAAACAATTTGTTCAGAACAAAAGGACATACCAGGAAAACATTATCTGAATTCCATATTAATATAAACTTACAGATGTGACCATTTTTCGGGTGACCTAGCAATTATGATGCACATGATCACAGAGCAATGCATATTCCCTGGGGAAATGGATGTGCCAAACTGATTGATGACAGAAGATATTGTCCTCCTTACCAAGTGTCGCATGCTTCAGCAAAATGGGTGGCCCATGATGCTCTGACCAGAGCACATTGGTTGACTGCAGGTGTGAAGATATACGCAATTCACTCATGTTATCATTACCAGATCCATCAGTATGTTGGATTAGGTACATGTCCTTGGTCCTTAGAAAATGTACTGTCAAAATGTTGTGTCCTGGCTTGGCTTATCCTGCCACTGGAGAGCCATGAGAAGATTACATTTCAAATGTCATCGTTCTATGATATCTTTGGTGACATAAGACTGTCAAAGTCAACAAAAAATACACAAATAAAGCAAACATTCATAGGTTGGTAGTTGATGGCCACATGTACTTGACATGGTATTTGAAGATGGACATGTGAGACATATGTGAAATAGTGTTTGAGAGGTTCCAAGATCATTGTTACAATGAATATCAATCTTGGTCGTCAGGCATTTTAGATATGATGTGCCACAAATGTTTGTTGATTACAAATCTAGGAACTGCTGACCCGCATGGTAATGTTGTGTTTGGAAAACATAGACATTATGTGTCAGCAGGGAACATTGTGTAACCCTTAATATGGAATGATATTAACCCTACCACACTCTCTCATTAATATGGCTTGAGAGGCCAGTCCACACATTATTTACTTAACACAGGTAAGTTCAGTATACACTACACATCTGAATTTCTTCTAGATGCAGAGAGATAAGGGATGCGACAAAGCTAGGGAAGAAACATTTTTTGAATTACTATAATTGTAACTAATTAATGAAGGTGAGATTGTTGTTGATGCTGTGTAGGTGTGGAGTGAAGGTGTTTCACACATAGGCAGACCCATATATAGAGAAGTGTCTATGAACTCTTGATTTGTGGATAGCTTTGGAAGTGCATTGAAGACTTTGACTGCTGTCTCATAGGGGTGTGGGTGGTATGTACTGTTTATTGTATTTTGAAGGTAGGTTAATTCAAAGCAATGGAGGCATTTGAATGTCAGACATAGAGGGTTATTTACCAAGTGTTGTGTGGTCTCCTACGTGACAATGTGGAGTTTTGCACTGCACCAACAGGGTTTTATCATAGTAAGTAAATCAACACAATGCTTTGAGGGACTAAGTGTCACTCTGCATCACTGGAGCACCCTTTCAAAACCTATGTTAATAACCTCATGAGGTTTTGAAGGTACACTTTTCTTTCACTGGCAGCCAATGGAGGTTTCTTCCAGGGTGAGTGGAGTGTTGGTTTTTACTCAGGCAAAGGGTAATGCATGTATCATAACTCTATGCTTTTGGAGTCTGTTAATATAATTGGATGCCAAAAGAATGTAAAGTGAGTTGCAGTATTTCAAATGAACGTCTACAAGGGAGTCTAATACAGCAGCCTGTTAAGGTTTGAATATGAAAGGAAGAGTTTTCTTAAACAGTTCGTGTTGGTGGAAGGCTGATTAACCATAGTTACAATTTGGAAATAAAGACTGATTTTTATATCCAAAAAGGTCCAGGGCTAAATGGAGTGAATTTTCTCCAGGTGGTGGAGAGATTCAAAGAAGAGAAGTTTGGTCTTGGAGACATTGAGTTGAAGGGTGTTTTTACTCCTCTGAATTGGCTCTCAGCTCCTGAGGAGCTTCCAATGCTGTGCTTGCAACAGCTCCTAGTGTGTAATATAAGATGCTGCCCTGCTATATCTTCTCATCATGTTTCTTATGAACAACTAGGCTAAATCTTTTTTTATCACAAAAATCCTTAAACATATGTTGTCATTTTGTCTTGTCACTATGAGATATGGGAGCTCACAGAATACTTTTTAAATATCAAATGTCATTCACTCATGTTCCAAGCAATAACAAATTAAATATGCAGAACATTAACCAGTGATTTAAGTGAGCATGCTCAGATAAATGTAAACGGTTTACATAATAATACAGAATAGACATATTCAAACAAGTTCAGCAATATGACAGCAGACTTTTTGGTGGAATACCAAATACACAAATTTTGAAAGCTTTGACCTCCAATCCAAAAATGTATGTCACTTACAATTTGTATTTCACTCTTTTTGTTTGTAATTATGTGCCCCCAAAGCTAATCCATTGTTCCAAGAGTGTGGACCGGTTGTGTTGCGAGACTTCTCTCCCTGTTTTTTATGATAATGATGTGGGTCTTCTGTCCTAGGATAGGAATGACAGTGCATTTCGACCATTATTTAATTGGGGGTCTGCTCAGGGCAGAGACCTGGTGTGGTGTATCAAGAGGAGAGGGGTGGGTTTATAACTGATAATGTTTAACATGGCCACAAAGTGTGGGTCATGAAACGCAGAGAGCCCAGGGCTCTCCAGGATCACTGGACTGGCCCATACAAAGTCAAAGAGCATAAGGGGGAGGCCCCCTACTTGGACCTCCAGAACCCTAGGAGACCCCTAAGATTTCTTCATGTCAAGCAACTTAAGTATCACTTCAAGAGGTCCAAAGTGAGCATGCTCCTTGTGACAGATGAGGGAGTGGAATAGGAGAGTGAACCTCTCCCTCTTCCTGACTTTCTTTCTGTACAGGAACATGATGGGTCAGCAGGGGGTGTCAACTTTAGTATGGTTTATGGGCCTCTTTTTGCATGCATGTTAAGTTAGCATGGCTTATTAGGAGTTTAAATGCCATTTTACCTTTTGCTGCTTTTTGCACATGACACTGCTTAGCTGTTTTGGCAGAGTTAGTTGTCCTTCCTGACCCCATAAAAGCAGGGTGACAGTTACCACTTGCTGGGACAGTTTTCCTTACAGTTCTCCCACACCCCTTACAGTTCTCATACACCCCTGGACTCACACATATATATGTCCATGATGTTGACATGGGAGACAGCCCTCCTGTGAAGAATACAATTTACAGGTTGTCAGGCAGAGTGACATTCAGTATCAAGGAGGAAGTCTCCAAGATCTTGGCATTAGGGGTAATTGAGCCCTCTAACAGTGCCTGGACTGACCCCTTAGTACTGTTATCGAAGGCTGCCCACACCAGCCACACATCAGAACTCCGGTTCTGCGTAGACTACAGAGAACTCAACATAGTCAACAAGACTGATGCACATCCCATCCCCCAAGCTGATGAGCTAATTGACTGACTGGGCGCAGTCAAGTTACACAGTACCTTTGATTTGACATCAGGGTGCTGTCAGATCACTCTGCTGGAGGGGCCAAATAGAAGTCAGCATTGTAAAGTCCAAAGGATCAGTTCCAGTTCTGTGTGGTGCCCTTTGGATTGAAAAATGCCCCCGATACCTTTCAAATGTTGGTTAACAGGGACCTGGCTGGGAAGGAGGCCTTTTGTACCGCCTATCTAGATGACATTGCTGTCTATAGTTCCTGCTGGGAGGAACACCTGCAGCACCTCCACAAGATGCTACACACCCTGCAACAGACAGGCCTGACCATCAAGGCCAGTAAGTGCCAGATTGGGCAGGGTTTGTGGTATACCGGGGACACCGGGTAGGTGGGGGCAAGGTGCAGCCCCTTGAGGCCAAGATTGAGACTATCATGGCCTGGCAACCACCTAATCCCCAAACAGAAGTGAGACCCTTCCTAGGCCTTACAGACTACTACAGGAGATTGATTAAGGGATATGGCACCATTGTTGCCCCCTTAACTGAACTGGCTTTTAAGATGCAGCCCAGATTGGTGATCTGGACAGAGGCCTGTCAGAATGCCTTTGACCACTTCAAAGAAGCCATGTATACAACACCTATACTCAAGGTACCAGACTTCCCCAAACAATTGATTGTGCAAACGGACACTTCAGAGCATGGCATAGGAGCAGTCTTGGCACAGCTAAATGAAGAGGGCTTGGACCAATGAGTAGCCTTCATTAGTTGAAGCTTACTTCCACAGGAACAGAGGTGGAGTACCATTGAAAGAGAAGCTTTTGCTGTGATCTGGCCCCTGAAGAAGTTGAGACCATACCTATTTGAGACTCACTTCCTGGTACAGACAGACCACAGTAACCTCAGATGGCTCATGCAGGTGAGTGGTGAAAATTCTCAAACTAATTGAAGTGGTCCATCTTCCTACAGGGAATGGACTTTACTGTGGAACCCCGTTGGGGGTCAGACCAAACCAATGCTGATGCTCTCTCCAGGGTTTTCTGCCTTAATGATGAGAAGATCCAGGGAGTTGGGTAGCTCACCCCACTTTCAGCTAGGAGGAACATGTGTTAGACCTGACAGCGTCAATGTGGTCTTCCCCTCAACTTTTTGCCTACCTCCTCTACTTTTCTGACCTCGTATTTGCTGGCGTTAGGACTTTTTGTACTTTTACCACTACTAGCCAGTGCTAAAGTGCTTATGCACTCTCTCCTAGAAACGGTAATATTGGCTCATCCCAGATGGCATATTTAAATCAATGATAAGTCCCTAGTACCTAGTTGTGTCCATGGCCTATACATTAATGCTACTAGTGAGCCAGCAGTGCCATGCACTCACTTGGTCCCAACCACAGGGATGACGCTGGAGCTGATGAAGGACCTCCTATGCCTCCCAAGGACAATGCAAGTCAAGGAACCGAAACCCTAGATCTCACACTGTCCCCATTAGGGAAAGGGGAGTTGGGGTAAAATAAGAAAAGAGAGACTTGAGGTACTGGATCTGCTCTGCTTCTGTGTGACACTGTGCAACAGGATTTGCCACTTCTGAGGCTGTCTACAATTGCAAGGTAGATGTGCACTGGACCAGAATCTCTGGTTTTGCAATGATGCAATGCACTGGAAATGACAAGAGGAGGCAGCTATCATCAGTACACTAACAGGCCTCTACTACAATTAACATGTATTAACTTCAGTGGCATAAACTTTCAGGTTTCATCAGCAGCTTGGCATAACATCAGAATAACCAAAATCACAGACTGGATTGCGTCACTCTTAGGAATAAACTTGAAATACAGATAGGAGTTATTGGCATTCCCAGGGATAAACTCAGGACATAGATTGGAGTTACATGCACTCCCAAGGATACACTCGGAGCAAAGGTTGGTGTTACTTGTACTTCCAAGGATACACACAGAGCTAAAGTTGGAGTCACTTGAACTCCTAAGGATACACTCAGAGCAAAGGTTGCCATTACTTGCATTCCTAAGAATACCCTTGGGACACTGAGTGGGGAACAAGGTTGGTTCATATATCAAGGATTCTGAAGTGCTTTCTCTCGGCACTGTTCATCAGAGAAACACAGAGCTAAAGTCTTTAATCCTTGTGCAGTGACAGTTCTAGAACCAAGGTTATAGGAAGGGTCTGGAGTATAAACACATAAGAAGCGCTGGAGTAAGATTATATTGAGGCTTTGACTTAAATAGTTATGGAGGGTCCAGAGTAGCTGTACAGGCGGGAGTGATGAGGAAGACATGAAGGGAGCTGGTGCCACTGGAATCAGAGATTCAGGTTGACGGACACTGGAGCCCTTCTTGGTTCCGGCAGGATTCTTCAGGTGCGTGGGAATGGGGAAGCTTGTTCCCCAGGGACAGAGGCCAAGCCACAATTTAGGGTTTGGGTGGGGTTTATGTACTCTCTCAAAGGCTCAATTGATGTAGCTAGATCCCATATGGCACATGTCCCTCTGGAAGGTTCTTGAACCTTGGAGAAAACATATGTTAGTACACTCTCTTTGACCTTACAGAATGGTCAGGTACAACTTGTTGATCGGAGCCAAATAACAGAAAACAAATGTATCATTTTTGCTTAAGCACAATAATGGAAAACAACAGCAAGGCTCCAGTAACAGCAAGATCAAGGCTTGCCATTGGCTCACAGGATTCTGAAGGAATCTCACAGGGATTCAATAGAAAACCACACTAACGCCCTAGTAAAAGTGAGATTATTTAATCCATTGGTTCACAGGATTTGGGTAACACTTGCAGGGATTCAAGCGCAATGAAATTACGGGTGCTGGGGAAGCATCGGTCATAAGGGTGCTGGGGGAGAATCAGTCATGTGGGTGCTAGAGGAACATCAGTTTTGAGGGTGTTTGGGGAATATCGGTCATGAGAGTGCAGGGGAAACATCAGTCATGAGGGTGTTGGGGAACATCATTTAGGAGGGTGATAAGGGAACATAGGTCATGATATAGCATGCCATAAGGTGCCATAGGGATAAAGCAACATGAGTACAGGACGGTAGACCAATATGCAGAGGATTCAGTAAGGGGTCATAACAGAGAGGGTGCAAGAGGGAATCATGACATACAGCACTCATTGTGCCACCCTCTTAAGTAGCCCTCTAACCATGGCTCAGGTCTGCAGTTACAGAGCGTGTATGTGTGTGAAGTTTTCACTGTCATTTCGACCTGGCAAGATAAACCTCTTGCCAGGCCTAAACCTTCCCTTTTTATAAATATAAGTCACTCTTAAGGTAGGCTCTAGATAGCTCAGAGGGTAGGGTGCAATGTATTTAAAAGGCATTACATACTTTTAAGTTTTACATTCCCTAGTAGTGAAAAGCTACCAAATTTGTGTTTAACTGCTTCACGGCCTATCTTTCCTAGAGGATAACATTGGGACTATCTTGTTACATCTTTTAAGTGTAATTCCCAATTGTGAACAAATAGAGGTTTCAAGTTTGGTGTCTCTGGACTCACAATTTAAAATCACAACTAATGGCGAAGTCGGATTTTAAGTTGCAAGTCTGAAAATGGCACTTTTAGAAAGTTGCCATTTTCTTACTTTAGCCATTTGGTGCCTGCTGCCAGTCTCTGGGTGCACTTCTGGGATAAGTGACAGCTGGCTTTGTGCATTCCTTTTAAGATAGCCACACACAAAAGGAGCTTTGGTGTGACTTGATGGGCCATCCTAGGCAGGATGGGAGGGTCGAGCTGGGCACAGCTTCATATTTACACCTGAATAGGCTGTGTTCTGTCTGCACAAAAAGGCTGTATATCACCCCTCTAGTGTGTCTGGAGCCAGGGCTGAAAGGGAGGACCTCTGTGCACTTCAGAGAACTTTCTTTGTAGGCTCCCCTACTTCAAAGATGCAACTGGGTATAAGGAGTAGTCCTTGGACACCACCACTTCAGTAAACCTCTGGACCTGTGAAGATTCAACCAAGAAGAAGAACTTCTGTGCTGCGGAAGGACTGCTACTCTGCTGAACTCCTGCCATGCTGTGCTGCTCTCCTGCCTGCTGTCCCCTGCCTGCATGAGAAGGACTGGACCTGCATCACTTGATCCCAGAGTGACTCCAAGGGCTTGATGGCTTGACTCCTGATTTGAAGTCTCACGGACATAAAAGACTTCCATCCATCCTACTCCTACACCTGTGCTCTGCAATCTGTGAGTAAGCCCTGCCAAGTGGCACCACCCCAGTCCTGGACTCTTGGAAGTGGCCCTAGATGTTTGCTCCATCTAAATTGCTGCATCACTTGCTGCTTGAGCAGAATTAGCGCTTCACTGCTGTTGCAGGAACAGGACCACAGTATCACACTCGGAACCAGCTAATTGCCTTCGGATCCGCTGCTTCAGAATCAACTCATTGCCACTACGGCGTGGAGAAGATCGATGCATCAAAACCCAGCACCTTACCTTCAGAACCATTGCATCTTGGAACTGGTGCATTACCTTCAAAACCGATGCATGGCCACTGTTGCGTGGAGAAAACTGACACATCACCCCTACTGCATGGGAACACCGACACAATGCTCAGCTTCACCCTGTTTCTTTATCGACACACACAGGATCGAGGTACTTTTGTTCAGCAGGCCTAACTGGGTCCCTGTATCCAGCCTGCTCTCCATCGTAACCAGCCTGAACTTTTGACTTTGTCCCGGTTCAGTGCGACTAGGTAACCCAAGTAGGCGCCTATTGCTTCTAAACTCAATTTTACAGTTTATTTGTTAATAATTAATACCTCATGGTCTGCTTATTGTTTTTTGTCATTTTGGTCTTGCTTTATCTATTAAATTAAGCTGCATGTTTCTAACCTGAAATGGAATCTTTTTGCGAAGTGTTTTCTTTGTTTTAGTGTTTGAAGTGTTGCCAAATACTTTACACATTGCCTATAAGTTAAGCCTAACTGTTCTGTGCCAAGCTACCAGAGGGTGAGCAAAGGTTAATTTAGGTTTTGCCTTACACTTGCCCTGACTAGGATTGTGGTTCCTGCTTGGACAAGGTGCATACCTCTGTAAACCAGATACACAATTTCCAACAATTACCTAGTTTAATAGTACTCCATTTACCAACCTTAAAAGGATGAAAGGATGAGTTTACCCTGTTAGGGTTTAACTTGTTATCTGTAAATCACAGAAAAAGTTTGGGCAAGTGAATCCACTGAGCCATATTGTTTTCTTATGTGTCAGCTTGACTTCAAGCTTCATTTTATTTTAGTTTAAAAATAATAGAGTAAGGATTCAGGACTCATTGTATAAGTCACATCTCTCTCTGACCGCTATTCACCATCTGAATATTAGCTCCATGTGGGGGGCAGATCCTGGGTGAACAACTCATCTGTTGCAGGTGAAAGGGTTGAAACGTTGTCAATAACAAATATAACAAACAAAGGGGCATATTATCAAGAGTGGTGTTAAAATTATCGCCGCTTTAGCGGTAGGAAACTGCAGCTAAAGCAGCGATAATGGGCTTGATAAAATGCCATTGTAAATTTCCATAGAAGCCCAGGTTCACAGCAGAACCTGGGTTTCTATAGGAATTCACAAGGGAATATTATCAATCCCATTATCGCTGCTTTAGCAGCAGTTTCCTGCCGTTAAAGCAGCGATAATTTTAACGCCGTTCTTGATAATATGCCCCAAACTGAGTAACAGCCTGAATTAAGTTTGGATACAGGCATATACTACTCACAGTTTTTATGATTTTTTTGGGTTGTTTGTTTGTAGACACACAATTTGTCCCTCTGCACTTACTCTCCTATTACTTTCCTTTTGTGTTTTATTTTTTTCTCATGGGACACATTGCACAATTTTCTGGAGTCATTATTATCATTGTAACTTTTTACAGACTTTGTATTAAATTGATTAAATTAGGAAAATAATTGTATTAGTCATATGATATAGAAAAGCATTTATTGTGTACAGTGATTTTGCTATACATTTAATTCTTTATATAAACTGCCGAGAAGCATTGTTCTAAAAAAATAATGCCAGGGATGAGGTCATGACTCATGAGCATTGCATTAACATCCATCCATCCAAATGTGATTATGAAGCTGAAAATATAATGCCCTTCTCACTCCTCACTCCGCACTCTCAGTGTGCAGAGTTGTCAGGACACAGTTGTGCCCTCAACCTCCAATTGTGCTCTTCCTCCTTTTCGCTTTGTCAGATACTACATCACATAATCCATCTGTCTGTGGGTATGGGCTTCGGTGAGAACATGCATTGGTGTATCAGAGTGACTGCAAAGGGGAGCTAGTGGCTTTCAGGGGAAGAGTCGGCAGCACTTCAAAGAAGAAGAAGCACCAAAGGGGGCTGCAAAGATGGATTGAGTGAGAGACTTCCATTTCTGGTAGCAAGTTCCCTGGAAACTGAGTGAGTTGGGGGGACATGTGCAAGGGTTTATTCTTCTTCCTTTGTTGACACTTGGGAGAATTTGAAACATCCTGGTCCTTTGGGTGATTCAGTTATTCAAGAATGTAGTACTGCTAAAAGGTGCATTGTCACTTGATTTTAGCAAGGAGAGGGAGCTGAGAAAGCTGAGACTCCCTTGAAATCAGGCCTTTCTCATTATACCACAAGGTATCACTATTACCCAATCAGCTTCATATCCCTTTTCTTGCAGAACTCTTTTTAGTATTGAAAGTTTTTAAATGCTGATGCAACACTCCTATCACCAAATATCCTTTAGTCTATTGCGGCTATACTTTATCCGTTGCACATTATACTTTGCTTTTTAATACAAACTGGACTTAATGAGTCCTCGTGAGACATTTTAAAATATTGATAACATGACTGCTTGTGGTTTTTGCCGTCTAAGCTTCCATGTTGACTGCCCTGTGCACTACCACATTTGGCTTCTGCATTCATTCTAGTTAGTGAAGGGATCAGATGTTAAACAGAGCCCAGGTTTTCTTGGAAGCCAAACACCTTCCAAAAGAGTGAATACATAGGAAACTGGTTTTGACAGTACATAGAAAGATCATGAAGCACGCATACAGCGCATCCGGTGCCTCTTTCTCTGCTGCAGACCAACCGGTCTTTTCTTTGTTCTCCCCCCCCCCCCCCCCATTCAAATTCTTTCCTGCATTTGGTGGACACCTCAATTGAGCAGTAATCGGGCATGTCAGCCCCCTGATTTCAGGTGCCCTAATTAAGGCTTAATCTGAATGAAATGCTAGTCAGGCAGTGTGACCTCAAAGTGGTGGTGTTAACAAGAGTTGTGCTTATACTGGGGATGGTCGTATGGGAGTTAAAGCATTGACAGCATTAACTAGTAAAAAAAAAAAAGAAAATGTAAATGTATACTTGTAAAGCGCACTGTTACTCCATCTCAGAGTGTCCTGGCGCTGTATACCGCTGGGGAACCCATCCTGGCTTTCCCTGTGAGATGGTCCCTCCTGGGCACCCCCAAGGTGAAGCCAGGCATTCCCAGCGCTGATAGGGCCGTTGTGGAGATTAGGCAAGCTATTACCCAGAGTTGCAGAGTGGGACCCATGGTTAGCTTAGGCACCTAGGCGAGAATTATCGAGTCCGCGGATATTGACCCAAGACCCTGCAGCGACGGGAATTGAACCCTGGTCCCGGGCTGACCTTTCTTCAGTGTCTGCCACTTCTAACCAGTGAGCCACACTTCTCCACTCTTCTACTTTTGCTAGTGCGTTTTAAGCCTTAATATCTGGTTCAAATTATATAGATAATCAAATGTATTGGTTTTCAAATAAACAAGAGACATGATAGTACAAAACAATAGATCATACCCCCTTGTTGCCTAAAACATCTACTTTGCCGGGCAGGCCATCCATTACAAAATCTTAAGAACACTATACAGTTTTGTAGTAAGATCTAGAATGCTGTTCCTCCTGCTCTTCCCCAGTTCTGTCATTCCAACAGTCCCAGCTATTTACCCCACACACGTTTATATTTAGATGGGCAACCCCTGGCCTCATACCTAGGCTGTTCTTCTGCAGTACACCAGTCCAATCCTCTCTTCCATCGGGTAATTGTAGGGGGGTTTGGGTCTTTCCATTTGGTCACTATGTCTCTCTTGGCCACTATTATAGCTGTGCCCAGGAATGTTTTGTCCACCCTTGAGCCGCCAATGCCCTCCAGGATCCCCATAAGTAGTAATTGGGGCGTGATTGGAACCTCCCAGCCCAGAACCCCACCCAACTCATCTATGACTTTTGCCCAGTACCTCGATGTGACAGCCCAAGACCAGGTCATGTGACAGAAGTCCGCGGACTCTTCATACATCGTGCGCATCTTGAGGTTGAAAGACGTCCTTCATGGTAGAGCCTGATGGGGTGAGGTATGCCCAGCAGAGATAGTAGGTTTGGATCATTCTCAATCGGGTTTTGTCTCGTATTTAGACTACTAAACCATCCAAAATAGCACATCCAAAGATATGCTATCAGATGACTCAGTGTGGGTCGTTTTTCATCGTTTTCCTAATTGTTGGCCCTAATCCAATCCTAAATATTTGTGGTATAGGGAAGATTCCCAAGACTTGGGGAGATTATGTTATATTATGTTTAGGGCTCCCAGTTTTATGGTATTTATTTTTTTAACATTTCCATCTGTATTTATCCATATTTCTTTTTTGGCCATTTTATTGGTGTTTATCCATATTTATTTTATGTTTTGAGAATAAACTGAAACGTAAAATGGTATATTTCCACAATTATTTAACTGATCAACATGCACTTGTACTTTGATGACTTTCGCGTTTTAGCAAATTTACCAGGCACATATAACAAAACAAAATTCTGACAGGTAAATATCAGCATTATATACAAATACATATGACTATATTTAAGGAAATCTCATCTGTTTTTAAATCCCCATGGTGTCTACCTGCTTAGCAGTTGGTCTGGAATTAATGAAGGACAACAAGAAGAGTTACGCACAAGAAACCCAATTTTCTGTATTTTTCCACTTTTAAAAATATATAAAGACAGGAAATAGATTGTTTTTTGTCTGTATTTATTTGTAAAAATGTGTAAAAACTGAAAACAGGAAGCCTTAATTATGTTAGGTGAATCTGTAGTGCCTGCTAATCACCCAAGAGGATATCCAGGTGCCGAGTTGCCCAGGCCTGAGGGTAAAGGAGGAGATAATGCCTATTTTATCTGGTAGAGCCATGTCATAAGTCTTCTTTGGAAGTAAATGAAAGAGGGGGATGTTCTGAGGGGTTTTAGGAGGTCTTTTTCATGTCTTGGCTGCAATGTATGAGAAGCTGCGTCATTCCCTTCTAGTCTTCTTGATGCGAGGGAGGTGTGCTCTTGCCTGGGATGCATATCAAAGATGTCTGGTGGGTTGGTAGAAGTTAAGGCGGTGGTTGAGGTAAGCTGGACTGGTATTGCGGAGAGCTTTGTAGGCATGGGAGAATAGCTTGAATTTACATCTTTTCTGTATTAGGGGCCAGTGGAGACTGTTGAGGTGTGAAGACATTTGGTTATTTTGGGGGCTGTTCAGGGTGAGTCTGCCTACAGCATTCTGGGTGGTTTGGAGTCAGTGTGGGATTCTGATATAGAGTTCATTTCTATAATCAAGGCTACTTGTGATATGATCCTTGGTGACCATTTGTCCGGTGTTAAGTGGAATCTACCTGAAAATCTTGCATATCATTCACAGGTTGCAGAAGCATGATGAGGAGACAATATTGATCTGTCTGCTCATGTAGAGGTTAGAGTCCAGGATAATCCCAAGGCTTCTTGGCATGGTCTACATGTGTGGAGGGGGGAGCAAGCTTGGAGGGCAACCAAGAGGTCCCAGGGGAAATGGTTGTTGCCAAAGATTAGTGTAGGAAGATGGATCTGACTATATGGTTACCCCAACTTTTTGCCTAGTGTTTAGCTGGTTTTCGACTTAGTTGGCCTGGGATCCTGCTATGCAGGGCCCAAGGCTATCTGCTCTCTCTGTAAAATGGACTCCATGTACTTTAGGTACATATCTAATTGGGTATTGGGTCACCTTGTGAGCCCCTGTACAGTGTACCATAGGTACCCAGGGCATAGGTGCATCCAAGGCCTACCAGGGGCTGCAGCATGAATTATGCCACCCCTGGCTAGCCATCCAAACTGACACCACAGGCTGATCACTCAGCTTGGGCAAGGTTGTGTAATCACCCCTTGCTTAAATATAGTATACCTATATCTACCCTTATATATAGACACCTATATACCTGTAAGTCACTCCTATGGCAGGCCTTGACAATCCTGAAGACAGAGTGCTTGGTTTTATATGAGATGGTGCTCTAGCATGAGCTGAGCCTGTCTGCAGCTTTCGGAACCATGTCCTTATAACTGTTCTATGATATAGCCATACCATATACTCTTAAGTGCATTATAATCCTCACGGTAATGCTAACTTTGGTTTGGCTTTATCAAAACATGTTGTGTAAGGTGTCAAACACTTTGGAATACTACCCCCCGCCAGTTCTGGGGGCGGGGGTAGCATTCCACCCTTCTAGAGGGAGAAGACATGTAGTTACTGCTTTACCCGGTTAAAGTTAAACAGAGCCTCAGCATCACAAAATGGATGCTGCTGCCACAGACACGAGTCTGACCTTCTGCAGCTGGACGAATCTCTGGCAGGGTAGGCCTGGACAATAGGTTTCCTGCCTTGGGAGGTGCTAGCACCTCCCCAGACAGGCTTTTAGTGTATTGGGGCAGGGAGGGCTGAGAAATGAGACACTGCCTGGGGCACACAATGTGCTCCATGCATAGCCCGGTTCAAACCAGTTGCTGGGGCACTCCAGCCCCAGCTCTGGCTCAAAACTGGACAAAGAGAAAGGGGTGTATCCACCCCCTTCTCAGGGTCCACCCATAGGAGGGACCTAGCAGGTAATCCAGCCCCTTAGTTTGGTATAAAGTTAGGAGCTGTGTCTAGAGACAGTGGATTATCCTGGAAAGAAACTCTGAAATGAACTCTTGGACCTTTGACATTCCATATCGACTGGAAGACTGAAGACATCTCCCTTGTGGTCAAGGAGTGACCACCCTGTGCAAACAGGCACCAACAGTAACTTGCCGGTTTGCTTTGTCGACGCCCCCGCTGGAACCCGAAGACTTAGCGATGCAGGAACTTGACTTTCAGACTTCTCTGACTCTGACACACATCCACAGCAAAGCTGAGACCCGTGGCAGACAGGAGAGACGTGGGACTGGACATCCTGGACTACCTGCTTTTTGCTACCTGTGCAGCTCCTGAGGTACCCTTGAAGTTGTGCATTGGGGTTTGAGAAGCCCCAGACCCGAGCAGCATTTGCACCGAAGCTCAGTCCTCCACACTCAACGAGTGCCGCGTGGGGCCTGCGCCTGCATTTCAGCTTGACGCGTCTTTGCGATTGCTAACCCGCTGGCTAGTCAGCCCTCTGAAGACATCTTTGTAAAACTACACCACTTGCCTGGTTGCTCCGGGCTTGCTCCAGCTTCTCTGCGAAGGAGAAGCTCCCCAGACCTTGCTGGTCTGAACTGAAGCCAATCTTCCTATCTTGCGTGGATTTCATTTGCAGGTTTGTTGGGTCCACTCCGGATACCAACACCGCCAACAGCTAGATCTGGCGTGGGACAGCTCGACTCCAGCTCCTGGTCCTCGTGGCTGCAGAGACAAGCTTCACCTCTTCACCTGATTGCATCTCAACATCGCCTGGTTCCTTCCTGGTCACTGGCTAGTGACCCAGACTCTGTCCCCACTGCTTTCAGGTTCTTCTCGACTCTGATCCACCCTTGGATCCACCCGGACACTTTTCTCCTGGTCGCCTGCAGCACTTTCTTGCAGCTCTCCATAGGAAACTGCGACGAAACCCGACCCGAAAGAACACCTATGCACTAAGCTTCCCTGGGTGAGGTAACTCGAGTACTCCGGTGCTCCCGTGGGTATCAACTATCCAAGTGTCCTAGTTTGACAGGGTTTTCCCGTTGTCCATCCGGAAGTGTCCAAAATCTACTACTTTGTAACTTTTACGTTCCCATTAAAACTCTATGGTAACTTGCGTGTGTGTTTAGACACTACTTCTAATTCCTTGGTTGTTCAGTGTAGCCCCGGCGATTTCCTAGGCCCTAGGCCTACTCACCTTTCCTGAAGTGGTTCTTATAACACTTATTTAGTATATGGTTCCTGAGGCCCATAGGGCAGAATTGTATTTGTGCAATTTATAGTATGCTTATTGAGTAACTTGTGCTGTATCTCGAACTCTGACCTCATAAAGAGTGCAGAGGGGTTGTGTTAGTAATAAATGCATATATATTTGATATATACCTTGTGTGGTGTCCTTTCATTTGGTATTCAAGGGATTATATATGGTAGAACAGCTGGCTTCACATGCTCTCTGAAGTTTTAGCCTAAGACTGCTTTGTCCATGCTACCACTAGGATAGCTGGTCTATAAGGTTGACTTTACAACCATCACCATAAGGGTTTTTTGGACTGGTGCAAGGTGCCCACTAGAATAGTGGACATCATATACCAGGCCAACTTCTCAGAATTAGGACTTCGGTTTTGTCTGTGTTGAGCTGGAGGCAGTTGTTTTTTATCCAAGCAGTGACACTGCTCTTGCAGTTGGCGAAGTTTGCTTTGGCAGTGCTGGTTGAGTCGGTAAGGGAGAGAATGAGCTATGGGTCATTGGTGTAGGATACGGTGGTGATGCCATGGGATATGATGATGTCCACAAGGTGCGTCATGTAGACATGGAAGAGTTTTGGGCTGAGCGATGATCCTTGAGGGACTCTGCAGATTCATTTCTTCGGTACTGAGGTGTGGGGGGAAGTCTAAGTCATTGAGTTCTGTCCATGAGGGAGAAGGATATCCACTTGAGAACTGGTCCACAGATACCCAATTTCTGAAGCTTTCTGATGATTGACTTGTGGGAGACCATATCGAAAGGTGCGGAGAAGTCGAGGACGATAAGTGCAGCCATTTCTCCATGGTGGAGGATGCTTCTGATGTCATTGGTTACGGCAATGAGGGTGGCTCTGTGCTGTGACTGGTATGAAAAGCTAATTGAGAGCTGTTTAACAGTTAATATTGTGTTCTAGGTGGTATGCAAGTTGGGTATTGATGGCTTTCTCCATGATGTTAGCTGGAAAAGGCAGGAGCAATATGAGTCTTTAGCTGCTGAGTGTGATGGGGTCCGCTGATGGTTTCTTCAATAGGGCTTTGACTTCTGCAGTTTTCCAGCAAGACAGGAAGGTGGCAGTGGTTATGGAGGTGTTGATGATAGCGGTGAGTGCAGGGATTTTAGTGGAGTGTTCCCCGAGTGATTAGACACTGAGGAGCATGGCAGACAGTTGGTATGGGGTGGTGGCATACATCGATTGTTTGGAGGTGGTGCTGTCGGTGTCTGAGGTATTGCAGGTGAAATTGCAAAGGGGGCAGAAGAAAGGTCCTATTGTGGTGCTTGGGAATGCGTGGGATGCGTGGCAGAGATGGTGACGAAAGCGCAGCGGCAGCGTTCATTGGCTCTGGTAGCAGCTGCGGGTGCGGTGTAGGGCTGATGGTCATGGAGAAAGGCCTTCCTTTGGCATGCCTTTGGTGTGCAAGTGGCGCACCTGCTGCACATGCCTGCTGCAGAGTCGCACTGTGGCCTGCATTAAGTAGGTCCTGGGCTGAATGAGACTTTTGTTGGTGAGATGAACAGCGAAGAGGAAACCTGGACAGGAAAACTCAGGTGGAAAAACCCAGGCAGCGGCTTTGGTTTCAGTTTGCTCTTATCATTTTAGAAAAGTGTGCTAACTTATCATGTAGTTACTGCTCGCTAGTCATAGTATACCCTGAGACTAATATCTTTGATATGGATGTACTAATTGTCCTTGGGGTCTGAGAGTCTGTTATCCATATACTTCTTCTTAAGCAGGCTGGATATTTAAAAACACAGTGGACCATCTCTAATTCTTTAGTTTTATAGACCAATGCCTGCTTTCTTAAGGGAAGTTAATCCTCTCTTGAAATGTGCTTGCATCGACCTCAAACGTTAGTTCTACACATATTTTTTGTATGCTAATCTTTGCAGGCTGAGAGTTCCTAATAACATTTTGCAGGGTAGGGGGTTATTTTAATCTTACACATGAGCATTGGTTTATTACCACCTGTTAGAACTGGGAGTTTATAGTTGGCAGGGTAAGTACCACTGTTCAAATAGGGACCCTTGCTTCTAGTCAAGGTAAGGAGGAAACACTCTTTAGATAACCTCTGCTCACCCCCTCGGTAGCTTGGCACAAGCAGTCAGGCTTATCAAAGGCAATGTGTAAAGTATTTGTACCAAACCTCACAGTAACACAGTGAAAACACCACAAACTGACTCCACAACAGTTTAGAAAAATAAAGGTATTTAATCTAAACTACACAAGACCAAAACGACAAAAATAAAACATACACAGTTCAAGAATATGGTTGCAAAAGAGTTATTTAAGGTTGCGATAAAATAATCCACAGTTGCGTGAAGTTTTAGCCATAGTACCTTTGTTAGCGATAAAAAGTTCCAAGCACAGAAGCTGTAGCGTTGAAAAATAAGCGATGCGTTGCTTCTGAGACCCTGGCGAGGTGTTAGCGAGAGTCCCGCTGCAGCAGCGGGCGTGTTGTGACGAATACGGTCTGTATGGGGAGGAAGGCCACTTGTATGGATTGTGGTGCGTAGGTTCTGTAGAAAGTTTTCTCCCGCAAAGGCATGATGCGATGATTCTCGGTTGTTGCTACGATCTCCGACAATGCGGGGTCCAGCAGCGATCTTTCTCTTGCAGCTCCTCGATGCGATGGCTCTGCGAAGATTCTCTCAGCAACGTGATGCGATGATTTCACCCAGCGATGACAGGCTCTACGACGATGTTCGCAGCGGCGGAAATATTCCCGCGAAGGGTGCGACGTCTTCAGGCAGCGGCGACAGGTACTGCGACGATCTCGGTCTTTGTAGCGGTGGGAATTTTGTTGCTCAGCCCGGATTGCGATAGATTTTCTGTAGCAAAGTCTTTAGAAGCTTTATTTCCAGCTCCCCAACACAGGCACAACTTCCAGAGGCACCACACATGGGCCAAGCACTCCAGGAAGGACAGAGCTCCCTCAGCAGAGCTTTGGGAAGCGGGGGGTGAAGTCCTTTTGTTCCTGGGACTTCAAAACAGGGAGCCAGCTCTTCTCAGGCCCTTGGAGATTCCTTCAAGCAAGGGGACACAGCACAAAGCAAAGTCCTTCCTCTCTCCTTGGCAGCAAAGCACCAGCAGGTCAGTCCAGCAAAGCAACAGCAGGACAGTCTTCCTGCTTCAGTTGCAGCTTTCTCCTTGGCAGAGGTTCCTTCTTGATTCCAGGATGATCTAATTTTCTGTTGTCAGGGGTCCTGTACTTATACCCCTAAAAGTCTTTGTTCCCTTTGTACAGGAGGGCTCTGTGCCCGGTCTTAACCTGTTCTGGGTGTTCCTTGAGCATTTTGTTTTTCTGGCTTCTCCTTTCCTTTCAGAGTGAGGGGCAGGGTGGTCAGCCGCCCAGCAGGAGGTGGAGCCAGCATTGTGGAAGGCAGGCACAGCCCTATTCAGGCCCAGGTGCTATCTCCTCCCGCCACTCAAGTTGCAAATGCAGTCATTCAGCCTAGGGCTGACTCAGCCAGCCTCCTGGGGAATCCCCAGCCCCTGTGACTCTCAAACCAGACAGTCAATCCACAATCAGGTCAAGGCACACAGAAAGGACAGACAAGAGAACAGCAACTTTCTAAAAGTGCTATTCTCAAACACAGGAGTTAAAAAACACCTTTCCAAAAAGATGTGTTATTAAATTCTGAGTTCAGGGATACCAGACTTTTATGTCCTATCTTGCTCCTATGGGAAGATATGCTGGTAGCCACTGTAGCCAACATCCCCCATGATAGCCTAAGTAGCAGGATAGCCTTGCAGCAGTGAAAAACGAAAATGGCTGTAATTCACTACCAGAGCATGTCACCTGCACAAGTACATGCTCTACCTTTCACATACACTCCACCCTGCCAAGGGGGTACCTTGGGCCTTCCATACGGGTGACCAATGTGCACAGAGAGGGAAGGGTTAGGCCTGGTCAGTGGGGACACTGACCAGAAGGACATGGCAGTTCACAGACTGCACGCAGGCACTGCAGTGGCAGGCCTGAGACACCATTTTAAGGCTACTCATGCACAATCAGTGCTGCAGGCCCACTAGTAGCATTTGTTATCACCGACCCTGGCACACCCAGTGCACTTTACTAGGGACTTCATGGTGATACAAATATGCCAATCATAATAACAATTTACACAGGGAGCACTTACACTCTGACACTGATCAGCAGTGGCAGAGTGTCCAAAGCATCTAAACCAGCAAAAACGAAATACAGCATAGCATCAAAAATACAGGAGGCAGAGGCAAAAAGGTTGGGGGAAACCATGCCAAGGATGCCAGGTCTAGCACGTGTCCCCTCCAGCTGAAAGTGGGGAGAACTACCCACCCTCTTGGGAGTTCTCTTCACTAAGGCGGAAAAATCTGGACAGACCATCAGCGTTGGCGTGTTCTGTACCAGGGCGGTGTTCCAACGTAAAGTCCATTCCCTGTAGGGAGATGGACCACCTCAACAGTTTTGCGTTCTCACCCCTCATCTGCATTAACCATCTGAGGGGCCTGTGGTCTGTCTGAACACGGAAGTCAGTCCCAAACAGGTAGGGTATCACCTTCTTCAGAGCCCAGACCACACCAAAAGCTTCCCTTTCAATTGCACTCCACTTCTGTTCCCTGGGGAGTAGCCTCCTACTAATGAAAGCCACAGGCTGGTCCCAGCCCTTGTCATTGATCTGTGAGAGTACTGCTCCCACACCATGCTCTGAAGCGTCTGTCTGCACTATGAACTCACTGGAGAAGTCGGCGCCTTGAGCACCAGTGCTGTGCACATGGCAGTCTTCAGGGCATCAAAAGCAGTCTGGCAGGCTTCGATCCAATTCACTTTCTTGGGCTGACTTTTGGAGGTCAGCTCTGTCAAGGGGGCAACGATGGTGCCATACCCCATGACAAACTGTCTGTAATACCCGGTGAGTCTTAAGAAGGCTTTCCCCCCTGTCTGGGTCTTGGGTGGCTCCCAAGCCAGACTGGTATCAATCTTTGCCTGTAGGGGCGCCACCTGGCCGATCCCCATCTGGTGTCCCAAGTACACCACAGATCCCTGCCCTATCTGGCACTTGCTGGCCTTGATAGTAAGGCCTGCCCTTTGCAGAGCCTTCAACACTTCACAGAGGTGTTGCAAGTGTTCCTCCCACGTGGAGCTGAACACAGCAATGTCATCCAGGTATGCGGTGCTGAATTCCTCAAGCCCGGTCAGAACCTGGTTAACCAGTCTCTGGAAGGTGGCAAGGGCATTCTTCAACCCAAAGGGCACGACTCGGAACTGGAAGTGCCCCTCTGGCGTTGAGAATGCAGACCTCTCTTTGACCCCATCAGTTAAGGCAATCTGCCAGTACCCAGAAGTCAAATCAAATGTACTGAGGTACTGGGCAGCTCCCAATCGATCCACGAGTTCATCAGCTCTGGGGATGGGGTGTGCGTCAGTCTTCGTGACTGCATTGAGCCCAAGGTAGTCCACACAAAACCTGAGTTCTGGAGTGGCACCAGGCACAGCAGCTTCGTTACTTGGAGCAAGTGTCATTCACCCCTGTGACAGGATCATAACAGGAACACGAATTACATCTCCTGCACCGAATACAATTTCAGATCCATTTGCCCATTGGACACAGGCTTGTTTGAGGTGAGTGGGCACTTACCTCACTTGTAGTAGCATGACTTGCGTTTGAAGTCCTAGTTCATTCCCAGGGTCTTTTGACCTATTAAGATTCTTTCCCCGGCTTCTTGAGTTAGTTAAAATGCCAAGATATGAATTGTTTGTTTTTGGTTTTGTCTAAATCCATTCTATATTATTCTCAACACCTTTTGCTTTCGTAGATATCTTATTGATTTATGATTATTCCTGTTTTCACCTTGGTTCAATTCTTATGCTTTCTACGGTTTTCCTTCCAGGCTCTCTTGTCTTTTTCCTTCTATTATTATTATTATCATTATTATTATTATTCTTTTCCTTTCCGTCTCAGTTTCTCTTCCCCTTTTCTTTTTTCATAGCTCACACTACCTGACTGATTTGCTTCTTCCAGTGTGCAGAAATTGGCGTAGTTAGACCAATTTACAGTTAGTTATGATTATAATTTTCCACACTGAGTGAACAAACAGAAGTTATTATGAGCAATCATTTACTCGGTCATGATACACTTTGGTCAATCTATGTGCCGTTGGAACATATCTCCATGTTTATTTTTTCTAATATGTGTGTATATTCATGTAGTGTATGAGTTATGTATAAATTTAGATATATATATGTGTATATATATATGTGTTTTTTATATGTGTAAATTAGTGTATATAGGAAATAATTTTTAACCAAATTCTTGCATTTCTGTATCAATTAGATTTTGTTATGTCTTTAATCCCATCCACCTTTGTATAACTCTTTTAGCCTATGTATGTCTTGTATAATTGTAGTCTGTAATATGTCTATTTTTTATGGTCATTTCAGCCCTGACCAAGTTCCGACAAGTTGACTGTGTGATTTGCTTGGTAAAATTACCGAAATAAAGAACGTAACTATTTGGACTAAGGAGGATCTGTGTCAGATTTCAATGAATGCGCCTTTCGCCATTTGATGAAAGCAGCAGCTTTTGGTACCAAGACCACTGGGCTAGCCCAGGGGCTGCTGGAGGGCTCAATCACCCCTAGCGCCAACATCTTGGAAACCTCTTCCTTGATGCTGGCCCTGATCTTGTCAGCTACCCTGTAAAATTTCTGTTTCACAGGCAGGCTATCTCCAGTGTCCACATCATGGACACACCAATTGGTGACACCTGGGGTCAGGGGGAACAGAGAGGAAAACTGACCCAACACCTGGCAACAGTCCCTTTGCTGTTCTGGGGTCAGGGTGGGCGAGAGGACCACACCATCCACCGACCCGTCTTGCTCCTTAGCTGCCAGGAGGTCAGGGAGAGGATCACTATCCTCTTCCCCTCCAGCATCTGTAGCCATGAGCATTGCCACTTCAGACCTCTCAAAGTGTGGTTTGAGGCAGTTCACATGCAAGACTCTCAGGGGCTGCCTGGGAGTCTTCAAGTTAACCAGGTAGATTACTTCGCTCTTGCGTTCCACCACCTCATATGGCCCAGTCCACTTGTCTTGGAGCCCACAAGGCTCCACTGGCGCCATCACCCACACTTTCTGCCCAGGTTGAAATTTGACCAGAGTGGTATTCTGGTCGTACCATCTTTTCATTTCTTCCTGACTAGCTTCCAGGTTCTCCTGAGCGAGCTTCCTGAAGCGTTGTGTCTGGTTGCGGATGGCCAGCACATAGCTGAACACATCCTGGGGGGTTTTCCCTCGGGATTTCTCCTGCCCCTCCTTCACCAGTGTGAGAGGTCCTCTAACAGGTTGGCCATACAGGAGTTCAAAGGGACTGAACCCTAAGGACTTCTGAGGCACTTCCCTGTAGGCAAACAACAGGCATGGAAGAAAGACGTCCCACTTCCGTCTCATGGGCTCCGCTAGGCCCATAATCATAACTTTTAGGGTGCGGTTGAACCTTTCAACCAACCCATTTCCTTGAGGGTGGTAGAAGTGGTGAACTTATAAGTTACCTCCCACTCCTCCCACAGAGACTTCATGTACCTAGAGATGAAGTTGCTACCCCGGTCGGAGACCACCTCTCTGGGGAACCCCACACGGGAAAAGATCCCCATCAATGCATGGCCCACCACGGGGGCTGTGATTGTCCTGAGAGGGACTGCTTCTGGGTACCGGGTGGCATGGTCCACCAAGACAAGGATGAACCTGTTGTCTAAGGCTGTCTTGGGGCCCAGGGGCCCCACGATGTTGATGCCCACCTGCTCGAAAGGGGTGCTTACCACATGAAAGGGTTGGAGGGGTGCCTTGCACTTTACTCCAGTCTTGCCACTGGCCTGACATGTTTGGCAAGACCTGCAAAAGGAACCAACGTGCTTCTTCATCTGGGGCCAGTAGAAGTGGGCGACAAGCCTGTGGTAGGTCTTGTCTTGCCCCAGATGTCCTGCGAGAGGCACGTCATGAGACAGACCCATTAGGAAGTTCCTGAAGCACGCGGGTACCACAAGCACACGGGCTGCACCGGGCTCACCAAACTTAGGCTCGCTATATAACAAGTCATCCTCCCGGTAGATGTAGTGATCTTTGGACCCTAGGCCTACTGCCTGGTCTGCAGCCTGTTGCCGCATACCAGCGAGAGAAGGGCACGCTTTCTGCTCCTTGCAGAATTCCTCCCTGGAGGGCCCACCTTCTTGATGCCAATGGGTCAGCTCAGGCTGGTCGCCCAGTTCGGCCACCTGTTCCCCTGTAGGTTCCAGGGCATCCCCCTCAGGTTCTGCTCCCTCCTGGACCGTGGGAATAGCTGGGGCTGGTTTCCCGCGCCCTCTGCCTCTTCCTCGCCTTGCAGGTCTCTGGGCCACGGTTTCAGGCTCCAGTTCTGCTGAATCACCCCTACTGGCTGCCATAGCACGCGTGGTCACACAGATCCACGCAGGCAAACCCAGCATCTCCAAATGAGTTCTGTGTTCTACATCCTTCCATGGAGAACTCTCCAGGTCATTACCTAGCAGACAGTCTACAGGCAAGGCATCACTGACAACAACTTCCAAGAGACCAGAGACACTGCCCCACTCAAAGGGAACACGGGCCAACTTGCAGAGGCCCACTGAGCTGTCAGCTGCCACTACAGGGCGGAGTACATCAGGGATGACCTGCTCTTCAGACACCCACTGACACCTCACGGATGTCACGCTGTCTCCTGTGTCTCTCAGAGCCTCTATCTCTCTCCCATTGATGGTCACCTTCTGCCCATATTTCTTAGTGGTAAGGGACTGTAAGGTTTCCTGGACCATCTCTTGATCTCCTAAAGAGACAAGGGACATAACTGCTAAACCCTCCTCCCCACTGGAAATCCAATCCCCGCCCAAAGCTACACTTGCTACCCCTGGGCTGGAGCACAAGTGGGTGCTGGATTCTTTTTGGGACATTTAGGAGCCATGTGGCCCACCTCATTGCAGTGATAGCAGGTAGGCGGAGCCCTGTTGTCTCTGTTATCTCTATGGTCCCTATTGTACCGCCTGCCCCTATGGGCCATGGCTGTCTAGGTCTGGGGGGTTGGGATTCCTTTCCCAGGGAACTATTTTGGGGCCCTTGCGAGAACTCCTTTTGGTTACCCTTGCCCCCCTCACTCTTCTGCTGGGGACCCTGCCCACCGTTGGGCTGTGGTACCCCAATTCCTTTGTGGACCCTGGTACTGGTCCAGCGGTCCGCCTCCTTAGCAAGCTCAATATGGTCTGTCAGCTTGCTGTCTAAAATATGCTGGCACAGCTCTGGAACACATAGACTACTCAAGTGCTCCCAACTGATTAAATGCTATAACCCCTTAAAATCAGTTACTTTACTGCCCTTCATCCAACCTTCCAGTGCACGTGAGTACAAATTCACATACTCCATCCAAGTCTCAGACTCTCTCTTCCTAGGGTTTCTAAACTGCAGTCTATACTGCTCTGGAGTAAGGCCATACCTAAGACATAAGGCCCCCTTCATGTTGGGGTAGGTCATGGCACCTGCCATCTCTAAGGGCTCTAGAGCACTCCTCCCAGAAGTCTCAAAATGTTTCCACAGGCCCACCCCCCAATGTTGTTCAGGCACACCATTAATTCTCAATGCAATCTCATAAGAAGTAAACCAGGCATAAATATCCTCACTCCTATGGTAATTCTGTACCAGATCCTTGGGAATATATACTTTACCCCCCTGCACTGGCTGTGCGCTGCCACCATTTGAACTGGCATCCACCTCCTTGGCTTTAAGATCCAGTTCTCTCATGCTCAACTCATGAGCCAGAAGCAATTTTTTTTCTTCCAAGGCATGGGCACTTTTGCTCTCCTCTGCCGCCTTTTCTCTCTCTTTATCCATTTCCAATTGCTTCATTTTTATCTTCATGACTTCCAAGTCATATTCTCTCACTCTTTGGTTCTCCTCTAACTGTTCCTGAGTGAAATCCCTACTGGAATGGGTGCTGCCAAGCCTTGAGCCTACTCTACTCACCGGCAGATCTGTGATTTGAAAACCATTCCCTGTACTTGCATCATTTCCCTCTTGTGCCTCCCAATGGGCCTTCAAGATTCTCTGCAACTCCTCTTTCCTGAGGGTGCCCTTTGCGGGGCAGCCAAACTCTTGGCAGAATTTCCTAAGAACGTTTGTTTTGTAGGAATACAAATCTTCAATGACAAATTCTACTTCCAATTCTGCTTCCACACTGGCTGCCTTCCCATTCACAGACATGATGCTTAGAAGAGTTACTCAAAAATAGAACCAAAAATCAAAAATGTAGTATGTGGTGGCGTAGTGGTCTGCACTCACTAGTGATGTACACCAATCACTGTGGGTCTAGTACAAATACAAATTCAATTGCCCACCGCTGACCAACAATGTTAGAACTGGGAGTCTCTAGTTGCCAGGGGTAAGTACCACGGTCCAAATAGGGACCCTTGCTTCTAGTCAGAGCAAGGAGGAAACACTCTTTAGATAAGCTCTGCTCACCGCCTTGGTAGCTTGGCACAAGCAGTTAGGCTTATCAAAGGCAATGTGTAAAGTATTTGTACCAAAACTCACAGTAACACAGTGAAAACACCACAAACTGACTCCACAAAAGTTTAGAAAAATAAAGGTATCTAATCTAAACTACACAAGACCAAAATGACAAAAATCCAACATACACAGTTCAAGAATATGGTTGCAAAAGAGTTCTTAAGGTTGCGATAAAATAATCCACAGTTGTGTGAAGTTTTAGCCACAGTACCTTTGTTAGCGATAAAAAGTTCCAAGCACAGAACCTGTAGCGTTGAAAAACAAGCGATGCGTTGCTCCTGAGACCCTGGGGAGGCGTTAGCGACAGTCCCGCTGCAGCAGCGGGCGTGTTGCGACGAATACGGTCTGTATGGGGAGGAAGGCCACTTGTATGGATTCCGGTGCGTAGGTTCTGTAGAAAGTTTTCTCCCACAAAGGCACGATGCGATGATTCTCGGGTGTTGCGACGATCTCCGGGGCGACGATGCGGGGTCCAGCAGTGATCTTTCTCTCGCAGCTCCTCGATGCGATGGCTCTGCGACGATTCTCGCAGCGACGTGATGCGATGATTTCACCCAGCGATGACAGGCTCTGCGACGATGTTCGCAGCGGCGGAAATCTTCCAGCGAAGAGTGCGACGTTTTCAGGCAGCGGCGACAGGCGCTGCGACGATCTCGGTCTTTGTAGCGGCGGGAATTTTCTTGCTCAGCCCGGATTGCGATAGATTTTCTGTAGCAAAGTATTTAAAAGCTTGATTCCCAGCTCCCCAACACAGGTACAACTTCCAGAGGCACCACACATGGGCCAAGGACTCCAAGAAGGACAGAGCTCTCTCAGCAGAGCTCGGGGAAGCTGGGGGTGAAGTCCTTTTGTTCCTGGGACTTCAAAACAGGGAGCCATCTCTTCTCAGGCCCTTGGAGATTCCTTCCAGCAAAGGGACACAGCACAAAGCAAAGTCCTTCCCCTCTTCTTGGCAGCAAAGCAACAGCAGGTCAGTTCACCAAAGCAACAGCAGGACAGTCTTCCTTCTTCAGTTTCAGCTTTCTCCTTGGCAGAGGTTCCTTCTTGATTCCAGAATGATCTAATGTTCTGTTGTCAGGGGTCCTGTACTTATACCCCTAAAAGTCTCTGTTCCCTTTGTGCATGAGGGCTCTGAGCCCGGTCTGAACCAGTTCTGGGTGTTTCTTGAGCACTTTGTTGTTCTAGCTTCTCCTTTCCTATCAGAGTGAGGGGCAGGGTCATCAGCCGTCCAGCAGGAGATGGAGCCAGCATTGTGGAAGGCAGGCACAGCCCTATTTAGGTCCAGGTGCTATCTCCTCCCACCACTCAAGTTGCAAATGCAGTCATTCAGCCTAGGCCTGACACAGCCAGCCTCCTGGGGAATCCCCAGCCCCTGTCACTCTCAAACCAGACAGTCAATGCACAAACACGCCAAGGCACACAGAAAGGTCAGACAAGACAACAGCAACTTTCTAAAAGTGCTATTCTCAAACACAGGAGTTAAAAACCACCTTTCCGAAAAGATGTGTTATTAAATTCTGAGTTCAGGTATACCAGACTTTTATGTCCTATCTTGCTCCTATGGGAAGATATGCTGGTAGCCACTGTAGCCAGCATCCCCCATGATAGCCTATGGAGCAAGATAGCTTTGCAGCAGTGAAAAAAAGAAAATGGCTGTAATTCACTACCAGAGCATGTCACCTGCACAAGTACATGCTCTACCTTTCACATACACTGCACCCTGCCCAAGGGGGTACCTTGGGCCTTCCATAGGGTTGACCAATGTGCATAGAAAGGGAAGGGGTAGGCCTGGTCAGTGGGGACACTGACCAGAAGGACATGGCAGTTCACAGACTGCACGCAGGCACTGCGGTGGCAGGCCTGAGACACCATTTTAGGGCTACTCATGTGGGTGGCACAATCAGTGCTGCAGGCCTACTAGTAGCATTTCTTATCACCAGCCCTGGCACACCCAGTGCGCTTCATTAGGGACTTCATGGCGATACAAATATGCCAATCATGTATATCCAATCATAATAACAATTTACACACGGAGCACTTACACTCTGACACTGATCAGCAGTGGCAGAGTGTCCAAAGCATCTAAACCAGCAAAAACTAAATCCAGCACAGCATCAAAAATACAGGAGTAAGAGGCAAAAAGATAGGGGGAAACCATGCCAAGGATGCCAGGTCTAACACCACCAGAGGAGTTTTTTTGTTGTTTATTTATTTATAGATTAACTGGATTGTCCCCTTCTTGAAGTACAAAGTTTGTCACCTAAAGTTGCCACTTTTCATATTCTAGACCATTTTACTCAACAATCATACTTCAGTATGGCTGCAGATTTTGTTGAAAGGCTTGGAAGTGTATTGTGATTCAAATGTCCTTCGTGTCAATCACCCTGAAAGTCAATCGTTCAAAAGGTAAGGTAATTAGGTTTGCAGGTTCCCTCGAAGCCTTGCCTGGACTTAAACAATCACCTAGCTATTATATTATACTTGATGAAAAACGGAGGTGGAAACAACTACTATAGTCTAAAGGTCCAATGGCTGAATCATTCATGGGTGTTTGGATAAAATTCATCTCAGCGATGGATAACCAACTTGTACATACCCTTTGAACACATACAACATCAAAGTAATTTGATTTCTGCTAAATTACACTGATGGCTTCAAAACAATGTTGAGTGGGTGGATATTACTGAAGGTTTTCTTCTACAAGATGCACTAGGAATGATGAAGGCTATACCCATCTTAGATATCTGTCATGATTGTACCCTCTTTTCAGGGAAGGCTAGGTTAATTCAGCCTATAATGAAGATATTGCTTAAAATTAAACTGCAAAACTGGTCTGTTATCTGTATACCTAGCAACCCTTGCAAACTTCCTGAGCTACTGATGATGTTGGGTGCTTGACCTTGGAACTTGCTGAATGAGTCCCATATGACCACAGCAGGTTTAAAATCTAGTCTGAAAAATGCCATCCATCTCTGGTAAGGCCATCGCTATCATTGGTGCAGCATGTGAAGTATCACTGACTCCCAGGGGCAAGAGGAGCCCACTACACTCCTGTTATGGCTGTTGTTTACTACCTCACAGAAGTCCGGCACTTTTTCTATACTTGCATTAGGGCCCATTGCACCACAGCTCCAAATGAAGACATCTCATATGGCTCGTCAACTTTCTTACCCTTGGTACCTGTCTGTCACTTTACATGAATAGTGCAGGTTTTAATCGGTCAAGAATTCACACTCCTAAGCACCCCTTCTCTTATGAACCAATTGCCTTTTCTTGATGTTAAAAGAAACTGGAAAGGTTGTGGGGCTATCGTCATGCACGCTTCAAAACTCCGAACCAGAAAATGTGTTGCATTTTATTTTTTCTGTTCTGTTTTAGCCAAGGTTTCAATTAAGAATATTAGTTTTCTCTCACGGAACAATTTTCATTTTGGTGAAATATTTCCTTTGTGCACTATTTCTGTCTACAAAAGGCTCAAGTGTCATAATTTGTTTTTAAAATTTTGCAGATTGAAATCCAGCATATCAAATCGCGAATGTATGATATTCTTTTACATGCACCGTGTTTGTATTATAACATGCTTGGATGCAGGGTATCTAGCAATGTTTATAAAACTAAGCTATTAAACTGTAAACCAATACTGATGTCTCAGCAATTGTTTTATTCGTTAATGGGCTGAGATTATCCTGATAGGCTCACTTTGGTCATAACATGCCTTGCCATGGGATATCGAATAAATGCCTTACCAGATGATCTTCAAAAGTAGGAGCCTGGAGTGTGAAATGGGTTAATCTGCTGCTACCTCAAGTCTAGAGATTGGATAATTGATTTCTAAATTATGCATGAAAAAATAATTGAATCCATTCATGCATTAATATTATTGTTTATAAAGTATTGTGAGTGTAATTCAGAGCATTCAGAGGGAACATTTAGCATAACTGGTACTAAAAAACAAACAAATATAGATTTCATTTCTGAAATCATATCTTAAGCAGTGGCCACAACCTGTGTACTTTAAGAGAAAATGCGCTTTTGAAAGGGCATAGTTTTGTATATGTATATATTTAGTATTGTGTACATAAATACACATTTGACACATGTTCTCATTCTGTTTAAAGGGTCATCATTTCATCCTTCAAATCTAAAGACTAGTCCGAGGGTAATCAATCACATCACTTTTTTTTTGCATGATTTCATAATTCCAGTTTTGCCACCACTTCAGACCAGCTATATCAAGGGCATTCTTATCAGCACGGTGCCCAAAGAAGTGGGCATATAATATGGTACCCCTAGTCTCTCCTATTGTATGTCCAATGTAAAGTTGAGATAAATAAGCAAAATAAGATCACGTTAATAACACAATTCCACCACAGCCTCATTCCAACAAATGCAAAATTCACTTTCTGTGTTTTGCTAAAAATAAAACACCCACGTTTCCCTTGTATGAACAGTTATGTAGGGTATACAACCTTTACAACGAAACTTTTACAACGACCTACCATCACAACGCAACTTTTACAACGCAAACTATTACAACGCATTGCTCTGGGGGGCGCTCTAGGATAGGGAATAGGTTAATTTACTATCCATTAACCTTCCCTACTATCCACGGGGACTGGAGTTGGAATAGTAAATTAAACTATTCACTATCCAGCACCCCAAAGCGCTATGCGCTGTAATGGTATGCGTGGTAAAAAACGCGTTGTAAAGGTAGGCGTTGTAAAAGTATGCGTTGTAACGTCATACATCCGTTATGTAGGCACTTAGCCCGCTTTGTCTTTTGATCTGTTTGGCCAAATACACATGCATTGCGTCAAACCTGTTGGTTCATGAATTTCATAGCACTGTAAATTAAAAGCACACACTCAAGAGCACATTTATTTAAGTCTAGTATACAATGGCAACTCTTTCCCTTTGACTAGTAAATAATGTCTCTAAACATTGTCACGCTGCAGTCAGCAGGGGAGATAATTAACTCATAACAGCGAAAATGTAATCAGAATTCAAATACTGACATGACTGTTGATGGACAAATTCCTGAGAGACTTTACTGAAGGAATGGAAGGAAAGAATTTGACAGGTTTATTGAATTTGTTTCACGTGCAAATACTTTCGGAGCACTTAATTCCAACATAATAAACATACATACTGCAGAGACGCCCTTTTATTGGAAGAAACGCTGTCGCTAGGGACACAGCGAGGCAACCCCCATTAAATATATAAAGGGACGTTATAATTAGGTGAAAATGCCGTTTTAAGCGAACAAAAGTACTAACATTCGCCAGTTATAGTTATCTCAAGTAACTGTAACTCCTGCCTGAAAGTACCTGTAACCGCGCCCCCGCCATAAACTTTGTTATCATCAGTGAGTTAATTTCAGATGTTGCAGTGATGCTATCACTGATTTCATAGAGCATGTTATGAATGATGTAATGTGTGAGATAATTAGCAGCGCTTGGCAAGGGAGCGAGGCTTGACCCTGTGCCCAAACCCGCAGTGTACAGCAAAGGGTCAGGTGAAGCAAGGGGGTTGGGATAGTGAAGTATGGTTATACAATTGTACATTGATAACATCACTGATGACACTTCAAATTACATATTTATTGACATTGCTAAGCATGTACTGGGGTGAATGTATGACATTGTTCTGCATTCTGTCTACTCTTTTTGCATTTGTCACCCCCGAGTGGGATGGGTATGCCCAGACGTGGGTCACTTGCTCTCCATGCCACTGGAGTCAAGCTATCCCGGCTGATGAGGGCTGAAAGCCCAAAACCGGTTCCAGGATGCTTGTTTCCAGTCCAGCGAGGACCCGGCCTGGCAGTTTGGGCTGGACTGTTCCCACTGGGCGCAGGGTCAAGACTGATTTCCTTATGGCTGGGTCCAAACTGGAATGGCATGGGGAGCAAACAAACGATGGATTTAGGCCCAGATCTCTGTACTGGGGTGAATTCATGACATTGTTCTGCCTTCTGTCCATCAATTGTTCTTTAAGCATGGCAAGTGGCATAGAATTCTTGCACATTGGAAGCCAGAAATAGAGAGTAATTCAAATAAGAATAACAATTGTGCTTCTATTCTGTGTGCCCACTGTCCTTCCAATAAAAACTATGACCCACTTGTGTGGCTGGGCCCTTCACTAGCAACAGCAAAGGCCTCCAATACTCAACATGGAGGAATCAAGTTTTCATCTTGTAAATTGACCCCTTTTAGAAATGTCGGTCTCCTACTTTTTCATTTGCGCTAGCAACTCCTTCCTTCTCCCATGCTGCTCTTTTGTTGTTCGCTCAGTTTGTTCCACAGAATAGATTGTTGGAAAAACTGGTCCCATGTAACAGGTTCCATACCATCTTCCAGGTAATCTATAAAAGGCATCTTTCCCACAAATGTAATATACTGCAGGAAACACAGGATTCACTCCTCCTAAATAACGTGCCCAATGTCTATGAATTTCAAATGTATAATCACATTCATAAGTCCCTACAAAATGTGTGTTATTAGTAGATCTTCTCATGAATATGCATAATTTCCCTTTATGTTGCCAATCCAGAGCTAGGGCAGCCATATTTCCCATTATTCTATATTCTTCATTGCGTTGTGCCCAAGATGGCACTTTTGAATGATTTGCGGCTTTAGCCCTGATATCTCTACATCTATCTTCTACTGAGTCTATGAATTTATTTTCTACTCCTTCCAAAACACAGGTTACGTTGTTTTAGTGTACATAAACTACATCCAATGACAGAGTTGGGGGCCTGATTTAGATTTCAGCGGACGGTTTACTCCGTCACAACTGTGACGGATATCCCATCCGCCGAAAGATGAATCCCATAATATCCTATGGATTTATGTTTCAGCAGACGGAATATCTGTTACCGTTGTGATGGAGTAACCAGTCCGCTAAAATCTAAATTAGGCCTTTGGTCTAAAGACATATTCCATAATTTCAGCTGTTTTAGCTTCAGGATGAGGATTTAAATGCTTCATCACAGGAATATCTGAAAAGACCAAGTCTTAATTATAATAATAATATTAGAAATTATTCCATAAAATAAGCTTGTTAATAAATAGGGCTCCCTTTTTATAGTATTTAAGTTTTTTCATTTCCATCTGTATTTATCTATATTTCTTTTTTTGCTATTTGTACCTGTATTTATCCATATTTATTTTAGGTTTTGTGAAAAAATGAATCTGAAATGTGTATATTTCTGCATTTATTTAACCAGTTAATGTGCACTTGTACCTCAATGCCTGACAGGTTTCATTGATATGTACACATTCGATGGTAAAATATGCACTTTTAAGAAAATATGTAAATTTTAGTATCAAGGTTGTGCAAATCCAGTTCTGTTTAAGGCCCTTTACTAATATACCCTATATATTTTTAATACCCTTGCTTGTCAATCCACAAAGCTATTGGCCTGGCAGTCATGATTGACAGCATTTAAAATGACTCAAAAAGAGTTAATATTTCAGTTTTCATCCACATTTAAAAAAAAATACAGACAAGAAAATAAATGGTTTTCTGTCTGTATTTATCTGTAAAAATCAATAAAAATGGAAAACAAGGAACCATATTTAATAAACTACAGGAAATTCCGTACATCAAATAAATACGATGATGCATAATTCCTTCTGCAACTGGTGCAGGAAATTCCATACACACATAGCAATCCCTAGCATCCATAGTGTCAACATACTCATACAATAACTTAGTATATACATTAAGCAAATGATCTCCCTTTGAGTCATCTAAGTGTATGGTTTTATCATCTAGTGCAATGAGAAATAACTAGTGGTTGAGGACGCTTTAAAATGATGTAAGGGCTTAGAATCTTATACCGGCAAATAATGAGGCAAATTCAAAATAAGAAGCAACACAACAAATTCTACTGTAACAACAACAAATACTCCTGCACTTAGGTGTTTGTGTCTAAGAGAAGTTGTAATGCTAGGTTCCAAGAGTTCTAAAGATCAGACCGTTTAGCTTTTAGAAGATTTGCAGCAAATTATTTTTAGTAGTTCAGCAAATTTGGCACAAACAGCAAAAGCACATTTCAAGCGTACTTTTTCAACGCTGATAGAATAAAGTTCTTTTAGTAAACGTGCAGCTCAGTTCCTTTGACCAGTATGTCCAGGAAAAAATTGATACAATGAATGTAAATCTCAACTCCACCACAAAGTTTAATTCAAGAAGGTTCAGATGGACACAAATTCGTATAGCAAAAGGTAAGAAATGCAGCCATCCAATCATTGGCTGCCAAGTAAGTCAATTCAGGAGAAGAGTACATTTGGCTGGCTACTCTTTCTCTTTTCGATCTCTTCACAGCTGGCTCCTCTTCGTCACTGTCACTCTAGTCAGAATGGCGAGAACCCTCAGGAATGGTTTGAAGAACTCTTATTTCAGTCAACTTCTCAGTCTTTCTTGTCTTCTGGGCCACTGGTCTCTGGGTACAGCTCACATTACCTTTCCACTAGGCCCTTCACTAGGGTCTGTATCTTGTGTCAGCTCTTTTGGCTGTGACCCTTCTGTACTGACAACAGTTGACTCTCTTGGACCCCCCTCAGGCCAAACAAGTGCTGTCTCAACTGCTTGCTAGTTCTCAACAGCCTGATGAACCTGCTCCCTCTGTCTCACTGTAACCACTGACTCATCAGGAACAAATGCTGTTATATCATCAATGAGACATGGTACTCTATGAGTATGGGCTGCATGTATCCAATTCTGGAGACCTCGGTACTTCACTGCAGTAGGGGTAATCATAATAACCTGGTACGTCCCACGCCAATGAGGTTCCAAGCACGACTTCTGTATGTGCTTCTTCACCATCACCCAGTCGCCGGGATTGAGCTCATGGCACTGCTCCTGTTGAGTCAAAGCTGTAGACTCTCGGACCTGGTGAGACACAGAAAGTATCAGATCAGCCAATCCTTCACAGTAATCGAGAATCATGTAATCTGTATTATTTACAAGCACATTTGCAGGCACAGCTGGCTGTCTCATAGCCATTCCCTTGATAATGTTATGGAGCAATAATCCTGTTCTCCTGTCTGGAGTGCTCTGTGGACTCATCAACACAAGAGGCAACACATCAGGTCACTTCAAAGATGTAGAATCACACACAATTTCAATGTGTCATTAACTTACTCCACGAGTCCAGAAGCCTCTGGATGGAACCTATAATGGAGCTTCTTTTCAATTTGTAGTGCTGCACATGACATCTTCAGGATCTCATTGTAAAAATCAACTCCTTGGACTGACTCTAGAGAAGCCAGGAGACCAAACCCAGGTATTAACTCTCGTAACAACAGTTTAGCTACTGCAAGACAATTATTCCTTCCTGTCGGGTTGGCTTCGACCCACCTCGAAATGATGTAAATGATCACCAGGACATATCTTAGCTCAATACAAACAGGCATTTCTATAGAGTCCAACTGCATCCTGTTAAAGGGACCGCCCAATGTCCCTAGGTGACTCATTGTGACTGATGTGTTCCTCCCTGCATTCTGTTGCTGACACACTACGCATCTTTGACATAGACTCTCAGCCATCAATCTCAATCTTGGATTAAAGTCTGATGGAAAAGGCACATAATTATTTCTCTTCATACATTTGCAGAACCATGATAATGTCTAGTCATAGATGGGAACAAGCTATCAGGTTACAGGTTACAGGTCTTCCATCGGTTGAAAACCAAACATCATCTTTCTCTCTTTTGGTACAACCAGCTCTACTCCAACCTTGCTGCTCAGCTTCTGGCACTTCCTCCTTCAATCTCTTAACTTCCTCCCAAGTATCAACAGCAGATAACATATTGCAATTTGTGACATTTGAAGTTTCTTTGATTGGATCCTCATTAAAGGTATTGGCATTCAAAGCACAGTACCTAGCATATCTCTTCAGCATAACAATGGCCGACTGTCACAATGTGGCCAAATAGCTAGGGCGGTCGACCTCAGAGCTTGGAAGGGACGCTCAACATATTGTGATTCTGGCCAAATCACCTAATCTCCCCATGCTTAAATAAAATTAGTGTGTCCATCTGTAATGTGTGTAACTGGTGCTCATGTAAAGTGCTCTGATACCTTTGGGTCTAGTTCACGCTATATAAAACTCGACAAAAAACACAACAACAAAAAAATAGTCAATGCCTTGCCTGTTGGCAACACACTTCACCACTGCAATTTGGTTAGGCAATTGTAGGGACTGCAAAAGGTTCCTCACACTTTCTCCATTACATGTAGGTGAACCGAAGGAAGTAATGAACCCACACGGTGACCACAATTGCCCAAAGTCATGTACAATATCAAATCTGACACTCTTAGCTGGTCTGAGACATAGCATGCCCTCGTCAAAGCAACCAACTCTGCCACTTGTGCTGAAAACACTCCGTGAAGCCAGAAGGCTTCAACCACACTTGCAACAGTGCAAACTGCATAAGCAGCTTTCAAGTTTCCCTCATGATCTCGCAAATAAGAACCATCAACAAACATCACATGATCTTATTGAGGCAGGGTTTGGTACACAGTTCAGTCACATCAAGGCAGTCATGCTCAACCTCATCATTCACATTCTCATTTCTAGGAAGGTGTAGTAAAGCAGCAGAATTCAGAGTAGTGCACCTTCTAAAAGTGACATTTTCTGCACCCAGGATGATTTGCTCATACCTGGTAAGTCGACTAGTGGTAAGGTGCTGTGTCCGAGCACGGGTTAGCAACACCTCAAATGAGTGGGGTACAAAAAGAGTAAGAGGAAGACCCATGACTATACTTTCACACAGTTCAAAACTCACAGATTTTGATGCAACAACTCACAAACACTCAGGCAATGCAGTGGCTACAGGATCGAGAGTGGCTTGACACTAAGCCACTGGTCTGCGTGCATGCCGTGCATCCGAGTAAGCACTGAAAGAGTGCATTCCTCCCTTTCACTGCAAAACAATACAAAACATTTGTTATAATCAGGGATTCCCATAGACAGGCCCAACAGAGAACTTCTCGCAATTCTGTGAAAGCACATGTATTTACCCTCCTCCAGGTACCTCTCTCATGGGAAGCATTTGTACTTCCTCTTCTCCCCCATCAATTATAAATGGAGGCATCTGCAGCCTAACTTTTTTTGTTTCCTTCTTCTTTGACCATCTGCCTTCATATTCAACAAATTCACTATATTTTCTTAGCACTGCCGATAATTATAATTCCTTGACCTGCAATTTCATTTCTGGCAGTCTCATATTAGCAAGGCCCCTGACACTGAAATCTAAATGGTAGGTCTTCTGTAGTACTTTTAAGTTTTACACATCGATCCCATATTTTTGAGCCAATTCAGTTAACCTTTCATGAGTCTGTCTGGCACATCTAGTAAAATCTTTATATAGAAATAGTAGCTCCTCACCTGGGTATGTATTTAATTGGGATAAAGTAAGAGTTCCAATGATCAATCAATCAATCAATCAATCATGCCATTTGTATAGCGCACTACTCACCCGGGAGGGTCTCAAGGCGCTTGGGGGGAGGGGTATGCTACTGCTCGAACAGCCAGGTCTTGAGTTGTTTCCTGAAGGCGAGATGGTCCTGGGTCAGCCAAAGGTGGATGGGGAGGGAGTTCCAAGTCTTGGCAGCCAGGTAAGAGAAGGATCTTCCTCCGGCGGTGGCTCTTCGGATGCGTGGTACGGCTGCGAGGGCGAGGCTGGTGGACCGTAGCTGGCGGGTGGGCGTGTAGAAGGTCAGGCGGTCGTTGAGGTACTTGGGGCCCAGGTCGTGGAGAGACTTGTGTGCGTGGGTGAGGAGCCGGAACGTGATCCTCTTGTCGACGGGGAGCCAGTGCAGGTTCCTCAAGTGGCTGGAGATGTGGCTGCGTCGGGGGACATCCAGGATGAGTCGGGCGGATGCGTTCTGGATGCGCTGGAGTCTTTTCTGTAGCTTGGCTGTGGTTCCGGCGTAGAGGGCGTTTCCGTAGTCCAGTCGGCTGGTGATGAGTGCCTGGGTGACAGTCTTCCTGGTCTCGGTTGGGATCCAGCGGAAGATCTTGCGAAGCATACGCAGGGTGTTGAAGCACGATGAGGAGACGGCGTTGACTTGTCTGGTCATCGAGAGGGAGGGGTCCAGGATGAAGCCCAGGTTGCGTGCGTGGTCGGTTGGCTTGGGTGCGGTGCCCAGGGCTGGGGGCCACCAGGAGTCGTCCCAGGCGGAGGGCGAAGATCCCAGGATGAGGACTTCCGTCTTGTCCGAGTTCAGTTTCAGGCGGCTGTCCTTCATCCACTCGGCGACGTCTTTCATCCCTTCGTGTAGGCAGGTTCTGGCTGTGTCGGGGTCTCTGGTGAGGGAGAGGATCAGCTGGGTGTCGTCGGCGTAAGAGATGATGTTGAGGTTGTGCTGGCGTGCGATGGCTGCGAGAGGTTTCATGTAGATGTTGAAGAGGGTGGGGCTGAGTGAAGATCCTTGCGGGACTTCGGTGGCCTCGGAGCGAAACGGGGGGAGGCGGACTCTTTGTGTTCTTCCGGCGAGGAACGAGATGATCCACTCCAGTGCCTTCTCTTGGATACCGATGTTGCTGAGGCGCTGGACTAGGGTGCGGTGGCAGACCGTGTCGAACGCAGCGGAGAGGTCCATGAGGATGAGGGCCACTGTTTCCCCCTTGTCGAGCAGGGACCGGATGTCATCGGTGGCGGTCTCGGTGCTGTGGTTGGCTCTGAAGCCGGACTGCGAGGGGTCGAGGGATCCGTTCGTCTCGAGGAAGGCGGTCAGCTGTCTGTTGACGATCTTCTCGATGACTTTAGCAGGAAAAGGGAGGAGCGAGATGGGGCGGAAGTTTTTGAGATCGGTGGGGTCTGCTGTAGGTTTCTTCAGGAGGGCGCTGATCTCGGCGTGCTTCCAGCTCTCCGGGAAGGTGGCGGTGTTGAAGGAGGCGTTGATGATGTTCCGGAGTTGGGGTGCGATGATGGAGTCGGCCTTGTTGAAGACGTGGTGTAGGTTTAAAAATATGGGAGCCAATTGCGAAGTGGAAAGAGACTATGTTATCATAATTATTTACTGGATTTGAACAAAGAGTAGGAAATGCAGGCATATTTGTAAAACAGAAGCCCAGAGGGATATTGAATAATTTAAAAGTATTTTTGTTTTTGCTTTTTTCTTTTGCTCCATATAATGTTCTTGGAGAATTCTGGTGTATTATATAGCTGGTGATGCCTTATCTAACCAGAAGTGTTTAAGTATTAATGCAAAATTATCAGTGGATAAATTGAAAATGAATGGATATATGTATAATATACCTGATACAATGTGTAATGAAATAAAAATAAAAATATATAAAAAAAAAAAAAAGAAGACGTGGTGTGGGCAGGGGTCGGTCGGTGATCCGGAGTGGATGGTGTTCATCGTGCGGGCTGTGTCTTCGGTGGTCACCGTGGTCCAGGTGCGAAGGGTGGCTGTGGGGGGTGTTGGTTCGACGGTTGGGTGTGTGGGTGGGGCGCCGAAGCTGTTGTGGATGTCGGCGATCTTGCGGTGGAAGAACGAGGCGAGGGAGTCGCAGAGGTCTTGTGACGGAGTGATGTCGTTGGTGCCGGTGCTGGGGTTGGAGAACTCCTTGACGATAGTGAAGAGCTCTTTGCTGTCGTGGGCGTTGTTGTCCAGTCGTTCCTTCAGGGATTTCTTCTTGGTGGTGCGGATGAGTTGGTGGTGCTTGCGGGTAGCGTGTTTGAGGGCGGTCATGTTGTCGGTGGTCCGGTCAAGGAGCCAGGCTTTCTCGAGGATGCGGCAGGTCTTCTTGGAGTCCTTGAGGTCGTCGGTGAACCAGGATGCCTTCTTGCTTCTGGGTCTGCTGGAAGGGTTCTTTAGTGGCGCGAGGTCGTCGGCGCAGGCGGTCAGCCACTGTGTGAAGTTGCGGGCTGCTTCGTTGGGGTCCGTTGTGTTGGCGGGTGGGCTCTGGCTGAGGGAGGTGGTGAGCTGGTCTGCGGTGATCTTGCTCCAATTCCTGTGAGGTACCTGTTGCGGGTGGTGGTGGGTCGTGGATCTTTTGAAGCTGAAGTGGACGCAGCTGTGGTCGGTCCAGTGGAGTCCGGTGGCGTGGCTGAAGGTGATGTACTTGCTGGAAGAGAAGACGGGATCAAGCGTGTGGCCGGCATAGTGGGTGGGGGTGTTGACCAGTTGCTTGAGTCCGAGGTTGGCGAGGTTTTCCAGCAGGGCGGTGGTGTTGCGGTCCTTGTTGTTCTCCAGGTGGAAGTTGAGGTCCCCGAGGAGGATGTAGTCAGTGGAGGGGAGGGCGTGCGGGCTGATGAAGTCTGTGATGTCTTCGCTGAATTGTGTGCGTGGTCCCGGGGGTCTGTAGACGAGGGTGCCTCTGAGGGTCGTCTTAGGGTCGGTGTGAATCTGGAAGTGGAGATGTTCGGCTGCGGCGAAGGAGTCGTTGGCGTTGGTCGTGATGCGGATGGTGTTCCTGTGGACGATGGCGATGCCACCTCCGGTCTGGTTGATGCGGTCCCTCCTGATGATCTTGTACCCGTCCGGGATGGCGATGGCGATGTCGGGTGCAGAGGAGGCGTTCATCCAGGTTTCCGGGAGGAAGGCGACGTCCGGTGATGTAGCATCGAGGAGGTTCCAGAGTTCCACGGCGTGTCTGTGGACGGAGCGGGTGTTGATCAGGATGCACTTGAGGTGGGTGCTGCTGGTGTTTGTCTTGGCGGGTGCGGGGCAGGTTCGGAGGCAGGTGAACTTGCAGGTGCAGCAGGTGAAGGGTCCGTGGGTGCGTCTCGGGGTGGCTCGGCAGCAGGCGTGGGTCCGGCCGGCATTGAGTGCGTTGAGAGTGGCGGCGTCGTAGGTCAGTCGAGTCGTCTTGCCTCGGCGGGGAGGGCCAGGGGTCCTGGCGCAGGGCACGGGCCAGGCGTGGACGGGCGCAGACGGGCTTACCTTTGGCGCACCTTTGGCGCTCCGTCGGTGCTCCCGCTGCGCGCGTCCACTGCGCGGTCGCTCTGGGGGCGTCATAAGTAAGGAGCCGGGAGGGAGGAGCAGCTGGGTGGCGGGGGCGGGGCGGCGAATGGAATCACAGGGGGGCGGGGCCGCAGGGAGGCAGCGGCAGGAAATTCCAAGAAGCAGCGGGCAGCGGGAAATTCCCAGGAGCAGCGGGAAATTCCCAGGAGCAGCGGGCAGCGAGCGAAGGAATCTGCAGGCAGGAGGCGGCAAAGGCAGGCAGGAGCGGCAGCAGTGAGTGGGGCGACCAAGCCCTGTGGAGGGCTGAGCGGTCACACTCTGTGGTCCCCTACGGTCCCCTTAAGTAAGGAGCCGGGAGGGAGGAGCAGCTGGGTGGCGGGAGCGGGGCGGCGAATGGAATCACAGGGGGGCGGGGCCGCAGGGAGGCAGCGGCGGGAAATTCCAAGAAGCAGCGGGCAGCGGGAAATTCCCAGGAGCAGCGGGAAATTCCCAGGAGCAGCGGGCAGCGAGCGAAGGAATCTGCAGGCAGGAGGCGGCAAAGGCAGGCAGGAGCGGCAGCAGTGAGTGGGGCGACCAAGCCCGGTGGAGGGCTGAGCGGTCACCTCTTCAATGATCATCTCTTCTAACTCTATCTTCAAGCTTGCTATATCCAGGACCCTTTCTTTCTCTGGAACCTGAGTATGTGTTCAATTAGTTTTAGGATTTCCATTAACAACTGGGGTATATATCTCTCTAAGGCAATCATCAAATTCTCGGGATGTGAGATCTGATTGTTCTGATGGGGTATTCAAAAGTATTTTTCCACTATACATGCCTCTACTCACATCAGGCTGTGAATTCAAGAGGGACATGTCCGAATTCGGTGTTCTCATGGGCATTGTTGTTCCAGAGGTAATATAGTTTAATTGTGAAGGCTAACCCGTCCCAGGCATGAAAAATGGTGTTGCCCCCTAGATCATTATTTTCGCATGCTCAAAGCTCATCTTATTTAACATAGGATAGGCACTTGTAGTATGTGTGATAAAAACGCCTGATACTAGAACATCAATGTCTGAAAAACGTATCTTACTGTCAAATCTATAGGTATACTAGCTGAAACACTAAATCTATAGGAACAGTTATTGTATGGGCAGTATTTCCCTGCCCCTCTGAATTATAAAGGGGTACAACAGCACAGGTTGCAACAGTAACAGTCAACGCATCTAGAGCATTTAAAGCATTTGGATTTAAAGGGTCCATCATTCCCATATCTCCTCCTATTGGAAAGAAGAGTGTCTGTACATTTGAATTCTTGTGCACAGTATGTGCATTAGGGATTCCATCTGAATTCGTATTTGTCAGTCACCCAGATTGAAACTCATTGTATTGTTGTGGACTATTCAGTAATAAGTGATTTAAAAATTCCTTGTCTATGTCACTGTCTTTATCGCTGGCTATAACGTCAGTCTTGGCTGTCTCTAGATTATTTTTCTTCTCCTTTTGTTTGCCTCTCACTTCTTCTTCTACTTCTAGGACATGCTACATTCTTGTTCCCTTAGCTAAGTAAGCTCTCCAAGCTTTCTGTTTTGCATCCCACCAGGCATCTGCTTCTGGTGGGCTACGTGTTCCCATTTGTTAAGTGCTTTAAATCGAGCAGGTCTAGGAGGCAGTTTCATTTTATACAGCGTCCTCCTTAAATGTTCAATGACCCTCACATGATATGTGCCATTACGTAGAAAACCTAAAGGACCATGTATGGTATCCCTTGTTTAACACCATATAATGACTTGGAGTACCTTCAGGCAGTATCGGTTCACCTCTCTAACAAATAAAGTCATATCTTCCTGTGCCAGTCTTCATATTGCTTTACAAAATTTCATTTTCTGTTAGAATTGTGCAATATTCGTAAATGACTTTCCGTGAATCCAGGAAATACATTTTCTCCCACAATCCTCTGTTCGGCGAACAAAGCCAATTCTAGTGAGGTTTTTTAAGACATATTTGACCAATATCAATGTGGCTTTACACCAACCGACAAACCCCAGCGCTGCACACTATGAAGTCAACTTCAGTCCTTGCAGAAGTACACCCTCCTTTACAAATTTCTCAGGATATTTTTCTACACAAAACAAATGCAAGCGATGTCAACAAATAATTATGTCTGCTCCACTAAAGAAAGGACAGATTTCCACACTTTCAAGATAACTAGAACAACACTCAATGATCAAAATTAACACTCATTTTGAGCGAAATCCCGACCAGCAGAGTCTCACTCAAATTGAGACAGTTATTCTCTGTGCACTGACATAAACTATACCAACCACGTCATAATATCACACAAGGAAAGTCCCTATCCTTTAAGACACTATCGACAATATCTCCCGACAAACACCACAACACAGCACACAACTACCCTAGTGTCTTCTACACTGAGATCTATCTGTATATCCCAACATATCCCAGGATCTTCGGCCTCAACGGACCTATTAACCACTTTATATTTTCTGCATTAAGTGCCACATTCAAACATTGACTTCAACTTTTTCTAATTCCCATGACCTCACACAGCCATTTCAAAAACACCACAATACAAGCAGCTGCAACGTGAATCCCTATTAACACTCCCACTCCCTTGCTGCTACAAGTCATCTCCAGTAATTGTGGAACTGGTACTACATTAATCCTTCTGCTGAACCAGGGGATTTTGGGCTTGAATTTGACTGGGCCAAATTTCTAGATAGGAGGGCACCCTAAATCCCTCATGTCAATGGACCAAACTATCCAACATGTTACCCAGTTCTGATCCAGCTTTTACCAGATCCTACTATTCATCTCTATTTACTTAGTGTATTTTATCCCTTCCTCATTTGGTCCTCCGATGGATCTTGCTCATCACACTGAGGGATGAAGGAAACTATGGTGTTGACGATGGCTACCAAATGAGGACCAGAATTTGATGACTAACTTATAGATTAGTGATTACATTCAGATAAATTACCCTTAGGGATATTCTGTGAAGGAGCAGAATGGTGACAGGAAGTCCAAATCTCAGTCTGAAAAATTGCCACTTCTGTCGACAACAGCAAGGCACAAATAAGCTATTGTACACACCTGGCAGAAAGTAGTATTCACAAGCAGTTTAAAACAGACATCAAGTTAAAAAGAAGAACCGTTTGGGCAAAATGCCATAATGAAATGATAGCAACAAGTCTGTGAGCAATGGGCCTTTAAAGAATGTCTGGGAATTTATCACCGACTCCAGTATTTAAACCACATTATGTCAAAGAAGAAAAAAGTCCATTGTGAAAAAGTCCACAGTTCTTGCAAAGAGGTTGGAGTCAATGATTGACCCCTTGGTTCAGGCAAACCAGAAGAGTTTTATTAAAGGCAATCAGCGCTGCAACCTAGCACACAAGTTGATAGGTGCAATTGACATAGCCTCAGCAAACAACATTGTCCTTTCTGTTTACACATTTGATGCTCTAAAACCCTTTATTAGAATTAGCTGCCTTTTTCTCTGTCACACAATGCATCAACTTAGTTTAGGCAAGAGGTTTGTTAACGCTATTAGTGCCATATATCAGACGCCTTCTACTAAGATCTTAGTTAATGGGATCCTCACTAAATCAATTAATATAGAGTGCAGGACTAGACAGGGGTGCACCCTTTCCCTTTTGCTTTCTGATTTATACATCTTACTCCTATCATGTAAAATTAGGGCCAACCAAAATATTTTACTATTGGAATGGAATGGATGGGTGAAAAAAAGTGGCACTCTATGCTGATGATCTGATGTTTTTTTACAAAGGATTGTTCTCACTCTGCTTCTGTGCTAGAACAACCTTTGTCTGATTTTGGGGAGGTCTCCAGTTATCAAATGAATGCACTGAAAACCAAGATCTTGTCCTGGAATACTCAATTAAATAATCTCTTGATCATGCAAGTGATTAGCTATCTTGAGATACAGATAACCCAAGACCTTACTAAGCTGGCCCAGGTAAACCTTGATAAAAAAAAATGCTTGTCCATTCGCCGCCCTGCTCCCGCCTCCCAGCTGCTACTCCCTCCCACCTCCCGATATATGGCAGCCCCTGCTCCTAGCAAGCGCACAGCTGGCACCCCGATGGCACGCCTAAGGCAAGCCCGTCTGCGCCCGTCCGCGCCTGAACCTTGCCCAGCTCCAGAACCCCTGGCCCCCACGAACACCACGACGCCCGACACCGATACGAGGCCAGCACCATCCACGCACTCAGCACTGGACGACCACACACCTGCTTCCTGGCCGCCCCATAACACTCAAAAGGACCATTCTCCTGCCAGAACTGCAGCTTAACCAGCATCAGATCCGCAAATCCACCCACCGGGAAAGAACGCAACCACCTCAGATGAATTCTTCTCAACACCCGCTTCGCCAGCAAACAAGCCGTTGAACTCTGGGACCTACTCGACTCAACCTCCCCAGACGTCGCCTTCCTGATGGAGACCTGGCTGAACCCCTCCACGGTACCCGACATCGTCATAGCCATCCCGGACAGCTACAAGATCACCCGCAGGGACTGCATCAACGGAGTAGGAGGAGGAATCGACATCATCCACAGGAACACTCTTAGAGTCTCTTAGAGTCTCGACCTACACCGACAACACCCTCAGTACCGCCGAACACCTGCACTTCCAGATCCACACTGATCCCAACACCACCCTGAGAGGAACCCTCATCTACAGACCCCCCGGACCGACCACAGTTCAGTGACTCCATCGCCAACCTCGTCAGTACACACGCCCTCGCCACCACAGACTACATCCTTCTCGGGGACACCAACTCCACCACACTGATCAACAACCTTGCCAACCTCGGACTCAGGCAACTCGTCACAACACCCACCCACTCTGCCGGCCACACACTTGACCCCATCTTCTCCGCAAGCTCCCACGTCTCCTTCAACCACACCACTGAATTCCACTGGACTGACCACAGCTGCATCCACTTCACCTTCCGGAAACCCACCACGCATCATCAGACTCAGCAGATCCTTGTTGCTGCTGGAGCATAGTCATCGAAGACCAGCTAACCACCACCTTCGCTCGGAGCCCACCCACCGACCCCACCGACCCCGACACCACCACCCACAACCTCAGACAATGGATCGACAACTGTGCCAACACCCTTGCCCTGATCGAGAAACCCTCCAACAGACACACCATCAAGAAAGCCTGCTAGTTCACTGAGGACCTCCAGGCCTCCAAGCAAACCTGCCGAAAGCTAAAGAAGAAATGGCACCATGAACAGACACCAGGCAGCTACACAGCCCACAAGAACGACACCCGCAGACACCATTACCTCATCAGATCTGCCAAAAGGGCCCCCTTCAAAGACCACATAGACAACAATGCGCACAACAGCAAAGAGCTCTTCAACATCGTGAAGGAATTCTCCAACCCCAGCTCAAATACCAACGATATCCCACCTTCGCAAGACCTGTGTGACTCCCTTGCCACCTTCTTCCATCGAAAAATCGCAGACACCCACGACTGCCACTGAGACCACTGAGACCCCCACCACCACGGCCACCATCCCCACCAATCCCCTGCTCTCCTGGACCAACATAAACAACGATGACACCATCCAAATCATGAACACCATCCACTCCGGATCTCCGTCAGACCCTTGCCCAAACCATATCTTCAACAAAGCCAGCACCACATCGCACCCCATCTCCGGAAAGCCATCAACATCTCCTTCGAGACAGCGACCTTCCCGGAGAGCTGGAAGCACGCCGAGATCAACGCACTACTTAAAAAACCCAAGGCTGACCCCAACGACCTCAAGAACTTCCGGCCCATCTCCCTGCTCCTGTTGCCATCGAAGGTCATTGAGAAGACCGTCAACAGATAACTCACCTGCTACCTCGAGGAGAACAGCATCCTGGACCCATCCCAGTCCGGGTTCCGCAGCTTCCACAGCATCAAAACTGCCCGCATCGCCACCACTGATGGCATCAGGGCCCTCATCCTCCTGGACCTGTCAGCCGCCTTCGACACTGTCTGCCACCACACCCTAGGCACACCACTCCACGACGCTTGGCAGTTTGGGCTGGACTGTTCCCATGAGGCACAGGGTCAGACTGATTTGCATATGGCCATGTCTGAACTGGGGTGGCGGAGTGAGCTAAAGAATGGTGATGGATTAAACCCAGATCAGTTGACTGGGGGTGAGTGTTTGATTTGCTCAAACACTCCGTCCATCATCCCCTTTTATATCGCTTTATTCACCCTAAGTTGGCAGGGTATGCTCAGACATGAGCTAAAGAATGGTGATGGATTAAACCCAGATCAGTTGACTGGGGGTGAGTGTTTGATTTGCTCAAACACTCCGTCCATCATCCCCTTTTATATCGCTTTATTCACCCTAAGTTGGCAGGGTATGCTCAGACATGAGTCCCTTGCTCACTTTGCCACTGGATTCAAGATAGCCTGGCTGATGAGGGTTATGAACCCAAAACCGGTCACAGGATGCTTGTTTCCGGTCCAGGGAAGACATGGATTGGCAGTTCGGGCTGGACTGTTCCCATGAGGCACAGGGTCAGACTGATTTGCATATGGCCATGTCTGAACTGGGATGGCGGAGTGAGCTAAAGAATGGTGATGGATTAAACCCAGATCAGTTGACTGAGGGTGAGTGTTTGATTTGCTCAAACGCTCCGTCCATCATCTCCTTTTGTATCGCCGGGATCCGAGACAAGGCTCTGGACTGGACCACCTCCTTCCTCACAGGCAGAACCCTGAGAGTCCGCTGCCCCCCTTTCCGCTCCGAAGCCACTGAGATCATCTGCGGTGTACCCCAGGGCTCATCCCTCTGCCTGACGTTGTTCAACATCTACATGGCGCCGCTCGCCCACGTCGCCTGACTGCATGACCTCAACATCATCTCCTATGCCGACAACACCCAGCTGATCCTCTCCCTCACCAAGGACCCCCTCAATGCCAAAACCAACCTCCACAAAGGAATGAAAGTCGTTGCCGAGTGGATGAAGAACAGCCGACTGAAGCTAAACTCGGACAAGATGGAAGTCCTCATCCTCGACCCCACCCCCTCGGCCTGGGACGACTCCTGATGTTTAATTCTAAAGCTTTAAAATCTCTGCAAGGAGACATATGAAGTTTTATTTGGTCCTGCAAAGGAATGAGGTTCGCCTGGAATAAACTGGGAAGGCTGAAATTATAAGGTGACATTGCTGGGTCTGATTTCCACTTCTACTGTTGGGCCTTTCAGTTAAAATAGCACTTCTCTTTTAGACAATTCAGCCTACTTCTCCCCCTGTCTTCTGGCCATGTCAAAAAATCTACCTTTCGGCAACTATGGTTTCCTCTTCAAATTTGGTCACCCAAAATATTTTAAGAAAGTTGAACTAAAGACTTTGAGAAAGTCTAGCAAGATTTGGTACCAGATCAGAAGAATTCTAAAGTTCTCATACTACAGCTCTGATGCACCAATCTGGAACTCTCCAGGGACCCCAAAATTGTCTAAAGAATAAACTGGCTATCCCTCTGTTGGAACCTGGAATAAAAAAAAGGGTAAAAATATTGTGGGAAAATAAATTAGTCTCTTGGGAGCTTTTAGGTACTATTACTAACCAAAAATGTTCTAGGTTGAAGTTCTATCAATTATCGAGCCGGGCACGTGGTCTAGGTAAAAACAGGGAATGTAATGAAGAATGTGAAAACAAACTCCAGGAGTCTCTTCATCAGTGCAAGGAGGTCTCTATGTGGTACTGTACACTGATAAAGGGGGATGCATCGTCAATGCCTTTAAAGGAGTCGTGAAGGAGTGGCCTGCCATCGACTAATACTACACATCTACGGCAAGTATCGCTGCTCACTTTATGGTCAGTTGTTAAAACTGCTCTACTCAGAGGGACTCATTTTTTTACAGTCCACAGAGCATATTGGACCCCTAAAAGGTTATCAAAGCTGAGAGATGAAGGAACCAAATCTTGCCTAAAATGTGCCACAACGTTTTCTGATGATATACACATGTTCTGGCAGGGTCCTCAGATCCAGGACTTCTGGGATGATGTTGGTAAGGTTATTTCTAGAATTTTGGGAAAGAGATCGAGCTAAGTCTTGCTTTAGTTATTTTTGGGGCCCAGCCAGGAGAGGGGTCGCAAGTTAAACTTACAAAAAAGCTTGGACAATTCCTATTTGTTTTAATCTTAATGGCAAGAATGGCAAGAAGAGAGATCGATATATGAAACAAAAAGGAACCACCCCAGAATGTTTAAACGTGTTCTCCCAGATCAAGTGTATTTACTACAGTGGTGGGAACCAAACAGCTTTGTTAAAATACTCCTCAGACACAAAAAAGGGCCCTTGGTGTCATGCTTCATCATGAGGGTCTGCCCGCCCAACTGCAGGACAGGGCGTGCTACAACCTGCGACTACGTCGGAGCACTGATTTTGGTGAGGCAAAACTGTGTGTAGTGTAGAATGTGAGTAGAAGGGTCAGGAGTGAGTGAAGGAGCGCTTGTAAGTTAAAAACACCTGGCCCTTATGAAAGAGAACATTGTTATATTCCGTGGGGCTGGTGTTATTAAAAGTGGGGAATGAGGTGGAGACACAAGGCTATAATGAGCTGTTCCTCCTATGTCGTCAACATGTTTCGAAGCCCTCCCTGGCTTCTTCATCAGGACCAAAGGGATCCCTTCTACACTCAAATCTATGTTCCAAAGTGAGTACAGGTAGTGTATAAACAAGTAGATATTACTACGTGAAATGCATGTCAAACAATAAGCATGCACCAATACAGTACCTCAATAGGTATGTTAATTAAATTCTTTTTTTTATTAAAGGGAAAATGCCCCATGAGCCTCTGAACGGGGTAGGAAGGAGTGTCTATAGTCACACAATCGTCAAGATCACTGCCTCTCTTTGCTGTTGCCTCCCTGCGGCTCTCCGCGGGGAGGCAACAGCAAGGAGAGGCAGTGGGTATACACGGAGCTTACTTGAATCATCCAATTATTCAGAAGAATGAATGAGCCTGTATAGTGAAGGCCCCTGTGGGTATCCTTTGTGTTGATTAGGCTGGAGACGCTCAATAAAGCCCTCAGACTGCAGAGCTTCTTAGCAGCAAAAGCAACATACTTGGCCAACAAGATATTGAAAGTGGTATTATCGGAGATGAGGGAATCGCTATTGGCCTGCCTGCATGAGCAAATACCCAGTTTGTTCTGTTCCCACTTCAGGAGAGATTTACGTTTCTCAAGTAGAACTGGGCAGCTGCGGAAAATATGTTCAAAAGATTCATCATACAGTCCACAACCCCTGCATGTTATTGTTTCCAAAGGCCTACATCACCGGCCTGGGGGGGCCTAAGGGACATAAATCTTGCCTTCTGATGTTTGAATATTTGCAAGGCAAGTGGGGTGAGGGAAGAGCTGGGTGATAAGATTTGATAACAGCCCTCTTGTGCTTATGTTTTGCAAGAATGTCCATATCAGCCTGATGTAAAAGAAGTTGCACATATTTTTTGATACATTGCTTGAAGGCATGGTGGCTCATGTTAGAGGTAGTGATCTCTAACAGTCAAAGTGCTAAGACAGTCCTCAAGAAACAAGAAGTGGAGTAGGCTTGAGCCACCAGTTTGAATCTCTCACCACAGTAACACCTCTAAGTGTGATCTCATGGCAAGCTTAAGTTTGTAACACAGATTTAGGAAAGTTCCAGCTCTCACTGCACACTGATCACAGAGGCCTAGTTCCAGCCAGATCTGAGTAGCAGAAGAAGATCTCGGCAGGCGAAGGACAAACTTGTACATCTTGGTGTCAATTTTATTCAAGAGTTTCCAATCTTTTCCCAGTAAAATTTCACTGCCATAGGACAAGGATGGAATCAGGTTTGCCCTTATTACATTCAAAAGAGGGAGAAGGCGTGTCCCCGACAGCATACATGACATCTTTGAAAGGGACTTCTGAAGGGCCAGACCTTATATTTCAACTTCCTTCATTTGCCAAGCCAATGTGCCTCTTGCATCAATAATAACTCACAGGTATTTATCAGATTGTCCTTTTGTTATGTTGTTGTCATTGTAAAACCAGCAGCTCCCTTTGTAGGATTTCATGTCCATTGTTATCATTTTAGTTTTCTTTAGGTTAACCTCCAGGCTGTTGGTGGTGGTGGTGGTGTAAGCGTGCAGCATATTTAACAAGTGCTGCAGCCCAGCTCTTGTATAGCTATACAGGGCAAGGTCATCCATACATAGCAGGTTGCTGATGCGTTCACATCCTGTCTTTGAGGAATGACTGACAATTGCATTAAGGGAGTTGGGCACATTTGAAAGGAACAAGTTACAGCTAGCACACACCCCTTCTTTATACCCCACAACAGTTGCAATTTTTCCTGAAACACAGGATCCGTCATCAAATTTAATACGGACCCATGTGTTGGTGTCCAACTGATTAATGGCCTCCAGGAGTTTAGATAGAATACCCCATTTCTTTAGTTTAAGTCAAAGGGCCCCCCTTGAAACACGATGAAATGCCACCTTGAAATCTACAAAACAGTAATGAAGCAAGGTGCACAAGGTGACCGTCTTGTTTAATAAATTGGATATGCCTTGCAGGTTTATCAGTGTGACAGATTTTCCAGTAAATCCAGTTTGGCTCTTTGGGATACGCCCCCTTGACTCCACCCATTACTGTAGATCCTTCAGCAGTAGACTGGCATAGAATTTTACTTCATTATCCAGAAACACAATCAAACTGGAGTTGCTGGGATCTAATTCCGAGCCTCCTTTGTAGATGGGTCGAATGATGGCCCCAAGCAGTAGTTAAAATGCAGAGAGCGCTTGCCGGCCCTGAAGGGAATGTCATGCTCGAAAAGGGCCTGGGGAAGGCTGTTGAGCACTGGGGCTCCCTCTGATCTGGCCTTGCCAGAACTGTTGCTCCTGGTTAGATAGAGAGTGTGGATATGCAAGGGAGATGAACAAACAATCACGGTCTTGAGTAGTGACAGAGATGTTCCAGTCACCCTCAGGAGCGATCTCTGTCATTTCCTCATGGTAATATTGAAAGAGATTCACATTAAAATCTCCTCTTATCATACAGTCTGCTAAGGGGTGGTCCCTAGCCAGGTTATAGAGGGCCAATATAAGCTGATTTAGTTTAGGCCTTTTCTCCCTTGAGCTTGGATTGGTGTAAATGCTAATTAGATGGAGCGAGCAATGCGGTCGTCAATTGTCAAGTTTGATTACTTGTAGACTGTTCCTCTGCACAGTTATGGATTCAATTTTACACAGAGTTTTACAGAGATATATAGTGACAGGCCACCCTTTGGCCTTCTGTTTTTATGCTCTTTGAAAGCTGGTTTACTGTACTTGATCAAACCAATAATGAGGTGAATAGTCACAGACCATGTTTCTTGTAGGGCGATAATTCCAAAGTCGCTCAAAAATACTAGGAGGTCTGGGCACCTCTGTTTCTGGGTGAGATCACTGATGCTCCAGGTACACAAGGAAAGAAATAAAGACCCAGCACATGGGGACACAGTTTCCTTAGTTCTGTCAGAGCACCTACAGGACAGGGCTGATGGCAGCCAATTCCACTTGTCCCTTGAAGGATCCTGTGTCACCCCTTTTCGATAACTAGAAAATGTAATGGTATGGCCCAAATCGTGTTTTTAAGACCGAGTAGGTCTCTTGCCTCGGCACATCTGGGGCTATCTGATGTTTTGTGAGAACCGCAGGATAGCCAATTTCCTTAACAGCACTGATCTTAATGCCCTAGGAATTGAATGACTGTTTTGGGTAGAAGGTTTTGCAAGAGGGCAAGACTCATTGGCATAGGTTAAGAGATCCAGGAGCCCCTTGGGGCCAATAACTCAATTGAGACCTTCATTAGCCTTATAGTGCTTTACCTATTTAGGATGTTGTGGGGGCCTTGTGTGTGGTATTCTGAGATGAGCAACAATTTGGCAGTAGACAGTTGCAGGGCTGCCTGCTCAATTGGTCCTTGTCTTCTAGTAAATCTTGGGGAATTCTGAACAGATGTAGGGCTATACATGCTATCTGATTTTTATACTTCAACAGGCTGCTCAGCAAGTGCTCTGTGTTTTGAATATTTTTGGATGATGGGTCTGGGACTCCATGGTTCCTTGAGGTTGTGTCTTGGATGTTTTCTCTATTAGCCTGGACACAAGGATCGGGGGAGTTGATGAGGAGGTCTGAGTTCAGCTCCGCCCCTGGCCCCTGTGGGATCCAAGTCCCACTGTCCGGCTGGTGGACACATTCAGCGCTAGAGCCAGTTTGACTCACAAAGTTGTGTTGCCTCTAAAGCGATTAGACGTGGCTGGAGGTTTGGACAGGTGGTCTCTGAGCCAACAATTTGGTCCAGTGATTAAATCTTTGTTAAATTATTAGAACAGCTTTCTTCTTAGATGGGCACTGGGTTCGTTTCCCTATTTCTAACAAACAACAGAAATAGGTTGTTGTCGTGACGTGACTGCCTGACCCCTGTCTGCGACAGGAAAGGAAGGGGCGTGGGAGGAGGAGTGAAAAGGGGAAGTTAAGTTAGTTCGAAGGTGGACACGAATGAATAAAGACGTGTTGACTCACCTTCCTGGCTCCTCGTGTCATACTGTAAGGGCAGTGCGACACTGGCGACGAGGGTGGGATGAATTTTCCCCGCACTGCTCAAAACCCCTGCCATCTGTAAACGTCCCGAAACGGAGAGCCTGCAGCCCATGCCGGGACGGAGTGAGGGAGCGCGAAAAAAAAAGCCAGCGACCAGCCCTGTCTGCTGCCACACAACATCCAACGACTCACCAGCCACGCGCTTGAGGGACGATAAGCCCAGCGAGAGACTGCCGAGCACGGCGGGAGAAAGCGGAAACGGCGCGAAAAGTGAGGAGCACGCGGCGGTCGGCTGCATCGACCAAAAGTGGAAGGGTGAGTCCGGAGAACCAGAAAATACCTTGCTCGCTCGGCAGACACTTCACAAATTGCTAACCACTCGGCAGAAGTTGAGGACACCATAGAATACAGGCCCCTAGCTGAAGCCACGTGTCCCGAGCGGCGGCCATTTTGAGGTCAGGCATCGCCCATAGACCTCCACTAAGCAACCTTGAGTCGGCCATTTTAAAGTCAGGCGCTCAAGCAAAAGTGCATCATTTTCACTCGAAATAGCCTGAAAACACACCAGGGAGACACAGATGTCGGTGACCAGCTCATCTAGTGGGAAAGGAGGAGCGCCAGCAGCACAAGCTCCAAGCAACCCACCAGTGGCTGCCCTACCACATCATGCAGTCATGGGAGTGCCATACTTAAGACCCCCAGAACCCCTGAACAGCATGGGACCCAAATGGAAAAGTTGGTCCGAAGATTTTGAAGATTACATGACCGGGTCCCAAGTGCAAGACCCCAAACAGAAGCTGATAGCCCTACGCAATTTGGTAGGAAAGGACATTGCGCAGATCATTAAGGAGCTGCCCAACGCAGCTACTGCGCCTTATGATGATGTGAAGGAAGCCCTGGATCGGAGATTTCTCCACAAGCACAACCTAGACTATCAACGCTACACATTCAACCTAGCCACTCAGGGGAAGGATGAGCGAATGTGTGATTTCATTGTGCGCATCAGACGACTAGCCCGCCACTGCGAATTTGATGATTTCAACACAGAAGACGCGTTACGACTCCGCATAATCGAAGGGTGCCACTCCGAGTCACTGCGTCGACGGTTACTGAAGAAACACTACACCCTTGAAGAAATCGAGGAGATGATGCGAATAAATGACCAAGCCGAAGATCATGCAAAGAAGATGGAAGTCAACAGGACCGATAGGAAGGAGCAGGCGTACAGAATGCAAGTACACAAAGAAAAGAAACATCAAACGGATCGCCACAGACCCAGCAAGTCGACGCATTCCACATCTTCTTGGAAGCCGACTACACGTCATGAATCGCGTGAGTCGCGATACGCCAAACACAACAAAACAGCGCCTGCATGATACAGGTGTGGACAGGACTATCCTCACTCAGGACAATGCCCAGCCGTCGGGCAGCGGTGCCACCGCTGTGGCAGAGAAAATCATTTCGAAGCTGTCTGCCAAGCTCAACGCTCAAGACGAAGATTGTCAAAACCCAGATCTTCCAAACAGCATCACGCCTGCGCAGTGACAGGGCGCGAAAGACATTCGTCCAGCTCTTCCCGGTCAAGTGTCCGGTCTTTAAGCTCATATCGATCACGAAAATCAACCTCCAGTGAATCTCCGCCATGCTCACCCGTGTCACAAGACAGTGACGAGTACATCTGTATGGTCTCAGATCCGGATCGTCTAAAGAAGTACCCAAAACTGGACATTAGGATAGGAGACCACCCGGCGAAGTTTGTTTTAGACTCAAGAGCCTCATTGAACTACATCTGTGCACTAGAATACCAGAGCATGAAACCACGTCCCAAACTAGAGCCAGCTGCGGTGCAAATATTTACGTGGATGTCCAGAAAGCCACTACCGTACCTAGGCCGTTTCAGCACGACTTTGTCTTACATGGACCGACAGATTTCAGCTTACATCCATGTCGTGGAGGGCCCGGATGTGGCCGACTGTCTACTCAGCCTACCGACAGCTGAAAGGCTGCGACTCGTCGAACTTCTATATATGACTGAAGATGCTCCAGACATCATTGCAAAATTCCCGAACCTCTTCAAAGGCTTAGGAAAACTAAATCACTTCAAGGTTAAGCTACATATCGACGAGCGCGTGACACCAGTGGCACAACACCACAGAAAAGTACCGTTTCATCTGCAGCAAGCTGTAGATGATGAACTTCAAGAGTTGCTCAAAACTGACATCATTGAGCACACATCCGGCCCAACTCCGTGGGTATCGCCGGTGGTGGTTGTACCAAAAAAGGGACAAAACAACAAGGTGCGCCTGTGTGTTGACATGCGCGGCCCCAACGTAGCGATCGAAAGAGAACGACACCCAGGACCGCACATCAGCGACATGATCGCTCGACCTAATGGAGCTACGGTCTTCTCAAAGCTCGACCTTAACAAAGGTTAGCACCAGCTTGAGCTTCATGATAAATCCCGTTACATTACCACATTCACAACGCACCAAGGACTTTTTCGATACAAGCGCCCGAACTTCGGCATCTCATCTGCAGCCAAAATATTTTAGGAAGCCATCAGACGAGTAATTCAAGGAATCCCAAATGCATTCAACTACAGCGATGACCTGCTGGTGTTCGGAAAGGATCAGACTGAACACGACACGGCCCTTGACAGGGTATGTCATGCCTTACTAAATGCCAATTTGACTCTAAATGCGGCCAAATGCGAGTTCCACAGATCGACCTTGAAGTTCTATGGTCACATCTTCTCCAAGGATGGCATGACACCTGACCCTGACAAGGTCTCCGCCCTCGCAGACACACCAAAGCCGCAGGATGTGAGCGATCTCAGCTCTTTTCTTGGCATGGCGAGCTATTGCGCTTGTTACATTCAAGACTTCGCTACCATCAGCCACCCTCTCCGAGAGCTCACTCGTCAAGGTCAGCCCTTTGAATGGACGGAAGCATGTAGCCGCTTATTTCACAAAATCAAGCATGCTGTCAGTTCCGCCATCAACCTATCCTACTTTGATCCCAAGAAACGTACTGAAATTACTGTGGACGCTAGCCCGGTAGGCCTTGGCGCCATCTTGGCTCAATACCAAGACGACTCGGATCAACGCTACATCATCGCGTATGCCAGTCGCAGCCTCACTGATACCGAGACACGGTACTCGCAGCCTGAGAAGGAGAGTCTAGCTGTGGTCTGGGCCTGTGAACATTTCCATCTGTTTGTCTATGGCAAACATTTCACTATCATCACTGACCACCAAGCGCTCATCACCATCTTTGGCAACCCTAAAGCCAAGATGCCTCCGCGCATTGAGCACTGGGGCCTACGTCTCCAAGACTACATCTATACCATCGTCCATAAGTCTGGGAAGTCGGAAAATCCTGCTGACTACATGTCGCGACACCCTAAGGCTCTCACCGAAGAGTTGCACTCCGTGGCTGAGGACTATATACACTTTGTCATCGACGCGGCATGCCCTCCCACTGTTCCTCTGGAAGCCATTCTAGACGCATCCAACCAGGATCCAGTCATCCAGGACGTCACAGAACGCATTCGCAGCAACTCCTGGCGACATGTGAAAGACGACACAAGCCTGCAGTCTCCGGAGATCATGGCGTTCAAGCACATTCATGACGAACTATCCATCAGCAAGGACGGCCGCATCTTAAGATGGGGGAGGATTGTCATTCCTCAATGACTGAGACAAGGAGTGATCAACCTCGCTCATGAAGGCCACCGAGGGCTAAGTGCCACCAAGAAAGCTCTACGAGAGCGCGTCTGGTTTCCAACACTCGACCAGATGGTAGAAACCTCCCTCAAAGACTGTATCTCGTGTCAGCTAGTAAGTCGTGACGAACCTCCAGCTCCATTACAAATGTCAGAATTACCTGAAGGTGTGTGGCAACAAGTTGCCATCGACTTCTTTGGACCCCTGAAGTCAAGTCAATACATCATTGTCATCATGGATGAATACTCTCGTTTCCCATTCGCACACCTAGTTTCATCCACCAAGGCAACTGCAGTAATCCCAATACTCGACGAGACATTCGCAGCATGGGGCATCCCGCTGCGGGTCAAGTCAGACAACGGACCCCCGTTCAACGGCCATGAATTTGCAGACTTCGCCAAACACCTGGATTTCAAACACCAAAAGATCACACCACTATGGCCCCAAGCCAATGGCATGGTGGAATGATTCATGGGGACTTTGAAAAAAGCAGTGCAACAAGCGGAACTAGCCCACCGAGACATCCAGCAAGCCTTAAACGAAGTGCTGAGGGCCTACCGCACCACGCCTCACAACACTACAAATCAATGTCCAGCCACCCTGATGCTGGGAAGAGTCCCGAGAACTCGACTACCTGCTCTGGACGACAAGATCCAAGCCCGAGCTCCGAACATTGATCATGAAACACTAGTCGATATCGACCATGAAAAGAAACGGAAAATGAAGACATACGCCGACCAACGCAGGCATGCGAAACCCGCAGACATCCAAGAAGGTGATTGGGTGATGGTTCGGCGTGACAGAAGAACGAAAGCGGACAGCCGTTACCTCACACATCCCTTGAAAGTCAGTCGCCAAAAAGGAACCATGATCACAGCACAAGGCGACCACAAACGAATTATTCGAAACATCTCACACTTTAAGAAGTGCAACCCTCCAGGAAGATACAACGGCCGACGCTGGGAATCATCCACCGACTCAGAGAGCCAATCCAGGATTAGCGACCACAGTCAATCCAGCCCGACAAGGCAAGACAACCATAGAGAACCCCGGACCAGAACACCTGAACGAGCTGATCGACCCAGACGACAAACTCGACGGCCAGAACGTCTCATTGAAGTAATCTAAGACTCAGTCAGACTTTATACAAACGGGGGAGATGTCGTGACGTGACTGCCTGACCCCTGTCTGCGACAGGACAGGCAGGACAGGAAGGGGCGTGGGAGGAGGAGTGAAAAGGGGAAGTTAAGTTAGTTCGAAGGTGGACACGAATGAATAAAGACGTGTTGACTCACCTTCCTGGCTCCTCGTGTCATACTGTAAGGGGAGTGCGACACTGTAGCTGAAGAAAAATTACTACAGTTTGTATTCCATTTCTTCTGGTGGCGCTCACTTTCCCTTTTGCTTAGAAGTCATGGAGGATATATGACGTTACAACGCATACAAGTACAATACATGCTTTTTCAAAGCAGTCTTTACATCAAAACTACCATTACATTGCATGATTTTACAAAGGATGTCATTATAGCCCATTTTTAAAAACTACCATTGCAACGCATTCCATTAAAACACATACCATTACAATGCATAATACTTTTAGGGCAACAGTAGGGTAAGTGTTGGATAGCGTAGGGGTAACAATTACTATTCCCACTCCTGTGAGTGCAACAGTACGGTAAGTTTTAATCAGAGTTTGGCATTACCCTGAGCTGGCTATAACCCCTTTTTTCTCAGTTAAGGTGATGTTAAGAAAAGCTGGGAGTGATGACAGGTTGTCAATGATAGGGGAACAACAACAAACAGCCTGAGCAAGATTGATGGTGGATTGTGCTCTGAGTATTCATTTATTTAAATTGCCAAGCTTACTATAAATATCTGGCGTAAAGACAGCAAGGGAATTTAGAAGGTCAACTTGGAGATCCAGCTTGTCGGAGTGGTAATTTAGGCGTAGACAGTGGACTGAAGCGTCTGCAGGAGTTGTGGCTGGATAGAACATGTGGTGGCCAAAGGAAGGCCTGGAATAGCACTGCCAGGTGAACCAGGGCTGTAGGGCACCCCTGGAAAGAGAAGCATCAGCTCCAGGAGAGATTGATTGCTCAGTTCTATGCAGGTGGTTCTGGGCTAAGGATTACATTGGGCAGCTGGTGGGCTGAAGGGGCAGTCTGTGCTTAACTCTGAGGTAAATTCCAGTCGAGATTGGGCTGCTGGATTTGCATGGGCACCTTTTTGGGGCCCTGAGCAGCTATGCACATTGTCTTTGTGAATGGGGTAGATGTTATATGTACTCTAGTGGGTGGGGCTATCTCTGCTGAGAGGTGACTAGAGGGGTGTACCTGAGAAGACCTGTCAAGAGAGTTGGCTGCGGGGAGGGATGCGGAGAGTGCGTTGTAGGGCCGATGAAGAAGGTAACCTCATAGGTCAGACCTTGCTGCTGTAGTTAAATTCATTTAATGACAGTTGTACTGAGCGGCCTGTAGCTTGGAGGCTTGGTCTTGACCGGTACTGAGCAATCACAAGTGAAGGACTCCCCTGTTCTTCTTTGGGGGTATGTGTACTAACAGCAGTTGCAGGCTTCTTCAACAAATCAAAGAGTGGGGCTGTGCGTGAGCCCAATTGGCCTGCTGTTCCCTTAGGGCTGGCTAAGGCATGGTCAGGTGTAGAAACTGGGGTCAATGGCTGAGGGCTAGATTCATTGTCAAGGGGCGTAGACTCCCCTTGTAGGTCCAGCTTCACCAAGCAGGTTGCCTTGTTCTTCCAGCATACCTCTTCCTACCAGAACTCATCTTTTCACTACTTGCTCGGTTTATAGTTCTGCAGCATCTTGAACTTGGTCTGGGCACTAGGGGGTGCTGAGACTACGGAGCTGATTGCAAGGCTAGTTACCGGGGTTTGGTGCTCCGCAGGTAACACTTGTCGCTTCTTTAATTCACTATTGGGTGAACACTGAAGCTTGTTTTGAGTGTGTTTTTGTGCCCTTTGTTTTTTTCTTCCTGCGCCTGCTCTCCCCACTATGATATATCCTCCAACAATAAGTGGGGGGGGCATGAGCACACTGCACAAGGACTGTTGCTGCGATTATTCAAGTATATACAAACCTTTGGGGCATGAGTAGATGAAACTGTAGACTCACTCCTGGTGACACCATGCCTCTCTCTTCAGGAATTTTTGCATTTTATGGTTGATCTAATAGTAGCTGGGGGATGGAGGAGGCAACTGAGGTGGGAGGCAGCCTGGAGAGCGAGATGGAGAAAAAGCAGCTAGCACAAACAGGCACACCACGGAGTGGGAGCACACCCATTTCACAAGCCGCACCCGATCCTAGGGAGGGGGCTTCTATGAGCCTGGGTCTCAACCTGGTGCAGTGGGACCTAGGTCCACTGCTTGACCCTTGTTGTAATTTCAGTTGCTGGCCGTTTCCCCCGCTGTGCCTTATCGCTAATTCTGCTTCCACTGGTGAGAGTAAGTCTTGACTTGCCCTCTGTCTGCCACTGCTGGGGTCTCACTGCTTCACAACCTAGGATCCTGACACTGATGACGGCGAATGGATCGGGGCATGAGGGCGCATTGGGGAGTCGAGTACAGGAGCAGCAAATAATGTTAGAGCGGAATGGGCCAGCAGCAAGGGGGGGGATGTAACCATGTCTGGTTTCCACTATCTGCTTCCTCCAATAGTCCGCCGGTTACACAACAGTAGCGTCTGCAATGTCTGAGGCACCAGTGAAATCTGCAACAGTGAAATCAGTAAGCAGGCTAAGCAACGTGGGGAGGCGGCAATGGCAATGGTGGATGGATGAAGCTGGGATATGCGGGAGCGTAAAATGCTGGCAGCTACTCCTGTCACCACTCATGTCCAAACGTCCTCTCTCTCCTGCTGAAGCCATGCCTTCATCTATGTCCACTCCCGCCACTAAACAGCAGATCTCTCACTTCTTCAGAGCTGCCGGATCTCACTGACGTACAAGAATGGAAAACATTACCCAACCTGAAGGAGTGACTGTCATTAGAAAAATAGAACATAATCTAATAAAGAAAACAAGATCAAAACGACAAAAAAGCAATAAGTAGAACTTGAGATATTCATTTTGGAAGAATATCTGTAAAATAGCACTCAGAAGCAATATGCGCTTATTTGGGATATCTGGTTGTGCTGGACCGGGACAAAGTAAAAAGTTCAGGCCCACCGCGATGGAGCGCAGGTTGGATGCAGGGACCCAGTGAGGCACGCCGAACAAAAGTATATTGATCCTGGCGACGTCTAAGACTTGGGTCGCAGCTGAAGTGATGTGTCAGTGTCAATCCATGCATTGGGTATGATGTGCCAGTCCTGATCCATGCAGTAGCAATGATGCACCGTCTCCAATGAGCGTAGAGCTGCAATGAGGCGATTCAGCATCATCATGAAGGATGGCATTAACAGAGATAGGGAGCCCTTGTGCAGTAGTGGTTCTGACGGGTAAGCGTCCAGGAAATCATCGCAGCAGAGGCGATGCATCGGTCTGGTCATGCAACAGGAAGATGTGCCTGTTCCAATCCATGGTACAGGAGCGATGTGCCGGTTTTGATCCACTCAAAGGTGCTGATGCACCAGTTTGACAGAGGATGCATGAGTTTTGCTGAAGGAAGCACCTGAGGCCTCACTTGCAAGGGTTCAGGACTGGCCTGGCACCACCTGACATGGCAGACTCACAGATGGCAGGGTCCAGGTGCAGTAGCAGGTAGGTTTAAAGTCTTTTATATACCTGAAACCTCCGATTAGAAGATCAGCCGGCTATCCCTTGGAGTCTCTTCGGCTTCAAGTGATGCAGGTTCAGTCCTTCTTACCCAGGCAAGGGAACAGCAGGCAGCAGGGCAGCACAGCAAGGCAGGAGTCCAGCAAAATAGAATTCCAACAGAGTGGCAGTCCTTCAGCAGCACAGCAGTCCTTCTTCTGGGCAGAATCTTCACAGGTCCAGAAGTGTACTGAAGTCATGGTGTTAGAGGTCCGGTACGTATACCCAGTTGTGCCTTTGAAGTGGGGGAGACTTCAAAGACAGATCTTTTAAGTGCACAGAGGTCCTCCCTTCCATCCTTTACTTTAGATGTACTACAGGGGGGGAATGCAGCCCTTGGTGTGGGGACAGGAAACAGCCTATGCAGGTGTAAGTGAAGTTGGGACCAGCTCCTCTCTCCCATCCTGCCAGGATGACCCATCGAGTGCCTAAATTGAGCTGGTGGTTTCCAGTACTTGGCACTAGATCATATCCTACGCTGATGACACCCAGCTCCTTTTTTCCTTCAAAAAGGGAGAGGCTCTTGATGGTGGCATGATCGGGGGGTGTCTGAGTGCGGTCTTCGATTGGTTTCGGCGGCACGGACTGAAGTGCAACTCCGACAAGTCGGAGCTGCTTTTCTATGGCTGTCCGCCGGACCCTAGTTGGAAGACTTGGTGGCCTCAGGACATGTCTCCGCCCGCTGAGGCATCTGTGAAAGTCAAAAATCTAGGGGTGCAATGCGATGACAGCCTTTCTTTTAGACCTCAAATCATTGGTCTATCGGGGAAATGTTTCGGCATTTTGAAAATGCTTCGGAAGTTTCTCCCCTTGCTGCCTCTGCAGCATAAAAAAATCATCGTGCAGTCTCTGATTGGCTCGCGTTTAGACTATGCGAATGCCTTGTATATCGGGCTGCCTAAATATCTGTTGGCCCGACTACAGACTGTGCAGAATTCGGCTGCAAGAGCCATTTTTGGTCTCCCACGCAGGGCAAATGCCTCGGAACTCCTCAGGCGATTGCACTGGCTGCCCATTGCCAAAAGAATTACCTTTAAGGTGCTGACCTTGGCATTTAAGGCTCTCCATTCCATTGGTCCCAAGTATATGGAGAATCGTTTGGCCTTTTATGTCCCTAGAAGGTCGCTTCGATCGGCCTCGCTGGCCAAAGCTGTCGTCCCTCCGATTAAATTGGCCCGGATCGGAGGGCGTGCCTTTCGATATTTGGTCCCGCGGTGCTGGAACGAGCTTCCTGTATCCTTAAGGAATATTTTGGAAAAAGGGGACCCCTATATAATATTTTTTGCTTGCTATACATAGGGAGAGAACACTAAATTTGGAAAAGGTCTATAGCTAAGTGACAGACTTGATCACATATTTTGATGTCTAAGTATGATCAGTTAAACGGTATAAAGAACATGTACAGTCCAACTGTATTGAAAAACTAAGAACGATATCTAGTTGGATATGACATTTTATTGATGATTTATATTTGTATTTGGTAACTGATATAAATTTTATTCTTTTTTTATTATATTTCTCTTTTTTTTATATATATGAGATATGTTTTTCTTAAAAACAATATGATATATAAAGTAACAAATATGATACATAGGAAAAATATATTTACATATACATAACATACAATAGAAATATTAAAAACATATAAGAAGAGACTTGATCAATAGACTTAACAACTAAACAATTGGGTTGAAGGCAGTACGGTAGATAACACTACGCGCGTTTCGGCTCTGAGGCCTTCTTCAGGTGACCGTCTATTGTTCTATAAAATATGAGAAAAAAACAAATATCACTCAACTTACATAAAGAATTTTTTTTTATATATATACAGTGCACATGACCAACATAGAGTGAATTCATATATACAGTTAGATCGCCTTATAGACAGAATTTGAACAGCACATATATGTATATAGTAATCAAAAAATTGTTTATATATTGGCAGAACATCTGGAACATTTGAAACATTGCATTGGTGATTCATGGTAGTATCTGTATTCTATAAATTAGATATCATATTGATGAATGGATAAATATAAGCAAAGTGGTTTGAGAAAATAGAACATTAATGGCCAAGGTTAAAGATATTTATCAAATCAGATTCGGATATAACTGTAGCCATGATATACAAATCTTTGCTAGAATTGTACATATTGTTGGTAAACTCATATATTAGCACATCCTGTGACAATGCAGATAGATGATAATACATTCGGCAGGCTTATAATCAAAAATATAAAAACGAGAAAAACCATAAATATATAATTCTCAGATAATAATCTAAATATTGGTAAAGAAAAATGAATAAAAAAACATTTGTGAAATGAAGTAAAAGAAAAAGTTAAAGTGTACTTACAATGGAAAAATAGAACCCAGACCTGATATTTTGGAAAACCTTATTTCGGACAGCAAAAAGGGGGGGGATGGGTCACTCATACATAGAAAATTCTTTAAATCTATGGATGGAAGAATATATATTATATTTAAATTACTCTTTAGGGGTGCACAACTGTGTCACTTTAATACAGTAGAGGACTTGTTACGTTTCCTCACATGTGGAACAATGATTGAAATAGTCCTGTACCTGTAAAAAGTCCAGAGGGATAGTAAAATTGGTATGTTCCTACGTCTCAGTCGTGTTGTAGTATAATTGGTGTCTATAAAGAAAGGACCAAAGTTATAAATAAATCAGGAGTTATGATGTTGAAGCGGAAAAATATAATAAATTAGAGCAGTTAAAAAATAATTACCTAGCTCTTCGTGGAGGAAGGCTGATAAAAATTAATAGTAGATCGCTGATGCTAATCAATGTATGACGACTTATGGTACAGTGTGATCTGAAACAGTTAGAGATGAAAAAATGATATATAAAAGTTTCATATATCATTGATGATTTCATAGTAATCTTATTTTGTTCACGTTGACTTCTGTCTGGTTGTAAGCATAGTATATAAATACCTTGATACTTGATCCTTTGTTTTTACATAGCGTGAACGGAACAAATAGTACAATCGCTGCGTAGATGAATAGCGTCTTTGGTAGTCTCTAGATGACCTTAAAGTAATAAAGATGTAGGGATGTAAATTAGTAGCCATTCCCAGAATGTCAAAGGCAGATTAAATGAGGTAAAGCGATTGTACCTCTGATTACCTCTAATAGATTGATCTATCGCTTTCAAGGAGCAGTATTCATTCTGGTGTATACAAATAAATGAACACGTAACTATAAATGAAAAAGAAATAAAAGTGATATTGAGTCGAAAAACGATTTACTCAGCTTCATTTGCTATTAATGAATTGAAAGCTATACTAGAAACCTTCTGAATATCCCGTATGATAAAGTGGCGGGACTCAAGATAGCGACTGACAGATAGTTGTTATGGACATAAATTAAGTAGGCAGTTCGCGATGAGGCATGGAACAGGTATCGCTGTCGACTAGAGCGTAAAAAAGATATTGGAGAGCCCACTAACCATTCAAGGGCACTTGAAATGCTACAACTGTTTAAACAAAACTAGCTTGAAGGTACTAACGACTGACACATTATAATTTGGCGACATTTAATAATGTCGACAGTTTGCGATACAGCAAAGACCAAATATTGCAGGAAGGAAGTCTAACAACCTTCTTGCTTTTAGAAAGGAGCTGAAGACTTGGCTCTTTTCGGTATAATATCTCTGTTCGGGACTTTCGGGGCGCTGCGTTGTGTTTCTCAGCTGTATGTCTCTTTGCCAAAGCGCCGGGACGCCCTTCGGGGCAGCCGTGCGCTATAGAAGAGACTTTTTAACATAACATAACAAAACTAGCACTTAATTGTATGCACCGGTTCTAATGGCAGTCCACCACATGGTGGCAATGCCTGTAAAATTTTGAGATAAGCACAACAGCAGTAGTCAATATACATTACAAATTAATCACATCTATCGTTCACACCATTATAATAGCTTTGGGTGGCCTGGGATAGTTTGATTTGTCACACTTTTAGCAGTGCAATAGTTAGTATTTGTTTTCGATCTGTCAGTGGCAGTGCTGGCAGGGGCAATGAGTGGTGCAGGCTGCAAAGGCCTGCTAAGAAAGTCCCTGATGCTTACTTTTTTATAGATGAAGCACTGTGCCCATGAATTCACACCTAAGCTTCCATTGTGTGTGGCTATCTACGGTGAATACACAAAGCCCAGCTGTCACCTTCCCCAGACTGATCAGAGGCAAACAGCAAGTACTAAATGGCTAAAGTAAGAAAATGCTTTCTAAAAGTGGCATTTCCTAAACTGTAATTTAAAACCTGTCTTCACCAAAAGCTAGAATTTTAAATTAGGTATCCAGAAACAGCAAATTTGGGGGTCTTATCTCGTACCAATTGGAAATTAGATTTATAAAATATGATAAGGTAATCCCAAAGTTATCCTATTGCAGAGATAGGCCTTACAGTAGTGAAAATCAACTTTGGAAGTTTTTCATTACCTGAACATTTAAAACTTAAAAGTGCATGGCATGCCTTTTAAATAAAGTGCACAGTGCCCTCTGGGTTGTCTAGGGCACCCGGGATTGGCTTGTCCTATTTATCAACACTGCAAAACGCATCTCCGATGCACTCCTAATCCGTATTACAGTGGCGGAACATGCCCTGAAGGTGGGCATATCCATCACAGCTTTCAAATCACGCCTGTCCGAGATCATCGAGGAAGTGGATGAGCACAAAGAGTACCTTACCAAACAAAAAAATCACTAAATTACAAAAGGATGTCAGGTGATTTGATCAAGAAAAGGTTTATCAATACATAAAAGAGGACTATGTAGACCAGACCACCGATGCCTCATCAGATGAAAGCACCAGCCACTTCTCGAGAAGGTCAGGTTCCAAGAGTAGTGACTGAAGCTATGAAAGAAGGAACTACACACCCAAATTCAGAGGCGCAGAAAATAACCAACCACTACCCATTTTTCAGAACTTTCCTCCACAACCTTACCAACCACAGATATTTCCCGGACAGTGGATGGGACCACCACCAGCATGGAACTTTCCACCAAGCCATCTGCCACAGGCTCAACAGAACCAACAGTACCCGAACCCCCCCCTTTTTTCAACAGAGGGAGGGGCAGAGGTCGCGGCAGAAGAAGAGGAGGACAAAAGAATGTGCACTGGCGGGAATCAGACGCCCAGATGACCCTGAGGAGTGGAACAACAAGTCAGAGAAGCAAGTGGTCAACCTATCATCAAGACCACTTGTCCAGGACGAAGTCATACTCTTGGAGAAGGGTCTGGGTTTTGTCCTGATATCTGAAGAGGAACTTTTCTGCCTCCACCAAGAACTCCATCAGTTCTTCAGAAAGATCAGGCTTAAGGCCTATTTTCAGAACAAACCTGAGACTCCTACCATTAGGACTGATCTAAGGAATAAATCTCGCTTCACCCCCCCCCCCGGTTTCATTGACACCCCATGAGGTTCTCACCTGCGAACAAGAGGTCCTTAAAGATATTGGAGTCAGTACCAATGGACGGCCTTTCCAGAACTTATCTGTGCAGGAGAAAAAACATCTTAAGACCCTAGCCGAGGACAACACCATCATCATCAAAACAGCCGATAAGGGTGGTGCCATTGTGATACAGGATATTGGCACATACAATGAAGGGTGTCTACGCCAACTGAACAACCCTCGCTACTACCTACCCATTGAGGAAGACCCAACTGGACCCCTTTCCACCAGAATCAGGATGTTGATTACAGGAGCAGAAACAGAAGGCTGGATCACACCGCACGAAGCGGAATTCCTCATCAACAAACAACCACGGACCCCTTACTTCTACACCATCCCAAAAATCTACAAAGGAGTGATCCCTCCACCAGGTTGACCCATAGTCTCAGGTAATGACTCCCTGTTGGAACCCTTAAGTAAATTTTGTGACTTCTCCTTCCGACCCATCGTGATGACAACACCCACCTACCTCCGAGACAACACTGAAGTCCTCAATATCATTGAAAGAGTTTCCTGAACCCAACAGGATTAGTCTCCTTGTCACCCTGGATGTGGAGGCGTTATACACTAATATCCCTCAGGACGCCACCCTAGAGGTCCTAGAGACCAACTCACAGGACATCGAACCCTGGCCTCAACTGACTCCTGTTTCATTCATCCTAGAGTGTGCCACAGTGGCCCTCAAGGAGAACATCTTAGCTTTCCAAAACCAACAGTACCACCAATTTAGGGGACCAGCATGGGTAGTACTTTTGCTCCCAGTCCAGCCTGCTTGTACATGGCGACTTTCGAAAAGAGGTTCATCCTACATAGAAGCAATCACTATCCAAAAAACATACTGGTGTGGTGGCGGTACATCGACGATATTTTGATATTCTAGACAGGTGATGCAAATATCTGTGAAACATTTTGCAACTTGGTCAACACCGTTGACCCTTTCCTCAAATTCTCGAGCACCAAATCAGAGAACACCATCTCATTCCTCTACTTACTTATCTCCCTCAAGAATGGGGTTTTACTAACTACCAACTACAAAAAACCTACAGACAGCAACAGCCTCTTACTATATGAGAGCAATCATCAAAAAGCCCTCAGGGACAACCTTCTCGTAGGGCAGTTCCTCAGTTTACGGAGGAATTGTAACACTATCGTTGAGTACGACAACCAGGCCACCATGCTGGTCAATAACCTAACAGTGCGACACAACCCCAAAAAAGTGATAGGTCAGGCAAGTAAAAAGGCCAGGAACAATCACTGGGAGGGCCTTTTAGAAAACAAGGTGAAGACTGCTACTGACAATCTGACCTGTGTGACGACCTTCACACCGAGCTCCAACCTGATACAGAAGGTCATCAGAAAACACTGGAGCATTCTAGGCACAGGGAGTTTCTCCCCTGGACTGACCCCTCTTTTCTCTTTCAAACACATCCAGAACTTGAGGGACCTACTAGTCCACACTCATCCGAAGCCCCAACAGATAAGCCAACCTACCCTATGGGATCTACCTCCAGTAGAAGGACATTTTCCCTGCGGTTTATTTGCGGTATGCCATCTAACCATGGAAATAAAAAGTATAGATCTGGGCCTCAGAACACTTTGGCGGCAGAAAAAACACACCAACTATATACTTAACCACCTGCCCTTGTAACCTGCGGTATGTGGGCATGATAACAAGACCAGTGAAGACGCACATGAGTGAACATAGAAGCACCATCCGGTGCAAAAAGACCAAAATGCCCAGTCACTTTCTGGAGGCTGACCACACACCAGACAGCCTACAGTGGACTATCATTAAGTTCAACCAGAATTGGTCCACCAGAACTTTATTCAAGCAAGAACAAAGATGGGTGTTCTGCCTCAAAAGCAATATCACTGGCCTCAATGGTGACATTCTGTGGGCAGAATTCATCAACTTACTCTCCTACTCCTCCACAACTTCATTAGAACATTCCGAGATTGAGGTCACCTCCACCTTTAGGGCCATCCCTCATGTAATACACAAGAGAACTTGTGAAGGTTGCCAGCCATGACACCTCTTACATATGGTCATCATGTGGCGTACATTATATGAGGCCATAAACACTACCGGCATATACATTGGAATGGGGTTCCCCCAGAGGTTCAGAGTAGTCATGAATACCACCATTCCAGACCATGCCAGGTTTAACCCCCTCCCCGTCATTTCCCAACAGCATGATGGCAGATCCCATAGATGCCATGTAAACACCCTGGGCCCGATTCACAGAACTAACTTTCTACAAAATCCTACACTTACTACCATTTTGGTATTCACAGAAAGCACTTACTCATTGGTAGTAAGTTTAGGATTTTCAAGTAAGTTAGTTATGTGAATCGACCCTCCTGTACATTTCTTCCCCTCTCTCTGCATTACTGCCATGTAACATACCAACAGATGGCAAAAGGGCAGAAGCAAATTGTATCACTATTTTACGATCTCTCATTGTCCGTCACTATATTGCTCTTATTTACACGTGTCGCACCACACTCATCCAAGATGGCTGACATGCACTTGACGCCCGCACGTCTCAGTGCGCGTCATCCAATCCCGGTCAGACCACCCTCACCCAAGATGGCCGCCACGCAAATGAGGCCTGCACATATCCGTGCGCGTCATGGAGCTCCCCCCACCTCCCCGGACCTTCTGGGTTCACTACATGGGGCGTGTGCATATAACCTGCACAACGCCGTCTGCCGAGCACTGACACTTGAGTAGCTATGGGCAGCTAATCAGTTGCTTTTCGGGGAGAGGCCATGTGAGTATTTTCCTTATGGATCTCCACGTCTTAACAGGTAACACTATTAATAACTAGCGCACCATGACTTTGGCCTACCATGTCGCTCACAGATATCATCTTGCCTTCTTGCTACCAACGCCGACACAGCCAGCTGTCACAATTGGTGGGGTATATTTGCTGATTTTGGCAGAATTAATTCACGCTCTTCACAAAAGCGACTAGATATAGTCAGCCTCCCGGTCCATACAACGGATCATGGCATATGGTCCCCTTTGTAAAAATCACAATTTTCAGCTTCACGCATCACTGGGAGATACATCCTGGTACCACACACATACCACCAAGCCACCTTTTGTTATCTAGTCTCATTATCTCGCCACAGTTTTTACGGAGCAGAAGGCATGATTAGGACTGTGAATGAGACTACATGCAGTGCACCTTACGGTACGATTATGAGCACTGCACCGCTGGTTTCCCCGATGTTCAAGGCAAGAGAAGGATAGCATGCCTCGTTGCTTATACAGTCTGCATGGGATGCATTGGTGTATTAGCATGTCAAGAAGTGCTATTCTCCTGTTTCTTTAACCAGCAGAAATGTTGTTTCTTATAATTTTCTCTTCGATACAGGTTGGACAGAGGGACACTGAGTTGGATGTCCTCATAGGTGCATTGACACCCACATAAGAACCTGAATATCGGTAATATAGGGAGACTGGGTGTCGCCATCTCAGATCCCGATTTTTAACCCTTTTTTTTCTAGACCTAACATAACCACTCACTCATTGGCTGATGACAGAAATGGAAGAAAAATATTCACCTCTCAGGTATACTTCCCCTGAGTCCTTCTTTGTCACCATCACCAACTTTTTACCTTTGCTACTTGGACTTCTTAATAACGGTACTTTGGGGTACCAATGTGATATGTTTTCCATCCCAGACACCCACACTCACAACTGAGGTGTTACTCCAAAAAGATCTCTGATAAATAGCCCTCTCTCACGGGGCCTTGGGGGACTGCAGCACCACCTCCACGAGGAGCAACGCCCAATGATGAAGCATGACAGCTGCATGGGTGTGTGAGGGCACTTTTTCTAAAAGGAGGAATTCCCCCACCTTTTTTCCTGTATCATTTCCAATTCACTCTGTGAGACTGGTTCCCACAGACCTTGTGTAAAAGACTGAATCAGGTCAGCCTTCTTTCCTCGAAGAAACTGTTACACCCTTGTGATTACTACATACCTTAGAAGTGAAATACAATGGGAAGGTTTGGCTCTGACAAAAGTTTTATTTTGCCAGGTTGGCATGGCAGTGAAAAACTGCATATTCAGTCTATGTAGTGCCAGGCCTGAGATATGGTTAAAGGACTACTTCAGTGGGTGGCACAATCAGTTCTAAATGCCCACTAAAAGCATTTCATTGATTGGTCCTGGGTACAGGGAGTACCACTTTATTAGGGACTTATAAGTAAATTAAATATGCCAATTGAGGATGAATCAATGTTAACATGTTTAGGGGAGAGAGCGCAAGCATTGGTAATTGCACAGAGTTCTAAAGCCAGCAAAAATGAGGTCAGAAAAGTAAAAGAGGCAGGCAAACAGTTGGGGGGGAAGAGAACCCTAAGGGTGTCAGGTCTAACATGTGCCCCTCTAGGCTGAAAGTGGGTAAAGCTACCCAACGCCTTGGGAGTTCTCTTCACTAAGGCAAATAAACCTGGAGAGACCATCAGCTTTGGCGTGGTCTGACCCTGGACAATATTCCACCATAAAGTCCATTCCTTGTAGGGAGATAGCCACCTCAACAGTTTGGGATTTTCACCCCTCATTTTCATGAACCACCTGAGGGGCCTGTGGTCTGTCTGAACCAGGAAGTGCGTCCCAAACGTATGGTCTCAACTTCTTCAGTGTCCAAACTATAGGGAAATCTTCTCTTTTAACGGCACTCCACCTGTGTTCCTGTGGATGTAACCTCCGACTAATTATTATTATTAGGGAGGTTTATAAAGCGCCTGGTTTACGCCTACAGGCGTGTCCCCGCGCTATGATAAGTGGGGTAAACAGTCCATGCAGCCATCACAACCGTCTATCGTCTGAATAGGTGAGTCTTAAGTTTCCTTCTAAACATGGATTCTGAAGACTCCAAGCGTAACTCTGACGGTAGGTCATTCCAATGCTTCGCAGCCAAATATCTGAAAGACCTTCCCCCCATACGCGCTTTCTTGATTTTTGGGATTTTCAGAAGTCCTGTGCAGGAGGAGCGCAGATTTCTTGTGGGCTCATACCTGGTGACCAGACTCTGTAACAGGGCAGGGGCTTTGCCACCCAGAATACGGTGACACGTGGCAAGAGCCTTGAATTCCACCCTGCTCCTAACAGGAAGCCAGTGCAAGGCCTGGAGCGCTGCCTTTGAGGATGATCTTCTAGGGAGCCTCTGAATAAGGCGAGCTGCAGCATTTTGCAGCACCTGGAGGCGATTGAGAGCCTTTCCTGTGGCCCCCAGATACAGCAAATTGCCGTAGTCCAGGCGTGAGGTGACTAGGGCATGCACCAGCGTCCGGCGAGCTGTAATGGGCAAAAGATCCAAGACCTTCCTCAGAGTTCTTAAAACTCCGAAGCATGCCCCCACCACTCGGCCAATCTGGGGGCCAAAGGCAAGGTCAGCGTCCAACCACACCCCAAGATTCCATGCTTCCTGGCAAGGGACAGGTGTCTCTCCTAGGCAGGGTGGCCACCATGCCGACGACCATACAGATGGGCATACCCCCACCACGAGCACCTCGGTCTTACTGCCATTAAGTTTCAGGCAGTTGGCGGACATCCAGGTTGCCAGTTCTTGCATGCACACTCTGAAATTGTCCGCCACCAGACCAGGCACACGTGAGAGGGATATTACCAGCTGTGTGTCGTCGGCATAGGACACAAGACGTAATCCATAGCTTTCAACTATGGCCGCCAGTGGGGAGACATATAGATTGAACAAAGTCGGACTCAGGGACGAGCCCTGCGGCACGCCCTGGCCCAACCCAATCTCCCTAGAATAGGACTCTCCCTGGCGGACCTGAAAGCATCTGCCTGTCAGGAAAGACCGAATCCACCCAAGCGCAGTCCCTGATACCCCTCCATCGGTCAGACACTGTAGCAAGGTGGAATGAGCTACAGTGTCGAAAGCTGCGCTTAGGTCCAAGAGGATCAGGGCCATAGTCAGGCCCTCATCCACTCCCTGCCGTATGGACTCTACTGCCATGAGCAACGCTGACTCCGTCGAATGCCGTGGACGGAAGCCAAACTGAGAGTCATGGAGTAGGGAGGCTTCTTCTACAAAGCCCATCAGCTGGAGGTTTACAATTTTCTCAGCAACCTTTGCCATGTATGGCAAAAGAGAAATGGGGCGAAGATTGTCTAACCTGTCATAGCTGATATTGGGCTTCTTTTGGAGAGGAAGGACTACCGCCCGTTTCCAGGCATCAGGGACTGTATAGGTCCCAAAAGAGATGTTCAGGAGGTGGCGGATATATGGCTCTAGTATATGCAGACTGCCCATCAGGCGCCTAGGTGTAGTAGGATCTCTTGGGGAGCCTGATTTTATCGATCCACAGATCTGAATACGTTTTTCAGTAGGCAGTGGGCAGGGTGACAAGTGTAGTTAACACATGGTGTCCTCCCCTTAGCCCGCATGCTTCTGCAATCTCGGGGTCTATGGTAGCCCGACTAGGGAACGCCAAATAAATAGTTGCTACCTTATTGGCAAAAAACTCCGCTACTCGGTTACAACTGTCAACCGTACAAAATTCTTGTGGGACTGCTGCAGGCTTCCCGACCGAGAGCGATTTATAAATTAAAAACAGTTCCTTCGAGGAGTTTTCTGCTTCCTTGATCCTTGTGTCATAATACACCTTTTTAGCCTTTCTGATTAATCTATGGTAGTTGCGCCTACTTACAACATAGTCCATTCTAGCTTGAGTGGCAAAGCCTGATCTCCACTGCCTTTCTGCACGTTTGCACGCGCTCTTGGCCATGCGCACCTCTTCTGTGTACTGAAGGCTCCTGGTTGGTCTAGACCCTCTTCATTTACCTGTGCTAAGACTGCCCCTATGCCATGCTCTGAAGCATCCATTTGCACAATGAATTGCTTGGAGAAATCGGGTGACTTGAGTACAGGTGTTGTACACATGGCTTCCTTGATGGTGTCAAAGGCTCTTAGACAAGCCTCTGTCCATATCACCCATCTGGGCTGCTTCTCCCCTTGTCAAAATTGGTTTAGATTTGTGTCAGAATAGTAAATAGTAGCCCTTTAGTGTCCAACACCTTCTCCAAATTGGTTTAGATTTGAGTGGGAATAAGATGGATTGTATACTCTTCCGCGAAGAAAGGAAAACGATTCTCTGGGCTGTATTAAAAAAGTAAGGGATACAGTGAGGAGAAATGGGTTTAAAATTGTTATGTGACTATAGATACCAGGAAGTAGCCATTGCCACCGATCGATATCTATGAAAAACTATAACACCCAGGTTAGGCTTTTTCCCTCTTAGGGCTTGATTCTGATGCGGTTAGGAAAGCATTCCCACCTAGGGTCTGATTCTGATGCACTTAGAAAGGCCTCCTAACAGCATTTGCTCCTCCCAAATCGGTTTGGGAATGTGTCTTCCTGACCCAGGGCCCAATTATGATGCGGTTAATAACAAATGCTCCCATTGAAGTCAATGGGAGTCCAACCAAATCGTATCAGGAAGTATCCCGATGCATCGTACTCCGTCAGTGGTACTCGCCCGATCTGAGTTGGTCAGAAACCATTTCCAAACCGATTCGGTCGGGAAGCTTTCCAAGCCGCATCAGAATCGGGCCCCAAGTGTTTTAAGACAAAGGTTGGCATGCCCCTAAGCTGGCAGAATGGTGTAATGAATTGGCAAGCAAATCTTGTTCCACCAAGAGGATGTAACGTTGAGTTGGGAGATGGGAAATTTGACCCGGATAGCAAGGAATATTAGGATAGTACCTTATGGTTGATGCAAGCATCTATGCATATTGCACTTTATTATGCTCATGTGGGGAAAATGTGTTGCAAGCTGATCGTTATTTGTTATCCTCTTTCTCTTGAAATGTTTTTAATATTTGCAGGACTGTTTCAAAGTCCTTGCTGAGTCCTGTCCTCATTAAGAGGATGATCTGGCAAGGCCATGCTGGAGATGGGAATGTAATAAGCTGCTATGCAGGCTGCACTTTTCAAATGTGTTACCTGAGCAAAACAAGTTGCATGTTAATGGTTAATTTGGCATCTTTTATCTTTTTTAATGTGTTCTTATTATAAGCAGGACTCTTGGTTGTAGACCATCTCCTGTATTTTAGTACTGGCAATTGTGTTTATATGGTTGTTAGACAAAGTCATGTGTTGGTTAAATTGTTCTAAATGTGTGTTGTGCACTATTCATTTTATGACATTCATGATTACTTAATTATGAATTGGGTAATATGCAAGATTTCTGTAGGAATCTATTTCTTGAAACGAAATTGTTTGTTTTATTTGAATGAGAATAGTAAATGCCACCCCTTTTTTGTCCAACGTCTTGCCCAAATTGGTTTAGGTTAAAGTGGCAATAGAAAATGTCATAATTGTATTGTCTAATACTTTCCCCAAAATGGTTTAGATTTGTGTGGGAATAGTAAATTTCACCGCTTTTGTGTCCAACACCTTCCCCAAATTGGATTAGATTGAAGTGGGAATAGTAAATGTCATCCCTTAAGTGTCTAACACCTTCGACAAATTGGCTCAGATTGGAGTAGGAATAGTAAATCTTACCCCTTCAGTCTCCAATACTTTCTTCAAAATGGTTTATGTTGGAGTGTGAATATTTAATTTAACCATTTTAGTGTGAAATATGTTCGTTAAATTGTATTTCTATATATTAGGAGTAGCACTTAATTAGTATTGTTGGTGTTTAGAAAGATCATTTAAGAAGTGGTTAGTGGTATATTTGAAACAAATAATATTATGATTTACATATTTTCATAGAATAAAGATATGCAACATATTTTTGAATTTTAAATTATTTTTTAAAGTTTATTTAATGTAGTTTTGCATTTTTGTAAATATATATGTCCAGTTAAAAAACCCATATATATATATTGATAACTAAAACAATTATAATACATTTATATTATGAAATAAACAATGTAAATCATACGTAAATAGTATTGTATGTTGTACATTTTCCAGGTTCTTTTTTGATTGCTTACCATTTTTTTTAAACATGTATGAAATAGTTTCATATACATTTTCTTAACTGTTTTTGGACTTTTCACAAGTTTAATACTTTACATTTGTTACATTTTTAAAACATGTATTCAACGTTTTTAACATATTTTCCCATTTTCCCATTTTTACCACTACTTTTTATTTTGTAGTTTATTTGTCTAATTTTTAGTCTATTTTCCAGGATCCAGGTTGCAGTAAGGTGCTGCTGTTGGTTGGAACTGGTAAGCCATTTTTAAAGATTGTTTTTAGGGTTTTGAGGGTAGAAGGGATGTAGGAGTGGTCTAAAGGTCGGTCAAAGTGCTTTTTGAGGGTACTTGTATTGATAGTAATTTTTTTCACTAGTGTGTTGATTTACATTTTTGTACACTGTTTTAGTAATGTTTTGATATGTAATGTGATATTGTTTTATGTTACTTTCTTTTTGATGATTTAGTGTTAGGTGTATATGTACTTTTGGGAATGTCATGTTTTTGTGGGTAGGTTTTCTGTTTTACTTGGCTGGATTTTCTTTACGAACGTGTTCTATAGATACTTGGATAGATATTTGGATTTATCGTTTATCGATTTCCTTGTTTTTGGTTACCAGGAGCATTTCTTTTTTTAAACCCCTTTTTCAGGCTTTATTATGGGTCCTATTTTCCACATTTTTGGTGGATTATACTTTTGGCTACATGGATACAGAGCATGATCTGCAGATACAGGACAGTAAATTCTATTTTTCTGGGGTGGGAAATGTTATGTGTTATCATTTACGTGATTAATATTTAGAATTATGGATTTTATGTGTTGTAATTATATTTCATAATGGACTGAGCTTGTTCTTTGAGCTTTTTAGTTGGTGAGGTTTAGATTTTTTTAAATAAATAAATAATGTATGCATTATTATATTATATCAGTCTGATTTAAGATTTCAGTTTCATTTAACATTCTGACTTATGTAATAAAATATTATGTTTATTATTTATATAAAAATGATTTGTAATATTGGTTAAGAATATGTTATAAATTTTGGGGAGTAATGTACTCCTTTGTTACTTATGAAGAGTTTTGCTTTAAATTGTAGCATGTTGTATATTCCTTTCTTAAGTTTGCTAAATGTAAGTGCAATTTGGGTTAGAGATTACTCCATTCATAGCTGTTGATAGCTGTGCACTATTTGTAATGCTTCTATAACTTTATAGAGTGTAGGTTGGGGTCTGTCTAGTGTGGATTGGAAGGCACTGTGTTGTCCTTCCATTTTGTTGTTTGTTTTGGCTTCCTGTGCCAAGCTGCTAACATAGGCATTCAGCCATGGTGTTTGGAATTTGTGTTAGTCTCTGTGTTCAGAACTATGTAGTTTGCCAGCCTAAGTACCTTCGAAATAATTCATTAGACGGCTTAGGTTATGTTTGTATTGTTGGTAGAAAGGGCTTTCTATTAATACTTTGTAGTGATTACCTACCTAAGTGGTAGGGTCATACGCTGGTAATATCATTCTTTTCTATCAAAGACAAATTGCCTGTTTGAAACATATTCCTCACTTAGTGCAGATTGTTGGAGGTGCCACCATATGCTTTGATTGAAATGGTAGTAACAGCCTTGTATGGCTGTGTGTGGGTAAAAATTTTAAATGCCACGAATCGTGGCTTGTTCAAAGCCTATGATTATTGTTTGTAGGTGGTAGTGATTTGTTTTCATGTTTATTGTGGTGTAAGAGTTTGTAGTTAGTGCTACACTGTTTATTTGGTAGTAGAACATACATAAAAGCGATATGTCTGTTTTGGTGTTCATTATGTATGGTATACATCTGAGCGAATGGTCTGGGTCACATTTTGAATTTTCCATCCATCATCAATGTTTGACATTGGCTTAGTGTTAGTAAGTTATCTGCTGCCGAAAATATTAGGGTTCATCTATCATTGTTTAGGCTGTCATATGACAGGAATCGTTCATCATTGGGTGTCATTTTTAAGTGTTCAGGTGTTTCAATATTTTGGTATCTTCTAGGGGCAGGAGGGGTATCGCTGATGGCCTTTTTAATTACTGCAAATAAATGTTTTAAAGTGGGTATAGGTGGTAGTTGTCCATTAGAATATGAGTTGTGGACATTAGAATTTTAATTGTGGGTGACCAGGTAATCCCAAAAGAGCCTGTAACCGAAGGTACTGGCTCCTTCAGGATTACAAGGCATGTCAAAATCTGCCTGTAAAAGAATGGGGAAACATGCAGAAACCAGTCCAGAACCCACATTGTTTGTGAGTAATGTGATGTGAGATGTTTGAGGAGTTTAGGGAGTATGGGGCATATTTCTAAAAATGTCGTGCAGCAAGTCACCTTGCTGTGCTGCGTCACAGGCAAAGGAAAGGAATATCTCCTTTACTAGTAGTAATTTAATAATACCACACTTAGGATCCAAGGGAGACAATCCCACAAGAAAACGTATCACTCCCTATCTGGACATGAAAACTCACTAAAGATACGCTCTACTCGAATCGGGGGTTATATGTTAGGAACAAGTGGAAGTGATCCTTTATAAGGATGAGAACCCTCACTCACCAAAGAGTGACATGCTTCATCATTGCGCTCCCTCCTCACATCAGGCCATAAGTTCCCAGATGTGGGCTGCAACTCTCTACCTAATATAGTGGATGGAGAGGAGCTGTGGTGTTTTGAAATGGGGGATGACACAAAGCAGTGTAAGTGAGTGAGGAGCAGAGTGCAAAGACAAAATATGTGAAAAGTAAAAACTATCTCAAGGGCTCAATTTCTTTATTCAGTAGTGTCCACATTCACAATCTCCCCCATTGACATTTCATTAAATACAGGGTGTATTGTAAACCAAAAGATGGGAACAAGATTACCTGTTAGAGGAGATACACTTAACCTCTTTACAGCCACAAGGTACCCCCCGGCCAGTTTGGCTCATAAAACTGAAACGAAAAATGAATTTCAAAGCAATGGCAGTGAATCATCTAATGTTGAGTGCAAAAAAACAGGAAAGTGAGGCCTAGTTGGCACCCACCCACTGAACATCATAAGGGCAGAGCGAGGAGCAAGGAAAAAAGGCGGGCCACTACTAGCATACAAGAAAGTAACTGTACACAACCACATAGCCCCTTGGGTGAGTGAGGGTTCTCGTCCTTATAAAGGATCACTTCCCCTTGTCCACTAGTAGTAACTTACCTTTGTGAATACAAAGAAGTAGTAGTAAAGTTAGACTTTTGGTCTAAGTTTACCTTTGTGAATACCAAAAAGTGGTAAAGTTATACTTTTTGGTCTAAGTTTATCTTTGTGAACAATTAAAAGTAGAAAGTTAGACTTTTGGTCTAACTTTATCTTTGTGAAACGGTCCCGGAGTTACTAATGGTTGCAATGTTATCTTTAAAGTAAGTTAAGCAGGTGTCTATTGAGGTGTTTGCTATCATGGGTTCTGTAAGTTTACCTGATTGCTGCTATATTATTTCAAAGAGTTTCCTGGGCCTGGTCTTCGCTGTGTCAAGTTGTGCTCGAATTACTGTTGTTTTGGCTTGCCAGATAGCATTTTTGTATGTAATTGTGTGCATTCTCAGCTGTTTTAGATGGGAAGTATTTGGGTCCTTCCTCCATAGTCATTCCAGATGTCTCAGTTGTTTTCTTTCATTGTTTAAGTTTTGGTTGAACAACAATACTGAAAGTTATTTCATTTGCCTTTTTAGACGTAATGGAGCAGCCTTCTGAACTATGTCGGTCATACTGCTGTTATAGAGATGTGTCAGTTCCCGAACTGGTGTTTGGTCAGTCCGAAGTGCCAGGGGTGTTTGGCACAGAACCACCAATTCAGTTCAGCCGACGGGGCTATAATCCCGCATTGAAGTTTTTTCCTTTCTCATTTGACCCTTGATTTTAGTATTTGGTGCAGATATTTGGACAAGAATTTTATGTGGTCTGACCATTCTGTCAGGGAGATGCCTAGCATCTTTACAGTTCCTGGTTTAGCGATGATGAGGTCAAGTGTTGCACCTTTCTTGTGAGTTGGTCCCTTGCATGCCTGAATAATGTTGAGGTCCTGAAGCAGGTTCCTGATAGCAGCCACTGTGGGGTGTTTGTCATTGTTCCAATACAGGTTGAAATCTCCTAATAATATTGTATCAGATAGTGAAGTAGCATTGATATTGATTGTTTCCAGATGTTGCGCCAGGAAGACTGTGTTGTCACAATGTGGATGGTATAAAAGGAGTGTTTTTGTTAGTTTCTTTTCCAGGTTGATATCAGCTTCCATGAGTTCAAACGATGATGTATCTTCAAGCAAAAGTGGCTTTAAATTTAGGAGGTTTCTGTAGATTATAGCGTGGCCACTCTCCTGCTTCACTGTGAAGATGGCAAAATACAAGGGAATCAGAAGGTCCAGTAGGGGCACTTCCATTGGATCGAGCCAGGTTTCCATTAGGAAGAGAATGTCTAGATAATGAACTAAGATCACATCTGCTTTATCAGTTGTGTGTTTTGCAGCTGATCTATAATTATGCAGCAACTATTTCAAGTTTGTCACAGTTTTGTGAGTTACTGTGGTGGGCACGTGCTTGTTGCAATTGGGATCAGGTTGTGACTGACTAATAGAGGGTTGTAAATTCAAATTCAAAAATCTTTATTCGATTGTAGATAATACAATCATAAAAGTACAATTCATAAGTACACATTTAAAAACATTCCGGACAATTCATTTCATGTGGCAAGTGAGAGACACAGTATACAGTACAAAGAAAAAGATCGTACAGCGGGCACTAAAGGCATGAGCAGTGTTTAGTTAAAAACATAAATTACTATATTGTTTAAAAGCACCTAAAACATTCGCAGCATAATTATCCACCCATACTTTTCCTAAAACAGATGGCTTTTTTAAAAAAGTTACAGACAAATAAGGTACAGTCACAATTCAGTAGTTGTAAGTAGTAAAGTGCAGGTTTGATTTGTACAAAATTCAGTTTTTTAAGGCACGGTATAAGGTATAGTTTCCGTGGGGTGGAGTAATAGGGGCAGATAAAAAGAAAGTGGGCCAGATCTTGAGGAGACTTTCCGTCGCAGCCACAAGCTGGCAACACTTCACCCCGTTGTGCCCCACTTGGTACCGCCAGTAGGAGATGATATAAATCAAAACAGAACCTTATTAACAAAAACTGTTCATAACTGGTCATAGGCCATGTCAAATAAGGTTCCATTTGTGGACAGGTTTTAAGTAGTAAGTGTTTCCTAACACTGTCCTTCTGTATCTCAACCTCTTCTCTGTCAGTACATCTTAACAATAATAGAGCATTTTTTACCGAGGTAACATCGGATTTTGTAATCAAGTTGGGAGCATAAAACAAATCAGAACGGCCAATTGCCGTCAAACAATCCTTTATATACTTCACCCACGGGACTTTAAACCTCCCGTCTAACAATAAGGCTTCTTTCAGCAGGGCATGTGTGAGTGGAATGTCGGTATTAAGCCAACAATTCAGCCAACACAGAACCGGGCTTACTGCTATTCTATCACCTAAATAGGGGACCCCCAACTCCTCATGTACAGAGTAGTTCCCAATACCCCTTGGCAACCTCAGTATCTTTTTCAGGACGTTATTTTCTGTAACCATTAGGTCTTTTATCTTGTATCTTTGGTATTTGGATATTCTGACAATTGTGAGGTTAAATGTTGACTCGAGGGAGTTTTTCTATGTGTCCTGATAGTATATTACCTCTTCTTCTGAGAGATGATTGTTCGTTCATCTCAGCTGGCATAGCTTGTTGTTTTGGGAAAGGTGAGTCTACTGTTATGTGTACTGCTAGTTGGGTAGTCAGTGCACTTAGTTTGGGGTGAGTACCTCTTTTCTAGGGTAACTAGAATTGTGATTACTTTCTTTTTGACCCATTCTATGTCTTCCCTCAATAAAAGTTATTTTTGATTTGGTTTGTGTGAAGGTTATATGTAGGACACTGACAAATTACATTGTCGTTCAATGTGAGAGTTTGCAAATTTTTGTGAACTATCTGCGTTTTTGCTTTAGTGGCATTCTTCCCTGTGTGTATCTTGCAAGTCCTCTGGTCAACTTTTTTAGTTAAGGGTGACCTGTGATGTCTGCTCCACATTTGCTGTATCACTGTCCTCAGGATAGGATGTAAGTTGCTAGAGGGACTGTCCTTGGTTGGCTGTGAGTAGGGAAGGTCTTTTACCAAAATTTGGAGGAGCCTTGCCTGCCACTTAGCAGCACAGAGCTCTTGTAAGTGGGAATTTTTTGGTTGCAGCTACATTGGGAGAAGCACTCTGAGGTTCTTCTTCTTTTTCTAATTTGGTAGGAACAGGGTTGGAAAGGATTAACTGGATTGTGCTTGTGGTCATGTTTTTAGAAACCCCTAAGGGGTAAGAGTGTAGCATCAAGGCTCTTGGTCGATTCTAGCTTCACCTGTCTAGTGACTGGTGTTGTCTAGTTGTTACATGCATGCCCCTCACAGTAGGTATCTGTTTTGTTTTTCACTGCTGTATATGGTAGAGTGTTTTATCCTTCTCTCTGAGGCAAAAATGTGTCCAAGTACCTTGTCTTCCTGTTAGATGGATAGATTACCCCGTCAGACTATGTTAGATTGAGTGGCCCACAGCGGTGTTTCTATTATATCCTCTTTCACTGGGGAATATCTCTTGGTCACTGACCTACTTACTTTTGTAGAGCAGTTATTCCTCAGCCTGAGAGGGCTGTTTATAGAAGGAATTGCACAGTTTGGGGGGGAAGGACCTTTTCACATCTCTTCCTAACTGCAATTCGGTATGGGCCAATAAAACAATTTTTTGAGTTTGAAATGCTTTTCCCACGATAAAATGAATTTAACACATTTCAGGAGCCATTTTACTGTTGTGGACCTCCTCATCTTGTCCATAGAACTGATGTCTGCTTCCCCCAAATGTGTTTCCACACAGAAAACAATGTTTTTTAAAGCAGCACTGGCTACTTTAAGGAACAAGGGAGACTTTAAATGATTTTCCCGTTTGGGAATTCAAATACAGGGATGGTCATTTGCTGTTCCTTACAGACCACCAGCCCTATGTTTGCACCAAATAAGAGAGGACAGCACATAGCAGCCTGCCTAATTAATATTCATTAGGCAGGTGGTTTTAATATTACAGAATAGTGTCAATATATGGTGTTACTCTGCAGCTTTGATGTATTCGCAGCTAATAACGAATCTTGATGTATGTATTTTTGCCCTGATTTATATCTCAATAAAAATAAAAAATAAATAAAAAGAAAGCCATCAATGCCCTACTCTCTGAGTTCATCAAAACGAACAACATCCTGGACCTCTCCCAACTGGGCTTCAGAATTAAGCACAGCACTGAGACTGGTCTCCTCACAGCTACAGAGATATCTGCACCCTCCTCGACTGAGGGGAGACAGCTGCCCTCATCCTCCTGGATCTCTCCACCGCCTTCAACACCGTCTTTCACCACACCCTCTGTGAAAGTGTCCACAACACCGCCATCCATAACAAAGTCCTCACCAGTCGAACGCAGAGAGTCAGACCTCCAACGTTCAACTCAGAACCCACAGAGATCAGCTGCAGAGTGCCTCAGGGGTCCTTCCTGAGCCCCACACTCTTCAAAATCTACATGGCCCCGCTTTCAGCCATTATCAGAAGCCACAGACTCAACATTGTCTCCTGAACCGATGACACCCAGCTGATTCTGTCCCTCAGAGACAAACCCCCTGCTGCCAAGAGCAAATTCCACTACTAGATAGAGGCAGTCACAAGCTGGATGAAGAACAGCTGCCTCAAGCTTAACTCATCAGACAAGACTGAAGTCCTCAAACTGAGCTCCTCCCCCTCCACCTGGGATGACTCTCGGTGGCCTGCAGCACTCGGAATCCCCCCACACCCACAGACCACACACAAAACCTCAGCATTATCCTAGATTCCTCGCTCTCAATGAACTACCACTTCTCCTGCTTCCACATGCTCTGCCTCCTTTGTAAGATCTTCAAGGGGATCCCCACTGAGTCCAGGAAAATGGTCACCCAAGCACATTTCGGCAGCAGACTCGACTACAGCAATGTACTCTATGCCCGCACCGCCCAGAAACTAAAAACAAAGACTGCAGACCATCCAGAACGCCTCCGCCAGACTCATCCTAAACATCCTGTGCTGCAACCACATCACCGGCCTCCTGAGAGACCTTCACTGGCTACCTGTCAACAAAAGAGTCACCTTCAAGCTTCTCACGCATGCTTAAAAAGCCCTCCACAACGCCGGAGCTGCATACCTCAACCATCGCCTCTCCTTCTGCACTCCCACCATACATTTGCGCTCTGCCCAACTGGCCTTGTCCTCCATTCCATGGATCCCCAAGACAGCAGCTGGAGGAAAATCCTTCTCTTACCTCGCTGCGAAGACCTGGAACTCCCTCCCGCTGCACATCAGGCAATCACCATCTCTGACGCAATTCAGGAAGGACCTCAAGACCTGGCTGTTAGACTGAACAGCAGAATCACTCAGCCCCCCACACTCACCGCCTTGAGACCCTTATGTGTGCTTTATAAGATTACTGATTGATTGATAAGGTTGTGTCGCAAAATGAAAGACTTTCCCCAAAAAGTTGTTTTGCAGTTTACATCCACTTTTTATGACCAGTCTTTTAATACATCTAGGGCCAGAAGTAGGTAAATAGCATTTACAGATTTGAAAATACCGAATTTTACCGATTCGGTATTTTCGAATCATAAATGCTATGTAGCAAATTATTTGGTAATTGCCATTCATTCCTATGGGCCTGGAGGCCCATAGGAATGAATGTCAATTACTGAATCGGTAAATACCGATTTGGTAAAAGGGGGAAAAGATTGAAGGGTGGCAGGGTGTCACTTTGACACCCTGTTGGACCCCTCAATTGTGTATGGGTGCACATGTTGCAGACATAAATGCCCTTATGGCACTGAAGCAATTTGCATAAAATATTTTTTTATTTTTTTTTCGTTATTTACCTCCAACTTGTAGTTGGAGGTAAATAACGAATCCTAACATGGGATACGCACTCATTAAGTGCTCCCTACATTAGGAATTCGGTAATTTACCGAATCGGTATTTAAGAAATCGGTAATTTACAGATTCCTTAAATTACCGATTCGGTAAATTACCGAATCCTTAATTTCGGCACCTACATCAGAAAAGCCTATTACCAGTCGGTAACGGCCGAAATTTGTTAATTTTGGCCATTACCGACCAGTAATAGCCTTCCTACATCTGGCCCCTAGTCTTGTGTGTTTTACAAATAAAGACAAATATTTAAATTACTTCATGGCAAATTAAATGGATCGTGAGACCAGGTACATAAACGAGTTTTCCAAAATGTGACCATGGTTTCTCACAAATTCAATGAAAATACTTATGGGTAACTTCTCAAAATTGAATATGTACATAAAGATATTAAATATCTCAACTGAAGCATCGCTGTGAATTTGTATTCATTTGTAAGCTTAGTTGTTTGATTTTCTCAGGGGTGGTAAAGAAAGCTAAGGAGCTGTATCAGTGCTGGCATAAATGCAATTCCAGAAATGCATCAAAATGCGCCTAGGAATTAGGATTGAAATTACGGATTATTGAACACCCACAAGCACAGGAGTCTGTGGGTGTTCAATATGTTTTCCAGTCGCTCCCAAAATAATGCCCCTCCTGCAACATCACATTTATGGCAGTAAATAACCCCATAATCACATCCATGAGTTAAACTTAGAATTGCAAAACTCCAACCATCACAACCACGTAGCTGCGCATTTTTTGCGCAGCTATGTTTTTTTGGGATGCAGTTACAATATGTGTAATGGACTCTGTTCCATTAAAACTTTGTATTTTAGAAGCAATATTAAGAAGGGTCATCTGTTGCTGCATTTCTAGTTCCAATTGAGTTTTTACATTGTTCCTATTTTGCGTAATATATTTACCTCATTCTCATTTTCAGATTGTTTTGTCAAAAAACGTTGAAATAGCACCCATATTGCTGTGCACAGGCATATTATTTCTAGATAACTTTATGGCACAGTATACATAGTTTTGAACAGTTTCTTAAAATTAATTGAAGTAACATTAAAAGTGGATAATTGAACTTGATTGGCAGATGTAAAAAACTCTACTTAACAGTTAGACATCTCCCTGGGGAAACACTGTATTTAGGCATAATAGACTTGTTTTGAGCACTGAGGTTGTCAATCACCTGGTAATATATGCTGCTTAACGTCAGAGAGTAGGAGCAGAGTGATAATTGAAATATGACATTAAAAGGAAAGAAACAACATAGTCTTGACAGACACTGGTATTTTAAACGTGTAGAGATTGCAATTTATTAGACACCACAGGGTAGGTTTTCACAGAAAAAGGGGAGCAGAACTGCTGTCAAAGATAATTCATGTTACTGATGGACAATGTGTGTTTCCTTGTGCTGCAAGTTACACTTGTGCAGTCACTGGGTGCTGACAGTGGAGGCCTGGAGAAACAATCCCATACTAGCAGAAAGGCAGTACTGTTCAGGTTCCCTAGTGCTGACTTCCAACATCTGTATGTGGAAATACGGCCTATAATAGTGTTGCCAAATCCCCCCTCAACCTAATGCAACAGAAAGGTAGGACCTGATGCACAAACCATTTTGCAAGTTTAAGAATAACTATGGTGCACAAAAAATGTTTGCAATGTAAATAAGTATCGTCTGCTGGTTTTCAGATCTGGGTTGTGGATATTAAACGTCTAACTGTGAGTGGCCCCTGTAATCCCAAACGAGCCTGTAACCGTAGGTACTGGCTCCTTCAGAAATACAGGTTGTGCTAAAATCTCCCTGTGAAACACTAGGAGAAATTGGTGCAGAAACCTTATTTTCCTGTACGTTTTCCCCACAAAAAGTGCAAACCTGCTATTCCCCACTCTGCTCTGGAATTATGGGTCCAGATGAATGATACCTGGGGGAGTAATGGACAATGGAGATCATTTCATGCAACTCGTCATGATATCCTTACGGTTCTTAAGGTGCTGTTACAAATACTGAAACTTTATGAGGAGATTACGGCATCTGTAAATTTAAGGTACGGTCTAGATTGTGGATATTTTTGATTGTGACACTCTTATGAAGAAGGTGGGCACCCATACATTTGTAGATTTGCAGTTATTCACATACTTCTTGTGGGTAATTACTCTCCAGATAAAAACACATCCATTTCGCTATGATGAAGGCAGGAAAAAGTGTTTCATAATGGAAATGCAGAGCGAACATGTTTCTATTTCATTGGGGTATAGAAGAGAGGGGCCCTATCAAGGTAAAAATATGATCCCAATAAAAAAAAAAACATTGCATGTGCAAAAGCAGATTAGCTTCACAGCAGAGCATTTTGAATTTGCCACCTGAAGGGTAAATTGTATGAGAAAAGCTTACGTTTTAGGCTATTTAAAAAATCTATGGCTGCCATAGATGCCCTAGAATACTTATTGAATCTTTGTAAATATCTACGAAGTATAAATGGTCACATGCCACAGGGAGTTGGGATGATCTAGTGGTTGTCACACAAGCAGTGCAGAGAAGATTGTGGAGCCTAGTGAACATATTAATAGGGAGACAATTCAGGGCACCAACTCCAACAGTGACCATCAGAACAGATACATCCCACACAGGGTGGGGGAACACTTGGAACGCCTCAGCATCAGGGGAATTTGGAAAGCAGGTACATTTGTTAGCACAGAAGACTGTCCTCTTAGCACTAACAACCTTCTATACACACATATGGGGGAGAACTGTCCAAGTGCAGACAAGCATCACAACCATTACGTTCTATCTAATCAAGCGGGTTTGAACACGTTTATATGTGCTCTCGTAGGCTCACAAGATCGACAATGGACCATTCAGGAACAATAGACCTGGTGCAATACCACCGCAGTAGTCCAAATCAAAAGTTAGAATGGCTGAAGTGTCAGCCAGTATCTATCTACTTGCCAATGGGGCTACCAGTAAAAATGACAATTGCAAGTTTTTACTCATAGAACATGTAAAACACATATTCTACGTTTTAATATGCTGCACCCTCCCATAGGACTTGATAGGCCTGCTAGAGGGGTGATTTGTATATATTAGAAAGGGAGGTTTTGGAGGAGCGCGTGACGTGGCAGCCAAGATGGCCGCCCCCCCGTGAGCTCCGCAACAGCTGCGGCGCTTCGCGCACGAAGGATCTCACAGAAGCGGCAAATCTGCAATTTGGACGCCGATTCCAGCGTCGGAAGTCTCCCTGATTATGAGGGTATGCTTGCTGACTTCCACGCTTCGTTTTTCAGTGGAAAAAATGCTTTTATGTGCCTAATCAAATTCCGGCCGCCATTTTGATTTTCTTCATACCGTTTTTTTTGGCCCCGAATTTCGTTTTAAGCTAATTAGCTTATTCTGGCACGTTTTTCTTATCTTTAACTGGTGGACTTGTCATGTGGAGCACCATACTTCCTCTGGACATGTTTGCCTCTTCAGTTTTTGGATATTAACCTCCGCTTTCCCTGTGAGGATCTGCCAGTCAGGATAATGGCCGCCATTTTGTATATTAACTTTATTTTTGTCTGAAGCTGCATGTCATCGAAGATGTTCTTCTCTCACTTATGTGGCCACGCTCTCATTTCCTCCACTTAGTATTGTTCCACGGTCTCTGCATGCCACATTTATCTGCTCCTTCGTCTGTTTTGGGTATTGCGTCTGCTGGCTTTGCTGCTCTTGTTTATTGAGCTTATGGATTAGAGCAATCCCGTCACTGGACCTCCTTTAGTTGTTACCTGCCTTCTTTGCCTACACGCCTAATTCTGTCTGCTTTCAATTTACTCTTTTTTCAGTGGCTCTCTTGTCGCTTTCAGCAAAAGCGCATTTCTGTGTGGTTTTTAAAAAATAAAGAAAAAAAAACATCTGCCTTTTTCACAATGGAGCACGCACAGAGTTCTAAGGCCTCATCTGTGACTCCTGTGTCTCGCAAAGAGTCTGCTAACACCAGTAAACGCGTTAAGAAAGATCCTCCTTCGCCTTCCAAGTCTCCTCCCCCCATAACGCTTGAGGATATTATGGAGGAACTTCGCCTTATTAGGCCTTTTATGGCGGACACTACTACCACATTACAGAGAATCGACGAAAAATGGTCTTCCTTAGACAAAAGAGTGACTGATGTTGAACAACAGATTAGTGATGTTCAAGATGTTGCTGCTAAGGTCGAAAGTCTCACTAAGGAAGTTGTGCTACTTACAAAAGCCACAGAGGATTTGGAAAATAGAAATAGGCGCAACAACCTGCGTGTTTATGGTGTTCCAGAAAATTCAGAGGGGTCTGACATCATCGCCTTTCTGAAATCTCAAGTTTTGCCAATCACAGGTATCCCTAAACATCTGGACGTTAACATACAGAGAGCACACCGCCTTGGTCCTAAACACTCTTCTGCTTCCTCGAAGCCCAGGGGCATAATTGCGTACTTTCTTCTTTACTCTGACCTCATGGAAGTCCTTCATTCTGCTAAACAACATAAGCAGCTAGTGTGGTCTGGTTATAAACTTTTTTTCACCCAGGATGTATCAAAGCCGACAGCCGACCGTCGCAAGGATTTTTTGGACTTAAGACCCACACTTCGTGCTATGAATGCCAGATATGGACTCATTCACCCTTGCTTCTTCAAGGTTACATACAAGGAAAGGTCCTACAGCTTCGACGATCCTGCAGACCTTCGCAAGTTCATCGACACACATAGGGTGGACAACATGGAACACAGTGGCTCTTAATGTTTCTCTTGTTTTTGTTTTGTTGATTCTATTTTGTTGTGGCCCGTTTCCTTTTCTTCTTATCACGTGATGTTTTGCTCCCTTCTTGTTTTTTAGGTTGGGTGTTCCGGTCCTGGTTTGTTGGCCTCTCCCTTCCTCGGTTTTGTTGTGTCGCTATTTGACTGTCTCTGTTCTACCCCAATATGCCGTCCTCCTTCATGGTTGTTTGGTAAGTCTCCTTCATTTGTATTAAATTGTCGGGCCTGGTCTCTCTCCCTATTTTCTGTTATTCTCTTACTTCTAGCTTTTCTTTGAGTCCAGATTCCCGCATTATACTTATTTTCTGCGGCTGTCTCTCTTTGCTGCTCCCGCTCTCACTCTATTGTTCGTTCTGTTCTCGTTGTGCACAATCTATGGCTAAAGTTCTCCGACTTTTGGCCATCCTCTCTTTCCTATCTTTTTTCTCGGGAGGTTTCTCCTCCCTTTTCCTCCATTCTTTTTCCCTCTCTTCTTTCCCTCCTCTCTCTATCTCTCTTTCCCTTGTTCTCTTCTTTTCTTTTTTCCACTGCTCTTCATTCTGGACTATTCCTTCTCTTTTAGGTTTTTTCTTGTCTTCTTCCCTCTTCTCACTCTGGCACTATGGCATTAAATTCTCCACTCTTTTTCTCTTTCGTATATATTTCCTCGTTTTGCACGTTTATCTGATACTCCTGCTTTGTTTTCATTGGTTTTCCTATTTCCATTTTGCTTGCTCTCTTACCTATTTAGTCTTCCTTCCTACTTTGTATGCTACTCATTTCTTCCAATTATTCCTTTGTCTATTTTCTCCTCTTACTTGTCTTGTTTCCTTTCCCTATTTCTCTTTTACTCTCTCCTCATGAAAGGTTTCCGATTCATTTCTTGGAATGTTAAGGGTCTTCGGAACCCTATTAAGAAACAGCGTGTTTTATCCCACCTTGCCCGGTTGCAATGTCAAATTGCCTTTCTTCAGGAGACACATCTCTCTACACCAGATTTGTCAATGTTACGTCGACAATGGGTTGGCGAAGTTTTCTGTTCTCCTGCTGTTAATCATAAAAATGGTGTGGTTATACTCTTTCATAAGACTTTATCTGTTCAAATACATAAAGAAACTGTTGATGCTGATGGTAGATGGTTATTCCTAGACTGTACTGTAAATAATGTTCATCTCTCCCTCTGTAATGTTTATGGTCCGAATGGTATTGATCCCTCCTTTTGGCACGATTTTTCCTCCCTCCTCTCCTCCAATGCTAGTGAGGACATGATTGTTGGGGGGGACTGCAATCAATTGATGGACCCATTTTTGGATCGCAAATCACAAACGCGTTATGTTCCTAATAAAATGCAGAAATCCTTCCATAAATCCATCTCCTCCAGAGGTCTCATAGATTCTTGGAGAATCTCTCATCCTGATTCCCTGGAATTTTCTTTTTTTTCTCCTGTGCATACTTCCCTTTCCCGTATTGATTATATCTTTCTAACACATCACGCTTTTCAATTCATGACTAATTCCGAAATAGGCTCCATCCTCATTTCTGACCATGCCCCCGTTATTCTGGATATGGACTACCCTTCCCCTACACCTCAGTCTTCCCGATGGCGTTTTAATAATTCCCTTTTACTGGATCCTGCTTTTACAACACACTTCACTCAATTTATGGATGAGTTCTTTACTAATAATTCTCACACTTCCTCTGATTTTCACTTCCTTTGGGATGCTTTTAAAGCTACTGCTCGTGGCTGTATTATCGATTATGTGTCACGCAAAAAGAAGAAAGCACTTTCCCAAGCTTCTTCCTTGCTTACACGCATTAAAGAGCTTGAACATCTCTATTATACCTCCAATTCCCCCGATTCTTTATCTTCTCTCATCTCCGCTAAAATGCATTTTAATAAACACACCTGGGACTCTGCTTCTAATCAACTTCTCCAATTTAATGCAAAAATTTATGGTGGTCGTAATAAAGCCGGTAGAGCTCTTGCGAATTATCTTAAAATCAAAAAACAAAAATCTAAAATAGTCTCCATCAAAGACCCACAAGGTTCTATTCACTCCTCTGATGCTAAAATCCTCGATTGCTTTGTACAGTTCTATTCCTCTCTTTACACCCCTGAATCCACTCCCTCTACTGATCAATTAGATGCTTTTTTTCAGTCAATTCCCAAACCCTCCACTCCGCTGATTGACTTTTCTTCTCTTGATGCTTCACTTTCAGAAAAGGAAATTCTTGCTGCCCTCTCCCTCTTACCCAAAGATAAAACTCCTGGTCCCGACGGTTTTACAGTTCGCTTTTTTTTTCATTTCAAATCTGTTTTACTTCCCTATTTACTCCAGTTGCTCAATCACTTTTTCATCGCCGGTGAGTCCAAAGGTTCTTTCACACAGGCTATGCTTGTCCTTTTACCCAAAAAAGATAAAGATCCCTCCCTGGGCAAGAATTACCGGCCTATTTCATTAATCAATACTGATTGCAAGATCTTTGCGAAACTCTTGGCTCTTCGCATCAATTCCATTATTCCTGAACTGGTTAATATCCATCAATCCGGTTTCGTTAAAGGTAGATCCATCACCGATAATTCTAGAACTTTTCTCAACATTATTCACCTCTCCGCTAAAATGAATACTCCACTTGCTGCAATTACTCTTGATGCTGAGAAGGCTTTTGATCGGGTTAATTGGGACTTCATGTTTGGTGCTTTGCGTTGGCATGGCTTTAGCCCCACTTTCCTTAAATATGTCCAACTCCTCTATTCCGCTCCATCTAGCTCTATCTGGATCAACGGTATGCAGTCCAAATACTTTTCCCTTTATAGAGGTACCAGACAGGGTTGTCCTCTTTCCCCTCTTCTTTTCATTTTGGCGTTGGAACCATTCGTCAATCCTCTTCTTATTCTGGTTTCATTTTTAAGGATGTGGAAATTAAGTTCACCGCCTATGCGGATGACATTTTGCTTTACATTTCTAACCCTTCGGTCTCCCTTCCCGCTTTTTTTTCTTTGCTACAGGACTATTCCTCTGTTTCTGGATATAAATTGAACATCGACAAAACAGAAGTTCTCCCTCTCAATAAATTTTGTCTCCCACATATGTTTCATGGTTCTGGTTTCCAATGGACCTCTAGCCATATCAAGTGTCTTGGTGTTCTTTATGCTATCTCCACTAGAGAGACTGTTAGAATCAATCATTCTGATATTCTTAAAAAACTCTCTTCACTTATTGATCGCTGGTCTCCTCTTTTTCTCTCTTGGTGGGGTCATCTCTCTACTATTAAAATGATGCTCCTTCCCATTGTGAATTTCTATCTCTCTATGCTTCCTATTCCCCTTCCTCATTTCTTCTTTAAGTCCATCAACAGTCTCTTCTCTAAATTTTTATGGAATAATCGTAAAGCCAGAGTTGCTTTATCCCGTCATCAACAGCCTAAACATCTCGGTGGTGTCAACTTTCCAAACATTTCATGCTTTCATTCAGCTTTTTCCCTTAAGCAAATCTGGTCTTTTTTACTTGACTCTCCTCCGCCGCTATTACGTCCTGGAGCTCTTTAGAATCAGCACAAATCTCCCCTTTCTCTCTTCTCACCGCGTCTAACCTTACTCAGCCACCTTCAAGATTTTCTTCGCCTATTTTCAAACATTCAAAAGCCCTTTTACTTGCTCTTTTCCGCTCCTTTTCCTCGTCCTCTACTCTTCACTTGAATACCCCATTGTGGTACAATAAATCTCTTAAATTTCCTAACCGTGCCCTTTTTTGGAAGGAATGGATTGATAAAGGAATCCTTACTTATAGTCATCTTCTTCTTAATAATTCACTAGCGACTTTTCAGGTACTTTGTGATTCTTTTGGTATCTCCAATAAATTCTCTTCACAGTTTCTTACACTTATTCCTTCTCTACACTCCACTATCATACAGGATGCACCCACTTCCTGCACTCCTCCTCTCTTATCCTCCCCTCCTAATTTTCACATTCCCTTCAAAGCCTCAGCCATTTATAAATTACTTTCTCCTTCACCTTTAGTGAGGCCCAAAACAAAACTTGAACTTTCTTGGGAATTAGACCTTGGCCAAACCTTCCTCGTGTCCACCTGGGATTCAATTTGGTCTAAACTCCATTCAACTTCCCGCTCCGCTAGTACCACGCAGACCCTATACTATTTTTACAATAGATTGTTTTACACTCCTTGTGATCTTTTTAAATTTAAACTAATAAATTCCAAAAAATGTTGGTCCTGTTCCTGTATTACAAGTGATTTTAAACATATGTTCTTTTTATGCCCTAAGGTACAACTGTTATGGTCATGAATTTGGTCTTCCCTGAACAAAATTGTATCTAATAATATACCCTTTGATATTTCTTTGGTTTTTCTGGGTGGTTTAGCTCCAGCCTGGGATGTTCCACCTTTTACTCGCAAATTCATTGACTTATGTATTGCTATTGCTTTTCAAATCATTACTACCAATTGGAAAGATACCAAGAATGTCGAATATGCTGCATGGTGGAATTTAATTTGTCATCACCATAGATTAGATCGTACATGTGCCTCTTCTACCTCCCTTCTGATTAAACGTGATTTATTATGGTCCCCTTTAACAGATTACCTATCCAGATGTGCCATTTAGCTTCATATTCATTTGTCTACTATATGATGTTTTTTTGTTTTTTTTACATACCATTAATATAATTATATTATGTATTAGCTTTATTATTGCTCTATTATTGATGTTTCTTTCCCCTCCCTCTCCTCCTTCCCCTCTCTCTCTTTTCCATCTTCTTCTTTCTTTTCCCTCCCCAAAATTCTAAAAGTTATAAAAGCATTTTCCCTTGGTATATTCTTTACCTTTTTGAGGTTTTTATTTATACACGCAAGGTTTACTTTTGTTTCTTCTTCTACTGTATTTTATCTTTTTGCAGTTGTACTGATGTTTTACTTTGTCTTTATTTACTCAATAAAGCTTTTCAAACTTAAAAAAAAGGGAGGTTTTGGGCTCTGCCATTGCTGTTAATGGCAAAGCTGAGTTAGTAGTGTCATCTGCTCTACCAGTCTGCAGTGGCAGTCTGGGTGACGAGTTTTACTTTATCATACTTATGGTGGCATAACTAGTGCTGCAGTCCATGAGTGACACTTTAAAGTACAGGCCTAGGAACCCCTGGTACCATATATTAGGTACTTACAAGTAAGGCAAACTACACCAATTTGGGTATTAGCCAATCAACCACAAGGTCAGAGCATAGGCACAGAGTCTTGGCTAGCGGGGTTTAGGGCACTTCAGAGCCATTACACCAGCGCTTAGCTGTCCAAATTGTGGGAAAAAGTGGGATGAAACCTGCACCGAACCTGCACAATCTACATCTTAATGTGTGGAGACTGACCTGCGACAGTTGACTCTACTGGATTTGGCAACCAAAGTTGTGGATATCATACATTTTTCCAAACATTTTTAATGTTTTATAACAGAGAAAGGGGAAAACATGGCGTGTACAAATACAACAAAAAACCAAAAGGGGAAGCGTAGAGGTTGAGATAGAATCACCCTCCTGAACGGTTCATGTAAACATAGAGATTCTATCAATGTGTAGAGGTGCAAAATATTTTAAAGAATTTTTTAGTTATAGTGAAGTGATAGGCTCTCTCTTGACGGTGGAAAGATGAGAGCACGTGTGCTTGTTTAAAATACCCCTCACACACTAAAAAAATCCGTTAGTGTCATGCTTCATCATAGGGGTCTTCCCGTCCCTATAACGGGGCGGGGCGTGCTACGACCAGACGGACTACGCGGGAGCACTATAAATGTGACAGAGCTATGTGTGGGTGCAGTGGTGATAAGTGAAGTGTAGGGATCTAACTAGTGAATGCAAAAAAAATACAAAAATTAAAAATTCCCTGGCTAGTAGAACAAATACACTTTATTGGTTTCTCTGGCTGGGAATATTAAAAAAGGGGATATAGGTAGAGCAATTACTGACTACCGAGTCGACATGTTTCATAGGCAGTCCCCTACTGCCTACTCATCAGGACCGTATCGTGATCCCTACTGTGAATAGCTCAGTTCTATAGAAGTAGGCCTACTGTCCTACAAATATGCCAGCAAAAATAAGCTGAATATTTGTGCTTCGGGGCATGAGCTGGCCCAGGTGAAGCAAGGCACCAATAATCAGTGCCAAAAAAGTGACCAATGGTCTCTGTAAAAGAAGAGGAGGAAAACGGGGGAGAAAGCACAGACATATTCATGTTTTCACTAATGATCATAAAATGTACTTCATTAATTCGCATTTACATTCACAACAATAGCTAATCCAGTAAGATTTCGTTATGCTAGGGGCTATTTCCTTCGCCACATGTTTTAGTGTGTTAATCAGTATACACCTCTTATTGCTGGACTATGTGTCCGACGTTTCATCCAGAACCATCCAAATGGACGTGGTTCGTTAATAACTCATCACTCATACATTAGTGGCTCAACACATTCACACATCCAATCGCAAAGGTATCAGAAAGGACCTATATATCGTATTTTTCAAGATCGATATTCTAGAAGTAGTATTAGTGAAGATGGTGGTTAAATACACTCGTTATATACATACTTTTCGGTAATTTTCTCAGTGCCCCATGAGCTGGCAGGCGGAGGAAGATGTGCTCGGTCTACTGAAAAATAAATGTTGCCGCCCCCACTGTTAGATGTGGTTCGTTCGTTTTCTGACAGAGAAGTGGCCCTGTGACCCACTTATTAAAGACTCGGGGTCGGAGTCTATTACTTACGTTACCGGCATAGCAATTCGCCTGTCATTCCTACCGTCCAGCTCCGAGGATGTGTAGTCCCTCGTCTGCCGGAAAGATATAGTTTGCCATTGCCTTCCGTAATGCTCATTGCTTCGCGTGAAACGCCCAAGAAAAAGACTAGAGAGCGCAGTCCTAAGATGGCCGCCGCTAAACGGCACAATGTGAGGACTGTTATCAGAAGTCTTTCCACGTTTTCCATGGCTAGCGTGAAGGACCCGAGGGGTCTTAAAACATGAGTGCAGATTGTAATAACGTTCTACACCTCAAAAATAGATGCTTTTTAAATTATGCTCATAGGTCAAAATAAAATGTAGTAGTATTTTCAGAAAACGAATTGTTGTCAGAGAAGTGTTCATGGGTCAATCATGTCAGTCGCCAGGGGGTTCCCTCCGCAGGGTACTGTGTCATATCATCTTTACTGGGTTGGTACAGCCCAAGGGTCACCGGAATTAACTCGTAGACTGACCAAAAAGCAGATGGTATCAATATATATTAATTACATGAGGATGAGATGATGGCCTCCAAAGAGCCGGGGGTCACAGCTGTCCCCAAGGTATGTCATCGTTCAGTCCCCTTTTGTGGGATTGGATGCGGAACACCCATCTTTGTTCTTTCTCCAGAAGGAACCTCTCGTTGTTCACTTGCTCTATCACAGTCCAAGATATTTCATCAGGTTTGTGGTTCATCTCTAGGAAGTGATTCGTGAGTTTCGTGCTGGTTTTCTTGCATTTTATGGTACTTTTGTGTTCACCTATCCGAATTTTCACTGCCCTACTCGTCATGCCTACATACTCCAATCTGCAGGGACATGTGATTAGGTAAACCACATTGGTACTATTGCAGTTGCTGAAGCCCCTTTGTTCCCAGGTCGTCCCATCACTAAAGGTTAGGTTGTTGCTTTTCCTCGTGAGACAACAAACTTTACAGTTTCCACATGGATGATGACCATGTACAAAGTTAGGATTATTCTGCACAGTGTTGCTATTTGCTTTGGGTCTTGTGTGGACCAAGACATCCCTTATACTCTGTGCTTTCTTATGAGAGAACATCGGTTTTGGTATTTGCAACCCACCACTATTCAGAATCTTCCAGTTCCTATTAATGATCTTGGTCACTTGGTTGGAACAGGTGTTATAGGTAGTGACACAGATAGGTCTCTTATCCTCCTCTTTTGGTATTTTTTCTTCCAGAAGACTCTCTCGGCAGTTGTTTTTTGCCCGTTTGTATGCCTGGTCGATGATCTTGTCTGGGTACATTCTGGCTTCCAGCTTCTTTTTCAGGTCTTTAGACTGCAGTCTGAAGTCATCAATCTCTGTACAATTCCTGCGGAGGCGCAGGAACTGACCGTATGGGAGATTATCCCGCAGATGTCTCGGGTGAAAGCTGTTGTACAACAGTAGACAGTTCTTAGAAGTGTCTTTAAAATGAGTTGTGGTCATCAGTCTGCCTTCTTTGGGGAAGATGTTCAGATCCAGAAATACCAAGTTGCAATTGGAGGTGGTACTGGTGAATTTCAAATAGTTGTCTTGCAAGTTCAACCAGCTCAGGAATTGTTTGGAGGTCCTCTCATCTCCATCCCAGATGATCAGGATGTCATCGATGTACCGTTTCCATACCTTGATGTTATCTCTGAAAGGGTTGTTTGGATGAAGTATTTTAGTCACTTCCAGGTGGTGCACATATAGACCAGCTATGCTGGGAGCAAATGTGCTTCCCATGCTACAGCCGTGTTTCTGTAGATAAAGGGTACCTTTATGCTCAAAGAAGTTCTCTCTAAGGGCTAGGGAACAGCATTCCATCACCACATTCCGTGGTGTCTGGTATTCCCAGAAATCCTCGAAAAGGACATCTTCCACAATCTCTAGAGTAGCATGATGTGGCAGGCTAGTGTAGAGACTCTCTACGTCACAGCTGATTAGTAGCTGGTTGTTGGGATCAAAGGTGATGTTTTCTAATAGGTTCAGGACATCCTTCGTATCCCTGAGGTATGTTGACGTTTTCTGAACAATCGGTCTGAGGAAGGCATCCGCAAACCTCGACAAAGGTTCCAAAACTGACCCGATGCCAGATACGATGGGTCGTCCCGGAGGGTTCTGTAAGTTCTTGTGTATCTTGGGAAGTGTTTACAGATAGGGGGTCCTTGGATTCTTTTGGCACAGGAATTCTCCCTCCTTCTTAGTGATCCAACCATGTGTCACAGCTTCCTCTACCATCGTGCTGATTTTTGTTGCTATCCTCTTCGTTGGATCCGTGTGGAGAATTTCATAGTTCCTTTCATCTTAGAGCAGTCTCATGCATTCAGTATCATACTGGCTTGCATTCTGTATGACAGTAGCGCCGCCCTTGTCGGCCGGTTTAATCACTATACGTTTGTTATTGCTCAATTCCCGTAGTGCTTGTCTTTCTGCATTGGTCGTGTTCTGGAAGGTACTCCTTTCCCGTGGGTTTATGTCTTCAAGTTCCCTCATCACCGACTTCTCGAAAGCTAGTAATTCGATTGGTGTGAACGTAGATTTTGGTCTGAGTTTCGTATCACCAGGTTCATTCTCATCTTTTTTGTCTTTAAAGAAGACTTGCAACTTCAGACGCCGCATGAATTCCTGGACTTCCTTGCATAGGTGAAACTTGTCCATATTAGCAGTGGGTACATACCCCAAGCCTTTCTCCAGTACCGCATTTTGTGCTTCTGTAAGTTCACAGTCGGAGAGGTTTACCACCAGACTTACTTCTGGCTTTTCTTGGCGCCTGTCATGCTTCTTGTGGCTACCCGTGGGGTCTCTTCCTCTCCTGTGTTCCAGTGTACCGAGGTGCCCCTCCGGTTCCTTCCCCTTGTCTGTCCCTGGCGCGCCCCTAAAAAAGGCGCTGATTGGTCGAAATAGCCATAGTCCTGTTGTTGATATCCCCACACGGGAAATGGGCCCTGTGGGTGTTGGAAAGGGGGTTGTGGACCAAACTGTGGTTGTTGAGGATATACCATGTGGGGTTGAAAGTTATTCCACCCTCTTGGACCCCGGTAATTTGGTCTGCGGAAATTCCTCCTTCCCCCTTGAGACCTTGGGCTCTTGTTACGACTCGAGTTAGACCCGCTTGATCCAGTGTCCGATGATTCATCATCTGTGGTTTCATTTGTTGATTTGTAGTCATCTTTTATGTAAGGGTAGACTCTCTCTTTTGACCACCGGCTGTTGTCTTTTTTTAGTTTCTCATATTTGCTGTTCTTCAGGGTGGTTTCGAACTCATTGAGGGACTTGTTCATTTCGTCAAGGTATTTTTTCAGATCAGCTGGGGATTCATAGCTTTTCAGGCGAACTTCAATGGTTTGTATTTCTACTTTTAGTTCGCTTGCCAACCTGCTGGCAGTTTTGATAATTAGCACAATCCAATCACGGGTACATCTCCATGAGATTTTGGACCAATCAATTTTAAATGTCTTATCGTGTAAGAAAATGAAGGGTTCGTTACGGACTACAAGGCCTGCTGGGGCTGTGTTGGCCTGGAGATATTCAGTCATCAATAGGCCATGGATGGCGGTCTTTATTTGTGTTCTTCTAAGTTCTTCCAGTTCATCCCAGTCATTGTTCCTTGTGGAGGGGCCAGCGGTATTCAGACCCTCAAAAGTTCCTAGGGTGGCTATGAGATTAGAGATTTCATCCTCAGTGAAAGCCAGGCCTAGATCAGCCATGGTTATTGGCAATACTCAAAGTGGAAGAACGATATAAAAGGTCCTAAAGTCAGCCCAGGGATCAGGTGCTGGATGTGGAATCACTGTCGTTATGTAGTGAGAGCGACAATGTCAATTATCATTCTTTTGAGCTTCCGCAGCTGTGCGCTGCCGATGACCACAAAAAACCAAAAGGGGAAGCGTAGAGGTTGAGATAGAATCACCCTCCTGAACGGTTCATGTAAACATAGAGATTCTATCAATGTGTAGAGGTGCAAAATATTTTTAAGAATTTTTTAGTTATAGTGAAGTGATAGGCTCTCTCTTGACGGTGGAAAGATGAGAGCACGTGTGCTTGTTTAAAATACCCCTCACACACTAAAAAAATCCGTTAGTGTCATGCTTCATCATAGGGGTCTTCCCGTCCCTATAACGGGGCGGGGCGTGCTACGACCAGACGGACTACGCGGGAGCACTATAAATGTGACAGAGCTATGTGTGGGTGCAGTGGTGATAAGTGAAGTGTAGGGATCTAACTAGTGAATGCAAAAAAAATACAAAAATTAAAAATTCCCTGGCTAGTAGAACAAATACACTTTATTGGTTTCTCTGGCTGGGAATATTAAAAAAGGGGATATAGGTAGAGCAATTACTGACTACCGAGTCGACATGTTTCATAGGCAGTCCCCTACTGCCTACTCATCAGGACCGTATCGTGATCCCTACTGTGAATAGCTCAGTTCTATAGAAGTAGGCCTACTGTCCTACAAATATGCCAGCAAAAATAAGCTGAATATTTTTGCTTCGGGGCATGAGCTGGTCCAGGTGAAGCAAGGCACCAATAATCAGTGCCAAAAAAGTGACCAATGGTCTCTGTAAAAGAAGAGGAGGAAAACGGGGGAGAAAGCACAGACATATTCATGTTTTCACTAATGATCATAAAATGTACTTCATTAATTCGCATTTACATTCACAACAATAGCTAATCCAGTAAGATTTCGTTATGCTAGGTGCTATTTCCTTCGCCACATGTTTTAGTGTGTTAATCAGTATACACCTCTTATTGCTGGACTATGTGTCCGACGTTTCATCCAGAACCATCCAAATGGACGTGGTTCGTTAATAACTCATCACTCATACATTAGTGGCTCAACACATTCACACATCCAATCGCAAAGGTATCAGAAAGGACCTATATATCGTATTTTTCAAGATCGATATTCTAGAAGTAGTATTAGTGAAGATGGTGGTTAAATACACTCGTTATATACATACTTTTCGGTAATTTTCTCAGTGCCCCATGAGCTGGCAGGCGGAGGAAGATTTGCTCGGTCTACTGAAAAATAAATGATGTTCAGATCCAGAAATACCAAGTTGCAATTGGAGGTGGTACTGGTGAATTTCAAATAGTTGTCTTGCAAGTTCAACCAGCTCAGGAATTGTTTGGAGGTCCTCTCATCTCCATCTCAGATGATCAGGATGTCATCGATGTACCGTTTCCATACCTTGATGTTATCTCTGAAAGGGTTGTTTGGATGAAGTATTTTAGTCACTTCCAGGTGGTGCACATATAGACCAGCTATGCTGGGAGCAAATGTGCTTCCCATGCTACAGCCGTGTTTCTGTAGATAAAGGGTACCTTTATGCTCAAAGAAGTTCTCTCTAAGGGCTAGGGAACAGCATTCCATCACCACATTCCGTGGTGTCTGGTATTCCCAGAAATCCTCGAAAAGGACATCTTCCACAATCTCTAGAGTAGCATGATGTGGCAGGCTAGTGTAGAGACTCTCTACGTCACAGCTGATTAGTAGCTGGTTGTTGGGCTCAAAGGTGATGTTTTCTAATTTGTTCAGGACATCCTTCGTATCCCTGAGGTATGTTGACGTTTTCTGAACAATCGGTCTGAGGAAGGCATCCGCAAACCTCGACAAAGGTTCCAAAACTGACCCGATGCCGGATACGATGGGTCGTCCCGGAGGGTTCTGTAAGTTCTTGTGTATCTTGGGAAGTGTTTACAGATAGGGGGTCCTTGGATTCTTTTGGCACAGGAATTCTCCCTCCTTCTTAGTGATCCAACCATGTGTCACAGCTTCCTCTACCATCGTGCTGATTTTTGTTGCTATCCTCTTCGTTGGATCCGTGTGGAGAATTTCATAGTTCCTTTCATCTTGGAGCAGTCTCATGCATTCAGTATCATACTGGCTTGCATTCTGTATGACAGTAGCGCCGCCCTTGTCGGCCGGTTTAATCACTATACGTTTGTTATTGCTCAATTCCCGTAGTGCTTGTCTTTCTGAATTGGTCGTGTTCTGGAAGGTACTCCTTTCCCGTGGGTTTATGTCTTCAAGTTCCCTCATCACCGACTTCTCGAAAGCTAGTAATTCGATTGGTGTGAACGTAGATTTTGGTCTGAGTTTCGTATCACCAGGTTCATTCTCATCTTTTTTGTCTTTAAAGAAGACTTGCAACTTCAGACGCCGCATGAATTCCTGGACTTCCTTGCATAGGTGAAACTTGTCCATATTAGCAGTGGGTACATACCCCAAGCCTTTCTCCAGTACCGCATTTTGTGCTTCTGTAAGTTCACAGTCGGAGAGGTTTACCACCAGACTTACTTCTGGCTTTTCTTGGCGCCTGTCATGCTTCTTGTGGCTACCCGTGGGGTCTCTTCCTCTCCTGTGTTCCAGTGTACCGAGGTGCCCCTCCGGTTCCTTCCCCTTGTCTGTCCCTGGCGCGCCCCTAAAAAAGGCGCTGATTGGTCGAAATAGCCATAGTCCTGTTGTTGATATCCCCACACGGGAAATGGGCCCTGTGGGTGTTGGAAAGGGGGTTGTGGACCAAACTGTGGTTGTTGAGGATATACCATGTGGGGTTGAAAGTTATTCCACCCTCTTGGACCCCGGTAATTTGGTCTGCGGAAATTCCTCCTTCCCCCTTGAGACCTTGGGCTCTTGTTACGACTCGAGTTAGACCCGCTTGATCCAGTGTCCGATGATTCATCATCTGTGGTTTCATTTGTTGATTTGTAGTCATCTTTTATGTAAGGGTAGACTCTCTCTTTTGACCACCGGCTGTTGTCTTTTTTTAGTTTCTCATATTTGCTGTTCTTCAGGGTGGTTTCGAACTCATTGAGGGACTTGTTCATTTCGTCAAGGTATTTTTTCAGATCAGCTGGGGATTCATAGCTTTTCAGGCGAACTTCAATGGTTTGTATTTCTACTTTTAGTTCGCTTGCCAACCTGCTGGCAGTTTTGATAATTAGCACAATCCAATCACGGGTACATCTCCATGAGATTTTGGACCAATCAATTTTAAATGTCTTATCGTGTAAGAAAATGAAGGGTTCGTTACGGACTACAAGGCCTGCTGGGGCTGTGTTGGCCTGGAGATATTCAGTCATCAATAGGCCATGGATGGCGGTCTTTATTTGTGTTCTTCTAAGTTCTTCCAGTTCATCCCAGTCATTGTTCCTTGTGGAGGGGCCAGCGGTATTCAGACCCTCAAAAGTTCCTAGGGTGGCTATGAGATTAGAGATTTCATCCTCAGTGAAAGCCAGGCCTAGATCAGCCATGGTTATTGGCAATACTCAAAGTGGAAGAACGATATAAAAGGTCCTAAAGTCAGCCCAGGGATCAGGTGCTGGATGTGGAATCACTGTCGTTATGTAGTGAGAGCGACAATGTCAATTATCATTCTTTTGAGCTTCCGTAGCTGTGCGCTGCCGATGACCACAAAAAACCAAAAGGGGAAGCGTAGAGGTTGAGATAGAATCACCCTCCTGAACGGTTCATGTAAACATAGAGATTCTATCAATGTGTAGAGGTGCAAAATATTTTTAAGAATTTTTTAGTTATAGTGAAGTGATAGGCTCTCTCTTGACGGTGGAAAGATGAGAGCACGTGTGCTTGTTTAAAATACCCCTCACACACTAAAAAAATCCGTTAGTGTCATGCTTCATCATAGGGGTCTTCCCGTCCCTATAACGGGGCGGGGCGTGCTACGACCAGACGGACTACGCGGGAGCACTATAAATGTGACAGAGCTATGTGTGGGTGCAGTGGTGATAAGTGAAGTGTAGGGATCTAACTAGTGAATGCAAAAAAAATACAAAAATTAAAAATTCCCTGGCTAGTAGAACAAATACACTTTATTGGTTTCTCTGGCTGGGAATATTAAAAAAGGGGATATAGGTAGAGCAATTACTGACTACGGAGTCGACATGTTTCATAGGCAGTCCCCTACTGCCTACTCATCAGGACCGTATCGTGATCCCTACTGTGAATAGCTCAGTTCTATAGAAGTAGGCCTACTGTCCTACAAATATGCCAGCAAAAATAAGCTGAATATTTGTGCTTCGGGGCATGAGCTGGCCCAGGTGAAGCAAGGCACCAATAATCAGTGCCAAAAAAGTGACCAATGGTCTCTGTAAAAGAAGAGGAGGAAAACGGGGGAGAAAGCACAGACATGTTCATGTTTTCACTAATGATCATAAAATGTACTTCATTAATTCGCATTTACATTCACAACAATAGCTAATCCAGTAAGATTTCGTTATGCTAGGTGCTATTTCCTTCGCCACATGTTTTAGTGTGTTAATCAGTATACACCTCTTATTGCTGGACTATGTGTCCGACGTTTCATCCAGAACCATCCAAATGGACGTGGTTCATTAATAACTCATCACTCATACATTAGTGGCTCAACACATTCACACATCCAATCGCAAAGGTATCAGAAAGGACCTATATATCGTATTTTTCAAGATCGATATTCTAGAAGTAGTATTAGTGAAGATGGTGGTTAAATACACTCGTTATATACATACTTTTCGGTAATTTTCTCAGTGCCCCATGAGCTGGCAGGCGGAGGAAGATTTGCTCGGTCTACTGAAAAATAAATGTTGCCGCCCCCACTGTTAGATGTGGTTCGTTCGTTTTCTGACAGAGAAGTGGCCCTGTGACCCATTTATTAAAGACTCGGGGTCGGAGTCTATTACTTACGTTACCGGCATAGCAATTCGCCTGTCATTCCTACCGTCCAGCTCCGAGGATGTGTAGTCCCTCATCTGCCGGAAAGATATAGTTTGCCATTGCCTTCCGTAATGCTCATTGCTTCGCGTGAAACGCCCAAGAAAAAGACTAGAGAGCGCAGTCCTAAGATGGCCGCCGCTAAACGGCACAATGTGAGGACTGTTATCAGAAGTCTTCCCACGTTTTCCATGGCTAGCGTGAAGGACCCGAGGGGTCTTAAAACATGAGTGCAGATTGTAATAACGTTCTACACCTCAAAAATAGATGCTTTTTAAATTATGCTCATAGGTCAAAATAAAATGTAGTAGTATTGCTATGCTATTGCAGGCGAATTGCTATGCCGGTAACGTAAGTAATAGACTCCGACCCCGAGTCTTTAATAAATGGGTCACAGGGCCACTTCTCTGTCAGAAAACGAACGAACCACATCTAACAGTGGGGGCGGCAACATTTATTTTTCAGTAGACCTAGCAAATCTTCCTCCGCCTGCCAGCTCATGGGGCACTGAAAAAATTACCGAAAAGTATGTATATAACGAGTGTATTTAACCACCATCTTCACTAATACTACTTCTAGAATATCGATCTTGAAAAATACGATATATAGGTCCTTTCTGATACCTTTGCGATTGGATGTGTGAATGTGTTGAGCCACTAATGTATGAGTGATGAGTTATTAATGAACCACGTCCATTTGGATGGTTCTGGATGAAACGTCGGACACATAGTCCAGCAATAAGAGGTGTATACTGATTAACACACTAAAACATGTGGCGAAGGAAATAGCACCTAGCATAACAAAATCTTACTGGATTAGCTATTGTTGTGAATGTAAATGCGAATTAATGAAGTACATTTTATGATCATTAGTGAAAACATGAATATGTCTGTGCTTTCTCCCCCGTTTTCCTCCTCTTCTTTTACAGAGACCATTGGTCACTTTTTTGGCACTGATTATTGGTGCCTTGCTTCACCTGGGCCAGCTCATGCCCCGAAGCACAAATATTCAGCTTATTTTTGCTGGCATATTTGTAGGACAGTAGGCCTACTTCTATAGAACTGAGCTATTCACAGTAGGGATCACGATACGGTCCTGATGAGTAGGCAGTAGGGGACTGCCTATGAAACATGTCGACTCGGTAGTCAGTAATTGCTCTACCTATATCCCCTTTTTTAATATTCCCAGCCAGAGAAACCAATAAAGTGTATTTGTTCTACTAGCCAGGGAATTTTTAATTTTTGTATTTTTTTTTGCATTCACTAGTTAGATCCCTACACTTCACTTATCACCACTGCACCCACACATAGCTCTGTCACATTTATAGTGCTCCCGCGTAGTCTGTCTGGTCGTAGCACGCCCCGCCCCGTTATAGGGACGGGAAGACCCCTATGATGAAGCATGACACTAACTGATTTTTTTAGTGTGTGAGGGGTATTTTAAACAAGCACACGTGCTCTCATCTTTCCACCGTCAAGAGAGAGCCTATCACTTCACTATAACTAAAAAATTCTTAGAAATATTTTGCACCTCTACACATTGATAGAATCTCTATGTTTACGTGTACAAATATAATTCAGACAAAAAGAATCAAAGAACATTAGATCATATGGATTACATTAAGTGCACCCACATATTTTACCCAGTTAACACTGACATCACATAATACATTACCAGCTTACTGCTGGTGCAATGTTCCTGGAAGGGCAGTTTGGGTCCGAAGATTGTCAGAGGAATGTGCTTTTACCACAAACTGAGGCTAGTTCAGAATAACCCCGACATAAAACCTCATAGTCATCCAGGTGCCACCGATTGTTGCAGGTTGCAAGAATAAGGGACAGCACCTAATCTTGTATACTGCCTGTTTGAGGTTACAGCAACAGTTAATGCATCTGTGCATTATGGGTGGGGCACAGGGTGAGAGCTCTCAACTTCTTTGCTATGTCTCTCTTGGCTAGTAGATAGCAAAAGCCAATCAACATAGGGTGCACTATTATGCCTCCTAAATCCTCAACAATTCCTTGGAGTGCCAACTTGGGTGTCAGGTCGACAGGAAGCCCCACTACTAAGGAGCGGTATCTCAATCTTGTCTCCAAATAAAGGGTTGATTATCAAGGCAGTCCCATATCATGTGCATCAGTGTCCCCCAAGACACCTCATATCTGGTACAATTAGGGATAGCCCAACGGTCATCTTCAGTAACCTTTCCGGAGTATAATAGATTCTATGAAGGTGGTGGAATTATCCTGGCTGCTTGTGTTTCGTAGATGGACCCAAGTCTGCCTCCCAACCAGCACGTACGTGCGTGATTTAATCCAGGATGTTAGTAATTAAGAAGTGATACAGGTGGGGGCGTGGTTTGCGCACCAGACAAGATAGCGGTATTTCCCTGAGCCCCGTTTTGAGTGCGGAGCGGTTTCATCTTTTACCAGCCATTTTTGCCTGTTCGGAGCACTTGCTTTCATTCCGTGTTGCCTCAACTAACCGGCTTTCTTTGCTGACCGCTGTTGGCTGCTGTTATGCCCTTTCTTGCCCGGAGCTGCTGCAGTGATTCTCTCCTCAGCTGCAAGTGGCCGCCATTTCGAGTGCCTGGCGCTCGCTTTCACCTAATGGCCCCCTGCTGAGGTAACCGGTGATTTTCCCAGCAAAATGCTAGGCAACGTCTCTTTATGCTTCTTTATTACTTTATACATATTTATGTGAATGCTCTATGATACATGACTATATATTCATGTAGTTCTTCTGGCATTCTTTATTTTCCTCATCTTCTCTCCTTCAACAAATATGGTCTGAGGTATCTTCATGCTGTTGACTTTCACTACATTTTTTAGTGAACTATTGCGCTTTTTAGCAACATATTTTTGCCCAGTTGCAATTATTCTTTTTTTTATTTCACAACTACCTGCATACTTTTGCGTGCTGTAATTGCATTATATGGGAAGAATAAAATCTTATCCATCTGGAAGAATCAAGACTGAGATCCTTAATGTAACACATGCTGCGCTGCAACAAGGCTCTATTTGTGACCAAGAATTTGACTTCTTTAATAAAACTTTCTTCAAAATCCCGGTCCTGTATGGGGTACCGAAAATGCATAATAATCAACATACTCCCCCCTATCGACCCATAGTGTCAACTATTGGGTCACTTACGGAACCCCTGTCCAAATTTGTGGACGCTTGCCTGTTGCCTATCATCTGCCGCCTCCCCGCCTATGTACGGGACTCTGGTCATCTCATCACCAAGATTGAGGGCCTTGACTTCAACATTGATACTGACATACTGGTCTTGATGGATATCGAGGCGCTGTATACAAACTTAGAGGCAGTCAAGAAGATGTTGGATGGTTCAGATTGTCCGTCAGAGAAACTTTTTATTTTGGAATGTCTGGCACTTGTTCTCAAAGAAAATTACTTTGAGTTTGACAAAGTGATCTATCAACAAGTGCTCTGCATTAGTATGGGTGCGGCTTGTGCCCCAAATGTGGCAAATGCATACATGGGAGCCTTCGAAGAAAGATTCATCTTTAACGAGATTGCTCCTTTCTTCGAAAATGTTACCAACTACAATCGCTTCATCGATGATATCTTCTTCATTTGGAAGGGCCCACAGGAACAGCTCAATGAATTTATCATGTGGATCAACCTCTGTGACCCACACTTGAAATTCAGTGTTAACACCAGCTCCACCAGAATTGAATTCCTTGATGTATGGATTCAAACCAACAATCAGCAGATTGAAGTCTCCCTTTATACCAAACCGACTGCCCGCAATACTCTCCTCCTCTACGACAGTTTTCACCCGCGGAGTCAGAGGAATAGTATACCATTCGGTCAGTTTCTAAGGCTTCGCCGTAATTGTACGGATATCAACAATTTTGAAATCCATGCCTCTCAACTCAAAAATAAGCTCCTGGAAAGGGGTTACCCTCACAGATTGATAAGGGATTCCTATAAGAGGGCCAAATACTTTAATCGTGAAGCCCTCCTGAGCCCCAAAGATAAGAAGGAGGAACATAAATTAGTAGTTGTTACTACACACTCGAATTTCAATAACAAACTCAGATCCATCATTAACTCCCAATGGCACATCCTGAACACAGATAAGACAGCTGAACAACTTAACAAACCTATTTTCGCCTTTAGACGAAATAAAAATCTGAGGAATGCCCTGGTCAGGGCTACCCTCCTTGAGACACCAGGTTTGAGCCAAAGAAGCATCACCGGCACTAATCTGATCACTGGAAGCCATAGGTGTGGCGGCTGCCACGCTTGCGACCAAGTCATGACTACCCCCGTACTTTCGTGGGGAAAAAGAAGATTTCAATTCAAAGAAATGACAAATTGTCGAACTAGCAATGTCATTTATCTCCTCCTTTGCCCTTGTTCCAAAGGATATGTTGGTGAGACAGGGAGAGAGTTTTTCTGAACACAAATCATCCATTAGGAAATTACGTGCAGCGGCGCCACTGGTGGCCCACTGGAAAGATATGAAACACACCTTGGAGGATCTTAAATGGCTCATCTTGGAGCATATACATTGCCCCCCTGATGTCAATGTAGATGCTCCAAGAGGCAAAAGGGAAGTGTTCTGGATTTTCACCCTCAACACGGCTGACACAGGCTTGAATGAAAATTTACCGTGGGAAAAAGCGATTATTTAAACATCCCAGGGATCTCCCTTTCTGCCATTTCTCCCCACTAGTCTGTCTTCTATGCCCATGGCATCCCGTTACCTAGTTATGAGTACAGAATTCTTCTTCTACAATTGTAGATTGAATATTCCGGTTCCCTCCTTCTCTTTTATCTTGTGAATTGATTTTATTTTTGGGGCACCTCTCTTTTCCCGTTTTTACTTGAGCAGCAACGATCCATCTGTACGGCCGCCATTTTTCCGTCTCCGCTTGCTCTCCGTCAGCGCTCTAGTCATCCGACACAACATTAACTTCAGGTGTCCTACATTAGACTCCAGCCGAATGGTATTTATGGGAGAATAGTTTCTCCGGTCTCAATTGCTATCCTGTTTCCGGACGTATGCGGAGGGTGCTCGCCACATGATAGATCGAATAAACGCGCTTTTTTGTCGAACAGGTAACTGGCTTCTCTATCCTTCATCCCATGCTCTCCCTTCATTCATTCTCATTCGATATGCGTGTGCTCCCATCCTTAGCCACTCTCTCTTTTTTCCTTGTAGGACATCACGCCATTGGAAGCAGGGATTTCCCGGCTAGAAGTGATTACCTCAAAACAACTACACGTGTATCTTTATATTCTACCAGGTCAACACTTTTCTTCTCGTATTTCGTTTAATTGTTTCACGGTATCGGAACATCTTTAGACCCTATGTCTCATCTCTAGTGCTGTCAGCCATTTGGGGCACACTTGGCCTGTTTAAAAATAGGGTCGGATTATCTTTCCGACTTTAAACAATGCGTATCACATTTTTGAAGAGTGGGTCCATTTCTGTGTGCCTAGCTCATTCGTGCTAATGGCCTCGTATTTTCTCATGGTTTTATTAAGTTACCAGCCCGAACATGGGGATACTTCTATAATGCTGTCCCTTTTTTTATTTAAGGAGGAAACACTTGGAATTCCACTACCCTATGCGCTCTTTTATTAGGAGAATACTCGGACAACGCTGCACACTGGATTGAAATCGTAACTTTCAGCCTTGCTCAACACAATTAACAGGTAAACAGTGTGCTGCCATATTGAAGTAGTGTAGTACCTTGATATTTCTTAGACTCCTAATTCCGGATGGCTGTGAGAAATTCCAAGGATTCCTCACCCGTCTATGCTATCCCGTGAACTTATTGTAGACACACGTAGCTCCCATGCAGGGCTTATTAAAAGGAATTCCCCTGTGTGTTTTCTTTCATAAATAGAAATGTGGAATATTGTGGTTTGCCTTTCATCACTCCCGCAATACCCGTGTCTCGTTGAACGTCTTTTGGATATGTATCCCTGTTAAAAACTCGAAGAATGCCTAGCAACACCGTGCTTTGAGGTGTGTATACCACTTTCTTTTTTCTTTTTTTTTTTTCTTTTAGGTGATGGCTCTCCCTTCAACTTTTTCAATTTTATTTACCACTTAGGGACCATAAGGTGCTCATTGAGACAACCTTTTGACTTATTATGAATGATGTATGTTTATGTGCCTTAGTATGTATGTTTGAACACTGCCTTGCCCATTATTGTGACCTGGAATTGTTGTCCACAGTGTATATTTTTATCTTTCGTATTCTCCCTTTTCACCCACAGATATGCTTCGTCAGCCCTAATTGAGACTTTGGACCAGTTAATATACTGATTTTATGTTACAAAATTGGATCTCAAAAGACCATGCAGATTAATGGATTGATGATATGCGTCCTGATGAAGGAATTTTCTAAATAATTTTCTTTTCCGAAACGCCTGCGGCGCTTTTCCTCAACTGTATGACGAAATGATGTTCCGATTGAGTATGAATGTATGTTTTGTGTGATAGTGAGTTTGTGGTTGATTGATAGAATGTTTGAACTGTGTGTCATGTTTTAATTGCCTTATTAGTTTTTGGGCTGATGTTCTTCTCTTGCTGTACAACCTAATGAAATTTTATGTATAAGAAGTTGATCAAAATCTAAAGTAAAAACAGCTGTTTTGTGGGTGCTTTTGGTTGATTTTATATGTGTGCTTATTATCTACTGGGGATGCCCCTTTTCATGTTTTTGTAATACTTATCTTCCCTGGTGGGTTGCTCTCCTTGCCTTTATTTAGTTTAGGCTTACAGGGTCCCTCTACTGTTTTTTGCAAGACTAAAATCTCAACCAAAGTCAACACACTATCCTCTTCATTACGCCAACATTTCCAGTGATATTCCAGCAACCGCCAAGCACTCTTTATCTTGCACTAAACCTAAACGGGTGAAAAATAATCCACCCTCACCCATTTTATCATCTCCCAATCCTTTGCTTGACACTATAATTGATGAGGTGAGATGCCTAAAGCCCCTCATGACTGCCACTAATGAAAAGCTTCAACAAATTGAGGATAGATGGATGGCCAAGAAGCTAAGATATTTGACATGAAACAATGCGTCCAAGATCTGGATGACACTACTAACAAGGTTCCTCTTCTGGAACAGGAAATCTAAAAGCTCAAACTAGGACCCAGAAAATAGAAATAGACATGATATCTTATGTTTATACAGCCTTCCAGAAAGTTTGGAAGGCCCAACCTCCTTGGCTTCTCAAAAAGTTCCTCCCTGAGCTTTAGGACCTTCAATGAGAACCAACCATGAACATTCAACAAGCACATCGGCTTGGTTGCATCCATCCTCACTCTATCAGACCTAGGGGAATTATAAAGTTGTTGTTGGAATTTACAGATTTGCTTCATGTGTTGAAGGCGAAAAAAGAAAAGCGTTGTCTTATGTGGTCTGGTCATGATATTTATAAATCTCAAGATCTCACCAAAGAAACTAACACCAGAAGGAAATAATTTCTTGCTTTGCGACCACAAATGAGACAATTACACATTTGTTACGGCATATTGCATCCATGTACATGTAAAATTACTTATGAAGGTTATACTGTAGCAGGGTTTCTGTTCTCCCACAGAACTGTGCACAGAGGATTGGAACCTCAGCGAATTAGGGTGACCCAAAACTCACCTTAGTACCCAACAAACCCCTTACCGAGCTAGCTACAGTGTCTCATTGGTCATAACAAACTCCCAATGTTTAGACAAACCAGAACATGAGCTTACAATACCTCAGGTTACGTGGAACACATGAACACTCTTTCGTTATACAATCATTTCAAACCAGAACGTGGAGTAAATGAGGACACGTGCACATTTGAAATATTTATTTACTAATGCCGTCTTCTCAGGCGCAGTATCTTAGATAATACAAGGAAACATATTATCAGAAGCAAAGTTATCAGCATAGTTACTAGTCCATAGAAAGCAAATGGTGACAGCATGTTAACATGCTGTAATGAATAAGGGTTAACAACACTTATTTCTCACCCTCCCTAACACACATATTATATTAATGGCTAAGAAGGTCTCTTTGGGTTTTAGCAGGGCGGGCCCATACCTCAGGATCCTAGAATGAAGAGATCACATCAGCATACACCAGCTCTCTCTGCATGCGAACAGCATCAAGTGTGTTTGTGTGCTTCAAGCAAAGCAATATAAAACCTGCCTAAAGCCCAAAGTTGGGAGAAGCTGCACTTATGTTATGTCTATGAAGGCGCGAAGATCAGACCTCATAACAATTCTGTATCGTGTTATTCCTGAAGCTTCAGCACTCTCTGTACAGACATAGTTTATTAAGCAAAGCTGATATCAGAGTAATAACATATTATTCTCATGTAAACCACAACGAACTACTAGGTTGAAAGCTAAATCAACAATTAAGTGTTGTGTGCAGAAGCAGCAAAAGGAAAAATGACGTTTAAACAAGTAATGATCCTATGCTAACTTAACGCATTATAAAGATATACAGTAGCTATATGACACCCCCCCATGATCCGAGGACGGATAAGATAAGATAAGATAAGGGCAACTTCATGAAAGCAGAGTTCAAGAACTATGAACAACCTTATAATTATAAAAAACTACAGTAATCAAACCAAAATTCAAAAAATGTCAATTTCAGAATTCAACAGTACTCAAGCCAATTGGACTGGGAGGTGAAAAAATGCAAAAAAAAAATTGTGGCATCATCATAAACCAATAAGGGTCATCAAGGCAAGACCGAATATGCAAAATATGCAGCAACAGCCTCCAACAGGAAATCACCGTCTTCATCCGAAAACAGTTCAGCCATCTAATTCAAAAGAGGAAAAGAACAAACGTGTTCTCCCAGTATCGGAGCCTCTATTACCATCAGAGGACAACTCGGTGGGTTTTCAAGAAAGCTCAGTTCCAAGAAATCTTGCGCTGCTGTAAGAATGTTCCAAGGACCCATTAGTCCACGCATCGCTGCTAAGGCCATAATCCTGTTGCCAGTACAAACCAACTCGTGAGTAACGATGGGACACATCAGCTGATTAAAATGGACTTCAGGAGAAACCGGTCCGCAGAGACACAAATCAAGGGCCCAGTCAAAATGACAGCTAAGGCAATGAAACACAGGCTGGGCACAGGTGAAGTAGGAAAATCGAAACGATAATCCATATGCCGTGCTTAAAATCGCAAGCGGCAGCGTGCCACAATATTTAAGCATCCGGTTGCGAAACAGTGCCAGGAGGGGCTGGGCGGCTCCTTCCACATGTGGGGCATCCATATTTAAGGAAGCAAACAACCACTAGAACGGCTGCCGCTAGTGCCAGTATAACCGGGAATCCACCAAACAAACTTGAAAAAATGGAATGGAAGAAAGCAGGGATGACTCCAAAGATTTTTTCAAATGAAGTTACAAGACCACTGCTAACAGATTTTAAAAAATGCGCCATCCCAGTTGTGGAGGACGCGTTAAAGATAGTATGTACCATTTTGCTGAAATGCAACGGTAAATCAGTATTTAAAATGGCCTGAACCTCAGTACGGGTATTAGCTATGTGAAGAACGAAAGTTTCCCTAGCCGAACTCAAGGCCACTTCCTTCTGGGACAATAGAGCCCTTATTCTGCTCATGCCGCTGAACTCTGCTTTCAAGGTTGGGATGCGTGGCCAGATGGAAACATCCCTATTTTTATGCGTGGGTGGGTACAGAACATTTCTGCAGCAAACTACATGTTCAGTTACGGTGACCACATAAGCCACACCTCTAAGTAACCCGCAACAATCATCATTATTTAAAAGTAAATAACTTCCGTTTCCCAACAAGGTAAAAGTCGGGGTGATTGCAGGAACTGGAGTCCCTTTTAAAACACAGGCTAAGTTTGGTCGGTCTTGGTTACAAGAACCGTGCAATTGTATATGCCTACACATTAGCGAATGGTCTGGTGTTTCTGTACACTCCTCCCCATTCAGATAAACCTCCTGTCCGTCTTTCAAACATCTATAAGTGAAAGGGAGGGACCAGACTTCATGGAGAAATGCACTACCTAAGGGCTCATAGCGACCTATGGCAACATATCTCATACAATTGGTAAACTTATACAAAGCAAAAGGTAATGTGATCAAACCGTGGATAAGCCATGTTGCAGCGTTGGCCTCTGCCACAGAAAAAGGCAAGGACTCCAGTCTCTCAATATGTAACATAGAAAATGAAGCATCTCGCATGGAAAGCAAGCGCTGCTTGTCAGTCAAATTAAAGGGGGCAAAGAGAGAAGAAACATTCATATAGGTCCATGGCACCTTGCCAGATTTCAACGTTTGAAGGGTCCATGCAAATTGCATGATAGAACGTAATTGATTCTGACCATGGTACAACACAGACACTTCATCATGCACAATATCCACTACAGAAGACACAATATTATCTAAAGTGTAAATGAGGGAAGAAAGCATGTTGATACTATTATCTACCACAGCAAGCACTTTTTCTAGATTGGCTTGATCTATAGCTCTAAGGCGTGTCGCAGCCTCAATCTGTGATGTCTTCCATATTTCATTGTAAACAGCATATATCCATCTTTTTGATCTACCACTAGCCGGGCCCTTTATGAAATCATTTAAATCTACATCATCATTCAGCTTTGCAAGATGTAATTTCACTGCAGACAATTTAGAATGTTTCAACCAATTTTGACATAATTTGCCCACAGAGTAAGTTGTGACAGAATGCTCGGTTTCAAAACGTGGATCAGGTCTGACCTGTGTAAAGCCATCAGATAAACCTAGAAAACGGTGCTGGCATGAATCAGCACTTCTGTGCCACATCAGCCAACCTTTCGGATCCATACTGGATATGTTAAAGGATGAATTCGACAATAGAGTTTGCAAGTCCCTAATCGAAAACTGAGTATAATTACTCCAGCCAGAATATTCTTCTAACTCTGGGATGGTTGGAGAATTGAATTTTTTAGAAGTAGCCAATCCAAAGCACGTCGTTTGTGAAATAGAGGAATTCAAAAACAACAATTGATTCGGGATGAGACAAGCACGTTGCAAAGCCTCAGTGCCTTGTACCTGCCAGCCTTTAGAACCCCAAACTGATTTTAAGTCAATAGTTTCCTTCCATAATTCATAGCCGCCAACAGCCAGCTGATCAAGAAAGGACTTCGAATACAATAATTTGGTATCGGTAAGTCTAACCTTGGACATAGGCTTCTGTGTCATTTTGAAATAATAGGACTCAGGATTAGACTGATTGAAGTCAGTAAAATAAGTGTACTTTTTCAAAAAAGTACTCGAACTGCCTTGTTTAGGTGCTGGGCAATGCTCCCATTGTGTATAATTTACAGTATTCCTTCTGGATGCTGTTTTATGTAAAAAGTGATTGCCAAAATGTTGAAAGCAAAACAAATCACCATAATTAGCAGATTCTAAGTATAAATCCTCAGCATCAAAGGCAGCATAGTATTTAAAATCAGAAAACAAAGACTCTACGGCCTGAACATCCCAATCATCAGAACGTATGTTTTGTTTCACTACATCCCCCATGTTAACCCTAAGCACATTGGGGACATTGACAACCTCGGTAGGACCATGAATTTGAAACCTAACGGCATCCCACACTATCCCATCAAGGACAGGCCAAGCAGTGATGTTAACAAATGTCAAGTCTCTTTTCAATCTGTGTGCAGAATGCGATGAGGAAAGGGGGGCCAAAGTTCCATTTAGATGTCGAATGCATGTTCTTTCCTCGACATAGTGTCCATTCATAATTCGAAAAAAATAAAAAATAAATCCAATTGACATAAAAAGGTAAATGGAAAAAAGCACCAGCCAAACATATGTCCAAGGTGGAATTAAAAAATGTTTTTAAATAAGCTGACATAACCTGCAAAACGTGAGGGTTTTTTCGAGGCATTGGAAACAGTGTCAAATGAAAATCTGGATTCTGTGGCAGGTCAGGCATGGACAAGTCAGTGGGGTAAGTATAGTCTATTTCAACAAGGTCTGTACCGGGCAAAGTACTTAATAAAGGACTGGAAATAGCAGGCAACTCGATTGCCACTTCAGTTTCATGATTAGAAGCAGTGGGCAAAGCTGAATTTCTCACAATGGAAGGACAGGAAACAGCCGGTGTCATGCTAAGAAGAATCGGCCACTCTGTGTATCTTGACATTGTCAATTGAGATAAACCTGTTTTCCTTACGACCAGGAAGTGGTGGTAAAACGACTGTTCTTGTGCCCTTCACTCCAAGTACTGGAACCGGAGCTCGAAAGGAAGGACCAAATTCTTTCTTGTTATCGATCTTCTCTCGAACCAGTTCTCCAACTTGGGGTAGCCAGCCGACTACCGGGATCTGTAACGCAATATCCGACGTGGAGGGCAAAGTTCCTTTGCAAGACTGTCTCTGGTCTTTTGTAGATCCTGTAAAACATTACAATGTTCATCTACGTCAAAGGTTGTGGCGCGAGCCACGCAGTCTAGACCGTCAAGGTCAGGGACGTACATCTTGATGCCAAAGAGCATTTCGTATGGGGTCCGCCCACCCAGAGACCTTCTAGGGAGATTATAAAGAGCACGCTGCACGCCATAGAGGTGGGCTAGCCAGTTTCTGCCAGTGCCTATAACTCGAGCTGTCAAAGATTGCTTTAAATCACGGTTCATTCGCTCCACTACACTATTACCCTCAGGTCTGTAGGGAGACGAAAAATTGACTTGGACCCCCAACGAAGTCACGGCATCCTTATACGCCTTAGAGACAAAAGCCGGACCCAGATCCGAATGGAAGGTACCACAGGCAAAAATCCCTACAAAGATACGCAAATCTCTAATGACAGTCCGTGAATCAGCGCTGCGATGGGGCCAGACCCACACAAAGCGTGTGCATGAATCAACTGCTACTAAGATGTACTTATACGCAGTATCAGAGGAAAAAGGACCGCAGTGATCTAAATAAACACAACCTAGCGGTTTATTAGAAATGTACAACTGTGTCTGTGGCGGACGCGCAGCAGTCGAAGGTTTAATCTGTTGACAAATGTCACAAAGAAGGACATAATCACGCGTCTGTTTGTACAGTCCCCGCCACCAGAAACGTTGTTGTAATTGAGTTACAGTGGCCGAGACGCCCGCATGCGCAGACGCCACACCTTCATGAGCCGCTGTAATCAAGTCAGCCCTGCGATCCGAGTTGGGAATCGAACGTTCCACAACATCAGGAATTTTCACAAAAGGAACCTTTTCAGGACTTAAGTGGTATGTGTACTTCGAAGGTAACCCCGTCGGATGTTTACCTCCCTTCTCAGTGGCAGCAACAGCCGCCAAGATGTCACTATCAATCTTACTTTTGGACCGAGTAACTGCTGCAACTAAGTATGTAGACACCGCTGATTTCGCTGCTTCATCAGCAAGCGAGTTACCGACAGCGTGGACTCCAACACGCTGGTGGCCAAGAGTATGAATTACAAAAACGAGTGGCAACGCAGCCTTAAGCTCTGCCACTCGAACCCAGATCATCTTGTGTTTTATTGTGCTACCCTTGGAATCACGAAAATCATTCTGAATCCAAAAGAACAAGTTTTCATTGTAAGACTGGACACAGTAGAAAGAATCACTTACAATAAGAGTAGTAACACTAGGATCAGCGTACTCCAACGCTAGTAGGAGAGCACGAAGCTCTGCCAATTGTGCGGTGCAATCTCCCAGTGGCAGCGTGTGCACTTCCCTGGATATGAACTCATCGTTCAACATAGCACCGACCACAATGGCGCATGCGGAAACGTAGGCATGTTTAGAGCCATGCGCAACCTGCGCCGAACCATCAGTGTAAATGATGCAATGGAAGTCCTCCAAAGGTCGCATAGCTAGAGGAGCAGGATGAACAAACTCATACTGCAAGTACTCTTGCGACCGCAACGAGGCGTCAAAAATAAACGTGACATCCGTGGACGTCAAGGACGCAGCCCATTGAATCCACCGAGGGTGCAAAACTTTTGAATTTGGTACACTGGCTTTCGTGACTGCCTCCAAATGAGGACAGGGTGTAACAACCAACATATTTTTCCCCTGTGACAGAGCTCGTTCCTTAAGAATCGCCATCTGCACAGCTGTGAAAACCTTTTCCACAGTGGGAAACCGCATCTCAGCCGAAGTGTACAAGTGTGACTTGTAAGCAATAGGTACTGTGTCTCCTTCATTAAAAGTGAGGTACGTGAAACCCACTATCCCCGGTATTATTCTTATCACCAGGTTGGTATGGTTATCACGAGTCAGTAAGAATTTAGAAGCGAGCAGATCAGCCTGCAAGGACTGCAAGATGGCTGAGTGCTCAGGCAGCCAGCAAGATTTGGAAAAATTTGGTTGTATCAAAGCATACAAAGGCTTGATACGCTGGGCATATTCCGGAATGTATGTCCTCCCGAAATTTAGAAAGCCCAGTAAAGACTAATTTTTTCAGTGTTGTAGGAGCGCGCAACTGTGCGCATTTCTCCAAGAAGTGAGGTGCCAAACCTCTACCTTCATTGTTGAGCTCATAGCCCAGGAACAACACTGTGTACTCAGAAATGTGCGATTTTGCAAAGTTAAATTTGTAACCCATGTCTGCAAAGTTACAAATGATAGAATTTACACGACACAGATGCTCCCAAATATCGTCGTCTGTGAGATATATGTCATCCACATACGAACAAGCATCTGGGTCGATCCTCTCCAAAAGAGAGACTATGCGAGCGGTAAATATACCAGGACTATTCTTATAGCCCATTGGGAGACGCCGGAATTGTTTTTGGACTCCAGCGCATGTAAAACTGGTCCATTGGGAGCTAAAGCTGTCCAATCTGTGGGCATAGAAACTGGTGGATATGTCAAGCGTTGTTTTAGAACGCTTACGCACTAGACTATCCACTAGGGCAGAGCCGTGAGTATTCTGTACTGCACAGTTACGGCAATGCGAGTTCAAATGCCGGTAATCCAATACCAAACAATATGATCCGTCAGGCTTGGTCACAGTAAAAAGAGGATTATTCATCGGTGACACACACGTTTCAATAACTCCCTGATATTCCAATTGTTCAAGGATTTCCGCGACGGAAGCCTTGGCCTCACGCCGAATGGGATATTGAGGTTGAGGCTGCGGCTGAGACCGCAATGGAATTTCGTGGCAAGGGGACAATTTATCCCAACCACATTGGTTACGGTACAGAGCCGGTGCGAGAGCCCGAGCCCACTCTTCTGCAAAATGCTGCGCATGCTCTTTCGAGACTGTGTCCGCGAAACTGGGGAGGATTACCTCCTTCCCTCGCGGCGCCGCGAGCACAAAAGGTGGGGGCCAGTCAGCCTCCGAAAGCAAAATATCATATGTAGAAGAAAGATTTTCCCAAAATACCCCTTTGACGGTACGCTGTATGTCACCTTCAATTAACAGGACAATTTCATAAAGTCTTTCAGGGGGAGCAAGTCTCGTATCGGCTGTTTCTATTACAACGTAATATTCAAAGAAGGGAGGGTGATCAATTGATCAAGAAGGCACTCCTTACCACTTGGAAAAGTGGAAGGTCCGATATCAGCTAGTGCCCTAGACAAGCATAGGTAAACAAAACTGGGTTGCTGAAACGTTCCTTAGTGAAGGAATTGTGTATGTCTGGCGTGACCGAGGGTGTAGATATGACACCTTTGGGCATCCATTTTGTTGGATGTATTTGCCTCACACACCCATATGGGTGTCATGCTTCATCATCGGCGTTTGCTCCTCGTCGGGGAGGCGGTGCAATCCCCGACGGGCTCACCTCTATGAGGGGCTCTTTAGCGGAGATCTTTTAAGTCCAACAGCCTTATGCTGTGCGGGTGTGTGGGTAATAAAGCAAGTAGCCTCGGTGGTGGTTATAATGTGATATGCCACATGGGCGTTCGGCGGGTTAGGAACAACGGGATAGAACCTTCAGGTGTGGCTCATGCTTCCCGTGTCCTTGCTGGTGCACCTACCCTTCGCCGCCGAGCTCGGCCGAACGCCCATGTGGCATATCTTCCCTGACCTTTAGGCATAGGAAAATACCACAGAGGTAACAAACTCCCACACAATTGGTTGTATACACATGACAGTAGCATGTTGTTTAATGAATGTATTTTCTTTATTTTCTACACCTGATAGGTCCTGATGAATCGCGGGTAATAGCCCAATGCGAGAAACATGTTGACCAATTCCTCTCCTAATCTCATCTAGGGCCAATATACCTAATTGGTTGGCACCTAGCGAGGTAGATTCACGCTTTTAACTGTAGTGGGAGACCCCCCGAATAAAGTAGCTTCCGGTACCCCCTCTACATTTTAACCACCCCCTAGGCTACTTGCTTTATTACCCACACACCCGCACTTCACCATAAGGCTGTTGGACTTAAAAGATCTCCGCTAAAGAGCCCCTCATAGAGGTGAGCCCGTTGGGGATTGCACCACCTCCCCGACGAGGAGCAAACGCCGATGATGAAGCATGACACCCATATGGGTGTGTGAGGCAAATACATCCAACAAAATGGATGCCCAAAGGTGTCATATCTACACCCTCGGTCACACCAGACATACACAATTCCTTCACTAAGGAACGTTTCAGCAACCCAGTTTTGTTTATCTATTACAACGTAGACATCAGTCGCTGTCACCCTCAGTAGTGGACGCAGCGCCTCTCTCACTACGGTAATCTCCGCCACGCTGTCCAGCAAGGTCAGAGCCCACGTCAGATTCCGAAGCCGTGTTCACACTATCTGTGGCATATCGATGCACTGTTAAGGCTGCGACTTTCTTTTTCGCAAACTGCGGTCTCTTTGGCGTAGAATCCTCCTGCTTCGCTGCGCCGTCTGTCTGGCGGGACTGGCCACGTCCTTGTTGGCCACCATGTCCCCTACCTTCTCCTCCTCCACCGGTCTTCGGGGCCGATGAGTCCTGAAAGGAACGAGGAGAGCGTTGATCAGAAACCTGAAATCGATCAGGTGATTTAATCATTGCGCGATCGCGCAAATCATAAACTCTCTCTGTGGGCGCAGGAACTTGTGGCGCAGGATAAGAATCCTGAGTCTGCTGTTGTTGCTTCCCCTGTTTCTGATTTTTAGGCCAATTTTGTATTTTGGACTTGGGCTGGACATCTGCTGTAGCAGGCTGCCCTTGTGGTTGTTTTTTCTCCTTGATAGGAAAATATTTCAGACCTTTACTTGTGCGACCTATAGTTTTATATGCGGCCACAACAATCTTCGCTAACTGTCGGGGTTTTTCGGCATCGGGTAGAGCAGCCAAAGCATTCGACACCTGAAAGTTCACCGCATCTCCCTTTATATTGGAGAGGATGAGATCGCTAACAATCTCAAAAGAACCACACAGGCGCATACCCAATTCAACCGCTGCTTTCGGTCCGTGATCATCCTGAATACGCTGAACGATCGTAGGCAGTACGGACATAGACGGGGTGCCGAAACACCTCGTATAAACGGCCGCAAAAGTTTTCCCCCAACTTTCACAGTCAACGAGTTCAGGAGTTAAATTCCTTTTTTTTAATATTTTTTTTTTATTGCCAACAGGAGATCAAGCAAACAAGAAGAAAAAACAAAAACAAAAAACAAAAAAACAAACAAAAAAAAAATGCAAGATGCATTTCACAAGAGACAATACTCGAAGATTATAGTCAAACATAACGAAAACAGTTTTTACAAATAAGTGATTAATTCCAGCCTTTTAGTTTGTTACAAGACACATAGCTCAATCATAAAAAAAATTCTAATTCTCTAAGTAATCTTTAAGTACACCCCATATCAATATTCCAATCCTTTTTTTCCTTGTCCCTTTTAAAGCATATACATTCCATTCTAATTCAAATATGTTCATTAATTTCCTTTTCCAAAATTCAAAAGAAGGTGCTTGAGGTTGTAACCATTCAGTAGCTATACATAATCTAGCAACTATCATTGCTACAAATAAAAAGTGTTTATATTTAGACAAGTGTGTATTTTCATTAATACATTGAGTCCTTCCTAATAACATCAATGCCGAAGATATTTTTATAGGATAGTGAGTAATTTCTAACATGAACTTTTCTATATTTAAGATAAAAGGACTCAATTTAGAACATTCATAGAAGATATGAAGTAGATCTGCTTCTTCTCCTCCACACCTTAAACATTTTCCATCATACTGTGGACCCCATGAAGACATTCGTTTAGGTGTGTAGTATAGTCTAAATACCGTTTTATATACTTGTGCCTTCATATTAGCTGAAATACAGACATCTTTAGTCATAAGAATGGTGTCTACAATATTCAATTCATTGTCTTCCAACTGATTTTGCCAATATATATTATATTTATTCAGGTCATCCTGTCTGTATTCCAGCAGTATTTGATATATCTGCCCTATCTTTCTCTTTGTTCGTATCGCTTCTATTAAACTATTAGATGTCGGATTAGTTATTTTCTTTAAACAAAAATCCCTAATTTGTAGATACTTAAAGAAGCTAGAATGGTGGATGTTATATTTATTAGTTAGTTCTGAGAAAGCTTTAAAGGTTCCATCCTTCCAATATAGGTCTCCAATTCTTGCCATCCCTTGCATACTCCATACTTTAGTCACCTGATCCCTAAATATTGGTGGAAGGATTTTCTCTGCTGAAAATGGAGTGTAAAAAATAATTTTATCTAATTTCAGTATCTTTTTAACTTTCCTCCATACTTTATATGCTGCATTAATCACCTTAAACCGGGTGTGTTTATAGTAATTGCCTTCCAGTTCTTTCAGTAGACAACCCTTTGAATATTCTCCCAATAATAAATAGAATATTGAGGGGGACTCTGCCGGGTCCTCTATTCGGTCTCCTGTTAAGAGAATTCGCATTCTCTGTAAAAAACATACATAATAATAAAACAAAAAGTCCGGAATCCCCCGCCCCCCTCTCTCTTCCGGCAAAGTTAACCATTTCATTGCTCTTCTGGTTTTCCCGGGTGCCCAAAAAGATTTCGTGCATAGTATTTGTATTTTGTTTATATAATTTTGAGGAATTTCTAGAGGAATGCTGCGGTATATATATAATATTTTAGGTAGTATATTCATCTTGATAATGTTACCTCTTCCAATTATGGAAAGTTGAAGTCTACCCCATCTGTCTAATGATTGTTTAATTTGTGATGTTACCTTAGTCAAATTAGCTGCCACTATCTCCTGTGTATGTGATTTTATAGTTATTCCTAAATATGTTACTTCTGAGACTACCCTGTTATCATTATATTGAAGATTATCTGTACAAAGTACCTGCGTTTTTGCAGCATTAAGTTTATAGCCCGAGCTATGTCCGAAATTGATAGCTAGTTGTTCGATCTCTATGATTGCTTGTCTGGGATCTATGGTAATAACGGCTATGTCATCCGCATATGCAAATATTGAAAAAGGTATATTAGCTACGATAAATGGTTTAATACATAATGATTCCTGTAACTTAATTAAAAAAGGATTAATAAATAACGCAAAAAGAAGTGGAGAGCAAGGGCATCCCTGTCGGGTACCTCTCGTGATGGTTATACTATCTGATTTTTGTCCCATAACTACAATTCTCGCATTAGGTGACCGATATAGTACCTTAATGGCTGTTAAGAATTTATTACCAAATCCCATTCTATCCATAACTTCCCATAAATAATCCCATTCTACGCGATCAAACGCCTTCTCGGCGTCCAGTAATATCAGGGCCAAATCTCTCTTCTCAGTTTCCGCTATATCAATTAAAGTGATCACTTTATTAATATGTGATACAGTTCCTCTTTTGGGAATGAAGCCATGTTGGTTTAATGATACTAAAGGTGTGATAATCTTAGAGATACGATTAGCTAACATCTTTGAGTAAATTTTGCTATCACAATTTAGCACTGATATAGGTCTGTATGAGGCAGGCTCTTCTGGGGGTTTCCCTTTTTTAGCGAAAATGATTATCGAGGCATCATCCCAAGATTGTGGGGCTTTCCCTATTTGAGCTCTTCTAAATGTCTCTAGCATAAGATTCTTTAGAGGATCGAAAAAGCATTTATAAACCTCACTTGGGATGAGGTCAGGACCGGCTGCCTTACCATTGGATATATTTTTTATTGCACTTTCCAGCTCTTCCATTGTGAAAGGTTGATCTAGCACATCTTTCTCTGATTGAGTAAGTTTATTAAGTGTCGCTTCCCGCAGAAACAAATCAATATCTAAATTAGGTTGTTTCGTATATAATTCTGTGTAAAATTGAAAAAATATTTCCAAAATTTTTTGTGGATCTTCAGAGATTAGACAATTTTTATCTTTTAATCTAGCAATTTGGCGAGAAGATTCTTTCATTTTTAATTTTAATGCCAAATCTCTACCTACAGCTTCCCCATATTCATGCATGTGACTCCTATATACTAAATATTTCCGAGCAATCTCCTGACACCAGATTCCTGTAATATTTGCTCGACATTTAGCTATAAGAACCTCAGATTCCTGGATTTTGGTTGTATTATTAAGTCCCTTTTTAATTTCGATGGTTAGCTTTTCTTCTGCTTTGGCAAGCTGATCATAAAGATCTCTCATTTTACCCTGTTGTAGATTTTGAGCATAAAAGCCATAGCTCATTGTTTCTCCTCTGAAACATGCCTTCCATGTATCCCATATTATATCAATATCAGCCGATCCCATATTGTTCTGAATAAATTCCGTGATCCATTTCACCATAGCCTCTCTGTATTGTGAGTCTAGACATAGCTTCCTGTCAAATGTGAAATTCCTGGTCTGCTTTACTTCTCCTATATGAGTGATCTCTATAAGCAATGGTGAGTGATCCGATGTTACTCTCGGAAATATCTGGATTTTTGTTTTAGATTGTAGACTAATTGAAGTAAAAAAATAATCCAGACGGACTAATTTCTTATGCGGGGAGGAGTAAAAAGTATATCCTGGGGCAGAAGGGTGATTCCTACACCAAGTATCAACCATTGCGTGATCCTTCACTAAATTGTATAGAGCTTTAAAAACCCCTTATAATTCTCTATACCGGCATCCAATTCGCCTGCACTCAAGTTTATATTAAAATCTCCACATAGTACTAAAGGAGTTCTCCAATTGGCCAATTCCAGATTTAAATATTCAAATATTTCTCCCTCATCCAAATTGGATCCGTAAATTGAACATATTGTTAGATACATAGTTCCTATACTTAGCGTAGCTATCACCCACCTGCCCCATTTATCCGAAAGGCTTCTTACCAACGTACCCAACCGTGGTTTGATCAAGATCATTACCCCTCTAATCATGCTTGTTTGCCGGGATGTTACCAATAAAGTATATCCTAAATCAGATGCAAGACCTCTTTTCTCCCATGGTAAATGTGTTTCTTGGAGACATAATATGTCCGGTTTCAAGAAATGAATTTCTGCTGCAATCCTCTTTATTTTATTTATAATATTAAGACCAGAAACATTAAAAGAACAAATTTTCATTTTCTTAACCATTGTAAATTTTCCCAATCATGTTTCCAACTCCGTAATTAACATTAAAGTAAATTATTTTAATCTTGGCATTTCCTTCAATACTGTCTCCATTCCTCGTAATTAGTTCCAAAAAAAGTTTGACCTCCAAGTGGCTTTTTTCCCCTTTAACCCCCGTGCCCCCATCCACCACCCACCCTTCCCGTTACCCACTAGCCCCTCCCCTCCCCCCTCCTTTACCGAGGCTTTAGGACTCCTGGTCCTGGTAATGGAGTTGAGCTCAAGCTCTCCCCCTTCCCTACCTCACAGGTTTAACAGTTCCTTCGTCATAATATCAAATTGTATCCATACTTTCATATTTTCCGTACATATACCAGTGAATACTACCCAGTATCATTATCCCATTGAAGAAGTATTATCATCATTTTTTTTTTAAGTCAAATAAACCCAACACAGAAAACTATATCCTTGAGCAGTACCAACTATGTATAACCATCATCAGAGGATCTACGGGTCTTTTAAATCATGTAGATATCCTTTAGCAGATGCAACATTGGTGAAGAACCGAGTATTCTCTTTATAAATAACTTTCAGCTTAGCCGGGTTCATAATATAGGCTTGTGCGCCCTTTTTTTGAAAGCCAGTCACTAATTGTCTTAGCTGCCAACGAGTGTCCATGGTGTATTTACTATAGTCTGGTGTTGCAAAGAAGATAAACCCTTCCTCCCTGCTTTTACTGTTTGGTCTTGTGTTCATATATACATCTTCTCTCGCCAGATAACTGTTAAAAGCTACCAAAATCGGTCTGGGTTTTCTGACTTCTTCTCCAGTTCTGAGTTGAATCTTAAATGGAAATCTATGGGCTCGTTCAACCTCCCGTTCCCAATCCCATCTCTTCAACTCCGGAAATGCCCTTTGAAATAGTTCGACAATAAATTTACGTGAGTCTTGTCCTTCTTTGCCCTCGGGAATTTGCATTAGCCTCAGATTATTACGTCGAGAGCGATTTTCAAAATCGGCCATTTTCCAGAGAAGATCCTCTTTATTGGTATTCCAATTTTCTGTGACAGTTTTTTGTTTTACCAATTCGTCTTCAATATTAGACACTCTTGTCTCAACCTCAGTAAATCTTTCCCCAAAATCAGAGTGTGACTTCGCCAGTCTGCGAATAGAGCTCTGCAGCTTTCGACAAGAATTTTGGAATTTTTGACTGTCTCTCTCTGTTTTATCCATATGCCTTAGAATAGTCTGGTAAATGGTCGCTAGAGTGACATTATCATTTGGTTCTTCTTGGCGAGCACCTATATCTCTTTCCATTATCAGGGAGTCTCCATTGCCTCTCAGTGTGTTAGGGCTGTCTTCAACATATTCCTCTAGTTCATCTTCGTCTTCTATTTCGCTCTCACCTTCCTCTAACCGCAGTTGTTTTGAGTACTGAGCGGCTAGATCCTCACATGAAGATGCAGAATTTTCTGACACTGAGTAAAAATCCAGCGACTCTGCGTCATTAATTAATTTTGTATCTGCATTTGTCTTTATCAGATTAAGCCCTTCCGGAGAGTCTGTAATGATCACCCCGTCTTGAACAGCGATAGCGCAATCTCCCATCGGAGTAGTAGCTACATCTACATTTGTAAGTAGAACAGCTGCTGGTGTGATAACAATTTGAGGCACTTCAGTAACTGACTGCTCAATTTGCAGCTTTTCTCCTTCCCCTGTTGCAGCTGGTATATTAGGTTCTTTATTTACACTGTTAACTGCTTGTAAAGCTGCTGGGGGACTACATAAAGCTTCCTTCCGTTTTTTCTGTTCTACAGCCTTAAACAATGTAGAAATTGTTTGTTTAGCTACATTTGTCGCATTTGTTGCGTTGGTTACATTTGTTTCATTAGAGTTCTCTGAACCGTTTGTACTCACGGTTGTGTTGGTCTCTAATTCTCGTTTTTTTCGTGTTCCTTTGGGAGCCATGCTGATTCTCCTCGCAGCTCCTTTCCTTTCCCTTCCCCGTCTCCTGGAGCGCAGCACTGCAAAGCTGCAAGAAGCTCGGAACGTAAGTGACTCGGCGTTCAGAACGCGGCGTTCAGATCACACCTGATTCAAGGTTCTCCCAGCTTCTGTGAGAAACACGCCCTCAGCACTCCCGCGGAGTCAGCACCTGTGTTGCCGTCAATCTCCGAAACTCGGTGCTTCCTCCTTGTTGTTGTGTCACCCCTCGACTGTCCCGGGAGACCTCAGCAGTTAAGCAACCAATTCAATAATGTAAGCGATGTCCCGCCACCGCATCACCACCGTGGCGTCTCCCAGCTCCCTGCATCGGACCCGCGACCGGAGTCCGTCACCCAGCAGCCGAACAATCTCAACAGTCCCGGCTGCCTCGGAGTCAGTGAGTCAGCGTCAGGAACGGGTACGGGGAAATACCGCTCACGCCTTGTTGTAGCTTTCCATCCGATAACCGGGTGTTAAACTGGATACTCAATTAGTGGGGAAGAAGCCTGTGAGCAGAAGGAGAGTAGAGCTCACACGTCCGACGCAGCTCGGCGTTCGGGCGCCATCTTGCGTTAAATCCTTAGGCAAAGTAATCGTCAACATTCTATGTTTATCAGCAGGAGTAGAATTCGGAAACACAGCCTCCAGTTGGTCAAAATTCTTGGCAAGCCAGAAAGGGAAATCATCTTTATCATCGGGTCGCTTAACAAAAACCGAATTGACCATAACCGGATTGAGTCTTAAACCGCCATGTTCCGTTTGAACGGCCTAACCCCCCGGGGGACCTCCCGGGAGATGACGACCTATGTATTGCACTAATGCACTAATCACGGCAATCGAGACAACATGTAGTCTGCAAATATCCGCTAAGGGACAAGCGCCGTGATTCGGGTGCGGGGTGAATCCACCCAATACAGGCCAATTTGTGCCTGGAATGGACAATGGACCCAACCTCGCAGCGGACAAAGAGTGGGGTAGGGCGCCATCAAACCAAACGCGATGCTGCCAATGATCAATAGGTATTTCCAGTGCCCTGTACGGTGTATACTCAGCCGGTACAAGGGAGGGTGTGTAGGTGTGGAACACACCAGAATTTGCGTCCACTCCCGGAAACGTTACCCACGAATAAAACAGTTCGAAAGGGTACGCCGGATCTGCACACACCACTAAAATCACAGCCAAGCCATCTAACGGGACTTGGAAAGCCTGTAAATGGTTGCGCACCGCAATGCGACTATGCTGCGGGATGGCCACAGCCTGCGCCATGATTACACCGGAATTACTGAAAAACAAAGGAAACTTTGTAGCACAACTGGGTAGTAATTCAAAGAAACCGTTTTAGATAGATTCAAGCTTGAAAAGACCTATTTAAAAAAATAGGTAGGTTTCACAGACACCACCGTTTTCCGGAAACGACAGTGAAGGGGTTAAGGTTTGAACGATATACTACTCGAGTGTCATGATATAAGTCCACCAACGTATGGGCGCCATGTAGCAGGGTTTCTGTTCTCCCACAGAACTGTGCACAGAGGATTGGAACCTCAGCGAATAAGGGTGACCCAAAACTCACCTTAGTACCCAACAAACCCCTTACCGAGCTAGCTACAGTGTCTCATTGGTCATAACAAACTCCCAATGTTTAGACAAACCAGAACATGAGCTTACAATACCTCAGGTTACGTGGAACACATGAACACTCTTTTGTTATACAATCATTTCAAACCAGAACGTGGAGTAAATGAGGACACGTGCACATTTGAAATATTTATTTACTAATGCCGTCTTCTCAGGCGCAGTATCTTAGATAATACAAGGAAACATATTATCAGAAGCAAAGTTATCAGCATAGTTACTAGTCCATAGAAAGCAAATGGTGACAGCATGTTAACATGCTGTAATGAATAAGGGTTAACAACACTTATTTCTCACCCTCCCTAACACACATATTATATTAATGGCTAAGAAGGTCTCTTTGGGTTTTAGCAGGGTGGGCCCATACCTCAGGATCCTAGAATGAAGAGATCACATCACATACACCAGCTCTCTCTGCATGCGAACAGCATCAACTGTGTTTGTGTGCTTCAAGCAAAGCAATATAAAACCCACCTAAAGCCCAAAGTTGGCAGAAGCTGCACTTATGTTATGTCTATGAAGGCGCAAAGATCAGACCTCATAACAATTCTGTATCGTGTTATTCCTGAAGCTTCAGCACTCTCTGTACAGACATAGTTTATTAAGCAAAGCTGATATCAGAGTAATAACATATTATTCTCATGTAAACCACAACGAAATACTAGGTTGAAAGCTAAATCAACTATGAAGTGTCGTGTGCAGAAGCAGCAAAAGGAAAAATGGCGTTTAAACAAGTTATGAGCCTATGCTAACTTAACGCATTATAAAGATATACAGTAGCTATATGACAATACACAATCTTTTGATGACCCCGTTAAGCTCAAACCCTTTCTCCAAAGCATTCCACCTCATGACAGGATAACCTCTCCCTAGTGCTCCTAATTAATTCTTTGTACTTTTACTTATACTTTATTTCCCTCTTTCTCACTCTATAATTTTTAAACACAGCTGTTCTCTTTTCTTTTTTCCACGTTAATCTCGTGCTGCTCATCTTGCTCCAGATGCTGGTATGTCCCATGCCCATTCCTTCTGCTTTTCCCTGTAGATCTGGATTTTTCTCCTTGATCTATCCCTTTCTCCTAATATTACTTTTTCATTCATTCACTTTTATTTTTCTTTCTTCTCTTTCTTCCTTTTTTGGTGAGCTTCTTTGTCTTTCCTATGTTTACATTTAAAATATGTACATGGTATATATATATATATATATATATATATATATATATATATATATATATATATATATATATATATATATATATATTAATTACTGGCATTTTCTTTGTTTCTCTCAGTGTCTTTGCGGCTTGTCACCTGTATTCCTGTGTCCTTCCATCCATTCTTCCATAACGTTGTCTTGTGAAATGTTTGGGGCCTAGGTCATCATGTTAAAAAAGACAGAAGGTACTTTCAAATTTGTCTAGATTTGCTTCAAATGTTACTTTTTTGCAGGAAACTCATTGTAACAATTTTGAATCGCTTAAATTAAAATCGCAGTGGGTAGGCAAATTGTATATATTCCACTGCTATTAATCGTAATGGTGGTGTTGCTATTCTTTTTCATAAATCATTACATGTACAAATTATATCAACTCAATGTGATAATGATGGACGAATGGTATTGGTTAAGGTTAGTGAAACAAAGAAGGCTGGGCTGTTCATCAAACAGATAAATGTACGTGTCACGCTAGTGGGTTATGGATAGTCTAGGGTCAAGTTGTGTCCTACAGTTGGGCTGCCATTTTGTTGAATGTAATGCCCTCACACACCCTTGCAGGTGTCATGCTTCATCATCTGGGCTGCTCCTCGTTGGGTCGGCGGTGCAATACCTAACGGGCGACACCTCAAAGAGGGGCAATTTGGCAGAGATCTTCTATCCAACTGCCGTCAGGTGAAGTGTGGGTGTAGGGCCAGAAAAGCGTAGACGTGTCAGGTGAGTTAAAATAAAGCTCGGAGTAAAAGGATCAATTTTATTCTGGGGATCCCCTGCTTTAATTAAATTATACCACTAACTGGAACTCGATGGAATATAATGCTTTCTATTTGCGAGTCTCAGTTCAGTTTGTGATCTAATCGGTCGACATGTTTCTCGCGTATGCGCATTGGCTGCGATTCTTCAGGACCTAAAAAAGAATTATTTTGGAGGAGCAACTGTCTACGTAAGTCTACGTAAGTAGGATCAGTGTAAGTATCTGATGTTATGTTTTATAAAAAAGTATTATCTACAAGGAGTAGTATTCCCTGTGAATTACCTGTGTTAACCTGCATCTACCTAGTGGGTTTAGTATACAGACTACAACAGTACCCGGCGTGTTGTACAACGGGTTCAGAGCTCCAGTGTGGTTCATAATCCCCGTGCAACCTCTTGTGCGACCTACTCCTCGACGCCGGGTTGGTTAAGGTTGCCATTCACAACAGACAAATTTCTTTATTATATATTTATGGTCCCATCAAGCCAGATCCAGATTTTTTTAACAATTTTAAGATTACTCTAACATCTATCGATACTCCTAACATCATTGTTGCTGATTTCTTCAATCACTGGCTAGATCCCTTCACTGATAGGAAATCTAAATGCAAATTTAATCCTGAAAAATCCCCTAAAGAATTTCAATCTGCCATTGCCACTCGTCCATTATTTGATGTCTGGAAAACAGGTAACCCTGATTCTTCTGAATTTACATTTTTCTCCAATGTGCATCACACTTGTTCTAGAAATGATTATATTTCGGTTACTAAATCCCTACTAACCGCCATTCAATCCTCAGAGATTGGTTCTATTTTTACCTCCGACCATGCCCCTGTTTTCTTCTTTTGATTTCTCTCTAAGTAATTCTAAAGCTGGGTGTGGCATTTAATAATTCCCTTTTATCTGATGAAACATACAAGGCTACTACCTTTATAAATTAATTCTTTAATTTTAACAACCCTTTAGACACTTCTATTCCTAACACATGGGATTTTTTTAAGGCATCTTTTAATGCCAAATATGTTGCATTATTACAGCAACTTCTCTAAGTAATTCTAAAGCTGGTTGTTGGAAATGTAATAATTCCTTTTCATCTAATGATACGTTTCTTTCAGAGACTACTATCTTTATTAATTAATTCTTTCATTTTACCAACCCTTTAGACACTTCTATTCCTTACTCATGGGATGCTTTCAAGGCATCTTTTCGTGCCTTTACCATAGCCTATTCAGCAATTCGGAAAAAACAAACTCATGCCAAATACACTAGAGCATACTTATTTTTCTTCTAAATCAGCCTCTACCCTACATGAAGTGAGTAAAGTCAAGTCGGCTTTTAATAAACTTGCTACTGTTGATGCTTTTAACATCTTCCTCAAAATGAAATCAAAATATCACAGTGGGTAGAACAAAGCTGGTACAAGGTTGGCTAATGTTTTTAAAATTAAATCTGAACATAAAAACATTGGCCCAATTAGAAAGGAGTTTGCCACCAAACTTGTATCCTCCAATAGAGATATTTCCACCACTTTTCACGATTATCAATATCTCTACTGAGATGACACCAACCCTTCAGATCACAATATGCATACTTTCTTTTCATGCCCTCCCAAGCCCTCCTCGTCTCCCTGATAAGTTTAGTGTATTAGAAACTGAAATACATCTACAAGAAATAACAGATGCCATCAAATCCTCAAAAGAAATCCAAAGCTCTGGGACCTGATGGCTTCTCTATCGAATTTGTATCTGGTTTTTCTTCTATTTATGCCCTTAAACTCCTTGAACTCTATAATTCCTTTATATTGGATTCCAAGGCTACTGGTTCCTTTTTAGAATCCTTGATTGTCCCTATTCCTAAACCAAATAAAGATCACACCCTTTGTAAAAACTATCATCCTATCTCATTGATTAATTATGATTGTAAAATATTTGCTAAGATTCTAGCATCTCGTCTTGAGTCCATTGTCCCCTCGTTGGTGAAAACTGATCAGTCTGGTTTTGTTAAAGGTAGATTGGCTGCTGATGATAATAGAATGTTTTCAAATATTATCACATATTGTAAAAAATATCAATCTCCTTTAGCCGCACTATCCCTCAATGCCAAAAAGGCTTTCGATTGTATTAATTGGCAATTTATGTTTACCACTCTTCGGTGGAATGGTTTTGGACCTAACTTAATTTCCTATATAAAATAGTTGTACTTTTCTCCCAATGCCAGTGTTTTTGTTAATGGTCACCTTTCCCCTTTTTTCAATACCACAGAGGTACGTGTCAAGGTTGCCCTCTATCACCTTTATTATTTATTCTCTGTTTAGAACAGTCAGTTGAACGCATTTGTTGCAATAACCTTCTATCAGGTTGTATATATAATTCCACTGAAATCAAACTGTCTGCTTATGCGGATGATATTTTGGTTTGTATGTCCAAGCCCCTTTCCTCCATAACTCCTTTTTTGCACAAACTTCAAATGTACTCTAATGTTTCTGGTTATAAATTCAATTTCTCTAAAACTGAATTATTTCCAAATTCTTCATGTTATCAGTACATTTTTGCTAATTCTGATTTTACTTGGTGCCCTACTAAAATAAAATATCTTGGTATCTGGTTCTCTTCAACTATTTCAAACACGATCAGCTATCATTTTAACGTTTTGAAACTTAAATTGCTGAAATTGCTTCCATAACGGTCTCCTCAGCATCTATTGTAGTGGGGTAGACTAGATACAAAATAGGTTGATGGTTGTGCTGCATGTCCTCTACACATTGGCTATGTTGCCTGTTAAGATACCTCTTTCCTATTTCTCTCAAATTAATTCACTTTACACCAAATTTCTTTGGAACTATAAAAATTCTTGTATTGCCTTCGCTAAACTCAAATGTCCTAAGAATGAAGGTAGTGTATGATTCCCTGATTTTAAGCTCTATCACTCTGCTTTTGTAATTCAACAATCTTTTGCCTTAACTCATGATTTTTGTGATGCTCCCATACCTCGATGGATTATGTTCAAATATTCTGTTTTGAAGGATTTTTCATTGGATGATGTGGTTTTTATGTCTACCTACTTGCATATCAACTAATCCTATAACATCATACTCCCAAAAACTGCTACACACAATATTTTCTTCAGGTTTTGATTTGCATCCCTGTTTTCTTGAGTCCTCCATTTTGTATAACAAATTTGTCAAATTTCGGTGCAAATCATTCTACTATAAACACTGGAAAGAGAAAGGTATTATGTTCATTCACCAGGTTGTACAATGTAATTCTGTTATTCCTTTCTCTCAATTGCAAGCAACGTATAAGCTACCAAGTTTATTTTTACAGAAATATCATTTAACGTCATCTTCCCTTCAATCCTATCTAAAAGAAACTCATTTCGCTTCAGATGTTGTATTATGTGCCCCTCAAACATGGCTACATACTATTTCTCATTACTCTATACCTAAGACTGCTTATATATATGCTCAGTTGTTATCACATACTCCTATTAGACCTAAAATTCCTATTGAAATGTCGTGGAAAGCTGATTTATCTCTTTCTCTCCCTTCTCCTACTTGGGATAAATTATGGCTTAAACTATATAAAACCAAAGCTGCTCGTATTACGCAGTCCTTTTTTTATTTACAACAGGGCCCTCATTACTCCTGAATGCATTTAAACATTTTCCTCCAACTCCACCACATTATGTTGGTCTTGTTCTTCCTCCACATAAACTTTAACTCATTTGTTACACTATTGTCTCAATGTGTTGACCTTTGGGGAAACAGTTTGGTCAAAATGTGTAAATAGTTTTCAATGTAATACTCAATTATCAATAAAAAATGTTTTTATTGGAACGACATCAGATTTTGATAGTTTTTCTCCTAAACTTTGTTGTTAGATCCTTTTACTGATATTGCATTTAAGGTGATACTTTCTTGTTGGAAAGATAATTCTAAATTTTCCATTTTAACTTGGTGAAACTTTATTTGTGATGAACATAGAATAGCTGCTATTTCTAATATCTACTCTGGCTCCCTTTTACTTCATATCTGTCCTCTTTCTCACCTATATCTTAGCCATTATATCTTTCTTTCTCTACCTCCTTTTTCTCTTTCTTTAGGATTTTTTTCTTCCTTAAATAAAATATTCCAGTTCTATATGTATTGTCACATACCGCTACTTACTCAAAATGGAAAATATTCTTATTGTTTGATTTTAATTGGTATTGTCTGATATTGACATTGTATTTCACGGTTGACAATTTTTGTGTTTTATCTTTCTGTTTGTATTCCTCAATGAAAAATGATTAAACTAAAAAAAAAGGAGTGAGACATTTATTATATGATTCTTCTACTCATCAGGCCTATGGTCAGTTTGGCCTCCAGTGGATTAAAATGTGGAAGTTGTTAGTCTGTTGCGCAGGGGGTCAAATATGTGGTGCAGGTGGAGCAGTCTAAATAACTGTGATTTATGCAACATATCATGGCAAACATTGCAAATATAGCCCAATCCTGGGCCTTTTAATGAGACCGTAATCCAGTTATTTAAGACTATTTCTGGGGATTCCGACTTTCCAGGAGCAGCTCATACAGGTGTAGAAGATATGCAGTTGTAAGAAATTCTAGGAATCTCAAACTCGCAGTATGAAAAGTAGCAATAGAGCGTGTGTCTGCCTTTGGCCAGCATCACAATTTTCAGGCACACGCCACTCTTGTAATATCCAAACTGTGATTTTTATATTTTTAAATTTTACATTAGATGCTTAAGGCTAACATCTCTACAAAGAGATGGGGTTCAAAGTTAAAGTCATGACCGCCTGAACATCTCACATGGGATAGGCTTCAGGTCCAAGTGCATGATTTATTTGATTTTACACAGAGCCACCCAGACAAGTACTTGTAAAAAATGTTTTATTTGTTGCAACCCAATCTAACTGTCATGGTAGAAGATTTGCATGTTCCAGGAAGGACCTTGAAAAACAGCTACACGTTAGGAAAACATACAGCACTCCAAAGAGCAAGGGGAAACAGGATTGAAGCGGCACAATAATGCAATGGCAGCAGTTTTTCTCAATAACACAGGAAAAATGTAAACTATTTAAACTATTGTATTCGCCAAATTCTGAAATGTGCTGTTTGCAAAACCTTTGGTTCAGTGGGTTAATTTTTGCAATTCTTTCTTTTATCCCTTCTCTGCTGACTGTAGCAGTGTCTCACTGCCCTATTGCACCCTTGTACTAAAACACTGAGCAGCCCAGATTAGCAGCCAGCTTCCTCACTATCATAATGTCCTCAAATATCTCAGAAGCAATGGCGGGCATCACTTTATTGGGGGCGGCAGCGTACGGAGCCACGTGCGCGAGGTAAGTTTTGTTGTTTGTTTATTCTCCCTTGTCACATGCATTCCCCACTCGTCCTGGTCTTTAGCCTGCAAAGCCCCCCTGCTTGTCGTGGTCTTTGGCCTGCACATCCCCCGCTTTTTATGGTCTTTTGCCCCCACCCACTCTTACCGGCCCTGGGCGGCGTAGTAAAGGAATCACCCCAGGAGTCAAACACCCTAGCTACACCACTGCTCAGAAGTCTGAAAAATGATCAACAAGATGGGCTTGAGGATGCTGAGATGGGCGATGTCAGTGCAGTGTGTATTCCAGTCGGGATAGGTTCATGCTTCTGATGGCATGTGCCCTTATATATATTCATTTGTGTTTTGTAAACCTAAATTGGTGTTTCACACAGTGTGTGAGCAGATAAACATATTGTATTTTAGATCCACAGAGCTTGTTTGGAGTGGCTTCCTTTTTTCAAGCCTCATTGCAGGCTGTTCTGCAGACACTGCCCTTGTGTGGGGGTGAGGCTCCTCACAGCAGGGTAGTAACCACCTAGAGTGCCCACAACAATGGCAAAAGAGGTGTGAGCTGTCTGCCCCAGGCCATGAACAGCCAGAAAGACAGTGATCATGAAAAAGAGACAAAGGGCTAGCTTCCCCTAAAGTACACTTCTAACACTGAACAACAAAGACTGCAGCCTAACACTCCACACCCTCCATCGCGCAAGGTGCCAGTGCTACCAGAAGACTGAATAGCACCCCCTTTCAAACAAAAATATGCATTGGAATATCTGTAGAAGCCATGTCACAGTTGGATCCACTTTAGTGTCTAGAGGCCATCTGTACAAAGTTAATTGTTTGCGATTACCAAATAGTGAATATTTGCTTTACGCATATGGCTAGATGGTTTCGTTTTTCTTTTCAAAATCCCTTTATGTGGGTGGGTTGCTCTAATATTCATTCAAAATGGTCTATTCATACTAATTTTATTAAAGGCGGTAGTTTTAAAATAGGATAGATACTCAGACATACGTTTCTTGTATTATTTGCTCAGGTCTGCGGGGACGGTTTTATTCACGTGTATGTCACTGCATTCGTTTTGCTTTTCTCTGTTTAAATAAAAGCTTACCTCTATCCAAGTAGGATTGATGCATGATAGTATGTAAATGAATAGGAGCTCCTGTTCCTGACGGATTTATCTGGGGGCTATAGATGGTTCCATCACTTTGTGGACCACTTGGTTTTAGTATATGCTGTGCCCGTATTTTTAATTATAGTGAGACTTCCATTCTGTGAACTGAATCATTCTATCTTTAAATTTTGTTACAGTGTCTACATTTGTGCTTTCCCGTGTTCTTCAAATACAGTTTTGTCTTGTCAATGGGATCATTAATTTTCCCAAGACTTGGATACTTATTCATGAAGAAAAAGGTATTGAACATGGTTTAAGCGTGATAGGCCCATCCATAGGGCCACTCAATTTTATTACGGTTTTTATGTTGTCGGTCTTTGATTCTAGCTTTTGGTATCTGTTTTGATTCCTTACAGTACTGAATAGAAGATAGAAGAATGGATACCAGTCCGTGATCTATCGTGTGATCTGTTTTAGATTTAGGCAAAAGAGAATGCATTCTATTTCATGATAATATTGATATGGTGTGTACGTTGGTGTTATTGATTCTTTGGGTTTATAAATTGCATAGGTTATTTTTACATTTCCTCTTTTGTACTTTTCCTTTTCTCTTTTTTTTGTTCTTCACATTTCATTGGTGAACACAGCAATTTATGCCAAGTACTTGTATGTTTTTTTTCTTCTCTCTATCACACATTTTTGTCGATTAAGCACGGTCTTGTGTGTCTTCGGTGTTGGTTTTTCACGGAAATTCCAGACAGCTATCTGGTATGTTACAGTTCTGTTTTGCCACTTGCATGGATGACTATGTAAACTAAGCAAAACTTATAATTGGACTGTGTCATAGTGTTTTGGATGAATACTGTTCCTGTCGTAATATGTTGTTAGTTTATGTTAGCTGTATAATTTGATGTTTAGTGTACAAATTTGTATCTATTGTCATATTAACAGCCCTGAGGAAGCCTGTTGGGGTGAAACGCATTGGCTGTGGCTGTGTGTATCCCTCATCCTGTTGAAATAATAAAGAAGAATCCTCCACATCGAAGACTGTGAAGATTCATCATTAGTGGCATATTATATGCAATTTTTTTGTGTGCCTCTCTGTGCTTTGTTTTATCTATGAGAATGTATTAAGTCTTGTGGCAGCTGACCTCAGAGGTGGGCATGCACTCTATTAAAAATCAGTTCAAAATACATCTAGTGATTAAAGGGTTAGTGCGGCTTTAATTATCCCTTGCTGCCATTTTTTCTAGTTGAAAACATTTAGCAATTCCCAGCGGGTCACAAATAGACCTACCTCATGAATATTAATGAGGTAGGTCTCTGTTTGCGACCCATTGGGAATCGCTAAAATGACAGGGATGGTGGTCTGCTGGGGTCAGCAGACCAACATGTCTGTGATTGCTTTGAAATAAAGTAATTTGTTTTAACTACAGCCCGTTTTCATTAAAGGGAAAGGGTATTAAGAAGGGATGCCCTAAACATGCCCCTTCCTAATACCAAATCACAAATTCAATTGGTGATTCAGTAATAGGTTACCAAATCGCAAATTGGCTTTTGTAATTGTGAAAAAAACTTTCTGCATTTGCAAACAGGCCACATCTGCAACTCGACTTGTTTACAACCACAAACAGCCTTTGTGCATGTGGCCCTAAGTTTCCTTCCTCCAGCTTCAGGAATGTCCGCAATACACTCCCACTGTCAGGGAAAATCACCTGACCCCCATCTTGCACACAACAGACACTGGGGAAATTAACACTAGACATCTTTGTCTCATCCATTGCTCTGTTGTGCGATAGTTACCATCTAGAACTGGTATTAGGTAAAAAAACAAATTATAAATCTGCCTGCGCCGGGTAACATGCTCTCAGCCAGTGTCAAATAACACATTGATTAGTGAGCAAAACTCCCTTTATGCACAATAGTTTGGGAGGATCATTAAATTACATTTTCTATAGAAGGTATCTGAAACACCTCCCCTTGGGCAGTGTACAAACCCTTAATCAATCTTGGGATAATCCTATGTTTTAAAGGGAATGCCATAGGCTTGGCACACAACAGGCACAGGCTCTTAATGTTTGAATGAGGTGTACTCTTGGAGTCATATGCTTTAGCTGTTTTCCCCAGACATGGAGCAGTGAATGTAATGTTTCTTTTAACAACCTACATCCTCAAATTGCTAGCTGTCTCAAAAAGCTTTCCATAATACTCCTAAAACCGTGCAGGTAAAATTGATCTTGAATTCCTTGTCCTTGATTCCTCTCTTTGGTTTCCTCAGAAGGACCCTTCTCTTACCTTCCATCCCCTGCATGCCTTTTATTTCTGAGTATAGTCTCCTTTCAGTCTCATGCATGCCTCCCTTAATCCTTATTATTTTAATTCTGCAGTTGGCTTACATCTCATTGCATAGATCATAACCTCTCCTTCGCTAATACCCTTTCCCAGCAAACAAGCACTATCTAATCTATGCCAACCGATCTATCTCACCAACCATTCACCTGAAACCATCTAACCCACACTAATGATCACACCTAGGTGGTATTGATATACTCTATCACAAAGTAACTGGAGTAAATGCATCTCATTTTAGTTGAGAACACATAACTAATCAAAATGATTAACAATAAACAATGAACTAACCAATAACCTTTCCGTACAGCACTACTACTCCTTCGTCTGGGATAGTAAGTGTTATACAATTGCAATTACAAAAATGTTTGCTCCAACTGAAGGAGTAACTCTACTAGAGTAGAGTTCTGCCTTTTTAAATGTCTTTGTGAGTCGGACCAATTGCATTTTTATTGCTTGCTGCTATAGGCTGGCAGCTTTAAATAACAGGTATTGTGTTTACCATTGTATGGTAATTCTGACACACCTGGAATTATTGTCAAGTGTGGAACTCTAATTTCCAGCTTAGGAGGTACTACTGTATTTTGATCTTGCTTTTAGGTTTATGGATTAAATCTTCCAGCCAAAACTCAAAAAGCTGATTGCGTTTAAAATGCATGATGTGGTTTTGCTAATGGCTGGTCACTGTCTTCAGTATTAGGAATAGGTCCATATAGATACATTTGTGTCAATAATGTTTTTTGCACCAAGACAAGATGGCATTTTTTTTAAATGTTATTGGGAATTCAATTGTCCATCTATGAGGAGGAGCCACCTGCAGTAAAAATCAAATGTTTCAAAAATTGATTTAAAGTCTGATGCAAAAAAGGTGCATGTTGCACTGTTTTGTAAATTCCATATACTCATGGTTATTTTAGCTACACCAGTGAAATAGTAAAATATGCTTTTGATTCAATTGAGGAGTTTGTAAGCTTGTCATCCTTAGTACATTATTCTTTCCAAAGATTGGATGGTCACATTTCAGTACTCATAAGATGATAACAACTTTTTAAATTCTTAAAACATTATTCATATTGTGAAAAAATTGAATACTATGATAGGTTTATAAATTAAATATCTGTTTCTGCAGAAAACCTCTATACCAAATCAACAAAGCATGTATTGACAAATGATGTCAATCAAGTTAAATCTTCCTTGTTAAGATATGATTTCTACTGTTGCAGCTTGCCGTAGCTAATGTATTACTACTGCACTTTCAAATTATCATTATGATAGATACTACACATGTTACTTAACATTTTCTTTTTGGACTTCTCAGTACATACAATATTCTTCAATCCAAAGAGAATACCTGTATAGTGAAGGGAAATCAAGGTATTGTCATGTTCGGTTCTACATCAATGATTATGATGAATCCAAATTTGTTTAATAATGAGAACTTTTTGATATTCTATCAGAATTGTCTAAAAGTCCAAAACTACCCGAAACACATCTATAGCGGTTTTTTATGGACATACAGACAGAGGTTTCTGGTTTCCTGTAGTCGGACCTGATTGGAATTTCGACCCTGGGGTATGTGTGGTCAAAAAATCACAATGAATCATTTTAAGACTTACAGGCAGAGTTCGCACTGCATGACTCACAGTTTTATCACTACCTTCAGATGCAACATGCCCTAGAAATGTATAGAGAAAAACTGGGAGCAATTCAGGATAGCATCTCCCTGGAAGTCAAGCTAATAATGACAAAACCGGTCATGAAATTATAGCACTAGTTCACCAAACTCAGCTACAAAATGCCCCTGATCCCCTTTTGTAACTTTGGCAGAGATAGGAACACAACGTGGGGAGGTTGGATGTTGATGACTGGAGAAAGTCAATAATGGACCTGCAGTGCCTGGTAGTGTCCTTGAGGCTGTGCCTCATCCAATTTAAATGTCTACACAGATATTACTATGCTCCAAAATGTCCCTGGCAAATGGGTAGAACGCAAACCTCATGTTGTTCTAGATGTCAACTGCCAGAAGGGAATATCTTTCATCTGATGTAATCATGTCTGACCATAAAGTGATACTGGAATTCTATATGTTCACTACTGGGGAGGTGATTTGCGTAGTGGTCACGGTCGATCCCGGATGGCAATATTGGGGTCATGGTGGAATGGGGGGTTCTTGCTGCACCGACTGTTCCTGGCCATGAGATAACTGGTGACCAAGAGAGACTTAGTACAGCATTGGAGAGTTGCAGAGGCTTCTACTATGACAAAATGGACGAATAGATTTCTGTGCAATGAAAGAGGGGTTGGTCTATAAGGCTCAGGGAGTGAGTGACCAGCATGGGAATATACTGAGGAATTGGTGGAACTATGCGCAATCCTGAGGTATATTTCCTCCTGATTCAAGCAGTCTTTGGTGATTGACAAGAATACTTCAGACTGTATTGAGAAGTATGTAATTTCGGATAGAGTAACAATTGTAATTAGGGGTTGTCTGTCAATAAAATGTTTGAACTTAACGTCAAAATTAAAAAACTTAATGAAAATCATAAAAAAAATTGTCTATAAGGAAGGTAGGAATGTCCTTCCATGTGCTTTTTCATCACTGTATTGTGAGAGACTTTATCCTTAGTACAGAAGATTCATCCCAAGAGGTGAAATCAGCCTTGATTAAAGCTGGAGAGAAGTAACCCTGGGCGTAGTTTGCGAAGTAGCGCTAGGCATAGCTACACCAGGTGCACTTTGCACTACGCACGCTACGCGCAGCTACGCGAACTGCATAGTGCGGTAGGGAAAATGCTGTTCGCACTGATTGCACAGTGCCAGATGCTTGTCCGCACTGTGCAATCATTGCAAATGGCATCTTGCACAGTGCGAACTGTTGTTTTCTGCAGCTCGAGAAGATTTGTGCTTGAGCAGCAGCTTTCTTAATGCAGACTTGTAGTTTCTCATCAACTGAGCAGGAGCACCATATCTTAATAGATAAGACACTGCACTGCTCTCTCCCTTTCGCACAATGCCACTCTGTACTTTGTATAATAAATCTACCCCTTTGTCTCTTCCCCCTTTGGCCCTTGGAGGCTATGTGATCAAAACTGTCATTCTTGGGTGCACTTGTGGTCTTTGCTCTGGAAACTGCTTAGTGACTGTATCCTTCTGGTCCATGGTTCACTAGTTCACCAGTGCTCTTTTTTTGTCCCTGGTGCAGGGAGACCTTGGATAGGCTTTTCCTTACCCTCGAAGAGCATGATGTCCCCTACAACATGAGTTAACTCTGGCATGGCAGGTCTTTGCCCTTTGTTGGGGTTCAGCCTGTTCTTCTTATGACATGCATGTGTTCCCAGCATTGGCTCTTTTTTTTCAGCTGGATTGTCTTGAAAGGTTGTTATTCCATATGTGGGTGTACCTTTGGCAGAGCTGCGTAGATTTCTGACCCGTGTTACTGTGGCAGCATGGTATATGTATTACAGTTTGCTACTGTTCCTGATATGCTGTGAGCATTACATTTGTGAGGGTGGACTAGCCCACCCTGTATTTCGCCTTTGCATTATCTGTTGTACTCCAATTGTTACTCAGTGGTTCCTTTTTTTTTTTTGCAACTATGACCAAAGCATACATACAAGCAGTAGGGCCCACTCCACAGTATACACATTAATGGGCCATGACTTCAAAAATCAAAGATAAGAAGAAAAAACAAACACAGCCTTTGAGCCCACATCCCGGAGGACGGGCGGCGTACAAGCGGTGGTGCTTCCCACATTACTAAGCAAGCGTCACTAAAAGAGGCAGAATAAATGTCTGTCACATTTTCCCCATTATTAAACAATAAACCCAAAAACCAACAAAAGATGCCCAACCCGTTCCTCTGATCTCCTTAAATTGTAGTATAGTCCCCGCTCCTCCCTTAAGGCACTAGAGTAACTAAGCAACAGGGAGAGGCCATTAGTGCTTGAGGTCAGAGGTGGTCCGAGGACCCCACCATCCCCACTAAATTGCAACACGTAATGGTATTAGCCCTCGCATCCTACACCCCGCCAGGCGGACGTTCTGCGTCCTCATTATCCTCATCTGTAGCCGCGGTAAGGCACCCCTTGTATTCAACATACAACCCCCAGAAGTTTTTGGGTCTACTCTTAAGTGGTAACAGTTCACTATAATTCTCCGATTGTGTACAACAGTAGGCTAAGGGGCCCATTATGATGTCGGGCGGATTGGCTCCGCCAGGCTGGCGGTAGCCACCGCCGGCCTGGCGGAGGCAATACGCCCAACATCCACACTAGTTTTACCCCCGCCATATTAGTATGGCGGGGGGGACCTCGGCGGACGGAAAGACCGTCCACCGCTTTTCCGCACCGGTCGCCTTGCGGCCGGGGCGGAAAAGGAATAATATGGTGGCGGTGTCTATCAGACACCGCCAGCCATATTATGATGGTTGTATTTAGGTGCCTTCGGTCTTCACTGTGGGGGCCCCCTGCGGGCCCCCAGAGTGAAGGAGAGGTGGGGGTGCACACGGGGGTACCTATGGTACCCCCCTTCATTTGCATTTACAAAGCTGCAGGCACCGCGCGGTGCCTGCCGCTTTGCAAATGCAAATGCTGAAATGCATTTTTAGCATTGTGGCGGGCGGTGCAGAGAGCACCGCCCGCCACAATGCTAAAAATACAGGATGCGCCCGCCTCGGTGGCGGGCACATCCTAATACCCCCCACTGGACCCCCACCCTTATGGCGGGCGGTCCCTATTACCACGAGGAAGGCAGGCGGGCAAAGTCCGCCCGCCATCCTAATGACCCCCTTAGTCTCTGTGCCAATGCTCCACCTTGGGTAGCGGACCCCTCATCCAGGAAGATGCCAGTCTCCTTTTTACATCAACATTCCCATATCCACTATACTCAGTGGTTCCTTATGTTTTTCTTTAAGAGTTGGTAGGGCTGCTTTGGATGTTGAGTCCTACTCTTCTGGACCTGAGGTCTTACTTCTGAGTGGACCTGGTGTTGCAGCCTGGTGTGTGCTTTCTTATGCTAATTACTTTGTCTCTGGTGTCTAGGATCGAGTGTGAGCCTGACCTGTCACTAGGGCACTGTCATTTATACACAGGCATTGTTTCATCTTCATTTGTTCATCTTTGGTCAGCCTCATGCTCATCTGCTGTAATTTTTGAAGGTCAAATTGGGAAATGATCTTTGTTGTGTTCCTAGATAACGATTAAAGAAAAAAGGGTAACCCTGTGTCCCTCAGAACCTGGATGATTTATGGTTAAACAAGAAAGTGGTTCTGTTGGATAAAACAAAATTACTTTTGGCACTGCTATGAAATGCAATCTAGGACTGATGCTATCATATACACATTCTATTCCAAAATAAATGCTTAACAAATAAGTCATAAGATCGACTGATTGGCTGTACTGTATCGTTTTATCAGAATTGCGTCATTCAATGATATCATACAATAAATGGGTAGACTGTCAGCATAAGTGGCAAAGTGCAGTTTCATGATTGTGTTTTAGTGCTCAAAAGGTGAAAGATATATACAGTGTAGACAATATCATATATACAGATATGTACAAAGGTTCCAGTGGCCAGCTAACAGTTTGTAGCCAAGGTTTCCTATTCTTCTTGTTGGAATCCTGGTTGTGCTGGACCCCAAGAAAAGCGTCGACGTTTCGACCCTATGGTGCCCCAATCGGTGGTCACGGTGGGTCTTTTTCAAGACAGGAGTGGAAATGACAGTCTGCAATTAAATACTGTGTATCAGAGAGGCTGTAGGGGCACTTAGAGTTGCACCTAAAATGGAGGAAGGCATGTGTACTCACTCTGGAATCAGGGCCGGAGCTTCTCAGACTGAACATGTATTGGCACAGTGGCTCGTGTACCTGGGGGGAGGATGAAATGTGTCAGTACTTGGCGCGTGGAGCTGCCAAGTGAGCACACTTATATCTGATTAGGGAAATAGTGTGAGCATGCACTTCTGAACCGGTACTGGTGCTGGCGTGCAAACCTCATATTGAGAGCGACCAGTGGTAACCGCCATGTGCAGGGCTAGAGGGAGCCCCGGTTACATGAAGCCAAAAGCATTGCGTCGATGTAAGGGCAGGGTGAATTCTACCCGTATAACTGTGAAGTAGACTTGTTCAAAGGGCGTGTGGCACCCGTCTCGTCTGTGCAAGGCGGGGTGAAGCCTACCTGATTGGCAGTGGCATGGGTTACCAAAAGCCGTATCTAAGGCTTTGTGGCAGCCGTGAGGGAAGGGCGACTAAGCTGTTGATAATGGTGGTAGTGGAAGAAATTCTTTAAGGATCCGATTGCGTAAAGGCTTGCCCGGTTAATTAGCTACATGCCCGTTTGTGAATAGAGGCGGTGGTGCGAGGAATTAATTAAGGAGCTCAAAGGCGTTGCGGCTAGCCCGGTAAATGGATGGGGTAGTGCCCGTTAGCTAAGGCCATGAGCCGAGCGAAGTGCCCATTGCAGCTGACTAAGGAATCGGGAGATGGATGAGGAACTGTAGTGATCTTGCGCTGTCCCTGAGTGGGCCGTGGCCAGCAATCATGCGATATCAGGTGCAACTACCCGACATCAGTAAAGAGGGACGTTGTCCCAGAGCATTGCACTTACCCGAAATCTAGGTTGAAAACGGTCCAAGACGGTGGTGCAGTAACTCATCTGTCGGTTGCAGAGGAATCGGTGCAGCCGACTGAGCCTAACTGCCTGGTTAAATGGTTAAGCTTCGGGCGTTGCCGCGAGCCTGCATGCACGCTGGGCGTCATTGCTGGGCAACGACGTGGCGTCGTATACTGTACCACGCGGCGCGCGTGGGTTGACGTGGAATTGTCTACGTTAGGTTGAACGTGTTGTGGCAATCTAATCTAGTGAGATAATAGTTTAAGCCAGAGAGGAAAAAATTGGATTGTTCAAAGTGTGTGGAAGAGGTTCCAGATATAAAATGCGGTATATGCTGTTTTCTGCAAATTGGAAAAATTAAACCTCGAAATGTAAGGCAAAGAAGAGCTGTACTTCATAAACATTGGACAGGTGGCCGTGCAAAGGGTACATATTGATGATGACAAATCACGTGCCTATACATTTCAGATCTGAATGGGAAAAGCACGTTCATGGAAAGATGCATGAGCAATTTAATGAACAAGCGTGCAGAGAGGCATTTACTTGATGACAAATCATGTGCATATACATTTCATATCTGAATGGGAAAAGCAATGATATGCAAGGATACTGGTGTTATTTAAATTGGACGACATTCTTATTTAACATTCGACATAAAGGTGGGACTAACAATTGCGACAAGCAATGTAACCGAAAATGCATGGCAGACATATTGGAATGGTAGTACCATCAACAGTGTTAAAGGAAAATAATATCCTGAGGTTACAGCGAGAATGATACAGCATTATGCATTTGAAGGAATAATTGTTTAAAATACAAATGATAAACAAAATAAACAATCCCTGAGTAACTAGTCTATTCGACATAGCTGAACCTCATGATAATGACATAAGGGGTCGTTGTGTGTAAAACAATGACAACACAGCGTCTGGTAACCAGAACATTAGTCTTAAGATAAAGACCGTCAGAGTACAATGAACAATCATTGACAAGTGTCATATTCTAATTGTCGTCAAAAAATATAATTCATTTCCCGCACAACCAAAAGGAAAGTAGAAGGATAAAGGCCAAGGTCCACAAACTATCATCGCAAGATAGTGCCTAAGAATTATTGACAAGTGTCATATTCTAATAGTCCCAACATATTAATTTCAGTCATCAAACCTTACAAGCCGGTGTATCAAAAGTGACTTTGTGAAGCACAGTGATTTCCAGAGTGCAAAGGATAGGTACGCCCGTGCAAGTGAATCCAGGTCATGGGCCCCTCCTTTCCTCCTATGGAAAAAGATATGACAAAAAACATGTTAAAATAGTTGATACAAGAGTTTCAATATGTTACAGAAGAAGAAGGATGTTACCAGAGTAAATACATTCGTTAGATATGTCACAACAGGTTGAACCATGGTACAAATATATAGGAAATCATTCTCTCAAGTGACTGTGGTACGTTGGCAGCACAAGTTGTGCTGCCAAAAAAAGAATTCTGGAACACTTGAGGGCCATCACCAATCGCGATCCTAAATACCCAGTTGCACGCCATTTTGAACAATATCATTACTCCAATACTGCTGATTTAAACTATTTCATATTGGAACATGTTCCCAGGCATCCTAGAGGGGGGTGACAGAGTGCTCAGTCTCAGACAAAGAGAATCTAGGCTCATAATCGAGTTCCAAACGAGATTCCCTGGGGGTCTCAATATGGATGAGGAACTCGCCAGTCACTTGAGCTAATGATTTCCCATATATTTGTACCATGGTTCAACCTGTTGTGACATATCTAACGAATGTATTTACTCTGGTAACATCCTTCTTCTTCTGTAACATATTGAAACTCTTGTATCAACTATTTAAAAAAAATGTTGTCATATCTTTTTCCCTTTCTGGTGTGGATGTTTGATTCAATTCCCTTTTAAAATTATTTTGCATTATTATATACAGTATGCAGGGGTTTCCAAAAGTTTTTTTTAAATGAAATTTCACATAATTTTACTAAATCAGACAGATAGCATGAAATGTAGTCAACTGTTGTCTTGAGTGATTTGTTTCATGCCAAGGCACACTTCACACACACAGAGCTGCAACTGATTCAAACAGACAATGTCTCCCTGTGAGACATTTTCTGTACAAACCAGCCTCCATTGGTGAAATGTAAACAAAATTGAGTATTTCATATTTTGCATGTCATGACCAATGTTGTTTTTCTTTTCTCTCAGTATGTTAATTATCAGTAATATCAAATTGAGCTGTAGGCATCAGTAACTCTAGGAGAGGGCCGAACTTACTTACTTTTAAATGTATTGAGGTGTAGCATTTGGGAATCATTTATTTCCACTGATTTGTCCATGTTTTGCCAAATGTGTCCCCTAGGGACTTTACTTGCCTCTAGCAGGTAAATTGCCTGGGTATGTTTAGGGATATCCACATCATTTCTATGTATTACTGAAACGCGGCAACAGGTTTCTCCTTTGTGACTGCTAGAGGCTCAGAGTGTATCTCATACAGCATGGGGACTAATAGAAATCAAAGGGACGCTGCATTTCATTTTGACTGATTTTTCAGAAAAGCAAAGGGTTGAAGTAATTTTGCACAAAAGTTGATGTACAACTCCAAAGCAGTGTCCTGTGTTCATATCGTTTAAACACCAGAACCTGATCAAGAAGGATAAAAGAAAAAGAACCCCGATTTAACAATCTGAATATCTTTAAAATTGCTACTACAAGTCAACAGGGAGGCCTCACTGGATGATAAGAGTAGTACTGTGTGTCCTATTTTGTGGGTCTCTATGCATATTCTTTATGAATTGATTTGGTGGCAGCATTTGCTGGGGTATTTGTGGGTGGCATGTGAGCTGCCTCACATGCCACCCGCAAGTACCTCGTACCTTATTGGTTATGGCACAACTCTGAACACCATGGTGGTGCAGAGTGGCTTTATATTTACCACTGAGTTATACTTGTTCCATAAAACGTTTGAGAATGGTTCTATATTTTCAGTGGCATTTGTATGGCATTTATCTTGGGTTATTTAGAAGTGTGTACAGGAACAATCTACTATATTCTAAATTTGCATGGTGAGGAATAGACATTTGGCCATCAAGATATTTAATTTTTGTTTTACTTGCCAGGTGGCCACTGCTGTGTTGTGAGTCAGTGAGAATTCTTGGGTTGGGTCTTCACAAACGTGATGGTTTCTAAATGGTGTCCTCCCTTTAGCACCAGTTATCTGACCGCTGTATTACAAGTACGGCAGTTGGACCACTTTGGGACTGCTGCAACTGCCAGGGAACCACGTTCCCTGGTGGTGGCACAGCAGTTGGGCAGCAATATGCTAGGTGGTGCCTCTACTGCTCCCCCAAGCATATTCTGTGTTTCCTCATCGCCAACCTTTTCAAGGCTGGCAGTGGGGAAACAAAGTGGGCCCTACAGGGCCTCATGTTGCTCCTGTACAATGCAACCAGGGGGGCCACATGGTGTGCCCCCCTGTTTGCATGCAGTCTCAGTTCCTGGACGAAATGGACTAATTAGTCCATGCCATGCAGGACCTTGCTTTGCAGTTCCCATTGCGGTGCCAAAGGCACCGCCGTATGAACGCCAAAGGACCGCCCGCCACACCAGGAGAAAACTCCTAATCTGGCAGGCGCCCAACAGTTAACTTTGGCAGTGCTGGGTGGTTGCGTGCGACCCATCTCTTGCACCGCCAAAGTCAGTATGATTTCTGAATATTGAGTTGACATGTTTTGTTTTTCTGTGTGGCGTTGACCCTGGGAAAAAATGACTGATGTGCTGCTAGGATGAGATAGTTTAAAGTACTTTTCTACATTTTCGAACAGTAATGACTTTTGTTTTGAACATTAAGGAGGGAAAAAGAATTGTGCTGAGACATGGGAAGTTTACCAGTTTACCTGTATGAGATATTTATAAACTATGGTCACAAATCATGTGATGGTTTAGTTTTGTAGTCTTTCTTTTTCATTTGTCTAAAAATGTAAGAATTAATTGCTATTGGTTTCCTGGAGCAAATCTTCTAAGGAAAAGCACAGTTTATATGTTTATTGAAGAACGTTCAGTTATTTATAAGTAGTTAGATAAGTTGTTCAATGGAGCATTTGCTTCTTGTCAAACAATGTCACGAAAGTAGATGGCTCATAAATGCAAAGTTTGTGCTGCCATTTGAAGGTTGTAAATTAAGAACATTTGGTGGTGCTAATCTATTTGGAGTTTAAAATATTGTAACGGAACCATCCAGTTTTATTTTGTTTGACAGATGGATGATGGGTAATCTGCATGGAACCAGCATCTTGATGACTGATTATCAGTTGTCATCCAACTCTAACTCATTAAGGACAATATGTAGAGTTTATGCTATAGGAGGCAGTTTGCAATTTCTGAGAGGTCGGCGTTTGCCGATGAATTAATGAGGTGCCTAATATGTTAATAACATTTTTGATGCTTTCTATTTTTCCTGAATCTTCTATTTTATAATTGACTTGTTTTTGGGAATAGATGCATTGTATTTTGAAATGTTAGAAAGTATGTTCTCTCCTAGTGTCAAAGTGGTTTTGTCATTAGAATTACCAACTTTGAAAATTGAGCTGAAGATGTCTTTGTGCAGATGTGTCAGTGACTAGGTGACGAGGTAAAAGGTGCACAGAATAGATAGGCTGTTGAGTACTTTACCAGGATTTTCGCCTCTCGCTCAGCTGCCTCACACTGGCATGTAACTCTGACATAGTGTGAGCTACAGGTGACTGTGAACCACTGGGACTCTAGTGCTCTAAGACAGGACCTGTCAGGAAATCTATCTATGGGTGTACATTGTTGCATTATTGCAGTTTGTTGAGTGCTCTCCCAATGTATACAGTAAGTCATTGTATTTATTCTTGACCAACCTGTACATCTAGCATGAAAACTACATTCAAACACAAGTGCAGGCACACATTCTTCTGTGGCAACACCCATGCACTATATTATCTTAACCTAATTCATTTGAGTGAAAAGTGTTGTACTTCCTTTGTGAAAGGAGATCTATGGGTAATGAAACCTGCTCAAAATCTAAAATGTGGGTGACTATGAGCATTTTACCCAATCATAAAAACGCCACATGTCTGATGAATCAGGGCTGCCCAGGGACACATGGAGATTGACAGTTTCATAAAAAATATGAACTATATTTATATCACAAAAATGAAACTACTAAGCAATGTCCCCATTTAAAACCAGATAAATCATTCTCTCTTTCCACAAATTGGCAGATACCGGTGTCAGGGCCACAAGTCACATATAACTACCAAAATAAAAGAATAGAAATGTGCCTAGCCTTGTCACTGCCTGATTCAGACTTTAGGGAAGGCAGCAGCATCAGGGCCAAAAGCCCTCTAAATTGAGATTGTTGGATGTCACTAGCAAACAGTGTTCCAAGTGCTAACGACCTGATTATTACATGGAATGGGGGTGAATGCAGGCATGGGGGCACAACATGTGCCCCCCTGCATGCATACCCTGGCATTTTCATTGCGGGCTTACCACCGAGAAATGGGTGTATTTAAGAAACTTGCAATATGTTTGGCGGCCAGCATATTGCGGCCTCACACTGCTGCAAAACCGCGGAGGGATCATGGATCCCCAGAAGTTGCAGCGGTCCTTTGGTGGGCCGACCACCAAACTCGTAGTAGGGTGGCCTGACTGCTGGTGCTGCAGTGCCCCAACTGCCACCGTGGGTTTGGCGGTCCATCGGACCGCCAAACTCATAACTAGGCGCTAAGTCTTCAGTGGAATGCTTGGTCTCACTAAGCCTTCTTAACCCTCAGGATAGACATACACAAGCAGTAAGGTATGCCAAGGTTCAGTACAACAGAAAAATAGGAGCGGCAAAAAAGCTGTGAATATCCCTACAATGTTATGTGTTAACACAGCACTTTCATAATATCCCAATTTACATTTGTATATTTACACTGCAAGCAATAGGTATCAAAATTATAGAAAACAGCAAACTAATTATAGTGGACCTCATTCACAAAGGCAAACAAGGTTACAACTGATGAAACTTCGCAGTCGGATTAGAGAACGCTGCACAAAAAAATATATTCCTATCCTGAATCAGACCCACAGTGTGCAATGTACCTGGTATCTAAGAAGGAAGAGAACTTTGTCTCAATTTTCAAAAGTGTGATTACTGAAACCAGGAAAGATATGTCACGCTGCTGATTTTGGGCAATCAAAGAGTGTGCATGGCCCAAGGTTCTTGGGACTCCAAATAATACCCACAATGATTTCTCTGGATCCAGCCTGCTGACTGGAAAAGTGAGTGCAACAGCACTTCAACTAGAGGGTCAAAAAACAGAAAATAAAAAGGTGGTATATAGTGGAGTGTTTTTAGGGACAAAAGAAAAACAAGCAATGGCATAGCCAATAGGTCTCGCCTTTGGGACCTTATAAGTGATTAGCCATGCAACACTTGATGTTGTTGCTCCTAGGATATTGTGCTGGATAACTAAAAACTTATAAGGTCCCAAAGGCGAGACCTATTGGCTATGCCAATGCTTGTTTAAATTTAAATTTGTTGAGTAAGGAGGTACAAAGGGAAACTTTCATACGAAAGCAAAACAGAGTGGAAAAAAGTTTACACAGCATGTCATGCTGCTTCAACCACATCATAAAGGTCACTCTGCCTGTCTTCAAATATTAAACTTTCATTGTGTAGATAATCACCCCTGTCTGACGCTCACGGGGGTGACCTCAGGCTTGAGAGCAGGGAATTGCTACTACCTCAAGGTTTTTCTGCATGCATGCCTTTCAACTTACATTGAGGTAGGAGATGGGATTCAGCTGCAAATAATCTCCCCAACATAACGGGCCAGAAAAAGATTTCAAGGAGGACCCAACAATGATTTCCTACCACATCTTGCCTCAGCAGACTCAAGGATGTGCTTTGACACAGAGCCGGGCTAGACAGTGCAGCCATCTTGGTCAAGCTGCAAACCAAAATAATGACAAGTGTGGTGGGCAGGCCCTGGTGAGCATGAGTAGGCATCAATGAGAGCAGAGGGATTTGAGAGGCAAGGAGCACTTGGTGGAGAGAGCAAGAAAACATGAACACTATTGCAAGACAAAAGTAGGTCCCTGATAGTAAGAAGTTGAAGAATACATCTCATGCAATCAAAAACACTGTAATAAAGATGTGTTTCAGGGGCGGGACAAACACAAGAGCAAGGACACCCACTGAATTAGAAACAAGCAGATGACGTAGATATGAAAGCTGTCAAATCATGAGCAACAACCTGACCCAAAGCAGACTAGAACTTTTGGTGTTGTGTACAATAGGCCTTTAGGTAAGACCTCAAATAAAACAATTAATCTTATTGATGTAGCGGAAAAAGATTGTTTGTTCAAGGTGGGCCAAACATCATTTGTTAGGCAGGGTACTGGAGAAGCACTAGTCTACCTAGGACTCAGTAAATGTGTATGGAATGGCACGGCACGGACTCAGTGATTAGAATTGTCCGGGACTACAAGTATAATGTTAGTGACTTTGGGCATGGAACTAGATTTGGTGGACTTTGAGCGAGGTTATAGGGACTCTGCATGGTGCTGGAGGTAGGCAAAGGTGTAGCAAGGAAACTATAGACTCAAATAGGGAAGAGCGATTTGATAAGAAGGCCGGTTGTGTGGTGGCTACATTTCTACTTGCAAAATTGAAAAGAGGCAAAAAAAAAGGGATGTAATAGACTTGGCACACTTCTATTATAAATACTTATTTTAATATTTCTGGAAAATGTCTTTTGCGTTTTGCTTTGTGCTGGCTGACAGCAATTCCGAACTCTTTGGAAACTTTGGAAAGAGACATTTCCTTGCTGCATAAGAAGTGGAATGCGATTCTGGAGTATGCTGCTGTAAACTGACTAGACACTGTTAACCATGAGTGTAACCGCTCTGGACAGTTTTATATTTCATGCTATATTATATTATGTTAGCTTACCAATCATGGCCCATCTGTATTCTGGAAAGCCTTCTTACGTTTCGAAATCTCACAAATGTTTGCTTCCTGGATCATTTTCTCCACACTTGGGTGCCTCTTGTCAGAATGGAAGCCATCGAGTTTTAGGGCACTTTGTCTTCTTGGAGCAATTCTTGACAATAGGCGACAGTGAACGACTTTGGAGCAAAGATTAACCCCAAGTACGCGCCCGCTGCAAAATAGAAACCCACTGAGCGAGCGACCTATGCTTTATGTCCTACAGAACTGAGGCAAAATGACAGTATGGTGCTATACACACACGAACAAAGGTACCATGTGCAGACCAGCTTTTACCAAGCAATGGCAGTGGGGAGAAAGGAAAGGGATGTTTGTAAACAAAGGAACGGAATGTCAAATGAAGCTTGATACAGATAACGCTATCAGATGGGTAGAAAATGCAAGTGGGGGGTGGTGTAATAATACGTTGAAGTAAACAGCGGGCTAATTACATGCATGGTCGGAAACAGGTGCAGGTTGTGACGGGCAGCACGGAAATAAGCAGAATCACAATGTAGCCGTCACCAAGGGAAGACCTGATGGTGGGGATTCAGAAGACAGTAGACTGCACTGCAGTATTGCAGAGAAAAATCTGACTGTAAGGCAAAACACAGAGAAAGTTAAGCGCGATCGGAACTAGAGGACGGATGAGTAAATCACCAGAGACCAAGGGTGGTCAGAAACATGGAAAGGAATGCGGGCCGAAACGCTTAAAGTGGGCTGTGATCTCTTCCAGCGTTTATCAGCTACGGAAAATAAGGAAGATTGCCCACCTGTTTACTCACTCCGCCTTGATTCAGGTGGTAATAGCATTGATACTCTCATGGCTCGACTTCTCCAACTCCATCTACCTTGGCCTCCCTGCTGGTTTGCTAAAAAGGCTTCAAATGGTCCAAAATAAAGCAGCCAGACTGATATTCAAACTCCCTAAGTGGTCTTTGGCCAGCTCTTGCCTTGCTCAACTCCTTTGGCTCCCGTTGGTCCATAGAGTGTCCTTTAAGACTGGCTGTTTGGCCTTCAAAGCTGTGCACGGCAACTGCCCCAAATTTATCAGCAGCCGACTTACCAAATACATCCCGAGGCGATGCCTACGCTCAGTCCACCACCGCCTGCTTACCACCTCGTCTTTTAGACGGAAACGTCTGGGTGGCTGCAGCTTTTCCCACCTGGCTCCAAAATTCTGGAATTCTCTGCCTCTGGCACTCCGAAGCTGCAAAGAACTTATCAGCTTCATAAAATCTTTGAAAACATGGCTATTCGTGTAAGCGGCTGGCTAAGCGTTCTGGCCATAACAGCCTTCCTCTCAACATCCATGAAACCCAAGGGTGTACGCGCGCTCAATAAATACTTGTTAACATAACATAACAATAAATACTTGTTAACATAACAAAGTGACAAGGTGATTGGAGGGGGGCAGTCTGCTCTGGGATGATTGCCTGGATGATTGCCTGGTGAAAGCAATGAAGGGACGTCAGAAAGGGAGTGCGTGCGCTGCAGGGCACGAGTCACAGCTCTGTAGTAACGCACACAAGCTGCGAGGAGAGGTGAGAAACCACGCAGTGGCGTCACTAAGGTTGGTGTCACCCGGTGCGGGTAACTCATGGTGTCACCCCCTCATGACTTACCGCATGGACCTCCTCCGCTCCGAGTCTGCCAGTGGACACAGTTGGCAAATAACGGGACCATACAGAATCCTTAGTAAAGTTTGTAAATTTAGGTCCATGATAAACCATTTGCAATGCTCCTCCATTGACACTAATATTGACATTTTTATGCTTTCAAATTTCACTCTGCTTTATAGGTATTTATGACAGAATTTACCAACCCAGCGTAGTTCATCTTTTCCTATTTTAAGATCACAGAACGTAGTTAGTAGTGCAAGATGAAATACGGAGCTGGAACTACTACTATAAGTCTACAGCAACTCTTCCCAATGGCCTTTTAACTTGATTTTACAAGGCCCAGTCCAAAAGGAGAGTGATTCAATACATTAATCCCAGTTCCTATGGAGTATGGCGTCTATATGTCTGACTTGCATTCGTTAACTGTGCCATTGCCATAGAGATCACCCAAGAAAATGTGTGTGGAAATATCCAAGTGTACATTAATTGTTTATAATTTGATGGAGAGGTAAAATTAAAAAAACCTGGGACCTTAAGAAAAACACTTGTGCGATATATTCAATATCATTCTTGTGCCTCATTGTTAGCTTCACCTTTCACAACTCAATCACTTAACACCATTTTTCTTGGGGACAGGTCTTTTTTGTGTTTACACAATTATTACGGCTCCTCTACAGAACAGTGGACTGAATTTTTAAGAATACATCAGTGCCTGAGTGTGCTTAAAAACTTAGGCTCTCTCCCTTATTGGCTAGAAGACAGACACTTTTTGAGAATATCTTGTTCGAGAACCCAAAGCCACCCACAAGCATCCATTAGTGAGATAGTAATTGGCAACTGGTCCAAGTCCTTTACAAAGTATGGCCTTAGACCCATCTTTTTCCACCCTGTGGGCTGTAGAGAAGGACTCTGTGGAGAATAATACCAGCCGCAGACGCATTTTCCACTCCTCAACAATGAACTCTCTAACTGGCAAAAGCCAGATATCCGATCTGTTCTGGTATGCAATAATAATATGCCTTAATCATCATAGCGGTGTGCATACTCTGTTAGAGGGACATTCGTGACGTATTATGGAAATGTGAGTAAGCAAATTGTGAGACGGAAGCTACACCCATCCGTTTTTCCAGTGGCGCACCTTAATTGCTTCATGTGAAGAGCACATCTACCAAACAGCCAAAAGGTGCACTCTTTTGCTTTGCACATTGTGAAAAGAAATTGCCAGCTCGCATGGGTGCCCTTCAAGCAAAAAAAATGCTAACCGTAACAGATTCCTCCTGGCACAAAGACTGGGAAAGAGCAAAGGTCTATTTTCAACAGATTAGGACATCCTTAGCTCCTAGAGAACTCAGACTTTTCAACCCCTATCCTCTGTGAGGGAGCCCTAACTCGCTGGGATGAGGCACTTTATCACCTTGCCTAGCTCATGTTTAGATTGTCCGCTTTTAATACATCTATGACCTGTTCATTATATGAAGATAGGACCCTACAACAATAATAAAAACGCTTACTATACCATGTAAGCCTTAAAAGCAGCGTGCAATCATAAACGCTAATGGTTAAGTAACGACCTCCTTTTTGGACCAGAAAGGTGTAATCTACGTTGTATTTATCAAACTCTAGAGGACCCATTTTGAATAGGATTGGAAAGTGACAGTATGAGATACAGGGCTCGAGTCGGGGTACCACGCGGGTGGACGGCGTCCCCCAACTTATTTTACCGGGTGGACGCCATCCCCCCTGCACAAAAGCTGGACTTCACTCTTTGGCCCCTCTGGCAGCTTGACAGCCTGGCAATTAGAGTGCCAAGCTGCGAAATCCGCCGATGCGTAATTACAGGTGAGGCTTTGTATTGGGAAACAAACCGGCAGCCTCTTCCAAATAGCGGTGTGTGGGGAGCGACAGGTTGCAGACTCATCTAAAGGCAAATTAATACCCCTGTGACTTCACTTCCAGTGACCGCGTCCCCCCCCCACTTCTTTTTTTAGGACTTGTGCCCTGATGAGATAGCTGCTGTAGGATCAGTTGGAGTGAGGCATCCTGTCATGATCTTGTGAGGAGGGACACTGTGCAAGGACATAGGGTGCCTGTGCAGTAATGGAATGGGAGTTTGTGAAACAAAGCCCTTGAGCTAGAATTACATTGTTGGCATAGACAGGACAGTCTGCCAAACTTGACTAGCAACTGGCTTAACAAAAACAGAACCATGTATACAGTGAGACACTAAATGAGCTCATCCTGGCAGCGCCAGACTAAAAACCAAACCATTGGAGGGAAAAAAATTCAAGTCAGCCTTTCACTGTTGGAGCCGCAGCATCCCCTCCCCTTTTCCGGTTAGAAGAAGTCAATAGGTTTTTTCATGGTTGGGTCGTGACTGCCTATCTTGCAACCCAACAGACAAATGTAAGCGTGGTAGAATGACCTTTATCTTGGTTAGTTCTCAAACGCCACGGTCCATTGATCAAGACCAAATCACTTGGAAACCAGGATTCTCTCAAACAGTAAAAGGAAACAGAAAGACTAGTTCTGCAAGAGGGAAGAAGTCAGAATGGAATTAAGGTTGAACATAACACATTTTAGAAGCCGATCTTCCTCTTGCTTCCTAAGTAATCCAGAGTAGAGTCATGAAGGCTTCGAGGTGCTGTGTACCTGCTCTTGTGGTCCATTTGAGCGCCAATAATAGTGCCCTGAATTTAGGACAGTCTGAATACAGCCCGAGAGTTCAATCACTGTTCAGTCTCTCTTCCCAGGAGGACACACGCTGATACTACCCAAAAGTAAGGACTTGACAAGATCAACAGCCCCTTGTCTTATTACCTCGTCGTTCGAACTTAGCGAAGTTTGGTTTTGAAGCTGGATACACGGGATATTGTTCCTTGTCTGTTCAGTTTTCATTTTCCAGGCGAGCATTTTCCCGCATCCCTCCCCATATTCGTAATTTGACAATTTGCTGTTTTCCCATTTTTCTTGAACTATATTCTCTAGGTAATCTTTCAGATCCTCTTTAAATTTACAGATCTTTTCTGTTAACTCTCCCCTTTTCTCTGAGTAGTTTCCACAGAGTAATTTTTCCTCTATTGTGTTAATCTCTTCTTCAATTTTTTTGATTTCCTGCTTTTTAATTTTTGTGTTATGTGCTCCCAAGCTGAGTAGTTTACCTCTAATCACGGCTTTGTATGCGTCCCATCTAATTTGTTTGGATGTCCCGCTTGCGTTCTCTTCAAAATATTGTTTAGAGGCTATTTCCAATTGATTCACACTTTGTACATCTTTCAGTATGGATCGTTCTACCGTCCATCTTGGGGGGGTTTTGTTTTCTGATAAAGTGAGAGATAATTGTACACCGGAGTGGTCTGATAGATGAGCCGGGATATGGTCGATTTTTCTCACACTATCTTGAAGAAGTCTGCTTACTAGAAAAAAGTTTTTTATTATGAAATGTATAGGGACGAGTTTTTTCCCCTTTTTGCCTCCACAAATCTTCTAGGTCAAGGTCTTTTTTATATATCCCTAACCACTCTCTCATTTTGGGAAGGTTCATTTGTTTATTTGGGGGTAACCTATCTAATTTAGGGTCTGGAATTATATTATAGTCCCCCCCTACTATTATGGGAGCAGTAGTTGTTATTAATTCAGCATAAAGTTTTTGGAGGGGTGTTGAATCATCCAGGTTTGGGCCATAATATCCAGCTATAGTTAAGATGTTGTCTTCAATCCTAATTTTGATTACTACCCATCTTCCTTTATTGTCTACTACCTTTTTTTCTATCTTTGCTTTTAAGGATTTTTTTATAATAATCGCTACTCCCTTTATGTTGCAGTCTTGTGTAGTGTAGATACACGTATCCACCCATTTCAGAATTTTTGCTATTTTGTCCCACTCGGAACTTGTGAGGTGTGTTTCTTGGAGGATGATGATCTCATTTTCCGATTCTTTTATATATTCCAGTATCCTTCTTCTCCTATTAGGAGTTCTTAGCCCATTTACATTCCATGAGAGGACTTTTATTAGTTTTCCTATTGTCTATGTAGGTCTGTTTTTGGCTCTTTCTCTGCTGATTTGGGGCATGTGTTATATAATTCGATTAAATCCCGTTTTACTCCTTTTTTATTGTTTTTTAGGATAATTTTTCTTTTTTTTCCCTATTTTGCACCCCACCCATGTGTCATCGTTTCTAACATTTTTAAATAGAAGTGTGTTTCCCTGTTCCCACCCAGAGGAAGCCTCTCCTTTCCTTCTTTTGGGTAGAATTTTCCACCCTGTTCGTGCTCCGATGTCACCAGACTTATATACAGACTTATATACAATTTTGCAGTCGCTTTCCTTGTTATTTATTTGAAAGAAAAAAAAAATCTTTTTTTTTTTCTATTCTATTAGCGACCCTATTTTTGTAGTTGTTTGTAACTTATTTGTTTTTTATTTATAGTTACTTATACTTATAATCTCAGGGATTTCCTATGAATTTCTTATTTCTTATGGACTCTAAATTATCATTTCAAGTATTTTATAGGCCCTTTTTTTTATTGGTTTTTTCAGATCGCATCTGGTCTTTAATCAGCTGTATAAAATTCTCAACTTCTTCTGGATCTTTAATATTATGCATCTTATTGCGCCACATAATTCTTAATGCTGCAGGGAATTTCATTTGTACAGTTGCTCCCAGATTTTTCAATTCCTGCATGTGCTGTCCTAATTCCCATTGTCTATCTTGGGTAACTTTGCAAATGTCCGATCTGATCCTAAATGTCCAGTTGTCTTTATTTAGTGATCCATTTTTTAAACCCTCATTTAGAATTTTTTCCTTTAGAGTATAGGTTTTGAAATTTATTAGAATTTTTCTTGGCGCTTTTCTGTCCTTACTTTTTCTAAAGGGGTCTCTGTGGACCCGCTGAATGTCTTCCGCTAAGTTGCCATGGAAAAAATTCTTCAAGTAAAGAGATACTGAAGGTTTTTATGTCTGTCCCTTCCAGGTTCTCGGGTACATTTAACATCCTGAGGTTATTCCTTCTGCTTTGATTCTCAAGAGACTCTAGTTTCTCCTTGATAGATCTTTCACTTTCTTTTAAGTGCCTTATATCTTTTTGATTTGTGTCTATCTTTTTAATGAGTGCTCCAGTCTCCAGTTCAACTGTATTGACCCTTTCAGCCAGATCATTTAGTTTTTGATCCAGGTTTTCACATGCTTCTTGGATTTTGCTTTGATTCCCTTCAGAGATAGAAAATTTCTCTCTCATCTCTCCCATCATTTTGTCCATGAATATTGCCAACATCTTTCCCATTTGACTTTCTGGCATGGGATCTGCCATGGAGTCTGCCATAAGATCTATACCCGCTTGTGTTGATTGCTGTTCGGGTTTCTCTGCTTGCGACTGCATAAGAGGAGTAATATTATCCGAAATTGACTTCATAGGAGGAGTTCTATTCATCGAGGTAGATGGTGTCTCAGTCAACTTTTCCACTAGTTCTTCTTGTGGGGAGTGGTTTGACTGAATAGATTTTAACTCCTCCATTTCCTCTGATTTCTCCAAGTCCTCGGAATCCTCTTCAGATGTTATAATAGTTTGCCTTTGATCGTTAGGTTTTTCAGATGGGGGTTGGACTTCTACCTCTACTCGTGATTGGCCTCCTCTTACCTGTACTAATTGCTGTACTTTGAAGTACGATCTTAAAGAAGGGGTCACTTTAATTTTTTGTATATGTTTTAAGTCATTAGAGCCCTGATTCTTAAGTTTTGCGGACCTTGTTTTTATGTTTTCTGACAGCTCTGCAAAGTTAGATAGCGCTTTTTGCTTTCTTTTCGTGCTTTTAGGGGTCACACTTTTCTTTTGGGTAGTACAGTAATTTTGTTTTAGTACTTGGTGATTTCTGAGGCAATATGAGGATTTACCAGTGAGTCCCGGTATTTTTTCCAACTCTAACTGCGTATCAAGTCTCCTTTCGAGCTTTCTAGTTAGAACATTCTGGGTTTGCTGGCTTCAAAAGATCACTTTTCTCTTGGACGTTATCAGTGCTATCAATGTTACTAACAGGCACCCCCTCTTCACGATGTTATTGTGAATGTGTACCTTTGCTCAGCTCCTGTTCTATCACTGTCTCCGTCTCCTTTTGTAAACTAGTTCGCGCAAAAAATGATTTAGGTCCTTTTATTTCTATAGCCGCTAAATCTTCATTTTTATTGACTGCCAGACCCAAGCTGGGTTTTTCCCTACTCAACCGACATAAATCTCTTGAGAAGATTGCAGACGCCGAAACACTGTATCCTTGATCTGCCTCCTGTGTTGTAGGCTTGTGTGATGCAGTGTTCATCAGCAGCCCCTGTGTAAACTCAGTTTCCGCAAACAGGGAAGACCTTTCCCCATCAGGCAGCTCACCACGTCCTTCATTGTTGACGCGCTGATTCTACCGGTCGTGCCCTGGGAGAGGATTTGGCGGTATGCTCTACGACAGACCTGCGACGCTTTCAATATCCCGTGTATCCAGCTTCAAAACCAAACTTCGCTAAGTTCGAACGACGAGGTAATAAGACAAGAGTTTATGACGTTTTTCTCCAAATTATATAAAGAAAGCTCAAATCCAACAAAAGAAGAAATCAAGAACTACCTAGACACACGATACCACTCCCAAGTTTAACAGAAGATGAAAAAACAGAATTAAATAGGAAAATTGAACCTGAAGAAGTTGAAGCAGCAATAAAAGACCTAAAAAATGGAAAGGCAGCGGGCCCTGATGCGTTGCCAAATGAATTCTATATAGCATTAAAAGATTCCCTAATCAACCACCTAACAGAAATCATGAATAGCACATATTTGGACCATGAAAAAATACCCGAATCATGGAATGAGGCAACGATCAGTATTATTTTAAAACCAGGTAAAAATCCCAAAATTTGTGAGTCCTACAGACCTATATCACTACTCAATTGTGATTACAAGTTATTCATGAAAGTTATTTCCAAAAGACTAGCTAAGATCATGCCAACCCTGATTAATTTGGACCAAAAGGGATTTGTCAAAGGTCGACAAATCCATGAAATCACTCATGAATTATTTGCAGCTGTCGATATTGCTATCTGCGAAAAACTACCCCTAACTATTATTACCTACGACGCGGCTAAAGCCTTTGATCGAGTGAACTGGTCCTTTTTAACTGAAATCATTGAAAAAAACAACCTGGGTAGCAGCTTTGGTCATATGGTAAGGGAGATATATAAAAAACCAAGGGCAAAAATAATAGTAAACGGAAACCTAACCAACAATATTGATATTCAAAGAGGTACGAGGCAAGGCTGCCCCCTATCACCCTTACTCTTCAATCTCTATATTGAACCATTAGCTTGTTCAATCAGAAATCATCCTTTAATAACATCTTTCGAATATCATACCTGGTCAAAAAAAGTGGCACTTTACGCTGATGATTTAATGATTTTCACAAATAATTATGAAGGAGCTAGTCAAGCAATAGAAGACACAATGTTAAAATTTGGCAAAGTTTCAGGATACCTAACTAACAAAGAAAAAACGGAAGCAATGAATTGGAACACTAACCCTAACACGCCCTTTTCCAGAGATAAAATAAAATACTTGGGAATTACAATAGTAAAAGAACTTGGAAATATCCCACAACTTAACTTAAATATAGTAATGAAAGAAATGAGAAGACTCTTCAAGATTTGGTCAGGACTCCCCCTGACTTTCTTAGGAAGATCTAACGGGGTAAAAAAGACCATTATTCCCAAATTTAATTATCTTTTTAACACCATCCCACTGGAATTTAAAAAAGAAACTTTAAAGAAGATACAAGGCGACATAGCTAGTTTCATATGGGCATCAAAAAGCACAAGGATCGCTTGGAATAAACTTAGGAGAAGGAAAGAACAGGGTGGAATAGCAAGTCCGGATATGTATGAATACTATAGATCTTTTCAATTTAAAAACTTTAGACCTCTACTAAGAAAACATCAAACATATCCAAATTTCCTACAAACAATGACTGGAAAGAGAGATCACTTCCTATTTAAATTTGGCCATCCCAAATACTTAAAAAAAATAAAACTAAAGATTCTGTTCAACGCAGCGAAACTTTGGAGCCAAATAAGAACGACAGTAAAAATTCCGTACTATAGTAATACAGCTCCAATATGGAACTCACCCGGGACACTGGATTGCTTCAAAGACTCCTTAGCGATCCCACTTAAAAATGCAGGAATTGAAAAATGGGGACAACATGGGATCATTTATTTTCAATCACTGAAGGCAAACTTTCAAAATTTAAATTCTATCAACTAAGTAGTTGGGCTAATAGCCTACCAAAAAATAAGAGTAACAACGGTAACTTCGAAAGTGAAATGATCAAAATAACACCAATAAAGAAAGAAATAGCAAAATGGTATTGGGCCCTTATCGAAGCAGGTGAAGAAGATTTTTCAACTCCTGAAAATATTTGGAGAAAAGACATGCCAGAAGAAGACTCAGATTTAAAAACACTCTGGAAGAAATCTATGGAAAAATGCTGGTCCTGTGTAAAGCCTGCATCATTAAAAAGGAATCACTATTTCTCGTTACATAGAGTGTATTGGACCCCAAAATGACTCTCTAAATTTAAAGGTACGAATATAAAATCATGCTCAAAATGCGGGAAGCAAAAGCAGACGACGTCCACATGTTTCAAAAATGCTCCGCACTTGACACCCACTGGCACAAGATCGGTAATACTTTAACTACAGTTTTAGGAGTCAACATAACTGTAAGTACCTCTCTCATTATTTTTGGAACACTTAATAATAATGCTATCAGCAAAGATAAACTAAACAAAAGACAAGAAAGTCTAATATTTATGTTAATTCTGTTAGCACGTAGAGAGATCTGCATAAATTGGATAAAACCAGTACCGCCTACACATGATAATTGGCTAAATTCCATAATAAAAACAAATAAACTTGATAGAAAAGGGAAAAACACCAAGAGAGTAAAATTTTGGGAAATTTGGGAACGACATTTTTTAGAGATGCCATTAACTCCTTTTTGAACACCAATAAAATCCAATGATTAAAGCGGAGACAATAATTCCAAGCAGGACTATACACTGCTGAGTAGCCAAATAGGCTAGCTCCCCTCCCAGACCATGGAATTATTGGTAACGATAAAAGGTTATAGGAGTAAAATAAATGGTCATAACACACAAGGGAATACTCCCCAAGGAAAACTCGACAACGGGCCAGTGAAGGATCAGAAACCAAGAACCATTCAACTCCTTAAACCTCCTTATCTACATCACCGCAAGATGAGGATTAAAAAAAAAAAAAAAAAAAAAAAAGATCAACAGCCCCTACTGCACCCTATCACCATTCATCTTCCTTACCCCCAGAAGTGTCAAAGGACTAGACCACCAAACCTGTAAATCACTTTAGGCAAAGGGCAACATCAATGATGCCATTTCCTGCTCCTAAAAGGGAGACCCTCCGTGCTATGTACACTTTTGAAAAGCAGACTGGGTGGGTTTCGAGAGCAAATAAAATCCCACTTCAAGGTAAAACTGCAGTTTCTAATATACATAATATTACTACACATAGAATGATTATGAGGGGGACTGCACTGTTAGTACCTTATTGCCGTACAAGGAATGTGATGTAAGGCATCAATCAAAAATACTTAGCACATACAGCTAGGATATGCTGCTCGAGTGCGTTATCAGAAGCTGTTAAAATGCATCTATAATGCATGAGTGCAAGTGATCATTGGGCAGGATCTGAGCAGGAGTACAGAACACCAGTTTAAGAAGCCAATAGAATCAAATATTTATCAATAGCTTTGGGTAAGTGCTACCTGCAAATGACTAAACCACTTGCCTCCATGCCGTATTCCGTGTGGGAATGTTTAACAAATCACTACGGTTCCCTCCAGCCTTCCCTGTAATTCCGCACCCACCTGAGGACATCTGCAAAGACTCTCGCACAGCTGGGCCACGAGACTCTGAGCGCGGGAACAGGGCCTCATTGTGCTAAAGAGACAGTTCACCCCCTTGCTGCTGCAACACTGGACGTCAATAGACGTGAGGTCCAGACGTCAATAGACTTGACGTTCAGACAGGCTGAGAGGGGTGACCCCGCCCGGCGCACGTAAGCGTGCAGCACTTTTTAAAAAATCTGATATATGTAGAGTTATTTCAGGCCTGCTCAGAGGGCTGCCGCAGTAGGAATGAGTTGGTTACCAGATTGGTGTCACCCCATGTGATGGTGTCACCAGGTGCGGTCCGCACCCCCCGCACCCCCCTAGTGACGCCACTGAAACCACAAACATACCAGCGCACGAGTCACAGCTCTGTAGTAACACACACAAGCTGCGAGGAGAGTTGAGAAACCGAGGACATTCCAATAAGCACAAATCACAGCTCCGCTGCCTGCGCAAGGTGTGATATGAGGTGCGAGAGCAGTGTATGACATGTCCCTGGTGTCCGCAATCTGAATCACAGTTCAGCAGCGTATAAAAGATGTGATCTGTGGGAAGAAAGAAGGGACGTGTCCCTTGTGAATACCTGCATAAGTCATAGCCTTACCTCCCCCTTATCCCCTCCCCTGCAGTCTCCCTCCCCTCACACGGGCAAACTTCGAAAAAGCGTGAGGTACAGATCTCAAAGCACCAACTTAATAGCAGCCAGAACATATTATTGAGGGGTGTTAGAGCACGTTTTGCGCAATATCACTCCCGGCCTCAAATACCACAGCTAGAAGTCAGAGCGTCGCTCTGCTGCCCTCCAGTGGTCACTGCACGATAAACCAAAGAGTGTAAAATAAGCACAAAACAAGTGTGATTTGCACAGAATCACAGAAAGTTGAGCAGATGCCGAGACGCGAGACAGCGAGGGTGGAGCGAGTGAGTGGACAGGACGTGTGGGCGAGGAGAGAGGCGCGGGCGCGCTAGGGAGAGCAGTCTGCTCTTTTTTGAAGCACATACTTGTGCTTGTGGTGCACCGCTGCGCCCTCCCGCAAGGTGTATGCAGCCCCAAGCACGAGTATGTGCTTCGAAAAACAGCTGAACGAAGGCTAAAGGTCTCCTATGAGGCGCATGTGCGCTGTGTAGGCTAGACCTAATGACAGGGATGACATAGCTGCACAGTGTGTAGGGGACTTTCATCCGTAGGCAAAGACCATAATTTTGTTTTGTGCGGTAGTAACAGGTAAAAGAATTCTGCCAGTGCATTATGCTTCAGATATGTAATTGCCTCTGGAATCAGAGGGTTTTCTGTTACCATCCAGCTCAAATCAGGCCCGAAGTCTCCATTCTTGATCCTTAAGAATAGAGGGGCAGATTTACAAGAACTGGTGCATCCCTGCATATTTGCAGACATGCACCAGTTCATTTGCTTGACGGAAAAATAGCCTTGCCCCACATTTACAATGCGGCGCACCGTGGGGCATGAACAGAGGCATGGCGCATCTTTTGTCAGAAAGGTAACGCACTGCTGGAGTCATGTCGCAAGCATGACGCAACTCCAGCAATGGTCAGGAATGCCTATTCTGACTATGCTGCATCACTCCTCACACCTGCTTCAAGCAGGCGCATGGTTTTGACGCAGTGGCGTTGTAAAAGTCACTCAGTGAAATCTTGTAGATTGCACCGATTCACTTTTACAAGGCTTCCTTGCGACGGAACACCCACCTTCCATACATTATACCTGACGCAGGTATAATGTAGCGCAGGGCTTTATAACGTGATGCATCTCCCTAGATGCGTCATGTTGTAAATATGTTGCATTGTGGCTCATTGTTTACGACGCCGCTGTGTCACAGAAGTGACGCAACGGCGGCGTCAAGTTGGCGCAAGGGTAGATCTGCCCCACAGATTTTTCAAAGGTGTCTAGTCAGTTGCTTTTCCTTGTCCTCAAAGATTTGCGGTGTCATATATTCTGAACTGAAGCTACAAAGGCTGGCACTGCCTTGGTTCGCAGCTGCTTACCTGCAGGGTGCAGCTCAGCTGTTATCAATAATTAAGGATACAATCCTAATCAGCTCTCACGACAAGACCAACTGCTTTCAACTTTCCTGTAAAACGCGGTGAAATGAAAATGTCTGTTTCGGGTCTCAAAATCAATATTATTAATCTGTAATCATCATACATGCTGGCAAATTTTAATAATAAATGCCCTGCACTGATAATACTCTGTTAGCAACAGCCCTCCAGGGTATGTCTGCCACTTGCAGATGGTGGAAAAAGACTGCTTGTTCTGGTCTTAAAAACTCCATTGCACCCTGTTGAAACAGAGACTCAAGCAGGTAGCAGCTCTTGTTAACAACTGCGGCGTCAGAGTGACATGTTTAATTTATTAATATATTTATGCACGGAAGTACACAGCATGTGTGAAGCTGCTCGTGAAAGTTATCGCGAATATATAAAGGTTTTGCTTCAAACGCAAGAAGGTAAAATGTTAAATGTTATCCAGTTTGGTAGAAATAATTTTGCATGAGTTGATGTGTCTTTAGTTAACTCGGTTAATATATCTATGGACAAGTGTCAGTGATATATAGCTTTGAAAATAGCCTTAAAGATTCACGTGGCCACTATCATGAGGTCGGATTTTAACCATTCATTCATGCTCTCTCTGCCAACTTTCACTTATGCCAATCAGATCTTGCTGAAAGTCATCTTCAAGACACGACCACTCGATAGCCATACAGCAGACTGTTGTGCACTGTTTACATCTGAAAAAGCTTTCAAACAAATCCATCTACTGACAACTGAATTGAAAACCCCATGTGTTATCAGGAAGTGAGGTGAAATCTTGACAAAAGAGGTCAAGTGATGTCTATGTCTAGCATAACACTAGACATTTTTACATTTACATTCATACTAGGGCAATATGAATCAGTTCCTAGATGTAAACTTCTTGGTATGCTGGTGCTTTCTTGTTTATTTTATTTGAAGTTTTATTAAGATTTTAACGGCCAGATGTACGAAGAGAATTAGCATGTGCAAATGGGTTTACGAGCCCATTGCGCATGCTAATTCTGATAGGGCCACGTACAAACACTATTTTGTGACTCGCAAATAATTTGCGACTCACAAAATAGAGTTTTGTGACTCGCTATCAGGAAGGAGCATTCCCTTCCTAATAACGAGTCACTTGCCATGTACCAATGTTTTGCAAACGCAATTGCGGTCGCAAAACATTCGCACATTTCCACCTTATTCAAGAGGGTGGTAATGTAGTCCCCTACCCCTTTGTGACTAGCTCTGAAATATTTTTTACGGGCAGGCAATGGTCCACGAGACCACTACATGTTCTTAAAAAAATGAAACGTTTTTTTTTTTTAAATGCATCCCGTTTTCCTTTAAGGAAAACGGTCTGCATTTAATAAAAAACGGCTTTATTGACAAGCTTTCCCAGACATGGAGGTCTGCTGAGCCCAGCAGGCCACCCTCCCTGGGAGGACCAGCCATTCCCAATGGGGTCGCAAATTGCGAGTGGCTCATTGATATTCATGAGCCTTGCATTTTGCGACCCCATTGGGAATCGCAATCATACATTGTGAATTGCACCTTGCAATTTGCGCCTCGCAATCGAGCGCAAATTGCGAGGCGCAATTTACAATGGCCATACATCTGGCCCTCACTTATTACCTTCGGTTCAGCTCAGAACACTTTGGTAGTAAGGATATGAACAAGGAGGCTCAACAATGGAAATGTTTAATCATAGATGCTGCTAACTTGTCTGTATTGATGGTGGCAGGAGCAGTAAGTTTGTATTTGCTGGCTCTGTAGGCTTCTACTTACACTGGCTCTCCTAGGGCAGGTGGAGAGAGCAGGTCTTAGATACACGAGCAGCAGGGTGAGTATAAGAATGAAAAGACGTAAGAAGAGGTCACAAGAGATTCACAGCATTTCTGTGCTCTATGCATCTGTCAAACGTCCAGCAATGGCCCATGCAAATAAGAGCGGTGGGGCAGTGGGGCCGGGTGGGGGGGATTTCGACAGACAGCGACAAGAGAAAATTATTTATTTATTTAATTTTCCCTCGTGGTCGTCTGTTTAAAAATCCTCCGCCCTACCCGGCCCCACCCGGCTCCGCTGCTCTAACCTGCACAGGCCACCACTGGAATTTTTTTTATTACGGACTCACCAGAACATATGGTGGTTGATCTCTAGGCTTAAAGTAAGAAGGACAATATTTTTACAGGCAGAGCTCTGTGCTTACAAACATTTTACCCAATAAATGTGCCAGTAGATGTAAGTTCAGGTCTGACCTGAAATTGTTAACAAAATTGAAAATTCTCAGTTATCTCTATTCTTAATTATGAAGGGCCAGTTCACCAACAGCATTTTGTGGTACATAAAGCAGTATCGCAGTAGCACTATTTACACAATGCAATTCACAAATCTAGGAATGGGTATCTCCACCTCCATCCTCTCTCTTTTCTATGGGGAGATCTCCACACATGCAATTTTACTGATAAGTTGTGTGGGAGATACAAGGTAGGTGAGTGTCAGAAAATGGTGAATATCTACTACAATTTGAGATTTTATAGGCAGTGATTAATTTGCAAAAAAATAAATGGCAGGGCGCGAGATATTTCTCACGAAACCTCCAACACTCACACTAAACACCGCTCGTGTGTGCTCTGCCCAATACCTGTTCCAGCGCTACCTACAAACCATCCCTCTGCTGATAATAAAATAAAGACATGTAGTCGGGTGTCCCAAATGAGGGCAAGCTTCGCATGCACTGTCAGAAAATATATTGTACTGGGAATTTAAGGAGGGGTTTAGAGAGAGGCAGGCAAACAAAAAAAAAAAAGAAAGCCCATTGTTATTCACAAACTACACATTTAACGTTTCTACAGTCTAAAATACGACAATAACAGTAGTATATGTACTCTAGCTGAGCCTTACAATACGTCAAACACCACACATGGCCACTTACAGGTCCAGGAAAACACTACCATAGAAAATAATGGAGACAAGGCCTCAAAATAACACCCATAGGAAATAATTTTAAATAAATTTGACTTTTAAAAAATACATGTATATTTTGTGTTGTTGTAAAAATAATATATACACAGTAAAACATTATTTTATTATTCTAAAATGAAAAAAGAATCTTGACATAACATACAGGCAGGCAATGGTCCACGAGACCACTACCTGTTCTTAAAAAAAGGAAACGTTAATTTTTGATTTTTTTTTAAATGCATCCCGTTTTCCTTTAAGGAAATACGGGCTGCATTTATTAAAACACTGCTTTATTGACAAGCTTTCCCAGACATGGAGGTCTGCTGAGCCCAGTAGGCCACCCTCCCTGGGAGGGCCAGCCATTCCCAATGGGGTCGCAAATTGCGAGTGGCTCATTAATATTCATGAGCCTTGCATTTTGCGACCCCATTGGGAATCGCAATCATACATTGTAAATTGCACCTTAATGTTTGAAATGTTCTTTACTTTTTTTTAAATATTTAAACTAATTACACTGGCTCTTCTAGGGCAGATGGAGGTCACATGAGTTTTACTGCATTTCTGTGCTCTATGCAACTGTCAAAAGTTATTATTCTGGTGTCTGAAGAACATTTGATGGTTGATCTCTAGGCTTAAATTAAGAAGGACAATATTTGTAAAGGCAGAGCCCTGTGCACGCAGACATTTTACCCAATAAATGTGCTTGTAGATGTAAGATCAGGTCTGACCTGAAATTGTTTACAAAATTGAAAAATTCTCATTTATCTTCATTCTTAATTATGATGTGCCAGTTCACAAACTGCATTTTGTGGTATGTAAAGCAGTACTGCAGTAGCACTATTTATTTAGTACACAATGCAATTCACATTTCTATGAATGGGTATCTCCACATCCATCCTCTATCTTTTCTATGGGGAGATCTCCACACATGCAATTTTACTGATTGGTTGTGTGGGACATACAAGGGAGGGGAGTGTCAGAAAATGGTCAATATCTACTACAAATTAGAATTTTATAGGCAGTGATTAATTTGCAAAGAAATTATTAGCAAGGCTCAAGAATTTCTCAGGAAGCCTTAACCACTCACAAAACACACTGCTTCCGTGTGCTCAACCCAATACTTGTACCAGCGCTTCCTACGAACCAGCTTATAATATAGCCTTATAGCCCGCCGTAGAGGGCTATACCGGCTATTAAAGGCCCTCTCCAGCGTTAAAGGCCCCGAGCCGAAGGCGAGGGCCTTTAACAAGGGAGAGGGACTTTAATAGCCGGTATAGCCCGACTACGAAGGGCTATAAGGCTATTAGAACATTCTACCACTAGAGGGCAGAATGTTCTAACAAAAAAAAACAAAGCCTTATGGGAGCGTGAGGGTATTAGAATCCCCTCAGGCTCCCTGAAGCCTTTGTTCACAGCCAGAGCAGTGAACAAAGAAACATTGGAATGTTGGAGCTCCAGGCTTATACCAGCCATTAGAAGCCTGGAGCACTCCATTGTTTTCAATGGAGCTCCCAACATTCCAATGTTCTAATAAAATAAAGACAGGAAGTCGGACTGTCATGAATGAGTGCAGTTGTTTTTAAGTAACTGCCAGGGCAAACATGGCATACACAGCCATAAATTTATTGAACTGGGAAACTTAAGGAGGGGTTTAGGGAGAGGCAGGCCTAACAGCCACCTACAACAAAGAGGCCATTGCTATTCACAAACGACACATTTAAAGTTACTACAGTCCTAAAGATGACAAAACAGTAGTAAATGTAGTCCAGCTCAGCCTTACAATAAGTCAACCACCACAGTTGGCCACTTACAGGTCCTGCAACACACTTCGATAGAGAATAATGGAAACAAGGCCTTAAAATAACACCCATAGGAAATAATGTTAAGTAAATTCAACTTAAAAAATACATGTATATTTTGTGTCATGTTCAAAATTATATATAAATAGTAAAGAATGATTTTGTTATTCTAAAATGAAAACATAAACTTGATTTAAACATAAACATACATTATACTTTAAAATGTGTGTTACTTTTTTTGAATAGCTAAACTAATTCAACACATAAGCCTTCCCAAAATGTAAAACATCATAAATAAAACTTAAAATGTTATTGTGGGTTTAAAAACTAATCTTAGGGAAACTATTATTTATAAATAATTATATTTAATGTAAGTAATTATTTAATACTTATTTGATTACAACTTGTATATGCTATAACATTTTATTCTAACAGTTTCTTTAGTAATACACATTATTATTTCATTCACATTTACATTCTAAATAAAAGAAATGTGACAGCTACTTATATAGCGAGGAGGAACTCCATTCTTTCAAGACCCTGATAGATGATTATGGGATAAATGGAGGGCATTTCTCATTATATAGTGCACTAAGAACAGAGATAGTTGATATGTGTGGGAGTGGGAACGCAAGAGCCAGATAGAGCTGACACCTTAGCCCCATTATTGGCACTTGGGGTGAACAAGAAGGCTGTAACCTGGGGAAACATCCTTTACCACGCAACTTTTACCACGCAGTGCCTTTACAACAGAGGTTTTTCAACGCAAGTCATTACAACGAATTGCGCTGGGAGGCGCTCTAGGATAGGTAATAGTTTAATTTACTATCCAACACCTTCCCTACTATCCACGGGGACTGGAGTTGGAATAGTAAATCTAACTATTCACTATTCAGCACCCCCCAACGCAAGTCATTGTAACGACTTGCGTTGAAAAACCTGCGTTTTAAAGGAATGCGTAGTAAAAACATGCGTTGTAACAACGTACATCCGTAACCTGTATGCATAGGGAGCTAGCCCTGGTGTTACATAATCCCACTGGAGCACTGATACCAAAATGGGAACAAAATATAGGTGAAGGCAACTCCACAGACGAATGGGGCAAGATATTGGTATACACAAATAGAGTGAATAGGATCCCCTCTTTAAGTATACTCCACTTAATTATCTCCACTGTACATTCATGTCCCCAGCCCGACTAGCCAAAATTTACCAGGGGCTCCTAGCGCCCCACTCTCGTTGCCAGGCAGAGACTGCAGTCTTCGTTCACACAGGGACTGTCCACACATACAATCTTACTGGAAGTCCCTGACTGACTTCTTATCGAACTTGACATTCAAACAATTGCCTGTGACAATGGCAGTGTACCTACTATGCACAAGACCCAAAAAAGCCAAACCCACATCTCGATTTCACGACCTTGCCTTACTTTTAAGCAAATGTAATATAACGATTAGCTGGGAGGCTGCCATTCTCCCACCAATTGTGAAATGGCTTCAGGAATTTATATAATGGTGCACTGTGGAATCAATGTTATGACCCACACCCACTGTCAATAAGGCAAAGGCACACTAACTATAGAATGGGGCATGTTGGCTTAACAAGGCAGGGTTGATGACAGACAGTCGTAAACGATGCACTGATACACCGGAGGCTAATGACTACTTATAATACTAGAACTGTGCAACAGCATGCTTGCAGGCATACACAGATCACTATTAGATGCCTATGCTCACAATAATAGGGATGAGAACCATCTGATCATTAATGGATACAGGACTCATTACCAATACAAGGAAGGGGAGGCAGATTTCTTCTTTAGTTACCTGATGGCCATGGAGTGTTATATTTAAGTAGAAACTGCGACCTGTCAGGAATCGGACGGGTCACTTTAAAAACAAGGTTCATTATGTTATGTATTTAAGTTTACAGGGGTGATCCATAATAGTTCTAATGGATAACTTGATATTTTACTCTACCTCGCATATATCATGCTTGAACTGTGAACATGTGTTCCTATCTTGTAATTGATAACTGGTGTCCATACAAGACTGCATGTTTATTTCATTGAGTTCTGCAAAATAATGTTTTAGTAACTGTTTTAAAGACTAAGAAACTTTAATAATTTTTGTGTACATTCCCAAAAGGAGATCTCTGCCAGAATGGCAGAGTACCACCTAGGTATGAATAGTGGCTAGTAGTAACTTTGGATTTGTAATTTCAGTCTTAGATGTCTCCACCATCTGAAGTGGAGAAATGTAAATGTACACTATAATATGGTAAATAGCACAACAATATAGATTTACACCTTGGTCTAGGAGTAGATTTACATTTGAATAAATTTACATGTGCAAATTTACCTTTGTGACTTGGCCTTACTGATCTTAAATCTTGTCCATCATGTTTCTTACTCTATGAGAGTGAGTCGATGTTAAGGAGACAAACAACCCATTGTGTATAATTCCGAAGTGTGATGGAAATAAAGATCTAGACATTTTTACTTGGTGAGGTTCAAATACTAAACATTCCTTGAAACCTGAAAACCTTACTCTGCTCATTGCGCTGGGAAGCCTCCGGGTAGCCATGCGCTCTATAAATGTAAATTCATTGATTCATTCAATTCTATACATTATCATTTGTGTGCTATATCATTTTATTTATTAAAGTGTATTGCTGTGCACATTTAGTGGCATTTCAATGGTAAATGGGATGTCTCTAAGTGACCACACAATACTTTAGTAACATATTGGCAATAGTGTGCTTCAAAATGCACCAGCAGCTCCATACTACACCCTTTCTATTCTCCTGCTGAATATATTTGCTACTCTTTGTGTGAAGCTAGGACATTTCCCAATACCTATGATGTAATTTTGATGTCAGCATCACCACTCTAAAAATTGTTCCAGCAGCACCCGTTTAAAGACATTGTACTATGTTCCTCTGTCCAGTTTTAAAACAAATCCTTGCACGTATTCCCAAACAAGATTCCTCGTAAACCATCCAGTATTATTTGTTGCTGTTTTTTGCCTTGACAAACTATTTCAACAAGAATGTGCTTATTATACGTGATCATACACAATCATTCCATTTGAGTGTGACTTTGATAAGAGTTTTTAATAAAACATCAATAATACAGTTATAATGAAAGTGTTGAATTTATGTTGTTAGAATTCAGGGTCTCTGGTTAGCAGTGGCTAACCCCATGTCCAAGTAGGGGCCCTTCTTTCTAATTAAGGTAGGGGAGTTAAACACCCAAGACAAACCCTGCTCACCCCCTTGGTAGCGTGGCATGAGCAGTCAGCCCTATCTCAGAGGCAATGTGTAAAGTATTTCTACTCAGAACACACAGTAACGTAGTGAAAAAACTACAAATAGACACCACACCATTTCAGTTCTATCCTTACTTGTAGGTCTTGCAATAGTGAAAAACAAAATAGGCAGTTTTTCACTGCCAGGACATGTTGGACACACCAGTACATGTCCCACCCTTCACATACACTGTACCCTGCCCATGGGGCTATATTGGCCCTTCCTTATGGGTGCCTTACATGTAGTAAAATGGATGGATTGGGCCTGGCAAGTAGGTGCACTTGCCAGGTTGACATGGCAGTTAAAAGATGCACTGGCAGACACTGCAGTGACAGGCCTGATACATGGTTACAAGGCTACTCATGAGGGTGGCACAATCAGTGCTGCAGGTCCACTAATAGCATTTGATTTACAGGCCGTGCACTTTACTAGGGACTTACCAGTAAATCAAATATGGCAATCATGGATAACCATTCATAATCACAATTTACACTGGAAGCACTGGCACTTTAGCACTGATCAGCAGTGGTAAATTGCCCAGAGTACCAAAACCAGCTAAAACGAAGACCAGCATACAGTCAAAAATACAGGAAGTAGAGGCAAAAAGACTGGGGCAACCATGCCAAGAATGCCAGTTCTAACATATTTGCAAGCCTTAATGAAAAAAATGTGTTTAAAATGTGACAATAATGTACACAGCCACAAAATTTACACGTTCTAGGCCACAAATGGCTAAAGTAACACTGTTTGAAAACTGAACGTGCTCAGAAATGCTTTAACACACAAAATGTTATTTTCTGAACAAGTTATGATTCTAATAAATCATTCAGATATAGCAAAAAAATAACTCTTTACCTCTACATTGAAATTCTTTTCATAATAAAGTGAAGGATTTATACAGTGTCATATATTTCTGCAGAATGTTTCTACTTAAACAAATGTTACTGTTGAAAACAATTAAAAGTTGGTCTTTTTAGTGGGGAAATATAGAATTGATTCCTGTAGAGTCAGCATTTAACTTGATATTGACCCTTTCAACTAACTTGTATTTGGTTTTCAGTGAATGTTTGCTGAAAAATATTTTTTTTGTGATAGAGATGTTTCCACTTCTACATAGCTTATTATGTAGCTATTAGATTTAAAAGGTTAGAAGTGTATGAATGTATGTGGGAAAATGACTCTCAATTAGAAGCTGACCCTCACTAAACCTTAGTCAGTAGAAATTAACATGGTTGCTTGAAGAGCTATTGCATTCTCGGTGAGTAGATGAGGAGTGGCCCTATTTTCAGGCCAGCATCCAATGCTAATTGGCAGAGGAAAGATTGAAGCAACAATTTTAACTGACTTTCTTTAAATGTGTTATTTATATAAGGGCGTGTTCCTAGAGTAGGTTACCTCACTTGCTATTACAATTTCACATTTACTCAAAACCTATGCCCCATTGCATTAAGACTCTACTGAGTTTCTTGAGTTTCTCTTTATGGGTCGTTCTGCTTTTCCATTTTTGATTTATTAAGCTGATTTATTGCTGAAGCTTTATGCTTACGCTCACTCTATCTCTTGAATTAGATCTCTTTTTGGGATCTGACTGACTCTTTTCTCCCATATTCTTGGAATATGGATTCTTTCCTTCATGGAAGGTGCTTAATGCATTTAGGGCATGATTACAAGTTAGGCGGTCCAAGGACCGCCTGACTCGGGTTGGCATGGTGGTGGCAGTCCAGCCACTGGCACACCGGCAGTCCGACCGCCCTATTAAAACTTGGGCGGTGGGCTGCCATGGAACCGCTGCAACCACCAGGTATCAGTGATCCCTGGCGGTGACACAGTGGTCTTGAGGCCACAATATGATTGGTGAGATTTCTGCAGTCCCACCAAGTATATTACAAGATTCCTCTGTGCCACGGTTTTCATGGCAGTTCCTCCTCCATGAAAACTATAGCGGAGAGGCCCCCTTGCCTCAGGGCCCTGGGATGCATGCAGGGGGTGCATGGTGTGCCCCCTTGTGTGCATGTTCCCCAGTACCTGCATGGCATGGCCTTTAAAGTCCATGCCGTGCATGTTCTGGCTTTGGCGCTCCCATGGCATTGACTCTTTTCAGAGGCATCACCATGGGACAACCAAAGGAAAACCCTCCAGACATGACAAACAGTAGTAATCTGGCAGGCGGAAAGCAGCGAGTCATGGCGGTGCAGGAGCATGGCGTACCAACCTGCTCCCATACCACCAAAACCCATAGTAGAACCCCCCCCCGTGCCTTGAGACCCTCACAGGTATGTAGTGCGCTTTACAAATTGCTTGATTAATTGATTGGTTGATAATCTGCCCTTAGTAATTTCATTATGTATATTGACTGATTTTAATAAGAGTCTAATGAGTAAACTTGATTAACTAATTTTGTGTCCTAACAAAGATGATCTACTAAACGATTTTGATTAATAAAATCCTTTAAAACCTACATGTAACTCTCTTTATTGACTGAAAATATTATTAATGAGTGTGATGATAATTTAATGGAAGTATTGATCTCCTCTTCTCAAAACAACAATGCAGATCCATGCACCCTATTAAGGTACACAGAGCGGGATTTAGCCAGGCTAATGGTAAACTGACAACTCTGAATTTAAACTGATTCTCGCTCCAGCAACTTTCACACATAAATTGAGAAATATGGAAGTGGCCTAATTGGCAGAGCTGCCATCTCTGGATTTGGGAGAACAAAATTTGAGTTCAGCGTTGGCTCTGGGCAAATTTATGTAATCTCCTGTTCTTAAAATAAAATGTATCTGACCTCATGTAATAGACTCTGGTGCTCATGTAAAGTTATCTAATGCCCTTAGGCAGTATTCGTGCTATACAAAACTACAATATATATGCATGTGTATTGAGTCCAAAATGCACCATTGGACTGCAGAAAGTGCAGATAGGGTTTTTCAAATTTGCTAAAATCACTGGTATCAACACCAAGAATTTTCATTAACCTAGTGATTTTATTTCTTCTTTTGTAGTTTAATCTTGAGTAGATCTCTCAGATACTTGTCATGGCCTACGTACGTTTCGGTGAAACCAAAAGTTCGTCACCTTCATCAGGACCAGGAAAACGGATATTTTGCCTTCTGTCTGAGAGGTCAGGGGGTCTATAAGGTGCTAGAGGTATATAAAATCCTCTGCAAGGTGACATTTTGAAATGGTTGCGAGGGCTGGCAAATGAATCCTTAAAAGATATGATCTTCTCACTCGAGAAAAGCTTTCGACATTTTCTTCGGAGGGACGTTTGCAGCAGGCGATTAAAGACCAAGTTCCATACAGAGAACACCTTTCTATACAGCCCGCACTATGGATGACCAGCACTAATTGAAGCTTGCTAATCCAGGCATCATAAAGTCTCTCTTTTCTCAAGTGAGAGACCTACTCAAGATTAAACTACAAAAGAAGAAATAATCAAAATTAATATTGATGGACTTCTGTATGGTCAAACTGTGGAACTAAGTACTACAACTCATATTGCATCAATCAGCAGGATTTCTTCTCAGATGTCTTTTTATTATGTATTTTTTTGTGTGGTATGATAGTTGGTATGCGTGAGTAGCATGATAGGAGTGAATGGAAGGAAGATGAGTTGAATTTGGGGGTCACTATACATATATTGCTTGCAAATGGTGGGGAAAAAAAATTCTTTGCTTTTGTTCGAATAATATAGAAATGTCACCTTATGCAATGATCATGATGTTTATATAATTGAATTTTAAAATATGTTTGAAAACAAAAATAACTTTATATATAAAAAAATTGGATAAATAAATCAATATATACTAAAAAGATAAATCAATTGTGTGTTAAGATTCTATTGCTGTGAGAATAAATTGTGATTAGAGTCATTACCGAAATGTAAATAAGAGAGGCCGGATAAGAGGTTCTTAATATGTATTGATTCTTTCCCCCTCCTCTTGGGCCTTAAAGCATTAGGGGGATACCTTTTTGCCCATGAAGGGACCTACCCATCCTTCCCTCGCTTCACTTATACAGCAAGCTGCAACTTGGCTTTCGTCTTCCTTCACACCCGTTCTGACCGGTTTGGAAATATCACCGGTCTTACGATCCCACACGCATTTTATCTCCATTAAGCCCTGAAGAGTCATAGGTGATTACCCGAGTGACAAAACACGTGTCGGCTGGTTTTCCTTTGATGTTACAGTTTGAAGAAAGTCGCCAATACATTTGAAAAAAAAACATCCACTGGTGTTGACCCTGTTATTAATCTTGTTCATAATACGAGTATCATTAATTGACATTCTTAAATATGTATCCTTAACGAGTGCCCAGGACTTGGTTTGAACCTTTTCATTTATGGCTAGTAGTACATTACTTCATATGTATTATTGTGCAGTCCCATATATAATCTATGGGAAAAGAAAGAACCTAAGAAATACAAGAAGACTAGCTAGATTGTTTTGATATGCAGTAGCGGATACCCTATGCCTTATAAAATATTAGAATCCTATAAAAAATGTAGCTTTAAGTTCCGATTCCATTTTCACAACCCTGTGCACGGTGAAGTTTTTTTTTCTTTTTTCGGCACTAATATGACTTAAATATTCTCATCAAATGAAGGGATGTGTGTAGATTTTGAGTAAAGAGCTAATTTGAACATACTGAAAGAGAGTGGTGCAAACGGAATGTTGTTTGCATTGTTAAAGCCGATATCAATGTGTGGTTGCTTTGGTGTGATCCAAAAATATCAAAAAAGGGAGTGAAGAGGTGGTGCAACCAGGCACCGCGGTGGGCTAATCCTCCTCTTACGAACGTTTAAATAATCAACAGAGACCACCTGAAACAAATATACAATACATATTCCGATGGTGTTGGAATACACTCAGTGTGTTAAAATACCCCTCACACACCAAAAGGGCCCTTGGTGTCATGCTTCATCATCGGGGTCTTCCCGCCCCCGCTGCGGGACGGGGCAGTGCTGCGACAAGCGGCTACGCCGGAGCACCTTTTAATTGTGAGTACTATGTGAGTGATGATGGAGTGAGTGTCAGTGAGGTCAGGAGTGATAGACAGTGAAATTAAAAGATACCTGGCCTGGTGTTTAGAAAAAATTATTTAATAGGCACTGGCTGGTATCGTTAAAAGGGTGAGGCGGAGGGCAAGATCGGGTTACTAGTCTTGCTCTCCTGTGTGGGTCAACATGTTTCGGGGCGGCATGCCCCTTCGTCAGGACCGGGTTGTATAGATCCCCCTGTCACTCACTAATGCGCTCCCACAGATAGAGAGTATTGTGTTTGATCAATGTGTATAAATAATTTACATACACGTGAAAAAAGCTCGATCAGTAATACTGATGATGTAAGCTTATTGAATGAGGAGACAATGCCCCATGAGCCAAGCTGGGCGAAGGGTATAGAGGGTCCAATCAACCCCCACACCTCAGTGCTTCCTCCTTCGTCAGTGGCTTCCGTGGTAAGCCACGGAAGCCACTGACGAAGGAGGAAGCACTGAGGTGTGGGGGTTGATTGGACCCTCTATACCCTTCGCCCAGCTTGGCTCATGGGGCATTGTCTCCTCATTCAATAAGCTTACATCATCAGTATTACTGATCGAGCTTTTTTCACGTGTATGTAAATTATTTATACACATTGATCAAACACAATACTCTCTATCTGTGGGAGCGCATTAGTGAGTGACAGGGGGATCTATACAACCCGGTCCTGACGAAGGGGCATGCCGCCCCGAAACATGTTGACCCACACAGGAGAGCAAGACTAGTAACCCGATCTTGCCCTCCGCCTCACCCTTTTAACGATACCAGCCAGTGCCTATTAAATAATTTTTTCTAAACACCAGGCCAGGTATCTTTTAATTTCACTGTCTATCACTCCTGACCTCACTGACACTCACTCCATCATCACTCACATAGTACTCACAATTAAAAGGTGCTCCGGCGTAGCCGCTTGTCGCAGCACTGCCCCGTCCCGCAGCGGGGGCGGGAAGACCCCGATGATGAAGCATGACACCAAGGGCCCTTTTGGTGTGTGAGGGGTATTTTAACACACTGAGTGTATTCCAACACCATCGGAATATGTATTGTATATTTGTTTCAGGTGGTCTCTGTTGCTTTGGTGTGATGACTGAGAAAACAGGATGTGCTTATTATTTAGTCTGCTCATCCTCAGGCAGGGTAAAGAGGATGCCTTCAGTGAGAGGCAGGGCAGACTCGGAGCTCTTGGGGAAATGAAATTGATTACAAAGACAGAAATGTTGGAATGACTCATGGCTGATTATAGACTTTCGCTTTCTCTCAGACTTGTGACAGAGCTGGTTCACCTAAATACGGTCTAATAGTCTCAACAGTGATTTTTTTTCCATGGGGGCGGGGGGGGGGGGTGGAGAGGGGTGGGAGGGTCGGACCCCATTTCTCTCTGGCTTCTAGGCCAAAGAATGGCTGCCCGCTCTATGCCAATTCGGTGGAGAGGCATTGCAACAACCTTATTCACTTAGAATAACTTTGACCAGGGAGTGTTGATGTAGGTTTTCTAATGCTTCAGACAGACTGTTTGCCTGTAAATTGCGCCTTCTTTTTCCCTTTATATTTGCCTTTCCGTGCCTGAAGTGCTTAAATATGGTATAAATAACTATAATATCCGAATACATCTTATATTCCCCTTTTCTGCACTCTAAGCGGAGGAATTAAATATGTTTGCCATCTACAGAAAGTTTTAGTCAGCAGTGCATGCAGATCCACATCGCGTAAAACTGATGATACGTTAAGAGTGCCGAACAAAATACAAATGTTTTGTTTTTTAATTATTGGTCTACGGAGTTACTAATATTATGGACATCGAATAATAGTTTAATGTGTGTAGATCCTGAGGTCTAAACGTCTCAGTCTTCTAGGCACGTCTAATGTATGCCCTTGTTGTTTGAAACAAATAATTCACTGTCTAATATACAACAATATAAAATACTCTACCTCTAGCCCACATAAACACAACTGTTATTAATAAATTCAGAAGAACCGTAGGAGTACTTTCTTTAATTGATCCTCCCTGCAGTAAACCATGTCCCTTAGTCTCATTTATTCACCCTCCTTCCAAGCACTGTTCCTGGTAACCACCTAGATCAGTGCCAAGGAATGATTGCCAGGGTGGACCATACATTGTACACGCTCTCCCTGGTCAGCGATCCATTTATGTGTTTTGGGCGCTAGCACCAACGTACAATTTTGGAATCCATCATGGTGAGCATTTACATTTCTGCATTATGAATCAGTACATTATTTCTTAAAACAAAACATAGTTTTCTTCCACAGTCTAAGGCTAAAATGAATAATATCAGCATTATTTGGAATGTGCAGGCCAAAAATGTAACTACTTTGTCTGACAGGAGCGAGCTGACTAAATATAGGAGCCAGACAATGTATGACAATTTGCCTGACTGTTCCTTTCTTGAAGGCAGGAATGGTGACAAAGAGTATACTGTTCATCAGATATTTATTCTTAGTTAAGGTACCATGGGTTGAGGAAAAAAGATAGGCATTACATTTCATGCATAAAATAACCTATATTGAAATAAGGCTATGCTCACCATTGTGCACCATACCTACTTCTGTAAGACTAAAAGCAATACCTAAAAAACAGAACAGTTGACAAACTCAATAACGTCCTAAAATGATCCATTATTTTTTAGATAGTGAATAACGTTAATGCACTCCATAATGCCTGGCCATGTAAATAAGTTATAATTCTATACCAAATGCTGTTTTTTGAGTGATGTGTAGCCTATTAATATCTACCAGGGACAATCCAGTGGCATGCCAATAGGCCCTGCAGGGCTCCAGGGGGCCACTTCCGGCACAAGCATGGGTGGCTAGCCCCTGGCCTAAAAATTCCTGACTGGGTCCGGAGCATGAGGGCCCCCCTCCATTTACTTTCAATCAATCAGTTGGGTTTGCATAGTGCTGCTACTTATCTGTGAGGGTCTTAAGGCACTGGGAGGGGGGTTGATGATCTGTCTGCTCTATGGTGTTCAGTTAAAGAGCGAGGTCTTGAGGTCCTTCCTCAATTGGGTGAGTGAGAGGGGTTATCTGAGGTGGGTCGACAGGGTGTTCCAGGTCTTTGCAGCGAGGTAGGCGAACTATCTTCCTCTCGTTCTTGTCTTGTGGATCCGAGGGACGGTAGACAGGGCCAGCTTGGTGGCGCGGTGGTGTCTGGTGAGGACGTGGAATGAGAGGCAAAGGTTCAGGTTTGCTGGTCCTGGGTCATGCAAGGGGTTCCCCCTCAAGATTTGTTATGCCACTGAGACAATCATGTGCAGGAGCTACATCAAGTCTCATTTCAGACACAGCTTACATGCTATTAAGAGGTATTTGAATGAGAATTATTAGGGAACTTTAATGATTTTTTTAAAAGAACTTGAATGCTAATAGACTTTGAATACTATGCCCTCACTGGAAGACATGTTACTCGATAAGAAAGCTTTTAAAAACAAAATTCAGCGGACACAACCTAGCAGAATATGTAGTAAAAAAAATGGTTTTGTCTGTGCTGCTTCAGGTTCTGGAAGTTGAGAAGCATCCAAACAAACCTAATTTTTCCCAAGCATAATTTATATGTACTTTGTTTTTTCACAATCTCTAGAATTGAATTGAAATGTTTAAATCAGAGTACTCATTGTGTTTTAAAATAGCTGTATCATTGTTTTGACTGCTATTGAGATTGTTTTATTACAGAAGGCACTTCACATATGAGAAGGGCAGGATATCCACCTTGTTTGGTTGGTCACCCCAATTTCCTTTTTTGAGTTTTATATGCAGCAAATTGTTTTGGAAGGGAGTGGGGAGGATTGGAGGGAGGCAGATTGAATTGGGCAGGATTGGAGGGGGAAGAGTGTTTAGGAATGGAGTGGGCTGATTGTTTTGGATTGGAGTGTAGCAGATTGGAGTGGGGCGGATTTGAGTCGGAAGGATTGGAGTGGGCAGGTTGTTTTGGAATGGAGTGGAGCAGATTGGAGTGGGCCACAATGTGTTGGATTGGAGTGAGGCAGATTGGAGAGGAAGATTGTTTTGGATTGGAGTGGGACAGATTGGAGAGGGGAGGGTTGGGAGAATTGAAGTGTGGTGGATTGGAGTGAATTTGATTGGGGTGGATTTGATTAGTCTGTGGTGGATTGATTGAGTGGCGTGGATTGGTGTGGGGTTGTGGTTGGGTGGATTGGTGTGGATTGGAATTGGGCAGATTTGGGTGTATTGCATGATTATGTGTTAAAGCATCATTTCAGAAATTACACATAAAAAAAACCAAATTTGCTTTGCAAAAATATAATCCTCATCTTTTGAGAACAGTTGCAACCAAGCAAAAACAAAAGAAAACATGAATGCAAAGTGAGAAACGAAGACATGACAACATAAAAGAAAGTTAACTATAGAAAATAAATCATTGCAATTTTGTTTATCCTGCTGTGCACGTTTTTGCAGTCATGCACCTTCTGTTTGCAGTGCACTAAAAGTTGAAAGGAACAAAATAGTGCATTAATCACTTTGGGCTTATTAACAAAAACAATTGCCAATGCCGATAATTATTACAAACCATCGGTTTTATTTCAGAATGTCCAATTTATAAACATTCGAAAGCTACTAAATTACTTTTTATTTGCTAGTTATCGATTTTTCATATCACAAACAACATGATTGCCACATAATTTTAGCTTCAAAGGGTACCATTACTGTTAATTAAAGGGACAAAAAATATATATAATAAATATGAATGCAATCAACCATTCATACTATCAACAATCCACATTTATTCCCATCCATTCACCATACTATACAACAATATATATACAGACTCCAAAAATGTAACTAAACCTGTGGAGTGAAATAGGTCTGCCACATTGACTTGTCCAAATATTAGGGTACTCCAAAAATGTATCTTATCAGTACCTACATAATAAACATTTCACATGTTTTTTCAATGTATCCCTACAAAAATTATCAATTCAGGGTTAGCGAAAACAGAAATCAGAAGGTTGAACCATTATGAAACACTACTGTAGTAACACACTCAGGAGCCTCTCTCAAAGGGAGAAAGGGTGTAGGACAATATGAGAGCTTCTACATCTTACAAATGTGCCCAGCCTCTGTAACTGAGGCGTAAATGATCCATGGGAACTTAAATAATGGAGGCTAAACTGGAGCTTATTTATATAGCTTTGTTTGAAAACCTACTATCACGACAAAGCTTATATTGAGGGGTGAGATAGTTAGAAAAGGGGGCCATCGAAGTAAAGTGATAATTACATGGCACAGCATGAATTAAGTTCTGAGTGGAATCTAGAGACTGGGTCACTTAGCAAAAAATAAAATGTTAAGAAAGAAAAGTATGCACAATGTAGTAAGGGCAGCTGTACATAATTGTAAAATAAAGTATTTCATTTCTCAGAGCGCTTAAACTCACAGGTATGTTTTGCGGTTGACTAGTTATTTGTTATATTGTCATATAGGAATCTGGATATGCATGGGTTATCTTCTGCCCCAAGTTTATTGTCGCTACTAAGAAATAAAGTTATGTGATAAGAAATGCATGTGTCATCATAGCCAGGCACAGTAAACTTGGAACAAAATAGAAGTATAATTGAAAACAAATTATGCAAAACTTAAAAAACATTGACCTAGGATCAGCCTGAAGGTTCTCTCTGCCCAATGACAGAGACTACCTGTTACTACAGCATTGAACACTGACCCGTTGGATGGACTCTGCTACTCCTGCACCAGTTGCCCTCTCCCTCAGCAGGTACTGACCGAGCTGCTCTCTTCAGTACAGTGTCCTCAGCCATCACACTGTCACTGTAGCATGAGCTTTCTGTCTCTGTTTGCTTTAACTATTAGTCAAGAATCATTATGGAAGCCCTAGAAATATGTGAAAATCCCTTGCTAATAGTTTAAGCAAACAGACAAAAAAGTTATGTGCAATGACTAAAATAAAATATAGACTATTTGAATTTCAAGAATTGGGATCAATATGGGTCTGTATATACATAATTCTGTTCCTAAATGAAATGGTCCCGAGTTCTGTAAAATAGCCGAGACAGTGAGTATTTGCTGATAAACCGTGGTTAATAGTAAAACAGTCTCTCCTGCAGAATGCCACCCCACAACCTCGATAATAACAGGGCATACAGCATATTTAGAAGGGCCTGATCTGAACTCTGTGATCCTGCTAGAATTTGAAGCGGTGTAGAAGGAGAAAACTAATCTTTACAATGGGATGGTGATCCCTGCCACGGTGATCTGCTTCTCTCCACGGGCCTCCTTATTAAACTGCCAATGCTCACTCTGCTCTACTGCAAAGAGAGTGGTCATGTTTTTACTGCTGTTTGGTATATAAATGCAGCGCTGGTGAATGGTTTCATGAACGGATTGATGCAGTTAATGACCTGGCAATAACATGTGCATAGCAGTAGTGTCTAAGTACTGGGGAAAGGTAGGATGCGGGCACATGCAGGTGCGCACCATACAAGGAACACTGACCATGATGGAGCGCTACCTACCATCGGGGTAGGGCTTGGTCAAAGTTTTTGCCTTCTGACTTTGAAACTTTTCGGAAGCTTTTTCTCCTGGGGTCCGTTGAAGCTCTTCAACAGTCAGGATTTGGTGAGGGTTCACTGACTTGCCTTGCATCAAGCACGGGTGAAACCTATATAAGTCAGACCTCCAGAGCTTTCCAGCGGGACAAACCAGAGATCCAGGCCAGCTCATGTTTGAAGGTGGGCGGCGTGGTCCAAGTCACCTCTTCTTCAGTAACAGCTCCTCGAGGGAGTGCTGCGGGGCGATGGGGTGGGGGGGCAGGAGAGGGGCAGGTCGGGGGGGGGTAGTAAACTCCGGCATACGGCCGAAGGGAGTTAAGTAAAGAAATAAAGAAATAAAACAAATTACATTGCGCTCTCCTGAATCGCCATTTGCGATGCAGCGCTCGCAATGCAATTCGTTTTATTTATTTATTTCTTTACTTATCTCCCTTCAGACCTATGCCGAAGTTTACTACCCCCCACCCTGCCCCTCCCCTGCCTCGACCCACCGCCCCGCAGCACTCCCTTAAGGAGTCGCTACTGCTCTTCTTCCTTAGAAACTTTTACAGCGCTTTTTCTTCTGGGGTCCCTTGATGCTCATCACCAGGACAGATTTCGTGAGGGTTCACCAGCTTGGGTTGCAACTAGCTTCTGGTCCAACTCTGGAAGTCAGATCTCTGGAGCTTTTCAGCAGGATAAACCTAGAGGGCACACCGGCTTGCACTTGAGGGTCGCCGGCTTGATGGCCAGGTCGTGTCGATCAACTTATGGAGCTTTTTTTCAAAGGTGCTCCAGAGTTCTCCAAACTTCTGAATCTTCTTCCTGAAGTTCCGTTGAGGCTCTCAAAGTGTCCAAAACTTACTCCAAGGGTCTGGAAGCTCCAAGATGGTCTTTGAAAGTTTGGGACTGCAATTCCCACTATCCACTTGGACAAAACCCTTAAAAATTCACTGGAGTCACTCCAGGCTGGGAATTCTTGGTGGTGATGGTCCAGGTGAGTTCTGTTACACTGTAGCGTGCACGGAGTTCACTCTTTAGTCCTTTTGAAGGACGTTTGATCCACAGGGTTGTAGTTCCAGATTGTGCAGCAGGTACAGCCAGTCAAAGTGCAGGGCCTGTTTGGTGGAAATTAAACTTCTAGCATGGACCCTTCTTCTTCTGTGGTTTGAAACAGCAGATCTGAGAGGCTTTTCCCCTTTCAGATACCTTTTCAGTATACATTAGGGTCACACAGGAGGGCATTCCTGTCCAATAAGGTACAGCGCAACACCTCAGAGCTTGACCTTTTTCTCCAAAGTGTGGCACATTGGTCTCCCAGAAAGCACTATTTCTCCAAAATTCAATATGGCTGAAGTCTCAGCAGAGAGGCAAGAACTGGCTAAACAACCTCCAGGATGGCTCATCTCCATAGTCTTCCTTCCCCTGGCATCTGCACATTCCTTCTTTAATCTGGAATACCAGAATAGAAACCTAACCACGGGGAAGAACAGGGTTTTCAGTGAAGATGTGTGAAAATTCTCTTCCCAGAAAAGAAAAATATTTTTTAGCGTCCCCTCGCCCACCAGGGTTTCCCCTAGGTGGCATGCTTCATCACTGGGGTCCTCTCAATCGAGGGGCAGGAATTAAATATTAGCCCACTAATTAGGTATTTTTAACTTTTTGTTTTTTCACTCCACTTTCACTGCACTACACATTTTCCACAATGTAGTGCTCCTACGTAGTTCCCCAAGTCACAGCACGCCTCAATCTGCAGCGAATTGAGAGGACCCCAATGATGAAGCATGCAACCTAGGGGAAACCCAGGTGGGTGAGGGGACTCTAAAAAAAAAAAATGATTTCTGGAAAGAGTATTTTCATACATGCTCAGTGAAAACCCTGTTTTCCCCCACGGTTAGGTTTTTATTCTGGCATTCCAAATTTTGTGAAACTTCATTCAGTTAGGAGGGTGAACCTACCCTCAACCTCTATCTCCCCCATCTTTTGATTGCATTCCTTCCTTAAGCCTGCCATGTGGCTGAGTTCAGAGGGGTTGGGCATTTATGGGCCTGGCTTTCTGTGTCTGTCCTCCTTGTCCATTGAAGTTTATGGATTATAACCCCTCCTCTCTTGCTGTGGTACTCCTATGCAGCAGAACCCTCTCATGCCAGAATGGCTCTTCACCCTAGGTGCCACTTATCACTTCATAAAAGCAGCTTGGATAATCCACTTAACTCTGACCAATCAGGGCAGATCTCTGGAGCGCTGAATTTTGACTTGCAGACAAGAAAGTCTTATAACCTCTTTTCCATACTTTTCAGGACAAATTCACCAACAGCATATTGTTGGGTTTACCAATACCATTCTCCTAAGTCCTTAAATGACATCCTCGGTAAAGCCTAGTGTTGGTTTTTAATTAGTAACTGATTGCCATGTCAACCTATCTGGGTGGGGATCTACAATGGGGAAAATGAACTGGGCAATTTGCCCTACATCTGGGCACATAAAACATCTTTTATAAGGACCCTGCTTATATCTACAGGAACCCCGCACCACTGGAACACCTAAGGGAGACGTTAGGGGTTCGGAATACGTAAAACTATTGCAGATCCTCACTCCACAGTGATCCTAGCACAAAAGACGATTTTGGGAAGCACTTTACTACAAGGAGGGAAGTAAAATGTTCAAGTTCACTTTCCCCAGGGCATATAAAAGCTATTTTATAAGGATTCTGCCATAAATATCTGACCCCCCACCCCTGGGGATACCTAATATGCCAAAATATTGCAGTTTATTTATTTTCAACTGCCTCAAACACCAAAGTCGAGTTTGGGCACAATTTACAGGCCTCAGCGGTACACACATGGAAGTGCAGAAAGGGCTGCTGGCCTCCAAACTGCCATGCCCTGTAATATACTAGTAACTTAAGGGTAGTTTTGATCCCCCAGCCCAATTGCCTTATAGGGGAGGTCATGCCAATCCTAGGGGTACCATAACCCATTATGCACCCTAGTGTATATAAGTGTTCTAATTGTGTTTTCAGCATAGCACTGGCCCTGGGTCTAGTTATTCAGAGCCCAGGGGCAGTCAGAGTCAGTTACCACCTGTATTAGTCAGCAACAAATGGGGGAGCTCAGGGCACAAGGATGACTTTGCAACCAGTATATTGCAAATCAGGAAAACTCATGAATGTGAATCCCTGATATTTTGACTCACACATAATGGGAGCTGTTTTTCATGAATGTTGGAGATTACATTTAACTCCAAACCTTTGCTTCTGTCTTTTTCCTGTGCCATAACCAAGCTTTTTAACATCAGATAACTGTCAGACCAATTTTATAATACATTTTACCAAACGATAATAACTTATGTTATGTTAACTTATGTTATGGTATGTTAAGTTATGGTATTTGTAAAGCACCTCAAGGGTGAATGTCGTAAGACAAAATCTGTACATGCAGACAAATTTCTTCACTGTGTGAATACGTATTTTCTCACATTAAAATATGTTCAATGTCTATCCCCTTTCTTAGAGATGTGCGAAAAGAACTGAAAAGAGTACAGGCATATGCACAGTTTAAAATGTAATATATCCAAATGCCTCCTCTTTTTTGAGGCACTGTTCACCCATTTGGCCACAAAACTGGTAACTTACAGTACGGTATGTTTCTCCAAAAAGTGTCTTGCTCCTCTAAGGAACCTATCACAAAGCATAACAATGAAAGGTTGAAAAACACCCTTCTACATCTTCCAGAATGTTCCCTTTTTAGATTTTAAAATGCCATTACCTCATTTTAGTCTTTACAACTACATAATGCGATAAACGACCAAAATGCAATATTTTCATTTTATGTGTTGGAAGCCGCAGGTTTCAAATCAACATTAAAATAATATACTGAAAAGTATTCAATTTCCCCTAATCCCTGCTGTTTTCTCTACAGGAAATGCTGCAAATTTCCCAGATCCTATTCCAGCAACAAGGCATCCAGTGGTGCCATTTGTTAGCAACAGAGAACTCAGGCGCTCAGTTCCTGAATAAAAACTCTTTAGTGAGGACATGGTGGAAAACAGTGGCATCAAAGGACAAACTGCTGCTGTGGGATGTATATGTTTCACTCAAATTATCAGATTTTGTCCCTCAAATGGATACGGATACCGCTGGGGAATTTAGCATTCTAGCTTTTATTACCACAGTCTGTAATTTCCATTTAACAATCATGCGAGAAAGTCTCTCTCTTACGTGGTGCAGCAAGTAGGAGATACGGAAGCAACATTTTTACATTCTTTTTTTTTTTATGAATTATTGTGGAAATATGAGACCAAGAAAAAAAGCAAAGCAAATATTCAGATCTATTTATTATTTTTCTAATATGTCAGTAAACAAATGCAAAAATAATATGTTGAATTGTTAGGCATTTCACAAAAGGGCAGGCGAATAAACCAGACAGAAGCACTACGAAAAGTGCACCATTTTCTGAAATGCTGAGTTTGTGTTCGAATTCAACTTGAAAAGGGAAGAGTTAACGTTCGACACATCCCTCACCTCAAAATATGAGAGAGAACTGATACCACTTCTGAGAAAGGAAAAGACCCTGCCTCCGGAATGACTAATACTACTTCTGTTCTTTGCATCGAATGCACACCAAAGAGGAAAGAGCCTGGAAGCAGCTGTTATTATGACCCTCCGTTCCCCTGACACCTAGCCTAGAAAAAAACATTTACTTACCTGCCGATTGGCACCGCTCCTCTGTCCTTCTTCTGTCCACGACGCACAGAAGCAGGAAGCACACAGGCTCCCAGACTCCCCTAGCCAATCACGATGCTACTGTCACCAGTATGACAGCAGCATTGTGATTGGACCGATCAGCCTGACTCGTTACTCAGACAGGGACTGGGAGCCTGGGAGAGTTCTCCACTTGGCTATACAACACAGCTGGGTGGAGAAATGCTAAAGTGTGCACAACGGTTTCGCCGGCCCAAGACGGCCGGCTAAACCGTCATGCGCACTCCTCACCATGACACAGCCCAGCAGCGCCCCGCCCAGTAGTAAAAAGCAAACTAGCGCAATATGGAAAAATTAAAATGATAATAACATTGCGTTATTATCATTGTGTTTTTCCTTTTTACAAGTGAGGTGACAGTCCTCCATCTTAGGGGAGGAGACACCGCTGTAAGTGATGGCCAGTAGTGTAGCTAAGTATGTCATGGGCCCTGGTACAAGTAAGGAAAATGGTCCATTTAACAGCTGCAGGGCTAGTATAATACAGCAATCATCAGAGTTTAGTGGGCCGCACAGATCTATGAGTGGTGATGCCACTGCACCAATGGTAGTTACGCCCCTGGGTCTGTCCCAATCCCCACTGCACTGCTAACCTCCACACTACGTGGGCGAAAGGGAGGACAGGTGAATGCAGCACTAAGTCCCTGCCTATTAAAACACATCCCTCTGCGCACGACAAGGAAAATCACATTCCAGTAAACAAATGGGAATATTGATTCTTCATTGTTTAGCTTATCACAAAATGACAGGTCTATAAACAACAACACAGGGACAAGAAGAACAGAATTTTCCGATGTGCTCAATGTGTCTTAAAATTTAACATGATTCCTAAAATTAGTTTAGCAACATCAATACATTATTTAAATTGTGATTAAAAGTTGCTCCTTTTTGATATGATACTCACAGGACCTCCAAATTTTTAATTATAGAAAGTATATTTTGTTTTTAGATAATAAATGATGTTTCATAATCTCCAAAACAAATACTATAGATATTCTCCATGTAACCTTCTGCATGCAGAGTTCCCAGAGAAAAGTGTGAACTGCATTAAACATTTCAATTATCTGTATCACAGGAGCAATATTATCCAAGGAATAAAGCACACCCAGGCTAGAGCCATCTGACTTTTCTGCCAGTCAGTAATTATAGACCACAGACCCATAAATTGCACACACTATAAATTGTAGTCCCATTGTACAGGAGCTTATATTTTAGTAGCCTTCAAAGCAGGCTTCTTTAACTAGTAGCTCAAGAGCTACTACTGGTAGCTCTCCACCTAGCTCTAGGTAGATCCCTTGTGGGTAGCTCAGCCTACTAACTCCTAAGATTGTGCGTGGTTTAATGAATATCCAAGTACCAAAATTGGAAAGTGTGCATTCGAGGCAGAAATATGTGTATTTTCAGAAATCATAAGATGATGTTTGGAGGAAAATATATTTAAAGCGGATATTTGAGGGATAAATCATGCATTGTTGGGTCGAATTATTACTAATACTGCTACCTTGGTGTTAGGGGCATTACAGCTATGTCTGAGACACTAAAGCTATGTTTGGTACGAGTTACCTACAGAGAAGCATTCCACTTTTACAACTCATTGATACATTACTGCTGGAGAGACTGAGCTGATCACTGTTTATAACCTTGCATATGATGCCCACTAATGTAATCATGCTACATGTTAGGATCTTTCCAAAGTCCCTGCCAAATTTTGAGTGCCTCAAAGAGGCAGAACAATTCTTATTGTATGGTTTTATCTTATGTGGAGGTTTGGTGGAAGAATTCCAACTGACATTTAATTGTGGCCAGCATTCCTCAAACGTTTCAAGTCTGTCTTCCAACCAGGTCTATGAGGAGTATTAGTTGGAGCACTGCAGGGCCTAATAAACACCTGATTGTTCAAGAATTTATAACAATGCTATTTTCCTATCGAATTGCAATGTTCATGAAAAGAGGAAGCAGGATTCTCTTTTTCTAGACCTGCTTGCTTGTTTTGAACAGAAACCAGTTAGGGAAGGGAGAAAGAGGACCACAGATGATAAAGTGAGGACCGTTGGTCAGCATTTTCTATAACACTACAAGGTGATGGGATGGATGCTTGCAAATAGACTTATCTACTGACAATATCCCAGGGTAGAATTCCAAATCATTGTTTTTCGCTTAATTCCGGAATAAGGACTGAAATGCATAGGGTGGTCCATGTACTATTGTGTTGTTAGGTCATCTGGTGGTCTATTCAGAACAACTGGTTATGTCATCCAGCAGGATGTAAGTACACTCATGATGTATGTCACACAAGAGGAATCACCTGGGTGTAATGTGGTATGTTGGTATTATATGTATACATCTAAGACAGATGTTCAGCTTGTCTAGTAATTAGTAAGAATGTTATTGTTCATTGTTTGGACACCAACAGATTTATTTTCCCTTCAATCAACAGGTTTGCCCCTGAAGAAGAGACAGTGTGTCCCGAAATGCATTGGGCGTTGTTTTCTAAATTTGTTTTAGCATAAATATATAGTGACAATGCATGTAAAACTCAGTTATGTTACTGTATAATATTTTAATCATATTGACATAACATGTTGACTAGCTCAATTAAATATTTTTGAAAGAATTTGAAAAAGTGGAATATTTGGTTTATCTTTATGTATATCACATTGAGTAGTGGATGTTAGAGCCCAAGTTGCCTAGGGGACTTGGCCACTCTGCACTTGTCATATCATATGCTAGGCAGGCATATCAATAATTCAGTGCACTGATTGGTTTAATCAACCATTTAAAAAAAAAAAAGGATTATCGGAATTCAACAGAGTGCACAATCCATTGCATTGTTTTCATATCCTCCCACTGCATAATTAAGGATTGTAGCACCTTTGGCAAGAATGTTGTTTGAATCAATTGCAAACATCACGGATAACAGAGCAATAACTGAAGTCTATACCACGGAGAAGGCAAATGAAATTTACAATTTAATACAGGAAACAAAATCATTTGACGTGCAAATTGGCTCCACCACACAAAAACTGTGACAATTGGAGTATTTAACCAGAAGAGAACTGAACCAACGACTGCACGCTTCCACGCTCATAAAGTACCACAAAGTCAAGAAGATCCCACTCAGCCTTAGGCTGGCAATAATACCCATGATGTTTTAGATTACAACATAACCATCAATTCATGGAGAAGTGGTACGCTATTTTAAATAAATGTTCGCTGGATCTGATCCGTTTTTGATAGAAGAAGTATCAAAATCAATTCATGGCCTTGAAGAGGAGATCAACACTATCTGAAGTTGACTTGTCACAAAGGATGGATAAAGAGCCTTGGCAAACGTTCCTGGAAGAACTGAATGCAAAACTAGAAAAATATGGAAAAGAACTCCAAGAAACCAAATTGCAGAAATTCAAAAGAGATGCGCAGAAACTGTTCACCAGGAGGAACACCAACACGTCAGCTGAAGAACGTGTAATATCTGATAAGGACACAGACAGAGCATGAGCACCATTTAAAACCTTATGAACTGAAAGGGAAGCCATAAGCAAGACCAGTGAAGAAAGAGCACATGGCAGTATCTCCACAATTTCTTTTTTAGTGGAATACAGGGATCAAGGAGAACCTCCAGATCTAACACAAAGGAAATCAAACACCATCCAATAGAAACCTGGAGAGGAAAAGGAAAGAGACAAAGGGAAGACAGGTCTAAGGAGACAAATGAAAGCCTCATAATTAACATTTCTAAAGTGAACCTTACTAAAGCACAAGAAATCATTCTAAATAAGGGAACATCATTTGTTACCACTTACAATAGCACGGAACTTGAAACCAAAGTGGCATTCTACAAATTTATGAGGGTTCTCAGATTGCGTAACTACTTCATGAATATATTACCTGCAGATCCTACAAGAGAGAAACCGGAAGGTGTGCAATTCAAACCCAAGAGTACTTGGCTCCAGTGTCCCATGAAACCTTGGATACATTTGAAATATTGGTCAAAAAAGATCTTCAGAGAATCAACTACACCAGCAAGAATTTTTTTTAAAACAACGTAAGTCGTGCAACACAGCACACTACTCAGTCTGGCTAATAATTCATAAGTAGTCTTCCAGAATGCCGACAAAGGGGGTGGACTGGTTATGATGGACCGCAGTTTTTACGAGAGGAAAGTGTTTGAACATGTTAATGATGGTCACATCTTGCTCGTCTTGAGAGTGATCCTACACAGAAAATTTCTGCAACACGGAGGACATGAATTGGATTGACAATACAACTAAACCATATCTCACCAACCAATTTCCAAGAAGACCAAAGTTGTACATGCTGCCAAAGATACATAAACGCTTAGTGGATCCCCTATTCAGACCTATGGTTTTGGGTTGTGAGTCATTGTTTAAAGAACAATTTTAAGAACTCGGCAGACATCATCTGAAACAAACACATGCATGGAGACCGTAAAAACACAAACAATCAATTATATGGCTAGAGGTTATCCGGAAGAATTGTTGGATAAGCATATTGCTCATGCCCTAACAGTACAGAGAGAAGAATTACCACAGAAAAAACCTAAGAAAACATCTAACAGGGTAGTGTTCATATCCAAGTTTTCAACAGCCTCAAGAGAGATCAAAATGTTCAATTGTAAATGTTGGGAGTTATTGGAATCAGAAACAGATTTTAATGGCCTGTTTCAGGAAAAACCACTGTTTGCATACTTAAGATCACAAAATCTAAAAGACTTTTATAATAAAAAAAAAAGGAAAAAGTTAAAAGTGGGTAAAACAGGCATTAAAAAATGTCATACCAGGAGACACATTACTACATCCAAGAACTGGAGAACACATAAGATTAACTGGAAGTACAGATTACAATTCTCAAAACGTTGTACACTCTATAAAATGTCCCTGCGGATTGCTTTACATTGGGAAGACTGAAAGGAAAATGAAAGTGCGCCTGACAGAGCACAAAAGTAAAATCAGAAACAAAAACATCAACTCCAGTCTTGCCACACATTGGGAGCAAAGTTGACTTACCGTTGCGCAATTGAAGTTTCAATTAATAGAACAAGTGCCAATCCAAAAAAAGCAAAGATAAGTCTAAAAAGCTATTACAGAGAGAGGCCTTTTCGATAAAAAGGTTAAATACCTTAATGCCCAATGGGCTGAATGATAAATTCGAAATGGCCTGCTTTCTTTAACCATATATCCTTAAAAGTAAAGCAAGTGATTCTCTAACTCCTGAAAAATATCACAATGACATAGCATAGACACACAAACACATTCACGTGGGGAATTTACACAGATAGCATTAGAATTTTTTGAATCTTGTATGTGTACTCTTGAAATCGTGAAATGTTCAAATTGTTGTATAAAAAATATGTAAGCATTCATATGTTTATAACTCCAGTAGGTATACAAGGAATAGAGCACCATTCCAAGATGGCGCCCGTCCGCAGTCGGGCCCGTGTAAGGTTGACTTCTGATGAAGAGGCCATTAATTGTGTAATACACTCATGGTGTTTTGTAAATACTGAACTTCAGTGGTCTCTAATCATGCAACACGTGGTCTCTTATTGTGTAATACACTCATGGTGTTTTGAAAATAATGAACTGCAGTCTCTTTACGGACAGAAATGTAGCCTTAGATTGGTTTACTGTGACCGGCTGGTCTCAAACGTAGTAGTTAACTTACCAAGATGGCCCAAGTTTGTGTCACTGGCATTCTGACGAGATTAATGGTTATATAGAGAGTGGTTAGTAGCTGTGAGATGCGTTTGGTTGTGTAGCGGAAGAATAAACTGTGGTGGTTCTAATGAGAGGTAAGCGGAGGGGACTGACCGTTTGGCTTAGTGTCGTTTTACAATTGGCTCCATCTGTCATGAAGAGTAATGATAGTTACTTTACAGTTACAGTTTCTGGAAGGTGAGATTCTCCATGTCGGCCACACTAGCTGATTTACAGTGATCACATGTGCTTTAAGTCAAGTGAGCAGTTTGGGGATAATGAATAATTTTCAATTAAATTCTAGCGATTGAAGTTCAGGAACAATAATAGCGGGATATTCAAATGTCATTTCAGCATCAAGATTAGTTCTACTTGGCAAGGCTCGGTTTGTTTACATGACGCGGTCTGTTAAGGTATGAAGACACTTGTGTTTGTCTTTAATGGGCAGTGAGAAAGTTAGCGAGAAGGGTAATATAGCTGTTTACGATTTGTTTCAGTTTTTTTACTTTTTTTATTTTATTTATACGTTTCCATGTATGTATGTTGTATGTATGTTTGGATTTATATAGCGCTTATAACCCAGGGGTCTCTAAGCGCTTTGCCTTGGGAACCCGTCCTGGCTTTTCCCTGTGAAATAGCCCCCACAGGGCATCCCCAAGGTGAAAGCCAGGCATCCCGCCGCGGGGGCCGTTGTGGAGATTAAGCAAGCTTAATGCCCAGAGTTGCAGAGTGTGAACACATGATTAGGTCAGGCACCGAAGCGAAAATTATCGGGTCCGTGGACATTTGAGCTCGAGACCCTGCCGTATCGGGAATTGAACCCTGGTCCCGGGTCTGACCTCTGCTTCAGGGTCTGCCTGCTCTAACCAGTGAGCCACACTTCTCCACATCATATGAACAGGTCATACTTATACATGTCATCAAGCCTATCTTGCATTATCTATTCCACAGGTGATACATTTGCATAGTACATCACTTTAGGCAACATTCATCAGAACAATGCTATTACCCAGTGTTGTTGCATATTCCTTATATATACAGTAATTATACATCAGTTTTTAGGAGGTCAGGGTTTTCTTGTAAGTATTTGGTAAGCGGTTCCCAGAGATTAGAAGGTTTAGCAGCTGTGGACAGTTCTTCCGCATAGATCAGAAAATTATCTTTACAGAAGATAGAGTCTTGTACCCATTGAGCCACAGTAGGGGCCTTCCTGCTGTCCCAATGCATGGCTACTCTCCATTTTCTAATAGTAGCAGGATTGCAGTGAATGTTTTTCTTGGTAGAGTTCAAATGTATTAAGTGTCCCAATAAACACAGTTGTAGCATGCACCTTCTCTCAAAACAACCTCACTTTATCACAATACCATGCTAGGTGCACAAAATCGGCCTGATCTGTCCCACAGCATTTGCATTTTGCATCCTCTCGTAATCCGTGTTTATGTAAATGGAATGGAGTGTGATAAGTTTGGTGCAAGTCTTTTAATGTATTATATGAAAATTGCCATTGGGCGTGAGAAGCTCAGAAAGTGCACAGCAGGTTTGCCATTCTTTCACTGTTAGAGGTGCGTCCAGTACCAGATTCCACTTTTCGTGTGCTTTCCGCGTGTCAGCGCCAATTTCTCTCTGCAAGGCCTTGTAAAGTTGTGCCACTATATGTGTGTTGTCTGACGCAGGTATTAATAGCTGAAGCATCTCTAGAGAGGGGGGTTCATAAGGAAATGTGGGGTTTATTACCTGTATTGCTGCGCATAGTCATTGATAAGCAAATTTGAATAGTAGTGTTTGATTGTTTACAGATGCCAAATCGGAGTAATAAATGTCCAATTCGGGTACAGATTCCCCATCATTGTGATGCCAACCAGTTCCAAGAGTCCAATACCACCCTTCTCTTGTGTGACCGATAAAGTGGGATGTTGTGCTAATGGAAGATTCAGTGCGTACAGCGGGGTTTTATATGAGTTGACTAATTCGTTTCCATGCCAATGACGTCGTACGGACTGTGTTAATTTCATATTTGGTCAGATGAGGTCTCATATGCGGCAGTACATTAGCTAATTTAATGGGATGGGCATCACCATGCTCCACTGCAAGGTGTGGCATATATCGCACTGGATGATACCAGTAGTAGGCATATTACGCTTGAGCACATAAATAGTATAGATAGAGATAAGGGACTGTAAATCCTCCTGCATCGTATGGTAATGTCATTGTGCGCAAATCTATCTGGACTTGCTTACCCGCCGATAATAATTTATTCAACAGAGAGCATAATCAGCAAAAGATGGGGGCTGGGGGAGTTATGGGAATGTTTGTAAAAAGATATAGAAGTTTGGGCAGGAGAACCATTTTTACGAGAGAAATCCTATCTGCTAATGATAAGGGTAATGTGATCAATCGGTCTACTTCTAATTTATCAATTACTGTGCCATAGTTACTCCGAATTACTAGCTCAGAGTTGTGGTGTATCCAAATGCCTAGATATTTTATAGGATCCTCCTGCTAAATCAACGGGAAGTCCATTAGTGGTGATTTTGTGCTGGTTGTCAATGATATCACCGCCTATTTGGACCAGTTGATTTGTAAACCAGAGTGTCATCCGAATTTTATGTATTCTCAGGTATCGGAGATAGGATATTAGCGGGATCCCTAAAATATAATACAATATCATCAGCACACAATGAGATGCCAATGGGGCGCAAATTAAAATGCAAAGCTGTAAATGCATAATTCTGGTGTATTTTACAGGCCAGAGGCTCTAGAGCAATTGCAAATAATAAAGGCGATAGCGGGCAACCTTGCTGTGTCCCTCTTTGTATCGGTATTGAATCGGATATATGTCTGTTAACTTTTATGCGAGCAGTGGGGTTTGTGTAAAGAAGTTTGATCCATTGTATTAACATTGGTGGGAGACCTATCTGCTGGAGAATAGTGAAGAGGTAGGTCCATTCGACGGAGTCGAAGGCCTTGGCCATGTCTAGCAGCACAGCCACAGCCTCCAACTCTGTGTTCAGTTGATGCAGGAGTGCAAATATTGTACGCAAGTTATGAGTAGTGGATCGGGATGGTATAAACCCCGATTGATCCGGTAATACAATAGTGGTCATTAATGGTGGAAGCCTGGTTGCAATTATCTTAGCTACGATTTTTGCGTCTGAATTTATTAAGGAGAGTGGTCTATAGAACTCAGCTACTTCCTGTTTTTTTTCTGGTTTAAGTAAGGCGACTATAAGCGCTTCACCCAGTTTCGGGGAAAGACGTTTATTGTTATATGCTTCGTCATACATTTCCAAGAGGTATGGGCTAATTAACTCGGAGTAGGTTTTGTAGAATTCTCCTTTATAGCCATCTGGGCATGGTGTTTTGCCATTCGGGAGAGTCTTTATAGCATCCTGGGACTTCCTCTAGAGTGATCAGCTGTGCTAGATATTCACGGTGACTGTCGGGAGCCAGACATGGGCTATATCCTCTACATAATCTAGGATCTCTTGTGCGTATGCCATATCTTGTGTTTTATATAGTGCCCAATAGGTGTCCATGAATGTTTGTAGAATGTCCACCGTATTATAATGTTCTACATCATTGTCAGTTATCATTCTGAGTATAGTATGTTGTTTGCGCTCTGTGTATATTTTTTGTGCAAATGTACGTCCCGGCCGACCTCCCTCACCCATCCTGCGTGCTGCATGGTGTTTTGCTAAATATTTTACTTTGTCATCCGCTAGAGTATTGTAAGTGTCTATTTCATCTTTGATAGCACTTAAAATGTCTGCCTTATACGTATCGTCATATTCTGCTTCTCATGTTTTTATTCGCAGTTCACATCTTGTCAATTGGGTACGAATATCTTTAAGAATTATCGCCGATGTGCTTATGCAGAGATCTCGCAATGTCGCATTGAAGGCTTCCCATAGTGTGCTTGTGCATTCTATCGATTGCTTATTGGTTGCAAAGTAGTCTTCGATTGCATTATGTATTGTCTCAGCATAAAGTGGGTCCAGCAAGGCTGTTGCATTAAAACGCCATACAAATGGTGGTAGAGTGTATGTCGTGCTTTTTATAGTTAGTAGGACAGGTTTATGATCTGATAGTGTTTTTAGTAAGTGATTGACTTCTTGGACCCATGTGCATGCTTGTTCCGTTATAAGCCAATAATCAATTCTGGATCAACTAATATGTACAGTTGAGGAGTGGGTGCTATCATGTATATTGGGATTATGCAGGTGCCATATATCATGTAGTCTAAATTCGGTCATACCGTGTTTGAGGGTTGCAGCCGCTCGTTGGTGATGTTCAGTCATGTCGTGCGATCTGTCGCATGTGCTGTCCAATGTGACATACATGTCTCCGCCCCAAATGAGTTCCATATCTGGAAGCTCCGGTATCCTGGCATGTACTTTCATGAAGAAGTCGGGAGCATCCACATTTGTACCATATGTATTAATGAGTCCTACCCTAGTGCCTCGCAGTATACATGTGACAATGACATATCGTCCCTGTGCATTAGTTAGTATTTGTTCTTGTATAAATTGAGTTCATTTTCGTACCAGTGTCATTACCCCTCGCTCATACGCAGAACAGAAAGATGAGGCCACTAGTTCTGCCCATTTCTTCCCAAATCAATCCACTCTGTTTGTGAGTACGTGTGTCTCTTGTAGCATAGCTACATCAATGCCACGGCGATCTAAGTAAGCAAATATCTGTCTAATTTTTTTTAGGGTTATTGAGACCTCTCACATTCCAGATCACAAGCTTTAGGGTCTTAGGTGTAGAGTTAGTGTGCATTGTCATGACTTCAGTTATAAGTAAGGATGAATAATCTGGTGCTTCAGTGTTGGCTTATAGACATTAGTGGAAAACAACTGTGGTTCGATGACTTGATAAAACATTTGAGTAGCATCTGGAGTTCTCGTCCCCATACCACCTCCCAACCCTCCCACATCGCCAGCCCGACAAAGACAATTCCCATTAGAAGAAAATAAACCTCCCCTCTCCCCCACCCGTCCTGTTGAAAAGAGAGAAAAGAATAACTTTGGTTGTGGTGCACACAGGTTGGTGGAAGCTGCCAGCCGGATTCCCCAAGGACAAGCCCCAACATCCTTCGGTCCCATCAAGGAAGTGGACAGCTCATTAGTAACTCAGGATTAACAGAATGGACATCCCCAAAAGGGAAACATGCATTTTAGTAAACATAACATCAGTTGTATAATAATTTCAGAACCATAACAATCCCTGTAGTACTTATCATTAACGGTCTTTAACAATCATTATACAGTTCGCCATAAAGTGTACTGTCCAAGAATTCATACCACATAGGCATCCCAATTATTCAATGTGTGAGGCCCCAGTGTGCTCTTCCAATGCACTTCTGGGTGACTTCCGGCACACAGACTGACATCCCTTCTGCTTCAAGTATTTAAGTACACCTTTCAGGTCATTTTATATTGTAGTTTTCCCATCATCAGATATTCTCAGTCTAGCTGGGTACAACATTGCATATTGAAAGTTTTGGTCTCTCAGCTTCTGTTTGACGGCGATACATTTTTTCCTTGCCTCCTGACCTTGTGGAGTGAAATCTGGGTAGATGGATATGTCCATACCCTGGTGTTGTAGATTACCCAGCTCCCGTGCTTTGTGGAGCGCCGCGTCCCGATCCCTGTAATTTAGTATTTTGGCAATAATTGCAGTGGTCTTGCCCCAGTTGGTGGTGCTGGGGCCAATGATCTATGGGCTCTCTCTACAATGAAGATGTCAGAGAAGGTATCTTTGCCCAGGAGTGTGATAAGTAATTGTTTGATATAGCACTCCAGAGGCCCAGTGTTTGTTGTTTCCGCTATCCCCATAAGGCGAATATTACTGCGGCGAGACCTCGCTTCAAGATCTTCAGCGTTGGCCATTAGTGCATCTATGTTTTTGTCCATTTTGTTTTGTTTTGTTTCTATTTGGCGCTGCACGTCTTCTGCATCTGATATCTGTCGCTCTACCATGTCAATTTGTTCAGTGTGGCGGTCGAGACATTCGGACATGCGATCCACACGGTCAGTTAGATCATCTATTTTGCCATCTATGTTGGATAGGGTGATCTGTATCAAGGAGAACATAAAACGTCTCCTATAGCCGCTCCCCCAGCAGTAGATGTGGTTTGTTGGGTATCCTGGTGCCCTTCCGGATCGCTCTCAGGGGGTTTCTTTTGCTGGTCACATGTTAGCTTAAGTTGATTCCTGTATGGCTTCCACATTTTCCAGCCCTATGTATCAGACCACTCTCTACAGAACCGTTTTTACAATTCAACACAGGAATGCAGGTAAACAAGCCGCCCCCAGAGAATACAGTTGCTAGTAGTGAAGCTAAACGGACAGGCTATTAATAGCAGGGCTCTCCTGTAATCCTGCAGATGTACTGATCTCCGCAGGAGACTGTTGCATCAGTTATTCAGTGTATAAAGGCGTGGTTAGTAGCAGCCTTACGCTGAGGGTGGATGTTATAGTGCCTACCACAATGGCAGTGTCCAACCGTCTGCGCCGCAACAGGTACTGGCTGAGTATTTATGCTCTGTTTGTAGGTCGCAAGCCGGGTGGGGATGCAGAAAGAGGTGCCACAGAACAGCATTTTTAAGCACCGATTAATTCCGTACTCTGTGCTCAACTAGTCAAACAGGCTGGCCCCAACTACGCACTAAATAGGGTTATGGTGGAAATTTTTCTGTTAGGGAGTCTGCTCTCAGTGTCCCAGTGACTATTTTATATGGAGCAGATAAGAAAACAGTGCGCCGGAGTCCACAGAAGTAGCGATTGTCACCTCCAGTTTTAAAGTGGGAAGCCTCTGGGCAGCGTGTGAGACGAGGCATTTAGGCTTTCACTTCAGCTGCTTTTCGCTCAGTTCAGAGTCAGCCGTGGGGAATTCAGTGTCAACGTCCCCCGCTATCATGCGCCAGTCAGGGGGCCACCAGTCTATGGGCTTAGGGGTTGCTGACTCACCCGAGTGTGTATCAATCGGAGTTGGCTCCTCACCCTCACAGCGGTAATTGGGCCACTTGATTGCAAGAACCCATCTGTTACGAGCGCCGTACCGTCCCCACAGTCAGAGGGTAGCACTTAAGTGTAGGGTGCGTGGCTGGCAGGACTCACCTATATATGCCCACTCGAGCACAGGGATTTCAGTTCGCATCAGATCTCACTTCCACCAGACACAATATCCGGCCTTCGCTCGGCTTCCGTGATAGATCAGCCACAACATGGTGATCGTACCAGGGCGTTCTCGGCTGTACCCACCCAGTACCGTACGTCTCAGCACGGGCAGGGCTATGTCTGTGCTCGGCGTACAGCCTGAGTTTTTCAGAAGTCGTTTTTCTGCAATTGTAGTGCACTTCAGGGCATGCAAATTGGTTCTATGTATCAACTGGATGTTCCAATTTCCTATTCTCATACAATCACCACTTCTGGAGCATCGGGGGCAGGATAATTTCAGGATTATGTGAGCAACCGAAGGAGCTCACTTAGCAAGCGGCCATCTTCAAGCGTGGCTAGCTCCGCCCACCTATGATTTGTTTCAGTATTTGAGTGGTGTAACAAAATGCTGCTACAGATATAGGTGACCCTGGAGCTTTACTCAGTTAATTAAGGTTACTCAACATTTGGCAAATGTGACATGAAATTCATGTGCAACAACATAACAGGATTCAATGTTGTACTATTGTGTTGTTAGGTCATCTATTCGTCTATTCAGAACAACTGGTTAGGTCATCCAGCAGGATGTAAATACACTTGTGATGTATGCCACGCAAGGGGCATCACTTGGGTGTAATTTGGTATGTTGGTATGATATGTAAGCATACATCTAAGACAGATGTTCAACTTGTCTTAAAATTAGTAAAACATTTTTATTGTTTGCACACCAACTGATTTATTTTCCCTTCAATAAACAGGTTTTCCCCTGACGAAGGGACAGTTTGTCCCAAAATGCATTGGGGGTTGTTTTTCCAAATTAGCTTTTGACATCAATTCATTGTAACAATGCATGTAAAAGTCAGTTATGTTACTGTATAATTTGTGAATCATATTGACATAACAAGTTGAATTGCTCAAGTAAATATTTTTTAAATGAATTTGAAAAAGTAGAATATTTAGTTTATTTTCATGCATATCACATTGAGTAGTGCACGTTAGAGCCCAAGTTGCTTAGGGGATTTGGTCACTTTACACTTGTCATGTCATATGCTAGTATATTGGAACAGTGGTCCCAGTGAACAATGGAATATACATAAAGAAGAAAATAATTTACAAAAGATGAGGAAAACGTATTGAGCTTTGTGTAAAGTCTCATTTAATCACAGTGGACTACCGACGATTCATAACATTTTAACACAGTGATAAAACAGTGCCCCAGGAGGGCAAGGGGGAGGGTGAGGGTATTTGTGATTGAAGTGAGTAAGTATGGGTGAAATTTGCGAATTTGCGGTCCGCAAATTGGCGCGAAATGGCAAAAAAAATCCACGAGTTCGCGAGTTTTCCCGTGACCTCGCAGATTTTTTTGCCATTTGCACAAATATGTGACCACGTGTGCCTGTAACTTTGCCAGCGCGCCAAAAGGCGCCGAGGTCCCTTGAGTGAGCTGGCCATTATAGTGGGGACGGGCGGGAAGACGTTTCATACCGCTAGTGTGTGGTGGATGGGGCCAAGCGGGCGGGGCTTCTATGCGAGTTCACATGCATCTTGTTAAAGGCACGAGCTCAAAATAATTGTTAACCAACTCGGGGATGCTAAAAGGTGAAAGCGATACCCAGTAAATCTTACGGACCTGAAAGATCTACCGTGTTAGCATTGCATGGGAGCAAGGGGGCTGAGTACAGCTGTGCGCAAGAACACAAGTTGCTCATATGCGTGCCACATCTTGCTGTTGGTTAAAGACTAGGTTGAACAAACGACAAATAAATGTGCCTGCTAAGGGTTAACCCGTTTGAGGGGGCAAAGAGTTCATGCAGGAAGAGCCACATCATAGGGTGCAGTGGCATGCGGGTGCTGCACGCCTGGTACATGCGCATACCGGTGCAAGGGGACACACGTGTTTATTGGTGCTGTGTAGCAAGTTATGACTTTACATTTTGACTGCACCAGATGGTGGTACCACCTACACGGATCAGGAGAATCCAGGCACCAGACTTCATGGTGCAAGAGCATAATGGTGCTGTGCGGTACGGGTATATATGTACTGGGGTCAGGGGGGCACTTAGCACAATGTGTGCTCACACCCAGAGGGCTCCCAGGCAATTGAGTACAAATGATTTTCACACTGAGAGGGCTCTGGGGCAGTTCAGCAGCACCGGGGCTCACACCCACTGGGCCCCGGGGCAGTTCAGTAGCGTGGGGGCTCACAACCCCTGGGCAGCTCAGCAGCACGGGGGCTCACACCCACAGGGCTCCCGGGCAGTTTAGCAGCGCAACCCTCTGGTTCATCACTGCCACCCTCTGGTTCATCACTGCCACCCTCTGGTTCACCACTGCCACCCTCTGGTTCATCACTGCCACCCTCTGGTTCACCACTGCCACCCTCTGGTTCACCACTGTCACCCTCGGGTTCATCACTGTCATCCTCTGGTTCACCACTGCCACCCTCTGGTTCACCGCTGCCACCCACTGGTTTATCACTGTCACCCTCTGGTTCATCACTGCCACCCTCTGGTTCATCACAGCATCCTCTGGTTCACCACTGCCACCCTCTGGTTCATCACTGCCACCCTCTGGTTCATCACTGCCACCCTCTGGTTCATCACAGCACCCTGTGCTTCACCACTGCTTCACCACTGCCACCCTCTGGTTCATCACTGTCACCCTCTGGTTCATCATTGCCACACTCTGGTTCATCACAGCACCCTCTGGTTCACCACTGCCACCCTCTGGTTCATCACTGCCACCCTCTGGTTCATTCATCACTGCCACCCTCTGGTTCACCACTGCCACCCTCTGGTTCACCACTGTCACCCTCTGGTTCATCACTGCCACCCTCTGGTTCACCACTGCCACCCTCTGGTTCACCACTGTCACCCTCTGGTTCATCACTGTCATCCTCTGGTTCACCACTGCCACCCTCTGGTTCACCGCTGCCACCCACTGGTTCATCGCTGTCACCCTCTGGTTCATCACTGTCACCCTCTGGTTCATCAATGCCACCCTATGGTTCATCACAGCACCCTCTGGTTCACCACTGCCTCCCTCTGGTTAATCACTGCCACCCTCTGGTTCATCACTGCCACCCTCTGGTTCACCACAGCCACCCTCTGGTTCACCACTGTCACCCTCCGGTTCACCACTGTCACCCTCTTGTTCACCACTGCCACCCTCTGGTTCATCACTGCCACCCTCTGATTCATCACAGCACCCTCTGGTTCATCACTGCCACCCTCTGGTTCACCACTGCCACCCTCTGGTTCATCACTGCCACCCTCTGGTTCATCACTGCCACCCTCTGGTTCATCACAGCACCCTGTGCTTCACCACTGCTTCACCACTGCCACCCTCTGGTTCATCACTGTCACCCTCTGGTTCATCAATGCCACCCTATGGTTCATCACAGCACCCTCTGGTTCACCACTGCCTCCCTCTGGTTAATCACTGCCACCCTCTGGTTCATCACTGCCACCCTCTGGTTCACCACAGCCACCCTCTGGTTCACCACTGTCACCCTCCGGTTCACCACTGCCACCCTCTGGTTTACCACTGCACCTTCTGGTTCATCACAGCACCCTCTGGTTCATCACAGCATCCTCTGGTTCACCAGTGGAGATTATGGGGAGAAAGCACACCTGCCCAGCCAGCCTCAACCATTTTGTAAATGGTTACAGAGAAATTAGCTTCAACTGGGGCACCTGCTGTAACCCTGTAAGTGCTTCCTGGAAAAAAATGTGTCCCGCTCGCGAATTCGCAGACTTTTCCGCAATTGAATAAAAAGTAAGTGTGATTCACAAAATCTAATATTTACGCAATAAGAGGGCGTATATTTAAGCCAAGTTTATCGCACAATATCAAAGAAATTCTTCATAGCCATGGTGAATAGTAGAAACACAGTGATGCATCGCTGTTGTTAAGACTGGCTAGTGTATCAGATGTCGACGTTTTGACCCCTAGAGGAAAGTAGGTTGTTGAGTCCCTTACGACGGGGTCTTCCTCAGGACAGTAATGGGGAAGGGAGGGGTGGTTACCTGGGAAAAGAGTACATCCAGGAAAGACCTGCAAAAATAGTAAGCAGGTTCAATAGTGGATCCATGGTCCACTATATCAAGTTAGGATGTTTGGGCCTGCTAATCTACTTACAATAAAGGGTGTCAATCCACTGAATGATTTGCGAATGGTCAAGCATGAAAATCAGCTGGGCCTCAGAATGAATCCAATATATTCCTAACATCTGGGGCAAAGTAGTTCCATGTAGAAGGGTAGAGTAAGAATACTGAAGTTCCGGTATTAATGACCTACTCCAAACAAAGGTTATAGAAGTTAAACTGCGCGTAGCCTGGGTCTAAGCGTGTGTGCTAGCGCCTACGGAGTGAAAATAAATAAAAAAAGCTTGCCCTCTGTTAAAGGCACGAGCTCAAAATAATTGTTAACCAACTCGGGGATGCTAAAAGGTGAAAGCGATACCCAGTAAATCTTACGGACCTGAAAGATCTACTGTGTTAGCATTGCATGGGAGCAAGGGGGCTGAGTACAGCTGTGCGCAAGAACACAAGTTGCTCATATGCATGCCACATCTTGCTGTTGGTTAAAGACTAGGTTGAACAAACGACAAATAAACGTGCCTGCTAAGGGTTAACCCGTTTGAGGGGGCAAAGAGTTCCTGCAGGAAGACCCACATCAAAGGCTCAGAAGAATGCCAAGCATGCTAAAGGTTGTTGCATTAGAAAGAAAAAGTTTACCGCTGTTCGCATGAACGTCTCACTCCCTGAAGGTGGGACCTGGGTACTGACTCGTGCTCTACATGAAGGTATGCTGGGACCAATTAGTGACACACGTGTATGTGTCAAAAAGCAAGTGCTGACTTTGCAACATAAAGCAAGGGAAACCAGACTCCGTGGCAGCGTATGTCTGAGCTGACACTAGACGGGCTGATGTTTGAGAAAATGTAGAGCCTACACCGTGCTCGTGAACAAATCGCAGTTAAAAAGGGAAATTGTAAATCGGGCTAAGATTTAGGAAATAATTAGAACCTGCACTGGGCTCGCGAGCATGATGGATTTAACATGGGAATCACAAATTCTAGCACAAATAGAAACACTGCATGACATTGGTTGGCTGTAAACTTAACAGGCAGGGGTTTTGGAAATAATTTAGAGCCTGCACCAGACTCGTGACCTTGATGAAGTTAACATGAGACCCACAAATTATATAAAAACATTGTTTAACATTGGTTGGCAGTAAAGACATGCACGTTGTGCCTGCAAAAGAGTAAAAGAGCATTTTCCATTGTTTGAAGACACATCATATAACATTGGTTGGCTGTATTGGCATAGATGCTATGCCTCTATAAAGGAAAAAGAATTATCAATATGAGCAATTAGTAGACATACGTGGGTTCTGACAGAGACTTATTGCAATACATTTGTTAATAAATTTGATCTGCATAAGGGGACATATAAAACAGATAATGCAACCTTGTTATATACAGCCACCGGGACGGTGTTCAGACACTTTGAGAATATACATTTAATGCATGACATGGTTACATTGGTCACAACGTATCTATTCCAGTGTTTAGTAAACCATGTAGCTATTCACCTAAGGGGCACGCTGGGCAGGAATTATAGCATGATGTACAGGTCATGTTTATATTAGACCATCGTGCTTTGATCTAAGTACACAGTGACCAATGTAGTCACTCTCGTGTCAGGCATGCTAATTGGGCATGGCTGACTTCAGATTCATTTAACCCATTCTGAATGGTGTCCAGAAGGGACATCCATTTGAATTCCCCTACAACCAGTATTGCCCGAATATACCCTCCTCTAGGGCCAAGGGAGGCTTTCTCAAGAATCAGCCAACGGAGTTGGTCTGGGCTGTGTTCAGCATTGCAAAAGTGTTCAACCAAAATACACCCTGGACCCCACATCTGATTCGACTGCAGTGCTGCAGGATCCAGGTCCTTTACTTTCTGTTGTGTTTGACCTACACATGCGAGGTCACAAGGACACAGGATACAGTAAATAACATTTGACAAATTGCAATTCGTGAAGGACTTTAAGGTGATTGCATGGTGTTATATGTAAACTCTTTAGTTTGGATCGTGGTTCAACATGCCTTGCATTGTCCACATTTGAAATGCCCCAATGTCGGTGGCAGTTTCCACATTGATTGGATTGATTGCGCCACAAGGATCTCCAAGAAGGAGCGCACTATGTAGTCCTTGACACTTTTAGCTTTCTTAAAGGAGTGCATAGGGGGGTTAGATTGTTCAGTGTCTTCAGATATCAGGCCCCAACGTCTGTCAATCACCTTTTTGATAGCATGGCTCTGTGTTGAAAAAGTGGTGACACATATCTCCTTTGCATGGGTTCTTTTGCATTATTCCGAGGTGTCAGCAGGTTCTCACATGAGCTACCCCATGCCCTCTTCTGGGCTCTCTTTACTAGCTTCCTTGGGTAGCCTCTCTCTTCCATCCATTGGCTTAAATCACCTGATTGCACAAAATAGTCTGTTTTCTTCTTGCAATTCCTGTGGATCTGCAACAACTGTCCAAAGGGTAGATTGTCTCTAAGTCCTTCTGGATGGTTGCTGTTGTATCTTAGCAAGGAATTCCTCTCTGCCGCCTTCCGAGACAGAGTTGGGTAGAGATGGTTGTCTTCATTCTTGATTGTGATGTTCAGAAAATCAATTTCATTGGGGTCTGATTGTATGGTGAACTGGATGTCTAGACTCCTTCCGTTAAGCCAAGCGGGGATGCTGCTTAGTTCCATAGAGTTGGCAGTCCAAATCATCAATATATCATCTATATACCCCATACATCTCCACAAGGACACCTTGGAGATGTATGGGGTAACTTCACTGAAGACAAATGATCTTTCATAGTGGTCCATATAAATGATGGCTAGGTCCGGGGCAAATGTAGCCCCCATTGCCACTCCTTTGGTTTGTTAATAGAAATGGCCATCAAAGAAAAATAAAATCCTCATCATTACCAAGCGCAGTAGTTCAATGATGAAATCTGTGGGGACTGGCATTGGTGCCCTTCGTTGGTTCAACGTCTCTGCCATTACATCTAAAGCAGCTTGTTGGAGTATGCTTGTCTATAACGATACAACATCACAGGTCACCAGAACTTGGTTGCCTCAGTTGTAGAGGCAATGGTCAATCAGGGTAATGGTTTGCATTGTGTCTCTTAGGTAGGAACGATTTGTCTCCGCTATAGATTTAAGAAAATGGTCAATGTATCTGCACAGTGGTTCAAGCATGGATCCACATCCCGAGACTATGGAACGTCCGGGTGGTTTGAGTGGGTTCTTGTGGATCTTCAGTAGGGTGTACAGGGTGGGCAGGCGTGGATGTTTTTGTTTAAGGTACTGAAACTCATGGTTCGTCAGAAAGCCTTGTTCGAGGCCATATGTGGTCAGGGTCAATATATCCTTAGCGAGGTCCTTTGAGGGGTCAGAACCTAACCTCATGTAGATCACTCCAGCTTGTAACTGGTTTATGATCTCTGTCTCGTAGTTTGCAAAATCTGATGTAAATATTAGATTTTGTGACTCGCACTTACTTTTTATTCACTACCTTATCCTCACTTCAATCACACCCCACCCTCCCCCTTCCCCTCCTGGGGCACAGTTTTAGCACTGTGTTAAAATGTTATGATCATCCGTAGTCCAGTGTGATTAAATAACACTGTACACTAAGCTCAATACGTTTTCCTCATCTTTTGTAAATTATTTTCTTCTTTATGTATATTTCATTGTTCACTGGGACCACTGTTCCAATGTACTGTTTGATACCCAGGTCCCAGTGACTGTATTTGGGTTCACCCTTCTAGGTAACTATATCATATGCTAGGCAAGCATATCAATAACGTAGCACACTGATCGGTTTAATCAACCATATTTAAAAAAAAGGTTTACCGGAATACAACAGAGTGCACAATCCATTGCATTGTTTTCAATAAACTCTTTGCACATGAATGTTACTAAAACCAAAATAATGTTGTTTGTTAAAACAATTAGTAGCCGCACCTGTTACTTGGTTCCTTGACTAAAAATAGATTGAGAGGCTGATACATTTAAATACTTTGGCTACTATTTAACTCTAAATATAAAGTAGAATGTGTTTGTTGCTTCTCATAGTTTGGAAACAATTCTCATCATAGACGGAATGTGCGAACATGATAATGCTTTTTTCCGCTTTTCTGGGACTCCCAGCTCTGATATCTAGAAGGACGCATCATTACACAACTAATTTTGAAATTTAGATTGTTTTTATTTGCTGTTTTGTTATCATATCCTGTTGTTGCTTCAGATATTGGATTCTGGATCCAATGGACTGATGCAAGCTCCAGTCTTTCACCATCTTCTCTACCCCCTTCCATGCTGACGACGAGCTCAGCTCGTCATGCAGTACACTGCTTGTGTGCTCATGACGAGCTGAGCTCGTCATGAACAATGGTAAATATGCATCTGCAGCACAGCAGATAAATATGTGCAGCATCCATGTGGCTACTGACCACATACACAATAATATGTGGGCTAGTATTAGAATCAGAAAAATAGGAATGGAATTAGAGGGAAAACAGACACAGCAGACACCATCCGTTTGGCTCTTCACTAATGGGCACTGACATCTGCAGGTCAAAGTGGCACCTAAAGGGAAAGGAGATATGTTAGTAACCTGGAATAGGAGTGCTGCATATATAATGATATACTTTTGCTGTTTCTCTCTATAACCTTCTGATTGTGTTTTGACATTACTCTTCTAGCTTGAAACTAAAACATTACAAGAAATGCGTATTGTTATGTATGTTCATAACACGTCTTTCTCTTGGCAAAGTACTCAAGCTCATGCTTTGTAACTATGCATTTCTCTGCTAAAGATAGCCTGGTTTCTATTTGACTTGTTCTGCCATTAGAAACAATTCAACAAGCATTATTATTCTGTGGTTCTGAATATTGGAATAAATATAGCACTATGCTAAGAATTCTAAGTACATAACCATAATTGGTAAGCCATGCCACCCAACATGCTTCCTCAATCCTTATTAATGACTTTAGGCTTTAGGTCTAAAGTTAATCTTCAGCTCTAAAGTTAGATCCTGATTCTAATGTTACTACTTTTTGGTATTCATACAGGTAAGTTGCAAGTAGTCTCTTTTCGTCCGCATACAGGATGGAATCTCCAAGTGTAGAGATTCCTCACCGAGTGCAAAGATTCCACTTGAGTGCAGAGTGGAATCTACGCACCTTGAATGGAGATTCTACCCTGAGTGCAGAACCTTCGCCCCAAGTACAGACGTAAATATACTGCTTGTAACTTACCTTTGGGAATGCTGAAAATTGTAAATTTTAACTTTTGGTAAGAGTTTACCTTTGTGAATTGTGCCATCAAACTTTAGGTCTAAACATTGTGCCTGATTTAGATATCCTGTCCCTTGAAATGTAAATCTCATAGTAAGTAATGGCATTTAGATTTCAGCGGACATGATTTCTGTCAACGTTGTGATGGAGTAGCCCCTCCACTGAAATCTAAATCAGACCCTTAGACTTCAGGTCTAAACTTAGGCTTCAGGTCTAAGTTAACCTTTGTGAATCGGGCCCAGAGAGTTTTTGTTGTCTAAAGCTTTGAGGAAGTAACTTTAGTAAAGTACTTGAGGGAGATGTTCTCCTTATTACTGGTAAAGATACATAAAGATATACTGGCCACTTGTATGGAGAAATAAAAGTCCATAAAAAAACCATAACTAAAACAAAAAAGAGACATGAAGTCTCAGGTTAGTCTTTAGGTCTAAAGTAAGACTTCAGGTCTAAAGTAAGACTTTAGGTCTAAAATTAGACTTCAGGTCTACGTTTAGATTTGTGATTGGAGCCCCGAGTCCTTAACATTCATTATGTTCCAAATTTTTGTTTGGGTTATTCCGGGTTGTGAAACTCATTTTGGGAGTACTAGTTCACTAATATTACAAGCAGCCTCTTAATTTCAATGGAGCAGGGATTGCATTTACCTGCCACATTAGATTTATGAAATGCTTTTTCACCCTGATTTTTTGGCTGCAGAAAGTCGCTGCAACCTCTGGGTGAAAGAAAGTCCCGGTCAAAATTAGGAATTTCAGGAGGAATAAAAAATAACATTAACAATATCTCCGGTAATTCCTCATTCCTTAGTGGACCCTCAGAGTCCAACTTGTAATGGGTCATATTTTCCCTGCCTCAGAGGGGTTACTGGTACTCCCATTATTGGTAATTCTGGAAAGGGGAAAAATACAGCCCATCTCACATACCACTCGCCATTGTGGTATCATTTTTGTATCATTCAAGTCATGTCAAAATGTCTTCCTGTATAACAGAAGGTCCAAATAAAAGGCATTACACTGAGTTAAAAAGACTGGCAGCTGTAATTTGGCTGGTACTGAACTTATTTTGCTGTTTCCATTTTAGCCATAAATAGCATTCTGGAAAGAGTAAATAACCTCTAAATATTTTTTAATGATGTTTATATAGTACAAACTAGGCTAGAGATCAACTGAGTGATAATCCTTTAAGTGAAATTTGGACCCCCAAATACAAATTTTAGGCAGAGGATAAGTGAATTGCCCACAGTAAAAGATTTTCAGTCAAGTTCAGAGGTTGCCATTAAAACCTAGGTCCGCACATATAACTTCTTCCCTGGATCATACTCAAGAAAAATGTCTCTCTATCAATCTTTAATTCTCCTATTACTTTACAATCATGTACTATGAGACAATATTGATGCTATGTACACAATGTGCTCCATGCTGTTGCCTAGACCCAACATCATTAAATTAGTAATTATACATTTCAGTATGTGATAATGTGTTGTTGATATTCAATTTTCAGTAAGCTGTAATTTTGAATCTACTCATTATCTTGACATGACATCGATGCTTTACCTGAAATGTTTCATAATTAAATTCTGCATAGTAGCTGTAGATACTGAAAAAAATAATGTTTCAACACACATCAACTTTATTTCTTCAATTAGTCTTTCATATATTGCTAATTTCAGGAAGGGAATCAAGGCTTGTTCATAGAAAAATACTACACTCTGGAAAAATTGTTTATATATCAAGTATTTCTTGAAGGATTATCCATCACATGCACCTTCTTGTTTCCTACTGTTTTTTGAAACATTTTAAATTTAAACTAGTACACATAATAATTTGCCATTCTAAAAAGCTGCATTTATTTTATTATATTTATGTAACACTAAAATGCTGACTTTTGCCAATTGGGGGTGCCATTCAGCACAGCAGCATATTGTGTGTGGGGTATAATGATAACTGCTGTTAAAAGAACTGTTAAATGATGTGAAAACAATTGTCAAATTAATACATTTTTTAAAAAGTAACATGTTTATAATGTAAACACTTTCATGAGTGAATATTGAATCCCTTTTGTTGATAGTGAGAAATAATACCTACTTTAATTAGTAAGTATTATAGATTATACCCCAAGATATCATGCATACAAATATCATGGTTTCATATTATTGTAGGCAAAATATCAAGGGGTAAAATATCAAAAAGGTAAGTGCATAATGAGGCAGTGGCATAACACAAAATGATGGGCCTCCCTGCAGAATGTGATAAATGGCACACAAGTATCCAATATCTCACAAATATTTATAGGCTTTGGGCTGAATGCAGGTACCCTGAAGTATTGAGGTCTATCTAAAGTGTGGCTACCCCTGCACTACAATGGCTGCAGAGGCCTGTACTACTGCTCTGTAATGAGGAACTATAGATTTACTATAATTACCTCCACATCAACTTACCTTGAAAATATATATAAAAAGAAAGTACATATATATGTGAAGTTAAGTATAGAAAATCTGAACATACTTACCTTCCAATATTTTGTCCCTCGATATTCTGTCTACAATATTATGGTTCCACTATAATGCTCCCGGACATTTAGGAGGCACTCAAAATTAGGGAGGAATGAGAAGTCTTTACAATGGGTGTACCCTTAGCTTCCCAGGTTCAATATATTAAAATAAACAAAAAGAGAAGGAAACCCAGTTTACCATGGGGTGTGTGTGTGTATGTATCTAAGATAAGTGAGCTAAATGCACCTAGGTATGTAGGTGCTCTCCTCACAATTTCTCATATGTGTGAGTCAAATGATTGAAAGTATGTGTCTTTTACACTGTATGCAGGTGTATATACATATAAATATATATATTTATATAGAGTCCACACCCACAGGTACCACCCGTGGCTTGCTTCATCATCGGACCCTCACCCAAACACTGGGCATGAATGGGCGGTCTCAACAGGTTTGTAAGTGGAGTACTTTAGATAGTATAAGTGAGTGAAGGCATACAGGTGAATTAAAGGGTATAGGTGAATTAAGATAGCCTCTGAATCATTGATTCCCAAATTTAATGATATGGGATTTAGGGCAAGGTTAAAAGAACAGGGTGAAACTCTCAAGATGTAATGTTCACAGGAATCTATTAGGTCTACATGTATCAGCCATTGTGCTGCCCCTAGAGGGTCATTTGGCTTTCATCAGGACCTTGATTTACCCTGCGTAAAATAGTTTCTTGCCTTTTTCTGTGCAATTAACTTATAATAAACATGCACACTACCATATAAACCATACTTGGAAGGGCATTACCTGGTGTGGACTGGAAAAAAATGCTGTGTCAAAAGGTGCTCTTGTTTATAAAAGCACCACACCTCATGTGATCATTTGAATGCACGGTTTTGCGTGCATGAAAAAATTAAAAGGTGTTGCCTTTATATTGTTTCAACCTCATATATAGACCACAAAAGACACTAACGGACAAGAACAACAGACTACACTACCTAAATGTCTAGTTTTCTCAAAAAACATTATTTCAGGGGAGGACTGACCCTGTAGTCATACACTGAAAGGAAAAGACAGGCATGTTTTAAGTTTGTTGTGCGGGCTTCTTACTCAAGATTCATCCCTTTTCAAGTATCGGAGGTCATACGTTTCCATGCTGTCACGAGAAAATAAAGAAACAACCTTACTTCATCAAGGATAAAGCGTCCGCTCTTACTCGTGGAGTGCCCCTGTATCTCTGCACCTTAGTGGATGTTGGTCAATTTCCTCTTCTTAAGCAACTGATGAGAGGTGTCCTCCTCATGTGATGACGTGTCACATGATCGAGACACTCGTACCACTTGTCTCACAATACGTTTTTACATGCGTAATTTCTTTTATGAATAAAAGATGAACAATAAAAATTGATTGCAACCGATGGTTTTGTTTGGTTGTGTTCCCTCGGTTCGTATCCCCAAGGTCTGGTTACAGCGTCTTCGTGGGCAGGGTTTGTGATGTATGTCACGTGATCGTAACTTTCATGCCGTTTCAGTTTTAAGAACTTTGTTAGATGCTTACACTAACTTTGGTATCAGTGTTTATATGCCGATAGTTAGGTTCAAAGTGATGGTGTCTCAGTTTGTATCCGAGGCAAGGGTTTACCGCATCTTGGTGGCGTGATTCATATGTATCTGCCAAAAGTTCTATGGGAGACAGATGCATTCTGGGGCATTGAGTGTTGTTATAATGAATGCCACAAATCAATTCCCTTTTGTGGGTGGGGGTTTATAAATAAAAGGTGGGGAAAACCTTCATTTTCGCACATAAGATTGGGTTTGTCTGGAGAGGTTCTATAAATTGTAGATTTGAAAGGAGACTGTATCTTTAGTGGGTCATTAATTTTTCATCTTAAGTGCCAGATTATTGTGTCTTAGTGCATGTGACTCACACTCATAGGTGGGTATATACCTGTTCTTTGAGTCATTGTACCTTACCTACATCCTGATCACAATATATTACTCCACTGGATATTATCATTTAATCCTCTAGTTTGTGTGGACAGTTTATAGATCCATCTTTGTTGATTTTCAAAGAGGATTTTTTCTAGACTTCTGGTGTCTCCAATAATATGTTCCCAACTGTCCATCTCATGTCATAGGGAGTATGATGGTTAGTTAAAAAATGATCAGCTATCTTGGTGGTGTTGCGGTGGTGTCCTTATTGTCATCCCTATGTATATTAGGTTGCATGGGCACACAATGAGGGAAATAACTTGTTTGGTGTTACAGTTTGTGTACTTTCTCAATTTCCATGGGTTATTCAGTTCTAGATCTATTGTTTTTGCCACTGATGTCAAGTGGCAGACACTCACTGACTGCATGGATAGTATCGTTTGATTTCTAGTGAAGAGCAATAGAGGATAATCAATCACCTTAAAACACTTTGCAGAGCGAGTGGAGCATTACAATTAGTCCTGGAAGAGAGACAAGAGATGGGGCCTGATTCACAAAAGCAAACATTTGTGTAACATTAAGAATATTTGCTATACACAAAGGTATTTTATGTGTAGTATCTTTACGATTGTGAAGTCTCCATGCAAGAAAATATATCTTTATATTTATGTGCAGAGACTCCGTAGTTGTCAAGATAGTACTTGTAAAATACATTTGTGAATAGTAAACTGTCATAAGCTTACCTTTGTGGATCAGGCCCTATGGGCTTTAGGTGCTTTCTGAAGGCAAGCAGTTTCTATACTTAGTGGCCGATTACGATCTCACTAGGAAGGCTTCCAGATGGGTTCCGGAACAAGCAAATCCGATCTGATTCGGAGCCTATGTTTGTGATGGAATCTTCCCCCATTCCAAACAACCAGGTACAATGCGAAGATCTCATCCGCTTTGCCCAAATTGTTTACAAACCCGATCCTATCAGTCTGACTCATTCGCAGCTGAATTTTGCCGCGCAATGGAGCTGGCTTCCGAACGAGCGAGCACAATGCACAATTCAGACAGCAATATCGACTCGGTCACTGCAAGACGAAATAGCTGTGGGAATTGGACTTTGGGGGCTGACGCAGAACCCTCTGCACCTCAGACCCTCTGAATCAGTCTCGTGCGGGTACCCATGGGTCCCCCCTTTCTATGCATGCACACTCACTGGGTATGAGCTTTTCCCCACACACTACTTTTTGCCATGGGAGCCTGGGTACACGTTCAGTATACAAGCTTCCATAGAGTTCAATACCATACAGGTGCATCGGAATCGGCTCCTCGGACTCGCGGAGTGCAATTCGCTAGGAAAGCCCTCCGGATCCGAGTCATATGGAGGGCTTTCCTAGCAAGATCATATTTGGCCCCTAAGTTGTATAGACTTACAAACTGAAGTCACTTCACAAATGAACGTTTTTTTCTGGGTCAGAGAACTTGTCAGCCTACTGACCTCAAGTGACTTGAAGTGTCCCTTATTGCCTCTTATGAGTTTTATCCATGAAATGGGGAATTACATGTGGCTTTTGATGCTTACTGCAACAAAATCCTCGTATATTTACTGTGCATTTTTTTCCAGAAAAAAATCAGCAGGTGTAACCTTCCAAAATGTGCCTGGGGCATGTGGGTTTTATCACACCCAATTTTTATCAGGTTCTATAAAAACCTCAAATTTCATAATTACATTATGTGCAGTAGCATGCGTTTCCACCAGGGCCGCACTGGCCATAGCGGGCACCGGGCAATCGCTGCAAAATCGTACCTGTACCAAAATCAGCCGAAAACCGGCCCTGGCAAAGAGCTCGGCGGCACCCACAACCCCCCAGAGTGGGGAGGGAGGGGGGGGCGGGCGAGCACTTTGCCAGGGCTGGTTTTGGTTCCCAGTCCGGCCCTAGTTTCCACTATTAATAATGAGGGCCTTAGGGCCTAATTCTGAGTTTGGCAGTCCTACAGTGGACAGTGCAATGCGCTAACTGTAGGGCTGTAAAACCTGTAGTGTGACTATCCGCCAGATCAGGAGTTTAGTTCTGGTCTAGCAGTCAGTCCTGTGGCGGTCAGAATGCGGTGGTCTGGTAGGCACTTGGAAGAGCTTACCATGCAGACCACCACTCTCAGCGAGCCACCCGCACCTTCCTGCATGGTGTGGCATACATGCCGTGCAGTGCAGGAACTGGGCATACAAATCAAGGGGAAATTACATGTGGCCCCAGCATGTAGCCCCTGGGCCCTGAGATGGCAGGGGCCCTATTAGGGCCCCCTTTGTTGCCTCGCCACCACCTTATTCATGGTGGGCTCACCGCCATGAAAAGCGTGGTGGTGAGGGAACTCAAAATATGCTCATTGGTTCTGCTGCAGCACTGCCTGCATGTTCCTGCCTCTGAATGCTTTGCAAATGGTCTGAATGCCTCCGACCTTAGGTCAGAGGCTTTCTGACTGAGATAGTCAGTTTCAATTCTGACTGGCTGATTACAATACAGCCGGTCAGAATCAGAAGCTGACCCGTAATCCATATGGACGGTGTTTTAGGCTGTCCCAATTATGATGCACGGTTTCTGACAGGCTTTCCAACTCTGGTTTTCCGACATAGAAAGCCTGTCGGAAAGCATGTTTGGGGCCCCTAGCAGGGCCCTTTTTTTATGTGATGCCTCCGGTTAGGGGCTGTTGATCCCTGCACCTCCTGGCAGGCACCTTGAGGTGCCTGCCACGGGGTACAGAGATGAACACAATTTCCCATTTCTCTATGGGATCTTGTGTTATGGCTGGTTTACGTCTTTAACACAAGCTATGATAGGGAAATGTTATTGTGCGACCGCACTATGGGGCCGATTAGGATGGCGGACGGACTTGCGTCCGTCCGCCATCCCAGAGGTGGAGGGACCGTCCGCATGGGCTGCGGCGGTCCCTCCGTGCAAATTAGGATGTGACCGCCACCCTGGCGGTCACATCCTGGATATTTAACATTTCGGCGGGTGCTGCTTCAAGCAGCACCCGCTGCAATGTTAAAAGTGCATGTTTAACATTTACATGCACAAAGCGGCAGGCACCGCGCGGTGCCTGCCGCTTTGTGCATGTAAATACTGGGGGGTACCATAGGTACCCCCCATGTGCACCCCCCACCCGCCTACACCCTGGGGGCCCGCAACGGGCCCCCAAAATTAAAAGTACACATGCTTTTCCCCGGCGGAAAAACCGCCGCGGAAAAGCATGTTTACAAATGCATCCTAATTTGGCTGGCGGTGTCTGATAGACACTGCCAGCCAAATGAGAGCTTTTCCGCCGCGGTTGTAATCCGACCGCGGCGGAAAAGCAGCAGACAGAAACCAAGACCCACCAGCCATCGTAATGCGTCGGTGGGTCTTTGGTGACTCCGCAGAGGATTTTCCGCCTCCTCCGGGCCGGAGGTGGCTTCCGCCGGCCCGGAGGAGGCGGAAAATCCTTCATCCTAATCGGCCCCTATGTGTGATCGCATCATAATTTGGTGGTCAGGAGAACTGCGGTCGGTCCCAATTCCGACATGATGTTGGTCGGAGGCAACTCTGAGCGACATTATAATCGCCCCCCTATATATTAAAGGAGATTGTTCTTCGGCCAAAGCTGGGATGAGCATTTAATTATTTGAGGGGTTGGGCCAGGGCTAATTCTGTGGGGTTGCACGAGATTACTTCCAGGTGTACCAAAACTAAGTGGCTGATTTAGAGTTTGGCAGATGAAATACTTTGTGGTAATGGTGATGGAGTCCCATCTCTGGCACCCTGAAGGCTGCCTGCCTCATTTACAGGCGTGCGGATGTTAAGTATGTCAGTGATGGAGCCTACCCCATTTTGATTGCTAACATACTCCTCTGATGGTCGGAAGTAAAAGGACATCTGATATTTGGCCTTTCAAAAGCCCACCTGATATAGAATTGGTAGTTGAATAGCCTGTTTTCATTGTTAATCACCTCCGGCTAAAACCTGGTGGTATGGGACCGTGACAACTGCAAAATGATGCCCGCACTATGGGTGCCAACTCCCAAGGTGTGAGGGTCTTCAGTTTTTATATTTTCACAAACAAAATTCAATTTTGGGATTTTTTTTTATGTATTTAAATACAAAAACATGTTAAAATTTGGTAGACGGTATCATATGTCAAACTATTAATATATTAACAGGAACCATCATGAGATATGGGCTGGTTGACAACTCTAAATTCAGAATACAGTTACTCCATCAGGATGATGTATTTTACTTTGTCACTCAGACGGAGTAAATATTGCACTCCAAGGTGTTTGGACAAAATATTGAAAAAAAATATTGTGATGCAAAAATATTGTGTCAAGAATATCTGGATGTAAAAAATATTGTCAACAGGAATATTGAAAGTAAGAATATCATTTTAGGTGTTTTTTATAATGTTGTAACAAATATGGATTTAGAAAATATTCCTATATTTAATAACGTTTGTAAGTGCTATTTTGAATGTATTGTATTGTAGTGTATTTGTTTTATGTGTTTAATATTTTTTTATTTCTGTGTTTAGTAAGATTATTTATTAATAAAGACATTTTTGAAAATGATATCTGTAGTTGTATTAATGTGTGAAAATACTGTATATATAATGTTTCTGCAGTAGCAGGATTTTCTATTTCTAGGGGGTAGAGGTATGGATATGTTTTTAAAGTGTTTTTTTTATTTCAATTAATTGTTAATTATTTGACTGGCATGCAAATTAATGTTATAAAATGTATAAATAATTTTGGTACATTATTATTTTTCTTAATAATATTACATAATATTACATACTTATTTTGAATGTATAGATAAATTATACTAACATTAAAAAACATTTTCTATTGTAAATATTTCAATAATTATTTTAATTGCAGACATTTTGGTAACATTTAAATGTTACAATTTAAATGTAATGGACCTTTTTGTAAATTTGTTAAAAAATAATAATTTAATGTTTGTTTTATTTCAACTGTTTTTGAAATCTTACAATATTTGTATGGATTTTTGTAAGTTGAAAATTAAAATGCCATTGTTAATAAATTGTTAGAAAAAAATGTTGTCCTACATTTATTCTCACATTTATTTAAATACATTTATAAATGTTTTACAGTGAAAGTATGTAAATCGAATCAATATGTTTTATTTATAATGTATACATTAATAATTTGTTGCATAATGATATGTTATACATGTATTTATTTCAAATATGTTACATTATATTTTATTTATTTCATCTTTATTACTGGAATAAGTTCTGTTGCTGGTAGTATATATTTTAAAATGTATTAATTTAAATGTAATAAAAAATATTTTTATATATCATTCGACATTTTTATTTTTTTATGCTATGTTTCAAAGTTTGGTATTATTAACACATATTAATAAAAATATATTAAATATTGATTTTGATAAACAAGTTATTTTATATGTTAATGTTTAATTCAAATCATATAGGGTTTTTTTGTTTGGTTTATTATGTCAAGTCAAAAGATTCTTTATTCGGCTAATGAAAGCCATAAGAGCACAAAAATACAAAATAAGTGCACCAGGAACAATTAATAAGAACTGTGAACGCACAGCACAATGCAATTTACTTGTATAGATTTCTCTAGAACCATATTTAAAAAGATAAAAAAAGAAGCATGATTCATTCTTAAAAACAAAAACTATAAAAATTCAACTTCTAGAATTCATCAGGTCAAATTATTATGCATTTCATCAGGAAAGGTGCAAATTCATCTAGACAGGAGGCATCTTTTTCCTACTTCTCATGCAAAGTAGCTAGCAACTCTAAAACAAACCATGGGCGAGGAAAGCACCTGCAGGTATAATAATACTGGCCTTGCTAAACAGATTGACATGAACTCAAAAGCGGGAGAATGTAGTTTTTACACAAAGAGACAGAAAAGTGACAGAAAAGAGTAAAGTGCAAAGTGTACTGTTTGGAAACATTATCACATGGACATGGCTTTGACTCCCTGGGCTTCAAAAAGACTTTTGGAAAGGTTAGCAACCAGTGAATAAGATTCAATCTGAATCTGGTTAGCAGAAATGATGATAGACTATATTGACAAGAGGTAGGTAGGGGTGTGCCTATGGGTATGGGATAAGTGGAATAAGTAGTTTCTCACCATGGGCTTGACAATTTGCACTCCCTCCCTGTCCTCCTGACACCTGGCCAGAAACTGACACTTAATCTTCCTTATGTCAGTTGGTCGTAGCCGTATGGGGTTAGTGTACAAATCGGGACAACCTAATCCTCTTGTCTGCTCTGACCTTAACCATGGAATAAGCATAACCCTCTCCAGAGCCATGCTGTCCACTATGACAAGTTGATTCAGGGTGGGGACTGGGAGGACAAAAGTCTCAGCCATCGTACGAAAGGTGCACTGCAATGTGATCGGAAGTATATCCCATGCCAAGCTCCTCATGCAGCGTGAAGGTGGGGAAATAGCAGGGGACAGCGAGGAGCCTACATTCAAAATTATTTTCCACCACCTGTAGCTCTTTCACATCCTTATACCCCCACACATCACAGCCATAAGTGGCTATCGGGATACATTTTTCCCTATACACTTTTAACAGTGCAAGAACAAACTTTGTCCCCAACCTTTTTGCGAAGTCCATGGTAGCCCCCACTGCCTTTGCCAGGATGTTCTTTTTATGTATTCTCTGTGCAACCCATGACCCATTCTCGTCAAACAACACACCCAGATAGGGGAAGGTTTGGACTTTAGTGAGTTTAACCCACGAAAGAAAAACTTGCACCTCACAGCCTTCTGAGTGCTAATGGTCATAGTATGTCATTTCGAAAAACAATTGCCAAGTCAAATGAGTCTATAAAATCTATAAAAGCATCTAAAAGTTTTTGGAGTCCTCCGCCTGTCCTGGCAAACAACACTGTGTTATCTGCAGATAGAAGTGCCGGTATGAGTTTAGAGCCAGCTCTCGGGATGTCTTAGTTTATTAATGTAGAGGGTAAACTGTAGGGGGGCCAGGATACACCCCTGTCTGACCCCCCTCTTGAAAGCCCAAGGCGCCGACACACAACCACCATCATTATAGCTCACCGCTGCCTTGGTGTTGTTCTGGAGACAAATAGCAAATCACAATTATGCGATTAATCAAGTGCAAATAAATTTCACTTTTCAACAGAAAAAGGAAAAAAGAAAAATAGGAAAAAGGGAATAAAGAAAAAGGAAGAGAGACATAAATCAACACTGTCAACAAAAGATAAAAAATATATCACAAATTTATTATAAATAGTGCGCTCAAACAATATACTTGTTGGTTTATACAAAAATAAAAGACATATAAAAGAAACCAAACATGTGGCAAAACGTAATTATGTTATGGGAAAAAGGGTACAACATATACAACATTTATGTGTCCACTAAAATTTATAAGCCACAGGTGCGTCGACGGCGTTTCAACCACAGTCAGAAATTTGCGGTCATCTTCAGGACAGAAACATCTCATTGAGCGTCAAAGTTTATTTAAAATTCAGGCTGGAACATTTTCATTCGTGTTTTGTATATATATACAAGGTTTCCAATTTTGATTTATACAAGGGCAATTCCCATTCCGTACAGGTCAAAGATGACTAAAGTTATTCCACTGGAATGTAGTCAGGAGAAAAAACGGATTTTCAATCCTCCATCCAAGGCTTATCAATAGTGAGCCTTTACCATCGGGTCTGCGGTCTGAGGGTAACAGTAACAGCAGATGCACTACGCAGCCAATAAGTTGTTATAAATTTTAGTGGACACATAAATGTTGTATATGTTGTACCCTTTTTCCCATAACATAATTACGTTTTGCCACATGTTTGGTTTCTTTTATATGTCTTTTATTTTTGTATAAACCAACAAGTATATTGTTTGAGCGCACTATTTATAATAAATTTGTGATATATTTTTTATCTTTTGTTGACAGTGTTGATTTATGTCTCTCTTCCTTTTTCTTTATTCCCTTTTTCCTATTTTTCTTTTTTCCTTTTTCTGTTGAAAAGTGAAATTTATTTGCACTTGATTAATCGCATAATTGTGATTTGCTATTTGTCTCCTGAACTATTGTTTGGAATACTTATTGTCTGCCCCTGGTTCAGGTTGGTGGGTTGCCTCTGTGGTTGTTGATGATTGGTGTTGTTCTGGGCAGAGTGTAGAAAAGCCACTAGATCCACCTACAGACCAAGCTCCCAAAAAATTGTCCATAGCTTAGATCTATTAACGCAGTCGGATGCCGACATGAGGTCCCTAAAGGTCATGTGCAGAGATCCCTTTTTAGCTATTGTATATTTCCTCACCAACAAATGTAGGATAATACACTGGTCTAGTGTCCCTTTCCTCTGTCTAAAACCATAATGTAGATCGGAGACAATCTTAAACTTGTCTAACCAGGAGGTTAGTCGATCCAGGACCACTTTCCCCATGATTTTTGCTGCCAAATCTAGGAGAGAAATTGGTCGATACCATGCTTGATCCTCCGATTTCATACCCTTTTTAAAGATAGGTATTATAGTGGCCATTGACCAGGAAAGGGGAATGTCACTGGAACAGGCCACATTAAACAATTGTGTCAAGATCCTGGCCCAGGTTAAGGAGTCCGTCTTATACAAATTCACCGGTACCTCATTCGGGACCAGTCGCTTTCCCTCCAGCTGTGGCCAGGATAGCTTTGTGTATCTCATCAGTATTGAAATTCAACGGGGCACTATCTATGCCACTGTCCCAGCTTGGGTCGGACCCCCTACATCATCACCACCATACATCCCTTCTAAGTGAGGCACCCATATTTCAGCAGCCATCTGTTTTAGCGTTTGCTATATCAGAACGTTGCACTGTCTTTCAGTCCACTTGCCTGATCGAGAGCCTCCCAAGCCTGGGCTCTAATAATCTTCTTCTTATTTTGAATTGCAAATGTATAGGCCCTCTTAGAAGATCTAACCAATGCATCATCCTTTGAGCATTGCCTGAGTGCATGGATTAGGTTCCTATGAGCCCTAGAGAATGTACCATCAAAGAATCTAAACTCTTTGTGACCTTTGGCCCTATTTTTAATCGTTAGGCCATTGGAAATATGCTTTAATAATTTATCAAATACATCTAAAACTGCTCTGTCCTGTGATCTTGTTTTCAGACAGAGCAGGATCTCATCGGCACACACTGTGTATAGGCTATGTAAAAAGGTCTCTGTTATCACCTTTGCCCATTTTAACCTGCAGGCTTGAGCTTTTGTGCTAGACAGAATTTGGAATGCTCCTACCCTCCCCTCTGTTGGCTTCAATGCAGTAGACCAGTTCAAGCATTAGAGGATTGTGGTCACTTTAGGTGGTTCAAGAGACCGTCAGCTTATGAACTAGCGAGGCTAGGGGGGGCAGGGACGATTATGAAGTCAATAGTACTAGAGAAACCCCTGCCTATAAAAGTAGGGACTGGTGCATCTGCACCGAACTAATCTTAGCGAAACAAGTTATTAGCAGTCAGGAGTTCCTCTAATAGGTGTCCTGAATTTGTATGTTCAAAGGGGGGCATTAAAGGTAAGACATCCATGTAGCCCCTTCCAGACATACAGTCCAAGTGAAGAGCTGTGTATTAAAGTCACCCAGAATAATGACCTCATAGTAAGAATCTTGCCTCTCACCATATTATTCCAGAATCCTTTCAAGTGCTGTTAGATGTTCAGTCACAGAACGTCTGAAGTAAGAATTGTAAAAATGTACTACTAGCAGAGGGGGATGGTTAGCAAACAACATCTCTACTGCTAACAGATGGGCTGATTGACATTCTATAGTTCTGACGGTATAAGTAAGTTTAAGTGAGATCAGTAAAAGAAGACCTCCCTTTTGTCTACCCACTGTGGCCCATCGAAAATTGCCAGACAAAGGAGACATTAGAAGACTGAAGAAAACACTACAATTAATTCAGCAATACCTAAAAGGAAAATTGACTGAGCTAAAAAAAATGTTACAAAAAGTCAACAAACATCTTCTCAAGACATCAAACATTACCCCACATATACACTTTTTGTACTAAAAAAAATGTGAAATATGGTAAAAAAAACGCCAAATTTTTCTTTTAATCTTATGCCTTCCTAGCCCTAAATGATGTTTTCAGACCACATATATCACAGAAACAGTTGTTTCAAGCACCCATGACTAGTACGGGTCAGTGCCTATTGACTGGATGGCCTGTTGGCAGACTAGGCCACAAAGTAAAATAAATCAATATTGCAAATTTACATGGAGAAATGTACTGAACTGTGCAACATTGTTAGTTTTCAAAAGAAGAAAAATTGAATGCAAAAATATAACTATGGCCCTACTGAGACTGCAGGCCATTCACCACAATACATTTTTAAAATTGAATAAAAGTACAAATAAATACTTGTGCATGCCCTCTATCAAACAAACAACACCCTTATACAAGAAATGTTTAATGTATTGTGGAATTTCAAACACAAAGGGCCAGATGTAGGTAATCCCGGATTACCGATTCTTAAATACCAAATCATACCGATTCGGTATTTAGGAACTGGCAATCGGGATGTAGGTATATTTACCGAATTAATTACCGAATCGGTATGATTCGGTAATTAATGAATCGGTATTTACCGAGTCTGTAACTGCCATTGTTACCTATGGGCCTTGAGGCCCATAGGAATTAATGTCAATTACCGAATCGGTAAATACCGAATCGGTAATTGGGGGAAATATTGAAGGGTGGCAGGGTGTCACTTTGACACCCTGTTGCACCCCTCAATTGTGCATGGGTGCACATGTTGCTGACATAAATGCCCTTAGGGCATGTATGTCTGCAACATGGCACTGTTTAAAAAGGAGAAAAAATGCCTTTTAAATGGTTTTCTTAATTTACCACCAACTACTAGTTGGTGGTAAATTAAGAATTCTTAAACCCTTGTAGCACTGAAAACAGTGCTACCTACATCTGAAATTACAGAATCGGTAATTTTACCAATTCGGTATTTTACCAAATCGGTAAAATTACAGAATTGGTCAAATTACTGATTCTGTAATTTTACATGCCCCTACATACCGATGTCCAAATACCGGTCGGAAACGGCCAAAAATCGGTATTTTCGGCCGTTTCCGACCCGTATTTGGACACCTACATCTGGCCCAAAGTCCTTAAATCCAATGGTATATAAGTAGCAGACAAAGAGAGTGATCCTTCCAGCTCCAAATCCAAATGAAAAGTGACCAGGGGATGGACAAAGCACTAGTAGGAGCCAGTTGGACAGGAAAATGACGTTGTAGTCTCTGGGGCACTTCCTACTTGGAAAAAAATACAATAAAAAAAGTCCTTTGAAGTAGACTGGTAACTGGTAAGATTTAGCTGCTTCTCGAGTAGAGAATCTGCGTGAGGTGCGGCTGCGGTCGCTCATGGTCACCGATGAAAATACACTGGAAGTCGCGTTAGAGGGCGGCAAGTCTCCTGCGGGCTCGCTAGCAGCAAGCAAGTATCATCACACTCACCAGTGTGTGTCAAAATAAGTCTTGAACAGAAAAAAAAACCTGCTTCATGGCAAAAGGCGAAATATATTGGGAACTCCAATCTCCATGTGGAACACATAGTTCCCGAATTCTGCAAACTCTACGAGAACAGTGAATTTCTCAACCCAGGTCTTGTACTTCCCTACAGGTCACCTTTAGGTGCAACCACTCATTAAGAGATCATTAAAGCCAGAACTCCATAATTAGCACAACACCCGTATTACTACTCAAAGAAGAGGTCACTTATGTTGAAACAATTGCAGAGCGTGCAGTAAGAGCTACAGCGTTTCTAGCTTTGACACTCCTAGCACAACTAGGGGACTTGAGAACAAAAAATTCCTAACCTGTAACACTGATTTTTGTGTAAACCGCCTAATTTTCCCCTGCAATATGTTGTACATAGGGAGTACAATACACAATGCCATGAAATGGGTACTTGAACATATAAGGGTCGTAACAACACTAACCAGCAATACCCTGTAGCCAGGCATTTCACTGAATCACACTTCGTCAATTAGAATATACTTAGTTTTGTGGTTATTGACAGCATTATGTATATGAAACAAAGTCCTGCAATGCTCCAGTCTCTTCCACCTGATGGGGCAGGTACGAGTGAATGGTTGCAAGTACCCTTTGTACATTATATTTATATGTGGCTAAATAAAAATTGCTCAAAAAGACACATCATGGAGTGCGAGCCTTCTTTGTGACACGGATCGAGTGCTACAATCTAATCTTTCGATACATATTATATGTATATACATATATTTATATATATAATCTCAGAAAAAAACATACTTTTCAGGGACGTTATAGTTAGAAATTATCATTTACGAAACCATTGAAATTCACTGAAAAAACCCCACAGATTTCACGGACGGTATAGTTAGTTGGAGATTTCACTTGTACAAAACCAGAGAAATTCGTCCGTTATAGTTAGTTGAGCTAACTATAACTTGTGCCCCCGCAATGCACTGCTGATGATGTCACATATTACATTATTCATGACATGGTCAGTGACATCACTGATGACACAACTGATAACATCTCAAATGACATCACTGATGACATCATCCACGTGATAATCTGATGCACCACCTCATTCCCTGATATAACCTTTGATACATCCACTTTAAAATACAGACTACCATTTTCAAAACCATAGACACACCAATACCAGTTACTACTTACCCACTCACTGATTCCTAGGTCTACACACACATCCACTCATTCACCCATACAGTCACTCGTCCATGCAATCACTCATCATACTCATACACCTAGTCAGTCATGCAAAGAATCAATCACACTCTCATTTACTCACCTATACATTTATACACACACCACCTCACTTATTCATACAGATAGTAACACATACTTACTCTCCTATACAATCACTGGTACAAGCACACACACATCCATACAGGCACTCTCACAATGACTCACTCTCACATATAGTCATTTATATAGTCCAACACTCACATACACTGCCTTTCACATATGTAGTTACTCACACTTGTACAACTGAGACATCCATTCACTCAATCAATCAATCAATCTATCAATCAATCAATCAATCAATCAATCATAGCATTTGTAAAGCACACTACTTACCCGTGAGGGTCTCAATGTGCTGGGGGTAGGAGGTCTTTCTACTGCTCAAAAAGTCAGGTCTTGAGGACTCTTCTGAAAGTCAACAGGTCTTGGGTCTGCTGTAGGTGGATGGGGAGGGTGTTCCAGGTCTTGGCGGCGAGGTGGGAGAATGATCTGCCACCAGAGGTCGCTCTTCAGATGTGGGGGACTGTGACGAGGTCAAGGTCGGCCGAGCGGAGCTGGTGGGTGGGGGTCTAGAATTTGAGTCATCTGTTGAGGTATGCTGGTCCGGTGTTGTGGAGTGCCTTGTGTACGTGGGTGAGGAGCTTGAAGGTTATCCTCTTGTTGACGGGGAGCCAGTGCAGGTCTCTCAGGTGGGATGTGATGTGCCAGCGGCGAGGGATGTCGAGGATCAGGTGTGCAGAGTCGTTCTGGATGCGTTGAAGCCGTTTAAGGAGTTTGGCCGAGGCTCCTGCATACAGGGCATTTCCGTAGTCACCAACACACTCATACACACACTCCCCCACCCATACAGCACTTCATAGATGCACTCTTGAACCTATACACCCAGTAAATCACCTACTCACACATCTATACACAGAGTCACACCCCCCACCCACCCACACAGACACCCATACTGATACTCAGACAACCAATCAATAACCTATATAGGCACTCATGTAGCTGCTCATCAACCCATGCAGCCGCTTACACACCAACTGACAGATTAATACAGACATTCTCACAGTTTAGTCACTAACCCATGCATTCAGTAAGATATGATTAATCACTCACTTATACAGTCTGTCACACACCCACTAAATCATCCATTTAGACACTTGTACACCCACTCATTCTTCAATATTCCTTAGCATATATATATATATATATATATATATATATATATATATATACATATATATATATATATATATTCACTGAAAAAAACATTGGTTTCATGAGTGTTATAGTTAGCTGGACATTTCACTCGTACAAAACCATAGAAATTCCTCTGTTATAGTTAGTTGTGCTAACTATAACTCACACACCCGCAATGCACTGCTGATGATGTCACATATTACATCATTCATGACATGGTCAGTGACATCACTGATGACATCAGTGATGACATCTCAAATTACATCACTGACAACATCACTGATGACATCATCCAGTGAATGTGGTTTTGTTTGAAATCTAAATATCTATTATATATATCCCAATCTGTATTGAAGATTGACTGGATATATAACTGTCTGGATGGAGGATTTAGTAGCTATCTGACTGTTTGTTTAAGTGGGTAATTAAATGTGTCTCACTAAATATATGGGTTAGTAACCAAACTATGTGAATGTGTGTATCACTGTCTCTGTTGTTGTATTACCTGCTGCATCAATTGGTCACTAACTACATGAGTGTCTATATTAGTTATTGATTAGGCTGAGTATTTGTAAGGGAGACTGAGTGTATCTGTTGTTGGGTGGGGGAGTTGTAACTCTATGCATAGATGTGTGAGTGGTTGATTGTCTAGGCATATGGGTTTAGGAGTGTTTATGGAAACAGTTGTTTGGGTGTCTGAGTGTGTTTATTTGTGTGTTGGTAAGTATATATATGTGTCAGTGGTACATCTCCAATAAAGTAGAAAAATTAAAGGCATTGTAGATGAGAAATGGTGTATATTAATAAGTATATGTAAGAGTCAGTGATTGTGAGACTAACTGTATGAATGAGTGTATAATTGTAATAGTGATTTTTTAGCATAGTAACTATGATTTACTATGTGTATGTATCAATCAGGTGTTGTGTGTATAACTGTGTAGGTGAGTAAATGTAAGTGTGATTAATTATTTTCGTGAGTGAGTAGCATCACTGCATAACCGACTAGGATGACTGCTGATGTGTCACTGTCTATATAGGTGTACGAGTACATTTGATAGGGTTACCATTGATCAGTGACTGCATGTATATGTGATTCTGTGGGTGAATGGACAGATGTGTATGTAGACTTAGGAATCAGTGAGTGCGTATGTAGTAACTGGTATGTGTTTGTCAATGCTTTCAAATATGGTACTCTGAAAAACAAAAGTTCAGAACTACCTTATCTGGTTTAAAAAAAAGAACAAAAATTACATGGTAATGTCTGAAGTTTGGTTGAATGTATGTGTAGAGCATGATTGACTGAAAGAATGCATTAGTACTGTATGGTGAATTTATAGGGGCAGATCCATGAGGAAGTACTGCAGCGTGTCACTGCAAGCCCTTTAGCTGCACCGTGCTGCGGCACTTCTGAAGCACAGGGATGTGACATATTTACATGAATATGTCGCAATTCTGTGCTCCCTCTGTCCTAGCACACACACTGCAGCCATGCAGTGACGCAGGCACCCTTGCACCATGGTACAAGGATACCTGGGTCGTGGGGAGATTGTTTTTCGTGCAGGAAGGGACGACTTCCTGCACAAAAACCATCACTGAAAGGCATTTATTTCCCTCCTTCAATGTGTGCTGTAGAATGCTGCATGCATTGAAAGAGCAAAAAACAAGGAGAAGAAAACATTTCTCCTTGTTGTGCCTCGCTACACCACCTCAAGGGTGGCGCACCATTCACACGTATTTACAGATTTACACTTTCTCGTAAGTCTTGAGATGTATTATTCCATGGGTGTTATGTGGGAACCTACACAGAAACATCCATGGAACGCCCCTTCAACAAAAAGTGCTGCGTTTGAATGGGTCGTATTTTCAAGGAGAGGAAAAGCCACACAGGGTGGCGTTTCCTCTCCTTGTAAATATGGAGGAGATCCCCCCCACCATCACTTTGTTACAAAAAGTGACATACTGGTGGTGCAGGGGGCTTGTAAATCTGTCCCATAAGTGCTTAGGTATTGGCAGAGTAATACAATAAGAACATAGTGCTGGATGGCTGATTGGCGAACTGCATGAGACTGACAGGAGGTATCCTAGGCTGCATGAGTACTGCTTCAGTATTTAGTGGAGAGTACAAATAGTATATATCTGCTTAGAGGTTTGTAGGGATTGTGCACAGAATATTGCATGTGTACTTGTGTTGATGCCTAGGTCATTCTATAGGAATATCACTAGTGACTAGAATGATGACAGTGCTGACATCAGAGTGCTCAGTTAATGTATAAGTGCTTAGGTATTGTCTCAATGCCTGAGTCATTCTGCAAGTGCATAGACAGTGACTGGGTTCCTAGAGTGCTAGTAGTTGACAGCACAATAAGTTTATAAGCGCCTATGTTTCAGCAGAGTGATTAGATAAGAACATGCTTCTGTCAGGATGATTGTAGGAGTGGACACAGACTCACAGTGTGATTCCAGACAAGCATGACTATTGCCTGCACATTTGCAGAACTGACTCAGTAGTCTGCAAGGGGTTAAGGGACCGCATACATTGAGCACATTTGACTGTACCACTGCTTGCCTCAATGCCTGAGTCATTCTGCAAGTGCATAGATAGTGACAGAGTTCCTAGAGTACTAGTAGTTGATAGCAGGATAAGTTTATAAGTGCTTATGTTTCAGCAGAGTGATTAGATAAGGACATGCTTCTGTCAGGATGATTGTAGGAGTGGAGACAGACTCACAGTATGATTCTAGACAAGCATAACTATTACATGGACTTTTGCAGGACTGACTCAGTAGTCTACAGGGGGTTAAGGGACCGCATAAATTGTGCACATTTCACTGTACCACTGCTTTTCTCAATGTCTCACAGGTTCTGGAAGCTGTTTGGAGATGAGCGTTTCCCGCTTCTTTATCAGATTTGTAGACAATCCCTAACTACTGCTGTAGTGCCGGATTGTTGGAAGAAGGCAATAGTTTCTCCTTTACTTAAAAAGGCTTCTTTGGATCCGTTCGTTCCGAGCAACTATAGGCCTATCTCCTTGTTACCCTACCCAGTAAAAATATTGGAAAGAATAGTGATTAAATCCCTTTCCAAATTTGTGGAAGATAATCAGCTGCTGGATGAAGTCCAATTTCAATTCCGCCCCGCACATGGGACTGAGACCGCCCTTGTGGCAGTCCTCGACGACCTACGAATGCGGGCCGACAGTGGTCAGACAGTTTTTTTGGTTCTGCTGGCCGCATTTGATATGGTCGACCATCAGATTCTGAGTAGCAGACAGAGGGAAGAAGGGGTGGTGGGTAGGGCCTGTGATTGGATAGCTTCGTACCTCTTCAAAAGGCAGCAGGCAGTGACTCTGTCCCCCTTCTTTCTCAATATAGAGAGGTTAAACAAGGGGTTCCTCAAGGCTCGGCCATCAGCTCCATTTTGTTCAATCTTTATCTTCGTCCCCTCATCTCCCCAATACAAACTTTTGGAAACAATTTTATTAATTATGCTGATGACACTCAACTTGTCTTCACTCTTGAGGGCAATAATGCAGTGTCCAGGGAAAAGTTCCATAATTGTTTACATCAAGTGGGAGCTGGTTGAAATGGAACTCCCTACAGTTTAACAAAAGTAAAACTGAGGTTTTATGTTGTTCGGCACGTAGTATTCAAAGCCCCCTTCTCACAAATTTCTGGCCTGCCTCCTCCAATACGTCTTTGGTAACCACTAACACAGTACGTAACCTTGGAGTACTGATGTATAGCCATCTCCAATTGGACCCCAGGTGAATAAAACGGTTAGCAACTGTATGTACCTCTTAGGAGCCTTGCGCAAGATTCTACTGTTTTTTCCTTCTGACGCTAGAGCTCAGGTGGTGCAGTGCATAGTCATGATTAGAATCTACAATTGCAATGCTCTGATCCTGGATGCTCCGGCCTCCTTACTTAGGAAACTTCAGAAAATGCAAACTATGGCTGCAAAACTTGCACTGAATCAGCCATGGAGAGCGTCTTTTTCCATGGCCCTTAGGGACCTTCATTGGTTTCCGGTTGTACAGCGGATACAATTTAAGGCTCTCTCTATTGTTCACAAGGCTGTCCATGGGATGGGACCCAGAGTGCTCCAGAAAAAATTAACCTGGTATGTGCCTACTCGAGCACTTTGCTCTTCTACAGCACCCTTGATCAAGGTACCTAAAATCAAGAGAGCACGTATGGACGGCCGATCCTTTACTTTTACTGCCTCTAGATTGTAGAATGCTCTTCCTTTAGAGCTTAGGCAACTTAATACTCTATCTAGTGTCAGGAAGAGGCCGAAAACCACTCTGGTGAAGCCACAAAAAAGCTACAAGAAAAGAGAGCCAAAAATCGCACTCCTGGAGCAGCACGGCGGCGGTAGCACCGCAAGGGGTGCGAGAAGCCGCAGTGGGGCCGCAAGGAGACGAGAGCGAGAGCCATAATCCGAGAACCAGGAGTAAACTGGAGCAACCCGCACACCTGGACTAAAGTGGCAGAATCAGCAGAACTGGCATTGTGGCATTATGGCATTTTGAAATTGTGAGGGAAAAAAAAGCTTTGGCGCCACGTTGGGGACCACGCTGGTTTTTGCAGGATTTGTGGTGCTGCAGAGAGAGGAGAGAGGAGAGGCGGGTATATTAGGGGAGGCCTGGGGCACCAGTGAGCGCTTCTTCACCGGTCTTTGAGCAGCATATTGAGTGGCCGGAGACTTGAAGCACTTAGAGCATGAAGAACACGAAGTGAGAGGCAGCTGAGGCAGTTGAGACAGCTGAAGCAGGTGAGCAGAAAAAATATTGGTGCAGTCGGGTTTCATGTGACTGGGGATTGCTAGAACCACCACAGATATCACAGCCTCCATAGTCACCATAGTCGCCATAGCCACCATAGACTCTATACTGCCTAGTAGCACTTGTTCGCCTTACCACCCTCTCCCCTCGCTCGCAGGAGGCCATTGTGTCAGTATCTTTAAAAGTCAAAGCCACAGACTTTGTAAAAGCAGAAGGGGTCCGCGGGGTTGCGAATCTGCAAGGGTAGCCGGGAACCTATTCAGCAACGATCCACAATCTCCTCGCAACCTTACCGCCTTCTTGTCTGCTTAGTCAGCAGCGGTGAGTGAGAGGGAGTAGTAGGAGGAATACCGTGGTCATCTGCTACCACCGCAATACATCCTCCGTGCAGGAGTCACATTGCATCTTCGTCAAATCATCACCAAGCATGAGGTCAGGAAGCGTGTGCGGCGGCGTCACATCCACTAACAATCTGAGCAAAAGGAAAAGGAAGCTGAAAGCACCAGCTGGCACTATTGGCGAACCACAGGCCAAAACCAAACCAACTACTCAAACTATTCAAACATCTGACGCAATACTTGAACTAACCAAAAACAGCAAAAAATCAGGCAACGTACTAAAATCAATCTCAGTGGAAAAAGGTTCAAAGAAGCACTTTTTTCAGCCTAAAATAGACACTAAATTTTGCTTCTTAAAAAACGCGGCGACACCCTTCTTTCAGGTCCAACTCCCATAATGGGCCTTATGACTCCCCTACAGCCCCTAAACCAATTTGGAAGCAGAGAGGACGACGGAATTACACATCAGTGCTGAGGGATGGATGCCATGGGCCAAAATAGCTCTCCCGTTTTATTAACTTTACCCATAACTGAATGTATAGAGGATCCAACAATGACACAACTTCTAGTAAGCTCAGACACCAGGAGGTCTGGGGCCTTATTTAATAAATGCATGGAAGAAGGCACAAAAATAACAAGGGAGATGAACACAATGACATGGACGGTAGATGTCTGGGAAGTCCCTAACGGAAGTAATGGGCCACAGAGCCTCGATGAAAATTTTATTCCAAGTACTGGTGTTCTTGAGAGCGGAGTTCAACATGAGGTTGGAAGGGGTAATTGTGTCACACTGGAAACTCTAAGTATTCATGAGTTAGACTGTCAAAAAGAAAATCAACAGGCAATGGAAGGATAGCATCCGCCCATTAAAGCAAAGGAAAATATAAAAAAGATAGAGGATGTATCGGAAATCCTTAAGGTAAATCAGGACTTTATATATAAAAAAGTGTCTGCTACACCATCGCCCCAAAATAATGCTGCAATACACCGTGAAAGCGGATGGAGTAAACTGGACACGAGCGAAAATCTGGACAATTTCTCAGACGTCAACAAAAAAGAATGGGAGGCACCCCTGGAAACCTACTCTCAAGATCACGATAGGAACAACATTGCGGCAGGAACAAACGCAGAGGACCAAGTGGGGCATATGCCCAAGAAAAGAAAAGAGGGCCCGGAAGGAAAAATAAATGTAACAGGTTACCTATAGAATGCACCCGAGAAGCAACCGGACAATACGCACCAGTCAGATAATGGGAACGCATGGGCAAGTTTACTAAAAACAGTGCAACTCTTGGTAGAAGCCCTGCAGTATCAGTCTGACAAAATGGACATCCAGTTAACTTTAATGAATACCTTGGCAGTATTCGTGGTGGCAATTGATAGTAAGCTAGGAACACTGAACACCTCGCTGCAGAAGATTCATGATTATGCCTTAACCAACAGCCAAAAATGCGGCTGTAGTCCAATCATAGACAAATTAGCCACTCTTCCAACGATGCTAAACGATCTGTGTGCACAAGTAAAAAATTGTGCATCCAACTATTGCAGTGAGTCAATAGTGGAGAAGCCCTTAATTAGAAATGACATAGACATAGGGGCGTGGCTTGCGCGCCATCTGTAGAGGACGTCTTTCCCGTGAGCTCCGCTACGGACTGATCCGCGGATGCCGTGAGGACCCTTCCTGCCGTTTTTCGAATGGCTTTTCTGGACTACAGCAGTGTCGGAAGGTGGACAGTCTGCAATGGAGTACTTGTGCAGTCTCTACGAGCGGCATTTCACCGACTATTTACAGTGGTAACTTTTCTTTCTCTTCTCATCACGGACGGCCGCCATTTTGATTCCCGATCGCGTGAATGTCTCTCTCTGCCGTTTCTTCAGTCCCTCTTTCTCCATTCCAGCGTTAGCTCGTTTTGGACTTAACAATATGGCATGTGCTGCTCTCTCAGAGTTTATTTTTCTTTTGTTCACTATACCTCTCGAATTCCACTGTTAACCTGCTCCTCTGAGGAAAAACGGCCGCCATTTTGAATATCCTGAATGCGAAGTATTCTGCTTCTAACTGAGGCCTTTGAGGTGGTTGCTTCATCGTCTTTTTGTGGTGCTTGCTCCCCTGGTCTCCCATGATCATCTGCCTCCTGCATTTTGATATTACTGCGTTTACGCTTACCACTACAAGTCCTACTGTGTTCCGGTCTTCATTATATATTTTTTTTTTTTCTTCAAACCAACACCTTTTAATATAATCTGCTGTACCATCTTGTCCATGTACTGGTCTTGGTTGCTGCCTCTCCTTTGGTGCTGTATGGCTTTTTTGAATTAGCACTGAAGAGAAGTGCGTTTTCTTGGCGGTTCCTTTTTCTCGCCTTATATTTGCCACACGTTGTGTGCCCCTATTATCATCGTGCATCTCTAAGCCAGTTCAAACTCCACAACTTCGCTGGACTTTGCTTCTCACGGTGGTACGTACCTACACCCTATGTACTTTTGGTGTCCTTTACCATGGCGAATGTCTCTACCTCACCGAAAATGTCGCAGACCGGAACCAAGCCTAAAAGGCCTAAGAATGACCCGCCCTCACCCATTAACTCTTCGTCTAATCCTGTACTAGACTCCATCCTAGAAGAAGTGCGTGGTCTTCAACCTTTTATGTCTGCTACTAATGCTAAACTTCAACAGATTGAGGAGCGCTGGGTGGTTATGGAAAATAAAGTTTTGAACTTAGAACAGCGTGTGAGTGATATCCAAGACATCTCCACTAAGATTCCACTATTGGAACAAGAGATCCATAAGCTCAAACTGCACACCGAGGATTTGGAAAATCGTAATCGACGTAATAATCTACGCATTTATGGTGTTCCGGAAAATTTGGAGGGTGTAGACATGGTATCCTTCATTCGGAACTTTCTTCAGGAACTTTTGGAACTCCAACCAACGTCTCATCCTCTCAACATCCAAAGAGCGCACCGTCTTGGCCGTATCAATTCTAATTCCTCCAAACCACGTGGAATCATCATGCTGTTCTTGGAATTCACAGAGTTAATGGCTGTCTTGAAGGCTGCTAGGTCCAAACGTCGTCTCCAGTGGTCTGGTCATAACATTTTTATTTCGCAGGATCTTTCATCGGCTACGAATGCTCGGCGCAAGGAATACCTGAATCTACGTCCCATGATGCGACAGCTGAACATTCAATATGGAATCCTACATCCCTGCTTCTGCAAGATCACCCATAATGGCCGTACCAGATCCTTTGATGATCCGCAGAAACTTCACGAATATCTTCTGAGTGTTACTCCTTCTACTATGGACACTGCTAGCTAATGCTTCTATGTTTTCTTTGTTCTCCCTTTTTATGGTCACTATCCTATTCTATCTGACCTCTGTTAATTTACCTTCCTTTTCTATCTCTTGAGATACTATCCTCACATCCTTGTGTTTTTCCTTCTACTATTGTCCGTCTCTTGACTGCTCATGGGTCGAGTTCTCTCTTTGGTGTACCCTCGCCCCATATGTTTTGGTTGCTCTCTTCTTCTCCGATCAAGCCTTGGTGCCTTGATCTGTTCACTCTTTTTCTTTCTGTCCTTACCTATCTTTCTTCTTTTTCTCTCTTCTTTCTTTCTATTTGCTATTTTCTTCCTAAGTGGTCTCTACTTTTGCCTCTATTCTTACAATTATTGTCTCCTCGTTTTTTGATTCTCTTTGGTCCTGTTATTGTGAGCGTCTTAAGAATCCACTGTTTAATTGGTATTTTTTGTCTTCCCTTTTGTAGTGATCTCCTTGCCATGTGTCGCCTCCATTTGTCGCCCATCCTCCCCTTCTTCCAACATGTGTAATTTTGTCTCTTGGAATGCTCGAGGTCTTGGTCACCCTGTCAAGCGTCAGAAGGTATTGTCTCACTTATCCAAATTTCATTCACAGGTTGTTTTCCTTCAAGAAACACACTGCTCGGATGTTGAATCCCTTAAGCTTAAGAGACATTGGGTGGGTCAGACTGTGTTTTCACCTGCTGTTCATAAAAAGGGAGGGGTTGCTATATTGTTTCACAAAGCTTTAAATGTTCAGATTATTTCCTCTCAAAATGATGATGAAGGACGTTGGGTAATGGCTAAGGTTGTTATACATAACAAGACATTGGTTTTGCTGAACATATATGGCCCAGTTCGCCCTGACCCAAAATTTTGGAAAGATATCAAAGTTCTTATTGCATCCATAGATTGCCCTGATTTTATCGTGGCTGGCGATTTTAACCAATGGTTAGACCCTTTTTCTGACCGATTGTCCTCTAGTAAATTTCAACCTGACAAATCCCATAAGAGTTTTCAATCTGCCATTGCCTCGCGTCCTTTATATGATTCCTGGAAACTGTGTAACCCTGATTTATTGGAATATACTTTTTTTTCTAATGTTCATCATACACGCTCGAGAATTGATTATATTATGATTAGTAAGTCTCTTTTGCCCTCCATTCAAAAATCTGTTATTGGCTCTATTTTTATCTCCGACCATGCTCCTGTTTACACAACCCTAGATCTTTCCCTTACCTCCTCTACATTTAGTCGCTGGAAATGTAATTCTTTTCTTTTATCTGAAGCCACTTTCATGAAAAAAAGTACCGAATTTTTCAATGAATACTTCTCCTTTAATAAGCCCTCGGATACCTCAGTTCCCATCACCTGGGATGCTTTTAAGGCTTCATTCCGTGCCTTTACTATTTCATATGTTTCTACAAAAAAGAAGCTTAATAGACGAAAGTATGAAGATCAGCTTAAACAGATTAAAAACCTTGAACACATATATTTTACTTCTAAATCCTCCTCTGCCCTTCAGGAGTTGATTCTCGCCAAAACAGACCTTAACAAAATTATCACTAATGAAGCTTGTCACACCCTCCTCAAAATAAAATCTAAATACCATGGTGGCCAGAATAAAGCAGGGAAAATGTTAGCCAATTATTTGAAAATAAAGTCAGAACGTAAAGCTGTTGGCCCAATCTTTAATGATTCTCTTAATAAATTGGTTACATCTGATGAAGACATTGCTGAAGTCTTTCACGACTATTATCAGGCCCTATACTCCGATGATACCCACCCCTCTGATGCAAACTTAACAACATTTTTTGAAGGCCTCCCTTCCCCTCCTTCCCTCCCGGTGGACTTTACTCACTTGGAACGGGATGTTACTCTCCAGGAAATTACTACAGCCATCCACTCTCTCAAAAAATCAAAAGCCCCTGGCCCCGATGGTCTGCCTGTCGAGTTTTATTCCTCCTTCCATTCCTTTTTTGCCCCTAAACTCCTTCAGTTATTTAATTCTTTTATTTCTGATGCTAAGGCCTCTGGGTCCTTTCTGGATGCTCTCATTGTCATTATCCCCAAACCTGACAAGGATCACTCACAATGCAAAAATTACCGCCCCATATCCTTGATTAATTATGATTGTAAGATTTTTGCTAAAATCCTTGCCTTTTGTCTTGATTCCATTATCCCTCGCTTAATCAAAACAGACCAGGTGGGTTTTGTTAAGGGCAGACTTGCTGCTGATAATGCTCGCCTTTTTTCTAATGTCATTGCTCATAGTAAGAATGTCAAAGCCCCCTTGGCAGCCCTTTCCCTAGATGCTGAGAAAGCTTTTGATCGTATTAATTGGCAATTTATGTTCCGTACCCTCAAATGGTTTGGTTTCGGTCCAACTTTTATATCCTTGGTTAAGCTCCTTTATTCCTCCCCTCGTGCCAGTATTTTTGTTAACAACCAATTTTCCAGATTCTTTTCATTGACCAGAGGCACGAGACAAGGTTGCCCGCTTTCCCCTTTGTTATTTATTTTATGTCTTGAGCCTTTTCTAGAACGTATTCGCTCCAACCCTGCTATTACTGGTATAAAGTTTTCATCTGTTGATACTAAATTGTCTGCTTATGCTGATGATGTCCTCATTTACATGTCTAATCCGGAATCATCCCTTCCACCTTTTTTAAATGAAGTTCAGTTGTATTCCTCCATATCAGGTTATAAACTCAATCTATCCAAAACGCAAGTCCTCCCTCTTAACTCAGTATGTTTTCAATACATGTTTAATAACACTGATTTTGCATGGTGCCCATCCAAAATTAAATACCTTGGTATCTGGTTTTCTTCCTCTCTAAAGGATACCCTTAAATTAACCTTTGATTCACTGACTAACAAAATTCAATCTCTTCTTCAAATTTGGTCCCCCTTATTCCTATCCTGGTGGGGTAGATTGGACACCATCAAAATGATGATCACCCCGCATGTTCTGTACACAGTTTCTATGCTCCCTTTCAAAATTCCCAAATCCTATTTTACTCGTATTAATTCTCTATGTATAAAATTCCTGTGGAATAATTAACATCCTCGTATTGGTTTGCATAAGTTGATCCGGCCTAAAAATGAAGGTGGTGTTCGATTCCCTGACTTTAAATCATACCACTCTGCCTTTTTGATCAAACAATCCTTCTCCTTGGCTTATGACTTCCTTGATACTCCTGTCCCTAAGTGGGTTCTCTTGGAACGCTCCCTTTTGAAAGATTTCTCCTTTCAACATATCACCTTTATGTCAAATTGTACCTTTCTATCCAAATATCCCATTTTGAAATATTCCCAATCCCTATTACAAACTGTTTTTTCCTCTACCCTTTCCCCCCTTCAATGTTTTTTATCCTCTGTGGTTTGGTTTAACAAATTTCTTAGATACAAAGGAAAATCGTTCTATTTTAAACACTGGAAGGAAAAGGATATACTGTTTGTACATCAATTTTTTCTTGACTCCTTTCTTATTTCCTTTCCAGTATTGCAAAACATGTTTCATTTACCTTCAACATTTCTCTCTGAATATTCTATTATAACATCTGCCATTCAATCTCACTTGTCTTCCCTATTTTTTACTTCTGAATCTTTCTCTTCCTTCACTCCTGTCTCTTCTCTTTATCCTTTATTTTCTACTCAACTTCCTAAAGCTGCTCTTGTATACTCACTTTTATTATCTAATACCTCTGCTCGCTCCAAATCTACTATAGAGACTGCTTGGGAGATTGATCTTGATGTCTCCCTCGATACTGCAATGTGGGATCGGTTATGGTCCAAGATTTTTAAAGTTTCCATTGCTGCACGCATTACACAATCCTTACTCTTTATCTATCATAGAGTTGTTATTACCCCGGTTAGTATTCATAAATTTTCTCCTACCTCTTCTCCTTTATGCTGGTCTTGTTCCAAAGTTCCAGGCACTCTAATTCACCAATTATATGAATGTTCCCCTGTTTTATCTTTTTGGACTAATGTTTGGACTATTTGCATGAAAATGTTATCTTTTTCTTCCCCATTATCTTTTGTACACATATTTTTAGGTTCTTTATCTCATGATATTAATACTGTTACATCCTCTTCTGCTAAATTATTGGATCTATTTATTGCTCTTGCATTTAAAGTTATTTTATCGTGTTGGAAGGATAATTCTAAATTATCTGTCCATACTTGGTGGAACTACATTTGTGATGAACACAGAATTTCTATTGCTTCCTCCACCTCTGTACCTCTCAAAATTAAATCCGATCTGTTATGGCTTCCCTTCACTTTATATCTTTCCTCTAATCCCTCTCCCTTACCATGTACTATTACTCCCACATGATTCCTCTGGTTACCCTCTTTTTCTCTCCTTTCTCCTCTCTATTCTTTCCTGCTCTTTCGTTTCTTCTTTCTTTCTCTTTCCATCTTTTCTCTCTCTCTATCTTTCTCCCCCTTTTCCTTATAAAATTCCTCCGGACTAATGTAATTTCATATTATATTGTTATGTACTTTTTTCTAACTTTTCATGACATTTCTTTTGTATTATCTTTCAATGCCTAATAAAACTTTCTTAAACAAAAAAAAGAAATGACATAGACATGACAACTCATCAACTAGCACTTACAAATGGTGAGAGTGACTCCATCATGATAAAACTAACACAAACTGAAGGCGATGAAACATCGGGCCAGAATACAAAGATAAAAAACAAAGTGATAGAGTCTCCAGAAGAGGAAAAAAGGGAAAACAAACTGAACGCTAAACAAAGACGAGCACAAAATCGCAAGGGCCAGAACCAAAAACACATCTGCGAAAAACATTGGATTTATGCACCTATTTGGGAAAATACCATCCGAGAGGGAGCCCGAGCAAGAAAACCCACTAAAATTGGAAAAACCCCAAAATAAAAGCCCTATTTCGAGGGAGTCATCAGGTTGTAACCTCACACTCAGGACTACAGAACCTAGAGGGATGGAACAATCAGGAGAGGCCACGGAGGCCGAATTTGCACAGCTATCCTCAGAAAGGAATAGTTATATAATATGCAGCAAAAATACTAAAACAGGAAATACGAGGATAAATCAGTTGCAAGCCCATAACCAGGAGGGGATGCCTCCAGAAACTGTGTTAAATACAAACATCAACAGTCATGTCATGGCGGGGAGCAAAGTGAATTCAGGCAATCAGGGCACAATACGCACAGACCTTGTGACCACAAAGACGGACCTCAACACCAACCAGGTCATGGACCATAGGAAAACACAGAACATTAGCATTTGCCAATCCCAAAGCAAGGTCACAACAGTCTTACCAATTCCCACCTTCATAAACATAAATCACCGCCAGGGACAACATCTTGAGACACTTGCAGAGCATAACCACATCAGCATGGAAGAACATCATAGAGAGTCAACGAGCCAACTGCCGGAAGCCGGAACTTACAATCAAATGATGGGAGCAGCCGGACTCAAAGAAAAACAGGAGTACGCCAGATATATGCTGCCCCACAATCAAATATGCAAGAAACAGAACACAACGGTATAAATTGGCAGGATACAACAGCATTGCTGTTTACACCAGAATACATTTCTAAGGGCAGATTTGACATTATGAATCACGGCAACATTCTTCGCTTAATATCTCATATATCAACCCTGCCTAAAATCACGTCAACTGACCTAGTCTCGATAGAATTTATCAAAGCCAATGATGCTGAGTCTGGGGAAAAAATGCGTGCTTTATGGAGTTCACCTACTATCGCACAAAGAATATATCAAGAAAGGGACACTTTTAAGAACTGGGGGATAACCATCATGCCACACATCAAGCCAGGATATCCCGACCTGTTGAGGCCAAATCATACAGCTGGGAACTCGGCACCCGATGGTAGGCCCATTACCTCAGTACTGAAAGGAGCCAGGGGGCAAAGTAAAACAAATGGAGAAGTCTTCCTGGCAGAACGTGAAAGTAATCAAGTTCACACAACGATATCAAGATGGTACACCAACATAAGATGGATCTCAAGAACCATAAACAACAGGGGAACAGATTGACGACTTAGAGGGAAAAGAGAAAGATCAGTCATAAGGGCGTCTCTACGGATATGTTCCTGGAATGTGAATGGCCTGGCAAGCAAACTGTTGGATGTGGATTTCATTGATTATATCAGGGCCTTCGACATCGTGGCTCTACAAGAGATCTGGCTGAGAGAACCCCCACACTTGCAAGGATTTCTGCGCTTCTACACAAGTGCACTTGCTGAGGCAAAATACGGCCATCTACAGGGGGTCTTGGCCACATATGTTGCATATGGAATTAATGTCCAGGATCTAGGCTTTTCTTCATCTGCAGGTCTTGCTTTAAACTTAAACTGCTCGGGTTCAATACTAGCAACAGACCTTAACATCACGATAATCAACGTCTATATCCAACCAAAGCGAAAAGGTAAATTAATAAAAGAAATGTGCAAGTTGGTAGAAAAATATATTACAGAAGGACCATCAGCGGAGCTCATTCTTACAGGTGATCTAAACCTAAATCTAATGAGATCCTCTGCGGACGCCGAAATGTCAATACAAAACACAATCTGGAACATCCCAACTCAAGGGGAGCCACCTTCTAGCAAGCAAACAAAAGCAGGACTGTCGGCCTTGGAAGAATTGGAACACTTACATTTAAGCGCACTAAACGGTAGATCAAGAGGAGACAATCCCCCTGTAGCAACATACTGCTCATCCAGGAACAATACTATTCTGGATTACACTTTTGTCTCCCTTGATCTGTCCAGTACATTACCCTATTTCGTTTAGGGAACAAAGGGGATAGTGATCACCGGCCACAAGAAATTGAGCTTAGAACAATAGTCCAAGTGTTCGAGCACTGCCGGACCACCCAAGGTGCAGACTATACTATTAATCTTAAGAGAATCAAATTCGGGCCAGAGACACATTGCAGAATGGTTGGAGTTGCTAAGGAGCATTTTGAACTGAGAGCCGGATCAGATCAAATCAAAAAGTGGGAAAGTTTCACCGAAACCATGGCCGCTTACACTACGATCATCAAGCCAAAAACCCAACAAAGAACCGGCGGAGTGAAATCAATATCTCAACTTGCGCTGAAAGAAATGAAGCACATCAAGAGAGTCATCTCCCGCATATTGAGACAGCTACGGTGGAACCCTCAAGATTTAACACTACTAAATTCACTGCAAAAGCAAAAGGCTCAGTTAAAAAACTAAAAAAGGATGCAAAAAGGGACCAAGAGAATGCAATGTGGGCGAAACTACACGCTGATATAAAGCAAAACAACAGCGCACGTTTTTGGAGAACCATAAACAACTTTGTTCACCCAAATAACTAGGGAAATACCTCTAACATTTCTGAGGCAGTCTGGTCAAAATATCTCGGGTCTCACTTCCATGAAGCTATGGAGTCAGGAATAAAAGGGGAACACTCCGCGGGTACTTCCCATGATGCTTTTATCAGCGCTGCACATGCAGGAATTAACCAGATCATACAAAGCAAAACTGATAATGATAGCTTAACTGCCGATACTTCAACTAATCGAACTATGACCATAAAAAGGCAAATAGGCAAGGGAAGGAGGAAAGGGCCCCCCGGCCCAAATGGCATACCGCCTGTGCTCTATAAGCAAGAGCCAACATTCTGGGCTGAAGCATTAGAACCACTGTTTTGGGAAATCAGGATGACAAATATTCTGCCAGAGTCATGGAGGGGATCCATCATTGCACCAATCCATAAGGCAGGGGATAGGTCAGAGCCTCAGAACTATCGGCTAGTGGCATTACAGGATAATGAAACAACATTTTTTGCGGGAACGCTTCTGACCTGGACAGAAGCAAAATCCATCATCCCCCCAAATCAGACCGGTTTTGCAAAGAATGTGGGGACGAGCACAAATATAATAACGATGTCAATGCTCTTCGACAGAGGGGAAACGACTGGGAGCTCCCTGCATTTGTGCTTTATTGATTATAAAGCAGCCTTCGACCATGTAAAACGCAACAGATTGTGGTCCAAACTTTATAACTGGGGGCTCTCCCAACCCCTTCTAAACCTCCTGATAAGCCTGCATCCTAACACCTGGGTCCAGATTAAGCTGGGTGACGGAACATACTTGTCGAGACGCATTCCAACGGACAAAGGGCTTAAGCACTGCTGCGTTCTGGCCCCCACACTTTTCAACCTGTTTGTAACTGACCTTGTGCCGAGATTAAACGCCTGCAACTCACACGCTCCAAAACTGGGAGATATCTTAGTACCGTGTCTCCTATATGCAGACGATATAGTCTTGATCAGTAAAACGAGAGTAGGCCTTCAACATCTTATAAATGCAACTCATGATTACTCAAAGGAAAATGGCCTAACAATAAACCTCGACAAAACTAAAACCCTCACCGTGAGAAAAAAAAGGGAAAAGTCCTCAACTTGGTACTGGGGTAATACCCGTATAGTGAGCACCACGGAATACAAATACCTGGGTGTAAAGATCGATAAAGGAGGTAAATTCCTTGCACAAAGAAACAGCATCAGGTGCAAAGGTATCGCTCTGGCAATCTCTCTAAAAACTTTGAGCTCCAAATTAACTGGTCCGTCGATTCTGCCTATAGTCGAGGTGATTGGTGCAAAGTTATTGCCAGCAATAACTTATGGAAGTGAAGCCCTAAAAGGAAGAGACGCCAAATTACTGGACTCCACAGTTACAAACACGATTAGGATTATATTCGGACTGCCCAAATACACGTCCCCCTCGCAAATAAGGCTTGAGTTTGGTATCCAGAAGCAATCACTTGCGAGACATGGGGCATATATCATAACGTGGGACAAAATACGAAGAGCCGCTCCAAAGTCATAAAATTCACAGCTGTGGAAAGAGATAAGCAGACATATTACCTCACCTGCAGCGGAATATCTCAAAGAAGGACTAAACAAACTGGGACTGAACCAGCTGTGGGAAACTCCCACTAGCTCCGGTGTACTCAAGAAATTAACCTGGAAATCAGTCAAATACCTATCGTGGTTGGAAGATAAAGCTTCACTTGCTGAAAGGTCTCACGGCTGGATGACTCTGAATATGTACTGTGAGCCAGCAGCCCAGAAGTACTTTAACACGGGTTACGCCAAGCATACAAAAATTAGGTTTATGAAGTTTAGACTTGGCTTGTTGCCTGGCACTCAGCATTCTCCACCCTGGCTGAAGGTGAAGGCGGACTCTAGATGCCGCCTATGCGGGTTAGCATCGGAAGACCTGTTGCATCTATTATGCTCCTGTAAATAACTCTTGCAAGAACGGCAACAAATATTAAAAGCAAAATTCAACCAGCGGGTAATTCGAACTAGGAGGCAAGCAGTTCTGGCATGCCTTGCTCCAAGTGATCCCCAACTAAACTGCGCCTTGGTAAAATTTTTGACAGCATGCACTAAGAAATTGCCAGGAATTAAAGACATTGACTGAAAACTATCTTTTAAAATTGACTTATGCATTTATAAACAAAGTATTATATCCAAGAATCACCGTGGTGTAAATAATTGCGATATGCATTTCTGGATATAACCTGCCTGATCAAGTGTCTGCCTATATCCGAACTTTTAATGTACAGTCTTTTTAATAGAATGTTTTACCTTTTTATAATTATGGAGATTTTATGGGTTTGTAATGAAATATTTTTGTGTTGCAACGGTTCTAACAAACTATGCTAATAAAATAAACTTGAAACTTGAAACACTCTGTTTCCAAGAGTCTAGACTCTGTTCTGCTTTTCCCCTTGTTTGTTTCTTCTTTGCCCCTGCTGTTCGGACAATCTAAGCACCAGGATACCCTTTGGGTGACAGTTTAGCGCTATACAAAATTCCCTTACATTACATTACAATGCCTGAGTCATTCTGCAAGTGCATAGACAGTGACTGGGTTCCTAGAGTGCTAGTAGTTGACAGCACAATATGTTTATAAGCGCTCATGTTTCAGCAGAGTGATTAGATAAGATCATGCTTCTGTCAGGATGATTGTAGGAGTGGACACAGACTCACAGTGTGATTCCAGACAAGCATGGCTATTGCCTGCACTTTTGAAGGACTGACTCAGTAGTCTGCAAGGGGTTAAGGGACCACATGCATTGTGCACATGTGACTGTACCACTGCTTGTCTCAATGCCTGAGTCATTCTGCAAGTGCATAGACAGTGACTGAGTTCCTAGAGTACTAGTAGTTGATAGCAGGATAAGTTTATAAGTGCTTATGTTTCAGCAGAGTGATTAGATAAGGAAATGCTTCTGTCAGGATGATTGTAGGAGTGGAGACAGACTCACGGTATGATTCTAGACAAGCATAACTATTACATGGACTTTTGCAGGACTGACTCAGTAGTCTACAAGGGGTTAAGGGACCGCATAAATTGTGCACATTTCACCGTACCACTGCTTGTCTCAATGTCTCACAGGTTCTGGAAGCTATTTGGAGATGAGCTTTTCAGGCTTCTTTATCCGATTTGTAGACAGTCCCTAACTACTGCTGTAGTGCCGGATTGTTGGAAGAAGGCAATAGTTTCTCCTTTATTTAAAAAGGCTTCTTTGGATCTGTTAGTTCCAAGCAACTATAGGCCTATCTCCTTGTTACCCTACCCGGTAAAAATATTGGAAAGAATAATGACTAAATCCCTTTCCAAATTTGTAGAAGATAATCAGCTGCTGGATGAAGTCCAATTTGGATTCCGCCCCGCACATGGGACTGAGACCGCCCTAGTGGCAGTCCTCGACGACCCACAAATGCGGGCCGACAGTGGTCAGACCGTTTTTTTGGTACTGCTGGATATGTCGGCCGCATTTGATATGGTCGACCATCAGATTCTGATTAGCAGACTGAGGGAAGATGGGGTGGTGTGTAGGGCCTGTGATTGGATTGCTTCGTACCTCTTCAAAAGGCAGCAGGCAGTGACCCTGTCCCCTTTTCTTTCTCAATATAGAGAGGTTAAACAAGGGGTTCCTCAAGGCTCTGCCATCAGCCCCATTTTGTTCAATCTTTATTTTCATCCCCTCACTTTTGGAATCAGTGTTATTAATTATGCTGATGGCACTCAACTTGTCTTCACTCTTGAGGGCAATAATGCAGTGTCCAGGGAAAAGTTCCATAATTGTTTACATCAAGTGGGAGCTTAGTTGAAATGGAACTCCCTACAGTTTAACGAAAGTAAAACTGAAGTTTTATGTTGTTCGGCAGGTAGTATTCAAAGCCCCCTTCCCACAAATTTCTGGCCTGCCTCCTCCAATATGTCTTTGGTAACCACTAACACAGTACGTAACCTTGGAGTACTGATGGATAGCAATCTCCAATTGGACTCCCAGGTGAATAAAACGGTTAGCACCTGTATGTCCCTCTTACGAGCCTTGCGCAAGATTCTACAGTTTTTGCCTTCTCACGCTAGAGCTCAGGTGGTGCAGTGCATAGTCTTGAGTAGAATCGACTATTGCAATGCTCTGCTCCTGGATGCTCCGGCCTCCTTACTTAGGAAACTGCGGAGAATACAAACTATGGCTGCAAAACTTGCACTGAATCGGCCATGGAGAGCGTCTTCTTCCATGGCCCTAGGGAACTTCATTGGTTGCCGGTTGTACAGCGGATAGAATTTAAGGTTCTCTGTATTGTTCACAGGGCTGTCCATGGGACTGGACCCAGAGTGCTCCAGAAAAAATTAACCTGGTATGTGCCTACTCGAGCACTTCGCTCTTCTACAGCACGCTTGATCAGGGGTCCTAAAATCAAGAGAGCAAGTATGGGCGGCCGATCCTTTACTTTTACTGCCTCTAGATTGTGGAATGCTCTTCTTTTAGAGCTTAGGCAACTCAATACTCAATCCAGTTTCATCAAGAGGCTAAAAACCACTCTGTTTCCAAGAGCCTAGACTCTGTTCCGCTTTTCCGCTTGTTTGTTTCTTCTTCGCACCTGCTGTTCGGACAATCAAGCGCCAGGATACCCTTTGGGTGACAGTTTAGCGCTGTACAAAATTCCCTTACATTACATTACATTACAATGCCTGAGTCATTCTGCAAGTGCATAGACAGTGACTGGGTTCCTAGAGTGCTAGTGCTTGACAGCACAATAAGTTTATAAGCGCTTATGTTTCAGCAGACTGATTAGATAAGAACATGCTTCTGTCAGGATGATTGTAGGAGTGGACACAGACTCACAGTGTGATTCCAGACAAGCATAACTATTGCCTGGACTTTTGCAGGACTGACTCAGTAGTCTGCAAGGGGTTAAGGGACCGCATACATTGTGCATATTTGACTGTACCACTGCTTGTCTCAATGCTTGGGTCATTCTGCAAGTGCATAGACAGTGACTGGGTACCTAGAGTGCAAGTAGTTGACAGCAGGATACGTTTATAAGCTCGGATATGTGAGCAGAGTGAATAAATAAGGACATGCTTCTGTCAGGATGATTGTAGGAGTGGACAAGGACACACAGTGTGATTCCAGACAAGCATGACTATTACCTGGACTTTTGCAGGACTGAGTCAGTAGTCTGCAAGGAGTTATGGGACCGCATATATTGTGCACATTTGACTGTAACACTGCTTGTCTCAATGCCTGAGTCATTCTGCAAGTGCACAGATACTGAATAGGTTCCTAGAGTGCTAGTAGTTGACAGCACGATAAGTTTATAAGCGTTTATGTTTCATCAGAGTGATTACATAAGGACATGCTTCTTTCAGGGTGATTGTAGGAGTGGACAAGGACACACAGTGTGATTCCAGACAAGCATGACTATTACCTGGACATTTGCAGGACTGACTCAGTAGTCTGCAAGGAGTTATGGGACCGCATATATTGTGCACATTTGACTGTAACACTGCTTGTCTCAATGCCTGAGTCATTCTGCAAGTCCACAGACAGTGAACAGGTTCCTAGAGTGCTAGTAGTTGACAGCACGATAGGTTTATAAGCGCTTATGTTTCAGCAGAGTGATTAGATAAGAACAAGCTTCTGTCAGGATGATTGTACGAGTGAACACAGACTTACAGTGTGATTCCAGACAAGCATGACTATTGCAGGACTGGCTCAGTAGTCTGCAAGGGGTTAAGGGACCGCATACATTGTGCATATTTCACTGTACCACTGCTTGTCTCAATGCCTGAGTCATTCTGCAAGTCCACAGACAATGAACAGGTTCCTAGAGTGCTAGTAGTTGACAGCACGATAGGTTTATAAGCGCTTATGTTTCAGCAGAGTGATTAGATAAGAACAAGCTACTGTCAGGATGATTGTACAAGTGAACACAGACTCACAGTGTGATTCCAGACAAGCATGACTATTGCCTGGACTTTTGCAGGACTGACTCAGTAGTATGCAATGGGTAAAGGGACCGCATATATTGTGCACATTTGACTGTAACACTGCTCGTCTCATGCCTGAGTCATTCTGCAAGTGCACAGACAGTGAATAGGTTCATAGAGTGCTAGTAGTTGACAGCAGGATAAGTTTATAAGGACTTATGTTTCAGCAGAGGGATTAGATAAGGACATACTTCTGTCATGATGATTGTAGGAGTGGACACACACATTCACAGTGGGATTCCAGACAAACCTGACTATTACCTGGTATTTTGCAGGACTGACTCAGCAATCTGCAAGGGGTTAAGGCAGTGGTTCCCAAACTTTTCTGACCTGTGGCTCCCTTGACCTAATCGGCAGTTGGCCATGGCTCCCCACCATTTTTTTTACCGGTGGGTGGGCGGTATGTACCTCCTGTTATCTTCCTTAAAGTAATTGGGACGCATTATTTCACTCATCCAACCATCCGTTCACTCATCCAGCCATCCGTTCTCTCATCCATCCACCCTTTCACTTCACTCATCTATCCATCCTTTTGTCCATCTACCCCCTTTCACTAACTCATCAATCCTTACATCCACCCTTTCACTCATCCATCCATTCACCATTTCACTTATCAATTCATCCATCCACCCATTCACTTGCCCATCATCTACCCTTTCATTCATCCATCCATCCATCCTTTCACACACCCATCCACACCCATCCACCAATTCACTCACCCATCAGCTGCCCTTTCACTCATCCATCCATCCTTTGACACACCCATCTACACTTTTACCCATCCATCTACCTTTCCACGCATACATCAATCTATTTACCTTTTCTCTCATCCATACTTCCACTCATTCACTCATCCATCTATCCTTTCTTTCATTATCTATCCAGTCCCCCTTTCATTCATGCATTCATCCTTTCAGTAATCCATCCAGCCATTCAGACATTCCTTCACTTATTTACTCACCCACCTTTCCACATTATGAGCTGAGCCTTTGTCTGCAGAGTTACAGGCAGAAGAGGCCTATCAAGAACGAACTACAGCAAGGGGTGGGGTGCGGTGGGGGAGAGTTCACTATGCCCCTGCACATAGGCAGGCTGAAAACGTAGAAGTCATGAGTCACACATGATGCACAGTGCCAGGATGTGAGGTTACTGTAACATGGTGTTGTTTCCAGGGCTTTAAGCGATGTAAAAAAACTTGGGGGTCTCTTCAAAGGGGGTGTTGGATGTAATTAAGAGCACAGTTTAAAACACCTAGGCTAAAAATCTGCGCTTAGCATAGTGTTGCCCCCGACTGGTATTATGTTGTTTTTGTCATTGCATCCAGATATATAATACAGCAAGTATCATTGCACCACCAACAAGCCAGGACTATTGGCTTTGTCAATGGTTGCTAGTTCCTTAAAATAAAAAGCAGCAACCATGGCTTTTTTGAATATAATATTGAAAATACTTCAGTTAAAAAATGATGAGACAGAGAAAGAACGATAACCTGTTCTTTTAAACTTATTTCACAGGCTTCTTTAAATGAAGTGTTCTCTAACATTGCAGCATGGGCGTTTTACTTTTTATGTAACAGAAGGCCCTTCCCTACACTGAGGCAGGAGGAGGCCACCACATGCTTGAACACCCCTGACTGCCCCATTGTCATTCAGTAAGTGGCAATCAGCCCCATACAGAATTTCAATGGGCGGGAGGGGCTGCTCTTGTGCTCCTGGAGGAGTGCGAGGCGGCTCCATCAGGGGGGTGAGGCCTCCCACAGGGGAGCAGCGCTGCTCCCTGTGATGGCCACAATTACAGATAAAAGGCAGGGACGGTCCGTGGAATTTACGGACGGTTGGTCACCTTACTGTGCGCGGCGCCCCTGGCACCTCATTACGGCGCACTGGGGTGCCGCGGCGCACAGTTTGGGAACCACAGGGTTAAGGGACTGCATATATTGTGCACATGTGACTGTAACACTGCTTGTCTCAATGCCTGAGTCATTCTGCAAGTGCATAGAGAGTGACTGGGTTCCTACAGTGCTAGTAGTTGACAGCAGGATACGTTTATAAGCACTTATGTTTCAGCAGAGTGATTAGATAAGGATATACTTATGTCATGATGATTATAGAAGTGGGCAAAGCTGCTTTAGAGTCATCGAACAGGTCAGCAGAGCTGCTTTAGAGCCAGAGAACCATGTCAGCAGAGCTGTTATAGAGCCAGAGACCCAGGTCAGCAGAGCCGTTGTAGAGCCAGAGAACCAGGTCAGCAGAGCTGCTCTAGAGCCTAAGAAGCAGGTCAGCAGAGCTGCTCTAGAACCAGAGACCCAGGTCAGCAGAGCTGCTCTGAAGACAGAGACCCAGGTCAGCAGAGTTGCTCTACAGGCCGAGAACCAGGTCATCAGAGCTGCTGTAAAGCCAGAGAAACCAGGTCAGAAGAGCTGCTTTAGAGGGAGAAAACCAGGTCAGCAGAACTGCTTTAGAGCCAGAGAACCAGGTCAGCAGAGCTCTTTAGAGGGAGAGAACCAGGTCAGCAGAGCTGCTTTAGAGCCAGAGAACCAGGTCAGCAGAGCTGCTTTAGAACCAGAGAACAAGGTCAGCAGAGCTGCTCTAGAGGCAGAGAACCAGGTCAGCAGAGCTGCTTTAGAGGGAGAAAATCAAGGCAACAGAGCTGCTTTAGTGCCAGAGAACCAGGTCAGCAGATCTGCTCTAGAGCCAGAGAAGCCAGGACAACAGAGCTGCTTTAGAGCCATAGAACCAGGTCAGCATAGCCGCTCTAGAGGCAGAGAACCAGGTCAGCAGAGCTCATTTAAAAGGAGAGAACCAGGTCAGCAGAGCTGCTTTAGAGCCTGAGAACCAGGTCAGCAGAGCTGCTCCAGAGCCAGAGAACCAGGTCAGCAGAGCTGCTCTAGAGCCACAGAAACAAGTCAGCAGAGCTGTTTTAGAGCCATTGAACCAGATCAGCAGAGCTGCTTTAGAGCCAGAAAACCAGGTCAGCAGAGCTCTTCTAGAGCCTAAGTACCAGGTCAGCAGAGCTGTGGAACCAGGTCAGAAGAGCTGCTTTTGAGCCAGAGAACCAGGTCAGCAGAGCTGCTCTAGAGCCTAAGAACCAGGTCAGCAGAGCTGCTCTAGAGCCAAAGAACCAGGTCAGCAGAGCTGCTGTAGAGCAAGAGAAACCAGGTCAGTAGAGCTGCTTTAGAGGGAGAGAACTAGGTCAGCAGAGCTGCTTTAGAGCCAAGGGACCAGGTCAGCAGAGCTGCTCTAGAGCCAGAGAACCAGGTCAGCGAAACTGCTTTAGAACCATAGAACCGGGTCAGCAGAGCTGCTCCAGAACAAGAGAACCAGGTCAGCAGAGCTGCTCTAGAGCCTAAGAACCAGGTCAGCAGAGCTGCTCTAGAGCCAGAGAACCAGGTCAGCAGAGCTGCTGTAGAGCAAGAGAAACCAGGTCAGTAGAGCTGCTTTAGAGCGAGAGAACCAGGTCAGCAGAGCTGCTTTAGAGGGAGAGAACCCGGTCAGCAGAGCTGCTTTAGAGCCAAGGGACCAGGTCAGCAGAGCTGCTCTAGAGCCAGAGAACCAGGTCACTGGAACTGCTTTAGAACCATAGAACCTGGTCAGCAGAGCTGCTTTAGAGTCAGTGTATCAGGTCAGCAGAGCTGTTGTAGAGACAGAGAAAAAGGTCAACAGAGCTGCTCTAGAGCCTAAGAACTAGGTCAGCGGAGCTGCTCTAGAGCCAGAGAACCATGTCAACACAGCTGCTGTAGAGCCAGAGAAACCAGGTCAGCAGAGTTGCTTTAGAGGGAGAGAACCAGGTCAGCAGAGCTGCTTCAGAGCCATAGAACCAGACCAGCAGAGCTTCTTTAGAGTCAGAGAACAAGGTCAGCAGAGCTGCTCTAGAGCCACAGAACCAGGTCAGCAGAGCTGCTTTAGAGCCATAGAACCAGGTCAGCATAGCCGCTGTAGAGGTAGAGAATCAGGTCAGCAGAGCTGATTTAGAAGGAGAGAACCAGGTCAGCAGATCTGCTTTAGAGCCTGAAAACCAGGTCAGCAGAGCTGCTCCAGAACAAGAGAACCAGGTCAGCAGAGCTGCTCTAGAGCCACAGAAACAAGTCAGCAGAGCTGCTTTAGAGCCATTGAACCAGGTCAGTAGAGCTGCTTTAGAGCCAGAAAACCAAGTCAGCAGAGATCCTCTAGAGCCTAAGTACCAGGTCAGCATAGCTGTGGAACCAGGTCAGCAGAGCTGCTTTTGAGCCAGAGAACCAGGTCAGCAGAGCTGCTCTAGAGCCTAAGAACTAGGTCAGCGGAGCTGCTCTAGAGCCAGAGAACCAGGTCAACACAGCTGCTGTAGAGCCAGAGAAACCAGGTCAGCAGAGTTGCTTTAGAGGGAGAGAACCAGGTCAGCAGAGCTGCTTCAGAGCCATCGAACCAAGCCAGTAGAGCTTCTTTAGAGCCAGAGAACAAGGTCAGCAGAGCTGCTCTAGAGCCACAGAAACATGTCAGCAGAGCTTCTTTAGAGCCATAGAACCGGGTCAGAGGAGCTGCTTTAGAGCCAGAGAACCAGGCCAGCAGAGCTCCTCTAGAGCCTAAGAACCAGGTCTGCAGAGCTGTTTTAGAGCCAGAGAACCAGGTCAGCAGAGCTGTTGTAGAGTCAGAGAACCAGATCAGCAGCGCTGCTCTACAACCTAAGAAATAGGTCAGCAGAGCTGCTCTAGAGCCAGAGAACCAGGTCAGCAGACCTGCTTTAGAGCTAGAGAAACCAGGTCAGAAGAGCTACTTTAGAGGGAGAGAATCAGGTCAGGAGAGCTGCTTTAGAGCCAGAGCACCATGTCAGCAGAACTGCGTTAGAGCCGTAGAAACGGGTCAGCAGAGCTGCTTTAGAGCCAGAGAACCAGATCAGCAGAGCTGTTGTAGAGCCAGAGAACCAGATCAGCAGAGCTGCTCTATAGCGTAGGAACTAGGTCAGCAGAGCTGCTGTAGAGCCAGAGAACCAAGTCACCAGACCTTCTGTAGAGCCAGAGAAACCAGGTCAGTAGAGCTGCTTTCAAGGGAGAGAACCAGGTCAGCAGAACTGCTTTAGAGCCTAAGAACCAGGTCAGCAGAGCTGCTCTAGAGCCAGAGAACCAGGTCAGCAGAGCTGCTGTAGAGCAAGAGAAACCAGGTCAGTAGAGCTGCTTTAGAGCGAGAGAACCAGGTCAGCAGAGCTGCTTTAGAGGGAGAGAACCAGGTCAGCAGAGCTGCTTTAGAGCCAAGGGACCAGGTCAGCAGAGCTGCTCTAGAGCCAGAGAACCAGGTCACTGGAACTGCTTTAGAACCATAGAACCAGGTCAGCAGAGCTGCTTCAGAGCCATCGAACCAAGCCAGTAGAGCTTCTTTAGAGCCAGATAACAAGGTCAGCAGAGCTGCTCTAGAGCCACAGAAACATGTCAGCAGAGCTTCTTTAGAGCCATAGAACCAGGTCAGAGGAGCTGCTTTAGAGCCAGAGAACCAGGTCAGCAGAGCTGCTCTAGAGCCTAAGAACCAGGTCAGCAGAGCTGCTCTAGAGCCAGAGAACCAGGTCAGCAGAGCTGCTGTAGAGCAAGAGAAACCAGGTCAGTAGAGCTGCTTTAGAGCGAGAGAACCAGGTCAGCAGAGCTGCTTTAGAGGGAGAGAACCAGGTCAGCAGAGCTGCTTTAGAACCATAGAACCAGGTCAGCAGAGCTGCTTCAGAGCCATCGAACCAAGCCAGTAGAGCTTCTTTAGAGCCAGAGAACAAGGTCAGCAGAGCTGCTCTAGAGCCACAGAAACATGTCAGCAGAGCTTCTTTAGAGCCATAGAACCAGGTCAGAGGAGCTGCTTTAGAGCCAGAGAACCAGGCCAGCAGAGCTCCTCTAGAGCCTAAGAACCAGGTCTGCAGAGCTGTTTTAGAGCCAGAGAACCAGGTCAGCAGAGCTGCTCTAGATGGAGAGAACCAGGTCAGCAGAGCTGCTTTAGAGCCAGAGAACCAGGTCAGCAGAGCTGTTGTAGAGTCAGAGAACCAGATCAGCAGCGCTGCTCTACAACCTAAGAAATAGGTCAGCAGAGCTGCTCTAGAGCCAGAGAACCAGGTCAGCAGACCTGCTTTAGAGCTAGAGAAACCAGGTCAGAAGAGCTACTTTAGAGGGAGAGAATCAGGTCAGCAGAGCTGCTTTTGAGCCAGAGAACCAGGTCAGCAGAGCTGCTCTAGAGCCTAAGAACTAGGTCAGCGGAGCTGCTCTAGAGCCAGAGAACCAGGTCAATACAGCTGCTGTAGAGCCAGAGAAACCAGGTCAGCAGAGTTGCTTTAGAGGGAGAGAACCAGGTCAGCAGAGCTGCTTCAGAGCCATCGAACCAAGCCAGTAGAGCTTCTTTAGAGCCAGAGAACAAGGTCAGCAGAGCTGCTCTAGAGCCACAGAAACATGTCAGCAGAGCTTCTTTAGAGCCATAGAACCGGGTCAGAGGAGCTGCTTTAGAGCCAGAGAACCAGGCCAGCAGAGCTCCTCTAGAGCCTAAGAACCAGGTCTGCAGAGCTGTTTTAGAGCCAGAGAACCAGGTCAGCAGAGCTGTTGTAGAGTCAGAGAACCAGATCAGCAGCGCTGCTCTACAACCTAAGAAATAGGTCAGCAGAGCTGCTCTAGAGCCAGAGAACCAGGTCAGCAGACCTGCTTTAGAGCTAGAGAAACCAGGTCAGAAGAGCTACTTTAGAGGGAGAGAATCAGGTCAGGAGAGCTGCTTTAGAGCCAGAGCACCATGTCAGCAGAACTGCGTTAGAGCCGTAGAAACGGGTCAGCAGAGCTGCTTTAGAGCCAGAGAACCAGATCAGCAGAGCTGTTGTAGAGCCAGAGAACCAGATCAGCAGAGCTGCTCTATAGCGTAGGAACTAGGTCAGCAGAGCTGCTGTAGAGCCAGAGAACCAAGTCACCAGACCTTCTGTAGAGCCAGAGAAACCAGGTCAGTAGAGCTGCTTTCAAGGGAGAGAACCAGGTCAGCAGAACTGCTTTAGAGCCTAAGAACCAGGTCAGCAGAGCTGCTCTAGAGCCAGAGAACCAGGTCAGCAGAGCTGCTGTAGAGCAAGAGAAACCAGGTCAGTAGAGCTGCTTTAGAGCGAGAGAACCAGGTCAGCAGAGCTGCTTTAGAGGGAGAGAACCAGGTCAGCAGAGCTGCTTTAGAGCCAAGGGACCAGGTCAGCAGAGCTGCTCTAGAGCCAGAGAACCAGGTCACTGGAACTGCTTTAGAGCCTAAGAACCAGGTCAGCAGAGCTGCTCTAGAGCCAGAGAACCAGGTCAGCAGAGCTGCTGTAGAGCAAGAGAAACCAGGTCAGTAGAGCTGCTTTAGAGCGAGAGAACCAGGTCAGCAGAGCTGCTTTAGAGGGAGAGAACCAGGTCAGCAGAGCTGCTTTAGAGCCAAGGGACCAGGTCAGCAGAGCTGCTCTAGAGCCAGAGAACCAGGTCACTGGAACTGCTTTAGAACCATAGAACCAGGTCAGCAGAGCTGCTTCAGAGCCATCGAACCAAGCCAGTAGAGCTTCTTTAGAGCCAGATAACAAGGTCAGCAGAGCTGCTCTAGAGCAACAGAAACATGTCAGCAGAGCTTCTTTAGAGCCATAGAACCAGGTCAGAGGAGCTGCTTTAGAGCCAGAGAACCAGGTCAGCAGAGCTGCTCTAGAGCCTAAGAACCAGGTCAGCAGAGCTGCTCTAGAGCCAGAGAACCAGGTCAGCAGAGCTGCTGTAGAGCAAGAGAAACCAGGTCAGTAGAGCTGCTTTAGAGCGAGAGAACCAGGTCAGCAGAGCTGCTTTAGAGGGAGAGAACCAGGTCAGCAGAGCTGCTTTAGAGCCAAGGGACCAGGTCAGCAGAGCTGCTCTAGAGCCAGAGAACCAGGTCACTGGAACTGCTTTAGAACCATAGAACCAGGTCAGCAGAGCTGCTTCAGAGCCATCGAACCAAGCCAGTAGAGCTTCTTTAGAGCCAGAGAACAAGGTCAGCAGAGCTGCTCTAGAGCCACAGAAACATGTCAGCAGAGCTTCTTTAGAGCCATAGAACCAGGTCAGAGGAGCTGCTTTAGAGCCAGAGAACCAGGCCAGCAGAGCTCCTCTAGAGCCTAAGAACCAGGTCTGCAGAGCTGTTTTAGAGCCAGAGAACCAGGTCAGCAGAGCTGCTCTAGATGGAGAGAACCAGGTCAGCAGAGCTGCTTTAGAGCCAGAGAACCAGGTCAGCAGAGCTGTTGTAGAGTCAGAGAACCAGATCAGCAGCGCTGCTCTACAACCTAAGAAATAGGTCAGCAGAGCTGCTCTAGAGCCAGAGAACCAGGTCAGCAGACCTGCTTTAGAGCTAGAGAAACCAGGTCAGAAGAGCTACTTTAGAGGGAGAGAATCAGGTCAGGAGAGCTGCTTTAGAGCCAGAGCACCATGTCAGCAGAACTGCGTTAGAGCCGTAGAACCGGGTCAGCAGAGCTGCTTTAGAGCCAGAGAACCAGATCAGCAGAGCTGTTGTAGAGCCAGAGAACCAGATCAGCAGAGCTGCTCTATAGCGTAGGCACTAGGTCAGCAAAGCTGCTGTAGAGCCAGAGAACCAAGTCACCAGACCTTCTGTAGAGCCAGAGAAACCAGGTCAGTAGAGCTGCTTTCAAGGGAGAGAACCAGGTCAGCAGAACTGCTTTAGAGCCAGATAACCAGGTTGGCAGAGCTTCTTTAGAGCCAGAGAACCAGGTCAGCAGAGCTGCTTTAGAGCCAGAGAACCAGGTCAGCAGAGCTGCTCTAACACTGACTGACTGATTGACACTGACTGACACTGATTGACTGACACTGACTGACTGACACTGACTGACACTGATTGACTGACACTGACTGACTGACACTGACTGACACTGATTGACTGACACTGACTGACTGACACTGATTGACTGACACTGACTGACACTGATTGACTGACACTCACTGACTGACTACCACTGACACTGACTGATTGACACTGACTGACACTGACTGACTACTCTCTAGTACTCTACTACTCACTCTCTACTACTCTCTACTACTCTCTCTCTACTACTCACTCTCTACTACTCACTCTCTACTTCTCTACTATTCTCTACTACTCACTCTCTACTACTAGCTCTCTACTACTCACTCTCTACTACTCTCTTCTTATTCACTCTCATTTACTCTCCCTCTACTTTGCTCAACTAGTCTCTACTACTACTCTCTACTACTCACTCTCTCTCTACTACTCTCTACTACTCACTCTCTTGCTCTGTACTACTCTCTACCACTCACTCTCTACTACTCTACTACTCACTCTCTACTACTTTCTACTACTCTCTCTACTACTCACTCTCCACTACTCACTCTACTACTCTCTACTACTCTACTACTCACTCTCTACTACTCACTCTACTACTCACTCGCTTCTACTCACTCTCTACTACTCACGCTTTACTACTCTCTACCACTCTCTATACTACTCACTCTCTACTACTCATTCTACTACTCTCTACTACTCTATACCGCTCACTCTCTACTACTCTCTACTATTCACTCTCCAATACTCACTCTCTACTACTTGCTCTCTACTAGTCTCTACTACTCACTCTACTACTCACTCTCTACTACTCTACTACTCTCTCTACTACTCACTCTCTACTACTCTCTCTACTACTCACTCTCTACTTCTCTCTACTACTCACTCTCTATTACACACTCACTAGTAGGGCGAGACCTATTGCATGTTGACTGCTGTTTACTTTGGTTCCATCAAGAGGGCATTGAGATGTGTCACACATTTGCCATTAATTCTGAATGTTAGCACTCTAGTTGCTCATTAGATAACTGTAGTAAAGCTACTGCTCACCAGGGAAATCTGCTGCTGGTATTCAAAGTGCATGTTTCAGTCTGCAAGTTACATTTTTTTAATGAAATAGAAGAGAATTTGAGAAGTCAAAATGTGCCCTAATTTTTCTTTCTGCAGGACTAATCATAATTTCTATGGCAAAACGAAGCCCCTCATTTTGTTCCTACACAAATTAAATGTTTTAAGTGTTAACACTTTATTCGAATCAAGATGGCTTCAGGTGTTCCATACGTTTGTCATAAGTAAGACTGTTGGTGCTCGAGTTGTTCTTTAGAACACTCTGGGACATTCTGTCATTGGGCTATATTTGGGCTACATCTGGGTGATATTTGTGCTACATTTGGGCTCTTTTGTCTCTGCGGGCCATTTGGGAGACTTATTTATTCTGAAGTTTCCTAATTTCCTCATTTTCTACAGTCTCCTCAGTAGGAAATACTTTCAGTGTTTTGGTTCCATCAAGAAGGCATTCAGATGTGTCACACATTTGCCGTACATTCTGAATGTTAGCACCCTAGTTGCTCTTTTGATCACTGTAATAAAGCGACTGCTCACCAGGGAAGTCTGCTGCTTGTATTAAAAGTACATGTTTCAGTATGCATGTCAGAATTATTTTTAATGAAATAGAAGAGGATTTGAGAAGTCACTCAAAATGTGCCTTATTTTTTCTTTCTGCAGCACTAATCATACTTTCTATGGCAAAATGAACCCCTCATTTTCTTCCCTTTTAAATTAAATGTTTTAGGAGTTACCACTTTATTCTAATCAAGATGGCTCCAGGTTTGCTATACTTTTGTCATATGTAAGGCTGTTAGCACTCTAGTTGTTCTTTAGAACACTCTGGGAAGCTGCAGTAGAACACAAAGGAATAAACTGACAGTCTCTGCCCCTGTTAGATGTGCATGTTTTCCTGAGAATGTCAGACTTCATTCTCACATGACTGAGAAAGATAATGCGAATTTACAGAAAATATGCTCTCAGTTTAGCTTAAAGATCACCTTCCAAACCTCTGTGGGAAAAGCATGTGAAAATAGTTTTGTCTCAAACATGATTCATGATATCCCAGCAGAAGGCCTTTTCTCGTGGGAAAATCACCTTAGAACACACCACAAAACCAAAAATGGGTATGGTACCATAAATAAATGATTTATAATGTAACTAAATTCTTAAAACCTTCTAGTAACTGCAATGCTTTTTAATGAGGTGCTATCATGTATATTGGTCCCAAGATGGTTGCCAACACTTCTTGGATGAAGTCCTGACAGCCAATCAGATCTCACGATGAGATGTGTTGTTAGGCTCCGCCCAGATATATATGTAATTTTTCCTTCAATATCTAAAAAACTACTGAACAGATTTACACCAAAAGGCCCGAGTGTGAACCAAGGACTACCTCTTTGCCAAATTTGGTGTAATTACGTTCATCAGTTTGGGCTGTAGCTGCGATTAAAGGTTCCTATGGAAAATTGCATGGGGAAAACACGTTTTGGGACCCCCTTTATTCTCGGCCCCCACCCACCTTTTTTCTCGGCCCCCGCTTGACAAATCACCCGAGACTTTCAGGATAGGAGTGGACCAGCCATAAGTTTTGAAAATTTTGGGAAGATTCGTCACCGGTGACAAAGTTATTCCAAATAGAATGTTGCGGATTTCCAATGGAAAATAGGTCCTAACTATATATATATATATATATACATAAACATTTCATTTTTGCCCACACCCTGCTTATTGACTCTGGGCGCTGAGGAAGGCTAAATAATGCCGAAATGCATTCGCCACACACGAGTCGAAGCTTCAATAAAGGTGTTCCTTGTCTCCCCCGACGTGGCTTCTGCTTCTTTTCCCAAAGGAGTGTTCTGCATATTTCACGCGATTACCAGTATCGCGTCTCAGAGGCCCCCGCATCTCAAGCTGGCCTGGCTTCTACTGATAACCGCTTCGGCGCCATCTCTCTTCAGGTTACTGAAATTTACCAGGCTCACCCTTGGATTAAGTTGCAAGGACTTTGGCGGTGTTGGAGGCTTTCATGCACCTCGACGGGCAAGTTGGAATTCAGGACGAGCCCCCGTCATTTTTCCTGCTCTTTCTTCGGAGGTTATGCGGTTCAGGGGACTCGAGGGACACCTTACAGGGAGCAACAAACAGGACACTAGTGGCAGCAAAGATGTCATTTCTCGCCGCAACATGCATCTGATCCCCCCCGCATCACTCACCTCATTGAAGCGCTGTATTCTGGGGTCTGTAGTTGCGCTGCAGTCACCCAGCTTCAGGTGCAGTAGATTGACCACTTGGGAGGCGGGGTCAGAAGCGAACCAATCGTTGTGCGGCAGGACATTGCATAAACTTTTCATTTTTGCCTACACCCTGCTTATTGACTCTGGGCACTGAGGAAGGTTAAATAATGCCGAAATGCATTCGCCACACACGAGTCGAAGCTTCAATAAAGGTGTTCCTTGTCTCCCCCGACGTGGCTTCTGCTTCTTTTCCCAAAGGAGTGTTCTGCATATATATATAGGTGTCTTCTCTAGACCTGTTGGATGCCTACCTTCATGTGCCGGTCCACCTGTCTTCTCACCCTTTTCTCTGATTCTGCGTGGGGGACTGCCACTTTCAATTCCTGGTACTCCCTTTTGGTTTGTCATCTGCTCCAAGATTCTGGCACCCTTGGTTGGCATTCTTCACCGGGAGGGGATCAGGGTTTTTCCTTACCTGAATGACTGGTTCATTTCTGCTTCTGCTTTTTCAAAGGGGAGGCTGCACGTCCAGAAGGTCTGCGAGATCCTTTCTGCCCATGGTTTCCTGATCAACCTGTGAAAGTCCCACTTGGATCCCACCCAGGACTTCGTCTTCATTGGGGGCTGTTTGGACATGCTCTTGGGCGAGGGTTTTTTTACCTCTGGAATACCTCAATGTCTTGTGGCGGGATCTGAGGGCTCTTCTGGGGAGGGACTCTGCTCCTGTGAGTCTGTGGTTGAGAGTTCAGGGGTTAATGTCTGCCACCATCAATGTTCTCCCCTGGGCTCGCCTGCATCTGTACCCCTTGGTCAATCACCTGCTGTCTCTGTGGGACCGCTGCTCCGAGAACTACAAGATTCCGGTTCTGGTGTCTTCCCAGATCCGGTCCGACCTGGACTGGTGGCTTGTGGCTTCCCATCTATCAGAGGGTCTCCTCTTTCTGGTCTCCCCGTCCCGGGTGGTCACGACCGATGCCAGTCACCTCGGCTGGGGGGCGACCTTGGGGTCCCGGTTGGTTCAGGGTCAATTGGGTCCTCTTCTGTCCCACTGCTCCTCCAACTTCCGTAAGATGAAGGCGGTCCTGGTAGCCTGCGGGAATTTGCTCCCTCCCTCCGGGGTCATCATGTTTTGGTTCGGACGGACAACCAGGTGGTGCGGTGTTACATCAAACACCGGGGGGTTGCCGGGTGCAGTCCCTGTGGTTGCTGTCATGGGAACTGTTGTCCTGGGCGGAGGGGGCAGTCTTGTCTCTCAGGGCTGTCTCTCTTCCAGGGTCGTAGAATGTGGTGGCGGACCATCTCAGTCGGTGTTCCCTCCCTTGAGTGCCCTCTCCCTGACGCCTTTGGTCTTTCGGAGTCTGGTGTCCCGATTTGGCCTTCCTCAGGTGGACCTGTTCGTGGAGTTGGGCAATGCCCTTCTGCCTCGCTTTTGCGCTATCCATCCGTGTCCCGGAGTTTGGAGGGTGGATGCTCTGTCTTTCCCTTGGCCCCGGGGTCTCTTATATGCCTTCCCCCCCTTTCCCCTGATCCCTCGGGACCTCTGCAAAGTCTGCTTGGAACGGGCCTTCCTGCTCTTGGTGGTTCCCGGGTGGGTTCGCCGCTCCTGGTATCCTCTCCAGTGCGAGCTGGCGGTTCAGGAATGTTGGCCGATTCCGGATCACCCGTTCCTCTTGCGGGGTCCTCTTCTCCCGGGGGCAGTGTTGCGCCGGCTCCATCTGCAGGCTTTGCTGTTGAGTAGGTGACCTTGTTGGCCCAGGGGTGTTCCCCGGGGGTGGTTGCCTTATTACAGGGTTCCCGGAGGTCTTCGACCTTGATATCCTATTCCTGTCACTGCTCCTCCTTTTCCCGTTGGTGCGGCCTGGTGGGTTCTGATCCCGTATCGGTGGACCCCATGAAGGTTCTTGATTTCCTGGCGGAAGGATTTTCTCTGGGGTTGGCTAACTCCACCCTGAGGGCTCAGTGGGCTGCCCTGCGTGTCTTCCGCAGTCCGGATCTCGATCAGCTGGATTCCTTGGTGGCTCGCTTGCTGTGGAGGTTTTTTCTGCGGCGGCCTCTGGCTGTGTGCCTGGAGCCTCCTTGGGATCTTCACTTTGTCCTGGGGGCTCTGCAGGGTCCGCCTTTCATCCTCTTCAGTCGGTGGATCCTAAAATCCTCACCTTCAAGGTGGTTTTCTTGGTCGCCATTGTCTCGGCTGGCCGCATGGCCGAGCTGGGGTTCTTCCTTTGGTCTCCTCCCTTCTTGAGGGTTTTGCCGGACCGGCTGGTCCTGCGACATGATCCCCGTTTTCTGCCTGAGATTCCCTCCCTAGCTAACCGCTCTCGTGAGGTGTCCTTGCCTTTCTTCTCCCCGGCGGTGGATGTCTCCCTGTCCTTGCTAGATGTCCGTCGTGCGGTGAAGATTTACTTGGCCCGCACGTCCCATTTTTGTCAGTGTGACAGTTTGTTTGTGACCTTTGGCCTGGTGCGTTCTGGTCACAAGCCTTCGGTGTCTACTCTAAGTCGCTGGCTGAAGCAGGCTATCCTGCTGGCCTACAATTCCCAAGGTTCTGATCTCCCGGGGTGTGTCCACAGAGGATATCTGCCGGGCTGCAACGTGGTCATCTCTCCATATGTTTATGGAACACTATCGGGTGGTCCTGGGGGGCTCTCCTCCTGGGAATTTTGTGGGAGCTGTTCTGTCTGCTGGTTCGGCCTCCCCTTGATTTGTCCCTTGTTTGGACTATGTTGTGATTCTGTTGTTTCTTTTCAAAATGGATTAAACGTTGTTTTGGTTACCTGTTTCCGCCTTGGTGGTGGTTTCTTGTGTATCATGATGCCTTCCTGGCTTGGGTATGTGCTCACTACGTTAGTCATGTGGCGAGGATTACGGACGAGGAGGTAATGCCCCGATTACTTACCGGTAATCTTCATTACTCCGGGTTAGTCTTCCTCGCCACATGAGTTCCCGTCCCTCCCGCCCTGTCTGGCTGTCGGCTTCATGGTGAGGCTTGGTAGGTTCAGGCTTTGGGGTTGGGCCCGCCCGCCTCCTATAGGGGTCATGAGGCCATATTGGGAAGGGATGGGAGGCTAACTTTTGCTTTGGAGGGTTCTGGTGTGGAGCTGAAGCTCACTTCATTAGTCATGTGGCGAGGAAGACTAACTCGGAGTAATGAAGATTACCGGTAAGTAATCGGGGCATTCCTCTTTTTTCCCCCTAGGTGCTACCTGATTTTCTTTTTCCTTCCTACCGCAGTCTAAAAAAAACCTTGTGCAATCTCATCATGAAGAGGACCTGAAATCGCCCAGGTTGAAAAAGCGGTCGGCAAAGTACCGCATTCTACGGCTTCTTTGGCTCATGACATGTTTCAAAATAATTGTGGACTCACCGCTCATGTTATGTTCTTTGGCGCTGTCACCAAATCAAGTGCCTCACTTGCGATGTTCACCCTTTACGAGCACTATGTGTGCACCTTTGTGATTACACCTATATTGAAGAAAGAGCATTGCTGTCTGAAATGAATTCCTCTCCATTACAAAATCTAATACAGATTGTGATATTCAATCGTGGTGTCTCTTCCCTTTGTTATCTCCCTCATGTATTTGTTTACATTTGATTAATTTTCTTTCAAATAATAATTGCTGTTTGTTACCCTGTTCTCAAATTGGGTTTACAGAATTTCTGCAGTTGTATTTTCCTGTATTAATACAATAAGACATATGTCGATGGCACTTGTACACAACAGGCATTCTCACTGCAATTGTGAATATCAAAGCATTGATATGAAGATTTTCACAATTCCATTGTGGGAAATCTGATGATTTTCTCCTAAATTATCTACCATTGCCTTGTCCCTGGTCTTCTCTTTTTTAATACACACTTCTCACGGTGCAATCTAGGCAGTGCAGAAGCAGCGGGGCAACTTTCTATCGAGTTGTATGGCTTCCCAACTCATCTAGTATGATGAGGTTTTCTGAAATCCCCATTCTGATAATCATATGTTTATGTGTAATATGTATCAACATCCCGACTGAGCCTCTCATCCTTCTTGCCCAGAGAGCAATGTAGGCATGTGGCACCTGCCTCTCTTTCTCTATTGCGCTCCAAATATCCCCATGTCCCCTTATTCTCTCTGATTGATGTGCATGTGTACTAGCTATCGGCACAGAGGCAGTTGAATGATTGGGAGGCATGACAACATCAAGCTTGATAGAGGTAGGCTAGCAATAGTGAGAAGGAAATGTGAAAAATAGGGTGGGGGATGGACTGGGGTGTTCCAAGGAGCTGTCAAAAATGAATTAATGCTTTATTGCCTGATTTAAAAAACCTTTGCAAGTACAAAAGATATAATGAAACACTTGTTGAATTTTGTAAGATTGAGCCCCAATTCCTGTAATAAAAAATAACGCCCGGCCACCTACCTGTCCAAAATAGGTACGTTGCTCATGAATGAATGAATCAAGGAGCTGTAGTGTAGGAGATATGGTGGACAGAGAGGTGAGTTATAGATATGTACAGGCAGGGAGAGGGAGACAGGTAGAGAGGTGAAGTATAAAGAAGTCTAGAATGATACAAGGTAGAGAGAGAGAAATAAAGTAAAAGATTAGTAATCCAAGAAGAGTTAAAGAAAGGCATGGCAGGTAAAGACAGCAGTGAGCTAGAGAAAATGCAACAGCAAGAATGTTTAAGGTTTGAAGGAGAGATGAGGTGTAGAAAGAAACAATATGAAGTACTGAGACAAAGGTCAGGTAGAGAAAGAGAGGTGAGATTGATACAGGGATAGAGAAATTAAACGGGCCAGATAGAGAAACATTTTGTGAGGAAGGGAGAAAAAGATGAGGTGAGATAGAAAAGCTAAGATGAAATTCAAAGGTGGTTTACAGAGAGGTGAAAAAGGGGCAGGCAATTATAAATAGAAAGGGTGAAAGATTGAGACAGAGTAGTGTGGAAGGAGTACGTTAGTGGGAGGGGTGGGATAGATTAAATAGATGTAGAGGAAAAGGGTTGGTGAAAAGGTGAGGTAGCATATGAAGTGCAAGGTAAACTGAGATGGTAGATAGTGAGATAGAAGTGGGGTAGAGAAAGATGAGGTAGCTTGAGATATGTGGGGAAGAAAGTAAAATGAGGGTGTGAAAGAGGAGTGTAGAGTGTGCAGAGATACAGGTAAAGCATAAAGAAACAGAGAGAGCAATAGGTGAGGTAAAAGGAGATAAAGTGGAGATAGAGGTGAATTAGGTGGGAAGAGATTGAGAGTTGCGAGGGAAATAGAGCTGTGATTTGCAAACGAAAGGGTCTGATAGAGAGAGAGAGAGACTCAAAGTAAAGTGAGGGGTTATAGGGAAGGATAGATTTATTATGATCAGCGTCTTCACGTTCCTATGCTCACTATGGATAAATGGCACATGGAGGCATTTTTCCCATTATCACACAGGACAACTGGAAAGCAGGCATTGTCATTGGAAGAGAAATTGATTAACATCACTCTGTTATAGCTGCCGAAGATACAACATTGAGTGCGAGACAGCTGCAGTCCTTTCTTGCAGATAAAAATGCCAAATCCTCCAATCGGATCAATGTTTGTGGACTATTAAAGGATAAACAAAAAGAAATGTGTGTGCTGTCTTTCAATTGAGAAGCTCAGTGAAGCCATAATCACTGAAACGTGTCTGCTGAATCTAAAGGAATTCTTTGATGGCTACCCCGCCAGTGCTCCGTATTTTCTTGTAATATATATATATTGCATTTTTGTAATCTTTTTGATACTTTTTTGTAGTGGGTGAAGGGTTTGTGTATATATATCAAAAATAATTTTATTATGCTACCATCTTTTATCGATTGTTTTTAAGAGATAAATTATATCATTAAGTAAATATATGCACTTTATCTCAGGGACCCGAGTACTATTGTATATAATAATTTTATCTCTTTGATGTCGATCATATCATACACTGTTCTTGTGGTTCACTTCGTATATACACTTTTCACTATTGTTAGCACTTTATTATCCATGGCTGCTTTATACTAGTTTTTGCATATGCATTTTGTGAGATCTAAATAGTCTCATTTAATTGCTATTCTTTGAACAAGATCACCAACAGGTATTTATACTACGATCTTTTGTTCATCTGCTATGTGTATCCGTTGTCTTATTGGTCAATGGATTTTATCACTTGCAGTATATTTTTATTTTTTTTCTTATATTTTTTTTCCTATTTGTATGGGATATTATCGCAATATGTATGGATTTATCCAGTTATTTTATTGTGCAATCTCAGCTGTCATATACTTTTTATTTTTTACACATGACACATGATGTCACCACTAGAGGGTGTTTACTTATCACTGCATATGTATATAAAAAAAGCATTTCGTTTGTTGCACTGTTGCAGCGTGATCAAGGGCAACTCGCCTGAAACGCGTAGCTGCTGGTCTCTGTAGAGGTTGCAAATAAATTCCATCTTTTACTGACTTTTGTGGTCCGTCTCCCTCGTCTGCAAGCGTGCGCTGCTGCGGCTTGAAACGCTGTGAGAGCCGAGGAGGAGCTGAGTTTTCATATATATATATATAAATTAATAGCAGGGGGACACACTGCACTGGGGGGTGCGCAGCGCCCCTTTCCCTCCATTTTTTATCAGGTTCCTGTCCTGGGGATGGGCTTCCAGGACTGTTACACAGATCAATGCCACAGCGTGGTGACGGGGGCTCCTGTGGGATGCATAAAGTTCAGGGAAGGGAATCCATGCACACCTCATTACCAAACGGATGTAAAATGTGCATTGGGGACCTGAAGATGGGGTCTCATGATTCCTTAGCATATGTGGTGTCCTTGGGGAGAGGGTAGTCCTTGGGTCTCTTCAGAAATTAGAGGGGACCATATATATATATATGGCTGGGGCAAGCGCCACTGTGTAGTTATACTTAGTACCTAAATTAATTCCTGGTCGGTTGCCCGTGCTCCGCCAGGGTGATGGAACAAATTACTCCATCGCCCTGACAGTGGTGCTGCCTGCCAAATTTAGAAATGTCCGCCGGCACAGGGAACAGTTATAGCATTGACAGGAACATCTGTCATCCTGCAAATACATTGTAACTTTGCCTTTTGGTTCCCTGAAGCATGATAGAGCCATATATCAGAGTAAAACACATTCCTTTGTGTTCAAAAAGCAAATCCGAAAGTGGGATTTTCTTTTTGAAAAACAAATGTACACCTTGTCCCGGGAGTTTCATCCCATGGCCTGGTAATTTGAGCGCTTTTCAGTGCACCTTACCACCAGGTTACTCCTGGTTGAGACAAGCATTTAAAAATGCTAAATGTCCAGCCATCTAATTTAGGTGGGCAGCCATGTAACCATATTTCTGATTACCTCTACTCCCTCCGGCCATCAGAGAGGTTTGACTACCATCCCTGCCATCATCAAATTGTGGTCTGTCCCCATTTAAATGGGTGGATCAGGCCATAGTCTTGGCAGGGAGGAAACTCCATCTGCATTGCCATAGAGTTCCAGCTCCACTGAGATAAAAATGAGGCCCATAGTTACCATCGGAAGAGCGTTCTGTGGTTTGTTGATACATTTCTCACCATTTGACGAATCTTTAAAAAAGTGTCCCAAATGTAGTTCATCCACCTCAGCTCCTTCCTTGAAAGTTTCTGGGTGATTCATCAAGTGGCAGCTGAGAAAAATAATTAACCAAATTTCCCCATACAATTTCCATAGGGAGTTTGAACAGTGCCACAGCCAGCTGGCTGAAGGGAATTACACAAAATTTGCCAGAAAGCTAGATCTTTACCCATTAATCTTGATCATTATTTTGAATTGCTGTCATTTTCAGAAAACAAAGTTCACAATGTATGTATATGTGGATGCTTGGGTTCGTCGTACTCCCATGGGATTCTAGCAAGAATGTAATTTTAAATATTAGAGCAGTCTGATTAGCTGAGATAACCTCTTTTCCATCAGCTGTCTAGCTTTAAATGGCTGTCTGCAACATGAGGAGAAATGTTACAACTGCAATTTTTACCCTTGTTCTGATTTTTTTTTAACAAGGTATAAGGTGGCAGGCTACCCTGAACCTTTTAACCTGGTGGGGGGTCTCACAAGGACTCCCTTGGGGCAACATTTTAAAAACACATTTGTGTTGGTTGCCGTGCTCCCGCAAGAGCCCCACTAGAGTGCAGGGGCTATGTTGCTCCAGCCAGAGTCCTGCCGGATTGGAAAACCATTTAAAAAAGCGGGGTGAGTGTCTGTCATGGGTTGGCCATGCCTCACATGGCAGGGGTCACCATCTGCGGGGGGCTTGAACACAGGCCAGGTGCTGTGGCCAAGCCCATGCAATGCACAAACGAATACCAATAGTATCAATTAATTTTGCAAAGTTTATTATAAATATATGTATAAATAAATTCATAATTAATTCCAATTCAACAAATATGTCACATAATAAAAAATAAATTGACAATGCTCCTAATTAATTACTAATTAAATGTTTACTTCAATTAAAACATTTATTTGTAAAATAAAATATGTTTGAAAATGCACAACTCACCACCCTAGTCCCCTACAAACCCAACATCCGACAACTGGCTACTAAATACTAAATAAAAAAATCGTCATTAAAGTATACAGTATTACAATATACAAACAAATCACAAAATACACTTTATAAAAGTAACAGTTAATCAATGAATACACAAGAAAAGTTACAGTCTCTACTTTAAAATATAAAACAATGACATGAATAATGTTAACATATAAAAATTGTATAATTACTAATATATACTACAATATTTAAAAACAATATTTAATTCAACTAGAAATGTAAACAAGGTTATATACAAAAGAATTATATTCTTACTTTCTACGTTGTGTTCCGTGATATTTTTATAGTGACGGTTTTTTTGACGCTACTTTTAGGTAGAGCTATATGTTTGATTCAATATTCCTGTCATTCAATACACTAATAGGTTAAAAAAAACATCCATTTGTAATTTGAACAAGACCACAAGCGGTGTACTATAAACATAAATCTGAAAATTGTGATTTAACTTGATAATCCTGTAATGGACATACGGAGATTAAAGAGGCTAAGCTTTAATTAGACACAATGACATTTAGCATAACTTGCTTTATGCCCTGCTGAAGTTTTCCAGCCAAACACAGCGTGGTGTGAAACCAATGAATGACGAGTTGAAGGTCAAGTGACTGTCAATAATAACCACATCCACTGCCACCTCCAATTTTGCATCCTCAGTGCATTTTCATTTTCTCTCATGTCTCATGTACTCTTTTTCACGGCATGAACATGATGAAATTAGATTAATGGATTATGCTTGATATCCACCTGCAGTTGTAGTGCCTATTCATACTTTGCCCACCATGGATACATTTCAAAGTGAGAGAAAAACTTACTGGATCACCTTGTAGCATTAGACTTTGGTCAATGGATTGCTTTATAATATCTAAAATATCTTTGAGAGCTAATGATGTCTGACTATTTATCACCTGTAAAATGCAGGCCTGGAGAGTATTACTTTGTCTTGGCTAACAGATTTGTTACCATTTTTATTGTGAGTTACCATCAGGGCTTGATTTCACTTGCTCTCTCTCTTACACTTTCAGGTACATGCATCATTGTTGCCGTTTGCGATTCCTTAATTGCAAAAAGGAATCGCAAACGGCAATGCATCAAAAATTAACAATTTTTTTTAGTGATTCCTTATTTTTCCTTAATTGCGATTCACAATTTGCGAATCGCAATTAAGGAATCCCTTCCCATTGATTCCTATGGGCCAAAAGGCCCATAGGAATGAATGGGAAGACAATCTCAATTTGCGATTCGCAATTAGCTAATCGCAAATTGAGATTGCGATTTCAAGGGTGCAGGGGTGTCCAAAGGGCACCCTGTTGCACCCCTGAAATCAATCTATGCACATATGTTGTGCACACACATGCCCTAAGTTAACACCAAATGGGGGTTTGGCCCAAGCGACAGGACCCAGGCAGGGCCTTAAATAAGGGCTTGGGTGTGCACAACATGACAGTTTGAAAAATGCACAAAATTGCATTTTTTTTAGATTTTTCGCAAATTACCATGAGGTCCAACCTCATGGTAATTTTTTCCTCCTAATTGCGAATTCGCAATTTTTTTAGGTGTCATGCATTGCATTTAAGGAATCGCAAATAGCGATTCCTTAAATGCAATCGTATTTTTAAAAATCGCAAAAAATAGCGATTTCTTGTATTTTTGATTGATGCATCCCAAATAGTGATTTAGGAATCGCAAACGGCCGATTTTTGCGATTTGCACCGTTTGCGATTCCTAAATCACTTGATGCATGTGGCTGATAGTCTCTAGTGCATATGTGTCTGCTGTGGTAAACCCAAGAACTTGGAAAGAGCAATTTAGGAGGCCAATGGCCTTCTAATGTGGGCTCTAAATGCTCCCAACCCACAGGGGGATGACTCATAAGACAAATTGCCAATCTAGCCATTTTATGAAAAGCAGAAAATCTGAGGGAAGGATGTTCACCTCAATATACGTGAGAACGAAAGGATTTTAGCTTTAATGCTATTGAATTTCGGATGGCAACAAGTGGTCACATTATTAGCTAACTTGACAGAGACTGTGTAGATCAGAATATTAAGGGGTTTTAACGATTTTCTAAAGTGGAAACTGGTGAGCTCAAACTAATGAAATGTGACATACATATGGTATAGTTCACTTAGCAGATTAAGGTCCTGATTTATATTCTGCCGGAGAGGGTACTCCGTCTCAATAGAGAAAGAGTTCCCTCCCAAGCCAATAGAGTGGTCTGCCTGTCGTATTTATATGGGGGTTGACAATAGGGTTAATCATGGTGGAGACTACTCTGCCATGGTTGATCCCCTGCAATGGCCATGGGGAATCAGGGCCATTGGAGAAATTACTACATGTCAGCCTGCACAATTTAGATGGGTGAACATGTATTGCTAGCGGTAAGGAATTGTAAAACGATTCTAATTGTCTCTCACCATGTGAGAAGACTCCCATGTGAGGGAAGCATTACTTTATTTTATTTTCAAAAAGAAAATCCTAATTTGGGATTTTCTTTTTGAAAAGAAAAACAAAGAATACTGTTTGTTGCAGGCCTGCATCCTTCCGATGCAGCCCTCCAGCAAATAGATACCTTCATTAACAGGAACTGCCATAATGGCGGTTCCTGCCAATACCTTTATAAATGCCAGCAGTGCACACCCTGCGTCACAAATTGGTGCAATTCCGTATGGTGAGATGACGAGATTGCGGCGCAACTGGAGCACTGAGGATAATTTTGTTGCAGAGATTGAGATCATGAAAAAGAGGTTTCTTACCAGAGGCTATGGCAATTGCTTATTAGATAAAGCACATAGAAAAATACAGAAAGTACCTAGAGAGTCTACTCTCAAAAGAAAACAGAAAGGTCCCAAACAGCATGTTAATGATAAGCTTGCCCTTATTACTCAGTACAATGCTAACAGTACTCAAATTTTTAATACCATCAAAAAACATTGGCATTTACTTCAACTTGATAAAGATCTGGAAATGTTTTTTGGAAAAAGACCACGCATCATATACAGAAAAGGCAGAGCACTGAGAAACTTACTTAGTCCTTCCATCATTAAAAATCCGAGTCCAAGTGGCCATACGCTGGATGGAACTAAGAAATGGATGCCCATTAAACCATGTGGCTTCTACAAATGCACCTTGTGCAATATTTGTCAGTTTGCCATAGACAAGAAAAAGACATTTTCTTACAATACGAAACAAATACACCACATCAAACAATTTATTAACTGCAATTCAAAGATGGTAGTATATTGTATTGTTTGTCACTGTGGACTGATTTACATGGGAAGCACCATCCGTCCACTAAAAGAGAGGTTACAGGAGCATGTCAGAGCCATCCGCAATAACAACGCTAGATATCCATTGGCTGCACATTATAACAAGGAACACGCAGAATTAGAGGTACTTGGTATCCGCTTCCATGGAATAGATATGATCAGGCCTGACTCAAGAGGTGGAGACAGCACACTGGCATTACGAAAACTAGAATCCAAATGGCTAATCAAACTCCGTGCAGTAGATCAAGGACTCAATATTGATAGAGAATTACATGTTTTTCTTAAAGATTAACAGCCTCACTTTTGGTGTGCTCCCACATATCGTATTTGCTTATCCTTATGCTTTTATGGTGTTAATCTGTAGGTTAAATAACCCCATTTCTAAATGTATTATACCTCACAATGATCTAAATAACTAAGTACTCTACTGCATGTTCAAGCCAATCTATCTAGTTCCTCTAAGCTTTCCATATAGGCATTGATTTTGTTTATGGATTTGTCATGGGCTCTTTATTGATTACAATGTATATATTATGAGAAGTTTATTGCTTTTTGCATTACATGACACTTGTTTGAACTAGAATGTAATCCTAGTGATATAGAATATATGCATCTATCACATCCGCTATGAGAAACTTGTTCTTTGTGAATGCCTTAGTCTTCTAAATAGAGGATAGTTATGGGGGTAATTAATTTTTAGGTGCATTGATATCCCCTATTATAGTAGGATTTTTTGCCTAGTACCTTGCCATCGGCTCTGGAGTCTATACTCACCAGCAACTTTAGTGTTAATATGCAAGTTTATACATCTGTTTTCTTTATTTTCTAACGTATATTATTTTCAGATAATATTGGATGAACGAGGTGATTCGTTTTGGTTTGTCTTAAGATTCTAGACATACTAAGCCATCACCATGTGAATATGTTAGGTTATATTTTCGTTTTCACTATAATTTTGAGTGGCAACCTTTTTTTCCAACATCAAGATTGATAAATGACTGATGACATTAATCCCTTGTATTGCAAAAAACACAGTTGATGGACAGAATGTAGAACAATGTCATACATTCACCCCAGTACAAGGATCTGGGCCTAAATCCATCGTTTTTTTGCTCTCCACACCACCCTGGGTTAGGCACTGGCTATATGCAAATCAGCTCTGACCCTGTGCCTCATGGGAACAGTCCAGTCCGAACTACCAAGCCAAGTCTTTTCCGACCGGAATCAAGCATCCAAGGACCGGTTTCTGGCTATCAGCCTTCATCAGCCTGGATAGCTTGACTCCAGTGGTGTGGAGAGCCTGGGACTCACGTCTGAGCATACCCAGCACACTCGGGTGAAAATTGCAAAAAACACAGTTGATGGACAGAATGTAGAACAATGTCATACATTCACCCCAGTACAAGGATCTGGGCCTAAATCCATCGTTTTTTTGCACTCCACACCACCCTGGGTTAGGCACTGGCTATATGCAAATCAGCTCTGACCCTGTGCCTCATGGGAACAGTCCAGTCCGAACTACCAAGCCAAGTCTTTCCCCGACCGGAATCAAGCATCCAAGGACCGGTTTCTGGCTATCAGCCTTCATCAGCCTGGATAGCTTGACTCCAGTGGTGTGGAGAGCCTGGGACTCACGTCTGAGCATACCCAGCACACTCGGGTGAAAATTGCAAAAAACACAGTTGATGGACAGAATGTAGAACAATGTCATACATTCACCCCAGTACAAGGATCTGGGCCTAAATCCATCGTTTTCTTGCACTCCACACCACCCTGGGTTAGGCACTGGCTATATGCAAATCAGCTCTGACCCTGTGCCTCATGGGAACAGTCCAGTCCGAACTACCAAGCCAAGTCTTTCCCCGACCGGAATCAAGCATCCAAGGACCGGTTTCTGGCTATCAGCCTTCATCAGCCTGGATAGCTTGACTCCAGTGGTGTGGAGAGCCTGGGACTCACGTCTGAGCATACCCAGCACACTCGGGTGAAAATTGCAAAAAACACAGTTGATGGACAGAATGTAGAACAATGTCATACATTCACCCCAGTACAAGGATCTGGGCCTAAATCCATCGTTTTTTTGCACTCCACACCACCCTGGGTTAGGCACTGGCTATATGCAAATCAGCTCTGACCCTGTGCCTCATGGGAACAGTCCAGTCCGAACTACCAAGCCAAGTCTTTCCCCGACCGGAATCAAGCATCCAAGGACCGGTTTCTGGCTATCAGCCTTCATCAGCCTGGATAGCTTGACTCCAGTGGTGTGGAGAGCCTGGGACTCACGTCTGAGCATACCCAGCACACTCGGGTGAAAATTGCAAAAAACACAGTTGATGGACAGAATGTAGAACAATGTCATACATTCACCCCAGTACAAGGATCTGGGCCTAAATCCATCGTTTTTTTGCACTCCACACCACCCTGGGTTAGGCACTGGCTATATGCAAATCAGCTCTGACCCTGTGCCTCATGGGAACAGTCCAGTCCGAACTACCAAGCCAAGTCTTTCCCCGACCGGAATCAAGCATCCAAGGACCGGTTTCTGGCTATCAGCCTTCATCAGCCTGGATAGCTTGACTCCAGTGGTGTGGAGAGCCTGGGACTCACGTCTGAGCATACCCAGCACACTCGGGTGAAAATTGCAAAAAACACAGTTGATGGACAGAATGTAGAACAATGTCATACATTCACCCCAGTACAAGGATCTGGGCCTAAATCCATCGTTTTCTTGCACTCCACACCACCCTGGGTTAGGCACTGGCTATATGCAAATCAGCTCTGACCCTGTGCCTCATGGGAACAGTCCAGTCCGAACTACCAAGCCAAGTCTTTCCCCGACCGGAATCAAGCATCCAAGGACCGGTTTCTGGCTATCAGCCTTCATCAGCCTGGATAGCTTGACTCCAGTGGCGTGGAGAGCCTGGGACTCACGTCTGAGCATACCCAGCACACTCGGGTGAAAATTGCAAAAAACACAGTTGATGGACAGAATGTAGAACAATGTCATACATTCACCCCAGTACAAGGATCTGGGCCTAAATCCATCATTTTTTTGCACTCCACACCACCCTGGGTTAGGCACTGGCTATATGCAAATCAGCTCTGACCCTGTGCCTCATGGGAACAGTCCAGTCCGAACTACCAAGCCAAGTCTTTCCCCAACCGGAATCAAGCATCCAAGGACCGGTTTCTGGCTATCAGCCTTCATCAGCCTGGATAGCTTGACTCCAGTGGTGTGGAGAGCCTGGGACTCACGTCTGAGCATACCCAGCACACTCGGGTGAAAATTGCAAAAAACACAGTTGATGGACAGAATGTAGAACAATGTCATACATTCACCCCAGTACAAGGATCTGGGCCTAAATCCATCGTTTTTTTGCACTCCACACCACCCTGGGTTAGGCACTGGCTATATGCAAATCAGCTCTGACCCTGTGCCTCATGGGAACAGTCCAGTCCGAACTACCAAGCCAAGTCTTTCCCCGACCGGAATCAAGCATCCAAGGACCGGTTTCTGGCTATCAGCCTTCATCAGCCTGGATAGCTTGACTCCAGTGGTGTGGAGAGCCTGGGACTCACGTCTGAGCATACCCAGCACACTCGGGTGAAAATTGCAAAAAACACAGTTGATGGACAGAATGTAGAACAATGTCATACATTCGCCCCAGTACAAGGATCTGGGCCTAAATCCATCGTTTTTTTGCACTCCACACCACCCTGGGTTAGGCACTGGCTATATGCAAATCAGCTCTGACCCTGTGCCTCATGGGAACAGTCCAGTCCGAACTACCAAGCCAAGTCTTTCCCCGACCGGAATCAAGCATCCAAGGACCGGTTTCTGGCTATCAGCCTTCATCAGCCTGGATAGCTTGACTCCAGTGGTGTGGAGAGCCTGGGACTCACGTCTGAGCATACCCAGCACACTCGGGTGAAAATTGCAAAAAACACAGTTGTTGGACAGAATGTAGAACAATGTCATACATTCACCACAGTACAAGGATCTGGGCCTAAATCCATCTTTTTTTGCACTCCACACCACCCTGGGTTAGGCACTGGCTATATGCAAATCAGCTCTGACCCTGTGCCTCATGGGAACAGTCCAGTCCGAACTACCAAGCCAAGTCTTTCCCCGACCATAATCACCCCGAGTGGGCTGGGTATGCTCAGACGTGAGTCCCAGGCTCTCCACACCACTGGAGTCAAGCTATCCAGGCTGATGAAGGCTGATAGCCAGAAACCGGTCCTTGGATGCTTGATTCCGGTCTGGGAAAGACATGGCTTGGTAGTTTGGACTGGACTGTTCCCATGAGGCACAGGGTCAGAGCTGATTTGCATATAGCCAGTGTCTAACCCAGGGTGGTGTGGAGTGCAAAAAAACGATGGATTTAGGCCCAGATCCTTGTACTGGGGTGAATGTATGACATTGTTCTACATTCTGTCCATCAACTGTGTTTTTTGCAATTTTCACCCCGAGTGGGCTGGGTATGCTCAGACGTGAGTCCCAGGCTCTCCACACCACTGGAGTCAAGCTATCCAGGCTGATGAAGGCTGATAGCCAGAAACCGGTCCTTGGATGCTTGATTCCGGTCTGGGAAAGACATGGCTTGGTAGTTCGGACTGGACTGTTCCCATGAGACACAGGGTCAGAGCTGGTTTGCATATAGCCAGTGTCTAACCCAGGGTGGTGTGGAGTGCAAAAAAACGATGGATTTAGGCCCAGATCCTTGTACTGGAGTGAATGTATGACATTGTTCTACATTCTGTCCATCAACTGTGTTTTTTGCAATTTTCACCCCGAGTGGGCTGGGTATGCTCAGACGTGAGTCCCAGGCTCTCCACACCACTGGAGTCAAGCTATCCAGGCTGATGAAGGCTGATAGCCAGAAACCGGTCCTTGGATGCTTGATTCCGGTCTGGGAAAGACATGGCTTGGTAGTTCGGACTGGACTGTTCCCATGAGGCACAGGGTCAGAGCTGATTTGCATATAGCCAGTGTCTAACCCAGGGTGGTGTGGAGTGCAAAAAAACGATGGATTTAGGCCCAGATCCTTGTACTGGGGTGAATGTATGACATTGTTCTACATTCTGTCCATCAACTGTGTTTTTTGCAATTTTCACCCCGAGTGGGCTGGGTATGCTCAGACGTGAGTCCCAGGCTCTCCACACCACTGGAGTCAAGCTATCCAGGCTGATGAAGGCTGATAGCCAGAAACCGGACCTTGGATGCTTGATTCCGGTCTGGGAAAGACATGGCTTGGTAGTTCGGACTGGACTGTTCCCATGAGGCACAGGGTCAGAGCTGATTTGCATATAGCCAGTGTCTAACCCAGGGTGGTGTGGAGTGCAAAAAAACGATGGATTTAGGCCCAGATCCTTGTACTGGGGTGAATGTATGACATTGTTCTACATTCTGTCCATCAACTGTGTTTTTTGCAATTTTCACCCCGAGTGGGCTGGGTATGCTCAGACGTGAGTCCCAGGCTCTCCACACCACTGGAGTCAAGCTATCCAGGCTGATGAAGGCTGATAGCCAGAAACCGGTCCTTGGATGCTTGATTCCGGTCTGGGAAAGACATGGCTTTGGAGTTCGGACTGGACTGTTCCCATGAGGCACAGGGTCAGAGCTGATTTGCATATAGCCAGTGTCTAACCCAGGGTGGTGTGGAGTGCAAAAAAACGATGGATTTAGGCCCAGATCCTTGTACTGGGGTGAATGTATGACATTGTTCTACATTCTGTCCATCAACTGTGTTTTTTGCAATTTTCACCCCGAGTGGGCAGGGTATGCTCAGACGTGAGTCCAAGGCTCTCCACACCACTGGAGTCAAGCTATCCAGGCTGATGAAGGCTGATAGCCAGAAACCGGTCCTTGGATGCTTGATTCCGGTCTGGGAAAGACATGGCTTGGTAGTTCGGACTGGACTGTTCCCATGAAGCACAGGGTCAGAGCTGATTTGCATATAGCCAGTGTCTAACCCAGGGTGGTGTGGAGTGCAAAAAACGATGGATTTAGGCCCAGATCCTTGTACTGGGGTGAATGTATGACATTGTTCTACATTCTGTCCATCAACTGTGTTTTTTGCAATTTTCACCCCGAGTGGGCTGGGTATGCTCAGACGTGAGTCCCAGGCTCTCCACACCACTGGAGTCAAGCTATCCAGGCTGATGAAGGCTGATAGCCAGAAACCGGTCCTTGGATGCTTGATTCCGGTCTGGGAAAGACATGGCTTGGTAGTTCGGACTGGACTGTTCCCATGAGGCACAGGGTCAGAGCTGATTTGCATATAGCCAGTGTCTAACCCAGGGTGGTGTGGAGTGCAAAAAAACGATGGATTTAGGCCCAGATCCTTGTACTGGGGTGAATGTATGACATTGTTCTACATTCTGTCCATCAACTGTGTTTTTTGCAATTTTCACCCCGAGTGGGCTGGGTATGCTCAGACGTGAGTCCCAGGCTCTCCACACCACTGGAGTCAAGCTATCTAGGCTGATGAAGGCTGATAGCCAGAAACCGGTCCTTGGATGCTTGATTCCGGTCTGGGAAAGACATGGCTTGGTAGTTTGGACTGGACTGTTCCCATGAGGCACAGGGTCAGAGCTGATTTGCATATAGCCAGTGTCTAACCCAGGGTGGTGTGGAGTGCAAAAAAACGATGGATTTAGGCCCAGATCCTTGTACTGGGGTGAATGTATGACATTGTTCTACATTCTGTCCATCAACTGTGTTTTTTGCAATTTTCACCCCGAGTGGGCTGGGTATGCTCAGACGTGAGTCCCAGGCTCTCCACACCACTGGAGTCAAGCTATCCAGGCTGATGAAGGCTGATAGCCAGAAACCGGTCCTTGGATGCTTGATTCCGGTCTGGGAAAGACATGGCTTGGTAGTTCGGACTGGACTGTTCCCATGAGGCACAGGGTCAGAGCTGATTTGCATATAGCCAGTGTCTAACCCAGTGTGGTGTGGAGTGCAAAAAAACGATGGATTTAGGCCCAGATCCTTGTACTGGGGTGAATGTATGACATTGTTCTACATTCTGTCCATCAACTGTGTGTTTTGCAATTTTCACCCCGAGTGGGCTGGGTATGCTCAGACGTGAGTCCCAGGCTCTCCACACCACTGGAGTCAAGCTATCCAGGCTGATGAAGGCTGATAGCCAGAAAACGGTCCTTAGATGCTTGATTCCGGTCTGGGAAAGACATGGCTTGGTAGTTCGGACTGGACTGTTCCCATGAGGCACAGGGTCAGAGCTGATTTGCATATAGCCAGTGTCTAACCCTGGGTGGTGTGGAGTGCAAAAAAACGATGGATTTAGGCCCAGATCCTTGTACTGGGGTGAATGTATGACATTGTTCTACATTCTGTCCATCAACTGTGTTTTTTGCAATTAATCCCTTGTATGTCACTTACTTTAATCGTCCCTGATATATATCTATGTCGGAACGGTGTCCATGAACCTTTTTATGTTTCGGTTATAATTTTCGGCTTCTCTCTTTTTTTCCTTTTTTCATATATGTTCTTCTTTATTATTACATTCTTTATTTTATATTTGACAGCCACGATATTATGTTTTGAGGCCATACCCCACTCAGAACATTGATACCTAGGCATGTCCCTTTTTAATACACCCCTCGTTACAAGATGGCCGCCACGTATGTTCTGAATTATTCGATGAACAACTCGCGTAGGAGGGATGTTACCTCACTTCCGAATCAAGCCACGCCCGATATCTGCTTAAAAATAGTGCGGGATGCATATCCCGTTAACTGACAGCAGTGGAGGTTCCACACGGACGGCGTTTCACATAAGGTAAGATTGAGTCGACTCTATACGAGTATTAGGAGTGTAGTACTCGAACACTCTGCTTGTCTTTATACGCTCTGAGACCTACCATTTTGTGATTCCATAGCGCCTGTGATGTCTGTTGTTAACTTTATTAAGCCACGTCTCATACCTACTCAAGGGATAGTGCTGGAATCACTACCCAGTAGCTACAAATCGGGGAGATTATTTACGGACGACTTTTTGTCTAAATTAGCATTATCGACTAGCTGTAGGAATCACCACCCAGCATCCACAATTCGGGGAGATTATTTACTGACGACTTTTTTGTCTAATTAGCATTATTGACTAGCCGTGGGAGGGCTAGCAGGGGTGTATAATTTGGCTTTTTTTGTTTTTCCGCCCCCCGCCCCATTTCTTGTCTCTATACCACCTAGGGAACCATGATTTTGGGTTTTCACAACGGCGGTCAGTTCTATCGTTATAATACATTCTCTTGGTTACTTCAGCATTATTTAGATTTCAATTTTCTTTATAAGTATCTATCTTTACTATGACTACTTGAGACTGTAGTGTATAGAGTTAACATTGCAATTATTATTCTATAGACTTATCACGGTTGACCCACAAAACTATAGAAAAAGGAACCAACCTCCACGCAGCAAGACATCAGAAGTCATCAAGTGAGTGTCTACACTATAGGTCGGAGGGATGTTATGTTTATTTAAGTTGGTTTTTTACAACGTATTCGCCAATTAGTGTGGCACCAGGTTTTTTCATTCCTTGATACTAGAGTTAAAATTATGATCAATTAGATTTTGCCAATCAATTATTAAGTTGCTATAGGTAAAATATACCTTTCCTTACACTATTTCTTCTGCCTAAATTTGGATTGTTGTAGATGAGTTGTTAGATCATGAGTTGGGACCTTTTTGTTATCGCATTACTCCTACTTTTATTAATATATCTGAACATTAGCTTTGACATGCTGGATATATATTGCCGCTTTTTTCTTTATTGTCTTGCTATGAATGATCAATATTCTGTTATGGGGCTTATTTTACTCTTTGCCCCCACTTGTTGCATGGACCTCTAGGATAACCGCGGCCAGTACTGATCTTGAAGGGGGACTATATTGGATCTTTCGTGTAACAATAAAGGGGAGAAGAGCGTGATTATTCTAACTACGTCCTCCCGGCGTACCGCATCTGGTATGTCTTTTAATATTCTTATCTTTGCTTTCCCAAATGGTTAGTCGTTTGGGATATACGTTGCCAATCTATTGTCTTACTTTGTAGGATGTAGATGTATAACGTGATCAGCAACCTTCTCAACACACGTGCCGCAAGCCAGGATTCGATCTATTAGAACTTTTCACAATAACTTTCGTATGGTATGTTTTATTCTTTTTTCTGCACTTTGAATATACTGAATGGTATTGACTAACGTTAGATCAACATTTGGCATTATAACAGACACTAGGGTTATTACCTTAGTAAGGATGACTTATGCATAAATGATCCTCTAAGGCACAAATTATGTACACTGCAAATGATATTAAGATTTAGGTTGCAACTTGTGATTTCTAATCATCATGTGACTATGTGCACTTTTTGCACTTATGGAATGTATACTATGGCTAAAATATGTTAATACATGAATTATGAGTTTGATCTTCTTTCTCTTTTTTCTGTGGTTTCTCTAGAAATTAACATTACTTGTCAATAAATGCTATAGGTTACAATCTTTTTCATAATGTATATATTTAGGAGATGTGTATATAATGATTGTATATGGGTGAATATTTATTGTAGTCTTTTCTTACTTCCAGCCTTGAAAAAGTCTTTTAATAAGATGAAACACGTGTCGGCGTTGCATGCTGGAATTTTTTTTAATGTTTATGAAATAAAGAACTTGGAATATAAACATCAGACTTGGATCCGTATTTTGAAACTCTGAATTGACAAATGAACTATGCAGCTTAATAGCTATGAATAACCTTTATTCTGTTAACACTACTTATGATAAGATCTGCGAATAGAAATACTGATTAACGTAGAGAGTGCTTGCTTGACCAGTTTTTTTTTTTAATACCTTTATAAATGACCACCAGCCAGGCAGTCCTGTATAAATCTGGCCAGCAGAGTATTCTCAGCCTGGAAGACGTAAACCCCTCCACCAGGCCAATGGAGAATACTACATCCACCAGAATATAAATCAGGCCTGAAGTTACAAATAAAAGTTTCGGTCTTTGCCCCTTAGATGTTTCTGGTGTAAATGAGGTAGAAAAAATCATTGCTTTTCACAAATGTCCTGAATAAATCAAAAAGCATGTTATTCACTGGAAACAGACACTCTTGCGCTTGAGACCACTCACCAATAGTTTCTTTATGATATATAAAATCAAAAATGTGCACTTTTGGTACTTTTGGTTTACGTCCCATGTGAAACTTACAATTTATTCTTCGTTTTACATGGGTTCCTCAGGAGACCCCAGTAAAACATACCTTTCCTTGTATGAAAGGGCAAGAAAATAGTTTTATATGATTTGAACATTTTGCCCAAATACTTTCTATAATTGTTTTCAGTACGGATCCGAATGAACCGCTCCAGGTGAAGGGAATCTGAAAGCCATCAACAGATAAATTAAGGTGATATGAAAATTAAAAACATATGGAGTTGATATGTATGTCTATAGTTGATGGATTTACATCTTGTGAACCCTGAAATGTTCCAAGTGGTTGTTCTGTGAGAATGTCATTTCTACTCCTTATAATTTTGGTTCCTGGTTAGGCTTTCACAAAGACCACTAACCTATGGACAATATGAATGAATGAATGAATGAATAATTGTATTGCTTGGTTACTCAAAACCATTGCATTAAAAACAAGATACAAAAGTTAAAAGAATCATTATGTTAAAAGGAAGTCTTATGGGGGCGTGGCTTGCGCGTCGGCCAAGATGGCGGCGTGACTTCGAGACTCCGGCATCGTCCTCCACACTATCGGCAAATTAGGAGGTTTACCTGCTGCCCAGGTTCTTTACAAACTCCAACTGCATCTTCGGAATATGAGGTGAGCCCAGCGCCCTCATTGTCTTCTGTTTTCACGTCGCTCCGCAGAAGTTGGCTGCCGCGACTCGGGTCTACCGGCCCCAGCCGCCATTTTGCGTGCTCTGCGCGCACTTTAACTTGGGAATGCCGGTGCTTCTCGTGACTACATGAGTCCGTTTCTGGGTGCCGGATATGACTTTACTGAGGATTTCTTCTGGAGGTGAGGCCAGCGCTCACTTTGTATTTCCAATTTGAGTATTTTATGGACATTTACTCGCTGTGGCGTACATCTCTTAGCCCCGGCCGCCATTTTGTGGATTTAGCGCGCTTCTCTCCCTGGATTGACTGTGCCTCGCTCACATGTCTGCATGCGTCTCTGGACCCCTTGGCATGCTCTTTACTGTGATTTTGAATGAGAAGTGAATCCAATGCATGTGCTATCTCCTCTATTTGGGCATTTTCAAGGCATTATTTGTCGCGGCTCGGGTCTCACATTCTCAGCTGCTCATATCGCGCATTTTTTCCCTTACAACCTCCTGTGCTTTCACCTGAAGATGGTTTTTACTCCTGTGCTATGTTGACTAGCCTCTTGGACGGGGGATGACTCCATTCCCTCTGTTATCTTTTAGTACAGCAGTTCTGTTATCTGTTTGAAGTGATTCCAGCATCTTCATCAAGTCGTCATTTTGTTACCTTCACCTCCACAGGGCAATGACTTTTCATGTAGCGCGAATATGCCGCCCTTTTCCAATGCTATTTCCTTGACTTTTTTCACTTTTTTCTCTGCTTCTATGGCCTCTTTTACTCTATCGCATTGGATTCCAATCGTCTGACTAAGCTCTTTTATGGGGAAACTTCGCAACTTGAAACTCTCTACAGCCTCTAAGGTTTCCGCCTGTTCGGATTCGGATTCTCCCATTCAGGATATGGAAGACGGTACACCTTCAAAGTCTGCTACAATGCATGGCACTATTCCTAAGTCTCATAATGGTGGCAAGGTTCCATTAACTTTAGTTTCTTCTAAACGTCTCAAGAATGATCCCCCTTCTCCAGAGAGCACTTCATCTTCTTCTTCCATGGATCTTATTCTAGAGGAATTTACGTGCTCTCAAGCCCTTTATGGAAGCAACCACTAAAACTTCACAGACTATGCATGACAAGTGGTCCTCATTGGATTCTCGTGTTCTCATCCTGGAGCAATCAACTGATTCCCTTCAATCCTCTTGTTCACACATATCCTCAATGGAGGCTGAGATACTACTACTCAAGAAGCAGATGGAGGATTTGGAAAATAGGAATCGCATAAACAACCTTCGCTTATATGGACTTCGTGAACTTACAGAAGGGTCTAACCCTACCACTTTTTTCCTAACTTTCCTTTCAAAAATCCTGGCCGCACCTGCATTGGCCTCTGTCAACATCCAGAGAGCCCATTGCCTTGGTCCTAAAGTTTCTAATAAACCTAGAGGAGTCATCATGCTGTTTCTACAATACACTGATCTCCTGCAGGTTCTTTCAGCCGCCAAACTCAAGAAACAAATTATGTGGGAAGGTCATCGTCTCTTTCTGTCACAAGATGTCTCCAAGGCCACCGCAGATCGATGGAAGAAATTTCTGGACATGCGTCTCACACTGAGAGCCCTAAATGCTAGATATGGTCTTCTCCATCCATGTCTCTTCAAGGTTACCTATAAGGATAAAACTACCACATATGAAGATCCGGCAGTCCTGCAAGCATTTCTTCGACAACATGGGACTGATGACATGGACGTCTCCAGACAAGTCTGATTGGTTTTAATGATATCCTGGATATGTTGATGCTGTTCTTTATTTGTGGATCTGGTTGTTGTTGCTGTTTCATCCGTTTATATTCATCCTTTGTCTAGGTGTTATATCGTCCTCTTGTTTCCTTCCATTCCTAATAACCTTAATTTCTTTCTTTCCTCCTCACAGATGTTTCCTTCTCCCTTATGACCCCGAATATCCTTTTCTGTCTGTTTTATTGCTTTTTGGAGTTGCGGAGATGGAGGTCGATGCCCGCACTTGATGTTGACGTCGTTGTCTTTCAATACCACCACCCTCGTTTAGTTTTTGGCATTTTTTGTTCTTCGTAAGTATGTTCTTCAGTCATCTGTTTCAGACATGTACTGTCTTTTTGTTCTTCATCTGTTTCTATTTTTACTCTCTCTCCTTTTTTACTTCTCTTTCTTTCTATACTCTTTCTTCATTTCTTTTTTCCTCCTTCTCTCTCTTCTCATTCACTTTGCATTACTCTTTATCCTTCTTTCTCTTTGAAGTTAGCGAGCATAATGTTGCTAGTTCTTTTTTCTTGTTATTACTTTCCGTGTTACAACTTGGAATGTTAAAGGATTAAATAATCCAATTAAAAGGCAACGGGTGTTATCACACCTCGCCAGACTCAAAACTGATGTCGCCCTACTTCAGAGTCTCATATCTTGGAAGTAGCGGCTTTAAAACTTAAACGTTGTTGGGTAGGTCATGTTTTCTGTCCCCCTACTGTTGAAGAGAAAATTGGGGTTTCGGTTTTATTCCACAAAAAGTTGAATGTTTCTTGATTTTCTCATGAATGTGATATTAATGGCCAATGGATTATTGTTAAATTGCTTAAAGATAATATCCCTCTTGTGATCTTTAATGTTTACGCTCCCACTGGAACCGATAAATCCTTTTGGCCCTCCATCTCTGACAAATTAGCTTCTCTCTCTGATGACTACATTCTTTTCGGTGGCGATTGCAATCAAATTATGGACCCCTTTCTTGATCGTCACTCGAAAGTTACGTTTGTTCCCTCCAAAATGCATTCCCAATATACCAAAACATTTAAAAATAATGCACTAATTGATATCTAGAGATTATGTAATCCTGATCTCAGAGAATATAGCTTTTACTCTCCTTGCCACCATTCCCAATCCCGCATTGACCATATTTTCCTCAGTAAATCTTTGACTCAACATGCCATTCGTTCTGACATAGGCTCCATTTTAATTTCTGATCACGCCCCTGTCCTTGTTGACATTGATCTCCTTCCTTTTTCCCCTCATTCTGGAAGATGGAGATTTAACAACACTTTACTTCTCGACCCCTCTTTTTGTTCTGAATTCTCTACTTTTGCCACAGAATTTTTCCTACTTAATCACACCCCTGAATCACGCTTTGTTATGATTTGATTTGATAAAAATGTATAATGCGCAAAACAATAACCCGGAGGTATCAAGGCGCCTAACAATACCATCAGAAGTTGAGACATACATCCTTACATATAGGCTTACAGGAAGAAGCGAGTTTTAAGAGCACTTCGGAATTTCTGTAAGGAAGGCAGGGACCTGAGATCGAGAGGAAGATCATTCCACCATTTGGGAGCTAGGGTAGAGAAAGCCCTGCCACCCCACTTAGCTTTTCGTGTGCGGGGGACTGTCAAGAGCGATTTCCCTGAGGAGCGTAGGCTCCTTCCAGGAGTGTAGAGGGAGATGATGGAGCCAACTCCCAAATCGCTGCCTTTCGCAATGGCTCTATTATGATTTGGGATTCTTTCTAGGGGTTTTATCATAAGTTTTGTGGCGTGAGGGAAGAAACTTAAGGAGGCTAAATCAGCTCAAATACTCACTGATATCAAACATCTGGTACTCGCGTATCATTCTTCCAATTCAGAATCCTCCCTCAAAGAACTTATTGATGCCAAAATTTCTTTCAATAAATTTACAACTGATGCTGCATCTAACCTCCTACTGAAATGTAATTCTCGATATTATGGGGGTAAGAACAAAATGGGGAAACTTCTTGCTAATTACTTGAAGATCTGGAAAGAACGTACCAAGATTGACTCGATTAAGACTTCCTCTGGGGAATCTCGATTTAAAGATAAGGATATTCTTAATGAATTCGTCAATTTCTACAAGACTCTCTATACCCCGGAACAAGTTCCTACTTCGCCGGACCTTCTTTCTTATTTTCATTCTATCCCTCTCCTCCTTCCTCCCATGTGAATTTTAATTCTTTAGACTTAGATATATCACTCACTGAAATTTCCCAAGCTGTTTCTAAATTACGTCATGGTAAAGCTCCTGGTCCAGACGGAGTCACTATTGAATTTTACCATCACTTTCCTTCTCTCCTCTTACCAAAACTTTTACTCTTATTTCACTCTTTCCTTGATGCAGGCTCGTCGAGCGGATCTTTTCAACAGGCTTTAATTTGCTTAATTCCTAAAGACGATAAAGATCATTCTTTATGTAAGAATTATCAACCTATTTCTCTAGTCAACACGGATTACAAAATACTGGCCAAGATCTTAGCTCTACAAATGGACCCCCTTTTACCCGACCTAATCGGCCCTGAACTGTCGGGTTTTGTGAAAGGCCGTCTCTCTTCTGATAACTCTCGCGTCTTTTTTAACATTCTTAGCAAGGCAGCATCTTTGGACCTTCCTCTAGCTGCTTTCTCTCTTGACGCGGAGAAAGCCTTTGACAGGATTGGCTGGGATTTTATGTTCTAGGCCCTTTGATTGGCTGGTTTCCCTCCCAAGTTAATTTCTATTATCTCCTTACTATACTCCGGCCCTCAAGCATCCATTTTTGTTAATGGTATGACCTCGGATTATTTCACCCTCCAAAGAGGTGTTCGACAAGGATGTCCATTATCCCCTTTATTATTTGTTTTGGCTCTAGAACCCTTTCTTACTAAAATCCGTCAAGATGATCACATATCCGGCTTCCACTTTGGTTCTCGACAGGTAAAGCTCTCGGTTTATGCTGATGATATCCTTTTCTACTGCTCCGATCCCCTCTCTTCTCTTCCTTATATCCTTCAACAGGTTTCCTCCTTTTCTGCGGTGTCTGGTTATCGTCTAAATGTTGATAAATGGGAAATCCTCCCTTTGAATCCTCTGTGCCAAAAACACCTTTTCTCCCAATCTGGTTTTTCTTGGCAACCTACTAAAATAAAGTACCTAGGTGTTTGGTTTGCTCCTCTCTTATCCAATACTCTTAAAATCAATTTTGATTATATCTCTAAAAAATTGGATGCCTCCATCACCCGTTGGAATCCGTTCTTTTTGTCTTGGTGGGGACGCCTGAGTTCTATAAAAATGATGCTCTCACCTATTCTTCTTTATACTTTACCTATGATCCCAATGTGCATTCCGGATTTTTATTTTAAAAGGGTTGACTCCATATTATTAACATTTTTATGTAAAGGTAAACGTTCTCGTATAGCTCTTCCCTCCTTACGAAAAGATAAGTCTCAAGCTGGTGTCCGTTTTCCTGATTCTCGGGCTTATCACCGTGCTTTTTCTCTGAAACAATCAGCTCGCTGACTCTCATCCGATCTTCCTTTCCATCCCCCCATTTGGTTGTCTATAGAATCCTCTCTTATTTCTCCCTTTAATTTTCGTGTACTCTTATCTTTTAAGTCCAATCTGACTCGTCTTCACAATCCTATCATTTCTCATTCTCATAGGCTTCTCCTTCCTTTCTTGCCTTCTTCTTATCCTTCTCATCTTTCGGTACATGAGCAACCTATCTGGTATAATCAGCAGCTTAAAATGCGCTATCGTACCTTTTTCTGGAAGACCTGGCACCCTCGCGGTGTCCGCTGGATTTCTCAACTTCTTTCTCATGATTCTCTTCTTTCCTTTTCAGACCTTCAGTCTCAATTTTCTTTACCCTCCAGCGCTCGCTCGCAATATAATTTATTGCATCCTATTATCACTCTTTATTTTCAGTCGTTACCACTTTCCAGTGACTTCCCTCTTGCCCACAGACACATTTCCTCAATATTAGAATCCTCTCCTTCTGCGTCTTCCCTTTATAATTCCTTTCTTTTTACTGCTGATAGATCAAAAACTAAACTTGAGCTTGCCTGGGAATCCAATTTATCTCAAGATTGGCCGATTCCATTCTGGGACAAGATTTGGGCTAAACTTCATAAAACCTCTAGAGCTGCAAATACTACCCAAACTCTTTATTTTATTTATAACAGAATTTTATTTACTCCACACGCTTTGTCAAAGTTCTCATCTGACACTTCCCCTACTTGCTGGTCTTGTCCCTGCCCTTCTGCAGGTTTAAAGCACATGTTGTTTGAATGTCCCCCTGTTTTCCAGTTTTGGAATTCAGTTTGGACTCACATCCAAAACATTTTCCATTTCCAGATTCCCCATTCCCCTTCACATATTTTCCTGGGTTCCCTTTCCCCTGACCTTCCCCAATCTCATCATCACTACCTACTCATTGATCTTTTGATATCTGTTGCTTTTAACACCATTACCTCTAACTGGAAGCAGGCCGCCAATGTTTCATACCGCTCTTGGTGGAATGCAGTTTGTTTTCATCATTGCTTAGACACTAATTACGTATCCCCCGTCTCCCTGGCCATCAAGCGAGACCTCATTTGGCTTCCTCTGGTAAATTGCCTTTCCTCATCTGCTCCCTCACTTACATCCCTGGACCCTGACTCAGTTGAAGTATGTAAACCGCCTTGATTCTCCCATTGCCTTTCTTCCCAATATTTAATCTTTAATGTTATTTATTATACATATGCTATTTTTGTCTATTTCTTCTGTTCTGAAATGTATTATGCTTGCTATTTTTCTCATTTATGCGATTTTACTTGCATTGCTTATTTCTCTTTTTGTATATTTCTTATTTGCAATTGTTTTTTCACCTTATGATGTATACTACTGCGATACCCATTTTCCTGTTTCTTCATTTTCCCCTCTCTGATCTTTTATTTCTTCAATTAAATCAAACTTAAAGGAAGTCTGTATAATTGGGATCAGGATGCTTGGGGTCTGAGGGGAATAATGTCCGTAGACTGCACAGTATTTAAAAGAAGAACATGTAGAAATTAATGTTACACATGTCCTGCCAATAAAAAGGTCCCCCAAACCCTTTGTAATGTGGCAAGATTAGCTACGCCACATGAAAACACTGAATTACACTATAATGCCTTATAATGATAATTCCTGGTTGAAAGCAGCTCAAAAATAATTCAAGGACTAATTTTAATAGTTATTTAAAATCCAGTTTATGATGAAATTGAAATTTGACCAACTATGTTGGGAAAGGTACTTTAGAAAAGTTACCTCTCTGTCTGAACCTCTGGAGGCCTATCTGTTGCTATACAGCTATCATTCGACTGCTGATGGATCCCTGTGGAGAAATGTTGATTGCTCCCAGAAACATAACAAAGGGCTTTGGTGTCGGGAGGTGTTAGAATTCCTATTGCAGGATGGTCTAAGCGCTATTCTCAATAACTAGTTACACTTCAAAGAGGCCTACCCTATCACACACAGGTGATCCTAACACCAGGCCTTTCCCCTTTCTTTGTCCCTCTAGTCAGCTTGGCTCCAAACCCAGTGGGAGGGCGATTTGCCCCACACTGGTTTGGAGTGACTCCAAGGGAGGGTTTTCCCTGTATCTTATCCACACATATGGGTGTGTCCAGTGAGCTCTGACTAAGGGAAGAAATAACCTGCCATCTTGGATTTAGATTGAGTGTGGTACTATGGCATAGTTTAACAATAAGTAACGAATGTTGAGGTTAGGTACACTACCCTCCAGACTGGGCGCCAGATTCACCACGAAAACAACGTTTTCTATTGCAAGTTCATTTGCGTTTAATCAATGCGTTCAAAATTATCCGAATCCATTTATTAGTTTATGCGATTGTATATCGTTATCATTGGCAACATAATATCATTCTTATGTCGCAAACATTATTCTTGATGATAATCCACTTTATCATAACACCCAATGCATTTCGGGTCGAAATACATGACCCTTCGTCAGGGGTCTGCAAATTGAAATCAAACAGGACCAAATTAGTCACCCTCAATAAAGTCAACATAATACACTGACAAAAAATTAAACGTGAAATAAATGCAATGTACTGTTTCTAAATTAACAGATCTCCCTACGTGAATGCACGTTATCTACATTACAGTAAACAATGGTATCTACCACCCCAACATTAAATCTGCTCAAAGTTGAAAAAAGCTCTCAAATTCTCACTTCATTTGCCACTACATGCCTCGCTAGAATGCGCGTTACACATACACATAATAAACATTTAAAACACTTACGCGAATAAAGACGCATTCGCGCCTCACAAGGTTCCAAAATGTTTGCAACATTGTAACACCAGTACTCCTCATAGGGCCGAGCTTCAATCACGTGATCGCGACCGCAGCCAACGCGGTTGCGGCTCTCCGGTCACGCGGTATGAGTGCTACGGCTTCACTACATGATGACGCTGCGACTGAATTCAAGAACCGCATTCCCCTGTGTTAGGCATGATATTTAACAAAATGACATGAAACTTTAGCTGAACAGATTGTTGAGTTACGCAATGCTAAATGAATAAACATTGTGAAATGAAAATAAAAAATTATGAAATCAAACATTGGAAATTGCACGTTATACATTACCAACATGACTGGGGTACAATAATTTTTTGAAGCAAATGCTGAAAATCAGTCCATTATAATACCCACGCTTGTTCAATGCGATCATTCAAACCCCAAGGCTGGGTAGAGTTAAGTTTCTTGATCCAATAAAACTCTGCTCTCAGTCTTTGTTTTACAGGATCCATGTCTGGGCGCTGTTTGATCGACTCGATTACCATGAATTTCAATTGCGATATTTGGTGGTTCATCTCTTTCCAGTGGCTCGCCACAGATGATTTTAAATTCTGTAGTCTGATGTTGCTCTTATGTTCCGTGATGCAGACTTTTACCTTGCGTTCAGTTTGGCCAATGTATATTTTGCCACATGGGCACTTGATCAGATACACACAATTCGATGTGTCACAAGTACTAGAGTGCTGCAATTCGATTGAATAGCCTTTGGTCGGATGCATTAATATGTTGCCACAGATAACATTATTGCAATGAGTGCAATTGAAGCATTTTGCCATGCCTTTCCACGTTACCTTATCTTTAAGCGGAGTGTTCAACAGTTCTTTTAGATTTTTTGATCTTTGATAAGCAAAAGTAATATGCTCATTATATAATCCTTTGAGGTCTGGTTCCAACTGTATCAAATGCCAATGTTTATTAATGGATCGTTTGATTCTTGCAGAATCTGACGAGTACTTTAATACACACACAGTTTTTTGTTGTACAAGCTGTTTGTCTTTAGGTGCCAATAAGTCGATTCTCTTGATTTTATCTGCTTTCATTATGGCATGTTGTAAGACCTCATCAGGGTAACCTCTCTGTTTGTACTTTAGAGTCTGTGTTGTAATGGACCTTTTTAGTTCTTCTTCCGCAGATATGATTCTCTTCAATCGTATGTATTGGGACATTGGCAAATGTTTCTTCAATGGCTCAGGGTGAAAACTTTGGAATGCAAGACATGCATTTCTATCCGTTGGTTTATGAAAAACTTTGGTGCTGATCTCTTGGTTGCTTATGGTGATTCGCACATCAAGAAATGCAATCGTTTCTTTAGAAATTGTGTGTGTGAATTTAATTCTTTCATTGTGGTTATTTAAAACCCTGATGTTGTTTACCAATGTATCTTCTGATCCGTGCCAAATCAAAAAAATATCATCAATGAATCGCTTAAACAAAATCATGCCTTCCTTCCATTCTTGATTATCCAAAATGTAATCTTTCTCAAATTTCTGCATAAAAATGTTCGCATATGAGGGGGCCCCCCCAAAACCCATTGATGTACCGTTTGATTGATTGTAGAATTGGCCGTTCCACTCGAAATAACTGTGATATAATGCAAACTGCATTAATTCCAGTATCAATATCCTTTGGTATTCCTCCAAATCGCTGTGCAATAAACACCATTCTAGTGCTTCAATGCCTTCTCTGTGAGGAGGAAGTGGCCAAAAGGACACGGAGTCAAGTCCAGAAGATAACTTAGTTATTAATATCTCCTCAAAACAATTGTCGCAAATGCAGTTGACAGTATTGAACAAGGGCACCACTTTCGTTCCTACATATAGATCTAACGCTGGCGAGACTGAACTCGCGCTTTTTAAGTTTTTCAGAAACTTAAAAAGAAGATACTTCTTTATGGACAGTAGTCAATTGCCAGTCAATCCCACATGGGATCAGGAATTCAAACCACCAAGTACATTCTGTGCTCCCATTACACACAAGTCCATAGAGGCTTTCGAAAGATCTGTGATGGTAGACATCCAAAAAATTTCGTTTGGCAAACCTAAGAGTAATAATCTGAACCCCAAAGAATGGAATACATTGAAAAACTTGAATCAAGACAAAAGCTTGACTTTTCAGAAAGCAGATAAGGGCGGTGCCCTCATCGTAATGGATACTGAATTCTATAATTCGAGTGTCAATGAGCATGTTCAAAATCAAGATATTTACCTTCCTCTAAGCTCGGATCCCACTCAAGAATATCAAAAGATTTTATATAAAATCTTGGATCATGCGCTCACAATGAAATGGATAACCCAGAAAACACACGCTTTCTTCCATTTAACACACCCAAGAAGACCGCAACTGTATATGTTGCCGAAGATTCACAAGGACCCTATCAGACCACCTTTTAGACCCATTGTCTCGGCCTGCGGATCGATCACGGAACCAGTAGGTAAATTTGTGGACAAGTTTTTGCAACCTCTTGTTCAAAGAAGTGAGACGTATATCAAGGACACAACAGCCTTTTTGAACATGTTGAACCAAGTAAAACTATTGCAGGGAGAAACTTATTGGTTATGTACTATTGATGTCGTGTCATTGTATACTTCCATCCCTCACAGAGAAGGCATTGAAGCACTAGAATGGTGTTTATTGCACAGCGATTTGGAGGAATACCAAAGGATATTGATACTGGAATTAATGCAGTTTGCATTATATCACAGTTATTTCGAGTGGAACGGCCAATTCTACAATCAATCAAACGGTACATCAATGGGTTTTGGGGGGGCCCCCTCATATGCGAACATTTTTATGCAGAAATTTGAGAAAGATTACATTTTGGATAATCAAGAATGGAAGGAAGGCATGATTTTGTTTAAGCGATTCATTGATGATATTTTTTTGATTTGGCACGGATCAGAAGATACATTGGTAAACAACATCAGGGTTTTAAATAACCACAATGAAAGAATTAAATTCACACACACAATTTCTAAAGAAACGATTGCATTTCTTGATGTGCGAATCACCATAAGCAACCAAGAGATCAGCACCAAAGTTTTTCATAAACCAACGGATAGAAATGCATGTCTTGCATTCCAAAGTTTTCACCCTGAGCCATTGAAGAAACATTTGCCAATGTCCCAATACATACGATTGAAGAGAATCATATCTGCGGAAGAAGAACTAAAAAAGTCCATTACAACACAGACTCTAAAGTACAAACAGAGAGGTTACCCTGATGAGGTCTTACAACATGCCATAATGAAAGCAGATAAAATCAAGAGAATCGACTTATTGGCACCTAAAGACAAACAGCTTGTACAACAAAAAACTGTGTGTGTATTAAAGTACTCGTCAGATTCTGCAAGAATCAAACGATCCATTAATAAACATTGGCATTTGATACAGTTGGAACCAGACCTCAAAGGATTATATAATGAGCATATTACTTTTGCTTATCAAAGATCAAAAAATCTAACAGAACTGTTGAACACTCCGCCTAAAGATAAGGTAACGTGGAAAGGCATGGCAAAATGCTTCAATTGCACTCATTGCAATAATGTTATCTGTGGCAACATATTAATGCATCCGACCAAAGGCTATTCAATCGAATTGCAGCACTCTAGTACTTGTGACACATCGAATTGTGTGTATCTGATCAAGTGCCCATGTGGCAAAATATACATTGGCCAAACTGAACGCAAGGTAAAAGTCCGCATCACGGAACATAAGAGCAACATCAGACTACAGAATTTAAAATCATCTGTGGCGAGCCACTGGAAAGAGATGAACCACCAAATATCGCAATTGAAATTCATGGTAATCGAGTCGATCAAACAGCGCCCAGACATGGATCCTGTAAAACAAAGACTGAGAGCAGAGTTTTATTGGATCAAGAAACTTAACTCTACCCAGCCTTGGGGTTTGAATGATCGCATTGAACATGCGTGGGTATTATAATGGACTGATTTTCAGCATTTGCTTCAACAAATTACTGTACCCCAGTCATGTTGGTAATGTATAACGTGCAATTTCCAATGTTTGATTTCATAATTTTTAATTTTCATTTCACAATGTTTATTCATTTAGCATTGCGTAACTCAACAATCTGTTCAGTTAAAGTTTCATGTCATTTTGTTAAATATCATGCCTAACACAGGGGAATGCGGTTCTTGAATTCAGTCGCAGCGTCATCATGTAGTGAAGCCGTAGCACTCATACCGCGTGACCGGAGAGCCGCAACCGCGTTGGCTGCGGTCGCGATCACGTGATTGAAGCTCGGCCCTATGAGGAGTACTGGTGTTACAATGTTGCAAACATTTTGGAACCTTGTGAGGCGCGAATGCGTCTTTATTCGCGTAAGTGTTTTAAATGTTTATTATGTGTATGTGTAACGCGCATTCTAGCGAGGCATGTAGTGGCAAATGAAGTGAGAATTTGAGAGCTTTTTTCGACTTTGAGCAGATTTAATGTTGGGGTGGTAGATACCATTGTTTACCGTAATGTAAATAACGTGCATTCACGTAGGGAGATCTGTTAATTTAGAAACAGTACATTGCATTTATTTCACGTTTAATTTTTGTCAGTGTATTATGTTGACTTTATTGAGGGTGACTAATTTGGTCCTGTTTGATTTCAATTTGCAGACCCCTGACGAAGGGTCATGTATTTCGACCCGAAATGCATTGGGTGTTATGATAAAGTGGATTATCATCAAGAATAATGTTTGCGACATAAGAATGATATTATGTTGCCAATGATAACGATATACAATCGCATAAACTAATAAATGGATTCGGATAATTTTGAACGCATTGAATAAACGCAAATGAACTTGCAATAGAAAACGTTGTTTTCGTGGTGAATCTGGCGCCCAGTCTGGAGGGTAGTGTACCTAACCTCAACATTCGTTACTGATTCAGATAGGCACGCGTGTGACTACGTGCGACGACGAGGGCACCAAAACTTATATTTGAGTAACATTAGTGTAATTGAGTGCTCGGGATACCTTTCTTCTTTTTCATAGTTTAACAGTAAAACACCCAAGTAGTGCTGTATAAGTGGGTAGGGTGACCTCTGGGAACTGTTACCCTCTTTGTTAGGGTGTGGCCAGTGGTTGCCTCCACCCACAGGCCGTATTGGGTATAACTGAGGCATCGCCAGCACCTTCTTCAGAACACTCCTGGACCTTCGAAGAATCACAAGGAGGACTGCCCTGCTGTCTGAAGAACCTGAAGGAAGACTGGTCGTGTTCACCTTGAACTGAGGACCTCGGAAGTGATTCCAATGTTCTTCTGGTTGACCTGTTTGAACCACAGACCTACAACAAGCATTCAAATGCCTTTTTTCTGCTTTCCAGCTGACCAGTCCCAGTTGGACCTGACTTGATCCCATATGCTGCTCTCTGTAGGAGTGAGTGCTGACTCCCAAGTTGTGTCCCCAAGGTCCTGGACCCTTGGCCATGGTCAGAGTGTACTCCATCCTGACTAACTGAAAGCTTCACCAGACTCATTGCTGAGGATCGATTTAGACAACATTTTTGGCAGTTTTACGGGATTCCACATTGAGTAGAACCTTATCCACAGCTTCCCCAGACTCTGCACCAAGCAGTATCAAATTGACAGACTCACTAGACTCGATGAAAAGCAGCATCCAAGAAATGCTGGAAACCCTTTGTCGTATACAAAAGGAGGGTTGGGCTTTTTCACAGTAAGGCCAAGCCTGGAACTTAACAAAACAACTACACTTGCCAGTACTGCAATGTTTTAATTTTTGTGATTATAACAAGAACAGAAATGAAACCAGTTCTTCGTACTAATGGTTTTTTGATTTAATCTATTTATTTTTTGATACAAAGTCACTCGAAATTATTTGAGCGGCAACTTTATGCTTTTTGTAAAAAAAAATTAGAATTTGAATGAACAGGAGAAAGGAAAGAAAAGAATCCTATTAATAGTATTTGCATTCACTTAGGGTTGGCATACAAAACAAGTGTGAACTCATATCACCTCAGTCATACTCATGCATACTTTGTGGGAACAGTGTAGTGGAAACGGGGAGGGTGGGAAGAGAAGGACATAAATCAAAAATTAACGAGAAGAACAAAACTATAATTTGACAAACGGTTAATAGCCTTTGAATATATTTACAAAGGAACCTTGGCTGCTTTATACAAACGGCCATCTGAAATATACAATAATTTACAAAATCTGTTTTCCGTTTTTTACACAGATTGGCCTAGCACGGTGTGGTCAACGCGTTTCGAGTTCCTTGGGGGGGGAAATCAGGGGGAGTCTGGAAGTCTAAAATGTAAAAAAGCGCTGTTTGTTGATATCAGTTTACCTCTCTGTATTTAATCACCAGTCTGACGAAAGCACAATATCCTACCTTCGTTGTCTTGGAAATATTTTCTTTCCCCCTGATCGGAAAGTCAAGCTTCCACAAAAGTAATAACCTGCCACTGGATACAAGAACGTTAAAGTAAGAGCCATGCCCACCTTACAGTGAGCGTCCGTACAAATTTTTAGGCAGACCACCCCAGATTCATTCACTTACTCTACCCTTTACGATTTTTTCAGAGTATGATTGTTGTTACTTTACGACAAAGGATGTGATCAACAAAGGTAAGAGAGCAACGTCCCCGGTCTGTAGATAAAAAGGTTACTAGTTTGCTTCGGTAAATACTAAGTCAAGTCCCTCCATTATGTCTTACAGAACCAAATTGAGGTCCTGAAGAGAGTTCCCCCCCAAGGAACTCGAAACGCGTCGACCACACCGTGCTAGGCCAATCTGTGTAAAAAACGGAAAACAGATTTTGTAAATTATTGAATATTTCAGATGGCCGTTTGTATAAAGTAGCCAAGGTTCCTTTGTAAATATATTCGAAGGCTATTAACCGTTTGTCAAATTATAGTTTTGTTCTTCTCATTAATTTTTGATTTATGTCCTTCTCTTCCCACCCTCCCCGTTTCCACTACACTGTTCCCACAAAGTATGCATGAGTATGACTGAGGTGATATGAGTTCACACTTGTTTTTGTATGCCAACCCTAAGTGAATGCAAATACTATTAATAGGATTCTTTTCTTTCCTTTCTCCTGTTCATTCAAATTCTAAATTTTTTTTACAAAAAGCATAAAGTTGCCGCTCAAATAATTTCGAGTGACTTTGTATCAAAAAATAAATAGATTAAATCAAAAAACCATTAGTACGAAGAACTGGTTTCATTTCTGTTCTTTTATAATCACAAAAATTCAAACATTGCAGTACTGGCAAGTGTAGTTGTTTTGTTAAGAAACCTTTGTCAGCAGCTTCGCTGAGCCCGGAACTGAGCAGTCTCTGATCAGCTTCTACACCCAGTTGTCATCGAGCCAATCTATTTGGCTGTCTGGCCCCACTGAAGACTTCTACTTCCGTAAACATTTCGACGTGAGAAAGTAACTTTGTGAACGGGACAAACCTGGTCTTCGTATCCGATCCACTTGTCATCGAGGTCGGCATTAAATCTTACTCTTGTCCCAGTCTTGGACAACCAGTTTTCCAGCGATTGGTACTTCATTCATTTGGAGCTATTTTTTAATACAAATTTTAAAGATTCCTAAATCTGGTTCCACTTATTGGATTTTTGTAATTGTGGTGTCATTTAATTATTAAAATATTAATATTGTCTATTGTTTCTAAATTGGTTTGTGATTTTTCTTGTGTTGTATTTTCACTTTACTACTGTTTGAGTACTGCATAAATACTCTACCAATTGCCTCTTAGTTAATCTTGGCTGTGCTGTGCCATAGACACCAGGGGATTGAGCACAGGTTTAGTTAGTTTCATTTTTTATCTAACCTGACAAGGACTGTGAATATTTATTGGGGTGGATTCTTACCCTCCACAACTAATACTAATTTCTTATAATATCTGTTATTAAAAAAAAACTTTCACAATCCTTCTTACTGCAGCAGTTATTTCCTTCTTTTTGAACTACTGTCTGTTGATAGCTCAAACCTACCAAGGAACCATACAAGTCTAATTCCTACTCTTATCAGTATCATATATCAAAATACCTTTGCCCATCTTCCCTACAGCTATATTTATGTGTAAGGTAAGTGGACCAGTCATACACGTTTTTGGGAAAATTGGTAGAGCAAAAAAAATGCTTAGTGATACAATTGTCTGCCAATAATGAAGGAACAGGTCAGTTTCCCTATCTCCTTCCTTTGAAGAAAAATAAACAGTAGAAAACATGTCATTGAATATAGATGTTGGATTCCCAAAATGCAAAATTTCACTTTGTGTAATACTTATAATCATGGCATATGCACATGTAAACAGTCTCTCGACTTTCCCTTTAGTATACCTGGGCCATTATAACACATAGGATGCATTTTTCCTGTTTGCGCAATGGTGCACCTTCAAATTGGTTTGCTCCAAGCACACTTGGAGAGTATGCCCTATTACAGACAATGTCCTGCCTAAAGAACACCTGCGAACTTGTGCTGAACTTGGGGCAGTGCTTTCAAGTGAGATACAGAGTGGCTACTTCACAGACGCTCCGTGTTTCACAGTGCCGGTGGCAGCCCTTAGAGGAAGGATTATATATAGATTTGCAGGCGGGTGCAGTGAGAGACTGCACCCGCCTACAAGGGGATGTTTAGGGTGGTCATGGCACTCCCTTCCCTCCTCTAGATGGCAGCATTCTGGGGGCACACTGACAGTGCGCCACCTTTTTGTGGCATTCTTTCAGTGCACCTCCTGGCAGCTTCTTTGCCTTTGCGCCTGCATCCATAATACGGCAGGGGCACAGAGGCGAAGAAATTGCCTCATTTGTATGGAGCAAGGGACCCTTGCAAATGAGGGAATGTCCTCTTGAGATAGCGCTGGTGCTACGTGTGTGCCAGCCTTATCAGAATTGCTGAAGGGGCCGCGCGAGCGTCCGGAGCCACATCTGTAATACCAAGGGTCCCCGGACAACCTATTAGCCCCAAAGTCAGCAGTTAGTCCGTAATATCCAATTAATCTACAAGTGATGACTTTTGCCTAGTCCTTCTACTTTTCTAAATTCTAACAAATAACATGAAAAATGACTGTTGCTATGCTATGGTGAAAGTATGGCAAGTTGATAGTTGGGGAATTGGCATCTGAGTGGGCATCTCGCAGCCCCACCTCACTTTGAAATTGGCAGTTGAGTGACAGGTGGCAGAATACTGGTAGAGGGATACTACTTCTTCCCTATCTCAGGTTTCAGTCAAGGCCTTTTTGCATAAAGGACAGAAAGTTAGCAGTTACTCAAGATAAATCCTAGGAACCAAGTGCACATGGTAACAATAAGCAGAGACAAATCCAAGAGATATTCATTGGCAAGCGTGTGCAGGGGTTACGCTTTTATTGCAAACAAATAACACAACATAAAAGAAGAAAAGGAAACGTACATTTATCTAAGCAAAGTGGGCATATGCTTGTGGAAAAAAGGTATATTTTTAAAATTAACTATTGTCTACTCATAGCAGAACAGAAAGTTGATTTCTAGCAATCAGGTGTACTTAGAAAATACTTTAAATTACTGTAGCCTAATGACATTGTTAAAGTCACAGGGAAGACTTCAAAAATAAAACAGGCTAAAGAAATGAAAGTGAACGGCATTTGCAAAGTAAAGTATTGGCCCACCAGACCTGGCACCCGAGCGCACTTCTCGTAGAAGAGAGCCAATGGTTGAAGTAGGCTAACACGTTTCCCCATGCTGTGTGCTGTGATGGGAGGAATCAAAAAAATTGCATGCGCACATCACTCACAGTGGAAGAGGCCAATAGCTAACCCATGCTAACACAATTCCCCATGCTTTAGGTAGTCGTGGGAAGGAGCAGATGTGAAGGACAGCTTCACCGACCAATGAAAGAAGAGGGCTGATCCAAATCACTTTCTCTATGTACATATACATGTATGCATTTTTTAAATTGTTGTTATACAGAGCTAAGAAATAACCAGCTTTTTCTATCCCAGACCAAAAAAAGACTGCGTTCCCAAATAAAGGCATTCGTCTATTTATACACATCGGAACTGTTGATTGTATTTGGCACTGCTTGCATGCTTTCCATACTGTAGGTGTGGGAATCTAGATAAAAAAGGGCAAAAATGGGTTGCATGGATTGCACTGACATAACAGCGTGCGGCTTTGCTGGCAGGTTGAGTAAGGCTAGAAGCATTTTAAAAGCGTATGATTACTTTGTAAATTGAGAACTACAAATACCATTTTTTCTGCCATTTTCCCATTTCCTCAACGGTCCTACCAGCATGTGGATCAGCTCTGTGTGTGCTTAAGAATGTTTTTTCCGCATGACCCTGCAGCCTACAATACAGTTCTAATCCAAAGATGTTTATTTTTGAATATGCTGAGTCTTATGAAACCGTGTCAACAAGGAGCCTAGAAAAGCAATTTAGGGTTGTGGTTGCAGACAGTGACATTGATTTTTTTCAGTGGAAATGTGTGTAGTTACGCCACCGTGATCCAGTATAAAGGTATATTTCCCAAACACTTTATCAGAAGGCTGACACGAAAAATATCTGTGCTCTGTGTTCCGTGGGCCTTTGTGATAAATATCCAACCATCCTTGGTAAGGCAATATCAACTGCAATGAATATATCGCACTGATGTGCGACCCATGAATCTTTTCCAGTTCTGTATATACGGTATCAATGGGGTGTTTAATGAACCGTGATACTTGTATAGATAATAAATGTGGTGCTGCAGGAAAACAGACTGCAACCATTTAACTGTGAAGTATTCTGCACACTTTCAGCAAGATTGATTTAGCTGTCGAGACCCAGCTAATATGGTCAATGTTGTTTCTCAGGCTTCATGCTGTTGGCGATGATAAATGACATATATTCCGCCCCAATAACACAGCCTCATCATACTAATCTGTGGTGCAAACATTGCCAGTGATAATAAATTGGCCCATTAACCCACAGATCATTATTTGCAAAGACATTTACAAAAACAACGCAGCAGCATTTGCTATTACAATCCATTGAAAGCATGGACTATCCCTTCATCATAGCTGGCGGCAATCAATTACCATGGCAACGTCATTTTGTTGTTATTTGTTAGAATTTAGACAAGTGGAAGGACTAGGCAAAAGTCATCACTTGCAGATTAATTGGATATTAAAGAGTGGCAGCTGCTATTAGGGCTATAAGGTTGTCTGGGGATCCCTCGTTTTACAGATGGGGCTACAGACGCTCGTGCGGCCCCTTCAGCAATGCTGATAGCGCAGGTGTACATGTAGCACCAGCGCAATCTCAAGAGGGCATTCCCTCATGTGCAGGGGTCTTTGGCCACATGCAAGTGAGGGAATTTCTTTGCCTGTGCCATATTATGGACTCAGTGGTCCTAGACACAATTCATTAAACAACAATGAATGCACAACTCATATTAAATCTGAGTTAATCCATGGGACTTTATCCTGCAATATAAAAAAGAGAAGCGCAACAGAAAGCCAAATGCGTTAGTAGTCTTAATAATGCCAGGTGCAGTTTCCCCCCAACTCTTGGGATTTTTGAAATATTTTGTATATAGGATTGTGAAATGAATTGGCAGACTTTGTTGCTGCTTTGTAAACATTGGTGTTCACAATTATTATTTTGGGTAGCATTATTAAGACTACTAACGCATTTGGCTTTCTGTTGCTTTTCTCTTTTTTATATTGCAGGATAAAGTCCCATGGATTAACTCAGATTTAATATGAGTTGTACATTCATTGTTGTTTAATGAATAGTGTCTAGGACCACTTTTTCTATATCATTCAATACCCAGGTCCTCTGACCAGTTTTGGGTTTACCCCATTTTCTTAATGGATATTATGGACTCAGGCAAAGAAGCTGCAAGGAGGCGCACTGAAAGCACACCACAAAAAGGTGGTGCACTGTCAGCGTGTCCCCAGAATGCAGCCCTCTGGAGGAAGTAAGGGAGTCTCATGGCCCCCTCCGACATCCCCTTTCAGGTGGGAGCAGTCACTCACTGGACCCAGATGCAAAGGTATCTCTAATTCCTCCTCAAAGTGTAGGCCGGCTGCCACCTGCATAATAAAACACAGAACGTCGTTGAAGCAGCTGCTCCGTATCTCACTTGAATGCACTTCCCATGGTGGAGCACGGCTTTGCAGCTGTTCTGGGGGCAGTGCATACTCTGTAATAGGGAACCCTTTCCCTGTTTGCGCACAGCGTACCTAATTAAAGGTGCGCCATGGCGCAAAGAGGAAAAATGAGTCCTATGTGTAATAATGGCCCAGGTCTACTAAAGGGAAAATCAAGAGACAGTTTACATGCTAGTATGCTATGATTATAAATTTTCTGCAAAGGAGAATATTGCATTACGGGAAAGCAGCATGGCTGATTCTCATGTGCCAACAATTTGAATGAACCCAAACTCGAATGTGGATTTTAGCCCGCTTGTATTTTGCTCACTCCGAACACTCAGTGCCTGATTCACAAAGGTACATTTACACTTTTGTGTTAGTTTCCAATTTTTTGCAATTCACAAAGGAAGTTTATATGTAGTTTCTTTACGATGGTGTATCTTTTTATGTGCTGAGTCTCCGCCACAAGTGTAGAGTCTCCACAATCATAAAAATACTATTTGTAAAATTCCTTTGTAAATTGCAAAAAGTCGTGAACTTACACAATAGCATAGGTTTACCTTTCTGAATTAGGCCCTCTGTCATATGCCCCAACCAGTCCCTGAGCTTTGATTTCTTGTGCAAATGTAGCACTTTAGTGAACCTGTATACACAAATGCCCTTTGTTACACCTCTTTTAAACCTTGACAAGAGGGCAAGGAGTTCTTTTTGGAGTAAAGGCTTTCCATCGTCTTATATATCGCTGTGAACTTTGGGACTTTGGGCTGTAGACTGGATCTTGGATCCAGTGGATAATGGAAATCTACATGGGGCTGCACGGTTATTGCCTTTGTGCTGGGTCCTTTCTATTGACAGAAATTTGAGCTTCTGCACTGCACCATGTAAATAAACAACACAGCAGATGCAGGTGGCAAAATGCCACAGCAGGCAGGGGTGCTCACTATCGCTTCTGTTTTTTTTGTTAGCTTTAGAGTCACTAGCCAAGGCTATCCAGTAACTTGATAGGATAGAGGGTAATGGTCCACAGAAGGAGATCCTACACCTGGACAATATCCTTCTTATCCCCTCCAATCTGCTAACATTATCAGCTTTATATGCAGCATTGACTGTTTCTCTCTCTTTTCGTGCTACAGGATCTATTGGTCTAAAAGTGAAGCCTTTTCTCTTACATGTCACCCTGATGGGGGAAAATATCATACCCTTTTAGATGGATGCCCCACCCTTAGCCTGTTTTGAAATCTAACTTAAATATTGGAATGGGATGTATGGTTAGTGAAAATGAATGACTCTGACAGAAGGTTGGGGAGAACTTTCGGGGAGGAACGGCAATAGATTTTTCATTGGGGGGGAAGGCCGAAATCCTTAAAATTAATTTGACAGCTCCATTAACCTAATCATTTGGAATGTTAGACATGGCACTCCCAGCAAAAATGTAAACTTTATCTGAGGAAAAGGGGAGATCATGACTTAAAATGGATAGAGTGTATGACTCCTAAAAATTCAGAGGACTAAGGATGCCACATTTGTATTTGTACTATATTGCACACAGGTTGGCACGACAAATGCATAACTCCAGAGAGAGAGAAATGGCTCCAACTTTCTTGACTTAGGAAGAGTGTATGATGTGTGCCCAGGATACTATAGGACACATATACAGGAATCTTGGGAACCTAACAGGAATTTATAATCCTATACTTAACTCAACTAGGCAGAGCTGTTGTTGCTGTTGTTCACTAAACAAATAAATTGATAAAATTGTAAATTGATACTTGTATAGCGCAGTACTCACCCGCAAGGGTCTCAAGGTGCTTGTACGAATACCGCTGTGGAACCCATCCTGGCTTTCCCTGTGAGGTGTCGACTCCTGGGCACCCCCAAGGTGGAGGCCAGGCATCCTTAGCGTTGTGGGGGCCATTGTGAAGATTAAGCAAGCTATTGCCCAGAGTTGCAGAGTGGGACTCCATGATTGGAATAGGCACCGAGGCGAGAATTATGAGGTCCGTAGAATTTTGAGCCCAAGACCCGCCGAGGCGGGGAATTGAACCCTAGTCCCAGGCTAGACCTCTGCATCAGGGTCTGCCGCTCTAACCATTGAGCCACACTTCTCCACTCATTGCTTAAAATTCAACCAATCATACATGCAGAGGTGCCATTGTACACAAATGCTAAACTGAAAGTAGTTTACCAGGTGTTTTGGTGGATTTAATAGGAAGAAGCAGAAGTGCAATAGATCATAGATATATTCTTTGAGGAACAATTGAAAACCTTTGAGTATATTCAGCGGGAATGCAACGTACCAGTCATTTCCAAATTGGCTCTACTCTCAACTCACACAATCCATTCAATCGGTGTTAGAGCAACACCTGTATCACATCCCATTATTCACACTTATGGAGCAGATAGATAAATTGAGCGTACTCTGGATTGCAGTTTTTTGGACTGTATGGCGAGAAAATAGAACTGTTCTCAATACCGACAGCAAACCTTAAGTGTTATTGGCAAGGAACACTAGAGCATAAATACATCTGGATGTGCTTATAGAATGACATTGGTAAGTACTGAGAGAAGCAAGACTGAAGATCATCATAAGTTATATATGGATGGCATTCGTTCTCACACTATCTATAGTGGGCTAACTTGTGCTCCACATCTATCTTTTGAAAATGTTTTTTAGATAGTGGAGACATTTTGTTTATTTTTTGGGCCTGCAGATGCATAACACTATAATAAATATTGGATTGAGGTATTTTTGGAAATGAATTTGGGTAAAGGACAAAGGGCCAGATGTACGGAGCTTTCTTACATTGGCAAAAGGTCCAATTTGCAAAACCGAGCCATTTGCGACAGAGAAAATGCTTTTTGGAATGTATGGAACCCAAATTGTGATTCTGTAACATATTAACAAATTACAATTTGGGTTTGTAACCAAATACCAAATTGGACATTGGAAGAGGTGCTTTTAGGGTGTCGCTTACAAAGGTTTATGTTTTGCACAGGAATCTTGGTTGTAACAGAAATATTTTGTCGATTACATAAACATAGAAGTAAGCCATTCACAAAAGGGAAGGAGTCTATAAAGCCATCCACACATGTGGATACAGTTTTTGTTGGAAGAAGTGTGGCAATGCTGAGGATGGCAGATTTGCTGTTCCCCTTACATTCAAGACATTTCTGTTTCTGCAGTATGAGGATATATTTTTCATGAATGTCTGGCTTGTGCAAGAAATTCTGAATAAGAAAAATAGTCATGTCCACACGAGCCACACCACCCATTACTGCTCCAGGTGTCTGCAGCTTAGAAATCGATGAGGTATGTTTTCTGAGGTGCTGGCTGAATCTATGCTCAGATTTGTGTTTCTATGCCCCAGCAAGAAGCCAGGCACTGTTTGCCACTGGAGTCAAGCTATCCTGGCTGAGGAGAACTGAAGGCCTGAAACCGGTCTTAGGACGCTTGTTTCCAGTCCAGGGAGGACCTGGCCTGGCCTGGGTGCATCACATTTGCTCGCTGAATACTGACCCTTTTTCTGCAAAGTGGGTTGCTGAGGATTTTAAGCCCTAGCTCTGCCCGCACCTAAGGAAACTAGCAAATGTGCATGTTTTTGGAAGACTAGAAACCTAGGGAATCTAGGGCGGGCTGGCTTTCATGGCTTCCATCAGGTTTTCTTCCCAGAATCCCTTGCAAACTGCAACCTTTGAGTAAAAAACACTTTTCCCTCACATTCCTATGATTAAAAGTTATGGAATCTTTGGGAAGCTACAAACTTCCTTCCACCCAGGACTACCCAAGTCTCCTGATGCAAATGGTATCTGACTTGTGTGGGTAAGCCCAGTGCCCGCAACAGGAAATGGCCCAACACTCAACCCGGATACACCACAATGTCCCACTGAAAACATACCCTTTCTTCGCAAAGTGGGTAGCTGTGGACTTTGGGCCCTACCTCAGTTGGCACCTAGGGAAACCTAGCAAACATGCACATTTTTGAAAAATAAACACCTGGTGGAACCCACCGTGTGGTAACTTGCGTGGTTCTCACCAGGTTTTTTTACCCAGTTTCCTCACAAACCTGAAACTTTGACTAAACAATACATTTTCCTCATATTCCTGTGATGGAAAGTTCTGGAATCTGCGGGGAGCCACAAACTTCCTTCAATCCAACATTCCTCCGAGTCTCCCAATAAAAATGGTGCATCAATTGTATTCTTAGGTCTAGTGTCTGCGACTGGAAATGGCACAAAACACAACATGGATTCATTTAATTTTTCCACTCAAAACTGACTCTTTTTTTGCAAAATGGGTAGCTGTGGATGTTGGACCCTAGCTCATCTGGCATCTAGGTAAACCTAGCAAACTTGCACATTTTTGAAAATGAGACTTCTGGGGAAATCCAGGGTGGGATGACTTGTGTGACTTTTAATAGGTAATTTTACCCAGAAGTCCTCGCAAGGGTCAAACATTGGTAAAAAAACACACATCTTCTCTATATTTCTGTGATGGAAGGTTGTGAAATCTGTAAGGAGCCAAATATTTACTACCACTCTGATTTTCCACTTGAACCAGTTAAGAACGGAACCCCACTTGTGTGGGTGGTCGACAAGGTCACAAGACAAATAGGCCCTAAAGCACTGCATTGAGAAACAAGCAATCAGGGTAGCTGCAGTATTTGGGGCTGTGATGTGGTGCCACCCATGCAAACCTACACGTCACAGACCTGTTGATAAACTATAAAACCAGGGGATTCCAGTGGGGTAACACTGCATGGTGGGATCTGTTTGGATTCCTGCAGATTCTAGAAGTTTCCATCACAGAAATGTATGGAAAATGTGTGATTTCAGGCATAGCTTGAGGTCTGCAAGGCATTGTGGGTAAGAAAACCTTGTGGCATTCACATAAGGCATATCAACCTGGAATCTACTGGTTGCCTAGTTTTCCAAAATATTGGTGGTTTGTAGGTTGCCATGGGTGGCGGCCGAGAACATCTTCAATCCCGCAGCTACTCCTATAGCTGATCTCCCACATAAGTGAGGTGTCATTGTTATTGCAAGACTTGGGGCAATGCTGGGTTGTAGGTAATCTGTGGCTCCCTGCAGTTTCCAGAAGTTTTCCTGACAGACAAACATTTACAAACCAGGGGGATTTTCCTCTCGGGAGATCAATCATCTCTGGCATTGGATCACTCACTAAAAGGATCTCTGAATATATAGATCTATTTCTTCAACCCTTTGAATGCAACCTCCCCTCGTACGTCAAGGATACTAAAGACCTTTTAAGTAAGGTTGCAGACTTTGCATGGTTTGAGGGCAATATTTTAGTGACTTTAGTTGCGAGCTCCTTTTTTACACATGCATTCCTAAGATCAGAGGTCTAGTCTCCATGCAACACTTTTTGGATACCAGAAATGCAACTGTGCTGGAACATACATACATGTTAATGGATCTTATCTCCATAGTATTAGACAATACCATCTTCACACATAATGGGGAATGTTACTGGCAAACACACAGTGTTGCTATGGGGGCCACATTTTCACAGTCCTTTGCTAGTCTGTACATGGGCCTCTATAAGAAGACACACATTTGGACACTCTGTCCCCCACAATATACACGGAGCACATTTTACTCTGGGATCAATATATAGATGTTTTACTATTCTGGTCAGGAGACACAGACACACTATGCCATTTCATACAGTACTCCAATGTCAACACATCAATTTTACTCACCATTACAGCACACAAAGTGTAGACTACCTAAATGTCACCTTATATGTGGATAGGAAAAATATATGCTCCAAACTATACAGAAAACAAACTGCATGTAATGCAGTGCTGCATGTCACTAGTTCCTATCCTCCATCTCAAAATAGAGCTATCCCGTTTGGTGAAATGACCATAATCAGATGCAATTGCAGTCAGGATTCCTGTTTTCAGTTGGAACTTCAGGAAATGGTAAATTGATTCAGGCTACTCACCCCATCTCGTAAATGAGGCCAAAAACAAGATTCGGAAAGTACAATGTGCAGCTTTACTAATAAACAAGAGAGGGAGACAAAGGAGGGTGACAAATAAGACAAAAATTGCAATTATTACAACCTATAGTGCACTGAGTTCAGAGCTGTCAAATCCATGCACAAACACGGGCACTACCTACTGATGGACAACACACTTAAGGAGGCCATTAACACCAAGCATAGCATGGCTCACAGTAGGGGCAGAACAATCAGAAAAATACTGTGCCATAGCTATTTAAACTCACCCACCTCAGACACATGGTTGCCTACACCACCCAAATGCTTTCATAAATTTGGTCATGCAATTTCTGACATTTTGCTAAAGACAAGGGGCCATATGTATCAAGCTAATTAGCATTCGCAAAGGCCGAAATTCTGCGAATTTTGGCCTTTGCGAATGCTAATTAGATAAATGGTATGTATCAAACATGTTTGATGCAAAATAAGAAATTGCCAAATTTGCTATTCCTTAATTTGAGATTGCACTTAAGGAATCGCAAATTTTGCGATTCCTTAAATGCAATGTATCAAACAAAAAATATTCAAAAATTGCCATTAAGGATTCGCAAATTACCACCAACTTCTAGTTGGTGGTAAGTTGCGAATTCTTTTCAAAAAGCTTTTTTACAAAAAACCAAAGGTGCCATATGATGCCCATACATGCCTTAGGGCATGTATGTGCGCCATGTGCCCCCAAATGTCTTTTTCAGGGGTGCAGCAGGGTGTTCTTGAGACACCCCTGCACCCTTGAAAAAATTCCTAATTTGCGATTACCAAATTGCTAATCGCAAATTGCACTTTCATTCCTATGGGCCTCCTGGCCCATAGAAATGAATGGGTAATTTGCGATTAGCAATTTGCTAATCGCAAATTAGGAATGGTAAGGAATCGCTATTGAAAAGCGATTTTGTACATACATACCGTTTTGCGAATTCCAAATAGCGATTCCTTAAAATTCACTATTTGGAATTCGCTAAACGGAAGTATGATACATATGGCCCAAGATTACTGAGTTTCAGTATAATACAAGCAGAACGCACAAAATCAACAGGTTCACAAATTGCAACCCCAAGTATGATGTCTACTGTATTATATGCTAATGTGGATGAATGTATATTGGCAGCACGGTAAGACCTGTAAAAGAATGTATTCAGAAACACGTGTGTGCCATCAAAATCAACAACAGTAACTTTCCTTTTGCTGTACATTGTAACTGCATGCATGGATAAAATAAAACTCTTCAGATCACTTTTCATGGCATAGACACACTTGGCTCAATGTCCAGGGGTGGTAATAAAACATTGGCTCTCAGACAGTTGGAGAGCTACTGGATCATTCACCTTCGGGATATGGACAAGGGTCGCAATCGGGACCTGTATGGCTTTCTTATGGACTGATTGATCGTGTTTTGAACTTATATGTCTCCAATGCCTGTATTGCATGTTTGATTGATAAAGAAATTTTAGTGAAGACTATGCTTTGATGAGGACAAGTAGTATTGCAATGGGATGGTATCCCTTGATTTTGTCACTAAGTAGAAATGTATGTTGTACCATTCTTCCAACAAACAATCCTGCTGACATTTTTCAATGCTTTCAGTACTGTTGCCTTCAATTGGTGTTGGGTCTCTTCTAGTAATAGTTTACATGGTAGCTCCCTCCGTTTGACAGCATCAGATGAGTTTGACTATAGGTAAATATGACGACCTTGGTGGAGAACTTTCCTGTCCTCTTACACTTTCTATGCGTATGTAGGGACGCTTTATACTCTCTTTTGGTTCCCGCCATACACTAGAAATTTCCTTTCTTACTCTATGGACAGAACATTTGGTTTCAGGTAGCAAAAGGCCTTCACCAGGTACATTACGCCCCTTCCTTCCTTTTTATTGCTGCCCTACATCTGACAAGTAACAGAGAGTCTGCTTACCTTTTAGGCTTACCAAAGCGATTTCTTGCTTCTCAGAGCAACTTATTCGGCACAACAACATCCATCGCTGACCATTCCCATACAGACTGCATTCACTTCCCCTTACTCCTGCTCTGGTTTTCATAACGGGACGCTTCACTCACAGCGACTCAGGTAAGGCCTGTGATACTTTTGGACGCTATTTCCAATAGTGTCCTTATTGTACTTTTTAATGTTGGACTGAACATGTGGGTTCACAGCTCAGTCCACTCACATCTCCTGTGGTAATTGTAGTTGTTCACCATGTGCAGTACTTGCAAAGACGACAATTTTTTGGAACACAAAAAATAAACATAATCTATTTTTAGTATAGTGACTGCTTTGTAAACCATTATTTTATATTTATTTTTACTTTTCTTTCTATTCTTATTTCCATTTTTTACTCTAGACGATGCATGGCATCAGCTATTTCTATGGTGGGCTGTCATTATAGAGACACGACTGTCTCTTTAGCCAGTGTGATAATCCTTTCTCAGTATGGGTTACAATTCGGATTATGCTCCCAAGACTGCACTTACCATTTTGACCAGACATTTAGGTATCGCTAGATTGTTCTTCCACCTACCTGCAATCACTAGACACTTTAATTTTATTTTAATTACAAAGACAGTTAGGAACTGCTCTGTGAAAGGAAACAAATGACTACAAGGAGGGACAAAGAGGACAAATTAACCATTGGCAAGCAAGCATTTTTAAGGGACAATCAAGGTAAGAAATAGAAAGGCTGTAACCTCACAAAGTACATACAACATATCTCTAAGAGGTCAGTGCAAGAATGCTTAGGCTCGATCTAAAAAACTACACCAGCCCAGAGGTATGCACCCTCTACTGAGCAGCTTAAGGAAAACTCAGGCACAAGTAACAGTGAGAAAAAAAGTCTGACTAGGATAAAAACTACATTAACCAAGGTAATCAAGCTAGTAAATGAGATACAAACATCTCAGTACTTAGCAGGTGATATTGATATTCTTTAATTTTCTATTTTCCAGCATCCCATGATATAATAATACCCCAAGAAACATGGATGTCTATCCCTTGGATAATGCCCGTATGTACTAATCATTCAAAATGTGCATTAGAATTGGCATAATCAAGAAACAGGGGTGACTTACAAATATCATGCAAGGCTGACAAAAGTATCACACCTAAGGCTTAGGATAATATCTCTGACAACGTGCAAGTCTGTAATATCAAATTACTGGACAATAAAACATTAAGAATAATAAACATCTATGTGTAGCAGAAAAATAAATGGATAGTTTCATAAATCTTGTAATGTATATTAAGGAACTGGTGACCAAACCATGTCAGACTGAATTACAAACCCTAATACGTGATTATTTTAATTGCAAGATGAGTGAATAGGGCAGCTAATGATGAATCATCAATAGAGTTCCAATCAGAATATGAGATCCCAACACTAAGACATGCATTTACAAAAACAGATGCAAAGACCATGTTTTGCTGCTTACATTTTAAATCAGAAGGCAGGATTCACAGTATCATGCTGTTTGCGGCTACAAAAATGCTTTTTTTTATGTACAAACACCAAACTGCGATTCTACAGAACCTCAATTTAGGTGTGCGAATTGGTATTTGGAAGGGGCATGTTTGGGGCATCCCTTCCACATACCAAATCACAATGGCTGGTATTAATGCTTTACAACTGAATTCCGGTTGCAATATTAATATTTTGCCACAAATTAAAAATTGGTTGTAACTTATTTGTTCTATGGACCACTGCAAATTCCTAAACAAGCATTGACATAGCCAATAGGTCTCACCTTTAGGACCTTATAAATGTTTAGCCAGAGCTATTGGCTTTGCAAAATCTCTTTAAGGTATGTTGTAGCTGCTTGTGTATCCATCTCCTGGTTAAAATGCACTAATCTGGGTCCACCTTGGATATATATCTGGATCGTGTTTTCCATGCTATTTCTGTTCATTGAGACTGTTTTTGCTTTTGATCAATGGCCATTAACTCCCAGAATGTTCTGCTGCAGAATTAGTCAACGGGGTGTTGGACCCACATTCTTCCTTGCACAAAATGAAAAGAGACTAATCTCTTGTTAACATTTCAGTGGTCCCAGTAACTAATGGAATAGTTTGGGATGAAGTACCATTCGGTATATTCAGTCCTACGGGGACCCTGCATATACCATATGTTTTCCGTGTTTCCATGGGGGATGTAATGGTACCTGGGTTGCAACCGGATGATTGGGATGTTGATACTATGAAATCGATGTTTTCTGACCTTCAATATTATACTGTTTTTGAGTCTGAGGATAAATATATTTAAATTCTGCTAAGTATGCTGAATTGTTCTGTTATCAACCTTGTGGACATAATCTTCTGCAAAGAGCAAATGGACAGCATCCCCCTTATAATTATACTCAATGGGAATATTGCCCAATCCTGCCTCAGGGTAGCTCCAAACCACAAAAGATGAAGTACCCATATTTCCCGGGTTCTAATGCTTTGGACCCGAAATCATGCAATTTTAAATTGGTTCCTACTGCCTCAAAAAAAAAATGCTTACTCAAATCAAGCTAATATATTCCGCCTCCTTTATTGATAACCTAGCCCTGAAAGGCTATGATTAGTGGAATGACAACATTGAAAATGAAATCGAATTGGAGCTCTAAGTCCTGGCAAGTCCAAGGCACAGAATTTCTATTCCTTGCATGTTTGATACTTATGCAAATCATTTTCCTTAACGACACAATCCAACAGACTACTTGTCTGGAATTGGCTAAAATTAAAGGACTGAATACTTAAACTATTCCTTCCATTGCCAATTTTGATGATTGGCAATCTTATACAAATTGCACTGAAGATCAGTTAAATGGTATGATACAACATGATATATTTAACTCTTCAGTCATGGCACTGGGTGGGTGATTATTATGAAAACAACCAACAAGAGAGAAAGGGTCAAAAAGCCACTCTTGTACCCCTTACAAACGATATATATACCAATCAACGTAAGAGTGTCAACAAAACTAAAGTAAAAAGCAAAGATAAAAGACAAGAAAGGTTCAAGGTGTCATAAGTTTACTAGCACCAAAATAGATACCAAGTTAGTATGGAGGTGAAATACACGTGCTCAGTGTAAGCTAAAAGGACCCTCAGGCCCCAACTCAGAATTGGTAGCCAGTTGTCTTCATTGGGTCCCAGGTAGTAGAAAAGAAATCAGAATTGGTGATTAGGGTGAATTAAAAAGAGTATGGACTACTCCTCCAACTGAAACAATTCTTTTTAATGAGAGGGTAGTTCTAACTCCGTTAAAACCAGTGAAACAAAGTGGACTGATAAGTGGTTGTGTTAATTTGAACCATAAAGTCCTAATAATAGAAAAAGAATGGTCAACATGTTTCTGGTAGCAAGCCAAAGATCAGCTTAGCATTCGTCAGGACCAAAAAAGAAATTCTCACTCCATGGTAGGCACACGCTAAGGCGTCCGACCTTATGGGGTGGGAAAAGAAACTATTACAACCTTATCTGTAAAAGTTCATGTAGGGATTTCTTCCTGTGGCCTCTCCGCATTATGGGAGACCAGGAAATAGTTAATTAATGGTGAGAGCGCCCCATGGGCTTGCGGCAGGGGGATTTCTTCACGCCCAGGCAATTTGTATCTGGGCGACAGCCCGCCGTCAAACCTACGGTGTTCACATCCGCCGACCGGAACCGTCGTATTTTCAGAAAAGCAGCTCTTTATAATATTCTCAACTTTTTCATTCATACTATTCTTATTCAGATTGGTCCAAATTAGTTTTTTATAATTTATTGTTCCGATGAACCCTGGCACAGTATGATACGGTTGGTAAATATTGTTTCTAATGTTAGTAGTTATTAACTGCTGGCAGTGGTCACTATCTCCAACTATTTCCTGGTCTCCCATAATGCGGAGAGGCCACAGGAAGAAATCCCTACATGAACTTTTACAGATAAGGTTGTAATAGTTTCTTTTCCCACCCCATAAGGTCGGACGCCTTAGCGTGTGCCTACCATGGAGTGAGAATTTCTTTTTTGGTCCTGACGAATGCTAAGCTGATCTTTGGCTTGCTAGCAGAAACATGTTGACCATTCTTTTTCTATTATTAGGACTTTATGGTTCAAATTAACACAACCACTTATCAGTCCGCTTTGTTTCACTGGTTTTAACGGAGTTAGAACTACCCTCTCATTAAAAAGAATTGTTTCAGTTGGAGGAGTAGTCCATACTCTTTTTAATTCACCCTAATCACCAATTCTGATTTCTTTTCTACTACCTGGGACCCAATGAAGACAACTGGCTACCAACTCTGAGTTGGGGCCTGAGGGTCCTTTTAGCTTACACTGAGCACGTGTATTTCACCTCCATACTAACTTGGGGGTCGATTAGGATCGCGGACGGACTTGAGTCCGTCCGCGACCCCTTAGGAGGAGGGAACGTCCGCATGGGCTGCGGCGTTCCCTCCGATCAAATTAGGATGTGACCGCCAGTGTGGCGGTCACATCCTCCATCTCTAACATTGCGGCGGGTGCAGCTTCAAGCTGCATCCGCCGCAATGTAAAAAATCCATGCACAGCATTTGCGTGCACAAAGCGGCAGGCACCGCGCGGTGCCTGCTGCATTGTGCACGCAAATGCAGGGGGGTACCATAGGTACCCCCCATGTGCACCCCCCACCCCACCTTCACCCAGGGGGCCCGCAACGGGCCCCCGAAGTGAAGGTCCGTATGCTTTTCCACGGCGGTAAAGTCGCCGCGGAAAAGCATATATTTTCAGACATCCTAATATGCCTGGCGGTGTCTGATAGACACCGCCAGACATGTTAGTGCTTTTCCGCCGCGGTCGCCTTCCGACCGCGGCGGAAAAGCGGCGGACAGATTATCAGACCCACCAGCCATCCTAATTTGGCGGTGGGTCTTTGGAGTCTCCGCCGCGGTTTTTCCGCATCCTCCAGGCCGGCGGACACTTCCGCCGGCCCGGAGGATGCGGAAAAACCGCCATCCTAATCGACCCCATTGTATCTATTTTGGTGCTAGTAAACTTATGACACCTTGAACCTTTCTTGTCTTTTATCTTTGCTTTTTACTTTAGTTTTGTTGACACTCTTACGTTGATTGGTATAGGGTGATTATTATGATCAGTAGACATGAATGGTTGCCATGCTCGTTTTTTAAATTCCACATCTGAGTTCACATAAAATAGACTTGATCCCAAATATTCACAATCCATGCACACTAACACTATTACCACTTAATCTGAGGGTAAATTATGCCAACAATGGTTAGAACATTCCACATTGTCCGCAATGAAAAAACATCTTTCTCTCCTGTCCAAAGACATGAATGTGTCTAGCTTTTTTTTGCATCCAAGGTCTCCACGTTCCAAATGATTTGTTTATGCTGCCTTTAATAAAATTTGGAAATTGTCGCAAATGAAAGATGAAGTATGTTTACGCAAAATTGATCAAGAAAATGTGGATAAAGTGCTTGCTGTAGCATACAACAGTATTAATACATTGTCATCTCATATTTATAGTTTAGATAATATTTTGACATCTGTCATTGATATTGTGCAAAGTGATATGTCTACATTGTTTCATGGTCAGAATCAACTTAGAGCATTCATGCAATTTAGTTGGACACTCCAGACACTTAAGAATGGGTGTGTTCCTTGGCATTATTTCAACTATACCACTTTGTTCTAACTCTTTAATTTGACACATAAACACTTCCCATTAGGTATATACAAACCCCTTGGGAGCAGCTACATACATGAGTTTTGGTCCCTGCCATTTACATATAATTGTCAATGTTCTGAGAAAGACGTTTTTCTTACAGGGGAGGAATATGACTCCACTGCTTGTCATTCCCTTGTATGTCAACATGTAAAGATTCATGGTGCCTGTAATGTCCCTGCCCCTAATTTGGCTTGTTATTTAAAAGGAACTATTGCTTCCACAATTATTCCCACTCTTAAATAGCTTTTGAACGGAAGCTATCTTGTCCTTAATAATCAGGACTGTTGTGGTCTGCGGGCAGGAATGCAGTATGTGCTGTCCATTTCCCAGTTAGTCACTTGCTGCAACAATGTCCTGTTTACCCCTCCGCATCGGAGTGTAGATATTTAATTATGGCCTTCCATTCCAACTTTGAAAACAGATTTCAATAAGCTGAGCAGACGCAAAGTGGTGTTGTTTCAATGAGAAGTGGCTCTCGCTTCAGTTTGGGAGACCTTCGAATTGTAGGTGCCGAGAACTTCCAGTGAAATACAGTGATTGTTAAACACAAATTTCCCCTGGCATCTCAGTGAACTGATACAACAAATATTTAATGCTTCTCATACCACGGGCCTGGCACACTTTGTTAAACTTGTGGGCTTTGGCCTAGTGACATGTTTTCAAACTATTTTGGGAGTAATCCCGGCTGTTATACATACATTTATATTTTTCCAGTTTGTTTAGTGGGTGTCCGCTGTTACTCATTGTAATTTTCTGCCTTATAGTGTTATTCCTGCTATTCTGCAATGGATGCTCCTTTTGTGGTCCTTCTAGGCCAGGCATTGCTGCAACTGAACAGTGAGCACATGCTACAGCTCTTTGGATTGGTGCCCCTGGATGCTCTCGATAACGACTTCTGTTTAATCATCTGCTATGCTTACTTCACATGTGTGCAACCTGTGTTTCATTGCACCCTGTGTCCCTTCCAATGAACCCTGGATGGCTGCCTGGGTACACCATCACACACTTCCCTGGATTTCAAACTGTTGATGAGTCCCCTAGTAGCCCATTACCAGGACTGTTCGTTGGGCATGTGACTTGTTCCTTACCCAGCACTATGGACATTTGCTGGAGATTATCCCAGTGCAACGGCACAGTAGCTTCTGGATCTCAGTTTCATCGAAATCAACACAGGTTGCCCGCTGATGGTCTTGTCGATAACTGACACGGAGGAGCATGTCTGTTTCTTTGACTTGCTCAATTGGATGGCTGATATTTTCCTTGAACCTATTCTCTGTGAATTCCAAGCTGCTGTGGTGTTCCAGTCTGTGTTTTCACACCACCTGCTCGTTTGTCCGGGGTGCTGCGGGAGGCAGGGAGAGACGCAGTGCAAGGCCACCGACTACTGCTCCGTCTCCTGCCTCTCATCCCTCGCTCCAGCCCCCAGTCTCTGCTCTGCTCCTCACAGCTGCAGGGGTAATTTGTGCCTCGATCAAAAGCTGCGCACCAAAGGGGGAGCGCGCGGCAGTGTGCGGCGAAGTGCAGAGGGGAGGCGAGAAAAGGAGCCACTGGGAGCCGCCGCCTAGAAAAGGTGGGGAAGGCGCACTGCCCTGAGCTGTTCACCCGCCTGTTCACCCGTCTTTCCGTACAGTTGAGCAGCGACCAGTCACGACCTCCCAGATAACCGGCCCGCCATCCGACAACAGGTGTTGGGTGCGTAGTGGGCTGGGTCCGGGGATCCACAATCTAGCCCCACCTGACCATCACAACCTCACAACCTGTCTGTCAGGAGTGCTAAAACCGAGGGCTAAGCCTAAGCCAAATCAGCCAGCCAGCTAGCCAGCCAGCTAGGGCCAGCCAAGGCAGCTAAGGCAGCCAAGTAAAAGTAAAAACAGCGCAGCAGCAAGGATCGGCAGGTCAGGGTCAGCGACTCTAGTGAATCTGCAACACTAGTTTCAGTCACTCCGGCCTCAATCAAAGAGAGTGTGTCCATCTACCCCCCCCCCCCACAGATCTCTGTAGTGGGGGGGAAATCTTTTTCCAAATGGGCACAGCCAGAGCCCTTTCGAACAATAGAGACCGGTGAGAGCTGGAGACCCTTCAAGAGAATCTGCAGCCACGCGATTACTGTAAACATAAACGCCTAAAAGGCTTACATCGAACAGCCACCGCGACTCTTTCTCAGCCCTAACTTAACTGCCCCGATAAGACCTGAGTAGACCAAAGGATTACTTGCCACCTAACCGTGAGCCATGAGGTCTGGCAGAGTAAGAAAAGCTCTAGTAAAATCAAAATCAAATCCAGGATCACAATCTAAACCAACAAAACGAAAGAGTGAGAGTGTTACCAGAAGAGATCTTAGGGGTAGCAGCCCACAGGACTACGACCTGGGAAGTTTTAAGATAAAACGCGAGAAACTGGAAGATACACAAAGTACACAAAATAGCTAAATGGGAGAAAAAGCAGACAGTCACCTGAGTGGCCTGCATCCCAAAGCTCACAACAGAAGCATCTCATTGCCCCCGGAACGCAGTACAACGATAGAAAGAAGTCTCAAAGAAGCCACAGAAAGCATCTGTTTGCGGAGCAGGTCTTAATCAAGGTAGAAGGAACATCGACAAGGAGAAATCCCTGCTTAATCCAGCCAAAAATATACACAAAGTTCTCATTTCTGCGAGATCCTGGAACAGCAATATTTTCTACGAGTGCTGGTATGGAAGGGCTGCAATCACTCCTTTTACCACTTGCCACTAACAGCTTAGACCAAAAACCACTGGCAGCGAAGGGAACGACAGCACAAATACATTCAAAAGGATCATCTCAAATAAACGCACAACTTGAAATTAAGGACCAACTTGGGGCAAGCCAAGAAATTCAAGAAACAACGACTCTACGGACAATCAAGGCAAACAAGGAAAACAAGGAAAACAAGGCAGATAACGGTGAACAATCAAGGCTATTGTTTCCCCTACAAAACCACCAGGAGGACAGTACTACCTATAATTTTAGCTCACCACAACATAACTCTGTGGAAAGCCTATATATAGCTCAAACTAGTATTCCAAAACTCCAACAACCTAGGACAATAAACGAGGGAACACAGAAGCCATCCCTAATACCTGAACAGCAGTTGGGCCTAGGACACTGCTCAGAAAATCAGAATGCCCAACTCTCTAGTTATACTGCTGAGATAACTCCAGGCCGAGGACCTAGCCTTCTAGCTCAACAAAGGAAGCGAGATACTGGTCCCGCCCTAAAGCCTCACCAAAGGTTATCACCTGCTCCAGACAAGCAGGATGTCCAAAATTTAAGGAAACAGACATTACAACTAAATTACCTTATCCCACAGATTTCATCACCTACTCTATCACCCAACAGCTCGGTTGATAAACTCTCCTTGGCAGACTTATCTGCCCTCTACAAATCAAAGCAACCCACACAAACAGTCCAATCAGTGAAAGGACAACTTCCACAAATTGACCACCAGTCCGTCACCAACTGCCACATGTCCTTCTTAGCCTCCCAAGAGTGGGAAGACCTAGTCGCCTCCTATACACACGAGCCAAGTAGTCGACCAAAACACCCTCAAACAGTCAAAAGCAGTACAGGTCATAACAACAGAGCCTTATTCTAGGAATCACTCTTAAGCACCATGCAATATTCGACTGCGGCCTTGCAATACCAATCCCATAAAATGGACCTTCAGTTAACAATATTGCAGTCTCTTGCCGACTTTACCTCGGGGATTGATAAAAAGCTAGGTGAGCTGAATGGATTAATAAAGTGAGGACAGGCAGTGGCCCTGAAAACACAGTCCGTGCAACAAGAATGCTTATGTGCCGCGATTGTGGACAAACTGCAAACGCTACCCACGACACTGGCAGACCTACTGTCGACTCTGAAACCAACAACAGCATCACAGGAAACAGATAATATAGGTCCCCCGAGGGATGAAGCAAAATCAGTGAGCGCACAGTCACCAGCACCACTATCAGTAAACAATGACTCTCTACCAGAAGGTAGCAGTCCCCCCCAAGGAATAAACAAGCTGATACATCCGGTAGCAAAAGTCTAACAACAACAACAGGACGAAAGCAAAAAAGAAAAGGCAGGAACAAGAAATCCACAGTCCTGGCACATTATGCAACTGACTCCATCCCGGTAGGCTTACCCAAATCAGAACTAGTAAATGATAAAATACTACATGAAGAACAGCTTGGTTCGGTAAATAGCACAAAGACGTCGACTGCAAGCCCCAAAACTACAAAGCAACAGCAAAATACGACAAGCTGCTTACTAAGTTCTAGCAACATACAAGTGGAAAAGAGCTTACAGGCAGGGCCCCTACCCGAAATGATCCTACCTTCAATCGCCTCCGCTAAGGAGACACATCAAACGAGAATGCACATAGGGCAAGAGGTGTTAACAGCCTCAACAGGCCGAACGGTGTAATTCAAAGGAAAACACCCAGCAACAACATCACTCGGTAGAGTCTCCTGGGAGGATAAAAAGAGGTCTCAACAAACTCTTTGCCACAAGCATGAGAACGGCATCACAGTAGGTGCCACAGACAGTGTTTTACCCAATCACATAGAAAACACAAACTACAGCCGTAACTGTGGCGCACTTAAAGCAAACTTCCATGATTATGGGCTCCTTCAAGATAGCGTAAATAACAAATTAAGAAGGTCTCTCCAAAACCAAGAAGCACTTGCCCACAGAGTGACCATCAATAACAGTACAGAGACACAAGATCAGCCCATAGCACCGGCCGAAGTGTCAAGTATTATAATATTCCACCCTCAATACAAATCTCGAGGACGTATGGACACCCTGAATAGAGGGAATATTTTACGGCTTCTACATTCCATTACACCTCTAGTAAATATAGAAACCCCATACTTACTGTCAGTGGTATTTCTACCACTTAACCATACACAGAGCACAGAAGCAACTAGAACAACCTGGCATACCGCAGAGGTGGCAGGCAGAATCCTGCGGGAAAGGGCAAGTTTTACAAACTGTGGGATTGGCCTGGAATCTACACCCAAACCTTTATACCCAGTTCCCTTCCTTAAAGTGGAACTAATCAACTCAAGTTGGACGACTTTTTCAGTTTTGTAAGGAGCAAGAAGTAGCGCACCAGTCACTACAATTGAAGCAGACTTGGAAATTGCACTGCAATCGACTAAAGGTCCTTCAGCCTCACAGCCGATCTCAATATCCAACAACTGGTCCGACATACATCGGCAGATAGTACCAGCATGTCCACTATGACAGGCAACCGACTCAGCACAGCCTTCACAGATAGAACGCAACGGAATTGCCGTATGTGTCTGGAACGTTAATGGTTCAGCCTCAAAAATGCAAGACCAAGAGTTCACAAATTATCTGATGACCTTTGACATTATCTTGCTTCAAGAAACCTGGGAAGATGAGCCTCTAAACCTGCAAGGCTACGCCACTTACTCACTGCCGGCAGCAAAGATGTCAGCCTTTGATCGCCGCTCAGGGGGCCTCCAGCTTTCCGCCTCAATTACCAAAATTGGTGAGCTCCTCCCTGTCACCATACATCTAACTCCATCAAGCAGCATTCAAGGAATAAAGGCAACTCTTCGTCTAAATAAACTTAAACAGGAAATCATAATAATAAATGTTCATATGCACCCAAAACAAAAGACACCAAAAGAGCTGCTACTCGAGCTACAGAGTAATGGAAGAAGAATCAACGGACCTCATAGTCCTGGCCGGCGATTTCATCATGCACCTCTTAGGGTCTACCAAGGAAGAAGACTCAATGCAGGACCTCTCGAGAGCATGGGGAATTCCAACACAACGCCAAATATGGCCCACTAAGCCACCAAGCATAGCAAGAAACTTACTCAGGGGCTTAGAACATCCAAATATGAGAGCCCTGAATGGACGGTTTAAAGACGACATTCCACCAGCAGCCACATACCACTCGACTGTTACGTCATCACATCTAGACTTCACGTTTGTGACATTGTCCTTGTTTAATAAAGTAGCCACCTTCAAGATCGGTAACAGTAATTTTAGTGACCATCTTCCACAAGAGCTGAATCTTCTAGCAAGAGCCTGCCAAATCCCAGAAACCAGCAATTCCATCTTGCCGGAGGAAACGACCGATCTAAGAAGAATAAGATGCAATTCCAGCAACATAGACAAAATAGCAGCAGACGCCCAAGCCCTTTATAAACAAGGTCAAGTCAACTCAACCGATCCAATAGAAAGTTGGGTATCATTTACTGAATCTATAGGAGACAAATACTCACAACGTAATGGCCAGAAACAAGGGAACGTGGTAGCTGCCTCAATTAATGCACAAAATAGCCCTGTTTCTAAAAAACAAAAACTAACTATAAATCAAACCTTCAAGCAATTGCGCAAATTCCCAAACAATCGGAAACTGCTAGTCCCACTCCGGGAGCTTAGGACATCTCTAAAAAGAAGGACATGGGAGAAGAGAAGAGCAAAAGATGATGAACTCTGGGCGGAACTTATGTTTGACGCAAATCAGAAAAATAGTGATAAATTCTGGAAATTCGTCAACAAACTGCAGCGCCCCGATCATCAAGGTGTTAGTTCCAATATCACCGAAGCTACCTGGGAAGACTACTTAACTAAACATTTCAATGGACTGTTCCCATGAGGCACATGGTCAAGACTGATTTGCATTTGGCCATGTCTGAACTGGGGGGGCTTGGTGAGCAAAATAACGATGGATTAAACCCAGATCTGTGACTGGGGATGAATGTTTTGCCATTGAGCAACATTCCGTCCATCCCATCATCTTGTATGTTTTGCTAAACATTTCAATGACCAAGATACCAAAATAACAGTTTCCCTGGGCCTCCAGAGTCACGCCGTCACAAATAACACTATTCGGGAAGGGAAAAGCCAAAAGCATCCATGTGACATGGGCACAGAGCCATTGATCCTGTCACAGCCAGAGGTAGCTCCCCCACCAAGCCATGGCGGCCAAATTAGTTTAGAAGACCGGCAAAAAGTACCCTTGGTAGAAGACATACATAAACAAAGGCAGGCAGGCAGGAGCACCGGGCCTGAATGGCATACCACCCTTGCTATACAAGCAGGACATAGACTTTTGGAGTAACGCTTTAGTCCCAGTAATAGGACACGACTTAAGAACAACAGAAATTCCAGAGTCATTGCGAGGCTCTATCATCGGTCCCATATTCAAGCAAGGGAAGAGATCTGACCCAAACAACTACCGCCTGATAGCCTTGATCGGCACAAAGGCCAAATACTATGCAGGCATTGTCCTTGGAGATCTGGTCGCTTGGTCTACAAGAAACAGCATTATACCAATGACCCAAATGGATTTTCGTCAAGGACAAGGAACTATAACAAACATCATGGCATTAACCATGCTCATGGATGCAGCGAAGCAAGGTAAATATCCCCTGTACCTTTGCTTCATTGACTACTCCGCAGCCTTTGACCACGTAGACCGTTCCAAACTCTAGTTAAAGGTGAAAGAATGGGGGATTCCACCAACCCTTCTAGACCAACTCATACAGCTGCACACCAACACATGGGTCAGAATCAAATTAGGTGCAGGTAGGCACCTCTCAAGAAAAATCACTACAAGGAAGGGCTTAAAGCAAGGATGCGTTTCTACCCCTTTGCTCTTTAGCCTCTTCCTGGCTGACCTGCCGGCAGAACTGGATGCTTGTTCCTCACACCTCACGAAGTTAGGAGCCATGGTATTGACAAATTTACTTCACGCTGACGACCTAGTGCTGCTCAGCAGAACTCCGATAGGACTTTAGCACCTTTTAGATGCCACCTACAAATTCTCTCATTGGAACGTATTAAAAATAAATTTAAAAAAATCAAAAGTTATGAGCGTAAACCATCGCAAGGAGTCAAGTCCCAGTTGGTACATGGAAGGAAAATGCCTGGACCAAGTAACTACATACAAATACTTGTTCGTACTCCTAGATAAAAACAACTCCTTCAAACCACAAGTTTAATCTTTACGAAGGAAGGGGGTAATGACCTGCTTGGCATTAAAGCCCCTAAAGAAATTACTGCCGGACTTAACACTTGACCCTCTTTTGAAAGTCCTACGAGTGAACCTACCACCAGTAATTCCCTACGGGAGCGAATCCATGACAGGAAGAGATGCTGCTACCCTCGCAACTTCCTACCGAGCGATATTTCAGCTCCCTAAATATGTCTCACCAGCCCAAATAAGGCTGGAATTTGGAATCCAGAAACAGGAAATAGAAAGGCAGGGAGCTTTCTTAAAGAGTTGGCACAAAATCAGAGCCGGTGTGAAAGGGACCTTGAACAATTTCAAATTACATTGGGAACTATCTCCCAAAGAGAGCCAAGCCCCAAATTGGACGAGGCTCTGACCACTTTGGGACTCTATCAATCTGTTTTCGGGCACACCCATGTAAAAGGACACACACTGGACTTAGTATGGTCCTCTCAGCCCCTCATTGGCCCCCCAGTTATAAGTCCATACTCGTGGTCCGACCACTTGCTTATCTCTGGCACCATCCAACCCCCCAAGCAGGGATTTTCACCACCCCCTAGCTGGAAAATAATTAGGAGTTGGAACAAAATTAGGGCAGACGATTTAGTCTCCACTCTTAGAAGTTCTAGCCCATCAGGCTACCCTCCTGGGGATCCTGACGCACGAAACACCGCCCTTACGGAAAGGTTAAACATAGCTATTGATACCCTAGCACCTGCACGCAGGGAAAAGATCAGATATAAGGGGAAGGGGGCCCCGTGGTTCAATGAGAACCTCCGGAGCCTAAAACAACAGCTCCGCCAAAGCGAAAGAGCCTGGCGGAAAGTACACAATCCAATCGCCCTCTCAAAGTATCTTGAAGCTTTTGCCATATATAAAAACGCTATCCAAACGGGGAAAGCTGTCTTCTACAAAAATAAAATAACATCAGCTTATAACACGCAAAAAGAAACGTTCAAAGTCCTCAAAGAACTTAGACAGGTCAAAGAACAGAAACCTTCTTTCGGTATAGAGGACTGCGATAATTTCCAAACCTTCTTTATCACCAAAGTGGAGGACCTCTTGACCACAATTAAGGACACTCCTCGGCTCCCATGCCCTTTAGAACCAACACTCACATGTCCGACTGTAGAAGAGGCCCTCACTTCAATTCCCCCGCTTTCGCACGAAGCCCTTGCCTTACTCCTAGGACGCGTGAAGTCCAGCTCACCAGCAGACCCCTGTCCGCCAAGAACTTACAAGATGGCCCTCCGGCGGATCGAAGACGAGATTCTTTCGCTCCTGAACTCTTCCCTCGAAACTGGAGTAGTCCCGAAGGATTTCAAGGAGGCGCGTATGATTCCTCTCTTGAAAAAACTCGGGGAAAATATTAAGAACTTGAAGAATTTTTGGCCAATTTCCCAGCTCTCATTCCTCTCTAAAGTCCTTGAACAGCATGTGATCACCTCACTCACACACCATATGGAGGCTAATCACCTCTTACAATTCAACCAGGCAGGTTTTTAAGCACATCATAGTACAGAACTTGTTATGCTTTCGGTACTAGACGGACTGAGACTGAGGGCCGACTCCAAGGAACCCTGTGCCCTGATCCTCTTAGACTTATCCGCGGCTTTTGATACCGTAAACCACGAGCTTCTTTTGTCACGGATGTCTGATTTTGGGGTTCAGGGCGTAGCTCTGACATGGCTCAATTCCTTCTTGAAAGATCGCTCTCAGAGAATGCAGCTGGGTGATGTGGTATCCAGGCCGGGCACACTTCCTTGTGGAGTTCCGCAGGGATCCGCTTTGTCACCCCTCTTGTTTAATGCATATCTCCAACCCCTGCTAGCGGCATTAAATCAGATGGAGTGTCAAATATATAATTACGCAGACGACACCCAAATTATCATCCAGATCGATAACTCTCCATCAGCCCACACCAGAGTGCAGAATATTCTTAAATTCACTATCAACTGGATGTCGGGCAACTCTCTTAAAATCAACCCAGATAAGACTGAGGTATTGGCCGTCACCTCTGTCACCAACCCATGGAATAGCCTTTATTGGCCACAAGAATTGGGCAAATACCCCGAGCCAGCTCGGCAGTAAGAAGCCTGGGCATCAAGATTGATAATAAATTAACTATGGCCCTGCAAGTTTTGACAATAGTGGGTGTTTGCTCAAACCTACTAAGGCAGTTGCGGAAACTGGCCCCCCTCCTCACCTTTGATACCCTCAAACGAGTGGTAGTAGCACTTATCATATCTAGGTTTGTCATATAGCTACTATATATCTTTATAATGCGTTAAGTTAGCATAGGCACTTTACATGTTTAAACGCCATTTTTCCTTTTGCTACTTCTGCACACGACACTTAATTGTTGATTTAGCTTTCAACCTAGTAGTTCGTTGTGATTTACATGAGAATAATATGTTATTACTCTGATATCAGCTTTGCTCAATAAACTATGTCTGTACAGAGAGTGCTGAAGCTTCAGGAACAACAAGATACTGAATTGTTATGAGGTCTGATCTTCGCGCCTTCATAGACATAACATAAGTGCAGCTTCTGCCAACTTTGGCTTTAAGGCGGGTTTTATATTGCTTTGCTTGAGGCAAACATAACACACTTGATGCTGTTCGCATGCAGAGAGAGCTGGTGTATGCTGATGTGATCCCTTCATTCTAGGATCCTGAGGTATGGGCCCGCCCTAATACAAACCCAAAGAGACCTTCTTAGCTATTAATATAATATGTGTGTTAGGGAGGGTGAGAAATAAGTGTTGTTAACTCTTATTCATTACAGCATGTTAACATGCTGTCACCATTTGCTTTCTATGGACTAGTAACTATGCTGATAACTTTGCTTTTGATAATATGTTTCCTTGTATTATCTAAGATACTGCGCCTGAGAAGACGGCATTAGTAAATAAATATTTCAAATGTTCACGTGTTCTTCTTGACTCCACGTTCTGGTTTGAAATGATTGTATAACGAAAGAGTGCTCATGTGTTCCACGTAACCTGAGGTATTGTAAGCTCATGTTCTGGTTTGTCTAAACATTGGGAGTTTGTTATGACCAATGAGACACTGTAGCTAGCTCGGTAAGGGGTTTGTTGGGTACTAAGGTGAGTTTTGGGTCACCCTAATTCGCTGAGGTTCCAATCCTCTGTGCACAGTTCTGTAGGAGAACAGAAACCCTGCTACAGGTTGGACTACGGAAATTCGCTCTACCTAGGGCTGCCAGACTACCAATTGGCCAGACTCCAGACCATTATGAATGACTTGGCTTGCCTAGTGTTCAAAGTTCCCCGTTGCACCCATGCCTCCTCACCTCTTGCGCCAACTTCACTGGCTTCCGATCAGGCAACGGATAAAATTCAAAGGACTCTGTATCGCATACAAAGCCATCTTCGGCCAGGCACCGAAATACATCAAAAATAGCCTAGCCAACTATGCCCTAATCAGAGCACTCCGATCCTCGGAGACGAGGCACTTAGTCTGCCCTCGATTCCGTCTGGTCTCCTCGGAGGCAGAGCCTTCTCCACCATTGTCCCACAGATCTGGAACAAACTCCCCGACAACATCTGAAAGGAACATGCTCTGTTTCCATTTAGGAAACAACTAAAGACCTTACTCTTCAAGGAAGCCCGGGGCACACAGTAAGGACCGTCTCCCCACCATTAACCTAAAGCAGTTGCCCTCTCCTCAGCGCTTAGAGACCGTTGGTGATAATGCGCTATATAAATATAAATTACAATTACAATTACAATTAAAATTACAATCAAATCTGGCTAGAGCTGTCCCGCACTGGAAAGTTACCAGCCAACGTCTACCATCAGAATTCTCTGCAGGCGCTCAAACTGGCAGATGCCTGAAACAATCCAATGGGCCATTTGGTTTTTAAAAAAATAGTAACAAAATCCACAAGGCTCATATCGGCTTTAGAGACAAGAAATCGTTTTTTAAGAGAGCTCACAGCTGGGCCGTGCTTAACAGCTACGATGTTCTAAAACCTCAGCCCTACCTCAAGGTCGGAACCAAGCTTGAGATAAAAGAAAAATTTCTAAAGCCACGGTTGGGAGTCGGTCCGATCAACCCGTTCATACCACCGTGGGAAAGAAGAGGGGCTGATCACTTGTGCCTTTGTGTGCAAATGACACTGAAAATTTGATTCATATTATATGTATATGCAGGAAGCTAGCCGACATACGGAAAAGCCTGTTAAAACCCCTATTCAAGCAGCATGGAGCAAGGTCCTGCAGACAGACAGTGATGATGTGTTTTAATCCCTCCTTAGTGCAACTAAACTGTCGTCTTACAAAATTCTTTGATCTGACAGCACAGAGACTGGGAAGCTCTTGCGGCCAATAGTTGAGACCTTCTAAGACAACAGCAGACTCTGAACTTGTCCGCTCCACTGGTTTCAAAATTACGCAGTTTGTATAAAGCCTTCAATTGGCCTGCAATCCTGTGACAGCAGTGCTGTTATAAAATGGACCTTTTCTATGTCTTTTAATGTCAATACAAAGGCTCGTTTTAATATTAACCTTTTTAATTGTTTTATTAAATGTAACTCCTTTGATATTAACTAACAATGTTCTGAATGCAACGGTTTTAATTAATCATGCATAATAAATTTCTTACTTCGTCGTCGTCTTATATTTTCACCTTGGAAAGTTCAGATTTCTTATTGAAATCATTGGCTTTTCACTTGACATCCTACATTGTGGGCCCTGGCGATACGCTGTAAAAGCTTATGTATTTTTTTTTCTTTACTATTAACATGAGTGACCTTTTTCTGTGTGGCTTGTTACAGAAGACTAATTCAAATTATTTGATTTAGCTTATCTCTTGATTTCTTTCATCACTTTGGTGCTACCATCCTGACCAAGGGAAGGGTATCATGTGTTCCGTGCAAGCCCATTGTCGTTTTCCCTATGTTAGCCTAAGCACATTGTAGGCTGCACTCTGCTTTGCACATGTTACTAAACAAATGTATTTTGCTTTATGCCACCTTGTGCTTTCCAACAGAACCTACCATTGTTTTTGCATTCTGTTCTTTCCTGGGATTTAGTCTGCACACCGTAGACAAGGTCAATCAATTATGCCCCTTTTTTATTCTGTTCTGGTCAGGCTCTAGCACCAAGACAACATACATGAATGCAGCTGTTGTTTGGGAACAGATACTCTTTGTCATATAGGCATGCACAGACATTCAATAAAATACTTGGAGAGACTTTTTCAGAGAGGAGACCACAAATAGACCTGATATGTAGAACTTTCATTTGTGCATGTTAAGGTATGGTGTCCACTGTAAACACCCAGAGATCTTTTGATATATACATATACATATAACCCCCTTGCTTCAGTCAAAGGAGGCAGGGTTTAGTCTACACTGTCTAATATAAGGAGAGCTGCTTTTATGGTTTATGGATTACTTACTATGCTGACTGTATTTGTATTAGACATCTTCCTAATTAATGTGGCATGCATACTGCATACTAGAGCATGAAAGTTAAAATCAAGAATTTAAACATTTCTTGTGTCTCTGTCTGATCTTATTGTGGACAAGTATGAGTGTGAGAGTGAAAGAGTGTGTCCTGTCACCACGATTCCTGAGAGAGTCGGTAGTGTTGTGTTCTGAGGTGTCTAATCACATGTTCCTCTGTGAGTGAGTGGGAGGGCAAGTGAGGCACTAGAGCTAGTCGGTTCCGGGCTCATGGGTATAAGCTGGCAGGATATCTCAGTCCCTGCATACTAAGGTTCTATGGTCCCAAGCATAGTTCTGTGATTTCACAGAATCCCTGCATCAGTAGGTGAGTGATGTGATGGTAGGGGGCAAAGTCATCAGAGTCTAGTGTAGATTTCTTTAGGTGTGGGAGGATCTGATCGGTCTTGATAGCTTCTGGTAAGAGACTTTGAGTAAGGGAGGCATTGACAATGGTGAGTAGGCTCATGGGGCATTCTTGAGAGATCAATTATGAAGGAGAAGGAAAATACATATTAGTAAGTTGAGAATGTAGATTTGTGAGAGATAGAACTTTGATGGATGACCATTGCAGGATTCCATGGTAAGAGTTGCATATAAGATATGAAGCAGGCTTGGTGTTGTTGATGTGTTGTTGAATCCTCTGTGTGTTTCACTGAAGAAAACGTTGATGGAATTGCACTTTTCTTTTTTTTTTTTATTGAGCAAAATTCAAACAGAAAAAAAATTCGACAATACAAATTCATTAGATGTACAGAAGATACTACAATCAAAATAAAACATTAAAAGAAAATAAACAGAAAGGAAGAAAGAAAAGATTGCATACATATTCCTGGATGTAAGGTCTAGAATAAAGTACCATAAAATAACCAAATACATTATATGTAGATTAAGTTACGCAAAAATAAGCCATTCAAGTCGGGGGATGGAAAACAGGAGGCCTCACATTAGTATACCAACTAGAGATTGGGGCCCAGATCTGTGCTCCAGCTAGTCTAGCTTTTTTGCCCCTAGTACCATAAATTGAGATCTCCTGTTTATAGGTGGCCAGAAATCGACTAAGCCACATCTGAAACGTAGGAGGCTCAGGGTCCTTCCAACGGGCAGCAAGAATAATACGAAAGATTGCGGTGCATAGAAAGATGGTTCTTTGTTCGTCAATGCTGTGGCCAAGAGATTCATCATGACCCATCAAATAGAGGGTTTCTGAATCTCGTACATTTCGCCCAAATATCTGAGTCCAGAATCCCATAATCAGTCCAACTTGAGGCATTTGGCGAACATGTGGATTACATTCGCTTGAGGTTGTCTACATCTTGGGCAGTTGTCATCAGCCCGTAACCCCCAAGCAAAGAGTTTAGCAGGTTTATAGTACAAATTGTATATGACTCTATAGTATTGGGCTTTGAGATTAGAGGCAATGAACAGTTTTGATGAGAGGGCCAGGGAGAGGTCGATATCGATATTAGGATTACCTAACCTTACAGCCCAAGCTTGTTCAACCCGCTCTAAATCATCCGGAGTTTTTTCCATCAGCATCTGATATAAGTTACCAATGCTAGTGGAGCGTTTCCCAATGATTGAAAAAAAATGAATACTATCTAATTTGATTCTGGGGACGCAGTTACGAATAGATGTAAACACCTGAAAGTATTTAAAGAGGTCAGTAGCTGGAATAGTATACTTCTGTTGTAGCCACGCAAATGAGGGAGAAGTTTCTTGGCCATAAAAGTCCGCAACTGTATTAATGCCTAAAATTTCCCACCTCCGAGAAGTACTATCGTTAAGGGAGGCTGAAAGAATCGAGCTACGCCACAAGGGAGTGTATGTTGTAAATTTTGGGATAGTTAGTTGTTTAGATACAAATTTCCAAACATTCCATGCATCTTTAACTACCTTTAACTTAATTTTTTTATAGTATGATGGTTCAACCTGCCTTAAAAATAGTCCTTGACAGTTGGTCCCAAGACTCAGCTCATAAATAGAAGGGATATAAGATGTAATATTTGTTGTGGTGATATCTTTGCAATTTAATAAAGGACCCACATGTTGAATAAGTGTTGCCCATAGATATAGAGTTAGGCTAGGGATAGCTATCCCCCCCCCTATCTTGGGGTAAAGTCAGGAGTGGTAAGGCTCTTCTAATCTTTCCAAAGCTCCAAATGAATTTAGACATGGAGGAGTCAAGGATCTTAATAAAGCTACCACCAGCCAATAGCGGCATAGCCCGGAACAGATAAAGTATCTTTGAGAAGACAGTCATTTTTAGGTAGTTAGCTCTTCCAATTATAGAAAGATGTAGATTATCTACTCTCCTAAGATCATCTTTTATTTTGTTAATCAAGGGAGTATAATTTAGATGGTTGATTTCATTCACATCAGAGGACATACTAACCCCCAAATAGGTAGCCTGTTTCACTTTATAGGGACTCTCAAATATAGTGTTTTTTGTACATAGGACCATTGTTTTGTCCCTATTAAGGGAATAACCTGAGAAGGAGCCGAAGATCTGGGTGGCTGACTCAATTTCCTGGATTGCGTCAGCAGGATTAGTAGTTAAAACAGCCACATCGTCGGCATACGCCAATACTTTTGTTGAAAACAGACCCACCTTAACAGGTTGAATAAAGGGCGAAAAAAGCAGCTTTAAAATTAGGGGATTAATATAAAGGGAAAATAATATCGGGGAGCAGGGGCAGCCTTGCCTCGTGCCTCTTTGTATCTCAATAAACTCCGACTCAGAACCACAGATGGAAAGTTTAGCCTTAGGGTCAACATATAAGGCCTTTATGGCTTTGATGAACTTGTGCCCAAAGTTATTAAGTTCCAAGATGTTCCACAAAAATTGCCATGACACACGGTCAAATGCCTTCTCGGCATCGAGAAGTATCAACGACATCTCACCCCCCGTGGCGCCCATGATGTCAAATAGGGTTATGACTCTCCGGGTATGATCCGTGGTACCCTTCCCGGGAATAAAGCCATGCTGCCACGGGGAGACGAGACGCTCGACCACCCCACTCAGCCGATTAGCTAGGACCTTGGCGTATAGTTTTGAGTCGGAGTTTATAAGAGATATGGGCCAGTATGAAGATGGAAGCTGTGGCGGCTTGCCTTTTTTGGGAAAAATCGCTATGTTGGTATGTTTCCAGGATTCAGGCGGTGTTGCATGATATTGACCCCTAGAAACAGATCCAGTAAATATGGAAGTATTTGTTTACCCAGAACCTTATAGAGGTCCAAAGGAATTTTATCAGGACCTGCAGCTTTGCCGTTTGCGAGATCAGATAGGGCAAGCTCCAATTCCGTGATTGAGATTTCTCTTTCAAGATCTTCTTTAACTGATTCCTCAATCAGGAGATTGGGTTCTAGAGCTGGGATCCAAGTGTTAAGAATTTTTTTTATATCTATACCAGAATATAAATCTTCACTTTGGTATAGCTTCTGGTAGTACTTCCGGAAAGCCCCTGCAATATCCTGTGAAGTGGTGTATTGCTGACCCTCATACTCAATCATCTTTATCTTGTTATAAGATTGTTTTGGCGTGTTCAGAGGGCTAGTTGCCTACCTACGTTTTCTCTGGATTCGTATATGTTGTTTTTATTTGCTTGATATGTTTCAGCGGCTTTTCGAGTTAAGGAGCTATTAATTTCAGTCTTTAATACTAGTATTTTTTGGAGAGTGTCAGAGGATGAATCTCCTTGATGAATCTGGGTAGCGTCATAAGCCTCAAGCTTAGATAATTCCAGTTTAAGCTTCAGATTAATGCTATCCTCTATCTTTTTAGACTTAGCCACATATGATATAGTTTCGCCCCTTAATGCTGCGTTGAAGCTGTCCCAGACAATCATTCTGGGTGCACTAAATTGATTACAATCAAAGAATGCCTGAGCCAAAGAGGTTATATGAGTTACATATTCCGGGTTAACAAGAAGCTTTCTATCAAAGGACCATTGGTGTTTAGGTCTAATAAAATTCGACAAATCAAATATGAGAGTAAGGGCGTTGTGATCTGAAATCGTTTTTGGAGATTTAATTATATCAAACAAATCCGAATCAGCTAAAGATGTCAGAATATAGTCGATTCGGACATACTTGTTGTGCGGGTATGAGAAATACGTAAATCCAGGATCGGTTTTTTTCCTCATATCCCAGACATCAAGTAAGTTATGGCTATCCATTAATTGGCGTAGGGCTCTATAAACCTTAGGCTTACGTCCTTTATACTCCAGAGGTAATTGGTTGTCTATAAAGGTTCCTAAAGCGATATTAAAATCCCCGCAAACGATAAGGGGACCCGGCCAAGAAGCCAGTTCTATTTCTAGGTCACTAAACACTAGGGGATCATCCACATTTGACCCATATATTGTGCAGATAGTAAGACCCGATTTTAGTTGAGCTATAGCCCATCTGCCATGTTTATCAGCTAATCTGCGTCTAGGATCGCCAATGGGGGATTTTACCAAGATAGCGACCCCCGTGTTTTAGTTGTTTGAGAAGTGGCTACAATCACATTGTACCCTGGGATCTTTAGCAATTCTTTGTCACATTCTGCAATATGGGTCTCTTGTAAGCATAGAATATCGACAGGATCTTGTCGTAACAGCTGAAATAGTTGTGTCCTTTTATTTCCATTGTTAAGACCTGCGATATTCCAGCTGCAGAGTTTTACTCTCCCCATCTAAGATGATAGTTCCCGAACCTGGTCTTCAAAACGAAATAAAGCATACAACAACAAATTCCAAACCGCAAATTTATAAACTGATTTCTTCTTATTAGCATCATTTGATCCATCTGCAGAATTTTACTCTCCCCATCTAAAATGATAGATCCCGAACCTGGTCTTAGAGCGAAGTAAAGCATAGAACAACAGATTCCAAACCACAAATTTATAGACGGATTCCTTCTTATTAGCATAATTTGATCCATCATACATAAGAATAATTGATATTGTCTTATTTGAATGAGATTGCTCAATGTTATGTATTTTACCCTCCCCCTACCCACCACCCTCCACCCCCCTTACACCAACCACCGAGGCATTTAGACTCTATAAAAGTCTATGGTGATGGTGAAACATCCCATGACCAGTACAACAACGAAAGAAAAAACTTAAATAATCAATAAACTCATAGAATTGAGAAATGCAATATGAAATATTATAGACAAAATAGAAATGGAAAAGAGGGAAAGAGAAAACGAAAAATACAAAAAAACAGTACATAACTATAATTATAGTTATACTATCTCAGATACCCCTTCAATATCCAAAGCTCCTTTTCCTAAAGAGAAGTATAAAGGATAGATAGTTACGGGATAGCCAACCAAGACAGAAAAAATTGTTATCCTAAGGGGTATTACATGCGGTCTCTCTGCTAATCTATAGTCAACCTTAAATCATTATAACCACTTCGTCACTGGTCAGTGTAGGAAGGTAGATCCCCGACTATGGTTGCCCCCAACTTTTTGCCTGGTGTTTTGCTGGTTTTCTGACTTAGTTGACCTGGGGCCCTGCTATTCAGGACCCCCGGCCCACTGCTCTCTCTGTTAAAATGGATTCCATGTACCTTAGGTACATATCTAATTGGATACTGAGTCACCTTATCAGTCCCTGTACAGTGTACCTTAGGTACCCAGGGCATAGGTGTACCCAGGGCCTACCAGGGGCTGCAGCATGTATTATGCCACCCCTGGCTGGCCATCCAAATCTGACACAACTGGCTGCACGACAGCTGGGGCAAGGTGGTGTAATCACCCTTTGCTTTAGATATAGTATACCTATATCTAACCCTAAAATGGACACATGTATTCCTATCAGTCACTCCTATGGCAGGCCTTAACAATCCTGAAGGCAGAGTGCTTGGAATAATGTGAAATGGTGCTCTGGCATGAGCTGAGCCCGTTTGCAGCTTGCGGAACCAAGTCCTAATAGCTGTTCCATGATAACGCATACCATATACTCTTAAGTGCATTATAATCCTCGCGGTTATATGCCAACTCTGGTATCGCTTTATCAAAACATGTCGAGTAAGGTGTCATACGAATTGGAATACTAACCCCTCGCCAATTCTGGCGACGGGGTTAGCATTCTACCCTTCTAGAGGGACACGACATGTATGTAACCTGTAACCCCGGTTAAAGTCAGACATAGCCTCAGCTCCACAAGATGGATGCTGCCACCGAGATACAAGTCTGCCCTCCTGCTGCTGGGAGTCCTCCCAGCACAGGAGGCAAGGACAAAGGGTTTCCTGCCAGGGGCAGTGCCAGCACCGTCCCAGACAGGATTTTGTGTATGCTAGGTAGGCAGGGCTTTAGAGGAAGGTGACTGCAAGTGGCACCCCGGTGCTCACTGTGCATAGGCCGGCTTGAACCAGTTCCAGGGGCACTCCAGCCCCTGATCTGGGGAAAGCCCGCCAAAGGAGAGGGGTGTAACCACCCCCCTCCTAGTCCCACCCATAGGGCAGGACCTAGTCGCGTGCCAGCCCCCTTTTGCAGGATAAAGGTAGGAGCAGGCCCCCTTCCAAATTAGATCATCTTTGAATCCTGAAACTACTTTCCACGAAAGGAACTCAAGACTTCTTCCTAAGATTTCTCCCTTGTGACTAAGGAGTAGTCACCCTGCAGCAGCAGGCACCAACCAAGCATCGCGGTCTGCTGTAAGTCTCCTCACCGGATCAAGACTGCCCAGCTCGACGAGAACCGGCTTCCCTGGCACCTCTGACCTCTACCTGCATCATCAGCCCAGCTGTGATTCGTGGGTGTGACGAGACCTCGAGGGACCGGCCATCTTCCAAGACTGCACGACGCTTGACCAGCACGACTCCCGAGTGACCCTCGACCGAGTGCTTTGGGGTAAGAGAAGCCCCAACCCTGAGCAGCTCCAGCACTGAAGTTCAGCTCCCCTGCATCCACGAGATCTGCGTGGGGCCCTTCTGCTCTTTGCTGCTCACCGCGTTGTCCAGGTCGCTTGCCCGTTGGCTAGTGGCCCTCTGACGATGAATTTCGACAACAAACACCGCTGGTCTGGTTGCTCCAGACTGGCCCTTGCTCCCCTCCAACAGAGAAGCACCCTGGACCCTCCTGGTCCACTCCAGACGCCATTTTAAGTCCACCGCGTGGGCTTGCATTTGCCAAGACTTGTTGCCCCAATCCTGGGTCCAGCGACGTCGACAGCAGATATCTTCGTGGGACAGCTCGCACCTCCATCCTGGTCGCCGACAACGCCTCCTGGTCCGAGAGACTGCAGAGCCCAGCAGCGCCCACTCACCTGGTTGAGGTGACTTCGCCCGGTGCCACTCTGGTGCCCACCTAAATCACTGGCTAGTGATTCAGAACTTGGTCCCCTCTGCTTACAGGTCTTCCTCTTCCCGATCCAGGCTTGGGTCCCCAAGAACTTCTTCACTGGTCGCCTGCCAGCAACTTCTCTCTTCAGGCTCCTGGTTCATCAACGAAGAAACCAGACGACATTTGAACCCTATGCAGCCGCAGCCCCTGGGCTAGGTAAACCGAGTACTCCAGTGCTCCAGCGTAGACCAACTCTCTAAGTGTCTAGATCCACTTTCGTTTTTGACCTACCTAGTCGGGTTCGCCCGAAAACACTAACTTTGCTTTTACTAGCCTCCATAGACTTTTTCCCGCCTTACGCGTGAGAGTTCCCACTCTGCACACGACGTCCCTAGGCTTCCTGCTTGTAATCTAAAGGTTCAGTAGTCCAGTCCTAGCGATCCTAAAGCCTATGAGAATAGTTACTTACCTGCTAGTATTTCGCATTCCACTTGTATATTATATGGTTTTTCGTGCCCCTCGGGCATTTGTGTAAATTGTGCGACTTTAAGTATTTCTTTAAGAGTTTTGTTGTGTGCTTAGCTCCCTGTCTCATAAAGAGCCAGGGTAGTCCTGTTATAAATAAATATACTTTATTTTTCATAACAACTTGTGTGGTGTCCTTTCACTTGGTGTTCAAGGGGTATATGTGATGGTAAAACAGCTGGCTTAACACGCCCTCTAGAGTTTAGCCTAAAGACTGCACGTGTCCATGCTACTAGGATAGCTGGTCTATCAGGTTGACTTACAACCAAACATCAATAAGGGTTGTTTGGACTGATACATAGTGTTCACTAGAATAGTGAGCACTGCATATCAGGCCAACTTCTCACAGTCAGTCTCGGCATAGAGTAGATATTCAGCTATTAAACATGAGGTCGAAAAAAGAAACCTCAAACTCACGTTAGGCTATCTAAGAATTCCTTAGCTTTTATTTCTGATGTGAAGAATTTGGCCTGGCCATTATAAATGACCTTCAGTTTTGCTGGGTTATTAAGGTAAACCTGAGCCTTTTTTTCCAGGAAGGGTTTGATCAGCTGGCGAAGGCGCCATCTCCTCTCCACAGTAGTGTGGCAGAAATCAGGCCTGACGAAGTAGGAAATAGAGTCTCTGCTACGCCGAGCTTCGGGTTTTACTTTGTCAGCGATGGCCTGGCGGAGAAGGAAGTTTCCGAAGTATACCAATACAGCACGCGGATACCTCCCCTGAGGTGAAGAGGCCTTCAAGGTAAATGGAATTCTGTGAACTCGTTGGACTTCCAAATCCCAATTCCAGGATGCGAGTTCAGGGAGTGTGTCTTTGAATAACTGAACAATGAAAGAGCGTATATCCTCGCCCTCACTTTTTTCAGGAATTCCGAGGACGCGAAGATTGTTGCGCCGCAGGCGATTTTCCATATCTTCTAGCTTCCATCTTACATCTTTTAGTTCCTCCTCATGGGCTTCCACCCGCTCCTGGGTAACTGTGGCTTCTGCTTCGTTGACCACTATACGATCTTCCATCTCAGTCATTCTTACATTAGATGCCGCTACAGATTTCGAGAGTTTTCGGACTACGCCCTGTACCTTATGTGGAGCTATTTGTGTCCTACGACCATCCCTTGAGGTCTGCTCCCGATGGGAGGCGATGGCCTGAAGAACAGTATCCATTACCGTAGTCAATGTAGCCGGTTGCTGATCTGTAGGGTCAGATAGGTCAAGGTGGGAAGCAGAGGCGTACTCCTCAGGGTTAAGGGCTGGTGTTGGTGAATAATCCCAAGTTCATTCTGACGCACCATGGTGGCTCCTTTTTTTTCTCAGCACGGTTCTCCTGGATTCCCCCTGAGCTAAATCGTTATCGTTTTCCGTTGCACTAATATCAGAGCCTGTGTCGATCTCTGATTCTAAATCCGAGTCGTGTGACCATCTGGGATCTTCAGGACCTTCGGATATTGAGTAAAAGTCAGACGGATCTCTATCAGTGTCTAACGAGTCAGATGTAGCATGATCGTTGCGGGTTTCCCTCCTAGAATCTGGACACTCTGTGGTTTGTGCCACATTCTTAGGTGTGCACTGGTTGGAGACATGTCAATAATATCGGTATTTGCCCCCATTTCAAGAGAGGAAGCCACCAGGGGTTGTGTAATTATTTCACCCTCAGCATCGGCATCGGCATCACCCCCAGGTTCATTAGATGCTATCAGTGAGTTTATTTGGGGTAGTGTTAAATTACACGGTACGTTAAGGTCTTGCAGATCTGAATTTACTGGAGGCAAAAGGATAGGCACAGAAACAATGTCTGTAGGAGTAGGGACAAGCAAAAGCACAGCATGAGTATGAGCTGAGGAGTGTAAGTCAATACCTTCAGAGTCTGGAGACATCGAAATTCCATTTGGCGATATACCACCGTCAAGCTTTCCAGCTGGCCCCCTCTCTTCATCACGAGGACCGCCTCCCGACAGTACTCTCTCAACCTCACCCTCACCCGGGATCTTCAGCACAGAGGAGGGGGCGGACGCCAAAGGCTGACCCGCCGACAGGTGAGCGGGAGCGGGAGAGGGAGGAAGAGCGGCCGTTCTCCGTAGGAGATCGACAACGGAGGGACCCGGTCTGGGTGTAGCCAGCAGTTGCTTAGCGGGTCTGGATTGCTTCGCCGAGGCTGGAGCTGGAATGAAGTCGGGCGTCCGGATCTCATCGGAGCTCGGCACATCTCTTCGTTTATGTGCTAACTCTCGATCTCGGAGAGCCTGTTTTGCCGCGTGGGTCTTTGCAGCAGCGGCAGCCGCTGCCGCAGCGTTCTTGGGGGCCATTTCTTTACTGCTTTTTCGAAGTGTAGAGTCATCACTGGATGGATGTGTAAAACTGGTTACTGCCACAGCCACAGGGCTTGCCTGCAAGGTATCAGCAGTGTTGTTAGGGGCGCTTTTGCGAGACTGTGTATCTCTTATAAGTCTCAGCACCGCAAACCCTATAAGCGAGGAAAAGAAGGTTAGGCGGGAGCGTAGCGCTAGAACCGCCAACGCATCAGCTGGGTCATCAGTATAGTGCCCAAGCCCCTCCATCCAATTGCAAAAATACTTTTAATGCTGCGTCTTCCTTTATCAAGGCTTCTCTCTCATCCGTTAGCTTCACATCGGGTTTGGTGGTTTTATTCTCCCTCTTTCAGCTTTGTAAGATGAGGAGAATCTCTCAATTCGCCGAGAAAACCGGCACTGGTCACGGGCGTCTCTCAGCAGTCTAGGACGCCGCCGCCATCTTGCCTCCGGAATTGCACTTTTCTGTGGATTTATTAATCAGTAGGCCTGGCAGTTGGTTGATGGGGTGATTGATTGTCTTGAAAAGTGCTTACTGAAACGCCAAAATGGGTTTAGAAATGCATACTAAATTGTAATTTGGAAGGGGCATGTTTAGGGCATCTCTTCCAAATTCCCATTTGAAATGCTATGAATCAATGGTTTCCAATCACAATTGTGGTTGCAAACCATTGAGAGGTCACTGACTCTTCAGTGACTGGATCACGAGCACTGCTGACCAAGTCGCTCCAACCAAACTAGCCAAAACTCACTGATCCTTCAAAGACGCTAGCTGATACACCCTGGAACTCAACAAATCAAAACACAAGAGCAAACAACTAGAAAGAAGATGGCGCACCAGCATGACCCACACCGACTGAGCAACCTTAAAATCAGCCCTCAACGACTACCACCACCAGATGAAAGCTGTAAAAAGGAGCCCCTGACCCACTGGATTAAGATCAGCACCAACCAAGCAAAGGAACTCTTTCCCATTATCAGAGTGTTCACCTGCCCGACATCCACCAAAAACGTAATTCCTTCCTCATAGGAACTCTGCGACACCCTTGCCTACCACTTCCACAAGAAGATAGCAACCATCTATAGAAACTCCAATCCCTAACCCTCTGACCTCCTCACTGCTTGGGAACAACTCAGCTCACCGAACACAACCACACTCATGATATCCATTTACTCAGTAGCACCCACCGACCAATGCCCCACCGGTTTTCAACCTCGGAAGAGACGAGATCAGCTGCCAGCTCAACACCATCCTCAATTTCTAGTTAACCACAGCCACCTTCTCCAACTCGTGAAAACATGTGGAGATCATCCCCTCCTCAACAAACCATGTGCAGATCCTAGCATGCTCCAGAACTACCTTCCAACCGCACTGATCCAGCTCCCCAACAAAGTCCTGGAGAAGGCTATCAACAACAACTCACTGCACACCTGGAGGGAAACAACCTACTGAACCCATCGCAATCAGGCTTCAGAGCCAACCACAGACCAGAGACAGCTATGATTGCCGCTACCGATGATATCCGTACCCTACTCGACAGAGGAGAATCAGCCACCCTGATCCTGTGCTACCTCTCCTCAGCCTTCAACATTGTCTCCCACCACACACTCATCGATCAACAATGCCAGATTGAAATCACAGACGATGGACTCAGATGGATGGCATCCTTTTTCATGGTGCCCACCCAGAGAATCCGCCTACCTTCCTTCACCTCGCAAGCCAAACACACCATCTTTGACGTCCCCCAAGGCTCCTCCCTCCACCCAAACCTTTTCAACGTCTACATGACACTACTCATTGACATAGTCAGATTGCACGACATCAACATCATCAACTATGCCGATGATCCACAGCTTGTCCTCTCGCTCTCAGTGGACTCCACCTTGATGAAGGCCAACTTTCACAATCGTATGAAGAATGTATCAGCCTGGACGAGAGACAACTGCTTAGAGCTCAACATGGACAAGACTGAAGTTCTTATCTTTGACAGACACACGGCCTGTGGAACTCGGACCCACCCCCATGCCGAAAGACAATGCCCGAAATCTCGGCATCATCCTCAACAGGGAACTCTTCATAAAATGTCAGGTCAATGCCGTCTCCTCAGCCTGCTTCCACATGCTTTGCAAAGTTTTCAAGTGTCTCCCCACCTGCACCAGGAAGATGGTGACACAGGTCCTCAACACCAGTAGACTGGACTACCGAAACACACTCTATGCAGGCACTGCCACTGAACTCATGTAAAAACTTGATCCTCAACCTGCCCAAGAGCACCCACATCACCCACCAACTGAAGGACCTCTACTGACTCCTGATCCAGAAAATATGCCAGTTCAAGCTCCATACTTACACCTTCAAAGCCCTCCATGGACAAGGACCCACCTACATGAACCACCATCTGCATTTCTACCAACCTCCCAGGAACCTCAGCTCTGCACACCTCTCCCTCACACAGATACTTTGTATACGCCATTGCCGCTCCAGAGGATGCTCCTTCTCCCATCTCACCACCAAAGCCTGCAATGTCCTCCCCCTCCACCTCTGCACTGCACCCTTGCTGACCCACTTCAAGAAAGGCCTGTAGACCTGGCTTTTCGACTGCTACCTACAGCAAGTGCCTGGATACTCTCTTGGGGACAAGCTACACTTTATAACTACAACGTGATTGATGGAGGTGGTAATTAATTCGCAAAGGGGTCTCCTTGGGGACCCTTCCCCTTTTATAATGAAAGAAACAGTTTGTTTTTGAGTGGACAGTGGTTAAGGGGACAACTTCAACACATAAACATACTTTTAAAAAAAAAAGTATGTTTTTCTTTAATACCAACCCATTTCATTTAAAAACAATTTACTTTATTTAAATGCAGTCACAAACATGGTTGCCTGCTGACCCCAGCAGGTCACTATAACCTTTGATGGCACCTCATGAATGTTGATGAGGTCAGACCTCGTGGTAAATTGCGAAAACTTAGAAAAATGCATTTAAATGCATTTTTCTAAGTTGCATGTTACACACACACATGTCCTTTGGACATGTGTGTGCGCATCACCAATGTAGATTACATTTCAGGGGTGCTACAGGGTGTCTTGGAATCGCAATCTTATTTGCGATTAGCTAATTGCTAATCGCAAATAAGGAATGACTAACAAAGGAGTTATTCCTTATTTGCGATTAGCAATTAGCTAATCGCAAATAAGGAATCAGTGGGAATCGCAAATTCAATTGCGATTCCTACATGAATCCCGTTTTGAGAGTCCTTAATAGCGAATCCTTAAAATTCGCTATTAAGGACTCGCAATTCCTTACCTTGATGAATCTGGCCGTTAGTCCTGCTCTAGAGAATCCTCCATGCAGTCGCCCAACTTTTCAAGGGCCATGGGACATTTGAAAGAATCTCACCCACAAAGACTTGTACTAGCCTTCCCTGCTAGGCAATGTCACATTCAAATCCCCCTGCATCACCTACATACGGTAAAAGGAGCTGACAATCATGATCGAAGTCTCCTGTGGAACACTGCAGCAGCAACCATATGAGACTAGAGACAAAAAGATGCATAAATGAGCAAACAAAATTCCAAACGTTCGCTTTCCATGATCCCTTCAATCAGGAACTTCGTTCCGGTGGTTGGGATATTCTCCTAGACTTCTGCAAACCTTCTTGTATGAGTAACGCTTCAGACGTTGAACCCGAGCTCGTAATCATCTGCCCATTCCCTCTTAGCCATCTTCTCCACTCTTCCTTTCTTCTCCATCTTTCTGCTGTGCAAAGTTGCTTTTTAGCTAGGGTTGTGCTATATACATTTTTAAACTTAAATAAATGCGTACATACATAGTGCAGTATTTAAATAGCTTTGACTTTCTGGTATCAAGAAGAATGGTGGGTTATCAAGCACTATTGAAGAAACTAGTATTGTTTTTCAAAGACACACAACGCTCTGCAGGTGGGTGATAAATTGTGTCCTCACTGACTGACTCTTTTGTTTATTGGTCACTAAGCCTGAACACTTCTCAACCCAGCCTATTATAACATCTGATACAGAAATACATGTAAAAGTAACGTGTTTATTTAGTCTTGTATGCAATTTGTAATACACTTGAAGAATTAGACATCTAATTAGCTGAATTGGGGTATAACATATCGATTTAATATTGCTTTTAGGCAAGATGAAAATTGGGAAAAATCACAAATTTATTCAAAAGCTTTTTAAACGAATGAGTAGCACTTTAAAAATATTTTGTTCAATGGATTCCTATTCTCACTTTTGTACTTTTTTCATAAACTCAGCAGGCAATATTTTGCTAACATTAAATCACCAGGGAACTCATTAAATAGCACCTACTAGCCAGTAAAGCCTAAACTCTAATAAACAAAATGGTCCGGTTTTCAGAAACATATTTCGTCAGCAGTATTTAAATTTGGCAGGGATAAACTGCTCAGTGATTGATGTTAGCATGAGATTGCACCATAATACGAATTACTCCTTGTTGGCGGCTTTATTTCATTAAATAGAATTTTTCGCTGGTGTAAGTTGCTGCTTCAGTTCTGAAGTGAATGTAATTTGTATTTTCTGTGCTAATAGCAATCATGGTATGCCACGTATGCTTATGAGGTTCCGGTGGGAAAAGGAATATTACAAAGCACTGTGGCACCAATTGGAACTATTTCCGAAAGAGAACCTACCACATCTTGGTAATTGCGTTGGTTTCCTGGGTCTGCTTTTAACCTTGGCCCACAAATCCCTCTAAGGGAATCTTCCAGGTCACTGTAAATTTAGTTTCCAGGAAATATTCATACAAGAGCTCTCCCACTAAGAGGAAACATCTAGTGGATGTGCACTATATGTGCTGAACGCGGACTAGACGAATATGATTTTCCTCGCTTGCAGTCTTAGGAACTTCCAATCTGAACCCACTCATTCCAAACAAGATTTCATATTATGTTTGACTGTATGGAAATGTATTCCATTCAAATACTGTTATGTATTCAATGTGAATGCAGAGTTGGGTTAGGCCTGTGGTGGTATGTCAAGAAAGGACCTCCGAGACCAAATCAGTGCCTTGTGAAATTTCAGACCATTTTTTTGATCACTTTGATAACTGATGGGTTACCTTAGAATAACTATGCAAACATATTTACAAATGTTTATCAATCAGTTATACAAGTTACTTAGGGCTAGATGTAGGTAACTTGGAAATACCGATTCCTAAATACCGAATTTTACTGATTTGGTATTTTGGAATCAATATTTCAGATGTAGGTAAGAATTCAGTAAAAAATACAGAATTCTTAATATTCTTTATCACCGAATCAGTAATTGAGATTCGGTAATAACAAATACCTACCTATTCATTCCTATGGGCTTGGAGGCCCATAGCAATGAATGTGAAGACATTCTGTATTACCGATTCGGTATTACCGAATCGGTAATACCAGGAGGTATTTCAAGGGTGCCAGGGTGTCCAAAGGACACCCTGTTGCACCCCTGAAATGTGCATGTGTGCACATGCGGCACACATGCATGCCCGAAGGGCATGGATGTGTGCCACATGCCACATAAAAAAAGCAAGAAAGTGCTTTTTTTAAGGAATTCGATAATTGCCACCAACTTGAAGTTGGTGATAATTACCGATTCTCAAAGGCACAAAAGCACCATTTAAGTGCTACCTACATTTAAGGAATCGGTATTACCGATTCCTTAAATGCAAGGCCATAAGGAATCTGTATTAAGGAATTGGTAATTACCTATTCCTTAATACGAATCCTCCCTACATTTCAAATGCCTAAATACCGGTCGGTAACGGTGAAATTTAACGAATTTCACATTACCGTCCGGTATTGGGCCACCTACATATGTCCCTTAGATGTTTACGCAATATAAAATTGACTAGCTTGGGCCAGAAGTACTAATTCATTTTGTAGGTATTTGGTATTCACTAAGTCCATTTTTGTTATTTGGTAAAGGCTTACCAATTCACATAATTGGTTTTAAAATGTATAAATCTAAATAGCTATTTGGTATCAGATGTACTAACTGTTTGCAACTGTAATTCTGGGCACACACCATTAAAATATTACTGATACCTCAAAGGACGTGATAACTCGTGTAATAGAGAATCATGCTAACACCTCTGTGCAGGGTAAAGGCTCTGTGCTGTAGGGTTTGGAGTGGAACTGGCCTGTCTGCAACCACCATTGTATAGGGGCAAGGGTGTGCGTAGTAGGATTTGATGTCGGAATGACTTGGCCATCGAGGTCTCTGGGCACAGATAAGGCTGTATGTATTAATAATACCTGAACAAGATACAACATCATAAAATAATTTTAAAAAACAAGAAGCCACTACTTTAATAAAACAGTAAATACATGCTAAGATTCAGCATAACAAATTATAGGATCTGCAATCATATTCTTAGACATTGAATAATTATAAACATTAAAATAAAGCATTAGTTTTTAAAACAACATTAAACATATGTTTGTGTCTCTCTTCTTCGTGCCTCATACACATTTAATCATAAGCCCAACCACAAGGAGTCCCTGCAATCCTCAACTGAAGAGCAAAACCTCTAGATCTAGAAAAGCTTGAAAAGAGTATAAACTCTTCCTAGGCTAACATTGTATGTACTCCAGGAAACAGAGGGCCCGATTCACAGAACTAACTTAAGACAAAATCCTAAACTTACTACCATTTTGGTATTCATAGAAGGCACTTACTCATTTCGGTAATCACAGAAGTTAGGACTTTAGGACTCCTAAATGCCTTCTGTGAATACAGAAAGTCTTAAAGGTAGGATTTTTCTCAGGTTAGGAGAACTAAAGTTAGGACTTCTAACTTTAGGACTCCTAAATACCTTCTGTGAATACAGAAAGTCTTAAAGTTAGGATTTTTCTCAGTTTATGAGTAGTAAAGTTAGGACTCCTAACTTTAGGACTCCTACATGCCTTCTGTGAATACTAGAAGTCTTAAAGTTAGGATTTTTCTCAGTTTAGGAGTCCTAAATAATTCTGCATTTCAACAGATCCACAAAACACAATTTTTGTTTTTATGTTTAGCTCCTGGGGAGGTCCTCCTGCCTGTAGCTTTCTTCCTCTACCTTTTTAGAAAACTTTCCTTTGTCCCTCTTTGCATGTTTTGTGTTTAGAGAGGATGGTAGGTAACATAAAGAGGAACGTAGACTTAAGTATTCTTAACATGTAGGTTGACAGAAGGCTTTATTGAGAAAAAAGGCAATAGTGCAGAGAAGGTTATCATGGACCCTAACACAATGTCATACAATGTTCCATGACAGCACAGCATGGAAGGATTACTATATATTAGGTCCTTTCCTTTCCCTTCATTTCCATCATTGCTTTGCTGATCCTTTCAGTGTCATGTCTCTCCATTATGAATGATCTGCTACTTGGTTTTTAAAATGCCAAGTGTACCTTTATTTGGGCCCCTTTTCCCTTGCTAACGCATTTGGCCACACAGTAAAACGTTGAGTTGAAAGATGGTAGAAATAATGGATTTATTACAAATTCAAAGCCAGACTGATATACACAAGTCTAAAAAATATATTGTAAAAATACAGAATTAGGTACAGGCAGGCCAATAAGGTGCCTGTTATGCATGAGGAAAATCTAAATCTCCTAATCTAAATCTACTCTAATAGTAGTGGATGATGAAACCCTAATTAGACCCACAAAAGGAGAAAGGTTTCAGCATAGCAGAACCTCTGTAGAAATTCTCTAAAGGAAAGGAATATTGTATAGCATGAAGCCACACAACAGAGATGTCGCAAAGAGGTCCGAACCTCTACAAATGTAACAGGAGTCTGAATCTAGCTGATGTGCGATCTTCAATTACAAACCCTTAAAAGAACATTTGAGAATTACATATCCAGTGTCTCATTATTTTCCACTTTCAAACAGTAACACTTGGCAATTACACTTGAAACTCCTTTCCTTTGGTACCCACATCAGAACGTCCGTGTATTCCTCCCATCACCCAATTCCATAGAAACAGTAGTCCTCCCTTTGTTCTTTACGGCTTCTTGTCTTTGCCAAAATATACTCTTTTCGAGCTTCACTATCTCTGTTACACAGTGGGCCTTTTCAATTAGTAAGATCACACAACTGCAACTGCAGAGGAGAGAAAAAACGTTTGTTCACATTGAAGGTTAAACATTTAGAAATCCAAATGCTTAAGATATTTGGTCAAGTTAGTGCGGCAAGAATATCAATACATGTTTAAATGCATGATTACTTATACATGTAGGGGTATGATATAGATGTTGAGTACTATTCCAATGAATACATGTTCAGTTATAAAATAAATGCAGAGTATTATTCAAATGGGTGTGCGAATACATGAGGCCATGTGTAAAGATATATGTATGTACGGCCTGGTCAAACATGAAAGGGTGGAGCCAAAATTATAATGCTCCAGTTCCCCCTCTGGTGGCGAATCAAGACATCACAGATTACAATCTGATGTTATCAGACGGGGAATCAAAAACCTTTTGGTCTTTTGCATCTTTCATCTAGAGTCTTCCAGGCATTTCATGTCATCATAATACTTACAATGACTCTCCTTTAACTCTAAATCTGCTCGCTTCCTCTTCACTCTCAATCTAACTTGTGCATAGTTGTGTCCCTTAAAGATCATAAGTAGGAATATTGCACAAAGGGCAATTATCAAAACAGGTTTCTAAATGGCACCCAGAATTTCACTTCCCAGGCTTCCAAACCACTTGCCTATTGAAGCAAATCGAATTCTAATAGCTTCCCAAGAACCTGACACTTTTAACTCTTTCAAATCTTTTGCCAACCCAGATGTATTCTGAATATATTTCTCTAGATCCTTACTTTCGTCTGGTATATAAGTACAGCATTGCTGAACTTTTAGCATCCTGCAGACTTCACCATCTTTTGAGAGAAAAAGGTTTAGCCAAATCTGTTTTGCAAAACCATAGAACTTATCGCCACCATCTCAGTATTTACAAGTAATAAAGGATTTGCGGTACTAGTGGCCAATTTATCCACTATTGTAGAAGAGCTTTCTAATTTTCAGATCATTCAGGATTACTCCTATAGATAGGATTGTGGCACCAAAAACATATCCCACTACTTTGGCTGCATTAACACCTTATCTAGTTCTAGGTCTCATTTCCCATACAGGATTATTAAAACATTCCATGTAACTCTTCAGGAAAACTACAAGAAGCGAATATGTCCCATCCCATCCATGGGGCAATTTAAAATATGCACACTGTCCATAAACAAAGTACACTCCAGGAATCACAGCATCCTGTCCCCCCAAGAAAAGGTAATTCTTCCCCTCACTTCAAAAATATTTTTACATCCACTCTTCCCTAAAAATAACATGCCTATATAACTTTGATCACTGTGTATACTCAGCTTTCCCTTATGTTGGCAATCTAAGGTCAAGGCGGGCACATTTCCCTTCACCTTATGTTTAATTTCTTCAGTACTCCACCTGTGTTGTCTCTTAAGATCTATATCAGTTTCAGATTTGGATTCTAGATCTTGCAGTCTATCTTCTACTAGATTGTAGAATTTCTTCTCCACATCTGACATTGACCAAGTCAAAATGTGTCTGTGTGCATATGCAGAGTCTAGTGGTTTAAGAGACGTAAACTATTTGCCTGCAATATCCTCAGCTTTAAAATAAGGATTCTTATTCAATGTTTGAACATAGGCACTTCTGAAAGAACTGCGGGCCAAACGTGGGAAGGCAAATTGCACTTGCAAACGCTGAAATTCTGCGAATTTCGGCGTTTGCGATCACAATTTAGCTGTGTCCATTGTAGAAAGGCAAATACTTACTCCCAAAATGAGCAAGCGCTAAAATTGCGATTCCTTATTTTGCGCAAGCATTTAGAGAATCACAATTTGCAATTCCCTAAATGCTATGCTAGTAGACATCGCAAATAGTGATATTGCCTTAAGGAATCGCAAATTACCACCAACTTCGGGCATGTATGTGCGCATCATGTGCACGCATGCACATTTCAGGGGTGCAACAGGGTGTCCCTCTGGAACCCTTGTACCCTTGAAATTGTGTACGCAATTTGCGAGTACCTATTGGGTACCCGCAAATTGCGTGTGCAATTCCTAGTCATTCCTACGGGCCTCTAGGCCCATAGGAATGAATGGGAAGGTATTCCTTGATTGCAACTCACAATTTGCATTTAAGGAATTGCAAAAAATATTGCGATTCCTACCTACGTAGCATTTTGCGAGTCTTTAATAGTGATTCCCTAAAAATCGCTATTAAGGACTCGCAAAACTGCTTTTACCTACATCTGGCCCTAAATCATAATTTGAAGAATAAGGCTGAAAACTACCCTGTCTATAGAATAGGCTTAGTAAAAGACCTTTGGGTGGAACTTAACAGCTGCATAATCTTCTCTGTCCGTTTCCACTTGTACAAGCAGCAAAACCAATGTTCAAATGATTTGCAAAAAGAATATGTACAACGGTCTTCGTCAGGCTTCCTTAGCCCTACTCTGTGATCTTTTAAAGGGCAACCTTAGGCTAAGGTGTGCTGAAACAACCATAAGACAGAAGATGTAAATGATGGTAAGCACCGACAGAGTAAAATGATGGTAGATTTCTACCATAGTGCTACAACAATTAAAATAGGTAAGCATAAAAATACATGACAATAAAATGTGTACTCCTTCGAAGCGCCCCCAACTTGATGTACCTAAGTGTATGTAGCATGTATGTAGATGTGGAGCCAAGAATCCCTTTAGGATAAAGTCAACCCCATTACCTGAAGTGAGAGACTGTGGGACCCCGTCTTGGTCTTGAGTTGGACACCCCACAAGGGATGTCAGAGCTGGAGTGTCTGCGTGCAGGAACCTCGACCTCTTGCATCAGTGTGTCAGCATTAAAGTAATTTTCGTCTCTCCTGCCTCGGCCAAGATATGGTGTTTATATATCCAATGTGGTACCCCCAGGGGATATACCTTGCTGTGTTATGTTGGAATAGGATGACGGAAGAAGTTACCCTTATACATAGTTATTATGCAGGAGATGATAGTACTGCTGTGATTCCAAGAATCCTCTTGCATAATAAATGAGGCTAGTTTTCAGAGAAAACCCCACGTCATTTTGGCATTACCATACCTAGGTAAAAGGTCAGTACTGAGAACCGTTATGTAGTGTAATGTCAGGGGAATGTAGGTGAAAGGTCGGGTTGCTACCTAAGCCTATATCGGGCACCTGTATGAAACATAACAGTTTGTGGTGTGACTACCTATCTGTGGGATCGATCAGGGTTTTCCGTGGGTGCACGTTTGTCCTTTGGCTAAGTGTAACCCCACCTGTGACCTGTCATTAGGTAGGATTGGGTTTGAGTTGCAGGACCTGTCAAACTATGTATTTCTGACTTGGGGTTGATGGGGAAGTCATCTTGGATGAATCCAACAGCAATTATTTGAGTTTGTGAATGTGTGCATGTGTAGCATGGCAGTCAGTGATATCATATTTACCGATATTCTCATGATTATACGTACAGTTGTTACATCATACATCATCATTGCATTCACTGATATTGATGTCATTATGTGTGCATAAGGTATGGTGCGCATCAACATTGGATTTACAGGTACTGACATCACTATGCGTGCATAGGTTATAGCATACATTGTTTTTTCATTTCCTGGTACTGACATCATTGTCCATGCATAGATAACAGCATACATCGATATTGCATTTATTGGTACTTCCGCCGCAATGTGTGCATATTTTAGGGTGTACATTGCTATAATATTTATCAATATCAGCGACACTAGAGCCATCAACCCAAACCTTGGATTAAACCAAGTCTGCCTGAAAAACCTGACAATGGCATCTTTCCCTACACAAGTCAGACCATGATATTGCCTAGACATTGGTGACAGCAGACTATTTGGCAGCATAGGTCTTCCATCTCTCAAAACCCAAATCTCATCCTCATCCCTCTTGATGCAACCTAAATTAACCCAGCTCTGCTGTTCTGCCTCTGACACTTCTTTCTGTAATCTCTTGACCTCCTCCCAAGTACCAGCTGTCTTTAACAAAAAGGTTGTAGTTGGTCTCATGTGGTCCTTTGTTCGTATATTCACCATTGAAAGTAAAAGCATTATGAACACAATACTTTGCAACCTGATTGGCATATCTGTTATCAGCAGTCCCACAATCATCCCCCTTGCAATGTGCAGCACACTTGATGAATGAAATGTGGGTAGGCATCTGCAATGCTTCAAGGAGTTTTCCGACTTGCTACCTGTTACGAATGTGTGACCCAGAGGAGGTCATAAACCCCCTTCTGGATCATAATTGTCCAAAATCATGAATAACTGTCAGTGAAACTGGTCACTTTCACCTGGTCAGAGACACAGCATGCCCTAGAAAGAGCAATCAGTTCAGCCACTTGAGCTAATAACCTCCCTGAAGCCATGAAGCTTCTGCTAGTCCTGAAACTGGACCGACTGCATAAGCAGCTTGTACATTGTCTTCATGGTCTCGCAAACATGAGCCATCAACAAGCAATGCAAAATCATATTCAGGCAGTGGCTCATCTTGAATATCTGGTCTTGGCTTAGTGCACGGTTCAGTAAAGTCAAGACAGTCATGCTCCACTTCACTTTCACAATTGTAATTTTCAGGTAGGGGCAATAAAGTGGCAGGGTTCAAAACAGAATTTCTTTTTAAGGTTACATTTTCAGCCTCCAGTATGATCTGTTCACATCGGGTCAGGTGACTGTTAAGTATTGAGTGTGAGTAAGAATTGGCAGTATTTCCACAGAGTGAGGCAAGTACACCAATGAAGGGTGACCAATGGCAATCTTTCTATGCTGACATACGTGGCAGCCATAGATTTAAGACACTGGGGCTAAGCCGCAGCTACTGGATCTAAGGTAGCTGAAAAGCATGTGTTTGTGGAAGCACCGAGAGAGCGCAGTCCTCCCTCTCACTGCAAAAAAGTGAAAACAATTTTTTGTAATCAGTCATTCCTAGTCGTGGGATACAGCAGAGGCTTTCTCTCATCTCTAGGAAGGCAACCAAACAATCATGGTGCCAGGGCACCAAGTCTGACACGTCCTTTGTGTCTGACTCTGTAAAGACTTGGCCACTAGGGAAATTTTGGGTATCCCGTGGCAACAGTAGCCCACCATTATCCCGAATATTCCGACTTCTTTCTGTGTTGTTGGTGGTTTAATTTGCAAAATCACTGAGATTCGTTCCTGCAACACCTTTGTAACTCCTTTTTCAATGTGGTGACCAAGATATAAGACTGCTTTGAAACAGTATTGCAACTTATTGAGGGACACTTTATGTCAATTCTAAGCCACGTGGTTCAGCAAGGCAATAGTAAGCATCAGCCTTACAACCTTCCAATGTATTTGAAGCAACCAGTAGGTTGTCAATATACTGTACCAGCACATAGTTGCTGGACATCACCAAGGAGTCCAGATTCTTCTGAAGGATCTGGTTGAACATGGATGGGCTCTCCATATACCCTTGTAGGACTCTGCACCATGGCAAAACACTACTGCCAAAACAAAATGCAAAAAGGAACTGACTGTCCTTGTGCAAGGGTATAGAAAAGAGCCTGACACATATCAATAACAGGGAATCACGTACATGGAATTTGAAATAACATCACAGCAGAATTTGGTACCATAGGACAACAGGGAACCACAATAATGTTTTTCTTTTGAAGGTCCTGCAGTATGCAGTGCTTACCACTAGGCTTCTGCAAGACCAGAATTTGCGAGTTACATGCCTTCCCATAATCTCTTTCAGAATACCTTGTTGGATCATTGCCTCGATTACTGAGGTTACTCCGGCAACCATTTTGAGGGTCAAATTGTATAGTGGTGTTTTGGGGTATTCTGCATTTGGCTTTATCTGTATTCGGACAAGCTCAACTCCTTTGATGAGTCTAATGTCCTTTCCTGAAAAATCCCACACCTTCAACCTTACAGTTTCTCTAAGATCCTGTGGTAATTCTTCATTCGTCATCATAGGGTACAATGCAACAGCAGGAATTGTATTAACCAATTTGAAGGCAGCAACCTTGTTGTCGGTCTGAAACTCCACACCTCTCAGTGTGCAGTAAATGGTGCCATTCAGCTTGCACAAGTGACGTTCCAAAAAAGTCACAGGACTCGAATCACAGGCCACAAATTGGTGATTATCCTCAAAATGACTTATTCTTACGGGGACATCCTCAGTAATGGGATTCCTCATTTCTTGATTCACAACTCCAACATCTTGGATACTTCTTCCAGAGAGGGGTAGGTCTGGAATTTCCACTGTTGTCACAGTAGAACGGGTAGCATCTGTATCATCCAAAAATGATACAGTGTGGCCATTTACTTCCCCATCCAGAAATGGGCCACTATGGTCTACCTACAAGACTACGCCAAGCACGCGATTTTCCTCCCCTCTGAGGCATCGTCACAGTTTAGACTTTTTCAATGTGGCTACATATATCCCAGTAGTCGGATCAATAGGGACCCCGACCTCTACCCTGTGACTGAAATCCTCCTACACCTTGCATTGCTGGGTCTCCCAGTTGATACACTCCTTGCATCGGAGGGGAATTCCCCATGAACAGCTGACTTTACCCGTCCCCAGCCAGCCTTCATCTGTGCCTCCATAACTTTCTCCTTCAATTTCCTCTGCCTAATGTCAATTTCGTGAATGCAATACTTGGCGTATTACAAGATCTCATCAATGGACTTATTCTGCCAACAAATCAAATGCTGTTGAATAATCATGCTAATTGTGGGCCTCAATCCTGTCACATAGCTAGACACACAATGTCCCATTCCGTAGGCTACAATATTTTCATTCCACTATACACTTTGAATGCCTGTAACAACCTCTCATAATATGCATGACGCTTTTCTCTAGGTTCCTAGGTTATTAAGTCAATCTTGACCCAGTCAAACCAATACACAACACAGGGCAGTCTTTTAAAGATTATCTGGCAGTCCAGCAAGGAAATGAAACAACATAGAGAGCTGGGTCTTTTTAGGAAATTGAGGCTTCTTCAATTGTAGACTGTCATCATTTGCTCATTTAAAAATCTACGGTTGAGAATGAAAGATGAATTAGTATTTATCACCTCTCACAACTCAGTTGCCCCTGGACAAACATTTTCTGTGTTCTCCTTGATTCACTATCTAAGTAATGCACAAATATGGAAACAGGTGGTGTTGCTGGAATCACATGCCTTTGAGCAGATTGAATAGAGGTGAGCTGTGTTACTCTCCACACTGGCAATCACTGGCTCATCACCATCACCTTGCTCACTTACAAGGCTTTTGGGAACCTTCCTTTTCCCTTGCCTCGCTTGGTAAGGTCTCGGACTCTGGCAAAGTCCAATACATGTCCAGGTCATCAAAAGGAGGGATGGGGGAAGATGGAGGAGTGCTCTTTCTTTTCCTTGCTGGAGATTATGATGCAGATCTAGGAATAACTGAGGCAATAACATTTTGCTCATCAGGAAGTTCAACCTTTTGTTCTGTTGTTACTTCCATAAGATCTGTTGCTAGCTGTGGCTCCTGTTGTTGAATTTACTGTGATGATTCGGTTTGCTGCTGAGACAATTCCACTTCTGACTCACTTCTCTTGATGCTTGCAGTCACAGCAGTGCTAAGAGACTAGTTTCATCCTGCCCAGAAGAGGGTGTAGCAAGTAAGTCAAATTTCTTGAAACAAAAAAAGGATGAAGGCTTGATGCCAGTGGTGGCAACTGGCTTCTCCTTCTCCTCAATGGCCACTCTCATTGACAGGAACCTCCTCCTTCGAATCCATCTTCTTAGAACTAGTAGTTTTCCCTTAGCACAAGCAGAAGCACCTAGCAGAGGATAACTTAGCTGTCCCTCTCAGCTGATTTGCAGATGTCTCACTGTCTCAGTAAAATGTTTTATCTCTTGTGCATCTGCTTGCAACCAAGAATAAGAAAAAGCAAGAGATCAGGCACATGGGCAATCTGAATCTAGCCAATGTAACAGAAGTGAAGTTGACATCATCCATCATCACCACATATGCTAACAATAGTGAGCACTAAACATGCATGAACTAAATATTTTTCTCATAAAACTATACAGGAAAAGGTTAGTTTGTGTTCGTAGAGGGCCCTATGGACCCCACAGGGAGGCAGCGGGTACAGGAAAAATCTAATAAATGAATGAAATGTTAGCTGGTGTCCATCCAAGGCTTTGGGACCCCAATGGGAGGCAGGGGGTGCAGGAAAAATTCTAATAAATTTAATTATTGCTTGGGTCCATTCAAGTAACATGAGGCCCTTACTGGAGGCAGGGGCGCAGGGAGAAAACTAATAAATGAATTAAATAATTGCTAGTGTTTCGCCAAGGTGCTTTGAGAAAAATGGAATAAATAAATTAAACATTTGTGGGTATCCCTGCAGGGCCCAAGGGACTCTACGGGAGGCATGGGGAGGTAGGCAAAAATTTAATTGAATGAACAAATAAAATAATAGGTAATGTCCCTACAGGGCCCATTTGGATTCTATGGAAATAAGGTGGCAGGCTAAAACTGAATGAATGAATTATTGAAGTATTTGCTAATGTCCATCCAGGAACCTTGGGGACTCTATGAGAGGTGCAGGGGGAAGGAGGAGGCATGTTGAATACATTAATTAAATATTTGCAGACATTCATCCAGGGCCAATTGGGGAAATTTTGGGAGGTAAAGGGTGTAGGCAATAATTGAATAAACAAGTAAAAAACAACAGTCTATTACAATCATCTACAAGCACATAAAAATAAATGAAAAAAATTAACAAAAATGTATTGGGTCTCTTCGATCAATGTTCCTAGAAAATGACTATTATTAGAGGAATACAATTATTGAAATGCACACTGGCTGCACAAAATAGTGGTAACTATCTGATCCACCACATGGCCATGAAGATGGAGGCATCGTAAAAAAATGTCCACCAAACATAAACACACTCACTGGCTCCACAAAAGGGTGGTGGTCACTTGTCCAGGAAAGAAGGAGGCATAGAGAACAAAGAAAAAAATAGTCACCGCACACAAACACTGGCTACAGAAAATGGGCACCACCTCCAAGCCTGAAAAGAAAGGGGTATAGAAGAGAAAGAAGACAGAAAAGAGCAAAACGAATGGCGCATGCTCCCACAAAAAACAACACTTTATCAAGGTTCTGCATTGAACTTACTTGAGTTTTCCCATGACATGAAGATTCCTCAAGTGTGTGGATGCAGCAGAGATTGCAGACAAAAAGAGCGTGATGCCTTTCCTCCAAAATCCATATCCAGAAAGACCTGAACAAAGTTGAGGGATGAGTCTTCGGGACCAGAAGAGGCTGTTTCCACTGTATGTACAGTACATTCTCAGTCTCTACGGCATTGTCTTCCTGTTTTAAAAAAAATGCTTTTTCGGTTCAAATATTACCTGAGCGGCCTATTGGGGCAAAAAGTCAAAACACAATATAATTTTTAGATGATCTCCCAGTCGCGCACATTCAATACACTGCCACACATGTTCGGAACTGTACTTTGGTGCTCAAAAATTACCTGAGTGGTCCTGTTGTGAACGTATCTAGGACCCTATTTAAATATTCCCGATTTATGCCCTTATGTGGTTATAACAAATCATATCCTTATAAAGGCATAAGAATCATATCCATATTTAGTCATAGTCAATGCAGTCCACATACGGTAAGGCTACTCCCATAGACTCCTAGAAAGTACAACGCATTCTTTAAACAAACCAAGCCTCCAGCAGCCCGGGAATTCCCCCTGCTTCTGTTTTGATTTGTCCAAGAACTCCTGGAGTCCTGAAAGAACTGCGATTTCTTAGTGACGTCTTATGTCCAACCTTACGTCAAACTCGGCACCTTCCAGGTATAAATATACCAGCATCTGCCTTAGCAAAGACACAGTGGATTGGAGCAGATCGGCTATCTACTTACCCGATGCCCTGCTGAGACGAGTGCCGAAGGAAGCCGACCCTCCCATTGACGCACTGAGAGAGACGCTGTCTTTTCTCCTGCCGAGAAATCCAGCTCCAGTGTTTCCAGTCACCCTTGCGGGTTGCTGGGAGATCAAGTCCTGAGAAAGAGATACAAGACCTCCTTCATTCTATAACCAAGGTACGGAGCTGATTAGATCCTTAGAGAATTCTTGATTCAGATTCTAGGCAAAAACTATCTTAACTTAAACTGCAGCTCACTTACTCCTTCCCATGTACTAGGCTTAGGTTAGGTACACCGGGGTAGGCTTATTTTAGAAGCACCAGTTGAGCACGTTTAGTCAACTTTTATCATTGTATGTATTTTATCCGTTTTAAGTATCTCATGGCTTAGAAACCATATTAATGCTTTTACAGAATTATTTCATAATACTCCTTATACTGTACGCACTTTACTTTATGACAAGTATTGCAATTGTGGCAATTCACTTCTCTTGCATGAGAAAGAAGACTGCTCAATAAATAACCACTTTTATTGAAAACGCCCGTCTCTCTATTTCTCTGCACTCCTGGAGAAACTAAGCATGCACGATTGACTGAGTGAAATAGTTATCAATTGTTTCCGCGACTCTGGAGATATACTCCTTATTCTGGAGGGAGTAAAGTTGTCATGTTTATGCGGTTGTCAGAAACTAATCCCTTCTTGTCTATTCAGGAAAGTTAACACCTTCTTGTTTCCTCGAGAAAGTGTCTAGTGACCTCTGAGCTAGCTGGCATTCACAATTAAGTCTAACATATTCAATAGAGACCTAGTCGACCTCAGTCCTACGTCTAAACTATCGTTTATGTTATTCCAATGCGCAGAGCCTATTGAGAATATAGGAACTACACTACAGTCCTCTCAGGTAAAAGAATCCACCTGAAATACTTGTTTACCGTCCACGTCAAAGGAACTACTGCTGATGCCACTGATGTTCAGATTTGCAGTTTGGTGCTGAAAAATTACCTGAACTGTCTGCTCAGGTAAAAATTCTACCTGAACAGTTTGAGTTGACCACCTGTGTTAAGGAACTGCTGCTTGCGTTGGGAAGATGCTGCTCGCATCCATGTCGACTTGCTTAACCACATCTTGCAATATGATTTTTCCCAGAACAGACATCTTGTCACATGGGCTGCCATTATGGCAGAGTCTCAGTAATTACGTGCAAGTTTAATCATGTGAAATTACCAAAACTACTTAAATAATGTCTGTTTAACTTCTCTCAGGCCCAATTACAAAGTGGATAATTTGTTCGTTGTTCCTAGTTGTTCCCTGTGATCTGCATCTCTGCTGGAACTCTGCTGTTTTTTTGTTTTTTTTTCACTCATCGAAAAGGGCACCTGGAGCTGAAGCTCAATGTTGACTCCGCACACCATGAACCAGGAAACTATTTAGCGACACTCTACCCCAATTACTGTGACTGAATTTGGAAACGGAGCTACACCGGCAGCAGTTGGTCTCCAGATCGTTGCGCTAGCTGCAAGCTTTAGCCCAGCAATGTGTGCAAGAAGAATTGGGCTCCGACGGGCAAGTTGGCGCCAGCCTGCCGTGACCTCGTCCCGGACTGCCCTGAGCCCAGATTGGCATAGCCGTGAGCCTTGCACGTGGGACGGGCTGCATAACATTGCGCAAGTGGTGCCCTCATTAACTTTGTGGCCAAGCCCTGCTGCAACAAACTTGGGCGGCAGGGATCGGAGTCGCGGTGGCGCGACTGTATTGAGGGAAGGAGCGGCCTGAGGGGACTCAACAACATGGCGCACGTCAACAGCGGGCCCATTTCGTGCAGCATTGTGGCTAGATTTGCCTCGCAGACCAATCCTTAGTGCTGCGACAAGCCTCAAAGCTTGGCGCGTGCAGCGCAACCCTTCATTGACAACCAAGCACTGCGCTGTTGGGATTGTGGACCACGGGGCTCGAAATAGTGCTTGTGGCCTCGGGGGCCCAGACATACTGATGCAACGGACGGGAGCAGCCAGAGCGAGTCGCTGTAATGCACCATGCAAGCGGCTGAAGGGTGGAGCAGGCATAGTGAATACAAAGATAGCCCCATAGGTCCTCGGCTGCAATAGCATTTTTAGCCTCCCTGGTGTTCCTGTCATGCTGAAGGAGCCCTGGGTGTCTGTACAATCCCTCCTCCAAAATAAAAGCCACACATCAATGCAGTGTACTTGATACACATTCCCCCAGGCACACTGGCTTCATATTCGACGGGGATCTATGCTGCAACAATAATATACCACTGGAGTCCCTTCAGACCCACGGTGACGAGCTTGCTTGGAGATTGAGCCCCCTGGATGCAGCAAGTAGTGCTGATGCCCCTACAGACACAGATAGCTGTGAAAAGGAAGCACAGGTACACAGTTGAGCAATGTTGCAACAGAAGAATCTGGTGAGTGCCCTATCTTCCTCATATTTGCCGTACTCCAGGAGAGAGGTCTCTCATCCTAAAGCCAGAAGGGAACAACTTCGCAGCAGTGTTCAGAGGGCAAGAGAACCCAAACGTTGGTGAACCAGGGCCGCGCAGTTGACATACGCACAGTTACTTGCTGGGAACGTAAACGATACAGGAATGCATCCTACCCCACAGCCAGTGAATGTAAGCAGCGAGAAACAGTGGGAGAAAGACCAGAGACTCACCTATGTGCTGATGCCCGGTGGAGCTACCAGATAGCTAAAGAGGAGATGGGTTGTGGACTCCCCCCCTGCCGTCACCTTCCCAGCTGGACTTTGGGCAGATTTTCCCCTCATCTCTACATCTTATCTTCCTCCTACCCCTTTACCCTATCCCCTTACCCCTACTTGCTCCATTCACCTTGTCCCCTATGTTCTTTAACTGCTTTTCTTGATACGTATGTAACTTTTAACTGATTTTACTTGCAACATTATTGTTCCTCATGGTAAGCACTCTGATTCGTTCGGGTCTAGCCAGCGCTATATAATAACTCATTAATTAAATATGTTCCCATTAAGTACTCTTTCTCTCTTTGTCTACTTCCCTATCTCCTATCCACTCTCCCCTGAATCTCTACCCTTGCCTGTTACTCTGCCTAACCCCCTGTCCTTTGTGCCCTTTGACTAAGCACTCCTTCTCCCCTTGTTGGGGAAAGATCCAATATTCATACTCTGGAGTCTCAGCGAACCCGCTGAGAGAGTCCACTGCGCCAAGGGAGCCACTCACAGCGGAGGTATGGTATGGCACCCCTTGCCAAAGCACTCCCTCTCCCCTTTTTGGGGAAGGATCCAGTATGTAGGCCTTGGAGTCTCGGAGACCCCTCTGAGAGAGTCCACTGTGTAAAGGGAGCCTCTCGAAACAGAGATAGGGAAGTGATACCACTTCCCCTAGGATCACAGCTTACTGGACTTTGGACGTTGCTTTGACTCGTCTACTGGTTTGTGTCCCCGTCACCCTTCCCCTCCTCTTTCCACGCGGTGTCTCTCACCCTCCCTTCCTCTCTGTCTACTTCCCCTGCTCCTATCCCCCGCCGCTGAATCTCTCCCCTTGCCTGCTTTTCCCCTTAAGTATTTCTGTTTATTGTTTATCTTGAGCTTACAAGTAACTATGTTGCCATGCTCTAATAACTGTGTAACCTTTATACCGATGTAACCTGTAACTATGATCTGATACTCATGGAAAGCGCTCTGATACCTCCGGTCTAGTTAGCGCTACATAAAACCTTTAAAATAAATAAATAAATAAAGCTTGGCCCGAGATTCTTTTTATTATAAGATTTTTTACTCTGGAAGATGTACTCTCATCTGGCTCTTGAGTCTGCTGAATTCCAATATTTCTACCAGCCTGAGTCTCCAGACTGGTTCTATTAGCCGCAGGTCTTACCTTGAAATCAAACTAAAACATTAAGACAAAGACACCCATCTGCCAACAATGACTGCATTTCTCTCTCTGTGTGTTCTTGGCTTTTCTTCCTCTATTTTATTTTTGGACTAAATGTTCTTCTTAATGGCATTGTGTGGTGATTAGCCTTGAAATTATGAGGCAGTGGAATGTTTATTTCTATGAGTTCTGCTGTTGTTCTCACGTTATGAGCTTTCCAGGATTGTCAGTAGGTGTGCTCATGAGGCGGCTACATGGTGGTGGCTCTTGGATGAGAAATAAAACAACAAGTACACATCTTACCCGGTTTTCCTGGTCATATGTACTAAGACATATTTTGGCAATGAGCTGATTAGAGCCACTGCGAAGTCTCCATGCAACATCATATCGTCAATTGGCTGTCAGAACCCATCAGGAGTTGTCCTGTGCCAGGTATAAACAGGAGATGCATTTGTGAAGCAACACTATAGAGGGGAAGAGATTCATGCAGGGCTAGTGTGACAACTTCCGTGCCTGGCACTGGTGACCAGTTACATTGGTAGACTTCAAGGGCTGACTGTTAATTCTGGGGCAGAGTGAGAGGCGGAGCTCAGTCTTCAGCAAATATCATTGGGCACGTAAGGCATTCCTTAAGACCACCTTTCTGGTGCCGTTTACTATTACTGAGAGCATTATGGGACCTTACAATGCATTTTTTAGGAACAGGCATAGGGTTTGTTGGTATTTTGGGTAGTCTAAAAAGACTGCAATGTACATGTTCGAGTTTGGTCCTTGGAGTTCATTTGGAACAGCCCTAGTCTGATAGGGCAGCATTTCAAAGTTGCGTGGATGGGGCTGCCAACTTCAATTCAAATGAAATGGAACAATAAACGAAAGAGTGTCACTGAGTCTACAGATTGGGTTTATGCATAACTGGCCTTTGTGATTTGGGAAGTGTGGTGAAAGCCAGTGGCAAGCACACTTCTATACACTGTGGCAATGGCATAACATTTTAACAAAGGAAACACAAGGAGATGATGGAAGGAGTGATGACATTTTTCAGACACACAACCCCAGTCACAGATCTGGGTTGAATCCATCATCGTTCTTTAGCTCACTTCCCCACCCCAGTTTGGACCCAGCCATAAACAAATCAGCCTTGAACCTGTGCCTCATGGGAACAGTCCATCTTGAAATGCCAGGCCAGGTCCTCCCTGGGCCGGAAACAAGCATGCTGGGATCAGTTTTATGGTAAGACACCTCATCCACCAGGCTAGCTTGAATCCTGGGGCAAAGTGAGTAAGGGACCCACTTCTGGGAAATACCCTGCCAACTTAGGGTGAACAAAGCAAACAAAAGAAGATGATGGACGGAGTGCTGAAACTTTTTAGGCACTCACCCCCAGTCACAGATCTGGGTTGAATCCAGCATCGTTCTTTAGCTCACTTCGCCTCCCCAGTTTGGACCCGGCCATATGCAAATCAGTCTTGACCCTGTGCCTCATGGGAACATTCCAGCCTGAACTGCCAGGTCAGGTCCTACCTGGACCAGAAAAAAGCATCCTGGGACCAGTTTCAGGGTAATGCCCCTCATCAGCCAGGCTAGCTTGAATCCAGTGGCAAAGTGAGCAAGGGACCTACGTCTGGGAATACCCTGCCAACTTAGGGCGAACAAAGCAAACACAAGGAAATGATGGATGGAGTACTGAAACCTTTCAGACATTCATCCTCAGTCAGAGATCTGGGTTGAATCCATCATTGTTCTTTAACTCACTTCGCCACCCCAGTTTGGACCCAGCATATGCAAATCAGTCTTGACCCTATGCCTCATGGGAACATTCCAGCACGAACTGCCAGGCCAGGTCCTACCTGGACCAGAAACAAGCATCCTGGGACTGGTTTTGGGGTAACACCCCTCATCAACCAGGCTAGCTTGAATCCAGTGGCAAATAACAGTTTAAAAGCCAGGTGATGTAGCACAGTGACATGCACACTTGTCTCCATATTGTTTTTTAAAGCATGATGACTCCTACATTATTTTTATTATCATGATACCTGTGCACCGCACACCATTCAATTTGAAAGCATGTCCAAGCCCAAGGACACGCACATCCTTTTCAATAGTGGCAGTCATTGCATAGTGACATTGTCCCATTACAAAGGTGATACGCACACCTCATATAGACATAGGCAAATCTTTTTGAATTTCTTATGTGTAACAACAAAGACATGTCGGTTTTAAATTATATTCTTGCCTGATGTTTAAAGTAGTAGATGTAGGTAGGGTGCTTATACAGTAATGTTTAATGTAGTGTAAGAGTATGCCGTGTTGAGCATAATTTATATATATATATATATATATATTCACAGAAAAAACCATAGGTTATAGACCATATATAGTTAGGAATTAGCATTTAAAAAACCTTTTTTTACTCACACAAAACCATTGAAATTCCATATATAGTTAGTTGTACTAACTATATATCGCGCACACGCAATCCACTGCTGATCATGTCACATATTACATCATTCATGACATGGTCAGTGACATCACTGATGACATCACTGATGACATCTCAAATGACATCACTGATGACATCACTAATGACATTACTGAGCACATCACTGATGACATTATTCATGTGATAATACGATGAACCTCTTCAGACTCTAATATAACCTTAGATACACTCAGTGTAAACAGACACTCACAGACTGTCACTCATCCATGGAGTTACACACACACCTAGTCAATCATGCAAATAATCAATCACACCTCCATTTCCTCAACTATACAGTTATACACACCTTACTTATTCAAACATATGCTAACACATATTTACTCTCTTATACAATCCCTGATACAAGTTCACAATGATCCATACAGCCACTCACACATTCACTGGCTGTTATGCACAGTTATTTATATATGTCAACTCTCACATGTACTGTGTTTTACATATGTACTTACTTTGACATGTAGCACTGAGATATCCATTCACTCACCAATACACTCATGCACACAGTCAACCGCCCATACAGCTGTTTCCACATGCACTTTTGAACCCATACATCTAGTGAATCAACTGCTCACACATCTATGCACAGAGTCATACACCTCCCAGCCACCCACACACACACTCAGTCTCCCATACAAATACTTGGGCAACCAATCAATAACCCATATAGTTACTCATATAGCTACTGATCAACACATGCAGCAATTTACAGAACAACAGACATAATGATGCACAAATTAAGACAGTTTAGTCACTAACCCATGCACTCAGTGAGACACATTTAATCACTCACTCATACAGTCAGTCATGCACCTACTAAATCCTTCATCCAGACACTTATACATCCACTCATTCTTCAATATGTAAGACATATTTTAACTTTACAGAAACATACAGTCACTGGATGTTGTTATCAGTGATGTCATCAGTGATGTCATTTGAGATGTCATCAGTGATGTCATCAGTGATGTCATTTGAGATGTTATCAGTGATGTCATCAGTGATGTCACTGACCATGTCATGAATGATGTAATATGTGACATGATCAGCAGTGGATTGCGGGTGCGCGATATATAGTTAGTACAACTAACTATATATGGAATTTCAATGGTTTTGTGTGAGTAAAAAAAGGTTTTTTAAATGCTAATTCCTAACTATATATGGTCTATAGCCTATGGTTTTTTCTGTGAATTTTCAAGGTTTTGTAAATGCTAATTCCTAACTATATATGGTCTATAACCTATGGTTTTTTCAGTGAATTTCAATGTTTTTTTAATAGCAAATATCAAAAGCTTTAAAATGTATTCTTTAAATCGAAAAATATATTTTATATGTTTTTAATATAATTTGTTTATGTATATATATATATATATATTTTTTTTTTGTTTCACTACCGGTCCGCGCACCGGGTAGCTTCCCGTTAGCTCAATTTGGTGCCGCGACCCGGTCCGCGAACCGGTAAACGTTCCGTTAGCGCAACTGCCGCGTTAGAAAACAACATCGTGACGTGTCGCGTAAGCGTGACGTATCGCGTTGCCGCGTAATGCGTCTTATGACGCGCCGGGTTAGCGCACCCGGAAGTGCTCCGGAGCGGGAACTGAGGCGCGAAGCGCAGCTCCCCGGAAGCGATCCGGGGCGCGTCGCGTAAGCGCGACGTATCGCGTTGCCGCGTAATGCGTCTTATGACGCGCCGCGTTAGCGCACCCGGAAGTGCTCCGGAGCGCGAACCGAAGCGCAGCTCCCCGGAAGCGATCCGGGGCGCGGCGCGGAGTGCGTAACATAAGCGTAACAGGTCATGTGACTTGTTAATAAAACTTTCTATTGGTTCATTTCACTTTTGGTTTCCTAATGATGTACGGCTAGGTCATGTGACCTAAAAATAACACTTTTCATTGGTTTAGAAATTTTTTTTTTCCCAAATGATGAAAGCCCCCACCTTCTTTCCTCACTCTGACTTTCATCTTTGTGAGAGGAAGACCTGTTTTTGCTTATTAAAATAATGGCATCTGTAGTAGCTGCAGCTGGTGGACCCCCACCACCACCACAACCACCTAGGAAGGAAGGACCACCTCCACAGTTCCTTCCCAACCCAGAGGAGGAAGAGGAAGAAGAAGAGGAAGAGGAAGTAGAGGGGAGGCAGTTCTTACGTGAAGAGCCCCGGAAATCCCACCACAAAGACAGTTTTATTTGGCAGTTTTATTATTTTCCTCGAGGCCAAAAAAAAGTGATTGCCCGACATGTGACATGCCTCATTTGTAAAGATGTTTTATCTAGAGGTACAGACAAAAAGTATAGTTATGGTAACTATACTATGCACCGTCATATGCAGAGGTGGCATCCACTGAATTACAACGTTGCAGAGATGCGTCACCTTCAAGACAACCCACCAACTCCTGTGGCCAGTACATCGGCACAGGTAACTCTGTCGGGACCAGAGGCGAGGGAAACGGTCCCAAACATCCAACAGAATTTTGTGCACATGAAGATAGTGTGCCTTTATTGTGGTGACCTACTCTCATGTGCAAATATGAGTATCAATTTGATAAACAGAGCATTTGAAAACCACAAGTGCTCAAAACGCCCCAAAAAATATATATTTTTTTGCTCCTGTTGAGCCCGTTCTAATGCCTGTTTTTCGTTGTTCCCCCTCAAAAAAAACAAAAAAATATAAAACCATTCAAAAAATACAAAAAAAGTAAAAAAATGTTCAGTGAAATAATTAAAAAAATATAAAACAACAAAAATAATAAAAAAAAGTTCTTTTCAGAACTACCTCCCCTTTATAAAAAAATTGCTAGAATGTTTAGCACTCTGGCAACCTCTATTTCTTTTGGTTCGCTTCCCGGTTCGCTCGCCGGTACGCGAACCGGAAGCGAAACAAATTTTTTTTTTTTTTAAAAAGAAGAGTAAGTATAAGGAAGGAAACAGAGAGTAATGTTAAAAGAAAGACAGCTATAGGGAGTAACACAGAGATACTGTTTAATAGATCTATTTACCGAAGAAAAGATGGAAAAGGGTATAATAGTGGAAAACAAAATAGATAAGGAAGTGAAAGAAAAAAGGAGAGTAGAAGAATAATAAACAAGAGTTTCTTAGAGAATGTGAGGGAATGTTCAAAATAAGATTAAAACATGTGGAATAACAGAGAGAAAAAACAGAAAGCAGAAAAGAAGAAGTAACAGAAAAGGAATGATTGAAACAGCAAAGAAATGTAAATAACATAGGGGCATATTATCAACATAGGTGATAAAATTATCGCTGCTTTTATCGGCAGAAATCTGCCGCTAAAGCCGCTTTTGCAGCAGTTTTCTGCCGATAATGACTGCTTTTATCGCAGAAATCTGCCGCTAAAGCCGCTTTTGCGGCAGAAAACTGCCGCTGAAGCCGCTTTTGCAGCAGTTTTCTGCCAATAAAAGCAGCGATAATTTTATTGCCTGTGTTGATAATATGCCCCTTAGTGTGCTTGAACTACAGGGAGAAAGCATAATGAACTATTAGTGAAAGAGTGATCAGTCAGAGACAGGGAGAGTAATAGAGACGGAGTGAGTGAATAGGAGTGAGGAACTATGAGAACAGAGAGAGTGAGAAAAGGAGTGGAAGGAGTAGAGTAAGTAAGTAATAGAGAAAGGAATGAGAGAAGTAGCAAAGGCAGGAAACTGAGGCTTAAAGAAATGAAGCAGTGGAACTAATAGAAGTTAAATGTGATAGAAATGTAATGAAAAGAGTACAAAACATTTACCTTATAATTGTCGTTAACTTAGTCACTTGTTATTTTTATACTTTCAATCTGTGAAAGAAAGAACACAAATTTGAAAAATATTAAAACATGTATCTAAAAATTAGAAAAGACAAGGGAAAAGATTGAAGGACAAACAGTTTTTCAACAACTTTGACACTTACAGAAGCCTCTGCTTCTCCATGCCCCCTACACAGTCCTAAATATATACATTTTAAACTAACAGTATCTTGTTGCAGATGAAGTGAGGCCTATCTTGCAACATGGTGCATCTTTTGCATCACTGCTGCATCACAAAAGTGATGCAACAGCGGCACAAAAGAGGTGCATGGCCATCATAAATCTGCCCCTAACATTTTAAATGATTGATTCAGGATGCCGATAAGGTGTGGCCTATCCAGGGGTTTGTTTGAGGTGAGGCCTACCCAGGGTTACAGATGAAATTTAGACTTGTTGAAGAGTACAGAGGAGATAATACATGTCCATGCCTACCAATGAAGTGAGTCATGTCCACTGCACTCTTTAACAAAGGCCAGACCTCCTCTGTCTCCCTGGACAGGCCTAAACCTGATCTGCACAATGTGATTCGTAATGTTAGGAAACACAGGTGATGTAATTGAAAAACGTGCAATTTCTTTTGCTCATTTCACAATCACATCACTTGTGTTTCCTTTGCTTAGGTATCTCATTGTGCAGATGTAGTCCAGCATATGAAAGAGTACGCAGAAGTGCAGCACTGCATGCAACAACTTTGACACTTACTGAAGCCTCAGCTTCTGCATGCCCCCTACACAGTCCTAATTATATACATTTTAAACTGACGGTATCTTGTTGGAGATGAAGTGAGGCCTATCTTGCAACATGGTGCATCTTTTACACTGCTGCTGCGTCACAAAAGTGACGGAACAGCGGCGCAAAAGAGGCGCACGGCCATCATAAATCTGCCCTTAACATTTTAAATGATTGTTTCAGGATGCCGATAAGGTGTGGCCTATCCACAGATTTGTTTCAGGTGAGTCCTACTCAGGGTTGCAGATGAAATTTAGGCTTGTTGAAGAGTACAGAGGAGATAATACATGGGCAGGCCTACCAACGAAGTGAGTCATGTCCACTGCACTCTTGAACAAATGTCAGACCTCCTCTGTCTCCTGGAACAGGCCTAAACCTCATCTACACAATGTGATGCGTAATGTTAGGAAACACAGGTAATGTAATTGAAAAACGTGCAATTTTTTTTGCTCATTCCACAATCACATCACCTGTGTTTCCTTTGCTTAGGTATCTCATTGTGCAGATGTAGTCTATCATATGAAAGACTACGCAGAATGTGAGCACTGTATGCAACAACTTTGACACTTACAGAAGCCTCAGCTTCTCCATGCCTCCTACACAGTTCTAAATGTATATCATAAATACAAAAAGTACAGAATTAATTATACATGTTAAATGGTTTATTTTTGCTGTTCTCAGAATTTATCAAATTTCACTAAAAACAGTGACTTGAAGGTATTCATCATATAACAGCGGGGAAAAAAAAACACAATCAAAATGATTGTGTTTAAAAAACCCATATAACATAACCAATCAAAAATCAGAACTCCTTAAAATTAACTTACTTTCCATGACGTCGAAGGATATCCTATGAACAGCTTACACTCTGTTGTGCTGTTATTATTTTCAGCCCGCCACTTTCTGAAAGAAAAGCTCCATCGTTTTGACAAATATGTTACATACAATAAATGACTTCTCGCTCTCTACCACACTTTTCCACAAGGCCAAATCGTGTAAGAGCCATTTATAACTCTTGGAATTCTTCTAAGCAAATCCCGTCATTTTCTTTTTCCGCAACTTTCAGAAAGAAAACGTTCAAGATCACTTTCACAATCCTGTACTAGTAATATCTTACCCTTCTTGCTCACTCATGTTCCACATTTCCTATGACACTGATACTGCTTACTATGAAGCAGACTTACACTACCTCTATGACTACTACAATTATTTAATTCTCTACATCACTTTTAATAACAAAGCAATTTAAAACAGTACATAAAATTATATCAACCCCTAGAATCATTATAGGCCAGTTACCTACCCTAAATTCTTTCTTCTGAAAACAGAAAGTAAGAATATTTTTAATAAGATGTGTAATAAGTGGATGTTGTCAAAGGACCATCATGTCATGTAATAGCTGCAGTTAGAATTTTTTTTCTAAAATCAACAAGTGTGTAGCCACAACATTTGAAATTAAAGTTGAAAACTTATTTTCATCAGGTTTATATAGTTGGAATTTTTAAATGACATTATAACCAAAAGTTTGTTCAAAATATGTTGACAGCATTGCAGACTTACATTACCTCTACTCCATGTTTTGATTGGCTGCTTGAATTAGCTTATTAAAAGAAGCAGTTTTTCTGAACTCATTCAAAGTGCAGTTATTTTTCCATGACGTCAAGTGTTATGGTAAGAACACCGTTTGCTTTGGGAAATACTCTGTTGTCCTTTAACTAATCCGTGCCCACCACTTTCTGTAAAAAAACCTTCTTTTTTTTCAGGAAATAGTTAAAACTGAAAAATAACTTTTGACTCTGTACTACACTTATCCTCAAGGCCAAATAGTGTAGGAGCCATTAGAACCTCTTGAAATTCCTCAGAGCAAATCCCGAGATTCTTTCCCTACAATTTTGGTTGTAAAAACACCAGGTAAGAATTTTTAAGGTCAAAAGGCAATTTTTTTTTTAAAGTTAAAACAGAATCATTGCAGAATGACCAGCCGTTTCTAGACTTCAAATAAGCTGTGTAATGTCCTGATGTTGTTGAAGGACCGTCATGATATATAATTGCTGCAGTTACAAAAGTCCTTCCTGATATTGACAACTGCGAAGCCACAAAATTTTTAATTAAAGTTGTCAATTTTGTTCCATCAGGCCTACATCGTTGGAACATTAAAATGACATGCTGGCCATATGTTCGTATAAATAATGTGGACAACATTTCAGACTTACATTGGCTACACTCCATGTTGTGATCAGCTGCTTTTACTAGCTTATTAAAGGACACTGATTTACTGTCTGGCAAAGTTAAATATATACATTTTTCTGAGTCTACACTAGTAGTACTTGATACCCTACAGTTCTCGCAGTCATGTTGCCATTGATAAGAAAGGCCAAACAGGTGATCTACATCTACACCTTCATCTTGCAATACATCAAGCATATACATTAAAAACTCCTGACAATCTTGCTGAATATTTTGAGAGAATTGCGTTTGACCTGAACATTTGTCTAACAGATTTCGAATTTCAGACACACTTTCTATTTTTGTTCTATCAGTGCTACATTTCTCTAACACAGAATTCAACAAACTGCAAAATCTTTGATCCGAATTGACCACAATCTCTTCTTTTTAATTTTCTAGACAAAACAAAACATTAACCACTACATTAGCATAGCAGTTGACACCAGAACTGTTTTCAAATTGAAAACCAACAACATCTTCAACAAAATCCTTTTTCTTTCTGCTTATAATTTCTGGTTCATCGACTTTTCGTCTTTTTGCTACAACCTCTCTACTATTGGTCACATTTCTTCGTTTCCGGCCTACTACACGTTTCTCAAACAAAGGATATTGAGGCAAATGTGGCGCATACTCTCTTCTTAACCTATTGTATTCCTTAACACAATCTAGATCCGCACAAATGTTTGTGACATCACACTCAATCAAGTACAATCCCGATAAAGTTCTGACTCGTGACAATGCCACATATGCCATACCCTCCTTGAACACAGAACTGCCAATATTCACCAATGCACTGTCTACACTTAAACCTTGCGATTTATGGATTGTCACCGCATATGCCAAGCAAACAGGAAACTGCTTACGGCAAACATATAAGTCTTTTACAAGCAAAAACCTAGCAGAGCAACGACCAATTAGCTGTACTTCCTCATTGCCATCAAATTTAATTTTTAAAAATTCAATTCCATCTCTATTTCTGTATTTCTCAAAATCAACAACATTACCCACTGATCCATTTACCAGACCTCTTTCAACATGTAAATTCCTTCTTAAAATTATACGGCAATTTAAGCACACATTCAGAGTCTTTTCAAAACCAGCAGTTTTAGATATAGTCTTCTCTAATGAATCCAATTTTGATTTCAAATTCTCAGACAAAATAATTGTTGCTCCCGTATGCTCTACTCTGTCAATAGCTTCCAGTTTCACAATCTCTTGGTTTTCTAAATGCAACATTTTGTTGTTGAAGATGGCACATTCTGCAAGAGTTGGCATCAAACATATTCCAGATTTCTTCTCAGTAATTTTCAGAAAAATATTCTCAGGCACAACGTCTTCTTCTGGATACAAATTTGACAGTAATCGTGCATGTAAAGCTTCTTTCCCATGCTCGGTCACTTTTCCGATTCTAACATCTTGTAGAATATTCTTATAATCTTCATCCTTAGCTTGACGCATATTTTCACGCAGTTCAGCATAATTGAAGTTTAACCATATATTGACGTTGCCAATACTCCCTAGGCACTTCCTGGTATCTTCATGCGTGAGCATTTTTAACACAGGTTGTCCTTTCACTGGTGTCAGCTGCAGAAGATCACCGAAAACATTGATGTGTTTGCCACCAAATAACACATCATACTCTGTTTTGAGAACTTCTTGCATTCTCAAATGCACAAAGGCAAGCATGACATTGGAAACCATGCTTACTTCGTCATTGATAAGAAGTTTCATTTTTCTCAAGACTCTTGAAACTTCACAACAAGCATCTCCAGGTAACTTGTGGTATTGTAATTTGTTATCATGCTCCACTGGCAGCATCAGTAGACGATGCAAAGTAATACCTTTAATGTTATGTGCTGCCAGTCCAGTTGGAGCGGTGACAACACAAGACAGCGATGACTCAGTCCTTTTCCGCAAATAACATGAAATTGCTTTAATGAGGAAACTTTTTCCAGTTCCTGCTTCTCCACTCACGTACAGTTGGACAGGCTTCAATGACGTACATGAGCACTCTTTCTTCTCATGACTTAATCCATGATCTATTTGGTTGGTAACTTCGTCATATATTTTCCTCTGCTCAACGTTGAGTTGTCTTTCCAAGTCTCCTAAGTTAACCGCATCCTCCTGAGCATGTGCCATGGCTCTTTCCACTTCAATCATGGCAGTTGCAGCTTCATTTTTGATAACTGGTCCTCCTAGTGGATCCTGACTCAATGAAACAGAACTCTGACTGTCCTGAGAACTGTCTCTAGCAATCTCGGCTGCAATCGTTGCTTCCTGCTCGATTTCCGCATTCAACATTTCTAGATATTTGGGAAAAACAGGACATTCTATGGTCTCCTTGGCGGCATTGAAAGAGTCTTCGTAACAGAGGAAATCTCCAAGCAGTTCCTCTTCTGCACGCCAAGGCTCGAAAAGTTGCAAAAGTGCTAAATAGAAAAACTCTTTTCTTTCAGGAGATTCGCCACTCAATTTTCGATGGTTTACCAAGTGGCATTTTCTTTGCTTGACCAGACATCCCTCACTTCCAATTACAGCATACACTCCTTTATCAATATCTTCTTTGATGTTCCTCTTGAATATGTAATTTTGTAGAACCTCATACAGACAAACATTCTCGAGGTGACTGCTTCTATTTGGATAATATGTATCCAACATGTTGGTCTTCAAAATATCTGTACTGTTTGGCTCCTTTTCCGCCAAATACTCAATTTCCCGTACAGGTTTCAGAACTCGATTACGCGTTGCAGCAAGACCAAGACTCGCCCAAATGATACTCCTGGATTTGGCATAGAGACTTGCTGAAGACAACCGGTCAGAACATTCGTAAGCTTCGATTTCTCGATGCGACAACTTCTTCAGACTGAAACTGTACAACTTCTTACTGAGGCTCTTTTCATGGGAAATGTCCTCCCACAGATCCTTCAATTCTGTCTTTTCTTTTTTGGTGATGTAAGATGTCACATACCGAGCCACAGCCATACAGTTATCAGCCACAAACTGTATATCCATGTTAGCATTCCACATGGACAAAATCACTGGGTTGTAGTCGTTGATGTACTTGGACTCTTCGTTCCTTTTCAAATTGTACGTATTTTTGGATGATTTCTTCATCACATTATGTCGCAGTGAAGACATCAAACTGTTCACTCTTCCTTTAGAAATCACCGGTCGTGGAAAGGCGAAACAACATTTTGTGTAGAACTTGTCCTTGTTTCTGAATTTTACGACGACAGTACTTTCCACAACGATGGCTTTGGAAGCGTAAAACTTGTTCTCTTAGGCTTTTGTCTTCCTTTGCCTTTGGAACAGCACATGTAGAATACTGTTCTATGAAACTCATCACTAAGTCATCCGGATCTGTTCCAAAATTGGGTGCATCTTTGATCCACAGCAGCATATGTATATGAGGAGCACCTCTTGCTTGGTACTCCTTTCTCCAGAAGAAATCCATCACCTCTCCAAGAGGTGGATTTTTCTTGTTCATGATGAAAGACATCATAGCTTCAAATCTATGATTGAAGTACCTGCATACATTCACTGGATCCAAGGAGCACAGTTCTCCGGGTGTCTTGAATTCGATATTTTCAATGTTTCCATTTGCCTCTCGTAGAAATTCAAGTAAATCTTCCCAGCCATACTCGGCACAACTGAGAGTGAGGAACCATGTGGGAGTTCCTAAGTTCCTCAGCATACATTTTAAATCACCATGACGACGGTACCAGTACTCATTAGTACCACGCTGACACGCCATGAGATTAATCAGGTGAGAATCCAAAATACTGTCTTGCACATTGACTTTATCCATAAAGTCACTTGCCGAGATATTTTGCATCTGTACACCACTTTTCAAGATGTGGTTCACTGCATATGACAGTCCAGACAGATCGCTTTCAAACAGTAGATGAAACAAATAGGGAATGCATTGACGAAACCTAGGATCTTCTGCATACAATCATAAAGTCCGGTATTCAGAAGCAGGAATTTGATCAGGTCGCTCATCATATCTTCCTCCTTGACCTGTTGGAAATAGCTGTGGGAAACACCGAGCTTCCAAACTTTCCTCCCAAACACTAATGGGACTTCCTTTGGCTTGTTTCATTTGAAACAACTCAATAGCATTCCCCATGACTTCCTTGGAATGCAAAGGATGAACACTATAATGTTCATATATTTCTTCATTTTTAGAGGCTTCTACTTTCTCAATTTGACCAGCACACAAATCGCTATCCTCTTCTTCACTTACTTCCTCTTCTGCAACATATACATTCTTGTAGTACTTATTGTTTTTCTTCAAATACAATGTTGCCTTTTTGACTTTCCTAACATCCACTAAATCTTGCCAGATGTTCTTACTCTTTGTCGGAACCCCATTAACTAAGATAACCAGAGGTTCCTCTTCCACTTTCTCTACTCCAATTGTATTCATGTTTTTCTTCAAATCTAGAGGCAAATAAACAACTCTTCCCTTTAATCCTCTCTGTAAATCTGATGGAGGCAATTTCCCTGTCTTTGGCTCCATTCGTTCAATAGCCTGAAAGGGATGGATACTTTGAATCAAAATAGATTCATAAGTATTTAAATCCTTCAATTCAGAAGGAATCTCAACCAATTCCAGATTATTATGAACCGCTCTAGCAGGCATCCGGTTTTGATTTAATTTGTTACAACAATAAGTACACACACGTTGATCCAATCCCAAATCAAAACAATTTTCTACCATCAAGTATGTTGCAAAATCCTTCCATTCACTATTATTTTCACTTTCACTTTTCGCATATAAATCCACTAACTTAGTCTGATTCTTATAATAAGTGCGTCGACAACACACACAAGTAAAATTAGGCCTCTCACTTGATTTCACCTGAAACGTGGCAATTTCTTTCTGAAAATTATCTGTACTGGAAACCTGTACACTATCTTCCACATTACCTTCTTCTTCTGGGTCAATTTCAACATTCTCCTCTTTACTTGCAAAGTAACAAAACTCAATTTCTTCACAAATATTCTTCACATCTACTTCAGAACCATGCAAAAGAGCAGTGCATAATTGTTTAAGCATAATTGCTGGACTCTTAGCATAATACAACATTCTAACTAATTTCCTCACTTTATTATGATGCACTGCTAGCATCCTGAAATGATGAAAAACACTCTGGCATACTCTCCTGGAAAGACAAGCCAATGAATGACCATGCAAACCTGTCACTTCTCTCACTCTGCAAGGATCTAAGTCTTGCAACATTTTCATTTTCTGTTTTAAACTTTTCTTATTAAATGTCCGTACAAAATCACAAAGGAAATTGATGGAATCCTGTCGCACACTGCAAATACTACTACACTTCCAGGTATACACTGGTCCCTTAGGACGTCTTCCTAAAACCTCATTACCTAACACCTCTTCTGCCTCTGTTGTCACAAGTTTTTCTTTTTCAACTGGACAACCATCTTTCACCTCATAAGCTCGACCACTGGTGTCAACTGCATGCACCAAATCATTATCCTGAAAATAACTCTCCTCATTAAAAAATGCCTCACAACTTGAACTATGCATCCATTCTCCTGAAAAAACTTCACAAAAATTACTACGATTAACTGTTCTCTTCCATCTACTATTTGTTTTGAAATCATAAATTGCCTTGTTTAGTTTCCTAATTCTATTGATTATCAAAATAAATAACTTTCGCTTAATTTCGAATGCCTCATCAATAATTTTCTCAACTATTTTTTTTCTCTTATAAAAAACTACTTTGTGTTGACCTTTCTTAATATTTTTTAACAAATGGCCAATTATCCTGTTGCGGAACATTCGTCTACGAATGTCCCTAAACTGATTTTTCCTTCTACTACCATGCACAGAGTTATCTCCTGCTCTAGCAGTAACATTTTTGATTGGCCTTTCCTTTCTGTTTAAATTGGCTCTCTTTTTCTGTACTAAAACATGTTCTGTAGTAATACTTTTTTTTTTACAAATGTTTCTTAGGAATGATTTTGTTCTCTTACCCGGAGCTTTCTTGGTGACTTGACGAGTTTTTATTGTAGATGACTGCTGCAAACATTTAGTAATCTGCTGTCTTTGACGTTTTGTAGCCTTTCTTGTTCTCTCTTTAGAAGGCATCTTCTACTTTTGAAATGATCTGCAGTTGAATCTGTGGTAAAATATAATTAAAAATGTTATTAACCACTATTACCAAACAGTAAATCAATAACAGTCGTCAAAAATTTAACACACTACTTGTCATTTTTACATACAATAATTTTTAGTGCATTGGCAAATTTAGTAGTCACAAATAGTAGCAAAGAAATGGAATGCTTCTACATTTGACCTGTGCTGTTTTATATGTGAATCTGAACTGATTTTATGAGCATATTTGACTATTTTATTAAAGACACTACACACAACCTGTTTTTGAATGTGTGTTTAATTTTAAATGAAACGGTTTACATGTTTACTTTTCATTTCCAGTAACTTTTAAAAATAAATGTTTATAGTTCCATAGGCTCAAGCAGGTCAGCTTCCCACCCTATGTCATACAATTCTGACAAATCGGCATCCTCATCATGTTCTTCATCATCCTCAGGATTTAAATCATCCAAGAGATCTACTTCCACTGATGTTTCAACCACAATTTCAATGATAATATCGAGATCAACAGATTGCTCATTATCACTCATGCTTGATGTTGTCGTTATCTTTAAAGAAAGAGAACAACAATGAGATGTTGCAGAGTAAGAGACAAATCTCAGAGACTATAATTGTAATTTTTTTTCCAAGAGTAACATTTTGCAGATATTATTTAACCATGTCCAGCGATGCTGTTTCAAACAGGCGTAAGGATTTGATTCAGCAATGCCATAAATGTGACTCAGTGAAATCTTCTTAATTTTACTGTGTTAGTTTTACAGGGCTTTCATGCAAATGACTGGCCACCCTACAACAAAACGCTCACATGAAATCTGACGCAGGTTTCATGTGGCACAGGACTTTACAGGATGACACATCTGCCTAGATGCATCAAGTTGTAAATATGTCGCAACATAGCAAATCTTTTGCACCGCCTCTGCGTCACAAAAGTGACGAACAGTGGCGCAAAAGAGGCACACGGCTATCATAAATCTGTCCCTAACATTTTAAATGATTGATTCAGGATGACGATAAGGTGTGGCCTATCCAGAGGTTTGTTTGAGGTGAGGCCTACTCAGGGTTGCATATGAAATTTAGGCTTGTTGAAGAGTACAGAGGAGATAATACATGTGCAGGCCTACCAATGAAGTGAGTCATGTCCACTTCACTCTTGAACAAAGGCCAGACCTCTTCTGTGTCCGTGGACAGGCCTAAACCTCATCTGCACAATGTGATTCGTAAAGTTAGGAAACACAGGTGATGTAATTGAAAAATGTGGAATTTCTTTTCCTCATTTCACAATCACATCACCTGTGTTTCCCTTGCTTAGGTATCTCATTGTGCAGATGGAGTCTAGCATATCAAAGAGTACACAGAAGTTGAGCACTGTATACAACAATTTTGACATTTACAGAAGATTCAGCTTCTCCATGCCCCCTACACAGTCCTAAATGTTTACAGTTTAAACTGACGGTATCTTGTTGGAGATGAAGTGAGGCCTGTCTTGCAACATGGTGCATCTTTTGCATCACTGCTGCATCGGTTTCATGTGGCACAGGACTTTACAGCATGACACATCTGCCTAGATGCATCAAGTTGTAAATATGTCGCAACATAGCAAATCTTTTGCACCGCCGCTGCGTCACAAAAGTGACGCACAGTGGCGCAAAAGAGGCTGACGGCTATCATAAATCTGTCCCTAACATTTTAAATGATTGATTCAGGATGACGATAAGGTGTGGCCTATCCAGAGGTTTGTTTGAGGTGAGGCCCACTCAGGGTTGCAGATGAAATTTAGGCTTGTTGAAGAGTACAGAGGAGATAATACATGTGCAGGCCTACCAATGAAGTGAGTCATGTCCACTTCACTCTTGAACAAAGGCCAGACCTCTTCTGTGTCCGTGGACAGGCCTAAACCTCATCTGCACAATGTGATTCGTAAAGTTAGGAAACACAGGTGATGTAATTGAAAAATGTGGAATTTCTTTTCCTCATTTCACAATCACATCACCTGTGTTTCCTTTGCTTAGGTATCTCATTGTGCAGATGGAGTCTAGCATATCAAAGAGTACACAGAAGTTGAGCACTGTATACAACAATTTTGACATTTACAGAAGAATCAGCTTCTCCATGCCCCCTACACAGTCCTAAATGTTTACAGTTTAAACTGACGGTATCTTGTTGGAGATGAAGTGAGGCCTGTCTTGCAACATGGTGCATCTTTTGATCACTGCTGCATCGGTTTCATGTGGCACAGGACTTTACAGCATGACACATCTGCCTAGATGCATCAAGTTGTAAATATGTCGCAACATAACAAATCTTTTGCACCGCCGCTGCGTCACAAAAGTGACGCACAGTGGCGCAAAAGAGGCGCACGGCCATCATAAATCTGCCCCTAACATTTTAAATGATTGATTCAGGATGACGATAAGGTGTGGCCTATCCAGAGGTTTGTTTGAGGTGAGGCCTACTCAGGGTTGCAGATGAAATATAGGCTTGTTGAAGAGTACAGAGGAGATAATACATGTGCAGGCCTACCAATGAAGTGAGTCATGTCCACTTCACTCTTGAACAAAGGCCAGACCTCTTCTGTGTCCGTGGACAGGCCTAAACCTCATCTGCACAATGTGATTTGTAAAGTTAGGAAACACAGGTGATGTAATTGAAAAATGTGGAATTTCTTTTCCTCATTTCACAATCACATCACCTGTGTTTCCTTTGCTTAGGTATCTCATTGTGCAGATGGAGTCTAGCATATCAAAGAGTACACAGAAGTTGAGCACTGTATACAACAATTTTGACATTTACAGAAGATTCAGCTTCTCCATGCCCCCTACACAGTCCTAAATGTTTACAGTTTAAACTGACGGTATCTTGTTGGAGATGAAGTGAGGCCTGTCTTGCAACATGGTGCATCTTTTGCATCACTGCTGCATCGGTTTCAAGTGGCACAGGACTTTACAGCATGACACATCTGCCTAGATGCATCAAGTTGTAAGTATGTCGCAATGTAGCAAATCTTTTGCACCGCCGCTGCGTCACAAAAGTGACGCACAGTGGCGCAAAAGAGGCACACGGCTATCATAAATCTGTCCCTAACATTTTAAATGATTGATTCAGGATGACGATAAGGTGTGGCCTATCCAGAGGTTTGTTTGAGGTGAGGCCTACTCAGGGTTGCAGATGAAATTTAGGCTTGTTGAAGAGTACAGAGGAGATAATACATGTGCAGGCCTACCAATGAAGTGAGTCATGTCCACTTCACTCTTGAACAAAGGCCAGACCTCTTCTGTGTCCGTGGACAGGCCTAAACCTCATCTGCACAATGTGATTCGTAAAGTTAGGAAACACAGGTGATGTAATTGAAAAATGTGGAATTTCTTTTCCTCATTTCACAATCACATCACCTGTGTTTCCTTTGCTTAGGTATCTCATTGTGCAGATGGAGTCTAGCATATCAAAGAGTACACAGAAGTTGAGCACTGTATACAACAATTTTGACATTTACAGAAGATTCAGCTTCTCCATGCCCCCTACACAGTCCTAAATGTTTACAGTTTAAACTGACAGTATCTTGTTGGAGATGAAGTGAGGCCTGTCTTGCAACATGGTGCATCTTTTGCATCACTGCTGCATCACAAAAGTGACGCAACAGCGGCGCAAAAGAGGCGCACGGCCATCATAAATCTGCCCCTAACATTTTAAATGATTGATTCAGGATGACGATAAGGTGAGGCCTATCTAGAGATTTGTTTGAGGTGAGGCCTACTCAGGGTTGCAGATGAAATTTAGGCTTATTGAAGAGTACAGAGGAGATAATACATGTGCAGGTCTACCAATGAAGTGAGTCATGTCCACTGCACTCTTGAACAAAGGCCAGACCTCTTCTGTGTCCCTGGACAGGCCTAAACCTCATCTGCACAATGTGATTCGTAAAGTTAGAAAACACAGGTGATGTAATTGAAAAATGTGGAATTTCTTTTGCTCATTTCACAATCACATCACCTGTGTTTCCTTTGCTTAGATATCTCATTGTGCAGATGGAGTCTAGCATATCAAAGACTACGCAGAAGGTGAGCACTGTATGGAACATGGCTATGTAACTCAAAGAATCAAAATCTAAATTTGCCAAGCACACATGGGGGTGTATTTACAAGGACCTTGCACCACGGGGAAATGTCTTAAATTAAAATGGGAAAAATAACATCAAAGGGACTCAAAGGCCTTGTAAATATGCCCCAAGCAACCTATGAAACTCTAGCAGTACATATCAAGAAACCTAATTGATTTCAAAAAACGTTTTTAAACACATCATGTAAAGCAATTATATACCTACATTCATGGGGAAGTGACTTAAAATGCTCTAAGACACATGAAAGCGTTTTTTTAAGGCCCTTGCACCATTTTTGCGTCACTTTTAACATGGCTATGTAACTCAAAGAATCAAAATCTAAATTTGCCAAGCACACATGGGGGCGTATTTACAAGGACCTTGCACCACGGGGAAATGTCTTAAATTAAAATGGGAAAAATAACATCAGAGAGACTCAAAGGCCTTGTAAATATGCCCCAAGCAACCTATGAAACTCTAGCAGTACATATCAAGAAACCTAATTGATTTTAAAAAACGTTTTTAAACACATCATGTAAAGCAATTATATACCTACATTCATGGGGAAGTGACTTAAAATGCCCTAAGACAAATGAAAGCGTTTTTTTAAGGCCCTTGCACCATTTTTGCGTCACTTTTAACATGGCTATGTAACTCAAAGAATCAAAATCTAAATTTGCCAAGCACACATGGGGGCGTTTTTACAAGGACCTTGCACCACAAGGAAATGTCTTAAATTAAAATGGGAAAAATAACATCAAAGGAACTCAAAGGCCTTGTAAATATGCCCCAAGCAACCTATGAAACTCTAGCAGTACATATCAAGAAACCTAATTGATTTCAAAAAACGTTTTTAAACACATCATGTAAAGCAATTAGATACCTACATTCATGGGGAAGTGACTTAAAATGCGCTAAGACACATGAAAGCATTTTTTTAAGGCCCTTGCACCATTTTTGCGTCACTTTTAACATGCCTATGTAACATGGCTATGTAACTCAAAGAAACAAAATCTATTTGTAAAACACTTGACACAAAGCAACATTTTAAATACACAACTTTCTTCATAATTTTCTCCTTAAAGCATACTATTCTCTATTTAAATTAAATGAATCTTTTCTCACCTTAGCAAATACTTTTTGAGTTTCAAAACAGTCTCAGACACACACCAATTTTTCTTTAGCAGAGCAAAAGGTATGCACTCCAGAAGCTGCAACCAACAATGGCACAGAAATGCTGTAATTCATCACACATATCTCTCATGTCACCCAATCAAAACTCTTCCCTCACTTTTTTCAAATCAACACCCTTCCCCCCTCTGCCCTTTCTGCCTTTTTTCCATAGCAACCACCTCCTGAAAGACCTCTCATGTTTGCAAGTTCACACAACAATGTTTCAATTGAACTCTGAACTCTCAGTACACCTGCGTATCCAGTGCAATCTTTCATAAAATGATTTTTTCTTGACCATTCAAATTACATCTTTCAAAGAACTCATCCATGCACCCTAACTTTTTGTTTTCAGCAATCAAAATCCACCAATCACTGCTACTGAATCATTAGCACAGAAACTCCACAGTTTTTTTCATTATAAACTCTTATTTTTTCAACTGCCATTTCATACCCACACTTCATCTGACTGCAGCAGAACCTCCTCTCACCATGTTTTCTGTCTGGATTGTTGGACATAGTTACATCCACTGGGCTCAAAGGTATGCTGATAACAGAAATTTACACAACCTCAATTTACAAAATGTGGAAATCAAGTGGATTGGCTACAGAGGATTAAGATGTCACCAATTGATACCATTGGTGAAAACCTTTTTGCATTTGCCAAAACCTGACCTGTTAATTGTGCACTGTGGAGGAAATGACTTGGGCACTTTGACTGGGGTAGGTCTGGAAATGCTTTTAAAGGACACCTTTGAGCAATTGATGGCACTATTTCCTCAAACTGCCTTGGTATATTCAAATATATGCCAAAGACAGAAATGGAGGTGGTCAAACGAATTTTGTCCACAAATTGAGAAATCGAGGAAGCATGTAAATAAGTCTGTTTCAGCTTACATGAGAGACCATGGAATGGGCTCCATCTACAACAATAACTTGCGTTACTACATGCAAGATATCTACAGAGCAGATGGAGTTCACTTCTCAGATGAGGGGAACAGAATTTTCATCCTCAATTTAAGACTGTGCATTGGTACCTACTTGTAGGTACCTACATCAGCCACAGGACCCAAAAGCTCTTTTCAGAGCTACCCTACATCTGATCACTCACAATTATTATTTTACTCTAACTTTTTTCACTAATTTTCACCATAGTACGCTCCCCGGAGCGCTACCCGGTACGCGCACCGGACGCTAACCGCGCGAAAATTTGAAAAAAAATGGTTTTTTTTCGCACATATGGGCCTCCTCAGCCACCCTCAGAAAACCTAGGGGGTCAGGATACGTCTACCGTGCCCCCTTCTACCCATTCTCAACATTATTTGCCCTCCATCTTGTATCTCAATTCTACCGAAACACAAAATGGAGGACTCCCGTAACGCTGCCGGTTCGCATACCGGGGCGAGCACCGGGAAGCGCTCGCTCAAAAAAGGTGGGAAAGTAATTCACAGAAAAACCACTGGAGACACTTTCACCAAATATAGATTAGCTCATACTACATACCAATCCCTACCATTTTCACAAATTTGATTGAAATTCCATTTAGCCATTTAGCCTGTAGACCTCTCTAAATACCCTGAGGTAAATTACTTCACAAAACACATCTGAAGTGTTGGAATTGACAACCAATTAAAATGTTACTTTCATTTTCTACTTTTTTTACCTGACATTTGATTGGTTATGTACCTGAATATATATAAAGAAAGAGAGAGAAACACAGCCATTTTGACTACTACTTCCTGAACTACATTGCAAGATCATTTTCACTCACAACTTAAACTTGTTTTTAAAAGGTAAGATGTTATTTTATAAATTTGAAAACATTTTCAGATAGTTATATACTATCCCTCTGTAAGAGTTAAACATTGAGAAAGGCTTGTTTATTATAATTCTGGATTGATTTAGGTTTCTGTGGTATAATTATGAATTTACTTAGGCTTTTTCACAGGCAATTTTTAATAGTACTACTTCACGCCTCAAAAGTACCTGTCTGAACTTAAACCCAACAGTGCCCTATCTCTACTGATATATTTATTGTTTATGCAAATTTCAGCACAAAAATGGAAGGAGAACAGAACGTTTCCTTTGAAATTGTCCTAGACATGAACAATGAGGAAATCATTGAACCCATTGACTTGGAATTCATGGATGAATCACGAGACCATGAACTTCTACAATGTGTAGAATCTGTGGATTTCTTACTTCAATATGAGGACGGTCAAATGTGGGAAGTTATGTTCAGTCAAAAAGAAGACATATCGGACAGTCAAATGTTAGACGTTCTATTAAATTTTGAAAAAGAATCAGAAAAATAAAATTATATTTAATAATAAAAAATTGTTTGAGTCTTTAATCATTTTTATATGTAATTCATAAACTAGTACCAAATTGATTATAATGTAAAGTCAGACTTATAGTATACTGTGCACAATCACAAAAATAAATTTATATTTAATAATCATAAATACTGCTACTTAAATAAAAAAACAAAAAAAATAACAAAAAGAACAATCAATAAACATACAATATTTCAAAATATCATAGTCTATCATTCTTTTTTCCTTATAGTACGCTCCCCAGACCGCTTCCCGGTGCGCGTACCGGGCGCTCCCCAAGCAAAAAGGCCCTTTTAAAGCCTCCACATCAAACCTAGGGGGTCAGGGAGGATCTACTATGCCCCCTTATGGTCATTTCCCCCTTTGTTTTGGCCTCCTCTTGTCTCTCGATCCTACCGAGAGACAAGATGGTGGCCACTCCGGACTGTTTAGAATGTTGACAGACACCGAAGAGCCAATCAGCTTCGCTTCGCGAAGTTGCGTTACGCGTCAGGTACGGGAACCGGGGCGCTGCCCGGAGCGCGCTTACAGATATATATTTTTTTGAACGTTAATTTCTCAAAATCCACTGGAACACATATATTGAGACCTAGCAAAGGCACATCGGGCTACCAGTCCCTACAATTTTGCCAAGTTTCGTGAAAATCCATTCAGCCGTTCGAGCTAAAAGTGAGGCCAACCGCCCTATGGAAAATTGCATGGGAAAAACATGTTTTGGGACCCCCCTTTTTTCTCGGCCCCCCCTTGACGAAACCCCCCCAAATTGTCAGGGGCTGCTCCGAAACAAAATGTGCCATTTTCCTGAAAATTTCAGCCAATTCCGTCCTCAAACGCCAAAGTTATTCGACATAGAATTTTCAAAAATCCCATAGAGAAAAAATCCTAACTATATATACCTACTGGCGACCGCCAGTAGGTAATATATATATATATATATATATATATATATATATATATATATATATATATATATATATATATATATATATATATATATAACACACACTCACACACATATGTATATTGTGAAATGCATTCTGTAAGGTCACTGGCAGTGTTTCTGGAATCATCTGGGATTGCCATGGAAACAGTGGTTCAATGCATTTGGAATGTTTTTGGGAGACAGTGGTGCATCCCGATTCAGAGCAGAGAGAAATACATTTTTACTAATACATTCCATAGGGGTTGAGAGTAGGGAAATTTACAAATACCTACTAGATTTACCAGTAGTGGAGGGGGATGATCTTGATAAGTACAAGAAGTAGTCAAAAAATTGGAAGACGTGCTTGATATTCAAACTAGCATAGTGATATTCCATCACAAGTTTTTTAAAAGGGGACAAACACAATGTGAGAACGTGGATGCGTACATAAGTTCTTTAAGAAAGCTCAGTTCACAATGTCAATTTGAAGCGTACACTGATCAGGGATCACTTTATTGCTCTTTGTTGTGACAAACACACACAACAAAACTTACTAACAATAGGTGACCCATCAAGTCATTAAGGTGACAAAAAGTGTGGAGTTAGCACAATTCTCATTGAAGGAATTGAGTGTTTCCACACCAGTAAAAGAGAGTGTTAATGTAGTCCAAATAAATGCACAACTATGGAAGAATGCGAAACATAGCGAGAAAAGTTCTGTAAACACACAATCGTTTGTTTCAGGTGTGGCAACCACCCCGATGGAAGAGAAGCTAAAAGGTTCCCGGCTAGGAACATTATGACCTCAGAATTTTTTTTCAAAAATGGGATGTGTGGTGAAAGAGTATGTTCCTGAGGATGTGGGCCACAATTTGATGAAAGAGTTTCATAATATGATCCTGGTGGTATTTGAAGATGAGGTGATTAATGGTGATACCAACATGTGTGTTCATCCGTACATTGATGTCATGGTGGGGACAAAACATCACATCTGTTGGTTGACTCAGATGCGAGCATTATTATGGTAATGTCTGAGTTTTTCCATACAGTGTGTAGTGACAGGAAGTCAGATCCCTCTGATAGCGCTCCAGTTACATACGAAGGCAGGGAAATCGATTTGGAGGTAGAAGATGTGTTAGAGTTTAATGGATAAAAAACCAAGGCAAAATATACATAGCAGTGAAAGGCCTCAAAATATTGGGATGTTTCCATCAGGGACTTTTTGAGTTGGTGCTCAATCCTGGAACTAGTGAGCAAGTGATTGTAGTTAAAGAGTTTTTGGCATCTAATTCTATGGAAGTTGAATTTCCTACTTTTTTTCATCTGACCTAATGAAAATTGCAGGGTTTAAACATGATAAAAGTAACACAGGAAGCCATCCCATTTAAACATAAAATTTGATCTGTGCCAGTTAGTCTAACAGATGATTTACATAAGGAATTTGTCACCCCCAAAAAGTAATGGTGTTATTGAAACAATATAGTTCAGATGATGGTTGTCACCTTTGGTAGTAATGCATGAATGCAATTGTAACATGTGGCTTTGTGTTGACCTTAGGAGTTTGCAAAAAGAAATCTGGGTGGGTTCCCATCCCTTATCAAGAATCTGTGATTTGTTAGAAGAACTCGGAGGGGCAGAATGGTTTTCTAAAATTGATCTAGCATCTGCCTATCATCAGGTAGTTCAATAGGAATCTTTCAGCCATTATACTACTTTTAATTTGCCGTTTGGCACGTTTCAGTTCTGTTGGACGCAATTTGTCTTAGCTTCCGTGGCCTTAGTTTTTCAGCGCATCATGCAACAGCTGCTGAGTAAGATACCTGGAGTTCTTCAGGATGACTTCTTGATTTATGCGAAGCACTTGGATGAACATGACAAAGTGCTGAGATCTGCTCCGCAGTGTTTTGCTGATAAAGGAGTTGTAGTGAAAAAGGAGAAATGTGAATTTTGGAAAAACCAAATTTAATTCTTGGGTCACAATGTTTCAGTGGATGATGTTATCCCAAGGCCTGGGCTTTTTAAGGCGGTGGTTGAATGTCCAAACCCCTAAATAATGAGGAGCTGTGCTCAGTTATAGAGCTCTGTGAATTTTATGCCAGGTTTGTTCCTTGGTATGCTTCAAAATGAGAATGTAACTAATATGTGAAAAGCAAATGTGCCTCTTGTCTGGGATGAGCATTGTCAATAAATATTTGATGAAGTTGGAAATGACTAATGCTAGGGCATTGAGTTCATAGGATCCTTGCTTCCATGCACAATTATGGTGGATGCCAGTATATATGGATAAGAGGTGGTACTGACTCAAAATACCACAAAGGGAGAAGTCACTGTGAGTTTGCATCCAGGGTTCTCAGTGAATCAGAACTGAATTATTAAGTGATAGAAAAAAGAGTTATTGGCTTGTTACTGGGTTGTTGAAAAATTTAGGATGTATGTTTGGAGATGAAGGTTTAAGCTCCAGACTGACTATACACCTCTCATATAAATATTAAGTGGTGATAGGATTAAATATGCCAGACTGCACAGAGCTCATTTTATCACTTAGTTATTACAGTAGGACTTTGATGCTAAGCACATACTGGGCAAGGACAATGTAACAGTCAATTTGTTATCTAGGTTACCTGTCCAGGATGTTGAAAAAGGGAATCTTGAGGATGATAAAGAGTATTGTTTTGTTGCATGAGTGGATGTTGCGGAAATCAAAGCTTGTTCAGAGGTTGAAACAAAAAATGCATGTCTTGAGGATTCAAGTGATGGTACTGGTCAAAGAATGCATAGTGGACCTTTGGCCCAGTGAAGGGAACTTGTGTTCTGTGTTACATCCTTTCTCTAAGATAGTGGAAGAACTTTTAATTGAAGACTGAGTGCTGGAAAGGGATGACACGTGTGTGCCACCTGCAGCTATTTGATTACGACTGATTAAGGCTACTCATGAAGGGCATTTAGGAGCCAATTTGACAAGAAGAAGGGCCAGAGCTTATTACTGGTGCCCTACAATGGACACAGATGCTAATACTGAAGTGAAAGTTTGTGTGGTATGTAACGCTGCTGAGAAGGGGTTTAAAGTGATGATGCCTCCATTTCTTCTGATAGACCTTGGGTCAAGTTAGTAATGGATATGGTTGGGCTTTAAATGTTCTACCCCATCATTAACAATATGCTTTTGTACTCATGGAGTAACATAGCAAATGGCCAGAGGTACATTTTGGGTCTGCACCCACTGCAAGCAATGCAAAGAGCATTTCAGAAGGACATTTTTACAAGAGAAGGTTTCCCTGAGAATATAATTTCAGACAATGGGGTACAAGTTGTTAATGCAGAAATGGAAAAGTTTCTGCGAGCATCAGGCGTGAGACACCTCAAGATTTCTCTCTATCATTCCCAAACCAATAGGCTGGTAGAGAGAATGAATAGAGTGGTGGTGGAATGTATCAAGTTGGTGAAGAATTATGGTAATGACTAGGCCTGGTCGGTAAATTACCTTTCACTCGCTGAATTTGCGGAATTTGGGTAATTTCATGTTCCGCGGAGAATGCCGAATTGCCAAAAATTCTGCGATCTGCCGTTTCGCGGAAGTTTTTTGCTTGTTCATGCTTTCAAAATGCGTGTTCGTGAGATATTTCTCCCCGAGTACGCAAACAGCGCTTGCGAACAGGAAAAAAGCATCACAAACGGGCAGAACAAGCAATTCCGCGTGTTCACAGAACTTTTGGGTGCTTGCGGAGATTTTTTACCGTTTCGCAGAGCTTTGCATACCGCGACTACGCAAATTCCGCCCACCCCTAGTTATGGTATTGATTGGGCAGTGAAGAGCTTGTTATGCTTCTATGGCATGACCCCACACTCGACTACAAACGTATCTCCATTTCCGTTACTGAGAGAAAGCCAGCCATCTCTGTTATGTACCCTGTTTGGTTGGTTAGATCCGTTGGAGACAAAGCTAACATAGAGGTGGATCAAGAAGTCATGTTTAGTAGGGTATGTTAAGCTCAAAGTAAACAAAAACTCCTATGATACCAGGAGGTGTACCAAACCTCATTCTATTTAGGTTTGGGATGTAGTAAGGGTTAAAAAAATGATTTTGTCGAAAAAAGGGGATGCCACCTATGGAGAACTGGTGCCTGTAGAAAAAGTGTGTGGTAATGCCATAAGAGTTGTTGGGGATCACTGCTGGAATTTTGGGAAAGTGGTTAAGGTAATCGAAGAAAATCTTAGTTGGAAAACATCAATCTCAGGACCTGAAGCATCTAATATTTCTCAAGACAACACTAAAAGCCTAGAGCACCAGAAGAGGCCTAGTGTGGAAATGTATAATCTCTGGAGTTCTACTCAGGAAAATGTCATACTTTGGAAATACAAATGAGAAACTAAGTGGAACAGTTTAGTCTGATACTGATTGGTTATTAAATGTTTTAGGATTGAGGAGTCTGTGTGAAGTAAATTATATCTTATGTGGATAAGTTGTCTGGGTATCACACGTGAATTAGGTTTGGTTTACTTAGATTTATTACTTAGGATTGTTTTTTTAAGTTCTTCTTTTTATTTTATTTTGATCTAAATTGCTATTTCTTTTGTATCGCTTTGTTTCCTGTTCTAATGAAGTGCTTATTTTCTTAAAAGAAGGAGATGTTATGTGCTGATCAGCCTCTATGTTATGAGCCAAGGGAACGTTTGCCTGCTGTGGTTGCATTAGAAATATTTCAGAATTGTCAGTTGGTGTGCTCCTGTGGCTCTTTGACATGTCTAGAAAAACTAAAACAACATGTAGACAACTTACCTGTGGCCCTGGCCATATGGACTACGACATATTTGCTTCTTTACCTATTCTCTCTTTATTTGTCTGCAGTCCTTTGAAAAATTGTGTTATGATTTTTCTAGCCAACTTGTTATGGGTTCCGTGCATATATGCTTGGGAGAATTTGGTACTACACAGTATAACGCATGGAATATATCGTATCTGACATTATTAATACTATTGCAGGTTGACAAGAAGCAACCGTGAATACACGCCAGGGTGGTGTGAAATACGTATTGCAGAAATTATACACATCCCCACGAGGTGGGTTGCCGGTATGCACAATGAGGGCAAATACCCGGTAAATATTCATGACCTCTGAACAATCTTTAACTGATACACGAAATGCGTGATATTGTTTTAAGTATGCCATGATGTCCTAACTGTGTGGCATGTGTTGTGTCGTGAATGTTTGTCTATCTCCCCCCGGGCCATAAAGGAATACTAGTGTGGTGAAGACTGACCCAGAGCCCTGACAAAATTGCCATAAGTTTCTTTGGCAATGGAACATGTTGGCCTTCCCTAAACTGAAGTGGTTTGCAACATTGTGTGTGTTTTTTATCGGAGTAGGTCCATGGCTTTGATTAAAGTTGGCAGTATCGCCAGTGGTTCCTATCTCATTTTTAGCTTGGAGAAGCGAAACATACATAGGTTTTCTTTTCTTTGCTCTGCACTATGGTGTCATAATAGGGTAGCACATGATTTACGTGTGCAGTCCATTCTGTTCACACATTATCAGAGTATCCTTGTTTCACACTATTTTCAAACATTTCATTTTTGGTCTTGAAAGATATCAATGATGAAGATGTGAGCATACTGTTGAGTACCTACCCTCACACATTATTTTCATTTTTTTCAATTGAACAGCAAAACCCTATTTTGAATAGCATTTCAGAAGCTATTCTATCATACCGGTCGGTAATGGCCGAAATTACCGAATTTCAGCCGTTACCGACCGGTATTGTGCATTTGAGATGTAGGGGCCAAATTTAAGGATTCGGTATTTTACCGAATCGGTAATTTAAGGAATCGGTAAATTACCAATTCCTTAAAATACTGATTCGGTAAATTACAGAATCCTTAATGTAGGGAGCACTCAAGTGAGTGCATTTCTGAGTTAAGGATTCGGTATTTGCCACCAACTAAAGGTTGGTGGTAAATATCGAAAACCTTTGAAAAAGCAAATTTGTGCTTTTCCAAAAGTGCCATGTGGCAGACATACATGCCCTTAGGGCATGTATGTGTGCCACATGTGCACCCATGCACTATTCAGGGGTGCAACAGGGTGTCAATGTGACACCATGCCACCCTTGTAAGTCTTCCCCCTATTACCGATTCAGTATTTACCGAATCGGTAATTCTCATTCATTCCTATGGGCCTCCAGGCCCATAGGAATAAATGGAAATTACCGAATTGTCGGTATTTACAAAAATTTACCGAATCAATACCTACATACCATTTATCGATTCTGAAATAACGAATCGGTAAAATTCAGTATTTTAAAATCAGTAAATTTGGATTACCTACATATGACCCCAAGTTCTTTCAGAGCAGTTACACATTTGGAATCATGTTCCATTTGTGGTCCTTGCTATAACTAGTGATCGATAATTACCAAGTTCACTTTCTTCTTGTAGTGCTGATCACGTTGCTGCCATGCTATTCCAAATCCACCCTTAGCCACGTGACCCAACAGAATTATGTCTTTGTCATAAAACTCAAATACTTGCCATTCTGCTCGTAATGATACCATTAGTAACTTATTCTTTCTGATTGGCTGTAGGTCATGTCATCCATACCTAATAATTATAAATATTGTTCAAGTATTTCCACAGCATTGGAGGCTTGTCTGACATTTGCAGAGCAAAGGGTCCTATTATCAGAATAAATCTTGAACACCTACTTGTGCAAGTTTATATGAAGTTAAGTCTTTATGTGTGCTTTTATCTTCTAAATAACTAACATTTCTTACAGGAATAAGAGAATCTATTAACTTTTAATCTATGCTAACATTTTATGTTTCCCTTACCTTGTATTTCAGGCCCAAAAGTAAGGCAGTGTGTCTACTGATTACCAATATCCAAAGGTAAGCACGTTCACTTTGTAAAATTCATATGTCCCAGAGTATTTACTGATGCTGTCCTTAAACGTTTGACTTGCAGTCTACTATGCCTTTATTTACTGGCTTCATTGATTCCGTGAAAGGCTCTTTCATATTACAGCATATTACAGCTTTCCTCTCCTTGTCTGTTTTAGGACCTGTAATTAAGTTAAAGGGTTGTGTGACAACTTTCTGTTACATGATATACTATCTGATCTTTAACTGACTGCACGAGTAGCAGACACCAAAGTGCAGTTTATGTTGGGTGCTCCATCAGTGCCTAACTTAATCTGGTGATTGCAGGTGTGGTCCACCGGCACCCCTTTTTTGGATCTGGCGCTTATTTTTCCTCATCCAACTTTGACCCACAAAAATCGATAGGAAAACACAAAAAGAGGTAAAAAGAGGAAAATAAAGATGCCAAAAAGTAACAAAGGGATGTGTGGATAAAAAAGAAAAAGAACATGCAGGAGTGAGATAAAGAATGAGGGAGTGTCTTGTGGTGGATTGGTGGATGAAAGGAGAGGAGGTGGAATCAATTAAAGCGGTTTTAGTATTCTAATGTAAAGATCCAACACATTTTAAGGATGATAATCAAGTAGTTTAATAACGCCCATCAGGGAGGCAAGTAGTTCAGCCTCAGTCCAAGTTACAACTGCCACCCCTCAAAACATCACATTCCAACCCATGACCTAATGACATTCCTAGCAAGGAATGCACACAATTAAAGGTAAAGATACAACACATCTCCCTTATTATAATAATAAAAATAACAATAAGATAAAATAATCATGAAAGGGAAACCAGTAAAAACAATGAAGATAACACAGGAAAAAGGTAAAGAATACAAAAATGGAGAAAGTCATTTAAAACAACGGTCTTGTAAACACAAAAGAATCACTTAGAACAGTAGTCTTGAAGATACTTAGGAGGTCTTCTTGTTCTAGTGCTGCGGAAAGGAACATTCTGTGGTAAGTGATTAAAATATTTTTGACTCACAAAACCATCAGAACTAGGTTTCACGACACCATCCCCCTCTGCACACCTTGATAAACGAGACATACTCCAAACATCACCCCCTGCAAGCATAACAACATTCTTCATGACCTTCACAATGCACCTAGGCCCAAAATACCTAGACTCACCCTTCGGTGACTAAGCTGCCCTCTTAATGAAAACAAAATCTCCCACTTTCCATGAGATACTCTTTGCCCCTTTTAAAACTTCAAACCTCCGCTTGTACTTCTCTTGATGATTCTTCAACCTCCAATCATTGACCACACATCTCCTATCCTTCACCGACAGCCACAAAGGATTCAGCTTAGAACCAGCAACCCTTCCTTTCAGTTTCTTAAAAGGTGACAAGCCAGTCACACTATTAGGAGTGTTCCTGTGTGCCCACAGTTTTTCCCTGAGAATCGGCTTTAGTGGGAGCCTCTTTTCCAAAGCAGTCTGAGCAAAAGCTCTAATTAGCCTATTCATGCTCTCCACCAAACCATTTGCCTGCGGAGAATAAAGAGCAGTTCTATGATGGGTGATGGATAAATCTCTCAGAAAGTCAGCCATTTCCTGTGAAGTGAATTGAACACCGTTATCAGAGACAAGGACGTCAGGAACCCCTTCGCAAGTAAAAGCATCCTTCAAAAACTCAATAATGTTCCTGCTCAACACAGAACCCATACAAGAAGCAGACAACCACTTTGTTGTATAATCTACTAAAACAACAACAAACCTCTCAGAAGTAGCTAGGTTCTCAAAAGGTCCAATTATATCCACAACCACTTTAGTCCAAGGACGCTCAGGTATGGCAACAGGAGAGAGAGGGATGATCCTCACTTTTCTGGACTTATCATTACCAGCACAAATGTTGCAGTCTCTCACAACAGTCTCAACTTCACAGTCCAGTTCAGGCCACCAATAGGATTCCCTAACTCTCGCCTAAGTGAGGCTACGACCAAGATGTCCCTCATGTGCCACATTTATTATCTTCTCCCTCATCCCTAAAGGAGGAATCAACCTGTCACCTCTGAACAATTCACCCTGAACAATATTCAACTCATCTCTTACATTCCAATAACCCTTAGCAGAATCAGGAACTTCTTTCAAAACAGGCCATCCACTTACCGTAGATTCCAAAACAAAAACTCTGGCTGGATCACTTGAAAAACTATCCTTCCATTCTACTTTATTCAACGCTGACTCACTTACCCATGAAACACCTGGAGGCTCAGAATCGCACACAACCAACTTATCAAGGGGCGATCTTGAAAGAAAATCAGCAGGTACATTTTTAAGGCCAGGTAAGTATTCCACACAGAAATTGTACTCCATGAGCCCTTCGACCCACCTCTTAATCCTTGGACTTGTACACTCAACATTTCTACAAGAGCACAACTGCACCAGAGGTTTCTGGTCAGACCTGACAACAAAAGGTATGCCCCATAAATAGAATCTGAAATGCTTAATGGCCCAAAAACAGGCCAGAGCCTCACGCTCTATTACCGAATAACGCTCCTCAGCACCCTTCAAAGAACGAGAAGCGAATCCAATGACTCTCTCTGAGCCATCCACCAATTGAGATAGTACAGCCCCCAAACCACGTATACTTGCATCAGTAGACAAAATTGTTTTCTTGTGCACATCAAAATGCCCCAAAGTTGGCATCTTTGCGATCTCAGACTTTACAGTTTCACAAAGCTCCTGAACAGTCCTTGTCCCAATTAAAAACGGCACCCTTCTTCAAAAGAAGCCTGATAGGCTGCATCACGCTAGCAAACTTGGGAATAAACTTTGAATAATACTCAGATAACTCATTGAAAGATTTTACCTGATCCTTATTAGAAGGGGGTTGAGCTTGTAGCATAGCCTCCACCAAATCAATCTTGGGACTAATACCCTCCCCAGAAATGGTGTGCCCCAAATAAGACACAGAATTCACCCTGAATTTGCACTTTTCACGTTTTAGAGTCAAACCAGATTCCTTAAGCCTGGATAGAACCCCAAATAAAATGTCATCATGCCTGCCAACATCACTCCCGTACACCATTATGTCGTCCTGAAAGAACAGGACAGAATCAATTCCAGATAATACATTTTTCATAATCCTCTGGAAACAAGCAGCTGCAATAGCTAGCACAAAAGGCATCCTAATAAATCTGTAAGCACCTATAGGAGTTACAAAAGATGTTAAATGCCTTGATTCCTCATGCAACAAAACTTGATGATACGCTGCCGACAAATCCATCACGCTAAACACAGTGGCCCCACCCAACTTGCTCAATATTTCATTTATATTAGGCAAAGGCTGCCTGTCAACCCAAATTGAGCTATTTAGACTCCTGAGGTCCACACACATCCTAATTTTGCTACCCTTGTCCTTAGGTGCCAAAACAATTGGCTCAAGCCATTCTGAGGATTCTATCTCCTCGACCACCCCCAGTTTCAACAACCTATCAATTTCATCTTGGAGTGGTTTCAACATAAGATTTGGCACTTTCCGAACTTTGTGCACTACAGGTTTTGCATTACCTTTCAAAATAATGTTATGTGTAAAACCTTTCAAAAGACCCAAATCATCACTAAAAACTACCGGAAATTTTTCAAAAATGTTAAGAAAATCACCTAATTGAGAGACCAACATAACCTGTTCAGGAGCATTGGGATTCAAAATTATCCCAAGGTCTCTTTGGTGACGCCAACCAAGGAGATTATCCCCCCTTTTCGCAACATAAACTTTCCCCACAGTTTCTCTGCCCTTAAACGAAATGGTCTGAATAGAATACCCAATCAAATCAATCTTTTGCCTCGCATACCCCACAGGATTAATATCCGTAGCTAAAAGCTTGATCTTGTCCGCCTCAAAATTTGAATACCAAAATTTGTCACTGATAAGAGTGAAGAGTGAACCCGAATCAGCTAGAACAGGGACAACCTTATCGGCAATATAAATGTCACAAGAGGGCATAATTACAACATCCTCATCTACTTGTTTCACACCATTAACAACATCAACCTGCAAGTTTGTGATGCAATGAACAGAATTTTGAATGTACTCTTCTTCGTCAGCTACAAAATTAACTTTGTTGTTTTTACACATCCTTGCATAGTGGCCCTTCTTACCACAGTTTCTGCAAACTGTACTCTTAGCAAAACAGTTTGGATAGTTCGGTCCATGTTTCTCACTTCCACATCTGGGGCATCTAAACTTACTGTCTCTGTTAAAACTGTTGTTTTGTTTAGGTCTTTCAAATTTTAATGTAGTCTTCTCTTGTTTGAAAGGAGTTTTACTTACTGCAGCAACACTTATTTCTGGTTGAAAAATTTCTCTAATCGCATTACTAATACTAGAAACAGAATCAGTTTGATTAGGACCTTTCCTAATCTCTTTCACCCAAGTAGAAGTATGTTCGACACTTTCCACAATGAGTATGGCCTCTTTCAAGTTTGGGTTTTTCGCCAATAACTTCTCCTGAATCTTCTGATCATTAGTGCAACGTACAAGTTGATCACGAATGAGGAAGTCAGTCAACAGTTCAAATTCACAAGTTTGCGCAAGAGATTTAAGTGCTGCCACATAATTTCCAACTCTTTCGTTCTTATCCTGTGTACGCATAAAAATCGTATGTCTCTCGATGACCACATTAATCCGTGCTCCAAAATGATTCTTTAACAGAAGCACACTCATTTCGTACACATCACTAGGTTAACCGGCACCCCTACCAATAGGTATAGGATGTAAACTATCATAAATGTTCCTTACTTCAATACCTAAATTGTTTAATAAAACAGCCTGTTTCCTGATCGCAGAAAACTTTTCACCACCAATAGCAAGCAAGTATGAGTCAAAAATTGTCTTCCATTTTTTCCAGGGCAGGACTGGTTCGCCCTGCTCACTCAAAAACTGAGGTGGTTGATTCATTCCACTTGCTGATGATGACATCCTGAAAAAGAATATTAACTAAACAAGCTAATACAACAATCTAAAATAACAATCCAAAATGATGAAGGAAAAATACCAATCTAAATTAAAGCTGTCAAAACAACAGTTCTGCTTTACACAGAAGTACAAACTTAACAAAAAAAAATAATGAACTTCACTTCTCTTCAGCAGGTCCAATTTTCCGTCCTTTTTTTCTGTGTACATCTGGTAAGATCTTCACTTCTCTTCCTTTTTTAACAACTTGCCTCGATCCAGATATAGTACTCTAAACAGTATAAATAAATTGTCAAAAGAGTTACTGCTTCATACCTTGAAAAAACGCTTTCATACAACATAAAGCGTAAGAACCTTCTCTGCTTCATTTCATGTAACATCCGAGTGAGAATTCAACAGTGGAGCGAACTCCCGCAAAATGCGTGTTACAAGTGTGCGTGTCACAACGAGTTACGTGAGACGGAAGAGAAAACGTAACTACCCTTCCGCGCGAGGCTGCAACTGAACGCCATGGAATTCCAACATGGGCGCATGCACAGCTCGCGTTGATCTTTCAAAACACGCACTGTAAGAAGGTAGGCACTTCCGTGAAATACTTTAAATTATTCGCTTCCACACTGTACTTGCCGCTGTATCAGTCTCCCTTGTGACAGCACCACTTCACTGAATGTCAAACAACTCGAAAAGATTCCGAAATTAGCAATTAAAGTTCCGCCGCTCCGCAGTGACTCTCAAAATCCTTTTCATTCACAATTTCCTGTAAATCGAATTCACGTCGGGTTCTTCATTGCCTGTTGGGCTCATCGTCGCCAGTTGTGTTAAGATCCAACACATTTTAAGGATGATAATCAAGTAGTTTAATAACGCCCAACAGGAAGGCAAGTAGTTTAGCCTCAGTCCAAGTTACAACTGCCACCCCTCAAAACTAGGGGTGGGCGTAAAATCCGTTCCGCTCGCGGATTTTGCGGATTTTCGGTAAATCCGCAATCCGCGAACTCTCGCGGATTTACCGAAAATCCGCAAATCCGCACGCTGTGGATTTTTTGCTTGTGTTCGCACTGCTCGCGGTCCGCGGCGCGGGCAGCAACAATCTCGCACTCGCGAAATTACAAAAATTACAATTGGGGAGGGGTGAAGGAAGTGGCTCAGTCTCCAACTTCCTGTTCCTGTCCAGCAAGCTCCTCCCATTGGGGTGGGGTGAAGGAAGTGCCCCAGTCTCCAACTTCCTGTTCCTGTCCAGCAAGCTCCTCCAATTGCTTAGTCCATTTCCTGGCCACTTTGAATTCGATCTTGACTGGGAAGGATTACTTTTTGTGGATGCTGCTGGATATTTGGATTTGAGGCCTTTTGGATTACTTTTGGATTCGAAATTTGATTTCACAAGTAAGTTGATAAGTTGATGTTGTTTGTTTGTGGTGATTTTTGCGTGTGTTTTTCGACTTTTTGGGGTGGGGTTGGGGGCTGGCTATGTTGGTGGGGGGCCATTTTGAGGCATGGTCCTGCAGGTCCTGGCCATGTTGTGGATGGGGTCAAGCGGCCATTTTGAAGTCAGGCAGCGTGCTTTGTGCCCTAGGCCCATCCAGTCTGCTCTGATTTCTTTCATTATGCCCAGGGGGCCTAGAACTCCCGCGGATTTACCGAAAATTGGATTTTTTTGCTTGTGTTCGCACTGCTCGTGTCCCGCGCAGCAACAATCCCGCACTCGCGAAATTGTAAAAATTACAATTCTGCACATGAATTGAAAACCACCAGGCTTAGTTATGGGTGCATGCATGATACAACTGTTTTGTTGAATTTTAACATGATTCTCGCCAGGGCATGGATGGCATTGGATTGTGGTGATTTTTGTGTGTTTTACGACTTTTTGGGGTGGTGTTGGGGGCTTGCTATGTGGGTGGGGGCCATTTTATTGCCTGGTCCCGTGTGGGTGGGGGTCTAGGGGCCATTTTTAAGCCAGTTTGTGTGCTTTGTGCCATAGGCCTGCACCCAGTGTGCTCTGATTTCATCCATTATGCCCAGGGGGTCCAGAATCGGTCTGTTCGCGTATTTTGCGGGTTTTTCGCCATGTTCGCGTCGTGAAGCAACAATCTCGCACTCGCGAAATTGCAAAAATTGCAATTCTGCACCAGAAAACCACCAGCAGGCAGCATAAACCTTCTGAAACTTGATGGATGGCATTGGATTGTGGTGATTAGTGTTGTGTTTTTTGACTTTTTGGAGTAGGGGTTGGGGGCTGGCTATGTTGGTGGGGGCCATTTTGAGGCATGGTCCTGGCCATGTGGATGGGGGTCAAGCGGCCATTTTGAAGGCAGGCAGTGAGCTTTGTGCCATAGGCCTGCACCCATTTTGCCTTGCTTTCACCCATTGTGCCCAGGGGGAGTCAGTGGTACATGAAACTACAACCCTCTCTGTGTGCTCTCTTGGATCAATATTAAATTCCTGTTTCCCAAAAATTTAGCAATTCTTATTTTTGATATTTCCATATTGTGGTGTGCACGTGTGTATTCATAAATGCCTACTTGCAAACTATTAATTGAAGCGCTACATATGCAACATATATTTAACTGATGTTCCTCTGTCTTCGTTTGCTTTTAGGTGCACAAAGTCAATAACTCCGCATCATCGTTGAGCATCAGTGCCAGGAGGAAGTCCTGCTGCGGCCTGCTGTTCCGACATCTGAAGAAGATGGCTCCAAAAAGAGGTGCCCGTAGCTCCTCTTGCAAGAAAGATGTCTCTACTAAGGAGAAGAAGAAGCAAGTGGCACCACTTACCAAGGAGACTGGTGGCTCGACCACTAAATTTTTGTGGAAAAAACAAAAGTCCACCATGAGTGCTGCACAGGTAGCCTGTTTAGTGGTTCAATCACCAACGACCAGTGATGTTGGCTCATCGCAAGAAAGTAGCAGCACACAATCAACACAGGTTGTAACTCATCTCACAAGTACTATTCAACAACCAAAGCCGCAACAACAACTGCATGGGCTACTAGTACAAGCATAAGTACATGCGCAAGGAGCTGTCCGAGAAGGAGCTGTCCGAGAAGGAGCTGTCCGAGAAGGAGCTGTCCGAGAAGGAGCTGTCCGAGAAGGAGCTGGCAGAGAAGGAGAAGGCCGAGAAGGAGAAGGCCGAGAAGGAGAAGGCCGAGAAGGAGAAGGCCGAGAAGGAGAAGGCCGAGAAGGAGAAGGCCGAGAAGGAGAAGGCCGAGAAGGAGAGGTCCATGGAGAGTTGCAAGTAGAGGTCAGTGCAGAGGCCCATGTAGCGGCGCATGGAGCGGTGCAAGTGCCCACAATGGTTGTTCTTCCAGAAGTAGGGGCACAGGAGGAAATTGACTTTGGAGCCGGGGTATCATGTCAGGAAGACGAAGCCACTCCTCCTGATGATTCATTTTCTCCCAGCTCCTCAACAAGGAAAAGATCAAGGAGGGTGTGTAGAAGTTCCTCTTCAAGCCCCGCTCCATCAGATGATCTGGATCTAGATTGGCAACCATCTCCGACGTCTGAGAGGGAGGCACACCATGAGCTGAGAAAGGTATCAAATGTTAAAAGGAAGGGCCCCGGAAAGCTCATACTTATGGATCCGAACGTCGGACTTAATGAAGTGGTGCATTCTGATGTTGTTGAACAGGATGACAGCAATGACCTAGTCATCACACACGTCATTCCAGCCACACCGGCCATGCAGCAGACAGACATTTATACCCTATCCCGACGTCATGCTGAGCGTGACCCTGGCGACGTGGCACTGGTAGCACCACCAACGCAGTCAAGTAGTACAACAAGTTCAACAAAACCTACAGCTCCCATGTTTTCTCCCCAGAGGGGAACTCCATCCAGCTCGACTCCCTCAAGTAGGGTTGCTGCAATAATTGCACAACCCAGTAGATGTCTGCAAGGCTCATCCACCACTGCTTCATCTGGCATTGGCAGTATCACCTCGTGCGGCAAAACCAGAAGTTTTCAGTCCCCAGTTTGGAACTTTTTTAGTGTCCATGCAAAGTATGATAACATAGCCATTTGTTCCATTTGTAAGACTAGACTTAGCCGTGGTAAGCCTGGTACCAACTATGGTACCGGAGGCCAGATAGGTCATCTTCAAAGAAGGCACAGTATGGAATGGTTTGCGCACCTAGCAAACATCGAGGGAAAGCAATCCCAAAGGTCAAGTGGCCAAAATATACCCGTACTAGATGTTTCATCTGAAGATGACGGGGAGGTAGAAGAAGCGTCAGACATTTGTCCGGTTGCACCCAGTACCCCTGGCAGCACCACACCCTCCGCAACACATAGGAGGCACACTGAGAGTCTGGGAGACACACCAATGCGGAAAATGTCAACACTGAGCAGAACTGGGTCGAAGAAGGCATCAGCATCATCCAGTAAATTTGTCCAGCGCACCATTACAGCCATGTTCTCCTCAGATGCGCCATTTCAACGCAACCACCCAATTGTGCGCCTGTATAACACTAAGCTGGCTAAAATGCTAGTGGTGGACCTTCTCCCTTTTTCGTTTGTCGAAGGTGTGGGTTTCCTTGAACTCGGGGCAACACTGGCCCCTAAATGGAAGGTTCCTAGCCGGTTCTATTTTGCCAGGGTTGCTGTTCCAGCACTACATAAAGAGGTGCTTGAGTTGATTGGGGCAGCTTTGCAGAAGAGAGCTGTTCACACTATACACCTGACAACAGACATGTGCACCAGTGGCCAAGCCCTTGATTACATGTGCATCACTGCACACTGGGTCTCTTTTTCAGGGGTTGCAAAACAGATAAATGCAGGTGGTGACTTGGTCGAGATTTTTAAGGGTGCTCGTAAACATGCAACATTAGCCATGTTTGGCATGGAGAAAACTCATACTGCAGACAACATTTTGGATGATTTTAACAAAAAGGTCTCTCAATGGCTGCCCCCAAGAAAATGCAAGGTTGGTTATGTTTCTACTGATAATGGCAGCAATGTAGTTAAGGCCATGGAGGACGGTGACTATTTCAGAGTGGCGTGTTTGGCGCACTGTATAAACCTGGTCGTGCAAAAGTTCTTGAAAAAAGAAATTGCAGTCGACAAAATACTGACCATCTGCAGAAGAATATGCACACATTTCAACCATTCTTTTAAGGCCCGGAAGGAGCTGAGGCGCAAGCAAAATGAACGTAGTATGCCAGTGAAAGCACTTATCCAGGAGGTGGCAACACGTTGGAACTCAACCTTCTACATGCTTGAGCGTCTGCATGAGCTGTTTCCAGTAGTCAATGAGTATGTCTACAACCTGGGTGGTGGTACGACAGAAATGATGCTAGTGGTGGAGCAATGGCAGCTAGTTAAAAGCCTGACAGACATGCTTCGTCCTTTTGAGGTCTTCACGCGTGAAGTCAGGAGGGAGGACTGTTCTTTGAGCAAAGCTATCCCATTGTTGCTGAAGCTCGAGCACCAAGTCAAGGTGGTGTCTTCAAAATTAAAGGATGCTGGAAAGAATGAAGCATATGAGTTGGCGCAGAGATTATTACAACGCCTTGTTAGCAATGAACGGCTTGTAAATATCAAGAAACAACAGCACTACATTTGTGCTACTATTCTGGATCCACGTTACAAAAAGCCATTGTTTGGCAAAGTATTAATTCCTTTTGAAACATCAGATGTTACAGAATACAAAGGTTGGCTAGCTCAGTCAGCCATTCGTTTTGAAAGAGAGCGGAAGGAAACTGTAGGAGAAGACAGTACTACTAGTGAATCAGCAGGCCATCAGGCGTCCCAAAAAAGCACTTCTGCATATGTGCCTGTGGCAGAAGTGAGTGTCTTTTCCTCTGAGCCGTTAACCACACCAGCAACCGTATCATCTGCACCAGGCCCAGGCGATATGTCTGAAGAGGATTGGCTAAGTCAGCTAGGGTTTCCTTGTCTCAGAAAGGACACAGAAGTGCAAAGTACAGGAATCCGGGAGAACATTGTTTCAATGGTGCAGGCCTATCTGGATGACTCAACAGCGGTCAATATTACTGAGGACCCATTGGCGTATTGGCATGGGAAAAGAAACATATGGCGAGAGCTCACCAACCTGGCTATCAATTACTTGTCTTGCCCACTCGCAAGCGTGTCTTCAGAACGTGTTTTTAGTTCTGCTGGTGGCATTGTGACTTCCAAAAGGTCCCGCCTCTTGCCCGCAAATGTGGAACGGCTCACCATGATGAAGATGAACCAGCACTTCATACCACCAGATTACAAAGTACGAGAATGCACGCAGGAAGAAGAGGACATCGACCTACCTGAGGGAAGTTTTCCTCAGTTACCAGAAGTACTACCGACTCAATTTGCAGAGTTTGAGGACGAGCTCTGCTTCCCTGACAGCGAGTTCTGAAAATGAGTCAATGATTCATTAACTTTATTTTTCGTCCTTATTCACTTTTATTCCTGTGTGTCTGTCTTTCTTTGTTTAGCAAGTGCTTGATCACATTCACAGCAAAACTGTAATCACCCCATCACAACAACAAGCCCATCAGCAGAACTGTCTTGATTTTGATGCCGCAGCATTCCTCATTTGGCAAATTACACGTGAACCAACACGATGACAGTGTTCAGTAAAACGAACTTACTGCAAAACCACCACCCACCAGGCTCAAAAGTAGTAAAAAACAGGTATGCTCAGATAAAGTTTGAAAAAGTATATTTTTATATCCCTAACAAAATAATCTCCCGCAAGACCCTCCCTAAACCCAACAAATAAATAGTCCTTCAAAAGTCCCCAAAAACCCCAACTCCCAATTCCCACCCCCCAAAAGTCTCTAAAAAAGGGGCAAGGGACACTCTAGGGATGCATGCTGTGGACTTTGGCCTCCAGGGCATCATGCCTTAGGGCCAGGGCATCGTACTGCTCCCGGAGGATGGCGTGGTCTAAGCGGAGGCCCTCCAACAAATTTTGATGTTCCTTCAACTTGCGGACCTCCGCCTCCAGGTCGGACACTCTGTGGGTTGCACGGCGCAAGCGAGCCTTGAGAGTACTGCGCTGACCGGCAGAACGTGGGGGCGCGGAGGAGGATGCAGGTGTCCCATTAGATGTACTGGACTGCGTGTCCTCCCCCTCCAGTTCCACCAGCCGCCGATATTCTGCAACAGTGGCATCCAGCCTCCGTTGCCGGGCCAGTAGAGCCTGCATACTCCTGGATGGTTTGGATGTTTTAGTACGAACAACTATATGAAGAAAGAAAGACATAATCTGTAACCAATGCTCTTTAAGAATATGATTAACACAAAATGATTCAGCAGAAAGTTGTGTCACAGTACAACTAGCAACTAGCCAGCGCAGTACAAAACTATTGAGGCCAGTATCATGGGCGTCCGCAGGGAGGGGCAAGGGGGCAAAATTGTTTGGTACGTTATCTGCAAGCCTGCATAATGCCAACGCAGTGAACTTGCACCCGAGAAAAATAACAGACGCACGCCATGATGAGTGACATACACTTGCGTTACTGTACCGGTCCAGTACATGCAGGTGGTGAAGCTCTTACTTTTCTATTACGGGTGGCACTGAGAATACTCTGTTACAAGGGCTACTGCTTAATTAATTTAACTTTCACCCTACAGTGCAAATGAGTACTAGGAAAGGAAAATCCAGGAGATAAATAATGGGATTATCTATCACTTCACATGGGATGTATTTGCTTACATATGGGATGACTTCAGGTGCTTTGCTTTTTATTGAGTGACCAGTGATACATCCACACATGAATGACGTACTACTACTAAAATTATTAAGAGGTGGGGAGTGGCCACCGTACTATTAACCGGATATATGCTGTGCTTGCAATAAAAACTACTGCTACTATTCATGGTAGTTTTTTGACAAAATTACAACTTCTTTTCCTTGCCTTTCCTACACTGGAACGGACGTGCGGGTGCGGTGTTACATGCTCTTCAAAGTAACACGTAGTTCATCCAGTGACCGTCTACTCTCTGTAGATACACATCATATGCTATCTAAGAGTCAGATAGTACCATGATCCAGCTTACCTCTACCCGCCACCACCACTGTCTGCTTCCTCACAGTATCTTCTTGGGCCACTTGCGCCACCTCCTCCCCAGAGTTGTCCTCGGAGTCGACCACCACCACCACATCCGAGCTGGCCCCGCCACCAGATGTTCCACCTACAAAGTAGATTTAAGAATGTTAGATTACACCACTCACTAGTATTTGGTCTAGGAATGAAGAAATGTGAAAACAACAGAAAAAGTAATTGACTGTCTAATCTAAAGTAAAAATGTCCCTCCTTCCACGGAAAGGCTGTTGTCTTGCTGCACTTTTTTGTCACAATTGATGAATGCTTGCTTAATTTTAACACACACCATTTTTCTCTGAACAGACAGAAGCTGGACTTCTAAGGACAAGAGCAACATCAACTTCAAACCAGGTGAAAGCTCGGCTCGACCACAAGAAATGTGTTCCATTACTCATCAACTCAGCACCAAGCACTTTTCCATTTCCAGCTAACTTAGGGGCCGATTATGATAGAGGATTTTCCGCCTCCTCCGGGCCGGCGGAAGCCACCGCCGGCCCAGAGGAGGCGGAAAATCCTCTGCGGAGTCACCAAAGACCCACCGCCGCATTACGATGGCTGGTGGGTCTTGGATTCTGTCTGCTGCTTTTCCGCCGCGGTCGGATTACAACCGCGGCGGAAAAGCTCTCCTTTGGCTGGCAGTGTCTATCAGACACCGCCAGCCAAATTAGGAAGCATTAGTAAACATGCTTTTCCGCGGCGGTTTTTCCGCCGTGGAAAAGCATGTGTACTTTTGCTTTTGGGGGCCCGTTGCGGGCCCCCAGGGTGTAGGCGGGTGGGGGGTACACATGGGGGGTACCTATGGTACCCCCCAGCATTTACATGCACAAAGCGGCAGGCACCGCGCGGTGCCTGCTGCTTTGTGCATGTAAATGTTACACATGCACTTTTAACATTGCGGCGGGTGCTGCTTGAAGCAGCACCCGCCGCAATGTTAAATATCCAGGATGTGACCGCCAGGGTGGCGGTCACATCCTGATTTGCACGGAGGGACCTCCGCAGTCCATGCGGACGGTCCCTCCACCTCTGGGATGGCGGACGGACCCAAGTCCGTCCGCCATCCTAATCGGCCCCATAATTTTAATATATGTGTTTACTTTTAATAAAGCTTCTAAACTTGAATAGACTCTGTGGTTTTTGGTCCTCCAGACTAGAGTGACTGAGCGAAAGGTTTTGCAATTTTTGCAAGGAGGAGTCCGTGCCTCTGACACTACCAGGTTTATACAGTGCGCCAAACACGCCACTCTGGAATATTATTACTCTGGTGTTTAGTGTCCATAGTTCGGTTTGTGGAGAATTGTCCCTGCAACAGTAGTATTATGGATTGTGCTCCTATCTAAACACTATTTCGAAAAAATTAAATTAGGAACGCTTGGACAACAATAGGTCCTCTATATTTAAATGAAAACTTACTGGGGCCAGCAGAGGAGTACTCGCCGCCCTGGCCTGCATCCTCCTCCTCCTCTGGAGCCGCAGCACCCTCCTGTTCCGTCCGCTTGCCCCTGGGGGGACCTGACGTACAACATGAAAGAATGAACAGAAAACATTGATGATTGCTGCTTGTCGATGTCCTTGTCAACCAAATCAAACATTTAGAAAGAACAAGAACCAACTATTTCAGCCAAAAAGAGGGCTACAAAGGAAGGACTGCACCTGAGCCTCTACTCTAGGGGCAAATTTACAAGCCCCTTGCAGCTCTTTTGCTACGTTCTTGCGTCACTTTTGTGACGCAGCGCCACAACAAGAGAGGCGCCATGGTGTGGCGTATATTAACAACGTGACGCATATGGGAGATGCATCCCATTCTAAAGCCCTGCGCCATAAGGGAGCGTTCCAGCGCAAGGGAGGACGTTCCTGCGCAGAAACGCATGCTAAAAGTGGCTATGGGGAATATATAAAATTTCAATCAGTCATTTAGGACAATGATGCGTCACTCAAACCCTGCGCCTGCATGAAGTAGACGTACGGCTTGACGCAGCATTGCTGGAGCTGCGCCATCGTTGCAACGCAACTCCATCAATGTGCCGCCTTACGGCACTGATGCGTAACGCTTCGGTGACATTTTGGGACCATGGTGTGCCGCATTGTAAATACGGCGCACCATGGGTGGTGCTGGCGTGCCGCACACTTTGCAGGGATGCGCAGGTAATTGCAAATCTGACACTTAGGGGCATACTTATGAGTTCTGGGCTGCACACCTCCAGAGGTGCGCCAGGACAAATGTGTAACGCAAAACTAACCTTGCGTCACGGTAGATGCGCCGCAATTACAATGCGGCACACCCTGGCGCAAGGGTAGGCAGATGCGTGACGCATCTCGTGACGAAAGAGGGGCGCATCTCTAGAGTCGCGTCGCAGGCGCAATGCAACTCTAGCAATGCTCAAGACTGCCCAATACTCAACATACCGCATCAGTCCTTACACCTGCTTCAAGCAAGCAGGCATAAAGAATTGACGTAGCAGCGTCGCGGAAGTGCCTGCGTTATATCTTGTAGATTTCACGCAGGCACTTTTGCGAGGCGCACAGCTGCCTGACCGCACCCATTGTGGCGCAGGCCCAGGCCTTAACGTGGCGCCTCTCCCTAGATGCATCACGTTGTACATGACTCGCAGGGATGCGCCACGTTTACGTCACTGTTGCGTCAGGTAAGGCAGCGTAAACGTGGCGCAAGGGGCTTGTAAATCTGCCCCTTTGTGTCTAGCATTACGCAGTTCTGTAAAGTACACTCATACATTACTCAGCACAATTAAATGAACACAAAATAGAAAACAAATAAGCAGTGGCACCGCCACAGAGAAGGAGAGCAGTGCACCTGAAATGCACAGAAGATTTTGAAATATTAATTTACCTCTACTATCAATGTAATCGGCAGCATTATTGCTCTTTGTAAAAAAGTTAAAACAAACATTTGCAATATAACACACAGAGCAGGAGAAAAAACAGAGTAGTGAGTGATGAAAAAATTGCTACTACTACTCACCAAGCCCGGGGACCTCCACTCCCAGCAGGTCGAGCAGGTCGCGCTCCCGGTCCAGGAGATCCGTCCACCGGTGGGTCACCTGGTTGTAGGTGCGCTGGACCCCCGAGATGTCAAACAGGGCCCGGCACACCTCCTCCCACCGCTTCCGTCGCTCCTGGAGGTTGTAGCCACCAGCGATCCTGCCGCCTGCCGCGATGGTCCTGGGGAGGCGGCGCTGTACAAAATAAACCAGTGTGCCCACCTCCTCAGGGCTGAAGATGTCCCTGGGCACCACCATTTCCGCCCTCAAACAGCCACACGGGAGCCGGGCACGGGCTGCGGGGCCCGTCTTGGGCAGCTTGACTGATGGCTTCACCATGGTCTGGGCAGGTGGTAGCAACAAGGAGAAAAAATGAAAAAGAATAAGACTAGGGAAGAAGAAAATAAAAGTTTAAAAAAGTAGTTGAAAAGTAGACAAAAGTAGCCTAAAACACAAAAATATAGAGCTAGAAAACTAGAGGGATAGATAATAAGTTAAATAGATCAAAAAAATATTAAAACAAGCAAAGGATGGCAGAGATATAGAGAGGATAGAAACACCATGCCCAGACACATAGGAATGAATGAAAAACAAGATGGCGGCCCGATCACGTGCACGTAAGTTCGCACGCGATTTCTCTCGCGAACTTGTATTCGCAAGGCGCTCATTCCGCGAGATTACACATAGCGGGCGGAAACGGAAATACGTCACGCAAACAAAATGGCGGCGCCCATACTCGACCTTGGGGTAATTCGCATGAGTTCGCTGCTTCCACGGTCGATTTCGCACGACGTCGCGCCTCGCGAATAGCGCGAAATTACCGAAAAACGATTTTTGCAAAAGCAAAACCAATGAGCAGGTTCAAAAGTTCAAGCTCATCATTTGTAACCATTCCCTTTAGTGCTTCCTGAAGGGGCCCTCCAGAATTCGGTTGCCTACTTGCAACTATTGTGTGACCCTGCTCTGACAGTCACAGAATAGTTACAAGTATGCCATTGCCAACAAAGTTCCTGTTAAAAAAAATTTACATTGCAACACAAAGTAAAGGGAGCAGACAAGCAGGTGCAAGCCTTCATTAATGTCAGTTGGGGCAGGGCAGGTGTTGTTGTAATTTAATTTTGCAAAACTTAAAGCACTTAGCAGGTGTGCTTTTCTTTGCCACAATAATGTACACTGACTGGTCAACCAGAGGGTGCTGTGATGACACCGAGGGTGGCATGGGTGTGCCAGCCAGAGGGTGGCATGGGTGAACCAGAGTGCCAGTGTTGACAGAGGATGGCAGTGCTTTGCTTTCCCCCAATAATGTACACTGGTGAACCAGAGGGTGCTGTGATGACACAGAGGGTGACATGGGTGAGCCAGAGGGTGGCATGGGTGAACAAAGAGAGTGCCAGTGGTGACAGAGGGTGGCAGTGATGAAGAAAGGCTTGCAAACAGGCTAGGCACGTAGAAACAACAAGTTCGCAAAACTGGCGACCCGACAAGTAAGTTCGCAATTTGCGAAATTGTACGAAACCCTCGCGAACTTGCAGAAACCCGTGCGAGCACAAAAAAAAGAATCCGCAAAATCCGCGAGAATTCGCGGATTTTGCGGATTTTCGCAATCCGCAAATCCGCAAATCCGCAAATTCGCGGATTGCGAATCCGCAAAATCCGCCCATGCTTACTCAAAACATCACATTCCAACCCGTGACCTAATGACATTCCTAGCAAGGAATGCATGCAATTAAAGGTAAAGATACAACATATTCGACACCCCTGAACTAGCTGCAGCCTTCAAACCAAGACTTTAGGCCCCTGCCCTTATTCTTTACGAATTAAGTACTGCTCCTGCTTCTGCGCATTATTTCCTTATCATCTTCCTCGCCTCATTACTTACAATTTGAGGTGGACCACATGACCCCCCTTTTCTCACAATTCACAAAGCTATCTTTTTAATTTTATTTCAACCAACGTTTTAGGCCAATCCCTGTAAAATCCCTCTTCCCCCCAATCACATTCCGTTTTTTACTGTGTGCAAGCCCTCTTTTAATCATTCCTCGGGTTCTGGGAGTTGTTTGGCCACTTCTGGGTATGTTTAAATGTTTTATTAATTCTTTAACCCTCAGAGAGGGAACTTGAGTGCTGGCCAAGTTCTCAGACCAGTATCCCCGGGTTTTATTTATACTATGTGTGGCATCGACAGCTAATGGTTTGAGTCTCTGACCTGCTTATATACAGTGGCAATATTAGCCAGGCTCTGTCAAGTTGTGGTTGCTAAGGACACTCCAGGCCGAACCCGGTGCTTGGGTTTACCATGTTTTTATATTGAGAGTGCTCATTTTGGCGAGTAGATCTTGGCCTCCAAGCATTTTCTTTAATATAATGGTACTGTTTGGCCTTTGGTTCTTACCTGTTAGTGGTCAGGTATCATTGTCTCCCTTTTCTTACGGTTCCTGGGCCTCTCATTTTTTCAATACAATCTACTTTCTATTGCTGGCAGATGGAGTAGTTGATCTATGGATGGAGGTAAGAAAAAAAGTGAGGAAGAGGTTCCATCTTTATTAACTTTTAAGATGGTTATTTACTGCTTGAATTGATTATTTTTGCACAAATATTTAGTCCATGTTGAGTGCATGTTATGATACATTGTTGTGGGCTTATTCTTTCCGATATTATTTTCATTTATTATTTTTACTTGAGTCAGGCAGTATTTTCCCCTCCTATGTGAAGGTCCCAGAGAGTGTATATAAGGGTTCATCTTTAGTCCTTTCTTTGTATTTATGTGCTTCCAGGGTCAAGATAGGCAAGCATTGACAGAAGCATCACTATCTCTCTCCTCCTTCTCCTGGAGATAAGGCTTTACATGAAATTAGTAATTGGTTACTACAAACAAATGAAATTGCAAAATATAGTTAGATTGCTCTCTGAAACATATGAGTAATCCATGGGAAGACATTTTTCACCTCACCAGTCTTTTCCTTCTTCAGTTTTCTGCCAGTTTTCGGTTTCTCTTCCCTCCTCTGTGCCATCTTTATAAGGAAGAAGAACTGGGCTTTCCTGATAGCTCTGTTTCCCCAAGGGGTACATATATTCAGAATAAGAAGAAAGGAGACAAAGCCTATTATTTCATACCTGTCTTTCAACCTTAAACTTCCTATGGCTTCTGAGTAGCCTTCTTCAAGTGGTGGTTGGTTTTGTCAGTTCCAGAGGCCTTCATTTCCTAAATGTCCTGTGAATGCGGCCACTTTGTATTTTTTTCAGACAGAGCTGCAGGTCCACATTTTATGGGAAGACTGTACCCTGTGGCCCACTGTTATCTCGAGTTTCCTCACTAATTGTCCATTGATCCCCGTTTGGTTAATTCATCAGGTCAGCCTTCTCTCTTGAAAGAGAAATTTGTAGTTTATGATCTTGAGGATAAGAAGGCTGAAGGTGCACTTAAGAGGACTTATGCTGGATTGGGCTCTGCCATGAGATTCGAGATCCATTCTGTTAATGATTCTCATTCTTTGGTTAAAGGCTTTCAATCTCTTTCTTCAGCAATTCAAGAGGTGGAAGACTGGTCCCAGTTGCTGGCAAACATGGAGGTGCAGGCTAAGTTCATTTTTGATGCAATGTTTGCTAGTCTTGGAGCTTCAACTATGGGTTTTGCAGGTATGGTGGATGCTAGATAACATATTCATTTGAGAGGCTGGAAAGTGGATTGTTCACAAAAATAAGTGTCTTCTTTGAATGCCATTTTCCAGTGCCAAGTTGTTTTATGAGGCACTGGAAGAAGTATTGTATAAATCTTTTAAAAATGAAAAACATACACAGCCTTTCAGGTGCAAACAAAGGGGCATCAAATAGGATGAGTAAGGCACATTTTGATAAATGTAAGAGCAAAAGATTCATTTCATTGTTTTCAGTTAACAGATCTCACTTTCAACCAAGACATCAGGTAATGAGCCCTATCATCAGTGCTCTGGAGGGAAAGGAAATCCAAAACAATGGTCCTGACTATGCCAGGTCTCCAACAGTCTTGGTTCCTTTACAGGGCCGCCTGAAATGTTTTTGGGATTTCTGAACCTCAGCAGCTTCAGACAAGTGGATTCGGCATATTGTGTCAGTTGGATACACAATATCTTCTTCCAGTTCTCATCCAAATGACACTTTTCCTCTCACTCCCCTTCATTCCAATCAGATTAAGAGAGGAGCACAGCTAGATATTATTGTTTCTTTAGTTAAAGCATAAGGTTTTGTACAGGTTCCTCAGGAGCAGTGGGGAACAGGTTGGTACTCCAGAGTTTTCTTTGTTCCGAAGGCTTCAGGGATTTTCTCTATGATTATAGATCTTAAGGATCTTAACAGACATATTCCCATTTCTCATTTTAAGATGACTTCTCTTTAATAGATTATTCCCTTACTATCTCAAGGAGACTTCCTGACAGATTTACCAGATGCTTAACTGCACATTCCTGCTGAACTGTTATCTCAAAAGTTTATCAGATTCAATGTGTGAACAGATCAGTGACAGTTTTGGATTGAAACTACTCTGGGAGTTTTTACAAAGATCTTGTCTCTGGTAACAGCAATGCCACATAACAAGGAAATAAAGATTTATCCTTACCTTGATGATCTTTTGATCGAGGTGTGTTCTCTTTCTCAATCTCAGACTCGCACAGAGGATGTCTGGCAAATGTTGACAAGTGTTCCTATCATTTGCAATGAGACTGAAGTCACCCATCTGAGGCTCATTCTGAGCAAGCAGGAAGCTCCAGTGAGGGAATTGCTCAGGATCCAGGAAGATATGGTAATTATGGATCCTCTCCTTTTTTTATTCTTTTCTGGATTAGACTCATTTGGTGAGTGAGAGAGCATTTAATTTTATTTCATTAGCTTCCTTTTTACTTTTAGTTGGATACAATCTTTGTCATTCATTGGACATGCTTCCATTTGGGGCAAGTGATTCTCCAGATTCTCCACTAGTGGTCTCCAGCATCAGAGGACTAGGAAGTTGGCATCTTAGTAACCTAAGTAACCCAGTATCAGTTGGTCCAGTGGATAGACATTCTGGCATTATATGAAAGGACTCCCATAGTTCTGCTGAATCCCAAGATACGAACTACAGGTGCCAGCAGACAGTGATGAGGAGCAGTTTGGGGGGACATGTCAATACAAAACCTTTGATCACACCTAGATTTACTCCACTTTTCCAATTGGAGGCTCTGGATTTCTTGCTTCCTCAGAATCAGGGGTCACGCTGAGAATCAAAGGCTGACACCAATTACTAATGTCCAAGCAGATCAATTGAGAAGGATGTTTCCCAGCTCTCAAAATTATTTTTCTTGGTCACTCTCAATTTTTGGTTATGTGTCTCAGATGGGGACATAAAACATCACTCAAATACTCAAGTTTCTCTATTCTTCTCAAGGTCTCTAAACAGCCAAGTATTGGGAGTTGATGCTCTTCTTCAACCCTGGTCAGGGGATCTGGTGTATGCTTTTGCCCCATTTCCATTACTATGAAAGGTTTTTCTCAGAGATCAGAGGGAGGAAGTAGATTTAATTCCACTGATCCCTTTTTGGCCGAGGCAGACTTGGTTCCCTCTTCTCCAGACCCTAGAGGGGGCAAGGAATGGGCTTTTCTATTGTCTCCTCCGACTCTAGACCATCCAATTCTGTCTTAATTATACCTAGCCTGTCTTCAGCTGTTGGATTAGAGGTTGAAAGTCACGTTTTTTCCAAAAGGGTCTCTCTTTAACTGATGCATGCTCTATCAAGACTTCTAGAAGGGATTCCCCTTAAATTAAAAGTCATACAATCACCATTGGGTCACTTTTCCCAAGTGGTAGACTCCAAAGCAGGTCCCTTCTTTTCATTGCTCACAAGAACAAATTCTAGGTTTCTTCAGGAAGAATTTAAGAAAGAATTGTCTCTCTCTACATTAAAGCAACAGTGGTCAGCTACCAAGGCCTTCAGAACTCTTTTGGATAGTATTTTCACAATTCAGGTGTTAGTTTAATGAGCCCTGTAGCACTGGTTGTGCCACCCATACAAGTTGTCTTCCAAACCTGTTTCAGGCCTGCCATTTTTGGTCCTGTGTGTGCAGTTTATTGCCACCTCAACTTGGCATTGAAAACTACTTGCCAAGCCTTAAACTCCCCATTTATTACACATAAGTCACTGCTAAGGCTGGCCCTAGGTGACCCTAATGGCATGGTGCTGTGGAATAAAAAGGCAAGGCATGTACTTTTAAGTTGCACATGTCCTTGTAGTGACAAACAGCTAAACTCATTTCTGACTACTGTGAGGCCTACTCCTCTCATAGGCCAGCATTGGAGATTCCTTAAACACTTTTTTTAGCTGCAATTTTTGTTCAGAAAGGAGTAGCTACATCATGTTTCATATGTTTGGAATGAAGGTGATAAATCCTCTTTAGCGGTAAAGTTGGATTTGACATTGCCATTTTAGAAATTCCACTTTTAGAAAGTCGATATTTCTCTGCTCTTAACTTTTCTCTGTAAACCTGCAGCCTGCAGCCAATACACGTCTGTGGAGGGGGAAAGTTATACTTTGTGATTTCCAGACAGCCACCAATACAGGAAGGGGTGAGTGTGGCAAAGGACTCATGTGCATTCATCTGTATTCTGATAACCTTCATGGGAAAGGAGAAGGAGAGGTGGGTCACACTTACATCTGAATAAGCTTTGTCCTGTCCTGACACAAAGGGCTGATTACCCCCACAGAAAGCCTGGCACGCAAGACTAGGTTGTAAGGGATCCTTGTGTAATCCAGACAGTTCCTTTGAAGTCATCCCCTACATCAAAGGCATTTTTGTGGGTATACACTACTGGAACTGAGAAGAACTTTGCTGGAGTAAAGACAGCTGTGGTGTAAGGTTTGCCACTTTGCTGTGACTGGCTGTTCTGAGGAACTGTTTCTCTGCTTTGCTGAGCTGCCTTGCTGCCTGCTGATCTCTGCCCTGCTGAGGACAAGGACTGGACACATCTCACTTGCACCTGGAGTAACTCCAAGGGCTTGCTTGTCTCCTGTTTTCTGAAGTCTGAGGGACACAAAAGACTACCTGCAATCCTGCTGGTGTTTCTGGACTCTGCCATCTGTGAGTCCTACCCTTTACTGAGGTGCCCCCTCCAGCCCTGGGTCTCAGACATGGATTCTGCAGCTGAGTTCTGCAAAAACAGATGCATTTCCTCGCTTGTGTGAGAATTTATGCAACATCGTCCTTCGACGTTTAGACATGGGCTGCTCAATGACGAAGAATCCACAGCCTGCGTAGCTCAGCAATGATGCTGTGTGTGACTCGGCAAAACCGCATAGCATTCACTTCAACAGAGCTTGATGCCGATGTGGGACCTCCTTTGCAAGTCACAACGAGGACGCAGTAGACTCTCGACATTAACAAAAGCTCCAACCAAAGTATTTCTTCTGCGGGTTCTGTCTGGGTCCTGTAGCTGGCCTTTGCTCCATTGTGGTTGGCCTGAACTTTGAATTTGCACCGGTCCCTCACAACCGTAGGTAACCTTTTGACCGCTTGTGACCTCAAATCACTGTTTTCTCATTTAATCTTTGAAAATCCATATCTCAACTTCTACTTATTGGATTATTGTTGTTCTGATCTTGCTTTAATCAGATGAATATTCTGCATTTTTCTAAACCTAAGTGATATCTGTTTGTGGTATTTTAATTGAGTCACTGTAATTTAAGTGTTGCACACATACTTTACACATTGCAGCGTAAGTTAAGCCTGACTGTTCTTTGCCTAGCTACCAGAGGGTGAGCAAAAGTTAATTTAGGATGTGCATCTAACTTACCCTGACTAGAGTGGTGGTCCCTACTTGGACAGGGTCCAAACCTCTACCAACTAGAGACCCTATTTCTAATAGCCCCCCCTTTTGAACCTTTAAATGAGGCACCAAATATGTTTTTTACTCTTAAGGTATATTTTCTCATTGCCATTGTCTCTACTAGGAGACTGAGTATATTGGGTTCACTTGGGTGCTGTTATCCTTATTTGAAAGTTTTTGAGAATAGAGCATTTTGTCCTTGCGTCCATGTTTTCTCCCGAAGGTTAACTCCTCTTTTCAGAGGGACCAGGAGATGATTCTATCTTAATTACCTGATGTTTCTTCTACAAATTCTTCAGTGGCAAGTCTTTTTTGGGGGATGATCTAAAGGAGACAGCACATTCATAAATGTTATGCATACATACATAAAATCTTTATTATGTCCACAAAATGCAAATAGTGGTAAAATAAATAGTCCTATATACTTTCAATAAAGTGCAAAAGTACTACATTTAACAACCTGCCATTACTCATTTAAAGTGCATGTCATCAACTTTCTGTCTTGGTCTTTTTCTGATTAAAGTTAAAAGTATACCTTCCTTACATTATTGCGTCATATTTGTCATAATTTGCATTTCATCAATATTATATCCACAATGTGTAAATGTCTGGTTTACTTTCAATAACGTGCAATAGTGCTAGATTTTGATAGTCCACCATTTCTCTTCAAGATAAAGTTCCCAGTATTCAACAAATATTTAGATATGCTTTCAGTAAAAAAATGCAACTGTGCTTAGTTTAGTATAGCTATAAATCTTTACTGTTCAAATTTTATTTTTTTAAAGTAGACCTTGAATATGTTAAAATATTTATCTTCATATCATTATGCCTCTAGTATGAACATTTTAAAGTAGCCATACTTATGCCTCTGTATACTATGTTTATCATTAACTCAAATTAGTTTTCAGAATAGGTTTGGCAAAAATCGATCCCTTCCATATATTGCCAAGAGGCCTTAAAACTTTTGATACCCACAACCCTTTTAGCATATGCCTCCTCAAATTTCTTAATTTGGGACATCTTATTATACCATTCCAGATATGTTGGCATCTATTTGTCCTACAACACAGCAAAATCAGAGATTGAGCAACTAAAGAAGTAATAGTAATAAATACATCAACCCCCCCTTTTTCGATGCTCATCTTTGACTCTGTCTAGAGAGTCCAAAAAGTGCTACCCCTACCTCAGGTTCAATGTGTCTGTGCAATCCCCTACTTAAGGCATAAGACACTTGTTCCCAGAACCGAGCTATCTTTGGACAGGTAAAAAACGTATGCAGCCAGCCTCCTCCCCCTAACTGTTTACAACAAAAACAACGATCTTCCAATTCCGGATACATTTTCTGGAGGTCTTTTGGGTGTAATATGCCATCTAGAATGCTAGAAAATACACTCTCTTAAAATTAGCAGCTCTAAAGGCCTTATTTTCTAATTCTGAGATCGTCTGCCACTTGGCCTCAGAAAAAGTGCATTGCGTTGTCAACATATTCTTTTCTAAGAACCTTTTTACTAGTTGGCACTCCCTTCGACTCTGTAAAAGCCTATACCAATTTCCTATGCCCCTCATTCTAGTCCTGACTAGCGTTGTTATTATTGGTGAGGAGTCAGAATTTGAGTAAACACAAATTTTTTTTAGGAAGCCTACAATCTGGAGGTACTCAAAGTAGAAAAGCTTGCAGCAATCTCCACACCTAGCTTGGAGTTGCTGACAAATTATATTGATCCTCTAACCAAATAATGTCCCAGTTCTTTAAATCCATTTGTATTCCAATACCTTCTATGGCTATTTGGTATTTGAAGGCCCAGCACTTTACAGTCACTGAGCTACAAGTACCTATACCCTGCAGCTTGAATCTTTTATTAAAATGCTTGGAGTCTCCAACTATACTCCTGAAGTGTTTTATATTTTGTCTTTTTGGGAGTTTTGCCATCTTTATAAACATTGGCATCTGGGATCCCACCTCCTCAACCATCTTCTCAACAAAAAACTATCTTGGAATTCATCAGCATCTGTAAATCGCAGCTTCATAATATGTATACATGTGAGTTAATGTTGATCCCCCTGACTAACTTCCAATTACAACACCGGTATTCTAACTCTTGAAGCCTTTTTATTCCAAAGAAAGTATCTCAAAAGTGTCTTTTACTCCTTAAGGTATGCTCTATGCAATTTAATCAGAATACTAGTGAAAAGAAAAATCAATACAGGTAGAATGGAAATTCTTATCAGTGCAACCTGCCCCATTAACATAAGAGGAAGGAGCTACACTATTACTCCAACTTTGCCCTGGTGTGGGACTCTCCTGGGGTGCCGCCCTGTATGCAGGACAGTTTGGCAACTCAGATAAAGGAGGCTGGGATATTTAGATGGGGAGAGTTATTGGGGGAGGGAAGGGTTCATGACTGGGAGGTGCTAAGGGACAAGGTGGGCCCAGCTCTTTCCAGGTTTAAATATATACAGATGGACAGTTGGGCAAGAGCAGAAAGCAGGAAGGGCCCTCAATTGGGGAAATCTAGCCAGTTCGAACAACAACTGGTGGAAAAGCCAGAAGGGGGCAAGGAGGTGGCAATTTGGTATTGGAATATGGTCGAGGAGGCGGATGGGGACTTTGTTTTGCCAGAAAAGTTATGGGGAAATATTTTGACAATTCAGTGCGAAGACTTATGGACGAGCTCTTTCAATCTCCTCTATAAAATAGTGAAGCCAGCCTGGTTAAGACGTAATTATTTGTTTACTGTTCACGGAATGTCCTGTAACTATGCACTTCTGGGAAGAAGTGAAGGTCACCCTGGATTCGATTCTAAATATATCTTTGAATATCACCCTCCCCTTAATTATTTTTGGATTGGAGGAAAATGTAACCGGTCAGGCAAAGTCCCTTCTTTTTTACTCAATCATTTTGGCTAGGCGACAAATATGTAGATTTTGGGTGGATGTTATACCTCCATCCCACGCAGCTTGGTTAACGTCACTGTATGAAACCTCAAAAACAGACTTGGCCAGATTATGTAGCAAAAGAAATCTGTCCTTTTGGGATTTGTTGATTAACTGGAGATAGGATTCCCGTTTTTTTTTCTTTTTCCCCCGGGTCCAATGATTATGCTGATTAGTCTCCAGAGACCCCAGGATGTGGCCTTTCCCGTACGTAAATCCTTGGTTCGTCAGGTTTGAATACCGATGGCTGGAGTTTCTCCATTTTTCTATTTAAGAGGCTGGTCTCCCACCCATAAAAACATCGGGTCTGAAAAAGGTCAGGGCGGAGGATAGATCGCTACGGTACCTTAAGGCAGACACGTGTGGTGGTTGGCGAGTTTTCGTGGTCGGAGGTTATGGCAAATGAGGACAAAAAAACAAAAATAAAAAAAATAAGAGGAAGGAGCTTCCATCTATCCCGCACGTCTTTAATCCTTTTCATCATTGTTTCATAATTTAATCCATAAAGTTCTGCATATTGATTAGTTACTTTTATTCCTAAATAACAGGTTGGTTCATGATTTGAAGACTAGAAGGAAGACTATTGAGAGGGGTATTAAATAACAGTAGTTCTGTTTTGAAATGATTGATTTTATAGCCGCCAATTGCTTGGAACCGCTCATATTCTGTTAGTATTGTTTTCATATTTTGTTCTTCTGGCTTGAGTTAAAGTATTATATTGTACGCAAACTATTTAAGCTTGGACATTCCCGATATTGGTGCCTTTATATCCGTATTGGCTCTAGTGATTCGATAAAAAATGTAAATAATACAGGTGACAGAGGGCTACCCTGGCTAGTTCCCCTGTTTATATCGACAACTCCTTAAAAAAATCTTTGCCTCTGCACCTTGATATATACCGCAAAGCATATTAATGAACTGCAGCAGGAAGCCAAACCTCTCTTGGCCCAAGAAAAAAGCATCTCAGTTAACTAGGCTTAATGCTTTTTCCGCATCTACCATCATTATTACTCCTGGTGTCTGATTAAAATTATAAAAATGTGCTTGAACTAGAAAGCCTACCTGATCCCTATGGATTATCTTCTGAGCTATTGGAGTCACATGATTAGCCCAAATTTTCATTCAAATGTTATAATCAGTATGAAGTAAGCTTATTGGCCTATATGAATTTATGTCTCTTGGGTTATTCCCCTTCTTAACAAAGCTAATCATTGCCGCAGGCCTTAACACAAGGCATTGTGGCCAAGACATGCTGGAATTCTAGTACAGTAATATCTACGATTAATTCTTCTGATTGCATGTTTGTCAGGTGAAGGAGTTTTATCAACTGAAAAAAATGACCAATGGTCCCACATGAGGCCGTGTATTTAGCTGCATATAAGTTATTCCCTGTCTCTGGTTCATCTAGTTCCATAATCATTATCGCTTCTTGCTTAACCCTGGTTGACCAAGCAAGGAACTTTCCCAACATCTGACTTTCCTCGTAGACCCGATGCTGATATATCTATGAACTCTGTATTTCCTCTAGAATGAAGAATTCCCTCAACTCCAGCTTCGCTTTTGTTAATTGCCTATTTACTAAGTTTTGTGTCCTCAGCCGACTATTCTTGTTCTGTAATGCATAGTAAACTGAAGTTTAAAATTCTTCTAAATGTTTCACCTGCTTTTTCACTTGTGATGCCATAAAAGCCACAATCTGCCCCCAGATACTTACCTTAAAGGCACCCCAGACTGAAAAAATGGAGGCAGTGCACTTATTTATCTGAAATAATTCCTCTATAAACTTTCCCATATTTGTTACCCATTCCTGGTTGGAAAAAAGGCAATGCTCCATCTGCCACCTGCTTCTTTCCTTCTCACTAGTTTCGATCCTCACATCAATACTGAGCAACGAATAATCAGAGAAAGGGTTGGCCCATATTTCACAGCCAACACAGGGGAGAGAATGAGAAATAAAAAAAAATCAAGACGAGAAGCTGATTAAAATCGCTGTGAGAAACTCTGAATGAGGTCTTTACCCTGGGTCTACCAGTTGATTCTACTGTTTCATTATATCTATTAATTTTTTATTACATGGCTTTAGCTGTTCCTTAGTTTTGTTCTGGGTATCCCTTACTAAATCCTGTAGAAAATTAAATAATTGTAGGGCCTTCTGCTCCCATAACCACCTCATTGATCTGCCTAATTATTTTAGGGTCATCATTTATCGGTGAATAATAACTCACTAGGTTAATCAGGGCTGTAATCCAAATCCATCTACCACCCAGATCTCTACAAACTTGAATCTCCTCCCAATCAAGCCCTTGACCAAGATACACCTCTACCTTCACCACCAGACCAGTTGAGGCAAAGTATGATCTATGATTAAATTTAGGAATAAAAAGCTTTGGCATGTTAGTTTTAAGATGAGTCTCTTGAAGCAATAAAATTTGTGAAGAGAATGAAGTTAACGGTCTGATTAATCCCCCATACTTTTGTCTGTTAGAACTTTACAAGATAGTATTCGAATTTTAAGATTCATCTTTAGAGTTGGAAAGCTTGTAATCTATAGTCATTATCTATTAGAACCAATTTTCTTATCTTCTCAGACTCTGCTTATTTTTTTTCTTAATCCGTGCTCCCTAGCACCAGCACCAGCTCCCAAAAACTCCCAGTGCTGCCAAATACCCCCCAATACCCAAACCCCCAGAACCTCCCTCGCTACCTTCCCAACCCTAGGAGAAGGGGAATTGTCCACAACACCCCCCTCCATCCTCCTTCAAGTGGCACCTGCATGAATGCCTGTACTGGGTGCTGAGTTAATGCACCCATAGTGAGAAGCCCAACCCCCCATCTTCCTTACAGATCTTAATACTCAATTTCTCTTTTCTTCTCACTTACTAAGTAGTAATTCTTTGCAGTATTTCTTGGGCTTCTAGATTAATAAACATGTGAAACTTCTCTTTGACTAATGCCCTAAGTTTGGACTGTTGTGGTTTTGCTGCCTGTGCACCATGAGCCTTGGATAAATATAAAAGCTAGGCAAACTCTTTTCAACGTCATGCAGCAGCTGCAGACATATCAGAGAAAATTTGAAAGCAAGGTACTTCAATGGTAGCAAATTGTGCTACTTGATAGCCTTAGATAGTGTGTGTTCCTTGATGCAATTATCTGCAAAGTTGGCCAGAATTGTCCTCATTAGTTTAGAATTTGGATAAGGATGGGCCAGTATCATGTGTGACCGGGTATTGCATAGTTTGAGTCCCTTCACAGCCTTTTGGTACACCTACTAATCAAATGTTTGTACGTCTTGAGTGGTTTTCCAAGGAGTTGATCTTATTCTCCAGCAAGGATTTCTCTTTCCTTACTAGATCCACTTGTTGCTGCATTCTATTAATCTGATCCTTGACCTGCGAAATCCTGGACTCTGCCTCGTGCATTCTTGACAGTAAGCTCGCCACTGCTTCCTCTATTTTCGCTAGACGATGATGCAGGTAAGCAATCTTAATTGCTTGTGTTATTTTTAAATCTCCTATTGCAACCAGGATGAGGTTTCACATTGTATTTATATTCCATTGCACTGCCATCTCGTCCCCATGATGCGTTTTGACAGATCTGTCTACGTCCGCCTGCGAATGATTTTGTTAAGCAACATCCTTGCTGGCTTTTGCTGAGAGAGGCTGTGACAACAGCTGCGTATTGATAAGCACATTTCGTTGTAATGAACCTGGCTGTATAGCTGTTTCTTTCAAGAGGAATGCCTGATCTGAGATTGAAGCATCTGCCTGAAGACCAGGGAGTATCCCTGGTTGAGTAATGCTAGAAGACCCTGCCATTATGGCAGTAGTAACTTTAGATTTAAAGAACAGTGGATTCTCTTTCGCCTGCCCTAAAGTTAAAGTTGCGGTCGCTTCGATTGATTGTTGTTGTTGAAGAAGGGCAAGCTTCCTTTTTCCTTTCTGTGGTAGACTCAATTGACTGCACCTCTTTACGGTCCCCTGCCTTCTTTTCTCGCTAGAGGAGTTTGAAGGTGCGTCGTGCACAGCAAGGTTGAGCTCCCGTCCTTCTTGCCTCTTTGGTCCCACCTGTTTAGTGTTCAACATATCTGGCCTGTTGATCCCGCCTCCCTTTCATGGTCCAAAATCTTTTACTTGGAGCTTAACGTTCTTAGTACCGCAGCAGATCCAAGCCATTGTTTTAACCTGCAGTCTACCCTTGCGGCCGCTGTTGCCGTTTTAGCTTGGACAAAACGTGCTTTGGTTTTAAGGCCCACAGCGGATTCCGTGTTCATCATCATGTTAGAACTTTTTGTATGCTTTCCCATTGTCCCAAAGGCGATTTGACTGCATGTGAGCTCCAGTTAATTAATACAGGAGCCACCCATGAGAAGGGTCACTTATTGGACCCAGTCTTTTCCAACATCCCCCGGCTTAAGGCCAGACCAGCCCTTCCTCTCCCATGGTCAGACCATTCTTTAGTTTCGGTGGAATGGCAAGTCAAATTGCCCTCAACACCGACACATCAAGCGGTTGTGGTGGACCGTGTATGGTCCAGACTATCGATCAGTGACTGGACCCACAACCTGGCAAATTCACAACCTCCATCTGAGTCAGACCCGATCAAAGGAGATGCTGACCTTAACAGATGGTTGAATGCCTCGCTCGATGCCCTCATTCCTATGAAAACTATACAGAAGAGGGAGAAAAGAATTGGTTCTGCTCCTTGGTTTACGGCTGAGCTCCGACTGCTTAAAAAAGGATGCAAGAAACTTGAAAGGGCTTGGAGGAAGAAATTTGATGTTGCTAAGCGTAAGGACTACTGGATAGCGATGAGATGCTACAAAGCAGCCCTTCGCTTGGCAAAAGCTCAATTCTTTGAGGAACGAATACAACTTGCCTCAAATTCGTCCAGGGAAACTTTTAAGGTGGTGCAAGAACTCCTTAAAGTCCCCGAACCAGCAGCCACTCACGATCTTCAGAAGTGCAAGGAGTTGGCTGATTTCTTCCACATCAAAATTGTGAAGATACTTAACTCCCTACCCCAGTCGACTAAACCTCATGGGACCCAAGAAGAGTTCCCCCCAATTCAGGTGAAGGAGCGACTCATTTCCCTGGACACGTTTGGCCCAGTTTCAGAAGCTGAAACTCTAAAAGCCATAGCCTCCATAAAAAGTGGCTCCCCTATGGACCCAGTTCCTTTTAAAATTTTAAAGCAAGCAGTAACCGCTGTGGTAGGGCCCATCACGGACCTGATAAATGCCTCTTTTTCCCAGGGTCTGGTGCCACCCAGCTGGAAAACAGCTGTGGTAAAGGCACTCTTAAAAAAATCTAACCTTGATACGGCGGAGCTGGCCAATTATAGGCCTATCTCTCTGTTGCCAGGTCTCAGCAAAATTGCTGAGAAGCTTGCAAATCATCGACTGTCCAATTTTTTAGAGTCGAATGGTCTGCTCCGAGACTCGCAGACCGGCTTTCGTCCCGGTCAAGGTACTGACACGGCCCTCCTGGCAGTCGTTGAAGAATCCAGACGCATCTTGGATTCGGGAGGATCAGTGGCAGTGATCCTCCTGGATCTGAGTGCTGCGTTCGACACCGTGAACCACCGGGTGTTGACTCAACGACTGTCAGAGGCGGGTGTGGCAGGGGCCGCTCTGAAGTGGCTTTGTTCATTTCTCGAAGGCCGGTCTTACCAGGTCTGGGAAGGCAGCAACAAGACTACATCCATCTCTCTCCAGTGGGGGGTGCCGCAGGGCTCTTCCCTGAGCCCGACATTATTTAATGTCTACATGGCCCCCCTGGAGGATGTGGTGGCCCCTTATAACATCAAGATCATCAGCTATGCTGATGATACTCAGTTGGTGGTCGCCCTTCCTCAACTGGTAGAGAACCCTGACTTGTTGCACTCATGCCTGGTGGACGTCCACACCTGGATGAGCAGCTCAGCTCTGAAGCTGAACGGCTCTAAAACAGATATTATGCTGCTTGGAAATATAGCTCCCCCATTGCCTTTAACATGCTGGCCAAGCTGTATGGGTGATCTCCCCACCATGAAAGAGGAGATTAAGAGCCTGGGAGTCTGGCTGGAGCAAGATCTCTCCTTCAGAACTCACGCCCAAAAAACTGCTGGAGTGTGTTTTGCCCTGCTGCGGGCCGCTCGCAAAATCTTCCCGCTTCTTCCTCTTCCATCGAGGAAGCTGTTGATTCAGGGTTTGATAACATCTCGCCTTGACTATAGTAATGGTCTTTTTCTGGGCGCCCCTGAATCTACTCTTAACAAACTACAGCAGGTGCAAAATGCGGCGGCTAGACTACTCATGGGCATCCCGAGAACAGAATCTGCTAGACCGGCCCTCAAGGCCTTATACTGGTTGCCGGTGCGGGAGAGAGTAAAATTTAAGGCACTTTGTATCGCCCACAAAATTCTTCAGGGTAACGGACCATCCATCCTGAAGAATTTGGCAGTGCCTTACAAAGCGAATAGAGCGCTGAGGTCCGATCAGAAATGCCTGCTCCATGTCCCGAGAGTAAAAAGATCACGTACGGGCGGGAGACGTTTTTCTGTGCACACAGCAACGCTTTGGAACTCTCTGCCCCTAAAACTTCATGCTGAGACCTGCATCATGCGCTTTCGAAAGGGCCTGAAAACACATCTGTTCCCAGCGTGAGTTGACCCAACTATCTCATGGTTTTACTGTTGATGCACTGTTCAAAGCGCCGGGATGCCTCAGGGTAGCTGCGCGCTATATAAAATTTTTAATAATAATAATAATAATATTGAGTTGGAATATTCACTCTTCAAATCTTGGAGTAGGCTTAGTTGGGGGATCCACCCAGTGACCCACTCCCAGAGCTCCTTTACTGAGACAGACCCTAGGAAGGCTGCACCTGTAGTGAAACCCGGTAATCCCCTTAATGCTGATTAGGGGTTCCGCGTTCCCCTTCACAAAAAGGCCAGCAATGAGGTGTAGTGACTCCCCTTAATTGCGAAGTGGGCTGCCCCCAGGGTATTAGAGACATAAAATCCCAAATTTCTGTTCATAGAGAACAGATGCCCTAAATGAAGAGGAGCATTTGCGCAGGGTAGCATTCAAACATCCCTCGAAAGCTTACCGCATTAGTTTTGCGGTTTTCGGTCCAAAGAAATGCCAGTTCTTACACCCTTTTGTTCTCTTTTTTCCATCCGCTTTCTTTTTATTTCCCCCACTCCATGGTTGTTCACTAGGTAGCACAGCCAAGCAGCAGAGCAGCTTCGTGGATCTCACCGAACCCAAACTCTGCCAGTGCACCTCTGGGTGGCCACACCCCATAGCAGGCAGAGCCGGAACAAAAGCAGCAAGTGATCGGTTAGTTTGGGTCCTTATTAACCCTGGGCAAAGCACTACGCTACGCTCACGTAGCTTGCAAAGTTTGCGCAACTTCACACTACGCGAACTGCACATAGCACAGTGCAAATATGCGTAGCGTAGTGCAGTGGTCATTTTTTGCTTGCTCGTGGTCCTCAATGTCAAGTTGGCGACCGCGAGCAAGCAAAATGACATCCTTGCAAGACTTTTTCCTTGTTCGCGATCAGCAACATCAAGTTGGCGATCGCGAGCATGGAAAATAAACCTCCCGTCGAGATTCTCAATGCCGGGAGGTCAGGCTTCTCATTGCGAGTGGTCGCGCATGCTCGCGACCGCTCGCAATGAGAAACTACCAGTCCGCGTTGAGAAAGCTGCAGCTCGAGTAAAAATCTGCTCGAGCGGCAGAAAAGTACAGCTCACACTGTGCAAGATGCCGTTTTCAATGATTGCACAGTGCGAACATGCTACTATGCAGTTCGCGTAGTGCTACGTGTAGCTCGCGTAGTGCGAAGTGCACTTTGCGTAGCTACGTGTAGGGCTACTTCGTGAACTACACCCACCCCTAGTCCTTATTGCCCGCTGCAGCACCTCATTCACTGTGGCGGCACAGTGTCAGTGTGTTGGAGTGTGCCCAAACGGATCGTATACCGACAGCAGCAGTGGCGGTGGTAAGTTTCCATGTACCTGAAGAGGAAATCCCAGTGCAGAGAGTATTGGGAAATGGGGCGGTGGCCAGCTTACTCAACAGCAACGCATGTGGGATTGCCTGCCCGTTCCCCACATGTCTTGATGTGTCTAGAGCTCTGTCAGTGTATCTGAGAAGGATAGCTGATTTTTAGATAACCAGATACCCTATTTGTTAATTTTAGTTCTGCTAGAAATGGATTTAAAGCCTCTAAAGCTACTTTAGTCAGATGGAATAAATGTGTGATTTCCTTGGCCTATAAATGGGCAGGCAGAAATTTTCCAGACATGGTTTTAGCACATTCCACTAGAAGCAAACCTGCTTTTTACTTCTTGCTGCTAGGGCGAAGTGGGCTGGGGTTTCAATTTTGGACATTTGTGCTGTGCAACATGGGCTTCTATGTCCAACTTAATTTCCCATTACAGGCTCAATTTAGCACAACCAAATGAGCTTCAGTTTGCTTCCAGTGTTGTTTATAAAGCAGCTTCCCACAGCTCATTATGATTTCAGTTTGTATTAAGATTCAATTTTCTGGGATACCAAGAGTGAAAATCCAGCTGTCACAAAGAGCAAGCGTAGCAAATAAGACACGCCCATTCAGTAGGAGAGTAGTTAGGGTGTAGCCAATGGTGCATGGTAGAGCACACTGTCACATGTATATATAACTAAAATATGGTGTGGTCGTGCTCACTTGGCAATGAAATGGCACTAAATGTGCAGTTCGATAGTTTTTACTAACACAATTATGAAGCACACAAACAATATTATGTGGGAATAAGGTTTCAGATAATAATCATTTGCACATCGCCAAGTAAAGTTTCTTGATTTGTTTCGATCCTATTTAAATCTTTCTTTCGATCACACTTCAAAATTACAAAAAGAAGATTTGCTTTATTTGTGATTCCCTAAATGCTGATCTATTTTGAAATATTTGTACAGAGTATTCACAGGTATTTAAATTCTTTATGTTGGAAAAAAAAGATATCCTACAGCCTTTCCTTAAACTTCTGTACCTCAGCACAGTTGTCATAGTTCATTTTACAAAATCCTCTCCCTTTGCGGTCAGAGAAAGAAAAGTAAGCATTCAGTCTCCATGCTAACATAAGCAGAAGTTTGTCAGAAGACATAGCCTGACACTTGACCCCTGTTTTTTTTTTTAAAGCAAACGTGACAAGATAAAAACAAAATTTACAAGTGTCTTTATTGTTCATTCATCTTCTGAACTCCAACATGGTTATTTTGGGGCACCCCTTACCCCTGCTTCCAATGCTTATGTTTGTACTTCAATGTTAGATGAAAATTCACATTATAATCTCCTTTTGTTTGTGTTTTGCTCTGAATTCACCAATATACTTTTCTATATGACAGAACTAAAATCTACAGTAATTATGCTTCCAAACAGTTTAATTGTTTAGCTGAAGTAGTTCCATTTAAAAAAAAAAGGCAGATTAGGGCAGCTTAATTGACAAAGTCGATTTTGTTTCCTGTGTTACTCAGTACAAGTAGCAATTAATTGTCCAATTTACTTTTAAGCGATGTTCCTTGAAATTATGCACCAAAGATAGCTTAGAATCAATATTATACAATGAATAGTCCCGCACACAAATCTTTCCTACTATGAATGTAATTACTATCGCTTTTATAATGCGCAGGAATATCTGGCCTAGTTCACGGTCTCACAGGTACATCTTTGGTAACTATAATGAGACACATCCTTGAAAATGTTATGTGAGATCGTAGCAAAGCGAGCATAATACCTGAGCACCGTTATTTTACATGGTGCCTTTTGTCCACCCACTCCCTTTTAAATTAGAATTTGTTAATGCCCTTCTGAGATAAGTGCAGATTTATAAATGTAGCCTGGCTGAGGTCACCCCGACACTTTTATAAGAAGCAAAGGCCAGGCTGCAGAACCACGGCCAGGAAAAGAGAGAAGTGTTGATGAGCATTGCCATTTCTGAACAGCCCAGGAAGTGACGCACCAATTACTAGTATGCAACGTTGCACATTCTCCTCTTGCAAACGTCCCACAATATTCGTACTACCAAGGCTACTTCAAGGATACGAAGTTCTGCATGTGGCTGTACATCGGAAAATCGGAAACTTTGTGGCAGTTTTAAACTACTGCTAAAAGCATTAATTGAGGGTCAAAGTCACGAGGGGAACGGAAGAAAGCCACACAGCAGCATCTAACACTCTCGTGGAAACACAGGCATTTTGGGGCGTGTGACTCTGTGAACAAAGAATAGCCCAATATTCGTGATCTATGTGAGACTTTGTTAGCATAATAAACCTGTTTTTTACATGCCTGCTTGCAGTAAAAGAGCGCCTTCTTATAACGTGACAGCCCACTGTAGGTTCTCTCCTAATCCTCTCACCATGTTTGAGAACAACCATCTACTGCGCTCAGGGGTTTGTGGTAAAAATATTGGGTGGAGTGGTGGAGTGCACTTCAAAACAGTTCTGTAAAAAGTGACGCCTATTGAAAAAGTAGAATGAAAAAACTTTGCAGCTACAAAAAAAAGAACAATGTTGATCTTGCCATATGGCTCTGCGTACCTTAACCCCCCCCTGGCTGTGGCCGGAATTCTGCGCCTGTGCGGCACATTCCGATCGCGGGCGTGGTCATGACGGCTCCCGGTCGTCATCAGCACACGCCCACCGTAACTGATGACGACCGGGAGCCATCATCAGCACGGAAGGGGTTAAAAACAGATACCACTGAGCTCATAGTTATCACTATGGCTAAATTGTTGAGCTGGACTTGGGCACTTAGACGGAATAATTTGCAAGGCACAATGTAACCTGATGTTTTGTGTAACATCATTCTCTAGGTTTTCTAGAGCAAAATTAGATTAAAAAAAAAATGGAGGTCACCACTATGTTTAGCCTTCTATTGGATTTGGAATGGTTTTTGCTTCGAAGTTTTACATTTTATGATAGACTTGTTCTTTTAACTTCACTGGTATCTTTTTTCGATCAGAAATGGAATTTGAATACGCTATTTCTTTTTTTAACAAAACATCTGTACTGCTGTGTGTTTTTAAAAAATATCTATTGTATTGTTAAATGTTTCTTTTATGATTGATTTGATCGAATAAAGGCGGAAATTGAAGAACTGAAACAATGTTGTGCCTTGTAGGTCAACAGTAAATGTACTGGGTGCCGGCACAGAGAGGAGCATTTACACTGCGGTGGAAGAGGTGGAGGGGGATAACGTGTTTTTAGGAATCAGGGAAGGGTAGCGTTAAGGGGCACTACGGAGTTTTAGGGTTCAGGGAAAGGCAGCATTAATGGGTAGTAAGAGTCTTTTAAGCTCAACGAAGGGTAGTATTGCAGGGTGGCTTGAAGTTTTTGGAATTCAAGGGTTTGTAGCATAAAGGGGTAGTAAAGGATTTTTAGCTTTCAAGGAAGGTAGCATTAAGTGGTAGTTAGAGATTTTTAGGGTAGCAATAATGGTAAGAATGTTTTTTATGTTCAAGGAAGGGTAGTCTAAAGGCATAATAAGGTTTTTTTTGAGTTCGGGGAAAGGTAGCATTAAGGTGTAGTTTGGGGCATTTAGGGTTAAAGAATGGGTAACGTAAAAGAGAAGTAAGAGGTTTTAGAAATTAACGAAGGATAGTGTTAAGTGGTAGTAAGGGTGTTTAAGGGAAGGGTAGCAATAAGGGAAAGTAAGGGCTTTTTATGTTCTGGGAACGGTAGTGTTAAAGAGTAGTAAGGGTTTTTTAGGGTTCAGTGAAGGGCAGCATTAGGATCTAGTGGGGGGATTTTAGGTTCTGGGAAGAGTGCATAAAGGGTAGTAAGGAGTTTTACGGTTCAAGGAAAGGAAGTGTTAAGGGGTACTGATGGGTTTGTAGGGTACTGTTAAATAAATTAAAGAACGCATGTAAGAAAAATGACTAAAAAAGCGACAGTTTTGGAATTATCTTAGGTAATAATGTTATAATAATATTTATTAACTTGACAATTCAATCTCCGCTTTATTGTAGTTGACATTTTGGAAATCGCCTTTATTACATACAACTGGGTGTCAGGCAGGGCTTTCAGAAGGCCAGGTACCGCCGGAGCTCAGGACCGGCAGTTCTAAAAAGTTGGTGCCGAGATGAGTCAGTATCAGGCCCTTCATTTTTGCCCTTACTCACAGGGTGAAACACATAATATTAACTCTGCAACAGTACCACCCTTCATTGCCTTTGATGGAACTTCCAAGTAAGCATGGGCGGATCTAGCGGATCTCGCGTACGCGAAATTGCGGATTTACGGATTCGCAATCCGCGAAGATACGCGAACTCTAGCGGATTTGCGGATTTTCCCGTTTTTTGTGTTGGCGCGCGTTCGCGCCGATTTTGGGACAAGTTCGCAATTGCGAACTTACTTTTCGGCTCGCAACGGCCGCGACTATGTTGTTTCTACGTCTGGTTTATCATCACAGGTTCACAGCACCCTCTGTTTCACCACTGCCACCCTCTGGGACACCCATGCCACCCTCTGGTACATCCTCACTGCCACCCATTAGGTTTATTTATCACTGTAGATTATGGTGGTTGAAAAAAGCAAGCACACCTGCCCTTCTTCAACTGCCATCAATTAATTTGTGGGTCATTAATGTGTCAGTAATTTTGAAAGTTCCAGTCTGGCTGGCACCTGCTTCCTTCCTTATCTGTAATTTGCTTGTTGTTGCAGTGAAATTTTTTTTCACAGGACCTTTATGGTCTACTTGTAGCTATTCTATGAGCCTGCTGTTTGGGTCATAGCAGGGTCATAGAATAGTTGCAAACTCTGGAGGGGCCCCTCAGGAAGCACTACCTTGAATGTTACTAATGTTAAGTTTGAACTTTTGCACCTGCTCATTGCTTTCAGTTTAGCTAAAATCGTTTTTTCTGCAATTTCGCGCGTTTTTTGGGGCGCGAATCCGTGCGAGATCGATTTCGGAAGCCGCGAATACGTGCGAATACAAAATTGTTTTTTTTGCGACGTGTATGTTCGCGTGCTTTTGCGCGTGTTCGCGAGGCGCTTGTAGCTATACGTTTGCCAAGTTACCCTAGCGGTCGTACACGGGCGCGGCCATCTTGTTTGCGTGACGTAATTCCGTTTCCGGCCGCTATGTGTAATCTCGCAAAGTGTGCTGCTCGCTAGTACAATTTCGCGCGTGCTCGCGAGGAAAATCTCGCGCGAACTTACCCACGCGGTCGTGAACGGGCGCGGCCATCTTGTTTCTCATTCATTGCTATGGTTCTGGGCATGCTTTCTCTATCCTCTCTCAATCTCTGCCATCCTTTGCTTGTTTGAAGTTTATTTGATCTAATTTTACTTATTATCTATCCCTCTATTTTTCTAGCTCTATATTTTTGTGTTTTCTGCTGCTTTTAGTTACTTTTAACCTACTTTTTTAAACTCTTTTCTTTTCTTCTTCACTATTCTATTTCTTGTTTATCATTTAACTGTATTTCTGCCCAGACCATGGTAAAGGGAGCCGGGAAGCACCCTGAGAAGGGGAAGGGTCCCGCACCCCGTGCCCGGCTCCCGTGCGGGCGTTTGAGGGGGGAGCAAGTGGTCCCGCGGGAGATCTTCAGCGCGGAGGAAGTGGCGGCACTCATCTTCCACGTCCAGCGCCGCCTCCCCAAGACGATCCTGGGAGGCGGCAAGATCGCGACTGGCTATGGCATCCGGGAGCGCCGCAAGCGGTGGGAGAAGGTGTGCCGGGCCATGTATAAGCTCTCTGGGGTCCGGCGCACATATAACCAGGCCACCCACCGCTGGACCGATGTCATGGACCGGGAGCGGGACTTGCTGGACGCGCTCGGCGTAGAGGTCCCCGGGCTTGGTGAGTAGTAGTAGCTATTCATTTACTACTCTGTTTTATCCGGCTCTGTTATTTGCAAATCTTTGTTCTTTACCAAGAGCAATAATGCTGCCGATTACATTGAGGTAAATTATATTTCAAAATCTTCTATGCATTTCAGGTGCACTGCTCTCCTTCTCAGTAGCCTTGCTTGCTACTATGCTTCTTTGTTTTGTATGTTGTGTTCAGAAGCATTTCATTGGCCTGAGAAATTATGTATGAGTGTAGTGTAAAGATAAGAACTGCGTAATGCTAGACACTAAGGGTCATATTTTCAATTACCGGCGCATCCCTGCAAAGTAGCAGGGATGCGGCAGTAATTGTGTGCCATGCCACCACCACCCATTGGCCCAAAACGTCACAGAAGCCTTACGCATCTGTGCCGTAAAGGCAGCGCATTGCTGGAGTTGCGTGCCAACGATGGCGCAGCTCCAGCAATGCTCTGGGGTACCCTATCTCCCCAATGCTGCATCAAGCCGTACGTCGGCTTCAAGCGCGCAGGGTTTGAGTCATGCATCATTGTCCTAAAAGTGACTGATTGACATCTTGTAGATTTCCCTCAGCCACTTTTAGGATTCGTTCCTGCGCAGGTACGCCCTCCCTTGCGCCGGAACGCCCCCTGATGGCGCAGGGCTTTACAACGTGATGCATCGCCCATATGCCCATATGTGTTTTTTTTTAATATATACGCCGCACCAACACCATGGCGAGTCTTTTGTTCTGCCGCTGCGTCACAAAAGGCACGCAACAATGGAGGAAAATGAGCCGCAAGGGACTTCTAAATCAGCCCCAACAGACTGAAGTCCAGTCCTTCCTTTAGACACATGGCTATAAGAAGAAATAGTGGCGGTGGTGGGTGGATTGATAGTGTGAGTATTCACTGATCTGCAAGCAGGATGGACTTTGTCTGTCACTTCGCGTGCTGCGGACTGCTGCCTGCAGTGCCAGGCCTAGGCAAACCTCTTTAGTAGTCTGTTTATTGAGTTACATAGGAACTTTCTAAGTCAACGTTCCGCAAATCAGGCAATACGAATAACGTAGTATACCACATGAGATAGATCCCGTGGAATAGTTGTCTATCTATTTGCTATTTCTCCAAAATATTTTGTTATTGTTCTTTTGAAATGTTTGATTTGGTTGAAAAATCTCATCCATGTTTTCTGGTTTTTCTTTCTTTCATGTTGTACATCAGCTCCCCCCAAGGGCAAGAGGACACAGGAGGAGGGTGCTGAGGATGCAGGCCAGGATCGGGCAGGCGAGGGCTCCTTTGCTGGCCCCAGTAAGTTTACATTTTAATAAAGAGTACCTATTTTTTCCTAGCGTTCCTCATTCGATGTTTTCTAAATCGTCTTTGATCTTCTTGTAGACTGGATATAAATTCTTATCCTGCCTCGAATATGACTCCCTGTGGTATTACTAGACTATTCTTATTAGTCTGTCTGTGTAGCTAACTAAGATTGGACATTTGGCAATTCCATTGGACTCCCATTCTATTCAGCAATAGCTCTATGCACTGTCTCCTTACTGACTAGATAGTGTGGCAGAGTCATTCAGCTCCCGAAGTCACCGATTATTGATCCCCAATGATCTCTAGATTATCGTACGCAGGACAAGAGAGTACGGAGTCACAGCACAGTCAAGAAGTGTCAGAGGCACTCATGCTTGCAAAAATTCCAAAACCTTTAGCTCATCCACTCTAGTCTGGAGGAACAAAAACCACAGAGTCTATTTAAGTTTAAAAGCTTTATTAAAAGTAAACACATTTATTAAAATCTACTTTGTCATAAAACTATTTAACTGAAAACGGAAAAGTGGTTAGTGCTGACGATTAATTGGACACATTTCTTGTGGTCGAGCCGAGCTCTCACCTGGTTTGAACTTGATCCTGGTCGTGTTCTTAGGAGTCAAGCTTCTGTCTGTTAGGAGAAAAAGTGGTGCGTGTTAAAAATCAAAAGCAAGCATTCATCAGTTGTGCATAAAAGTGCAGCAAGACAACAGCCTTCCCTGGAAAATGGGACATTTTTACTTTGGAGTAGACAGTCACAAATTATTACATTGTATTCAGTTTTTTTAACATTTCTCCTAGACCAAATATTATATAGTAGTGAGTGGTGTATTCTAACATTCTTAAATGTACTTTGTAGGTGTAACATCTGGTGACGGGGCCAGCGCGGAGGTGGCTGTGTTGGGCGAGGACTCGGCGGACTCTGGGGAGGAGGCGGTGCAAGAGCCGGCGGACGGTCCTGTGGGGGTTCAAACGGTGGTGGCGGAAACAGGTAAGCTATATATTCCTTACTTATTGAGATTGAAGACTGCATAGTGTGCTTTCTGCACGGGTGTATTACAAATCAACCAGGTAGTAGCCTCCTCGAAATGTACTTCGACTTAGCTGTGAAGTTTTTGGTGAGAAGAATCCCAATAAGTTCTTAGACGAACGTGATGGATGGGATGAACGAAAAGCGAAAGAAGGGTGTAAGTAAGTGGGACGCGAACTTGTATGATGGCTGGCAAAGAAGAACGATATGTGTTTGCTTGGCCCCCGAGGTGGCTGGGAAGGAAAGAATATGGTATGGTGCATGGCTGGGTCAATGATGAAGCAAGGATGGGTGGAAGGACAGCAGCCTGGGTGGGTGAAACAGAAACTGTATGTGTGCGTATACTTTGACTGAATGGATGCCTGGAGCATGGTATTCTCTGACTCTTAGATAGCACATGTGTATCTAGAGAGAGTAGATGGTCGCCAGATGAAGTAAGTGTTACCTTGAAGAGCATGTACCACCGCACCCGCACGTCCGTTCCAGTGCAGGGAAGGCAAGGAAAAGAAATTGTAAATGTGTCCAATACTACCATGAATAGTAGCAGTACTTTGTATTGCGTCTGCAATCACAGCATATATCTGGTTATTACGGTGGACACTCCGTACCTCTCTTAATAACTTTAGTTTACTTGTAGTACGTCATTCATGTGTGGGTGTATCACTGTTCACTCAATATTAAGCAAAGCACCTAAAGTCATCCCATATGTCATCAAATACGTCCCATGTGAAGTGATAGATAATCAAATTAGTTAGCTTCTTCATTTTCCTTTTCTAGTACTCATTTGCACTGTAGGGTGAAAGGTAAATTAATTAAGCAGTAGCCCTTGTAACAGAGTATTCTCAGTGCCACCCGTAATAGAAAAGTAATAGCTTCACCACCTGCATGTACTGGACAGGTACAGTAACGCAAGTCTGTCTCACTCATCATGGTGTGCAACTTTTTTTCTTTTCACTGTGCTGTCCATGTCATTCTGCCGGCTTGCATAAGATAACGTACCAATTTCCCTAAACAAGAGAGAAGAAGAAGAATAAGACTGGTGTACTGTCATAGTCGACTGTAATGGAAGTCCATAGTGGTCGTAGAATTTGTTCATTAAACTACCACTAATGTTAGAGCAAGGATGCAGAAGTGGGAGGTTACATAGATACTGTCCTCAATAGTTATGTACTGTGCTTTCAATTTGCTACTTGTACTGTGACCCAACTTTCGGCTCAATCACTTTGTGTTATTAATGCTAAGGAGCATTGGTTACAGACTATGTCTTTCTTTCTTCATATAGTTGCTCCTTCCAAATCAACAACACGGAGGGAGCAGGCTAGAATGGCCCGGCAATGGAGGCTGGAGGCCACTGTCGCCGAATATCGGCGGCTGGTGGCCCTGGAGGAGGAGGAGGGCACGCAGTTGAGCGGGGCAACAACAACATCCTCGACTGTGACCACTGCATCCTCCTCCGTGACTAAGCCAGCGGGACCGAGCCGGGCTAACAAAGACAACCGCCACCGCCAAGCAACAGAAATACCAGCTGCCCCCCACAGGAGCTGCAAGGAACGCCAACGCCGCCTACAAGTCCGAATGTCCAACCTGGAGCAGGAGGTCCTGAAGTATAAGAACTTGGTTAAGGGCCTCCGCTCCGAGCTTGCCACCCTCCGCAAGGAGTATGATGCCCATGCCGCAAAATGCACCAGCACCAGCACCCTCCAGTAGTGGAGTGTCCCTTGCCCTTTTTTTATAGACTTTTGGGGGGTGGGATTTGGGAGTTGGGATCGTTTTGGGACGTTTCAAAGACAATCGTTGGGGTTAGGGTGGGTGAGGGAGATTATTTTGTTAGGGCTACATAAATATATTTTTAAACTTTATCTGACCATACCTGTTTTTTACTGCTTTTCAGTCTGGTGGGTGGGGGGCAGGGGTGTAACAGTAACTTTGTTTTCCTGAACAGTCGTAGGACTTTAGTAGTACAACCGTCAATCTCTTGTCTACTCCGAAATAATACTCCATTATACTACCTCCCACCAAACGCTTATCTTACCTGTAATTTGTGTTAGAAATTAGGGCTAGGCCCAGGGCTGGCTCCACGTGAAATGGGGATTAACGTTGTCAATCCTGGGCGGGTGACATTTCCTCATTGCGGTGGTACTAGTGGTGTGACACAGTGGCAGTTGCATGCCTATGGAAAAAAAGAAAACGAAACCTTGTTTGTCCTTACTGTAGCATTACAACGGTTACGGTACGATCGAGAATATAGCAGGTGACAGACAGAACAGTGCCATAATGTAGCCTAACAAATGGTAAAGTATTTGCTTGCAAGTATAACTAGTACTTGCGTTGAATTTATTTGACATTGGCTACTACTACTAGAAGATATAGTACTGAAGCTGAGTAAGTCTAGAAGATATCCTCGTATTCCTTCACCAGCCTGTTGCTATGACCTTATCCTCCCCAGCAAGTGTGTGGAATTATTGATGTCATTTTAGTCAGACATCAAGCAAAACAACACAGCCCGGGGGAAGAGGGTTAGGGTTTGTAAAATGGATGGGAATGGGGGTTTCTTTTTGGGTAGGTTTTGTTGAGAGAAGAAAAAAAAAGCAGAGCCTGGACAAACAATAATTGAAGATAAAGACAATCTTTGGTTACAAAGTAAAGCTAAGCACATGCAGTCACACTCATAGATTAAAACAATGGATACTGTATCTGTATTGCGTATGTTGTTGGAGTTGTCCTTGAATTTGGTAAGTAAGTTGCATGCAGCAAACAATTCCTCTTATTGGCGGCACTCCTCCATTCCAGCTGACGCTTCGTCCATCAATGTTGGTGACCACTGACAGAAGACACCCTGTCCACTGTCTGCCTGGCGGATGTTGACTGAAACCCGGCCTGTAATTATTGAACGGAAAACAGGAAGTGCTATTACAATACCACTGATAAATAAATAAAAGGTATGTACGCTGTGTGGTTCAAAATGTGACACTTTGATTTCCCTAATAGACAGTACAATATTTTTGAAATTGCGTGCTCTGTCTGAGTCACCTTTTTAAGGATAAATAAGTATGGCCAAAATATTATAGCGGATCTTTCCCCTCAAGGTAGGTGTACTGTAAACTGTGTTTTAGAACAAAATTTGACCTTCCCAGCAATGCTCCCACCAAGACCCTTACTAAAGCCAGTCGCAAAAAAGTAGAAGAACCCCAATCAGATCTCCAAAAACGATGCCTAGCAGAAAAATGGTTCCAAAACGTACTTTGAAAGTAACAGTAGGCCCAAATACAGACCGTGGATTGTATTCAAACCACTTGCAAGCAAGCAAAAGTATCCATAGCCAGCATCGCTCCAACAGTGCTCTACAACACCAGAACTGCGTTGCAATAGAACCCCCCGAAACACATGCAATCCTGCTGCTAGGGCTAACCCTAACGAACCCTAACTTACAAAAAGTGCCAAAACTGGTGTTTCCTTCAGGATTTTGTCCAAAACACTTCTATCCGGTATTAGACCTTCCCAGGAATGCCCCAGGCAAGACCCGCCAACCCACCCGGAAAAAACCACCCGACAACACCCCCAAACAGCGAAAAAGCTAAATCTCATACTTACAATATCTCTCGGCCTTCGGTCCAAACGCGGCGCTGTGCAGCTAGGTCACTCATCATCATCAATCATCATAACTCCTGTTTTCCACCACGGATTTCCTGAAAAGCAAATGCAATCAAGATTAGATTGTCGCAGCAGTGCTTCGACATTGACCCCGGCCGCAACCCACCCACGAACAGCAGGAAGCCCCCCAAAACGCTACATTGAGCAAGATGACAGAAGAAATAGCAAAAAAAAGGCTGTTCCTTCAGGATTTTGTCCAAAACACTTCTATCCGGTATTAGACCTTCCCACGAATGCCCCAGGCAAGACCCGCCAACCCACCCGGAAAAAACGACAACACCCCCAAACAGCGAAAAAGCGAAATCTCATACTTACAATATCTCTCGGCCTTCGCTCCAAACGCGGCGCTGTGCAGCTATGTCACTCATCATCATCAATCATCATAACTCCTGTTTTCCACCACGGATTTCCTGAAAAGCAAATGCAATCAAGATTAGATTGTCGCAGCAGTGCTTCGACAGAGACCCCGGCCGCAACCCACCCACGAACAGCAGGAAGCCCCCCAAAACGCTACATTGAGCAAGATGACAGAAGAAATAGCAAAAAAAAGGCTGTTCCTTCAGGATTTTGTCCAAAACACTTCTATCCGGTATTAGACCTTCCCACGAATGCCCCAGGCAAGACCCGCCAACCCACCCGGAAAAAACCACCCGACAACACCCCCAAACAGCGAAAAAGCTAAATCTCATACTTACAATATCTCTCGGCCTTCGGTCCAAACGCGCCGCTGTGCAGCTAGGTCACTCATCATCATCAATCAAAACTCCTGTTTTCCACCACGGATTTCCTGAAAAGCAAATGCAATCAAGATTAGACTGTCGCAGCAGTGCTCCCAGACACCAAAAATTACCCACAAACACCCGGAACCCCGCCAAAGAGCACCTCAAAGGCAAGCAAGTCAGCAAAAACGGCAAGAAATTTCCACCTCATATTTGGTCCAAAACACTTTTGTCCATTATTAGAGCTTCACAGCAATGGGCCCAAATCCGTCAACTCACCCGCAAAGAAGTACAACACCCCCACAAGTGCTGAGTCTTTCTTCATTGGGCGTAATCCAGCACTCTGCTTTGAGGGAAATCGCAGTCTGGAGGAGGAGGATAGAGGAGCATGTTCTTCAGAACTTGTGAACCTGAGGAATGTAGACTGCGGCACCTTCAAATCAATAAGCAAACAAGTGAAGACAGTTCTGATGATGGTCTTGTTTTTGGGATTAGGTGATTAAAGTTTGAATTAAATTAACTGTGCAAAACAAAGAAAGAGAGACACAAAGCACACAGGAATAAAAGTGAATAAGGACGAAAAAGAAAGTTCTTGATTGATTGTCTCATTTTCAGGGCTCGGTGTCAGGGAATAAGAACAAGATTTCGTCATCATACTCTGCGAATTCAGGCTGGATGAGGTCAGTGCCACCGAACAGAGAAAAAATCCCCTCATCTACGTTGCCGTCCTCCTCGTCTTCATGCGGCGTGCTTTCTCGTACTTTGTAATCTGGTGGTATGAGGTGCTGATTCATCTTGATCATTGTCAGCCGCTCCACATTTTTGGGCGAGAGGCGGCTCCGTTTGGGAGTTACAATGCCACCAGCAGCACTGAAAACACGTTCAGAAGACACACTTGCGAGTGGGCAAGACAAATAGTTTATAGCCAGGTTGAAGAGCTGTGGCCACAATTGTTTTTTGCCATGCCAATACTGCAATGGCTCATCATTAAGAAAGACCTCTGTTGAGTCATTCAGATAGTCCTGCACCATCGACTCAAGGTCATCAACTGTTCCTCCACTTTGCTTACTTTTTGCTGTGCCTGTGACATTTTTTGGAGAACCATACCCCATCAAACTTAGCCAATCCTCCTCCGCAGCCACTGTTAGTGTTGTCATTGTGTGTGGTGCAGATGATCCAGTTGCCGGTGTCTTTAACGGCTGAGAGGTCACTTGTGCCCCAGCCACAGGTGCAGAAGTGGATTCTTGTGACTGGGGATGGCCTGCTGATGCTGATGCTGATGTACTGGCTTCTCCTTCAATAACCTGCCGTTCTTTTTCAAACCTCTTGGCTGACCAGGCTAACCAATGTTTGTACTTTTGAACATCTGCATCAGCAAAAGGAAAGAATGCTTCGCCTGCCAGCGCCTTTTTGTAGCGTGGATCCAGAATAGTAGCACAAATGTAATGCTGATCTGACTTGATCTTTTGAAGACGTTCATCACCACGTAGGCGCTCTAATAATTTCTCAGACAAAATAAAATGGTCTTTTTTTTGTACATCTTTTTCAAACTCAGAAGACACCGCCATCAGTTGGTGCTCCAGCATGCACAACAATGGGATAGCTTTTCCCAAATTACAGTCCTCCTGGCTGACTGCACGCGTGAAGAACTCAAAAGGACGAATCATGTCTGTCAGGCTTTTAACTATGTCCCATTGCGCCGCACTCATCCGCAGGTCCTCCTTCTGAGATGTACCCTCTGTGAAGAAATAGTGATCGAGTACCGTATACTGCTCATACAGACGCTCAAGCATGTAGAAGGTTGAGTTCCAACGTGTTGCCACCTCCTGGATGAGTGCTTTCACTGGCATTCCACGTTGAAGTAGCAGTCTCCGCAGATGCTTCCGGGCCTTAAAAGAATGGCTGAAATGGTTGCACATTTTGCGGCAGGTGGCCATTACCTCGAACGCTGGACTCTGTTTATCAATCAAGAATTTTTGAACTACCAGGTTGATACAGTGCGCCAAACACGGCACTCTAACATGGTCACCCTTCAACATGGCCTTAACTACATTGGCGCCATTATCCGTGGAAACATAACCAATCTTGCGTTTTAGGGGGGATAGCATTTTCAAGACCTTTTTGTTAAACTCTTCCAAAAGGTTTTCTGCTGTGTGACTTTTCTCCAAGCCAAAAATGGCTAGTGTTGCATGTTTCCGAGCAGCTTTGAAAACTTTGTCCGGGTCAACACCTGCGTTTAGCTTTGCTTTAACACCTGAAAAAGAGACCCAGTGTGCAGTGATGCACATGTAATCAGCGCCTGCGCCACTGGTCCACATGTCTGTTGTCAGATGTATTGTGTGAACAGCACTCTTCTGCAAAGCTGCCCCAATCGCCTCCAGCACATCTTCATGTAGTGCTGGAACCGCAACTCTGGCAAAATAGAACCGGCTCGGAACCTTCCATTTAGGGCAGAGCGTTGCCACTAATTCAAGAAAACCTACCGCTTCTACAAAAGAAAAAGGTAGAAGGTCCACAGCTAGCATTTTAGCCAGCTTAGTGTTATACAGACGCGCCAGTGGGTGGTTGCGTTCATATGGCACGTCTGAAGTAAGCATTGTTCTAATGTTGCCCTGGACCAAGCATTTACGGGCTGATAATGACTTCGTTGACCCAATTTTGCTCGCTGGTGAACTTTTGTGCGTTGGTGTCTCACTCGCTCCAACACTCTTAGTGTGCCTCACATTGGGTGTGCTGCTGACAGGGGTACCGGGTGTAAGGGAAGTGTTTGACACGTCTTCTTCCTGCTCGTCATCATCAGATGAAACATCAACGTTTCCTTGAATTTGGCCTTTCTTGATCGCATCTAGGTGCGCAAACCATTTGACAGTGTGCTGTCTCCTAAGATGACCTCTCTGGCCTCCGGTACCATAGTTGATACCTGGCTTACCACGACTAACTGCTTGCTTACAAATGGTACAAATGGCAAACTTTGGATTTTTTGGACAAACAGTAAAGAAGTCCCAAACTGGGGACTTGAAGTGTCTGTGGGACATGGAGGAGGCGGCGATACTGGTGGTGGTGGTCATGAAGCTAATGCCAGATGAAGTGGAGGATCTGATTTGCCCAACTTTTGTACGTTTTGCACTTTCACCGCCACTAATTAAGGTCGAGGTTGACGGAGGTCTCTTCTTGCCAGAAAGAAATATGGAAGCGGGACGAGTTGGTGTACTACTTAACTCCAATGATTGTGGTGTTTCCACTGCCTCCTCATCGACAACATCATCATCATCATCACGCTCAGCAGCTCTTCGGGCTAGGGTCAAAATGTCTGTTTGCTGCATGCCCGCTGGGGCTGCAGTGACCTTTATGATGACTGGGTCGTCGTTGGCAGAGTCTTCATCAGCAGCAGTATCCGCCACTTCTTGTTGAGACTCATCACACTCCATAACTCTGAGACTTTGGACGAGCTTCCTTTTACGCTTAACTACCTTTGTCGGATCATGGTGTGCCTCACTCTCAGACGGCTGTGGTGCTGGTTCCCAAGTTTGATCCGTATCATCAGAAGGAGGTGTGCTTGAAGAAGATGTAGACACCACCCTTGATCTCTTCCTTGCTAGGGGTGTGGAAGACAATGAAGGATCATCAGGAGGAGTGGCTTCCTCAAATGATACCTCGCCTCGATTGTCGATTTCCTGATGTGCCCCTACTTCGGGAGGAACAACTATTGTGGGCACTTGTGACCCTCCATGCACCTCTGCTTGCGCATCTCCTTGCGCTGCCTCTCCTTCCACATGTACTTGGGCTTGTACTTGCACATGTGATTGTTGTTGCGGCTGTGGTTGTTCAACACTCGTCAGATGAGCTACAACAACCTGTGTTGATTGAGGGACATTGCTGCTGCTTTCTTGCGATGAGCCAACATCACTGGTCGATGGTGATTGAACAACTATACTGGCTGCCTCTGCAGCACTCAAGGGCTTGGACTTAAGTTGGCGTGGTGGTGGTGGTGGCACTGAGCCCAATGGAGCGGGGGTGCTGCTGCCAGCTTGGTCCCCAGCAGATCCCGCTGCTGCTGCTGCAGGCATACTTTTTTTTTTACTCCCAAAAAAAGGGGCGGGCAGCACACCAGTGTCCTTGGTAACTTGCTTCTTCTGCTCCTTACTGGCACCTTTCTTGCTAGAGGAGCTACGGGTTACTTTTTTTGGGGCCATCTTCTTCAGAGCAGGTCAGCAGGCAGCAGTTGCACGAGTTGCAGAGGGTTCTGTGTCCAGACGTGACGTCGCGTGACGTTATGCTGCACACACACACCGCTGCAGGACTTCTTCCTGGCACTGGTGGTTCTCTTGAGTCTTCTTGTGCACCTAAAAGCAATGGAAGACAGAGGAACATCAGTTCAGTTATACACCCCAAAAAATCGACAAAACACAGAAAAATGAGCACAATCCCATGCCATCCATGATGTTTACATTGAAGACACCCCACAGAAAGACTAGGGACATGCAAGTATGCAACACTCACTACCCCTGGGCATAATGGATGAAAAGTAGCCAAAATAAGTGCAGGCCTCAGACACTGCCTCTCCTCAAAATGGCCCCTTACACCCCAAGCACATGTTGCCTGTACCAGCCAGCACTCAAGATGGCCACCACCACCACCCACATGGCCAGTCCACATCAACAGTACACCCCCAAAAAACAGAAAAACAGCCAGAAATCACCACAATCCAATGCCATCCATGATGTTTACATTAAAGAGAGTGAGACCACACCACAGGCACACTCAGTCCATGCACCACCACCCCTGGGCAAAAGGCCACACCAGCAACCCCCCAAAAACGACAAAAAACAATAAAATAAGCACAATCCCCAGCCCATCCATGGCCTCAATTATGTTTAAATTCAAGAAGACACCCCACAGAAAGACTAGGCCCATGCAACACTCACCACCCCTGGGCAAAGGGCCCCACCAGCAGGCCCAAAAAAACGACAAAAAACAATAAAATCAGCACAATCCCAGCCCATCCATGGCCTCAATGGTGTTCAAATTCAAGAAGACACCCCTCAGAAACACTAGGCCCATGCAACACTCACTACCCCTGGGCATAATGGATGAAAAGTAGCCAAAATAAGTGCAGGCCTCAGACACTGCCTCTCCTCAAAATGGCCCCTTACACCCCAAGCACATGTTGCCTGTACCAGCCAGCACTCAAGATGGCCACCACCACCACCCACATGGCCAGTCCACATCAACAATACACCCCCAAAAAACAGAAAAACAGCCAGAAATCACCCCAATCCAATGCCATCCATGATGTTTACATTAAAGAGAGTGAGACCACACCACAGGCACACTCAGTCCATGCACCACCACCCCTGGGCAAAAGGCCACACCAGCAGCCCCCCAAAAATGACAAAAAACAATAAAATAAGCACAATCCCAGCCCATCCATGGCCTCAATTATGTTTAAATTCAAGAAGACACCCCACAGAAAGACTAGGCCCATGCAACACTCACCACCCCTGGGCAAAGGGCCCCACCAGCAGGCCCAAAAAAACGACAAAAAACAATAAAATCAGCACAATCCCAGCCCATCCATGGCCTCAATGGTGTTTAAATTCAAGAAGACACCCCTCAGAAACACTAGGCCCATGCAACACTCACTACCCCTGGGCATAATGGATGAAAAGTAGCCAAAATAAGTGCAGGCCTCAGACACTGCCTCTCCTCAAAATGGCCCCTTACACCCCAAGCACATGTTGCCTGTACCAGCCAGCACTCAAGATGGCCACCACCACCACCCACATGGCCAGTCCACATCAACAGTACACCCCCAAAAAACAGAAAAACAGCCAGAAATCACCACAATCCAATGCCATCCATGATGTTTACATTAAAGAGAGTGAGACCACACCACAGGCACACTCAGTCCATGCACCACCACCCCTGGGCAAAAGGCCACACCAGCAGCCCCCCAAAAACGACAAAAAACAATAAAATAAGCACAATCCCAGCCCATCCATGGCCTCAATTATGTTTAAATTCAAGAAGACACCCCACAGAAAGACTAGGCCCATGCAACACTGACCACCCCTGGGCAAAGGGCCCCACCAGCAGGCCCAAAAAAACGACAAAAAACAATAAAATCAGCACAATCCCAGCCCATCCATGGCCTCAATGGTGTTTAAATTCAAGAAGACACCCCTCAGAAACACTAGGCCCATGCAACACTCACTACCCCTGGGCATAATGGATGAAAAGTAGCCAAAATAAGTGCAGGCCTCAGACACTGCCTCTCCTCAAAATGGCCCCTTACACCCCAAGCACATGTTGCCTGTACCAGCCAGCACTCAAGATGGCCACCACCACCACCCACATGGCCAGTCCACATCAACAGTACACCCCCAAAAAACTGAAAAACAGCCAGAAATCACCACAATCCAATGCCATCCATGATGTTTACATTAAAGAGAGTGAGACCACACCACAGGCACACTCAGTCCATGCACCACCACCCCTGGGCAAAAGGCCACACCAGCAGCCCCCCAAAAACGACAAAAAACAATAAAATAAGCACAATCCCAGCCCATCCATGGCCTCAATTATGTTTAAATTCAAGAAGACACCCCACAGAAAGACTAGGCCCATGCAACACTCACCACCCCTGGGCAAAGAGCCACACCAGCAGGCCCAAAAAAAGGACAAAAATCAGCACAATCCCAGCCCATCCATGGCCTCAATGGTGTTTAAATTCAACAAAACAGTTGTATCATGCACCCCTAACCAACCCTGGTCCTACTGGATACTGTGGCTACCCACAATATAATTTATTTAATGTTCTGAAAAAGTTCCAAAATTTTACTTGCAGCAACTGTAATGCCCCAAACAAACTTACTTGTGAAAGTTGATTTCTAATCCAAAAGTGATCCAAAGACAGTCAAAAAGGCCTCAAATCCAAATATCAAGCAGCACCCACAAAAAGTAATCCTTCCAGCTCCAGATCCAAATGAAAGTGACCAGGAGATGGACAAAGCACTGGGAGGAGCCTGCTGGACAGGAACAGGAAGTTGGAGACTGTGGGGCACTTCCTTCCTCCCCCCCCCCCAAAATGGACTCCTTGCAAAAAAAAAGGCCATCCAAATGTCAACCTGAGGAGTGATTCTGATAAAAATCATAATTTTCTGAAGGTTTATCCTGTTTGCTGGTGATTTTCTTGTGCGAAATTGCAAAATCTCTATTTCGCAAGTGCGAGATTGTTCCTTTCCGCCGCAACTACGTGTTCGCAATTGCGAACTCTCGCGAGGTGTGCTGTGCAAGGTGGCAAGCCGCTATTACGTATTCGCGGGCGCCAAACTCCCGCGGGAACACGCAGCAAGATCTAAAATGGCGCGTCACTCGCAAAGAAAAACAACTCGCCAAACGCTAAATGACGGAAAGTGAACGCCGTGCACCACGCCGCGCGCCGCAACCAAGCAAAAAATCCGCCGCGAGCGGATTCACGGATTTTCGACAAATTCGCGAGCGTTCGCGGATTGCGAATTTGCCGAAAATCCGAAAAATCCGCGAGCGGAGCGGATTTTACGCCTATGCTTACTTCCAAGAGACTATTTTTAGTTTTTCACAGTCTCATCATTTTAGAATGAAAGCGTTTTCAATACGGTATACACCACCATAGTTGATACTAATTGTATTTTATGCTGCTAACAACCATTTGCAAAGCCAATAGTCCTTGCTTATTGTATGTGTAATGTTACTTGTTTTATCTGGATATCTGGATTCAATGATAGAAACAGCAAAATACCAGTTGGGTGGCACACTATGCTAAGCACAGGTTTTTAGCGTAGGTGTTTTTAAGCCACGCCCTTAATTACATCGGCCATGCCACTCTGAGAGACCCTACATTTTTTTTCATCCCATTTAAAGTCCTGGTGTCAGATATTGGTGGGCAAATCAGAGAATTCATGGGAAGAGTCAGAGCCTTGCCAGTGGGCAGGCTTGGCTCTAAGACTCAAAACAAAAGTTGAGCCAACTAAAAAAACATTATGTAAATTCTTTCTCACTTTTTCTTATTCTCCCTCCATCTTGCTATCTACCTCACCTTTCATCACTTTCACCTTTCTATTGCTCTCTCACACTCTATTTCTCTATCTCTTTCTCATTTAGTCTCACTCTATCCTCTTATCTATTTCTTTAAGGCAGAAGTTCTCTTTGCTGTCTCACTTTCTCCCTCCTCTAGCTCTCCCTTTTTCCATGAGAGTAGCCGGAAATTTAAAATACCACCCACTTCCAACTAAATCCTCTAATAACAGGACGTGAGTGAAGCAAGTAAGCCCGACCATTCTGGTAATAGTTCCCTTACCTCCACTCATCTATCCATTCATTTTGTCATCCTTCCACACATACATTATCGTTTCACCTTTCAATCTTTCCATCTACCTTTCATAATACCAACCATCCATTGTAATTTCATCCATCCCTCTGTTCACACAATCATTTTCCCTCATCCATACACTTTTCACCTTTCCATTCTCCATCCATTCATCCAATGAACATTTCCTTCAGATACATAGAACGATCCATCCTTTCACTCTTGCAGTCATTAATCATTTCACTCTTCTTCTATCTGCGTTTACATCCCTACATCAATCATTTCCACCTTCCTTCCATCCTTTCACATTTCCATCCATCTGCTCAGCCATCCATTCTTGCACTCATTCATCCTTTTTTCTTTTCACTGACTCTTCCTTCCTTTCAATTGGCCTTTCACCTTTCCTTCCTTGCACTATATTTTCACTCTTTCTTTCTTTTTCCCTGTCTCCTTTCTGGGTTCTAACTGCCAAAATTATTTTTCTTACAATATTTTTTCTTACTTGCTATTCTTTTTACAATGCCCAACAGTTGCTGCTCTCTCCATTTTTTTTTGTTGATTGCATTATTCTTTCACTTCTCTCTCTCTTTTAATGAACTTGGCTCACATAGCAGCATTTGACCCCAACTTCTTAACCAAGCCCAGCAATTCTCCTAGAGCTTTTAATGAACTTCATCTGCAGACCTTCATACTTAAAAGGCCAGTTTAAAAGAAATTAACATAAAGTAGGACTTTTAGTGGTCACCCCCACTTAAGCTGCTAAAGCGGAGTGTTCAAAATAGCGGTAGCGTTTACTAGGCCCAATGTTAAGGAACTGTGGTTTCCCTGCTATCAAATTAGCTTACCACTTTCTTGGTCCTCCGATGGACCTTGTTTTGTGCTGAGTGCGTTTGGATATATGGGAGCCAGCAGTTATCCCATGCGGACCATGAATTGGATTACCAAACTACAAACTAGAAATTAAGCTCATGTAGATTACTCTTAATACAATGCTATAAAGATAAAGACTTATCACTGCAAGCCCAAATCTCCTGAAGAAACGTAGGTGAGCCAAAATAATACACACTCAAAGCTCAGTTAAAGCAATACAGAATAATAAAATTAGAATGTAATGCTCAGTATTCTCTCTAATAGTGTCATTGCAGATCATTGACATGATTAAGAATACACATTCATTTGTATAGAAATATTAAAAAATAGCTGAGATGATGTGGAACTATTTAGTATAGTTTATCAAGAGTTAAGTCAACTTAAATGCATCAACAAATTTCTATAGTCATTGTAGATATAACAAAGCTCAGGAGTTCAGGAAGGGACATGCAATGGGCCTGTTCCATAAGTCTCCCAGAAAGAAAGGGACACATATGCATCATGTTGGAAAGGAAACCATGTGAATCGTCTTCAGGCAAGTCAAAGATGCAATGGAAGTTCTGCAAATCTCTATCAATGAAAGTAAGGGAATAAATAACTGGCAGTTGGCAGTTCATTCAACACTTGCTGTGTGTTTGCCAGTTCATCAGCCAGTCCGTTCACCAGTATGCAAAGATTTTCTCTTCTCCCTCTCTACCACCTGAACTCTCTCAACAGGCAATATTTTATTTTTAAAGTTCCGGGGGTGACACCTACTGGAATCACATTATTTAGTCAGATCATTCAGTTCCTTGGTCAGTTCGTATAGGATGGGTGTCTGGTGACGTAAAGACACAAATTCTAGAGATATAGGCGGCACCATTACACTGTCTGTTAGATCTGGGGGTCTCTAGTTGTCAATGGTATACACCTTTATCCACACAGGGACCCTTGCTTCTAAGCCAGGATAAGGGGATTACACTCCTAAGTAACCCCATCTCACCCCCTTGGTTTATTGGCATGGGCAGACAGGCGTATCTCAGAGGCAGTGTGTTAAGCATTTGTAAATATACACAGTAATACAGTGAAAACACTACAGACGGACAAAACTCATGTTTTATAAAAATAAGTATTCTTTATATAGACTTAACGCAAGACCACAAACAACAAAAATCTACAATACTATACTTACAGTTGACTTAAAGATGATAAAAGTTGCTTAGTTCAAGTTGATGATAAATGTGACAAAGTTCTCAACAAAGTACCTGGATGCGTAACGCAAAGTAAGCAAAAGGCTTGCAAAAGAGGAGATGCGTTGGTTCCGTGATCCGGGGAAATGATGCGACGTGCCTCAATGCTTGGGCAGTGTAGGGGATGCGTCGTGATCCTTACCGGTCCGGGGTTGATGCATAGATTCTCAGCCTGCGGGCCCGTTGCGTTGCGCAAGATGGCACCTTGATGCGATGGAATGATCCGGTTGTGATGTGAGAAGATGGCGCCCTTGATGCGATGATGCGATGACGCTGCGATGACGAAGCGTAGGCGCCCTGGCAGCCTTGAGTCTACTCTGTACTTTGGAGCCACGAAAGGCTCTGCGACACGCTTCTCCGGTGATGTGATAGCGACTCTCTCGATGGCGTCACGCTTCTCCGGTGATGCGACAGCAGGCAGCTTTGACAAAGACACACTTCCAGGGAGATGCGGCGAAGGCACGCTTCTCCGGTGATGCGACAATCTCATCTGTGGCGGCGACACACTTCCTCTTGATGCGCCGCACTTCCAGCTCCCAGCAACACGCAAATGTCTGTTGATAGGATTCCCAGCAAGGAAATTCACAGGGGGAGCTGGTAGTGAAGTCTTTTGTTCTGAGACTTCAGCAGGAGGCAAGCACAGTTCAAGCCCTTGGAGAATATTCTATAGATGATGAAAGTCCGTAAAAAGTTCCTTCTCGTTTCCTTGGCAATGAAGCAACCACTGTAGGCCAACCCAGCAAACAGCACACTGGCAGAGGGGCAGTCAAACTCCTGCAGCATCCTTGGTTCTCCTCCTTGGCAAAAGGTTTCTTGTTCCAGAAGTGATCTAAAGTTCTTGGGACTGGGTCCCAATATTTATACCCAAAAATCCTTTGTTCTCTGAAGGCAGAGAAGCCTTTGCCTAGTTCAAACCAGTTCCTGAGCACTTTGTTTACATGACTCCTTCCTTCCTTTCACAGTGCAGGGCAGAGACATCAGCCACCCCACAGGAGGTGGAGCCAGCACAGGGAGGAAAGTCACAGCTCTGGAGCACTTTTGTTGACAAGATTTCTTCTCTCCTTTCACAGTGCAGGACAGAGACATCGTACAAGACGCAGGAGGTGGAGCCAGCATTGTAGAGGGAAGGCCCAGCCCTATTCAGGTCCCAGGTGCAACTCCTTCCTCCCATCTAGATGCCGATTTCTCTATTCAACACTGGTCCGCCCCAGCCTGTCTCCTGGAATCCCCCAGCCCTGTCACTCAAAACTCCAGACAAGGAATACACAACCTAGCAGAGGCAGGCCTGGACAGTTAGGCAAGAAAATACCTACTTACTAAAAGTGGTATGTTCAAACACAGAATGTTAAAACCAACTTTACTAAAAGATGTATTTTATCATTCTGAGTTCAGGCATACTAAATTTGAATTTCTACCATGTTCCCTGAGTCAGTTAGGATTATAAGAATGTAATAATCTACCTGCCCATTCTGGCCTCTGGAGAACAGGTAGCTTTGCTATAGTGAAAAACGAAAATGGCTGTAATTCACTATTAGTACATGCTACACAAACCAGGGGATTTCCTACCTTATACTTACAATGCAACCTGCCCTTGGGACTACCATAAGGGTGTCTGATATGAAGCAAAGGGAAGGTTTAGGGACTGGCAAGTGGGTGTACTTGGCAAATTGACATGGCAGTCACAGACTGCACACAGGCCTTGCAATGGCATGCCCGAGGCATACTTTACAAGCTGCTTCTGTGGGTGGCACAACCAGTGCTGCACGCCCACTAGCATAATTTGATTTACAAGCCTTGGACACACATGGTGCACTGAACTAGGGTCTGATAAGCAAATCAAATAACCCAATCATGGAATCACTAATTAGTACATCAATTTAACATAGGGAGCACTTGCACTGTGGAACTGAATAGCAGTGGCACAGTGCCCAAAGCATATAACCAGCTAAAACATATCAAAACAGAGGAAGCAATCAGTAAAAATGGAATGGAGACTCACGCCAATGATGCCAGGTCTAACACTGTCGTTAACCAATCCAATAAGTAAAACGTTGGGACATTGCTTCTTTAGCAAGAGCACATGAGCAGGAGAAAGAGGACAGTCCCCAAGCAGTTGTTTGGATTGTGTCAGAAAATTTAGTAAAGTATCTTATTCAGTACATGAGAACTCATAAAAGAAAACACATTTTCACGTTTGAGGAATTCTCTCAGGAGGAATGAATTGAGCAAGTCTAGAAACTTCACATATGCAGTTTGGCCTACATTAAATATTTAGTGTGGTTACAAATAATATGTGTCAGTATGAAGTCTTACTACATTAAAAGTACTAACAAATAAAAACATTTCAAATTATATTTTTAAGACGTTGTTAATAATGAATAACATTAGTATATGTACAAAATACAATCTATGAAAGTTTCACAGAAGCATCATTAATTAGGAATGTGTAACACCTACCTTCTTTTTTGTCATTTTGGTGCACACGTTTGGATTTTGGATATATAAATGGTAAATTTTAGTAAGGCTCATCTTCATAAACGAGCATTATTCATAACATTTTATAAATTCTTATTAGTTATACATGTATATATATTCAAGAATCTTCCTCCCCATCAGTAGGACTTTCCAGACCCTCCAATATGCTGCAAATATGTTTTTAAAGGCAAAAACTATGCGTTTCGGCTTACGCCTTCATCACAGTCTACAAACTCCATAAACACACTTCCATGTTTAAATACATTCATACAAATGGAAAGTGGACTACATCACCACAATGTGACTTAGAAATTTAGTAGATTCATGGCAGCCATCTTATAACATCAATTTGAATATACCGTGATGGGCTCCTGCTTCGCCCCCAGCTGTGCAAATTTGTCCATGGGCTGATGGGAGAAGGAGATGGCCACCCAATTGGAGGATTTTGAGAACCATGCGGTCTGTGGCTGCGATTCATCAACAATATTTTCTATTTTTGGAGGGGGGATGAAGTTTCAGCGAAGGCTTTTGTGCATAAGCTTAATACCAATTCCTATAACGTACTCTTCACCGAACACATAAGTAAGACAAGCATTGAATTTATAGATGTGCTGTTAACTGTGGAGGAAGAAAGGGTCCAGACCACACTATTTAGGAAGTTAACAGCAGGCAACAGCCTATTTAACGCTAGGAGTGCTCATCCGTCTAGCTTAATTTATAGTATCCTATATGGAAAATTATTGCGGGCTAAACGCAATTGCAGTACGGAAACAGCATTTGCTTTGCGGAGGAATTTCAATGGTTTTGTACGAGTCCGACTAACTATAACAGCCCAGAAACCTATGTTTTTTTCAGTGATTTTCTAAGGTTTTTTAAATGCTAATTCCTAACTATAACATGTCTGAAACCTATGGTTTTTTCAGTGAATTTCGAAGGTTTTTTAAATGATCATTTTTAAATGTAATAATAGTTATATGTATTTCTTTGATACTGATTTTCTACAGTTTTTAACTGTTTATTTCTACATATTTCTTTTTTAATTACATTATATATTTCTAATATAAATGGACAAAAACATGTTTTTTTAAATATTGAAACTGAAATATTTAAAAAAAAAATATTTTTATTTTAATTTATTGATATTATTTTCTTTGTATTTTTTTCTATCACATTTTTTTTGGAGTCACGCACCAAAAGCTTACCTTTCCCGATCGGTGCGTGGATTCTAGCCGCCATTTTAGAAATGTTGTGAAGGATCCGCGTACGGTGTGCGACGGGTGCCTATTTTCTGAGATGTGCGCGATTACTATGTGACCGGTACGTGACTCCAGCTACTGCGCATTCACGACGCATGCACATTACTATATGCGACACTTGCACAGTGACGAGTTCCCCGTGATGTCATATATGTTTTGGGCGCGGTGGGTGCGCGACTCCTGCAAATTTGTTTTTATGTCTATATTGATATATATATATGTTTTTAATATACATACTAAGGTAAGACATTAGCTGCAGTTTTCATAAAAATAATATATTTTTACCTATGATAAACTTATATTACTTTTAAATGCAATTTCACGAAGTCACGTAGGGTGCATGCTACGTGTGTGCACAGTGCGCAGATCCCATGTAACCTGAAAAAAAAAGATTTGATTGATTCATAACATTTCCCATTGTAAGTATTGAAGAACCCCACCCATTTCAATAATTCTTCTTTGAGCTTCTTTGGAGAGTCATCTCTGTACTTGGAAGAACCTTTTTTCCTTTATTTTTTGGGGTGTTTTTGAAATTAAAAAGAACATGGCTTCAGGACAGCAGCCACAGGAGGAGTCGGAACATTCTTCGAAGGATGAACTTTTGACCAGAAGCTCTATGTCCGCAAAGGCCAGTGTCGGTGGTGTGTAAGTTTTTCACTTTTCCGGAGGGGCAGAAGAAAGTCAACGCCACTAACATCACCTGCCGGATCTATATGAGCGAGTCTTGTCTAGAGGTAGTGCCGAAAAGAAATATTCTTTTGGTACTGCCTCCATATACAAGCATCTGAAGACTCTACATCCGGTCAATCTGGCTCTGGAGGAGTGTAGGAGAGCAGAGAGGAACACTCCACCCGTAATTCCTGGTACCTCTGGAACATCTAAAGCTGCATCACCACCAGATATACGCCCTGAATTTGCTTTCCTGGAAAAGCACTGCGTAAAGTGCAACAAACTTATTTCTTTTGGAGAGCAGTCTGTTGATGCAGTTTGTGCTGCGCAACGTAATCATCGTTGCTAGACTTTTGTTCTTTTTTTTTTTAAGAACACCAAAAAAATTCAAATTGTTCTGTAAAATAAAAAAATAAAAGTTCTTCTCAGAAATGTATAAGCAAGGAGATTAAGTAACCACATGCTTATGTCACAATGGATGCAGAAGTGCACAGAGACTCACAGTGTAATTCTAGGCAAGCAAGACTATTCCCTTGACTTTAGCAGAAGAGACTCACTAGTCTGGAAGAGGTTAGGTGACCGCATACATTCTACACATTTGACTACAGCACTCCTTCTGTGAATACCTGGATCATTCTGCAAATGCATAAGCAGTGACTTGGTTGTAATACTACTAATAGTTGACAACAGGATAGGTTGTTAAGCAGTTATGTGTCAGCAAAGAGATTAAGTACCCACATGCTTCTGTCACAATAGATGCACAAGTAGACACAGACTCACAGTGTGATTCTAGACAAGCAAGACTATTCCCTGGACCTTACCAGCAGAGACTCAGTAGTCTGATTAAAAACAAAGCCACCACACAACACCTCACAAATTAATAACCCACCTTTCAAATTGATTTGTAGAATATGAAGTATCTGAATCACACACCAGATTTTCTTATGCATACAATGTCTGCAGTGCACTGCTCTTAGAAAAACCAGAAAGTTGCAAACTTTCCCTCTCCTTCTGCACACATATACATATAAATATCAAATCACATTGCTTCCCACATTAATTCAAAAGCTAACACACATTTCTATTGGTTACACATGTCAACACTTTCCAATTGATATAACTTTCAACCCTACCCCCATTCTGCTTAATGCCTGTTAACATAGTAACAGTTCATGGAACACTCAACTGAACACACAGGTCACAAATGCAGCACACAATGTTGCAAATTCAAACAGCAAGTGTGCTTGACTTTTCAAAATATCAGCTTATCTTTCTAATCTTCCTTTCAAAAATGTTTTTCTAACCAATAAGAAACATGCTTTTAAAACCAGAAACATGCCCCATATTTTTCAATGTATAATGTTCTCAAACAGCCAATCATTTCTCTACTTTTTAAAAATTGCATCTTGACCGTCATTTTAGAAAGATCTAATCATACAAACTGCCTACTTGACATACAGCCATCTTCTGAGTGCATCCAGACGTTCCTTCAAGATGCTGAGAGTGTGGATTGTGGGACACAGCTTTATTTTCTGGAGCAACAGGTATGCTGAAAGCAGAGGTATTGACAAAGATTTAGCTTTGCCAAATGTAGACATTAAATGGATTGGACAGAGAGGATTAAAGTGGGCAATTGATGCCATTGGTTAAATCCTTTTTGCATCTCCAACACCCTGACCTCATAATTGTGCACTGTGGTGGCAATGACCTAGGCAATTTGACTGGGGTAGATCTGGAAATGCCTATAAAGGACACATTTGCAGAATTGAAATTACTTTCCCTCAAACTGCCTTTGTCTATTCTAATAAATGCCAAAGAGAGAAATGTAACTGGTCCAATCAATTAAGTCCACAGATTGAGAAAGCTAGGAAACATATCAATAAAGCTGTTTCTGCTTATCTCAGAGATTATAGGATGGGCTCCATTCACAACAACAATCTGTGTTTTAATATGAATGGCATCTATAGGAGAGATGGTGTTCATTTCACAGATGAGGGTAACAGAGTCTTTCTCAATAAATTTAGACTATGCATAGGTACTTACTTGTAGGTACCAACATCTCTCAATAAACACAAGGGCTCTTTTTATAGCCACCCAAGATCAAAACATATAAACTTGATGTATATTTAAAAAATATTGTTTTTTTGTTTGGAGTCGCGCACCCAGTGCGTTTTGGAGTTCTGCACCCAACGGGTTCACACCAGGGGGCTGCGCTGGGAGTCACGCACCCAAAGCGTTCACACCAGGGGCCCGCACTGGGAGTCGCACACTTAATGCGTTCTCACCAGGGGCCGTGCTGAGAGCCGCGCTGGAGTTGCGACTTTTCTGTAAAAATAGAATTTTGCTCCACCACTAATTTATATTCTCCCCCGGGGACCCCATCCCCCAGGTTCTATATGCAATGTTGGGGATTGTGGGGGGAACCCCAATGCCCCCGCGGTCCCGCCGGCTCCCAGTGTCCTTCGGGAGTCGGCATTGCTTTTCCACATGGGGAGCTGCTAACATGCAGCTCCCCGTGTGGAAAAGCAATTTGTTTTGCATTTTTGAAGAGAGTGCTGGCTTCGCTGCTCTCTCTTTCAAAATCCAACCCAAGTTTGCTATGGCAGGGCGGGAGCCACGAGGCTCCGGCCCTGCCATAGCAAACAGCAGTGTCCCGGGGGTGGGTACCCTGGGACACTGAAGGAGCCGGCCCTGGGGGTGGCGGTTCCCAGGGCCATCACTGGCTCCAGGAGGCCCCCCTTACACTTAATGCAAAGCCCCTGGGGTGGTGGTACCCGGGGCTTGGGGGTCCGTAATGGACCCCTATTTTAAATATTTAGTGCCCCGGGGAGGTGGTGGTCCCCGGGCGAGTGGGGGCAGTGTGCCCCTGCAATAATAATTAATTAGAGTCCCGGGGGTGGCAGTCCCCAGGGCTTGGGGGGCCTTAGAGGCACTCCCAAGTTTAAAGTATCCAGCCCTTTTTCACAGCTGGATCCGCGCACCCTGCGTGCATCACTGCATTTTTTAAAACAAAAAATGCTTTTTTTTTAGCCCTAGAAGTACTTGTAGGACCCCCTAAGCAGACCTACGGGGTCAGGGTGTTTCAACCATGCCCCATTTCCTTGTTTTATGCCTTCATTTTAATGCCATCTTGTGCCTCCCTTCTACTGAGGCACAAGATGGCTGTCAACTGTTCCTGGTTTAAAGTATTCACAGCCAATAAGAATGCAGCTCGTGATCGGCAGATTGCGTGGATCTTGATCTGTAGGGTGCGCAGATCCTAATCTGTAGGGTGCGCGGATCCTGTTGGTCAGTCCTGACATGGTCAGTGACACCACTGATGATATCACTCATGACATCTCAAATGACATCACTCATGACATCACTCATGAGATCATCCATGTAACAATCTGATGCACATTCTGATGCTCTAATATAAACTTTGATACACCCATTCTAAAATGCTGACTACTATTTTTGAAACCATACACAGAAGAATGCCATATACTACATAGCACTCACTATTTCCTAGGTCTACACACACATCCAGTCACTTATACATATAGCTACTCATCAATAGAGGACTATTATATGCACTCATACATCTATACATGCAGTCACACGCTGCCACTCATCCATAGAGTTACTCGCATGCCTAGTCAGTCATGCAAAGAATGAATCACATACCCATTTAATCATGTATACAGTTATACACACCAACTTCATTATTTTTAGACATACCACATCACTTATTTATACAGATACTAACACATATTTACTGTCTTATGCAACCACTGATAGAAGCGGACACTTATTTATACACCCACTCTTGAAATAACTTAGTCTCACTTATACTCATTTATATACTCCGGTACAAAAAGGGGTGGTGATGGACGGAGCATCTGAACCAATCAAACACTCACACCCAGTCAACAGATCTGGGTTGAATCCATCACCGTTCTTTAGCCCACTCTGCCACCCCAGTTCAGACATGGCCATATGCAAATCAGTCTGACCCTGTGCCTCATGGGAACAGTCCAGCCCGAACTGCCAAGCCATGCCTTCCCTGGACCGGAAACAAGCTTCCGAGGACCGGTTTCTGGCATTACAGCCGTCTTCAGCCCGGCTTGCGTGAATCCAGTGGCAAAGTGAGCAAGGGACTCACTTCTGAGCATACCCTGCCAACATATGGTGAACAAAGCAGTACAAAAGGGGGTGGTGATGAACGGAGCATCTGAACCAATCAAACACCCACACCCAGTCAACAGATCTGGGTTGAATCCATCACCGTTCTTTAGCCCACTCTGCCAACCCAGTTCAGACATGGCCATATGCAAATCAGTCTGACCCTGTGCCTCATGGGAACAGTCCGGCCCGAACTGCCAAGCCATGCCTTCCCTGGACCGGAAACAAGCTTCCGAGGACCGGTTTCTGGCATTACAGCCGTCTTCAGCCCGCTTGCGTGAATCCAGTGGCAAAGTGAGCAAGGGACTCACATCTGAGCATACCCTGCCAACTTATGGCGAACAAAGCGGTACAAAAGGGGGTGGTGATGGACGGAGCATCTGAACCAATCAAACACTCACACCCAGTCAACAGATCTGGGTTGAATCCATCACCGTTCTTTAGCCCACTCTGCCACCCCAGTTCAGACATGGCCATATGCAAATCAGTCTGACCCTGTGCCTCATGGGAACAGTCCAGCCCGTACTGCCAAGCCATGCCTTCCCTGGACCGGAAACAAGCTTCCGAGGACCGGTTTCTGGCATTACAGCCGTCTTCAGCCCGGTTTGCGTGAAACCAGTGGCAAAGTGAGCAAGGGACTCACGCCTGAGCATACCCTGCCAACTTATGGCGAACAAAGCGGTACAAAAGGGGATGGTGATGGACGGAGCATCTGAACCAATCAAACACTCACACCCAGTCAACAGATCTGGGTTGAATCCATCACCGTTCTTTAGCCCACTCTGCCACCCCAGTTCAGACATGGCCATATGCAAATCAGTCTGACCCTGTGCCTCATGGGAACAGTCCAGCCCGAACTGCCAAGCCATGCCTTCCCTGGACCGGAAACAAGCTTCCGAGGACCGGTTTCTGGCATTACAGCCGTCTTCAGCCCGGCTTGCGTGAATCCAGTGGCAAAGTGAGCAAGGGACTCACGTCTGAGCATACCCTGCCAACTTATGGCGAACAAAGCGGTACAAAAGGGGGTGGTGATGGACGGAGCATCTGAACCAATCAAACACTCACACCCAGTCAACAGATCTGAGTTAAATCCATCACCATTCTTTAGCTCACTCTGCCACCCCAGTTCAGACATGGCCATATGCAAATCAGTCTGACCCTGTGCCTCATGGGAACAGTCCAGCCCGAACTGCCAAGCCATGCCTTCCCTGGACCGGAAACAAGCTTCCGAGGACCGGTTTCTGGCATTACAGCCGTCTTCAGCCCGGCTTGCGTGAATCCAGTGGCAAAGTGAGCAAGGGACTCACGTCTGAGCATACCCTGTCAACTTATGGCGAACAAAGCGGTACAAAAGGAGGTGGTGATGGACGGAGCATCTGAACCAATCAAACACTCACACCCAGTCAACAGATCTGGGTTGAATCCATCACCGTTCTTTAGTCCACTCTGCCACCCCAGTTCAGACATGGCCATATGCAAATCAGTCTGACCCTGTGCCTCATGGGAACAGTCCAGCCCGAACTGCCAAGCCATGCCTTCCCTGGACCGGAAACAAGCTTCCGAGGACCGGTTTCTGGCATTACAGCCGTCTTCAGCCCGGCTTGCGTGAATCCAGTGGCAAAGTGAGCAAGGGACTCACGTCTGAGCATACCCTGCCAACTTATGGCGAACAAAGCGGTACAAAAGGGGGTGGTGATGGACGGAGCATCTGAACCAATCAAACACTCACACCCAGTCAACAGATCTTGGTTGAATCCATCACCGTTCTTTAGCCCACTCTGCCACCCCAGTTCAGACATGGTCATATGCAAATCAGTCTGACCCTGTGCCTCATGGGAACAGTCCAGCCTGAACAGCCAAGCCATGCCTTCCCTGGACCGGAATCAAGCTTCCGAGGACCAGTTTCTGGCATTACAGCCGTCTTCAGCCCGGCTTGCGTGAATCCAGTGGCAAAGCGAGCAAGGGACTCACGTCTGAGCATACCCTGCCAACTTATGGCGAACAAAGCGGTACAAAAGGATTCAAGCAAGCCGGGCTGAAGACGGCTGTAATGCCAGAATCCGGTCCTCGGAAGCTTGTTTCCGGTCCAGGGAAGGCATGGCTTGGCAGTTCGGGCTGGACTGTTCCCATGAGGCACAGGGACAGACTGATTTGCATTTGGCCATGTCTGAACTGGGGTGGCAGAGTGGGCTAAAGAACGGTGATGGATTCAACCCAGATATGTTGACTGGATGTGAGTGTTTGATTGGTTCAGATGCTCCGTCCATCACCACCCCCTTTTGTACCGCTTTGGCCGCCATAAGTGTGGCAGGGTATGCTCAGACGTGAGTCCCTTGCTCACTTTGCCACTGGATTCAAGCAAGCCGGGCTGAGGATGGCTGCAATGCCAGAAACCGGTCCTCGGTAGCTTGTTTCCGGTCCAGGGAAGGCATGGCTTGGCAGTTCGGGCTGGACTGTTCCCATGAGGCACAGGGTCAGACTGGTTTGCATTTGGCCATGTCTGAACTGGGGTGGAAGAGTGGGCTAAAGAACGGTGATGGATTAAACCCAGATCTCTTGACTGGGTGTGAGTGTTTGATTGGTTCAGATGCTCCGTCCATCACCACCCCCTTTTGTACCATTTATATACTCCAACACTCACATATAGTGGCTTAAAACATATGTAGTTAGTCACAGATATACCACTGAGACATTTATTCACTCACCAACACACCCATAGACACACTAACTCACCCATTTCGCCCTTTCCAGATGCACTTTTTAATCCATACAACCACTGAATCACCCACTCAGACATCTATGCACAGACTCATACACCAACCCACCCTCACAGACACTCAGGGACCCATGCAGATACTCAGACAACAAATCAATAACCTATAAAGACACTCATGTAGGTATTCAGCAACCCATGCAGTTGCTTACACATCAATGGAGAGACTAATACAGACTTTTACACAGTTTAGTCACTAACCCATGCATTCATTGAGACACATTTAATCACTCACTTATACAGTCAGTCACCCACATGCAAAATAATTCCTTTAGGCACTTGTAAATGCATTCATTCTTCAATACACCTTGGCATATATATATAAAACATATTTACATTTTATAGACACATACATTCACTGGATGATGTCATGAGTGATGTCATTTGAGATGTCATCAGTGATGTCATCAGTGATGTCACTGACCATGTCATGAGTGATGTAATATGTGACTTCATCAGCAGTGCATTGCGGGTGCGCGAGTTATAGTTAGCTCAACTAACTATAACAGGCGAATTTCTCTGGTTTTATATGGGTCAAATGTTCAACTAACTACAACGTTCCTGAAACATATGTTTTTTTTAGTGAATATATATATATATATATATATATATATATATATATATATATATATATTCACTAAAAAAAACATATGTTTCAGGGACGTTGTATATATATATATATATATATATATATATATATATATATATGTATATATTACCTACTGGCGGTCGCCAGTAGGTATATATAGTTAGGATTTTTTCTCTATGGGATTTTTGAAAATTCTATGTCTAATAACTTTGGCATTTGTGGACGGAATTGGCTGAAATTTTCAGGAAAAAGGCACATTTTGTTTCTGAGCAGCCCTTGAAAATTTGGGGGGGGGTTCGTCAAGGGGGGGCCGAGAAAAAAGGGGGGTCCCAAAACGTGTTTTTAACATTGAGTTTTCCATAGGGCGGTTGGCCTCACTTTTAGCCCGAACGGCTGAATGGATTTGCATGAAACTTGGCAAAATTGTAGGGACTGGTAGCCCGATGTGCCTTTTGTAGGTCTCAATATATGTGCTACAGTGGATTTTGAGAAATTAATGTTTAAAAAAAGATATATATCTGTAACAGCGGACCGGGCAGCGCTCCAGGACGCGTACTTTTCGCGCAACGGAGCTTTGTGAAGCGAAGCTGATTGGTTCTCCGGCGTCTGTCAACATTCCAAACAGTCCGTAGCGGCCGCCATCTTGTCTCTCGGTAGGATCGAGAGACAAGAGGAGGCGAAAGCGAAGGGGTAAATGACCATAAGGGGGAATAGTAGATCCTCGCTGACCCCCTAGGTTTGATGTGGAGGTTTTAAAAGGGCCCCGCGGGGCAAAATAAAAAAAATAATAATAATAATCGAACGGCTGAATGGATTTGCACGAAACTTGGTAAAATATTAGGGACTGGTAGCCCGATGTGCCTTTGCTAGGTCTCAATATATGTGCTCCAGTGGATTTTGAGAAATTAACGTTCAAAAAAAGATATATATCTGTAACAGCGCTCCGCTTCGCGTAACGGAGGTTTGCGACGCTGATTGGTCATTCTGTCACTGGGCTATAGTTGGGCTACATCTGGCTGATATTTGGGCTACATTTGTTTTTTTTCGTCTCTGGCGGCCATCTTTGGGCTACATTGGGCTACATTGGGCTTCATTGGGCTTCATTGGGCTACATTGGGCTACATTTGGGCTCCAACATATATATAGGCCAATGTAGCCCAATATATATTTTTCAAAGTTAATTTTCGTAAAAACCACTGGAGCATATATCTTGAGACATAGCAAAGGCACATCGGGCTACCAGTCCCTACAATTTTGCCAAGTTTCGTGCAAATCCATTCAGCCGTTCGAGCTAAAAGTGAGTCCAACCGCCCTATGGAAATGAAGGAAATGAATGGGTAATTTGTAATTAGCAAATAGCTCATCGCAAACTAGGAATGGTAAAGAATCGCTATTTATTCCTTAAAGTTCGCTATTTAGGAAATGCATAAAACTTTGATGATACATATGGCGGTTCATCTCTAACAAGATAAGAAGCATAGGGATAGATTTATGATGACTGGCGCATCACCAGGGATGTGTTAGTCATTCTGTGCCGCTGTTCCGTCACCTATGGTGTGCTGCATTTACAATGCGGCGCATCATGGGGCAAAAACAGCACAGATGCGTGATGTATCTGTGCCGTAAAGGTGGCGCATTGCTGGAGTTGTATCGCAAGTGTGATGAAGCTCCAGCAAGGGTCGGGGGTGCCCCTGTCGCAGGGTTTCTGTTCTCACACAGAACTGTGGACAGAGGATTGGAACCTCGGCGAATTAGGGTGTCCCAAAACTCACCTTAGTAATCAAAAACCCCTTAGCAAGCTAGGTACAGTGTCACATTGGATATAACAAACTCTCAATGTTTAGACAATCCAGAATATGAACTTATAGTACCTCAGGATACGTGGAACTCATGAACACTCGGTCGTTATATATTTCTTAGAAACCAGAACATGGAGTTAAGAAGAACACATGTGTATTTGAAATGTTTATTTACTAATGCCGTCTTCTCAGGCGTAGTATCTTAGATAATACAAGTACACATATTATCAGTAGCAAAATTACCAGCATAGTTACTAGTACATAAAAAGCGAATGGTGACAGTATGTTAACATGCTGTAAATGAATAAGAGTTAGCAACACTTATAAGCAGCCGCGGGCCGTGGAGGGAGTTACGGTGGGGCAGGGAGGCGGGGAGGGGGAGGGGCAGGGTGGAGAGGGCTCCACCCTGCTTCTCCCCCTCCCCGCCTCCCTGCCTCACCGTAACTCCCTCCACGGCCCGCGGATGCTTATATCTCACCCTCCCTAATACACATATTATATTATTTGCTAAGAAGGTCTCTTTGTGTTGGTTTAGGGCGTGCCCATACTTTAGTGTCTTAGATTTGAAGGAATCACATCAGCATACACCAGCTCTCTCTTCATGTGAACCGCATCAAGTGTTGTGTATGTGTGTTCGGCAAAGCAATATAAAACCCGCCTCATGCCCAGAATTGGCAGAAGTTGCACTTATGTTATGAGTATGAAGTCGTGGAGATCAGATCTCATAACAATTCTGTATCGTGTTGTTCTTGAAACTTTAGCACTCGCTGTACAGATATAGTTTAACAAGCAAAGCAGATAGTAGAGCAATAACATATTATTCTCATGTAAACCACGATGAACTACTAGGTTGAAAGCTAAAGCAACAACTAAGTGTCGTGTGCAGAAGTTGCAAAAAAGGAAAAATGGCGTTTAAACCGGTAATGAGCCCATGCTAACTTAACACGGTGTAAAGATATCCAGGACCTAGATGACACCTCCCCATGATCCGGAAACGAACTGAATAAGATAATAGAAGTGCCATCTCATGAGAGCAGATTGCAACTTTATATGTGGACGGTCCGCAAGGTAAAGCATTAAAAACTAGGAAAATTTAATGTTAAAGAAAAATAAAACAGCCAAGTACTTTATCGAGTCTTAAGCCAATAGGCAAGGTAAATAATAAAAACTTGACAAATAAGTCAATGAATTGTCAATGAAATGCTAGTACTCAGCATATCAAACATGAAAAAGGTCTATGACATAACTGTGTATGCAAAATAAGTTGCAACAGCCTCCAATAGGAAGTCACCGTCTTCATCCGAAAACAGTTCAGCCATCCAATTTAAAAGCGGAAAAGAACATACGTGCTCTCCCAGCACCGGATCCTCTATCACCATCAGAGGACAGCTCGGTGGGTTTTCAAGAAAGCTCTGTTCCAAGAAAGACTGTGTTGCCGCCAGTAAATTCCAGGGACCAATTAGTCCATGCATCAATGCCACAGCCATAATCCTTTCGCCAGGACAAACCAACTCGTGAGTAATGATAGGAGTCATCAGCTGATTAAAGTCGACGTCAGGAGAAACCGGTCCGCAGAGACACAAATCAATGGCCCAATCGAAATCACAGGTCAGGCAGTGAAATACAGGCTGGACACAGGTGAAGTAGGAGAATCGAAAAGATAATCCATATGCCGTGCTTAATATCGCCAACGGCATTGTGCCATAATATTCTAGCATGCGATTGCGGAACAGTGTCAGCAGCTGCAGGGCGGGAGGTTGCATAGGAGGGACATCCATATTTAAAAATGTAAAAAAGCACAAGAGCGTCCGCTGGTAATGCAAGTAAAAATGGCAATCCACGAAGCAGAGTGGAAAAAATACAATGAAAGAAAGCAGGGATGACTCCAAAGATTTTCTCAAATGAAGTCACGAGACCACTGGTAACAACTTTAAAAAAGTGCGCCAGGGCCTTTGTGGAGGATGCGTTAGAGATAGTCCGAACCATCTTGCTGAAATGGAAAGGCAAATCTGAATTGAAAAGGGTCTGCACCTCTGTACGGGTGTTCGCTATGTGAAGCACGAAAGTTTCACGGGCCGAACTCAAGGCCACCTCTCTCTGAGACAAAAGAGCTCTTATTCTTGCCATGCCGTTGAAATCTGCTCCCAAGGTTGGTATTTGTGGCGAGATTGAAAACTCCCTATGTTCATGTGTGGGAGGAAATAGAACATTTCTGCAGCAAATAACCCGTTCACTTACTGTTACGATAAAAGGAATACTTTTAATTAACCCAGAACAATCTTCATTATTGAGCATCAAATAACTACCATTTTCCAACAACTTGAACGTGGGGATGATAGCAGGAACTGGCGTGCCTTGCAACACGCAAGCCATATTTGGTCGGTGTTTGTTGCATGAACCGTGTAACTGTATGTGCCTACACATTAGTGAATGATCTGGCGTCTCAGTGCATTCCTCTCCATTCAGATAAACTTCTTGATCATCTTTGAAACATCTGTATGTGTATGGAAGCGACCAGACCTCATGAAGAAAAGCACTACCTAAAGGTTCATAACGACCTATTGGTATATATTTCATACAATTTGAAAACTTATATAAAGCAAAAGGCAGCGTTATTAAACCGTGGATAAGGCACGTTGCCAAAAAACCCGCAATCCTCTGCTGATGATGTCACTGAGCATGTCATGAATGATGTAATATGTGACATCATCAGCAGTGGATTACGGGTAATAGTAGCTCTAGTTTACTCCCCTATAGCTGTCTTTCTTTTAACATAAGTGTCTGTTTCCTTCCCTTATACTTACTGTTTTTGGTTCGCTTCCGGTTCTCGTACCGGCGAGCGAACTGGGAAGCGAACTAAGAGAAATAGAGGTTGGCACAGTTCCAAATATTGTACCAATTTTTTAATAACGGGGAGGTAGTTCTGAAAAGAACTTTTTTTTTTATTGTTTTTGTTGTTTTATATTTTTTTTATTTTTTTTCGGAACATTTTTTTACTTTTTTTGAATTTTTCTGAACAGTTTTATGTTTTTTTGGGTTTTTCTTGGAGGGGGCAATGAAAACGATTCATTGTAAAGGGCTCAACAGGAGCAACAAAACAAAAAAAAAGTATTTATTATTTTGGGCGTTTCGTACAAACTTGCATATGATAGTCAATAGCTCTGTTGATTAGAGTGATGCTTCTTTCTCCGTAGCAAATGAATCCATCGCAAAATACGCAGATGTGTTTTACTTCACCAAATTTCATTTGTATATTTGGCACCATCTCCCTGCCCTCTGGTCCCGTTACTTCCGGTACAACAGATCTTCTGGCCATAATAGGGAGATTATCTAGGTCGTTCCGAAACTGTGCAGCACTGTAGTTGTTAGGATGCCACCTAGTCATATGGCGATGCATTGTGTAGTTTCCGAAACTGTATTTTTTCTCGGTTCCTCTGGACAGTCTATCTTGACATATAAGGCAAGTTACGTATCTTGCATTTACTTTTTTCTGACCTTTGGGAATTTTAAAAAATTGCCAAATGAAGTTTTCTTTCCGGTGAGACGTCCTGGGCTGCTCAGGCAAAAACTGCCTCTCTTCGTGCTCGTCGTCCTGTTCCTCTTCTTCCTCTTCTTGTTGAATTATAACTTGAGCAGGTGGTCCACTCTTCCTTGGATGTGGTGGAGGTGGTGGGGAAGCACCAGCTGAAGCTACTAAAGAAGCCATTGCTCAGTGATCACAAAGGGTCTTTCTCTCACAATGATGAAAGTCAGAGTGAGGAAAGAAGGAGGGATTTTCATCATTTGGGAAAAACAAGAGTTCTCAACCAATGAAAAGTGTTCATTTTAGATTATATGACCTAGTCTTACATCATTAGGAAACCAAAAGTGAAATGAACCAATGAAAAGTGTTATTACCAAGTCACATGACCTGCTGTGTTTACGTTAAGCGCTTTGCAGGGCCTCCCGGTTTGCTTCCAGAAACCTGCGCTTTGCGACTCGCTTCGCGTACCAGTTCGCTAACGTAGCACGTCATATGACGTATCATGCGACAACGCGAAACGTCATGCGGACGGGAGGCGTCACGATGTTGTTTTCTAACGCGGCAGTTGCGGTAAAGAAACGTTTACCGGCTCGCGGTCTATTTCGCGGCATCAAGGTCAGCTAACGGGAAGCTTCCCGATTCGCGAAGCGGGAACGAAGAAAAAAAAATATTTAAAAAAAAAATTATTCATAAACATATAAAATATATTTTTGGATTTAAAGAAAAATACATTTTACAGCTACAGATATTAGCTGTTAAAAAACCAATGAAATTCACTGAAAAAAACATAGGTTATAGACCATATATAGTTAGGAATTAGCATTTACAAAACCTTGAAAATTCACTGAAAAAACCATAGGTTATAGACCATATATAGTTAGGAATTAGCATTTACAAAACCTTATTTTACTCACACAAAACCATTGAAATTCCATATATAGTTAGTTGCACTAACTATATATCGCGCACCCGCAATCCACTGCTGATGATGTCACATATTACATCATTCATGACATGGTCAGTGACATCACTGATGACATCACTGATGACATCTCAAATGACATCACTGATGACATCACTGATGACATCTCAAATGACATCACTGATGACATCATGACACACCAATACCAGTTACTACATACGCACTCACTGATTCCTATGTCTACACACACATTCACTCATTCACCCATACAATCACTCATACATACAGTCACTCATTATTACAACACTATCATATGCACTCATACACCTATGCAGACACTCACACACTGCCACTCATCCATGGAGTTACTCACACACCTAGTCAGTCCTGTAAAGAATCAATCACACTTCCATTTCCTCATCTATACAGTTAAACACAGAACACCATACTTCAGTGACATCACTGATGACATCACTGATGACACCTCAAATGACATCACTGATGACATCTCAAATGACATCACTGATGACATCATGACACACCAATACCAGTTACTACATACGCACTCACTGATTCCTACGTCTACACACACATTCACTCATTCACCCATACAATCACTCATACATACAGTCACTCATTATTACAACACTATCATATGCACTCATACACCTAGTCAGTCCTGTGAAGAATCAATCACACTTCGATTTCCTCATCTATACAGTTAAACACAGAACACCATACTTTTTCACACATATACTAACACATACTTACTCTCTTATACAATCACTGATACAAGTACACATTGATATGCACAGAGTCACACACCTCCCAGCCAGCCACACACACACTCAGTCTTCCATACATCCACTCATTCTTCAATATGTAAAACATATTTAAACTTTACAAAAACACACAGACACTAGATGATGTCATTTGAGATGTCATCAGTGATGTCACTGACCATGTCATGAATGATGTAATATGTGACATCATCAGCAGTGGATTGCGGGTGCGCGATATATAGTTAGTGCAACTAACTATATATGGAATTTCAATGGTTTTGTGTGAGTAAAATAAGGTTTTGTAAATGCTAATTCCTAACTATATATGGTCTATAACCTATGGTTTTTTCAGTGAATATATATATATATATATATATATATATATATATATATATAAATAATAATGATCAGGGGTAAACTCAATAACGTGAGGGTTTATCATCCACATGTTTCTACCACATGTTAATGAAAATAATACTCTTCAAATTAATAAATCAGTCTATATTACTTGCACTGATATAATCTAGTCTATATCTTTGTTTGAATGCTTTTATGATGCATTAACTACAACCCTCTTATTTTGCAAATTTTTCTTGAAAATGTTGGTGCCCATTTATTATTTTCCTCTAAAAATTGTTGTAATTCGATTTGAAAGTTTAAATGTGATTTTCTTTTCCAACACACCACAACACAACTGCCCTAATCTTTTTCTTATTGGCAAACTCTCATTTTCTTTCACTTTCGTTCTCTACTTCACTAACTTTCTCTTGTCCTTTGCCTTTATCATTTTATCTTTATGTTTATCCTTTTGTTTTTCATTGGTCTCAGATTCTCCCTTTCTCACACAAACTTGTTTACCAGCCCCTTTTGCACCAAGACCCTCCTTTCTACATCCCACTCTCTACACATTGCTAAGCCATTCTCCACGTTACCCTGGGTTTAGCAGAGGAGGGGTGGCCAGTGTGACAAGTCTTATGCATTTTGATTTAGTCAATGGCAATAAAACAACCCCTGCTCGGCTGCACTCAGGGGAGCTTGGAGAATGATATGATAGAGCACAGAGGTCTGCACAGGAGACCAAAGCTAAGGCTTCTCAACATGGCTTGCTTTTCACAAACGTTTGCAGAGTACCTCGAGACAAACCAGAGCCAGCCATCTGACTCAAGCCAGTCTGGAGCTTTCAAAGACTTGCCCACCTCTGCTCTTAGGGCCCCCAGGTTATACACCTTTATTGATGGGAGTTGTAAAAGTTCAGGACATCTGGAGCTGTAAAGATACATCTCGATGCTCTGGTGGTATTATGGCATTTCTTACTCCCTCTAGAGGAGGCAGGTGCACAATCACTGTATGTTTGTTGTGGAATTTGCAGGAAACATGCCTACCTGACCCCTTTAGTTCCATGCCCAGAAAAATGTGAAAAAAGCCTATTTCTAAACCTTTAGTTAATACATCAATTAGTGAATCTGTCTATCATTGTGTAAAACAAAGTATATCAGGGGATTCTCATTGTCAAGATTGATCCTGCAGTTCCCATGCTCTAGGTCACTGGGATTATTTCCAACCCTCCTGGGATGGTAAGTCAATCCTGCCTTCAACTATTTATCTATTATATTTTTGTTCCCAAAGGAAACATCACAGTTTATTTCTCTAGAAACACTTGGAGTTACGGGATTGGTGGAGTTCTGAAGGTATATTTTAGAATAAGCTATTCTAAATCATTTGAAGTCCTCATTAAACCTGCTTAGGTCTGAAAAATGCTATGGAAGCAAAGACTTTGGTGGTGTATTGAATAACGCCTACTCCCAGTCAGTCAACTACTGCATTGATCATTTCAAAATGTTTTTCCCACCCCATCAGTGGAAAACAGGAATGGGCTAAACTTTCTGTCATAGTGTTGTTCGTTCGACACTACATACCCGTTTCGTTCTAAACTTTCTGTCAGCCATGCTCCCAAAATAGGCTTTTCAGTTGAGGGGAATCACTCTCCTTACAGGTTCTTAGCCAAACAAATTCATATTTAGACACCTCCAAATACCCATTATGCTTCGCTATAAAAATCTGATCCTGTCATTTCCCCATTAGTTTGATAACCCTCAAATGGGGTTACAGATTTGAAGTGTGTGATCTTCCAATTAGCAATATGTTTCTGTCTGGTTTTTTGAAGAAGACTCTGCAATATTAGGGTGCTCATATGGGACACACTTCTTCATCACTAGACATGCCAAAATGTACCCAGGCATTTCCTGGTAACTTTATGGTAGGAGTTGTTACTGAATTTGTTCCTGTGAAGACTGACAGCAAATCTACAGAATTATTCTCAACTTCTGGTTTCTTACCAGTCATCTTCACAGTTATCCCTCCACAAAATAAGGAAAAGCGCAACATCTGCACACCCTAAATTTTACAATCACTTAATACTCTCACTGTTACCTTCATCAGAGCAAAATTCCACTATTTTCAAAATTTAGGGCCTGGTTAGCGTTAGACGGATGGGTTACTCCATCACAAACATGACGGATATCCCGTCTGCGATATTACAAGTATTACTGGATATAGTGCACTTGTAATATGGTGGAAGGGAAATCCGTCACGTTTGTGACACAGGAACCCACCTGTCATACTGTAAATCAGTCCCTTACTTTTCGCACCACATTCTCACCCATCAGCATCTTTACTATACCATTAATACTTTTTTCTCCCCCTCGATCATCCTTTATTCATTCTTCCCTCTCATCTGACCATGTTGTATCTTACCTCGCTTTGAAGATTTGAAGCATTACAACTAACCTGACAACACTCCTCTTAAGCCCTTCTCCTTCCTCCTATATCTCTCCTAGAAGGGGAACATCCTTTACAACGCGGATGTTACCCCGCACTACAGTTACGACGCGTCTTTTACAACGCAAGTCGTAACCACGACTTGCGCTGGAGGGCGCTCAAGGACAAGGAATAGTAGATTTACTATTCCAACACCTTCCCATCTGTACGTAGGCTGGTGTTGGAATAGTAAATTGAACTATTTTAAGTCCAGCACCTCTACAGCGCAAGTCGTGGTAACGACTTGCGTTGTAACCATCATACATCCCTCCTAGAATGCCCAATATCTTCTTCAAGCTATGTATCCTCTCGCCTGCCCTCCTATGAATCAATTACCCATAATTAAAGCTGGCAATCCATCATTAGGACTAATTATTACAGTCCCCAGTCATCAAGCCCCTATTTCTCTCTCATCTTGCTCTTTTGTGGTCTAACACTTATCTTTCATTAGTCCCTTAAAAATGGCAACTATCCACCTTGATTTAATTTGGCTGTTGTCATAATGCTACTAAAACCAATCCTGCGCTGACTGTACTATCCATGCTCGGGTATTTAATATACTCAGTAAAAGTCATCAATCCGCGGAATAGCTATTAGTGGTATAGCCAGTGCAGTGGCCCAGTCTGCCCAACACCAGCTACACTTCCTATAGAGGCTGTGCTTTCAGAATTTTTCAAACATAGGGCAAGCCTGGCTTTGTGTTTACTGGGAAGGGTACATATGGAATAGAAGATATGGGATAAATTGAGGAGGAGAAAAGAATGACAGATAATGAGAGGGTGCAAGATAGAAATGAGAGGACGAAAGAAAAAGACAAAATGAAGGAAGGAGTTAAATTTCAGAGAGTAAGTGAAAGGAGAAGCAAAAGGGACAAGGGGAGAACGAAAAGAGAAAGAAAAATGTTTGAAGAGAAGGGAGGAAGGATGTATGGAAGAGTGAGAACTGGAACGGGGAAGAGAGAGAGAGAAAAGAGATAGGGAGAAGTGTATGTAAGGGAGGAAGGAGCTGAGAGATAGATGGAGATTTCCTTAAGACAGATAGAACTGGGAACCTGGAGACTCTTAAGCAGGAGTACAACTATCATAGAATGCACAGGTACAACAACACTGATGGCCAGTGATGTGATTGACCATCTGCACCCTAAGTATATCTTAATTTTTAAACCCTCTGTTGACCCATTTATCTTGCTTGCATTGGTCCTATGATATCAAAGTTATCACACTATCCTCACTCACCATAGGAAAAAATCAGTTTTTGTACATTGCACTAGACAGAAACTTCTCTTTTGCATTTGTCCAATTTCATAAGTTCTCTCCATTCCACATTATCACCTTCCCTTTATTTTAAAGTGTTCTTTCTGCCTAATTTGACTATGTTGCTCAAACTACCTTACTAACCATGCTATGCAGTCTTGCTATCACAGAGCTGGCAATAAACTGGTTCACTTGCTGATCTTTCCTTCTCTGTATCTTAGTGCTCCTATGCTTCTCTCAAACATACTGCTGCCATTTCACATCCACAAAGCTTAGGACCTGATTTGGATCTTGGCGGACGGGATACTCCGTCACAATCATGACGGATATTATGTCCGCTGTATTACATGTTCCATAGGATATAATGGAATTCGATCGTTCGTTAATTTTTATTTCGGCATTAATGCCATAAAAGATGCAACAAAAATCAATACAATAGAAAATTACAGACATCATTGCCCCATAAATTAAAGAAAAGCACACAGATACAGGCTGGTGAGTCTCAAAGCAAAACCCGGTACACCAAGATCATAATATTAAAACGATCAAATGATTCAGAACTAGTTAATATTAAAAACATTCTATAGAGTTACACAATATAAAAAGTAAATTACACTGACGACTAAAAATCTAACACAATATATCATAGTACATTAAAATTTACTATCTAATTAGTGCAAAGTCTGAATCAGGGTTGGGGTGCCCTAGAAATTAGAAGCAATCTCTTGTGCCACACTGCTTTGAGGAATTTTGCCACTGCAAAGACAATTGCACTTGAGAGGTCTGTCTTGAGTATTCTAAAGGCCTCTAAACAGTTAACAAACCCTAGATTTTTACAGAGTGGAACTATCCAAAACCTTCTAGCAGCAGTGTAAGCAGGACAAAAGAAGACTAGATGCAATTAATCTTCTGTCGTGCAATTGCAGCCAGGACAGTTTGCCAGGGAGTGCTGTTTCCATTTGCTGGTGAACGCTCTTAGCGGCAGGGTGCCATAGCGCCATTGCAGATATAATTTCCTGGCAAGATTCGGGAAAATGTCTTCTAAAACAGTCTCATAGTTATAGCAGTCTTTGACCCCCAGAAAAGTTTTAGTTAAGGAATCTGAGCATCTACCCTGTAAGTGGGATGTAAGAGTGCATGCATGGAAGGTTGCCACCAGATGTTTGCGGGATAATCCCTGGCAGCCCACTTCAGGATCACTCCAAAGGGTCGGGAGACCCAGCCGGGTAAACTCTGTTTTTAGATATTTAAACCACTGAATATTCTCTATAGTAGGAAGAGCAAGAATTTCCTGCAATTCCTGCCTATAGTTGGCTAACTCAGGAGTGGTCCATAGTCTTCGCCAGAAGGTTAGAGGCTTTAGACCCACTACCTCATCCAGTGGTTTCAAGCCCAGATCCAAACGGAGGGGCAGAAGGGGAGTGCTAGCCGGTAGCCTTAGGAGTTGTCTTATAAACTTGTTTTCAACAATAAGTAGATCTGTTTTACAGACATGGCCCCAAAGTTCGCTACCATAAAGAATTGCACCTCTAGCCTGGAGTCTATAGATCTCCAACGGGGACCTATCGGTCTAGCAGATGACTTATTGGAATTGACTAACCTGATTATTCCCCCTGCTATTTGGGCTAGTTTGAGCTGGGACTTAGCTTGATGATCACCCCATTCCAGTTTATCGTTCATGGTCACACCCAGATACTCAAACGTGTACACTCTCTCTAGCCTGTTCAGACCTATAAAGGGATTGGGGCGTTTTTTTGGGGGGGGATTAAAAATCATGTACTTGGTTTTGAGACCATTAATTTCGAGTCCATGCTCTCCACAGAATGCCTCAAAACCCTCCAAGATGCGCTGTATCCCCATAGGGGATTTCGACAGCAGCAGGGTGTCATCTGCAAACATAATTGCTGGCACCCTGCTGCCGCCGAGCCTTGGTGCATCTATATTTGGGATCTTATTAAGATAATCGATTACCCCATTGACGAAGAGGCAAAACAAGGTGGGTGCTAGGATACATCCCTGCCTTACCCCTCTGCCAACGGGAAATCTTTTCGAGAGGCTGCCCATCCTCCGCACCTAACCTGTGCATAGTTGTGTGTGTGCAAACGAACGATGATATTTAAAAGATCAGAGGGGATACCCAGGTTAAAAAGTACCATCCATAGTTTGCTCCGCGGAACCAAGTCAAAGGCTGCCCGGAGGTCGACAAAGACGGTGTATAGCGTGCCACCCGCCACCCGCACCGTCTTCCAGAGGGCCAGGCGGAATATTTGGGCCGTGGTTGAAACCTTACTCCCAAACCCAGCCTGGAACGTACTTAAAATTGAGTGGTCTAACATCCACTCCTGCAGGCGGTCGAGTATCAGTCTCGTAAAGATTTTTTGTGAAACGTCAATGAGGCTGATCGGCCTATAATTGGCTGGGAGCAGAGGAGAGCCCTTCTTAAATATGGGGACAATCTCTGCCCCCAGCCAAGTGCTAGGGATCGCCATTCCCCTAAGGATTGCATTAAACACGTCCAGTAGGTAGGGGGCCCAAACCCTGGGTTGGTGCTTAAATAGATCTCCCGGGATTTTATCTAATCCGGGAGCTTTGCCCGATGGCAACTTGGATATTACATTGAGGACCTCCCCCAATGCAAATTGCATTGGTTCAACTCCCACCGGATTGTTAGAGTGCACGGAAAGCCCACCTGTGAGTGGGAAGCAATCAATCGGTGGCCCATCGACGGGCTTAGCCGGACCAGGGCTGACCTCTTCATAGAGGCTGCGAAAATGATCCTCCCACACCTCAGCCGCTATATTGGCCTCCAAAGCCAGAGTCCGCTCGGCAGAGCCTGTTCTCACTATCTGACAGAATTTGCGAGCATCTCTGAACTTAGGAGAGGCCAACACATTTTCCCATTTGGTCTGGTCCCATTCCACCTTTGCGCGAGTGATTACATACTTCAGTTCCGCCCGCCTGATCTCAATTAGCCCTGTATACCTCGGGTGCTTCAGTGCAGCGAGCAGGTCAGCCTTTGCCCTCCTGCAAGCTGAATTGAACCAGGTGGCTCTTTGCGCCCTGCGGGGCCCTTTCCGAGCAACTGGATTTAGGAGTTCCACCAGAATATCCACCAAGTCCGTGTGAAAGGTACCCAACTTGAGCAACAAATCTGATGGAGAGAAATCAGAGATAAGATCCTCAACGCTTTCAAATATAGGGAGGATCCGTAGATAAAGCTCAGAGATATGGGCGGGATTATCCAGGAACTTGTCCCACCTCACTCTACGCCTGTCAGTGGTTAAAATTAGTTTAGAATCCCGAGGCGCCTCTGGAAGCTGTGCACCCATGGGGCCGCCGGGCGGGGTTAGAGAAAGGATCAACGCATTGTGGTCGCTGTCACTTCTTTGCACTACCATAAAGTCAAGAACCTGATTCCAGTCAGATGTCTGGACAAGAATATAATCCAAATGAGACTCCTGCCCTGGTTTATTAAAGGTGGGTTTCGAAGGAGTGTCACCCTTAATTCTTCCATTGCAGGCCCTCAGGGAATTACTGAGGGTGAGTGCCAAGATTTGAGTTGCCAAGGGTGACCATGGCTTTACTGGGGGGCCTTCCAATTGCGGAATTCCCCACTGGTCATCCTCCTCCAAAAGTGCTCCCTCCACAGTTAGAGTTAACGGCTCATATTGACAGTTAAAGTCTCCCCCCAAGAGGATCCTGGCACCCTGGGGTAATGTGGGCAGAAATAGAGAAAGCTCATCGAAGGTAGGTGAGGGCTTCGCTATTCCCATTGGTCTGGAATATACATTTATCAATGCAAGTTGGGTCTTGTTTAGCCATTCCAACAACACGCACTGTACATCTAAGGAGTTGGTTTCATAAACCCTAGCCTTGCAACCCAAATGGGTTGCGACCCATATGCAGAGACCCCCCGAAGGCCGTCCCTTTCCCTCCCATTTGGCTGGTATAGAAAAGGCTGAATAGCCGGATCGCCATTTATCCTCCCTTGCCCATGTCTCCTGAAACAGGCATACATCGTGTGTATCAATAAAAGACCCCCACTCGGGGGAGTCTAATTTTCCTTGGAGTCCTGCCAAGTTCCACGAGAGAATGGACAAGCAGGGTATTTGCTCAATAGCAGTAGTACCCGGGGGATCATCCCTAGTAACAGCAATGGTGTCCACCAGCTCAATGGTTAAATCAATAGATTGAGGTTTAGTGTGTGTAGGACCTTTGGCAGGGGGGGAAGGCATAGGTGACATAATTTGTGTTATGGCTGGATTAGAACTCACCAATTCTATGCCATCCAGGCCAGTGGCATGTGGTTGGACACCCGTGCCCTGTTTAGACTGTAGTCTTCAATCGCAATCATCTATACCTGAGAACACATCAAACCTGTTTACAATCTCCAGGGGTGTAAAGGGTCTCAGGTGATCCATTCTCCTGTTGGCATTTCTGTTAAACCTAGGGGGTACAACATTCCACCCAAAAAGGTCTACAGCAGGTGGTGGATGTAGGACATGAGACAGGTTAGTGGCGTTGTACAGTATTGAGGGGTTAGGATGATTGGGTGCCTAACCTCCGATATAATTGGGGGGAACACCAGGGATCTAGGGTAAAAATAGGTCAGAGGACGAGGGACAATAGAATTACTACCACTACCTAGGGGCCAGTTCAATATATAGTTAACTGCTCGCGGGTCTCTGAAATTTACAACAACTAGGTCTCCCTCGATGTCTTTAACCCTAGAACCCAGCCAAGGAAGTCGTCGAACATGCACAATCTCACCATTGATGTTATGTGTAAGTGGTCTAAATTGGCTAAGTCAGTGCATGATTTTGTTTTTCAACTGAGGGTACCCTTCCCTCTTATTAGCTGTCAATGTAGGGACCCCAGATAGAACGACCACAAAGGGAACAGCTTCAGGGGGGAGTTCGACCTGGGGCTTGATTTGAAATTTGGTGGACGGGATATCAGTCGCATTTGTTATGGAGTAACCCTGTCCTCCAAACACGTAATCAGGCCCTTAGTCTTGAGTCCTCCTCTCTTCTCCTTCTATATCTCATCCCTCAGCCAAAGCATCACTTAATTTGTTTTTTCTTATTATTCTCTCCTTTGCTAATACTCAGATCCTTCTCTCATGTCCTATGTTTGCTCCATGTCTATAAAAACAGAGGACATATTTATCAAAAGTTTTGCATCAACTTTGTGCCATGCAAGGGGATGCAGGAAGATGCAAAATCTAGAATGAGATTTACCATGCCACACAAGGTCACCTTGCGTGACCCTTCATGGCCTGGTAAATCTGGAGTAAGGCAAGGCAGCACAAGTCACTCCCTTGCGTTACTCAGCCCCAGGGACGCATTCCATGGGGGGGGGGGGTGTTCCCAAGTATTCACTTATGAATTTTGGTAATTTCACAGATTTTCCATGAGTGGTAGACCTGGAAATGTGTCAGAATACTACACCTTCCTGGGGGGGTAAAGAGGAAAAATTGTTCTATTTCTTCTCACTGTTTCCTCTTTCTAGAGGTGCTGCAGTGTGTACAATTACTCTCACTATCCTATCACCTTTGAAGCATGCCTGATAAAGGTGATTAGTAACATATTCCTATCTACAGACTGGTCCCACATCTCATCCCTGCGCAGCTTCACGATCGTGGTTCTTCGCCTTCATGAGACATCTGTGCTGTGACTCTCTCATAGCTGAATTGCACTTTATCTCTCTGATAATCTCCTTCAAGTCTGAGCTACAGGATCGCTGCATGCTAGAAGAATCCTAATTATTGGCTTAACACCATTTTCAAAACGTGGTACTATAAATGTGCATTCTGAAGCACACATAGAAAGAGGAAAAATCCTCTGAGGATTGTTTTTGTGCAGAAAGGTGTCACTTTCTGCACAAAAACCATCCTGCCTTCAAGAGTGCAAGGGTGCCTGCATTGGCAGTAGGCAGCACAGAGTGCACCAGCAGAAGGAGAGGGGAGAAATGCGCCATATAATGTTAGATATGGAGCATTCCTGCTTTCTCCCTGTCAGGCAATGCAGTGCTGCATACTGTCTTACTGAGTTGCGTGACATTTTGATAAATCTTTCCCCAGATCTCCACCTGTTTCACAGCCATCCACCATTAGATGGCTAACAGATCGCTTATTATGAACTCATACAAAATGGAAATAATCATCTTTCCTGCACTTCATCAACAGCCTTCAGTCCACACTCTTATCATAGAGGCCCAATACCCTCCCACCCACACCCTCAGTCAAAACCTTGGTGTGCACTTCAACACTTTCATGTGCATGTAAACATTCAGACCAACACGCTACAACATTCTGAAAATCTATCTGTACATTTCCTTTCACAAAGCCAAGGCGGTTGTATCCTTACTTGTCTTCATAGCATAAATGGCCCTTCCCTGAACTGCCACTCCTCATCATGAGCAAACATGTCTCAACTCATAACTTTCAATCATACAATCATAATCTCCTGGTCACCCCAAAAACCACCATGCACAGCTTCTAGATTTCAGACATTCCTCTTAATGGGACCTGTAAACTGGAAGTCTCTCCCAGCTGAAATGCACTCTATCTCTTTACTAACCTTTTTCAAGAATGCTCTCAGGAATCTCCTCATGGTAGACGAATCCCAATTGTAAATTTAACACCAAACCAGCCTTCTTGCAAACTGCAACATTGTAAATAAGTACACAAGATAGGGCACAACCATTTAATCAGTATTAAATCCATGTTACTTGGTCTTCCTGTGTCCTCTTTCCAGCCTCTCTCTCTCTCTGCCTCCTCTCAATTCAATTCAATTCAATTTTATTTATTTTGCTATGGAACTCCAACGGAGGTCTACAAAAACACACCAACAGATTAAAAAAGACAAACTTACAATACAAAATTCTTCCTTTATACATCACTGCCTCCTATGGGGAATTCTTATATCAAGCACACTGTATAATGTGCAACTAGTGCAATAAATACATAAGACAATCAAATATCCAACCAACAAACACTATGACATAGGAATACAATTACTATTAAAAAATGTCCTAATAAATAGACAGAAATGTTTTAAAACATTGATATATCTTATTACAAACCATTTCATTCGGAGGAGAGACAACCAAACATCGGGCCTCCTGGGCAGAGTGAATATTACATTTGATAAAAAATGGCTTTAAGAACACACGCCTACACTTTGTAGCTTTGTACATACAAATAAAACATGGTTTAGATCTTGGATTTGTAACTGGCATATTTCACAAATTCTCTTCTCTCTTGGTATTTTATCCCATATACCAGTAACTTCTCTTAGAGGCAGCAAATTAAGTCTCAGTAAGAGTATCAGCCTTCTGATCCCATGAAGGATATTCCAAGATAAATAAGGCTGTGGTTTATTCCCCAAAGCACTTCCACCGACCACCTCATTACTGGCACTGGACTGACTTAAGGCAGCATCTCTCACCAAACTGATAGAGGATATGGACTTCTTTAAAAGCTGTTTCACTACAGACTTAGGCATAGGAAAAGTGGGGTTCAGACTAAGACCAAATGTGTCATTTGCATATATAAAGGACCTAAAAAACATTGATTGATCTTTTAGTGTATAGAAACTTTATACAGGGCAGCCCTAAGTGTACCTTCCTACTCCCAAAAGATGGAGTTACCCCACCGCAGAACCGCTGCCAAGGATAAAATAAAAGACAAGACTAAACCAAATTCATGGCGTAGTGCATGTGGGGCGGCCCAAGAGTTTAGACTGCAGATTTGCCGCTGGATTTGTCCTTCCGCCTTATCAAACGAGAGACAATAATTCATATCCAATACTTCAGCAGCATATCTTAGTGTAGGAGGGATTTTAACCTTAAAAACTGATAAAACATGGCCAAAATGGCGTCTCCCCCAAGTTTTGTCAAGTCTGTTTAATGCACTCGCATGGGAAACAGCCTTACTAACACAGTGTTAAATGTGCTCCAAATCTCAGCCTATTTTAGAAAAAACCTTCCCCAAATATAGGTACGAATCAACCGATTCCATTTTTTCAGAATCAAGCATCCATTTTAGACATCTCTTTATTCTAAGCCCCTTCTTGCGGAAGACCAAAATCTTGCTTTTTGCAAAATTAATTTTCAAGAAGTGGGCCTCTGCATATTTACGTAGGGCAATCAGACGATATTGCAGGCCAATGGGGGTTAGATTGAATATTGCAACGTCATCTCCGTATAATCGAGAGCCAACGGGCACTGTACCGATTCTGGGGGCATCCCCCCTCACAGAGCTCTGGGGAGATCAGCAATATAGAAAGAAAACAAGAGTGGTGTTAATAAGCAACCCTGCTTAAGCTCATTGTATGTTCTGATTTTACATGATCACTCCCGCGAACCTCCCATCAGAACTTGGCACCAGGTATCTGTATGCAATTCCATAATCAGGCCCAGAATATGATGTGGTATACCAAGTAGGAGAAGCTTTCTCCACAGCATTTGGTGATCCACTTTGTCAAACGCTGTGGAAAAATCAATAAAAGCGGTATAAACTGACATACCTTGTGAGAAAACATATTTCTCTACAATAGTCTGAACAGTCCAGGGTGCCATGGTTGTTTCTAAAAACCAGCTTGTTCCGGTGGTAGAATATCCTGATCATAAGCCCATTGTTGTAGATGACAATATATACTTTTTGGTAATAGTTTGCCTGAGGCATCCAGCAGCGCAATCTGTCTAAAGCTAGCTGGAAGAGTTTTAGGTCCCTTTTTATACAGAGGGACTATAATACTCCCCTTCATGAGCGGGGGGGATTTTATTCATAAGAAAACAATAGTTAAACAGAGGCTCTAAAAAATCCCCCCATGCATCCGGCTCTTTTTTGATTAGTGCAATCTGGATTCCATCCGGTCCTTGTGCGCCGGAGGTTCTAGCATTCTTTATGTAATTTACCACTTTCTCCTGACGGGGGGCCAAATTCAGTAAATTCAATAAAACTAGATTTAAGCCCATCAGTCATCATGGGAGAAACCGAGCTTTTATTTATGTATAATAGGGAGATGTAGTCCACCCAGTCCTTTTCTGGAATCGGTTTGAGTAGAGCCCTCTGCCTTAATTCACAATATTCTGCAATCAAGTGGCAACACTTTCTCAAGTTATTAGCCCTTGCAGCTTCCCTCAGCCCAATCAACTTGGTGTCACGCTCCCTTCTTTTTTCACTAAGCATATATCGTCTTCTTCCTCGCTTAAGGCGATTAATTTTGTGCTGCCGACCAGTAAGGAAATGTATATACTGTTTTCGGACAAGGCAGTTAATTGCTTAATTTAAAGTTATCAATGGGGACATACCGTCTTTATGAAAACAAGATTATTCATTTGGGCCTCAAAAAAGTGTATAACATTGGAATGAGCAAGACCATGCTTTTCTAGGGCCACTTTTGGCTCCTTAATAGTGGCCAATCTGGTTTGGCAGAATTGTGAGCATTTTTTGAGGAGGGTTTTAAAATTAAATGCATTTTTTATATTTTACGTCTATAAAATGCATATGTAATAAATTCTTGTATTGTAATTTTGAATATATGTATGTTGTTTGTAGCCCTGAAGAATTCTGCGAGGACGAAACACGTTGGCTATGGTTTTAATATGTCTGAAAAAGAAGTCTCCAATAAAAAACTTAAAGAACAAACCCTGCTGAAATTGCCATTTCTGTTTTGATATTTGATTTGTGATTGAATGTTTTAAATATAGTAAGGATCACTTCCGTAAAACCTTTGTTAAATTGATTTGATAATCGAAATTAAGTGTGCTAGACCACTATGTTGTTTTGAAATTAGGAGGTTTTGTGTATCTCAGGAGACGTAGGGGTTTTGGGTCTCAAGTCCTTAGCACCTTGGGCATCCAAATACATACTACTCCACTAAAGATAGGTGCAATCTGTTTTGCCTCCATCCCCTTTTCAATTTGCCTTGTATTTTTCAAAACGAGGGCTTCACATAACATCTATTATGGAATATGAGGAATATCAAACGGTGGGCTCTAAAACTCATCATCTGAAAGTTCCTAGGGCTAATAATTCAGCGGCATTAGATGCGTTGGGCGCTGATACTGAGTATTCTGTGGGTAATACCAAAGATATAGTGGTCTCTGTGGACAGATACATTTTGTGTCTGGTATGGCAGTTGCCCTGGACATAGAAGATGAATCTGCCCAGTGGAGTTGGGTTGCATGAGCCCTGAATAACACGCATCCGGAAGTAGTAAGGAGCGCTCCGTTGAGGTAGCTTGGGTGGGCTACTCTTGTCCTAGAATATGGCTGGTCTGGGACCCAATGAAACAAAACTGAATTCCTTGAAAACTCTGAACCCTCTAATAATTTGCTTACAAGAAACGGAGTCTTGCAAAGAGTTAGAATGCGATGGCTATTTTGTTTATTCCTGCTATGCCAAACACTTTGAAAGGGGACACACCAGCGGGGGGGTCTCCATTTTGCTTAAAAACTCCATTAATTGGAATCAGAAGATTTTCTGCCAACCCTCAAACCTTTGTATGAGTGTGATGCTAGCATGTTTGGGAGATTCTGTCAGGTCTACTTCCTTCCTTTTGGCAAACTTGTATATCCCTCCTGGTAGAAATTTTGATCAGCTTCTGAGTGTATTTTTTCTTTTATGCAGGATATAGCTACTAGGGAAGAATGCCCCCTAGTGACAATAGTGGGGGGCCTAAATGCCAAAATCTCGAACTCTGCTTCGGGGTTTTATGCCAATACTGACAAAGAGGAAATTTGGCACATTCCCGAGATTTTATTACCAAATAAAATAAAAACAGACAAACGGGGGTTCCTCCTGCTTGATAGCATCAGAAGTTACGATCTTTTTATTCTAAATGGTAGAGTGCCTGCTGACAAAATAGCACATTTTACTTTTTCCTCTCAACACATTCAGAGTCTTTTAGATTATGTGATTGCCTCCTATCAAGTTTTTGGGGCCTGTGATATTTTGTTTGTCCTCCTGTCGATATGGAGTGACCATAGCATAGTGTGAATGACAGTGGTTTTTGATCTACCCATATTGGATCCAGGGAATACCGGTCAGGGCATGGCTACTTTTAACAAAGCAAATGGTAGGTCCTTCTGGATGCAAAAAAACATCTCTGAAGTAGGCTCAAATGTAAAGAGCTCCCATACTCATGCCTACACACTGGTCTCATATCACTACCTTATTGCATTAGTCCAACTGAAAGTTCTGCTGCAAATGATGTCAATGTTTTAAACAAGAAAGGACTCAGTCTCTGTGCCTTGCCATAAATTATACATTGATGAGTATAAATCATAATGTTATTAAATACTTCGATGCTAATATTATCCCTTCCTGCAGATCAACCTTCTCCAAAGGTTTTTTATTCTTTTTTGCCGCTGTAACTCACTGTGCCTATGTTTCCTCATCATCCACCTACTGTCTTTGTTACTTATCCTTCCTAGTAAACATCTGGTTTAATGGGCAGACTACAGTAAGGAAGTTAAAAGAGCAGCAGTTGGTAGTCTAGATAATTTGCTTTCTAAAATTACTAGAGTTTTGTGTGATTTTGATATTGCTGTTGTTGTATGTACTTTATTCGATAAGAATTACCATAAAAGCTTATACATCCTAAATTCATAATTTTTTTAAAAAAAGGATCATTATACAATACAACATAGTGGTAAATCCGACTGAACATTATGCACCATCTTAAAACATATATTACAAAATCATTAAAAGCTATAAAACAGACATAAAAACGATAAAAGCAATGAATCAAAGGGTGAGCATAGGCAGTACCTGGCTACCACTACTTTTCGCTAAAAGCTTAGATGTTATTAGCCAGGCGCAACCCAAATATTTTGCTACTCCACAGACCAAGGTAAGAGAGGAAGTGTTAGTTTTTAAAATACGTAGTGCCACCCGATAATTCTTAGAACCAAGGTTTTTACAAACGGGTTTCAGCCATTTGGTTCTAGCCGTCCTATAGGCTGGGCACGTGAAAAGGAAGTGGGCGGATGACTCATTAGGAGCTGCGCAGCCTGGACAAGAAGCAGATGTTGGGTTACTCCTCTTCCAGCCTACTGTCGTTTCATTTAGTGGAAGAGTCCCAATTCTCAATTTCATGTAGAGCGATCTGTCCCTTGGAATTTGGATATAGTCTAGAAAGGGTTCGAGTTTCCGGACATGTTTGTGATCCATGAACCGCTCAGTAAGATTCCCTAGTTTGGAATTACACATCTCTTCTATCTGCACCCACTTCCAGTATACTTTTTTTAGGTCCTGCTTGGATGGTGGTGCCTGATTGGCCCAAGCCTCCCCAAACTCTGTATCTGATAGGAGCTGCCCCAGGTTAAAGATCCACTTTATCTTATTTCCTGTATCAGCTGCCATTAGTTCAGTGAGGGCGGCAGCATCATTGGCCAGCTCAGGGGTCCTTCTTATACGTGCCCAAAACAGTAGGGGCGGAGGCGTTCAATGTCCTTAATAGAGCGTCTAGCCATATCCTGGTATAGGGGCTTCCTTGGTGTAGAAGTAGGAAGACAAACTAAGCCTCTAAGAAACTTATTTTCAGATCCTACGAGATCGGTGGTATTTTCGAAGCCCCATAATTCGGACCCGTAAAGGGCCGAGGTTAGCGCTTTACCATCGTAAACCACAAGGGCCGGGGCAACTGGCCTACTTACAGAGAGTTGTTGTTATCTTAGAATTGCCCCAGACACTCGTTTATGGTTGAGGTGCATCATGGCCATGTGGGAACTCCACTTCATTGAATTGGTGACCCGGATTCCCAAATAGTCGACGGACTCAACAGCCTCAAGTGGGGTGTTATTAAGGGTAATTCCATTTTTGAAACGTTTCGATGGGCATAGTGTCATTAGCTTTGTTTTGCTGGTGTTGATTGACAACCCCCAGGATGCACAGAACAAGCTAAACCTGTTTAGGAGTTTTTGCAGGCCGATAGTCTGTGGTAAATTACTTGGTTTGAAGTAAATAAAAAGCTACGCCATAGACAACATACCCTGGTTCTGAGAGATCTTGGGCGTAGCGGGCGGTAAGGTGACAGAATTCGGGGAGGAGGGTATGTCACGTTGTGCGCATACTATGAACAGGCGCCCCCCGTGCCTAGGGGAGGGGCGCCCTTAGTTGCGCCACGGGGCTGAGCCTCCTTCGGGGCCCCTGTCTAAGGAAGGGGTTGGCTGGTGAAATGAAACCTTGCAGAAACGAAACTTACACAGTGAAATGAAACCTTGAAGAAAACGAAACTTAGTGGGTATTTAAGGCTGTGCCCTGGGGGTTTTCATTCTCTTTGTCCCCTCGTACCACAGCCTGACTACTGGAGCGTCATTGACCACCCACCCACCCGGCAGATGAGAAGGCTTCACGGAGGCGGAGCGCTGACAGTTAACAACAAAGAAGGATGCACAACAATGGAGGTGCAGCCATTCGATGGACCCCAGGAGGGGGTAGATTCCACGTGTGCAGTGGGTCGGCAGGGAGGAGGGACTGACCTGCCGGTAGTCCTGGACTCTACTGCCCTAACCCACAACGTATGGACTGAGTAGAATCTTGGGGAGGAGGCCTGTGTTCAGGTACCCCAGTGGGCCGGTGCGGTATGCGGTGCCCTGGATGTCAAGAAGTGTAACTGTTGGCTGTAGCGCATTGGGGCCTGCCGGCGCAATGTGCTCAGCAGAGTGGAACATTGGTGGCCGAGATGGTCAAGTTCAAATGTACGGCCATGTTCTAATGTACTGCCGAGTTAAAAAGTTAAAGTGTAAAGTTCAAAGGTACGGCCAAGTTGTTCTAGTGTATGGCCGAGTTAAAATTAAAGTGTAATGCTTTGCCTAATTCACTTACTGCCGTTGACATGTTGATGCAGCTAAAGTGTGATGCTGTGAATAATTGTTATATATCCAAAAAGGATACGTTTCTTTGGTAATAGTCTGTGGTAAATTACTTGGTTTGAAGTAAATAAAAAGCTACGCCATAGACAACATACCCTGATTCTGAGAGTTCTTGGGCGTAGCGGGCGGTAAGGTGACAGAATTCGGGGAGGAGGGAATATCACGTTGTGCGCATACTATGCTGAGAGATCCCAAAATACAAGCATGCACATGCACATGTGATCATTGTCGAATGAGGTCAAGAACGCTGTTCTGATGTTTAAAATACTGATTTCATTGCATGACAAATGCAGAAGCCTGACTTGTATTCGTGAATATTCCATTTTCTATTGGTGTGGTGAGAGATAGGAGGTGATCATTGTCTTTCATGTTTACCAAGCCAAGGAAGACCTGAAATTAGTGTACATTTTCCAGAATCTCAGGATCTGTTTTGGTTTTTATTTTTCAAGTTGAGAGCAAATCTGTATTTGAATTACTTGAGGTGTCTAAAGGCATCTAGGAGCTTGGTGATGAGGGGATTCAGAACAAGCGAGCCTTCATTGGCAACTTTTCTTCCTCATAAATCCATCTCTATGAAGGGTGTGAGGCCATTGATTGCACTTTTGTAAAGAGCCTTCAGCGTGGAGATACAATTTGCTTTGCCTTTGGAAAGACCAAAGGGCTTCTATAAGCATTCTAGAAAAATAAATAAATAGTCCAGATATGATTTAGGAGCAGTAATAAAGGCCTGTTCATTAAAACCATTTATTTACATACTTTCTTGAACAGGAGTTATGAAAACCAACATACGCTGAATTTGCCATCACGTGGCAAAGGCAATTTAAAAGAATAATACGGCACAAAAAGACACAACAAGCCATGGTTACATTGTGCATGTCAATTTGAACGTGAATGCATTTTTCGATCGTTCGTGAATGAATGGCTTACAAAATGGAAGACAATCGCCTGCCATTTGTAATTTTAGCCTTGTAAAGATGCCATGTCAGATTGTGGAGAGATGTATCTGCTATTGCTGTATAGTCTTTCACATTGGTGTATAATAAACACGTCAGCCACCACAATAGTTACGGCATTTATTCCCTTCAGTGTCCGTTCTGTCTCCTAATTCAGTTCCCAGCACTAGAGCCAATGTTATCTTTAGAGGTGTCCTACTTGTCTGTTTTCTGATATCTTTCTTACCAGAGCCTTATCTTCTGAGTCGACTCCAGAGGTAATTGGAAACATTTCCCCGTCTAGTTTCCGCAACCAGGCTCTACGTTGTTATCAAAGTTTTTGCTCAAATGCCCCTTTTCATATAGTGACAAATGGTCCTCTTTCCCGAGGATTATTTCATTCTTACAAAACCGAGTGTATTTGTTGATAAGGCGATAGAAAATGCTTACAAACGTGACCACGCCGTCCACTGTAATGCAAATGCTGAATATCTATATTTCAGCAATAATAATGTATATGCCACCCACAAATCAAGTTACAGACACAGACTATGATCTACTCAGTTTCATAATGGTCTGCCTCCTTTAAGTTTAATTAATTCGAAATAAAAGCACAGAACAAGCATAGATTTTCTTTATATTTTTGATATTGTGCATAACTTTAACAGGGTAGTGCGGAGAAGTGCTGCTTCCATGGACCAAGAACAAGAGAAACTGTTGCTGTTAAACGACATAACAATATATAAAAATTGAGAACCCCTTTTGCACCGAAATAATTCTGCCTACGTCGTGTCATAACCTACGAGATAGCATTGCTTTCATCATTTGAACGTACCTGGAAAGGTAGTGAAAATATGCATCTTTGCGTAAATTACAGTCATACTTCTATAGATTGTATAATTAGCAAAGGTAAGGTATTGTCTAAATTAAGCTTCATACCAATGAACAAAGTGTAAAGCAAGGAGATGTGAATGACTGCTTAACTGAAATAATTAACCCCTGCATGGCAACACAAGTCCAATGCTCAAATGACTCTAAGTCAAACTTTGATGAGTGAAGAAGTGTTGTATGGGCCCAAATGTATAGCAAAATGACACATCTGCCAAAATACTATATCAACAAAATACAATTAAAGGTTAACTCCATCACTATCATATTAAACATGGCATGTATATTTCGGGCGTGTACACATATCACTGAAGCATGGTATATTACGTTATACACTGAAGTTTATGCAGGTATTTTAATGGTACAGTAACCATGTCAGAATGGAAAATGTGATCTCCGTGGATTATTGAGTGTAGCCACGCATGACAAAGAGGCCTTTTCATGTAGGGAAAGAAACATGCAGAGATCTCTGCACATGTACATTACCCCTGAGAGGAAATATTCACTTGGGTGCAATTCAGCAACTCCGGGGGTAGATTTATGTCCAGGAGTAGGACTAAGTGTCTCAGTCTACTATGTAAACATAAAGAAGAAATCGCCGATTTAATAACTTCCCTAAAACTTGATCTTCTCTTCATTACCGAAACATGGACCAACCCTTCATCAGAGCCTGACTTATTAGTTGCAGTCCCTGAAGGTTATAACGTTCTCAAGCAGGATAGGGCCCGAAAAACAGGTGGTGGAATTGCCATAATATATCGCAACCATCTCAAAACCACTATAAGTCCAGTTCCCCTTACCACCTGTGAAGCTATACAATTCTCCATTGCACTCACACCTTCCCAACGCCTTAAAGGCATCTTACTTTATCGCCCCCCAAGTAGCAAAACTGAATTTTTAGCCTCCTTCACAGACATACTTGAATCTCTTGCTACCGATAATACAACCACCACCCTAGGAGACTTTAACTTTGCTTTAGAAAACTTTCTTTGCAGGGTCACCTGACTGGTGATGCCTGTGATGGGTGGGTGAATAGTGTTGCTTACAAACAGGCTGAACACTACAATGTGTCCAACAGGACACTACATCCCTCCTAAACTTTAATGAAAAGAAATAAACAAAAGTCCAACCTATAGGGAAACAAATAAACAATACACAGCACCAAGTGAGTCTCTTCAGACCATCTGTCAGGCAGCGCTGGAGCTTTGGACACATGGTCAGGATGCTTTAGTCCGCCTTGCACCTTGGCGACATAGTTCAGACCGGCCTGGTCTTGCTGTGTTGGAGTCTGTTTACAAAGTTCAAAATAACGGTGCATCTGGAGCACAACCACATCGGGTTGTCTGGAAAGATTAAACTCCAACCGACCGTCATCATAATATGGCGGTCAGACTTTAAACCTACAATGTTCGGTTGGAAAGCCTTTGACCACCGGTCGGAGGCTTTCTGACTGACGTAATTAGGCCCTGTGCGTTATGGATTCTGTGTGACACATTTTTATATTTGTATATCTCTTTGGTTGCAGAAGTCTTCCATTGATTTTAGCTGATTCAGTACTGCTGCTGAACGACCATCATCTTCAAACATCAACTATGGTTGTATGACTGAGAGGGCAAAATGTATTTCAGTGTTATGTACAGTCTCTCATTTTTATTCTGCGGTGTCAAGGCCTTTGCACAATGCTGTTTCTTTTTATCAAATTGTATCTATTTTCTATTATGAGTCTTACCAATTTTTAAATGGTATTTGGTTATATTTTATTGCATTATTTGCTTTTATGGCACTAGCAGGTAAAATTAAGTTTTAGTACCTTGACCCAATAAAGGAAGTAATTATCAAGTATACAACCCCGCGGATGGCATCTCAGTGGCTCCTGTGGCGGGGCGATAGAATCTGCTTCGGCTTCCCCAGAGCGTGAGGTGGAATCCTCTTGTGCTGATCTCCTGGTGGTGAATAACAGATTGTGCACTCTTCTGGAGCATAGGATAGAGACAGCATCCATTGATGTTAATTTTCTGCATGCAGACTTATGTACGGTATCTGAGAAAGATGACTGCGGCAGAGGGTACCATCACAATGCTCCAGGGCGAGGTGGCAATGCTAATACGGCAGATTACTAGGATGACTATGATCACTTGGGACTTTGAAACTAAAGTGGAGGACACCATGGGTTGCTCCCGCCTCAGTAACGTTCACGTCCTGGATTTCCCTGAGAGGATGGAGTGCTCCTCGGCTGAAAAGTTTATGGAACAATGGGTGCCGCAGCAGCTGAGACCACAGGGCATTTCAGATTTCTTTGCGATTGGGCAGGCGCATTGGGTTTTTGTGCCCCACAAGCCTCCTGGAGCACCTCTTCTGGCCTTTATCACAAGGATTCTGAATTTCAGGGATAAGCACTGCATGCATTGGGCCAATAGGGAGCGAGCCCTACTTAATATGACAATCACACAATTGCAATCTTCCTTGACTATGCTAGAAAGGTACAGGAACAGAGGAAATTTACCTGCAAGTGAAGCAAAAATTGCACACCATGAACCTTAGATATATGCGGCTGTACCCTTCCAAGGTTAAAAAACTCCTGTCTTGGAAATTTACATTTCTTTGAGAGGTTGGAGAAGGTTTGAGATTGGCCTTAAATTATAGTACAAGATCCCACCCAGGAGGATCACTGAAACAATATCGATAGCAAAAATATAGAACTACAAAAATATCGAGTATAAAATATAGAATGCCAAAATATTGACTTCCTATCTCCAAACAGGTAAGTACAAAAATATCGAATCAAAAATATCGTTGTAAAAAATATAGATAGTCAAAATATCGAATTGTTTACATAGTTAAAAGTAATTTAAAATTAAAGAAATAATAAATATAACTAACTTAAACATACTTAAAATACTTAAATAACATTAAAATTAATAAATAAATAATATAAATAAATAAATAGTTTTTTAATACACCTATATATATATATATATATATATATATATATATATATATATATATATATATATAAACATAGTATTAATAAAAGATATACAATATATTTACCATAGGATAGCGAGAGGGTTAAATTTACTATTACCACTCCAGTGAGTGCAACAGTAGAAAAAACATTGGATAGCGTTGCAGTAAAAATTACTATTCCCACTCCAGTGAGTGCAACAGTAGGGAAAACGTTAGATAGCGTAGGGGTAAGAATTACTATTCCCACTCCAGTGAGTGCAACAATAGGGAAAGCGTTGGATAGCGTAGGGGTAAAAATTACTATTCCCACTCCAGAGAGTGCAACAGTAGGGTAAGCATTGGATAGCGTAGAGGTAAAAATTACTATTCCAACTCCAGTGAGTGCAACAATAGGGAAAGTGTTGGATAGCGTAGGGGTAAAAATTACTATTCCCACTACAGAGAGTGCAACAGTAAGGTAAGCGTTGGATAGCATAGAGGTAAAAATTACTATTCCCACTTCAGTGAGTGTAACAGTAGGGAAAACGTTGGATAGCGTAGGGGTAAAAATTACTATTCCCACTCCAGAGAATGCAACAGTAGGGAAAGCGTTCGATAGCGTAGGGGTAAAAATTACGATTCCCACTCCAGAGAGTGCAACAGTAGGGAAAGCGTTGCATAGCATAGGGGTAAAAATTACTATTCCCACTCCCGAGAGTGCAACAGTAGGGAAAGCGTTGGATAGCGTAGGGGTAAAAATTACTATTCCCACTCCAGTGAGTGCAACAATAGGGAAAGCGTTGGATAGCGTAGGGGTAAAAATTACTATTCCCACTCCAGAGAGTGCAACAGTAGGGAAAGCGTTGGATAGCGTAGAGGTAAAAATTACTATTCCCACTCCAGTGAGTGCAACAGTAGAGAAAGTGTTGGATAGCAGGAAGGTAAATAGTACTATTCCCACTCCAAATAGAGCAACAGTAGGGAAAGTAAATACTTCATATATAATTACAAATAAATTAAATATTCATACCAATTACACATTTATTAAAATTAAATCCCAATTTAAGATATTATAATAATTATTCAATTAAAAATAATAAAATAATGTAATTACTAAAAAATAATTACATATTAATACACAATATTTACCAATAACAATAAATTATTAAAAAAACTTAAAAATAATTAACAATTAATTCAAAATAAATACCTAATTATATATTAAAACATTTAATTAATTACAATTAAATGACTTCCCACCCAATTCCCCTATAAACCCACAACTCACTACAAAAATAAAAGACATAAAATTAACATAATTATCAATTAATCAATTAATACAATTTAATTACCAATTATATATTAAGTAATTGCCAATTAAAAAAATTTAATAATTAATTGTAAATAAGTAGCAATAAACAATTTAATATATTTAATTAATTATAATTAAATTACTTCCCACCCTATTCCCCTATAAACCCTCAACCCCCTACAGAAAATAAATAAAGAAAATTAACATAATTATCAATTGATAAAAATTAATTACCAATTATATTTTGATTAATTGCCAATTAAAAATGAATAAAAAATTAATTGTAAATAAATACCAATAAATTAAAATATTTAATTAATTATAATTAAATTACTTCCCACCCTTTTCCCCTATAAACCCACAAACCGCTCCAGAAAATAAATAAATAAAATTAACATAATGATCAATTAATCAATTAATAAAATGTAATTATCAATTACATATTAATTAATTACCAATTAAAAAATTAAATAACAATTAATTGTAAATAAGTAGCAATAAATAATTTAACATATTTAATTAATTATAATTAAATTGCTTTCCACCCTATTCCCCTATAAACCCACAATCCGCTCCAGAATTATATTGCGCAAAAATTAAATACCATAAATTTACTTACTTCCTTACCTAAAATTCGATATTTTTGTTGTCTATATTCTATCCATCTATATTTGTGTTCATTCGATATTCTGTCCATTCCATATTTTTGTGTCAATATTATTGTCATTCTATTCGATATTTTTGTAGTCTATATTCTGTCTTATCTATATTCTGTCTACTCGATATTTTAAACTCGATATTTAGCTACCTCGATATTTTTGTTGTCGATATTCTGTCTGTATACCCACCCAGGAGCCTGGGGGCCCAGTGTCGCAGTGGGGAGCTCCTGGGGCATGGAGCCTGGAGGTGGCGCTTTGGGAGGGACAGGTCTGGAGGGCATGGCTTGGACACCCAGAGGGTGATGATATAGGATGTTGGAACCATGCAGGTAACTGGAGGGGAGGCTTTGCAGGGGAGTGGGGTGCCCTCAGGGGGGGTCCCTGAGCATGCCCCCATGTCCACCTCAGTGACTACTGTCCCAGATACAAATCTTCCTGAGGGGTATTGCTCTCACAACTGGAGGCTTGATTGTACTGTATGTGTGACCCCTGGACAGTGTGTGGACCTGGGTGGGTAGGGGGGTGGTGGAGGGGCAATGCTGTAGAGATACCTTACTGGCTGCCTGGATTCCGATGGGTGCAGTGGAGTGGTGAGCCCAAATGTCTGACACAATTTGTTTTCTGTGCAGCCCAGCTAGTACACATCAAGATCCTAGTGAAGAAAGGTCATTGTCAAATATGGGAGCCTGTGCTTGTTAGTTGGTTGGAGGGGTGTTCTTATACACTCCTAGAGAGGAACCAGCTTAATTTGGTGGCACACACCATAGACGGTGCAGGTGGTGGGGGAGTAGTTGGGGTTCCTTTCTCATTTGAACAGGGGGGTGCGAGTATCAATCAACCAGGGTCTTGTAGAGCATGGCTACTCACCCATAAGGGTTTCAAGGCACTGGGGGAGGAGGGTTGGCAAACACATTGGGTGGAAGATCTTTCGAAGAGCCAGGTCTTGCGGTCCATCCTGAATTGGATCAGTGACGCTGATTGCCTGAGGGGCAGGGGCAGGTTGTTCCAGGCAATGTTCCCTCTAATTCTTTTCCACTGTGTGCGGCAGTGTATGGTCTCTGTGCGCTGCAATCGAGGATATGTGCACCGGGAACCTAACCGCTTGTGGGGGTGCAGCGCCAAATATCACTCCAAACTTTTAATTAAAAAAGTGAAAAGATGGTGCATTTCCACACATGCTGCGCCACATGAAAGATCTTAAGGCAGGTTTTCAATTTAGATACAGATGCCAAGACATGAATTTGTTACACAGGCAAGTACACTTCGGGTTTAGAAAAGCACAAGACTCCAACTGCTGTACCATCATTTGCTGCAGAACCATTACTTTATTCTTTATACTTTATTCTTTGTAGTTATAAGAGTATGCAAGTGTTACAGATTTACCCACTGTAAGCCTCAAATCTTGTTTGCCCTTCAAACCTGTTATCCCTCCATATTACTCTGAATAAGCCAATCATCATTTTGCAAACTCATTTTATCAATTGTTTTTAAATGTTTCCAATACCTGCCACAATTGTCTCATTATTTTTCATTGTTTTTCCAATTCGAAAGGTTTTGTTCTTGTTAATTGCCTTTCAATTTATCAATTCCATTGAACACTACCATACATTAGCTTAGGGGTGTGCAATGATTTCCGACCTCTTGTGTGAAATATTTTTTTATGTATTTGCTTTTTTGTTGAGCTGTATTTACAGACATATTTAGGGTAATGGAATATGCATAAACCTGTCAATCATTCTCACTTTTTTAAGTATTCAGAACACAGTCACAGTGCATGCTGCTGAGTGCTCCAGACTTGGGGGCAGGCTCAGCCGCTTGCAGTTTTGGCAGCAACACATTCACTTGGCATAGCGCGCCGCAGCATTAATATGGACACAACTGAGTGACGTCTTTAAAAGCGCTGTGGGTCGTGCGCTAGCGTCAGTTCATGAGGAAGTTTTGGCTGCTGGCAATGAATGAGGCATCTCACATCGCTAAATTTAATAAGGAATCCTGCAACCGGACCCCCGAGTAGGTCCCACACCAACAGCTGAGTGAACCTAGCCACAGTAGTAGTTCCTCAGCTGAGCTTTAGCCTACCTGAGCACACCAGCAGTCCTCAAAATCAATTGTGTCACAGGCTGGCCCAGCCGCAAAGAGAGTCTGAACTTGCAGGCAGCAGCTACCAGCAGGCATGTTTGCCACAGCTTGCTGAAAGTACTAAGTGCCTGGAGTGATGTTTGTACTGACATGCTATTTCATCCTTAATTTAAAAAACGTTTAGGGTGCAATCATGCTAATTTTTGTTGCCACTACGCCTGTGCTTAACCTTACCATTTTCAGCACATTCGTCAGAGTCCAGATCAGAGACGCACGTTACAAACTTATTTTTGTGTAGATAAGCCGCTGCCCACTGCTGGTCCACGGTCTTTACTTTCTTGTTTAAATTGCTGGCCTGAGCATCTGCCGTCACTTCAGCAGAGCTGGCTTCCTAGCTTATTTACAGGCTGGCTCCCTGCACCATGCCACTCTATTTCATGTACCAATGCTTTGTGGATGTCTATTTTGGATGACCACTGAGTAAATGCTCCATCGATAGTGTTTAATGCCCTGCATATAGATCCCATGGTGGCGAGAATCGGATGAGCAGGAGGCATTTCTGGTGTTTCCTGATTCACATGCTTATTACAGCTGCAACTGTTCTGCCACAACTTTGATCGGGACAACATTTTTCGTTCTACTAAGAGAACTAATATAAATTGGCCTGTTTCCATCATGGATAGGCTGCTAAATTAAGGGAAACTTCGAAGTTTCTTAAATAAGACTCTGTTGGAAAGTGGCTGTAAGATGAAGTGCCATCATATTGCGTCATGGCTTTTTTGTATCTCTGTGCTAGCAGTGCTTAGTGCGAGAAGGCTGAAGGAGAAACCCGCAGATGGTTGGCCTCTGTATAAACTACGGTATGTTTAATAAGAGAATTGATCATTTAATGATATTGCCCTGTTGATCCTGGGATAACTATGAGAACTGGGTCCTAATATGACTAAGGGAAGCAACATTAATAAACGATCTGCCTGCAATGTTTTCAGACGGTGAATGATGAGTGGAATGGGCCAGCTGATTAATAGAGGCATGAGTTATCTAGGCCTTATCGGGGCCCAGATTTTCAGGAGCGCAGTTAATCACATTGGATTTATATTTTCTAAGAAAAAAAGTCTGTAAATCGGCTTGTTGAAGATGGCTCTTCTCTGTTACTAAGCAAAGGCTTCTTATTATGCCTTTGACTTTTTCATGCTTCAAGTGGAGGTTCCGATTTTGAAATAGAAAGTTGATCCAGGTGGCACTACATATGGGCTGAAGTACTAGACATATCGGGCCAGATGTAGGTAGCCCAATACCGGTCGGAAACGGCCAAAAATACCGATTTTTGTCCGTTTCCGACCGGTATTGGCCTATTGGGATGTAGGGGACTGAAAATCGTCCGAATCGGTAAAGTTACCGAATCGGTAAACATTCCAAATCGATAAATTTACCGATTCGGTAATTTTACCGAATCGCAACAGTTTGTGAATCGGTAAATTTACCGAATCGGTAATTTTACCGAATCGGTCTTTTTACCGAATCGGTGAATTTACTGATTCGGTAAATAAGAAGTGGTAAAATTGAATATTGAGATGTAGGTAAGCTCTTAAATACCGAATTTGCTTGAAATTCGGTATTTAAGAGTCTGTATTTACCATGGATTGAAATCAGGTGGTAACCAGGTGCAGCCTATAAAAAAGGACCCAAAATGCAATACTTTTTTCACAATGGCGGCATTCTATGTCATTGCGAGTCGGCTACGGCTACAGGAGGAAGGAGAGAGGGAATGGCTGAGACAGGAGCAGGTCTACAGACAGAGGGTCACCTTGTTCATGCTCACAGAGCCAGAGATTCTCCAGAGGTACAGGTTGGACCCAGACACCATCTTGGGCCTCATCGGGGACCTCCACCCACTGTTGGAGCACAGTACCCCAAGGGCGCACGCCATTCCACCCCATGTGCAGGTGCTGTTCAGCCTACACCTGCTTGCGTCTGGGAGTAACCAGAGTGTGGTTGCTGTGGTAGGTGGGGTGACCCAGAGCAGCCTGTCACGCTTTTTCAACAAATTCCTTGACGCCATGGTACAGAGGATGGTCCAGTATGTAACTTTCCCTGAAACCCATGCTGAACTGCTCCAAACAAAAACTGACTTTTATCTGATGGCGCATTTCCCCAATATCATTGGCTGCATTGATGGCACCCACATTCCCATTTGTCCCCTGCTGCCACCGAATACATATAAAGGAATAGAAAGTTTACCCACACCATCAATGTGCAGGTGATCTGCAATGCCAAGTGCGCCATCACTGACCTTGTGGCAAAATTTCCTGGGAGTTCCCACGACTCCTTCATATAAACAGCGGTATCTGTGCACTGCTGACAGCAGGGGAATTTGGTGAAGGATACCTGCTAGGTAAGACACAGTGTGCAACCCCATTGACACCTATTGCAGAAAGAAGTACATGTATGCATGTGAGTAATGTACTCCCATTTCCTTTCAGGGGACAGTGCATATGCCCTCCGCTCCTTCATCCTCACCCCCTACCTCAACCCCTCAACACCCAGCCAAAGGAGATATAACAGGGCCCACAAGAGCACAAGAAATATTGTGGAGCGTACCTTCGGTATATGGAAGAGCAGGTTCAGGTGCCTGCATAAGAGTGGAGGTGCCCGGCAGTATACCCCCATCACCTGCTGTAAAATCATTGCTGCCTGTGCCATGTTGCACAACCTTGCCGTGAAGAAGGGCACAGAGGAGGAGTTGTCAGACTTTGAGGATCATGACGACGAGGTGGCTGTGCCTGAACCACAACCTGCTGGAGTGTCAACACCAAGTGATGGCAGATACAGACGTGAGGAGATTACACACAACTATTTCTGAGTAAGTAATGAGACACAGACAGGTTGTATATGGAACCAACGTATTTTAATGTTGCCACAACGTTCAAGCACGTAAGTGCAACTTAAGAAAATATACACCTGGGATTGAATGTCCCGGGTTACTTCACTCATGAACGGTAATGTCACTTGCGCCCGCGCTTCCCTGAGCCACTTGGATGTTCTTCGCTTTGTTCAGCGTGCCCTGCAGCCTCAGCTTGGCGCCTGGTACTCCTCCGTGTCTCCACATTAGAGCTTGCTATGCTGCTCCGGCTACTTGTGTCATCACCCTCTGGCACGTCCAGGGCAGGATTCTGTGCTGTGTGGGATATCAACAGTGCCTCTAGAGCACTGGTCATTCTGGCCATGCCCCTGGTGACCTCTGTTGTATTCTGCGTCAATGCCTCCTGCATATTTATGCCTCTCCTTCAGAGCAGGGATGTTGCAGTGGCCAAGCGATTGATGGCCTTATTCTGGGCACGGGCATCCCTGCGCCATGTGTGTGACACACTGTCAACTTTAGAGCATAGCTGCGTTACAGATTGGCTCACCTGCTGCATCCCTGCTGCAATGTCCCTATTTGTTTGGGCTACTCCTTTATTCGCCTCCACTATGTCTCTCATGCCCTTGCCTATTTCTCCTATGTCCACATTCAGGGCTCTGAGTTGGCGTTGGCAGGCTTGGATTGATTTGCCCTGCATCCTTTGAATGTGCAATATGTTCCCCTACAGCCCATGGAACACAGTGCCCTCACCACGTCCACCTGCACTGCTGAGTCTGCGTCATCTTCTGCGAGAAGGGCCCATCTCATTTGTGGACTGCAGTGCTGTAGAACTCTCATCCATGGTGTCTTCAGCCTCCCCCTCACCCTCTGCTGCCTCCATTGTTGTTAGTGGGGCCACAACACGCCTCCTGGCTGGTGGGGTTACAGGAGTGGACTGGAGCTGAGATGGTGAAATTTCCGGTGAGAATTGCAAGTGAGGGGATTGGGAAAGCTGTGGGGAGTGCAGCAACTCTGAGGTCGGTACAGTGTCATCTTACAGGGACATGCCACTTGTGTCACCTTTGTCCTGCGAGACTTGCACTTGGCTTGGACCTGCATCCTCACTCTCCTCCCTCTCTGGTGCAGTCCCTTCTGTGTCTGGGTCGACTGCGTGATTTAGCCCCTAGGTATGAATGAGCGTATATTAACTGAGTGCTACTGTGTCACGGTCACTACAATAAATGATTTACACATTTCACTTTCATTAATCTGCAATCATTTCACTAACTTGCTGATGTCTGCGCTGTTACACATGGTCTTACATTTGCTGACTACATTTCCCATAATGCATTGCTCATGTATAGTGCTAGCAGTCCTGGACTGGGGTTTGCCTGTTCACAAAGGGTAAAGGGAAGCAGGTTGGTATGGGGTGTCATGCTGCGCATGCGTCTTACCTTTTTTGTTGTAGCTCTGGCTGACCTGTCCACATCTCCCAGTCCGCAGACGCTGTCTGCCTCAATGGTTGAGGCCACCAACTCCTCCAGGTCAGTCAGGGGGGGCTGTGTTCCTGCCTCCACCGGTTAGGCCTGCCTGCTTGTGGATTTCAGCCATTTTCCTCTTGGTGAGGCTACTGAGGTCATAGAAACTTTTTTTAAGATCCTCAGTGTTCCTGGTTGTGACTCCCACAGCATTCACTTTCTCAGCAATTGGCAGCCAGATTTTTCTTTTGACAGACTCGGCAACAGTGAGGGATTGCCTGCCAAAAAGTTTGGTGTGCACCCTCACTACCTCCTCCACATGTACCTGCAGCTCCGTGCTGCTGAACTTTATTTTCCTCTTCCTGTCTGGCTTTTGGCTTTCACTGCTGCTTGCCATTTTTCTGTTTGTAAAGTTCAAAAATACTCTCCCTGCTGCTCTGTGACTCTGCTCTGCTCTGACTGCCTCTCCAGAACCTTCTAATTAGTTGCAGCTGCCTGGGTAGCCACTTCCTGGTAGGGAGGGGGAGTGTGTTTGCACCTGATTGGCTTTCTTCATAGGTTTCACTTTTGTTTGATTTTTTTCCCGATTCGGTATTTACCGATTCGGTATTTCTCATTCAATCCTATGGCCAAAAAGGCCCATAGAAATGAATGGGGAATACCAATTTGGTAAATACCGATTAGGTAAATACCGATTCGGTAAATACCGAGTCTCCGATAACAAATGTTACCGATTCGGTAAATATTACCGATTTTTTTTCCTACATTCCATTTACCGATTCTGAAATACCGATTCGGTAAAAATCGGTATTTTAGAATCAGTAAATACTATTTACCTACATTTGGCCCATCTTCCTTTTAAAAACAGGGTTCTCACTCGAGCCCTGAGGGCTAAAACAGTATTGTTTTGATTGTTATTAAATGAGACAATATCATCTTTCTTGTCCCTTGGGTCCTCAATAATAATCCCAAAGTTAGATGGTGCTGGTGTGAACATTGGTGCCGCTGTGGCTGGGGTTGGGCAGGTAGTGGCCATTGTCTCTTTGTCCCACTTGTCACACATGTGTCATCATAGTTGTTAAAATGTCACTCATAATTACACTGAAATTATGAAAATGACACACTTGACAATCTGAAACCTTGGCAGCTATGGGCCTTTGAGATAGTATTCATGTTAATCGAAGCGCCCATGTGTGCTGCAATTAACATGAATACTAGTTCAAATGCCCACAAACAGCCTCACAGCCTCGCACTTTTAAGAAAAAAAAGCAGAATCTCAAAGATGGCACGTGCTTTCAGAGGATTCTTAGAGCACATGTGGTGTTTGAGACTGCTTTTCTTTTCTTAATAGTGCACAGCTACGGGGCTGATTGTGACCCTTTAAGTGAGTGTTCATGTTAATTGCAGTGCAAAGGGGTGCCGCAATTAACATGAATACTAGTTCAAAGGGTCACAATCAGCCCGTAGCAAACCACTTTTAAGAAAAGAAAAGGCGAGTCTCAAAGAGGGCATGTGCTTTAAGAGGGTTCTTAAAGCACATGTTTTGTTTGAGACTCTGCTTTACTTTTCCTAATAGAGCGCGGCTACGGGGCTTATTGCGACCCTTTGAGTGAGTATTCATGTTAATTGCAGCGCACGGGGGTGCTAAAATTAACATGGATACTCACTCAAAGGGTCACAATCAGCCTCGTAGCCTCGCACTATTAGGAAAAGGAAAGCAGAGTCTCAAACACCACGCGTGCTTTAAGAATCCTCTGAAAGCACACGTAGTGATTTAGATTTGCTGCATTCCTTTTCTTAATAGTGCGAGGATACTGGGCTGATTATGGGCCTTTGAGCTAGTATTCATGTTAATTGCAGCACCCGTGTGAGCTGTAATTAACATGAATACTAGCTCAAATACCTCCAATCAGCCACGCAGCCTCGCACTATTAAGAAAAAGAATTGAGCAAACGCAAGCCCTCCCTAACCCCAGAGTCATAAGGGAGAGATGTACCTGCCGCTTCCTAGTCTTGTCGTTGTCTCTTCCCCTCCCGCAAACACGAAATTAACGTTTTTCGCACCACCCACATTTAAAAAGCGGAGGCGCGAACTGTATCGAGTGATGTACTGTGTGTGTGTGTGTGTGCGTGCTAAATACTGCACACTGCATACTCGGGTTAATTTGGTGCGCGGGCACCCATGCGTGTACCTTATTGGGAACTGTGGTCCCAGGTCATGGCCGCAAGGTAGGAGAACAATCTTGCTCTGATTTGGGCGATAGAGGCAAGGGAGAGTTAGGAAGATTGGAGTTCTCCGGTGGGTACGAGGAAGGTGAGGTAGTGATTCAGATATGCTGGTTCTTCGCCGGGTAGGTCCTTGTAGGCATGAGTGTGGAGCTTAAAGCTGACTCTTTTGTTGACTGGGAGCCAGTGGAGTTGTCAGAGGTTTTGGGTGATGTGGCTACGGTGGGGGATGTCGAGGATCTATCTGGCGGTGGCGTTTTGGACAGGCTGGAGTTTCCTGAGCTGTTTCTGGGTGGCGCTGGCATAGAGTGATCGCCGTGGTCAAGTCTCCTGGTGATGAGTGCATGGGTGACCCTACTTCTGGATCATGTCTTTCGGAGCAGGTTGAGGAAACTTTATTGATTTGGTGGTTCATTTTGTGCAAAGAGTCCAGTATGATGCCAGGGCTGGGTGCGGGATCCGTCGGGGTGGGAGGAATGCCCCGCAAAGCTGGCCACCAGGAGTCATCCCAGGGTCCAGGCACTCACATGGTGGACTCATGTAGGCATGTGGTTATTCTTTGTTTGTCCAGGGGGAGGGAGATTTTGTTCTAAGGTATTTGAGTTGTTTCTTCTGTTTTATCTTTATAGCATTGTCGGATAGTCACCTACTGTAGAATGTTTCTTCATGTCACATACTGATATTGTGTACAAATGGGTAGCAATTACAAGGTACTAACCTGGGTTTATTAACAGTTTGATATCATGCCAATAAGGCAAAGCAAACAGTTCATTTATATACAGCATACATCATAAAATCTCCATTCATCTCATACCTATGTTTTGCACCAAAATACAATGACAACCAAAACCACCCCCTTGTTGTAAAATAAAAATATTCTAAAAACACAGTGCTAGAATTTGCTTGCAATATGATCGATTGCCTTCTATTCTATGTGAAAATACAATTGATAATATGCAACTCGCCAATCGCTTGGTAGCTTCTGCAAAGTACTGTTATTAGTATGTAGATATATTTAGCAGCAGAGCAAACAGCTATATCTCTCAGTCTTTTTAAAAAGTATAAGGTAAATATGTTTAGATAAGAGAAATACACCAGGAGACAATGCTCAGATCATTAGGGCAAATTAATCCAAGAAGCCACGCATGCAAATTGCCCATGTAAAAGCCTAGCATTGTGCAAAATACTGTACATTTGTGCAAAATACAGCTACAAAAGTAATATTTATGCAAAGTACAATTATCTTTTTGCAAACTACAATTCATGCTGTGCAAAATAGGGCCACAATAGTTATAAATGTAAAAAATACAATGATTTGTGTGCAAAATGCACTTACAGCAAAAGGGAAAGCAAACTTAATTTTTCATTTTCAAACGACATAAGCAAACTACAATGATTGAGGATACATACAGTGACTGAATAATGAGTTCATAATCCAAGCTAGGACACTAATCGTCAAAGCCAGTTTCACAGGAACCATGGATCATATATTAGTGAACGAACCTCAAAGTTCCATTAATGTACATCTAGTGAAAGGGACTACTCCATTCAGGTAACCATTCATCAGCTACAGCCAAAATCTTACCTACAGTATAGCACAATATTATATTTCATAATTACTGTCATAAGGTCACAGACATGACGAACCTGCAACATTCTAAAAATGGGTAGCAGCAAACTTCTTCTGCTTTTATCAAAGCATTTGCAAAATGCAATTATGTGTGGAAAGGACAATGGAACATTTTGGTAGAAGAAACACATTCCACTTGTCGCCCCAACCAGTATAATCAACTTCCACTTCATAAAGGCAGGGACATGCCCCAGCTTTACCTTCAGGGCCCACTTCCGAAGATTACCAATTTTTATGTCCTGCAGGTAAGGCTGCCCATGCCCACCATGGTATACCTCCATTAAGTGATGCAGATTATTTCTATTGCACAGGTACTCTGTCGGCCTTCCTGGAGTACTTGTTCACTAAGGGGCTCATTACAATGTCAGACGGAAAGCCTCTGCCCGACAGTCAGAATCTTCGTGAAAACTTCAGAGCCCTTCTGACCAGGTCAGTCGGTTTACAGCCCGACAGCCTGATTACGATGTTCACGGTCGGAACATAAACTGGCCAGTCATTCCAACTCAGTTCCGACCGACTGGCAGAGTATTCCTGTAATTGTGAACTGCACCATAACCTCCTTTTGACGGCGTTTCTGTGGTTGGGATTACCATGTAGGTTTCAAACAGTCTTTCCGACACCAGCCTTTCCGACATGGGAAGGCTGTCGTAAAGTGACATTAGGGGCCGCTGGCAGGGCTCCCTAGCTACCGCAGCATACAGTTGGTATAAAACCCTGCACTGTGTGGCAGGCACCATGGGGTGCCTGCAAGAGGGTGCAGAGTTTTACACACACACCCCATTTCCTCATATGAGCCTGTGCTACAGTCGTTTTTTGGGCATAACACAAGCTCCCATAGGATACAATGGGAACCTGACTAAAAAGTGTTCGGTTGCATCTTAATCTGGTGGTCCGAACTGCCAACCGCAAGAAAGCCGGTCCCAAACTAGAGACGGTGTCAGGAGGAGGCTTTCCGCCCAACATCATTATGAGCCCCTAACTATTTTATTATTTATTTCTGCTGGACTAAAGACATATTTTGAAATTCTTACCCTTCTGTAATATCCAGAGAGGTCTTGATATCAAGGAGATTAAAAGCCCACTGGCCGACTTACTTCTCCTGCTGGTAAGATTTTATTATTTGCCTGAAGGAGTCTTCCTCCGCCTTACGGAGAAAAGACCAATAGTTAAGGATCCGCTGTTTATACTTAAATTATGTGTTAGTGAGGCTCAGTTCTAATCTCAGGGCACTGATTACAGATTCTCTGGGCAAGCCCAGACATTTTTTCCAGGTATTCATTCCAATAGCCAGCAACTGCTTAAGATATTTTGCTGGAATGACCTCACAGCTGTACAATAAAGTTTCAATTTTAGAATTATAAGTATCTCTCAAAACTTCGACGGACTTGTGACCCACAGCAAGGTCCAACCTATGTAATGCACCTGCAATACCCTTGGAACGGGAATTGTGATGATCTATGTGGGATTTAACATTTTAGTTATATCTAAAAAGAAGGCCTAAATATCTTTATTCTTTAACCACCTCCACTGGAAACCATTTAGCCACCACTTAAACCTACAGGACTGCACTCTTCCTTTCAAAAACGACATAACTTTAGTTATTTATTTTCAAATCATTGGACTTGCAGTATTCAGCAAAGACTTCCAGTTTCTCCTGAAGGCCTACTGGAATAATGTCCAACAACACAGTATCATCAGAATAAAACAATACTGAAATGGTCTTGGGGCCTAATTTTCGTGGAAAAGACAGAAACTGATTAATCCAAATACAGATCCAAAATATATATAGAAAACAGGAGCCTAGGCAAAATACTCACCCTGGGTGTAGTTCACGTAGTCGCGCTAAGCAAAGCAGCGTGAAGATGGTATTGCACTACCCGAGCTATGTGTAGCTTCGCGAGTGTGCACAGTTGCTTGTCGCACCCGTTTGGGATGCGTTTTTCTTGTTCGGGAGTGCATTGAGCGTTTGTAGGGGCGCTGTTTACGTGCTTGGGAGATAGCATCTCGCGAACTTACCCATGCAGTTGCCTATGGGCCCGGCCATCTTGTATTTTAATTGTCCCGCCTGCTCGAGATGCCCTATTTCCTGTTCTGGGTCGCGTATAGCACGTTCGCGATGCTCATGTCATGTTTGGGAATGCAATTTACTTGTTTGCGATGATTAGTGCATGCTCGCTGGGAAATATCATGTGAACTTACCCACGAGGTCGCGACGGGCGCGGCCATCTTGTTTTTCACTCTATGCTATGGTTCTGAGCCTAGTTTTCTATCCTTCCTCAATCCTTGCAATCCTTACTTTTTTACAGTTTTTCTGGCTTTTTTTTATTTATCATCTATCTCTCTCTGTCCCTAAGTTTATAATTTGCATTTTATTTCTAATTATACTGTGTTTTTACTCTTTTCTATTGTTTTATGGTACTTCTTTCTTTAAGCTCGTACTTCTTCCCCCTAACTTTATTTTTTCCTTCTAACTTTTCTTTTCCGCCTCCTACGCACCCCAGAACCATGGCGAAGGGTAGCAGCAGCACTAGTGGGAGCTCCAAGGGCAAGGCGCCTGCGCCCAAGAATGCGGCAGAATGCGCCCTGCAGGGGTGCAGGCCTGGCAGCTTTTTAGCGAGGCGGAGGTGGTCACTCTGTTTTTTTTTATCCAGCGCCTCCTCCCCTTGACCTTGGCAGCAGGCGGCAGGCCAGGCTCCGGGTACCCCACCCAGGAGCGTCACCGTCGGTGGGCGAAGGTGTACTAGGCAGTTTTTCGCTGCTCAGGTGTCCGGTGCACCCATGACCAGCTGGCCCACCGGTGGTCAGACATCCTGGACCGGAAGCAGAACCTGTTGGACCTGCTAGGTGTCGAGGTCGTGGGGCTTGGTGAGTAGATAATATATAGTAGTATAAGTATTGTATATAATTTTTTGACGAATAACAAGATTACTGCTGCTTACATTTACATTGCAGGTAAATTACGTTTCAAAATCTTCTGTGATTGTAGGACAAAGGTGCTAGGTGCTACTCTTACTTGTTTGCAACTTTGCGCTAGCTTGGGCTGATTAATGTAAGAGTTTACTTTAGAGAACTGAAGTTAGGTAATGCTATTGCTAGAGAGGCTCTAGTCCTTCCATTGTCCTCCTGTGAGATAGTGGTGGATGGATACTAGGTTTAGTTAGTATTAGTTCATAATTTTTTTACGGTCTGCGTGACGCCTCCTCTGTCACTGAGTGCTGCTTACCCCAGTCCTCTATAGAACCTTTTGTACTTTGTATAGTGAGTGGTAGGCTTAGCAGTGTCAGTCAGTAGCAGAACAACATCAGACGCAACCAACCAACAATTTAGTGTATGCACAAATTTATGCATGTGTCCTCCATCTCGTCACATATGGAAATGCAGACTTACTGAACAATTGGCCCATCTGGAATAGGTGGTCTAGGTCAGGTGGTACTTAGGCTTCGTTAGTATTCTGGAATCAGAATGATTATGGAACATTGGATTAGTGTTCATAAATAAGTAGACGGTCTGTGAATCCTGCAAGCCAGTAGTCGATCTGATTAGACAGGTCAATGGTCTAGGTCAGGTCAGGTGGTCTAGGTCAGGTGGTACTTAGGCTTCGTTAGTATTCTGGAATCAGAATGATTATGGAACATTGGATTAGTGTTCATAAATAAGTAGACGGTCTGTGAATCCTGCAAGCCAGTAGTCGATCTGATTAGACAGGTCAATTTTATTGCAATTGTTGTTTCCTAAAATGTTTTTTGAGCGTTTTTTTATATGATTTATTTGTTTCACAGCACTCACTAATGTTTGTCTATTTCTTACATGATCAGCACCACCCAGGGGTAAGAAGACGGGGTCCGAGTCGGCGGGACAACCACCAGAGGACCGCTCCTCTAACGAGGGCCCTGCTGCTGGCCCCAGTAAGTCCTCCAGTGGTTAATATTAATAATTATATTTCCCTTACTTTTACTGCACCTTATTTTTACTGAACTATTAATTATGGTTCCACTTCCGAATCCTAATTCTATTTTTTACAAAAGCTTCTTTGACCTTGACTATCTGTTTCCAAATTCTGGTTATCCCTGCCTCTAAGTTTCTTCTAACTGCCTCTGCTATGACTCTCTGTACTACTACTATTACTCTGTCTGTACCTAAGCTTGCCCAGTTGGCCACTCTTTATTTAAGGTTTTCTTTTGAATAAAACTCAGATTGACCAAAAGATCTATCCACTGGGTCCTGTCCTTTGGGTTGTCCTCTTTAATCTTGAGGCTTTGACAATTCCCACCAACATAATGCCCAACCAGATATTTGACTAGTATTTTTGTTAGGCTAGTACATACTACTACTGTTGTGGGGATTCTGCACAGCCACATACAGAACTATGCACAAGAAAATAGGATGTTGGTGATGGGAGGTTGGATCTTACTCACACCTCAATCAGAAGAAACCACAATCCCCTGACCGACTAGCTATAGAGTCTCATTAGGGCCCAAACTCCCACACAAAGATACCCAATGATTACACAACCCAGAACATAACATCCTTTCGCTCACTCACTCACTCACTCGTGTAAGTCCACCACACCAAATACCACAGAGTCTATATGCAAGTCCAAAAGCGACACTTACTGATTCCAGGAGCAAGGATTGAGGCACAGGAGGCAGCAGCTTGGGGAATCGCCGCAGGTCAGCAAAGCAAACGCCGCCACCAGTCGCGCCGCCGCTCCGGGACTTCATATCCCGGCAGCCTTTAGGCGGCGCGTTCCCTGACGCGCTAGATGCGCCGGGAGGGGCTATTAAACGAGCGAGCCCTCGGTGGAGCGGGGGGACCAGCCAAAGCGACACTTACTGATTCCAGGAGCAAGGATTGAGGCACAGGAGGCAGCAGCTTGGGGAATCGCCGCAGGTCAGCAAAGCAAACGCCGCCACCAGTTGCGCCGCCGCTCCGGGACTTCATATCCCGGCAGCCTTGGCGGCGGCGCGTTCCCTGACGCGCTAGATGCGCCGGGAGGGGCTATTAAACGAGCGAGCCCTCAGCGTCGCAGGACGCGAGCGGGACGCCCGGGGCGAAGCCCGGGCAAAGGGCGGGCCCTCTACGGCCCTCCAAGGCAAGACAAGGCACGGCACGGCCACCCCCCTGATGTGAGTAGCGTTCTACTATTGTATTGGCCACGATTAACTTTGCATCTTTAATAAATATCTTGACCATGGCCAAGTTTGCTAAGTCTGCTACAGATGTAAAAACTCCTTCAGATGGAGGCTCTATTTTGGGCCCTCTGGATAAATTCTTCCTTAAAGCCACAGCTGAAATAGATAAAGACTTGGCGTTGACCGAGCGCCGTATTGCTCGGCGACTATCCATTGAGCACCTGAAAAACACCATTTGTGACCCTAGACGTACTGCTACGCCTCAGGATTATTCATTACAACTTACCCAGGATAACACAGATGATGATTTATTAAACACGGACAATATTCCTCTACTTCTTCAATCTTATTCGCCTCCAAAAAATGATATATTTGCCCCATCTCAACTTGATCTATTTATCAATGTTAATACTGAAAGTAATGATCCTATTGACTTGGTTACCCCAAATTCACCTAAGGCCACTGAGGATGTTGCTCCAGACATAATAGAAGTACCATCATCCGTGGGGGCTGAACAGTTAACACTTTTCCCCCCCGGGCCTCCGATACCAATAGTAGAAAAATCTTTGAACACCAAACACCATTCCAAAAAGAAACAGGCTACTATTCGATCACCCCCAAAAAAGCGTAGAAAAAGAGGCTCGGCCAAGGTAAATTCCTTAGCACAAATGCCCTCCAAGGACTTACTTACCAAAGAGTTGTTACAAATAGTACAAGGGACACCCACTTTAGTCAGAGATACACTGACCTCTCGTATCCCTCCTTCCATTAAAGACTTTGTGGACGCAATCGAACATCTTATGAAAGCTCTACTAATCCCAATTGTTGAGAGAGTGAGGAGAATAGGAACCCAGTTGGACACCCTTATAGGATGCCTACCCAAATCCAAGTAAGTAACAAGAACTTACTAAATGTTCCTAGTTCTAAAGACGGAGAGAAAATGCTAAATACAGGAAAAACGACCATGGACCCAAACATTTCGAAGGACCCGAGAACCTCAAATCAACAAACATGTTCAACTACGACGAGGCCACCAAATAAAGCCCAAGTAGCCCCACCCAAACCATCACTTCAAACACGGGCACAGTCTCCACAAATAAACTCCCTAATGGCCTCCGCAAGACTGGGCAATACAAAAACTAAAACAGACATGATTAAGACTGTTCCTATATCTAAAAGACGGCCACGAGAAAGAAATGCAGACCTACCCCCAGCTGCATCACAAAACGTCATTGTTCTAACGGGGGTACTACCATTATCACCTACAGGACGTTATGAAAACCACACCAGTCTTAAAAATAAGGTGATTTTCTGGCTCAAACATAACAGGCCTTTACCTCCCCACATAAATGGCGAAATAATTATGGTGAGAAGAACAAAATGGGTCGGTATTCGCCCTAAAGACATAGAGGGCGATGTAATAATTATCACATTTAAAGATCCCAGAGTTATCACGCATATCACTGATTGGTTCTCAGACTTAAACAGTGGACCTATAACACCCAAACCACTTTCTTATTTTTATCCTGAAGCCTTAATGCCTTCAAAGTTAGACCAACCCAAACCCTATTTAGATAAACTCACTTTTCAACAACTTAGAAGACCATTCCAAAATAAATATTCTTCAGGGTATGTAGCAAGGGATTACATATTCCCTCCATATAACAACTACCAAAACAGTGAATTTATGCGGGGAAATAAATGTGCTCCGACTCTTAGACATGACCCTGTGGGTTATGGTCAAACTCTTCAACCCATAATTCCATACTGGAATTTCGCCTGTCACAATTATTATGAGCCACTCTATGGTCTAGATGACGTAGAATGCCTCTCCCAAAAGAAAGTAGACTATCGGGGTAGTGAGAAATCATCTAGTATAGTTATCAATCTATCCCCCACACAGGGCTATTTGGATGATATGTCTTTCAGAAAAGGTTTAGAAAATGGGGCTGAAAAAACAGATAAATCCAATATAATCAAAACAACGCCCCTCTTGGAGCTACAACCTATTATTAATACTAATACATCTTCTACCCATCCGGAAAATAGGAAAACAACAGCTAAACTGCAGATCCTTACGTGGAATCTGGCAGGACTTTCCTCGAAAGTTACACAACCGGACTGGTTAGATGTGATAAACCTTTATTCAGTCCTGTGTTTCCAGGAAACTTGGGTAACCTCTCCTATTCACCTACTTGGTTACCAGACGTTTCACTCACCAGCAATTGTGAGCAAGCAGGGTAGGCATAAGGGGGGCCTTTGTACATATATTAGCGTGGCAGTAGGGCATAGGATCATAAAAACAATACTCAGGGCTCCATACCAAATAATTGTTATGGATATTGGCCCATCCCTGTTATTGCTAATTATAAATTTCTACAATAATATGCCCCTAGAGCAGTTGAAGAAAGTTTTGGACGACCTACACCATGCTCTGATAACAATCAAAGAAACATCTGGGGGCGAGTGCGCAATAGCATTCATGGGCGATTTTAATTGTCATATCAGCCCAAATGCCCCAAAGGGTATGTGTGATATCTTCCATACACAGGAGTTTGATCCTGATGATGTTATTTCCAGTCATTTCCAACATTCAAAATTAGGGGAGCTACTAAACAATTTCATGGTCTCTTTTAACTTACACTTTGCAAATGATTTACTCCTCATCCCAAGATCTCTTAAACCAACCTTCCACGGTAGAGAAACAAACTCTACTATTGATTTTATACTTTTCACAAATATGCATGCCCCGCTAATACTCTTTTGGGATATTCTTGACCACCTATATGGCGACCATTATCCCCTGTCTTATCTCTCGTGTTACCCTCTCCAACCACTACACAAAATAAATCTAAAGTTAACTACGAACAACCCTTCAAAGTGGGGGCTACTAACGGTTATACCATTAAATGGGACAAAATCAACCCAACGAGTCTTCTGAAAAAGGTAATGAAGATGAGGGGGGAGGAGGTATATATCTGTCTGTCTATGACTGAACAGCCCCATGCCATCCGGGAAGCTTTTTTGAAAATACAGGCTACCCTGAAAAAACTACTAACACGACAGTTCAAGGCAGGACCCATCGCCGCCAAAGGGTGGTTTGATAAAAACTGTTCCAGGGCTCTAAAGTCATTGAAGAACCTGTTGCATATGACACCAAAACCACTCATGGAGATACGCCAGGCCAGACTCCGATATCGTCTAGCCATCAAAACCAGGAAAAAAGCACTGAAGGCGGAAGCATGGCAGAATTTGGTGAAAACGTCCGAAAACCGGGACCTTTCAGCCTTTTGGAAATTTATCAACACCCCCCTTCCATGGGTAAAAATGCCTGAGAGGATTTTGGACCTGGCGATTGATGGCGAGACTTGGGCTGCTTACTTTCAACAGCTTTATAGCAAACCCATATCCTCAAAAACTTTCACATCAGAGCGAACTCCTCCATCAATTATAAGACCTCTCTGTGAGAGCCATTCCAACATTGTTTTTTCGTGTGAGGAGGTTGAGCTGGCTATTAGGGAGAGCCCAACTGGGAAGGCACCGGGCCCGGATGCCATCCCAGCAGACGTTTATAAAGCAGAAATAGCCTTCTGGGCCCCTCTATTGACCTCTGCCCTGAACTCTGTAAATGCCGCTGGTCATATTCCATGTTGGGCCGAGGCAATAGTAATACCTATTTACAAAAAGGGAGATAGGCATTCTCCATCGTGTTATAGGCCCATCTCCCTGCTTGACACCTTAATGAAGATTGCTGGTCGCATCATTTTGAAACGTTTAGTCAAGTGGATTGAAGAGGAGGACATACTTTCAACCCTCCAATATGGTTTTCGATCTGGAAGAGGCACAGTAGAACAGACCCTGAATCTACATCTCATTATGTCCAAATATGTGGACATTAAGAAGGGAAGCCTGTACGTTACGTACATAGATTTAACCTCAGCATTTGACTGTGTCCTCCATGAACAACTATGGGATATTCTTGAACGTCTGGGGATAGATCCATCAATTCTCCTCTTTATTATGACCTTGTACAGAGACGCTGGAGCTAGAGTTAGATTTGGCCCAAAGGGAGAGTGCTCGCCTAGATTTACCATCAATAGAGGGGTTAGGCAGGGGTGCATTTTAGCTCCCCTGCTTTTCTCGCTCTACATAAATGCTATAGGCGAGCATCTGAAAAACATCGAATGCGATTACCCAAAAGTAGGAGGCAAATCCATCCCAATCCTGCTATATGCAGATGATGCGGCAATCCTCTCCCAAACAAGAGTGGGGTTACAAAAAGCGGTTACCGCATTCACTGCCTTCATGAACGATAGGGGCCTGAAAGTGAATATAGGGAAAACTTATACAATGTTATGCAGTAAGAAGCATAAAAAAATCCCATGCCCCGTTTTTATTGAGGACCAAAGACTGGAGACAGTGGAGAATTTTACATACTTGGGTATATGTCTGCATAGAAAAATTTCCTGGCAGTCAGCAGTTGAAAAGAGGAAACTCGCCTTTGTTAGAGCAGTTGGCGGGCTTCGAGATTTTGCTGGAAAAATAGGGGGGAGGCCGGTAAAACAGCTCATTACAATATATAAAGCAAAATGTGCCTCAACAGCAATATATGGGGCCGGTCTTTGGGATATCGACAATAATATTTCCTCGATCCAAAAAGTGGAAAATAATTTTTTAAGGTACCTTCTGGCTACATCAAAAGCAACTTCTGTATATATGATGCATATTGAGTTAGATCTACCGTTCATATCAGATCTAATTAAAGTGGAGCCCCTTCTTCTGTGGCATAAAATCTGGACCACCCCTGAGACTGGTTTGAATAGGGAAGTAATATCAGATATTCTAAACCAGGAGGGGGCAAAACATTTGAAACATTCAAAATGGTTGGCTTATATCAAAAACTTTTTGGGTGATATTGGTCGTCCAGAGCTGTTCACAGATCCTTTGTCACTGGAATATATCTCAAGGAAAAACCTGGGAAAGACTCTAATGGACTACCTGGAAACTAAAAGATGGAATAAACAAAAATTCATTAAAACAAACCAGGCATATCAAAGGGTGACACCTTATAAGGGACTACAATTATATCTTTCAACCGATTTTTCCTGTTATACTAGAATGTTGCTTACCAGATTTAGATTGGGCTCCTTTTTTCGTCTGGTAACTTTCCCTATATGTAATGACTGGTCCCGTAATCTGTGTCCTTGTCCATGTGACGATATTTCAATACAATCTAATATCCATACTATTCTATTCTGCAGATATTACGTGACTCCTAGGAAATCTCTACTGAGACCCCTACTTAAGAGATGGGGTCTGAGGTCCTGTAAAGACGCCTTTGAGCGCATACAAGAGCTAGAAGACAGGGACGTGATATGTATAATGGAACAGTTTTTAAAATTGTTGCTTAAATTCAGAAAATTGTTACAATGACTTATGTGATATTGATGTTTTTTACTGTATTTTATCATAAATTCATGTTTTTTAAGATGAAATGCTATGTTTTTAAATTATTGATATTTTTGTTTTTTAAATTATTGACATGTATGCTTATATGATATTTCTTATTGAATATCGAATAAAGCTTATTTTGACCTTGCAAATAACAAGCTCTGTATGTTGTTCTATGAAAATTACTACAGCCAGCTCCAACAGCAAAATGCATAGGATTAAAACAGTAAACATTTGTTATAAGTTCATGATAGAAGACAAAATATCTGTGTGAATTCTGGGAGACCCCTCACCGTAGAACATAAAAAAAACTGGTTACATGCATCATAAGCTCTGCAAATCTCTGTAGAAGGGAATCTTCCGCCTATTATGATAAAAATGGTGCGCGTTAGACAGTATAGTGCAATTATGCAAGCATTTAGCAGTCATGCCAAAAAGTGTAACATGTTATTGCTAAGCAATACGGACTAACCAAACTCCATAAAAAAGTGGCTCGTTTTTTTACCTCTTCACTTGTACGCAACACTCATGTTGCCTCAAAGGTGTATCACTGCACAATAAGCTGCAAGGTAACATGCGCAAAAGAGTAGACATGAATCTATAATGGTTACATGGCTCAGGCTAACTTTCCAAAGAGTAGAGTAGGACTAGAGATGACCCTAGGAACCATAACACTACTTATGCCTGTCTACTGACTCTACTCTAGTACCAGATTTGGACTAGTGATGGTGTATGTTGTAAATGTTGATGTTATACTATTAACAGTTTTTTCAATCTTCCTAGTGAAAATGAATAAAATAGGGGGAGGTGTACAGGCATCTAAAAATGTGTATTTTTTTTTCTAGGCGCACTACCAGTACCAACCACCAGTGCCGGCGGGGCTACAGGGGGGAGCCAGCAGCAGTGGCAGGCGGTTGTAAGTTATATTCATTACTTATTGGCATTACTACTAGCTGGAAGGGTGTTCACTTCCTTCACTATACTGTGAGACTTATTAATTATGAATTTGTAGTGAACATTATACTACGGTTGAAGAAGACACCCTTTACTTAACATTATCAATGCATTAACAATAGCATTACCAGCGTGAGCTGAGTAACCAATGGCCTCTTCTATCTGACTCCCAATCAGTTGTGAAAGTTTTATAGAGAAGACTAAAAGTCAGATCAGATGACCTTGATGGATGTGTTGAACAAAAAGGAAAAGAAGGGTTGAAGGAGGAAGGACGGGCGAGATGTGATATGACTGGCAGAGAAGGCTATGTTGGAAGCATGCACAGGTGGCTGATAGGAATCAGATCAGATGCATGGGCTGTTGAAGGATGGGTGGAAGGTGAAAGAAGATGCCTGCCTGGGTGGGCGACACAGTATGGGTGGATACTAGATAGCAAGAAGAATCATCAGCCGGGTTTATGGGTCAAACTCAAAGCCAAGGCAAGGAAGGAGCGGACTCATGGGTGGTTGTTGGTGAAACCAACTAAAGTTTGTTAAGAGATATATAAAAAATAATGATAGACATTTACATTTAATGGATGGATGCCTGGATGTATTCATCATAGACAGCATAGGTGGAGACTGTCAATGGGTGCAGAGTCTTACTTTGAAGAGAATGTAAAAGAAGCTGCACCAGAGTAGCAAAGTGGAGGCTAATATATAAGTAGTATTTTCAGAATACAGTTGGCTCAGTAGTTTGCAAGCACATCATATATATATTATCAAGCGCCTTCCTCTGACTCCAAGGACCACTCCCTACCTACGTTCATTTATTTTCAATTGTGTCCGCCAGCCTGCAAAGGGTGGCCCATCTGTTGGTTACACAATCAATGAACAAAGTAACTTATGCAGTAGCTGTCGGTGGTGGGAGTGCTGGCGGGTGGTGATGTGGGGAGGGGAGTGGCAGGGTGGGGGTAGTAAACTATGGATTATGATGCAGTCCATGCAACAATGTTTTTTTATTTATTTATTTGTTTACTTACCAGTAATTGTCTGCAATCCATAGTTTACTACCCCCACCCTGCCCCCCCTCCTCACGTCACCACCCACAAGCACTCCCACCACTGACCGCTACTTTACTGACCTTATGTCGTTGTTCCATATATAAGCAATGATCATTGGATCAGATATATATTATTAATCTGCCTTTTTGTAGTAGCCAGGGCAAAGTGAAAGTGAAATTGAGCAATTGCCCTTACTGTAACAGAGAGAGTATGGCCAGTGCCACCCGTAATAGAAAAATATGAGCTTCCCCACCTGCAGATAGTAGTAAATAAAAGTAACTGGAGTCTGCATCATGACTCGTATGTTTGTCTTGGGTGCAAGCTTAGCTGACTGAGCTGGCATGCCAGCTACAACAAGGTTATGTAATTTAGCTAAACTAGAGATAAGAAAAAGACTGGTGTTCTGAGTACTGGAGTCCATACTAGTGCTAGTATAATGCCTAAAAAACTCCAACAAATGTTAGAGGCCGAGGAAGTGGGAGGATAGATACTTACCACAAATGTTATGTACTGCACTTGCTAGTGCTACTGTGCCACTATGTGTTGAATTCATTTTGTGTTACTGTTTTGCTAAGAGTATTGGTTGCAATTCTTTTTCTTTCTTGATATAGATCCTCCTTCCAATGAAAAACCATCGCGGAAGGAGTTGGCAGCCAGGGCTTGGCGCCGGAAACTGGAGGCCATCTACCATGAGTACCGTCGGCTGGTGGCTCGGCGCAGGAGGAGGAGGAGGCGGCAGCAGCTGCAGCCTCCTCCAATGCCCCGGGCCGCAGCCAGGCCCCGCCTCCAGTGGTACGGCGCCCCTGTCAGGCAGCCACCCACCGCCGCACATTTTCAAGCACTGCTGCCCACCACCCTGGATGTAAGTGCAACTGCAGGGCATTTCGCTGCAAAATTCTCCTCCGGGTGGCACAGCCAGAGGACCAGCTGGAGGAGCGAGTTAAGATCATGGTGAAAAAACACCTGAAAGCCCGCCGAATGTAAAAGGACCCATTGCATTGCCCCTTTTTTATTACTTTTGTTGGTGGGTGGGAATTGGATGTTGGAGTTTCTGGACATTGTTTGGACTTTTTTCGTTTTGGACATTGGTTGGGATCAGGAAGAGGGGTAGGTCAGGTGTGGGATAGTTTATATTTGTTAGGGAAATAAATTATATTTATTTATACTTACACATACGATGTTAATGTTTTGTGGGGGGGTTACTGTTTTATGCATTTATTTACGTCACATGGTTTCCTTGCTGCTGCAGGGCAGCAGCCAGTGTTACATTTAAATAATCTGCCAATTTTGGAACACACAAATAGATAAATGTGGTACCCCTCACTGAGTTATAGTTGTCCTACTAGTACTGTCAGTCTCTCCTCCTAGTCCATTATACCTCGCACCAAACTTATCTTACCTGTGATTTATGATGATTAAGTTCGGCACAGCAATGGCTGCATGGTTTCCTAAGACAATGGAGAAGATGCCATGGTTGTGGTGGTAGGTAGCAGTAGGCACTGGCACAGCATTTGCAAACAAAAAAAAGAGACAGTCACTTGCCTGAGAGAGACTGTGGGAGGAGTAGTAGAACAAAGTAAAGTACAGTACAGAAGAAGACTGCCAAATAAGCAATATTGCAACTGCTAAAGTAAAATAAAACAATGGTGGCGGGGACAGCCTAGTATAAGAAGTTAAGACGTTATAATAAACTGTAGTTGTGTCGAGTGAGTGACATAGCACAATTGTAATTCGTAAACTTTACTGCTGTGTGGTAGGATGTTGAATTTGAGGATGAATCCAATCAATGCCGGCAATTAATAAATATGATATATGAGGTGGGTCCCTTTGGAAAACAAATTGGATTGTACTTAGACTGAGCATGAGTGGACAAGCAGAAGTAGATCCTCGCCCTGCCTTGAAATTGAATTAGTGTTGCTTTTACCACATCTGCCCCAGCAAGCGTGTGATCAATTGTTGGTGTACATTTAATGTAGTCACATCACACCTCAATATAAATCACACAGCCTGGGGGGAAGAGGGTTAGGCTTTGATGAATGGATGGGAAGGGGGGTTTGGGGAAAGATTCGACAAAGAAAAACAGTATGCATGGACACAACAAAAGAAAAACCCAATCTTGGAAGACGACCATGATCCACTATCCAATAAATCTATAAAGGGAGAGAAAGGAAATGCATGCATGATGAAGATAACTTGATGGTTAATGAGTAGTACTTACTAACTACTACTACACAATTAGACTGTACAGGGCAGCAGTATTATATGAAATTTGCTTTGCCTGATTGCCCTCAGAGAGACCCAAATTAAATTACATGCTGTACCAGACTTACTTTTAAAGCTAGCAAAGAAAATTAAGAAATAGTTGTAGGGATCAATTAGTTAACAAACAACAACACAACAACACACAGTTGTAATGTTTGTAGAGAAAAAAGGAATCAAATATTTAAAAGACGAATGATGAATTTTACAAAAAAAAACTGTATATCCAGGTCCAATTGTGGAGTTGCGTCTCGTCATTCATCTTGGTCCTCCCTTCCATGGCCACTCTGCACATCATTCTTTGGTGCCACTGCCTGCCAGATGCAGATTAGTAAGGTAAGTGTGTGTTGTTGCTCCCAGTATAATAGCACTGGGTAAAGGCCGGCCTATAAGTGTAAATGGAAAAACAAAAGGCGTATTGAAAAATAAATGAATTAAAAAAACATAAATTACGGTGGAGTGCAAGAGGACAAGCCTCTTGAGCGAGAACACTTTCAGACTGAGGCGGCTTGGATACATCGTGTCTACTCTATTTACACAGCATTAAGATACAACAACAATAGTACAGGAGCCAGCACAGAACAGGCCCATGGCACCGGGCCGTGACAAAACCTCCATTTACCTTAAATGTTGACAGAGCCAGACAAAAGGCATATACAGCAACCTAGCATTTTCCAAATCAAGTGACTAAATCAATGCGCCACTGTAAGTCATACAACTACACTCGACTCCACAACTACACAGACATGTAGCCTAGGTCTGCTGTGGTTCTTATTGAATTACTGTGTACTGTTTACCTTTTATGACAGTTCATGAAACACAGTTATTCCATCAATTATCTGCGATGCAACTGACTGACTGCGTGCAAAGATAATATGGTCAATCATCATCAAGTGTGGTACGTGTACTTGTTGTCCAACACCAACTCAGTCTGTAGTGAGTGACTCCGATTAGGTCCATCCATATCCCATATTGAAAAATTGCAACGGATATTGGCCTGCACCTGCAGTAGTAGGAGCACAATGTGGTTAACTTATTAAACAACAAGGTAACATTGACTGTCACTTGAGTCACATTTACTTTGTAGATTAACTAGTATACTTTGACTTCATGCACATTCGCTCAGAGTCAGCAAGCATCCAATGCAATGCATGGCATCATTCATTAAGCATTACCTGTCTTGCTCTTCTCTTTGGCAGTCAGATCAGATGCCTAGCCTTCTGACAGTGATGAGTTTACTTGTGGATGCCTGCTCAAGTTCTGACAGTGAAGAGTTGTGGATGCCTGCAGACAGATGCGGTAGCCTTAGGACAGTGATGAGTTTCGGCTCAGAAACAAAACAGAAGATAGCTACAGTCACATAAGTTTCACTTCTTATGGAGGGACGGTTAGAGGCAACATTTATTGTACTATTCTCCATCCAATATCTGGCTTGAAGGAAATGTATTTAGGGTGAGTCGGGAAGATGGAGCAGGACTCTGAGGAGTGGAGTGGACAGTTAAATACACAGACATGCAACTCCAATAGGGAAATATAAATAGGAGACGGTGGTTATGGATTTGTTGTGATTTGATTTGAACCAGAAAGACAGATACACACACACAAATAAAGGAAGGAAGAAAGTAACAATTTGAAAGCCTAGTTGTCAGGGTAGAGGAGCTCGTCCTCAAACTCTGGTGATTCAGACAGAAGTAGGTCATGTAACCTACTACTTATGTCTTCAAAGTCACTCTCTTTTTCCTGCTGTTATTCACATATTTTGTACTCTGGTTGTATGAAGTGCTGATTCATTTTGATCATGGTTAACCTCTCCACGCTTTTGGGCGAGAGACTGGTCCTTTTCAGAGTTATAATGGCTCCAGCAGCACTGAAAATATGCTCAGAAGAACACTTGCAACAGGGCAAGCCAGATACTTAATCGCCAGCATGCTGAGCACTGGCCATTGGCTTCTTTTCCCATACCAATACACCAATGGGCTTTGCTCCATGAAGACCTCTGTTGTGTCATCCAGATAGGCCTGGATCATCCGCTCAATGTTCAGGGGTGCTCCGATTTGCTTAGCCTGTTTTGCATTTGCATCAGCAATGGACTTACCAAACCCTTTCTGTAGAAACCAATCAGTTACCATTTTTTAATGTGGCTGATGAACCTGTTGGTGCTGTTGCTGATGTTGGTAGTGTTGGTGACTGCTGGGAGGCAGATACACTGCTCTCAGGCTCTGAGGTAGAACTTGACTCTGGATGCCCTGTAGTACTTGCTTTGTCCTAGGGTGCCAGGCCTTTAATAAGAGCCGTTCATTTTCGAAATCAGTGGCTTCCTCAGCTATCAAAGTTTTGTACTTGACAACATCCACTTCTAAAAAAGGAAATACTGCATTACTGTTCAGAAATATTTTATACCGTGGATCCAAAATGGTGGCAGTAATATAATGTTGATGTGACACAATGTTATTTTGAATCCTTGTATTTTCAGATAAGCGAACGGCTAAGGCATCTGCCAAATGATCTGCATCTACTTTGTCATTCACACCTTCGTACGTTTCAGACACCTCCTTCAGCTGTTGCTCTAGCATGTAAAACAATGGGAGAGCTTGGCTAATAGTACAGTCCTCCCTGCTGACTTCACATGTGAAGAACTCAAAAGGAAGTAGCATCTATGTCAGGCATTTAACGAGGTCCCATTGTGCCATCTCAATGGTCCTGGCTTTCACAGTAGGATCCCCTAATCTTCTTTTCATAACATAAGCATTAAATGATATGTACTGCTCAAACAGACAATCAAGCATGTAATAAGTTGAGTTCCAACGTGTTGGCACCTCCTGGATGAGAGCTATGACTGGCATTTTATGCTCATGTTGAATGGCCCTCAGCTGCTTCCTGGCTTTAAAAGAATGGTTGAAATGTGTGCATATTCTTCTGCAGGTGGTCTGTAACTTGCTGACTTTGCTTTCATTTTTCAGGAAGTTTTGAACAACAATGTTAATGCAGTGTACCAAACACGGGGCCATGAAATAGCCACCATCTTTCATGGCCTTAACTACATTACTGCCATTGTCTGTGGCAACAAAGCCAATATTAAGCCCTCTTGGTCGCAGCCACTCAAAGACCTTGCTGTTAAACTCATCCAAAATGTTTGCAGCAGTATGAGATTTCTCCATAGCAGACATGGCTACAATTGCATGTTTGCGAGTGTCATTAAAAATCTTAGCAGTATCAACACCTGCAGATATCTTTTCTCTAACAACCGAAAAAGAGATCCAGTGTGCAGTGAAGCACATGTAATCAGTGGCTTGGCAACTGGTCCACATGTCTGTAGTCAGGTGGACACTCTGAACAGCACTCTGTTTTAAGGCTTTTCCAAGCAATTCCAGCATGTCGTGAAGTAGTGCTTGAACAGCAACTCTGGCGAAATAGTAGCGGCTGGGAACCTTCCATTTTGGGCAGATGGTTGTCACAAATGCCAGAAAACCCACCCCTTCAACAAGAGAAAAAGGGAGAAGGTCCAGTGCTAACATTTTAGCCAGCTTTGCATTGTACAAACCTGCTATTGGGTGGTTGCGTTCGTACTGCCCCTCTGGTCTAGTAAACATGCTAAGAATGGTAGGCTGCGTGGTATTCCTTTCTGTTAGGCTTAAGATCGCACTTTTTTTTCATTGCAGTACTCCTTGGTGTCTCAGGCTGACTCTTACTCTTGTGGCACTGAGATGTTGCTGAGGATGTGGGCGGTACCACTGCAGTGCTGGGAACGGGCTACTTTGTGTACCACTACCAGAGAGAATGTCTCCCTCTTCTTCTTCTTCTTCCTGTTCCACTGAGAGCGGACCTTCTACTCATTTATCCCCAGCAACAGCAATGGTTCCAGTTTTTATGTGACGAAGGTGGTCCTCCCATTTGATTGCGTGGTGTTTTGTCAGATGAGTCATTTGGCCTCCGGTACCATAGTTTGTACCAAGCTTACCACAACTAACAGAGGTATGACAAATGGAGCATATAGGAATGTTCCCCTCCTTTTCGCTAACCGTAAAGAAGTCCCACACTGGGGAGCTTAACTTTTATCTCCTGCTGGAGGTGCCACTTCCAATGCCAGATGAACTTGAGGGTGTGTGTTGAATTTGACTCTGTGGCTGTGCAGTACCACTACCTACTTCTGCTGAGGTGGTGCTTGTGCTGGATGTAGGATGCTGCCGGTCCTTTGCTAATGTAAATATGGTAGCTGGAGGTCATGTTGGTGTTACCTGTGTTGGAGGTATGTGCTACATCCCTACTAGTCGCAGCCATTCTGGATAGGGTAATAATGTTGGTCTCCATGTCCTCGGGGTCGGAGTGATGTTTGTGATGACTGGCTCATCATCATTATCCTGCTGTTCTACATCAACCTCCATAAGTCTAAGGCTTTCTGGAACCTTCCTTTTCCCTAGCCTGGTCTTGGGATGTGTCTCCCTCTCATGCTCAGATTGTTGTGGCTCCCAAGTGAGAGCTAGATCATCAGAAGAGATGCTTGGCGAAGAACTCGATGGACTAACCCTCCTTTTCCTTGCTGGGGATTTGGAAGACAAAGGATCTCCTGAATGAGTGGCTTCCTTTTCTTCTTCCTCTGCATGAAGCTCAATTTCCTGAACTGCCCCTACTTTGGGAAGAACAACAACCACTATTGCGGGGGGTGGTTGCGGCTGTTGTTGTTCACCACTTATCTGCTATGTTCCCTCCTGTGTTGATTGTGTACTACTTTGAGATAGGTCAGGCTCAGCATCATTGCTTTCCACCATTAGGTTGGCTACTTCTTCCACACTCATCTGCTTGGGCCTGGGTTGGTGGGTTGGGCCCACTGATGCAGAGGTGCTGCCTCCAACTTGCCCCACGGACACTGCTGCTGCAGGCATAATTTTCTTTGGTGCCCAAAAAAGGTGTTGGGGGAACACCAGACTTCATTGTCACTTCCTTCTTCTGTTCCTTCTTCTCAGCAACTTTCTTGGTTTTGGAGTACCTGGTACCTGCTTTCTTTGGGCCCATCTTCTTCAGATGTCAGCAGCACTCAGTTGCACAAGTTGCAGAGATGTCTGGTCAGGTCACACCACACGTCACATCGCGTACAACAGCAGGACGTCTGTCTGGCAGTACAACGGGCGATGATGACAGACACCTCCTCCTCAGTCTTTTGTGCACCTAAAAGCAAAAAAGCCAGAAGAACATCAGTCAAATGTGGAATTTGTTCTGCTTTAATTTTAATTACTACTAGTGTACTGTGTACACTCAGGAAGAGTAAAAATAGCAAAGAACAAAAATACAAATGTAATGGAACCTGATTGGCTTTAATATGTGCATCATGTGGGATGGATGCAGAATCAGGGCCCTGCAGCTGGCAATGGGGATGGAAGCAGTAAGCCAAGAGGAACAATGGAAAGACACGCAGGCATATGTGGCAAAAACAGCACACTACTAAAACTACCACCACCAAATGGCCCCCTGCAACATGGTCAATCATCACAGACACAAAGGCAAGGCTTGGAAAACAATGAACACAAGCAGGCCTATATCACTATATGGCCAGGCAAAGGATGCCTGTTACACAACACAGCTTTAATGCAAAAAAGAAAATCCGCATAGCTAAAAAGGTTGGAAAGTTACACAACAGCACATACACATGCAACACAGGCATTTATTTAACACACACCCAAAAAGTTAACTACACCCCAAAAAACACATTTTGCAATTCAATCCAATGCCATCCATGCCCAAAATGATGTTTAAATTCAACAGACAACATAGAAACAGTTGCTTCAAGCACCCCTGATGAGTACATCTGGGAGTCTGGGCCTACTGACATACTAGACCACAAGTTTGGAGGCCTATGGCAAAAGTACAGTGGATGGTCCCACAAAATGGCCGCCACCACATGGCCTGGCAACCCACAACAACATGAAAAGAAAGAGAAGACAGACAATGCAGGCCCCTGGCAAAGGCGCAATGCTTGGCTTCACAAAATGGCCGCCACCCACATGGTCAGACCACCCACGATAACAAGAAAGTACATACAAAGGACAGGAACAGGAAGTTGGAGTCTCTGGGAAACTTCCTTCCTCTTTTAAAATAAGAAAAACAACTCCATGCTCCAAAAACTACAGCCAAATGACAACTTGAGGAGTTTTGTTAGTAAAATGAACAAAATCATAATTTTCGAGAAGGTTTTATGCAGCTCAAGAGATATTGTTTGCCAGATTGCAAATTTGGCATGTTCGGCATCGTGATCTGTACAAACAGTTGTTATCGTGTGCGTAAACACACAGATTGAGCATGCGAAGAAGACAAAAACTGTAAGTCTGCGTTGTCACGCTGTGCCGAGTTGCCAAAACTACACGAGCTGAACTCCTAGGGTTACCTACTGGCTAAAAAGCCATATCTAATTAACACACACCCACAAACTGACAATCGACTCTAAAAACCACATTTTGCAATTCAATCCAGTGCCATCCATGATGTTAAACTTGAAATTCAACAGACACCACAGAAACATGGTTGGACCTTGGGCCATGGGTACCTTTGGTCCAACTGGCTGAAATTTCTAAGAAATACAACTAGGCCCCTACTGAAAGTACAGGCCACCCACAACAATAATATTTAAAAACGATGAAAAGCCCAGAAAAGTGTAGGTAAAAAAAAACAATAAAACAAACATGTACACCAATTCTCCAACTTACTAAAATATCAAATCCAAAAATTCTCAATAAATTCACTCCAATGATATGATGCAGCAGACATACACAAAAAGTGATCCTTCCAGCTCCAAATCCAAATGAAAGTGAACAGAACATGGACAAAGCATTGGGAGGAGCCTGCTGGACAGGAACAGGAATTTGGAGACTCAGGGGCACTTCCTTCCTCTTGGAAAAAAGAGTAGAAAAAAAGGACTCCTTGCACAAAAGACTACAGCCAAATCACAATCTGAGGAGTTTTTCTGAGCAAATGATCATTTTCGAGAAGGTTTTATTGTGCGAGAGAGATATTCTTTGCCAGATTGTAGTTTCTGCATGTTCGGGAACACCATCTTACTAACACTGCCACCGTAAGGAAGATAGCGCATCCGAATGATGTGTTCGCACAGTCACGGGATTATGCGGCCAGCTTCCGAACCTCGTGGCGCACGCAAACGGATAGAAAATCGAGTCGGTGAATGCAGAATCACTGTAAGTCGTTACCCCGCCCGCGAGAACGCATATTGAACGTTTGAGGAAGAAAAACAACTACGATACGCGGTGCTGAGTCTTTGTCTTATTCAAAAGCGTATCCACAGCATGAGGTACCATTACTGTAAGATCAATAGCAAGGACGAACCCTGCCGATTGTCTTATAGGAACTGCCACTGCTGCTGCAGCTCTTAGGCAGCTTGGAGGGCTCTTGTGACGTTATCAAGAATATCAGAGAAGTAAACACATGGTCTCTGCTTACCATCTGCCTCGTGTACTTATAGCACAAAAGGCTTCTGGTAATCAGGAGTACCAAGCACAGGAGCAGAGCAAAGCGCAACCTTTCATTGCTCAAAAGCTTGCTGGCATGCAGATGTCCATGGCAGGGGTTCATGCACGTCTTTAGTGTTGAGGTAAAGGAAGGGTTTTATTAGTAAGGAATAATTGGGAATCCAGTGGCGACAACACGAGGTCATACCAATAAATGCCCGCACTCCGCATTGGGTCTTAGGAACAGGCATATTAGTGATAGCAGCTATGCGTTCAGATGTTAGTCTGCAGCCCTCCTTCGACAGTAGGTGACCTAAATAGGTGACCTCCTGTCAACAATATTGGAATTATGTCCATGGTGTGCTAAATGCAACAGCAATTTAACTGTGGCACCTTTACAACCCTCCTCAACATCAGAAGCCACAAGGAGGCCGTCAACGCACTGCAATAGCACATTACCAGTGGCAAGTTCCAAAGAATCCAATTGAGTTTTTAAAGTTTGACTATAGATACTAGGGCTTTCTGTTTAGTCTTGTGGAGCAGGACAAAATCTCAAGCTCCTGCCGGCTATGGCCAGTGGTGGTTCCCCCATTGGGGCATGTGGCATTGCCCCACTGCTTTCTCGCAGTGCGAGAAGGCAGAAACATGAATGGTAATAACTACCATTTTATGTTTCTGCCTTCTCGCATGGCGCGAAAGCAGAAGTGCTTGGTTGGGGGTTGGCGGTCCTGCTCGAGGACCGGGGGGAGTGGCTTGCTCACTACTGTGGGTACTGACTGTTTGATCAGCCTTGGGGCTGACCAAACAGTCAATACCCACAACAGTGGGCAAGCCACTCCCCCTGCCCTCAAGGAGGACTGCACACTCTCCCTCTTTCTCTATGTAGGCTGCTGCATGCAGCAGCCTACATAATGGAAATGGCTGGGGTGGGGCGAGGTGTGCTGCGCCTCACCATGCACAATGTGATTGGCGGAGAGGAGGTAGGGAGGCTGCCTTTCCTTGATGACGAGGGATGTACGTTGGATTTGGAAAACAGTGGACGGCAGGAGCGGGAGTCGGACTCGGGACCCATCCAGGAGCGGAAATGAGGGAAGGTGTTATACTCAATTTGAAACTGATAGGAGATATCAAATTACATGCTAAGTTTATTTGTAGTACCTCATACTATTTAACTTTAGGTTAAGGAAATGTATGACAAGAAATACAGTTTTACCGAGATGTTAATGGGATGAACCTCCCACAGCCTTACTGAGGGTTTGTCTTGCTTGGCATACCATAAAGTCCATTGAAATATTTCAGAATATGTTCCTTTAGTATTACCTCCAAAACCAGTGGCTTTTAGGCAATATAAAAAAATTAGTGTTAAACATAAGAGGTAGACCCATCTGTTAAAAAATGATCTTGCTCGACATTATCTGCAAACCTTGCTAAGGGAAATCGGGCTTGCTTGATCACTCAGTGCACCTATTTATACCCTCCACTTTCAAAGTAAGCTGCTGCCATTGCTGTATGCTGATGGTGAGGCAAACGGGGCTCCAATCCAGTGATAGACTACAGGGAGCCAACCACAAACATTATGAACATGCAGCACAACAGTTTCAAAACATATGTATCCGATTCCTTTACACGATTCTTTGTGAACGAGCAATAGTTTATCGCTCTGTGGGACAAGGGAATCTCTCCTTGGTGAATAACCTTTCAGGCGGGGATCCTTGCAACTGCTCTGCAATTATGAGGCAAGTTGGCCTTTTGGGAGACACACCAGCCTGCCTGCTTCCCTGTCCTCAGATCCCTGCCCCGCATTCTCGACTTGTCATTATTGTCTACAGCACAGGAACAACTTTCGTGCGGTGGCTGCAGCAGCGGCGCGCGCCTGAGAGGTCCTCATGAGGGAGGCCTGCATGTTCTCATAGCTGCGCTTGATAAGTGTCCTTTGTTGGTTTTTGATTAATGTCCATATCTGCTGGGGGCCAAGGGAAGTAAAGGCCTCTCGTGACAAAAGGCAGAGGGTATTTGTCAAATTGCCCAGACTTTACTGTCTTTGTGTGTGTATAAAGTAAAATATGTTGTACTCACTTGCTGAGTGGCAGGGTAGATTCAACAGATGTTGTACTCGCCAGACTTGTGTTGTATTTGCATTGTTAGAAAGGGCATATCACAGTATGAGCTTGAGTTTTCCACCCAAGCGCGTGCCAAGGTAGTTGTCTGTTAAAATAAAGTGTGTTTACTGTAACTTTGTGAAAACACTGGCTTACAGCAGGGTAGCTCTGTTAGCCTGAGTGCATGTCTCCTTAAATCAACATGGCGGGAGCATCCATTGTATGTATTCTGTTTGAACACCGTGAGACTGGGAAAGCTCAGCATTTCATCCTTGCTAAACCTAGGCACCCTAGAAGCAAGGGACCCCTTCACAAACCCAGGACATTCATGGAGGATAGAAAGTGGTATTTTATTCTGAGCAGGTCAGTGACATCCATGAGGTGATCACGTAAAAAGAGGCAGTTTCTTATAATGAAAATTAATACACTTGCATTTAATATTTTTTATTTTAAATCCTTGTCTGGCTTGCCTTGTTGGACTAACCCATCTCTTGGGGGGTTTAAAACACTGCCAACACTCATGTGGCCTGATGCCCATCTTAAGCTTCAATTTTTTTAAGGATAAAATGCGTTTATCTGGGTTTTAAGTACCTGCTGGAAAGGCATGCATTTCCATACCTGCAGAGATTAGAGTTTTTCTTCATTAGATTCACTTAAGAGAGCAGAGCAGTTTAAGGGAAAATGCTAGATTAATTACGTCATGACCATATACTCAAAGCTGTTCCTAACAGGGGCCGGGGGGCCCCTAAATATGTTTGACCCAGGTCCCCCAAAATCCTTAAGATGTCCCAGTTTGCTTACTCTTTCAAACTCTTGCAAATCTTGCCCCCATTGGTTGTTCAGGCTCGCTCGCTGCGGTGCACTCCCACACAAATGTTACGCCCTACCGCTTTCAAATGTCACCAGCTGCCACAGGCTATGGTGAATCCAAACAGATATCTGCTATCTGTATGGATCGGAATGCTGAAGAAAGCATTCTTTTAATTGATCACAGACAAGAATTTTGCTGATGGGGAAATCATTGTCAAGATCGTGGTTATGTCTGGAACTAAAGGATACTGGGAAACTACTAGTTTGTTAACCACTCTAAGGTCAATTACGGAGTAATAAACATCAGAATGAGCAACAGAAAAATCCAAGAGTGTCTTCTTAAGAATAGGAAGAAAAGGGATATTACACACATTCGCCACTGTCTCCTTAACCACACCAGACTTAATCAGATCCTGTATTGTTTGCAATAAGGCCTTTTCTCCTGTCTGTGATATCTTGTACTGGGGAATACGTGGCAATACGGAATTGTCTTTGGTCAGGTTAGAGATCAGTGGGATCTGAAGTAACCCCACATCTGTGTCTCCTGTAGCCCACAATGTGCGTGGCACATCTTTAAACTCAACGGAGAGGGGGCATATTTTGCGAAGTATAGTTTTGTACGAGCCAGCTTTGGCCCAATAGTCATGTAAAGACCATCTGGAGAACAAAATATTCTCGCATGTAATCTTTTTAACAAATCCAATCCCATTAAATTCTACCCACAATTTGACATTAACAAAAATGGTGAATCAACTGCAAAGGGGCCTATAGTCAAAGCAAGAGGTTTGGAAATGGGGCTAACAACCGGCGAGCTTGAAAAGCCTACCAACACATTATTTTGGCTAGACAGAGCTGCCTATGGGACCAGCGAATGAGAAACAGAGCTATTCATTGCACCAGTGTCAATCAAAAATGTCTTAGCTGTGCTTTGCAGACCAGCAGTGACATAGGGTCTACGTTGACCTAAAGGCACTGGAACTGGTCCCTCGCCCTGTCCCTGGCTATCCTAGCTGTGCGACATCCCCGTCACTTCGTCCATGTCATAGTAATCATGATAGCACTGCCTTACTCGGGGGTTGTCAAGGTAGTTCCCGCTCTGCCGAGTATACATTGTATTCTCTGACTGCATCTTCCCTCGGCCTCCTCCTCCTCTTCCACGTCCCCTAAAACCCGATATCTCGGGCCTCACCTTTCTGCAATAACTCCGGACTGTCATTCAGCCAATTTCCTTCCTGCTTACAATACACACATTCGTTGGGCCTAACAGGCGCACCCGAAATACTACTCTGTTAGACCAGGGTAGCCACTAGTCGAGACCCGGTCCTCTGCCTCTTCCACTTCCCCTTGCTACTTGCTGCATCAACACTCTCATCTTCAACTCCTTAGACTTTCTCTCCATCTTCTATTTCTTCTCATTCTCCATATGCTCATAGCACTGTGCCATACTCAATATTACTGATGGGGATGAGGGGCTCCTGTACTTTACGAAGCCTGCAACTTAGTCAAAATCTCGGGAAGCAAGTTATTAACAAACCTGCTGACAAACCGGACACCACCCTCCAACGACAGAACCTTGCTACTAAAGTCTAGAAACACCCCTTCAAACCTAGTAAAGAAATCAGACACACTCTTGTCCTTCTTCTGACGACATGCAGTCAACTTGTCCCAATCCACTCGTCTCGGTGGCATAAGGGAATGCATTTAAGTGATAATGCGACCCGGCAAGGCTAATAACTCCGCCTTCGGCTTCTAGCCAGGCTTGCGTTGCTTGTCCCACGTCCTAATCTGATCCCATGTTCCACCCAATTCCACTACATGATCCTGTGTCTGCACTTGCATCCATATGTCTACCGGTACCAACAGGCCAAAAAACAACTCAATATCAGCTAACGTCATCACTGTGTAGGAGGCCGCCGATGTCAACTCTTTGTAGTATGCAGTTGGATTTTTTTGATGGTTCAGCAACTGAGCTTTAAGGGATATTACCTCACTCCTCTTCCATGGAGTGTAGATCCACTGCTCCTGAAACTGAGCATTGACTCATGGCCTAATTACAGTATTCGTTGCATCGTGCAGTTCTGGTATTTCAGGATGGTAAATGGGATGGACTTCCCTCATGGGAAACTGTGTCACTATCGTCAGAACCTTTTGCAGCAATCTGCCCCGATAACCCACCAATGTCGTTAAATTACTGAAAACCTAATTGGGGGCCATTCCCATAGCATATACCTGGTCCCGTATGTCGTAGATGATCTGCGGTGCAACACCCTGAAAACACTACTCCCACAGTCCTATCAGTGTAGCCAACATATGCTTAAGAGCATGCTGATGTATGAATGGCTCATAATATTTCATCACACTCCACACATCTTTCACACTATAGAACGAGTTCCGAGCCCACTGAGCCACCTGATTCGCCACCATTTGCTTTTCTTCATCACCCACAGCAGAGCGTACCAACACTTTCTCAATGCGGTCTCGCGCAGCCGCCCAATTCGCTTCATGCCCCCCACACACAGGTGTCTTGCAATTTTGCAGTGTTTTAGGTGTTACACTTAAGGGGGACAGAGCAGATGAAGAGACAGGTACCATCGTGAACAGAGACTGTGTTGTAGGAGTAAAAGGGGGCTTAGCAGCAGATACAGAGCCAGTAGATAGAATAGGAGAGCTAACAGCTCCCGCCCCTGTGACTTGCTTAAGTGAAGAAGCATCAGGCAGGGCCACGGCCGAAGCAGTAGGACTTTGAAAAATAAATACTAGAAAGAACGGCACCAGGGGCCGGAGACTGAGATGTCTGAACTGTTGGATATGTCCACACAGGGACATAAGGAGGTGGGGCCAAGAATCTAATAACTACTCAACGAAAACATCACCTTCCTCTCTAGTAACATAACATTTATCATTCTGCAATCAAAACTTCCTATCTGTACATTCTATGCCTTTTTCCATCTGTTCTCTATCATAGGCCACTGCGCTATTGTTTGTGTCTGTCTCTTCCGGACCTCCTTCTGTGCTCTCATATGCCGTTGCTTTGCTTCCTTCTGTCATACTCCTAAAGAATCAAACATTAACTGCCTGCTTTTTCTGGCAAATAATTTGTCATGCAAGAAATTCAATTTTTGTTCATCAAATGTGCCAGTAAGAGGACACTGTAAATCAGCATTGTCCCTCGTATATTTATTCCACAACATGCTAAACATAATAGGGCCAATGCTGTGCTTGACATATACATCAAAATTTGGGGGACCCTTCAGAGGCGCAGCTGGCTCTCTTCTAATCGGGCCTCAGTAGAACAGCTCTGATGTCCAAAACACCCCAGTTTACTTAGACAAGGCATCTTAATATAAGACACATGCGCTTTCTCCAATGGACAAATATGATACCAACCAACAAAAGGGTTCGAGAACCAAACCAAAACGGTCAGAGGACAGCACCCAGAAGTCCGGAGATTGCGCCAAGTTCAAGAATATAGGCTTCAGCCCCAGACATTTTCAAGAGTAAGCCGAATTTCCAGTTGGCCTGGCAGGTTGTTCGCAAACACTCTGGTGTCGATTCCGATCCGGTAAAAAAATCCGGCGTACGATTCGTATTCGTAGCCGATTCCGTACGAATGGGAAACTACCGTCCGACCAGCGAATTCCGATCCGTTACCGTTGATTTCCGTACGATTTGCTACGATCCGTACGATTGACATTCGTATACCCGTACGAATAAGCCTCGGGCAGACCACCGTACGATTCGTAATCATTCCGTACAAACTCACTATTCCGATTCGGAACGAAATGCCTGAGCGAGATACGTACGGGCCAAAGTATTCACGCTTCAACATTGATTCGTATGGGACATTCGCCTCACTGCAAGCTCCACCAATACATACTACACGCACACCCCTCGGCCAAGCCTGCGCGAACACCCCCACCCGCCAACGGTCCGTACTACTCACTCGCACGCACAAGTACGACACGCACACCCCCCCAACAAGCCTACGCGAACACCCCCACCCGCCAACGGTCCGTACTACTCACTCGCACACACAAGTACGACACGCACACCCCTCGGCCAAGCCTACGCGAACACCCCCACCCGCCAACGGTCCGTACTACTCACTCGCACGCACAAGTACGACATGCACACCCCTCGGCCAAGCCTACACGAACACCCCCACCCGCCAACGGTCCGTACTACTCACTCGCACGCACAAGTACGACACGCACACCCCCCCAACAAGCCTACGCGAACACCCCCACCCGCCAACGGTCCATACTACTCACTCGCACGCACAAGTACGACACGCACACCCCCCCAACAAGCCTACGCGAACACCCCCACCCGCCAACGGTCCATACTACTCACTCGCACGCACAAGTACGACACACACACCCCCCCAACAAGCCTACGCGAACACCCCCACCCGCCAACGGTCCGTACTACTCACTCGCACGCACAAGTACGACACGCACACCCCCCCAACAAGCCTACGCGAACACCCCCACCTGCCAACGGTCCGTACTACTCACTCGCACGCACAAGTACGACACGCACACCCCCCCCAACAAGCCTACGCGAACACCCCCACCCGCCAACGGTCCGTACTACTCACTCGCTCGCACAAGTACGACACGCACACCCCTCGGCCAAGCCTACGCGAACACCCCCACCCGCCAACGGTCCGTACTACTCACTCGCATGCACAAGTACGACACGCACACCCCCCCAACAAGCCTACGCGAACACCCCCACCCGCCAACGGTCCGTACTACTCACTCGCACGCACAAGTACGACACGCACACCCCTCGGCCAAGCCTACGCGAACACCCCCACCCGCCAACGGTCCGTACTACTCACTCGCACGCACAAGTACGACACGCACACACCCCCAACAAGCCTACGCGAACACCCCCACCCGCCAACGGTCCGTACTACTCACTCGCACGCACAAGTACCGCAAGCACACATAACGCCAACACCAAAACGACCACAAGGACCTTGCTAACGAGTCGCACTACCACACTGAACATGTCTCCTGTGTACACACCTTTGACAATCAATGTCCTGGTCACAGCCAAGCAGCCAAACAGAGGACAACACCAACACCCACCCCATATAACACCCACACCTACAATTCAAATTAAGCCACACCCACCATTTGACCAATAAAAGGGACCACACATACAACCCATCATCCTTTGCAACATACCCATGCTTGCGAGGAAACAGAGAGCACACCAACAATTGCAGCCACATACCTTCACACATACACCCTATCACATCTACACCAACACCACCTCCTTCACTATCACAAACACACACCCTCATCCATACACACCCTCACACCCTCAATCACATACACCTCACACCATGACCACACCCAAGAATCCAAAATTCACCAACCCGGAGATGGAGATACTTACTGATGAAGTCATCAGAGTCGAGCCGCAGCTGTTTGGCGCATTGGTCAGACAGACCAGCCTGGCAGAAAGAACACGCCTGTGGGAGAGGATTGTAGACCGGGTCAATGCTGTTGCACCCATCAGACGCACCAGGGATGATTGCCAGTCCAGGTGGTACGATCTGCGGAGGATGGTGAAGAAAAAGATGGCACAGGATTACGCCAATGCACACCACACTGGAGGCGGTGGTCCCCGCAGACCTCCTGTATACCAGCCCTGGGAGGAGAAGGTCATGGTCCTACTGCCAGCGGTGGGAGTACATGGAATAGAAGGAGCCATTGAGTCTGGTGAGTGTACAAAAAACACAACTTACATGGGTAGACTAACAACAGTGCCCAGCAGCATGGGGTGGGTGGCCATGACTCCAAGCAGTACACAACCAAATGGTGGTAGTTGCAAGGGGGAGGCACATAGGGTGCAATGTGTAGGGTAAGAGGCTGCTCTCATGCCATATGTCCCAGGGACACACACAAGCATAATGCCCAATGCACAGGGATAGGTAAAGATCACACAAGATACTAGACCACAGCTGCTAAATATTAACATTTTGCTGACACACCTTTCAGAGATGCATCATTTTGTGACAAAGTAAGGCAGTGTAGCAAGAGAGCAAGCACAATCTACCTGTCTCCATCCCTGTCTCGCCCTCTGTCTCTGTCGCCCTCTGTCGCCCTCTCCCTCTCCCTCTGTCTCCCTCTCCCTCTGTCTCCCTCTCCCTCTGTCTCCCTCTGTCTCCCTCTGTCGCCCTCTCCCTCTGTCTCCCTCTCCCTCTGTCTCCATCAGTCAGTGTTTGTCCCTCGGTCACCTCAACGCACATCCCTGGGGCACACACACAGTTGCACACAAGCACTGCACAGGCCTCACAAACTCCATAGAGCTGAATGTTAAGGGATGTCTCACAAGTACCAGCAAGCATCTGCTATGTGCCTGTAAGTCACCCACCATTTGCTGTCAACACTGTACTGTGTCAGGACACACATCTCAGAAAGCTCTATAGTACACAATGGGCACAGGTGTAGGCAGCACAAGTCCCTCCTGTGCTCATTGCCAACACAAACATCAGGACAAGGTCACACATCCTGTGCACCAACACAAATCCAACATAATGGCAGCATACCACATGAGGGGACAGCCAAAACATGAACAATGGACGCTTGCAATTCGCAAACAAAGTAATAGCATGGCCTGTTGTACACACCCCTTACAGAAACTCATCCCCGGGGGACAGGCGTTGTATTGCAACACTGTCCCAATTGCCATGTACCACAACAAAACACGTACTCATATGAATATGCATACAACTCTTACATGCACATAACAGAAGCTCCAGTCCATTGTGCCCCTCTAAAAAAGCTAGTGCCCCATCTCATTACCTTTGTGGATGTACATAAGTACCAACATGGACATGGGTATTGACAAGGTGATGCGTCTCAGAGAAGTGCCAAGTTCTAAAGCCATGATCTCCAAGTGGGTGTACAGGTCCAGCGGTGTTGGCATTGTTTGGCCAGCATGGAACAGCAAAAGACATCCAAAGTAGTCGCTGACATGCTAAATAATGATGCTCTGTCTCTTACATCAACATGCTGCATCTAAACTCTGTGCATGCTTGACGCACACATAAGAATTTTCACCACATCCAGGATGTTGCGTGAAACTTACAAATGCTTTACACGTGTGGTGCCGGCAACACAAGACACAGCAATGGCTGTGTCAGTCATTGTCAAGAGATTGGAAGAATGTATATACCCCATCGTACTATTGTTTTTTCTACCACTAAATACACAACTGTACAATGTCAACTATGTATAGCTTGTGGAACAGTGATGCTGATAATGGATAACCAAACCACATGTCACTTGATATAGCCCTAACAGTGTCTCTCTATCTCCCACACACAGGGCAACGTGCGGATCTCCCCCCCAGCCAGGGGGGCCAAGGATCCCAGTCCCAGGTTCAGCAGGACCCAGACCCCACCGCCAGCGCCGTCCCTCAACGCACTGTGGATGACCCCAGCCAACCTGGCTCCTCTGGATCCCAAACCCCTGCAGCAACTATACCAGCTACATCTCTGCCAACCACCGGACCTATTCCCACCACATCCCAGCAGACAGACATTTTGTAGATATTTTAACTAGTCCGTGTTTACTTGCCCAGCCCTCACCTCGGTTCGAGATTAGCGTCGCGCCGAGGCTGCAGACAGGCTTGACAGCTTCACAGCGCTGCTCACACGCGCTGACACATCACCCCACCCACCTCAGCAGACATCTTGAGTGAGGGAAGGGTGGCGGTGCAGTGATTCGAAACCTCACGCCCTCCCTCTTGCCCCATGCATAAAAGCAACACATCTTCCCGACCGCGCAGCGGGCGGGCGCAGCGGGCGCGCCGGCGGCGCGCCGGAGGCGCGCCAGAGGCAAGCCCGTCTGCGCCCGTCCGCGCCGGGACCGGGCCAAGGGCCACAACCCCTGCCCAAAATTTGTCTGGAACCATTAAGACATTTTCCAGCCAAAGCCTACTCGCGCTTCGACCACCCATCATGGCCAATTGCTTAGACATTAATCCTTCGGAGATCCACAAGGATTCCGCCACCTCCTGTCCCTGCTGTTATGATACCATTCCTCTCATATCCTCCAACAGCAAAAGCACTACAACAAAACAGGAGTTGGGAGCTGCAATCTCAATAGCCCTCATAAATGCGCGCTCTCTCGGTAAGCATAGGCAGGAAATCCACGATCTAATAACTGATTTTAAATTAGATATACTGTTTATTACCGAAACCTGGACGGATGACACTTCACAACCAGACCTAGTCATAGCAGTTCCAGAGGGATATAAAGCCTACTGTCAGGACAGGCCCAAACAAAGAGGGGGTGGGCTGGCCATTATTGCCAGAGACTTGTATCCTGTCAGAACAACCTCCATTCCATCAACCTCCTGTGAGGCTATGCAATTTGCCATTAACGTTTCCCCTTTGTTCAATTTTAAGGGAATACTAATATATCGCCCTCCAGGACCCAAGACGGCTTTCCTATCCAGTATTAACACCATGATGGAATCCGTAGCAACGGAAAGCACCTTTACGGTTCTAGGTGACCTAAACTTCCATCTAGATCAAGGTCACCTTACCGACTCCGCTGCCCTCATCTCTGATTTAGATACCCTAGGGCTAAGACAATTTGTAACGTCCTCCACTCATCAAGCGGGCCACATCCTGGACCCCATCTTTTCCAATTTAGAAGGCCTACAAATTACCAACATCCTCCCTATGACGTGGACTGACCATTCTGCAATTTTCGCAAACATACCCATCAATAATTTGGCCAGCATCCATCCATGTCCCACGCCCAAACAGCCTTTTAAAGACTGGAAAAACATAAATCATGATGAACTGCAACTTATATTGGAACAAACCCGTCCCGCGTTTGCCTCGGACCCTAACTTAGCTCTCCAGCAACTCTACGACTGGTTGAGCCAGGCCACGGATCAATCTGCTCCCTCCAAAGAACACTCCAAAAATAGATCTAAACCTTCTGCCCCCTGGTATAACGAACAACTAAGGGCACAAAAACAGATTAATCGTTGCAAGGAACGAAATTGGAGAAAAGACTACGACACAGCCAGTAGACTAGTCTACAAGGAAGCCCTGGCACTTTACAAAGTCATGATAGCAAAAGCCAAAAAACAATATTACAGTGACCAAATTGAGAGAGCTAAGAACTCCAGTAAACAACTTTTCCAAATCACCAAAGCACTATCAGGGAATTCCCCCGACCTTACCCCTCCTCCGTCGCAACTTATGTGTGACTCTCTTGCTTCCTTTTTCTTCACTAAAGTAGATGATATTTACCAGGCTTTCTCCACCAAATCACCTCAAATTGTAACTACACCCACTATTCCCTCTGCTAATAGGTTTCTCACTTTTCAACCAGTCACCCCTGACCAAATAAAAAATATATTATCCACCATCAAATCAGGATCTTCTCTGGACCCCTGCCCTCTCTCTGTACTTCGACCGGTCATGGACTCTATCATACCGGCAATCACGCAGGTCTGCAATTTGATTCTTTTGTCAGGCAATTACCCTGATCTCCTCAAAAACACCTTACTAAAACCCCTGTTAAAAAAACCTTCCCTAGACAAAAGTGAGCTAAAAAACTATCGTCCCATTGCTAGCCTCCCTTTCATGGCAAAGGTGACTGAAAAAATCATGAACATCCAGATTTCTGAATTTATCGAAAAACACCAGCTCCTTGACAGCACGCAGTTTGGGTTCAGGAAACATCATGGCACAGAAACAGCCCTGATCAAAGCCGCCGACGACATCAGGGTAATCAGGGACCAGGGTGGCACTGCCATACTGGTTCTGCTAGATTTATCGGCGGCCTTCGACACGGTCGACCACAACACCTTGGTCGACCGTGTCCAGGGATGTGGCATCGGCCACACTGCCAAAGACCTAATTGCGTCCTTCCTTGACAAAAGAACACAGGCTGTCATTCTAGGTCCCTTTCAATCGGCCCAACTCTCCGCCCCCTGTGGAGTTCCTCAAGGCTCATCCCTGAGTCCGACACTTTTTAACATCTATGTGTCGGACCTTGCCAACACCATCAAGGCACATGGGATGAGCCTAACTTCCTATGCCGACGATACCCAACTAGTGTTGGCAATCAAAGGGAACGGAGAACAAATAGCCGATAAATTTAAGAAGGGGCTCCTAGACATAGGCAAATGGATGGCTACCAACTGCCTAAAGTTAAATTCAGAAAAGACCGAGGTACTCATTTTTGGTCCCCTGTCACCAGCCTGGCCAACCAGTTGGTGGCCTGAAACCTTTGGTACCCCTCCTACTCCTACCACCAAGGTCAGGAACCTCGGAGTCATCTTTGATGACGGTCTTATCTTCCTGGACCATGCTAATAAAACAGTGTCTACGGCACACCTGAAATTAAAAATGATCAGGAAGATACGTCCTTTTCTCCCTGATTCTGCCATTAAGACACTAGTCACTGCCCTTGTCCTTGCATCCCTGGACTATTGCAATGGGCTATTTCTTAATGCTCAAACCAGAGTAATCACAAAGCTACAAACAATACAAAACGCAGCGGCACGCCTGCTTTCAGGCAAAACAAAGTTCGAATCCATCTCCAAAAATATAACAGATTTTCACTGGCTCACCGTACAAAAAAGAATTCACTTTAAATCCCTCTGCATTGTGTTTAAAGCTCTCAACAATCAAGGACCACACTTTCTCAAGGAACAATTGCAACTCCACAAACCCACCAGAGCTTTACGATCAGCCACTCTTCATCAACTGGTTGTACCTCGTACCAAAACCGTTACCTGGGGAGACCGTCGGTTTTTGGTGGCGGCCCCCAGACTCTGGAACACCTTGCCTCTCAACATCAGGCAAAGCACCACCCTCCTTCAGTTCCGTAAACTCCTGAAGACCTGGTTGTTTATTCAATAACTATATCATCTGGCCAGTTTGCTTCTTCATCCGGTCCAAAGCATCATGCTCCGTATGTAAACAAATGATTTATTAGTGCCAAGACGCCCAAGGGTATATGCTGCGCTCTATAAATATTAAAAATAAATAAATAAATAAACAGGTCAGAGCCCTGCCCATGATTCACAATCGAGCCAGTCTGAAAATGAGGGACACCCTTTGTCGGGCGCCCCTGAGGTTGGTGACAACCTCCACCCTCCCAGCACTCGGGGGGCCCGTCGATCGGATGTGCCCACAAGCGCAGGCCGTGCTCATGTGGGTCAGGGTGGTGGGAGTGGCGCAAGGCGGAGGCGAGAATCTGGGCAGTCAGCTGCAGGGACCGGTATGGCTGAACTCGGTAACATCCTTGAGGCATACCGGCGGGACACCAGTGAGGTAAGCCAGCTTGCGGAGACCCTCAACCAGCTCAAAGAACAGCAGGCAGAGCAAATATCCAGGCAAGACCTGCATTATGGACGGGTGGAGGCACACCAGGCTCAGCTCTTGATGGTGCATAGGGACATTGTCCATGTGCTACGTCAGATGGCTGCCAACATGCAGCCCCCTCCCTGTGTCACAAGGCCAGCAACATCACGGCAAAGTGCAACACCAGCCACAGGGAGGGAGGAGAGGGAGGAGGATGAACCCTCTGATGTAGCGTCCCATGCATCGTCCATGCCTGCACATGAGGGTCCCCCAAGGAAGGTGGGTCGTCCACGCCGAAGACGTTGAGGGCCTGTGGCCCATGGACTTCTCCCAGGACACTGGACCTGGCATATAGCCCCTGGGTGCAACAGCATCCCCTATGAGACTCTCCCACATGGACTTGCTGGTCCCAGTCTGCCCAATGATGTCAGGCCCTGTGGGCTGGACTCTGTTGACTGAAACAGTAAGGCATCTCATCTCCAGCAGTGAATTTTGGATTCCCCCCCTTTCTGTACAGCACCTATTCACGTTTCATGCACTAGAGCACCCAATAAATAATTTATACATCATACGCATTTGGTGAGTAATCTTTGAAACAGCATACATGTATATGTGTCAGCAAATGTCATAAATGCAAGGTATACAACAAACAGCAGTCATCCACACACTTGGATCAGAATCTGAGTGAGGACACACATTGGTCAGAAATGTCCACAAACTACATACATGGATGGTAAGACACACCTGTGTGGGACAGTCAATGCTGGAGGGGGGATTGAATCCCAATACTGCTAGCACAGGCAGGCCCAGGAGAGTCACTTTGAGGAGTACATGTCAGTGTCACAAAAGTAGTAGTCCATGTAGGGAGTACCTACAACTGTGTCCTCAGGTATGTGAGCTACCATCAGCATGATGCATTACTGTGTATGTGATTAATGCCGCACAGGATTACGGTGGCAGGACAGACTGTGGGCAATGGGCTGGAGCACTCTACACAAGCACACCTGATTAGGTGACCTACCCCTATGGAGCTACAAGTACTATACTACTGTAATGGGAGCAACGCATACAGAAAAATGACACACATCAGACAAATACCAACCCCGGAACGGCCAAATCACACCACACCCAAGAGACAGGGTCATGGTGTGTGTCCCATGTGCCAACTTGACTGACTGTGACAGCAATGTTGAAGTGGTGTGAGCATGTTGTGTTCTGGCACGTGACTGTAAGCTAACAGTTTTCGGATCTAGTGGTGTTGACAAGCTAACACTGTACAATATTGTGCCTATGTAAGGTGTGTGTGTGTTGGACACGCCACATGACCTGGTGGTACGTAGACCCAATGTCATGTGAATCTGCATAGTTGTGCCAGTATGTGTTGCACACACACGCATAGCAGCAGCTATGGCTGAGTACACAGCATTTTCATAGCACGAGGGTGAATGTCTGGTGTTGTCTGTGTGTAGGGTGGCCGGAGCATGCTCTATTAATGGATGGAAGGAGGGTCATCCTGTAGGTGTCTGTGTTCCTGGATAGTGTGCGCTGCATGTTGGCTGTGTATGCAGCTGCAGCAATGAGTGAATACATGACGGCAGGAGGGGTGTGACTAATTGCTAAACAAACACATAACACAAGGGCAGCCGCAATGCACAAAGTGACATGTGGATGTGAAGGCAGGAGTGTCTGCTTCACTCAGGATCACTGACAACTAAATGGCACAGTAATCACCACACATCACAGTCAGTGGATCAGGGCCCTTACGGTCAAGTGGGGCACAAGACAAACAGCGTCTGCAGGTGTATACAAGAGCTAGTATGTTCAAAGGAAAACTGCACCAACAAAGACATGTACCTCACACACAACATAGTATTCTAGCCTTCACCCACCCCATGCGTGTGGTCAATATACAGTTACACACCTAACAAGCATGAGATAACTACGTTCAAAATAGTATATGTGCACGTAAGACGGACATGTGTGTAGAGCCACAAGCAGGCACTATATTCTGTAGGAGTCAGACGTCATGCACAACATGATAATCTACATTGTGAGCCCATGGAGCTTTCACAATCATACATGTGCATTGTCAATAAGTCCAATTTACACTAATCATGATGTCACCTGTAATGCCGCTTTACGAATACCTACAAGGCTGTCAACGACTGGCCGTACCTTTCTTCATCAGACTGGTGTGATGCTCTAAGGGTTCCACCTCCAAATAGCCCATTGGTCTGAGTACAAACAACAGACACAAAAGGGTGATCAGGCGAGGGAAGGAGAGGATGGGAACTGCTGGGAGGGAGACCTGAAACAGAGGCAATTAAGCATTAGGACAACATTCTCATGTCACAGACACTTCAAAAACCTCATTAGCTACACTGTACCAGTCACACCTGTGAAGTGTACTGTCTGGTGACAAATAATGATGATTAATCATGCCATCACATCAGATTCGATGCTGTGACACAGACACATAAAAACTGGGACAGTCTGTCATCCATTAGAGTCATGTGTAACGCTCACAAGTGAGCACCCATGCAAAAAGATCTATGTAGTATAAACACATTCCCAGGCACAGATGAGGTAGACCTCAATAACAAATGGAAACATATGGAAATCCAACTACCGCTAACTCTAAAGTCTGTATGTGATATTGGTTAGCCATAAGGGCCCTGTAGGCTAACTTGAGCAAATCCACTACAGCTGTTAGTATCACATATGATGAGGAAGCTAATGATCGACATGCAATGAAGGCACTCTGTAGCCAGTCTTCTGGCGTGTCAAGTATGCATCACAATGCTAAACATGATATGCATGTACAAAAAATATTACGTGCAAGTGATGTCCATCCAAGCTACATAATCAGACCCTACCATAGCACAGTCATGGTGCCGGCGACCAGAGATTCATGTGAATGACCGCACTCCACTGGTGCTACACAGAAATTCACATATGCATCTTTCACACTTTTTACTTTGTCATGCTAAACATACATGGCATCATGTGCATCTAAACATCACGGCTACTCACTGTGAAGGCTGGCGTAGCAGTATTCTCAACCTGCACTGAGGTAACGACATGACAGTGACATGATATACTGCTCCAAGGGGCAATGCATCCATGTTAACTGATTCACAGGACAGTTGTCTTAAGATGTGGAACATACACTGGGCAACACCAACACCACATGGTTTCATGGTAATCACACTGGACTGGCCCACAAGCTGGAGGTGAGGATCCAGTCACATTCTAATGCACACAGTGAGGCTGCAATCCCCCACAGAGTCCGTGGTTGTGACCTCTGACACAATGTCATGCCATGGTATGTGCAATGTTGCTGTGGCAATGTCTACACACATTGATGCATTCACCAGAGTATCAAAGTACAACAGATGACAGAAGGGGTGACTATCCTGTCATGGGAGTGGCCATACATGTCATGAGGTACATAATGGAGTAGCATGTATGCAAGATGACACCACATGCACATGAACATGTACCACACATTTCTACACATACCAACGCTAAACAGCCTCATATGAGTCCTTACCCAAATTGACTTCTCCACATGTTCAAGCATGCTCCGTTGATGTGGCTGACGTTGCAATCATAATAAGCAGTAGCAGGATGACCACGATGTACCCCAACGGACAACAGGCAGGGCGAGCTGTGGATGAGAGTGGCACACAAGGGGTCACGTTCGGTATAATGTCATTTTGTCAATGTCTGTTGAATAGCCAGATGTAGTATGACACCTGTACATTCCGAGTGCACTCATAGCACGTATGTGTGTAGCATTACAACTGAACATGTGACACAGCACAACACACATCCAAGTGATCTTGCTTACAGTCTGTTGCATACACAGCATGCTACCCATGCTACTCTATAGTCCATCTTTTACTTAAAAGATGAAAGGACTCACCATCATGAAAAGAAGTTGCGGATGAGGTGACCGCGGATATCATCTTCACCCTCCTCATCACTGGCATCCTGGCCAAGGCCTTCATCCTCAACGGGCGGATGTTCCAGCTCATCAGGATCCAGGTAGAGTGGCACAGCCTTCTCCACTGCCATGTTGTGTAGCATGCAGCACACGGTGAAGATGTCACATACCTTGCGTGGGCTGTATTGGAGGGCTCCGCCTGTCTTGTCCAGGCACCTGAAGCGGCTCTTCAGGAGTCCAAAGGTCCGTTCGATCACCTGCCTGGTCTTCACATGTGCATTGTTGTAACGCTGGTCTGCAGCTGTCCTGGGGTTGCGTAGCGGAGTCATTAGCCACGGCATGTTTGGATATCCAGCGTCTCCTGCAATTTGACATCATGTACAAGAGTGAATCATATGATGCAGATCATGAAGTTGTGACATACTGACATACAGAGCTCACAGTGTATACTCACCAACTAGACATGCCCGGTGGTTGTGCAGCTGCAGCATCATCTGTGGTACCCTGCTACGCCTCATGATGAAAGCATCGTGGCACGATCCTGGATAACGTGCACAAACATGTGAGATAATCATGTTGGCAAGACACACCACCAGGGCATTTATCGAGTGGTAGTGTTTCCTGTTGCGATACGCTTGCTCCTGAGCCTGTGGTGGGACAAGAGTAACATGTGTACCATCAATTGCACCAATTACATGTGGCATACGGCCCAGGGCATAGAATTCCCCCTTGACATCTGTCAACTCTTCTGGAGTAGGGAATGTAATGAATTCATCAAGGTGGAGCAACATTGCTCCCAAAACATCACCCAATACCTGGCTAAACATGGTCTGAGACATCCCTCCCACATCAGCTATGGTAAATTGGAAGGTACCTGTGGCAAAGAAATGGAGGGCTGCCATCACCTTTACCATGGGTGTCAGTGCACTTGGATACCTGTGGCGTGGTTGTAGGTGAGCCTCAAGCCTGCCCGTCAGGTCCTTGATCAACTGTCGGCCGAAGCGATATCGACAGATGCAGTTGCGCTCCCTCATGGCTTCCAAGTCAGGCAACGGCCTTTCCAGAGGGGGTGCCCTGCAAGACACAATTTTAAGGATATGTCTACAACTGTCTGACTAAGACTATAACAATGTACATGGCACAAGCAACACTTCTTCAAATAATGTAGACAATTTGGAGTGTGGTGTGGGATACACACAGATGCCAGCTCCCACACACTCCTCCGTGGCGAAGGAAAATACCTGTAGTGTGTGGAATGGATGTGACATGCATACAAGCCTTCAGATGTAAAGGTCTTAGTGACCATGACAATGTATCATGTCAGTGAGACACGTCATGTCAATGTCAGTAGGAGGTTGTCTGCACACCCAGAGGGCAGACTGCAATACACACACACACCACATGTGCAATCATTTGCACTGTTCAGCCTTAGTCATGTCGCGCTGTGTACTTTCAGTGACAATTACATGACCATCATCATACAGCATGATAATTACATTTGTCACTGACGGTCTGTGATGCCATCACACATGTGAACGGGTCATTAACACACGTGGCATGGTGTGTGTACATTAGTCACCCTGCCATCACAGCAAGGACACAACATAGATGCTCCTACAGCAGATGCACAGTACTTTCAAGGACTAGTTACTTACCTTTTGTAAACCAATATCTGTAAGGAACAGTAGGCAGTAGCAAAGTGTCACGTTTCAATACATACATAGCTTTGGACTAATTAGCCTCCCTGGGTGTCATCGATCTGACCAGTGAGTGGTGGCTATCCAGGCCACACTGGAACAAAACTAGTGTTGTTGATTGGCATCCGACAAGGGCGTGGCCACGTTTTGGCCGTACCTACAACGCATACACTGGCAGCTGTTACACAAACATATCCCACAAAGAGTGTGGGTAGCAGGCAAAGATGCATGTCAAGTAGCTAAACATCACTCCCAGAGTCAGGGAGGATGATGACATCTTTGCGTAGTGCCTGTACCTCTTGGATACCCTCTGCAGCGTAGGTAACGGGAATGTGTTCTGTGGTTTTGAGGGCTGCATGCAGATGCTTCCTGGGATGTGGTGGTAGGACAGGGAACATGGTCAGTCCGGGTAGGGCAGTGGGGGTCTGACAACGTGCCTATGTACAGACAAACATGCTGCGTGGCTGTACATGCTTGCAAATATACATACAGTACTCTCATCAAGATAGGCCTGCAGAGGCTCAGCGTAGCGTTAGTGTAGTTGAAGGACCTGAGTGACAAGTTGGTCCTCACCGCAGCAACAGGGAGATGAAGGGCCATGGTTCCAACCGCCCACATAAACACTACACTGAACGTTGCCCAATCATCCAAATACATCTTTTGAGTTGAGACATCACCTGTGTCTGGCTAGGTGTCCACAACACTCGCATCCCCCAGTCCACCTGTCCTGTGGTGTTGGGACTGACACTCACGTGCCAGTGGGTCTTCTTGACCCTCCCAATACTCATTAGCGCCTATTGTAATGAGGTGTGGCCAGCTCATTGATGTTTACATTCCCATGAAGCATTAAGAGCGGTGTTCTGCCACACAGTTACCATGGCGGAGCCGTACAGTGTGTGGTATCGGGGCCAGCACCACCCCAGAATGGCGCCACGGCTGACACCTGGGGGAGATCTGGCAGTGAGGTTGTGAGTTGAACCAGCGGGGACCAGGATGAACATTCCGATCATGTCTGTCACAGCGGTTCTGGGACGTATGCACCGCCTGCGCCCGTCACTCAGCGAATGATGGCGTCAGGGGCATATCAACAGAGGCGCAACTGCCCCCTGACGGGTACGGTGGGCCAGAAGCTGATGCGGAGTCAGTGGGCGGGGTGAGGGACATCATGGACATGAGGAAGTGCACTTACTCCTCCTGTGTCACATGCAGGGCTGGGACCGTAGGTCGTGGTGCTGGCTACGATGGCTGCTATTCTGATGGAGCCGTGTGGTCGCCGTCACCCTAATCCCATGCAGCATTGCACTTGCATCGTGGTTATTTGTCAATGCAATTACACATCTCTGACTTTTGTTGTTTACCTGACGAGTTTGCCCTGGGGAATGATGTACTAATGAGGGGCTCACATGTCTCCACACCCACACACATGCACTGGTCCTACATCCCAACCATGAGCTATTGTGGTGCTGTGCCAACTGCTGGAGTCTAAGTGGCTTGTGGGACATATCACACCTGGATTCATATGTCAGGTCCCCGCAATTGGAGCAGCTCTTGTTGTTGTGCCTGACGTGAAAACCGTGGAGACACAGACGGTGAGGGTCACTCACCAACATGAGGCCTTTTCATTCCTCACAGGCTTTGTAAGTGACATCCCTATTGGCACGGTCTTGAGTATGACAATAAAAGATAAATGTTCTGAAGTGTTAGTACAATGATTTAGGGTATAAAATGTGTAAGCTTTAACTTAGACCGGACCTGCGTTGGTGTTGAGAAACAAACAGAGGACCTGACGTGTGGACGCAGAGGTGACATATGACTACTCAGATAACGTCATCAGGGCAGACACAACGCCAAGGATACTTGCAGAGCCAGAGGATTTACACACCAACACACAAGTGTACGGTATTACGGAAATTGCCATGTCCAGGATGACATGTGGGGATATTCTGAGGTGAGTAATACTTTACTGACCTGTTCATGGCATATGCTAACAGCATGCACAATGTAGCACATGGCACACACATGACGTGGTCACACAGGGTCATGCTGTGCGGCTATGACACCTCTGTGACAGTGGGCATGTTCCTGTCATCATGTGCCAGTTCCCTGTACTGAATTGTGGCCCATTCGAGTGTTCATGTGCCTCGCTACATGTTGCAGACGTTAATCGTGTTGAAATTGTTGAATGCATGTGATGCACATGTGCATCATGAATGATGACATGTTGTGCAAGCTATTCACACATCAACTGAGGCACAGGGTCACACTCCCTGTGCTTCTTCAATGTCTGCCAAACCTGGCACATACTGATGTATGTGTGCCATGCTGATGTATGCATCCACATGGTCGACATGAGTGTAGACTACATCCCTGCTGTGTGATTTCCTAGTGTGACTCTGCCAATGGTGACATGAAGGTGGACAGGGACGCAGCCTACATAATCGTTCACTTGACCATGTCTGACACAATGTACCCCAATGGTACGTGCCTGTGTATGCATCGTTTCCCTATCGCCTTTAGGCTCTACGCGAGCTGAGCGTACCCCAATGGTACGGGCGTGTGTACGCATCGTTTCCCTATCGCCTTTAGGCTCTGCGCGAGCTGAGCGTACCCCAATGGTACGTGCCTGTGTACGCATCGTTACACCATTCAATGTGTAGCATTGGCAATGGCAATGTCACCGTACTTGTGTGTGGATTTTAAAATATGCATAGGGAACAACTAGGGGAACAGTGTACTGTTCAAAATGCAACCAGGTTGTCATGGATACGGAGTTTTTTTACACTCCTACAGGTGTCCTGGAAGAATCAGTTAGGAAAAAGTATACAATGTTGCGAAAGTTGTTGTTCAGCTCTGGCTCTATTTTCAAACCATGCATATGTGTGTCATGGGCTTAGGTGTGATGTGATTGGATGGAACATAGGATGCAAATTATGGTGGCCTATCACACACTACTCCTTGGACTCACAGACCCTCTGCAGCACAGATATAAGGCAGCATGTGGCTGTGGGAGGGCACTTGCCTGCACAACATTGGTGTGCTAACCACAGCTGCTGTCTCTGAATCCTCTGGCCCTGATTAGCTGAACATGGAGAGGGCACCTGCATTCACTGATGGTGAGAACAAGGCCCTTCTGGATGCCCTCCTGCCAAACGTCAGCAAGCTGTATGGGAGACCAGAGGATCAGGTGAGTGATGTGTGCAATACCTTGGAGTGTGCACCTGTTGTGTGTGTGACATCATAGCCACTGTGTAGTAATAGTGGATAGATGCAATGTTGTTGTGAGTGAGTGCCAGGGATCACAGTGTTGTTAGAAGAGAGTTTTTTGTTGTAGTGTGGTGTGTGACAGCATGTCACGTGCTGCATTGCACCCAGACATAGCATATCTTGTTCAGTGAGTGTCATGCTCAAAGAGTGTTTTACAGCCCTCATGTAATCTGTAGATTTTCAATGTCATGCTAAGCAGTTGTGTTAGCACACAGGCCACATACTCCTGGACAATGATGCTAATGTGTGTGCCATACGTTGACCTATTGTCATCATGTATTTTGTGGACATATGGGTGTCTTGGGAACATGCACCAGGTATACTGATGTTCTGTAACTTTACATTTGTGACAGGTATCTGCCTATGAGAAGGGTGAAATCTGGGTGGACATCGCCAGGGCTGTCCGGAGAGAGGGGGGGCCTCGCAGGAGGCTTCGAAACATAAAGAAGAGGTGGCAGGACATCCGGTGCTGGAGCCGCCGCATCGCCCGAGTCCAGCTGAAGCTGGAAGCTCCACGCCGGCATGGCGGCAGCCGCCAACTCACCCCCAACATGCTCCGGGTCCTGGAAGTGGTGTTCCCAGACCTCCATAGGCAGTTGCAGGAGGGACAGCAGCACGAAGGGGGTAGGTACATGTCTGTTTGTAGTCATGTGTGTGAGAAATGGTACCTGAAGAGCTCTAAGGCATGGTCACACTCCCATAGTTTGAGTGGTGTGGTCAGACAGGCAGTTCATGCATTGGAATTCGATTGTCCCTCTGTCAGCAGCTGCTTCTTTACATGCCTTGCCCTACTCCACAGTAGAGGTTTGCTTTGGCTAATGCTTGTTTTTGACATGTACTCCTATGGTGCAGTGTCTCAAGTTGCATCTTCCTTTGCACATCTTCATGTTGTAGGGGGGTATGTGACACCTGTTCGTACCTTAGATGTAGCACCACATGTGCACTATGTCTGCCCTTCTTCATATTGTGGCACTGTTCTTGAGTCTCAACAAGTGTTTTGTGCACAAGTCAGCCTTAGTGGCCTTTGTCCATGGTACACTTTCTAATTATCTTGTGTTAGCTGCAGGTGCACAATGTACATGTGCTATTTTTTGGACTTCTGCATACTCACACTGGGCAGTGCGTGTGTGCATATTCTCAACATCTGTGGCATGTTCTTTGTACATAGTATTGATGGTTTGCCACACAATGTGACTTTGGATGTACAAAGCGGTGATGGCAGTGTGAGGTGATGGAAGACTTGTTTCAGGTCCCAGGATGGCATCACATGGCAGTTTGCCCAGGACTTTTCTAATGTGGCACAGAGTCAAAGCGAATCAAACATGGACAGGTCTTCATTTGGGTGGCAGGGTTGGCTAATGAACTGTTATGCATCATCAGCTATCCTGTTGTCAGGCAGTGGATCATGATTGTGTCTCTCATACAAGTATTTTCCTTGCCTATACCTTGTCTCCTACCTTACATTGAGCTTTGTGTCTCTGACATTTCTCCACAAGTAGAATTGTCATTATGAAGAGTTATGTGTCATGTGACTCATGATGCATGCCATGTTGACGAAAGAGGCCATATGATTTGCAGCTGATATGTCTGATGTGTACAGGTGACTGATATGTTTTCATTCTTCTCCTTGCTCACAGCATCATCATCTGAATCTGGAGGAGACAGAGGCGCGGACCTGGCGGAGGGACACACCGACAGTGCCACCTGCTGGGAGGTGTCAGAGGGAGGCAGTGGCACAGAGTGGGAGGAGAGTCTACAGGCCGCACGACATGTGGCTGACACATCGTACCATGCCGACGAATCCGAGACAGACTCTCAGGAGGGGGGGGGAATATGCAGCAATGGTCACTCATACATCTTTGGCTGCCCTCCCCTCCTCCAGTCCCATCTCCAACCTCCCACTCCTTGGTGTGCCTAGGGTCCGTGCTAGCCCCCGTGTCTCCTTTGTTCCCGGCACCGCAGCCCCTGCCCCTGTGTCCCCTGCTGCCCTCAGTGCTGAGACAGTGGACCTACTCCGGCAGATTGCAGTAGGTCAGGCATCCATGCTGTCTGTCCTCCATGGACATACACAACTGATTACACAGGTGGTGTCGTTCATGGAGGGCATGTCATCAGCCATGTCTGATCTGCGTCGGAGTGTGGCTGCCATTGAATCAACACTGACGGCAGCTATGTACACCCAGCAGCATCTGTCCCCCCCCCATCCTTCAGAGCCATCCACCTCTGCCTCTCACATACCTACACAGCATACACGCACACGCCACAGGTCAGACACACCCAGCGCACACACACAGCATAAGAAGCTCAAAGCTCCACGCACACAGTCTCAAGGGCAAGTAGGCACACCCACAGGGAGAGGGGAGACACCTCACACACGCATCCACACACCCAGTAGGACTGACTCACAGCCCTGTACCTCCACCCCCAATGTGTCCCCGGGTTCAGGTGGTAGTTTTTCCGCCCTGGCTGAGGTGTGCAGCCAGGTTTTTGAATCTACTTTCTGCGATGCCCCAACCAGTGTGGATGAATCCACTACACCTGCACCCACTCCACCTGTCCTTCCCTCTCCTGTCCATGCGGTGCCAGAGGATTCCACAGATGGTGCCCCCGTAGTCAGCACAGCTGATTAAACGCCATGTGCAGGCAGGTTTGGGTGAGATGACACCCATGGAGGCACAAACTATTGCTGAGACTCTATTGGACTGGCCATTGGCCTTTAATGAGCGAGGACTCTCATTTGCTTTTATTTTGTGATTCCGCTGAATAAAGCTAATTTTTGCTTTTCAGATTTGTAGTTTGTGTGATGATGTCTGTGACTGCTGGGTGCCTGGGAGCTGGTGTGATGTTCACATTTAGGTATACTAAAATGTGTCTATCTCCTGAGGGTAATGAGGTTGACAATGGTATGTTTATGATGTACGAGCTGGGCAGTGGTGGGCACTCTGATGCTGGGCACTCTGATGCTGGGCAGTGGTGGGCACTCTGATGCTGGGCACTCTGATGCTGGGCAGTGGTGGGCACTCTGATGCTGGGCAGTGGTGGGCAGTGGTGGGCACTCTGATGCTGGGCAGTGGTGGGCACTCTGATGCTGGGCACTCTGATGCTGGGCAGTGGTGGGCACTCTGATGCTGGGCAGTGGTGGGCACTCTGATGCTGGGCAGTGGTGGGCACTCTGATGCGCGGCAATCTGATGCTGGGCAGTGGTGGGCAGTGGTGGGCACTCTGATGCTGGGCAGTGGTGGGCACTCTGATGCTGGGCAGTGGTGGGCAGTGGGGGGGGGTTTAGCCATACACATACTCTGATGCTGGGCACAGGTGGCCAGGGGGGGGGGGTCTCAGACACACACTCTCATACTTACACATACAATTACTTAGCAGACGTATGTCCCACACGTCTATTGCACTGGTGTTGTGCGGTGAGCTGGATGACATACATCGAGCTGGATGACGTACATGCGGCACGTATGACACTGGTGGAGTGCGGTGACGTACCGTACCCCGAAGTCGATGACGTAGGTGCGGTACGTCTCCGTATTACACTGGTGTTGTGCGGTGACGTACCGTACCCTGAGCTGGATGACGTACATGCGGCACGTATAACACTGGTGGAGTGCGGTGACGTACCGTACCCCGAAGTCGATGACGTAGGTGCGGTACGTCTCCGTATTACACTGGTGTTGTGCGGTGACGTACCGTACCCCGGGCTGGATGACATACATGCGGCACGTATAACACTGGTGGAGTGCGGTGACGTACCATACCCCGAAGTCGATGACGTAGGTGCGGTACGTCTCCGTATTACACTGGTGTTGTGCGGTGACGTACCGTACCCCGAGCTGGATGACGTACATGCGGCACGTATAACACTGGTGGAGTGCGGTGACGTACCGTACCCCGAAGTCGATGACGTAGGTGCGGTACGTCTCCGTTTTACATTGGTGTTGTGCGGTGACGTACCGTACCCCGGGCTGGATGACGTACATGCGGCACGTATAACACTGGTGGAGTGCGGTGATGTACCGTACCCCGAAGTCGATGACGTAGGTGCGGTACGTCTCCGTATTACACTGGTGTTGTGCGGTGACGTACCGTACCCCGAGCTGGATGACGTACATGCGGCACGTATAACACTGGTGGAGTGCGGTGACGTACCGTACCCCGAAGTCGATGACGTAGGTGTGGTACGTCTCCGTATTACACTGGTGTTGTGCGGTGACGTACCGTACCCCGAGCTGGATGACGTACATGCGACACGTATAACACTGGTGGAGTGCGGTGACGTACCGTACCCCGAAGTCGATGACGTAGGTGCGGTACGTCTCCGTATTACACTAGTGATGTGCGGTGACGTTCCGTACCCCGTGGTCGATGACGTAGGTGCGGTACGTCTCCGTATTACACTAGTGATGTGCGGTGACGTAACGTACCCCGTGGTCAATAACGTTGGTGCGGCCTCTATCCGTATTACACTAGTGATGTGCGGGAGTGTGTGGTGCAACGTACCCAGACATGACAGTCGTGCAATGGAGATGTGCCCGAGTGGCAACACGTACAGGTATGTTGGAGTTCGTTGTACTCACCTTCTGCGCCGTCGTCGGTTTCTATATACGAGGTGGTGGGCGTACAGGATAGGGATGACACGGACGATGGCGTTCATGTCTTGCTTGTTGTGTACCGGGTGCCGGGTTTGCCGGAGTGTGGGTTTACGGTAGTTTAGAGCTCTCGTAGCAAAAGAGCCGTACGGTGTGTGTTCGACACGGATCGTACTTCCTGGGTCGGAAGGCGCGGTCTATTTACGTACGGACGCTGCGTGGTGCGTCAGCCGACTGCAATTCGTATGGATTTTCGATTTGTACGGTGTTTTTTACGAGTCGTACGGAGTCACGCATTAATTTGTGATCGTACTTGCTGAATCGTACGGGGACGCCTACGGGTGCGATTCGTACGGGGAAAAACGCTCCGAACTGCAATTCGGAGCGCTTTTTACCGGATCGGAATCGGCCCCTCTGTGTCTTTTAAGGGTCCGCAAACCCACCAAGTTCAAACCAAAACAGTCCGAAGACCCTACCATGACACAGCCTGTGGGCTCGTGCAATTCAAGCAAGGCAGTCTGAAAACTGCACCAAGACAGTCCGGAGACTGTACCAGAACACTGCCCGTAGGCTTGTGCCGTTCAAGAAAGGTGTTATTTTTCCAAGAATCAAATCACTCACCTGGTGCACTCAGGTTAAGCAAGGTTATTCTCCACTGTCGACTCTTCAGACCAAATGGTCAAATCCAAGGTTTCGCCTTCTCAGGACCCCAGCCGGTGACCACTAGACAAGGAGCTGCCCAATCACACGGGCATGGCAGCCTAGAGAACCAGGCTCTCATCATGTGGGGATCTCTGATCCACCCACCCAACCGGACACAACCCGAACCCACAACCCAATTGCGGGCGATCCGGGTCACCTTGCGGGGTCCCTGTTTGGGCACATACTGAAGGAAGTGACCCAAAAGAGTCACCCGGGTTACTGAAAACCACCTGCTATGCCTTCCCAAGAAATGAAGAGTCAGTCAGACAGTAGAGAATACAAACAAACATTTATTAGTAATACTCTGCAGAGGAGTCCAATCTGACCTGCACCCTAAGATGTCTGCAGAGGTGTGGAAAAGTAAATTTTGTCATGTTCTATGTCCCTACGTGTCATCCATCATATGTTATGTGTGCATGATTAAATATGCATATGTATTCCCCATGTCCGATTCAAGACGCAATTATAGTTGTGTCCACCTCTGGTATGTCATTTCCCAGTTCTCGTGAGTAATATGAGTGTCAGGCCTATGTAAAGTTATGTTGCCACGTTTCTCAGTGTGCACGTTAATTCATTGAAAGTCCCCGTTTCTAGGCCTCAAAAGGGCCTGGACACCAGATTCAGCTCCTGTCTCCCGAACCCTCGCTGAGGAGCGATCCAGCCCCCACCTGTATCCTCGACCTTTCGCTTACTTCCTGCCTCGCAGTGCCCGGTGCAGCTTGGCTCTGCCTCTGAGTCTGCCAAGACTATGTTATGATTCCAGCTATCAGTTTAGTCCTCCTTCTCTGCATTCCCAAGCTACTGAACTGCATCAATAGTTTCCGTCATTGTCTAGCCTATTCGGCCCCATGTTAAGAGAAATACTGTATTTAATGGTCATTTAATATTCTTCATCACGCACTACATGTAGAATAAATGCATGCTCTAGCCTTAGAGTCTGTTAGCTTTTCCCCTCATGACTTCTAGTTTATATCAACATGTTCCCTAAACATTAGATACCAGATAGGGTTTAGGTACATGTCGCTCCGACCCTCCAGACTTTAGTCTCTGCTCCTAGCACAGAGTTCATAGCCCCCAGCTTCTCCTAGTAACACGTCATTGCCAGTTTGCGCGCACCATCAGGTTAGAGGTCCCGGCTCCTTAGGTAGCCCCCTCCAATGTTTCCGCCCATTCATGACATATTCTGTTACATTTGCATCACATGTCTATGTGCACACCCAGTTACACCCTCTTTAGCCCTTATCTTTCGCGACTGTTTCGCGTCATGCCTCTTGCTCCACCCACTGCTACGCCCATTGCAATGTAATGCTATGTGTTGGCGTTATGTATATATGCTCATGTATTGTTATTAAAAAGTGTTCCCAGTCCCGATCCTGTTGGTGAGCCATTCTAGACCCTGACCACGGCAGCGCTGCCAGGCTTGCCATCCTATTCCGTGCAGGTTGTCCTGTTCCTGTCCTTATGCTGTAATAAACCTGCAAAACTCCTACTACCTCGAATTTTGACTCTTATTTATTGAGCTATCTGTTATTCATTCATTCATTCAAAAATAGATCCGGTATTATTTATTTATATACCACATAATGGCGCCCGAACAGGGACTTGCCCTTTCCCCACGCGTCGGTGAAGCCACGCCGACCCCCTGACCCTCTGCAGTCGTGACGGAACTCTTCTGCGCAGTGGCAGATATTTCTGCTCAAGTATCCCTCAGGCCCACGGAGAAGACGGAGGAGGCGGTCCAGCATCCAAACGAGACGGTGGAGGAACGCGGCGAGTCCCGACCAGAGCCCAAGCCAAGAGTACAAGGTCCGAGGTATCCGGAGGTCCACCCGTAACTGAAGTCCGAAGTTCGTCGTCATCGTCGTAGCAGTGCAGTCCAGTCCGAGGCCTTCCGTTCTTGCTGCCCGGTGAGTACCGTTACTGGGGTGGTATCTAGACAGGGTCAATTTAATTGACTCTGGTCTGTGGGTTGGTGGTACACAGTCCCACAAACGAAGTGTTCACTTCGGTGGATACGGGTCCTGACGTGCCTCTTTAAGAGACCGGTAAGTTTCGTACTGTTTCAGCAGTGCATCTAGTTTCTGTTCTAGTCAGTTCTGTTCTCGAGAAATTTCAAGTGTTCTGTTCGCAGTATTTCCAGGTAGTATTCTGTTCGAACTGTTATTTTAAATGTCCTTCATGTCTTTTAATGTCGTGGTATGAATGGGGAATAAGTATCGTGTTTATTGTGTATTGTATTATGTCCAGATTATAGTCCAGTCATGCCGCTCTTCTCAAAATTACGTCAGTTAAAGACTAGAAAGGGTCTGCTGGAAGCAGCAGTTCCCGTCCCGCCTAGGGACAGTCCAGGTCACTTTATGTATCAGAAACATGGCATAAGCGCCATATTATATTTAGATTTATGGGTAGAGTATACAAAGGAGCTAGAAGAGAAGTATAGATGGCCCGTATCAGGTACGTGGGATGCCAAGTGCATCATGAGAGTAGAGGAGGCATTATGGAGAAAGAAAGCCAGACAATCACAGAAAGATGCCATCGAGCTATGGCGCAAAGAAGCTCATAAAAGAACCGAAAAAGAAATCAGAAAGTCAGAACTAAGTAGAGAATCCCAAGAACGAGCCCAAGAAAGAGAATTAATCGAGATAGGTGAACAAGTCAAAACTGAACAGAGAGACAGACAGAGGCATGCCCTTATTAAGGGTATGTATCCTCTTCTTGCCGAGGGCTTGCCAAAAGCGACCCCGGAGGCATCCAGTAATTTCCCGCCACCGTTAGTTCCGACCAAGCTACGTCACAAACCGACCGCAGCTGATATTTTCATCTCGTCCTATTTGGACGACACAATCCCTGAATATGTAAATCCTGTCCGCGCCCCGCCAGTCCCTGTAAATCAGGTAATTCCTACTCCCCCAGACACCGGGGTGCCCTTAACAGCCCCCCCGGGTCAGCCCGCCATACAAGTCCAGCCCACGTTACAATTACCCACCCTGCCAGGACGAAAAGCATCAGTTGATGATTCTAGTTTAGGGGCTGCAGGAGGAGGTCTTCCTCAAACCCCGCCGCCATACAAGCGTTTATCAGCACTCGAATTACATGCTCAAGCATCACAGCGTACTCCTAAAAGTAATAAGTCTGTTGCAGAGATCAGGCAAACCCTTGGCGAATGTGTCTATGACCCAGTTCCAGGCGAGTTTAATATGGTTTTATATTCCGTACGCGTAAGGAGAGTGACCGAGTATCTAGTCACCCTGCCGAATATGAAAGAAGATCTAGACAGGATATATCGTTTCATCCGTACAGGGGATGACCCACAAAGTATTAGTGATGCCATGTCTCAAAGGAAAGCCGAGATTCAGCGCATGATATTAAAGTTCTTAATTAATTGTCTAATAAGAGAACAGGATCATCCGTCTAAAGACCCGGAAGAAATGAAATCTCTAACAAAGTGGAGTGATAATATAGCCGAAGGAAAGCACAATACCATTGGTGCCATGGAAAGTATGTACAAGAAAATCCGTAGAGAGATAATAAAGATACACGAACAGCGTAAAGCAGCACAAGTAAGCGAGAAAGAAAGTACCTCTGATCCTGAAGAAGAAGACGATGAGAATACCGCCAGAATAGCGTATGTAGGAAAACCTAGATTTCCAGATCGCCATTTACGTCTAGAACACAAGCCAATTTCCCATCATTCAGCACCAGAACAAGGTTCCCTAGAACAAGTATTCCAAGCTACCGATCACATTCTGAAATCACGAATCGGTTATAGTGAGTTAAGTACCATGCATGAACAAGAAATAGTTCGGTCAGCAGTCCGATGGATTACTGATTCTACCACTTTTCCAGACGAAATAGTGGCACAAATGTTTCTGAAAATGCCCCCAGCCGAGCAGCGACTGGTGGGTATGTATATGATTCAGCACCTCATTACTCTGTATGAGGGTCAACATTCTGATCCAGGCCCGTTACATGATATCCTGAACGAGTTACTCCAGTACAGATGGATAGGTCTAGGTACCGATTTAATTAGTGTCATTCTAGAACAACGCCATAAATATAAAATGTTCTTGAACCCGCATTTCGTTCATGTCTCACCCCCAGAAAGTAAATCATTCTACATAGACAGACAGAATCCGTTACGAGAAGTCCACCCAGTCAGAGGAGCGGGTGGCGAAATGCAGCGAGTGTTTGTATACACTCCAATCACAAAGATGGAACTTCTAGAGATGAAGAAATTAATTCCCTGTCATGACAAAGATCCAGCAGGGTACCATAGAGAATTAAAAGATATGCTCCGTATGGGAGAATACACATACCCGGATATAATTAAAATGTTAAAGGTTCTGTTGCCCGCAGGGGTGTATGAAAAGCTCAAAGAGAAAGAATGGGAGGTGGGAGAGAAAAAGATAGATTGGGCAGTCCTAGAAGCAGAAGATAAGATACGTGTACCAGGTACTGGTCTAGGAGAGAAATGTAAAGAATTACCAGAATTATTGATTCAAGTTTTACCCAGACTATTAACAACGAAAAAAGAAGACTGGGATGCAATCTCGGCCTGTAAACAGAAACAAGATGAAGATATTAGTGATTTTTATTCTAGGTTTGAAAAGTGCTTTAGTATCAACAGTGGTCTCAAGACAAGTAGTGAGTCGTACCCTCACCTTTTCGTTACTAAATTAGTCGAGAATTCAAGTCCACCAATTAAAAACCGAGTTCTGAAAGTCGAAAGTACCTGGCAAGCTAATACTCCGTCCCAGATGCTCCAGATGCTCCAGTATCACCAGAATAGAATCAGAGAAGAACAGGAACACGAAAGAAAACGTATGAAAGACACAAAAATGAAAGTGCTAGTTGCACAATCTGTTCCTCACGACAGTCAGAAGAGGGGTCCGAATCAAGCCAGTCATCCTGCAGCACCCGTTAAAGGGAACTGCAATTATTGTAAACAGCCAGGTCATTTCATAAACGAGTGTACAGTTCTGAAACATAACATAGCTACTGGTAAGACTAAAGAAAGACCACGTCCGCCTAGACAAGAACAAGTTTCACAGACTCCTCAGTCACAGAATGCACCACAGACAGTTACAGCACCGCAGCCTATTGCTGCAACACAGCATGTTACATCGCAGATGTACCAGTATGCACAGTCTGAGTATCCAGAGTATCAGCAGTATTCATGAAACAGCCTAGAGAGGGAGGTAGGCTTGCCTCTCATCGAGATACCTGTAGATCAAGAGGGTCCCTATGTTCACAGTCAAGTATTAGGGAAAGACAGAAAGTTTTTGATTGATACAGGGGCAAGTAGGACCACAATTAGTCACGCCGAAGTTCCAGGGGCTCCGCTCTCAGGCTCTAGAAATGTTTCCCTTGGATTTTCAGGAAAGCCTATCGTAAATGAGATTTCAAAGCCAGTCACTCTAGAAGTAGGTCCATTGTCCCGCACTACTGATCTGTTACTTACTAAGTCATGTCCAGAAAATCTGTTAGGCATTAAGACATTGAAAGAGTTAGGTGCAGTTATATGTTGTTCCCCCGAGGGAATACGATTGTTCCTACGTGACTTTAAGGGTCACTATGTATTACGAGATTTTGATCCGAGATTGTCTTATGTCCCGCAGCATCTATGGGCGCAAGGTCCAACTGATGTAGGTTACATGCAAATCACACCCCATCGTGTGACTCTCAAACCAGGTGTAGTGTTACCACGAATCAGGCAGTATAGATTGCCACCTGAGGCTGTAGCAGCCTTATCCAAAATTATTGACGAGCTCATGGCTCAAGGAGTAGTTGTAGAAACTGACTCCAATGTATGTAACTCTCCGATCATTCCAGTCATGAAACGTACTGATCCAAATGCACCCCCAGTATATCGATTAGTGATTGATTTACGAGAACTTAACAAATGTATTATTCCTCAGTACCCAGTTGTCCCAGATATCTCTTCCCTATTGACAGCCATTGATTCCGAAGCCATGTTCTTTACAGTAATCGATCTTAAGAATGCATTTTTTAGTGTTCCCATCCATCCAGACAGCCAGTTTCTTTTCGGATTTTGTTTAAATGGAAGGAGCTATATGTTTACACGAGCTCCTCAAGGTTTCACAGAAAGTCCTAGTATTTACAGTCAAGCACTTAAGAGACAACTAGACAATATTCACATGCCAACTGACACTGCCCTGCTCCAGTATGTCGATGATCTATTGATCACAGCCCGTTCTGAACGTGACTGCGAGCGAGCGTCACTGACGGTTCTGTATTTCCTAGCCGAGATGGGGCACAAGGTGTCCCCTTCGAAGCTTCAATTCTGTGTCCAGCAAGTGGTTTACTTAGGACACTTGCTGTCCAAGAGGGGTAGGCAGTTGACACCCGATCGCATCCAGTTGATAGCGAGTCTTCCTCAGCCCAGGACCCAGAAGGAGGTACGTGCCTTTATTGGCCTTACTTCTTACTGCAGACAATGGATTCCTCAGTATGCGTTTCTAGCCAAACCACTGATACAGTTAACGACACAGGAGGCAGCCGCACCGACTGTCCTCCCTTGGACATCTGAACATACACTTAGTTTCAACGAGTTAAAGAAAGCTTTATGTCAAGCTCCAGTTCTAGCTACACCGAACTACAGTAAGCCTTTTACACTTTTCGTCACTGAACGCGAAGGTACAGCATTATCTGTTCTCACACAAGATCAAGCAGGACAGTACAAGCCGTGTGCTTATTTTTCTAGCACATTAGATCCAGTCGCCCAGGCTTTGCCCGCGTGCCTCAAGTCAGTTGCAGCCACAGCACTAGCTATCAGACAAAGTGATTCCATAGTTTTAGGACACTCCCTGACAGTACAAGTTCCACACTCCGTGGAAGTTCTTTTAAATAGAACACAAACACAGCACTTGACAATTGCACGTTTAACGGGTTATGAATTGACACTGTTCCAGCCACACATAGAAATCAGACGCTGCAACCTCCTGAACCCTGCTACACTGTTGCCATCAGCTAGTTCAAATTCTGCCGCACACAATTGTGTGGAAGTAGTCAACATTACGACAAAGCCAAGACAAGACCTGACAGACATTCCGTTACTAGATCCCGACCTGACACTTTATGTGGATGGGTCATGTATGAGAACTAGTACAGGAGATTTAGTTGCCGCGTATGCAGTGACTACTGACACTGAAGTTATTGAGACACACCGCATTGACACTCTGTCCGCTCAAGCAGCAGAGCTAGTTGCTCTGACACAAGCTTGTATACACGCCAAGGAAAAGAAAGTTAATATCTACACAGATTCACGCTACGCATTTGGAGTCGTTCACGACTTTGGAGTGCTCTGGCAGGAGAGAGGTTTCATGACTTCTCATGGAACCAAAATTCAGCATGGTTTCCTTATCCAAGCTCTGTTAGATGCAATACATTTACCGACATCCATTGCTATTATGAAATGCAAAGCACATACGAAAGTTACTGACATTATTTCCCAAGGTAATGATCTAGCAGATCGCACAGCCAAGCTTACAGCACAGACTCCAGACATTCAAGTTAATCCGACACAGACACAAACTCCAGATCTGACTACATGTATGACAGTTAAGGACCCCACCCAGGATGTCATAGATATCCACTTACATGCTACTCCCGATGAAATCAAGAAATGGTCTGAACAAGGAGGGGTCCAGACAGATCAAGGATGGGTGACGAAGGGAAGAACCACATGGTTTCTCCCCGACTCTATGGTTCAAGTTATCATTAATACCGCACATAGTCCAGCACATTTAGGAGAAAAAGCAATGTTAGACAGTATCCAGAACATTTGGTTCAACAAGCATTTACGAGCTGCAGCTAAGCAGAAAGTCCGTACCTGTATGATATGTTGTCAGTTTAATCCAGGTAAAAGTGTCCCGGTGGAACAAGGGGGATTCCAGCCTCCTGACCACCCTTTTGAGGTCCTCCAGATGGATTATATTCAGATGGAGCGATGTCGAGGTTTCAAGTATGTTCTTGTAGTTGTATGCGCTTTGTCCAGATGGACAGAAGCATATCCAGTCCCAGATTACACAGCCGCGACCACTGCCAAGCAGTTGGTTCGTGAGTTTTTCCCTCGATATGGACTCCCTAGAGTCGTATATTCTGATAACGGTCAGCCATTCTCATCTGAACTCATGAAGCACGTTTCCCTGTTGTTAGGGTACCAGTGGAAGTTTCATTGTGTACGCCATCCTGAAGCAGCTGGTCTGGTCGAGAGACATAATCAGACTCTGAAAATCCGAATTGCCAAAATATGTAAAGAGAAAGGTGTGGACTGGCTAGTAGCTCTGCCAGTTGCTTTATTTTATATGCGCATGGTCGCACATTCCAGATCAGGTCTGTCCCCGTATGAGGTCGTTTTCGGCCGCCCCCCTAACATGTGGGGTACTCCTAGACCCCGAAGTATTACTGATGTTTCATGTAATATGCTGACAGATTACCTAGCTTCCTTGATGTCTGCCCTCAACTCATGTCGTTCACAGGTTGCCGCCGCATTTCCAGACAATACCGAGGTGGCCCCGCATGAAATCGTTCCAGGTTCAATGGTCCTCGTACGTAACTTCGACAGATCAAGTCCGCTGGAGCCACGTTGGAAGGAGCCCCGTCAGGTCCTCCTCACCACCCGTACAGCCGTGAAATTGGAAGGACGCCGCGGCTGGGTACACCTTTCGCACGTCAAGAAATTCTACGGATTAAAGCCGGTCTCTAAGAACATTTCCCAGGATTTAAAAACTTGTCAAAACATTGTTCCTATGGACTGTCCCGCAAATGACATTGACACAACCCCTCCCCTGTTAGAGAAAACTCCGCAGCAGGAGTATAAGCAAAAGCTACGGTCTAGTAAAATAAGTCAGCCAGTTTGATTGTCTAAGTCCTCCCCTAGGTGAAACGGTTAGACTGTTTCTGACATGTATAAAATAGACCCCCATAGTGAGAGAGTCAGTCAAAACTCAATCCGATGTATCGTTTTTCTAAGTTTCATATTATTTCTCAGCCTTTTGACTTCCTGCACTAGTTACGCATTTTATCTGTGTTTTCCAGTTCCTCATGTAAATAAGCATTCTAATATTACAGTAGAGCACACGTTTAGTGATCTGCCTCCTCATGAATATTCATACCGCCTCGCTATGCGTAACAATACTTTTATCCGCATGTTGCATTATTCACACCAGACCAGCAATGCCACTAATTGTTGGGTGTGTGGTCGACTCCCCCCTTTCCAGACGTCAAAGGGAGTTCTGCCACTCTTTCCTTATCCTTTTTCACATAATGGTTCGTGTGGAGCATGGTCCACGTTAACGTCATCCTCAACAGATATGTCTTTTCTTAACAGCACATGTTTCCCAGACAAGCATGGTCCCCCCCACAGAACAGGTTTAGATCTAGAAAATGAAGTGTACAATTTAGGTAACTATTCGTCGAATTTTATGGTCCTGAATGTTCAGTCTGATACTACTCCAGACTCACCTGCTATTTCAGTATTACCAGTCAAAGGCGAATTATGTGTCCGAAATTATGGTTCTGTACACGTAGGACATAGTGATTGTACTACTATTGTCAAGTATAGTGACAGTGGGAAATCTATTTTTAAAGCTTCACGTCATTCTTATTTTGTTTGTGGTCAAACTGCATATGTTCGTCTGCCCCTCGATTGGGAGGGAACCTGTTACATTGCCTTCCTACTGCCACCTGTTTTTCTAGCCCCACCTTACTACCATAGGAATTCCTACCTAGTACATACTAGACACAAGAGAAATCTCCCGATTGTCGACTATACTGAAACTGCTGCAGAGCAATTCATTGATATTGATAAAGGTGTTTTCCCTTATTTAGGTACCGTTGTAAATAGTAAGCTAATCCGTAGGTTAACAAGAACCCTTGAAGCTGTAGTAGATGAGACTGCCTCCGCTCTAGGTAACTTAACCGAAGAGCAATCCTTTATGAGAATTGTTGTGCTCCAGAATCGTCTCGTCCTTGACGTCATACTGGCCGATAGGGGCGGGGCCTGTAGACTCATCGGATCCAGTTGCTGCATTTTCATTCCAAATAACGCGCCGTCTGTTTATTCAGCTATAACCAGACTTCATAAAATTGCCCATCTGTTACACCAAGATCCAGGCACCTGGACATGGTCCGGTTGGTTCTGGAATATAATTTCCGCCTGGGGATGGAAAGTCTTGTCCTTTCTAGGTATCGCAGTAGCGATCATATTCAGCTGCTGCCTCTGTATACAATGTGGCCCTGCGATTTGCGGCATGTGTGCTACCTCTTGTATTCCTAGTCCCAAGCCCCGTTCTAAATCTCGTTCCAAGACAATTCGAGATGAACAAATGGTACTGTATGAAATGATAGATGGCATCATGAATATTGATGTTTCCTGATGGAAACGTAGTGACAAGGAGGGAATGTGGAAAAGTAAATTTTGTCATGTTCTATGTCCCTACGTGTCATCCATCATATGTTATGTGTGCATGATTAAATATGCATATGTATTCCCCATGTCCGATTCAAGACGCAATTATAGTTGTGTCCACCTCTGGTATGTCATTTCCCAGTTCTCGTGAGTAATATGAGTGTCAGGCCTATGTAAAGTTATGTTGCCACGTTTCTCAGTGTGCACGTTAATTCATTGAAAGTCCCCGTTTCTAGGCCTCAAAAGGGCCTGGACACCAGATTCAGCTCCTGTCTCCCGAACCCTCGCTGAGGAGCGATCCAGCCCCCACCTGTATCCTCGACCTTTCGCTTACTTCCTGCCTCGCAGTGCCCGGTGCAGCTTGGCTCTGCCTCTGAGTCTGCCAAGACTATGTTATGATTCCAGCTATCAGTTTAGTCCTCCTTCTCTGCATTCCCAAGCTACTGAACTGCATCAATAGTTTCCGTCATTGTCTAGCCTATTCGGCCCCATGTTAAGAGAAATACTGTATTTAATGGTCATTTAATATTCTTCATCACGCACTACATGTAGAATAAATGCATGCTCTAGCCTTAGAGTCTGTTAGCTTTTCCCCTCATGACTTCTAGTTTATATCAACATGTTCCCTAAACATTAGATACCAGATAGGGTTTAGGTACATGTCGCTCCGACCCTCCAGACTTTAGTCTCTGCTCCTAGCACAGAGTTCATAGCCCCCAGCTTCTCCTAGTAACACGTCATTGCCAGTTTGCGCGCACCATCAGGTTAGAGGTCCCGGCTCCTTAGGTAGCCCCCTCCAATGTTTCCGCCCATTCATGACATATTCTGTTACATTTGCATCACATGTCTATGTGCACACCCAGTTACACCCTCTTTAGCCCTTATCTTTCGCGACTGTTTCGCGTCATGCCTCTTGCTCCACCCACTGCTACGCCCATTGCAATGTAATGCTATGTGTTGGCGTTATGTATATATGCTCATGTATTGTTATTAAAAAGTGTTCCCAGTCCCGATCCTGTTGGTGAGCCATTCTAGACCCTGACCACGGCAGCGCTGCCAGGCTTGCCATCCTATTCCGTGCAGGTTGTCCTGTTCCTGTCCTTATGCTGTAATAAACCTGCAAAACTCCTACTACCTCGAATTTTGACTCTTATTTATTGAGCTATCTGTTATTCATTCATTCATTCAAAAATAGATCCGGTATTATTTATTTATATACCACAGAGGGACAGCCCCCCCAACAGTCTGCAATGCATAACCATTCCCCCAAGAACCCCCGACCACGCCAACAGTGTAAAGTTACCGGCTTAAGCTGAGCGTGAACAAAGGAGGCACAGAAGGATGGGCTACCACCTTCTAGATGGGTACACACTATCACCGTCTCAAGGTTGCCGTGCCGGGTTTCAGCATCTCCTGACGTGGGAGCAGAGCTACACACATGGATAGGTATGCAAAGGCAGAATGGTCTATTCATTTGTTAGTCAGGAGGCAACCTTGAACAGAAAAGAAAATAATAGCTAAATGCAGTGTCCGGCTGAGGCAAGCAGGACGAATAACGGGGTCTAGTTCAGACACAGCCTAATGGGTATTGTGAAATACAAGCTGGAGTCACACTCGCTAACTGAAGCTCATGCATTACAAGGATAACTCAGTGGGTTGCACAACGTCAATACAAATGAGGTCAAATTTAGCCGCACACTGCTAACCTACTATGGCATAAAGCAAGTATATAATGAGAATGGGGTTTTCAAACTTAACACTAGTAACTATAACTTGTGCCCTAATGTAATTATTACTCTGGCCGTTGTCATGCACCGCTAATTTCCTCTCATATTACATCACTCATAACATGTTCAGTGACATCGTTGATAACATCACTGCAACGTCTGAAATGACATCATTGATAACATCACTGTGCATAGCGGGGGTGCGAGCTATGGTTACTTTAGCAGTAAACGTAATGGGGCAACCCAGTGTTCCTCAGAACCTGGGTATATGTATTTAAAGTAAAAATTGGCTCTGTCTGGGTTTTCAATTGCTTAGGGCAAGTAGCAACAGCTTACTTACATCACATATTAATGATTTGCAAAGGAAAAATAAAGATATTACACACACCAAAATTAGAATTCAATAATGTATTTAGAGAAAATCAAATAATCATGGCTGTCGCAATTTACAATTTCAATTGCAATATGAAATACGTGACTGTGGTGAAAAAGTGACATGTGGTGATTGGTGATAAGGACAGTACACTATACACAGGAACAATTGATTGTGCAATGAAAAGAGGGGAGAAAGATTTCATAAATATGTATGTCCTTGTTATTTTGGCACAGATGCTTCAGGATCCAATGACAAATGGGACTGTGATCATGAACGTTGTGTAGACATATACAATACGCCGACGTTTCTACCCTGTGAGTTGCGCAAAAGTGAAATGCATTAAGATGTGTTTTCCTCAGGGCAGGAGGGGGGCATTGGCATCCCAAAAGTAGTTTTCTTTGGTGTCCCTGCGAATAATGATTTGCCTCCTAGTCAGATATGGGTGTGAGAATGAGTCACAAGTACCTCCACCAGCCGGTTGGAGCCTCAAAGTTATTCAATAAATGGGGGAACATCCTTTACAACGCAACTTTTACCACGCAGTGCCTTTACGACGCAACTTTTACAACGCAAACCATTACAACGCATTGCGCTGGGGGGCGCTCTAGGATAGGGAATACGTTTAATTTACTATCCAACACCTTCCCTAGTGTCCACGGGGACTGGAGTTGGAATAGTAAGTTAAACTATTCACTATCCAGCACCCCAAAGCGCTATGCGTTGTAAAGGTTTGTGTTGTAAAAACCGCGTTGTAAAGGCATGCGTGGTAAAAGCATGCGTTGTAATGTCATACATCCCAATAAATGACTTCCACCCGTCGGGTAGAGTCTTAATTTATAATGCCAGTCCAGTGATTTTGTGATCTGGTAACAAAGCCTCCATCCATCAGTGGCTTTGTTTTACTTTAAATGTGGTTACTTTAGGGCACAAGTTAGAGTTTCTGGAGATGACTATAACTGGTGAACTCGGTAGCCACACTTCACTACTATAATTCGCCACTCTACTATGCACTGTATTCTGACAAATTATGTGATTTTGCGATGTCATAAGTGATGTTATGAATGCTATAATTTTAGATGTTTAAAGTGATGTAATTTGAAAGGGCATAAGTAGTGCATTGAGAAGGCGCGAGTTATACCTAATGTAGTGTGGCTACGGAGTTCAATACAATATGAACGGATGTGCATGAATTATAATAATTACAGGTGCTGCAGAAATTATAAATGAAGGAAGTGCAACTTTAGAATTTTTAATGTTTGTGTAGTTTAAGTTCAGTTTGAATAGAAAGAATAAATAAAGTACAAGTAATTTAAAGGTGGTGCGTACGTTATAATTATAAGGTATAACTATAACTTTAGAATATATGATGTTAGTGTACCTCAGGTGTGGTTTGCATAGAAACAATAAATAATGTTTTCCTAACTATAACTATGGTTTAAACGTTTTTCATCAAATTTTAATGGTTTTCTTATATAAAAAGTGCTTTAAATCATTGACTCCAGTGTAGTAGAGTGTACAGTCATTAAGTGGAAAGTCATACAGAACAGTACCTTATGGTTGAGTGTCGTAAAGTGTAGTGTCAAAGTGGGAAAGCGTGCAGTGGAGTGGAGAGGAGTAGCATAGAAGTGAGCAATCTGTCATAAATTGGAGTAGCGTCTTGTACAGTACAGTGGAGTGGGTGTCATAGAGAGCTGGAAAGTGTCATAGAGTAGAGTGTTGTACAGTGGAGTGTTAGGGTAATAAAGTGGAGTAGAGGGTTGTACAGTGTAGTGAGGGGGAATAGAATGGAGTACAGTGTGGTATTGTGGCACACAGTTTATAGAGTCTTGTGGAGTCGAGTTGCATAGAGTGGAGAGGTGTAGATTGAAGTGTTGTACAGTGGTGTAGAGTGGGGTATAGTGTCATGCACTAAAGTATAGCTTGTAGAGTCCAGTTAAGTGGCATTGTGTACAGTGGAGTAGCGTATTGTAGAATATATTGGTGTAAAATGCACTAGAGTGAACTGGTGTAGCATACAGTGGAGTAAAGTGTTGTAGAGTGGAATGATGTGCCATACAGTGGAGGGGACTAGCATGTTGTAGAGTGTTGCAAAGTGGAGTGTCACAGAATGGATTACATTGTTGCACAGTGAAGTGGTGTGGAGTAGAGTGGAGTGCGGTACAGTATGGTAGGGTGGAATGGCATAGACTGCCATAGAGTTGATTGGCAAAGAGTAGTGCGCAGTGGGGGTATAGAGTGAAGTAGTGGAGTACAATGCAGTAGAGTGGAGTAGTGTCAGAGTAGAGTATAGTAAAGTGGGGTGGAGCGGTGTAGAGGGAGTTGCGTAGAGTGTCATAGAATGCTTTCGACTCGCATTGATAGGAGTACATTGTTCCACAGTGGAGTGCTAGAAAGTAAAACATAGTGTGGTAGAGTGGAGGGGCATAGAGTGTCATTGAGTGGAGTATAAGATGGTTGAGTGGAGTACAGAGAAGTGCCATGGAGTGCAGTTGAGTGGAGCGGTGTACACTGGAAAAGCATAGAATGGAGTGGCGCAGAGAGGAGTACGCACAGACCAGTAGCAACTTACTTTTAGCCTCTATTTGTGATGACCCTTTAGCTTCCATCAGTGTAAGATATTAATTGTGTCTAGTTGTTTTTACAAAATTAAATTACATTTTTAAAATATTGCCAGACTCTTTACATTGTAGGCCACTCTCAAACTGCCTCTCTACCTTCTATTTTTGGCTCCGTGCCATTGCTGCCTATTCAGCCGCATTTCGTGTCCCGCCCACTCTCCGTTCCACTGCAGGATTTCCCATTTGAGTGGAGAATGCACCCATCCCCACTAGTGGTTTGGGGAGGAGCCACAGGAGTCAGGAGTCTAGCTGCTCCCTGGATCCTATTTAAAACACATGGCTCCAACGATGCGCAGCGGGCGCACGCAGCAGGCATGCCAAAGGCAAGTCCACCTGTGCTTGTCCGCACCCTGCTGTTGCCAGGAGCCAAGACCCCTGCATCTTTTGGAACAGACATTGCTCCTTGGTGAAGATGTATCTATTTGACTAAGGAACTCCTAGGTATTAGACTTTTGAACAGGGCTCACTGCTCAAATAACTCTTGCCCTATATTAGCTAGCAAGTACTTTACATTCTTTAGCCACCCCAGTTGATTCTGCTTGTCCAAGGAGATAACATCATCCAGGGCCTTGGCATAGGAGCTTAACTCAGGAGTTGGTCATATTGTCTACCAAAATAACACTGGTCGGAGCTTAGCCTTGTCGGTAATCGATTGCCTACCTAGGTCTAACCTTAATGGGTGGAGAGGGTTGCCCTGCGGAAGTTGTACTATGCTTCTCAGAAATTTGTTCTCAGCTCTGGAGAGATCATCCCACCTGTCAAAACCCCACAACTCTGCACCATAGAGGGCTGCGCTCACCATTTTGGATTCATAGATCTGTAAAGTCACTGCCACTGGGTTACACAATGATGATCTCTGTTCTTTACTCATAGCCCTAGCTATATGAGAAGGTTTCAAAGTGGATTTAGCCACTTGGGGCTTCCACGACATAGAATCAGCCAGAGTAATTCCAATTTATTTGAAGGTGGTTGCCCACTCCAATGGAGTCCCGCCCAGAGTAGGTCTACCCTTGTAGGAATTGGTGGGATTGAATATCAGAAACTTAATTTTAAAGGTGTTGATCTCGAGACCATGCATAATACAAAAATCTTTTAAGCGGGTAAGCAATTTTTGTAGTCCCCCTGGGTTTTTTGACAAAAGCAGGGTGTCATCCGCAAACAGAAGCATCACAATCCTATTGCCCCCCAGCATTGGTGCATCAGAAGGGTCTTGCTGCAAGTATTGAGCAATAATATTCATATTAAGTGAAAAGAGTGTGGGAGCTAAGACTCACCCTTGGCGGATGCCCCTGATGACAGCTATAGAGTCAGTGAAGTGTCCTTGATCACCCCATCGGACTTTAGCAAAGTTTGCAGAATGAAGGTGAATTACTTGTGACAAGATCTCTGCTGGCATCCCCATATCTGCTAAAACATTGCCAGAGTTCTTGTTTGGGGACAAGGTCGAACACGTTTTTAAAGTCAATGAAAGCCACGAATAGTCTTTCTCGACCAATAACCACGGTCTTCCAAGAGAGTAAAATTAGATGAAAGACTTGATCAATTGTTCCCATCTTGCCTCTGAAGCCTGCTTGAAATGAAGTTAAGATATTATTCTCACTGATCCAGGTCTGTATCTTATTCAATAGCGCTCGGCTAACTAATTTTTGGATTGAATCAATGAGACTGATCAGTCTACAATTGCTAGGGGACGATCTGTCGCCTTTTTTGAAAATCGGGATCACCTCTACACCTTTACATGACTGAGGTACTGGACCCCCCTGCAATAACATTAGACAAGATCAAAATATAAACTGACCAGTTTTCCTTGTTATAAAAATAAATCACCAGGAATGTTGTCAGATCCAGGAGCCTTTGCTTGGACAATTGAATTGACGGAGGACTATATTTCAGTGCTGGTGAAGAGTTCCTTGGAGTATGTCAAGAGAAGGACAGGCTGGGATGGATCCATGTCTATATTTGAGGGATCCACATACATGAGCTTAAAATGATCGGGCCAAGCACAGATTGCGATGTTACAAGATAGTTTGGGGGGGCCTCTTGACGTTGCCATGTGATACTAGCTGCCAAAACTGTTTAGAATCTTTGCGGTACAAGCCTCGCCAATAAGCCTTCACCTGTTATCGTCCCACTCCAATTTAGGCTAATGCTTGGGCTTTTTTATAAGACCTTCTCAGGCCTCATATCCACTTGGTTGAGTGGGATCTAAGGGCAGATGCTAGTTTCCGTTTAAGCTGCCTGCACTCGTGGTTAAACCATGCCATCTGCGGTGGTACCCGGTGGATATGCAGAGAGTGTGTTGGAAGATCACTAAAGTGGGCAGCCAAATGTTCAAAGAGGCTAGAGTGTCTGTGAGTTATAGGTTTCAGCCCTCCCTGTTTTTCAAACAAGGCTCTAAAATCTGACAAACAGACAGTTAATTGGTGGTGAAGGGACTGAAGCGTAGATTCATACAGGATCTCCTTTTGCCACTTTAGGCGGCAGTTATCCTTCATTGGGAGGAGTTCTATAGTCACTGTGAAGGTTTTAAGCCTATTAAGTGTCCCATCCCAGGGTGAAGTGAGGCTCATACAAAGGTGTTTGTGGCCATTATCTACACTTGAGCCTACAATCATATCTATCAGCAGTGGCCAAAGTCACGGATCCAGTAGAAAATAATCAATACAGCTGAAACCCTTGGATCTTTTAAATGTATTGAGACCCATTTTATCTGACTTGCTCCGTCTATTTGTGGCCCTCAGGCCATGCCCAAAAGTGATGGCTTTTAGCTGAAAGCCACTTGGGGCCATTTCCGAATTGGTGGCAGATCAAGTTGGGGGACTAGCCAAAAGCCGAACTCTTCTCTTTCTTGACTATCATCTTCCCTTCCCAAAGGTTGAAACATCACATTAAAATCACCCGCTAGGATCAGGGGATGCGAGAAGTGCCTTGTCCATAGAAACTCCTCAACATCTTGCAGAGTAGTGGATCTGCCACCTCCTCTAGTTCCTCACCCGCTAGGATCAGGGGTTGCGAGAAGTGCCTTGTCCCTAGAAGCTCCTCAAGATCTTGCAGAGTAGTGGATCTGCCACTTCCTCTAGTTCCTCTCCCATAGGCATTGTAAACAGGTGAGCTCTCGAACCTGACAATTGCGCTCTATCTTCCCCCAAACTAGCAGTGGCCCTGCAGGGCTGCCTATTTTGGTCTGGATAGCGGTGCAATGGTACTTTAAAAAACCTGGCATATATGATGGATTGGTGCTCCAGGTTTCTTGGAGTATACAGACATCGAAATTGTGCATAAATTGAATCCAGTGCAGAAGCATCAGCTTCAACTTCACCCCTGTGACATTCCAACACACCATCTGTAGCTGGCGTGTAGCCTTCGGCGTGTGAATGTTAGGGGGCTAGGTCTCGAGGTCAACAACTCTGCATAAGTCTGGCAATTGCAAGTTACGGAAGGTATAGCCCACCTTCATGGACTGCTCCCTTTGTGTAGTTGAAATGAAACCCCAAAACCCTCCAGCCTTTGGACTAGTAGTAATATCACTGCTCACCTTTGATGTGACTATCGGGGCTGAGGGTCTCTTTAGGGCTGGGGCTGAGAAAGACCTATTCAGTCAATCAGTAAAGGCCAGAGTCGAGTCTTGACTAGAATATACAATGGTAGGGTGGGGGCTGGTACTTGAATAGGATGCCAGTACTCATTGAAGGGTATGTTCTTGCTTCCAAAGCGACTAAGTTGTGCACCAGCCTACAAACAGCCAGGGTCAGTTCAATGTAATCCGTTGGGCTATGGGGAGGGGATAACCTTTTTGCTCGCAGAATGTCCTCCCTGATTACTGACCTGCAGCCTCTAACATGTCTAATTCAGTGTATTACTTTGTTCCTAAGCAAGTCTTAGCCTTCCCACTTCTGGATAGAAATATTTTTTGGGCTGTTCGTCATGTAGATCCTATTAGGGATTGGGGGAGCTATGTTTACCTCTCTTGCTATATGGTTACTGTGGTTGCTCCCAAACTGTGTATTGTTGAGATATGGGCTTTCGTCATGGCCAGAGGAACCCTTAGTTGTTCTCAAAGTGACCCCCCATTCTCCAGAGGCGTATTATTATTTCTTGCTTTTCTAGGGTTGTGCCTGGGTGCTTCAGTACTAGAACTAGTCGGGCTCTAGTGAGGTCCTACAGTACGCAAGGCAGAGTTTGTAACACAGGGGATATCAGCCTAAAAGGTTTGGGTAATTGATTCATCAAAGAGAGTCCCATTTTTAGCCAGAAGAAGATTAACCTGGCCTTTCAGTTCTAATATTTGAGAATTCATCGGCGCAGCTTCTGATCTTAAGTGACTGATGATTGTTAGGATATTAGCATCTGGCATTACTTGCTCATGAGGTTGTCGACTGCCGTAAGGTGCAGGTACATACTTTTAGTTAATCTGTTTTTAAAACTGTGGTTAATCTGTTCTTTATGCTTTTTAACTATATCAACACTTACTGTGTGTGAATTTGAATTGCCATTCATTCAGACATACTCCACACGATCAGGGCAGGCTCTCTCCACCTGACCATCCCACTCAGTAAATTCAATGTGAGGCCAGAAGCAGGCGCATTGCGGGGCAGCGCTCTAGCTTTCCTGCTCATAGTGGTATATTTAAACGGGCCCGCAGAGCGCATCAGGCTGCCGCCTGCTATAAGGTGCAGGCCCACTCTTTTTGAAACTGATTATTCTGTTTTTAAAACTGTGATTAATCTTTTTTTATGCTTTTTAACCATATCAACACTTACTGTGTGTGAATTTGAATTGGCATTCATTGAGGCATACTCCACACGATCGGGGGCAGGCTCTCTCTACCTGACCCTCCCACTCAGTAAATTCACAGTGAGGCCGGAAGCAGGCACATTGCGGTGTAGCGCTCCAGCTTTCCCGCTCATGGTGGTTTATTTATACGGGGCCACAGCCCGCTCCAGATGCGCCTAAGGCAAGCCCGTCTGCGGCTGTTTGCTTCCAGTCCGCGGCCAGCGCCAGCCATGCTGCCTGTGGCTCTTCCGGTAGACAAATCTGCTGGTCCAGGGAACAACTCCTGAATATGAAAATCAGGGATTGTGAGTACACATTCAAACTAGACTGCATGGGGTCCCTCAAACAAACAGACTGCAGCTTCTGCCTATATTCTCCTGTGTCAGATTCCCTGCAACTCAAAGCCGCTCCCTCCACAAATCCCGCCCCCACTGATCAGGCTCGGACCCACTCCCACCGCATAAGGACCTGCTTGATTAACTGCAGATCCCTCCTAAGACACGCTGATGAAATTTGACTTTCCATGGAAGCCCACTCATGGGACTTAATGTTCCTCACTGAAACCTGGCTCAGAGAAAGCTCAAGCCCTGACCTCACACTAGCCATCCCGGCTGGATATTGGTTGATAGAGGTCACCAGGGTTGGAAACAAAACAGGGTGGGGAGTTGGCTGTGATCCTCCGAGCGGGATGGGAAATGTCACACAGGAAAATCGATAACACGGGCACCTCAAACCTAAGTTCTTCTGCATTAATATTGCTTCGGACCTCTCTATGGCCGGCATCTTAGTTTACAGACCCCCGAAATCCTTAGTCTGTCACCTGTCAGAACTATACAATATAGCAGCTGATCTTTCGCTCAAGCATGCCAGGTTCACAATCTTAGAAGATTTCAACCTCCACATGGATAATGACAATTGCACCAAAGCTAGTCAATTGGCCAAAATGTTTCAAGGCATCAATCTGACACAGCTTGTAAATGTCTCTACGCACTCATCAGGCAATACTCTGGACCTTATTTTTACAAATAATCCGGATTTGAAAGTAGCACGCCCCCTTACCGCTCACCTGGTCAGACCCCTTTCTAATACTTTTTAGCCTGGAGCTGAACTACCTCATTCCTAGACCACAGCAAGTCCTAGAGAAAAGGAGGATGTGGCGCAACATTACCAGGAATAGTATGGCACCCGCTCTCTCTACAACACCCCTCCAAGTGTCAGGTAACCCTAACACAGATTCAGGAAACTTCAACAGCTGGTTGTCCGAAGCCTTGGACATTGTTGCCCCCCCCCCTTAGATCAGTCTCTTCATCCAGGCAGAGACCATCAGCCCCTTGGTTCTCCCCTGAGCTCCGTGTTGAGAAAAGCAGCTGTAAAAAAATGGATCTCTCCTGGAGACTATCCTATGATCCTGCTACCAAGCTGGCGTACAGAAAATCCTTAAGGAATTTTCACAAACTCAAGCATCACACTATGAGAGACCATTTCACCAATAAAATCAGCTCAGCTGGAAACTCAGCAAAACACTCTTCACAATTGTCCAAGATTTCACTAAGCCTGTGGCCACTGCCAGTAGGGTTCTCCCTACTGCTTCTCTTTGTACGGGACTGTCAGACTTTTTCCAAGACAAAATTCAAGATATCTTCACAACCTTCACTTTCCCACAGACTACCTGAGAGCCCACTGTTTCGCCCTGACCACATTCCACCCGCTCTCTCTTGATGCTTCTCTGCAAAAACTATTAAATTGTAAATCTGGGTCGCCTGGCGATCCCCACCCTGCCCTGTTTTTTAAACCCTTGGCACTATTTATCAACGCCCCGTTAAATCAGATCAGGCCTACCTCCTGCCAATCCTAAAAAAACTGGATGCCGACCCGGCTGAATGAACAAACTTCAGACCCACCTCCCTGCTTTCGGCATTGGCAAAAATTCTTGAACAAATAGTCCAAAAGCAACTCTCCAATTATCTTGAATCTAGAAATCTTTTCCACGACTCCCAATCTGGCTTCAGAGCGGGCTGTAGCACGCAAACCGTCCTCCTTGAAGTTTACGAGAACGTCCCCGAGAATGTCAACCAGGGCAATGAAGCAATGCTTGTACTTCTCGACCTGTCCGCAGCCTTCGACACGGTGGCCCACCCTATTCTAATGGGCAGATTAAGAGACCTGGAGATTCAGGGTACGGTCCAGTCCTGGATCCGGTCCTTGTTGGAAAACTTGTTGCAACAATTCTTCCTCTACCCTTTCATCTCTGGCAAGAAACCCCTTCTGTGTGGGGTCCCCCAGGGATCAGCATTGAGTCATCTTCTTTTTAATGCCTACCTTTCAGCACTAGCTGTTCTGGTGGAATCATGTGGGGTGAGGGTGGTATCCTACGCGGATGACACCCAACTGGTTTTCTCCTTCGAGGATCGATCGGAAGCTGCTTTTGCTATCTACAGAAGATACCTGAGCAACAGCTCGGCCTGGATAACACTGAAATGTCTCAAGCTTAACTCGGGAAAAACAGAGGTACTCTTCTTCATCCTAAAGTCCCCTCCCTCCCTGCGCTATGGTGGCCACAGGAGATGAATCCTCCCCCTGAGTCTGTTGACTCGGTGAAAAACATGGGTTTCAGAATCGACAATGAACTCTACTGTAAATCCCAAATTAGGTAAGTCAATTCAATTCAATGAAACTTTATTTCGGTTTTGAATTTACAAACCATAAAAGTTACACAAACAAATACAGCGGGATAAAATTAATTATAGAAAAAAAACAGCATTAAGATACAATCAATTCTTAGTTTACAACAATTTATAACAGTGCATTCTTTTTAATCTAAATAGCAGCATACAGTTTTTAAAATGCTTTTGAGATAAATTCATTATAAGTCCAAGGATTTTCTAAATTTAACAACTGATTTTAAAAATTCTAATACAAAAAAGGATACAATCACTATATAATAATTGTAAATACATCATGGCTGGCCTAATCTGATAAAAGTTACGTTTTTTTAAAAGAAGGACCAGATAGCGTTTGCGGGGAAATTCATACTAATTGCATAAAAACATAAAGTGCAGCATATTCTGTGGAGACTTTCCGTCGCAGCCGCAGGGAGCTGCTTCTTTGTTAAAAACAGAACTTTGTGGCCTTACAAGCAAATGAAGAAACTGGTTCATCCGAAACCTGGTTAATAAAAATTTCTCATGTGAGGACAAGGTACCCAATAAATAAGGCTCTGTGTTTGGTGTTGTTTTTAACATAATATATGTCCTAACACTCGGTTTCTGTACCTCTTTAGCTTCCCTCGTCAATTTTCTTTCTAGGAGGAAAGCCATTTTTATTGCCTCCACATCCCCCTTATTAATGCGTTCAGGGGTATCAAATAACTCACCCCGCCCTAAGCTTGAAAAACCTTTCCTAATGTAATTCAGCCAAGGTACTGCGGATGAGTTATCCATAGACAGGCAGTCTTTTAAAATCATGTGAGTCAAGGGAATATCAGGGTTTAACCACATTTTTATCCAGCAGGTCAGTGGGCGCAAGGAGAAAATGTCACTGACATACTGGATCCCCAGCTCCTCATGAGCAGCTAGGTTTGATGTGCCTCGTGGGAGACACAGTAAGCATTTCAGGAAGGCATTCTCCACAATTTGTAGTCGCTCTCCTGCAATATACCCCAAAATTTTGCTTCCATATGTTGCGGTAGCCACTGATTTAGCCTTATATAGTTGCAACATTGCGCCAGTAGGATTTTTTCCCAATTTGGATGCAAAATTAAAAATTGCTGCATTCACCCTAGCAATGTCCCCTTTCTTTTACAGGACATGGGGGCCCCAATTCAACTTATTGTCAAAAAGGACTCCAAGATACGAGAACGTGCTAGTGAGGGGAATTTTAGCTTCTCCCACGTTAAATTGAAAATTCTTTTTTGGTGGCTGTCCTACCTGCATAATATATGATTTAGAGTTATTTATTGTTAACTCCCTGTCTGTCATAAAAGCCTCAAAGGCAAATAAAAGTGCTTGTAGACCTCTTTCTGTCCTGAATATGAGGACGGCATCGTCTGCGTATAGTAGGACCGGGATGCCCCGGCGTCTCACTCTGGGAGAATCGGCCCCCACCTCCCGAAAAACGCTATCTAAGTCATTAATATAAAAATTCAACAAAAAGGGAGCCAAAATACATCCTTGTCGGACTCCCTTTTTAAATGTTAAAATCCTTTGTCACACTCAGGTCCTGAGAAAACCTGACATTTGCTCTGGTGGATCTATGTAAATCTTCAGAAAAATCTACGATGCCACAATCGACCCCCTTTGCCCTCATGGACTGCCAAAGCTTCTTCCTGTTCACACAGTCAAAATCTGAGGACAAGTCCATGAAGGCAAGGTGTATAGTCCCCTTGTGTGCCACTGTATACTTAAAATCAAGAAGAGATTAAGGCACTGGGCGGTCGTAGATCGTCCCCTACAGATCTCATACTGGGGAGTCAGACATGATCTTGTTGTCCTCTGCCCACAAAGTGAGCCTTTGCAGTAGAACCCTCCCCACTACTTTCACCATAAGTGATATGGGTCTGTAACAGTGCGGACTGCTTTTGTCCCCTTTTTTAAAAACGGGGACTATAGTAGAAGTCCCCCATGACTGTGGGCAACCACATTGTACTGCAGCATTAAAAACAGATTCCAGAATTGATGCCCAGAAAGAGGGATCAGACTTGAAAATATCTGGGGGGATCCCGTCGGGACCAGGGGTTTTACCAACTGTTAAGCCTACAATTCCTTCCAATATTTCACCCCTACCAAACTTGACTTCAACAACATTGAGGCTGGGTACCAGCCTATCATTCTGTTCTGAGGGTCAGGCGTACATCAGCTCAAAATGATCCTCCCATTCCTCCTTGGATACACAGTCAAGGCCTCCTGCTGCCTCTTGGACAAGAAATGGTTTTTTTAGTACACTCCAAAACTTTGAGCTATTCTTAAGAATTTCAGGATCCAATAGCTCATCCCAAGCCTCATCCCTTAAGGCTCCTTTAGGTTTAGCTAGCGCTACTTTATAATCCCTCCGACACGCTATTACGTTAGCTTGCACTCTGGAGATGGTAGCTAGGACTTCCCTCAGGCTTTTTGCTGTCTTTGGACACTGCTGATCAAACCATCTAGGGCCCACATTTGTCTGTTTCTTGGCTGGTGCTGACAGCAGCTGTGTAACCTTTTCTGTGATGGTCTGGAAGGCCGCTAACACCTTACTAGATGTGGTGCTGACAGCAGCTGTGTAACCTTTTCTGTGATGGTCTGGAAGGCCGCTAACACCTTACTAGATGGGTGCCCCCCCTGTGTGCAGAGGACTATTTCATCTGCACATACAGATTTTATATTGTTAAAAAACAGCTCCGGGGTTACTTGCGACCATCTTAATCTACGTTTTCCATCAGTTGTGCTCAGTACACCTAGTTTAGGATTTTCTCCTATTTTTGTTACCCAGGGGCCAGTTAAATGTAGTAATAAAGGGTTGTGATCGCTAAATACGGTCTCATCAATTAAAAAGGAGAGTACAAATGATTGCATTAGGGATGAAATTAACACAAAGTCGATAAAAGTCCCTTTACCATGGCCCTTAAACGTGGGCACCACAAATCGGATATATGGGTCCGTCATGGCCATGGTAGATGTCAGATCTAATTCATTGATCATGTCATTTAACCGATCCCCTTCGGCCGAGTGCTCGAAGTGAAATACATGCATTCGTGGGCAACTCAACTCGGAGATACATGACAATAGGGCGTTACCACAGGATGAATATTGAAGTCACCTACAACCTGAAGATTAAGTAATCTATGACTCATGGAATTATTAATAAAAGCATTCAGAGCAAGTATATAACTTTGATCAGGACATGATGAGAATGAATTATAAAAATTTACCAAGCCTAACATACAATTCCCACTATGTAGTGTTAATGCAAGGATGCCCAGATCAGAGGTGGGTACTACACAGATTTTACATGCCACAGCTACCGAAACATAAATCACCATTCCCCCCTAGGTCTCCCCTGTTGGATACAATTGCTGGAACAAAATAAGCCTTGTAACCTTCCCAAAAAAGGTCACATTCTGCCGACCAAGTTTCTTGTAAGCAGATTATCAAGAATTGCTTAACATAGGTTGTCCAGCTGGGGATCCCTAACTTGGCAGCCAACCCTGCTATATTCCAAGAGATTAAATTATTCAAACTCTCCCTTTGTTGCTTAGCCCCTATAGCTCCTGAGGTGACCTTCCTCCCTCCTGGGGTACCAATTTCCCTGAGTCAATCACAAGCCTCCAGGCCAGACAAGGTTTCGTATCTTTTGTGTACTGGAAGTCTGTACCCGGTATTATTTTGTCTACTTGATGTTGTCTGTGGTGGCATAGGGAAAGTATGATGATATACGGATCTCGCCCTAGACCAACCAACCCCCCGGTGATCTTCCTCCCGGCCTGATCTCACCTGGTCCCTCCACAGGGATGGCCTGTACAAGAACCCCAAGGGTAATAGTTTAATTACGGTACCAATTGTTGGCTGTAGACTTGGACCCCTTGATAGTAAGCGACCCGCAGTGTGGGGGTTGTCAAAGTTAATAAAAATGCAATCACCCGTCCCTTGTTTACTGGATCTACCAATCCAGTTGACCCTGCGTGCCATGATTATGTTGTTAATAAGGTTCGCTCCATCAAGGGGGTTCTGGGAAAGCCAATAAACTATTTTATTCAGCAGTTGCCCGTAACTTTCATTCTTTTCTGGTGGGAGGGCGGGAACATGTCCCAGTATGACTACATATGGAGTAGCTTCTGGCGGAAGATCGATGACTGAGGATCCATGAGGCACACTAGGCCCCTCCTCTAGCCTCTGATTTATTTGCGGCATGGGAGAGGTCCTCCTAATGTTGGGGGATTGTGTTAAATCCATTTTATCTCTCGAGTCCACCCTAGTGTTACTTGGGCCACCTGTAGCGTTGGGCCTTGTATTAGCCAAAACTGGACCATCCTCCTTGCCTCTATTACCACCTGCTCTATCCTTCATATTCGGTGCTTGGGCTTTAGAATTATGGGGATCCGCTGTAGCTGTAACTTTTGAAAGATTAACCAGAGAATATTCTAGGTTCAATAGCCTTGATTCTACCCCACATAATTTTTGTACGATGGGTTCAAGCAAGGTTTTTACCATGGTCTCTAGTTTCCCCCAAAAGTCTCCATCAGCGTGGCCGGTAATGGATATCGCTCCGACAATCTGAGCATTATTAATTAAATCTCTCTGAGTCTCATTTCCCATGTCGTGTATTTCTACCACTGTCACCCCTTTATTCCCTGGAGCTACATGTCCTGGATGTCTGTTTTCCCGAGTTTTCTTGGGAATGGCACTAGTTTTTTTAGGGCGAGTAGATACTGTCTTTTGTTTCTGCACTCTACCCCGTAATTTATACTTAACCGGACTAGTTATTGGTTCCGGGGTCCCAGAGAGCCTGGTTCCATTCAGTATAGATGTGTCAGCCTCCATCTGAGAAATCCTTTCTTGAGCTGGGGGCGAGATAGTATGATTCAGAGTGTCTAGTAGGACAGGGGTGGAGGATAGCCTGCCAAACGTGGGTTCCAGGGATAACCTACGCTCCGTCATTATAATTTCCTTATTAAGTACTGACTCTGCCCTAGCCAGATAGGCATCTAAAGTTCCAACCATCCCCGAGCCCACTCCTACTTTCTGTTTGGCCATTATAGAGTACAGTCAGTTCAGAAGATCCAGGTAAAAATACTTAAAACAATAAATACCTCAATACAAACATAATCGAGGCCTGATAAGATTAATTAACCAGGATAGAAAAATGAAACCTAGCTGGTTTAATGCACAACCTCAATCCTAGACTTTAGTAGGGAATACACAGTGTTATACCTTAATACTACATAAGTACCGTTGCAATGTTAAAAAATGAGAAAGCTCAAAAGTAAATCCTAAATTTCCACAAAGATATACTTAAAAAGAAAAATAGACTAACTTGAAACAGTAAACCGTTAATAGTCTTTTTCCAGTATTTACAAGGTGTCCGTAAGTGTCAAATTTCCAGTAAAACATGTGACTTAGATCCTTCTACTGTTTTAGAAGTTCTAAATGCCCATAGTCTTACTCATGGGACAATATTGACTGATCAGAAGTGAATGTTTAGAGGGGTGGCCCGGCCCAGCCTCAGTCGGCCTCTGACAGCCGCAGACGGCCCCACCCTTGTCCTGGGCTTTGCCCGGGCGCCACCCGCGCTGCAGTGATGCTGCAGCTGCTTTTGAGTGCCTCAGTCGCCCCACAATGACGTCTTCTCCGGCGCCACAGAGAGCCTCCTGGGTAATGGAGTCTCCTCCCAGCCGTTCCCCTCACGGCGTCGTCAGAGACCCAACGCTACTGCCATTCCCCTCACGGCGCTGGAATCGCACAGGTGAGGAGGGCTGAAGGAAAAGTGAAACCGTTCCCCTCACTGCAGGAAGAAAGATGGTTTAGCACGTCCCGCGCTGCGGTGGTGCTGGGGCTGCTTTTGAGGGCCTCAGTTGCCCCACAATGACATCCTCTCCAGTGCCACAGAGAGTCTCCTGGGTAATGGAGTCTCCTCCCAGCGGTTCCCCTCACGGCGTCATCAGAGCCCCAACGCTACTGCTGTTCCCCTCACGGCACTGGAATCGCACAGGTGAGGAGGGCTGAATGAAATGTGAAGCCGTTCCCCTCACGGCAGGAAGAAAGACGGTTTAGCACGTCCCGCGCTGCGGTGGTGCTGGGGCTGCTTTTGAGGGCCTCAGTCACCCCACAATGACGTCCTCTCCGGCACCACAGAGAGCCTCCTAGGTAATGGAGTCTCCTCCCAGCCGTTCCCCTCACGGCATCGTCAGAGCCCCAACGCTACTGCCGTTCCCCTCACGGCGCTGGAATCGCACAGGTGAGGAGGGCTGAAGGAAATGTGAAGCCGTTCCCCTCACGTCAGGAAGAAAGATTGTTTAGCGCGTCCCGCGCTGCGGTGGGGCTGGGGCTACTGGAATCGCACAGGTGAGGAGGGCTGAAGGAAAAGTGAAACCGTTCCCCTCACGGCAGGAATAAAGATGGTTTAGCGCGTCCCGCGCTGCAGTGGTGCTGGGGCTGCTTTTGAGGGCCTCAATCGCCCCACAATGACGTCCTCTCTGGCGCCACAGAGAGCCTCCTGGGTAATGGAGTCTCCTCCCAGCCGTTCCCCTCACGGCGTCGTCAGAGCACCAACGCTACTGCCGTTCCCCTCACGGCACTGGAATCGCACAGGTGAGGAGGGCTGAAGGAAAAGTGAAGCCGTTCCCCTCACGGCAGGAAGAAAGATGGTTTAGTCTCTTCCTCATGCTTTGGGAAGCTACATACTATGCGGAAAATCCTCCACTTCCTTCCTTTGGAGTGTCGAAAGACAGTGGTCCATGCACTTATCACATCTGGACTACGCTAACAGTCTCTACCTGGATCTCCCCGCTTATCTGATTCGTAGACTGCAGATAATCCAGAATACTGCTGCTAGACTGATATGCAAGATACCTTCTGTCACTCGATCAATCCCCACCTAGAAACCTTCACTGGTTACCTGTGATAAGGCACATTGAATTCAAGGCTCTTACCCTGGCATTCAGAGCCACCAGGGGACTGGGCCCGGCGTATCTGAGAGACAGACTCCATCATTACCAACACATTCGGGCCCTGAGATCCAACCATGTCTCCTCATCATTCCCCACTTTCGTAAGGCAAAAGGACTGGTGGCAGAGCCTTCGCAGTTAGATCTGCCAAACTCTGTAATGCCCTACCACTCTCTGTCTACTTATCGGGCAAGGAACTAACTTTTCATCGTGCCCTGAAAACCTGTTTTTTCACTAACACCTAGTCCCTCCTACACCTGTAATAGGATGACTGCCTCAGCACGGGGGCACCTCTGGTTGGGGCAGCTGCAGGCTCTACAAACTCCTAAATAAATCATTTAAGAGGTACATGTTCATCCCTTTGTTCTTCCCCAACCCCGCCCCTGGACTTTTGCCCTCAAAGTTCTCCCAACCTCATCTGTCAGGGCACAAATCTGTTACTACAGATAACGTCTGAGCCCAGCAGATCACATAGCTGTGCAATTGCAGGGCTTTCTGGCCTAGCCGCCTCAGTAATGGTAAATTTCGGGTAGAGAGGCCTTCAGGTACGTGTAGTATGCTTTTTAAAAATATGGGGCATGCGTTTAAGCGCTCTGGGGTTTGCTGGTGTTGGTGGAGTCTTAGGGTTGCTTCAACTGGAAGTGTCTGGGGGCACAGAAGGATCCAATATTTCCACACATTCAGACACAAGATTATCAATTCTGTCTAGAACGCAATTCCCCACAGCATGCTTCAAACCTTTCTTGTTTTTTTTTGCTTTTGAGCATGCTTCCCCAGGTCCACCCTGAGCCGCATTCCTCTTCCCCATGTCAAGGTCGTTGAAATGTCCAGAAATCATAAAATAGTAACCTCAAGGCAGCAACAGAACGCAATACCAGAGTGCAGACAAAGATATTACAGTACCTTTGATGTCTATGGCTTAGGGAGGGTGGCCCAGCCCAGTCTCCTCCGGGCTATGACAGGTACTGACAGGCCTGCCCTTGGCCTAGGCTTTGCCCCAGTGTGGCCCGTGTGCGTCCTGCACCTCAGGACTGTGGCGTTGCTTAAAGTGCCTCCGGGCGCAGTGGTGATACAGCAAGAGGCCAGGAAGTCTGGGAAATTGAGTCCTCCCCTGGCTCGGTGTCCTCATAGGATGCGGGCTTCAATATCCATGGGACCACGTTGTTGCTTTAAGCTCCTACGGGCACAGTGGTAATGCAGCAAGAGACCGGAGAGTCTGGAGATGGAGTCCTCCCCCGGCTCGGTCTCCTCGTAAGATGCGAGTTTCTGAGAAATATTGCATCCAAAGGATTAAAAGGGAGAACTGGGTGTGTGAGGTATTGCTGTTATCCATAGAGTTTCTATCAAGGTATCTATATTTGGACATTGCTCTGAAGATGAGATAAAGATTTGTATTTTTAGAATTGATCTCTCGCCCCATGACTGCTGGAAAGCTGCCCTTGTGAATCGCCCCCCTTGGCCCCTCCGTTATTTTACGCTCCAATCGATGTAATTGATCGCTCCCCATACCATTTCACCAAACACTTTCGTTTATATGGGGATTTTAATATACATAGTGAAATTGCCTCTAAAACGGAACCCTCTCTGGTCCTTGCTAATTTGGCTACTATAGTTCTGGAAAAGATTAATGAGGGCCCAACCCATTCGGCAGGACATACGCTGGATCTTTTTCTGACCAGCTCACCACACATTCCTACTGAGGCCCTCCGCCCTTGGGTATGGTTCGACTATTCCCTGATTGATTTTCACAATTTTGGGGCCAAGGGTGGAGTCCATCCCTTCCAAGGTCTCCTATAGTTTCAGTAGACATTGGCGTAAAATTACACCGGAAGCCTTTATGAAAATGTTTTCGGGACATATGAATTGGGAATTGAGGAATACCAATGATTGCTTAAATGACTACCACTATGCGATAAAGCCAGCTATAGATTGTTTGACCCCTTTGAAACATCAATTTAATGGCGCACGACGGCCACATGCAGCCTGTTATTGTCAGGAACTGCGTTAGGAGAAAATCCTTCACAACAAACCAGAGAGGTTGGCGCTACTCACACGAACAGAATGATAAAGAAACCTATAAGACTTCCTTAGCTCTCTACCACAAGAATTTTAAAAAATGCCCACAGAGCCCATCTCGCCTCACGAGTCATGTCTTAATCAGGCAGAGAATTCTCGTAAAGAACTAATTCAAATCAATAAATCTTTTACTAATCCGAGGGTCTGCACCAATGATATCCCCTGTCTCAAGAACTTTGTGATAAGATAGCCAATCATTTTGAACACAAAATCAATTTGATTTTTGATAAATTCACTGAAGCTAGGGATTCTACAAGTGAAACAATAAGTCACAGTCTACCTACCTTGGACAATGTCCATTTTTTGGATAGTTTTACCCAGTTCACAGTAGACATACTTGAGGCAATGTTGAAAGCAGCCAAATCATGGTCACCTTTGGATTTAATTCCATGTAGGAACTCCTTCCTGCAACATACACAACTGGTTCCCTCAATCTGTGCAATACTCAATCTCTCTATGAGGGAGGGCCAACTTCCACTAGAATGGAAAGCTGCACAGATAATCCCCATTCGAAAGAATGCGAATGTCCCAGTAACAGATTTTTCTTACTACCGCCCTATCTCCCTCCTGCCCCTACTGAGTAAACTCTAGGAAAAACACAATAAATGACTCCAAGAATAACTAAGTCTATGGGTAGCCTTGATTCCTCACAATCTGGCTTCAGACCAATGTACAGTATGGAGTCCGCACTGATTGCTGTTACAGACAACATTCCAGGCAGTCTTGTTGGTGCTGCTGGATTTGTCTGCAGCCCTCAACACAGTATCCCACCTTATTCTGCTCCCGAGATTTAAGGAGATTGGGATCTGTGGACAAGCCCTATCAAGGTTTACGAACTTTTTATACCATCACTCACAGATCATTAATCTTTGCCCCTTCCGCTTGCTAACTACAGAGCTTACCAAGGAAGTGCCACAAGGATCTTGTCTCAGCCCTGCTTTCTTTAATATTTATGTGTCTCCCCTTGCAAAAATAATCAACGAATTCGGCTTCACTCCGATTTCATATGCTGATGATACTCAGCTTTTGCTATCATTTGACAGGAAAACTATGAACACTCAGTCTCATTTCTCAGAAGGTATGACAGCAATTGCTTCTTGGATGATGGAGAATTTTCTCCAGCTGAATGCTGGGAAAACAGAGATCATGCTTTTGAGTGATGCCCATTTGCTCTGGTCTCCAGAGTAGTGGCCCCCTGCGTTGGGTAATGCCTCCGCTCCTAAGACAGTGGTTAGGAACCTAGACTTCCGGTTAGACCAGAAACTGACTATGAAAGATCAATTGGGGTCTACCTCTTGTTCCTGTTTCCATATGTGGAGCCTTTTGCGCAGTGTTTTTCCTTTCTTTCCTCTCTGTGTGTGAAATAATCTTGTTCAGGTACTGGTGATTTGTCGCCTAGACTATTGTAATGCCCTCTTGATTGCGGCAAGCGAATCTTCCTTAAATAGACTCCATGTAGTACAGAATAGGGTTGTAACAAATGGGACACTTCCTGCAGCCAAATAACTTTACATGAGCATGCAGTATTAATTACTGGAATTAAAGACAATGTGTGAAAAATGTGTTAGTGCTGTAGGGTGGGCTTTCCCCCTGCTGTTAATTAACAGATATATGGACTAAAAAGGAACAGTGTGTGTTCATGAGCCTATGTATAATGATGAGTACCGATGAGGCAGGAAGGGAGCTAGAACACAGTCAACAGATGAGACTCCCCATCGCCCCGACCTCCAGAATATGAAACCTCTCAATATACCTACACCACCTCCACCTGATCAGCAACACCCCCTCTCCTCAGGTGCTGGTTACAAACAATCCCAAAACATCACACAATCTCCACCGCAGGTCGACAATCTTGCCTAGTGCCACTGCACAACCCACAATATAATAATTTCAATTCTTTGTATCTCACAGGCACATAGCTGTAAAGTCAACTTCTCAGGTTTGGGACTCTCTGTATAAATAGAAGGCTGTAGGGCGTTGGTGTTTATTTCCACACAGCAGGACTGTACCCGCAAACAAATGTGCTTGGGTGATTTTGGGGTGAAACCGCCCCCCTGCATTCGGTGAAAGGCGGAACATGGTGCTTTGTTCTCAGATCACACTTTCAGAGTTGTGCAAAAGATGGCAGAGGGGTAGGAGTATTTTCCGAACCTTTTACCTTCTTAAATCGCTGGCTCTCTGCACATTTGTTTCTTCCTATGACTATCTGTCACTCTACCTCTCTCTGTGCAATTATATATTTATGCGTTTTGATCTCCGTTTATACACTTGTGTCTGTTTTACTATCTGACTCTGCCTGTCTGTACAGCTAGTTCAGAATGTGATATATTCATCTATAAATGTCTATTAAATAAAACAATTGATAAATTGGGAATGATGAGCTTTCATAACGCACATGCACATGGAAAACAATCCAATATGTCTCTCTTCTGTCATGTATTTACTTGAATGCAATGAGTAACTTCTCTGCTCAGGCGTGTTAAATGAATCCTAACGAAGCATCAGTTATTTTTTGTAAAATGGCTCTGTGGGTTCAGCAGTCTTGTTGAGAAGCGAGTGCAACCTGCAGGTTGCAGGCTTTGTTACTGTCCCTAAATCTCATTGGAATTCTGAATTTGATCAAATGAAAACGTTAAATTAGTGCACATTGTTGGAATGGTGCTTAGAATCAGGGAACGTGTACCTGAGGTGCTGTATAAACTTCCCTCAACTGGGTCGGTGTTTCATTTATGTAAGTGACATTTGGAAAGGCTCTTGTTTATAATTGGAAGAGTCCACTAGCCCCCGGCTAGTAAACACGAACAAATGGCAGCGGTGACTTTTTAACTTTCAGAAATAGACTCATTATTATTATACTGGTCTACGAAGAGTCGCATCTCTGTGTTAAAGAAGTCTGCTCATTGGGTGAAACTGTTGGCAAAAGAACCATCGACACCTCAGACAGCCAACAGCTCTGACACAGGTTGAAGATGCTGCAGAGCTGACAATTATTGGACAGGTTAATAACTAAGTCCTCACCTTGATAAACAACACCTATGTTGGTCTAGAGGTGCTTATTTACTATAAGTAGTGACTTTTTTCGCTTCTTTTTAAGTTCAAGAAAAGCTTTATTAATCATAAATTGAGGTATAAATACACAGTAAAGCAGAGGGATTAAGGGAAAGAAGGGGGTGGGAAGGGAAACAAAGAAAAAATAAACAGGATGTGCTTACAAGAAGTCAAATAGCAAAAAACATATCATGGACAATGAGAATAAAAATAAGGGGTACAATAAATATACATCAGAAACAGGTGCAAATGAGGACAAAGCAGATAATAATGCAGAAAAAATATAGGAAATGAAAAGGGTATCAGGGGGTTTGGAACCTCCTGCTGAGCAGGCCGTGGGCGAAAAGAGTGAGTCACACAATTATCCAAATACATCGTAACAGGGAACCATAGGTCTGCACGCTTGGGCAGGAAAAACAAAAGCAGTATCAAGCCTATGATTATGGCAAACATTGTACCACCATGTTTTAAAAGAAATGTCAGAAGAAGTCTTCCAGTTAACAGTAATCTGCTGGAACGCAACAGCCAAAAGCAAATCTACAATGCGAACGCGTAGCGTAGTCCCTTCCCAACAGGGAGAAAGGTTTCCTAGGAAAATATGAGTGTGAGATAAGGGAATACGTGTATGGAAAATTACATTATTCGAGCCCAAACCTGCAACCAAAAATCATGTACATGCTTACAAAGAAATAGCATATGAAACAGAGTAGCGTGAGGTGTAGAGCAGGACCAGCAAGTGTCTGGGACATCAGAGAATCTTCTGTTAAGGGTGAAGGGGGTATGGAGTAACCTGTTGTAATTGAAAAATAAGGATTGCGTTAAGGACGCTGCCCTGGATGTTTTGCAAACCTTTGTCCATATCCTGTCCCACAGGGATATTGGCCAGGACACAGCAAGGTCCTGTTCCCATTGCTCCTCCACCTTAGACTTGGATCTAGTAGAGGTATGAGCATGGAGATATTTGTAAATAAGGGAAGCTTCAGAAGTAGTATGTAGGAGAGAGTGAAGTTGAAGGGTAGGGTCAGGAGAAGTAGAGGAGGATGATGCCTGCATAAGCCGTGTGTAGACCTCCATGACCGCTGTTTTAAGTAGAAGGTATTTGGGGGCAAAGGATGCGGGTAAATCAAAGGAGAGACAAAGAGTGTGAAAAGGTAAAAAGGTAGAGTGTGAAAACAACTGTGAGATCCAAAGCAGTCCTCTGGTCCGCCAGGATTTCCAGTAGAAGGGTCTATTATGAATTAAAATATATTTGTTATGCCAAATGGTAGACGAGAGAAAAGCAGCAATAGTCGTAGGGGGAGGAGGACTAGAAGCTGAAAGGAGCTTGACAGTAAATTTATGGATGCGAGTAGGGATCGAGGAGGGTTTACGAGAGAAAGAGATATACTCGGTGAAAGAAAATGGAGAGGAAAAGGCGTTCAACTTTAGTCCACAAAGGGCAGGGGGAGACGGGATCTTGAAGCCAAAAGGAAGCTTGGCGCAACAAAAAGGCCTTTTGATAGGCAGGAAAGTCTGGGAAATTGACCCCACCTTCAGAAGCGGGGCGAATTAATCTGGCTAGGGACATTCTGGGCTTCTTGTTATGCCACAGGAAAGAGGATAAGATCGAATTAATTTTCTTAAAGAATTTGGCTGGGATAGCAACAGGGATATTGGAAATGGTATATAGGATTATAGGGGACAACATCATCTTAATGGTGCCGAGATGACCCCACCAAGACAGGTACAAAGGGTGCCACCGAGCCGTAAGATCGGAAAGTTTCTGGGAGCACTTGGTCATGCAAAGGGAAATGGTGTCTGAGATGGAGGGAGTTATGTGTAAGCCTAAATAAATAATATGAGAGGGACTCCAGGTGAAATTGGAAGTACTAAAGTCAGGTTTAAAGGTGAACTTCGTCAGGGGCAAAATCTCACACTTGTCATTGTTAAGCTTATAGCCAGAAATTGAGGAATAATTTCGCACTTCCTCCAGGAAAGCGGGGATGGAGTCTGTGGGATTAGAGATGAAGAGCAAAATGTCATCTGCATAGGCAGCAAGTTTAATGGAAGAGTCCACAGTGTGAAAGCCATGGATGTTGGGATTTTGGCGAAGCTTGGACAGAAAGGGCTCTAAAGCGAGATTGAAAAGGAAAGGTGAAAGGGGAAAGCCTTGGCGAACGCCTCTACCAAGGGCAAAATAAGAGGAGATCTGACCATTCGCAGAAACCGCGGCTCGTGGTCGAGAGTACAACAGTGAGACTAGGGAAGTGAATTTAGGGCCAAAGCCGAACCATCCAAGTGTATGAAAAAGATATGGCCATTCAACCCTGTCGAATGCCTTCTCGGCATCTAAGGCAATCGCTGCAAGGGGAGTCTGGAGGCGGGATGATTTTGACAATATATTAAATAAAAGTCTGGCATTGTCAGTAATGTATCGACCCTTGACAAAACCAGACTGCTCTTCGCCTAAGAGATCGGGAAGTAAATGATCTAAGCGTATCGCCAATGCCTTAGCAAAGAGTTTGTAGTCAATATTGACAAGAGATATGGGTCTGTAATTTTTGCAATGCTTCACATCTTTTCCCTCTTTAGGTATTAAACAAATATGTGCATCAGAGAAGGTGCCTGAGGAATTACCTAAGTCAACAAAGGTGGCGAGGAGAGAGTGTAGCTTTGGGATTAACAATTTGGAAAAGTGGAGGTAGAATTCAACGGTAAAACCATCTGGTCCAGGGGCTTTATTAAATTTGAGGCGTTGGAGTGCTGCAAGCAATTCCTTCTGTGAAATATCATTCTCCAAAGAGGAAAGGTCGAGAGGGAAGTGTGCAGGCTTTTGGATATTAGAGAAAAAATGTTGGAGGGAATGGAGTGAGGGTTGGGTTTCAGAGGTGTATAAGGTTTTGTAGAAACGGGAAAATTCAGTGAGAATATCGGCGTCTTCATACTGTAAGGTAGAATTGGTGTCATAAATAGCTTCAATGTTCAGTCGGTTGTGCTTGACCTTCAAATAATTGGCAAGAATTTTCCCAGCTTTATTTCTCCCACCGTAAAACCTAGCACTAGATTTTAGCAAATACAGGGAGGCATTTTCCATGGACTTTTCGTTGAATTTTATTTTGGCAGTGACGAGGGCCGTCAGACTATCGTTTGATTGGGAGGTAAAGTAGACATGCTCCAATCTCTTAATGTCACAAAGAAGCTTTTTAGTGTATAGGCGGGCAGTCCTGGGTTTCTTTGCAACATATCCAATGCTAAAGTCGCAAGCTGCGCCTTGAAAGCATCCCAAATGGTGTGTTGAGGAAGGGAGGGGGTATCATTTAACATGAAATATTCAACAAAAAAGGGAGTGAATGAAGCAGTAAATTTGGGATCTAGGAGGAGGGTATTGTTGAAGCGCCATCGTTTGGGTCCATCAATCTTAGGAAGCACGTCAACACTGATGACAACAGGGGCATGGTCCGAGAGTAGAATTGGGCCAATTTCAGCAGCAGTGAGGGTTTGAGCAAGAGTATGAGATACAAAAATGTAGTCAATTCGCGACTGGGATCGGTGAGAGGGAGAGTAAAAAGTAAACTCCTGCAAGGATGGGTTGCATAATCGCCAGGAATCGACGAGCTTATGTTGGGAAATGGCTTGAGTGAAAAGCTTATGTGATTTATTGGGGACATAAGTGGCATCGGAATTCCTATCAATAAAAGGGTCTAGAGGATGATTGCAATCTCCAGCTAGGATAAAATGGTCATTCATGAATAAGGTGATACATTGAGAAAACTCGGCCCAAAAAAGAGGTTCACCATTAGTGGGAGTATAGACATTAAGGAGGGAGATTGGAACACCTCTAAGCGATAGTCTGACGTGTGTCCATCTGCCATTAGCATCTGATTCTTGGGAAACAATTGTGAGAGGGAGATATCTACGACATAAAATTGCTACACCATTACTTTTACCATCGCCTTGTGAATAAAAAACCTCACCCACCCAGCCTCTCTTGAGTTTTGCTGATTCTATGTCGGAGAGGTGAGTTTCCTGGAGGAATGCAATATCGACATTCAATTTGGCAAGATGTGACAGAATGCGTTGGCGCTTGATCGGAGAATTAATACCCTTAACATTCGACGATACTATGTTCATTGACATATTAAAAACAATATTTCAGAAAATATATCATAAGCACAATTAGGATAAAGGGTCATGAGTAAGGAAGAACAGAAAAGGAAGATGTAAGAAAGAGAGGATAAATGTACAGGAGAAATTGGGCAAAAGAAAAGGAAGAGGAAGTCAGTGAGAATGGGAGAGAGTGCAAGGAGAAAGAAGAAAGTGAAAATTAACAGTAGTGGTAAGAAGGTCAGATGGAGAAGAGAGAAGACATGAGAAGAAATACAACCTGAAAAAAGAAGATCATCATCAGTGTACAAATAAGTAAAATGGAATAGGGGGGGAGGGGTAGAAGACAAAAATGAAAAACAAAAAAGGAAGAGAAAACAAGAAGGAAACATACCTACAAAAGAAGAAGACGAGAAAGAGTTGAGGGGGGAAGGGGCCATGTAGGTTAGGCAACACAACCAAGATCAGCTGAGCGGGGAACCGGGGAGACATCGTCAGACAAGGAAGGGTTCCTGTGGAGACAAAAAGGGGGAAAACAAGAATGAGTTACAAACATCGGTCAATAAAGAGACCATGAAGTAAACAGCAACAATGCAATGCAAGGGAGTGAACAGTCAAACAGGTAAAAACACTATAGGAAAGAAACTATGGGGAGAAACGAGAGCAATACAAAGGCAAGCAAAACCACAGTTCAGCCAGGACAAGAGGAGGAAGATCCAGAGGCGTCCATGGCGGTGGTCTGATGTGCATTAATGAAACTCTGCAGTTGCACCGGATCTTCGTAGGCAGTCGTTCTGTTGTTGTAGGTGACTTTAAACAAACAAGGATGATACAGGCCATAACGAGCACCCATGGAGCGAAGGGCCTCTCTCATACTCAGGAAAGCCTTCCTACGATTCGCAGTTGCCTTGGCATAGTCCTGAGCGAAGAACAAAGAAGAGCCAGACCATGTTAATTTGGGGGGAGCCTTGGCAGCTGCTAGAACTTTCAATAGATCGGTATACTCCAGAAAATAGAGAATGACGCCTCTTGGTCGTTGTGACAGGGACACTGATGTCGATAGAAGGCCAAGACGGTGGGCACGCTGGATGTTCAGAGACGTGCCTTCTGGTAAATGAAGCAACTTGGGGAGGAAAGATGTGAAGAAAGATAGCGGGTCGGAGCCCTCAAGACCTTCCGCCAAGCCATAAATGCGAAGGTTATTTCGTCTGCCTTTGTTTTCTAACTCTTCCACTTGCTTCTGAAGAGCGCCCACCTGCAAGGTTAAATGTGAAATTGTGGTGCGAGTTTCCTGGAAAGATGTGATGGATTGCTCAACCGAGGAGATCCTTGTCTCGATTTGGTACCAGTTGTCGGTAAGAGCTTGGAGCTTGGCATTGGTTTCCTCCATAAAAGGGCGCAATGTCCTGATTTCCTCAAGAAAAGGGCGAAAAAATCTTCTTTCTTCCAGCAAAAGTTCCATAGAAACAGGTGCTGATTGCTTGAGTGGCGAAGGGGGATCCTTTTTCGGCCGTTTAACTGTGTTTTTCCCTGATGCTGGCTGAGAGGAATCCATGGCTGCGTCCGAGCTAGATGAGGCGAGAGAGTCTTCTAACTGAGAGAAGGCGGAGAAGACTTTAGAATTTTTCACAAAGGCCACCTTTGTAGACGGTTTGGAAGGTAGGCGCGACATAGATTAGAGCCGTCCCATAAAGAGGCAACTGGAAAAGAACGGGCACACAACGTGCTGTCGCAGCGTGACGAAATGGATAAAGCCACCATGTAACGTGAGAGTAGTAGAGGAGGCCTCTGAAGAGAAGAAGAAGGCACTGTTAACGATGAGAGAGGTCACTTGAGGGAATGTCTAGTGCTAGGCGCTAACCATGCTAGGTGCTAACCATGAGCTGCAAAAATGGAGGGTAGAAGCATGGAGGATAACAGGCACGGCTACAAACAAGAAGTGGAGCAGTGAAGTCAATGGAGGCCAGAAATAGCAACTGGTCAAGCAAAAGTCAACAAAGGTAGAAGCGTAGACACAGTCATGGTGAGAGGAATCTGAAGAGCTCCGCCTGATGAGGAAGCAGCCAGGCCAAAGGTGCGAACAGGAAAAGGAAAAGTCGCAGATGCGTCACAGGGAGGACATCTTAGTCGGCTGAAGCAAAAACAGACAGGGCTCTCAGGACACAGGACGCTGCACAGATAATATCCAAGCAGAAGCACAACAGCGTGTAGAAAGCCAGCAGGGACAGAGATGATCACCAGAGCGCCATAACCTGCAAGGCAGCTGAGGGGTAGCCAAACATATGCGCCAAGTATAAAGAAGAGTCTCTGGAATTAATGAAAATGACTGCTGTGCCAATGCAGAAGCCAATGTGTGGGCGACAAGCAACCTGCCGCACTTACATTGCATTAGAATGAGTGTAGGAAACAGTTGCATTGGTCAGGGTGAAGCATATTGTGAGGCAGTATGAGGGCCCAGCCGAAGCAAAAGCAGCGAGAGAAGTACAGTCACATTCCGACATGAAGAGCACGGTGCGCCGGAGTGTACAAAATGGCGGCCGCGCTGGGAACAAAGACGGTACACTCACTTGCAAGGCGCTCGTTCTGGAGGGTTTCAGGAAGCTGCAAATGTCCCATGGGCAGCAGAGGTCGTCCAATGGCAATTACAGCCGCCAAACAAAGGATAGCAGGCAAGACGCGCTCGCCTCACAAAAGGAGCGCAACGCTTCAGGTCGCGTAAAATGGTGTCCGCGATCAGCCGAGCGTTCTCGATCAGCCGAGCGTCCTCAGGTGCAGGGTGATAAATTCTGCCGCCTCCGGTGCATGCGAGAGCGTCGCAGGGGCCTCAGAGCAGCGTAGAAGTATTCCAACGTCCGACCATCGTCTCCAAGTCGGAAACCGGGGATTTTGAACAGCATGTCCCCCGGAGCCGTGGCAGAGTCTCAATAAGGCGCCGCCATTACCCACGGACGCCAAGCCACGCCGCCACTTTTTTCGCTTCTTAGATGTTATTTTTGCAAGTTGTGTCCCCGCTCCACAAGATGTAATGGTTGATCTTGTTGGGATCGAAATTAAGATTGACACTTAACATGTAGCCCTGAAGAGCATTGCTTCGGGAGTGCGGGTCCACGACTTTCTGTACTGGGAACTGAGACCCTGGTGAAGTCTCTAAACTACTCAGCATAATCACATTGCCCACAAAGTTGGAGGCATTATCATTCACATCCACAATTCCTACCTCCAGGCAGTGAATTTATAGAGGATTATCAATGACTATTTCTGTATTTCTATAATTTACAGACGGAGCTTTGTGCACACATCACATCTCTTCATTGTCAATGCGGACATTAGTCAGTAACATACCACTGTCCATCTTCACCTGTAAGGACTGCTTACAGTGCCAGACACCAGCTTCAGACCATGTGAATTCGGAAGGATCAGATCAACGGCGTGAAACTCCGCGAGCTCTGCCCAGGCCTAGATTGGAAACAGCTGTCAATTACTTAATATGTGGTCTGTAGTATTTGGCTGTCAGTTTTCCAAATTCGTTCCATGGCTTCTTTTTCAGAACATGTCTGCTTTTCATTTATGATAGCATATATTAAAGTGAATAAAAATTGTGTATTTTTCACAGATTTGGACCTAATAGGAAATCACTAAAATTCGTGTTTTTTTCTCAGCTTTGACAAATGTTCTTTTAAGGTACCTAGACTGGAATGTGCTAACCTTTGTTGGCAGAACTTAACAACCCTATATATGGTGACCATCGTAGTGGGACATGTGTTATATCAGGTATCAGGCCTGCTTGCTAATGAATCAGCAACTTTGGAAAGAAACCTGTTCATATGCATATCAGCATATATTGGCCACAATGTGATTTCACATGAATTAAATGCAGTCAAATTATACGTTTCATTCTGTATCATTTCATTAAGCCAAGCATCAGTATTATTTTCTTTCCTTTTTTTTTTTAAATAATTTTTTTATTGATGACACAAGCAACCAATAGTTACAGAGAGTCATGTAACTTCACAAATGAAAACAGCGTACATAGTAGTCTTGCAAAGCATATCATAACATTATTACTACAGACTAGATCAAGAAAAAAAAAATCAATAAAAGCAAAAAATAAAACAGATAATGTGAATTCACCTATGAAGAAAGGTTCCCCACATTTTTTCTACCTTCTTGAGCAACCGAGCCCCTCTCAATCTAGCTAGTGAGGATTCCATATCGAAAATTTCATTCACAAGTGACCAACATTCCCTTACATGAGGTGGTTTAATAGAAATCCATACCCTAGCTATGGTCAATCTTGCACATGAAATCAAGACAAATAACAAATCTCTAATCGAGTAATTAGTTGGTGAAGTACCTAATAAAACCATCTTGGCTGATATTACAATAGGAAGCACTAGTTTCTGCTTCAAAATACTTTCTATGCCAGCCCAAAATACTCGCAGCGATGGGCATGCAAACATCATATGTTCAAGATCTGCTGCCTCTAGGTCGCACTTGGGGCACTTGGTGCGATCACTTATAGCATTGTTTTGCGTCCAATTGGAAATACGTTGCGGCGTGTAATATCAATGACAAATCGTTTTATATGCCTGAAGTTTTAAACTGGACGAGTGAACAAGACTGTGGATATTCTGAAATAGTGTTGTAATATCATTCTTAGATATGGTTGTCCCCAGTCTAATTGCCCATTTCTCGGCCAATTTAGGGCAATCATCATCCTTAAATTGACTAAAGCATCTATAACCAGTACTTATTAGAGCTTTATTATTTTCCCTATATATGCAAGTCCATATATCTGAATCAGAAGCTACTTTCAGCTTCAATTTACCGATAAAAAAATCTCGGATTTGCATGTATTTGAATCGGGAATATTCAGGTAGTTTATACAGTAATTTAAGTGTCTCGAACTCCAAAAAGCCAGTTGAGCCATATAAATCCCCCAGCCTAGTTATACCATAATTAGCCCACTCTCTCCCTACTTTATCACTAAAAATGCCCGGAAGTCCCGGGTTATCCCAGAGCGTTAAATTGGGATGAAAGAGGGAGGTAGCATCAATAGACAAAATTGTATTCTAAATGCGGACCGCATCCCTAGCGGTCTTGAACGTAACTCTCTTGTAGTAGTTCGGGTCGTTAGCTCTCGCAAGAAATTGTTTAGAATCTGATCCTAATATAAATTGGTGAAAGAAAAACGAATTGCTAGAATTAAAGAGGCTATGCAGTCGACCCAAAAAAGTAGCATAAAAATAAATTCTAAAATCTGGAAACTTTAGCCCGCCTTTAATATAGGGCAACTTCAATAGGGCAAGAGACCTTCAACTTTTTTTATAACCCCAAATAAAACTGCTTAGAATACCATCTAGTTTTCTAAAAAAAAGATTATTAATAAACAAGGGGATAGACCTAAACAGATACAAAAATGTAGGTAATATATTCATTTTAATGAGATTTATCCGTCCGAACAGATTAAGGGGAACCTTATGCCATTTCTTAAGAAGGGTTGCAGTTTCTTTCAACAACATATCATAGTCAAGTGCATTAATATCTCTAATATTGGGAGAAATCTTAATACCTAAATATGTAGCGGTCTGGCAGATACCCAAAACAGGAACGTTAGGTTTGTAATTCAAAATAACTTGCGTTTTATTTAAGTTAAGTTTGTATCCGGAAACAGCACCGAAATCCTTTGCTGCCTCCGTGATTCCTACCATTGCTTTGACAACCTCAGTTGTTTATATTGCCAGATTGTCGGCATATGCTGTAATTTTAAGCATGTTAGTTCCATTATAGAAGGGTACAATACGTTCTTGAGACTGTAGTGCGTTTATAAATGGCTCCATAGAAAGAGCAAATAAAAGCGGTGATAAGGGGCACCCTTGTCGAGTGCCTCTTAAGATTGGAAAATTAGAAGACAGCATATTAGCATAACCTATGTTCGTGTTTGGGCCATCATACATAGCCTGAATTCTCCTTAAGAATTGTGTCTTAATACCAATTTCAGTTCAAACTGCCCATAAATAATCCCACCCCACTCGATCAAATGCTTTTTCAGCATCTAATAGCACCATACCGAGTGGGGAGGGATTAGTAGCTGCAACATCAAAAGCGGTAATAGCCATATTGACGTGTGCAGTTGTATCTCTGCCAGTCACGAAACCGTGCTGTTGAGTATTAACTAATTTAGGCATTAGTGGAGAAAGCCGCATGGCCAACAGCTTAGCATAAGCTTTGGCATCTGCATTGATCAGAGAAATGGGCCAGTAAGACCCACAATCAGTCGGTGTTTTATTCTTCTTTAAAAAAATATTATCTTCGCGGTTTTCCACGAATTAGGGGCCTTACCGGAATTGCCTATTTGATTAATAACTGAACACAAGAGAGGGAGCAACTCATCACCGCATGTTTTATATAATTCAATAGGAAGCATGTCATCTCCCACTGCTTTTCCAGAAGGTAAAGAAAAAATAGCCAATTTAAGTTCAGGAAGCGTAATCTCTTTTTCCAAAAGTTCCATCGATTCTACCTCCTGTTCTAATATCCAATTCTTACGAATATATCTTAGTACATTATCCTCCGTAGGACAAAGCGCAGGGGAATAAAGTTTGCTATAATAGGTAACAAATTGTTGCAAAATCTGCCCTGGTTGATTATACATAATACCATCAGTTCTTTTTATACCTTTAATTAAAGAGCAGGCTCTATCCTTTGCAATTTTGTAAGCAAGAATTTTTCCTATTCTGTCCCCGCTTTCATATTGCGACAGCTTGTACTTGTGCAATTTAGAGCTAAATTTCTCTCGAAAAAGTTTTTTGGTTTTAGAACGCAAGGTAATTAATTCTAGTTCAACTGGGCTATATTTTGTAGAGTAGGTACCCCCCGAAGCCTCCTGTCTTCGAGAGTATCTGCCTGATGTTTCTCCACTAAACGAATACTAGATGCCCTATCGCAGATCTCTCTCTTACGTTTAGAGTTTTGTCTGAATATAAACTGTTGGGCAAACCCTCTTATACTTGCCTTACAGGCATCCCAAACATAAATAAGCGGGGCAGAGTTCAAATTGAACTCAAGAAATTCTTTAATATGGTCCTGCAGCTGGAAAATAAATATTGGGTCTGTTAACAAATATCTAGGAAAAGAAAATATGCTAGGTTCCTGTGCTTTAAATATGATATTAAATTGCAAAATAATAGGGTTATGGTCCGAAGTTACCCTAGGACAGATCTCCATTTTGCATAATTCTAGTGTATTATCGGTGACCCATGCCATATCTATTCGCGAGCACATCTTTCTGGGGAGCTGAATAATAAGTATAACCTGAAAGTTTAGGATAGAGATTCCTCCAAACATCCTTGATGTTATGAATACATGAAAGTTCTAAAATAGCAGCTCGTGTCTTGCGCATACGTTGGGAATTACCTTGCTTTGTAGTATCCTGTGGATAATTCATAACACAGTTAAAATCCCCCATAAGTATAAGCTCCCCCTCCCAATCCAATAATTCTATATTTAATCGATCCACAATAGAAGCGTCATCAATATTCAACCCATATAAAGCACAAAAAACATATTTGCAATTTGCGAGATTAATTTGTACAATTGCCCAGCGACCGAATTTATCAGATGCAGTTTTAAGAATTTCAACTTTAAATGACCTTTTCTTTAATATGCCCCCCCCCCCGAATAGAAGCATTCAAAGTAGTTCATATCAGTAACTCCTATCCACCTTGTTCCAGCAATTTCCTATCTTTGTAACAAATATGAGTTTCAGTTAGCAATACAAAATGAGGGTTATACATTTTAAGTTCTTCAAAAACCAATTGTCTCTTACTTTTATTATTAAGGCCTGAAACGTTCCAGGCTATACATTTAATTTGATACATTTCTTAAGTCTAAGTAAATACTAGTTTCCTGGTTTAGTCTTGAAGAAATCTCTTTAAGTTTATCCTCTGCACCCACCGCACTTATGTCATCTTTTCCAAACAATTGAACCCACTACCCCCCAATTCTACCCCAACCCCCCAACCCCTACAAACCCCACCCATAGTACCTACCGGAAAAGCCTCCCTCTATCTACTGCTGCCGCTGGAAGGGCAGCGTGACCGAGAGGTCCCCACAAGAGTCCCCGTCCCTCTGTATAAAGCCTGTATAGCTGTATAGCTGAAAAAAAAAAAAAGATGCCAAAATAAAGAGCAAAAATCAGCATTAAGAATCAGTGTACATTATCATAGTTTAGAGAGGACCAGCTCCGCTTCCTTAACATCGTTAAAAAAATAAGTATGCCCTGATTTCATTACTTTAAGGCGGGCGGGCTCCTGAAGATACACCTGCGCCCCTGCTGATTTAAAGGGATAAATCAGTTGGCGCAATATCCATCTTTTATCCATTGTGGCCTTACTAAGATCAGACCTCACAAAAAAAGTTACATTTTCTACTATCACTGGAGTGTTAGGTCTAGCCTTAATAGAAACCGCCTGTCTAAGTAAATAATTACCAAAATAAATCATAAAGGGCCTTGGATATCTGCTCTCCTTATTTCTATTTCTATTAGTCATTGGTAATCGGTGTACACGTTGGAGCTGGGAGTCCCAGTCCCAATCGGGGAGCCTCAGCAGAGATAGAATTATGCTCTCTTCCTTCACCTATCTCAGCCCCTTCCAACAATTCCTCGTATTTGTCATTAGAATTGTCATCTAATATCTCAGCGAGATCAGTGTCTGTGCTCTCAGTTACAGGAATGAAATCTGATGTCTTATCAACTTGCAGGGCAGGCGCAGAATTCCCAAAGGGAGCAACAGCCCCCAAATTAAAAGTATCCTTTGCCGAGGTTTTCTCCAGTTCGAGACCCTCTTCATGCTGCATGCTCTCTGTATTCAAAACCGTGCAAAGACTCAGATCACTCTCCAACGCTGTATTAATACCGTGTATCTCTACTGAACTTGAGTGAGAACAGCAAGCCTCCTTGAGTACAGCTTTTTTATCAGAGCCGGTCTCTGCTACCTTGTTGGAATCAACAATGGCAACATTATTACAATCTCCTGCAATAGTAACGAGTTTGTTGCCACCAAATCTCGGAATTTACTCTTGGCAGGAGTAGCTTTATCACCTGGTGCCACAAAAAGAGGGGGGCAGATAACCTGCTGCTTACCGCCCTGCTTGTCAATGTTGCCAGATTTCCCAGCTTTTTCTGGAGTGACCGTCGAGGGATGGGTAATGCTAGAAATGCTAGAAACCGCCGTCGTAGCCGTTGTCGATTTACCGGGAGCCGTAACCCCCTCGTCTGCGCTCTCATCTGCAGGGACACCTCTAGCAGCTCTGTTAGAACGCAATGGGTTCTTTGGCGCCATCCGTTCAATCTCCCTTGGAGAACACCAGACCCGGGTAATCTAACCCCGAAGGAACAAGCCGCAGCCCGCAGCCCGGCGCCGCCCGAAGCAGTGAATCAAACCAGCAGTGAATCGAAATGGCAGAAGTGCAGGCAACAGCGTTACTTGTAGAAGTTCTTTCTTTTCTGCGCTAAATTAGCAGGCAATTAGGGCACCTTCAAAAAAGTCCATCAATCAAGCACAGCAATACCGACATTAGAGTATCCAAATAACAAAGTCAACGGAGATCAGGAGACCCTTGCTGGTGCGACCGCTCCGTGGCGTCTTCAGTCCGCCATCTTGCTTTCCACCCTCTGAAACTATATATGGTCAGCATCATAGTGAAACATGTGTTATATCAGGTATCAGGCCTGCTTGCTAATGAATCAGCAACTTTGGAAAGAAACCTGTTCATATGCATATCAGCATATATTGGCCACAATGTGATTTCACAGGAATTAAATGCAGTCAAATTATGTTTCATTCTGTATCATTTCATTAAGCCAAGCATCAGTAATATTTTCTTCGCGCAAGAAAACATTGTCCACACCTTCTTTTAGGAGCAAGAAAGGCCACTTTTATTTTAGGACAGGTGCATCATCAATATCATAAACATATTCATTATTTATTTATTATTTACATAATTCAACTCTACAGTGAGCCTACGAAACCTAAATCCCAAAACCCCGAACAAACTCCTGCCTACTAACCCTAGCCTACCCAACGCTACCCTTCAGGATGGCCAACCCGCTCCAGGCTGCCCACCCCCACTAACAAAAACCCGCCTACAAAAGAACAAAGGCACCCATCCTAACAGTGGCAAACCTACCTAAACTAAAACAGTGCCTAGAGCACCGCAAAAGAACAAACCCAGAAATAAAGAAAGAAAAAGAAAAAAGAGGGAGGGTGGGTGGGGCAAAACAACCTCCCTACACGCCTCCCGCCACGCAGTTGCTAATCCCCGCCTGACTTCCCCTTTTCAACCCTCTGCTAATCAGCCCCCCACCTGTTGATGTTCCTCGCGCGAACCTGCCCAGGGAGAGACCGGCTCGCGCCTGGCTCTCCCTGGGTCCCCCCTCGCGCAAGAAAACATTGTCCACACCTTCTTTTAGGAGCAAGAAAGGCCACTTTTATTTTAGGACAGGTGCATCATCAATATCATAAACATATTCATTATTTATTTATTATTTACATAATTCAACTCTACAGTGAGCCTACGAAACCTAAATCCCAAAACCCCGAACAAACTCCTGCCTACTAACCCTAGCCTACCCAACGCTACCCTTCAGGATGGCCAACCCGCTCCAGGCTGCCCACCCCCACTAACAAAAACCCGCCACCCAGGAAAACCTTTAGCGTTTTCCTGCCCCACCTAAAGGAAAGGAAGGAGCACACCACAACTGTACTTGAAGAACCTTGCTAATCAAGTCCCTGAGTTCAAGGAGGTAAAAAGAGAGGCCCAAAGCTGAGAGATGCACACCGTCCTCACAAAATAAATGATGTTCAGATACTTGTAAATGATAATGGTTCAAACTGTATATCCCCCAATGTTGACAAAAAAGGCGCATTGTCCTGTTCACTTTCCGTCTAGCCTTTTCCAGGGCAGAATGGGTCCGTGCCCCACGCCAGTGCAAACGGGGCACAAACTCAGTCCATATGAGCATGGTGCTCTCCCATGTGGTTCGGATGATTTCCAGGTCCTGCTTCATTAATTTTAACAAGGTCAGCCCAGAGAGAGAAACCAAGTCATTCTCTCCCAAATGTAGCACCAGGAGATCCGGAGGGCCCCCCAAACACTGCGAAACCAAAGCAGCCAAGGCGGGAAAAAGCCCACCCCAGCGCATTCCCCCTGTTCCATGCCATGAGACTTCATGTGTCATACTGTTCAGGCCAAGTGATCTCCCACAAAGCTGGCTGGCAGCGGCTAAAGCTGCTCGTTTAATAAAAGAGTGCCCCAGTATCCACACCCTTCTTTTGCATCCGGCGACTGATAGCCAGGGACCTAGGAGAGAAAGAAATGTTAGACCAGCCAAAAATGCACTATTTCCTCACATACTTTTCACAACACTTGGAACGCCAACGACCAATGCGTCGGATCTGGGACCAGTCCCACCCCAGGCGGGCGGCCTCCGTCGCCGCACCAATTCTGAAGGAATGGGTACCAAACTGAACAGGGTCCTTCCCCAAACGCAACAAGACCTTACGTAATACAGCCAACAATTGAGATGCCACTATGGGACTACCATCCGCATGACAAAATATGGACCCCTGTAGAAAATGCGGAGAGGACACAAACCCTTCCCATTCCCCAACCGGGCAACATGCAGAGACCCCACTCCTACCAAGGAACACCCACTTACCCCTCCCCATCTGGTCGGTTTTGGATGCCCGCAGCCAAAGTCGCACTCTGTCACTTTCCAACACCACCTCACCGCTGGTCATGCCTACCCTGCCCCGCAACCCCAGCAACTCTGATGCCCGAAATGCCCCAAAGAACAACCACACAAAACACAAACGAAATTTGGCACACTCAAAAGCATCATGACAACACACCTCCAGTTCCGGCAACATCAACTGGAGCAATTCAAACGTCACGGGCTGCCGGAGCTGCTGACCCCCAGCCCGGAGCCTGGCCAAACCTTTCAACAATTTACGAACCAACACCCCCCCAACCGGATCCCTCCCCCACCAAAGCTGTCCATAAAAAGAAACCCCAGCCAATTTACCCGAAATGGTAGTGGGCGCCAGGCCTTTGTCCGCCAGATGTAAAACAAACTGCAAGATGCATTGTTCATCAGACCAACCAGCCCTGAACGGCCCCATCGAAACCTTGCAAAACTGCAGAAACTCAGACCAGGCTTTCACATAACCCCGCCTGGTGGATTCAGCCACAGAATTTTCCACCAAGTGGTGAACCCTCAATCCCCCAGGTCCCATACGTACTGTGGGATCGGTGTTGGTGCCAGGTCCGCCCCAGGAGCTAACTTGCGGAACTCGGACCACTGAAAGCGAGACAAAGAGTCAGCGATGCAATTAGAAGTACCAGGAACATGCCGCGCTTTAAAGACAATATTCAGTTGCAGACACCGCAGCATGAATGCGCGCAGGAGCCGCAAAACCCGCAAATCGCGAGCCTTTTGGTGATTGACAAGGTGTACTACAGCCAAATTGTCCACGTGAAACAAGACGGAACGATTCTGAAACTCATCCCCCCATAGGTGCAAAGCAACCAGCAGCGGGAAGAGCTCCAGAAACGCAATGCTGCGACCCTGATCCTTCCAGTGCGCCGGCCAGCCGGCCGCGCACCATCGACCTTCCCAAAATATTCCGAATCCGTGAGCCCCTGACGCATCAGTGAACAACTGTACTTGCCACACCATGTCCTCATCCGCAAAAAACAAGGACACGCCATTAAAGTCTTGCAGAAAACGAAGCCAGACAGTCAAATCGGCACGCACAGCGGTGGTAATGCGCACCCTATGATGGGGAAGGCTTGCTCCGGACATGGACAGACCCAGACGTCTGCAGAACGTCCTGCCCGCCCGAACAACCCGGCAAGCAAAATTGAGATAACCCAACAACTTCTGAACAGTTTTCAAAACCACTTTCCGCTCCCCCAACACCAGATGTATGAAAGCAGACATTTCCTTCACTTTAGCCACAGGCAGTCTCGCCACCATAGACAGAGTATCAATTTCGATCCCCAAAAAAGTCAGGGACGTACAGGGACCCTCTGTCTTGTCCGGCGCCAAGGGGACACCCAATTCCTCCGCTAGAGCCTGAAAGATGTTCAAAGCCGACTGACACTGCCCAGAGCAACCCTCCCCAATGAAAAGAAAATCATCAAGGTAATGACAGACCAACGCGTGGCCACTGACAAAAGTGAATCGCCACTGCAGGAAGGTACTGAAGGTTTCAAACAGGGAGCATGACACTGAACAGCCCATGGGCAACACCCGATCCACGTAGAAACTACCATCAAAATGCATTCCTAACAGACTGAAATCCCAAGGATGAATGGGCAATAGCCGGAAAGCCGACTGAATGTCGCTCTTCGCCAGCAAAGCCCCAACACCAGCCGTGCGCACGAGCCGTAAGGCATCGTCCACCGAAGCATAAGTGACAGTTGAGTCAGCTGGATCAATAAAGTCATTGATTGAGGAACCCTCGGGCCAGGACAGGTGATGAATAAGACGAAACTCCCCTTCCGCCTTCTTGGGCACCACGCCCAGGGGTGATACAATCAAGTCAGGCAGGGGACAATGCACAAAAGGACCAGCAATCCTACCAGCCGCAAGCTCTGCATCCAGTTTCTTCCGCACCACATGTGGACTCTCCTTCGCAGACTTCAAATTATCCGACCACCTGCCCACCCTGGGTCCCTGATACCCAATCCGAAACCCAATTTTGAAGCCCCAAGACAAAATCTTAGCTGCCTCAAAATCCGGATAATCCACCAGCCAGAGGTCGAGAACCTCCTGCCTAATAGGAGTAGGGGCCCTTGTAAACAGACTGATGGTGCTGCCCCCTGCCCCCAGAACCCCGTCCCTGATCACCCCATCTCTGGCCGGGAAAACACTGGGTGAGGGCGTGCTTCCCTCCACACTGTGAACACTCATGTTTATACCTGCAAGCGGGTCTGTTACAGGAACCTCTGTTAAAATGCCAGCAAGTGCCAGAAGCGGCTGATTGACCTCTGCCCCAAACCCCCGCCCCAGACTGAGCGGGGCGAGCTGAAAAGGGCCGATAAAACACAGGTTGCCCGCTAGCTGTGTGGGTCGTAGCAGGAGGGTTTGCCGATGCCATCCATTGCAACCATAACTCAGAGTCAACCGCACCCCACGAACGCTCAGGAAAAGCGGCCATGCGCGCCCTAAATTCGTCATCGTAGGACAACCAAGCAAAGCCTCCAAAATAACTGTGAGCCTTGCGGATGACATCTGCATATTTAAACATGTCTATCGCTTTCTCAGGATGACGTTGACAATAAACGCTGGCATAAATGAGAAAGGCCGAAGTCCAATTCTCTATGGACTTCGGAACGCGAGGCCTCCGAGCCAATTCTAATTCCTCCTCTTTCGACCCTTCTTTTGCCTGGACATCCCTGTGGAGAAGACGAAAAACATCTACAAAAGCCCCAGACCAGATCAGATTCTTTGTTTTTTCAGATAAATGGGACCCCAAGGGCATCCCCACCCCAGAATAAGGCAACTTTTTCGGTAGGATACTATCCTCCGTTACCCGAGTGGCATCCACCCCGCCATCCCCCGATATAGAAACTTCTTTTGCAACTTGCACAGTAGAAACATTTGAAATTACGGGCCGCTCAAGCCTCGGTGCCAGAGCGACTCGCTCAACCACAACCCCATCACCCGTACCACAGGATCTTGTACTCTTAACCGGGAGACTCTCCCTAGGTTGCACATTTGAAATTACGGGCCGCTCAAGCCTCGGTGCCAGAGCGACTCGCTCAACCACAACCCCATCACCCATACCAACAGATCTTGTACACTTAACCGGGAGACTCTCCCTAGGTTGCCACACTGACCACCACCCAACCTTACCTCTTGGTAACTGCTCCGACTGCTGGGCGACGGCCCCACGATCCCGCTGAGAAGGTCCAGACCACACTGCCCCTCGTACACCTGCAGGGTCCGCTCTAGACTCCTGCAAAACACGAGAAACAGTGGGTTGCCCCAACCCACCCCCCTGGGCCCGTGCTGCCAAAAGCCCAACATCTTTGTCCCTCAATTCCCCCTCTTCCAACTCATCATCATGAAAACTCCCACCGAAAGCTGCATCAGAAAATTCAACTTGATTACTTCCACTGGGCATAGCCCCATCACCAATACCCCCATCATAAAACTGCCAATCAATGGTCTGAAAGCTTTGTGGACAGAAAACTGTAGAAGAGGTATCCGCTCCAGATAGCCCCCCTGAAAGCCCACCACTGGAAACAGCCGTGGGGACAGTTCCCGGGCCCGTAGAAACTGCCAACAGCCGCCCAGCCGAAGGCGCAGATTGAAAACTGCTGCCGCTCAAGCCAGACGATGAAGGGTGCGCGACAACATGGTCCCTGAAAGCTGAACCGCAATTTTCCCCCAAGGGACGGCCCACCGACGCCAGACCATGGACACCTCCCGACCCAGTCGATTGACCCCCCAAGTGGCCACTTGGCCGCCCCCTGGGGACCGGGAACAAGGCTTGCCCCGGGTACTGGGGCGCCCCCTCGTTGAACAAACCCCTCATACCAGGAGCCGGGGGCGTGGGGATGGCAGCCCGAGGGCCAGGCAAACCGGCTGCCACAGCCGCAGTGGCCGGGGGGGGCAGCAATCTAGAGACAGTGCCCACTGGAACCACAGCAGGGGCAGGAGTGGGGACCACAGGAGGGGTTGGAGCCGGCAATGCAGCAGTGAGTGGCCCAGCACCGGCGTCACCCGTGTGCGGGGAGCCAACATCGCGGGGGGGGGCAGGGCCAGGCCCCAGCATGGCAGGAGAGAGCATAAAACACTGGCCATTAAGCCACAGGAGTGGGGAAACCCCCCCCGGAGAATTGGGCACCGTAACGGCAGGGACTACAGGCATACCGGCAGGGGGAGGGGTCGGCGCGTGCCCAAGGGAGTCCAGGCTCCGCCCCCGCTTTGGTTTAGGGCCCGCCTGCAGCCTCCCCGTCTTCCCCGAGACCAAGCCGCCTGAACGCGGAGCTTGACGGCCCGCAGAACGCCCCCGCCTCCCCCCGGGCGCCCCGCGGGAACCAGCACCAAGTAACTGGAATGCACATACCCGCTGGGGGGCGCCCGGGTCACCCGGCGGGGGCTCCACTGCAGCGACCGGCAAAACGAGCATGTGCCCGTCCGCAGGCGTGGCCGCCTCGCCGTCTTCCTCCTCCTCCGGGCCCGGGGTTAAACAAGCGTCCACGGCCCTGGAAACGCCCTCGGAAGCCTTGCGAGGTGGGCGGGCCAGTCCGACCCACGCCTCCGCTGGGACACCCGGCCGCAGCAGGTCCTCGCGCCCGGCATCGCAGAGGAACCGCACGGCCCTCCTGACCTCCTCCACGTCCTCCATGTGGTCAGAGAAAACCCAGGTACGACAAATACACGCCGCAAAACAACCTCCCTACACGCCTCCCGCCACGCAGTTGCTAATCCCCGCCTGACTTCCCCTTTTCAACCCTCTGCTAATCAGCCCCCCACCTGTTGATGTTCCTCGCGCGAACCTGCCCAGGGAGAGACCGGCTCGCGCCTGGCTCTCCCTGGGTCCCCCCTTCAAATGCCAATCTGAGAATTGTGTCAAATTAGTTTTTTGAATGGATGGTGTATTTTAGTCTCTAGTGGACGCAAAACCCTCACATGTTGTCTGCTGTATTGTCTTATTTAAAAATATACTTTATCTGGAAATTATGCATGCTCTGAATACATTTTCTGCACCCCCAATCTCCCAAAACGTGCTTCCTCACACACGTTGTTATACTTTTATTTTCTATCTCATATTCATATGTTTGGACTGCAAGGGAGTAAACACTAGTTTCTTTACTAAAATCTTGGGCGAACTACACAATGATTTGTGTGTTTAAGAAAATCATGAGTATTCTACATAAATGCCCCGTTTCTGAGTTTAGGATTTTGTCTGCCTTTCAGAAATCTACAGCTTGCTTGTTTTAGCATGGTTTTAATTCCTCTCAAATGCACAAACTACAATGAGGTAGAAAACACAAAAATAGGAAAAATAGACTATCACATAGAAAATGGAAAAGCTGAGGTAAAACAATTGAATGTTTTTCTAACTCTGCTTGTCCCTGGAACCATCAAAGATGGTGATCGTAGTACAAAAAATATTTGGATGTTGCCGTTTTCAAAAAAGTAGACTTTCTTACATAGCAGTTTCTCCCATTTTTTCCCCAAAAACATGTTGCGATTTTTTTCTATTTTCTTGGTTCTCTTCAGAGCAATCAATAAATCGTGGGTATTAGAATTCTCAAAAAGGATGACAAGTTTGTGGAAACAAGTTATGAAGGCTTATGCGCAAAATTCACAAACCTTAAAATAAGGGCAGCAATGTGTGGAGATGAGGGAACTGCTCAGCAGCTAAGGAGTTAACTAAACACTTGGTTTTCCTTGTGGCTGTTCTATTAAATAGTGTTGGAGCATAATGAAATTGAAATAAATCTCAAAGGAAACACCAGAAAAAGCCAGGAGAAGTAAAGGTGAAGAGAATCAATTCAAAAAACAAAATGCTAAAGGTAAAAATAAAGAGGCATTGACTGGTCACTAGAGTTTTTTCATTTATTTTCCCATAAACTTCTTCTTATTTCCTCTCCATAGAAGACTTAGTTAAAGGGCTTCCCTTTTCAACAAAAATCATGTCTAAGATAAAAAAACATATACTTATATTTTATTGTTTTATAAACTAATACATTGACCGTAATATTTATATTTACACAGAATATAAACCAACAATGTATTGCATCTTCTCTCCAGTTATTTGAACTGCAACAAATCACTGGAAAAGAGATTGATTAAAAATGTCACAGCCACTTTTGGGCCATATTTTTAACTGTTCAGTACAATAAAATACGAAGTTTATTGTGAAGATTACTAAAAACCACGACAATAGAAAACATTTAAAAAGAAGAAACATAATTATACAGAGGTAGAAGAGAATACTGTTCCTGACAAGACCATATCCTGTAAATGACTTGTTGTGCGCGAAAAACAGGAAACTCTTGGTGTACAGGCTTTCTTTCTACCTTCTTCCCTTTCCCCCTATCTATTATGGAAATAATGAATAAAGGTAAGTTAAAAATCCTCAATAAAATGGATAAAAAGTTTCAACTAAAAAGAAGACTCAATTACAACATGGTCAAACTCTACTGTGCATCAATGTCCGTGATCCAAGAGCTAGGAGTTAACAGTTCTTGATCATCTCAGTGCTCTGTTTAGAGTGTTTAAGGAAGTCCTGCACTGCTTTAAAAAATTTACCTATTCTTGCCAATTAAAGGGGGATCATGTTGCTAAAAATCCAGTTCATTGCTTGGTTGCATGTTCTTATACCATGAATTAAGAAGAGTGGCTTTAGTAAGGTTCGGCGGCAGTCGAGCAACGTCGGACAGCTGCACAGTAAATGTAAAAGAGTTTCCGATTTATTGCTGCAAAGTCTACACTTAACTACTTTAGAGAGCAGCGGCCAGTTAGGATTAAAGTCGTTAATTTGTAATGCCAGCATCCTTACTGCCAAGATTTTAGTCAGGCAAGCTTTCCCTATTGTGCAGTTAAGGTAAGGTTGTGCCCTAAGTCCGACTTGACTTTCATTGTTGTATGACACTGCCAGGGCTCTTAATGGTCTGTGGTCTTGGAAAGTAGTTTAGTCTGTTTTTCATTATACTTTTTATTGCAGTGGACGCCTTCGGGCATTCGAGCGCTATATAAATTCTAAATTCATTCATTCAAGTAATTAGAGTGGTCAGATCGATTTGTGGAGTTTGTACTGCTGTCATTAAGTAAGTAGACCATGGATTGAATTTATGTTTGGAAATGTCTTGCAAAATGAATTTCAGGGTACTCTGCATTGCCGTGATGCATCTGTGGTAGTACTTTATAAAATACCCCATACTACCCATACGATACCCTCCAGGCCAAATTCAAGTCTCACCAAGGGTCCCCTGGTGTAATAGGGCAATGTAAACACTCTTTTATATATTTTTAGATGTAATTTTTTGTTGGTGTTGGTGAGTTGACCTGGAAAGGCCTCGCTTGCGTAGATAATTGCGGATAGTAATACTGCCCTGAGCTCCTTTCTAATTGGCGCTGAGGAGGGGCTTTCAAAGGCTAAATGTAGTTGACAAAGTCTTGTAGTTATCAATGCTGCCTTGTTCTTTAAGTGACGCTTGTGTATTGTTGATGAGCCGTTTGCAGAAAACCATGTGCCCAGATAGTTATAGGATTTGGATCCAGAGATTTTTAAGGGACCCAGGGACCAATTCTAATTAATTTTTTGTAGCGTCCTTCCAAAGAATAGAACGTTTGTTTTGGCTACGTTTACTTTCATCTTGTTTACGCTATTGTATAAGTGAAGGGAATGTAATGGTCTCTGGACTCCTATTTTTGAGTTGTTGAGGAGGACAATGTCATATGCGTATTGCAATATTGTGATCTTTTTATTGCCGACTTTTGGGGAGATTAGATTAGCGTTGGTAAGTGGCCGGGACATATCCGCTGTATATAAGTTAAACAACATTGGAGTAAGGACGCACCCTTGCATTAGCCCTTGGGTGGTGTTAATCTTCTTGGTTAGAGCAGTGTCTGACAGCTTGACCCGCACCCAGGTAGTTGTATATAATGATATGATGGCATTGAGGAGGCCGCTGGGGATGCCCCACGCCTTCAGTTTTCTCGAAAGGATACCTCTGTCCACCAGATCGGAAACAGATTAATAGTCCACAAAGCATGCTTAGTGCTCTGATGTCTTCTGGTTTTATGCCTGGTGGACAAGGTAGGATAAGGTGATTATGTTATCTAGTGTGGAGGAATTGGGTCTAATTCCGGTTTGGCAGAAAGGAATTATTACGTTTGTTGTTGCCCAAGCCTCTAGATCTTTTAGGAGTACAGCTGCGTAGATCTTAGCCTCGATGTCCATTAAGACTATCAGCCGATAATTACCGGGATTCTGTCGGTGGCCCTTTTTAAAAAATATTGAACCTCTCCAGCTGTTGGGCACTTGATGGAGTTTAGTGCAGGTTGTGAACAGTGAGGAAAGTATTGCGGACCATAGTGATGAGTCTTCTTTGAACAGTTGGGCGGGGAGGCCATTCGGACCAGGTGCACCTGCAGATCCTATTTTGTTTAGTACTTTTTTAATACTATTAGCTGTAAATATGGGGGCACATTCCTCTGAGTCATCAGAAAGGTCTGAGTATTCAAGCTGAGAGACTCCTGGCTGATCAACTACATAGAGGTTATTTACATGCAAAGACCACATTGCTTCCGTGATGGAGTTGCTCCTTATAAGTTCTTGGTTTGTTTTGTTTTTAATATATCTCCATAGGTCTGCCTGATTTTGTTTGCTCATGATTGTGTGAATGTATTGCCAATCCTTTTTCCTGCCATATCAATTGCCTATGCTGTTTTCTTGCACCTTGGAATTCCAATGACAGGTCCACTTTGACTTGTTTGTTACAAGTTTTCTTAAGTGCCATTGTCAGCTTGCGAATGTGCAGTGAGCTCGCCAAGATAGTTTGATTTTTATTAATTGGTTTTAACTGACGTCGCCTGGGGCCTGTTTGGGGATTAAGTAATTCATGGATGACCCTAGTGATGGGAGTCCAGTGAGATAATAGGTATTTGCCACTTTGGGCTTGCAGGGACTGTCTTGTAGCAGCTTTCCAAGATGCTAAGTTCCGTAAGTTGACATGGCCCCATTTTATCCCCCGAAATAGGTGTAGTCTTTCGTCATTGCAGGAAGTGCCCAGCACCTTGTGGCCTATGCATTTTTGGAAGATTGATGTTAAAGGTTGTGCGAAGTGGAAGATGGTCACTATCATTAGAGTGATGCCCTTTAAAGCTCGCATGGTGATTAGTAAGTTTCGCCGAGGCAAAAATGTTGTCGATGGTGCTTATTCCGTTGAAGGTCTTCAGGGGTTGAGATGAAGATTCTTGGCTGTTTGCTAAAAGCTGGAAAGATTGCAATCCATGTTTACTTAAGATATTATTTATTTGGGTGCTTAAGGGATTTAGAGGTAAGCAGGTGGTGTTAAATAATCCTCATTGTCGCAGGTGAAAGTCTCAGCAGATTATTGTGTCATGGTTAACATGATCACAAAGGATTTGAACCAAATTGTCGCACAGCTGGCGGAGCCGTCTTGCTTGATCTGAGCCAAAGCTGCTAAAGGAGACATTAATCAGGATGATTTTAAGGTGGGGCGCCGAAGACTTGGTGCTCTCCAGTACGAGCGCTTGAAGCATCTCATCATGAATTGAAATTGAGTGTGTTTTTATTTTCATTTTGAAGTTGAGGTATATTGACAGGCCTCCGGAGGACCTCCCAAAGACATTTTTTATTCTTAGCTGCATGATGGATCCCTTGGAAGCCAACAATTGTTAAAGGTGTTAGTGCCCATATTTCTTGGAAACAGAGGATTTCAGATGCCAGTAGCAGTGATTTTGCCGTATTTGAGCTAAGAAGTCGTGAGAGTCCAGCTACATTCAATTACAGAAAAGTTATCAGTTGTTGTGGCAATAATGCACCCTTCTCACTGCTAGGAGTAGGCCAAGACTTCGCTTGGCCAAATGTGGGGAACTTGATTCCGGTCAGATTGGTGGACACCCCCTGGTTGTCCTGTTACTATTTTCCTAGTCATGCCCCTTGATGAAGAGTGGAAGCAGGATATATTTATATTATCTATCTGTGACTGGCAGAGGAAGGGTCCAGTCCCCCTCAATATACTATAGGGGTGGGCTTTTGGAATGGGTGAATCATGTGGCTTTCTTAACGGAACTGGGTACTTCGGTGCTTAGTTTTTTGAAATTCCTATGCCCCATTCCTCGAGGATGTCCTTACAGTCTAGTATTTTTTCTGACAGTGAAGTTGTTTTTAATGTTAAAAAAGTGGCTTCCCTCCTATTGTGGCACTCCGGGGCGTTTTTAAATTCCACACTCAGTATGTCATCTGAGGTTTGCTTTGACTGAATAGGAGTAGCCTGAAGTAACCTTAGTATGTTGGATCTATTCAGTACGTCGTGCCTCCCTTCCGACGGATAGTATGGAAAGAGGGCCAGTCTTTTTTTTGCTCTTTTAGATAGAGCAATTAGTTGTCGTTAGTTGGAGATTTTCTGTGTTGGTAACCCGGCGATGTTTTATCCTTTGCTTGCAGGCCCAATTCCTGCTCTGTGGGGGGCAAATCAACCCCCTGTTTGTGATTTACTTCCAAGTTTCGTGTTGGAAATTTTGCGAGGTCTTGCTTTGGTAGCATCGCAACCGGCAGTGAGGTTTCCCCATCAGCTGACTCCAGTATGGTAGTCTCTCTTTCCGTGATGCAGCCAGATTCTTTGACTGTTGGTTGCTGGTCGAGCCTGTTATGGCTACTGTTTAGTTGTTGCAGTAGAGCCAACTTTATATCCGTTAACATTAGGTTCAATGCATCTGGCATGGAGCATAATTTTTCCGCAATCAAATGGCAGGACCAAGAAGAGCAAGGAGAATCCTTGCCTGTGGCTTTTTTTTTGCTTTTCTTGCAGGGCGCTGATTTTTTCCTCGATCTTTAGAATTGAGATAGCGAGGGTTTGAATTATGTCTAGTTGCAACTCAAATTTATCAGACTGTCTTGTCAGGGCCCTTACTGTGTTTACCAGTGTTTCATTTATAGAAGCCAGTAGAGATTCTTGTTCCATGTTGTTTGTAATAATTTTAGAAGCAGATAATATTAGGCTTTCCATAATGCTTGAGCTTAGCGTGGAGCTGCAGACCTCTGGGGGTTGGAGCTCATGCTGCTCGAGTGCTTGCCCGGACTCGGTAGATTTTATTGTGCATTTGCCCATGGTTCGGGGAATGACCCGGGGCAAGTCCAGGCCGGTGTAAGGTCCCCTTTGGCCGCCTTTAAAAATGTCATAGGCTGCTTGATCAGTAGACCAAAGGCTGCAGCATGCAATTGCCTGTTGTCCTATTTCCATGGAGCTGTGAATCTGTACAGCCGTAGTTATACAATTTAGTTTAAGATGGGGTAGTGCTTTCTCTGGGCTATCCTTGAGTGTTGGGAGACAAGTCCCCTTTTCGACTCCTGGGTCTTGCTCCGTCCTGCTGGTTGTTAGGTCAATGTCCGCCAGCAGGCTGTCCAAGGGGCTTCCAAAGGAAATATCAATAACTGTGCTATTTATTAAATGTGGTTGCGCCTGGTTGTGCGTACTATTTGTTGTGGGAGACGGAGTTATAAGAGATATTATACCCACAGGGTAGGCCAGAGTAGCTGCTGGGCATGTGTTGGGTTCTTTTTTTTTAATTGAGTCTGAGGTATCCGTGGTGTCCAGTTGGGCTGACTGAGTAATATGAGGGGACTTTTTTTTTTTTTAAAAGTCCATTATTGAGGTTTTCTTCATTTCTGAGGGCTTCCGCTACTAGTATAGCTGGCACTTTTACTATCCATGTGTGCCTTTACGATAGATGAATATTTGAGTTTTAATGGAGTTACGTCATCCTCCTCTTTGGTGGATTTGGTAGCTACTGTGGTCTCCAAGGGTGGTTGGTTTGTCTGATTGGGGCTAAGGCTGGACACACCAGGAGGGAGAATGATGCGCATGAGCCATCTTGAGTTGTCATCAGCACTTCCGCTACTTTGGATGTTTTTAGTGTTAAACTCTGTGTCTTAGATTTTTGGTCCTTCCATTTTTTGAGAGCCTTAGCTTGCCATTGGTGGAATGCTCTGTGAGACGACTTCCATCCTTGGAGAAAAGAAAGTGTCCTCCTTGATGCCTCGTAGGTTGGGCCCTTGGCTGCTCTGTGGAGATAGCGATTTCTCTGAGTGGACTGGGCCTCAGGCCAGGCCTCAGGTGAAGGCATTAGAGCTGCCTGATTTGGCCTGATTGGCCCTGTTTGATCACACGCTGAGTGACTGTTCTCACCTCCAGATGACCTTCAGTAGTTTTCCAGTCAACAAAAGTTGACAAAAGACGCTCTGTGAGTTGAATACTCGCTGTTGAAATATGTGATGATCTTCTTGCCATGAATTTAAATATCAGCAAAGCCAACCCATCTTTCCAAGGTTTGTGAATTAGAAAACATTAAATTTGGTTAAAAGTAACACCTTCTAATTTCTGTGCTTAGAAATGGTAGAAATTCAGTAAAATGTGCTATATAAACAGGCGTTGTTTGTATTATGCAGTGTCAGTTGCAGCTAACACATGTTGCTCATTGTGAACTAATTGTTTCCCTCATTTCTACACAGCTACAACTCACAAAAAATCAGGAAGTCTTTAAAGTATTGGTTGCAATTATTCTAGTACCTGATTTTGAATTAATCAATGTTTTAGGGCAAAGGTGATGGATTTAAGGCATGAGCTGAATCTGCATACTTTAAGAATAAACACAGTTAAAATAAGGCAGGGAAAGCACTATTTTTAGGGGGCAGGACTGACAAATTGAGTCATGTAGAATATGTATATAACTCCCATAATTGTCTCAACAGAACGTAGGTTAGGCTTTTATATTTACTCCACTAACATCAGAGGGAGAATTTCATCTAACAAAGCTGAGAGTTTATTTATACTTTGCTATTCAAGACTCTCAAATTAGATGTGGAGTCAACAAATCTACTTTAAAAGTCTGATGTGAATCCCAATGCTCAAGATAAAAGGCTCAGTGTGCACAAGACAAATATTTACAGTGCATTAGAAAAAATTATTGTTTTGGGCAAACAAACAAATTGCCGCCAGAAGCAATGGAAAGCTGCATTAGTATTAATTAACAAAACAATTGACATAAGGGTGAAATGATGAAGACAGTCTCACTTTCAATACAGACAATTGGAACTATTCCAAAACACTGGTTAAGTGAGGAAAACAAAATAGCAGTAGGAGCACGTAAAGCTACTATTGACAGACATACTATGCATAATTTTACTTAACTGCAAAATGCACAAGTCTGATGTGAACCTCAATGTAATGAAAAACATTAAGGGCTGATTACAATGTTGGTCGGAAAGTCTCTGACCGCTAGTCAGAAGCTTTCCGACCATGGTTGGAGGCTTTCCAAAAGACACGGTTGGTTTATGGTCCGACCGCCAAATTAGGATGTCTACAGTCGGAGCATAAACTGGCCAGTCATTCCGATGTGGTTCCAACCGGCTCTCGGAGTCTTTCGGCTGGTCGTACCCACACCGTAATCCCCTATGGACGCCGTTTCCACCATCGGGATTATGATGTCGGTTTCTGACAGCTTTTCTGTGCTGGCCTTTCTGACATGGAAAAGCGGTCAGAATGCAGCTTTGGGGGCACCTAGCAGGGCCCCTTAGCCTCCGTAGACTACAGTTAGTGGCCGAGGGGGTACCTAGGGTGCCCCCCTCTAAATCTATGCACTGTGTTGCAGGTACCCTGGGGTGCATGCCACAAGGTGCAGGGCTTTACACACACCTCCATTTATTTGTGGGAGCCTTTATTATGGCTGGTTGATGGCCATAGCACAAGCTCACATAGAGAAATGGGAGTATACAATGGAACAATGTTCAGTCGCATCGTAATCAGGCGGTCGGAACTGCCACTGGAAGTCGGTCAGTCCAATTTATGCCGCGATGTCGGTAAGAGTAAACTCTCACCAGCAAATCGGAATAGGCCCCTAAGTGTAGTATAATTCATTGAACCACTGCCAATTTAATACCTAATGAAGAAAAACTACATGTGACAGTTAAGTGTCAAATGGAAATCCAACAGTTGCAAAATATTGTCTGCCATACATATTTGATGTAATATCATTTACAAAAACTATTTCCCCTTTGGGTGTCACCATAATATTCTGGTGCCAAACATTGCACATTATGTGCTATTAACAGAATATACAACTAGATAAAAATACAGCAACTTTCAAGTTAGTGGCTGATAGGAAAAGCAGAATTGTCATAAGCATCACCTGAACGAACCACATCTTGAGATCAAAAAAGATAATAAATAAGTATAAAATATCCATCAAAAAAATACTCACAAAGTCAGGCTTAATAAATAAGACTTATAGTGTATAAATACTATTGTCCTAGCAAGATCTCCATATTGGTGATACTATTGAATACCAATCTGTTTTGCCATGTAATCCATTAGAGGCTCTATTTTTGCCTACAAATTCAATGTTGTTGCAGTAGCAAAAATAATTGATCAATATCAACAACTGGCAAGTTCTAATTGGTATTTTCAAGGTTTCTTTTTCACAGGTCAATTTTTCCATGGTTCTTGCATGTGAATTCTTTTTACAAAGGAGCATTATGCTTCCTGGTCCTTGAAGGTTAAGAACAGTGATTAATTTGAGCCAGTAGTTGCCAGTGCGGGTCACTGCACTCATTTTTAGCTACTGCCACTTTTCTTTTAATCGGACTGTTACTGAAAGCAACAGAGGGAAAAACATACACAATGGAAAGACGATAAAAAAAGTCACAAAGGGAGAAGGAATGGGCCTGCAAAAGTGAGATAAAGTGGCAGGGAATGCAGGTGGTGGATTAAAAAGGCATGAGGTGGATTTAAGACTACACAGCCTTGATATTTGTTGCACTGACATTAAATGACACTGGCCATGGGCTTCTGAATAGACTTTCAGGGGCCGACACTCATTCTTTTACACATTATGCACTGGTGAAAAGTGTTCACTAATCTTATCATGTGCCTCCCTCTGATTTGAGCTACATATATAAGATCACAATGGCACATAATCTATTGTTAGATTGTCGGTTCTACTCTGAAGTGTGAGGTCACAACCATCAGAGTTGCCACACTTCACATGATCTATCACTGACATGAAGCCCCTTTTTTAATACCTAGACTGAAAAAAGTGTGAAACAACTTGCCACGTGTGTTCTCCCAAATTCAGAGTGCTAACAGCATTTTCATATGTCCTCCACCTCTCGTAAATATTAAATGCCTGTTATTGTTGACTAAATGTTTTTATTGGTTGCTTGGTGGTTGTCCAAACATAGGCTTGCAAATTATTTTCTGTTTTGGGGGAGGTAATGTTTTCACTTGCCAATGGGATAACACAGCCTTACTATAGAAACATGTTCTCTTAAGGGCATGGCAGATTAGACTTCATGGATAAACTTATACTAGCTGATTTCGGAGATGACAGAAACTCAAAGGGGAGATGTTCATTAAGTGGCTTGGATGATTGCTATAATCCTGTAGGAAAATATTTTGTTCAGTAAATTTGATATAAAATTCAACATATAACTGTCCACCATGATGAATATTCCATCTATATCATTACATTCAATTCATATTTTACTCATGCAAGATGTAAATCATACGCTCTTATCTCAATTAATAGACAGCAACAAAAACTGAGATAAACTGTATTGCTCTATTTTCCAATTGAAGAAGAAATCATCATTAAATTGCCATTATTCGTTCACATTTTCAGCAATGGGGTAGTTTGCTTATAAGGTGCCATCTTTCAAATTCACCTACATACAGGATTGTGACACTTGTGGTAAAGTAGTCTCCACAGTTACCTTTAATGTGAAAATAATATTTGTCACCAAATAGAGAGTGACGTGTTTTGCACAGGACAGTTTCATCAATATGAAAATCTCTCCTTCATACAGTGCCCTTCCATGCCTACATACTCTGATATTTTTGCCCTGTAACCATCATGTTCATTAGTACCATCAATACTATAGTACCTCCTATGTCAGTTGTTTTAATAGTTAACTTAATTTGTTTTAGCTTGATGGCACACAGGGAGTGGTATTTATGTATTTCAGTTTTGATCTCATCTCGAATAATTTACACCAGAAGGGATTTTAATTCTTTCAAACCCTAGTCCCAAGCGGTCCTCAGTTATCCCACTGCTGGTGGGTGTGGTCGCATACTGCACCCGCCTGTGGGGGGATCCCCGCATTCCCTTTGGAAAAGGAGGAGAGGTAAAAATATAGGGCCTCATCTATAAGAAGTGTTGTATCGCTGTGTGAAAGCAGCGATGCAATACTATTCAGTGCGCCCTCCTTGCGACATGATTGATGCGTCATATTTACTATATGATGCATCACGACACAAGAAATGACTGATACGTCAGTATTACTGACGTATCTGTCGGCACAAAAGTGGCGCATTGCTGGGGTGTGTCTGAAAACGGACGCAACTCCAGCAATGTGCCCTGTCACATGGGGCAAGCCCCATTTGAAAGGGCCTGCTTCACCATTGGCAGGCGTAAGGTTTTGACGCAATGGCGTCCTAGAGGTGGCGCAGTGAAATCTTATAGATGTCACTGCGCCACTCCTACGACTCTTTTTTGCTAGGAAATGCCCACCCTGCATACATTATACCTGACACAGGTATAAAGTAGCGCAGGAGTTTACGAAGTGACACATCCGCCTGGATGCGTCACTTTGTAAATATGGCAAGACATGACACATTATGTACGCTGCTGCAGCATCTCTAAAAGTGACGCAACCGCTGCTTAAATGTGATGCAGGGCTTCATAAATAAGGCCCAAAGTGCCTACTTTTATCACCACCATCAGAAACGATACAAGATGTCTGTATGTGAGCTGCAGGTGCCGACCTATATAAGAATACTGTATTACACAACGTCGATGCATGCTAACCATGTAAACAACTCATACCTGATATGACTTTTCTCTTAAATTAGCGGGGCTGGGTGCCGTTCTATATGTTAAAAGCTTTTTTTGTAAATGCATATGTAAGCTTAATGTACCAGAAATACTTAAAACAGCAAGTACATCTTTGTGCTCGGAGAGGGCACATGCCCACCATGCCAAGTAATTCTGGTACCTGGAGATAAACCAGGGCAAGTGCCTTACCAACAAATAAAGCAGCACTGTCATAGGATTTACTACAAATCTCAGCATCTTTTACCTAAAGGATGAAATTACGCAGGCGAGCCTTTAATTAAATGGCAATCTAAAAGCCACATTGAACCAATGATTGGGTCTAATGTGGCAAACAAGAAAGGCATGATAACACAACAGAGCTAGAAAGATATCCTTAAGGCACGTACTTTCTTTTTTTCTTGAAAATATTAGTCAGTTAGTTTTATAACCAGACTTAAATTAAAACGATACTCTTTAAATGTGAATATGAGCTACATATTTTTGTCACAGAATACTCCCTAATGCATTTGGGAGAGATTAACTCAATCGCAGAAAAACTATTTTTCTCACACAGAGGGATACATTCGATGACAAAATTCTCCATATTCAGACTAGGAAAATGTGCCCTTCCAATGCAAGTGTCTGTTCTGAGATCCCAGTGAAGCAAAAACTATGCCCTACGCATGCCATAAAATTTCAATAGAAACTACTGAACGCATTCCCTATTATCTTCATTGTCACGGTAGGAAAACAAAAAAGGCTTTTGAAATGTGTGTTAATTAAAAACTGAACCGACAATAGAATGTATTCTAATTGAGAAAAGACAGGAGCCTGTGTGCACTACTCAGCTCTGCTGCAGCGCGACTTCCAATGCAGAAGAAAGAGATTCTATAATTAAAGCCCCCTTAAAAGGACAATCAGGGCCACTCAAAACATTTCCTTGTACTACATATAAAATTCGATGTTTTCATAGAAATTTAAGAAGAGGCACAATCAGGAGGGTACAGAAAAATCGGATGTATTCAGACCACATTACCGCCAGTCTCTGTAACTGGTTTGAATACAATATGAAATGTTCCAAACTGTATACCATTCTAAGAATTGCAACCTACTAAAGATAAAACATGGTACAAGGAGCCAAATATAGAAACACAATTTGCATTGCATTCCATTCGGAGTTTGAGACTGCAAAAATGTTTCTTACAATTTACAAACCCCGTTTTAGGAGTCGGTAAAGTTCTACCTACTCCTAAAATGGGTTTGTGAATGGAAACCTTTTAAAAAAGATGAAAAAACCCAGCCTGGGTTCCTTTAGGGAAAACAAGCTGCTTAAAAAATATACGTTATTTAAAAGGAAAGCAATCACAGACATGATGGGCTATTGACTCTTGCAGGCCACCATCCATCCCTGAAATTGTGTCCAATTGGATTGAGTCGCTACTTGCGACTTACCAAATAAATATTAATTAGGTAGGTTGGATTGTGATTCAAACCGAATCCATATTACCTTATTAGTGCAAAGCTTGGTTTGGAAGATAAGCTTCTGGTTGCAAAAAGACTGGTAGCAAACTGCAACCGCTTTTTTGCGACAAGAAAATGAGTATATATGTTTCACACAACCCACAACAGGCATACCAGTTCATATCATAGCTAAACATAAGACACCTTCATTCCAGTCTAAACAAGGACAAAGGTGAGACAGATACAGGAACAAAACTACTACATAACCAATGATGAAAAAGCAAAGGGAACATTTAATTTAATTGTGATAAAACACCTGAGATTTGAAAGAGAAAGTGATCAGGGTGAATTCATCACAATATACTGGTACGTTAAAGGTATAAAGCTGACGTATTTTCTTCCTTTGCACATTTCTTGAACAACATCTTAGTATCAATAGCAACACAGACTTTGTTCTCCCCAGTTTTTCCAATTTGTTCACAATTTCATCATTATTAATTATTCACAAATTTCACAGTAATCCAATTTGCTTTCTCTATTTTGACAGGACCAAATATAATATCCCTTTTCTTACCTTGATGGAAGATAACTTTACATGTACTCAATCTTCTTTCGTGAGCTAACATACCCTTACACCCTTCATAAAAAAATATCTAATGCTGCTCCTCTTTTGTCTTTCCTCAATTTTGCCCTTCACTTTCCTAACAAAGACTTCTCATCTTTCTTCTCTATCTCTCTATCTCTCAGCGCCCTAAATGGATCACTCCATTAACACTGCAAAGAGTATTGTGATATACCCACAACAAGGACTGACATCTGACAGTATGACCAAGCATATATAACTGGCCATCTAACACATTCACTCACCAGACTATTCATCCTCCGTAAGAACCCATTTCCATATAGATGATGCAAACTAGGCCTGGTGTGCATAATACAACTCACATAAGAAACACTCATTGCAGAAAACCTCAATAAAGAATGAAACCATATTTCTAGTATCTGGTTCTGTCCTAAATCTTACCTCTACCCGTCACAATTAGGGCAACCTTCTGATTCAAAGGTAAGACTTTAAGAAGTCTTAGAACATCCTTGAGAAACTTCCTACACATTTCAACCTGTTTCCTTCATCATTGGAAGTCTGCTAATCGAGCTATTCCCACTCTGACAATAGGATGAAAACTTTTCCACCTTCCTTTGTATGCCCTGATCCATAACATGACACCAATAACTCACAGGCAGAGGTTTATTGTTGAGTGTTAAACACAAATGTCCCAAATGTACCCCATAAAGGATTCCCAACAACTCATGTCTGGCAGCATACGAAGATGATGCCCTCAATAGAAAGGTCTGTCTGTACCTTCCCAAACACTTGCAATCCTACTGGCAAACACAATCTATCCAGAGAGAACACGTTAGCTAGTCGCCTTAGATTTGCTGAAGTGGCTGTATGGCCATTTGATTTCATGGTCATCTGGTTCCATGTCAGCAGATATAAAGATGGCAAGCTTGGCATAGAGGATCGCAAGTCAGCATTGATGTGCTTTTGGCTGTGGTAGTCCTGAATATGTCTGTTGGCTCTGCACATGATTCACAATGCTATGCTGAGAGTCTGGAGGCAGGAGTATGGTTATACAGAGGATCAGAGACTGCATATTGATTAATGACTGAATGTTAGGTTTGTTGTCCATTCTTCTAACTGCCTAAAATGACAATGCTATTTTACTATGATTATGAGTGTGGATAGGGTTATTTTCATTCCTAAAAAAGATAATCATCATCCTAGTTTGAGCTGCAAAAGCATCCATGTCCTAGATGCTTTTTAACATTTTCCTGATAAATAATTTTTTGTTCTACTTTTATGTAATGGACCTTGGATCTGAGGAATATACAGCAATGCTTTGGATTACACTATTTCACATTGTGTTCATTGTCCACCTTTTTTTCTGAAGCTGTGTTTCTCTATTGGATTATTTAGTCTGAACAATTATGCTAGATTATTTTTCTATTCTGTTTTAGGGTAATGTTGGTATTTTGTTTACCAACTTTTGTAATCTTCATTCAAGAAGTATGCATACTGGGTGTGGTGTGACCGCGCAGCAAGATGGCCGCTTGTTAAGTAAGCTATGCCGGGCAAGGTAATAATCCTGTCATAATCCGAACATACGGAGGGTCATCGCTGCAAGTATAGTGCCCCTATATCTCGCCTGTGGCGGCATGACCCGAGGAGACCTGCCGCTGTGGCCGCTAGCTGCCTCCACAACACTATGGTGATCCCGACTGTATGCGGCCTGCCCGAGGCCCCCGGAGCCCTCAGCCTGTGAGGTTGCAGTTGGGCGGTGTATTGCCTATGAGACCCTGCTGCCTGGAATCCAGTGATTTACCGTGCAACTGTGTAGTCGGTACTGTCTTTTCCGGTGAAGTTGGACTGGGCTGTGAAGACGCGTGATCATGGGGCCGCTGCCGCTGCATCGGGGGCTTCCTGTGTGCGCACCGCTAGTCTTTGCCGGAGACCTTGAGGAACAGTGAGGATTCACCCACATGGCTGGGTGAGTGTGCGATTATCCCTTGGTTTTACTGGGAGTAGTTAGGTCCGGAGTTCCAGACTGGGGATCCGCCGCTTGTCCAAGCAGCCGCCATCTAGAAGTCAGGCTGGTACGGCATGCCAGAGAACCGGAGAGACAGTGATATGTCCTTGAGAAGAGGAGAGTGTGCCAGCACCCATATTTGCAGTTGCGCTAGCTAGACCCCACTAGACAGCGGTCAAGGCAGCCCATTGGGCACCAAGGAGGGTAGGGCCTGCTCAAGCTGCCACAAGGCCCATTGGTGATACCCCCAGTGGGGCGGAGATTTACTCTCTTTGTCGTTTGGGCGGAGGTGCGTTCACTACTGGGTCAGCACATATGGTGACAGGGGCTGTGAGAAATACCTGCTCAAGTCACAGAGGGCACTGCACAGCTCAAATCTTTACCACGTCCTGCCTACCCCACCTGAATACCAGCATTCCTGGCATTGCCACACACAGGTGGTTGTGGATTAAGTGCAGTTGGGGTCAGATGGGGAGATTGTGTAGGGTGCGGACCACTGGTGTGACCTTATTGCATCCATACACCAACAAGTGTGCCACAAAGCTCTGCCACCATGGGCAAACTGGATGCAACACAACAGAAATTAACATTCGATAACAGACGGGTCACCAGAACAACGGAGCAGGATCCAGAGGGGAGTTCAGAACGCCTGCCCGAATCGCAGGCCGAGGATCGAGGTGAGGACTTTCGTACGCTGATGTTGGCGATGCGCTTCAGCCTCCACACCATGGACACAAAGCTAAATGTGCTTACATCTCAGCTGGACGCCGTGAAAAAACAGGGGGAGGCACACGAGACGCGTCTGGATGTGCTGGAAAATCGCAACTCAGACTTTCATGGGTTTCAGGTTGAAACTAAAGAGCAACTCCTGCTCATGCACAAAGTACTGGGCTTGATCCGATCAAAGAACGAGGATTTGGAGGCCCGGTCCTGTCAAAACAACCTGAGCATCATGGAAATTCCAGAGAGGATGGCCATATCTAAAATGGAGGTCTACATCGCCGACTTGCTTCATGAACTTTTTGATCCTAACCTATCTGAAATGTTTACGGTCGAGGCAGCACACCGCACCTTGGGCCCCAAGCCACCAGTCGGCGCCACACTGAGGCCAATCTTGGCCCGGACTTTGAACTATCAGGATGGTGACCTTATCCTATGACTAGCCAGGAAACGAGGGACCATTACCCATCACAGGAATACAATTTAATTTTACCCAGACTTTACACCGGCGATTCAGGCGGCACGCCAGTAGTTCCTGCCTGCAAAATGAATTCTGTTACAAGCCAAGATCCCTTATTCGTTGTTGTATCCAGCCAAACTCAAGGTGTCCTATGAGGGCAATGCACAGTTTTTTCTGGATGCCAAATCTGCACTAAAATTTGCTTAACATTTTGGGAGTAAGAAAAAGCAGGCGCCCAGCCCTCGAGCGGAGGACGCATCGGTCGACAGGTTGAGTGACAAGGATTAGCTGGGGATGAGTTAATCTATGTTTACAAATGTGATTATTTCTGTTTAGGCCTGGCCAGCACCTGCACTGGCCTTATTGTTGGAGTCGGACATCATATTTGGGCAGTGGCCGTAGAGAATTGTTCGAGTTTTTGCACATTATGCTTTGCCACATTGCTTTGGCCCTCTGCCTTACTCTGGGTCACCCCGCTTTCAGCGGGGCTGTATGCCGGTGACACCGCGCCCCCAGGGAGAGTTCCTGGTTATTGTTTTGCCCTAACTGGGGTACAACTTGTATTTGCAAATGTTGGTAAGGGAGGGTCTAACACAACGTGTTTGGGGGTTGGAGTGGGTGGGGGGTGGAGGGTAATGTTTTGTTGTTGGCCAGTATTATGTGTCACAGTCTAGTAAATCATGCTTGTACATCACAGTCTATACCCATTCAGTACTCAGAATGCAAAGAAAGTTGGCATTCAGTCAAACACATTATAACGCCGCACCGTAGGTCCACTGAGGGGATTGGTGCATTGGTTCTGCTATGTCGAGTCTAAGTTTTTTAACTTAGAACATTCACAGTCTAAATGACCATAGAAAGACAAGATTTGTCCACTCCTACTTATTAAGGCATCACATTGATGCATGCCTGTTTTAAGAGAGACACCGGAACACCATGCCCTCCACTAGGTTAAAGCACAGGCAATGGGGCCATGTCTACTTCTCCATATATTTTAATTACTCCTGTGGGATGGGGGGGCTCGTGAGGCAGGGTTTAGACTGGCAGGAGTGCAACTCCCACGTCGATCCAGAGGGCTAGTACATCATACTACTGGGTGCCCTAAGCGGGGTCCGGCTGGTAATAGTGGCAGTCTACGGACCCAATTTGGACACCCCTGTCTTATTCCAGGGCACATGGGCCAGGGTGATGGTGACAGGGTGTGACACCATCAATTAGGGGGGATTTTAATGCAATACTTGATGACGCTTTGGACAGGAAAGGGCAGTCCCTCTCCCTACATCCTAACGCAAGTGCTGCACTGAACGCCATCATATCTGACAGCAACCTAATTGACATATGGCGAAACCATCATCTACAAGTTAGGGAAGGTACATGTATCTCTGAGTATCACAAGGCCTGGTCCAGGATGGAGTATTGGTTGGTGTCACAGGATGTGGCGACATGGATTCGCAAAGTCTCTCCTCCCTCCCAAGGTCCTTGTCGGATCATGCAGCTAGTCTACTATGCCTTACGTTGATTACTTTGCTCTTAACGCTGGCTCGGACTCAACCAGGGCCTCCTTATGGGAGGCATTTAAGGTGGTAATCAGAGGTCAATGTATAGCTCGTCAGGCGGGGTTACTGAAGGCAATAAGGGGTACTCTGGCTTCCGTAGAGAAACAGATCAAGGAGCTTGATACGCAATTTTAAACCACTGATGATCCAACTCATGTAGCGCAGTTGAAGGAAAAACTGCTGGAATTCGAGGAGGAGGCCCAGCGCGAAGTAAAGTTTCTAGGCAAGCATACACAACAAGGAGGTGCAGGGAGGGGAATAGACCCGGGATAACCCTAGTGTCAATGCTTCAAGCCCCAAGCTGAACTGTTTATGTTACAGAAGTCAGGGCTGACCACCCACACATGATCAGAGGCCCGCAAGAAATATTGGACACATTTACACAGTTTTATGAACCTTCGGTCTTTCCTGGGCTCCCTGGAGCTGCTTTGGTTGGGACGGGGCATAGGGAATACCTGGACGTTCCCTTTGGAGAGGAGAGGTGTGGTGCAGCGGGCAGGGCAGCTGACTTCGGAGTATAGGGCTCACAGTTTGATCCCCGGGTTCAGTGGCAGCTCAGCTCAGCACCATGGGACTCTGACAAGTAGCTCTCTTAATTTCCACAACAGCCCCCAGCGCCTTGAGACCCGTAAGGGTGAGTAGTTTAGGCTTTACAAATACAGATTTACATTTTTACATTTTTGCTGTGGAGGATGTTGCCCAGGTGATTAGGAGACTCCCATCAGATAAGGCTCTGGGATCCGATGGCTTGACCACAGCTTTTTATAAAACATATGCTAAGGAACTAGCTCACCATCTAATAACACCACACCTCGATACGTGAGGCCATTATAATTACCCTGCTAAAGCCGGGGAAACCCGATGACAAACTTGACTCTTACCGACCACTCTCGTTGATAAATGTGAATGTTAAAATTTTGGCAAAACTGGTCGCTAATCGACTGCAGCCTCTTCTCCCACTGATCACCCACCCAGATCAATTAGGTTTTATCCCTGGGTGTTCCACATCACACAACCTTCGGACCTTTTCTTCTGTTGTTAATTATCTCCACCATGACTCGCGAGCCATCGCCATGTGTTTCGACGCTATAAAAGCGTTTGAGATGCTAGAGTGGACATACTTATCTGCAGTCCTGGAGAGGATGAGGTGTAGCCCCCTTTTTCTGAGTGTTGTGCGACTACTCTACACAAGGCCATCCACAAGGATCAGAGTGAATGGTATGCTGTTGGATCCATTCGCAATATCGCATGGTACATGACAGGGGTGCCCTCTGTTTCCCCTGCTTTTCGAGATAGCGATGGAGCCACTAGCGAAATGAATTAATCAACATCACACTGCTAGGGGCTTGGGGTTTATCAAGAGGTGCCTCCTAATTTCATTATACGCCAATGATGTCACCTTATACATTGGCTACCCAGAGATGAATACAGCTCCTATCCTCTGTGAACTAATCAAATTTGGGGGTCTATCTGGAGTTTCTATAAACTGGACTATGTCCACTATTTTCCCCTAGACGAATACTACTACACCTTTCTATATTGACTACCCACTAAAATAGGCCAGTGGCCCTGTTAAATACCTTGGCATTTTGCTCAGCAGAAACATGCAGGAAATCTTCCGATTCCTCTCACGCAAACCTTTTTTAATTCCATTCGATCTTCACTAATCTCCATGATCTGGGCCGGGTCGACACTAACAGGCCCGGATCTCGTGGGAAACCTTTGTCCCAGGGTGTCTTGGGAGCCCTGGACATCCAATTGTATGCACTCAGTGCACAGGCTCAGTTCTTGCATTTTTAGGCACACCCAACCCCTTTTCAGCGACATACGGCTGTGGAGATGGATGTCGTGGCGCCAGTCCTTCTCCAGGTGGCCCTATATCAGGCCTACAAATGGCCTTGTGGTGATATAGATATGCTTGAATCCCTGAGGAAGGCGTGGGATAAACTCCAGGAAAGGGCTCATCTCAAAATTCTATATGCCCTGTCCATTCCCCTGGCACACAATCCTATGCTACCCACCATGGGGGAGGGTACCAGCAGAGCACTGGCACAGAAGTTGGGCTTACTGACCCTTGTGGACCTCTACCTTGGGGAGGTGATCAGATCCCCCCTGAACCCGCATACCCTTCTCCAAACTATTTTCATTCCAAAAACTCAGGGCCACTTGTTGAGGTCTGTATGACATATTCCCCAACCCTCCTCCCACACTGCTTGCCCTTGAGAACGTGCTGAAGACAGACTCCCCTCGTAGACTTCTGCCCCCCTGTTGAACCCCAGGGCCTTTCAGTCATGAAATGCTGAATTGCAAACTCCGATAACGCAGGAACAGTGGGCCTTTTGTTGCATTCAACTCACGGCTTTGTCCCCCAATTACAAGCTTTGCTTGATTCATTTTAAATACCTCCACAGATTTTATAGGACCCCCTCCCAGCTACACCACATGGGGATTAAGGCAGACGACAGCTGCTGGAGATGTGACTCTGACCAAGCTACGTTTCTGCACATTCCATGGAGTTGTCCAAGGTTGCCTCATTCTGGTCAAAAATCTTCACCGCAATACATGAAAACATTGGTACAGCGGACAATCCGGATCCCTTGCTTGGACTAATGGGATATGTCAGAGACACACCAGTCGAGACTCGTAAACTGCATGCTATGCTATTGCTTTTTGCTAAGTGTCGGGTAGCTATGTATTGGGGTGGAGGGGAATCCCTTCAATGAAAGCGTTGATCCAGGATGTAACATTTAGCCACACACAACTAACTACTTTTTGGTAGCTGATGCCATCAGCATCCAGGCCAAGGGACATATGGGGACCATTTTGAAAGTGGGCGTGCACACGCCAACATGATGGGGTAGGCTCTCTGGGGGCACCAGATGGTTTGTAGACATGAATTGGTAAGCCTCAGGGGGGGTAATGAACTGTTCTGAGGTTTTACTGCTAAAGTGATACATATTGTTATTGGTAAGCATATATGGGCCCTGCCTTAGTGGGGAACACCAGGTGAAATGAGGTTTAAACTGCAAATATAATGCCTCCTGCTACATTGATGTGCAATGTATAATATTTTTGTTTTTCATACTGGGAGATTTGGGAATCTTCCTTGTCCAATATACATTGTTATATTATGCAAGTGGATGTAAAGTGTTAAGACTGTGAGTAACTGGCTACGTTGTTGGTATTGTCTGTTTTTATGTTCAAAATGCCAATAAAGACAATAAAAAAAACTATGCATACAGCCTATGAGAGTTTTCTGACATTTGTGGCTTTTTTTTCAATCCCGGGGCCCTCTTAAGGAGGCGCATGACACCTTTCACGTGTAATTTAAGTGCAGGCTAGAACCATGACTAAGGGAAGGAGTCACATTTTCATTTGGCCTGGGCTGTAAATTCCGTTCCGTTCACGGAATTTGCGGAATTTGGGTAATTTCGCGTTCCGGGGAGAACGCGAAATTGCCCAAAATTCTGCGTTCTGTGACTTCGCGAACAGCGATTGCAAACAGTAAAAAGCATTGCAAATAAGCAATTCCACATGTTCGCGTAATTTCTGCGTGTTCGCTGAGATTTTTTACCGTTTCGCGGAGATTTGCGTAACACGATTACGCAAATTACGCCCACCCTTAATTTTCATACAGCAATCAGAAAGGAAAAGAGATCTCTGCAATCAGTCCTTGTAAATACACTGAGTTGTCTCATTAGTTCTCTTCGATCTTCCGACCTACCTCGTGGAAATAAACAATAACATGACTTCCACACATGTGTGATGACTTAGATCAAACACTACTTTGTCCTTCAGCAGAGTAAGGTCTACATTGATGGTTACACCTCACATGTTATGATGTTGGTTTGGGCTTACATGCAAATGTTGAGCTGACATGCTGCTATGGTAAACTGCTTCAAAATAGCACTACTGATGTCAACACCAAGATGATGTGTAGGAAAGTAGCATCATTTGCATTGTGTACCCCCAGAGTTTTGCCCATTCTGTTTTTGTTGGCTGTTGAGCTCTATGCATGTTACCCCTGCTAAACAGGGGTAACATGTCTGTGCTACTCTGTTCAAGATAATAACATTTGCATACCCTGTATCTGTTGCTCAATTCTCTGGACCAACCTCTAGGCTAGACACACAGGGTTTGCACAGGGAGAGAAGGGTTTGACCATCTTAGATTTATGCAGGGAGGGGCACGTGGAACTGCTTCCAGTAGGGCACAACAGGAGTGCTGCAAAACTGGGCAAGGTAACTCCTTGGATTTTTTTCACATTGTTTATGGAATAGCCATCGTCATCGAAAGGCTGGTGACAGGCACAAATGCGGCTCCCACAAAACACTCTTCTCAGAACACTAATCGATCCTTGGTAGAACAGAAGAGAATAGCTTAACCTGCTGTGTCAGACCTGAAAAGAGCCTAGAACACTGGACCTGCTTTCTCTCTTGTTCACAGGACAAAACAAAGGACTACAAAAATCTTAAGGCTGACCTTTTTTTGAATCTAAAGGCACACAACAAACTACAAGACACCATTCTTGCAAATGTACAGCTGACCAGTTTGAACTGGACCTGCCTTCGACCCTGCTGGTGGCTAGAGTGAGTCTTGATCCCCAAGTGCTATCCCGAGATCCTAAGATCCTTGGATGTGTCAAAATGTACTCCTCCTTACATAGCCTGAAAACAGGGACTTAGAACATATTTGGCTCTACAGAACTCCGAAGGGCCTGGACCAACCTACAAAACTGATCCAACAAAGGTGTCCCGCCACTGTGCTGTAGATTATGGTAATTTCCCCTGGGAACTTTTCTGTGACAGCAAATATTTTTCAGAGGGACCTTATGGGGGAGGTATCTGGCCTCAAGCAGCCCTCATCGGCTGCGCTGTGCAGCCTTGTCTCGCTGGAAGATTCCTGAGTGAGTGATTACGTCCAAAAGTGTCTGGATGGTGAGGAACTTTCTCTGAGTGGGAAATGCTCATTTCTGCCACTCTGAGGTTTCCGGCCAAAAGTCAATGGCTTCCCTGATGCATTGTCCAGCAGCCATCTGACAATATGGAATCCTCTTCAGCAACAGACTGCTGCCCTGCCTATCTGGAGAGTTTTGACTTCCATTCCAGAGACCAAGTCCGAAGGTAAATCTTATGAAAGGGTTGAACATGATTTCTGTATTTAACCCATGCTCAATCGCCATCAGCCTTAACTTGCACCTAGGTAGTGGTCAACTGCAACCAAATTACCCCAGTTTGTGCTTTATGCTTTTTGGAGCTATTTTAAACCTTACATTTTACAAATTCATAACTCCAGTTTCCTTCATTGGATTTAAGTTGCTTTGGTGTCATTTTATTCGCTGAAATATTCTCTATATTTCTACTTTTTGTTGTGATTTTTCTTGTCTTGAGTTGTGACTTTATTTCTGTTTTGGTACAGAATAATTCCTTTACACATTACCTCTAAGTTAAGTCTGTCTACTCTGTGCCAGAGCTACCAGGGGGTTCAGCTCAGGTTAATTGAATTACTTTACCACTTACCCAGTCAAGGATTGTGGTTATTATTATTATTATTTTTTTAGCTAGAATAAATATTTGTATTAAAAACCAAACAAATCACGGTATTCAAAAATAGCCAATAGCAAAAGACCAGGGTCCTGCTTCTGAGTCGGGTGGAGCAAAACAACAGCACAGAATCCTGCTCCACCGATCCATAGTGGGTAGGTTTTCCACATGTCGGGCATATTTACAACAAAGTGATGGGGTGCGGCACCAACCTTTCTGGCTCAACGCCGCACTCCGCCACCTCAGAAACGCAGGGCTGCACCATATTTAAAACAATGTCAACTAAAGACACTGGGGAGCAGTGGACTTGCATAATTTTTCTTTTGTTTTACTTTCTTTTTTTTATATTTCTTTTTATTAAACATCATTGACAAACTTCACCAATGACATTTACGAGAAAGAGACCATACAGAATGCAAGAATACAATATGAAACACACTTGAATCTAACCACAGTGTATAATGTAGAATAAATCATGGGTTTCAGGAGTATCAGTGACCTGCATAGGAATTGGTGGAGTACAGATTTCTCCTCGATAGTGGTTCCATGGTCCCCACACTTTCTTCCATTTCCCCGGGTACCCCTTTGCAACATAGACCGATTTCTCCCTGAACATACAGCAGTCTAGTCCCTCCTTCCATTTTCCCAGTGCAGGTGGCTGACTTGCCCCCCAGTACTGCGCAATATCTCTTTTTGCAATCATTAATGCCAGAGTAACCCACTGTGTCAAATAGGAGGTAAGGTCTGTAGGTTCTCAAATTTTCAGGAGGCATCTGCGGGCCTCCGGCTGTATATCAATATTCATAACCTCCTGCAGAGTAGCGATGTATTGATTGCCAATAAGACTGTACGTGTACACAGTTCCATATTATGTGCATAAACGTACAAATCTCCTCACACTCACGTCTGCACTCCCCCATCTCTGCCTTACCCATAGATACCAAGCCCGGCCCTGTGTCATAAATCCTGGGCAGAATTTTGAGCTGTACCAGTCGTATTCTTTGAAAGAGAATGGGTTTGAGTTGAGAGAACAGGAAGCAGTAGCGCTCTAAGCAATGTGATCATTGGGCTGAACTGTTCGTGTGGTGGGTACGCGGTGCAAAGCAGGACAGGGGAACACAAACTCAATAGGAAAAACAACCCCTGCACCGGTGTAGAAAGGCCTAAACCAAAATAGAAGAAGAACAAATCCTGTGCACACGCTAATGAAGGAGGTGGTCCTGGCGTCAGGACTCGAAATTACGTGCAAAAGGAAGTATACGTAAAAGTTCAATAAAGGTCAAGCACAAAGGTTCATGTAGGTGAAGAAGGTTTATAAGTCAAATATATCTTGCCGAGCACAAATTGATCACATAGCATAGATTACACTATATATGAATTAAATACCAAAGTCAGGTGTTTGCTCATCAATAGATATGACACTTAGTCCAGATTTATTCTCAGTTCAGAGTTTCTCAATTCACAATAGTCTTTAAATTCAGAGCAATCTTGCGAATAAAGTATCCAATTCAAGTCATCACATCATGGTTCAATAATCATGTATGTAAAACATCTCCAAATAAAATTTTCACAACGTAGTTCAATAATCTTAAATGAATCAACCAAATGGATCAGCCAACACGTGTTTCGTTGTAACAACAACTTCCTCAGGGCTGTAATCCAAAGAAACAAATTATAAACTAAAGAGATACTTATACTTTTCAATCTTTTTAAGGAAAATTTTATACATTCTAACACCTCCTAAGTGTAAGTAGAGCGCAGAGTTACCAATACGTCAGTGCAACAAACATAAACTTCAGTGTGGATCCCAGTGTCATAAAGTAAAGCACGTCACAGACAATAAGGTCTATTGCCATTCAACACTTCTCCATGTTTCCATTAATAGACATTATTATAGGGAGATTCATCTCTCTGATATTACTAAGTTCTGAAACAGTACGGGGGAGCCTTTAACTCCGCCATGGTTATCTTCGCCAATTGGAACATTATTTAATAATAATTACTGAGGCACACAAGTACTAGGATTACCTTTCAATGGAATTTATTGTCCATGGACACAAACAAGTCTTCCACGACTTAGTAACCAATTTATGATATAAGTTTTCTTCTAAGTCCTAAAAGATAAACGAGCATGTCAGCTTTACTCTATCTCTAATCTCAAATACTAGTAGCATATTATTGCCACGAAGGTTGCTTACCAGTCAAAATATAAGTCTTGATATTAATCACAGTCTTTGGTAAATTAACTTGTAGTCAGCACGACTTCATTTTCATTGTTTCTTTTCTTTTTACGCATTCTATAAAATATAGATTTCAAAATTCTAAATTAAGTAATGTTCACCGTCACATTGGTACAAAACCGGCTTTTTTGAAAGTTAAAACTAAATAAATGCTCACCCAATTAGAAAGGAAGTATCCTTAAATTTCTTCAATCTTATTTAGCAGTCGTCTTCAATTCTATAATTCCAAGTTAAATATATAGAAGTTATTATTAGGTCTGTACCTCGTTATCTGTATATACAATTATGGTTGGTTTAAAGCAGAGGTTGCGCTCACCTAGTTAGAGTTGCTATCTCCTCCAACTTCGTATTCGGCATTACCGGCGTTCTACACGGACGCCATCTTATGTATGGTTTTGATCAGTCTCTATTGCGTTTAGATTCTAACGGCGGCCATATTGGGTAAACTCAATTCCCGAGTTTCTTCTATCTTATTTAGCGGTCGTCTTCAGTTCTATAATTTCAAGTTAAATATATAGAAGTTATTATTAGGTCTGTACCTCGTTATCTGTATATACAATTATGGTTGGTTTTAAAGCAAAAGTATTCGGCATTACCGGCGTTCTACACGGACGCCATGGTTTTGATCAGTCTCTATTACATTTAGATTCTAACGGCGGCCATATTGGGTAAACTCAATTCCCGAGTTTGATTACAGATAATGATTCTAACGACGATCATGTTGTGTAGGTGATAACCTCTACACCCAAAACGTGCAGATATTTGTCAAAAGAATTATTTCACTCGATTTCTGTTGCTCGTGATCGCAGTTAAATATTAGTTTCTCTAGCATATTAATTCTAACGGCGGCCATGTTATGCAAACTAGTTATCTAAATAGTATTACCGCGTAATGATTCTAATGGCGGGCATCTTATGTAAGAAGTGCCGACTAGTAAAATCATAATTATAGCCAGTTGTGAATTTGTATTCTTATTAAAGAAATAACAAATGTTTAAAGTGTACTTGTTGCTGTGCCCTCAATATTACATATTCAGAAATTATCTTAAGTTCTCATTGGCGATGACTGCCAACGTCAGAGTTGTCCACACCCCATATCATTCCACAACATATTTTTCAGATGCAATAAACTAAATCTGTAAAGATAACAGAAGAGGGTTTAAGAGAGCAAATGCAGAAGTTATATCACATTACAGTAGAAACAGTTCATATATACCATAATCTTAGTTACAATTCTTAGTATATACACTTATTTACATTTACTCATTGTTCTCCTAAGTAATATTGAAGCTCTGAGTCAATATTCAACCCGTCTTCCACTGCTCTAAGGACCATAATCCATCTTGCCTCTTTTCTTCTAAGTTTCAGTAACTTATTTCCTCCTCGTCTATCTAGTGTCACATGTTCTATACCGTGGTATAGAAATTTGTGTCTTTCTGTATCATTTCCATTCTGTATTAGATGTGAGGAAATAGGGTACCTTGTATCCCCATTCTTAAGTGCCCTGTAGTGCTCAATCATACGTTCCTTTAGTTTTCTTACTGTGCTGCCCACGTAGATTTTACCACATAAACAGGCAATAACATAAATAACATATGAGGTTTCACAATTAATGAATGAATCAATATGGAATGTTCCAGTATTATTATAATTGAATGTTGTTACTTTCCTCATCGCCCATCTACATGAGCTAAACAATGTTGCCTCCTTTGTCAGCTCTACGAATCATAAGTTGTGGGTGATCTGTAAGTTTACGTAACGCTTCCCTTTCATCTATTTTTAGGTTGTCACGAAAGTATTTTTTATTTTGGTGATGTTCTCTTCTAATCAAATTATCTATCTCTAGATTTACAGATCTGTAGAAGGCATCTACCACATTACCTGAGGTTAACTGGGGTGTCCATTTAGATTTTTCTTTAAAACCACTTTTAGATGATAAGCCTGGATTGATTTCTAGATCTTGTAATAGAGAGTGCATAGTAATAGGGTCTTCTTCTGACTCCGTCAAGGATAGTAAAAGTTTTGTATCATGCAGTTCTCGAATAGTAAGATCACTGAAAACTGGTTTGTTCAAAGTTTTAACCACAGTATCTTCCTTATTTGAAAAGAATTTTTTTAGTTTAAGCAGACGAACAAATTTATACAGATCAATCTTAGTATCATACCAATCTATATTTTTAGTAGGACAAAATCCAAAACCTTTTCTAAGGACATTATTCATGCTTTCTGACAACTCTATAGATGAAAGGTTAATTACCTCAATTTCACTGGTCCCTGTAGTCACTTCCTCCAAGATCTCAGTCTCTCTCTCATCCCCGGGGTAGTTTCTTCTGCGTTTACCCCGTTTCCCCCTTCTGGTCTTCCTGTTTGGTTGGTACCAAATCTCTCTCCTATATTCCGATTGCTCTTTCTGATTCTTTGGACTTCCACTAAAAAATTCTTTGTGGAAGTAATGGTTTCTCCAGTAGGTACAGTGGGAGCTTCAGTATTGTCATCATTCGTTGATAAACTACTAGTAGAGGTATTAATTGCAGAGCTTAAGGGAGTAGTATTTCTCGATTTTCCTTGCCCTTTAGGGAACAAATAGTCAAATTTACGGGCAAAAGTAAATACCCTACCTGCTTGGTAGTCTTGTTCATCTCGTTTTATTTTGCGCGCTTTTCTTCTCTTTATATCAGCTTGTATATTTGCAAGTATCTCATCAAGTTTATTATAATTTTTTATAGTAGCTTCAGGGAGATTTAATAATTTAATTTCATCCTCAACAGTTTGTATCTCTATCAATAGTTTCGCAATTTTGCGTTCAGCGTTATCTATTAAGATTCTAATTAAATTACTCGAACTAGTTGTTAATTCATGCTCCCATTTATCGAGTAAATCAGGTTCTAAATCTTCATATGCTGGTAGAATAGAAGATCTTAATCCTCTTGGGATTCGATTTAAGGTGAGATACTGCTTGAGTGTTATTGCATCCCACCATTTGTTAAGTTCCGCTATTTTTAGTTTTTCTAGCTTTACAAATTTGGCTCTAAGACCCTCTTGTCTGTTATGTGAAGTAGAGGCTACCGCTACGTTTATAGAGGAGCCTATGCTTAAATTTTTAAAAAGATCCTGTGCTTCTTGTTCACGATTCATGTTATCTTATTCGCCACCCGCGGCTGCCCTACCTAATTTCAAAAGGTACAATTTAGGTAACAGGTAAGTGGGCGCTCAGCATATAATTTTGGCTGTATTAAATTCTTATATTTATCTTTTATCTTTATGCTACTAGGCAAGAATAAGGAGGTTACCTAACTCCCTAACAGATCTCCTAATTCAAGGGGATCACAATAAACAAATATATCTTGCCGAGCACAAATTGATCACATAGCATAGATTACACTATATATGAATTAAATACCAAAGTCAGGTGTTTGCTCATCAATAGATATGACACTTAGTCCAGATTTATTCTCAGTTCAGAGTTTCTCAATTCACAATAGTCTTTAAATTCAGAGCAATCTTGCGAATAAAGTATCCAATTCAAGTCATCACATCATGGTTCAATAATCATGTATGTAAAACATCTCCAAATCAAATTTTCACAACGTAGTTCAATAATCTTAAATGAATCAACCAAATGGATCAGCCAACACGTGTTTCGTTGTAACAACAACTTCCTCAGGGCTGTAATCCAAAGAAACAAATTATAAACTAAAGAGATACTTATACTTTTCAATCTTTTTAAGGAAAATTTTATACATTCTAACACCTCCTAAGTGTAAGTAGAGCGCAGAGTTACCAATACGTCAGTGCAACAAACATAAACTTCAGTGTGGATCCCAGTGTCATAAAGTAAAGCACGTCACAGACAATAAGGTCTATTGCCATTCAACACTTCTCCATGTTTCCATTAATAGACATTATTATAGGGAGATTCATCTCTCTGATATTACTAAGTTCTGAAACAGTACGGGGGAGCCTTTAACTCCGCCATGGTTATCTTCGCCAATTGGAACATTATTTAATAATAATTACTGAGGCACACAAGTACTAGGATTACCTTTCAATGGAATTTATTGTCCATGGACACAAACAAGTCTTCCACGACTTAGTAACCAATTTATGATATAAGTTTTCTTCTAAGTCCTAAAAGATAAACAAGCATGTCAGCTTTACTCTATCTCTAATCTCAAATACTAGTAGCATATTATTGCCACGAAGGTTGCTTACCAGTCAAAATATAAGTCTTGATATTAATCACAGTCTTTGGTAAATTAACTTGTAGTCAGCACGACTTCATTTTCATTGTTTCTTTTCTTTTTACGCATTCTATAAAATATAGATTTCAAAATTCTAAATTAAGTAATGTTCACCGTCACATTGGTACAAAACCGGCTTTTTTGAAAGTTAAAACTAAATAAATGCTCACCCAATTAGAAAGGAAGTATCCTTAAATTTCTTCAATCTTATTTAGCAGTCGTCTTCAATTCTATAATTCCAAGTTAAATATATAGAAGTTATTATTAGGTCTGTACCTCGTTATCTGTATATACAATTATGGTTGGTTTAAAGCAGAGGTTGCGCTCACCTAGTTAGAGTTGCTATCTCCTCCAACTTCGTATTCGGCATTACCGGCGTTCTACACGGACGCCATCTTATGTATGGTTTTGATCAGTCTCTATTGCGTTTAGATTCTAACGGCGGCCATATTGGGTAAACTCAATTCCCGAGTTTCTTCTATCTTATTTAGCGGTCGTCTTCAGTTCTATAATTTCAAGTTAAATATATAGAAGTTATTATTAGGTCTGTACCTCGTTATCTGTATATACAATTATGGTTGGTTTTAAAGCAAAAGTATTCGGCATTACCGGCGTTCTACACGGACGCCATGGTTTTGATCAGTCTCTATTACATTTAGATTCTAACGGCGGCCATATTGGGTAAACTCAATTCCCGAGTTTGATTACAGATAATGATTCTAACGACGATCATGTTGTGTAGGTGATAACCTCTACACCCAAAACGTGCAGATATTTGTCAAAAGAATTATTTCACTCGATTTCTGTTGCTCGTGATCGCAGTTAAATATTAGTTTCTCTAGCATATTAATTCTAACGGCGGCCATGTTATGCAAACTAGTTATCTAAATAGTATTACCGCGTAATGATTCTAATGGCGGGCATCTTATGTAAGAAGTGCCGACTAGTAAAATCATAATTATAGCCAGTTGTGAATTTGTATTCTTATTAAAGAAATAACAAATGTTTAAAGTGTACTTGTTGCTGTGCCCTCAATATTACATATTCAGAAATTATCTTAAGTTCTCATTGGCGATGACTGCCAACGTCAGAGTTGTCCACACCCCATATCATTCCACAACATATTTTTCAGATGCAATAAACTAAATCTGTAAAGATAACAGAAGAGGGTTTAAGAGAGCAAATGCAGAAGTTATATCACATTACAGTAGAAACAGTTCATATATACCATAATCTTAGTTACAATTCTTAGTATATACACTTATTTACATTTACTCATTGTTCTCCTAAGTAATATTGAAGCTCTGAGTCAATATTCAACCCGTCTTCCACTGCTCTAAGGACCATAATCCATCTTGCCTCTTTTCTTCTAAGTTTCAGTAACTTATTTCCTCCTCGTCTATCTAGTGTCACATGTTCTATACCGTGGTATAGAAATTTGTGTCTTTCTGTATCATTTCCATTCTGTATTAGATGTGAGGAAATAGGGTACCTTGTATCCCCATTCTTAAGTGCCCTGTAGTGCTCAATCATACGTTCCTTTAGTTTTCTTACTGTGCTGCCCACGTAGATTTTACCACATAAACAGGCAATAACATAAATAACATATGAGGTTTCACAATTAATGAATGAATCAATATGGAATGTTCCAGTATTATTATAATTGAATGTTGTTACTTTCCTCATCGCCCATCTACATGAGCTAAACAATGTTGCCTCCTTTGTCAGCTCTATTATTAAATAATGTTCCAATTGGCGAAGATAACCATGGCGGAGTTAAAGGCTCCCCCGTACTGTTTCAGAACTTAGTAATATCAGAGAGATGAATCTCCCTATAATAATGTCTATTAATGGAAACATGGAGAAGTGTTGAATGGCAATAGACCTTATTGTCTGTGACGTGCTTTACTTTATGACACTGGGATCCACACTGAAGTTTATGTTTGTTGCACTGACGTATTGGTAACTCTGCGCTCTACTCACACTTAGGAGGTGTTAGAATGTATAAAATTTTCCTTAAAAAGATTGAAAAGTATAAGTATCTCTTTAGTTTATAATTTGTTTCTTTGGATTACAGCCCTGAGGAAGTTGTTGTTACAACGAAACACGTGTTGGCTGATCCATTTGGTTGATTCATTTAAGATTATTGAACTACGTTGTGAAAATTTGATTTGGAGATGTTTTACATACATGATTATTGAACCATGATGTGATGACTTGAATTGGATACTTTATTCGCAAGATTGCTCTGAATTTAAAGACTATTGTGAATTGAGAAACTCTGAACTGAGAATAAATCTGGACTAAGTGTCATATCTATTGATGAGCAAACACCTGACTTTGGTATTTAATTCATATATAGTGTAATCTATGCTATGTGATCAATTTGTGCTCGGCAAGATATATTTGTTTATTGTGATCCCCTTGAATTAGGAGATCTGTTAGGGAGTTAGGTAACCTCCTTATTCTTGCCTAGTAGCATAAAGATAAAAGATAAATATAAGAATTTAATACAGCCAAAATTATATGCTGAGCGCCCACTTACCTGTTACCTAAATTGTACCTTTTTAGGTTTATAAGTCAATTGTTGGTCAGTAATATTTTCTGTACTGACCAACAATTGACTTACAAACCTTCTTCACCTACATGAACCTTTGTGCTTGACCTTATTGAACTTTTAGGTATATTTCCTTTTGCACGCAATTTCGAGTCCTGACTCCAGGACCACCTACTTCATTAGCGTGTGCACAGGATTTGTTCTTCACCAGTCGTATTCTTGCCTGAACCCCCAGTTTTCTCGGGGAGGAGACCGGCTCCTGCCAATCTCCCTCATCCAGTGCCAGGCCGTCTCTGACCCATTTCTCCTTTAGTGATTGCAAGGGATCTTCCATATTGTTAATCAGATTTTTGTAAATCAGGGAAATGGTTTTCTCAGGGAGGTGCAAATGTAATATCCTGTCCTCCAATGGAGAAGCCTCCAGAATTGGGGATTTGCTCTGGACATGAGTGAGCAAAGCATGCCGGACTTGAAGATACCGAAAACGTTCTGTGTCTGCCAGTCGGTATTGCTGTTGGAGGGAGGCGAAGGGAAGTATAGTGTCCTTATCCCATATATCTTTGATCTGTGAGAGCCCAATAAGGTCCCATTTATCGAAGCCCTTGGATTGCCACATGCTTATCAGCATCTCAGAATTCAACAGTGGAGTTGCCAGGGTAAGTCGACGATTCCATCTCATCTGTTTTTTTAGCCGCAGGCCTAACATGGACCAAATGTGCATTAGGTCCTATGAGATGGTACCTGTGGGGCTTGGCATAGAGCGCTCTGTTGTATTTACCCCCAGGGAGCAGCCATTTGTCCATGGCATACCAGGGGTCGTCTGGCCGACCGATATCCCCTGGTTGATGGCCGCCAGGTGGGATGCCCAACAGTACTTTTTATCATCTGAGAGGCTGATGCCCCTATCATACCAATTAAGGTTCAGTTTGATGAGGGACGGGCTATGCGTGGCTTATCCTCCCATAGGAGAGCTCTTTGAAGAGTCTCTACGTCTTTGAAATAAGAAGGGGGAACTGGGTCCCTTGAATTCTGAAGGGCTTATTGGAAACATGGCAGGGCCATCATTTTAAAGAGGACCACCCTACCTAACAAAGAAAGGGGCAATGACTTCTAACGCTTGACTGGAGGGGTGGCACTAGGTTGCGGGCAAAGCGGAGCTCTGCATTTAGCGTGATGAAAATGCCGAGATAACAAAATCCGTCCGATGCTATCTGGATCGGACAGCCCCTTGGAACATTGGGTGGTGCACCCTGTAGTCCGGAGTACCTCCCAAACACCGTGAGAATGTCCAGGAGGCCGATCAAGGAGGCTCTTGGAGAGGTTAGGTACAGCAGAACATCGTCTGCGTAGAGCGATATCTTGTCTTCCCAACCCGGTGACCACCGCATCCAGCTAATCACTTGATCCCAATGGATCCATGCCGCCAAGAGCTCCAAAGCTAACGCAAAGAGGAGCGCAGACATAGGCCAACCCTGGCGTGTGCCACGGTTCAGTTGGAAAGCTGGCGATTTACGGTTGTTCACAACAACCTGTGCCATGGGTTTGGAATATAACAGGTGGACCCAGCTCTTAAAGGTGGGTCCAAAACCCAGTTTGTCTAGTATGGTAAAGAGGTAAGGCCATTTAACCATATCAAATGCCATGGTGGCATCCAGGGAAACCAGCGCGCCGGTTTCTAGAATAGATGGTACCCTGCCCAACACACCGTGTAGGCGGCGTAGATTGAGAGCGGTGTTACGCTGTGGCATAAAGCTTGACTGATCAGGGTGTACTGACTGACTGACTGATGATATTTCTAAAGCGCACTACTGCCGAGGCCTCTTGACGCTGAGAGAGGTAGCTGAACCAGGTTCTAACCAGTGAATCATTGAGTAAATAGCCATGTTTTGATTTCTTTCCTGAAAATCCTCCGGTTAGAGATCAGTCAAATGTATAGCGGCATTGAATTCCACAGTTTTGAAGCCAAGTGGGAGAATGTCTTGCCTCCCCACCATAGTCTTTGTTTCTTGTACTAATGTGTCAATTATCTTAATTAAGCGGGTAGCCAATAGCTTGGCAAGAATGTTGGGTTCTGCGTTGAGCAGTGATATGGGTCTTTAGGGCACACAGCTGGTTTTGGGTTTGCTCTCTTTGTGAATGACTGAAATATTTGCAACCCATTGGTCAAAAGGAAGCATCCCCCTGTCTCTGCTCTCCAAGAACATCAATTGGAGAAATGGGGCTAACCTATCCAGTCTCAATTTATTCAATTCAATTGGGATGCCATTGGGGCTAGACGCCTTTCCCGAACGCACCCCCCGTATCGCCTGAGCCACATTGTCATCTGTGAGAGCTGACTCGAGATACTCCTTTTTTTCATCTGGGAGGATAGGTAGCCTGATATCTCTAAGCAGTTCACTATTGTCTTCATCCGTGTAATCGCTGTGGTTATTATTTAAGGTGGGTCATCACCCTCCCTATTTGCCACCTCCAATTTCTTACATTGGTAATCTAGGTTGCGGGCAAAGCGGAGCTCCGCATTTAGCGTGATAAAAATGCCGAGATAACGTAAGCCGTCCAATGCTATCTGGATCGGACAGCCCCTTGGAATGTTGGGTGGTGCACCCTATAGGACATACACCACAGATTTTGACCCGTTTATGGTGAATCCGGAGTACCTCCCAAACACCATGAGAATGTCCAGGAGGCCGATCAAGGAGGCTCTTGGAGAGGTTAGGTGCAACGGAACATCATCTGCGTAGAGCGATAACTTGTCTTCCCAGCCCGGTAACCACCGCATCCCACTAATCACTTGATCCCTATGGATCCATGCTACCAGGGGCTCCAAAGCTAATGCAAAGAGGAGTGGAGACAAAGGGAAACCCTGGCGCCTGCCACGGCTCAGTTGGAAAGCTGGTGACTTACGGTTGTTCACAACAACCTGTGCCATGGGTTTAGAATATAACAGGCGTACCCAGCTCTTCAAGGTGGGTCCAAAACCCAGTTTGTCTAGTATGGTAAAGAGGTAAGGCCATTTACCCATATCAAATGCCATGGTGGCATCCAGGGAAACCAGCACGGCGGTTTCTAGAATAGTTGGTACCCTGCCCAGCACACCATCTAGGCTGCGTAGATTGAGAGCGGTGTTACGATGTGGCATGAAGCCTGACTGATCAGGGTGTACTATGTGCCAATTACCTTAATTAAGCGGGTAGCCAATAGCTTGGCAAGAATCTTGGGTTCTGCGTTCAGCAGTGATATGGGTCTGTCGGACGCACAGTTGGTTTTGGGTTTGCTCTCCTCGTGAATGACTGCAATATTTGCAACCCATTGGTCAAAAGGAAGCATCCCCCATCTCTGCTCTCCAAGAACATCATTCGGAGAAATGGGGCTAATCTATCCGGTCTCAATTTATACAATTCAGTTGGGATGCCATTGGGCCAGATGCCCTTTCCCATACGCACCCCTGTATCGCCTGAGCCACCTCGTCATCTGTGAGAGCTGACTCGAGATACTCCTTATTTTCATCTGAGAGAATGGGTAGCCTGATATCTCTAAGCAATTCACTATTGTCTTTGTCTGTGTAATCGCTGTGGTTATTATTTAAGGTGGGTCACCACCCTCCCTATTTGACACCCCCACATTTTTACATTGGTAATCCAGGACATGTGTTTTGTTATACCACGCAGTGATTTAGGTTGAAATCAAAAATCTCTTTTGTAATTTCACATTAAAAATCAATGTTTTATTTTTATATTATCTTCTGATTTTTAATTGGACATTTTTTGATCCTTCATAAATTGCATTGTACCTTTCAAAATTGCACCTGTAATGTTTGAAAGAATTAATGTGGGTCTGAGCAGCATTGAGAGCCTCAGCATGGTAGACATGAGGAGGATCTGCAGGAAAAGAGGGCTGAGGCTGGTGAAGAAGTCCAAGAAAGCACCAGATTGCTCTCAGGATTTGGGACCACTACCCCCGGGGCTTTGCAAATAGTGGGAGGGGGGCCGTGCTGCCCCCTCCTGGAACCCTTAATGGCCCTGGGGACAGCCACGCCCCAGGGCCTGCTCCTGCAGTGTCCCGGGGTGCCCACCCCGGGACACTGCTGTTTGCTATGGCAGGGTGGGAGCCTCGCGGCTCCTGCCCTGCCATAGCAAACTCTGCTTTGGTTTTTGGAAGAGAGAGCAGGAAACTTTTCAAAAACCAAAGCCAATAGCAATTTCGGCTTCCGCAGGAGGCCGGGAGCCAGTGGGACCGTGGGGGGATAGGGAACTTCTCCACGGTCGCCCATGGGGGTTGGCCAGCCCCAGAAGATGGGGTCCCCAGGGCTAGAGTGGCCCAGGAGGGGTGCCACGAGGCCCCCTCCTCAAAAATGTAGAAAACAAAGGCCAACCCCGGCAACGCAGGCCCCCTCCAAATAAATAAAAATAAAAATAGAAAAACTGGCCATGTCCCTGGGGATGGGGTCCCTGGGGCCGATTATGGCCAAAGGAAGGGGGTATACATATGAGTGACTGTATATGACTGTTGGTGAATGAGAGAATGTGTGTGTAGATCTTGGAATTACTGCATAGGTGTGTTGTAAGTGGTACTGGTATTTCCATTTCCATGTTAGTTTCTATTTTTCAGTTTGTGTATCAAAGGTTATATTAGGGTGAGAGGAGGTCTGCTATCACAAGGATTATGTCCTCAGTGATGTCATGAGTGATGCCATTTGAGAAGTCATCAGTGATCTCATGAGTATTATCACTGACCATGTATGAGTGATGTAATATGTGATGTCATCAGCAGTGCATTGCGGGCGCGCGAGTTATAGTTAGCTGAACTAAATATAATGGGGGAATTTCACTGGTTTTGTACTAGAGAAATGTCCAACTAACTATAACACCCCTGAAAGCTATGGTTTTTTCAGTGAATTTCTATGTTTTTTTATGCTAATTTCTAACTATAACTTGCCTGAAACCTATGTTATCAGTGAATATATATAGGTAGTTATAGTTAGGACCTATTTTCCATAGGGAATCCGCAACATTTTATTTGGAATAACTTTAGCGCCGGTATTAATGGCCGGACTTACTGTTGGAATTTGTACTTTTAGGTTTGGGACTCTGGGTTTTATAGTTTTTCTACTTCAACTTTGTCTAATGGTGTATTGTTTACATGGTTGCTATGTTAATAAAGCATAGAGGAGAGTGCATAATTTCCACCTCCGTGTCCTTAAAAAAAAAAAAAACGTTGGCGCCGGTTGACAAATCTTTGCGAAATTTTCAAAACTGGTGTGGCGCTCAGGTCTGCTACTATCCTGAAAATCTTGGGGTGATTCGTGAAGTGGGGGCTGAGAAAAAAGGGGGTCCCTAAATGTGTTTTCCCCATCATACCCTAAGCGCACCGTCCTGATCACGCGCTGAATGCTAATTGCCTATCAAGTGGTTGTCAACATTCGAAACCAGGAAGTGTTGGCAGCCATTTTGTACCTCGGTAGAAGTGAGGGTCTAGAAATTAGTGAAATGAGTGTTCAAAATGTATAAAGGGGGCAGGTTAGAAATATTTTGACCCTCTAGACCTGTTTAGGGGGTCCCACAAGGACACCCAGGGCAAAAAAATATATATAGAGTTTTTAAAAACTGAGAAATGTGCGCTGGGTGCATGGATCCACCATATAAAATAAATAAAAACGAAACACAGGCTTTAAAATTTAGCCCCCGGGGGTCCAAATCCCGGGGGCAAAAGTTTTAAATGTTATGGGGTCCCAGATGGGCTCCCTAGTTCCGGGGATTGTCATCCCCCGGGGCTACAACATTAATGGGTGGGGTCAACCTCCACCCCCCCCAGCAAAATAGATGGGTGGAGGCTCAAAGGCCCGCTACCCCCTAGGGCTTTTTCAAAAATGGTTGAGGGGGCTCAAAGGCCCCTCCAGCCCTGGGGACCTCCACTGCTGTTTGCTATGGCAGGGCGGGAGCTGAGGGTCTTCCCTGTCATAGCAAACTTGGTTTGGATTTTGAAAGAGAGAGCAGGGAAACCTGTTCTCTCAAAATGCAAACCATATTGCTTTTCCACACAGGTAGCTGCATATTAGCAGCTCCTCGTGTGGATAAGCAATGCCGGCTCCAGAAGGACGCAGGGAGTCTCCTGGGACCATGGAGGCATTGGGGCTCCCCTCACGGTCCCCAATGTTATATATGAGCCCCGGGGTATGGGCTTCCGGGGAGAATAGAAATGAGTGATAGATGCTATTTTATTAATGGTAAAATCAGGATTTGTGCACTAAGCGCGGCGCTCACCGCAGCCCCAGGTATGCACGTGTTGGATGCATGACTCTAGCACGTCGGATGCGTGACTCCAAGCAAAAAAAAGTAATATTTTTCAGATATACATGAAGCTTATGTGTTTAGATCTTGGGTGGCTCTAAAAAGAGCCCTTGTGTTTATTGAGAGTTTTTGGTACCTATAAGTAAGTACCTATGCAGAGTCTAGAGTTGATGAGGAAGACTCTGTTACCCTCATCTGTAAAATGTACACCATCTCTCCTATAGATGCCATCCATATTGAAACGCAGATTGTTGTGGTAAATGGACCCCGTCTTATAATCCCGGAAAAAAGCAGAAACAGATTTATTGACATGTTTCCCAGCTTTTTCAATCTGTGGGCAAAATGTATTGGACCAGTTCCATTTTTGCCTTTGGCATATGTTAGAATAGACAAAGGCAGTTTGGGGGAAAAGTGACATCAATTCTCCAAAGGTGTCCTTCATAAGCATTACCAGACCTACCCCAGTCACAGTGCCTAGGTCATTCCCACCACAGTGCACAATTATTAGGTCAGGGTGTTGGAGATGTACAAAGGATTTAACCAATGGCATCAATTGATGCCACTTTAACCCTCTCTGTCCAATCCATTTAATGTCTACAGTTGGGGAATCTAGGTCTTTGTCAATGGCTCCATTTCTGCGTACCTTTGGCTCCAGAAAATATAGCTGTGTCCCACAATCCACACTCTAAGCATCTTGAAAGAAATTCTGGTGCACTCAGATGGTCTCTGAAAATGAAATGGCAGTTTGAAAAGTAAAATTTTTTTAAAATGGTGGATAAGATGCAATTTAGATTTTTTTTTAATGATTGGCTGTTTAAAAACATTCTAGTCTAAAAACTAGGGTGCATGTTTCTGTCTTTTAAAAGCATGTTTTTATTGGTTAATAAAAACTGTTTAAATGGAACATAACATTAGATAAGGATTGGATTAGCAACATAGTGTGTTGAACTTGTGACCTGTGTGCTTAGTTCAGTGTTCCATGTACTGTTACCATGGTAACAGGCCGTAAGCAAAGTGGGGGTAGGGTTCAAACTTATGTCAATTGGAAATGTTTGAAATGTTTAACCAATAGAAATGTGTGTTCGCTTTTGAATTAATGTGGAAAGCAATGTGATTTGATATTTACATGTAAATGTGTGCAGAATGAGAGGGAAACTTTGCCATTTTTTGGTTTTGCTGAGTAGTGCAGTACAGACATTCTATATAAGAAAATCTGGTGTGTTACTGACATACGTCTCAATCTACAAATTAATTTGAAAGATAAGTTATTAATTTGTGAGGAGTTGTATGTGGTGTTTTTGTTTTTAATACGAATAATGTGTTTCTTGGTAAAGTCCAGGGAGTAGTGTTGCTTGTCTAGAATCACATTGTGAGATTTACAAGCCACTTGCGCCGCCAGTGCATCACGTTACATGATGCATCGATGGCGCAGCCTGCTAAGGGATATTTACAAGCACAGGTAAAGTCACCCTGCGTGACTTAACCTGTACTTGTAAATATCGCCCCTGTTAACACTACATTTTGCGTGTTAGGGGCGGGATATTGGTGTTGCTGTGGGTGTTCCTATGCAACACCTCTGTCTACTGAAGCATTTCCAGATTTACATGAAATCGTAAACCTGTAAATGCGTCAGTTTGCTGCGCCACCATAGGGGTGGCGTAGGCAAACAAAATGAGGAGAAATGTTTTCATTTGTCCTCATTTTTCCTCTTTCAATGCATGCTGCTTTCTATAGCACGCATTGAAAGAGGAAAATGCCTGCAGAGATTGCTTTTGTGCAGGAAGGTGCCCCTTCCTTCACAAAAGGAATCGCCACATGGCACCATGGTCATCATCTTGAGAACATGTCTCTATGAAGTGCTGTAAAACTACACTTTTAAAGGGAATACTACAGAGAACATCAATGATGGAAAATATGGAGTGATTGGTTCCGAAGGATGTTTGGTGAAACAAACGAAATGAAATTTGATTAATCACAGGAAGCTGAGTTGCGACACTGCTGATAAAAGGGAATTTTACTATTTAGCTCTTTTACAATTATTCAAACCGTGGCGTTCAGAATTGGAATTATTTGGAGAATTTCAGAGCTATGAAGATTCATTCAATGCTTGTAAAGATACCATACAATGCACTGTTTTTGCAAATTATGTGAAAATGTTGAACAATGAAATTGATCAAGAAGCTACTATTGTAGCTGAGATGGCTAGAGACAGTTCTCAAGACAGTCAAAGTTCTGCTGCGCTGAGTCAAGATCTACTAGGACAACCAATTGTTGAAAATGAAGCAGCAGTCACCATCAATGAGGTGGAAACAGCAATGCATCAAGTTCAAGAAGATGTAACGGACTTAGCAAACTTGGAAGAACAACTAAATGTTGAATAGAAAGAAATGTATCAGCAAGTGAGACAACAGATTGATCATGGATTTCTTCAGGAAAAGAAAAAATTTACATGCACATCTTTTCAAACTATCCAAATGTATGTGGGTGGACAAGCTGAAACAGGAAAAAGTTTCTTAATTAAAGTAATCACCAGGTATCTACAGAAAACAACTGAGTCACATTTGTCTTGTGTTGTAACTGCTCCAACTGGGTTAGCAGCACACCACGTTAAAGGAATTACATTACATTGTTTACTGATGGAGCATGAAAATAAATTGGAATATCACAATCTATCTGGAGAAGCTTGTTGTGAAGTTTCAAGAGTGCTGATGAAAATGAAACTTCTGATTATTAATAAGGTAAGCATGGTCTCAAACGTAATGCTTTCTTTTGTACATTTAGCAAATTCTTAAAACAGAGTGTGATGTCTTATTTGGAGAAAAACATGTCGTAGCTTTTGGAGATCTACTGCAACTTACTCCCGTAAAAGGACAACCAGTATTTAATACACTTGTGCATGAAGACACCAGAAAGTCTCTGGGTAGTGTTGGAAATGTTAACATTTGGTCACATTTTGAATACCAGGAACTCATTACAAATATGCGACAGACAAATGATGTTGATTATGGAACTATTCTTCAAGATATAAGAATTGGAGTAATGACAGAACATGGCAGACAAGCTTTGCAGAGTCAATTACTTTCCAATTTGTTTCCAAATGAAAATGTAGTTCCTGAGAAAATATATATGAAAATTGCAGAAAACAGATCTGTAATCTGCTTAATGCCAACACTGCGTGAGTGGTCTATATTCAACGAACAACTTTTGAAGCTTGAAAATTATGAAATAATAAAAATGAAAGCCATTGATAAAAATAGAGCATGAAGGAATCACTATTATGTTGACAGAAAAGTTGAAAACAAAATTGTATTCTTTAGAAAAATCAATATCTAAAACGGCTGGTTTAGAAAAGATTCTATATGCATGTAGAAACTGTCGGGTAATTTTAAGGCGGAATTCGGATGTAGAAAAAGGTTTAGTTAATGGAGCAATGGGCAAAGTTGTGGATTTTGTTAATTATCCGAATAAAGATGGTATTGAATTTTAAAAATTACATTTGATCAGATTGAAGAAGTGAAACAAATTGGTCGATGTTCAGTTCGTTTTTTGCTTGTTAAAGATTTATATGTCCGTAGAAAACAGTTTCCAGTTTCTCTAGCATATGCAGTGATATTCATAAATCTCAAGGTTTAAGTGTAGAAAGTGCTTTTGTGAACACTGGAAATAATGTGTTTAAAGAGGGTATGGCATATGTTGCTTAGTCACAAGTCAGAACTTTATCTGGTTTGGTTTTGATTGATTTTGATGACAGAAAGGTTACTGCAGATGCGAAATGTGCAAAAGAGTATAATAGGTTAAGAAGAGTGTGTGCTCCCAATTTAGGTCAATATCCTGTATTTGAAAAGTGTGTAGTAGGATGAAAAAGAAGGTATGAGAACATCTGTAGTGAAGGTATAGAGAAGGGAAAAACAAGATAATGTGATTTTAAGCAAGAAGAAAAAGGACACTGTTGAAGAGATTGTTGGTTATCAGTTTGAAAATAGTTCAGGGGTCAACTGCTATGCTAATGTAGTGGTCATTGTTTTTTTTTTCTTGAAGGTTTGCCACAGCAAATTATAGAGAATCAGGAAAAAACATTTTGTTCATTGTTGCATTGCGTTTATGAAAAATTGAGAACTGATAAAAGTAAAATACAAAGTGTTTGTGATATTCGCAATGGATCACTTAAATAATATCGACTGACAGAATATCGAGTAGCAAAAATTTCGAGGAAAAAATATCGACAGACAAAATATCGAGTTTGTATCTACAAACAGGTAAGTACAAAAATATCGAGTCCAAAATATCGTTTACAAAAATATAGTTTTAAAAAATATCGACTTTATTAAAAACAGTGTTAAATTAAATTAAAATTAAATATTAATTACTAAAATATATTTAAAAATACTTACATTAACTTATAATAATTACATAATTAATGAAAGTTATAAAAAAAATATTTACAATCATATTTGTTCATGCATATATATATTAACATATTATAATTAAATAATATCCCATATTATTACCGTACGATAGCATAAGTGTAAAAAATACTATTCCCAATCCACAGAGTGCAACTGTAGAGAAAGCGTTGGATAGCGTAGGGGTAAAAATTACAATTCCCACTCAAGTGGGTGCAACAGTGAGGAAAGCGTTGGATAGCGTAGGGGTAAAAATTACTATTCCCAGTCCAGTGGGTACAACAGTAGGGAAAGCGTTGGATAGCGTAGGGGTAAAAATTACTATTCCCACTCCAAAGAGTGCAACAGTAGGAAAAGCGTTGGATAGCGTAGGGGTAAAAATTACTATTCCCACTCCAAAGAATGCAACAGTAGAGAAAGCGTTGGATAGCGTAGAGGTAAAAATTAATATTCCCACTCCAGTGGGTGCAACAGTAGGGAAAACGTTGGATAGCTTAGGGGTAAAAATTACTATTCCCACTCCAAATAGTGCAACAGTAAGGAAAGCGTTGGATAGCGTAGGGGTTAAAATTACTATTCCCACTCCAGTAGGTGCAACAGTAGGGAAAGTGTTGGATAGCGTATGGGTAAAAAATACTATTCCCACTCCAATGGGTGCAACAGTAGGGAAAGCGTTGGATAGCGTAGGGGTAAAAATTACTATTCCCACTCCAAAGAGTGCAACAGTAGGGAAAGCGTTGTAAGGCGTAGGGGTTTAAATTACTATTCCCACTCCAAAGAGTGCAACAGTAGAGAAAGCGTAGGATAGCGTAGAGGTAAACATTACTGTTCCCACTCCAGTGGGTGCAACAGTAGGGAAAACGTTGGATAGCATAGGGGTTAAAATTACTATTCCCACTCCAAGGAGTGCAACAGTAGGGAAAGCGTTGGATAGCGTAGGGGAAAAAATTACTATTCCCACTCCAGTAGGTGCAACAGTAGGGAAATTAAATGCTTCATATATTATTTCAATAAATATAAATTAATATGTATCAAAATTTACTTAAAAGTAATTACGAATTAAATATAATATATTAATTAATCAATTAAAATTACAAATTAAAATTAATTATTACAATTAGTTAACTATTATTACAAATTAATTAGAAATTAACAATTAATAATTTCACATTTAAAATTTAATTTACAATATATTCTAATTGAATACAATTAAAAAACAGCTGTTTTATTTAATTATTATAAATAAATTACTTCCCATTCTATTCCCCTATAAACCCACACCCCACTACAGAAAAAAAATGATTAAATTAACATATTTATCAAATAATCAATTAAATAAAATTAATTAGCAATTCTAAATTAATTATTTATCCATAAAAATGTAATTAACAATTAATTCTAAAACAATACCAACAAATATGTTAGCATATTTAATTAATTATACATAAATTACTTTCCACCCAATTCCCCTATAAACCCACAACCTGCTACAGAAAATAAATTAGTAAAATTAACATAATTAGCAATTAATCAATTAATTAAAATTAATTGCCAATTAAAAGTTAATTAATTACCAAATATAAATTAAGTAACGAATAATTAAAAATGAATAACAATAAATAAATTTACATATTTAATTAATTATAATTAAATTACTTCCCACCCTATTCCCCTATACACCCACAACCCGCTACAGAAAATAAATTAGTAAAATTAACATAATTAGCAAATATTCAATTAATTAAATTTAATTGCCAATTAAAAGTTAATTAATTACCAAATACAACTTAATTGACAAATAATTAAAAAATCATAACAACAAATAAATGTACATATTTAATTAATTATAATTAAATTACTTCCCACCCTATTCCCCTATAAACCCACAACCCGCTACAGAATTAAATTATGCAAAAATTAAAAAATTAAAATTTCATTAATTAAAATTATTTATAACATAAATAGACACTTTTAACACACATAATAACATAAATATCACTATAAAAAATTAAATATTATCAAAAAATCGATATTTTTTTTAAACTATATTATATACTTCGATATTTTAAATGTCTATATTTTTAACAATCGATATTACATTACTTACCTTAATAAAGATATTTTTGATGTCTATATTCTGTCCTGTCGATATTTTGTCCATTCGATATTTAAAACTCGATATTGTGTCCAGTCGATATTTTGAAGTCGATATTTTGACTGTGCACCATTCGTAATCTTTTGGATGTATTTTCTGGGTCTACACAATTTACGCAGAATATCCAACAAGATGCTCAGGAATTTCTAATGTATATGCATACCACATTAAAAAATAAAGGCATAGAAATTGAAAATCTTTTTGGCCTTTATTACAAATGGGAACATCATTGTGAAAATTGTATGTCTACATGTAGCACTAACATAGACAATGACAGATTTATATATTTGACATTACCAGACTGTAAATCAGTGTCTTTCAATAAACTAGTTAAAGCAGCAAATCAGAACATGGAGTGTAGCCAATGCAAATAAGAAATTTTATCAACATTATTTATACAAAGATATGGACAATATATAATTTTACTGGCGCAACGTTGTACAGCTGATGGAAGAAAATTGGACACTTTAATAAAACATTTTGTAGCAAGTCAACTATCAATATTAGGAAGAACTTTTGCAGCAGTAGCAATAATTTTCCATGATGGTCCTTCCACCACATCTGGACATTACACTGCCTATCTAAAATGTGAAAAAGGCGGGACACTTTGTAATGATGCTCAGTTGGTTTTTAAACAACCTTTGCCTAGAGAATTACAAAGTTCCTACCTAATATTTTTAGAGCCAAAGTTTTAGGAACATAATTCAGCCTCTGAAGAATTTATTAATATGTATTAATATGATTACTAGTGCTAAATGTCAACAAAAAAGATTTGAATAATACCATTTTGTCTTGAGGAAAGATGTTTATTTAAATTAAGGACTATTTCTTGCACATTGTCTTGGCGTATAGTTTTAAGCAACAACATTTACAGTGTTTATAAATGTAAGTTATAAAATGGTCTTACCAGTAAGCATTTTATATATGTGTGATTTGTATTATATGATGTTTTATTGAGGATGGAGTTTTTTTTTTTTAAACAATCTTATTGATTGTTTTCTTTTTTGCCCGCTGTTATGTGATGAGTACGATTGAAATCACTGTTTCTAGTGAAATTCAATCTATTCTGAGAACAGCAAAAAAGGCAAAGAAAATAATTAGTATAATGTAAAAATTACTCTGTATTGTAAAAAATATAGTATTATGTACTATAACTGTATTTTTTCTTCTCTTTTACAGATTCGAATTCTAAAATATCAAATTTTCACACTTTTATTTTCTAAAAAACAACTGAAAAAAATGTCTAGCATTGTTTATTTCTATAACTGTGAAGGTAAGCTTAACTAAGTATTAAAATGCACAATAACCTGTGTTTGCACACAGGTCAAGAGAGTGGAGATTGACGGAGTAGATATGTGCGGAAAGATGCTCTGTGGGTGTTTTAAGTTACAGCATAAAGTTAACATGAATACTGAGTGTCACTGGGGGCCAACTAACCAAGCAGATATGTGTAGAAAGCATCCTGTGCCAACAATATGTCACTTTTTGTAACATAGTGATAGCGCAAACAAATATTTCATATTTACAAGGAGAGGGGAAGGCAGACTGTGTACCTTTTCTTTTCTATGTAAATACGACTTCATCATACACATGTTCAAAGGGCGTTCTATAGGTGTTGCTGTGCATATTTGCACAAAACACTCACAGAATAAGACACATCACCTGATATATCAGAAATGATAAATCTGGACATGTGTGTGAATACTGCACCATCTTCCAATTGATGTAGCAAGGCACAATAAGAATTCTCTTTCAATATATGTGCAATGCACAGCAGACATTGAAAGAGAAAAATGTGTTCACTGGAAGGTGTGCCTTTTTCTACAAAAATAAATTCCACATGACACAGATATTCTATCACCATGGTGCAAGGGTGTCTATGTTACCACATGGCTGTATTTGAAGCAGCAGTGAAGAGGGAAGCACAGACTTTCAACATATTTATGTACATATGTTCCATCCCTGTGCTTTGGAAGTACTTGAGCATGCTGTAGGTAAAGAGCTTACAGTGTCATGCTGCAGCACTTCTTTATAGTTCTGCAGTTATACATTCACCATACACCACAAATGTATTATTTCAGTCAATTATGCAGTATGTATACATTAATCTAAACTTTCACACACTAGCATACAAATGTAGCTCTTTCTTTAACCAAAGTAGTTAGTTCTGAAAATAACTTTTTTTTTGTTTTTTGTAGTTTTATATTTTTTGAAGGATTTTTTTAATGTTTTTTTCTTTTTTATTTTTTTTAAAAGAAAAAAAGTCAACAGGACGAACAAAACCATGAACTTTGAGGGAATAAAAAATTAGCTTTGATGGTTATCAATTGCTCTGCAAACTATGTCTACTGATTGCTCCCCATACCAAATTAAACAATTGCACTTCACGCAGTGCATTCTAACTTTCCCAAATTGGGGACGTATGTCTGGTGGCGATGTTGAGGGTGATGCCCCAGGGGTACTTGGTATTGCCGGTGGTGGAGGCGCATTTTTGCGCAGTCTTCTACGTTCTTCATGAGCATAGTTCACAGGATGCAGGTATTGGAGGTGCTTGCACAAACTTGCAGTGCCACAGGAGTATTTTTTATTAGAATTTCCTCTGGACAGCACTGCCTGGCAAATCTTGCATGTCACCTTGGTGGCATTACATTCATTTTGCCCCTCCGGAAAGTAAAACATTTCCATATGATGGATGTGTATCTTTCGGGAGGGGGAGGTTCTGGTAAACATTCTTCCGCAACAAAATGATCAGAATCAGATGATTCTTCCAGTCGTGTAGCCATTTTTGTCTCTAAAAAGAAATTCAGGTCTCCAATGAAGAAAAAGTGAGGTTCTTCTTAGGACAGGTCGTCTCCTAAGGAAGGTCTAAAAAGAGTAATTGAAATCGGTGGGGTTCTTCAATAGTTACAACAGTAAGTGTTATAAACCAATTCAATCTCTTTTTTTGGTCACATGGGATCCGCGTTGGTTGTGTACATGCAATACGCAACCAGCGCGACTTCGCGAAATTGCATTTAAAAGTAATATGTTTATTAAAACTAAAAGAATATTCTTTTTTTGTCTTAACATTTATAATAAATACATATATATATACATATATATATATATATCCTTTTACACGTTGAAAAATTTCGCGGAAGTCGCACGCCCACCGCGTTGAACACGTAGATGATGTCATGCGGAAATGAGAGAGCGTCGCGTAGCTTGATACTTATATGTTGCGTATGCGCTTGAATGTGTGTACAGGTCGCATACCGATCACGCAAGGAAATACGCACCCATCGCACAACCTACGCAGATACCATAGAAAAAGCCTAAAATGGCAGCAAGGTTCCGCGCGGTAATCGAGTAATGTTCGCTTTGGGTGTGCGACTCCCCAAAAAAAATTGAAAAAGGAAAAAATAATAAAGAAAATATTAGAAATATATTTAAAAAATATAAAAAATGTAAATTATATATTTTTTATTAAAAAAATTATATTAAAAATGTGTAATGTAATTCAAAAAATAACATATCTAAAAATAAATAGATTTATTATTTATTTATTTATTTATGCGATTTGTTGAGCGCAAACAATTGCCCAAGGGCGTCTCGGCGCTATGGATGAAAACAGATTGAGAAAGGGAATTGGATTACTGGTTGAAGAGCCATGTTTTTATTTTTTTCCTGAAAACGGTCAAGGTGGGAGCAGCCCTAACGTGTGGATCGATGGAATTCCAGATTTTGCCGTTGAAATATGGAAGCTACGATCACCCCATGCCACCGTTCTAGTGCTTGGGACTGTCATGGTGAGAATGTTCCTTGACCGGAGTGATCGTTTAGGGACATGGAATGTGAACTGATCAATGAGAAAACGTGGGCCTTGTTTGTGCGTGGCTTTATAGGCGATGCAGAGCGCCTTGAACTTCATTCTATTCTTTATTCTATTCCATTTCTTTATTCTAGATTAAAAAATGTATTAAAACAATGTGAAAAAAATAAATATAACAATTAATACATTTAAAAATTATCATTGAAAAAACCTTAGAAATTCGCTGGAAAAACCATAGGTTTCACATCTCTTATAGTTAGGAATTAGCATTTAAAAAACCTTTGAAATTCATTGAAAAAAACATAGGTTTTAGTCTCAAAGGTTTCAAATATGGTACTCCATATTTGATAATGAGTGTTGAAAGGTTTTACTAGTGTATATTAAGATGTATCAGATAGTCACGTGGATGATGTAATCAGTGATGTCATCAGTGATGTCACTGACCATGTCATGAATGATGTAATATGTGACATCATCAGCAGTGGTTTGCGGGCCCGCAATTTATAGTGAGTACAACTAACTATAACGGAGGAATTTCAATGGTTTTGTACGAGTGAAATCTCCAGCTAACTATAACACCCCTAAAACCTGAGGGGCAGATTTAAAAGCCCCTTGCGCCTCTTGTACGCCGCCGTTGCGTCACTTTTGTGACGCAACGGCGGCGCAAAAGATGAGCCATGGTGCGGGGTATTTACAACGTGACGCATCTGGGAGATGCGTCACGTTGTAAAGCCGTGCGCCAGAAGGAGGCGTTCCTGCACAGGGGGGGCGTTCCGGTGCACAAACGTCTCCTAAAAGTGGCTGAGTGAAATCTACAAGATTTCACTCGGTCACTTTGGGGCCCATGCTGCGTCAAAATCCTGCGCCTGCTTGAAGCAGGCGTAAGGATTGGCGCAGCATTTGAAGGATAGGGCACCCTTGAGCCTTGCTGGAGCTGCGTCGCGCTTGCGTCGCAACTCCAGTAATGTGCCACTTTTACGGCACAGATGCGTGACACATCTGTGCTGTTTTTGCCTCATGGTGCGCCGCATTGCAAATGCGGCGCATCCATTGTGGCGGGGGCATGGCGCACAGTAAGTGGCGCATCCCTGCTGATATGCAGGGATGCGCCACTAATTGTAAATATGCCCCGAAGTTTTTTTCAGTGAATATATATATATATAGGTGCATTGGCTTCGGTAATACATTTAACAGCATTACTTACTGGCCCACAGATGTGCAAATGACACCAAGATGCACCTCTAAAGGAGAATTACAATGGGAGCTAGCTAAATATGCAAATGTTTTGGCTTATTAGCTGGTCTTCGACTTGACAATAGTCCAATACCTGAAAACAAAAGTAAAAAATCCAGAAGTAATCTATAGTTCAAACCTAATTTTCTTCTAAAAAACTAATGAATTGGATGAAAGGGAAATCCCAACTCTCCATGATCTGAAAAATACTACCATTAATTCAGACAAATGTAGAAAGAAGCTCTCCATTTCCTGTAATATGACAAACCTGAGCCGTTGCAGTGCAAATCTACAATACTCCAATATACTCAATAACAAGCTGCACAAATACAACATCAACTTACAAAATAAGCCACAGCATGTACAGCGATGAAAAAGCATTAACACTTTATCGGCAGGAAAGTGTCGCTAAAGTGGCGATAATGGGTTTGATAATATGCTCTATGGAATTCCAATCAAAGCTCATGTCAGATGTCCTTCACATCTAACATGAGCTTTGATTGGAATTCCATAGAGCATATTATCAAACCTATTATGGCCACTTTAGCGGCAGTTTGCTGCCGATAAAGTGGCGATAATTTTGGCACCAAGGGTTGATAATATGGCCCTCTCTCGTTTCACAAATAAAGATAACACTACAGTTTTACGAGTGCAGTTTACCTGGTACATTTTACTTGTTATAGTGCCGCGTTCAAGTGGTGTCTATATGGAAGTGCCTTCTGCGTTACTGACGCCCGTTATGGCGACTGATTTCTAATGCATTGCTATGAAGGCTTTGTAGATCTAAGGTGCTGTGCTTACCTTGTATAAAGAGTGCGGCCACCGGAGTTCATGATTCGACTTGAAGTCTGCCTATACATCAAAGTATATTCAATAAGTTGCAGAGAATTCCATTGCTGTTGCACGATAGGCCGTGGTTGCTTCTGAACAATGTTTGGTGAAGGAAACAAAAGGACATTTTGATTAGTCATTGTAAACTGAGTTGCGTAACTACTATCAAAAGTGAATTTTAATGTGGGTTCTTAATATTCAGTAGTTAAGACTGTTGCTGCTCCAGCAAACAAAGAAAGATCAATAAGATAATAGAGGCCTGGGGCGGCCTCGTGACGCAGAAAAGAAAATAGTATCATGGACGCACAATTAATAATAATAGAGGCCTAAGCACGTGGCGTAGTACAGAAATACGACACAGAAATGTATGCACGCACAATTTTTAAGATTAGAGGTGTATAGGACCTCGTGACTTATAAAGAAATATTTCAATTATGTAAGTACAATTTAAAACCATTGAGAAGTAGGAAAGCCATATGAAGGATAAAAAAATAGCATTATGTATATACAATTTACAGTGAAGGCTGATGTTATGACGTCTTCTCTTACCTTTGCTGCTGTCGTCTTTTGTCGTGTCTTGAAAGGCTGTGGTTTTGCTGAGTCTTCGGTGTTTTCGACAGTCTGTCTGTCATTGCAGCACAGGCAGGCAAAAGAGAGCGTGCTCACGTCAGTGCCTGCCTTATATGGGAACCGCTGGTGCTGATCCCACCAAGGCCAGGGCCGTCATTGGTAGAGTTTTCGCAGTCTGCAAGAATGAAGGCCCTGGGGGACATGCCATTGGGTAATGTATTGGTTTCCAGGCTAAATGATAGCAAGCATGCTAGGTGGTGGCATGTGGGTAGTGTGGGCGGGCGTGCACCGCGCATGTGCAAGTATGAGTGTGTGCACTAACCAATAACAACAGAGAGAAATGGGGCGGTGTTATGATGTACGCAGAGGCAGGCCCAGAGTCAAATCTGCAATGAGTCAGCACTTCTAATCATTCGCCTTAGCGCACCCTGTGCTCTGATTTGTCACTGAGAGGGTGACCGCACCATAGCTCGTACTGCTTATTATACTCAGCGAGTACCTGCGCATACAGTACGAGTATGCTTTGACATTACACATCGCATTAAAGCTTCGGTGTGATGTCATGTACGGCGTTCTGTACGCGAAAGGGGGCAATGTTTCTACTTCGTTTAAAACATGTATGTATTTAATGTACATACTAAGGACAGACATTTGGGATAACTATGATTTTTTTAAATACTTTTAATAATCCTATATTACTTTTAAAAAGAATTACACAAATCACGGTAGAACATCATGCAAGCGCATCATAAGCGTACGCAAAGCCATGTGACTTTAAAAGTAGAGATTTGATTGGTTCGTAACTTTTCCTATTGCGAGTGTTGAAAGTTCCGTCCTATTATAATTATTCGACTTTGACTTTCTAAGAAGAAGCATTTTTTGTGAGAATCTTCTCAAATAGAAGGAAGATCACCATTATAAGAGCAATGGTGTCATCTTCCAGCAGTTCTTCAGAGGAATATTTAATTCCTGAAGAAGCTCCAAAGAAGAGGAAAGAAGCTCTAATTTGGAAGTTTTTCACTTTTCCAGACGGTCAAAAAAAGGTTAATGCTGCAAAAGTAACCTGTAAAATTTGCCAAACAACTCTTTCAAGGGGTGATCCATGTAAAAAATGCTCCTTTCGCACAGCAAATATGGTGCGACACGTGAAGAACTTGCACCCCAAGAACTTTGCTCGAACTGAAAAACTGAGGTTGCACGAGAACCCACCTGCTGCTACACCAAGCACACCCACATATTGATTCTGACTTTGCTGAAGTTAACATTCTTTGCATTTATTGCGATAAATTTTTGTGTTATGGGGAACAGTCTATAGACCTGATGAAACGCAGGATGCAGGATCATTGCTGTCATTTGAGATGTCATGAGTGATGTCATGAGAGTTGTCACTGACCATGTCATGAGTGATGTAATATGTGACGTCGTCAGCAGTGCATTGCAAGCGCGCAAGTTATAGTTAGCTGAACTAACTATAACGGAGTGAAATGTCCAACTAACTATAATGCCCCTGAAACCTACATTTTGTCAGTGAATATATATATATATACACACACACACACTAGCCCTATTTTCTTGTTTACCACTTACGAGCGTTTATGAAGTTTGGTGGCACAGATGTGTGTAAACAAGGCTGATAGATGAAATCAGTAGCACAGGCTGGAAATCACTGATTAAATAATTGTCATCCACTTGTTTTGAGTGTGCATGTACAAGAGATATTTGTAATACATATATGTGTATTATATGTATATGTATATTAAATAAAAGTATATGGCATCAGGGATCTGCCCAGCGCTAATTCCCAGAACACTGGTACCCAACCAGTGTAAGTGCAATTAGTATGTAGACAAAATACATTTGAGAAAAACATTTGTCACATTTGATCGTACCAATAAGTTATTTTATTCTTCAATATATGTTGTCACTATAAAGAACAGCTGAATAGCCAACACATGTTACAAGACACAGTCTCTTCTTCAGGGCTGCGTATGGTTCAGCCTGTCCCTCTCAGAGTGTGAGTAACATTACATCACCAGTTAATAACTCCTTCAGTAACTAACTTTTAAAGACGAAAGTAGTGTAGAAACATAAACGCTATTCTGTAAGAACAAGTCATAAGATGTGATTGCTGTAACTTCTTAAGGATTCCAATCAGCAAGAACATCAAAGACGACCTCAAGGAGAGCACTTAAAAATATAATTCAATTCAACATCAAAAATAAGGATGAGGTCAGCCGTAAAGGAATATCTGGTCCCCATGATACGGTCTCTTCAGGAACACGTAGTGAATGCTTCTTGAGCCATCAATAGGCCTGGGGACAACCACCCCCCATGCCGGCTCCTGCTATCTCCTGAAGTGCGTACATTGGTGGAGATTTACCTTTTTGTACTTTCGTCATATTCTCCAGAGGAATATTCATGTTGTAACAAATTTCTGGATAAAGACGCACGAGGAACTATCACATTGAAAAATGCACACAGTACCTCGTGCTCCATGAGATAGCTGTAGTGTAGTATACGTATTGGACATTTACCCAAGGATGTAGCACTTGGTAATTAACCAGTAAAAAGTACTCCACTTGAGTAGATATTCTGGGCAAAAATTTTGACACCTACTCACTAATCCATAGAGCCACTCACGCACCCACTCACTCATACAGCCACTCATACAATCATTCACTCACCCATACAGCATCTCATAAAACTATACACACCCATAAAGTATAAACCACAGCCCCACACTCACCCATACAGCTACTCACAAATCCACCTATTCACCTTTACAGCTGTGCACACACACACAATCACTCACCCATACAGCCTCTCCACACAGCCACTCACTCACCCATACAAGCACTTACACATTCACTCACACACCCACACAACCACTTACATACCCATTAACTCATCCACTCATCCAGTCACTCATCCATATTGCCATTCATACAGATACTCACTCTCCAATAAAGCCACTCACACACCAACTCACTTAACCAACCCATATAGCCACTTACACGCCCAGCCACTCACTCATACTGCCATTCAGCTGCCCTCCAACTCACACACCCACTCCACCATCATATAGCCACTCACACACCTACTCGCTCACCAATATAGCCACTAAGTCAGCCACTGACTCACCCAGCTAGTCACACCACCACTCATGTACCCATACAGCCACGCATACCCCCACTCACACATCCATAGGCCACTCACATATGGAGACACACAGTCACACAACCACTCTCATAATATATGTTAGAAATAGTATCACTCATTAGCAGCCGCGGGCCGTGAAGGGAGTTACGGTGGGGCAGGGAGGCGGGGAGGGGGAGGGGCAGGGTGGAGAGGGCTAAAAACCGGCATATGGATAATTACAGGTAAGTAAACAATTTAAATATTAAAACGAATTTCGTAGCGCGCACTGCATCGCAAAATGCAATGCCCTGCGCTACGAAATGAGTGCTTTTCCCATTTTAGGATTGGTTATTTCCCACCAACTATAAGTTGGTGATAAATAAGGAATACCTTTGAAAATGCAAATCAGTGCATTTTCAACTGTGCCATGTGGCAGACATACATGCCCTGAGCCACATCTGCACACAAGCACGATTCAGGGGTGCAACAGGGTGTCAAAGTGACACCCTAGCACCCTTGAATGTGTCCCCCATTTTACCGAATCAGTATTTACTGATTCTGTAATTGCCATTCATTCCTATGTGCCTCCAGGCCCATAGGAATGATTGGCAATTACCGAATCGGTTACAGATTCGGTAAATACCGAATCTTACTGATTCGGTAATTTTTACCGATTTTTTTTCTCATAGCATTTACCGATTTTAAAATACCACATTGGTAAAATTCAGTATTTTAGAATCGGTAAATTTACCTACATCTGGCCCAAAGTGTATAGATGTAATTTTTGTTGTACTTTGATATATATGTTAAAGACTCATAAACTTCTAGAAAACACTCACAATCACTAGATAATGTAGATAATGTAATCAGTGATTTCATCAGTGATGTCATTTGAGATGTCATCAGTGACTAGAACTGCTGAATTTCACTGGTTTTGTATGAGTGAAATCTGAGCCTAAGTATAATGTTCCCGTAAACTTTGTTTTTTTTCTGCAAATGTCTAAGGTTTTTTAATTCTATTTTCTAACTATAAAGTCCCCGTAACATTTGTTTTATTCAGTGAATATATTTATATATATATATATACACACACACACACTCACATACATATATATTCACCAAAAAAAAACTTTTGAAAAACACTCACTGTCACTGGATGATGTCATCAGTGATGTCATGAGAGTAATATGTGAGGTCATGAGCAATACATTGCGGAGGCACGTAATATAGTTAGCTCTGAATTTCACTGGTTTTCTACAAGTGAAACCTGAGCATAACTATAACGTCTCTGTAACTCTTGGTTTTTTAAGTAAATTTCAAAGTTTTTTTAAAATGCATTTCCTAACTATAACGTCCTGTAACCCTTGTTTTTTCAGTACACACACACACACACACACACATATATATATATATATATATATATATATATATATATATATATATATATATATATATATATATATAAAACGAAACCGTTATTCACAAACACCATCCTTTTCCAAAGAATAACGCGAGTAAGCCCAAGTTTTGTGCCGATTCTTCAGTGATTTATTGTGCAATAACAATATATATATATTTTTTTATCTTTTTGTCTTTTTATTGGTCATTTTAGAATGGGGCACTGCTATTTAATCAAACGGATATTTATACAGTATTCTTACATATGCTTTTAGTTATTAGCCTTTTCCTCTTAAATGGTCGCACAGGACAGTAGATGAAATTTATTCGATATAGCATACGTTTGCACACCTGCTTAATCTTGAATTACTACGGAATTTGCACTTTTAGGCATTATGGCACTTTATTCCTAGATACTGTAGCACAAAGTCACTTTATCCATTTACTTAGACAGGGATCTATGCAATTAGTTAGTAATTAAGCTATCCATTGTACAAGCGCAGCAATAGCTATAAAATAAATATTGTACCTTGGAACAATGATCCTGAAGAGTAGTGGCGGAGTTAGGAGCCGCACCACAATAATCACTGATTAAATTCAAGATATAGGACTTCGGGCATGCTAATATCGGGATCGATGTTAATACACATTAGGCACATAATTGTTTTTTGTTTTTGTTCTGATGAGGGGTATCTATCTGTGTTTGCTTATTTAATAGGGAATACCCAGTGGGATATGAGTTCATTTCCACCTTTAGGGAGTATTTAATTCATTTTTTACAACAATTTTCTTTATTGCACCAATCAAGAGTTATTGAAAACAGGGTCCAATAATGCATTTAGGCAAAGAATTTTGAAACTATGTACAAATATCATGTAAAGCGTATATAAAAGTTGTGATGGTACATTTTATATTTTACAGCACTTAAGCTGATATGTACACATTTATGTTTTGTACTGACGCTATGTACAAGTGACCCAGAAATTACGAACGTATTTTTTCTATTTCTATTGAATTGGGCATGCACTAGCACATTAAAAATGTGGGTAATTAGCTAAGCGCTGTCATGTGATCAAGGCCGCTTGCACAGCCGAAACGCGTCAAGAAGGAACACTGGTGAAATAAAAATATTTTGCACTAAGAAGGTCTGCCCTTGTCATTCTGCACGAAAGCGGAGGAACAGTGTCATGAGTTTGGTGATATATGTAATTGACTCTCTCGATGAGAATGATTATAACTTAACTTTTACATTAGCAATAAGTGATACCAGGATCATCTTCCTGGATGTGGAAGTTTTCATCAAAAACAACAGGATATGCACCAAAACGTATCAAAAACCAACATCATGCAACAGCATACTGCATGCCAATAGTGGGCATCCATAGAACCTGAAGTGGAGCATACCCTACAACAAGATGTTAAGGGCAAAAAGAAACTGCTCTGATACTGATGATCTCAAACATGAAATTGAAGAGATGGGTTTGTTGTTTTATTGAGAGAGGGTATCCGTTGGAAGTAATCACAAATGCTAAATCCAGGGTCAAACTAAAAAAATGAACAGGTCTTTTGGTGCCTTTGAAAATGAAACAGAATGTAAAAGAGGATGCAAAGGCTGGCACAACACGACTAATCATAGATTTTAACAACCAAAGTGGAAAGCTCAAAAAAGTGATTGGTAGGAATTGGGAAATTTTACCACTTAATGACACACTAAGAGAGAACTTGACATCCTATCCAAACATGCCTTACCGGAAAACAGCCTCATTACGAAGCATCTAAACACTAAGTCACCTTGAGAAAAGAGAACTAAAAACAAATTTATGGCTAAATACACCAGGGTTCTGGAAGTCTGCAAAATGTTGAGCATGTGAACAGGGCTCCAATATAACAAAGTATGAGCTTCAGAATGGTAAATAGGAAAAAATCCTGGACCACATAACTTGTGAGTCTAAATATGTGATCTACAGATTAATGTGTCCATGTAAAAAATACTACGTGGGTAGCACAATCAACAAACTAAAGCTACGGATTCTGCAACATTTACGGGCTAGGAAAAATAAAGATCCTAGCTATCTGATGGCAAAACACTTTCACGAATACCATCAAAGTGATTGTAGTCAATTCAAGTACTCTGGAATCAAACTTGTGAAACCTGCAGAACGAGGTGGCGACCGAACTCTCAAATTGCGCAAAATGGAATCCAGATTGATATTGGCGATGGGTACGGAATTTCCACATGGACACAACTTGGATGCAGAACTATTTGTACATTTGTAGATAATAGGAAGCTAAGAGTAACTGTTTCTGATCTGATTTAGGACTGAATAGACATAATTTCTTATCTGCTGAATAGATTTTGTGTATATACAAATATAAATAATCTTTTCTCCTTACCTGAATGCTGTACATTGGGAATAACTCAAAAAGGATATAGGCTATATCTAGGAGAAATATCCCAAGAAGTGAGGTGCAGTCTGGGAGAGGGAGAGGAAAAAACTAGAAAAAACTTGATAAACTTTATCCATATGTAAATAGTCATCAAATGCATACCCCCAAAAATTGTAAATTAATTTGTATAATGATCATTGTATATATAACAATCACTAGATTTTAAGTTCCTGGGAATATGGGTTTGAGTTTGTACTTTACAGAGAATTGGATGAACTGATTCATCCGAATGAACTCTACCGTAAAATTGCCCCATAATAGAGATGGAAATGTCACAGTGAACCCCTCCTCTTTTTAAAAAAAACCAGACAAATGAATGTTCTTTACACCAATTGCATTTGATAAAATTGCATTATTGACAAAAAAGAAAACACAAAAAAGAAAGAGAAAAAATGGAGCAATGAAAAATAATGTTGAGATAGAGTTTGTTGTTATTTTATGCACTAGCACTTTATTTTGCTAGTCATATGCATTGAACAAGAATGTAAAAATGGCGGTTTGCATATTTTAAGTTTTTGTACTGCATTAACAATTTATTTTTGAGTGTATTTCACAGTGAGTGAGCCAAAAAACTGGGACAGACTTGCACCATGTTACTGTGTTGTGGTTAACAGTCTAGTTTGTTTAACAACAGTAAACAAAAACAAGGTGCAGCACATAGCACTTTAAATACTGTCTAGATGTTTGGGACTCTATGGACCAGTAGAAGGCTTATGGTAGCCGAAACGCGTAGGCCGTCCTAATTTTTGCACAATTGCACAATGGTGTGTAAATAAAGGAAATTTATATATTTATTTATTTATATATACAAACACCAAGTCTGCCTGCTGTAAGGATGCCACAAACAGGTAGGTTCAATCACCCCGGTATTTAATCACTGAAGAAAAACAATATTCAGGCAGCTGCAGCACCTCGCAAAATTCATGTCCTGCCCAACGCGTTTCATGATACAAATCACTTCCTCAGGGGCTGCGGGCATTGTGCTACGAAGAAACACAGCAGTCTAATTGCACTCGTCTTTGAAGTAAATTCACCCGCCCAAATAGGCGTGGCCACCCCCGTGGCATGCTGGTTCTTGTAGTGCAACTCTGTTATTCCAAGTGGATCGCCGTGTACTTGCATCAATTTGCAAAATTAAAATCCCCAGTGGGTTGCGGTGCTGCTGCAGAGGACTGTCATGCTTGTGAGATCCTCCGTGGGCCAACCTGTTCCTTAAGCCACAGCGTCGATTGGTGCTGTAGAGGACTGCACTGAGTGCACCTGGGCGATCCTCGCGGCTCAGGCGGGGCTGCAAATACATCAAACACCAAGTCTGCCTGCTGTAAGGATGCCACAAACAGGTAGGTTCAATCACCCCGGTATTTATTCACTGAAGGAAAAAAATATTCAGGCAGCTGCAGCACCTCGCAAAATTCATGTCCTGCCCAACGCGTTTCATGATACAAATCACTATCTCAGAGGCTGCGGGCATTGTGCTAGGAAGAAACACAGCGGTCTAATTGCACTCGTCTTTGAAGTAAATTCACCCGCCCAAATAGGCGTGGCCCCCCCCGTGGCATGCTGGTTCTTGTAGTGCAACTCTCTTATTCCAAGTGGATCGCCATGTACTTGCATCAATTTGCAAAATTAAAATCCCCAGTGGGTTGCGTTGCTGCTGCAGATGACTGTCATGCTTGTGAGATCCTCCGTGGGCCAACCTGTTCCTTAACCCACAGCGTCGATTGGCGCTGTAGAGGACTTCACTGAGTGCAGCTGGGCGATCCTCGCGGCTCAGGTGGGGCGCAAAAACATCAAACACCAAGTCTGCCTGCTGTAAGGACGCCACAAACAGGTAGGTTCAATCACCCCGGTATTTATTCACTGAAGGAAAACAATATTCAGGCAGCAGCAGCACCTCGCAAAATTCATGCCCTGCCCAACGCGTTTTATGATACAAATCACTTACTCAGGGGCTGCGGGCATTGTGCTACGAAGAAACACAGCAGTCTAATTGCACTCATCTCTGAAGTAAATTCACCCGCCCAAATAGGCGTGGCCACCCCCGTGGCATGCTGGTTCTTGTAGTGCAACTCTGTTATTCCAAGTGGATCGCCGTGTACTTGCATCAATTTGCAAAATTAAAATCCCCAGTGGGTTGTGGTGCTGCTGCAGATGACTGTCATGCTTGTGAGATCCTCTGTGGGCTAACCTGTTCCTTAACCCACAGCGTCGATTTGCACTACAAGAGCCAGCATGCCACGGGGTGGCCACGCCTATTTGGGTGGGTGAATTGACTTCAAAGCCGAGTGCAATTAAGACTGCTGTGTTTCTTCGTAGTACAAAGCCCACAGCCCCTGAGGAAGTGATTTGTATCATGAAACGCATTGGGCAGGACATTAATTTTGCGAGGTGCTAAGTGCAAAGTATCCCCTATGGGGAATTACTCAGACTTAAGAGGAACTGCACACGCGATTGTGACTTTGAAATAGCAGCATCCGAAAGTGTAGCAAGATTCATTGTAAGGGGCTATAATCCTGTAACCTTGAATAAAACACTGGGCAAAGTAAGAGCCATCTCGAGAGATACCTTATTGTTCCAAAGTAAGAACAGGAAAACAGAAGGAGGTAAATTCCGACTTATCACCCCATATTCAGCAGAGGTAAATCAATTAAAACATATGCTGAAGAAAACTTGGCACAACCTCAAAACGGATAGTGTCATAGGTGGAGATGTTCCCGATTTCCCGTTAGTCACATTCAAAAAGGCTAGGTCCATTCGAGATCAGTTGGTACGTAGCCATTTGGAAAAGGTACCACCAAATACTAACACCCTCAAAGATATGAGTGTTTTTTTCCCCTGTAACAAATGTAAAGCGTGTTGTAACAGCAAAAGAGCGCTTACATATACCATTCAGGACACAGGCATGGTCAAGAAGATCAGTAAGTTCATCACTTGCAGCACACCGTATGTGGTGTACTGTCTTATATGCCCTTGTGGGTTGCGCTATATAGGCAGCACAGTGCACCCATTCAAAATACGAATACTTGAACATATGAGGGCAATAGATAAGGTCGACAAATCGTATCCGGTCACAAGACATTTCGCTGAGAAACATAAAAGTGATCAGAATCAATTAATCTGTTTAGGTCTTGATCAAGTCCCCGATAGTGTCAGAGGTGGGGACAGATTAAGAAAACTTCGGAGACTGGAATCGAGGTACTTTATTGACCTTCATACCAAGACCCCATGGGGCATGAACAGTGGGGAAGATCTCATGGCACATACTGGAATGTAAGCATTTGGTAATGATAAAGCTATGATATTGCTGGGGATGAATTGAATGTGATGGCTTTGAAAAGAACAGTGTGTGATACAACTTTGATGAAACAAGGTTATTTCTTTGGATCTGATTTTAATTTCTAATTTTGAATTCGAATTATAAGTTAGGATGTGTTCCTTGTTTGGTTCTATAAATTTGGAAATTCAGTGGGCAATGAAATGTGAACATTATCAATATATTTCTTGTTATGGTAAACATGCAATGAAAATATGTATAAAATGTATATACAAATGATGGCAAAAAAATGGTTGATTCGTTTAAACACAGACTTGAATAACATAAGAGGGAGGATAATGGCCGATACACGGCGTAATTTGTTTTGAGACCAAGTAACTTGACACCATCACCGTCTCTCTACATGAGCATATGGGCGGTTGCTAATTTATTCAAAATATAAAGCAATGAGAAGCTTTAGACTGTAAGGCAGCGAAAAAATTGCTTTTGTTTCATATAGGTGACTGTACTTGGATATTGGAGTATAAAAATGTGAGAAAAACATGTACAAGATAAATTAGGTTTATGGTAATATGTATCACTCCAAGATAACTCTGGTGAATGTCAGTACGCTATAGTCCTTCCTTTATTATTGTGGGGAAAATGTTTTAAATGCATGCCGATGTCTAGTGGCTACTGACATCTAGAAAGGCTGTGTGCCGAAACGCGAACGCGTCTGTCTGTTGTTTGACAATAAACAACCACCTGAATTAGCCCCTTGAGTGCGGATATTTCTTTCAAAGTTGGGAAGAATTTTGACCATAATATATATATATATATATATATATATATATATATATATATATATATATATATATATATATATATATATATATATATATATATTCACTGAAAAAACCATAGGTTATAGACCATATATAGTTAGGAATTAGCATTTAAAAAACCTTATTTTACTCACACAAAACCATTGAAATTCCATATATAGTTAGTTGCACTAACTATATATTGCGCACCCGCAATCCACTGCTGATCATGTCACATATTACATCATTCATGACATGGTCAGTGACATCACTGATGACATCACTGATGACATCTCAAATGACATCACTGATGACATCATCCAGTGACTGTGTGTTTCTGTAAAGTTTAAATATGTTTTAGATATTGAAGAATGAGTAGATGTATAACTGTCTGGACGAAGGATTTAGTAGGTGCATGACTGAATGTATGAGTGAGTGATTAAATGTGTCTCACTGAGTGCATGGGTTAGTGACTAAACTGTCTTAATTTGTGCATCATTATGTCTGTTGTTCTGTAAACTACTGCATGTGTTGATCAGTAGCTATATGATTAACTATATGGGTTATTGATTGATTGTCCAAGTATTTGAATGGGAGACTGAGTGTGTGTGTGGCTGGCTGGGAGGTGTGTGACTCTGTGCAGATCAATGTGTACTTGTATCAATGATTGTATAAGAAAGTAAGTATGTGTTACTATATGTTTGAAAATGTAAGGTGCTCTATGTTTAACTGTATAGACAAGAAAATGGAAGTGTGATTGATTCTTTACAGGACTGACTAGGTGTGTGAGTAACTCCATGGATGAGTGGCAGAGTGTGAGTGTCTGTATAGGTGTATGAGTGCATATGATAGTGTTGTAAAGATGAGTGATTGTATGTATGAATGATTGTATGGGTGAATGAGTGAATGTGTGTGTAGACGTAGGAATCAGTGAGTACGTATGTAGTAACTAGTATTGGTGTGTCAATGGTTTCAAAAATTATACTCTGTATTTAACACTGGGTGAAACAGAGGTTATATTAAAATGTGAGGAGATGCATTGTATTGTCACATGAATGATATCATCAGTGATGTGGTCATTGATGTCAAATGAGATGTCATCAGTGATGTCATCAGTGATGTCATTTGAGATGTCATCAGTGATGTCATCAGTGATGTCACTGACCATGTCATGAATGATGTAATATGTGACATGATCAGCAGTGGATTGCGGGTGCGCAATATATAGTTAGTGCAACTAACTATATATGGAATTTCAATGGTTTTGTGTGAGTAAAATAAGGTTTTTTAAATGCTAATTCCTAACTATATATGGTCTATAACCTATGGTTTTTTCAGTGAATTTTCAAGGTTTTGTAAATGCTAATTCCTAACTATATCTGGTCTATAACCTATGGTTTTTTCAGTGAATTTCAATGTTTTTTTAATAGCAAATATCATAAGCTGTCGAATGTCAAGTACGTGGTAAGTGAAAACATTTTCGTGTTTATGCACACTGATCTGCTTTGAATGGTGCCCCCCCCCCTCATTTCTATTAGGAGTACTCTCTCTTTGCAGATAGTGAAAGGTAGTTAACGCAGGCCTTTGCCCCCGTTGTAATCCGTCGTGCCTGCTTCTCTCTCCATTTGATTGATTGTTATCCAAGTATTTACTGTTTTAGAATTAGTTCTCTTTGGTTCATTCTCTATTTACAAACAAACACAGAGTCGCAATACTCTGTTTAGTCTTTGCAGATAACGAAAAATCGTGTAAAAAAAAAGAAAAGGAATCGAGCAAAATCAGTAGGCCACTAATGGGATCTCTTTTTGACCTCGCTAAAATAGAAACATTAGGAACAACCCCTCATGACAAATACAAAACTAGTGAGATGAACTGAACTCCACACAATGATGGCTGCAAAACAGCTCGGCTCCGCCACCCACCCCGCCCAAAATAACGATAAAGAGCGGCTGCCATGATTGGTTGCGGAATGGCCACAACGGAGCTACGAAATGGTGCTGCTCTCATGCTAACCCCAGCTTCGGTCTGAAACATCCAGAAACACTGTAGACTACCAATTCGATCAGTTCCGGTAGCGCCCCAATGTAACCCGGTAGAGAAGAACTAGCCCTCCCCTCTTTGACTGATGGTTCTTATTGCCTGTCCCTTCTGTTGTCATTTAACAGAACTATTTAGCCTGCTGAAAGGGGTTGTGTTTCGACCGCTGGTTGGTGGAGACATTTTGACTATATTCTGGACCTGCGTTGTCGCGTAATGCGTCATATGACGCGCCGCGTTAGCGCATCCGGAAGTCATCCGGGGCGCGCAGCGCGTAACGTAAGCATAACAAGTCATGTGACTTGTTAATAAAACTTTTCATTGGTTCATTTTACTTTTCTTATTCTAATGATGAAAGCCTTGGTCATATCACCTAAAAATTACGCTTTTAATTACTTCCGAACATTATTTTCTCTTAAATATATGTTATAATGTTCCAGGCTAATGTACTTTCCCGGAAATTTTACAACTGTCCTGCAAGTAAAATATATTCTTTTTTCGAGAAAAAAAGCGTTTCTTCGTCCCATGACGGAGCCGTTGAGCAAAAGAGGGTCGACCTGCTGTCTTAGTCGCCGATACGCCTGAATATGAGATTCTTATCGATCACTTTATGTTGCAGGAATAGAAAACACAACAGCCCTTGACCATTTATCTTTACTGCGTTCCTTCGTATTATACCTTTTACCCTTCATGTAATTGGTCTGCTTTATTTCACTTGCCTTTTAATGATTCTAAAACAGTGACTATTATTAAAAACTTTACCAATGTATACACTACTACCATGTTTTCTTTTAAAAACCTTTATTGTGAAAATTTCATTATACAAATACGAGCCTATAACCACGTGGGCCTGCCACGGAGCAAACTGTAATCGTATATGATGAATAGACATTTACACTGTAGAGGAACGTAACGGGCGGGCCATTAGGTTGCAAAAACTAAGGTGTCTAACAGTTACGGAATCGGTGGACGTACATTTTATAATTAAAATACGACAGGGCCAGTCACAATAAAATTATCTAGATATACATTTGCGGGCAAGTACCATGGGTGACGTTAATTCGAATTTTCAACAGTACAGTAATCAATAACACATCAGAACTTAATATCAATAGGGATGTCGAAATATTCAATCAATTCTCGTCCCCGCCCGCCATGTGCTTCAAAACTGCATACGTATCTCGTGATTTCAAGGTTCTGCAACCAGTACACAACAAGGAGTTACGAGTCCCATTTATTCCGGCGCCATTTTGGGCGAGGACGGGCAGGTCCAGGATATAGTCAAAATGTCTCTACCAACCATCGACTATGATGATGTTCATATGCTGTATTTATTAGAGTAACACTCATCTGCCCACATGAAATTAATTTACCACAATCTAAACATGTCATTTTAATCTTTCCAAAGTTCTTCTAAATATTTGGGACCGTTTCCCTTGCCTCTGAAGCTCTCAGTGCCACTTCTTTAATGAATGTACTAGCAGGTCAGGGGTTCTCCTCCAAATCTCTCTTTTATGCAGCACTATAATTAATTGGTGCCACCTCTCCATATGACGATGCATGGTATAGTTACCACAACTATATTTTTTTTCGGTTCCTCTGGAGAGTTCATCGTGGCAGATGAAGCGTGTAACATACCGGGCATTTACCTTTTTTTGCATGTACAGGAAAGGAAACAAAAAATCGAGCGTCCGAGTTCTAAGGTGTCCCAGGGCCATTTTAGTGGACCAGGCCCAAATCCAAAGAACAGCCATCTCACAGGCTAATGGGGCGACCCACGCCGAGTTTCAGCATTGTAGGATGACCACACAAGTACAGCAACTTGCTAGACATCACCTCGGTGCCATCCGGATCTCGGCGCCCCACTGCAGATGAAGTGCCTCTCAACTATGAAACCACCACGGTGACATCCGGATCTTGGCGCGTTGTGCTGCCTTCGGCCTATTCGCACATCGGTCCGCTACTGACGCCATCTCACAGGCTAATGGGGTGACCCACGCCGAGTTTCAGCATTGTAGGATGACCACACCAACTTGCTAGACATCACCTCGGTGCCATCCGAATCTTGGCATCTCAACGCCTAGTGGTATCTTCCATACAGAAAATATTGTTACGCTGCCTTTGGCCCCATTCGCACATCAGTCCGCAACTTAGACATCACCTCGATGCCATCCGGATCTTGGCATCTCAGCGCCTTGTGGTGTCAGTCAGAAAATATTGTTGTGCTGCCTTTGGCCCCATTCGCACATCAGTCCGCTACTGACACCATCTCACAGGCCAATAGGGCGCCCCACGCCGACTTTTACCATTGTACGATGGCCACACCAGTGGCACAACTTGCTAGACATCACCTCGGTGCCATCCGAATCTTGGCATCTCAACGCCTAGTGGTATCTTCCATACAGAAAATCTTGTTACGCTACCTTTGGCCCCATTCGCACATCGGTCCGCAACTTAGACATCACCTCGGTGCCATCCGGATCTTGGCATCTCAGCGCCTTGTGGTGTATTCTCTTCAGAAAATATTGTTGAGCTGCCTTTGGCCCCATTCGCACATCGGTCCGCAACTTACACATCACCTCGGTGCCATCCGGATCTTGGCATCTCAGCGCCTTGTGGTGTCTTCTACTCCAAAAATATAGTAGAAAATATTGTTGCGCTGCCTTTGGCCCCATTCACACATCAGTCCGCTACTGACACCATCTCACAGGCCAACAGGGCGCCCCACGCCGACTTTTACCATTGTACGATGGCCACACCAGTGCCACAACTTGCTAGACACCACCTCGGTGCCATCCGGATCTTGGCATCTCAGCGCCTTGTGGTGTCTTCAAATCAGAAAATATTGTTGCGCTGCCTTTGGCCCCATTCGCACATCGGTCCGCTACTGACGCCATCTCACAGGCCAACGGGGCGCCCCACACCGACTTTCAGCATTGTAGGATGGCCACACCAGTGCGGCAACTTACTAGACACCACCTCGGTGCCATCCGGATCTTGGCGCGTTGTGCTGCCTTCGGCCTATTCGCACATCGGTCCGCTACTGACGCAAACTCACAGGCCAACGGGGCGCCCCACGCCGACTTTCAGCATTGTAGGATGGCCACACCAGTGCGGCAACTTACTAGACACCACCTCGGTGCCATCCGGATCTTGGCGCGTTGTGCTGCCTTCGGCCTATTCGCACATCGGTCCGCTACTGACGCAAACTCACAGGCCAACGGGGCGCCCCACGCCGACTTTCAGCATTGTTGGATGGCCACACCAGTGCGGCAACTAACTAGACACCACCTCGGTGCCATCCGGATCTTGGCGCGTTGTGCTGCCTTCGGCCTATTCGCACATCGGTCCGCTACTGACGCAAACTCACAGGCCAACGGGGCGCCCCACGCCGACTTTCAGCATTGTTGGATAGCCACACCAGTGCGGCAACTTACTAGACACCACCTCGGTGCCATCCGGATCTTGGCGCGTTGTGCTGCCTTCGGCCTATTCGCACATCGGTCCGCTACTGACGCAAACTCACAGGCCAACGGGGCGCCCCACGCCGACTTTCAGCATTGTAGGATGGCCACACCAGTGCTGCAACTTGCTGGACACCACCTCGGTGCCATCCGGATCTTGGCGCGTTGTGTTGCCTTCGGCCTATTCGCACATCGGTCCGCTACTGACGCCGCCTCACGTGCCAACGTATTTTCTCCGCATTTTACACCCTATGCCGCATAACAGGTCATGTGACTTGTTTATAAAACTTTTCATTGGTTCATTTTACTTTTGGTTTCCTAATGATGGAAGGCATGATCATGTGACCTAAAAACAACACTTTTCATAGGATGAAAACTTTTTTTTTTTCCCAAACGATGAAAGCCCCACCTTGTTTCTGGATGTTTCAGACTGAAGCTGGCGTCAGCATGAAAGCACCACCATCTCGTAGCTCAGTCGTGGTCATTCCGCGAGCAATCATGGCAGCCGCTCCCCACCAGAAGCCTGCAGGAGTCGGAGCCCCCAAAACTTTTGATGAATTCTCAAGGCGGAGGGGACGCTTTCGAGAATGGGGTCCAAGACCTAGCAGACAAGCGTCCGATTTCCAAGGTGTCCCAGGGCCATTTCAGTGGACCAGGCCCAAAAAGGAAACAGCCTGCCGCCATTTTGAGAGTCCTGTGACAGCCGCCTATCGCTGCACCGCAAGAGTGGGCGCAACTCAGCTGAATTGCGGCTTTTGACACAGTGGACCAAAAACGGACGGAATGGCAACTGAAACGGTAAAGGGGCGCCCCACTACAACAGATGACACTCCACCTGGAGAGGCCCGTTCACGCCGCCTCCCCCGGGGCGCTCCACGCCGTTATTCGGAGCAGCATTGTAGGATACCAAAACCAGTGCGGCAACTTACTGGACATCACCTTGGTGCCATCGTTCTGCTGCCTTGGAACTATTCGCGCAACAGTTTGCTACTGATGACCCACCCCCCGCGACGCCCCATGCCGTTATTTGCTGGGTGGCAACTTACTAGACATCACTTTCGTGTCATCTAGATTTCGGCGCGTTCTGCTGCCTTGGAACTATTCGCACAACAGTTTGCTACTGATGACCCACCCCCCGCGACGCCCCACGCCGGAAATCTGGACGTTGTGCTGCGTTGGGACTATTCGCACAGCCGACCGCTACTTCGTTGTTTTTCCCTAAAAATGTTTATATGTTATTACTATTTTTGTTTTCTTGTATATATTTATAAATTATTAAAGTTTTATAATCTTACTACTTTGTCGGAGTGCTATATATTTTTAATGTGACACATAATTGTAAAAACTTTGATGTACAAACAGTCATCCCTGGAATCTTCCGCTTCAGGCTCGGTCCCCTCCCCAATCACAATACAGGATGGTTTTCAGATAATAGCAACGCTTCTGCTGTGACGGATCTCATCGAGTGTGGGCCTTGATCTACTATAACTCCTTTGAAGAGGGGTGATTCTTTACAGCTGTGGCCATAAACTACATCTGCAGGGCTAGCTGATACCCTAGGACCAGCCTGGACAATCGGACACAGAGGAAAAGGAGTGTCAGAGGGTGTGGTAGTGAATAGGGCGAAAGGGAGGTGTCGGGCGGGCACAGGGTGTGATTCTCAGGGAACAGCAGCGCAGATGGGGGAGGTTTATTACCCATGCATAAGACAGAGAGCGGGGGTGACCACTGCCTGGGGGAGATGCTTGCGAGGGTGGGGAGCCATGCTAAGGATCGACAGCGTGCACAGAGTGGGTCTGGTCAAGGCATCTAAAATGGCTGCCGTGCACGACAAAAGTGTGGCATTTGAAAAAAGACAAGATGGCGCAGACAATGTTTTTCAACACTTCCTGATTTCCTTCGAATCGAACGTTAACAGACGTTGGGGCATATTACCAAAGTTAAGCGATATTTATCCCTAACGATGCTTAGCAACGATTTTTTTACCGTCAGAAATTATCGCAGATAAACCTTGCTATTATCAAGGTTTATCGGAAATACGATAAAAAACGACCGCAATGCATTAATATCGCTGAAAACTCAGCGATATTCATGCATTACCGAGCTAATGCTCTTAGCCATGTTATCCACCTCCCATTGGATAACATGGCTAAGAACTGCTCAGGGCAGGTGGTAGCTTTTGGAGATATTCGCCCTTATCTCGAATATTTCCAAAAGTTGATAATAGGAGATAGCGATGTTAGCGACTGTTTCCAGTCGCTAACATCTTGGCATGCCCACTTTGCATGTCATTAGTGATAAATATCACTCACATGCAAAGTGGGGCCCAAGATGGTCGCTATCTTCTACTAGCCATCGCTAACTGGTGTTAGCAACAGCTAGGTAATACACATATAATTTTATCTCCGCGAAGCGGAGCGCTGTTACAGATATATATCTTGTTTCTGAACGTTAATTTCTCAAAATGCACTGAAGCACATATATTGAGACCTAGCAAAGGCACATCGGGCTACCAGTCCCTACAATTTTGCCAAGTTTCGTGCAAATCCATTCAGCTGTTCGATCCTACCGAGAGACAAGATGGCGGCCGCTACGGACTGTTTGGAATGTTTACAGACACCGGAGAGCCAATCAGCTTCGCTTCGCAAAGCTCCGTAACGCGAAAAGTATGCGAAGCGGTGCGCTGTTACAGATATATACCTTTTTTTGAACGTTAATTTCTCAAAATCCACTGGAGCACATATATTGAGATCTAGCAAAGGCACATCGGGCTACCAGTCCCTACAATTTTGCCAAGTTTCGTGCAAATCCATTCAGCTGTTCGATTATTATTATTTTTATTTTTTTTTGCCCCGCGGGGCCCTTTTAAAACCTCCACATCAAACCTAGGGGGTGAGCGACAATGTACTATGCCCCCTTATGGTCATTTGCCCCTTCGCTTTGGCCTCCTCTTGTCTCTCGATCCTACCGAGAGACAAGATGGCGGCCGCTACGGACTGTTTGGAATGTTGACAGACGCCGGAGAACCAATCAGCTTCGCTTCACAAAGCTCCGTTGCGCGAAAAGTACGCGTAGCGGAGCGCTGCCCAGTCCGCTGTTACAGATATATATCTTTTTTTGAACATTAATTTCTCAAAATCCACTGAAGCACATATATTGAGACCTACAAAAGGCACATCGGGCTACCAGTCCCTACAATTTTGCCAAGTTTCGTGCAAATCCATTCAGCCGTTCGGGCTAAAAGTGAGGCCAACCGCCCTATGGAAATTAACATGGGAAAAACGCGTTTTGGGACCCCCCTTTTTTCTCGCCCCCCCCTTGACGAACCCCCCCAAACTTTTCAGGGGCTGCTCAGAAACAAAATGTGCCATTTTCCTGAAAATTTCAGCCAATTCCGTCCACAAACGCCAAAGTTATTAGACATAGAATTTTCAAAAAACCCATAGAGAAAAAATCCTAACTATATATACCTACTGGCGACCGCCAGTAGGTAATATATATTAATATATATATATATATATATATATATATATATATATATATATATATATATATACATATATATATATATATATATTCACTGAAAAAAACATAGGTTATAGACCATATATAGTTAGGAATTAGCATTTATAAAACCTTATTTTACTCACACAAAACCATTGAAATTAGCATATATAGTTAGTTGCACTAACTATATATTTCGCGCACCCGCAATCCACTGCTGATGATGTCACATATTACATCATTCATGACATGGTCAGTGACATCACTGATGACATCTCAAATGACATCACTGATGACATCACTGATAACAACATCCAGTGTCTGTATGTTTCTGTAAACTTTAAATATGTCTTACATATTGAAGAATGAGTGGATGTATAGGTGTCTGGATGAAGGATTTAGTAGGTGCATGACTGACTGTATGAGTGAGTGATTAAATGTGTCTCACTGAGTGCATGGGTTAGTGACTAAACTGTCTTAATTTGTGCATCATTATGTCTGTTGTTCTGTAAACTGCTGCATGTGTTGATCAGTAGCTATATGAGTAACTATATGGGTTATTGATTGGTTGCCCAAGTATTTGTATGGGAGACTGAGTGTGTGTGTGGGTGATTGGGAGGTGTATGACTCTGTGCATAGATGTGTGAGCAGTTGATTCACTAGATGTATGGGTTCAAAAGTGCATGTGGAAACAGCTGTATGGGCGGTTGACTGTGTGCATGAGTGTATTGGTGAGTGAATGGATATCTCAGTGCTACATGTCAAAGTAAGAACATATTTAAAACACAGTATATGTGAGAGTTGACATATATAAATAACTGTGCATAAGAGCCAGTGAATGTGTGAGTGACTGTATGGATCATTCTGAAATTGTATCAGGGATTGTATAAGAGAGTAAATATGTGTTAGTATCTGTTTGAATAAGTAAGGTGTGTATAACTGTATAGTTGAGGAAATGGAGGTGTGATTGATTCTTTGCATGACTGACTAGGTGTGTGAGTAACTCCATGGATGAGTGACACTCTGTGAGTGTCTGTTTACACTGAGTGTATATAAGGTTATATTAGAGTCTGAAGAAGTTCATCGTATTATCACATGAATGATGTCATCAGTGATGTGATCAGTCATATCAAATGAGATATCATCAGTGATGTCATCAGTGATGTCATTTGAGATGTCATCAGTGATGTCACTGACCATGTCATGAATGATATAATATGTGACATCATCAGCAGTGGATTGCGGGTGCGCGAAATATATAGTTAGTGCAACTAACTATATATGCGAATTTCAATGGTTTTGTGTGAGTAAAATAAGGTTTTATAAATGCTAATTCCTAACTATGGGGCCGATTAGGATGGAGGATTTTCCGCCTCCTCCGGGCCGGCGGGAGCCACCGCCGGCCCGGAGGAGGCGGAAAATCCTCTGCGGAGTCACCAAAGACCCACCGCCGCATTACGATGGCTGGTGGGTCTTGGTTTCTGTCCACTGCTTTTCCGCCGCGGTCGGATTACAACCGCGGCGGAAAAGCTCTCATTTGGCTGGCAGTGTCTATCAGACACCGCCAGCCAAATTAGGATGCATTAGTAAACATGCTTTTCCGCGGCGGTTTTTCCGCCGTGGAAAAGCATGTGTACTTTTGATTTTGGGGGCCCATTGCGGGCCCCCAGGGTGTAGGCGGGTGGGGGGTGCACATGGGGGGTACCTATGGTACCCCCCAGTATTTACATGCACAAAGCGGCAGGCACCGCGCGGTGCCTGCCGCTTTGTGCATGTAAATGTAAAACATGCACTTTTAACATTGCGGCGGGTGCTGCTTGAAGCAGCACCCGCCGCAATGTTAAATATCCAGGATGTGACTGCCAGGGTGGCGGTCACATCCTAATTTGCACGGAGGGACCGCCGCAGCCCATGCGGATGGTCCCTCCACCTCTGGGATGGCGGACGGACACAAGTCCGTCCGCCATCCTAATCGGCCCCTATATATGGTCTATAACCTATGGTTTTTTCAGTGAATTTTCAAGGTTTTGCAAATGCTAATTCCTAACTATATATGGTCTATAACCTATGGTTTTTTCAGTGAATTTCAATGGTTTTTTAATAGCAAATATTAAAAGCTGTTAAATGTATTCTTTTTTTAAAGGAAAAATATATTTTATATGTATTTAATATAATTTTTGTATGTATATATATTTTTTTTTTTTCGCTACCGGTGTGCGCACCGGGTAGCTTCCCGTTAGCTCAATTTTATGCCGCGACCCGATCCGCGCACCGGGAAACATTCCATTTGCACAACTGCCGCGTTCGAGAACAACATCGTGACGCGTCGCGTAAGCGCGACTCATCGCGTTGCCGCGTAATGCATCTTATGACGCGCCGCATTCGCGCACTCGGAAGTGCTCCGGAGCGCGAACGAGGCACGAAGCGCAGCACCCCGGAAGCGCTCCAGGCGCGGAGCGGGACGCGTAACGTAAGCGTGATAGGTCATGTGACCTGTAAATAACACTTTTCATTGGTTTAGAACTATTTTTTTTCCCAAATGATGAAAACCCCTCCTTTTTTCCTCACTCTGACTTTCATCTTTGTGAGAGGAAGACCTGTTTCTGCTTGTTAAAATAATGGCATCTGTAGTAGCTGCAGCTGGTGGACCCCCACCACCACCACAACCACCTAGGAAGGAAGGACCACCTGCACAGCTCCTTCCAAACCCAGAGGAAGAGGAAGAATAAGAGGAAGAGGATGTAGAGCCGAGGCAATTCTTGCCTGAAGAGCCCCGGAAATCCCACCACAAAGACCATTTTATATGGCAATTTTTTTCTTATCCTCGAGACCAAAAAAAGGTCAATGTCCGATACGTGATATGCCTCATTTGCAAAGCTGTTTTGTCTAGAGGTACAAACAAAAAGTATAGTTTTGGAAACTATACTATGCACCGCCACATGCAGAGGTGACATCCACTCAATTACAGCGTTGCTGAGCTGCGTCACCTCCAAGATAACCTACCAACTCCTGTGGCCAGTACATCGTCACAGGTAACTCTATCGGGACCAGAGGCGAGGGAGACGGTCCCAAGTATTCAACAGAATTTTGTGCACATGAAGCTAGTGTGCATTTATTGTGGTGAACTAATTTCATAAGGGAATATGAGTATCATTTTAATTAATAGAGCATTTGAAAACCACAAGTGCTCAAAACGCCACAAGAAGTAAAAAAAATGTTTTGCTCCTGTTGAGCCCTTTCTAATGCCTGTTTTTCGTTGTTCCCCCCCAAAAAACTCAAAAAAACATAAAATTGTTAAAAAAATACAAAAAAAATAAAAAATGTTCAGAAAAAAAAAATATATATATAAAACAACAAAAACATTAAAAAAAGTTCTTTTCAGAACTACCTCCCATTTCTAAAAAATTACTAACATTTTTAGCACTCTTGACTTAATTTTTCTCATGGGTGCGCTTCCCAGTGCGCGCACCGGAGAGCGCCCAGTTAGCGCAATAAAAAAAAACAAGAGAAGGAGAGCATAAGAGAAAGAGAAAGAGAGAGTAATGTTAAGAGACAGACAGCAAGAGAGAGCAACACAGAGGTACTGTGTAAAACATAGTAAAACAGTGTAAAAGATATAAGAAAGTGTAAGAGAGAAAATGAAAAAAATATAAGTCTGTGAAACAAAGAAAGAGAGAAGAAGAATACTAAAGCAGAGGCACATGAAGAATGTGAGTGGCTGTAAAGAGTAAAAAGAAAGAGAAAAAATGATGTACAAATAAAAGGTAATAACGGAACCAGATTTAAATAACACTGGTGAGGGAGAGAGAGAAAAAAGTAGTGTGCATAACTAAAGAGGGATGAAATAAGATGGATAAAATCGACTAAAGTTAAAACATGTGGATTGACAGAGAGAAAAAACTGAAAGAAGAAAAGAAGAAGTAACAGAAAGGGAATAATTGAAGCAGCAAAGAAATGAAAATAACGTAGTGTGCTTGAACTTCAGGGAGAAAGCATAATGAGCAAGTAGTGAAAGAGTGAAGAGACAGAGACAATTACAGTAAGAGAGACGGACTGAGTAAACAGGAGTGAGGAACTGTGAGAAGAGAGGGACTGAGAAAAGGAGTGGAAGGAGTGCAGTAAGTAAATCACCCACACAACACAACAGCTACCCTACCTCAAAGCACTCTAAAATATTATTTTACTGTGAGGGGTGAAAGAGGGAGAAATATTGAATTAGGATAACACATGGTGAGTGACATAGAGAGTGGACATAGAGAGTAAAGGAAACAGTACCTGAATGGGCTTGAGTAAAACAGCAAAAAAAGATAAGTAATGCAATGTGTGTGACTTACAGGGAGTCAGTGGGTGTAGGTCGGAGTTTGGGTGTGTAAGGTGTGTCTGTGGGTGTGGTTGTGTGGAGTCTTTTGGTGTGGGTAGAGAGGAGGGTGTGTGAAATATGTGTGAGAAGTGTATGAGTGTGGGGTGTATATGTGTTCGATGTATGTGTGTGTATGGAATGTGTGTGTGTTTTTGAAGAGTGTGTGTGGGAGGTTTTTTTTGTGTGTATGAGGTGTGTGTGTGGTGTCTGTGTGGGGTGTATGTTACAGGTGTGTGTATGTGTTGGGAGGGGATGAGCTATATGTGTAGGAGTAAGGTAAATAATTAAGAAAAAGAGAATGAGTGAAGAAGCAAAGGAAGGGAACAGAGGGTAAGTGAAGTAAAGAATAGGGATCAAAAGAAGTTGAATATGAGAGGGTAAATAGGGAAAGGGGAGTAAACATGGAGAATAAGAATAAGTGAAAGAAGCAGTGTAAAAGCACAGGAGTGAGGTAGATTGAGAAAATGTTAGTGACCTTAAAGCAAAGGGTGATAACAAACTACATTTTTTTAGTCATACTTACCATACTTACATATAATAAATGTAAATGTAAGAAAAAATAAGTTATAATTAGTAAAATATGTATTTTAAATTAAAAGATACAAATGAAGAGCAAAAAACATCATAACACTCTATTTAGAAATAAAGTTAGAGTGAAGAACACAGAAAGGAAAATAAACTAAGGTAGAAGGACAAAAAGAGGGAACAAGAAATAGAAGGAGAGCAAATTACAAAGAGTAAGGCATATAGATTCACTAAGAAAAAGAGAGAGAAGTACAGAGAAATGAACTGAAGGTAAGAAAGATACTAAAACAATGTGAGTTAGCAAAACTAAATCAGGAAACAGAAGTAAGTAAAAAGATAATGACTGAGACAGAAAACAGTCTAATTAAGGATGCATTTAGAAGAATGAGGAATAGAAGATAACTGAGAGTAAGTGAAGAACAGTCATAGAGTGAAAGGATGAAGGGAGACAGAATAATATACAACAATTGAAGGAAATGGACTGAGGAAGTTATAAGGTAGACACACTAAGAGAAAAACTGAGTGAGGTGGAGTACAATGAGTGAGAAAAGAAAAAAAGTAAGTCAGCAAAAAAAAGGAAAGAGAGGAGAAGACAACTAAAACAGTGGTACTGAGAGAAAATAATTTGGTGATGAAATTAAAGAGAAGGACATTGAAAGAAAGGAAATGATGGATAGTACCGCAACCAGAGTAAAAGAAATGGGATGAAGAACGATGAGAGAGGAGCAGTGAAGTTGTTGTAAAAGAAGTGATAGAAGGTAGATAAACACAAATGAAAATAACACAAGTAGAGTGAGGCACTGAGCACAGAGAAGTAGTGAACGAAAAATAGAGAGAAGAGGTCAAAAGTAAGGAGCAAACAAAGATAAGCGAGGGAGAGTGGATGTCAGAGAATGGGAATACAATTTAATTTACACAATCCAAAGTATAGAATAACTTCTACAACATGTTACATAGTTTATTTTTGCTGTTCTCAAAATATATTGAATTTCACTTAAAGCAGTGAGTTCAAATTACTCATCATATGACAGCGGGAAAAAAAAACACAATCTAAAAGATTGTGTTTTAAAAAAACCTTATATACTGACAAATGACAAATGTACGCTAATCTTTGATTGACTTACTTTTCCTTGAGGCCAAATAGTATATCATGGAGGTCCTTTTCTCGTTGCATAGTATTTTGCTGTTCACTTAGAAATCCATTTCATCGACTTTCTACAAGAAAAGCTCCAAGAACATATGAAATATTTTCAAAATTTTAATATACTCCTTTTTTTCAGTCATGACTCTTTACTCATTCTTGCACCTTTCCATTTGGCCAAATAGTGTCAGATGTATGAGTATATATGAGTACTCCTCCCGTCTTCATAGGCCAATTACCTTTACCTACATTTTGGCTGTAAAAACACTAGATATGAATTTATAAAGCCAAAAGGCAAACATTGTTTGAAAGTCAAATGATTGTCGTTACATTGGGTCCAACCTCTAGAAGTTTTTAAATAGCATGTGTAATGCCCTGATGTTGTACAAGGACCGTCATGAAAAATAATAGCTACAGTTGCAAAGGTTCTTCCTGATATCGATAACTGAGAAGCCACGACATTTTTAATAGAAGTTGTCAATTTAGTTCCATCAGGTCTACATCGTTGGAACATTAAAATAACATAGTGACCATAATTTTGTAGAAATAATGTGGACAGCATTGCAGACTTACATTGGGTACACACCATATTGTGAACCGCTGCTTTAACTAGATTATTGAAAGACACTGATTTGCAGTCTGGTGAAGTTAAATATATAAATCTTTCAGAGTCTATTCTAGTAGTACTTGATGAAGCACAGTTATCACAGTCATGTTGCCATTGATAAGAAAGGCCAAATAGATTTTTTATATCTACTCCTTCATCTTGTAATACATCAAACATATATATTAAAAATTCCTGACAATCCTGCTGAATATTCTGTGAAAATTGATTTTGACCTGAACATATATCTAGAAGATTTCTAATTTCTGAAACACTTTCTATTTTTGCTCTATCACTACTACATTTGTCTAACACAGAATTCAATAAACAGCACAATGTTTGTTCCCGATTTTCAACAATCTGTCTTTGTAAATTCTGAAGAAAAAAACCAACATTAACTACTACATTAGCATAGCAGTTGACACCAGAACTGTTTTCAAACTGAAATCCAACAACATCTTCAACAGAATCCTTTTTGTTTCTCTTTACAATTACACTTTTATCTACTTTATGCCTTTTTGCTGATACCTCACTGCAATTACTCACATTTCTTCTTTTTTGGCCTACCACACGTTTTTCAATCAGAGGATATGGAGGCAAATGTGGAGCATACTCTCTTCTTAACCTATTGTATTCTTTTACACAATCTAGATCTGCACAAATCTTTGTTTCATCACACTCAATCAAGTACAATCCTGATAAAGTTCTGACTCGTGATAATGCCACATATGCCATACCCTCTTTAAACACAGAACTTCCAATGTTCACCAAAGCGCTATCTACACTTAAACCTTGAGACTTATGAATTGTCACCGCATATGCCAAACAAATAGGAAACTGTTTTCGGCGAACATATAAGTCTTTCACGAGCAAAAATCTAGCTGAACAACGACAAATGTGTTCTATTTCATCAATGTCATCAAATTTAATTTTTAAAATTTCAATTCCATCTCTATTTTTGTAATTCACAAAACCAACAACATAACCCATTGCTCCATTTACCAGACCTCTTTCAACATTTAAATTCCTTCTTAAAATGACACGACAATTCAAACACACATTCAGAGTCTTTTCAAAACCAGCAGTTTTAGATATAGCCTTCTCTAATGAATCCAATTTTGATTTCAAATTTTCAGACAAAATAATTGTTGCTCCCATATGCTCTATTTTATCAATAGCTTCCAGTTTCACTATCTCTTCATTTTCTAACTGTAACATTTTGTTGTTGAACATGGAACATTCTTTCAGAGTTGGCAACATACATATGCCAGATTTCTTCTCGTTAATTTTCTTAAAAAGGTTCTCTGGAAGAATGTTTTCATTTGGGTACAAATTTGAAATTAATCGTGCATGTAAAGCTTCTTTCCCTTGCTGACTTACTTTTCCGATCCTTACATCTTGTAGAATATTTTTATGATCTTTATCCTTTGCCTGCCGCATATTTTGAAGCAGTTCTGCATATTTAAAGTTTAACCATATATTAACGTTTCCAATGCTCCCTAAGCACTTCCTGGTATCTTCATGAGTGAGTATTTTGAACACAGGTTGTCCTTTCACTGGAGTCAACTGCAGAAGATCTCCAAAAACAATAATATGTTTTCCTCCAAATAAGACATCATAGTCTGTTCTAAGAATATCTTGCATTCTCAAATGCACAAAAGCAAGCATGATATTTGACACCATGCTTACTTCATCAATGATAAGAAGTTTCATTTTCTTCAGGACTCTCGAAACTTCGGAACACGCATCTCCAGATAGCTTGTGATACTCCAATTTGTTAACATGCTCCACTGGCAGCATCAGTAAACGATGTAAAGTAATCCCTTTAATGTTATGTGCTGCCAGCCCAGTTGGATCAGTAACAACACAAGACAGCGGTGATTCAGTCCTTTTCTGCAGATAAGTTGCAATGGCTTTAATCAGAAAACTTTTTCCAGTTCCCGCTTCTCCACTCACGTACAGTTGGACAGGCTTAAATGATGTACATGAGCACTCTTTTTTCTCATGACTGAATCCATGTTCAATCTGTTCTGTGACTTCGTCATATATCTGTTTCTGCTCAAGGTTTAGTTGTTTCACCAAATCTTCTAAGTTAACTTCATCATCTTGAGCTTGTTCCATAGCTCTTTCCACCTCATCCATGGCAGTAGCAGCTTCATTTTGGATAATTGGTCCTCCTAGTGGATCCTGACTCAATGAAGCAGAACTCTGACTCCCTTGAGAACTGTCTCTCGCAATCTCTGCAGCAATTGTGGCTTCTTGCTCTATTTCTTCATTCAACATTTGCAGATAATTTGGAAAAACAGGACATTCTATGGTATCCTTCGTTGCATTAAAGGAGTCTTCATAACAGAGAAAATCTCCAAGAAGTTCCTCTTCTTCACGCCATGGTTTAAACAGTTGCAAAAGAGCCAAATAATAAAATTCTCTTTTATCTGGATTATCACAACTCAATTTGCGATGATTAATCAAATGACCTTTTTTCTGTTTCACTAGACATCCTTCACATCCAATGACTCCATATATTCCATTATTGATATCTTCTCTGATGTTCCTCTTATAAATATATCTTTGCAGAACTTCATAGAGACAAGCGTTCTCAAGGTGATGACTTCTATTTGGATAGTATGTATCCAACATGTTTGTCTTCAAAATATCTGTACTTTCTGGTTCTTTCTCTGCCAAATACTCTATCTCTTGTACAGATTTCAAAACTCGATTTCGTGTTGCAGCAAGACCTAGACTCACCCAAATGATGGTTCTAGATTTGGCATAGAGACTTGCTGACGACAATCGATCAGAACATTCATACGCTCCAATTTCTCGATGCGACAACATCTTCAGACTGTAACTGTATAATTTCTTGCTTAGACTCTTTTCATGTGAAATGTCCTCCCACATTTCCTTTACTTCTGTCTTTTCTTTTTTTGTGATGTAAGACGTCGCATATCGAGCCACAGCAATAGAGTTGTCAGCAACGAATTGAATATCCATGTTAGCATTCCACATGGACAAAATCACTGGGTTGTAGTCGTTGATGTACTTGGACTCTTCGTCTCTTTTTAAATTGTATGTATTTTTTGGTGATTTCCTCGTCACAGTATGTCGCAGAGAAGACATCAAATTATTTACTCTTCCTTTAGAAATCACTGGTCGTGGAAAGCCGATATACTCAAAAATGTAAAAACCATTTATTTTCCCCAAAATCGTTTTTGACATTACATTTAGGAAACACAGCACAGATCCTATTTACAATCATCTGCCTCACAGCAGGGATAAGACTGAGGCAAAATCTTGCACCTGCTTCACAACAGGAATAAGAGTGAGGCAAACGCTTTCTCATGGAGCTTCACAATTTTACAAAATACAATTCCTCTATGCAAACAAACTCAATATGCTTCCTACACTGTTTTAAAACACAGCTAACATCATTGTAAAGAGTCAAATTGACACCTATGTCTAAGAATGCAGACATGGATATGCTTCATGAAGCCTAGTCCACTGCACACTTAGATACAATCCTCACCACCTAGGCTCACCAGGAAAGCCCAAACATGTACCTTTTTTCCCCATATTTAAAAAGTGACGCATGTATGCGTCGTTTTTTAAACCTTTGTGCCACATTATACTCAAAAATGTAAAATCCATTTATTTTCCCCAAAATCGTTTTTGACATCACATTTAGGAAACACAGCACAGGTCATATTTACAACCATCTGCCTCACAGCAGGGATAAGACTGAGGCAAAATCTTGCACATGAAGCTTCACAATTTTACAAAATACAATTCCTCTATGCAAACAAACTCAATATGCTTCCTACACTGAGTTAACACAGCTAACATCATTGTAAAGAGTCAAATGTATTTCTATTAAACATGCACACATTCTTTATTCCTTTTAAAAAATGTAAAAACAATTTATTTTCCCCAAAATCGTTTTTTACATCACATTTACAAAACACAGCACAGGTCCTATGTAGAAGCATTCCATGTCACGACAAAAAATTCACAATTTTACAAAATACAATTAACGCTTTCACATGACGCTTCACAATTTTACAAAATACAATTCCTCTATGCATACAAACTCAATATGCTTCCTACACTGTTTTAAAACACAGCTAACATCATTGTAAAGAGTCAAATTGACACCTGTGTCTAAGAATGCAGACAGGGATATGCTTCATGAAGCCTAGTCCACTGCACACTTAGATACAATCTAAGCATGGGCGGATTTTGCGGATCCACGATTCACGGATTTGCGTATTCACGGATCCGCACAATCCGCGGATTTTGCGGATTTGCGTAACAGCGGCTTCCATGCGAGTGCACATGCATCTTGTGTGTATTAAAGGTCAGAGACCGATCAGAGCAGCAGATGAAGATACAGAAGCTCCTGGCCACAGGAACAGCACGAGGATTGCGCTCGTGAAAGTCATTGGATGCAAAGGCCTCTGTCCAGCATCACAGCTGATTTTCGATGGTATATTTGGGAAGAAGGCACACCTGCCCAGCCTTGACAACGCTCACGATTGTTTTTTGGGCCGATGAATGAGTCACTGAATTTAAGCTTCAACTAGGGCACATGCTTAATAGATATCTGTAAGTGCTTCCGGTTGACGTTTAATTTTTGTGCCAGGACCATCGTGCCAGAATGAACCCTGCCCTTCATATTTATTCAAGAAGACGCCACCGTTTTGTGCCATACCTCGTTGGGTAAATGTATAGTGCTTTTACTACACTACAGCTGCCTAAAGTGCCAGAGAGTTGTCTACAGCGACCAGGTGTGTGTTACTATGCAATCGCGCCGAAGGGCGCAGGGGTCCCTTGAGTGAGCTATCATAGTGGGTAAATGGCGGGAAGACGGTGCCCACCGTGAGTGTGTGAGCGGGGCCAAACGTGCGGGGCTTCCATGCGAGTGCACATCCTTCTTGTGTGTATTAAAGGTCAGAGACCGATCAGAGCAGCAGATGAAGATACAGAAGCTCCTGGCCACAGGAACAGCACGAGGATTGCGCTCGTGAAAGTCAAGGATGCAAAGGCCTCTCTGTCCAGCATCACAGCTGATTTTCGATGGTATATTTGGGAAGAAGGCACACCTGCCTGGCCTGTTGTTACTATTTTACGATGGCGCCGGCAAGCTGCCAGCGCCATCCTAAACTAGTTACTAAATTAGCTTCAACAGGAAGCTCGAATAGATAAAATAAAGCAGATGCACGAACAGCTGCTTTATTTGATCTATTAGTGCTTCCTGTTGAAGCTAATTTAGTAACTATTTAAGTGGATGTGTATATAGATGGTGGAATTACTGAATTGGTTGTTGTAACTGGTATGGGTATCTCGATTTTTTTGAACATTTTTGTTTCTTTTTTTGAATATGTGTTTCAAGGGTTACATTATAGTGAAAGGAGGTCTGTAACTCTGTCACAAGGATGGTGTCATCAGTGATGTCATGAGTGATGTCACTGACCATGTCATGAGTGATGTAATATGTGACGTCATCAGCAGTGCATTGCACGCGCAAGTTATAGTGAGTCCAACTAACTATAATGTGGGGATTTCAATGGTTTTATGCGAGTAAAATTTCCAGCTAACTATAACTGGTGTGAAACCTATGGTTTTTTCAGTCAATTTAATAGGTTTTTTAAATGCTAATTCCTAACTATAACTGGTGAGAAACCTATGGTTTTTTCAGTGAATTCCATAGGTTTTTTAATAGCAAATCTCTATAGGTATGAAATGTAATATTTTTTATAATGAATTTTATATTGTATAATTATGTAATACTATTTTTTTTATGTTTATTATTTTTGTTTTGCCCCGGAGCGCTCCCGGGGCGCGTACCGATGCGCTTACCGGTGAGCGCAGTGTTACGGCGCGCCCCGGTGCGCGTACCGGTGAGCGTCCCGTTAGCGCTATTGCCGCGAACGAAAACATCATCGTGACGTATCGCGTAGCCGCGTGATGCGTCTTATGACGCACGGCGTAAACGCACCCGGAAGCGCCCGAACGTATACGATCGCGCAACGTAAGCGCCGCCGGGCGCGTCCTGACGCGCTTACGCTACGCGCCCTCGGGCACACGCCGGGGCGCGTAGCGTAAGCGCGTCAGGTCATGTGACCTGAAAATAACACTTATCATTGGTACAGATCAGTGTTGGTTTCCAAATGATGAAGGCCCGAGTCATGTGACCGGAAAGTAACACTTTTCATTGGTTCAGGACCTTTTTGTTTTCCAAATGAAGAAAGCCCCCACCTATTTTCCTCATTCTCACTTTGTACTTTGAGTGAGGAAGACCTGTACCTATTTGTCTGAAAAATGGCTACAGTAGCAGCAGCTGCAGGAGCATCTGCACCACCACCACCACCACCACAAGGACCACCACAACACCAAAGTGGTGGAGAACAAGAAGAAGAGGAGGAGGAGAGGAGGTTCCTACCAGAAGCTACTACCCCATATAAGCCAAAGGAGCACTTTATCTGAGAGTTTTTTTCCATCCCAAAGGACAAGAAGAAAGTTAATGCGCCAAAAGCGACTTGTTTAATCTGTGGCTTTCAACTTTCAAGGGGGAACTCTAACAAAAAATACTCTTTTGGCAACAACACCATGATTCGGCACATGCAACGCCGGCACCCTAATAACTATGCTAGGGCAGAGGTCAGGGAACTGGCCAGAAACCCTGCCCAATCTTCTGCCAGCACCTCCCAAAGTAATCAACCCACCCCATCGGGTCCAGAGGCGAGGGAGATGAGCCCAACCATTCAATCCAAGTTTTCCAATTTTAAAATCGTTTGCATATTTTGTGGAGGGACAATGTGCTATGGTGAGAAAAGCATTACACTTATCACCCATGCTTGGGATCACCACAAGTGCCCGAAGAAACATAACTTTTTTCCTGTTTGTTTTTTTGCTCCAGTTGACCCATTTACAATTCCCTGTGTTTTGTTTCTCCCCATAAAAAATTAAAAAAAATATAAAACTGTTCAGAAAAGCCAAAAAAGTAAAACATTTTCAAAAAAACAATAAAAAAATATAAAACAACAAAAAGTATAAAAAAACATTTCTTTTTAGAACTACCTCTAATTTATAAAAAAAATGCAAAATTTTTTGGAAACTGTCATTCTTTTTTCTCCAGGGTACGCTCCCCGGTACGCTCCCCGGTGCGCGTACCGTTCGCTCCCCCTGCGAAAATCTAAATATATATTTTTTTGCCCCGCAAAGCCCTTTTATGGCCCCCACATCAAACCTAGGGGGTCAGAGGGGGTCTACCCTGCCCCCTTTTGGTCATTTCCCCCTTTGTTTTTGCCACCTCTTGTGTCTCGATCCTACCGAGATAGAAAAACACAAGATAGAAAAACATACTTATTTAAACAGGAACTCTTACAATCTCTTACTATCACATATACTCACTTATGTACATTAATATTCACATATACTAGATTAAAACATATGTAGTTACTGATAATCACACTAGTGAGACAGTGATTCACTCACTAACACACACATATACACACTCATCCACCCATGCAGTCCTGCACATATGCTGTTTTCAAAACACATACAAACAGAGAGTCAGCCATTCATGCATCTATGTGCTAAGTAATACCCCCACCAAACCATACAGACACTTATACAGATACTAAAACAAAAAAAACTTCTAACCCATATACATACACATGTAGCTACTCACCAACCCATGCAGCCACTTATACACAAAGTGAAACACTAATACATATATTTAAATATTTAAACATTACTCACTAATATATGTATTCACTAAGATACACTTAATAAACCAGTTAACCAATCAATTTTTTTTTAAAAACATCCCTTTAGACACTTATTTAAACATTTATTCTACCATCAACTTTTACATATATATATATATATATATATAAAACATATGTATTTTTCAGAAAGACACACATTCACTGGATGGTGTCATCAGTGATGTCATGAGTGATGTCACTGACCATGTCATGAGTGATGTAATATGTGACGTCATCAGCAGTGCATTGCACGCGCAATTTATAGTGAGTCCAACTAACTATAACGTGGGAATTTCAATGGTTTTATGCGAGTAAAATTTCCAGCTTATTATAACTGGTGTGAAACCTATGGTTTTTTCAGTGAATATATATATTACCTACTGGCGATAGCCAGTAGGTATATATAGTTAGGATTGTTTTCCATCGGGAAATTGCAACATTCTATTGGGAATAACTTTGGCGCCGGTTGAGGAATCTTCCTGAAATGTTCCTTAACTTTGCCTCGCGGCGCTCCGCTCCTTCCCTGAAAGTTTGGGGGGGATCCGTCAAGCGGGGGCCGAGATAAAAGGGGGGTCCCAAAACGTGTTTTCCCCATGTTAATTTCCATAGGGCAGTTGGACTCACTTTTAGCCCGAACGGCTGAATGTTTTTCCACCAAACTTGGCAAAATTGTAGGGACTGGTAGCCCGATGTGCCTTTGCTATGTCTTAAGATATGTGCTCCAGTGGTTTTTACGAAAATTAACTTTGAAAAAATATATATTGGGCTACATTGGGCTATATATATGTTAGAGCCCAAATGTAGCCCAATGTAACCCAATGTAGCCCAAAGATGGCCACCAGAGACAAAAAAAAACCAAATGTAGCCCAAATATCAGCCAGATGTAGCCCAACTATAGCCCAATGACAGAATGTCCCAGAGTGTTCTAAAGAACAACTAGAGCGCTAACAGTCTTACTTATGACAAAAGTATGGCACACCTGAAGTCATCTTGATTGGAATAAAGTGTTAACACTTAAAACATTTATTTGCAAAGGAACAAAATGAGGGGGTTCATTTTGCCATAGAAATTATGATTAGTGCTGAAGAAAGAAAAATTAGGGCACATTTTGAGTGACTTCTCAAATCCTCTTATATTTCATTAAATACATTCTGATATGCAGTCTCCCAAGATGGCCACCAGAGACAAAAGAGCCCAAATGTAGCCCAAATATCAGCCAGATGTAGCCCAACTATAGCCCAATGACAGAATGTCCCAGAGTGTTCTAAAGAACAACTAGAACGCTAACAGTATTACTTATGACAAAAGTATGGCACACCTGAAGTCATCTTGATTGGAATAAAGTGGTAACACTTAATACATTTAATTTGAAAAGGAACAAAATGAGGGGTTTCATTTTGCCATAGAAATTTTATATATATATATATTCACTGAAAAAACCATAGGTTACACACCAGTTATAGTTAGGAATTAGCATTTAAAAAACCTTTGAAATTCACTGAAAAAACCATAGGTTTCACACCAGTTATAGTTAGCTGGAAATTTTACTCGCATAAAACCATTGAAATTCCCACGTTATAGTTAGTTGGACTCACTATAACTTGCACGTCTGCAATGCACTGCTGATGATGCACATATTACATCATTCATGCATATATTTAAATATTTAAACATTACTTGCTAATATATGTATTCACTAAGATACACTTAATAAGCCAGTTAACCAATCAATTTTTTTTTTTTAAAAACACTGAAAAAACCATAGGTTTCAGGCCTTAAATAGTTAGGAATTAGCATTTAAAAAACCTTTGAAATTCACTGAAAAAACCATAGGTTTCAGGCCGTATATAGTTAGGAATTAGCATTTAAAAAACCTTTGAAATTCACTGAAAAAACCATAGGTTTCAAGGCCTTATATAGTTAGGAATCAGCATTTAAAAAACCTTTGAAATTCACTGAAAAAACCATAGGTTTCAGGCCTTATATAGTTAGGAATTAGCATTTAAAAAAACCTTTGAAATTCACTGAAAAAACCATAGGTTTCAGGAGTTATATAGTTAGGATTAGTTTTTAAAAAACCTTTGAAATTCACTCAAAAAACTATAAGTTTTAGTGGTGTTATAGTTAGCTGGACATTTTACTCATACAAAACCAATGAAATTGCTCCTATATAGTTAGTTGTACTAACTATATTTCGCGCATCCGCAATCCACTGCTGATGATGTCACATATTAGATCATTCATGACATGGTCAGTGGCATCACAGATGACATCTCAAATGACATCACTGATGACATCATCCACGTGACAATCATATACACCTTTTCATACACTATTATAATTTTTCATCACTGTTTGTAAAATACAGAGTATCATATTTAAATCCATTGTCACAGCAATACAAGTATCTAAAAATCCACTCAGTGATTTATAGATGTATACACACATCTAATCACTTACCTATGGATTCACTCATACATGCTGTCAATGAACAATAGAACACTATCAAAAATACTTATACATCTATATCGACATTAAACAACAGCACGCATCCTATTCACATATGAAGTCATCCTACTCACTTATGCAAACAATGGATCATACTTACATATTTACTTAGCAAAACACTTATACAAACACCACTTCTTCTATTCATTTAGATAGTAAGTCATACTTAGTGAATTATAAAATCATTATTACAAGTATACAGTTATCCATACAGTCACTCACACAATCATTGTGTCTTATGTATACTTATTTATATACAACAACTGACACATACACTGCCTTTTATTTTTCTAGTTTGTTGGACCTGTACCTTTGAGAAATATATTTGCTCATCACCACATCCATAAAGAGATTCCCTCACCCAAACTGTTAGAACATGTAGTTTTAACTTCATATATCTACTGAATCAACTATTCACACATCTTTGGACGGTCACACACCCCCCACCGAACAACACACACACTTTGACACTCCCATACAAATACTCAGTTAACTAATCAATAACTAATATAGACTTTCACATAGCTAGTAACCAACTGTAGAATCAGTTTACACAACAACTGACAAAGTGATACAGATATTCACACAATTTAGTCACTATCCACTATATTTAGTGAGACATTATAAATTGGTCAAGTAAACAGTCAATTACACTGCTACTAAATCCTCCATCCAAATATTTATTTATATATATCCACTCATTCTTCAATGTAAATTGCTATATATATAATGCATATTTAAATAACGAAGCAAACCACATTCACTGGATGATGTCATCAGTGATGTCATCAGTGATGTAATTTGAGATGTCATCAGTGATGTCACTGACCATGTCATGAATGATCTAATATGTGACATCATCAGCAGTGGATTGCGGGTGCGCGAAATATAGTTAGTACAACTAACTATATAGGAGCAATTTCATTGGTTTTGTATGAGTAAAATATCCAGCTAACTATAACACCACTAAAACTTATAGTTATTGGAGTGAATTTCAAAGGTTTTTTAAGAACTAATTCCTAACTATATAACTCCTGAAACCTATGGTTTTTTCAGTGAATATATATATATATATATATATATATATATATATATATATATATATATATATATATATAGGTATATATAAAACCAACTGGTGGTCACCAGTAGGTAGTTATAGTTAGAACCTAGTTTCCATAGGAAAAGCATTTATTGATTTGTTAACAACTTTGGCATTGTTTGACAAATCTTCACAAAATTCTCCAAAAAAAGGTCTATCCAGGTTAGCTCCTATCCTGAAAGTTTAGGGGTGATTCGTCAAGCGGGGGCTGAGAAAAAAGAGGATTCCCTGAAATTGTTTTCTCCATGTTAATTTCCATAGGAAATTTTATTACAGGCTACAACCTGAACTGCTGAATGGAATAACACCAACATTGCCAAAAAGGTAGTGATTGGTTCGGAAAGCGACTTTTTTTTAAATGGTGTAAATCCGTTCAGTAGTTGTTGAGAAATTAAAAAAATAAAAGTCTGAAAATCAATTTCTCATAGGAAACTTTAGCCAAGGCTACAGCCCAAACTACTGAACGGACTTATACCAAATTTGGCAAAAGGTAGTGATTGGTTCAGAAAAGGACCTTTTTTAAATGGTGTAAATCCGTTCAGTAGTTGCTGAGAAATTAAAAATAGAAAAGTTTCGATATCTGGAGCAGCGTTGGTTTGCGATGCCTCCCGACCACGAGCTTCACTGTGATTGGCTACCAACACTCCAAACCAGGAAGTGTTGGCAGCTATCTTGTGATTCGGTACAACCGAGTCACAAGAAAACAATAGAAAAAAGATAAAAAAATAAAAAAAGGATGCAGGGTAGAAACACCCTGACCCCCTAGGCCTCCTCAGGACCACCAGGGTAAAAGAAAAAGTTTTATTTTTAAAATGTCTGAATCACGCTAGGTGCGCGAATCTGGATGAAAACATTTTTCAAAAATTAAGCAAGTGCTCCCCCACTTCATTTAAATAAGCCAATGGGTTGGCCAAGCCCCGGGGGCAATCCTATAATTATATTGCAGGGCTTGTGGGCCCGACGCAGCCCGGGGGACAGCCAACACTCAGGGCTTGTTTTGTACTTAGTGGGGGGCCTTCAAGGTCCTCCTAAGCCCTGGGGACCTCCTCCTCCCCTTAATTAATTATGCAGCGGGAGCCTTGTGGGCCCCCCCGAAGCCCCGGGAACAACCACCTCCCCAAGGTTTTAAAAATAGAGGGAGTGGGGCCCCCTCCTCGAGCCCTTGATGGCCCTGGGGACCGCCACCTCCCCGGGCTGGCTCATGCAATGTCCAGGGGTACCCACCCCCGGGACATTGCTGTTTGCTATGGTAGGGCGCATGCTACTGCCCTATCATAGCAAACCCTGCTTTGCTTACTTGAAGCGAGAGTAGGAAAACCATCTCTTGCTTCAATAAAGCAAAGCAGGATTGCTTTTGGGCAAGGGTAGCTGCATTTTAGCAGCTCCCCTTGCCCAAAAGCAATGCCGATTCCTGCAGGAGGCGGGAAGCCGGCGGGACTGTGAGGGAATTGGGGCTCCCTCCACGGTCCCCAATTAAGAGGCCTGGCCCCGGGGGTGGGGTTCCCGGAACCAGAAGTGGAGAAGGGAAGGGGGACCACGCAGCCCCCCTTTCTGATGATTAATAAAAACATTCAAGAATTGGGCATGCCCCGGGGAATGGGGTTCTCGGTGCGAATATAAATTAATGGAAGTGGACCTTTTTTTTTAGAAAAGTTTGGAGGGGCCATCTTAAAGCTGTGCTCAGCATGGCCCCCTAGTGTGAATGCACTGGGTGCGCGGGTCTCAGCACGACCCGCTAGTGTGAACGTGCTGGGTCCTTGGCTCTTAGCGCGGCCCCCTAGTGTGAACACGCTGGGCGCACAGCTCTCAGCGCAGCACCAGAGTACTTCACAGGTCTTTAAAAGACCATTTACCTGTTAATGAGGCTTTGTTGTGTTTTCACCCCTTCTTAGAGCCCCTACATCTCCACTCTGTCTATGCCTGGAAGAATTTGCCCCCCCCCAAAAAAAATTATTAGCCTCCCCCAAAATGTGTCTCTAGATGTGCCTCGGACAGGTGTACGCCGGCACTGCCCACTTGGCTTCAGCTTACAGAATTACGTATATTCTATCCGCCATATGTCAATGATCCAGCTGTGGGGCTGGGAATATCTTGCATACTCAATTCTGGGCCTTTTATTACCGGTGCTCCATGGACCCAGCAGCTTGCTTTAGGGGATCCAATGGAAGGGACTCCAGGGATACAACAGTCAGAATTCCTTTATCCAGAGATCAACGACCTGGGAGGTTGTCTACTGAAGGAGAATGCAGTATACCACAATGAGAATACCAAGCTCCTGAACTCGTTTTTCCAGGCATCCATGCGGTATTTCCGGTAGCGAGTGGCCCAGATTTTAGTAAGCGGGAACCCAGGGTACTAGAGCAAAGGCTGGGGGGATCCCGTAGCAAAGAAGGTGGGTGCCATAGAAGTAACCAGCATGGTGCCTACTCACACTCCGTGCGTAGCTTCCACTCTCCCGAGGCTTGGTTTGCAATGCTGATGCTTCACCAGGGTTGCCACTGGTTGACAGCCAACTAGAGCCAAAGTCGTGCTCGGGGTTAGGCTCCACCAACATATGTACTTATCCAATCACTTTGCCAGTCCCCAAGCACGTACAGATTCACCATACACTCTCCTTGCAGTACTCTAATCATCCAGTCTCTACCCATGTACTCATTGAATGACCCAGACAAAGCTACATAACTGATATCTTCCCCACTGCCAGAGGTAACATGGTTACATGCTCAGTCAACAGCACAATGTGATGTGGTAGGGCCAAGGGCCATCATGTATACATAATAAACACACAGGCACGGTTAGCTAGATAGTGGAACTGGCTACGAGCACGTGCACTTGGCCCCTTTTTATTACCAGGGTTACATGTCTAGTGATGTCTGTGCTGGGTGTGTGTGGGGTGAGTGTAAGCCAGCCCTCAGGGAATGGTTGGTGCTGGAAACAACTATAACAGTGATCATTGGATCACACACAGAGATTTAATCATAAAGGGTCCATGACTTGTGGTGCACTAAGGTAGGGGCACCAGATCTGAAATAACACACGAAAGATTCTATTGTAAAGGGTCCATGACTTGTGGTGGGCTGAGGTAGGGGCAGCAGATCTGAAATCATACAAAAAGGTTATATCATAAGTTGGTCAATGAGTTGTAGTGCACTGAGTTAGGGGCACCAGAGATGAGCGTGCTCATGTGAAGAAATTGTTAATGTCCCTTCAGAATATTCCTGCTGCCTGAGGTGACATTATTGCGCCCAGTGTCTTCAATCATGAATCATAAAGGGTCCATGAGTTGTTGTGTACAGAGTTAGTGGCACCTGAAGAGCTCAGCGTGTGCGCAGCCAGCGATGACGCCGTGTCCTTGCAGGACAGGATTAGTTTGGATATGTGTGAGACCTGCTGACCACAGTGTAGGCCGGAGGCAGCTGACCACAACCACATGGTGTTGACTTGTGTGCACTGAGTTAGTGGCAACAGTGGCGCTCAGCATATACGCAGCCAGCGATGATACGTGGTTTGGGTGGGCTGCACTGGGAGCAATGTCTTTGGCCTGATGAATTCTGCCTCAATAGGGCCACGTGGCGGTGACTTGTGGTGCACCGAGCTAGTGGCATCAGAAGCATTCAGTGTGTGCGCAGCCAGCGATGATGCGTGGTACGGTTGGGCCACACTGTGAGCAATGTCTATTGCCTACTGGACTGTGTCATCTGCAATCGCGACTCGATCTGAATTGAGAGCCCTGCTGTCCGCATTATAGATCGAGGGCAGTAGTCAGCACAGACATCGAAGAATGCTTTTTGTCACTTCCTCTTGACAATATCCAAGGACATAGAGTACAATTCTCTGTGCAATTAATAAATGAAGACTGAATTTGAAATATGAGCCCTGCTGACCGTAGTGTAGGAGTATGGTAGAAAAGATGAAATATGTATGGAATACATTGTCGAAATATGTAGGTTTCAGGGACGTTATAGTTAGTTGCCTACTGGACTCTGAAATTAATGAATCAAGATTGAATTTGGATTGTGAGCCCTGCTGACCACAGCGTAGGCTGGAGGTAGCGGTCAGCAAGGGCCCACAGCCATGTGGCGCTGACTTGAGCAGCACAGAGTTAGTGGTACCTGAAGCACCCAGCCTGTGTGCAGCCAGCGATGATGCGTAGTCTGGGTGGGCCGCACTGGTAGCAATGTTTGTTGCCTACTGGGCTGCGTCATCTGCAATCACAACTCGATCTGAATTGTCAGCCCAGCTGACCACAGTGTAGGCCGGAGGCAGCAGTCAGCAAGGGCCAACAGCCACGTGGCATTCACTTGAGCTGCACGGAGTTAGTGGCACATGAAGCACTCAGAGTCTGCACAGCCAGCGATAATGCGTGGTCCGGGAAGGCAGCACTGGTAGCAATGTCTGTTGCCTACTGGACTGCATCATCTGCAATCACGATCTGAATTGTTCGTCCTGCTGTCCCCTGTGTACATCAAAGACAGTTGTCTGTACAGAAATAACTATGCAGTGCCTACGTTGGAGTGACATACGTTTGACCAGCCCACTCCGCTTCCGCTTACCGGGGAGGACGACTCACCTAGATGACCGAGATCTTCCCCACTGCCTGAGGTAACATGGTTGCGTCAACTGTACACAACACTACAAGAACCAGCAGTATATTTCTACGTGGAGAGGTGTGTGCTCTGCATAGTGAGGTCTGTCCAGCACATCACCGTTACACTTGGCATTGTGTGCATTGTTATTGATGGGTGAGTTGCCTCCTTCACACATACTTGATTCCCACCTCTCCCCACATTCTACTATTGTGTGGCTGAGGGGCCATGCGGTTTCTGGAACGTCCGCTGTCCTGTGCTGCGCTGCCTTGGTGGTCCAGAGGGGGGGTGAATGGGGGTGGTGGAAGTGGGTGTTGTGGCCCTCTTGGGTCTCTGAGCTGCATGACAAGTGTCTCCATGACACTTTTTCATGACTAGTTTTAAAAACAAAAATCATCCGGATTGCCGCACCCAGCCGCTTTTTTTTCAATAATAAGAATTCTTTGGCCCAGGGGGTTTTTATGGGATCCCCTGAGAAGGCCTAGTGGGTCAGGGTGTTTGTACCCTGCCCACTTTTCTTGTTTTTTCATCTTTTTTCTTGTGATTCGCATTTAGCTACAACAAAGTCCTAATAAACACAAGGGCTTGTGTTAGAGTCACCCTATAACCCAACAGTGGGGACTTATCTCCGAGTTATCAGCACTTTAGCGCAGCAAAAGTGGCGAAAGAATTATCGTCCAATTCTCAAGTTGGTGCATACTTCCACATTGCCCACAGGCTGACGGTACCAACACAGTGGACAATCATCATCCTTCCGCAGACAAAGCTGCTGGCTGTGCTGCACCTGTTGGCCTCTGGTACCTTCCAACTAACAACTGCCAGAGTCGAAAGGACTCTCACAGCTAGCCCTATTAAACTTCATCACACGTCTTGGATGCATGTCCACAAAAGCAAAGTAGGGCCCCTGTATCCGCTCCACCCGCTCGTCCCAATTCGTAGTATTCCTGCACAACCAATCCCAGCAGTTGCTTGATGCCTCTGTGCTCCAGATACAATATTGTAGTCACTGAAATGGGGGTGCGCCAGGTCATGAAGTCTAGTAGTCAACAGTAGTGGAAAAACAGTACTTTATTTGAAAAACGTAAATTAACAACACAAAAACATCAAACGAGTGACATTCCTAACTGGGAACATCATCAGGGCAACTTGTGGATCGAAATAACTGTAGATTGTCCTGAATATCCCAATACTTCATATTCAGAAACCTGTTGGATAAATGAAGACAATGGTCACAAACGTAATATGGCACAATGTATTGCACTTATGATCAATCCTGCACAAAATTACCGTAACAGAAGTTTGTGTGGTCGTAACCCTCGTAGGAAGGAAAAGGAATGTTACAACCACACCAGCAGCCGAGAGGAGGAGAACTTGATTCCCAACGAGAAGTGGAGAAAGGCTTCCCTGTGTCCCGTGAGGAGTCTAACTGGGGACCTGCTTTTGCTTTTTGGGAACCACTGACATTGCCAACTGCTGCCCAGAGGGTGCCGGACTGCGAGTCCCAGCAGGCGGAGCGCGCACCATCAGGCGCACCTGCGACTCTTCCCGCCCCTCCCCCCCTGCATATAGAAGCGCTTACATCCGCGCACGGGTCGGAGCACGGGGTGAAGCCCGGGCAAAGGGCGGGCCCTCTGTGGCCCTCCGTGGCCTGTAGGGACTGGTCTGGGCCAGGTCCTTTGACTCACCATCCTTCTAAAGTTTTTGTATAGCAAACATACCTTTATCTGCCGTGCCCCTTTATTGATTCTTTCACTGGCACCTCTTTGTGTTAGCCTATGCTGATTGTTAGTTTTTGAGGGTCCCAGTTACATTGAGTACCTCGTTTACCTGCATCTTATTTTGCTAGTATTCTTATTTTTGATTTTGTATTTTATTGTTAGCCTGTTATTCTCTGCTTAAGGCTATGTCTACCCGTGAGACCCGAAGCAAGGCTGCGGCAGGTGCTTTAAAATTTGACAGGCATGCTGGACAATTTAATCGTTCATAATAATTTCCTAATCGATCAGGGTATAGTACTGATGGAAAGAAGGGTATCTCGGGACCTCGCGCAAGCTAAAAGGTTGTCATTAGGTAACATAGCCTCTGCGCGTACCCCTGTTAAAGCCTTAAGCATTTCCGAATCCTATCCTATGCAGGTCGATGCTGTGATCCACACTATTACTAATACCAATTCAGTTCTTTTGGACCCACCTCCCTCAACCTCTTTAATATTGACCGCTACGGTTAATAATCTAGTATCCCTACCAGCTCTTGTTCATCATGAGAATACCTATACCCAAAGGGGTATACTGGAAGGAGCAATCCCCAAAACCAAATGACTAACCACCAAGGTTAATGGTGATAACACAGCCAAACAAGACACGGTAGGATGCTCTAGTGATGTGGCTAGCGCTAGTGGTAGCACTGAGGAGGGGAGGGATAATTTGGGTCACAATACAGTGAGAGATGAGGCACACCGTGTATCCCACCCTTTACCAATAGGTATTCCAGATGATACAATCTCAAATAGTAGTTTGGTTAGTATTCTTGATAATAGTAGCCTTGATGAAACTCCAGTGGATTTAGAGGATAAGAATGACCCACTCATAATCACTCTATCTGACCTCATTAAGTCTCTACTTTTGCCCCTGGAGATTAGACTCCAGGGCATAGAACATCAGCTCCAGGCTCTCCATCAGGAATTAAAATCCCGAAACAGTAACCACGCCCAAAGGGCACCTAATGCACCGGCTCCTGCACGTAGTCTTCTACCCACGATTAAGAATCAATCTGTAGGGAAAAACCCCACCCCCAAGATACGCCCCCCTAAAATTCCAACTCCTAAGGGTAATAAAGTTGGCACCAATCAGCCAGCCTCTAACGCGCACACTCGAACCCAGAATGCAGCTGGCCCTACTGCTCCAGTCCCCAAACCCTCTTTATCCCATCCTGAGAAAACTAAGATGCATCGGAACATTAGTTTACCACCCGAGGCCTGCCCTTATGTGATAGTCTTGACAGGTGTCCCTGAGCTTGCCCCGGCAACATTTGAATCCTTTTGGGCACTCAAAAACAAAGTATGTCATTGGCTAGACAGAAATATTCCGCCTCCTCCTAATATTAATACCAAAATGCTTATGGTGGAGAGAGCACCGTGGGTGGGTGAGAATAAGAAAAGTTTACAGGGGGATTGCGTTGTTGTTACATTTGAGGACCCGCGATTGGTGGAGCATATCTGCTCTAGGCCCACATGTTTCAACAACTCCACGATTATGGTCAAACCCGTGTCATATTTCTACACGCCAACGGAACATCATGACAATAGGTGGAGCTGGTTGAGGGCTTCTAATCATGTGAGGAGGGGGATGAGGGGTGAGTTTATGAGGGATCAGAACACAATCAACTGGGGAGGGGGCGTTGATGGAGGTTGGAACATAGTAGGAAGAAGGCCAGGGAGGTCTACTCCAGGTGGTAACCAGTTCAATGGGGAATGGCAGGGTCCACAGCTCAACTATACTGTAATCCCCTGTTACAACCGTTACAGTGGATTAGAAGCAGTCGACTGACTTCCAATGCAGTCCCCTAGACAAATTAGAAAGAGGGAGGTGGTAGTTGCCCCACGGGATGGAACCAAAATCGTCTGGGATGGCTTAGATAGTTTGGAAATTATTTGACCTAGATTAAGAGAAAAGAAACCTTAATATTCCAGTTACAATCAAGGACTTATCTGTAGCTCCTATCTCTATTAATATTCTGTCCTGAAATATAGCAGGGCTAAAAAAAAATCTTGCAAACCCTGAGTGGAACGATTTTATTAACACATTCGACATTTGTATGTTCCTAGAAACCTGGTACCTGACCCCGCAATATAAAAATGGGTACTCGACTTACTTGACCCCAGCCGTTACGGTGGGGAAAGGTCGCCCCTCAGGTGGCCTACACATTTGGGTTAAGGTGAACCTAAATTGTGTGGTTACCATCCATATACTCCCTTCCAACGACATTCTGCATATCTCCTTAAGAAGCCCATCTGGGGGTATCACCTACAAACTCTTTTGTGTCTATGCAAGAGGCCTACAGGGAGGATTAATCTCGCCCACAATAGAGCTGCTAGATGTGAGGTTATCTGATCTCCCTACTCGGTCTAAAATACTAGTGGGGGGGATTTTCACAGCACATTTGAACCCCTGGATGATGAAGAGGTACTAGGTTTTAGTTCAGATGATTGGAGGCAGACTATACCTCCTCTAGTCCTTGCCCCCATTAAGAAATGGACAGCCAGAGCTATCCAGCTGAATGTTCTGGCTCTAGAACATAATCTACAGGCTCTTAATGGGCGGACTGCTTCAGATCGCGATGGGGCAATGACTTACAACAGGATAGGTTGCCCTTCTCGAATTGATTATATCTTCCTGGACACCCAATCCTGGGCAAGTTTAGTCGATATGGAGGTTAGGCAATCATCAGACAGTGACCACAACCCATTATGCATGGAAATCCACTGGGTAAATGGGATCGGCAAGAGTGGAGGCTCCGAGATGATTACTAAAGAGATTTTTCCCTCCAGTTGTAATCGGAAGTTAAAATGGAATGTTGTTAGGTGTGAAGAGGTTATGAATCGTTTTGGCCACTATAGGAGTGGAAGGGTATGCTCAGACATGAGTCCCTTGCTCACTGCACCACCAGGATTCAAGCAAGCCGGGCCGAAGACGGCTGTAATGCCAGAAACCGGTCCCCGGAAGCTCGTTTCCTTTCCAGTAAAGAATTGGCTTGGTAGTTTGGTCTGCCCTGTTCCCATGATGCACTGGGCCAGGGACAGACTAATTTGCATGTAGCCAGGTTCTAAACTGGGATGGTGCAGTGAGCTAAAAAACGGTGATGGATCAAGCCCTGATCTTTTGACTGGGTAGGAGTGTTCTGCTTAATTCAGATGCTCTGTCCATCACCACCCCCTTTATGAATCGTTTTGGCCACTATAGGAGTGGAAGGGTATGCTCAGACATGAGTCCCTTGCTCACTGCACCATCAGGATTCAAGCAAGCCGGGCCGAAGACGGCTGTAATGCCAGAAACCGGACCCCGGAAGCTCGTTTCCTTTCCAGTAAAGAATTGGCTTGGTAGTTTGGTCTGCCCTGTTCCCATGATGCACTGGGCCAGGGACAGACAAATTTGCATGTAGCCAGGTTCTGAACTGGGATGGTGCAGTGAGCTAAAAAACGGTGATGGATCAAGCCCTGATCTTTTGACTGGGTAGGAGTGTTCTGCTTAATTCAGATGTTCTGTCCATCACCACCCCCTTTATGAATCGTTTTGGCCACTATAGGAGTGGAAGGGTATGCTCAGACATGAGTCCCTTGCTCACTGCACCATCAGGATTCAAGCAAGCCGGGCCGAAGACGGCTGTAATGCCAGAAACCGGTCCCCGGAAGCTCGTTTCCTTTCCAGTAAAGAATTGGCTTGGTAGTTTGGTCTGCCCTGTTCCCATGATGCACTGGGCCAGGGACAGACTAATTTGCATGTAGCCAGGTTCTGAACTGGGATGGTGCAGTGAGCTAAAAAACGGTGATGGATCAAGCCCTGATCTTTTGACTGGGTAGGAGTGTTCTGCTTAATTCAGATGCTCTGTCCATCACCACCCCCTTTATGAATCGAGGGGAAACTTAACAGCATTAAAGAGTTAGTTTTAGCTGAAACTTGTAGCCTTACAGCCGTTGCCTTAACAGCGCCTCATCCTCCAGGATCAAACTTGCCAATCTTGTATAAGAACCTAATAGATAAAATAGGAGAGTTCTTTCTCAAGAAGCCACAAGGGAAATCTATGTTAAATCAAAAAACCCCTAAGGGTAACCCATGGTACACGGCAAACTGTAGAGGAAAGAGGAAGGCCATCACGTTAGCCATAAAAAGCAAGAATCCTATAGCAGTGAGATTAGCCAGAAAGGAGTATCACAGAAGCATAACCTCAGCTAAGAAGAATTGGGAGGAGGAGCACTGGCAGCAGCTTAAGGTTGCAGCCTGTGGGAAAAACTCCATTGAGTTCTGGAAATTGATTAATGCTCTTGATAGAAGGGGGGCAGATCCGATTTTAAATCATATAAATGAACACCAATGGTAGTCCCATTTTTTTAAATTGTACTGTGAGGATAGTGCTCAAGGCCACTTAACATTACCAGCTTTGGGAATTCAGAACGAACCTAGTATGGAGATAGGATGCAAGGAAGAGTCATTCTCCCCCCAGGAAGTTCAAGATGCTATTTCTAAAATATTACCTGGGAAGGCGGCCGGCCCAGATGGCCTGCCGGGGGATTTATTATTGCATGACCCCAAAATGTGGGCAGACCTTATAGCCTGTCTGATGAATTTAATCCTGACCGGCCACCCTGTCCCTGAATCCTGGAGGGGCGCGGAGGTTATCACTATATACAAGAAAGGTGATAGAGAGGACTCTGCCAACTACAGACCGATAAGTTTAATCGACATCATTCAAAAGGTAGTTGGCAGGGTCATCATAAACCGAATAGCGATGTGGCTAATAGATGATAGCATTTTGACCCATTTTCAGGCGGGGTTTAGGCGCAACGTTGGTGCGATGGATCAGGTATTCTGGTTTTGCGCTGTTTATTGGAAGTCAGTGTCCATCTCCAAGGGTAGTTTGTACCTGGCTTTCATCGACTTGAAAACAGCTTTCGATGTTATTCCACGTGCCAAACTCTGGGGGGCCTTATTGGACATGGGTTTCCCCAGTTATTTGTTGCAACTTATCATCAAGCTCCACGAAGATAACTATGCAAGGATTCGGTGGGGAGTCAGGGCCAATTGACAGGGAGGGTACCAGTCAATAGAGGGGTGTGGCAGGGATGTGTGAAGGCTCTGACACTGTTCTCCCTTTTTATCAATGGGGTGGTGAACCATCTGCGGGAGGACCCTCCGGATGCCCCTGTCCTTGCCGGGGAGAAAACCCCCACACTCCTCTTTCCATATGATACCCTCCTGATGTCCAAGACCCCGAAGGGTCTTCAAAAATTGCTCGACCGCTTCAGCGTTTTCTGTAAAGATCGCGGGTTAACGGAAAATACCTCGAAAACGAAGTTAATGGTAATATGTGCCAAAAGAAACTCAAGGAAAGTTTATCTTTGCTTGAATGGGACCCCGCAAGAGGTGGTGGAGGAATTCGACTATCTAGGGGTCAGGCTTTGCAATAACATGAGATGGGACTCCCATATAACAAAAATGGTCCTAAATCTTAAAAGGGTCTCAGGAGCTATATTAAAGAACCAGCGCCTCTCCATCAGTAGACCAGTAGCCCCTGCCCTGGCAGTTTATGAGGGGAAAGCTTTAGCCTCTGCAGTTTATGGCTCTGAACTCTGGTTTGCCGAGAATAGTAAAGCATTGGTAAGTGCAGAAAATAAGTTCATGAGAGACATAGTCTCCCTTCCTCCCTCGACCCCTTTGAAACCATTATTCCTTGATTTGGGTAAAAGATCAATTTCAGAAATAGTTCCACTTCGCCCTTTGCTATTCTGGGTGCGCCTTAGAAGGACCCCTGAATTAGCAAAATATGCTTTAGTACTGGACGAGCTAATTATTTTGAATACAACTAGCAAAATTTAGTGGCTTAATAATCTAAAGAAAATGGTGGAGTCTATAACTTTGGCTGAGTCTTGGGCCTCACAGTCCCCCCACCTAAACAAACTGTTAAAAAATTATACTGGGATTGGGTTGAGGCCAGGGACCTCAGCAATTCAAACTGGGGACCTTTGACAAACAACTTCCTTGAACATAAACCTTCCAGAAAGTTAGAACCATTCCTGGACTTCATCCAGACTCCACGAGATAGAACTCTGTTTCTGAAACTAAGATACGGTACCCTCCCCCTCAAAAAATGTATGGAAGGGTGGAAGGTCAGGAAGGTAAATGATTTAAATTGTCCAGGTTGCCCATGTCTGGAAGAATCCCTTGGCCACTTTTTGTTTGCATGTAATGCCTATAAGCAGTTTAGAGGAAAATGGTTGAAACCAGTGTGTAGGGAGCTGGGAGTGAGGGATTGTAGATCAGCTCTGTGTATTATTTTAACCAATACTACCTCTATGTACATTGTTTGTGGGGTCGCTAAGTATGTGGCAAGTGCATGGTTCATTCGGTCAAAGCTGCTATCTATTGTTTGATCAGATCCACATTAAGAATGTATGTATTTTTAACTCTGTGTAGACCCCTCTTCACTTTTTAAATTGTTTATATGGAAGATTTTTAATGATATTGTAGTAATACTTGGTAAATTGTTTTATGTACTTTTCATCTGCACTTTTATGATATATTTTTTATCGAATAAAGTATTACAACAACACAACCACACCAACATCTGTTACAGTCCCATTATGCAGGATTTATCATACCTGTAAGCATCAAGGTTTGTTTCAGCTTGATACACCTGCATGTTCACTTCACCCACACTGCGCAGGAACAGCTGGAGACCAAGCAAGGTATCCACGCCATAGCAGGCTTCCTGCACATGTTGGGGGCAATTGACTCACACATGTACTACTTGTGCCTCCTGCCGACACTGCACATAATCACCACAACAGAAACCACACGCAATCCAACAATGTGCAGGCAAAACTGGACCACCGGGGCCTGTACACTAATGTCGTTGCAAACTTCTCAGGTAGTGTGCATGATTCCTACATCTTTGGCAAGCACCCCAGCCCTGGTCCACAGACCAGTCCGCCACCCAGCGATGACTGCCCGACCCTGCGCACCCAGACCTCAATGCTCACCTGCCACCACCGGCATCTTGATTGATGTAATATGTGATGTCTTCAGCAGTGCATTGCGGTTGCGCAAGTTATAGTTAGCTGAACTAACTGTAAAGGTTTTGTACGAGAGAAATGTCTATCTAACTATAATGTCCCTGAAACCCATGTTTTTTTCCAGTGAATTTCTCAGATTTTTTAAATGTTTATTTCTAACTAAAACGTGCCTGAAACCTATAGTTTTTTCACTGAATTTCAAAGGTTTTTTAAATATGGAGCTACTATTTTGCTATTTGTCATTAGCATTGTTTTTTGCACTGCTGTTGACATCATATATTACATCACTGATTACATACTCAGTAATATCACTGATGACATCACAGAGAACATCTCAAATGACATCACTGATGACATCATCCACGGACTGTGTATTTCTGAAAAGTTAAAGAATGTTTTATGTTTATAAGCTAATGTATATTAAAGAGTGATTTGTTGCGTTAGAACTTGTTTATTTGCTAAAGTGTCTGTATGCATGTGTTGGTGTGTGAATGTTTGCATAGATGTGTGACTGACTAAATCTGTGCATGTACGCATTTATAAGTGTATGAGCTAAGGACTGTATTGGTGACTGAACGTATGTATAGCTTTGTTGGTAAATAATGAGTTGCTGATATATGTGTAAGTAATTACAACTGTAAAATGCTGTATTTTATAGAATTGGAGTAAATAAGTGAGTATATATGATAGCAAGTGATTGTGACAGTGGGTCCATGGATAAGTATGTGGTTATGTCACTAATTGTTAAACACAGTACATATGTGTATGAATAAGTGATGTGCTGTGTGTACAACTGTGTAAAAAAACTAAATGGCAATGGAAAGAATTCTTTGGGTTACTCACTATGTTTTAGATTAACTAATAGGGTAGGTAGCAGTGTGTAAGTATTTATATAGGTGTATGAGTGGATATATTAGTGGCTGTGTTGATAAATGACTGTGTGTATAACACACTGTATGAATTTGTGGGTGGATGTGTATGTTGACATATAAATCAGTAAGCAGATATGTAGTAACTGCTATTGGAATGACTATGGATTCCATATTAGTGGTATGAACTTTTGAGTGAGTGTATGAAAGGTATTTTTTGGTTGGGAAGAGCTGCATCAGATGACCAGTAAACAGCTATGTAGTAACTGCTATTTGTATGAACATGGTTTCTATATAGGTGGTTGTACTTGTGAGTGGGTGTATGAAAGGTGTTATTTGGTTTTGAAGAACTGCATCAGATGATCATATGAATGATGTCATCAGTGATGTCATCAGTGATGTCATTTTAGATGTTTTCAGTGATGTCACTGAGCATGTCATGAGTGATGTAATATATGATGTCATCAGCAGGGCATTGTGGGGGAGCAAGTTATAATTAGTTCCACTAACTTTAATGGACGAAAGTCTCTGGTTTTATATCAGTGAAATGTCCAGTTAACTATAATGTCTCTGAAACCTATTGTATTTTACTGAATTTCAATGGTTTTTTAAATGCTAATTTCTAAATATAACGCTCTTAATACCAATGTTTTTTTCAGTGAATTTCAAAGGTTTTATAGATGCTAATTTCTAAGTACAATGTCCCTGAAACCTATATTGTTTTTAAGCAAATTTTTAAAAGACATGCATACTTTTTGTAGAGAAAAACTAACTGTAACAGTAGTCTGTTATAAGTTATAATTTAAGATGATTAAAACTTAATTAGCACTAATTAACATATAAGTGAGGAAAAAGTGTGACGCTGCAGCTATGATACCTGACTTTGAACGACAGCGTTCACAGTTTGATTCCCGGCTCCTGCGGCATGTTAGCCCACCACTATTTCACTGTGGGCAATACCTTGCTTATTCTTCCCGACGCCCCCGAGTGCCGGAACATCTCTCTGGACATACCTGACGCTTTACAAATACTGGCCTTTCTTTTATTTAAAACCAAAGTGATAAGCAATATTAGCACATATTTTTCTTTCTTCTATTCGGAATGATATTTTTTATATGTCTTCTATTTAAAATTACGGCAACTAATAGATGTTTTAGTCACAAGAAAGGAAATACCACTGTTTGCAGGGTAACAGTTTTGAAGCTCTCCAACGTATGTACATATTAAGCAGCTTATACCTGTGAGGATCAAAATCACATTTTGCAACTTTTCCCAACATGTGCACAAGTCAATCAATCAATCAATCAATCATAATATTTGCATAGCGCGCTACTCACCCGGAAGGGTCTCAAGGAGCTTGGGGTAAGGGGGCCGCTACTGCTCGAACAGCCAGGTCTTGAGTTGTCTCCTGAAGGCGAGGTGGTCCTGAGTCAGTCGAAGGTGGGTGGTGAGGGAGTTCCATGTCTTGGCCGCCAGGTAGGAGAAGGATCTGCCTCCGGCGGTGGCTCTTCGGATGCGTGGTACGGCGGTGAGGGCCAGGCTAGTGGATCGTAGCTGGCGGGTGGGCGTGTGGAAGGTCAGGCGGTCGTTGAGGTACTTGGGGCCCAGGTTGTGGAGAGATTTGTGTGCGTGGGTGAGGAGCCTGAACGTGATCCTCTTGTTGACGGGGAGCCAGTGCAGGTTCCTCAGGTGGCCTGAGATGTGGCTGCGTCGAGGGATGTCCAGGATGAGTCGGGCGGAGGCGTTCTGGATGCGTTGTAGTCTTTTCTGTAGCTTGGCTGTGGTTCCAGCGTAGAGGGTGTTTCCGTAGTCCAGCCGGCTGGTGATGAGGGCCTGGGTGACCGTCTTCCTGGTTTCGATCGGGATCCAACGGAAGATCTTGCGGAGCATCCGGAGGGTGTGAAAGCATGAAGAGGAGACGGCGTTGACTTGTCTGGTCATCGAGAGGGAGGAGTCCAGGATGAAGCCCAGGTTGCGTGTGTGGTCTGTCGGCTTGGGGGCAGTGCCCAGAGCTGGGGGCCACCAGGAGATGTCCCAGGCGGTGGGTGATGGCCCAAGGATGAGGACTTCCGTCTTGTCTGAGTTCAGTTTCAAGCGGCTGTTCTTCATCCACTCGGCGACGTCTTTCATTCCTTCGTGGAGGTTGGTGCTGGCGGTGTCGGGGTCTCTGGTGAGGGAGAGGATCAGCTGGGTGTCGTCGGCGTAGGAGATGATGTTGAGGTTGTGTTGGCGTGCGATGGCTGCGAGAGGTCTCATGTAGACGTTGAAGAGGGTGGGGCTGAGTGATGATCCTTGCGGGACACCGCAGATGACTTCGGTGGCCTAGGAACGAAACGGGGGGAGGCGGACTCTCTGTGTTCTTCCAGCAAGGAACGAGATGATCCACTTCAGTGCCTTCTCTTGGATGCCGGTGTTGCTGAGGCGTTGGACTAGGGTGCGGTGGCAGACAGTGTCGAACGCGGCGGAGAGGTCCAGGAGGATGAGTGCCGCTGTTTCCCCGTTGTCGAGAAGGGCTCGGATGTCGTCGGTGGCTGCGATGAGGGCGGTCTCGGTGCTGTGGTTGGCTCTGAAACCGGACTGCGAGGGGTCGAGGGATCCATTGGTCTCGAGGAAGGCTGCAAGCTGTCTGTTGGCGATCTTCTCGATGACTTTGGCAGGAAAAGGGAGGAGCGAGATGGGGCGGAAGTTCTTGAGGTCGGTGGGGTCCGCTGTTGGTTTCTTCAGTAGGGCGCTGAGCTCGGCATGCTTCCAGCTCTCCGGGAAGGTGGCGGTGTCGAAGGAGGTGTTGATGACGTCTCGGAGTTGGGGTGCGATGGAGGAGTCGGCCTTGTTGAAGACGTGGTGGTGGCAGGGGTCGGTCGGAGATCCGGAGTGGATGGTGTTCATCGTGCGGGCTGTGTCTTCGGTGGTCACTGCGGTCTAGGTGCGGAGGGTGGCGGTGGGGTTCGTTGGTCCGACGGTTGGGTGCGAGGATGGTGTGCCGAAGCTGTTGTGAATGTCGGCAATCTTGCGGTGGAAGAACGAGGCGAGGGAGTCGCAGAGGTCTTGTGAAGGGGTGATGTCGTTGTTGCCGGTGCTGGGGTTGGAGAACTCCTTGACGATGCTGAAGAGTTCCTTGCTGTCGTGGGCGTTGTTGTCCAGTCGATCCTTCAGTGATTTCTTCTTGGTGGTGCGGATGAGCTGGTGGTGCTTGCGGGTCGCGTGTTTGAGGGCAGTCATGTTGTCAGTGGTCCAGTCGAGGAGCCCGGCTTTCTCAAGGGTGCGGCATGGTCTTTTTGGAGTCCTTGAGTTCATCGGTGAACCAGGGGGCCTTCTTGCTTCTGGGTTTGGTGGGAGGGTTCTTCAGTGGTGCGAGGTCTTCGGCGCAGGTGGTCAGCCACTGCGTGAAGTTGCGGGCTGCTTCATTGGGGTCCAGTGTGCTGGTGGGTGGGTTCTGGCTGAGGGAGGCGGTGAGTTGGTCGGTGGTGATCTTGCTCCAGCTTTTGTGAGGAACCTGTTGCGGGTGGTGGTGGGTAGTGGTTTTTCTGAAGCTGAAGTGGACGCAGCTGTGGTCGGTCCAGTGAAGTCCGGTGGAGTGGCTGAAGGTGGAGTGGCTGAAGGTGAAGTTAAACAGTGAAAACGCGAGCATGTGTGTACTGTAAAACGTGACATCTAAATGGGCGGAGCCGCATGTTCCTTCCATAGACTACTCAATAACCTAAAAGTATATAAACCCCACCCGTTGATCGATTTGTTTTGTTTTAGCAAGTTATTTATGCATGTCCATTCTGTGATGAGGTTCCATTTTCTAGCGTCGGATTCTTCTTTTACGACAACAAAACATATTACGGAGTTGTAAGTTGCTTGATTATAGCATAGTAGATATTTATAAAACATAGCTATTTATGAATATTTAAAGATTTGTCTTTAGTAAAAAATGTTATTGCTTGCTTTAGCCATTTATATGTAACATCAGCAGCTTGTATTCAGAAACACACATAATAGAGGAAACACTGTTCCTTTTCTGGCTCCTTTGAGGTCATATACTGTGACTATGTACATTGTATTAATCAAAGTATAGCAGACCTTAGAGGTGCTGGTGACCCGTCAACGCGAAGACTAAAGATTTATATGTAACGTGAGCAGCTACTGGTTCTTATTCTGTTTCCCCCTGGGATCATATAGTGTGAGTATGTATATTGTATTATTTGCGCTATATATGCTCTTAGAGGATTTATTGACCCGTCGTTCAGAAAGACGAAAGATTTTGAAGTCCTGGAGAAAAGAAGCTTTGAACATATTCACTGCTGGAAAACATTGTGTCATTGATCTTGTTTTCTGTTCTTGACTTTATTTTCCTTTTCCTTTTGTCTGACAACAGTGACACTGACCGTGTATATTTTAATACTGTGACTTTATAGTTGTTTAAAGGGGTTGGACATCAATCTGTGAGTATACTATAGTTATTTCCGTTGATAACTTACTACCTCACAGTTTGTAACACTGCTAATGTTTTATGAAATAGTAGTTGCTAAAAAATAATTGTATTCATAGTGCTTCATTTAATGTTTTGATGAAGTGTACATTCATGTGTAATATGACCATATTTGTGTTTGACTGTTTTTTACTTGTTATTGTTGTTGTGACTTGAGATGATGTAGTGCTGGAGTGTTTGTTGTAGTTACAGAAAAAATGGTCAGAGTCTATCGATTCGTGAAAGCAATCAATGTTAAGCAAGTAATTAATCAAAAATATAAAACCAGACAATGTTGTATCCACAGTGTGCTTACACTATTTATTCCTAAGTTCAGCATAGTATAAATCAAGTACCTGGTTCAATTCCATAGGTACCTAGACACAAGGAGTATCTTTACATACAGACACAGGAGATACATTAATCAATTAAGTCATTGAAACATCTGTACACCAGTAGGTGTTATTCTTATATCGAATACACCGTTCATAAACTTCATATAGAAAAACCAAACATTTTGCGCAAATTATTTACATGAATGTCGCGCTCAAAGTGATAGAAATAGGGGAATAGTTAAGTGGGATGGGTGTGATAGGAAAAAAGTGGGGACTAGGTAAAGGTGGTTGTGACTAGAAGCAATCACAGTGGAATAAAATAAACCCTTTACAGTCTGTAGTTCGATCTGCAGTTCCAATATACACATATACATAGGATTCGTATTACTCTGTAGATTTAATCCTACGATTGGAGATTGGTTGTAATCTGGTCTACGTTTCGACCCCCAGGTTTACAGGGTAGGTTTGATCCTCATAGTGGGGTCTTCATCAGGACGGGGCAAAGCAGGAGCGCTTTAACAGAGGCCCTTATGTGGCCGTAATGTTAGGACCACCAAGGGTTCCTTTCCTTTGGGGTGGTTACTCCGCCTTTATTGGGATAAAAAGCTTTTCCTCCAAAGGGTTGTTTCTCTTTCATGAAGGTTCACAGCTAAGTCGCCGTATATGTGGTCATGTTTCTCGCACCACGAGCGATTCGTAAAGTCTTGACAGCAGTGGCTGTCTCTCAAAGGCTTCTTCCTCGTATGCCGGCTGTGAACCCTTGGTGGTCCTAACATTACAACCAATCTCCAATCGTAGGATTAAATCTACAGAGTAATACGAATCCTATGTATATGTGTATATTGGAACTGCAGATCGAACTACAGACTGTAAAGGGTTTATTTTATTCCACTGTGATTGCTTCTAGTCACAACCACCTTTACCTAGTCCCCACTTTTTTCCTATCACACCCATCCCACTTAACTATTCCCCTATTTCTATCACTTTGAGCGCGACATTCATGTAAATAATTTGCGCAAAATGTTTGGTTTTTCTATATGAAGTTTATGAACGGTGTATTCGATATAAGAATAACACCTACTGGTGTACAGATGTTTCAATGACTTAATTGATTAATGTATCTCCTGTGTCTGTATGTAAAGATACTCCTTGTGTCTAGGTACCTATGGAATTGAACCAGGTACTTGATTTATACTATGCTGAACTTAGGAATAAATAGTGTAAGCACACTGTGGATACAACATTGTCTGGTTTTATATTTTTGATTAATTACTTGCTTAACATTGATTGCTTTCACGAATCGATAGACTCTGACCATTTTTTCTGTAACTGCTTATACTGACCCAGGTCAGAGATTTCTTAGGGTGTACCCCATTGAAATTTACTACTGGAGTGTTTGTTGTAGCACTTCTTTTCTACTTTATCTAAAAGTAACTGCTGCCCAATTATATTAACAAGAATATGGGGCAATACTTTTACAAACTATAGGCGAGAAAATATAGCCTGCGGGGAAAAAAGATAGGGTGTGGCCACGCTTAAGGGATATCTTATGAATTACGTTTTTATTTGTTACCCCTTTGATATATACAGCTACACTTTCCTAATGAAAGTATATTTGTGATTGCTTAATAAAAACTGTTTCAAAACTGAACTGAAATTTCTACAGCGCAACCACACCTACTATTTTGCTGCAGGAAAGTAGCACTCCCTGGGACAGAAGTAAGCACTTCACTATAAGTATACATTATAAGTCAACATTGCTCCCGAGAAGTAGCCTACTCAGAACCTTATTTAAATGAAGACCGCAACAGCGCGCATTGTTTTTGCAACCCCCACCTCCCTTATTATAATATTAGCTCCAAAGATGTAGCACTCCCCGTCAGAAAAGTAAACACCACATTATAAGTCAATAGTGCTTCTGCGAAGTATCCCACCTGCGGACTTAATAAAAGGAAAACAGCAATACACGCTGTTATTTTCCCGCCGTGAATTGTAGGCCCCATGCAAATTATAAAAATGGCCCTTAAAATAAATAAAAAAAAATTTTTACCTTCATAGTCCCTGTCCACCACCATGTGACCACTGTCAGACTTAATAGTGTTCCTACCCTCCTTTCTCCTACTTTTTTTTCCCGAATTCCTTTGAAGTGCATCACTAAATGCCTGACAACAGTGAACTGTTCCCAGACAATAAGGAGCAAACTTGTACTGGAAACACTTTCGCCAATTAAATGTCCATGGTGTTCCGCAGAGGGGGAGGGAATGGCTGCCAACACTTCTACTTTTAATGCTTCACAGCCAATGATCATTAAGCTTGGGAAGGTCCTGCTTGGAACATGTCAGCCAATCAGATGTCCCTGCTACTCTGCGGAGAGGGAGGGAATGGCTGGCAACCCTTCTACTTTTAATGGTTCGCTGTCAATCAACATTAAGCCCGGGAAGGTCCTGCTTGGAACATGTAAGGCAATCAGATGTCCTTACTACTCTGCCGAGGGGGAGGGAATGGCTGGCAACACTTCTACTTTCAATGGTTCGCAGGCAATGAACATTAAGCTTGTTGTTGGAACACCTGTAGGGGAAGGGAAATCCTTTAAAGAGAGACATTTTCTCTCTGGATTTCCCTTCTCTTTTTGAAACTCAGGAGCAGCAAGATTGTCATGATGTCACCAGGGCTTTAAGTGGAAGCTTTTTCAATATTAAATACAACAAGCCAGAGTTGCGGCCTATTTATCGTATCGTATGCAACTAACAACCATTGACAAAGCCAATAGTCCTGACTTGTTATAGGTATGATGTTACTTGTTGTATCATACATCTGGATGCAATGACAGAAACAGCAAAATAAAAGTTGGGCGGCCCACTATGCTAAGCACAGATTTTTAGCTTGTGTTTTTCGCCACACCCTTAATTACATTGGCCACACCCCCTTTGAGAGACCCGCCCCGTTTTTTCATCCCACTTTTAACTTGGGAAAAAGTGACGCACCGGTGGCGCAAGGCCTTCATAAATAAGGCCCCTGGTGCCTGGCCTCCTAATTTGGGCGTAAACAAAACCTGTAACAAATCCTGAAAACAAATAGAAAATATAATTTCAGGCATCTCACAATGAGGGCAAACAGACGAAATTGGTGCGCTCGGAGGTCTACAACTGAGAATCAGCAGCAAATTGTGCACATGCGAATACAACAAGCTTCTCTTATGCAATTAAGGGTGTGAAAATGCGCCCGAAATTGTGCGAACCATGTATGGTGCAAAAGGACTTTTTACTTGGAACAGTGTAATTTTAATTTTTTACGCGTCGGTCTATGGGATGAGAGTTTCCACGCTGTGAAAATAATTCTCAGATTTTGCCTATTTTTTTTCCTTTTTGACACACCCTGCAACAGGAGCCGGGATTCTCCTAAATAGGGCAATCGGTAATTCCCAGATACATGTTGCCATGTGTTATGTAACAGGAATGAACCGAATTAGTAATGTAATAATAAACAGAGCGGCCACTCTTCAGAGATGACAATTACGTACTGCTATGCTGTTAAACGGGAGCGCAAAGTACAGAACAGCCTATCGAAAACTGAAAAGCCCTGACTGTGAGGAAAGCTTTAAGTGACAAAAACTACCCAAAACGAGAAAAATGAAAATTGATAGTTCAGACGATTTGGAGAGGCATGACAATTGAAATGAAATCCTCTTAATGTAATCCTTTGCCTATTTCCAAATCCAGCGCTATAAAAAGGGATTCTCTACGTCGTCTTAGTCGAACAATTATACAATTCCTTACTGACGATATTTTGGGTGACATTTTTTCCCCACTTTTAATGCATTTCAGACGACACCCAACCAATAGTCTGTAATGATGATTAGAATGTAAAAATGCATTATTTTATTCCCTCATATGTGCCCAGGGAATGTGTGACTATTGTATCAGTGGCTAGCCGAGAAAGGTGCTTCCTTTTAGTATACACTGTGTGTTACGAAGCAGTTCCATGGTGCCATCACAAATAACCTGCTGTGGCTAAAATGTGCACAGTGCGGAAACAGGCAACGACCGGGTCTATAAAATATGCCCATTATCAGTGCATCAGAAGTTATTTCGTCGGATGCTGTAGTAAAACTCTTCACACATTTTTAAGAAAATCGTTTGAAGTTCCAAACTATTGCAAAGATGTGAAGGTGTTACTTGTGAGTCTTCACAAACATCCCAGAAGTACGTTTGGAAAGCTACACCAGGTGCTGATTTAAAAATACACCACTGGGAATGTTGTCTGACATCTGCTGTTTTCCCAGGGCGGAATTGAATATTTCCCATTGCTGGAATGCAGACAGATGTGTGACTTAACACCTCTCTCTATGCCTCTCTCTCGCTCACTCTCTCCTTCGCTCTCTCTCGATAGATAGATAGATAGATAGATAGATAGATAGATAGATAGATAGATAGATAGATAGATAGATAGATAGATAGATAGATAGATAGATAGATAGATAGATAGATAGATAGATAGATAGATAGATAGATAGATAGATAGATAGATAGATAGATAGATAGATAGATAGATAGATATGTTTTGCTTTTCCGGGTGAAAACATTTTTCAGATGGAGAAACTACTTTATCCCTCTTTCATCACAGGTTTTTGGGGTGGATCAATTTCCTGTTCAACCCTATATGGGGTGCTACTCCAACCCTTACGGGATGGAAAGGAGTCACAGACGAATACCTGAAAGCCTAAAAAAGCATGCGATCGATCATTGGTGTTCAAAAATTCTTAAGGTAAACAACACCTTGATCCTCTCGCAGGGAGTTTACTACTGCATACGTGTATATGATCTTGGAGTATAGTTATGCAGTAATAAATGCATTTGCACCTGGCAGGTATCCTTTTATGGTTTTGTGACAGGTGTAAATGGTGCCATTTTCAGCCTTTAGGTTTAGGAATAAAATGGCTCGGTGTATTGGGGACTATGAGTGTATTCCAGGTAAATACTTAAATATAGTCACATTTTGGTAAGAAGATGTGAATTTATGTCAACGTGTTTTTTTTAGAATTCCAAACTGAAACTGGCAAACTTCTGCTGCATACTGATTTCTTTGACCGCCTCCTTCAAAAAGAAAACAAAAGCTTTTCTCCTAAGTTTTTACCCTAAGACATTATATCGGTGACAATGAAAATGTATATTTACCAATCTCCTTTGATGATTAACCTTCCTATTTCTGACTTTAATCAAGACCAATCTGTTTCATCCTATTTTACTTTCTTATATGTTTGCTCTCACATATGTGCTTTTTTGTTTACCTGTCCAATTGTCACTCTCCTTTTTGCCACATAAATTGCTCTGATACCCACTAGGGTCATGTTCGCGCTATACAAAACTTTATAAATAAAAAAAATAAAGGAGTTGTTATTGTGTAAAATATAATACCATTATTTAGTGTTGGTATTTTTTGACGCTCCCCCACTCAGCATACCTTCAAAAAGTGCCTCAAGACCTGGCACTTCGACTGATCCGAAGCTGCCCCCCCCCCCACAGTGCCTTGAGACCCTGTCGGGTGAGTAGCGTGCTTTATGAACCCCTGATTGATTGATTCACATTTGCAATGTGGTGTAACACAGTGATCTCTACTACAATTGCTGAAGTGCTCAAAACTTGGCACATAACACTCAACGTGGCCTCTAATCAACATATGCTATGTCACTGAGCCTATTCCATTGCCCTTGGTTTACTATTTGTTTCATTACACATTGACAAATCTTAGTCATGGATGATCTTGCTCAGTTTGAATGTCAATTTTGTATTGAAAATGAGTGAAAAGGAGGCCTTCTGAATTACAGGGGATTGGTGCAAATAATTGAATGACAGTACATGCTGTCATGAATGCCTAAGCTTAAATCTACTCCGACATAGGATAATAAACTACATTAAAAGTAGATCTTATTAATCTGATGCAGTATTTACAACCAGTTGGGGCCCGTGGAGGGAGTTCCGTGGGGCGGAAAGGCAGGGCGGGGGAGAGGCAAGGTGGTGGGTAGTAAACACTGGAATATGGATGATTGCAGGTAAGTAAACAATTAAATGAATAAAACGAATTTCGTTGCGCGCCCTGCATTGCAAACTGCGATGCAACGCGTGCTACGAAATTCGTTTTATTCCTTTCATTGCAATCCATATTCTGGTGTTTACTACCCCCGACCCTGCCCCTACCCGCCTATCCGCCCCATGGAACTCCCTCCACGGGCCGCAACTGTTTACAACCCTTGCTTTCAACATCATGATTCAGGTCTAGCGCAATGTTTGAATAAAAATGAACTTTGCTATGTTGAGAAACTCTAAGTCGGCTAATAAGAGAAAGGACACCGTTTTAGAAAATCGCCGACTTTCTTGTATTGTTTGTTGCTGGCAGTAAGATTTTGTGTGGCCATAAAGACAAGTAAAATTGACTAAACCAACTTTCTTAGGAAGGTCATGGGGAGTTTGAGGATGCAGTGCACCAGTAATGTGGACATTAAATGCCACATGTGGACTGCCGGTGCAATTGCAGCATCCACATTTCTGACTGAACAAGCATGGTTCATGGCCCATCATTGTGGTCTGGTTAGCTGCAGTGGAAAACACCACACTAACATGGCAAAGAGAAGTACTCTGTCAAGTGGAAAACCTACTTTTAGCTATTTCATCCCTAATTTTAACTAATGTACCTATATGATTGAGTGTTCAATGTATAAAAGGGGGCAAGCTAGTAAGTCATTACAGTGAAAAGGACCAAATGTTGTTTATCAAGTATAAGAGAAGTGGCATTTTCCAATGATGTGTTCTGATAGTGATTTAGTAAGGAAAGTCATAAAAATGTGCCTAAAAGTAAATATTTACTTTTTACCAAATATTTAGCTTAGTAATGAAAATGGATCAGAAATATAACTTAAACATTATACTTTGTCCTGTCTGAAGGTTGTTACCTCAAATAACAACTATTGTTTTACCCCAATAACTAAAGTATTGTGACAACAAAAATATTTTGGAAAAATGTATTGAAGGTAAGTATGTCATAGTTTTACTTGTTTACAGTATTATCGACATCGAAAAAATATTTGGCTATAATGTAGACTTTCTTTTTAGTTTTATTTTTTACATACTTCCCTGTGAATTCTGTTAACAGATATTCTTGGCAGGTCAGGACATTTTGTAAACTGAGCAAGTATCCCCTATACTAATAAAACAACAGATAATGCAGGATTCCCTATATCCAGGTTCCCTTTTTGAGCAAAACCTGGAAACCTGTCTAGGCATTCAACTAAAACAATCTGTTATTGACAATAGTCTCCTGTAAAAACTGTACCCTGGGTTTTTGGAACATCGAAAATATAGCGATCACCATCCTGCAAATAATGAATGATGCTCTAAGAATCACGGACCATGCTTCTCACCTTGATATCACTCTCAAGTGATTAAAGTGGAGCATGCACTGTCTAACCCAGTTGCTGTCTCTCTAACCAGTGCTAAAGTGTATATGCTCACTCCATGATCATTCTAATATTGGCTAACACCCAATTGGCATTATTAATTTATTTATAAGTCCCCACTACATGTACCCAGGGCCGGTAAATTAAATGCTAATAGTGGGCCGGAAGCACTGACTGTGCCACCCTTTGAACATATCTCAGGGCAGCCATTGCAACCTGAGTGTGCATTTTTAACTACCAAATCGACTGGCAAAATAAACCTTTTGCCAGGCCCACACATTCCTTTTTAATACATATAAATCACCCATAGGGTATGCTCTGCACAACCCACAGTGCTGGATGCAATGTTTTTAAAAAGTAGGATATGTACTTTTAAGTTTTACATGTCTTGGTAGTAAAAAACTCAATTTTTTTTTTCACTACTGCAAGGCCTACCTCTCCCATAGGATAACATTGGAGTTACCTTATTACAATTCATAATTGTAATTTCCGAATGGGAGTTTGTCCTCAATTTATGTTTGATGTCTCAGGAATTGGAATTTAAAATCCTAACTTATTTTGAAGTTGGATTATTAATTACAGTTTTGAAAATGTCACTTTTAGAAAGTTGGACTTTTCCTGCCATTAAGTGCCTTTAGCCTGGCTCTAGTCACATGACTGAGTGAAGCTGACAGTTGTGCTTTGTCTATGCCTACTAGACAGCAACACATAATAGGGAGCATAGGTGTGCCTATATGGGTCATCACTGGAGGGATGGGAGGGAAGAGCTGGGCATAACCCCACTTACACTTGTATAGACTGTGTTCTGCCTCTACAAAGGGCTGCATATCCCGTGCAGGTAGTCTGGAGCCATAATAGAGAAGGCAGGATGCCTGGGGACTCCAAAGGGATAACTCTACACGCTTCTCCCCCACTTCAAAGGCACAACTGAGTATAAATACTGGACCTCAGATATCAACTCTTCAGTACACTTCTTGATCTGTGGATTATCTGCCAGGAAGAAGTACTGCTGTCCTGCTGAAAGGAGTGCCACTCTGCTGGACTGCTACTCTGAAGGAGGCATTGCCCTGCTGTGCCGATTTGCTGCCTGTAGCCCTCTTCCCTAGAGAGGAAGAACTGGACCTGCAACCACATCTTTAACCTAGGACCCTAGAGTGACTCCAAGGGCTAGTCTGTTGGCCTCTTGATCTGAGCCTTAGGGACATAAATTCTCCCCAACCGGCTCCTGGACCCAGCTGCAGAGAGTTTCTAACCCCCAAGTGGTGCCCTTCAGGTCCTGGACCCATGGTGTGACACAGCAAGGTTTAATCAGAGGGCATGCTATTCACATCGAAAATCAGTGCAAAGCACTGCTAGCCAATCTCCTTGGAATGCAGTGTTGACTGCCCACGGGGGGCTCCCAATGCAAAGCTCCAGCTCACCCATCCATCGCACCCAACCTTCTCTTCTCACCACACCGACTGCCTCCCAAGATGACCTCCTTACTACTCATGGCCCTAACCAATGTGAACGGGACACTTGGCACAAAACTTGACAAGGTAAAACTTCAGCTGGACTAATCTGGGACTGAATCTGACCTGCCCTTCATTGCAGTCGTCCTGAACCTTTGGCTTTGACCCAGTCCAGAGTGACCAGATAGCTGGGGGTGGCACTTTGTATTTTTAGGTGCTACTTTACACTTTAGTATTTAAAGATTCATAAAGTGCAAGCTGAGATATGATTTTTTTTTAAGAATAAAAAGAGTTCTAGTGCTTAGAAGCAGTAAACACCAATGGGGGTCATCTAGTTGCGCTGGACAGGGACAAAGACAACAATTCAGTCCACCCACCATAGAATGCTGGCCAGGGACAAGAGCAACGCAGGCCCAGTGAACAGAGTGCCTTGATCCTGGTTGCAACAGCGAGATACAGTGTGCAGAGGAGCAATGCTCGATGTCGAGCCCGCAATCAAGGTGATGCATTGATTTTCTCCATCCACTGGTGGCGATCTGTCAGTTCCATAGACAAACAGCTGAGCCAAGATGCATTGGTTCAGAAAGTGGAGCGCCAAGTTTTTCCGCGCAGTCAAGAAATCAGCAATCTCTCCACACTGCTGCTGTGTCATACTCTCAAGGCAATACGTTGGTTCCAAGAGTGATGCGCTGACTCTACTCCAACAACAGGGATGATGCACCGGTTCTTCTACACACAGACTCGAGGTGTGTTGATTACTCTGGTGCAAGTATCTGAGCCCACTTTCAGTGAACCAGGCACAGGCACAGGTGTAGAGACTTTGATAGTCTTGAGTAAGCAGCAACAGGAGGCCAGCCAACAAGCCTTGGGTGATCCCTTCCACTGCAAGGCAGAGTCCAGCTCTCCCTCAGCAGGGTCAGAGAAAAGCAGGAAGCAGTGCAGCGCAGCAGAAAAACAGGTCTTCCAGATGAGCAGTCCAGCAGTGTGTCAGTCCTTAATGCAGCAGAACAGTTCTTCTGACAGAGTTCAGTTACAGGTCTAGAAGTGTCTCATTTGGTGGGGTTAGAGACAACATATTAAAAACCAGTTGGGATTTTGAAGTGGGGGTGGCTTTAAAGAAGTGTCTTTGAAGTGTACAGAAGCACTTTCTTCCCAGTCCTGGTTCCAGACTATCTGTAGAGGGTAATCAGCCCTTAGTGTGGGGACACGCCACTTAATATTTGGGTATAAGTGTCGCTTCTTCTTCCCTTTCTGCCTAGAAAGAGCCATCAGAAAGCAGATAAGTACTTAGGCACACCTAACCTTCCTGTGTTTGTGGCTGTCTAGAGAGAGTGAACAAAGTGTAGCTGGCACCCACACCAGATGTGTATTGGAGATAGGCTGTAGGCACACTGAGCTGTTAAAGCAGAGAAATGTCCACTTTCTAAAAGTGGCATTTCTAAAATAGTAATGTTAAATTCAGCTTTACCAGTAATGAAGATTTTTCGTTACCATTCCAAATATATGAAACATAACACATCTACTCCTTTCAAATCAGGAATTACAGATTAAATGCGAATGAACAAATTCCCAATGTTAACCTATGAGAGGAGTGGGCCTCACAGTAGTGAAAAACAAATTTAGGTGATTTTCACCACCAGGACATGTAAAAGGTAAACAGTACATGTTCTACCTTTTACTTACACAGCACCCTGCCCTATGGGCTACCTAGGCCTGCGGTACAGGTGACTTATATTTGATAAAAGGGGAGTTTAAGGCTTGGCAAAGAGTTTTAAATGGCAAGTTGAAGTTGCAGTAAAACTGCACACACAGGCTCCGCAGCGGCAGGCCTAAGACATGTTTAAAGCCCACAAGCAGCATTTAAAACATGTCCTGGGCACATGTACTGCACTCTGCTAGAGACTTACCAATACCTTCGATATACTAAACAGGCGTAAACCTATTATACCACATTTAAAATAAAGAGCACAAGTACTTAGCACTTGTTAGCAGTGAAAAAGACAACACAAGGAAGATCAGAAAAATAGGAGGTGGAAGGCAACAAGTTAGAGGTGACCCTTCAGGGATGGCAATTTTCCAGTACCTGGTGTGGGATATTTTTGTGTGGTATTTTTCCTGTCTTACTATTTGAAGGGCTGCACAAATGCATTACACATTGTGTCTAATTTTAGCCTGACTACCCTGTGCCACACTACCAAGGGGTTGAGCACAGGTTAATTTTGGGTTTGCTAATGCCTTATCCTTACAAAGATTGTGGTTGCTGCTTGACCTGGACTCACACCTCAGTCAACCAACAACTCAATGTCTTAAAAAAACGACCTAAGATACCCAGACGAGGTTCAGGTTGCAGAAGCTTTTCTGCCAGAGTGTCCGCTTAGACATTCTTCTCTGCCAATAACATCACAGAAAGTTGTTCCAAGATATGGAAGGAATAAGTGGGCTATTATTTCTTTAGCCTGCATCTAGAAAAGGACCTGGATCTCTTCAACGATCAACTTAATGTTTACCATGTTGAATAGAAGCTTCTGGGAAGGTTTACAGTCAAGCAGGATGCAAAGGGCTGAAAGAGGGGAATATGGTTTGGTGGGAATTCCGAAGGGGTTGGGCCAAGGAAAACTGCAATCATTGGCTAATGCACAAGACAAAAAAACAACCCATCATAAGCTTGTTAAATTACGCTTTGACCGTGGAGAAAGAAGCATAATAATTCAAACTGATCAGGCTGTGAAGAAGACTGAGGCAATTGTGAGGTCTACTTGAACTCAGGGACTGGAAGTGAATAGCAGGGGGCAGTTGGCTGGCGTTATGTAACTGCCTCAGAGATATAAATAGTTCAAGAAAGGCTAAATTCTGCGTGGAACACCCTATAGTCTGGTTGGAAATGGACTGCACAAGTCTCTGTGAAAGTGTTGACTGGAGAAAGACCTGGACCATAAAGGCTTCCCATAGAATCTGTGAGTTGTAGGTGAGGGCAGGAGTTACTTTCCCAGCAGCAACAAGAATTGGGACTTTGACATGTTTGTGATCTTATGATGTTAGGGACAATGACCAAGAGCTCCCAAAGAAATCTACGTCTTCACTTGCTTAGTATTGCTAGTTTAGGGCACTTGAAGCTTTTTCTGCTAAAGATCAAGGATACTGCCGACCACAACAAAAAAATTGATCTGACTCTCAAAAACACTTGGCAGCTACCGTCTTTTCCATCCCATGGTGGACGAACTGAGAACCAGAAGAGGCTCAGTTCAAATGTAAGAGTTAGAACCAGTATTAGGTGACATACATTCATGTAAATCTCTCAGTAGCTAGGAAACCCATATCTGATGCCTTTGGAGATTTGGCAACAACACATAAGGCTTCTGTGGAAGCTTGACAATAGAATATCCAATGTCAAAAGGCCCTCACTGGCTTAAGCCTTGCACCTGAGGCTTGCTCTGACTACTAGAGTGCCCTAGCAACTTCCGGCCTTCTCCCGGGTCCAGATCACGTGACCACTAGGAGGGGCCTAGGCAACCGTCAGATATAAAAGCCTGCTGCAGCGCGGGAGCGGGCACTCAAGACCAGAGGCCGCCCAATCACTGCAATTCTATCGCTCGCTGAAACTGATAATCTCTGCTTTTTAAAACTTAAGGAATTGTTTTAAAAATGTCACCATTTACTCTGTGTTTTTAAAACCCCCCACCGCTTAGAGCAACTCACCCTGAGGCTAACTCTGACTACTAGAGTGCCTCAGCAACTTCCGGTCTTCTCCCGGGTCCAAATCACGTGACCACTAGGAGGGGCCTAGGCAACCGGCAGATTTAAATGCCGGCCGCAGCGGGCACACCGCAGACACGCCAAAGGCAAGCCTGTCTGCGCCCGTCCGCGCCCAGCCGGGCCCAGGGCCCAGGCACTGTGCCCACAAACATAAATACACCTCCCAGGAACTTAGAACGATGTGCTCTACCTCACTTGTACCTGAAACTACTACGTTAGCTCTCCTGTAGCAGCACAGCATTATTATTATTATTATTATTAAAGGCTTTTATAGCGCGCTCTATTACTAAAAAAATAGTATCCTGGCGCGGTAAAGGCTAAGCAGCGGGGAGTCAAGACAGATAACAGAGATTACAGTGCAAAGAAACTTATAGTGTGACGTTAAAAAGATGGGTCTTTAGTTCTTTCTTAAAAGTACTGATGGTAGGTGCAGTTTTAATATGAAGGGGAAGGGCATTCCAGGCTTTTGCGGCTCTAACTGAAATGGATTGGCCGCCCAGTCTGCAGTACTTGAATTTAGGCACGGACATTTGGCACAGACTGGCCGACCGAAGGGGGCGGTTGGGAACATAGAGGGAGAACCTTTTCCTCAGGTAGGCTGGGCCTATTTGATGGATACCACGGTAGGAGAGCACTAGAATTTTAAACAAAATCCTGTGGGCAACTGGGAGCCAATGAAGAACACGGAGTAGGGGACGAGCACTGGAGCGCCTAGGTGTATTAAACAGGAGTCTTGCAGCGGCATTTTGTATAACCTGTAGGCGATGGATCAAATATGCCGGTAGTCCACAGAACAGTCCATTCGCATAGTCTAACCTAGAGAGTATCAGGGCGCGAATGACAGTCTCTTTAGCCTCTTTCGGGAGGAGAGGAAAGAACCTGCGTAAAGTTTTCAGGGTGGAGAAGCAGACCCCAGTAAGTTTATTTAAATGGTCTTCAAATTTAAGGTCCTTTCCGAACCAAACTCCTAGGTTTTTTACGGGGCCGCAAATGGCTTTAGGGCAGGGTAGGTCAGCAGGCCAGAGAAGACCATTAAAATTATCAGGGAAAGAGCCATACAGCAGAATCTCAGATTTACTTTCATTGCACTTTAGCTGGGCAAGTGCTAACCATTGAAAGACAGAAGATAAGCAGAATTGGGCCGTCAACGTATCTAAGTTATCTTTTGACCAGGTAAACAAAAGCTGTGTATCGTCGGCATAGGCCATAATTTTTGCCCCTAACTGTTCAGCAAGGTAAATTAAAGGGGTATGGTAAATATTAAAAAGCAGAGGGCTCAAAGTAGAACCCTGTGGGATACCCGTGGAAAGTAATTTAGGGGAAGAGGCAAAGGGAGGCATCCAGACTTGTTGCGTTCGATTAGTTAAGAATGAAGTCAACCAGTCAAGAGCAGGGCCAATGATGCCTATAGCGGCTAGTCTAGAGAGTAAAAGAGAGTGGGGCACCGTATCGAAGGCAGCAGAGAGGTCTAGTAAAATCAGAGCCGCTCTGCCACCTTCGTCTAAACACTCTCGGATAGCCTCAGATATTTCAACTAGAGCCGTCTCGGTGCTATAGGCAGACCTGAAACCGGATTGAGCTGGATGAAGGGCCTCCGTGGTTTCAACAAACTTATCCAGTTGTTTGAAGGCAATCTTTTTTTGGCCGAAAATTAGAAGGGGCGGCAGGATCCAGTCCAGTTTTTTTCAGGAGTGGGAGCAATTTAGCTTGCTTCCAGCAGGCTGGAACGGTTGCAGTGTGAAACGAAAGGTTAATGATCTGAGTAACCTCGTTTCCAACTGTTTCCGCTAAACCCGCAAGTACTCTAGCCGGGCAAGGGTCGGAGGGGGATCCTGATTTTAAGGCTGCAATAATAGCAACAATGTCTGGATTCGGTAGCGGAGCAAAATTAACAAATTGCTCTGTAGGTAGTGGCATTACAGGAAGAGGGGCTGCCAAATGCGACGAAAAACCATTACTGGTAGTTTGCAGATCATCCTGAATCTTAACAATTTGTTCAGCAAAAAATACAGAGAGTTCTTCACCCCATTTCTCCGATGAGGGTAGCAGAGGTTGTGCCGCACAAGGGGATACAAAACTTTTTACAATAGTAAAAATGTCCTTGCTGTTGTTATTAGCTTTCTTGATTCGGCCAGCATAGTAACTGCTTTTGGCAGATCTGATGGCTGCGTAATACTTTTTTTGCGCAACCTGCAGATCCTTCTTAGCCTCAGGAAGACAAGCTTGTCTCCACGTCCTCTCAAGCTTCTTACAGCCTGATTTAAGATCGCGGAGAGCGTGAGAAAACCAAGGTTTAGAAGGGGTAGAACGGAGTCTACAAACCCGGCTTTTATTAATTGAGGCAGTAGTCGCATGCTCAACCCATAGGTTAAATGAACTGGCTGCCGCCTCAATTTCTAGAGGAATTAAGGGGCGAGAGGCGGCTAGGCAGTCTGAAAGGGTATCTAGGTTAATCTTCTGCGTATGAGCAATTTGGGGGTAGATCTCAGCAGGAATAGATAAAGACCAGGAGAACCTGATAAGCTTATGGTCTGACCAGGTTACTGGCTCAGGGGAGGCCATGTCGATGTCGAAGTTCGAACATACCAAGTCCAGGACGTGTCCTCCCAGGTGAGTAGGAGCCGCCACCCATTGTTTTAGCTGGGCCATAGAGAGAGCTTCGTAGAGGCGAGCGGCCTCCGGTGAGTTCAAACTATCAACATGAATATTAAAGTCCCCCAGGAGAAGATATCTGGAGTATCTTAAAGTCCGAGGGACTATAGCCTCTTCCAAGGCCCCCATGAAGTTACCTACATAGCCTGGAGGCCGGTAGACCAGCGTGCCACCTATAGAAGAGTGAGAATTGAATATTAGAGAAAAATGGAGCACCTCTGCATCAGCCAGCTGCTCTTGAGGGTCATGGGAAAAGGCCCACTGCTCTCTATAAACAGCAGCGATACCACCTCCTCTACCCAGAGGACGGTCAGATCTGAAAATCCTAAAACCCCGAGGGATAGCAAGTTCGACAGAAGGGGCACAGGTTTCATTAAGCCAAGTTTCAGTTATAAAAAGTAGATCCAGTTGATTTTCACTCAGCAGTTCAAAAATATCTGCTGCATGTTTGACCAATGACCTAGCATTAATCAAACCGGCTCTGATGAGTGAAAGATCAACAGGACTTGGAATAGAATAGTTAAAAATGGGTTGAAAACGAAATTTACACGTATGGCAGACCCGGGAAGCACTGTTTGCCACTTCCCATGAAGCGTTACACATACAGGTCCTGGCTTTCAGTGTCATAGGGTACTCACGAGAATACCGATTGGAGGTGTTATAGGGCCGCCGTGAAGCATCGGCAGAGTGGCTGGCCCTGGGCCTGTCCGGGACACGGACGGGCACAGACGGGCCCTCCTTTGGCGCTCCTTCGGCGCGCAGTCGGCGCGCCCGCTGCGCGTGTCCGCTGCGCGTCTTAAAGTGCATGTTTATTTGTAGCCCAAGCCCCTCCCTCGGCTGGACCGCTAACTCGGGTCCAGCCGGGTCCGGGCCTCACTCAAGATGGCGCCCGTCTAGCCCTCCACATCAATCGGCACCTGGAAGCCGCGGTGGAACGGGGCACAGGGGGACCAAATCTCAAGCGCAATGGTTGGTAAAAAGTTTTAAAAGGCACAAAAGTTATTACACAACAATTAGTAAAATCAATTGCAAGTAATACAGTAATGACTCGGTAATGCCGTGGGATACAGGAAAGAGCAGAGGAGAACCCTCGCAATCTGCTCGCCTTCACAAAGCGGGATATCGAGGTGCTGCCACCACCCCAAACAAACGCCCAGGCCCACCGACACCAAATCTATTTGTAGCCCAAGCCCCTCCCTCCGCTGGACCGCTAACTCGGGTCCAATCGGGTTTGGGCCTCACTCAAGATGGCGCCCGTCTAGCCCTCCACATCAATCGGCACCTGGAAGCCGCGGTGGAACGGGGCACAGGGGGACCAAATCTCAAGCGCAATGGTTGGTAAAAAGTTTTAAAAGGTATTTAAAAGGCACAAAAGTTATTACACAACAATTAGTGAAATCAATTGCAAGTAATACAGTAATGACTCGGTAATGCCGTGGGATACAGGAAAGAGCAGAGGAGAACCCTCGCAATCTGCTCGCCTTCACAAAGCGGGATATCGAGGTGCTGCCACCACCCCAAACATAAACCCACACGGGCCCACCGACACCAAATCTATTTGTAGCCCAAGCATCTCCCTCCGCTGGACCGCTAACTCAGGTCCAGCCGGGTCCGGGCCTCACTCAAGATGGCGCCCGTCTAGCCCTCCACATCAATCGGCACCTGGAAGCCGCGGTGGAACGGGGCACAGGGGGACCAAATCTCAAGCGCAATGGTTGGTAAAAAGTTTTAAAAGGTATTTAAAAGGCACAAAAGTTATTACACAACAATTAGTAAAATCAATTGCAAGTAATACAGTAATGACTCGGTAATGCGATGGGATACAGGAAAGAGCAGACGAGAACCCTCGCAATCTGCTCGCCTTCACAAAGCGGGATATCGAGGTGCTGCCACCACCCCAAACAAACGCCATAAACAAGTTGCATTCCCAGAGGTCAGGCCGCCTCACGCTATGCTCAGACAGCAACTAAAACAAGCAAACTCGGAACAAAAGGAAATGTCAATCTGCTATCTCAATACACGCTCACTAATAAAACACCAATTAGAAACCTTTCATCTCCACGATTCTGATAGTCCAGATATTCTTCTGCTCACGGAAACATGGCTAACCGCAGAATCATCACCCAACATTATAGCCGCCTTACCAAATGAATACTACATTCTGCAAACCAACCGTCCTACAGGAAAGCCAGGCGGCAGAGTCGCAGCCATCATTAACAAAAAATTGAACTTTTCAGCCCTCACCCCTCTCAACCTGTGCTCAAATTCGAATCAAAGTCAGCCCCAATTATCTGTATACTTATTTACAGCCCCCCCAACATATGCCCCTGTTCCCCCACTCACTAAGAGAACATACAGCACCCCTAGTCACCGAACACATGAGAATTCTGCTTACAGGGGATTTCAACTATTGGGCTAACGACCCTCAAGGAGGGCCACCCTCAACTGAACTGACCGAATCACTGGAATTCCTGAACTTCACCCAACAGATCTCTTCCCCCACACACACACTAAAGGTCATACTCTCTACCATCTCTGGATCGCCATTCTGTCAGTCTCAGCTCTATCCATACTGCCCTGCATTTGGTCAGACCACTATCTAATAAAATTCACCCTAAAACTCCCAAACCTCTGGAAAATAGCCCCCCTAAAGGGCGGCACAGCAAGAAAATGGAACACCATCAACAGTGACGAGTTTGCCAACACATTAATCAGCACCGCACCCTGCCCTAATCAAGATATCAATCACCACGAGGAATCTTTCTCGAACTGGCTCTTAGCAGCCAGTAACGCCCACATCCCTCCCAAACAAATCAGACTCACCCGCCGGCATGAGGCTCAGAGGTGGTTCTCACCCAAACTGAAGTCTCAAAAACGCTTCCTTTGCCAATCAGAGTGAAAATGGAGACATAACTATTCACCAGAAGGAAAAGACAATTACGTTAGAGCCATGAAGGAATATAAAAAAGCCATCATCATAGCAAAGGCAACTTACTTCTCTCATATTCAAAGCCAAATAAATCTTCTCTATTGTAAATGAGCTGTCGAACCCAGAGAGAGTATTACATAAACCTAAACTCTCTCAAGCCTTTGTGACTCCTTGAACACCTACTTCATCACCAAAATAAATACCATCAAAGCCAGTACTCCCCCTATATTATTACAAAACACTGCCTCATCCACCTTCAGGAACCCCCACACAACTGACTCCTTCACCCCCATCGACACAGAGACTCTGTGAAAACTAATGGCCAAGGTCAGATCTGACTCCCCTCGGGACCACTACCCCCTCATATTCTGAGACCAGCCTTCATGGCTTTTCCAGACGCAGCTCTTGCCCTCCTTAGCCATTCCTTGGACCAAGGCTGCGTACCCAATGACTTTAAGGACGCCATTGTAGTCCCCCTCCTCAAAAAAACAGGCGCAGACCCACAAGTACCAGCCAACTACCGCCCCATTTCTCTGCTCCCTTACATGGCCAAGTTATTGGATGCTCATGTGGCCAGATGCCTTTCTAACTTCCTGGAACAGACAGGATTTCTCGACCCCAATCAAGCCGGCTTTCGACCAGCACACTCCACAGAAACTGTGATCTTAGCTGTACTTGACTCCCTACATGAAAAAGCAGATGCAGGCACGCCACAGGCTCTGGTGCTGCATAACCTCTCGGCGTCCTTTGATACGGTCAACCATGGGATTTTGGCTGACCGGGTCGAGGAGGCAGGCATCAGGGGACCAGCTCTCTGCTGGATCAAATCCTTTCTAAACAACCGCTCTCAGGAAGTCTGCGCCGGCCCGTTCACCGCCCCAAGCTAATAACAACTTGTGGAGTTCCACAGGGCTCCTCCCTCTCCCCCACCTGTTCAATCTCTACTTCCACCCACTAATAAGCTCCCTCAAGGGTAGACGAGTCACCATTTTTCATTACGCCAACAACCTACAACCTCTGTTCCAGATCGACAACTCCCCCCAGTCAATATCGGACTTCAAAAGACACCATGACTTTCATTCACCAATGGATGGATCACAATCATTTAAAACTGAACCACAGCAAAACTCAACTAATACTGATAGGTACTGCACAAAGATATTGGGGCCACATTACTGGCCAGACAACTTGGGCCCCCCTCCCTCTCCCGCCACCTCAGTAAAAAGCCTTGGGGTCACCATAAGCAATGACCTGTCCCTTAAAGCGCACATAGGCACCGTGATTTCCACCTGCTTCCTGCAGCTACGCAAAATAAGGAAAATAAGCAGGCTTTTATCCCAAACTGCACTGGTCCAGGTCGTGAGAGCCCTGGTTCTATCCCGGCTTGACTATGCAAACGCCACCTTCCTGGGACTCCCAATTGGACTAACCAAACGACTACAACTAGTTCAAAATCAAGCAGCAGGACTAATTTACCAACAACCCAGATGGCAACACGCCTCCCCACTACTCAAGAAACTTCATTGGTTATCTATTCCCCAGCGTGTGCCTTTAAAATTGCCTGCCTGGTGTACAAATCCCTAAACAGTCGCAGCCCCAAATTTATCACTGACCGTATTTCCCATCATACCCCCTCGCACAACCTCCGCTCAGCTCATCTACACCTCCTCACAGTACCCACTATCAAACTGAAGCGATAAGGGGGCTGCAGGTTGGCAAACCTTGCCCCTCGACTATTAAACTCCATCCCATTGGAAATCAGATTAAGAACAAACCTGATGAACTTTAGAAAGTCTCTCAACACGTGGCTTTTCTTATGCGCCTATAATTAATCTGTTTGGAGTGGCGATCCCTCTGCCTTACTAGCACCAAGAAACCAACCGGTGAACGAGCGCTCTACAAAACCTTCCTAACATAACATACCTAGCTCAACTGGTAGGAACTGAGAACCAAATAAGAAACAAAGTGCCAAGATAAAACCTTTGAGAGATGTGATCCACAAGGCTTAATGAACCCTTGGTCCATTGCAGACAGCCTTTGATTGATATGTTTATAAGTTTCCTTTCCTATGCACCCTTTGTAATAAAAAACATAAAAAAGTGTACTTTAACCATTTTGTATCATTTTACTTTTAGGGATATGTAGGTTGAACCTTACCCAGATAGTGGCCATAACCCATTTGTTGCATCCCCTTATTTCGGATTTAATTTGGAAGTATGAACTTCTGAAAGATTATCTAAGGGAGGAGATTTGAGAAGGGCAATTTAGGTGGAATCCTGAAATATTCTATTATTTTGCACAATAATTGAGGATCTGAATCCAGGCTACAGTTGAGGAGGTAATGATGAAAGGGGAGAAGAGCCTGATGATGAAAGGGTACTGGCTAGGGTTGGACAGAACTCACAGAGTTACAGTCTGCGCGATTCCGAGGAGTTACCTAAAAACTTCATGAGATTCAGTAGAGTTCAGTGAGAGGAATTCTGGTCCATTTCGCAGGTTATGCTGCTTTCTGTTTGTCATGTGCTGTAAAATCAGTGCAGATAGTCCCATATGGCGTGGCAGAGGGTGCTGCTTCGTTATGCTACTCATGTCGATTTTCTACTCAAGTGGCAACTTTGACAACAAGAGCAGCAATGTTCTCAATGCGATGCGAGAGATCATGACTTGCAGCGACCACCTGTGTTGAGAAAACTCACTGGGAGGAGGTCTAGCACTTGCTTTTTATTGCTCGGGCTCAGCAACGTAACATTGCCAAGCTGCATGCAAGTAACACTCCGTTACATGTCAGTTGACAGAGTTTTTGCTGAACTCCATGCTTCACGAAGTGTGCGGAGGGGCAAAAATCTGTGAAATCCACCAGCGGAGCAAAGTTTACTGCCCACCTCTAGTACTAACCTTAGTTAAACAAACAATTGAGGATATTTCAATCAATCAATCAATCATTGTTTGTGAGAGATATTTCACCCCATAAGATGGCTTCTAAGAGTGTTAAATATATTAGTGTCAATATCATATTGTTCGTTGGTTTGATGATGAATGTTGGATGATAAAGAAGGTATTATCTTATGCCCTGGCAAGGCACCATGATAGCGGAGCTGCCAACAGTACCTTTAGTTGAATGAAAAGGGAATATGAAGAATTGATCCAGGGAAAAAGACTGAAATCAGACTTACGATCTAGGATAAAGTCATACAGGTAGCCAGGGATAAGAATTATAAGAACTTCTAGTCACTTATTATATGGAAATGCAACCATTGAAGGGACAAAAAAATTACTTGTAAAGAGGTGCAGGATTGGGCTTTGCATTTCTACAGTCTTTTACGTCTACCAGTGAGAGGATCTGTCCCCAACATGCTATGACTAGGTCTAAGCAAATACACACACCTGGGAGTGGATGGATGGGATTTTACCAAATCCATGGTTAAAAAAGCCATTAACAACATAAGGTAATAATGCCCGTGACCTGATTTTGTACCCATAGATTTATATAAGACTGATCTTTCATTATGGGCTCAGTTTCTCACTAACGTTTTAATGCATTTTTGAGATCTGGAGATATGCCAAATTCTTCCAATGTTTAAGAAAGGTGTGAGAATGGTCCATTTCACTACTGCCCAATTCCATGATTATATGGGGTGGGAAAAATCTATGAGAGGGTGGTTTCCAATTGTGTTTATGATTGAGCTGAAGATAGGAAATGTTAGCAGACAATCATACAGGCTTCAGAAGGGGCATAGTAATTTTGGAACAGGCCATGCTGTTATACTCTATATGTCAAAAATGTACTAGGCAAAGGAAGGTCCCATTCTTTTTAACATTTGATGATTTGAAATCAGCTTTTGATTTAGTAGACATGGACATACTTTGGTTAACATTACAACAGCAGGTCTGCACAAGTATTTGATTATAGCCTTGCAGAACTTGTACAGAGACACATTTGCTCAAGTGTGTTATGGACCTTGGGGAGAATGCACAGAGAGTTTTTCGGTAACTACTGATGTGCAGCAAGGGTGTGTGTTGACCCCACTCCTGCTTAGTTGGAGTTCGGAATGCGTGGAGGAAGGATCTGCCAGACGGGGTCTCCCATGTGTAAATAAACTTGGGTTGAAACTGTCTAATCCACTTTGCCTTCTTTATGATACTAAACGTGTACCTCACCGCCTCCCTGCTTATTTCATTATTTCTGAATGATGTTGGACCGTACCTAGATAGTCTGGATGTAGACTGCCAGAAGCTCAGTAAATCACGTAAATCTGGTTTGCTATTTGCGAACAATGTAGTTATGCTTTCTCTTACTGAGGCACTCTATGCATAGACTGATTAAGGACTTTCTTCACTATTGTGCATAGGAACATTTTATTATCAATGTTTCCGAAACTTAAGCTATGATACTGAAACCAAGGAATGAGTTAAATTGTCCTTTTTCGGTGAACAGTGAGATTGGGGAACTGGTACACTATTTTGACTATCTAGGAATTTTCTACAGCACTAAACTGTCTTGAAAGTAGCAGAGGGGCAAAGCAACTGCAATTTTAATGCAGACAGCAGCTGCAGTTCTTAGTCGTAAACAAAGAACAGGGGGCAGTCACTGAGTTTATTGCCTCATGTCTCTAGGGCAAAGGCAGTTACAGTTGCAACATATGGAGCAGAAATTTGGGACAATACAGATTCCTCTATACTCAGCACCAGGACAGCGGTTGGTATTAGTGCGCTTTATGTGTTATAAATAAATAAATAAATAAATAAATAAAATAAATAAATAAATAAATACTCCAGAAAAACAAGAACAGGTTTCGGAGAGCACTATTGATGTTGCGTTCGGGCATGCCTTTAGCAACACTATATTTGGAACTGGGTATTAAACCTATTTCAGATATATTTGCCCTTGCTCCAAACGTTTATTAGGTTCGGCTTCAAAGAAATCGATTAGCAGGCATTTATTTTAGATGCCCTCAATGAGGCAGCAAATTACACTGGTCTTCCTGGGATGCCCTGGTGGAACCATGTTTGTAGCACTGTAAAGCAGCTGAAACTTGATATCAAATGTCAAAATACCTTGGCGATATATTATTGGCAATATAAAAATCAAATGGTATATGAGTCTAGCAAGAGTGGGACTTTGGTATGTGGTTTCTCAAAGCAATAATTTGTTGTTGGCCTTCTACCTTATCTGAATGACATCTACCCTGAGGTACAGCATTCAGTATACGTAAAAATGCGCCTGGGGACCCTTCCATTGAAAGTTTACGTTGCCAAACAAAGCCAGCCTGAGGATATTGATGAATTGTGCAATTGTCCAAGTGAGGAAATTGAAACTATCACTCATTTTATGCTATTTTGTCCAAATGTATTGCACATGCATACAAAATAGCTCACCCTTTGTTTTCCACCCACAACGTTTGAAATGAGATGGATACCTTAGCTCTCTGTTATAGGACAAACCATCCAGAGATCTAGTGTGCAGTTTCTATCTATACCTGAAGTGCTTGGTTTCTGAGTGGGAAATTGAAAAATAATTGATTTGTATTTTGCACTGTTTTAGTATCTTTTGCTTAAGGTTTAAAAAGATGTTAATGAGGTGAAGTAGTCCCTCTTTTAATTACGTTTGTTTATGCGGAGAACAATAAAATAATAAATAAATATTACATTGTTCGTATTCTATATGAGGACATTTATTTTGTTGTATTTTTATCATTAATATTGTTTAGTCCTGATTGAACCTATCACCTATTTTACTGAGGAATAGCTTTCTGCTTGTGCTTTATCTACAAAGGGTTCAGCAGAGCTTTCTCGTTCAGAAGTGATGCAGCCTGTTAAGATTGTGTTTACTGGATGGGCAGGGTCAAGTTCCTCACTTTCAGACAACTTATATACTCAGTCAATGATTGTTATGCAATGTTTGTAATGTTGTTGTGCCTCCAAGGGTTAGGCATTAACCAGAAATGTAAACAATGTTATCATTTGTGAAACAAAGACTGCCAATGAAAGTGAATTGATTTACAATTTTGTGGGTTGTACCATTATGGCACTGGCTGTGGATGCTCACATTAATCAAAGAATTGCGACTTGTAAACCATATTAAATCGAATCAAGGGTTGCTGCCAAAGTTTCCTGGATGTCTCTGATATAACAAGAGTTATCACAATATAACAGGATAAGCATTGTGTTGTGCATAAGCAGGATTATGCTATGAGCCCTTCAATATGTCATGAATTGCTATAATTATGCCATGTGAACCTTTGTCCCAGGGGTGGCACAAAAGTACCATTCCGATTGCTTGGTATTTCCACCACTATGCCAAGGAAAGTATTATGCCTTGGAGGATCGCCATTATACCAGGCACAAATATGCCAATAATTTTTCGCAAAGCACTTTCTTGGTAATTACAAATTGTGTCCTTTATAATATGTTTTAATGACAAATACTGGATGTTGAGGTCTGTTAAGCCACTGCACAACATAAGCATAACATATGTCAATTGTCTTCTTAAGAGGGTCTCAGTTAAGAGGGAAAAACTCGAATGGTAGAAACTCCTTGGTATTCTTGTAGTGCTTGTCTGAAGATGAAGATTAATACAATGGGTTATTAACAAGACATCAAAGTCCCCCTGATATTAAGGAAGAGGAAAGAGTCGAGCATGGATATGGAAAAGTATATCCCGTAGACGTTATGATTGACCAAAGCAAAACTCAGGGACAAACACAGTAACAAAGGAGTTGAGAATGTGACAAAATATAAATGAACAGATGTGTGGCAACAAATATATTACTTTTAAATGCCTATTTTTATATGTTCTAAGAGAAACTTCATGACAGATAAAGACTCTAATTCATATTTGATTGGGAACCTCAGATACAATCTTAGGGACAGACCACCATCTTAGAAAGAGAAGAGAAAATAAGATTTGTCCGCAACCCATTCCTGAAACTCACAGCATAGATTTGGCACACAAAGATGATTAGAAGTGACATCCTCTGCCCAGAGCTGAATTCTCCAGTCCTGCCAAAGGCCTCCATTCCCAAAGCTCAGCACAGCTCACAGAATACCCCTCTGGGTGACCACAAGCATGAAAATGTCAATGTAGTCTAGGCAGCAAAGATGTTTAACCATGCCCTGAGTATGGCATTCAGCAGTATCCTGCCTGACTATGCAAGGAGTGCACCATCTTCTCGTGAACACATGCAATCTTAGGTAAGTTCATTTTACAGATGTAATAGTTTAATCCCTTTTCATCCTTTTTCATTTGAGTATACAAGAAATTCAAAAATGCATCCAACTATACAGCCAATCATTTTTAATAAGATATGATAACATATTAAAATATTCCAGTCTTGCACCATGTGTTTTACTATATAGAGGAATGAAAAAAGGTTGTTGGCCAGAAAAAAAAACTTTAAAATCAATTTAATAAAATTATTGCTTCAAGTATTGTGAAAATTTACATAAAATGAAAATACCACATTTAAGGTGATTCAATATATGATCCATTTCCGAATCTTGAAGATTGGCAATAGAAATCTAATTTACCCCAGTGGGACTACTTTAACCAAGTAAGACCTGCATATAAATTTTTTTGTTTTTTCTTCTTTCAATTCAAACTACAAAAATTTATTGAAACTAAGAAAATCCGAGAAAAAATATATAGTCATTCAATTTGTAAACGAATAAGTGCCAGACCCTCGTCAGGAAGCCACCACAGTTTGCGCCACCCATTGTCCTGCAAGTGCTGCCAATGACAGTACCTACACGACTACTAACATCACACTGCTACACATGCAACAATTTGGACTGTTCAAGGCCCCAAAGCTATAGGAATGGTTTGGGTGGCCATATAATCTAGTTGTTTTTAATGTATATTAAATTAATAAACAACTGTTTTTTTGCTCATGTCTAAATTACACAACCAGTGCCACCAGGTGGCAGCTGCCATAAGTGCTGATTTTGACAATTAAGCGCCGGTGCCAAGCACCGGAACCCTCCGGCTCAAAGAACCCACTGAATGTCCAGCAACACATGTGATACATTATTTGCCCATGATTTAGGAGTCATATGATTTTTGACTAAATATAGAAAGTATAGTTGCAGCGACTAAAGGCATAGCTGATAGTGTGGATTTATTCATATATTTAGTTAGACTCTTCCTTCTTATCTTCTTGATATAAAAGACATGTTAAGGTCTCCTGACAACATTCCAAGTACAAGTAATATTTTGTTTTTGGTATTTGTAATAATCATGACCTAAGTATCAAGTATCAAGTATGGCAATGTCTAGATTTATTCTAGGATATAACATTTTCTTATATGAAAATAACATTAATAATGTAGGGTGCAACAGCTGTATCAAGCAGCAGATACTGCTATGTGATACAAGTTTGCTCCCTCTTTTATCTAGCCTTTCATGAACATGTGTGCGACAGATCATACCTGGGTTTCCCACAACAGCATTTTTCAAGAGACTATGTTTGGAGATACCATATTGATGCATTTAACTTATGTGTAATGGCAAAAAGCAGGATATATTACAATACCTTGAGTCAGTGGCTAGAAATAGTGTCAAACTGACATTCACAAACAGTAAACACCATTAATTTTTTAGACAGCACTTATTCAAAATAACAATTCAGATAGCAGGTTGTTTTCATTACATTGCATATGCTGAATCTTGCTATCCTACAAAAGAGATAAATAATACTCCATTTGGTTGTTTTGTCAAAACATTGATTCCCAAATTATAAAGCTACACATTTATATAAAGACCTTAATTATGTCTCCCAACAGGATGCTAAGGTAAGTGTACATTGGCTTTTATTAGGACCACTGTGACAATATTTCATTACTGAGTGTTATGCTCTTGAGATAGCCATAGGTTGATCATTCAACCATAAATTGAGGTACACCACTTCACCGTTGGAGAATATTTACAGCTTCGAAGAATCAGAAGTAGTGAAGAACTTTGTAGTTGAATGTTATAATCCATTTCTTCAGGGTCTATACAAAGAGGGGTGGCAGTGACATATACAGGCTCCTTTAGATGTGTACTTATGTGGCCTACCCACCTAACATGCAACAGCATATGTGTCTTTGCACTCTTGCATAGATGCTACTGCTTTTCAGGGTGGCACTCTCACGGGATGAACCTTGGGAGTGTTTGAGAGATTGCATAGTTTGACATTACATATAAATTTAGTGTTGAGGATGGTGTATAATTTTCAGATTATGTAGATTTACGGCCTGATTATGAATTTGGCGGTGTTGGTACTGCTGTCACGTCGGGGTCAGCACCGGAATACCCACCTCACAGTTGGTGGTCTGTCCACCTTATTATGATGTTGGGGTTTGCTGAACGAAAGACTGTTGGAGCACTGCCGCCACTGACAGCCATTCGCAGACTGCCTTGGTAGAGGTAGGGGAAAAGCAGCTGGCCAAGGGCAGTACAGAGAAGTTCACCACCATCCAAATTACAGTTGGTTTTCCAGTGGGCTGACCGAGGTGGGAAGACAGCCTGCTTCGAGTCCTTGGAATCAAAGGAATTGGGATGCTTACTCACCCATTTCCTTTTCTTTCCTTCAGTCTCCCACATGGATCACTTCCTCCAGGGCCCCCCTTACCAGCAGAATCTTGACCCCAAAGAAAAGGACCCTGTTGGCACCAAACTCCAGGTAAGTCCATTTTGAAATATTTACGAATTGACTGGACTGGGCACATATGGTCCAGACTCCAGCAATGAGAAAGTACTCATATTATCATATATCATTTTCATCATGTCATGCATATATTTACACTCAGTCAAAATATACACACCTGTATCGACAAATTTAAAAACATATTGCCCAGCATCAGAAACATCACCACTGGCCTAGCGGTGACATCGTAATTTGGTGGACAGAAGACTGCTCCATTCTTTTTGGGAGCACCACAGCGGTGTTCATTGTGGGACCACCACAACGAACACAGGCAGTACGACGGTAAGAGCACCAAACTCATAACCAAGCCCTAAATGGCACAAGTGAATCTTCTAAAAAAGCATAATGATAATCATAAATTGTTTTTTTATGTAGCTCTAAATACTGCACTTCTGCCATTTCTATGTACAGTAATCAACAGATGTTACCAATGCTCAATTTATTGTATTCAGCTTACACATCTCAGATGGATGAAAGGCTGAGTCTGCCTTGCCTGAATTCGAAATCATTTGTCAATGGTGAGTCTTGATGGCTATTATTTTGTCATCCATGCCAAGGAGGAAGCTGCTTATGTAGCGAAATTTCCTATGTGCATGTAGTACCTACTAAGGTATCAGGTGATTGAATAAGTTACTTTCCATAGAGCCCTGTAGATGAATAGTTTTGTGCTGCTAATTGTGTCACTGCTAACAATCTTTAGAGATCAAGTGGTAGTGCGACATAGTATGCATAGCAATTTGTTACCCACAATTTTAGCATGAAACTTTTTTCATGTGGAGGTAGGGGCATGATCAATTATAGGTTGCAAGGTCAACAACGTCTCCACGGGGTAAGAGGTTCTGAAGCATAATGGTAAGCCCTCCTAAATCACACAGCTCTGAAACAACTAATTCCTATCTCATAATGGAAATCCACTTGGAAATAATCTGATGCTTTTCATTTTTATGATTATATGATTTTATATAGATGTGCAATTAATGCGACTCAGGAGTTCTTTCTTGAGAAGGGAACTGCTAAACTTGCCCAAATTATTTCTGTGTCACCAATGTTTAATGCAAGTTCTGTAGCAGTAAAAGTACCTCCACATTTCAAATCACTAGCTATGTGACATGCAATAAAAGAAGACTTTAAGATGGATCACAGTATAGTAATATATTTAGGGTAATGATCTTTTAGAAACTTAAGGACCCATTTATGAGGAATTGTCATAGGGCAGTGCTGCAAGTCTCTTTGCGGTGCTGCCCTACTCAAATGTGAAAAGGCTGGAATGCACTGTACTTATGAAATACGGTGCATTCCTGTCCTTTCCCACTACGCTTTTGTACAATTTGCTGCCTAGCCCCAACATAGGCACCCTTTCACCATGGTGCAAGGGAGCCTTCTTTGCAGGCAGAATTGTTTTTGTGCAGGAAAGGGCACCTAATTCTGAAGACACTTTTCTTGGTGATATGCAAATGACAAACAATTTCCACACGTTGTGTGCACTTCCTAACCAGCGCACCCCAACAACGCCTTCATCCAAGACTACCTAAAACCTCAGACATCGCTCGAGCAAGATAAAGGATATGGACTAGACCAACACCCTCAATGTCCACCAACCAATCTTCATCGGCAACCTGCATGCCGACATCAAAGCCTTCAACAACTGGATCACTACTAGTGCAGACAACTTAGCACCTCTGAAGAATGTCAGATAATCAAGAACCACACCTGAGCCAGCTGGTACGCCAAACACCTCAGGAACTCCAAACAACTCTGCAAACAGCTGGAGAGAAAATGGGGATCCTGTCATAAATCACTGTTCTCTTGAAAAAAAAACATGTCAGAGACCCTAAAGAGCTTAGCAACTCCAGACCCATCTCATTCCTACCCTTCCATCCAAAGTCATAGAGAAAGCTATCAATTAACAACTCTCCAACCAGCTGGAACAACACCACCTATTAGACATCTTGCAGTCTGGATTCTGCACTAACCACAACATGGAAACTATTCTCATTGCAGCAACGGATGAAATCTGAAAAATCACGGACAAAGGGGAACCCAGAGCACTCATACTACTCAACCTCTTCAAAACCTTTGAGACTGTCTCCCACAGCACCCTTATCACAAGACTCCACAACTCTGGAATACATGGCCCGGTCCTGAGTTGGCTGGTCACCTTCCTTTCTGACAGAACCAAGCAAATCAGGCACCTGCCCTACACCGCAGAACCCAAGAACCTCATCTGTGGAGTCCCGCAAGAATCATTGCTGAGTCCTACCCAATTCAACATCTAGATGGTGCCTCTCGCCCATGTTTTAAGATCCCACGGAATAAACATTGTATCCTATGCAGATGGCATCCAAATTATCATTTTCCTAACAGACACAACCATACTACAAGAACAAGCATCAACACCTGCACGTGTAATGTAGCAAACTGAATGAAACAAACGTGTCTAAAGCTCAACACAGATAAAACAGAAGTCCTGATCTTTGGAACAAATTCTCTCCAGGGTACTCCCCCTGGTGGCCAACAGAGTTGGGACCCACACCCACCCACATTCCCACCAACCATGCCAAAGACTTTGGGATCATCGTGGACGACAGACTCCCCATGACCACCTCCTCCTGCATTTTCATCCTACGTATGCTCTGCAAGATTTTCCATTGGCTCTCCATCGACACCAGGCACATGGTCACACAGGCCCTCGTAACAAGCAGACTTGACTATAGCAATGTACTTTATGCTGACATCAACTCATACAAAGACTCAAGACCACTCAGAACACAAGCTGACTCATCCTCAACATTCCCAGCAAAGCACACATCACACCCCACCTCAGAGAGCTACCCTGCTTGTCAATCCAGAAGCGATGCCAATTCAAACTGCTCACCAATGCATCCGAAGCCCTAACCAATGTCCAACCTGCCTACCTCAACCATGACTCTACTTTCACCAGCCCACCAGGCAACAGTGCTCAGCGGCCCTCCACCTCAGGGAAATACCCTGCATCCCCAGGAGCAAGTCATGAGGACCCTCTTTTCCTATATCACCGCCAAATCCTGGAACTGCCTTCCACACTACATCAGGACCTCCCCATCCCTTCTCAAAATCCACAAGAATATGAAGACTGGGCTATTCACCTAGGAGTCCATTTCGCCTACTTGTCTTCCCAGCACCAGGATACCCCTCAGTGAGAAGCACGCTTGACAAATCCACATAACGCAATCTCACGTTGTTTGTGCACAATATAGATTTATCAATAAAAATGCATGTCTATGCAAATTTAGCAGCCGTTTCAATGGAAATTCTGCTGTCTGTTAATGACAGCGTGCTACCACACTATGCTTTAGTGATATATTTGTGACAGTGTGCTCCAAAATGCCCTACCAGCTACATACTGCACCCGTACCACTGTCCTGCCGAATTGCTGTGGCTCATTTACTATACTTTTTATTTGTGTGATGCTTTGATTTTTCACAATCTTCATTACTTCAGTGATGTAACATTGATGGCAGTACCCTCACTCTTAAAATTGGTCCACACTATTGTTGCAGACATTTGACTATGTATGGTTATTTGATACCTTGTTTCCTGGTTTGCAGTAAAGAATTTCATAGTCCTTGTCATTAGGATTTCACTCAAAAAATCTCATCCGTGAGCAAAATAATAATAATAGTACACTGAGTGCCTCTGGTATACCTTTAGATGTAAAAGTCTGACAGCCTAATTTAGAGATTGGTGGTAACAGGGCATCCACCAAAATATCAGATGTACTATACTAATCTTCGCTTTCCCCTCCTCATTCTCAGCATAGGATAAGGCAGGACCTCTCACTGCCCAGGGGCCAAAGTGGACCTGTTGTCACAGAGATTTTCCCCAAGGCATGTCTGCTGTGATTTATTTCCTATCAACATTCCAGAAGTAATAGCTCCCTGAAAATATGATGTTAAGTAGAGTAACTACCAATTACACAATTGCCTAATGGAAATATTGGGTTGTCCTTTTTGTCTTAAATATTTATTTTCCATATTTAACTGTGATTATCTCCAGGAGTTAACAATGGTAATGCAAAGGCATTATCACTCCTGGGTTCAGATTCAAGTGTTCAAAGGCAACTTACTTTTCCTTTATATTATTTGAAGAAGGTTCTTAAACATAATGAGATTGAGGAAAAGATTAGAAAAACAGCGGGATGCTGATGTAGTTAAAATACAACTATAAAGTTATTTTGCTGTTGCAACTTCCTATTTAGACAGAAGTTTGGCATAAAATATCATTGGATTACTTGTGTTTCTACTTTAAAAAAAATATATAGCAATTGTGATTGTGAGGATTTTGTTCTTGAAAATAATTAATGTTATTGCTTTGACTCCATTACCGTCCGCATTGAGGTTACAATAATTTATTTTCTTAAGTGTCTGTATTGTCTACATTAGATAAGCGTAGATATAACTTCTCTGTTTTGGATAACCTCTAATAAACTTATTACACTTATCCTCATCTTTTCCTGGACAGTTTGATGGTCAGACAGAAATAGCTAGTTTGAAACTATAAGAAAAATGTAGATGCTAAATCAATATGTATCATGCTAAGTGGACTGCATCTGTTTTTAATGGCTTCAATACACACAGATTGTTTTCTATAAGTTACCTTGAGTTACATATGCATATTCTGGAGTACTTCAGGAGACAGTCAAGAGTAAGTTATAACTATTCAAAGCCAATTCTTTGCGAAGTGAGACCATTATTGATTATAATGTGTCCACTGTGAAGTTACCATTCTCTAGCTCAAGGGATCACTATAACTCACTCGGCAGAAGCGACAGATAAATGATTGATACCAGATAGACCTTTTAATTGACGTCAATGGGATAGAGACTTCCGTTGTTAAAGGGAACGTACTATGACGCCTGTCTGTGATTAAAAGGGGTGACGAATAAAATACATAGTGTATAGTCAGGGGTGAGTGTGTTACAATTGGCAAAGATGCAAACACAAGACTGGCAGGGTCAGATGAGCAGTGTGCTCAAAGGATTGAGTGTCTGTAGACAATTTGCCTCAATTTGGCGTCTCAGGAATAGTATCCTATATAAGATTTGACCATTACCACTATGACCTAGTGACACTGGGCTGGACGGGCCACCAAGTCAAGGGTTTCCGATGGTGAGCCAAGTGAGGGTCTGCTGTCAGAAACCCAGGGCCTTACTTATGAGGCCTTTAATCAGTTTTACCCTGCCGGTGCATCAGTCTTACGCTGCTGGTGCATCACTTTTTGTGACGCACCAGCAGTGTAAAAAATGTGCCATGTTGCGTCATATTTACAAAGTGAGGCTTCTAGGTAAATGCGTCACTTTGTAAACCCTTGCACCACATTATACCTGCACCAAGTATAATAGATGCAGGGGGGCGTTCTGACGCAAGAAAGGGTCATAGAAGTTGCACAGTGAAATCTATAAGATTTCACTGCCCCACTTTTAGGACACAAATGCGTCAATATTTAACCCCTGCCTCATGGCAGGCGTAAGACTGATGCAGCCACATTTCACATGGGACTTTCCCATGTCTAATGACCCATTGCTGGGGTTGCGTCACTTTTGTGACACACTCGAGCAATGTGTCATTTTTGCGCCTTCAGATACGTCAGAAATACTGATGTATCTGTCACTGCTTGCGACATGATGCGTGATACTATAAATATGACGAATCATTGGTGTCGCAGGAGGGTGCAATGAAAAGTGGCGCAACGCTGTTTCTTCTCACAGAGATGCATCACTTTTTATAAATGAGGACCCAAATTGCCACTACAACTCTAAATGCAGCAGAGGAATCACAAGTTTGTCGGAGTGATAGCTCTGTCAATTTATGGTGAAGCCAATAATGTTAATTATAGAACCTGATATATAGAAAATTACTGGGAACCCAATTAACCAATTTCTAAAACATCATAATGTTCAATGTTGAGATAGTATTCACATTCACCCCAAGCATAAGCAATAGTATCCTACTTTATGTAAACAATTCAATTTCTAAGACCCAATTCACAAGCTTACTGATTAAAAGACGAAAATTAGCAAATGTAGGTTGATGTTTAAAATACATTTGTAACTTTTAAGGAATTCAAGGACTAGTTCAAGGAATATTGTAGAAAAACATATTTGCTTTCAGATTCCCATTATTTTCATTTGTGCATATGGAAATGTAACACAGTCGTTTGATTTTGAGTATTTTTAGTTTCTTTGTAGGGAAAATCTTTTGTCAATATGAAGGAATTATTTTCCAAATCATCCTTCTTCGTCAGTTTTGGGGGTTGTGCCTCCACAATCCCAACATGGATATACATTTACCGCCATCATTAATAAGAGTAAACTTCCACGCATATTTAGTGTGCAAAGCCCCAAACAGGTGTGAACCAACGTTACTAGTGAAACCACCATGAAATACAGACAAGCCAGCTCCAAACAGCAGATTTGCTTACACCTTATTGTAAAATCTTATCATTCCTAATTTTCGGAACTAGCAACATGATTTTGCGCAAATGTTGTACAAATAGGTTTGTTGATCAGGCCATATATGTCCTTCTGACATCGCCATCATTGAAAATAGTGCATGCAGGTTGTATGGCTTTTTGTGTTTATTGGTTTGCCTGTGCCTCAAAACATTCTTTATGAAATCGCCTACAGTATCTTTCAGTGGGCAAGAGACAAACATCCTTTAGTTATCATGTAATTGTTCATTCAGCTTGCATCATTTACAGTGAACAATGTGCCTCTTTGATTATATAAGACGCTGTGTCTTCTAAAGACATTGTGAGCCATTTGATAGACCTCCAGTTACTTAGTGTCCCTGGGAGTCTCACTAATGTGGTATTGCTTCCCCTGCACCTACTGCCTACCATGGTAATGACATAGGGCCAGATGTAGGTAGCCAAATACCGGTCGGTAACGGCCGATTTCGGCCGTTACCGACCGGTATTTGACTTTTGAGATGTAGGTGGGTCTGAATTTACAGAATCGGTATATTTACCGATTCGGTAAATTTACCACTTCGGTATTTTACCGAATCGGTAAATATACCGAATCTGTAAATCCATATGTAGGTGACACTCCTAAGAGTGCCACAGGCCCTTCAGAGTCGGTATTTTACCACCCAATCCTATTGGGTGGTAAAATAGAGAATTCAGGTATGCATGCACATCGGTGCATGCACACCTGTGCAATGTGACACACAGACATGCCCTTAGGGCATGTATGTGTGTCACATGGCACACAAGCCTGTAGTTGGGGTGCTAGAGGGTGTCAAAGTAACACCCCCTGCACCCTTGCAGGATTCGGTATTTACCGATTCTGTAAATACCGAATCTGTATTTCCCATTGATTCATATGGGCTTCAAGGCCCATAGGAATCAATAGGAAATACCGATTCGGTATTTACCGAATCGGTAAATACCGACTCTTACAGAATCGGTAATTTTTTACCTACATCTGCCTCCTTCAAATTTACCGACTCTTAAATACCGATTCGGTATGGGTCGGTATTTAAGAGTCGGTAAATCTAAATTACCTACATCTGGCCCATAGTGAGTAAATCGACCCCTTAGCATTCCCATCTTGCGCACCTACAATTATTCACTCTAAGGGACATATTCTCAAGAATGTGTATTAACCACCGCGAAAGTAAGTTAACGCAACTTTCCACATCGCAGTGTATCACCGGAAAATTACGCCATGTTAACTAAGTATTGACAGCACGGCGATACTATGCAACAGTCATCAGACAACGCATCAAATAAACACTTTAAAATCAACGCGACACCGCAAAAATGTGAACCACGAATGCATAAAATGATGCGCAGAGGCCAATTGCGACACAAAAACCAGTGAAAAAAGCAACAGGCCTGCAATTCCCACACATCAGGTGCGAAAAATCATCATAAAAGTTGAAAAAAAAGCCAATCAACAGCGAAGCACAATGTATGTTGTCAGAGTAAGTACGGAGGACAACCAGAACCATTTTAAGTCTTTAAAACCATTTGTCCCCAGTAGTGAAGATATTCGTTGTACGACTAGACACAATAAAAAGAATTGCACCCTATCAATGTGGGGAATTCCCGATCCATATTTATAAGTGCCAGTAATAGGGCTGTTACTTCTGCCAGCTGAGTCATGCCGTCTCCTAAGGACTGTGTCTTCCTATCGTTGGGATGGAACGTGCCATCCTGCATACAACCTTTTACAATCGCACAAGTGGCGTTGTATTGCTGTTTACTTCCTACAGCCGGCTGAGTAGATCCATCAGTGTAATAATGTATTTATACTGATCTAGAGGCATCATTTCATTTGGAAGAGGATATTCCTGTTCATATTGCAGGAATGCTTGGGTTTTTAACCTGGGTAGTATCCGTATTCTACATCTGTTGTACTGAGAGAATTAGCCCATTGTATCCATCTGGGAGGACTTAAGGCTTTACCATTAGGAACACTAGCCTTTGTAGCAACCTCTAAGGCCGGTACTGGAGTTATGACAATTATTAATTTGCGCTGAGCCAGTGCTCCTACTCTTACTACAGCCGCCTGAACTGCTGTCAAGATTTTATCTGTAGAAGCAAAGCGCATTTCAGCGTGTGTGTACAAGTGCGATTTGTACGCTATGGCTACTGTTTCACTTTCATTGAAGGTTAGGTAAGTGTACCCAGATTGACCTGCTATAACGTGGATCACTAGATTGGGTACGCTTACACATGTCTGAAAATGTTTTGAACCTATCATGTCAGTTTGTAGGGAATTAAGGATATCTGTGTCTTCCTGTGTCCCAATACCTAACTGAAAAATCAGGTCTAATTAAGTTGTAGAAAAGCGTTACTCTTTTTGCGTAATCTAAGATGTACGTTCTGCCAAAATTAAAAATCCCAATATAGCTTGTAAGTTTTTCAGCGATTTTGGAGGTTGGAGCAGCACACACTTTTCTAAAACGTTATCTGCTAGGCTTTTACCTTCACTTGATGACGCATATCCCAAAAATAGGACACTGAGGTGGGCTATTTATGATTTTTTTAATTAAATTTTTAGCCCACCGAGGTGAACCCCAAAATTATGTTGCTCACCCTGGCCAAGTGATCCTACACATCATCATCCATCAGATAAAAATCATCTACACAGGACAATGCCTCCTCATCCAAATTCTGAAGTAATTCTGTTACCCTTGCAGAAAACAATCCAGGGCTATTCTTATACCTTTGGGGGAGTCGACAGAATTGAGCTGCAAACCTAGCTTGGAGAATGCTGTTAAATACCTCTTTTCAGGTGCTATGTTTTGGCAGAAAAATCCATTAGAGATATCTAATGTTGTTTTGTATTTTTTCTGTACAATGTTATTCATTAATTACGGGAAACAAAGGATTATTCATTGTAGAGGTGCAAGTTTCAACTAAACCCTGGTATTCAAGTTGATCTAGGATCTCCCTGACTTGTTTTTTCTCTTCTTGTTTTATTGGGTATTGTCTCTGTGGAGTCGAAGTAGTTTTTACTGGGATTACATGGTGTGTTGACTCAGCATCCCGCCCAACATGGTTGAGATATAATGCTGGTGAAAGGGCTACCGCCCACTCCTGCGCTTATATGTGTTTCAAGTAAATTGGAAGGTGGTCAGAAAAGGCAGTAAAATTACAGTTTCTCCCTTTGGGCAATCCATAACAATTTCAGGCAGCCAATCTTTTTCAGCTGAAAGGATGTCATAGCTAAAATTCAGGTTCTCTCAAAGGAGACCGTTAACTTTCCTGGGTTTGTTCCCCTCCATTTGGAGTGTTATCTCATGTAACCTAAGTAGGACACTTACCCGTGTATCAGGCGTTTCCACTGTGATATGCTCATTCAACTCCGTTGACACCAGAAATTCCATCAGGTTCTGGTAAGCTATTATTACTTCCCCTGCACTGCCTAGCATCGTCAGACAGTCCCCGTTCAGAAGTTGAGTCCTCAGAATTCTGTACATGTTAAATTTTAAGACCTGCTACTTTCTTCATTTTAAATTGAGGTTTTGATTTTGGCTTGTCTTCTTCCTTGGAAGTATAATCTGAAGTGCGTGGCATGTCACTGGACTTTGTATGCTCTTCTTGTCTGTGTTCTGACGATACTTCTCTCTCGGAGTTTCTTGGTGAACCCTGAAGGGAACGAGAGGAACATGTATCAGTATACTGATACCTGTCAGTTTTGTTAATGTTATCTCTGTTCCTAAGGTTGCATCTCATTTCGGAGGGCTCCTGTTGAGGAGACTCACTCCTGGATAGAGATCTATTTTCTCTAAACATTTGATTTTTATTGTTTTATTTTATTTTATCCCATTTCTTTTTGGAAGAATCTGGTGCTTGCTTTAAGTTATCCTTTTCAGGACCACCCATGAGTTGAGTTCTTGTTGCTCTGGCTCCCAAACTATGTCTACCTAAATCAGCATAGGTGCCTGTGATAATTGGAGGTAATTTAGATTCCTGTTGCAAAGGAGTGAAATCCCTCAGGTGTTGAGCTATTGCCACTGCTGCTGCCTTCTCTTTATATTTGCTAATATTATAGCTGATACCTGGGCAAAATTGCCTAATAGTTTCATCCCTAGGTTTAGAGCAGGTTCTGCTCCATACTCAGTTTGTATTTGCCTTAATTTGTCTGGTATAACTGCTGATGACAGGATATCATGTGTTCTGGTATATATGGCTTCGGAAACTGTATTCCAAGAGGTACAATCCTCTATCTGGGGAGCTATCCCCTTTGGCAAGCAGATTGTTAGCATTCTGTGTTTTTATCGAGGGCTGTGTTGTTTTCTGAGCTGTCCAGAATGGCATTTGCTCACATTTAGTGGGCATTTTACCCATAACTGTGTATAGAAGTTGTAGAACCCTGAATTTGTCCTGTTTGTATAGCTCTTGTTGGCTGGAGTGTGAGTGTTCTCATCACACACTGTGTCAGGTTTCTGTAAAGTTTTATTATTTCTTTATAAAGTGTTCGTAGGTCTGCTACTGGCATTGAGTCAATGTCTGGTTGTGGTGTGTAAGCCAAGAGGACTGGCCAAGTGGCTCCGACTCTTCCGAATAGACCGTTTCTTACTTTGTCTTTTGTGTAGGGGAGGGCGACTTTAAACCAGATGATGTGTTCCTGGTAGGTGAGAAGAACTTCAATGTCCTCAAACGGACAGTATTCATCTGATGTTTCATCTTCAGTGTAAGAATGAAAGGTATTTGATTGTGCATCTGCTTGTGGGAATTTAACCCATGAATAGAATACCTCTGTTTTGTATAACTTGTGAGCCTCAATCACAAAGGTTAATGTCCCACCCCTAGCTGAGACGCTGTAGTCTGTTAGCTTTTGAGTAAGGGCATTTCTAACGGATGTATGACATTACAACGCATGCTTTTAACACGCATGCCTTTACAACGTGGTATTTACAACGAATACCTTTACAACGCATAGTGCTTTGGGGCGCTGGATAGTGAATAGTTAAATTTTTTATTCCAACTCCAGTCCCCGTGGAAAGTAGGGAAGGTGTTGGATAGTAAATTAAATCTATTCCCTATCCTAGAGCGCCCCCCAGCGCAATGCGTTGTAATGGTTTGCGTTGTAAAAGTTGCGTCGTAAAGGCACTGCGCGGTAAAAGTTGCGTTGTAAAGGATGGTTCCCATTTCTAACATTTTCTGAAATGTTAATTTAATTTTCCTCGTTTTTCTCCCTGACTACAGCATGTTGTGCTGGCGCACCGGAGTTCTTGTCAGCCATTGTTGACAAAGGGTTCTCAATGAAGAGTTTCAAGGAAACTGAGATATGGTTTTATGCACAATAGGAACTGTTGGTCCTTCAAGCTTGATAAATCTACAGCCAATACATAGAATATGCCTACACAGCGGTGGTGGATAGTTCCCTTCCCACTTAGGGGAATTGTGAGTAGGGGTCTCGGAAAATAGCACAACTGAACGACTCAGATTTGACTGTTAAACAAGTACCAAATCAACATTGGGTGCTATGTCATGGTGCTTCTATAAACCTGTCTAAGGTCTGCACGTTTAGATAACAAACGCTATATGAATGGTATCAGACTGATTATAGACACCCCTACCGGGTATATTAGCCTGTATACCAGCTAGCTCACAGTGCCACTGGAAACCCCTCTTACCAAGGAGAGAATAGTTCCTGGCAACTATTGAACATGACAACTCTGACCCCTCAGTCAATCGTGCTCAGAGAGATACACAGAAGAAACGGTGGGGACATTTTAAATAAGCATTTATTGAGCCAGTGACATTCTAGTCTAAAATAGGTGTGCTGAAACAACCATTAGACAGTAACAGATATAAATGTTTACAATACTAACAGAGTAAAAGGCTGGTATATTCCTACCATTGTGCTAAAACAATGAATAAAGACAAGTATAAAAAATACATGACCATAGCATGCGTACTTCTACGATGCAACCCTAACTAGATGTACCTAAGCATACCTAGCACGTATGGAGGTGTAAAAGCTAAGTAACGCTCTAGGACAAAGGCAACCCAATTACCTGAAGTGAGAGACTGCGGGACCCCTTCTTGGTCTCGAGATGGACACCACGCAAGGGATGTCAGACCACTGCGAGCTGGAGTGTCTGCGTGCAGGAGCCTCAGCATCTCGCGTTGGTGTGTCGGCATGGAAGTCCTTTTCTCCTCTGACTATCTCAGTGAGATATGGTGTATATATACCCAAAGTGGTACCCCCTGGGTATATACCATGCTGTGTCATGTCAGACTAGAAACTGGGATGGTGCAATGAGCTAAAAAACGGTGTTGGATCTAGCCCTGATCTCTTGACTGGGTGAGAGTACTCTGCTTAATTCAGAGACTCTGTCCATCACCACCCCTTGTTGTAAATAATTATGTCAGACTAGGATGACAGAAGGAATGACCCTTATATATAGTTATTGTGCAGGAGATGGAAGGCCTACTATCCTGCTGTGATTCCAAGAATCCTCATGCATAATGAATGAGGCTTAAACCATTTGGAGGAAACCCCATGATATCTTTAGGCATTATTGTAACTAAGTAAAAGGTCAGTACTAAGAACCATTATGTAGTGTAATGGTAGGGGAGAACAAAGATGAAAGTTTAGGTGGCTTCCTGAGCCTGTATTGGGGTAACTATATGGAACATAACATACTAGTCCTTTTGAAGATATGAAAACAGATGGCCAGGGGGGCCCAACATGACCTTTTCTAAACTTTTAAAAGTACAAACGAACAATGCCCTTGGCATTGCCACAATTTGGTGGGACCGAGGCAACAACTGTGCTGTATACAACTGCTCAGACTTTTGACAAAATATTGACCTTAGCTACAATCAGAGGTGGAAGCAAATGGTGGAGGAGCAAGTCATTTCTAGTAGAATGTGCCACCATGGCTGAATCAAATTCAAGTTAGATTAGTGCAGGTCCTTCAGGGCATACTTGGCCATCTTCATGTAGGCAAGATCCATGAGGGCACAGGATGTCCCTCCCATTTGTCGACGCAAACTCTCACCTAGCCAGGCTGACTTTTAAACATTAGTAGGATATTTGGCTGTGGGCTGCCACCCAGCTACTAGGATTTTGAAATATAAACAAGGGTTTCCATCTAGCTTACTGAAAATCTTTCGAGCAGATACCTGAGTAGATCCTTACATTGCTGCTGCTACTGGCCCTGTTAAAAGTTAGACTGAAAATGTCAACATTATCGGCACCATCTTGCTCTCCTTGGGCCCATTCGTGCGCGTAAGCGGCAGCCATTTTGTACACCATGGCCTCCCTGCCCCTCGCCGATAGCCAGCGTCTCTCTCTCCCTCCCGACCTCGCAGGCAACCCCCCGCGCGCTGACAACCCCCCTCCACTCTCACATGTCTTGGGTCATAAACCCCTCTTCTGCGCGGCTCTGCCTCGGAACCCCATCCTGTTCCCAGCGCGACACTTCCCTTCATTCCTTTCATGGTCCCAGGCCCTTTGATGCAAACCCCCTTTTCCTGTGTTCCCGTTTGTCTTCCCCGTTCCCAGGCCACCACCTAAGCTCTGCGGATACTGTTTATTGCCCCCCCCGTACAGTAGGAAGCTTCCCTCATTAAAGGACCCTCGAGTTGATCAAAGCCCCCACCCTATGAGATCCGATCAAACCCCCCACATTCCGTGAATCGGCGGAATGTCCCGCTGCGCGATAATCATCACCTGTTGTGACCGGGGTGGGGACTTCAACTGTAACTGTGTGTGGGAACGGGCCTGAAGGGGAGATTCGGAGGATATCCTTTCCGTACATCAAAGCATTACCAAGAATGTGTTGTATGTAATAAAGCAATAAACCTGTGTATAAGAGGCCAGGCCTCAGAGATGCGGGTAGAGCACCTCGTGACGATACTTGCTGTCCGAACGGATGTGTTCTCCTCCGGAGAGAATAAAAACCCTTGTTTCCTGCCTTCCAGTCTCCAGCGCCTGCCTCTTCATTGATTAATATCTTGTGGGTTTAGGAGGCGACACCGCCGGGCAATACTTAAGGATCTTTTAATCTGGTTGGTAGCCTGACCTTTAACAATTGGCGTCCCAAACGTGGGGCCCATCAGTGACTCGTGGATCCAGTGGGAGAGGTCCTGACGACAGAGTGAACGACTGCAACGATCGGGAGCGCGCCTGTCCGATAGACCCTCGTCTGACAGCCGATCATCCGAACTTCACTGGTTCCGAACAGACCTCTCTCGAGTGATCTACGGTCCTGACTGGGAACCATCAGGAGTGCCGCGAGGAATACGAGGAAAAGAGGACGATCAGGCGCTGGATTCGGAAGACAAGAAACTGTCCATGCGGTCCGGGTAAGGTCGTGTAAACACGACGAATTGCGAAATGGTTATTTGAATTGTCCAGAAAATACTAGTATTACTCTTTGTTAATTTATTTGGAGATCCTCTGTCTGCAAACGGAGAAACAACAGGCTCTCCCTTTGCTAACAGTGGAGGATAGGTAATGCAACTGTCGTGTCTATCTTTCTCCCCCACTGATTAATTACTTGAAACTGAACTATTGTTCACAGACTGTTTTCTGGAGATTCTCTGTCTGCAAACAGGAAAGAGCCCCTCTCCCCCCCCCTTTTTACAGATAGTGAAAGGGTAGGTAACGCAGACCTTTGCGAGCCTACTTATTCTCCCCACTGAATTGTTTTTTTATTTTATATTGGTTCATGAGGTATTCACTGCCTGCAAACAAGGTAGAATAGAAATATTCTGTCTAGTCTTTGCACACAGTGATAAGATAGGCAGTGCTGACTTTTTGTCCCTCGTTGCGAGCCGTCATGTCTGTCTTCTCCCCACTGATCGGTAGCCTGTTTAGCCCGGACCGCTTATTAGAGATGAACCATCCGGCCCCACCGGAAGGCACCCCTAATAAGGACATGTTCATGAAGCATGGATTGATCGCTATAGCCTATAACAAACTGTGGCATAAATATACGAAAAAGAATGGAGAAAGTCAGTGGCCACTGATAGGATCCTTCGATGATGACAAAATAAACGCGCTAGAAACAGCCCTAGGTAAAAATAAGACAACGCCCACTATGCTTGATAGTTTCGGCATGTGGCGCAAAGAAACTGAACAACATAAAAGGAAAATTGAGAGTAGGTTGGAAAAAGAGCTGCGAAAAGCAGCCCACCTAGCTGCTCAGAAGCTAGAAGGAGAGATAAAGGAAAGAGAGAAAGCCAAACAGAAACTAGAAATGGAAACATCAAGCCAGTGCCCGGTTAGAATGCCCTCCATGCTCTACCCTGATTTATCCTCGAGACAAAAACGAGCGAGCGATGATCTGCTGTTAGGCCCTCCGACCATCTACATGCCCCCTCCATATGCCCCTTCCCAACCCTTAGCACAACACCCACCACCCCCAGGTGCAAATGAGGGTAGTGCCACAGCTTCGGCCCCCATGGTCCCTGTGCCGGCCGAACCCCTTGTACCAAATACTCCGCAAACAACAACGTTAGGCGACCCTGAGACCCGAGGGGCCGGTTCCGCAAGAATAAACAGACTAAGCAAAGATGAGCGAACAGGAATCGACAAGATAGTAAGAACACTGGTAGAAAGGAAGGAAGGTGAAGAGTACATCACGGATATGTTTAAATCATATACAGGGAGTCACAGATGACACTTTACTGTACGACTGTGTTACCATGTCTTGAATGCATACGAGGACCGATATCGAGACCAAGGTCCCGAGAGCCTAGCGACTCTGTACCGGAAGGTCGATATCGGGAATGAGGGCGAGTGTGATGTGACGGACCTCCTTACGCGCACGCTTGAGGTTTTCCGCCACCTCACTGAACGAGAATCGGGAACTAAACCCACGACATCCGTGGCGACCGAACCACAAACTGAGCAACCTAGCACCATGATGCCAATACGAGAGGCTGCCCCTTACTGGGTTCCTCCACGAGGTGCAGGGACTCACGATGATGCAAACCACCAAGATGCAAAAGGAAGAGTAGTGTACAACTGGGTCTACCAGCCATGGGACCGGCAAGAGATTCTGACATTCCGAAAATCTCTGCCTGACCTACGTAAAAACCCCACTGCCTTCTATACTGAATTGGGTACAGCCCTAGGTTCAACGATTATGACCCTGGCTGACATCGACTTGTTTTTCGGGTTATGTCTACCAGCTGATGTGTGGAAGCAAATCCGGAAAGTCGACCACCTTGAGCTGCTCGGACATACCTGGGTACAACTCGAGGAAATTGACAAACAACGAGGACCGGGACAAAAGCCTTTGAAATCCATTTTAGACCTCCCAGATAAAATCGTACAGAAATTAAAAACCCTGATTCCAGAAAAGAAAGTGGACTGGTCGATAGTAACGGCCTGTCGCCAGAAACCCCAGGAGGATGTATCGGAATACTTCTCCCGGTTCGAAACGGTGTTCTCCGATTACAGCGGCCAGGACATGACCACCGCAACCGGACACCATCTGTTTGTCCAGAATTATGTTAAGGGTCTGTCATCCGAGGTCTCCCAGAAACTGCAGGCTAGCGAGAGTAGTTGGGCAGCCTCCAAACCTACGGCTATCCTCCAGATGGCTCAATATTATGAACATCAGAAAAATGAAAACGATAGGGCAACAGAGAGAAAGAAGAAGGACTTGAAAGAGAGGGTGATGATGGCCCAACTGCAAGGGGTGACTATAGGACGAGACCAATACCGGGGAAACTATCAGACGAACGCCCCTAAGTCCCAGGACCGTACCTCGACTCCCCACAGTGGACATACAGACATTAGAGAGGACCAGTGTGCTTTCTGTAAAGGAACTGGCCATTGGAAATCCCAGTGCCCAGTTCTTCTGGACATGATCAGAAACAAAGACCCCAAGGACATAGCAAATGGGCCGAGAAATAAGGGACCACAGCGAGGGCCCCCAAATGACACGACTAACGACAGATCAGGCAGACCAAATACATTTGATCGACCCAGACAGAACCAATACCAGCAATCTGACTATGATGACACCCACAACTTTGCATAGGACTGCCACGGGCAAGGGAGGGATCCAGTCGAGCTCTATGTTGACCAGCAAGGCCCTTACGTCACTGCTAAGGTCCTGGGTACCAAGTCTCCATTTCTGGTAGACACTGGCGCAACACGTAGTGCGTTATCTAAACGACTGATTCCGGGGGCACCCTTGTCTGGCTCACTTATAACATCGACAGGTTTCGATGGAACGCCCTCCACTAACCCTTTGTCCGCCCCGATCCTCTTTGACGTAGAAAACAACACCACTGACACCACGTTTTTGCTTTCCTCCAATAGCCCGGACGCCATTATGGGACTTGACCTATTGAAACACTTCCGAGCGACGATCAGATGTTCCCAAGACGGAGTTCGAGTTTTCCTTTACGACAACCCTGTCCTGCTTAGACATTGCCCTCCCCGACGCATGTTTTCCATCACCGACGCTGACGCATCCCTGCTTGACACTCTGCCTCCGTATCTGTGGGCCAAGGTGGATTCGGACGTAGGGCGCATGTTGATCGACCCAGTGCACATTACTGTCCGACCAGACGCAACTCTCCCAAAACTTCCACAATATCGGATATCGCGCGAGAAGGCATTGGTAAAGATTATTCAGTCGCTAGTCGACGCAGCAGTGGTAGAGGAAGTAGTTAGCAACGTTTGCAACAGCCCTATCTTGCCCATCATCAAGAAACAGGGAGAGGGAGATGAGAAAGCATACCGTTTTATCATTGACCTTCGAGAGATCAACAAAGTGGTGGTACCCCAGTACCCTGTGGTCTCGGACATCACCACCATCCTGACTTTGATTCCTTCTACTGCCACCACCTTCACTGTCATTGACCTCAAAAACGCATTCTTTTCCATCCCCATCCACCCAGACAGCCGATACCTCTTCGGCTTCACCCTGAAAAACCGCTCATATAGGTTCTGCCGAGCACCCCAGGGCTACACAGAAAGCCCTAGCATCTACAGCCAGGCCCTCAAGTGACAACTGGATCAAGTCCAGTTACCCGACGGAGTGGTGTTAGTGCAATATGTCGATGACATCCTCTTAGCAGCCGACACCACTCCATTAGCAGTCACAGGCACCATTCAACTCCTGCACTTCCTTGCGGAAAATGGCCACAAGGTCTCCAAGAAGAAGTTGCAATTCTGCCAACCCAGGTCACTTACCTAGGCCACCTTTTGTCCAAAGAAGGAAGAAAACTCACCCCTGATCGAATCCAAACCATTCTCGATACTCCTGTCCCTAAGACCCAGAAGCAGGTTCGCTCCCTATTAGGCCTCACCTCCTTCTGCCGACAGTGGTTACCAAACTTTAGCCTCGTTGTGAAACCACTGCTTTCTCTGCTAGGTAAAGACGTCCCTTTCCCACTCCCTTGGACCCCTGAGTGTCAAACCTCCTTCACGGAACTACGAGATGCCCTTTGTTCAGCCCCCTGATTACAAAAAGCCCTTCTCCCTTTACACTCACGAAAGGGAGGGGTGGGCTTTATCTGTCCTGACCCAGGCCATTGGCCCTAAGCAACGACCGTGCGCTTACTTCTCTGCCACTCATGACCCTGTAGCCAGAGCCTTGCCTGCCTGCCTTCGAGCCGTAGCTGCTGCTGCGATCTCTATCCGACAGAGTGAGGGGATCGTGCTCTCGAATTCCCTCACGGTACTGGTACCCCATGCAGTCGATACCCTCCTGAACCAAACCAAGACGCAACATCTGACGAGTGCACGACTGACTGGATACGAACTGACTTTGCTTGCACCCCATATCGCCCTGAAAAGATGCACCACACTGATCCCGGCAACTCTGTTACCCTTGCCAGAGAACGATCCCAACGTGCACCCTGTACATGACTGCGTGACTCTTACGGACGAACAGACTAGAAGTAGGGTTGACCTCAGAGACACGGCTTTCCCTGACCCTGACGGAGAGCTGTGGGTGGACGGTTCTTGCATCAAACTCCCTGATGGCACCACTTCCGCTGCCTATGCAGTCACCACGGCCCGAACTGTAGTTGAGACAGCCCGTATCACGCAACGATCTGCCCAGGCAGCGGAACTGATTGCCCTGACCCGAGCCTGCATCCTGGCAACAGGAACTACAGCGAACATTTACACCGACAGCCAGTATGCCTTTGGGGTGGTTCACCATTTTGGGCTCCTTTGGAGGGAAAGGGGATTCTTGACCTCACAAGGCACCCCCATTTTGCACGGGGATCTAGTCTCCGCCTTGATCGAGGCCGTCCTTCTCCCCAACAAGCTTGCAGTCGTCAAATGCCAGGCACACAAAAAGGTGACAGACATCATTGGGCAGGGAAATGCGCTAGCCGACATCACTGCCCGAACGACAGCTGAAAATAGGACGACAACACATATGTACGTGACCAGGTCACAAGCAGAAAAATGGACTGACGCTAGAGACACTATTAGAGACATTCAAACGGCTAGCACACAACACGAGTTGACTGAATGGACACGGGTGGGATTAAAAGACGATGAAGGCTGCTGGCGGACAAGAGACACAAACAAATGGTTGCTACCCGATTCATACCTGATTCCCATACTGGCTATGGCACACTCCCCTGCCCACATAGGATCAGCCCCCATGATTGAACTTGTCTCCAGAGTTTGGCACAATGATAAAATCACGGATTCCGCCAAACGTCTGGTCCAACAATGCTTGATATGCCTGCAACACAACCCCGGGAAAGGAACTGTAGTGCCCCGGGGAGGATTTGGGGTCCCAAACCACCCATTTGAGGTCCTGCAAATGGACTACATCCAGCTAGATAGGTGCCAAGGCCTGAAATATGTACTTGTCGTGGTGTGCGCCTTTAGCAAATGGGTGGAAGCATACCCAACCCGCGACAACACTGCTATGGCCACCGCAAAAGTACTGTTGAAGGAGTTTTTCCCCCGTTACGGCCTTTGTCGTATTTTATGGAGCGATAATGGCCCCCACTTCATAGCCGAAGTCATCCAGTTCATCTTAAAGGGGTTGGGCATCAAGCAGAAATTTCATGCAGTCTTTCACCTCCAGTCCGCTGGACTTGTTGAGCGACACAATGCCACACTGAAGCTCAAACTGGCCAAAATAGTAGCTACCACGGGTCTGAAATGGCCAGACGCCCTCCCACTAGCATTGCTATCAATGCGTTCCACCCCCACCAGACATCACTTAACCCCTTATGAAGTTGTTTTCGGCCGACCCATGAGTATCTGGTCTGCACCGAAGCCAACTTCCATTCATGACGTCCCGGACGTCCTAATGTCTGATTATCTGTATAAATTGACTGAAACTCTGTCTGTCATTCATCAGCAGGTGCAGCAGGCCATCCCCGATGCTTCCAGGGGTCCGGGTCACGCCATCCAACCCGGGGATTTCGTGCTGATCCGAAACTTTCAGCAGATGAAGAGTTTGGAACCCCGGTGGACGGGCCCCTGGCAAGTGTTAATCACCACCCGGACGGCTCTTCGTGTGGAGGGGAAAAGGCATTGGCTGCACGCGCACCACTGTAAGAAGGTCTCCCCGACCCTGGCCACGGCAGAACACATCGGCGACCAAGAAGAGCTCCTGAACAAGGACCGACCGTCACTAACCTGCTATCCTGATACCGAAGCACTTGAACTTTCAAAATTCTCTGATCCCACTGTGCCATCCAGAGAAGGGTATTTCCTGCGTCGAAAGGAGGGAGCTTCGGCTAAGTAGACCACAGACTAAGTTGAATCTCAAAACGGTGACCCAAAGCAATCTAGGGTTGCCCAGAGAGAAGCTAAACTAAGTCTGTGGTTCTGCCCACTACCGAGCACCTTGAAAATGAAGATGATGGAAGCGCCAGATAAGAAGATGATGGAAGCGCCAGATAAGAAGATGATGGAAGCGCCAAATAAGAAGATGATGGAGACAACAGGAAATACCCACTACAGAAACCCAAGAACAGACAGACTCCACAGCTCAAAGACAATTGCACTCTTCATCGCAATCCTTTTTTGCTTTCTCCTCATGACCACACTCTGGATTGTGGAAGAAAATGCACCTGCTCACGAAACATTCCTGACCACTGCTCAGCCTACCACCACGAAGGAACGTTATCTGATTTCGCTCTCTCCCCAACTCAGAGAGAGGCGAAAGGAGTTTTGGAATAACTCTTTCGTACAGCTCCTTCACCAGCACAATCTTGCCACCAATGCCACCAACTGTTGGATCTGTGGGTTGCTACCCCACGCCACTGGACACTCGATACCATTCATCCCTTCACCCTTCTCAGTTCATGGCTCCTGCCTTGCTTGGCTGATCCTCCTGCAAGAAAGCTATAAGGACAATGCCACCTCCAGCAAAACCGTAACGCATTTCTCCCACGGGGTCCGGCGAAACAAAACAAAGACACACTTCTGCCCGCAGACCTTCAACGACTCCATCCACATGGACATCCCTGCTAAAGAACGAATTGAAATGCAGGTGTTCAACAATCCAACCAGACCCACCTTCTCCTACCTGCGGAAACAAACGGCTGCCACTCTGACTGTGGCCCTATCAGTCGTCAACGTCACAGGCCACATGTGCATAGAAGGACATGGGACACAGCTGGTGGGCCGCAGTGCTTGCCGGTTTACCAGAACTTTGGACACTACGGATCCACCTTCCTTTGTATCGTCCCCAAACATGTATTTTGTCTGCGGCACAAAGGCCTACACCTGGCTCCCCAAAGGCTGGGGGGGCACTTGTTTCATCTCCTTCGTCCTTCCTCCGACTTATGTGGCCCCAGCGAATCATCATAGGCAAAAACGAGCCAAGGACATTGAGCAAGCCGACTCAACAGGAGCACAGTACCTCGATGCTATGAAGGGACTTGTTCCTCTTTGGGGCCCGATGGCAAACAGCCGGGCCATCCGACATTTGACTCAGGCAGTTGAGACAACAATGAACATCACAGCTGGTATCTTTGCCAACAACACCGCCGAACTCCAAGCGGTCCGCTTGGTGGCCCTACAGAACCGCCTTGTCCTAGATGTGGTTCTTGCGGACCGTGGTGGAGCATGCCGCATTATTGGGTCCAGCTGCTGTACATACATACCGGACAACTCGCCCTCAGTGTACAAAGCCATCGAACATCTTCACAGACTCTCTTCGGAAGTCCACCAGGAACAGGAAGAATGGTCGCTTGGTGGTTGGTTCTGGAACACCGTTAAGAACTGGGGCTGGAGACTGTTCACCATTATCCTAATTCCTGTAGTAGTAATATGTGGCCTATGCTTAGGAATTCAATGTCTGCCACCCCTGTGTTCATTATGTGCAAACTGTATTTGCCCTAAGGCCGTGGACTTTGGAAACGAACGCATGGGAGCATTATATGATGCCGAGGTTGGGAATTTGATGAAGATTGACATTGAGTAGGCAAGTTGGCTAGATATGTTGAAAAGGGAGGACTGTTAAAAGTTAGACTGAAAATGTCAACATTATCGGCACCATCTTGCTCTCCTTGGGCCCATTCGTGCGCGTAAGCGGCAGCCATTTTGTACACCATGGCCTCCCTGCCCCTCGCCGATAGCCAGCGTCTCTCTCTCCCTCCCGACCTCGCAGGCAACCCCCCGCGCGCTGACAACCCCCCTCCACTCTCACATGTCTTGGGTCATAAACCCCTCTTCTGCGCGGCTCTGCCTCGGAACCCCATCCTGTTCCCAGCGCGACACTTCCCTTCATTCCTTTCATGGTCCCAGGCCCTTTGATGCAAACCCCCTTTTCCTGTGTGCCCGTTTGTCTTCCCCGTTCCCAGGCCACCACCTAAGCTCTGCGGATACTGTTTATTGCCCCCCCGTACAGTAGGAAGCTTCCCTCATTAAAGGACCCTCGAGTTGATCAAAGCCCCCACCCTATGAGATCCGATCAAACCCCCCACATTCCGTGAATCGGCGGAATGTCCCGCTGCGCAATAATCATCACCTGTTGTGACCGGGGTGGGGACTTCAACTGTAACTGTGTGTGGGAACGGGCCTGAAGGGGAGATTCGGAGGATATCCTTTCCGTACATCAAAGCATTACCAAGAATGTGTTGTATGTAATAAAGCAATAAACCTGTGTATAAGAGGCCAGGCCTCAGAGATGCGGGTAGAGCACCTCGTGACGATACTTGCTGTCCGAACTGATGTGTTCTCCTCCGGAGAGAATAAAAACCCTTGTTTCCTGCCTTCCAGTCTCCAGCGCCTGCCTCTTCATTGATTAATATCTTGTGGGTTTAGGAGGCGACACCGCCGGGCAATACTTAAGGATCTTTTAATCTGGTTGGTAGCCTGACCTTTAACAGCCCTTGCTGCATAAAAGCCCTAGATATCCCAGAGAGTTCAGACATATGGAAAGCAAACTTCCACCCAGCACCAGCTGCTTTTAATTTTTTTTTTTAATAACAGCTGTTGCTTTGGCAATGGTCTGGCACCAGGTCAGGTTACAAGATAACCGGACTGAGAGCAAATAGTGTGTACTTGATCAAGCACTTTGTGGCTGTTTCAGTGGGTTAAACTGTGTAGACTCCTGCATTAACAAGACTTCCCTCCCAAAGAAGGAGTCACTGACTGAGTGCCTCTAGGCTTTGAGTCGATGTACTTGCTATCCCTATTTTTAGGGATGGACACAAGCTAAACCAGAAGGTAACCTTATTACCTCGGCCAGAGCGAAATAGTTTGCCAAACTCTGAGAAACTTTAATTTGCCATTCAGGTTGCAGGTACAAATCAGTTTTGAATACCTACATGTTTGCTATGCTTCATTTTGAAATAGGTGCTTACAAATATTAGGCTCAGAAATAGTAAAGATTTGCAGACTCACCTATTTTTTGCCTGAGGTTTGTAATCTTTCATTTCCTACATTTGTGACTTAGATTATTTGGTGATTGCAATCAGTATGTTTGTGAATGTTTGAATCATACTAACATTCTAATAACAGCAGTTCTATCGTGTTATGTTTTTTCTTTCACCTGTGCTGTGTGCATGTTCATTTAATGACTGCTAACTGAACTGATAGCCAAGGTCTCTGGTGTTATCACTGTTTTGTGTTAATTCACTGTTTTATATGTAACATGTTTAATTTACTCTTTCTTTCCTTATTATAATGTACACTATAAATATCTTCTGTGTATTTTGATATTTTACTAAAGCGTTGTTTGCTCACAACTCTGGCCCAACATCTTTTTTGTGACAGTGATCATTGTGTTAAACTATATCTCGACTCACCCTTCTCCTCCTTTGAGCTAGGCCTTCAACACCCATCCAGTATACCTATTGAGCCAAAGGGGCTGACAAAGGCCAATTTCTACTGAGTATCTAAAGTCAGTGAACCTTAAAATACCAGCACAATACCTAGTTGTCCCTATCACTCCATGGGGGAGGGATAACCAATACACTTCCCTGGTGAACCTTCGAAAATAAAATCAATGGAAATGTGTTTAGAAACATGTTAAACACCCAAAGGGTTCAAATCTGTTTTTTCCTGAAAAGTAGTTTAGATGGAATACATAAAGCACATTCTAAATGTCCCATAATTCAGGGCCAAAATTGCCAGGTACACAATGCCAAAGTAAACTCAATTGGCATGATGTAAAACAACAAAGGGAAGCAATTAATTGCACTTTCCACAATGTAAGAAATTTGATAATTATTTGGGGTGAGTGACCACCCACTTCAAACTACTCAGGTCAGTATGAACCATTAAAGTCACTAAATAACCTGAGCTCAAACCCCTGGTAGCAATGGCTTAACTTGGGCAATGTGTGAAGTATTTTTGCAGTACTGAAACAGTAATAAAGTCAAAATGGCAAATAATAAAAATATTAAACCGAATTAGATAAATAGAGTAAACTTTAATAAATAAAATTACTTCAAAATGGCATACATTCATTGCAAGGAACCAGAGATATGACTTTTTAAAGGTTTTAAGTATAAATAGTGCCAAAAATCACAGGGTGACAATGATTTTCAATGCTGTCGGTAAACCAGAACATAGAAGCAATTTGAAACTGACCATGATGGAGCATGAGTGGGTTCGATACACAAACCAGGTTTGTCCTGGTCAAACATCTTTACTTCTGACTTAGCGCTCAATTTATAGTTTGGCAGAGAGGGTACTCCGTTACCTCTCTGCTAAAAGGAAGGTCTGCCCACTTAATTTAAAGTCCGGCAGACCTGCAGCATGTCAACAGTGAAGACTACAACACTACTAAATTAGACCGCTGACATACGCCTTACTCTGTTGGCCAATGGGAGGTTTGGCCATTTGTTTGCCCACCCTATTTAGAGTGGGCAGACAAATTGTCATTGTCTGTCACAACCAATTAAAACCTGGCAGCAAAAGACAGTGAAAACTGTAAAAATGAACTCAAAACCATGGAAAAGAACTCCCGCAGCAAGGGGGCTATTGTTTCTTTTTAAAAAAGAATACCCAGGTTTGGGATTTTGGTTTTGAAAATAAAAGAACATTGAAAGTTTGCCATATGACTTCATCATGTTGACGGAGCCGTTCGCATACTTTCAATGCATTTACAGGAACCGCCATGACGGAGGTTCCTGGAAATGCAAGAGATATTCTCTGGGTAGGCTGACATCTAATTTTTTCAGACAAATGTTTACTGTTTGTCACAATCCGGTACAACGTTGCACTAAGGAACAGTGAGTCCGCCAAACTTCAAATCAGCTATTAGTCTTTTAAGTCCCGATCAAACACCGGTGTTCAGTTCTAAAGCCCCCTCGACCTCAGTGGAGGTACATAGATACTCAAAGGGTGTCGGGCAGAGGTCAATAGCGGGGTCCAGTCTAGGTCCAGTTGCCACTGGTGAAATGGTTACTTCCAGAAAAAGGCCTCTAGCAGGTTGTTGTATCCCTGCAGCTTTAAAGTTGGATTAGTTACTGACCCATGAAGTACACTTCTTTGTTCTAGGTATAAGAGGGAGCCGGTTCAATTCTTCAGGGCTCCTTTCTGGTCAGATATAGCAGGTCCTTATTTCTCCAGACCTCCAGACCTTCTGCAGGTATAGAAAGTATGATGAAGTGGGTGCCTGTAGGTGCCAAAATGATGACTGGCTCTTGGCAGTGGGTGGGGGGACTCCTGAGCACTCCCCTACCAAATGGTAACTGTTGCTGGGGACATCCTACCCAGTTGTTCAGTAGTTCCTGTTTGCCTTAATGCACTCAGGATTAAATGACATGTTCCAGGTCATTATCAAGGTAGTGAAAGTATTCTGACACACTAAACTTGGGATCCGAGAGCTGGAAGTGTGTGTGGGGGTGTCATAGGGAAATATCCAGTCCTTCCCACATATAACACTAAAATCCAGTTGAAGCAGGTTCTGTACCCATAATTAACCCAGAGACAGAAGTCTGGTAGGACAATAAAATGATCCTTCATCAACCAGACAGGGAATCCACAAGAATTTTCTAGGCTTCCCATTCAAGTGAGTAAGGTATGGCTCAACAGATCTGTCAAGCAAGGTTTGACAGTGTGATTTTACAAGATGCCTACAGCCCCACTCTGGGAGGCATTTCATACTTCCTCCACACATATGCAAGTCTGAGTACAATCTGAAAGCTGGCAGAGTACTATGCTAATTAGCCATCGGAAAGTTCAGGCAGGTAAACAGTAACTTTCTAAAAGTTATGTTTCTTTATTAGTTATAAAAATCCAATTGCACCATTTAATTGAATTTTAATAACTATTAAAAATAGTGGTCTAAGTAGGTCCCTTTCTAGAGTTAGCAGTATTAGTATTTAAAATCTACACTCTGGTTTTCTACATAGCACAGCTAAGCCTTCCACAGTGAAAATAGCTTTTGTAAGCATTGTTACTGTAGGGACATGGTTGGTAATATTATTTTTCTGCAGGCCCCACTTTTAAATATGATGCATCCTACCTTGTAGGCTTCGAGGCTTACATAGGGGTGACTTAATAATATTTAAAAGGTAGGTTTGTAACTGTCAAAAACAGTTATTTTAAGATGTCGCACTGCATAATTTTCAGTGCAACAGTCAGGCACCACAGGGTAGGCCTAAAGCCATGCTATCCTGTGGCACACTAGTGGATGGCTCAATTAGTTTTGAAATCCCCAGGTTTCAGTAGCTTTTCATGCCATGGGTATAGTTCCTCACCAAATAATATGGCCTTTTAATAAAGTTAAAAACTGTGATCAGGGATTAGCCAATGTCTCCATGTTTTAGGGCAGAGATCACATACACTGGGCACTGGGCAGCAGTGCCCCACTTTGCAGATTGTAAAAACTAACAATTAAATAGGGTCCAACAAATGGTGATAATTTGGGGGCGACACATAGGAAAGGTGGATTTCCTACAGATGATGTCCATATAAGTACATATTGCACAATTATTGTTTACACTTCTATTTGCATAGTGTTTCAGCAAGCAAAGTTTGCTCAATGTCCCTTTAAGCACATTTTTTGTGGCATGCTCCATTAAACCTATATTGCTAGTTTGCTCTTAGTACTCCCCCCCACCCACAGTGTCTTTCATATACTACCAACAAAAGAGAAGATACCCTAGCCCAGTTTCTAAAAAAAGATCACAGAAATCAGCGCATCAGCCAAAAATGCTGCTCTGTGCTGCATTGCGCCAACACTGATTTTAGCTGCCTTGCCCCAGGCACACTCCTTAGCACCATAGTGCTAGAGTGCGTGCCTGAGTCTACCATAGGCTTTGTACTGGAAGATTACCCTTCCAGCATAAAATACTATGCTTAGATACACTTTAAAACTTTTTTTACTTTGTATGTATGCTTCACAGTGCAGTACGCATGGACAGTCAGAAAAGATAGGAGAAATAAAAACATTTCTCCTTTTAAAGCATCTTTTAAATGGCCTTAATCTTTGGTGCTAACCCCTGTTTACTATTGTTTGTAGATAGGGTTTTGCATCAAAAGGCATGGGTGGTTGAATGGGAAGTACCATGTATCACCCATGAAGCTCCCCTTAGCTCTAAGTATCGCAAAGCAGTGCTTTGCACTGCTTTGGTTACTTAAGGGTACTTTCAATTGCAAAACAAGTTTTGTACTGGAAAGTGAATCAGGAAAAAAACATTTTGTGCTGGTTAGCATCACTTTTGTGGCGCTAACCCAGAGCAAAATGTTTGAGAAGTCCCCCCTCTGTCTCTGTGTGAATGCTAGTAGCTTTGGCGTCCAAATCTTGAACTCCTGTAGTGTGTAGTAGAGAGGAAGAATCTTTCTCTTCTGTGGCTGCCTCTTCTGAAGACAGATTATGCGCACAGACTGTATGCCACTTGGTGAATAAATAGCATGACAGAGATTCCTTTCCAAGGTTGTAACAGGTGCTTTCCTACCGACCTTTAGGACGTGACGTTGTTGCAAGTGAAATGTGGCAGAGAATAAGCTATAAGAGCACCACAGATGTTCTGTATGAGTGTGGGTGTTCCTGCTCCACCTCACTAAGCTCTGCACTTCACACTCCCAAGAAAAAATAGAATGGTCAGATGTAAGGGTAAACATCTGAGGGCCTCATTTATGAGGTTTTGCCGCAGGGAAACGCAGCAGGCCTTCCTGCAGCCCTTCCCTACGACAAAAGAAAAAGGCAGGAATGCGCTGTATCTATAAGATACGGCGCATTCCTATCCTTTTTCCCTGCACCAGCACATAATAGGCTGCGTGCGCCAGCGCAGGCATCTTTGCACAATGGTGCAAGGGTGCCTGCATTGCAGGGATGATTATTTTTATACAGGAAGGGAAACCTTTCTGTACAGAAATAATCATAAGAGGTTTTTCCTCTTTCTATGTGTGCTGCAGAATGCAGCACAAGTAGAAAAAGGAAAAACGAGGAGAAATAAAGATATTTCTCCCTGTTGCGCCTCCCTTACGCCTCCCCTGGGGAGGCGTAAGCTTTTGACACTGCCTGAGATATACGATTTCTCGTAAATCTGGAGCAGTGTCAAGAAGCTATGGATGTTGCTGGGAACGCCCCCAGCAACACTCATTGCACGCCCCTTTAACGCAGAACACTGCGTTAAAGGGACTGATATTTATCAGGCAGCATTAAGCCAAAAAAAGTGGCTTAGTGCTGCCTGATAAATATCACGCCGGCTTCTGCGCCACGGAACGTCAGAAAAAGTAACGTTCCGATGGCGCAAGGGGCCTCATAAATGAGGCCCTGAATATTTAAGCAGTGGCGTAGCAAGGTCTGGTGGTACCCGGTGCGGAAAAGTTCTTATCTCCCCTGGCTTGACAAAATGGCAAAAATATGTGTTTAAAACACATATTTTTGCAATTTTTTCACCCCCCTCAGTGAAGACTCCCAGGGCGGCCCGCACGCACCACACCCCCCTTCCTATGCCACTGTATTTAAGACTCATAATGTACATTTCAAAACGCAGGTGACAGCTGTTATTCGTAGTTGATGTGGTTGATCTCCCAAGCAACACCCTGAGATTACAGGCTCTGCCTTTGAGTTGCAAAATATAAAAGGAGATGTTTACCTGAAGTGGCATCAGTGCATGACAAATTTGCAGTAACTTTTCACCATGCATCCAACTCAAAACACCATTTGTTCAGAGTAGTGCATAAACTCACTTGTACTTACCAATGATTGAAATGGTGTGGTTCTCCCCCGGTTGCTCAGTTCAAATACTGTTTTTGCAATGTCCGGGTGGCACAAAATTGGAGCAAAATTGTGCACCACACATCTACCCCTAATTCTCCAGCAACAAAAAGAGGCGAGACTACCAATTAAATTGTCCAGTAAACTGAGGAGCTGGTGTTGGTCAGTCAGTATCCTTCGCCATTGTTCATTAATATTTCATTTAATATTTCATCTACTTCTCCATTATTATTTTTACATTAGTGAATCTGCAAACAGCAGCTCAGGGTGGTCAGATTCTTTTGAGTCGTCAGTCATGGTTTGAGCAATTTCCAACCTGTCACCTTGTCGCTTACATGATATTCTCACTATTTAAGATTAGCAAATAATGAATATGCAACAGGCAACAAATGAGTCTTGTGGAAATGACTTACAATCAGTTAATGAAGGAACCCTATCAAAGCTGAAAAAAATGAGACAGCAATTAATAGGTCGCAATCACTTAATTAAAAATATATATTTTTAAAACTATACTGTAGTTATTACTTCACCTGTGGCAAACACATGCTGCTTAAAGCCATTTCGGAAAGACACTTTTAAATAATTTAATATGCCTATTTAGGAAATAAACATTTTATCCATTCACATGATGTCAAAAACATGGAAACTAGACGCTAAGCCTCAATCATTACTTACGTGTTTTAAGGACTCATTTAGAGTCTGGCGGTGACTCACTAGTCCGCCAGATCAGCTGTGGCTATGGCATCCACTCCTCTGGCAGAAAACTATCAACCAGATTTAGAGATCTGGGGAGGATCTCTGTCTGCGCCTCCAGTGGAACCACTGCCACAATGGTTTCATTGAAGAAACGGACCCTTTTCTGAGTGGGTGCCATGCTTTCCTGTGCCCGGTCATTAAAATATTTTGCTGTGCAAAAACAAGCCCTGAATGCAGCAGTTTGTACTTGCAGTACAAAACATAAATGGCCCCTACACAGATGGAGTTTTGTTTCCCAGCACCCTGGGGTCATTGTACTATTTTCAAACCTGGTGCCTCTACATCTTGCATGGGGTACCAGAGACGTGAGATAAGGTACGGTCACTTCGTCCTGAAAAGTGAGGGGCAGCTGTCACTATGACCTGGTGGTAATCTAGAGAACAGTTAGTATACTTCTGGGTCAAGGGTTTCGACTAGCAGAGCGAGCTTAGGTTTACCTGGTGGAAAACTAACGAGTCCACCACCTCTCTTTGAGGAGCAGGAGATGCCGATTTAGAGGAACTGTACAGCCACTGGTATATGATAGAGGCTCCATTCAGTCAAAATATATAAATGACCACTGAGCCTTTTATTAAACTGCTGAGTTCTTTTTCAGCTATTCTGTTCTGATTATTTTCTCTGCTTAGCACTGTGGCATTTTTAACTGCTTCTGTGTTTGCTAGAATATCTATTTTCCCCACAAAATATACACCCACACATTAGGTTTGTCCAGTGTTCAACATGTACCTAACAGTAGGACACTGACCTTTCCAAGCCATGAAGGATCATATTTCCAATGAAGTGATGGAGTGCAACTTTAGCCTTCTTGGCTTAACGCCGCACTCCACCACTTTAGAAACGCAAGGCTGCACCATATATAACAATATGGTGCAGCCCTGCCTTTCACCCTGCGCTGGCTGTAAACTTAGCAGCTTAGCACCAATGCAGGTACCCTTGCACCATTGTGCAAGGGTGTCTGTGTTCAGGGGAAGATTGTTTATGTGCAGGAAGGTCTCCCTTCCTGCACAGTAACAATCTTCAAATGATGTTTTGTACCTTTTATGTGTGCTGCTTAATGCAGCACACATAGAGGTTGCAAAATGTAATTCCTTATTTTTTTTATTGTTTATTTGCAGGAAGGGACACCTTCCTGCACATAAACAATCAATGGCAATTTGCTGTTTCTATGTGTGCTACACAACTCAGCACACATGGAAACAGCAACAACGAGAAGAAATAAAGCATTTCTCCTCATTTCACCTGTTTAAGAGTAAGGGGCATGTGTACAAGGAGTTAACGCCACTGTAGTGTCACTGTTTTGATGTTATGGTGGCTTTTTTTTATTGCCATATTTACAAGTTGCAGGTAACCACAGTTAGCAGCAATTTTCGGGTGTAAACATGCTTTTTAGCGGGACTTAACGAAAATGATATGCAAGGTAGGCGTTCCAGTGTAAAAATTGCTAACCCAACTTCGTGATATTTACAATGAATTTTCGGCCCTCTGATAATTAAAAAAACTGCCATTAAGGCCAGTTAGCAGCTGGTTTTAAAGGCCAGAAAAAAAGTTGGTCAAAAAAATGGTGCAAACACATCTGTACATAAGGGAGACTAACCCAGACCTTCATTTGCTTACCTAATGACTCCATGGAGGTACTACGCTTGCAGCTTGGAGCTCCAAGAAGACCACAACCACCACCACCAGCTCCACCACAGAGGCAGCGCCACAGAAGAGAGCGGGTCTACCAGCAATGCATCACCCGGATAGACCATCGGCCACAGGATGTGATAGCCCACTCCAGGCTAAAAAGGACCTCCATCCTACACATACTCACCCAGATAGCGCCAAGACTGCAGGTACCATCACAGCGCTGCACGAACATCCCACCTCAGACAAAGCTTCTTGCAGTGCTGCACATGTTGGCCTGGTACCTTCTAGCCAACCACTGCCAGAATGGGTGGAGTCTCACTGACAGCCTTCTCCAGGTTCCTCCCAACTGTCTTGAATGCTATTATCAGCCTGACGCCGCAGCACCTACACTTCCCCAACACTGCGCAGGAACATCTTGATAACAAGCAAGGCTTCTATGACATTGCTCGGTTTCCGCATGTGTAGGGGGTAGGCCTGGGCAGTGAACTTCACTCTGTTCATGAAGTTTGCTGAGTTTTCTGCACTCCGCACTCCGTGGAATTTGGGGAGTGCAGAAAACTCTGCTTCGCGATGTGCAGCAACGTTTTTTCCCCGCTCGCGATCGCGAACGGTAAGTTCGCGAGCTGCCGCTTGAGTAGTATTCCTGCCGAGTGGCAGGAATACCAGCAAAAACTGCAGTTTGCACTGCACTCCGCCACTCATCGAACTTCGCAGAGGTTTTTTGTAACTTCGCAGAGTTCTGCATAGCAAAACTCTGCGAACTACACCCAGGCCTAGTAGGGGGCAATTGACTGCACCCATGTTCTACTTGTGCCTCCTGTGGACACTGCACATATATACAGTAACAGGAAGCACACCCACTCAATGAATGTTCAGGCAATCGTGGACCACCTGGGCCTGTTCATCAATGTTGTTGCTAAGTTTCCTGTGAGTGTGCATGACTCCTACATCTTTCCTCAATCGCTCATCAACCAGCGGTTTGAGAATGACCCATATGGAAATGGACTGCTTATTGGTAACTACAAACTGAACAATCCATACACCTCAAGTACTCAAGCATGTAGCTCAAATATGTGAGAATGCACACTTAGCCAATGTAATACGACATACATTTGAACAGGTCCAAACAATATACCCAAGCACCCAAAACAAAATATGTACAGCCCAACAAAGGAGTAGCCTAGAAAATCTCACACAAACCACTATGGCACCCTTGGAATATAGATTTTGTAGGACTCATCAGACAAACATTTAAAATAATCAATGCAGCACATGACACAGAACATATGCTTCTGCTGTGCTACATACATTTTGAAAAAAACACATTTGCCATATGTACAACAAGATGACAGATCAATCTGCTCTTACATGTGATGGTGCACAATTAGCTGACATGCAAAAACATAGTCAGCCATGCACCATACAGCGTGTCTTCCTGCATCATGGGTTTGCAAGTAGTGCTGCATAAAGGGAGCACCAACTGCACACAAATAATCACCAAACTTGATTAAATATCAGACTATGTCATTGCAGAATGGAGCATTCATAGGAAGAGAATACAAACAATTCAAATCACAATCGCACTGCATGTTGTGCATCCATTTGACTCCCCTGGTGAGGTGTAGCTATCTGATGCACAACTTCAGAAATTATAATGTGTTTCGATTGGTAATAGACACACACATGGCAATATTGATGGATATTACCCGAACATGCATACATGGAGAGTCAAAGACAACTCATGCACAAAGACATCAATGCATATGTAAGTTGTCTTCACATTTACCAGTAAGTCAAGTGCACCAGGTAGCTGTGCCACTGTCACTTAAACACTGACCCACCTTGGGGGCAAGGTGGATGTAAAGAGCCCACAATGAGTTCAACATTTAGCAGACAAGAACTTTCGCTCTCAGCTACCCTCAGCACAATCACTCCCAATGAGGTATCTAGATGATGTTCCAACATACTAATCATCAAAAGGTTAAGGTGGATGCTTCAGCAGGCACATGTGCCAATGGTGCACCCTATAAAATACATGCACATGAGACGTTCAGTTTGTGCAACGGGCCTACAAAGAAACTCTAATCTCTTTTTTAGTGACCCATACATCCTGACAGTCACAACATGGAAATAATACACGGGACCTGTACAATGACTACATGGTGCTGTGTAGGCTGTCAAGTACAGGGAAGTTAATTTCAGTGATGCAGGAGAATTGTCTGGTGCTCCACATGACAACCCAGAGTGTACAAAGTTGCACAATGCACACACACTTAAAAAGGTACTGTGCAAACACAGCAGGAACAAATCCTAATAGACACATCTCTTCATTTTCTGTTTCATGTGATCAAGGATATGCAATCTCGCCATGGCTAATGACGCCCATCAGAGGGTCCCACACACAGGCAGACTACTACAACATTGCACTGGAAGGCACAAGGGCCATTGTTGAACGCATATTTGGAATCCTTGAAGCCAGGTTCAGATGCCTAGATATATCAGGGGCCTCCTGCACAGTCCTGAACATGTTTGCAAGATCATAATGGCATGTTGCATTCTGCACAATATTTGTGTACGCACAAATACGCCAGTGGATGAAGACCAGGAGGATCAGGACAATCCAGAGGATGGCCAGGATGAAGAGGCAGATGCTAGACACACCACAGCGTCTGCTGGTGGAACAGCAAAAAGGGATAAAATCATCAGTAATGTGTTTTACCATAGTCATAATAAACAAAAATCCCATCGCATGGATTTTTCTTTAAAAATAAAACAAAGAATGTTACTTTGTTAACAAAATATCACTACACAAAAGTCTTGTATGCTTTATTTATATCTTCAGACGTTCAAATATCTGCAAAGTGAAAGGTAACAAAAAAACTGGGCTACACAGCTTTCACATATATAGCAGAGTACAGAACATCGATCAGACGAAGTTTGGAGCTATGGCAACCTATTGTGCATATGAGTAAATTAATGTGTGTGGTCCCTCAGTGAGAATCAATATGGGTGTGTTTTGTCATCCCAGGAGCACATATATGTCTGATGACATACAAGAGTGTAGTACATCATACACTGTATGTCTGATGCGTAATTGTGGCTATGCCCACATAGCTAGAAACCATCATAACATGTGTAATCAAACATATCTGTGAATTCAATGGCACAAGAATGATGGTAAGTGACAACAGTATCCTATATACATTGCAGATCTGTACTGTATCCACTTCTGGGTGTGGAGGCTGAAGATACAGATGATAGTATAGATACAATAACTGGTGTGTCAATACAGTTCTGCGAATGCCTCAAACACCAAGCACACACTGTGAAACAACAACTGACATTGTGAATAACTCACACATGCCATTGTAATGATCAATAGTCACATGACATGCATCATTCACTGTGCATGTATCATTCTAGAACACAGGAATGATCTATCAATGCTATAGTCGCATACGCACAAACAATGACACATATGCCAGACATGGCACAAATGGTAAGCAAACAGCACATAATGACATGTATGTAGGATCACAACACCCTCTCTGGATCACTGACTCAGCCAGCATAATCCTCGGTGAGTCCAGATAATACAATCAAGGATACAACATGGTACGCAAACTATGCATTTTAAAATACTGGTACAGGGGGAGCAAGTGGACACTTCCATTTGGCTACTCACATTTCCCTGCATCACAAGTCTTGTAGAGTAGATGGGCCTCATCCTCGACAGTGACAGACAGCGCAACCTAGTCATGCTTAATGACGTTTAGAGGCCATTCAAAGAGATAGGATGTCTACCCTGTTACACCAGTGTCCTCTTGGTGTATGTCCAGCAATGCACACTATCCTTTGTGCATTAACAGTGGCTCCTTCAATGATCAACACAAGTTGCACCATGTACACTTCTCATGTCAGCGATTTTAAAACATCATGTAATGTTCATTGCTCATGCAACAATGGCAAGTAACTGGGTCCACCATATCATGCACAACGTAGGCATTGTCGTCCAGGTCAGTCTGCTGTAACTCAGCAGTATCTGTGTCTAGACACCTGGGTCTCATACAAAAGCACGGCATGATCTAAAGGCCATGCGGAATGGTTGTGCTTACGGCCATCACTAGTTTTGCTGTTGCAAGGATTATGAAATGCAAAGGGGAGCTTTGCTGTTCTAAAGTAACAATGATATGTTCACATGTGAATCTGGATCTTCAACATGCTTGGACATGGCTGAGTGGGGCGTGTTGAGCTAAGCATAATTAGGAAGTTTCCGCTCCATTCTGCTGTCTGTCACACACATTTAACTATGCATTATCTGAGCTGTCCCTGTAAGATCTTGTAGCCCATAGGGTATTAATAATATGTGAAGACACAATACCAACATTTACTTAAAATGTTATCTGTCCAGCCATAACATCATTGTCTATACCAGCTAATATTTGCTCATTGCTTACATGCTAGACTTATCTTGTGATGTTGCTTGAACAAAAACATACTTACACTATCCAACACCTTGTTTAGCATTTTTTGTAATGTTGACAATGGAGATGGTCATTGCACACCGGTCATAGACCATGATATGCATAGCACAGCATGAAATGCATAGACATATCTTTTGAAAATGAAGTCATGAGTGCCTTAGCACATACTGTCATCAATGTGCCCCTCTATGCCTCCAGCTATTCATATACTCAAATGTGAATGTGCACTCATAGCTGTGCATTGCATGCTGCATTGCAAATATCAAAGACAAGTATCAACTGCTTGTTCTTCAAGTACGTTTGTGTAGCAAAACTATCTAACTGGCACCTGACATCATAGCAATATGTGATGTAAGAGGCTCACATGTAGTGACACATACCACGAATGCAAACCCTAATGTGTGACACTGTGGCATGTGTTTACGTACACACATGACCAGTCATGAACAGACATCACTGTGAGTAACTAGTGCCTTGTGATAGCTCAGGACCACTCATACCAGTACAGTACAGATAGACTACACTAAAGTACAACACACAGATCACATCACAAATACAAATTGTGTTGTTAGTCCAGACAAATCAGATAAAATTGTAATATACTAATCAAGTATCAATAAGCGGTAGAAAAATCAACCCAAATCCATGTTTGCAGTAATATTTTTCATATCTGGCACGGAAAATACTCACAAAAACAATGTATTCCCATGAAATCTTCCCGCTTACCCCTAGGTGTGTGTAATTTTGTTGCAAACCATGAAAACTGGTCGCAAACTGTCAGGAAAATATGTCAGTGTGCATCTTGTTCCATGGAGGAGTACTGTACACTTTGACTTTCTCTCTCAACCACACTGTTGGAGTCTATTGTTAGTTGTGGAGGTGTTGGAAGGTGTCTGCTGGTGTTGGTGTTTTTGAGAGAGTTTTGTGTGTAGTCTACTGTGATGTATTCCTATAGGTTCTGTATCGATCCCCCTATTCCTGACCCTGTTCTGGTTAACGAGTTAACTAGCAGCCATCCCATGATGCAGAAACCGTTATCTGATTAAGCCACACTACGGCACAGGAACGTGTTATCTGATTAGGTCATAACGCTTGCCATCTAATTAGACAAGCGATATTCCTCCAGCCCCTAATAAGGCATACGGAGTTCTCAAAACAAATCAAACCTATGACAACCTGGGAAAAACCCTGCGGCCATGGTTTTGATTTCATCGAGAACTTCAGCAAAAGAATGTGCTAACGACCAAGTCGTATGACATCCTTATTGACGTATCTATGTCCATCCTTACGTCAATCTCGGCACCTTACAGGTATAAATATTACCGGTATTGCCTTAAGCAAACACACGCGGTGGTGACGAGATCGGAGCAGCCAGACTTGCCGAAGCCCAGAGCAGAGCAGACCCCGCTGGCGCAGCCCCGCCTTCCTGACGCGCTGAGAACGAGACGCTGCTTTCTCCTGCCGAGAAATCCAGCTCCGGCGCTTCCGGGTAGCCCTCGCAGGAAGCCTGGAATATCGAGACCAGAGACGAGAGATACCATCCCTCATTCATCCTAGATTCCAGGTACAGAACTGAATAACCCCTCGCAGAGAATTCTTGAGTCAGTCACTTGGCAAAACAAACTTAACTTAAACTGCTACTTTCTATTCCCGCCCACGTATTAGGCTTAGGTCAGGTACACCGGGGTAGGCTTGGTTAGAAGCACCAGTTGAGGACGATTAGTCAAATGTTTAAATGTATGTATCTATTTTATCAATTTTAAACTACCTTATGGCTTAGAAACCATATAAATGTTTTTACAGTATTATTTTATACTTCTGCTTTTATTGTATGCACTTTACTTAACCATAAGTATTGCAATAATATCGATCCATTTCTCTTGTATGAGAAAAGAGACTGATCAATAAATAACATCTTTTATTGAACACGCCCGTCTCTTCCTTTTCTCTACAATCTGGTGAGACTAAGTATGCACGTACTGACTGAGTAAAATAAGTTGTCTTTTGTTTTCACACGACTCTAGAGATACACTCTTGATTAGGGGAGAGCAAAGTTGTCATGTTCTATGGTTGTCAGAAACTAAATCCCTTCTTGTCTATCCAGGGAGGTTCAACTCCTCCTTGCCTATTCGAGAAAGTTTCTAGTGAACTCTGAGCTAGCTGGCAAACCCAAAACTTTAAGTCTAATATCGACAATAGAAGACCTAGTTAACGTCTGGTCTAGGCCTATACTATTGAAGGTATTATTCCAATGCGCAGAGCCTATTGGGATAATAGGAACTACACTACATGGCGCCCAAACGTTTGGAAAGGCGATAAAACTAACGCAAGACATTAGAGTAACTCAGTCGTGCTTTTTCACTCAGACCCCTTTTTTCCCATAATACTCCAAAGACGTCTGGAGTGGGTGAAAGGTCATATCCGCCAAACCTCGCAGGAAGAAACTCCTATGTATGGTTCTTGGTTTAGTCAACGTTGAAGGATACACTGTTCCAAAATATTGTGCATCTAATCTTTGTTTCCAAAGAAACCTGATCTGCAAACAAACAAAATAACCTTCCTGACAGTAGAATGTCAGACACTGAAGAAGAAAGAGAGATAGCTAGAGTAGCAGCTGAACTCGTAGCAGCTGATAATACTATGCAAGAAGCAGACCCGGATATAATACTCATCCCGGTCAACAAAAGGAAATCTATAACTTTAAAACTTATAGAAAATGGACTGACACCTAGAGGTGGCACAGTCATATTCGTAATAGAGGCACACGAATATCGGCAGACAGAGGTATTCTATTCATGGATACATTTTCCAGCAGCAAACGCTGTAACAAAGGTCTTCCACCATTACAAAACAGAGGAACCTCCTGAAGAGTACACTCCTTTCGAGGAGGTGGAAGTACCACTTAAATTTCAAGAGCACCTGCTCTTGTTTAATGGCGCCCTAAAACACAACAATCACATCACCAGGCTCGGTCCATTAGGTAGACCAGGAGCAACGTGGCCGGTCCTAGCCGGATACACACCACATCCAGACATCGAAAGAATGTCTGCAGCAGATCTTCTAATACAACTAAAACAATTAATAAAAGTACATAGACAATTAGTCCAATATGTAATGCGGACTTCAACAATCCAACCAGCAATTAAAATTCCACAGCTGACCCCTCATCAGGGGAACACAAATAAAATTACACCACAGAACATACAGTCCTGCCTAGGTAAAGTACCAGCTAAAAGGGAACAGATACCATTCTGGTTAGCACAAAAAATCATCCAAATAGAGGCGGTGTTTCCAGACACCACCCCTGTGGATAAACACAGGATTCTGACTATCTGTCTTCCAATGGGAATCGCACCACACGTGGAGGACTGTGACACTTGGGGTACAGTCTTTGCTTCCATTTACACAAAAACACATGGAGTTCCATCCATGTCAGTAATACCAGATGTGCTAAAACAAATTCAAGACGAATACGGTCCAGAACCCGCTTTTACTCTTGGTATGAAATTACTGAAAGACTTCAAGCAGGTCTCGGCTATATTACTAGCCAACATAAAAGGAGAAGCAGCGAATGTGGCGACCCGCCAGAGGTTAAAAGAGACAGATATAGCAGACCAACCAGCTGAAATTGCCAGAATTATAGAAAAATCCTATGAGGAACTAGGTAGAGATAGTTTAGGTGGAATACCAGTAAAACCCCAACTGATTGAAAGTCCTGAAAAAATATTTATTAAAAATCATCTAAACAGTCAAAAGAAGAACTGGGATGGAAACAAACAATCCAATCCAAAAGAAAAGAGATTCCAGTCCAGAGGAAGGTCTCCTCGGCGGAGATAAAGATCTCCGGACCAAGGACCCAAGTCTCCCCAAAGTGAGCCCTCTGTGAAAAAATACAACCTTAGAAATAGGGATAATATAAAGAAACCGGATAGATATCAAGATTTTGATACACGTCCCTCTCAATCTTTTCAGACTTCCTCGCAGAAATCGGAAAGAAGAGGACGATCGGAACCCAGGGAAGGGCACGTCAAGTCCAAAGACAAGGAACCTGCTCATCCAAATAAGAAATTACAATTTCCAAAAAAGAAGGTAGCCAGTATTAAAGTAGTTAACAATGCCGAGAATACTGAGGACACAACTGAAAAACGGAGAATGGGCTCAGACAATGCTAGACAGCGCAGCAGAAGTGAGCATAGCTCGCAAAGTCCTTATGAATCATCTGGAGACAGTGGACACGAATGAATATCTTCAAGTGGAAACTGCAGACACCAGAGTTAACAAACCTCACAAAATATATGAAATAACTTTACGTATAGAAGGGGATAAGACTAGAAAAATAAGGGGACTATTTTGGGATAATCTCTCCAAGGGCTATGACATCCTTCTAGCTGAAAAAGACTGGCCACCAGAGTTTGTCAGGGACTGCCCTCATGGCGAAGAAATAATTATGCCTGCCTTCTCAAATCATATCCCAATTCATAAAAAATATACACTTGCAAGAAAGTGGGCAGTAGCTCAAGCTCCTGCTTTATATAAAAATCACGTAGGATGGGATGAGGACTCTCCTCCTCACAAAATCCAGTTAAAATCACAACCTACTGCACAAAGACAGTACCCAATAAAGCAAGAAGCTAAAAAACAGGTAAAAGAAATCCTAGATCAACTAGAATACCAGGGGGTGATTGAAACTTGCACCTCACAAATGAACAACCCTTTGTTTCCTGTCTCCAAACCAGACAATTCATATCGTCTAGTTTTGGATTACAGACACCTTAACTCATGTTGCAAAACTTTTGCAGTACAAAACTCGCATAGTGCAGCACTAATGAATAACATAGTGCGCAAAAAATACAAAACAACATTAGACATCTCTAATGGATTCTTTTGTCAAAATATAGCACCAGAGAGCAGATATTTGTCCGCGTTCTCAATAAATGGCGCTCAAAAACAATTCTGTCGGTTACCCCAAGGGTTCAAGAACAGCCCAGGATTATTCTCAGCGAGAGTAACAGAATTATTACAAACATATGACGAAGAGGCATTATCTTATGTCGACGACATATACCTAACAGATGATGACTTGGATACTCACTTGAAGAGAGTGAACACCATAATACTTGGGTTCGCAGCAGAGGGTTACAAATTCAACTTTAAAAAATCTAGAATTGCCCATCTAACAGTCCTGTTCTTAGGATATGAATTATCAAGTGAAGGCAAAAGCCTGGCTGACAATTTCCTCGAGAAATGTGCCGTACTCCAAGCACCTAGAACACTAAAAAACCTACAGTCAATTCTAGGCTTCCTAAATTTCGGAAGAACATACATTGCAAATTACGCAGAAAGGGTCAAGCCCCTTTATGATCTAATAAAACCAGATTTTAAAAGAACCAATTGGACTCAAACACACACAGAAATTTTGAGATCCTTACAAACAGACATGTTAATTAAAACAAAATTAGAAACACGTGATAACACACGCAATCTTGTGATTCGAGTCATCCCAGGAAGATGCGGATTCACATACCTGACCTCTAACGAGGGAGAAAAGGAACCAATTGCATTCAAATCACACTTGTACACAGAAGCTGAAAAGAAATTCAGCATTAAAGAAAACATTGTTCATGCAGTTCAAACCGCAATAGCTAGAGAAAAAGATAAAGCTGACGGTAGACACATCACAGTCAGAACAGCAGAATCAGCCTTTGAGGCATTAACAACACCGTGTAATTTACCAACAACAGCATTGAATCCGGAATGGATACAATGGGTGAACTCAATTACAACGGACAAAGTAAAATACTACTTTGATCCAGAATTAAAAGAATTGAAAAATCTAGAATATGAAAGAACATTCCCTCTGCCAATCGACATTCTGCCTTTACGACAATACGCTTGTGTAATCTATACAGATGGACATGCTCAACCCTCCGTTTGGGGAGAACAAGCATACAACCCCACATGTGAGATTACAAAAGAAGTGTGGCGCGGAGGTAAACTAAGACCTCTATTGACAAAAACACACTCAGTAGAAACTAATTCAGAACAACAGACTGAAATAATAGCATCGAAAATGGCGCTAGATAATGCGGATCGCGAATTCCCGACACTTATAGTGTCCGATTCATATTACTGCGTCAAATCATATAACAACGATTTGCAGAAATGGATTCAAAACGGTTACAAAAATGACACAGGTGCAACAATAAAGCAAAAACTGCTTTCGGAACAAATAGTTCTGTTACAAAAAGAACTACCAAAGACTCACGTGATACACTCACTGAGTCATCAGCGTGATGGCGTTCACGTTGCAGGGAATTCATAACCTTTCATGTCACCAGCTAGGCACACCTGCTACAGAGATAGAACCATTCTTTCAAAGACTCTATAATGGGAGTTACATTCTAATTGTGGACCGCAGATGCTGTAGTCTTATGCCCGGGACTCCTTATCTCGTAACTACGACTGCGAAGGTCAAGTGCTGTGGACGCTTATTGTTCCCCAGCTCCTTTCCAGACAGGGAGACAAGGGCATGGCCCAACTTGAAAATTACTTCTATTCGAATAGATACTTTAAGCAGAATGAAAACAGTGCTTCTTCAGACGCAGACCAGACTCACGTCATCAAAAGAAACGTATGATCTCCTAGTCGCAAGGACGACTGCAGAGATTCACTCATTGTTATCAACTAATTCCCCCATACATTTCGCAGAAATCCTGAATGAAATCTTAAATATTTCTGATACCAGTGGAGTCTCAAAAGTATTTAAGACAGTATTTTCGATGGCATTAACACCATTCAAAGCCATACTGGGTATTTTTCCAGATTTCGTCCATTCGATTTTTGGCGGACTTCCCCTCATTTTAGGACTAATTGCAGGAATCCTATACTTGGTCCTTATATTTCGTTATGGCAAACCGTGTCACAGACAAAACACCTGCGACAAGGGAAGAAACAATCCGAGCCATTGGATACCGGGACCGGATATCAAAAATCCTGGGACTATCCCGGCTTAGAGACCTGAACATGACTTGGTTTCTTTCATTTCGACCAATGTGGCATCGATGTGTTTTACCTGTATTAAGGTGCATGCTGTGCGGAGAAGAATGCGTGTTGGACACCTGTCTGACGCTACAATCGGATGCGCCAATGGATGCAGAAACATTGTTGAGTCCGATAAAGGCTCATGCTTTGTGCTGCCCTCAACGGCTGCCAATCCTGATGACGGCATTCGTGGAGACTTCACCGCTACGATTAAGGGGTAGTGGAGTTCAAGATGAAAGCAGCATCGATCAGGTACGACCTTCTGTCAGCAATACTAATCAAAACGTCAATGGAGACAATCATGCACATGAATGCATGGTTACATCCTTTTCCGAGTTAGTGGAACTCTCCCAGGAAGCTGTTGACAGCTTTTTCGACAGTCTAAATGATATGATGTTCTCACCAGAGCAGAAATAGAGACTTTTGAGCAAGCTAGCACACGGCGTTCCCTGAATTTGACCTTCAACTTTAATAACAGAATACCATGAACAATTTCCCCTCCTGTTCACGGACAGCAATTTTTCAGCAGCCCCAAAATATTTTTCGATTTTTTCGGGACACTTATCTTCTGCTTAAAGTAAGAACTATTCTTAGAGAACTAAAATTTCTATTTTTAGAAACTTTATAGACATTAGCTGCCCGCTGGTATGTTCATAATTATTTTTATTCTGTGATGAAATGGTCTCGAACCTTTTTTCTTCTGTATTAAGAGCCTTTCATGTGTAAATTCTCATATACCAATTAGCAATAATGTATACATATGCGTGATTACTTTAGCATTATTCTACAGCTTGAGTGCATATAGTACATGTGAATATTTTTTTCCGTATATTTCATTATTCGAAATGCATTATATGTATTTTGGGGTGGTAAGGTATACACGATACTCTACAGTATGTTTTACTATGCCTAGATTCATAAACATGGCCATAGTTAGCGTGGAGTGGGTGTGATGTATTACTATAGGTTCTGTATCGATCCCCCTATTCCTGACCCTGTTCTGGTTAACGAGTTAACTAGCAGCCATCCCATGATGCAGAAACCGTTATCTGATTAAGCCACACTACGGCACAGGAACGTGTTATCTGATTAGGTCATAACGCTTGCCATCTAATTAGACAAGCGATATTCCTCCAGCCCCTGATAAGGCATACGGAGTTCTCAAAACAAATCAAACCTATGACAACCTGGGAAAAACCCTGCGGCCATTGTTTTGATTTCATCGAGAACTTCAGCAAAAGAATGTGCTAACGACCAAGTCGTATGACATCCTTATTGACGTATCTATGTCCATCCTTACGTCAATCTCGGCACCTTACAGGTATAAATATTACCGGTATTGCCTTAAGCAAACACACGCGGTGGTGACGAGATCGGAGCAGCCAGACTTGCCGAAGCCCAGAGCAGAGCAGACCCCGCTGGCGCAGCCCCGCCTTCCTGACGCGCTGAGAATGAGACGCTGCTTTCTCCTGCCGAGAAATCCAGCTCCGGCGCTTCCGGGTAGCCCTCGCAGGCAGCCTGGAATATCGAGACCAGAGACGAGAGATACCATCCCTCATTCATCCTAGATTCCAGGTACAGAACTGAATAACCCCTCGCAGAGAATTCTTGAGTCAGTCACTTGGCAAAACAAACTTAACTTAAACTGCTACTTTCTATTCCCGCCCACGTATTAGGCTTAGGTCAGGTACACCGGGGTAGGCTTGGTTAGAAGCACCAGTTGAGGACGATTAGTCAAATGTTTAAATGTATGTATCTATTTTATCAATTTTAAACTACCTTATGGCTTAGAAACCATATAAATGTTTTTACAGTATTATTTTATACTTCTGCTTTTATTGTATGCACTTTACTTAACCATAAGTATTGCAATAATATCGATCCATTTCTCTTGTATGAGAAAAGAGACTGATCAATAAATAACATCTTTTATTGAACACGCCCGTCTCTTCCTTTTCTCTACAATCTGGTGAGACTAAGAATGCACGTACTGACTGAGTAAAATAAGTTGTCTTTTGTTTTCACACGACTCTAGAGATACACTCTTGATTAGGGGAGAGCAAAGTTGTCATGTTCTATGGTTGTCAGAAACTAAATCCCTTCTTGTCTATCCAGGGAGGTTCAACTCCTCCTTGCCTATTCGAGAAAGTTTCTAGTGAACTCTGAGCTAGCTGGCAAACCCAAAACTTTAAGTCTAATATCGACAATAGAAGACCTAGTTAACGTCTGGTCTAGGCCTATACTATTGAAGGTATTATTCCAATGCGCAGAGCCTATTGGGATAATAGGAACTACACTACACTACTGTCCATTCTGTCCTTCTTGAGTCCTGTGTCTCTGCCCATATGTGTTTTTTGCGACTGTCTGATTTTTTGGTCAGGTTTACGTCTCAGGGGTTATCTTTGTAATTTTCCATAGTTAATAGGGGTTATTTGTGGGTATTTGTTTGCTTGCCTGGGGTCAACAGTGTATTTGGAGATGTTAGGCCAGGATAGGGAGGGCAGGATGTTGGATGGGGCTTTGGTGGGCTTCCTCTGGCTTGTTAAATTTTACCTGCCCAAGCAGGTAGAGGCTGGGGACGTATCCTACATTGATACAATGTGAAAGTCCGGAAAGTGAGGTGGGAGCACACCCAGGAGAAAATGCTCAATATGTTTGGTGTGGACAGGACTGTCCAGCAGTGGAGCAGCGGTGACAGGATTGTGTGGGCTGTGAGGGAGACCTCATGGATCAACTTGGACTCATTGGGGCCGATTCACAGAACTAAGTGGGGAAGCATCCACAAGCTTGCATGTAAATCTGAGGTCCCTAGTTACATATGAATATCCCCCGCAGTGTGTGACTACAGGAGGCTCCCCCTTGCAGGATCAGACTGATCCTTTTTAAGTTGGCAGTTGTAAGATACCTTATTATTCCTTTTTCTCCAGCTCAGTTAACATTTCTCTGGCCCCATGTATTCACTTTGGTTTTAGGAACATTTTCGCTAATTAATGGACATGGCTGTTATATGCGTAATACTTATTCCAACGTTCACAGCAAGACCCAATGAGTCCCACACAGTAATTACTGTAGCCCAGTAAAGACCTACATTTGCTGAATGATTTGCGCATACTTGTGACCACGCAAGGTATCCGCTCACGTATCAATATACATGTTATAATACTACTCACCATGCATGACGTGGAAAATTATATCTACGTTCATCGCATGCCATGCCCTTGACAGGGTTATTTTCACTTTCAACTCATAAGATGCATCATATCACAGCAAAGCGTGCACCATGCAAGAGAGGACAGTCACGTGTTCCAGCAAATTGTGTGTGAATGTTTTGTACGCCCTTCACGATGTATGTGTTTTTATCTTAGATTTTAACCATTAAGTGGGTCCGTAAGTACGGTTTTTCCACTACATACACAGCACACCTTAGCGTGTGTGTTGATATTTCACTGAAGTAGCAAACACAAATTTTGGAGCTACTTCACTATTTTTCATGTCCGCTTTGGTCCTGGAGAAAGCTTACGATTATCGAAAAGGCTGAAACATGTTGAACTACACTTAAGGGATATCGAAAACTCATTTTTAATATTCACAATATCCCTGTCTTTAATTAAAATTTTTCGGATGGGCATTCCTTAGAGACATTTTTAACATCACAACCCCCTGATCACACACCTCACTGAACAACAAAACCACTCCGCTGTAATTCAGGCATTGAAGCACAGCTGGGTTGCTTTCGGCAGCCCAGCTGGGAACCCAATGATGAAGCATGCCACCAACTAGTTAGTGGGTGAGGGTTCTTTTTCCTAATCCATTGGATGTCTATACTATGTTACATTTTATTGAGTCAATACAACTTAAAACATTTACCTGTGGGTTCATACACGTTGTATCTATTGTTATTTTGGGGAAGAGGATGCACCCCTTTACCCCTCCCTCACTCTCCCGTTGTTTTCTATATATTAGACAGCGCACAGCTGTGAGAGAAGTGTTTTTGTTCCTATTAGCGTATGTTCCTAGAAGAACATACGCTAATAGTAATAGTAACAACATCCTCTCAGTCTCTCCTCTAATGGCTGATCTTAATGTTGCACAGACTATAGCACAAAGTGCAGATTGGGAAAATCTCACTGAAAAAAAGAGAAATCGCATCAGATCTATTTTACACGGTGTGATTCTCACAGAGTATTTACGCAACAACACTGCCCCCTAAGGGATTGATAGTCACCAATGCCCCACGCATCTTCCTAGAGGAAGCAGCATTTTGGAAGGACTGGGCACAAATAGCCTGGCACTGCACCAGAGACTGGATCATTTTAATTATCCATACAGCGAAAAGACTGTCTGACGCAATCCTCATTGACATTCAAGCTACAGACAAGTATTTTAAAACTACCCTAACAACATTCATAAAAGATTGGACGAAGTCAATAAAGAGATGGCTGAATACAAGGATGACCTTACCCAATCTAAAATTCACAAATTCCAAATGGACCTAAAGAAATGTTCTTATGTCAAAACTTACCCTTATGCAGACGCTGACCATAAATCACCAACACGCACTGCACTGTAAGGCTCTTCCAATGATGACTCATCAGTAAGCAGCAGCTCCTGTGGTGGAAGTCACCACAACAAACAGAGATGAAGAGGTAAAAACATTAATTGGCACCAACCTTGGCCCCAAGCACCCCAAGGGGGCCTAATGAATTACCCCATTCCATACCCTCGGACAAACCCACACATGCTTTATGGGTGGAACACTCCATTCGCCCAACCTCAAACGCTATACATGAATACCATTTGCAGGTTTCCTTCTTTAGGAAACGGCCGAAGAGGCAACAACAGGAGTTGGAAACAGAATCAAGTCCATTGGTAAGAGCATCCAAATCAGGGTGCCCACACATGCAGCAATTCCAAAGAGCAACACGCGGGACCCAGCAGGGCACAGAATCTAGTCACCAACATGTCATCACACACCTTCACCAAAGCTGAAGAGACAATCCTGAACAAGGGTCTTGGTTTTGCACCCACTGCAAAACTTGATAAATTCAAATTGCATTGCAAGTTGGCTGAGTTCTTTCGCAAACTTAAACTAAAATCCTTCTTTGTGAACCAACCACCACAAGAACCAAGAGGTGAAGAAGGTGACACGAATCTCAAGCTGAAATCCTCTTTCACTTCCCCCTACATACCATACCAGTGGAGCTCATAACTTTCTATCAGGCCGTCTTTAAAGAAATTGAAGAAACCCAAGAAGAACCTCCATTCATAAATACAAGTGGCACTGAATTCAATGCCATACACACCCTTAAATCAAACAAGCGCATCGTAATCAAACTGGCAGAAAAGGGCAGTGGGATAGTTCTCCATGACAAAGATGACTACCAAACAGAATGCTGGAGACTCCTTGGACGTAAAAAGCTACAGGTGGTTGGAACAAGACTCCACTGATGTTCTAAGAGCCAGATTACAAACCTTAGTACAAGACGCCGAATCGAAATGAGACATAGCAAACACGAGGACCAATTCTTGACTTCTGGTGGAGAAAAAATCCCATATTTCTACACCATCCCCAAAATTCACAAAAACAGATCCCTCCCTCCCGGACGCCCTGTAGTCTCAGGCATAGGTTAATTATTGGAACCAGTCTCACGCTTTTGCGAATATTATTTACAACCTATAGAACAATCAACACCAAAATATCTGAAAGACACCAAAGACCTGCGGGGACATCTGCACACTCTGAGCTTCATCCCTGAAACCTTGGTCAGTTTGGACAGAGAAAGCTTATACACCAGCCTTCCACAAAATGACACATTACAAGTACTATGTTCTTTACTTGACACAACTACTTGGGATTACAGCACGCCCAAATCCTTTGTGCTACAATGTTCAGAAATGACTCTGAAGGACAACTATTTCGGATTTGAAGATGACCAATTTCTACTGATATACAGCACATCAATGGGAAGCACATTCGCCCCCAGTGTGGTGGGGCTCTATGCGTACCATTTTGAAAAAACTCATCTTCTTAACCCCGCAACACCATTTTCCACAAACATCAAGTGCTACATGAGATACATCAATAATGTGATCCTTATATGAGAAGGTACTGAGGACAGTCTACAATCTTTTCTAACTTGGATCAATGGTCAGGACACTAACCTCAAGTTCACTCACAGCATAAGTAGGAACAGCATCACCTTCCCGGACCTAGACATCACAGCAGAAGGAGGATATCTCTCTACAAAAACTAATTTCAAACCTACTGCGAGAAACTCCCTTTTACACCTTAAAAGCTTCACTCCAGACCTTTGCGCGAGAATCTGCCATATGGACAATACCTTAGACTGCGCAGAAATTGCAGCAATATCCATGATTACAGAGAACAGGCTACTGCTTTGATCACCAAGCTCAAAACCTGAGGGTACTCAGAGAAAATCACAAAAAAGCTCAGAAACAAGCCAGAAATCAGAATCACAAAGGCCTACTGAAACAAACCCAGCGGACAACTCCCTAAATACCACTCACATGCGTAACCACATACAACTCCATTTCCAACAAAGTAACACGTATTATCCAAAAGAATTGAGATTGAACTGAGAAAAAACACTTTTTTCATACAGGAGAGCAAAAAGTCTAAGAGTTTGGTGTTCACACTCCCACACCAACAAGCTATCATGCCAAGTTCAAGTTCAAGTTTAACATTTGTATAGCGCACTGCTCACCCAGAGGGTCTCAAGGCACTTGAGGGAGGGGGTGCTTGAGGGAGGGGGTATTTTATTTATCAAATATCCTAGTTTTTAGTTGTTTTCTGAAGGAGAGGTGGTTTTGAGTGAGGCGGAGGTGGGTGGGGAGAGAGTTCCAGGCTTTGGCCGCTAAGTAGGAGAAGGATCTTCCTCCCATGGTGGATCTATGGATGCGTGGAATTGCGGCGAGGGCTTGATTGGATGATCGTAGTTGGCGGGTGGGGGTGTAGAAGGACAGGCGCGTGTTGAGGCATTCGGGTCCAAGGTTGTAGAGGGCTTTGTGTGCGTGGGTGAGTAGATGGAACATTATTTTCTTATTGACGGGGAGCCAGTGGAGGTCTTTCAGGTGACCGGAAATGTGAGCTTGGCGGGGGATGTCAAGTATGAGTCTGGCTGAGGCGTTTTGGATGCGCTGGAGTTTTTTCTGTAGTTTGGCTGTGGTTCCGGCGTAAAGGGTGTAGTCCATTCGGCTTGTGATTAGTGCGTGAGTGACCGTCTTTCTTGTTTCGGTGGGGATCCAACGGAAGATTTTTTTGAGCATACGTAGGATGTTGAAGCATGATGATGAGACGGCGTTGACTTGTCTGGACATCGAGAGGGAGGAGTCCAGGATGAAGCCCAGGTTACGTGCGTGGTCTGTAGGTGTGGGTGCGTTTCCCAGGGCCGGTGGCCACCATGAGTCGTCCCAGGCAGAGGGGGATGAACCTAAGATGAGGACTTCCGTTTTGTCCGAGTTCAGTTTTAAACGGCTGTTCTTCATCCACTCGGCTACTTCTTTCATCCCTTCGTGTAGGTTGGTTTTGGCGGTGTTTGGGTCTTTGGTAAGGGAGAGGATCAGCTGGGTGTCGTCTGCATAGGAGATGATGTTGAGGTTGTGTTGTCGCGCGATGGATGCGAGGGGACTCATGTATACGTTGAAGAGGGTGGGACTGAGTGATGATCCTTGTGGTACTCCGCAGATGACTTCGGTGGCCTCTGATCTAAAAGGGGGGAGGCGGACTCTCTGGTTTCATCCGGCGAGGAACGAGATGATCCAGTCTAGTGCTTTTCCTTGTATTCCGATGTTGCTGAGGCGTTGTATAAGGGTGCTATGACAGACTGTATCGAAGGCTGCGGAGAGGTCAAGTAGGATGAGGGCAGCTGTTTCTCCGTTGTCCAGTAGAGTTCGAATGTCGTCTGTTGCTGCGATGAGGGCGGTCTCGGTGCTGTGTTTGGCTCGGAAGCCGGACTGTGAAGGGTCGAGGGATTTGTTGGATTCGAGGAAGGCGGCGAGCTGACTGTTGACGGCTTTCTCAATGACTTTAGCAGGAAATGGGAGGAGCGAGATGGGGCGGTAGTTCTTAAGTTCAGTGGGGTCTGCTGTGGGTTTCTTCAGAAGTGCGCTGAGTTCGGCATGTTTTCAGCTTTCAGGGAAGGTAGCGGAGTTGAGGGAGCAATTGATGACGTCTCTGAGATGGGGTGCGATAATGGAGTCTGCTTTGTTGAAAATGTGGTGGGGACATGGGTCGGTTGGCGATCCTGAGTGGATGGAGTTCATCAGACGGATGGTGTCTTCAGTGGTGATTGGGTTCCAGGCACAGAGGTTGTTGGGGGGGTGTTTTTGTTCGGTGGTGGGTGGGGTGGACTGTTGTCCGGGCTGGTTTTCAAAGCTGTTATGTATGTCGGCGATTTTGTTTTGGAAGAATGAGGCTAGGGAGTCGCAGAGGTCTTGGGAGGGAGTGATGTCGTTGGTGCCGGCGGTGGGGTTGGTAAAATCTTTGACGATGTTGAATAGTTCCTTGCTGTTGTGGGCGTTGTTGTCGATTCGATCCTTGAATGCTGATTTCTTGGTGGATCGGATCAGTTGGTGGTGTTTGCGGGTGGCGTTCTTGAAGGTGGTCAAGTTGTCAGTGGTAGGGTTTTTCCTCCAGGCTTTCTCGAGGGTGCGACAGACCTTTTTGGATTTCTTAAGTTCATCGTTGAACCCGGGGGCATTTTTGCTGTTTTGCTTGATTTGATGTTTTTTCAAGGGTGCTAATTCGTCCGCGCTGTGGGTGATCCATTGTGTGAGGTTGGTGGCTGCTTGGTTAGGGTCTGATGAGTTGGTAGGAGGGTTTAGGTGACGCGATGTGAAGAGCTGGTCGGTGGTAATTTTGTTCCAGTTTCTGCGGGGAATTGGTTGTGGGTGGTTGTGGGTCGTAGTCTTTTTGTAGTTGAAGTGAACGCAGCTGTGGTCTGTCCAGTGGAGAGCTGTGGTGTGATTGAAGGAGATGTTCTTGCTGGAGGTGAAGATTGAGTCTGAGATTGGCGAGGTTGTCCAGAAGGGTGGTGGTGTTGCTGTCGTTGTTCTTTTCCAGGTGGAAGTTGAGGTCTCCCAGTAGAATGTAGTCCTCGGAGGGGAGGGCGTGTGGGCTGATGAAGTCAGTGATGTCTTCACTGAATTGTGAGCTGGGTCCTGGTGGTCTGTAGATGAGGGTGCCGCTGAGTGTGGACTTGGGGTCGGTGTGGATCTGGAAGTGAAGGTGTTCGGCGGCTGCGAGGTGATCGTCGGAACTGGTCCTGATGCGGATGGTATTCTTGTGGACAATGGCGATTCCTCCTCCTGTTTGGTTGACGCGGTCCTTTCGGATGATCTTGTAGCCGTCCGGGATGGCTATGGCGATGTCGGGGGCTGATGAGGTGTTCATCCAGGTTTCTGTAAGAAAGGCGACGTCCGGCGAAGTGGTGTCGAGTTGGTTCCAAAGTTCAATGGCATGTCTGTGGATCGAGCGGGTGTTGAGCAGGATGCACTTCAGGTGGTTAGTGTCGGAGCTCTGTTAAGAGTCTGTGGATTTGGTGTGGGTCCTGATGCAGTCGAGCTTGCAGGGGGGGCAGGTGAAGGGTCCATGGGTGTGACCTGGAGCGGCTTGGTAGCAGTTTGGGAGTCGGCTGGGGTTAAGTACTGAGAGGGTAGCAGCGTCGTATGTAAGGCAGGCGGAGTGGGTCTTGAGGGGACCAGGGGGTCTGGCGCTGGGCGCGGTCCAGGCGCGGACGGGCACAGACGGGCTTACCTTTGGCGCACCTTCGGCGCGCATGGGGCGCGATCGCTGCGCGTGAACGCTGCGCGCCAATGCATCTGTCATAAGTGGATGGTGGAGTTGGGAGGGGCGAGGGAGGAGCAGCTGGGAGGCGGGAGCGGGGTGGGGAACTGGGCAGGGAGGCCCAACAACAAACAACAAAATGGCAGCAAGCCAAAAGCCTAACACGAAGAGATTGGGGCACAACCTGAGTAATGGCTAGGGAATGGGCAATGGCACCAGCACAATCAGGCAGAAATCGATTACACAGTCAAAGGCAGCAAAGCGCAATTGATTAGCAATTAATGCGCACTGTGGCAGTATAGCGCTATGATTAATTCAATCAGCTATGTAGCGCTACGAAAATTTAAACATCAATCAGGCACAAATGAAAGCAGCAGTAATGCGAGCTAAGCGCTATTTAATTCAAGCAAGTAGCAATCTGGCAGTATAGCGCTACGATACCAGCTTCTGGGTCAGGGCAAATTTAAACATCAATCAGGCACAAATGAAAGGAGCTGTAATGCGAGCTAAGCGCTATTTAATTCAAGCAAGTAGCAATCTGGCAGTATTGCGCTACGATACCAGCTTCTGGGTCAGGGCAGGGAGCAGCGTGAGGAGCGACCGCATTTGAGGAGCTCAGGGCGGTCAGTCACTGTTCTAAATGCTTGGGGACTCCCCAATGTGACTGACCATTTTCCCTGAGGAAACTGCAGCGTATGCCACCTCACCAAACTGACAAAAACCCTAAACTTAGAGCATGGTAGGACGTGGCAGATCAAGAAAACATAACAACTGCAACTCATGCAATGTAATCTACCTCATCACCTGTCCCTGCAAGCTATTTTATATGGGGAGGACAAGCCGTGAAATAAAAATGTGGGTATGTGAACATAGAAGTAACATCCGTTACAAACGTAGCATGACAAAGATGACAGAACACTTCCTTGAACTTGGCCATACTACCAATGATATGCGAGGGGTGATAATTGAACAAGTGGACAAGGGCACCACCAACCTACATAGTTGTCTCTTAGAAAAGGAGCAACGTTGGGTTTACCGACTATCTACTCAGCAAAATGGTCTGAATTTTAACATCCCATGGAACTCACTCCAAAAGATATAAGTGAGATTTCGTGAGACTCCTGATTCCTCAGCACGTGGCAAGACCGCTGCACACTCCCCAATGCTTTTTGCAATTTCAAACAATATCACACTTTTCAGACAGTGCAATTGTACAATATACTAGTCTCCAATTATCAACCCGGTAGACTGGGTTTTCCCACATAGTAACCCTGAACTCAGGTTTTGACACTCTTGTCTCCTCACCACGTAGCTAAACCACTGCACACTTCCCAATACTATTGCAAACTGTTACACATGTATCCGTAGCCCATATGGTGACTCTCCTACCATAGGACCAGTGATGCTTGCCATATTCTTTTGTAACCAGCGTTACCACACTTATATGTAGGTTTGGAGACACTTTTTTCCTCTGTGGGGGATATTCGCTTGTAACGAGGGTCTCTACATTTACGTGCAAGCCTGTGGATGCTTCCCCCATACCTACCTATGCAAGCGTCCGTTCCTCATTTTATAAGTAAAACGCTCCAGTCATGTTTAACATACACTGCTCCTTTTATGGCAGGGCACAATATATATTACTACACTATTATTATTTTGCCCATATTATGCACTCCCCTCATTGCTCAGTATGACCACTGACTGTGTCAGTCCTACTGACTGCAGGCATTTACCATACGGATCTTGAGTATTAACCATCCCACATAACTTTATCAGTCGTCATAGATATGCACAATTCTCACTGCGTCAGCATCTGAGCCTGTAACGGGGAAGCTGCAACCATAGCGGGCCTCCACCCTACTTTCAATCAACCACTTTAGCCCAGTTAACACTCTAGCTAGATTCCAGGGATCACATGGTCCATGACAGTTCACGCGGCCAGTCCCATTTTAGGAACCGGTATATCAACACAGCATTCACTGACACAGTTACTGGCAGGATCCTGTCAAGAGCAGAACAGGTTTGAAGTGTGGGAGGCCATCCTTGAAGAAGTAAGTGCTTACACCTTATTTCGATTGCGAAAACGCTGCAAGGATGACATCAGCATACCTGTTTCATTACGACGACCCCACTTACCATCCTTTGCTTACCCAGTGTGTGACTACAGGAGGCTCCCCCTTGCAGGATCCGTCTGATCCTTTTTAACTTGGCTGAAGTAAGTCACCTTATTGTTCCCTTTTCTCCAGCTCAGTTAACACTTCTCTGGCCCCATGTATTCACTTTGGTTTTAGGAACATTTTCGCTAATTAATTGATATGGTTGTTATATGCGTAAATATTATTCTTGCGTTAACAGCAAGACCCAATGAGTCCCACACAGTAATTACAGTTGTCCAGTAAAAACCTACATTTGGCTGAATTATTTGCGCATACTTGTGACCACTCAAGGTATTTGCTCAGGTATAAATATGCATGTTATAATACTACTCACCATGCATGATGTGCAAAATTATATCTACATTCATTGCATGCCATGCCCTTGACAGGGTTATTTTCACAGATACTTTCGACTCATGAGATGCATCAGATCACAGCAAAGCATGCACCATGCAAGAAAGGACAGTTACATGTTCCATGCAATTGTGTCTGAATGTTTTGTATGTCCTTCATGTTGTATGTGTTTTTATCTTACAGATTTCAACAATTAAGTGGGTCCGTAAGAGTTTCCGCTACATAGACAGCACACCTTACCGTGTGTGCTGATATTTCACTTACATGGCTACCTCCACTTTTGAAGCTATTTCTCACCAGCTTTGGTCTTGAAGAAATCCTTACGATTGTCGAAAAGGCTGAACTATGTTGACCTACACTTAAGGGATATTGAAGACTCATTTTTAATCTTCACTATATCCCTGCCTTTGATTTTAATTATGTCATAAGACCCTATAATTAAAAAATTTCGGATGGGCATTCCTCAGATACATTTTTAACCTCACCACTCTCTGAGTACACACCTCACTGAACAACAAAACCCGCTCCGCTGTAATGCAGGCGTTGAAGCACAGCTGGGTTACATTTCGCAGCCTAGTTGGGAACCCAATGATGAAGCATGCCACCAACTAGGTTGGTGGGTGAGAGTTCTTTTTACAAACCCATTGGATGTCTGTACTCTGTTACATCACATTGAGTCAATACAACTTAAAATATTTACCTGTGAGTTCGTCCACGTTGTTTCTATTGTTATATTGGGGAAGAGGACCCACCACTTTACCCATTCCTCGTTCTCCGGTTGTTTTCTACAAACCATTGGGTGTTTGCACATGAATGTGAAGAGCAGGTTAATACTGCTACACAATGATTAATTCAACATATGCCCTCTTTCCTTGCATGCATGTCTAATTATATGCAGTGTTCCACACCTTTGCTAGTAAATGTGTACATGATCTAATATGGTTGTATAGCTGTGTTGACACTTCCAAAAAGGTCCATAATACGAAGAAATTCTATTTCCTCAAATGTACTACATGACTACCACTGTTGTGATTAGTCATCTGACATGATTGCAAACTGTGCAGCCTACAGTCTTTGTGTAGTTGGAATGGCAGGGTCTTATATGAGCCTGTTAAACTTCAGAAAAGGTTGGCTGTACCAGGACCATCAAGAGGTGCTCCATGTGCTGCACCCACCTCTACAACACAGAGCCCAGCCCCCTTACAGATTGCTCAACCGGGCACATCCTCAAGAGCTGCAGGATACAACAAGAGGTCTGTCCTCACAAAGAGGGAGAGGAGGCTGCTGTTCAATTTGTACATTCAAGTGGCCTGACTGGAACGGGACAATGATGATGTTAAGGGCCACCTCAGGGACATTAAGTGGGCCCTGGGGCTCCCCTGTTGATATGCAATGGATTCCATCTCCCAACCTGTGCAGTTCCACAGTCCCCCTTACCTTCCTTTTCATAGAATAATTTGTTATGTAGTGTTGAGTGTAGTTTTAATGTAGGGCTAGTATAGTGTTACGTGTAGTTCTTACTTTTTTAATAATCTCTTCTTAGTACTTTTGATAAAGTTTATTTTTCCTTAGTGTGGTGGGGTTGATATGTTTTGGGACTTGTTAAAAAAATATATATATATATTTGTTTAGTATGCGTGTTTAGATAGTTGATGTATAGGTTAGGCTGTCTTTGTGTCGTCCCAGTACACAAAGTGGTGGTAGTTAAGTAGTGTGCTGCTTTTGCCATACAGGCCTGCATGCCTTTGTTCCTCTTGGCCTATGCTTCTTGTTGTTGTGGTGTGGCCATGTGGCTGGCAGCCATTTTGTGAAGCCAGGCAGTGTGTTTGCCTTTGCCACAGGCCTGCATTGTCTGTTTTCCCTTTCTTGTTGTTGTGGGTGGCCTGGCCATGTGGCTGGTGGCCATTATGTGGAGCCAGCCAGTGTGCTTTTGCCATAGGCCTGCAAGCTTGTGGCCTTGTCTGCCAATATAGGGCTTTCAGTCAGTAGGCCCAGAGCTACTCATGGTTGCATGAAACAACTGTCTCTGTGGTGCCTGTTGAATTCAAACATAATTTAGTGCACGGGTGGCATTAGATTGAATTTCAAAATGTGTTTTTTGGGGGGTATTTCACTTTTTTGGTATGTGTAAAACAAATACCTTTGTTGGATGTGTGTGTGTGTGTGTTGTGGTTATTGTGTAACTTGCAAATCTTGTTTAGCCCTGTGGATTTTTGTTTTCGCATTTTTGCATTGAAGCTGTGTTGTTTAGAATGCTTCCTTTGCCTGGCCATTATTGGCCCGCTTGAGTTAATTGTTTTTCAGGCCTCCTGCTTGTTGTGATTGTGAGTGACCATGTGGCTGGTGTCCATTTTGTGGTGGTGTTTTGTAGTGTGCTGCTGTTGCCATATTTTGTACCGCTTTTGGCCGCCATAAGTGTGGCAGGGTATGCTCAGACGTGAGTCCCTTGCTCACTTTGCCACTGGATTCAAGCAAGCCGGGCTGAAGACGGCTGTAATGCCAGAAACCGGTCCTCGGAAGCTTGTTTCCGGTCCAGGGAAGGCATGGCTTGGCAGTTCGGGCTGGACTGTTCCCTTGAGGCACAGGGTCAGACTGATTTGCATATAGCCATGTCTGAACTGGGGTGGCAGAGTGGGCTAAAGAACGGTGATGGATTAAACCCAGATCTTTTGACTGGGTGTGAGTGTTTGATTGGTTCAGATGCTCCGTCCATCACCACCCCCTTTTGTACCGCTTTTGGCCACCATAAGTGTGGCAGGGTATGCTCAGACGTGAGTCCCTTGCTCACTTTGCCACTGGATTCAAGCAAGCCGGGCTGAAGACGGCTGTAATGCCAGAAACCGGTCCTCGGAAGCTTGTTTCCGGTCCAGGGAAGGCATGGCTTGGCAGTTCGGGCTGGACTGTTCCCTTGAGGCACAGGGTCAGACTGATTTGCATATAGCCATGTCTGAACTGGGGTGGCAGAGTGGGCTAAAGAACGGTGATGGATTAAACCCAGATCTTTTGACTGGGTGTGAGTGTTTGATTGGTTCAGATGCTCCGTCCATCACCACCCCCTTTTGTACCGCTTTTGGCCGCCATAAGTGTGGCAGGGTATGCTCAGACGTGAGTCCCTTGCTCACTTTGCCACTGGATTCAAGCAAGCCGGGCTGAAGACGGCTGTAATGCCAGAAACCGGTCCTTGGAAGCTTGTTTCCGGTCCAGGGAAGGCATGGCTTGGCAGTTCGGGCTGGACTGTTCCCTAGAGGCACAGGGTCAGACTGATTTGCATATAGCCATGTCTGAACTGGGGTGGCAGAGTGGGCTAAAGAATGGTGATGGATTAAACCCAGATCTTTTGACTGGGTGTGAGTGTTTGATTGGTTCAGATGCTCCGTCCATCACCACCCCCTTTTGTACCGCTTTTGGCCGCCATAAGTGTGGCAGGGTATGCTCAGACGTGAGTCCCTTGCTCACTTTGCCACTGGATTCAAGCAAGCCGGGCTGAAGACGGCTGTAATGCCAGAAACCGGTCCTCGGAAGCTTGTTTCCGGTTCAGGGAAGGCATGGCTTGGCAGTTCGGGCTGGACTGTTCCCTTGAGGCACAGGGTCAGACTAATTTGCATATAGCCATGTCTGAACTGGGGTGGCAGAGTGGGCTAAAGAACGGTGATGGATTAAACCCAGATCTTTTGACTGGGTGTGAGTGTTTGATTGGTTCAGATGCTCTGTCCATCACCACCCCCTTTTGTACCGCTTTTGGCCACCATAAGTGTGGCAGGGTATGCTCAGACGTGAGTCCCTTGCTCACTTTGCCACTGGATTCAAGCAAGCCGGGCTGAAGACGGCTGTAATGCCAGAAACCGGTCCTCGGAAGCTTGTTTCCGGTCCAGGGAAGGCATGGCTTGGCAGTTCAGGCTGGACTGTTCCCTTGAGGCACAGGGTCAGACTGATTTGCATATAGCCATGTCTGAACTGGGGTGGCAGAGTGGGCTAAAGAACGGTGATGGATTAAACCCAGATCTTTTGACTGGGTGTGAGTGTTTGATTGGTTCAGATGCTCCGTCCATCACCACCCCCTTTTGTACCGCTTTTGGCCGCCATAAGTGTGGCAGGGTATGCTCAGACGTGAGTCCCTTGCTCACTTTGCCACTGGATTCAAGCAAGCCGGGCTAAAGACGGCTGTAATGCCAGAAACCGGTCCTCGGAAGCTTGTTTCCGGTCCAGGGAAGGCATGGCTCGGCAGTTCGGGCTGGCCTGTTCCCTTGAGGCACAGGGTCAGACTGATTTGCATATAGCCATGTCTGAACTGGGTGGCAGAGTGGGCTAAAGAACGGTGATGGATTAAACCCAGATCTTTTGACTGGGTGTGAGTGTTTGATTGGTTCAGATGCTCCGTCCATCACCACCCCCTTTTGTACCGCTGTTGCCATATAGGCATGCACGTCTTTCTTTTGTTCCTCTTGGTTTACAGCTTCCATCCCCTTTGCTGGAGCTCCCTGAATGACATGATGCGCAAATTAATGCAAAAAAGGTTCCACTTCCTTTACATTTGATTTTTTGTTTTTGTTCTAATCTTCTTCCCTATCCTTCCTGAGTGTACACAGTATACCATGAAAGCCCTTGTTGTCAAAGTCCCACAGTCACAAATGGCTACATTGTTGTTTTTTATTTTTAATAACTGAGTTAATAAAATTTAATAATATAATATGACCAAACTGTTGGCCGCTCGCTTGGCACCACACATGGCCCAGTTGGTTCACCAGGACCAGTGCGGGTTTATCCCCGGACGCAACACCGCAATGAATCTGCGGCGATTAAACCATATCCTGCATGAGGTGCACGGCAGGGAGGATCCCCAGGTCCTGGTTTCGATAGACTTAGCCAAAGCATTTGATACAGTTAGTTGGGGGTACCTGCTAGAGGTGCTTCAGCGGGTGGGATTGGGGCCCGTGTTTTGCAGATGGATCCAGATATTGTATCAGGCGCCACGAGCCAGAGTTAAACTAGGGGCGGCACGCTCCGAAGACTGGGCGTTGGAGAGGGGCACCCGTCAGGGATGTCCCCTCTCACCGCTCCTGTTCGCCCTGGCAATTGAGCCACTGGCGGTTGAAGTCCGTACCACGATGACTCAATGGGGGATCAAAGTGGGGAGTAATGTACACACTGTGTCCTTGTATGCAGACGATGCTCTGTTTTATTTAACGTCTCCGCGGGAGGCGCTGCCGTTTTTGTTGCAGCTGCTGGACGGTTTTGGTTCAGCCTCGGGCCTGCGTATCAATGCAGGGAATTCCCTGATATTCCCCCTAGCGGGATATGGTATGGACATGCGTGGGGACTTACCAAACCTTGGACTGAGGTGGGAACAGGAGGCCTTCCGCTATCTGGGGATCCAGGTGGCGTCGTCGGACGAACAGTTACTGACTCGTAATGCGGATAGGGTGGTTAACTCCTTGAAACAGTTGGTGTCCTTCTGGAACACGCTGCCTCTCTCCCTAATGGGACGTCTAGCGGTGGCAAAAATGGTGATGCTGCCGAGAATGCTTTATGTGTTGCAGAATTCGCTGTGCCCACTTCCCCCGCGGATATTCCGCACCAATAACTCACTCCTTACGTCCTTACTCTGGGCGGGCAGGCGAAGTAGAGTTGCCTTGCACACGGTTGTCCGGAGCTGGGATGAGGGGGGGTTGGAGGCGCCGAGGTTTGACCTTTACTACTATGCAGCTCAGCTGTTGCCGGCGGCCAGGTGGTTCGCGGACTCAGACAACTGGGAACTGCGACTCCTAGCGGGGAGTGCGGACGAGAGAACGGTGTAGATGGCCCTGATGCACGGAAGGGGTGCAGATGGAGATCTGCCACACATAGTGCGCCACACCGCAGCAATTTGGCAGCGTTTTGTGGAAAAAGTCTTACGGAGAGCCCCCTTTCACAGGGAGCTGCCGATATGGATCATGGCCCCGGTGGTGGCCATGGAGGCACATATGCCCTTCCAAGAGTGGAGAGCGGGTGGATGCGAGTTATTAGCTGACCTTTACCCAGATGACACGTTTCTATCCGTCGAGCGGGCAACGGAGACTTTCGGACTCGGTGAGGGCCAATTCTTACACTATAGAGGCCTTCAAGCAATGGCACGGGATACTTGGCCTCAATTCCCTGACGCGCCCCCGATGTCCCATACCCTCAATGTTATCCTTTCCTGTGGTAGGGGCAGGAGGCTGATAACCCTATTGTACTCAGCCATGCAGCTGGACTCCACCCCACCGGTCCCTCCGGCCTGGGCGGCCTGGGAGACTGACCTGGGGATTGTTCTGGAACCGGAGCAGCGCAAACGCATAGGCACTCTCACCCGAAAGGTGTCGTGCAATGCACGGTTTAAATTGACCCATTTTAACTTTATGTATCGTACATACGTGACTCCGGTTCACTTGAGACGTATCTCCCCGGACAAACGGGATGATTGCCCTAGATGTGGCGCGGCTGGTGCGACCTTCCTCCACCTGGCGTGGGACTGCCCGTTATTTAAAGCCTTCTGGCAGTCAGTGGTGGAGCAAATTTGCACAGTTACTGATCTCTGGATGGAGCTGACCCCCCTCCATTGTCTACTAGCCTTGGTCCCCAAGCCCAGGAAGTGTAATCTGTCCTACAAAATGTTACAACTACTTTTGGTGTTGGCGAGGAGGAGGGTAGCGATTACATGGATGGGACAGAGGGCCCCGGAGGTGTCGCAGTGGCTTAGGGATGTGGGGGAATGGTCCCTAGTGGAAGAAACATTCATGCAGAGCGTGCGAAGAGATGTAAAGCTACAAGACGACCTGCTTGCGTGGAGAATGATGCGAGTGGTGGGAGCGACCACCGAGGATTCAGATGGCACGAGTGCGGAGTTGTTCACCCCTGAGAATACAGGGTCTGAGGGTGAGGGTGGAGGGGAGGGGGAGGGAGGGCAGTAATTGGGGGAGTGCCTGGCCGTTCACGCACGTACATGATACATATTGGAGAAGTTATGTTTTGATTCCGGAAGGTTTCATTCCTAATCTAGTCATTCATTGCTGTCTTATCTGCCACTAGGAGTGCCATAATGAGGTGAACGAACTGCATACACATGTCTTATTCATTGATGCCGGGGGTTTGTTTTGTTAGGGGGGAGGGGGGGAGGTTTCCATTGGGGAGTTGGGGGTAACCTGCATAAAGGAAAAATAAAAGCAGATCAGAATATCCTGCCGTACAGTTGCATTGCTAGGCTCTTCGCCAGTTCTGGCATGCTCCCACCTACCGCCGCCCGGCCTTCGGGATGTGGGCTGATGGGCCGTGTGAAAAGTTACATGTGGCTTGACGGAATGTCATTATTTTTATGGAACTGTCGGCGCAACTGTTTGTATACTGTAACTGTCTGCGACAGAAATAAAGTTTTTAAAAAAAAATTATAATATAATATGACACTAACAAGTGTGACCACCACACTAAGTTAGATATTATATTTGTTTGTTTGCACTAGTAGTAACTGAACCACAACAACAAATGCAACATTTCACTGATGTTCTTCTGGCTTCTTTGCTTTTAGGTGTACAAAAGACTGAGGAGGAAGTGTCATCAATCATCACCCGTTGTACTGCCAGAAAGAAGTCCTGCTGCGCATGACATCACGTGACGTGTGACCATAGACATCTCTGCAACTTGTGCAACTGCGTCCTGCTGACATCTGAAGAAGATGGCCCCAAAGAAAGTTACCAGGTTCTCCAGTACCAAGAAAGTGGCCAGTGAGAAGAAGGAACAGAAGAAGGAAATGGCACTTACAAAGACTAGTGTGCTGACCAACATGTTTTTTGGGAAACAAAATATTACGCCGGTGACAGCGGTGTCCAGGGACCAAGCTGGGAGCAGCACCTCTGTATTAGTGGGCCCGACTCACCAACCGAGGCCCAAATCCATGAGTGTCGCAGAGGCAGCAAATCTAATTGCGCAAATGCCAAGAGCAGTGAAGTTGAAATGGACTTTTCGTAATCGCAAAGTAGGACCCAATCAACGCAGGAGGAAAGGCAGCAGATAAGTGGGCAACAACAGCCGCAACAACAGCCGCAACCACCGCCCACAATAGTAGTTGTTCCTCCCAAAATAGAGGCAGTTCAGGAAATCGAGCTTACTGCAGAGGAAGAAGAAGAGCGAGCCACTCTTTCAGAAGATCCATTGTCTTCCAGATCAGCAGCAAGGAAAAGGAGGGTTAGTCCTTTAACTTCTTCTTCAAGCCCCCATCTGATGATCTAGATGCCACTTGGAAGCCACCAGCTCAGTCTGAGAGTGAGGCACGCCACGCGATAAGGCTAGGGAAAAGGAAGGTTCCAGAAAGCATTAGAGTTATTGAGTTAGATGTAGGAGAGGAAGATGATGATGACGAGCCAGTTATCATGAACATCACTCCTGCCACAGTGGAGATGGAGACCAACATTATTACCCCATCCCAAGTTGCTGTGAGGGATGTGGCATGGATATCATCAACACAGTTAACACCAACACACCTCCAGTTTCCATATTTGCATTTGCAAAGACCCTGCATGGACCTACACCCAGCACAAACACCACCTCAGTAGGCAGTGTGTGTGGCACTGCACAGAGTCAAATTCCAGGCACACCCTTCAGTTCATACGGCATTGCAAGTGGCACCTCCAGCACCACAAGAAAGTTCACCTCCCCAGTTTGGGACTTTTGTTTGGTTAGCAATAAGGAGGAGAACATTGCTATGTGCTCAATTTGTCGAAAAATTGTTAGTCGGGGTAAGCTTGGTACAAACTATGGTACTGGAGGCCAAACAACCCATCTGAAAAAAACACCACATGATCCAGTGGGAGGCGCACCTTAGCGGCAACAAAAGGAAAACTGCACCCATTGCTGTTGGTGAGGATGAAGAAGTAGAAGAAGATATGCCCGTGGTGGAAGGTGATCAAGAAGTAGACATTTTCTCTGGTACACAAAGTAGCCCTGATCCTAGCAGTGCAGAGGCACTGGCCACATCCTGATTAGCCTCAGCAACATCTCAGTGGCAACGTAGAAAGAGGCATGCTGAGACAACAAGGCAACAGAGTACTGCATTGAAAAAAAATGTGTTGGTGAGCCTAACTGGGTTCAAGAAGTCACCTGCATCAGCGGCAAAAGAAACAAAAATAATTCAGCCTACCAGTGTCAGTATCTTTAGGTCAGAGGTGCAGTTCGAATGCAGCCACCCAATGGCACATTTGTACAATGCAAAGCTGGCGAAAATGTTAGTGCTGGACCTTCTCCCTATTTCTTTTGTGGAAGGGGTGGGTTTTCTGGAATTTGTGACAGCCATCTGCCCAAAATGGAAGATTCTCTGCCGATCCTATTACGCCAGGGTTGCTGTTCCAGCACTACATCACGACGTGCTGCAATTGCTTGGACAAGCTTTAGAGCAGATTGCTGTTCACAATATCCACCTGACAACAGACATGTGGACCAGTTGCTAAGCCACTGATGAGATGTGCATCATTGCACACTGGATATGTGTTGAGGGGGTTAGAGAAAAGATATCTGCAGGTGTTGACACTGCTGAGATTTTTAATGCCACTCGGAAACATACAACTGTAGCCATGTTCGCCGTGGAAAAATCTCATACTGCTGCAAACATTTTGGAAGAGTTTAACAGCAAGGTCTTTGAATGGCTGCACCCAAGAAGGCTTAACATTGGTTTTGTTGCCACGGACAATGGCAGTAATATAGTTAAGGCCCTGCGCACTAGTGGCTCTTTCAGGGTCCTGTGGTTGGCGCACTGCATTAACATCATTGTTCAAGACTTGCTGAAAAAAGAAGTCCAAGTCACCAACTTACTGACCACCTGCAGAAGAATATGCACACAGTGCAGCCATTTTTTTAAAGCCCGGTAGCAGTCAACGTGAGCATAGAATGTCAGTCTAGATACTCATACAGGAGGTGCCAACACGTTGGAACTCAACTTATCACATGCTTGATCGTCTGTTTGATCAGTACAGATCAATCAATGACTATGTGATGCAATGGCTAGGGGATGATATTGTGAAAGGCATGACCACTCAGATGGACCAATAGGGCCTAGTTAAATGCCTGACAGAGATGCTACTTCCTTTTGAGCTCTTCACACGTGAAGTCAGTAAGGAGGACTGTACTATGGGCCAAGCTATCCCATTGTTGCACATGCTAGAGCAACAGCTGAAGGAAGCGTCTGATTTGTACGCAGGTGTGGAGGAAAAATAAGAAACATGTGAGTTGGTGCAGAGCTTAGCCTTTCGCTTAGCTGAAAATACAAGGGTGCAAACTAGCATTGTGTCAGACAAATGTTACATTTATGCCACAATTCTGGATCCACGGTACAAAACAGCACTGAACACTAAGACATTAATTCCTTTTTCAGAAGTGGATATTGCACAGTAAAAAACTTGGATAGCTGTGGCAGCCAGTGACTTGGAAAAGGAACAGCTGGTAATTAAAAGAAAAGGCCTGCTACTACAACCCATAACAAGTACTGCAGCAGGGCATCGGGCATCTAGTTCAACTTCCTAGCCTGAGGGCAGTGCCTTTGGCTCACAGCAGTCACCAACACTATCAACAACAGCAAGAACCAGATCATCAGCCCCAGTAAAATCGGTACACAATTGGTATCAACAGCAAGAGCTTATTAGGTCCAGTGCTGATGCAAAGACAAAAGAGCCCGCGCCAAGTGGAGTGCCTATGAGCATTGAGTGGATGGTCCAGGCCAATCTGGATGACCCAACAGAGGACTATATTGATCAAAACCCATTGCTGTATTGGTATGGGTAAAGGGGTCAATGGCCAGGGCTCAGCAGTCTGGCAATAAACGATCTAGTTTGCCCTGTTGCAAGTGTCTCTTCTGAGCGTGTTTTCAGTGCTGCTGGTACCATTATAACAGTGAAAAGGACCAGTCTCTTTCCCAAAAACATGGAGAGTATAACCAGCACTTAAATAAATAAATCAGCACTTTATACCACGGAATTGCAAAATGCATGAATCACAGCAGGAAGATGAGGACAGCGACTTAGGTGACAGAATTAGTGTGTTAGATGATTACCTACTTCTGGTTGAACCACCAGAGTTTGAAGTCGAGCTATACTTCCCTGACAACTTGTTACTTTCTTTCTTCCTTATTTACTTTTATTATTAGTGTGTGTCTCTGTCTTTCTAGTTCGAATCATCACAACAAATCCATCACCATCGTCTTCTCTGTTTTTTTGCCATATTGGAGTTGCAGCTGTGTGCATTTTTATAAGTTCACTCCCCTGAGTGCAGCTCATTTCCCTCAAGCCAGATGATTGGTTGGAGAATAGTACAAGAAATGTTGCCTCGTTGTGTCCCTCCAAAATAAGTGGAACATGATGAATAAAGCTATCCTCCTTTCAGAGCTGAGAGAGACTGTCCCCTTAAGTTAAGATGAGAAGGAACAGGTAATGAATGATGGCATGCATTGAACGCGCTGACTCTGAGTGATTGGTGTTTGTGTTATTGTTATTTGTTGTGCTTGAAGTGAAGTCAAAATGTACTAGTATTTAATCTACACACTAAAAGTGACTCAAGTTAATGTTTCCCTTTTTGTTGTTTAATAACAAAATTGTACTTCTACTGCCGGCCGATCCATTGCATTTTTTAATATGGAATATGGACTCATTCTGTACACTGCAGACTGAGTTGGACAACACTATGATGATGACCTCAGTGACATAGTATCTTCGCAGTCAGTCAGTAGGATCGAAGATGATTGATGGAATTACTCAGGGCGTTTTTCATGAGTGGCATAAAAGGTAAACAAGTCAACAACAACCACAGCAGACCTACATGTCTGTGTGGTGGTGGAGTCGAGTCACGACTCACGAGTGTAGTGCAGCGAGTGTGTAACTTTTGTTAGTAAGTAAGGAATATAAGTATAATTTACCACTGCCCGCAACTGCTGCTGCCTCACCCACCCATGTGGCAGCTGCCGCATCCGCTGCTTCCTCCTGGCTGGAGTCGTTTGCCCCGCCGCTGGCCCCCGGACTGGTGGTCAGTATGCCTAGAAAAAACATTACACATTTTTTAGATGCCATATACACCCCCTATTAATGCTTTTTCACTAGCAAGATTGAAAAAATAGTTAAAATACATATATATTCCACATACATCACTAGTACAAACCGGGTACTAAAGTGGAGAGTAGACACTAGTAAGAGTATGTCCTATCCGAACAAAAATAGTAAAATATCTGGTTGGGCATTTTGTTGGTGGAAATTGTCAAAGCCTATCAAGATTAAGAAGACTAGAAGAGGGCAACCCAAAGGTCTGGACTCAGTGGCTAGAGCTATTGGTGATTCTGAGTTTTAAAAAGTTTTAAATAAAAATAAAGAGTGGCCAACTGGACAAGCTTAGCTACAGACAGACTAATAATATAGTAGTATTACAGAGAGTCAGAGCAAAGGCAGTTAGAGGCAGGCATAACAAGAATTTATAAACAGATAGTCTAGATCGAAGAAGATTTGATAAAATAAAATTAGGAAATAGAAATAATAGTTTGAAACAAATAAGGTGCAGTGAAAGTTAGGGAAATATAATGATTAATATTACCAGGAGGAAGACTTACTGGGGAGAGCAGCAGAGCCCTCGGTGGAGGAACGGTCCTAGCCCTGGTGCTTTCCAGCTGCTCCGCCGACTCTGACCACGTTTTCTAGCCCCTGGGTGCTGATCATGTAAGATACAATAAAGAAAGAGACACACATTGATTATTGGTGTGAAACAAATAAAATATTTTTATAAAACGCTTCCAAAAACATTTTGGAAACAACAATTGCAATAAAATTAACCTATCTAATCTGATCGTCTGGTAGTATTGCGGGATTCATGGACCATCTAGTTATTATTTATGAACACTAATTCAGTATTCCATTCTGATTCCATATAATTATGCCTAAATACCACCTGACCTTGCTAACCCATTCAGACAGGCCAATTGTTCACTAACTCTGAATTTCCATGTATTTTAGTCCTCAAAAATGCATAGATGGAGGACACATGCATACATTTTAACATACACAAACTTGTTGGTTGATTGCTGCTGTTGTTCTGCTAAGACAATTACTCACTTACTAAACAAACTACAAAAGGTTCTACTAGGACTGGAGAAAGCAGCACTCAGCAGCACGTGACGTGAGTCATGTGACAGAGGATGCATTACCGTCATGCAGACCGCTTCAAAATGACCAACTAATACTAAGTAACTAAGCACCTAAACTACCTATCCACCACTATCTTAGTGACAGGTGGACAAAGGAAGGACTAGAGTCTCTCTAGCATTTCCTAACTTAAGTTATCTAAAGTAAACTCTTACATAATCAGCCCAAGCGAGCGCAAAGTTGCAAACAAGTAAGATTAGTAGCACCGAGCATCTGTGTCTAGAAGAATAACAATCACTAAAGATTTTTAAACTTAATTTACCTGCAATGTAAGCAGCAGCATTCCTGCTATTCGGAATAAAATTATATTCACGATTACAGTAACACAGTCTAGAGAATGCACAATAGTATTAGCTACTTACCAAGCCCCACGACCTCAAGACCTAGCACGTCCAGCAGGTCCTGCTCTCGGTCCAAAATATCTGACCACCAGTGGGTCAGCTGGTTATAGGTGCGCCGGACCTCAGAGCAGCAGAACACTGGCCAGCACACCCTCTCCCACTGGCGGTGACACTCCTGGGTAGCGTATCCGGAGCCAGGCCTGCTGCCAAGGTCAAGGTGAGGTGGCGCTGCACCAAAAAAACAAGGGCGGGCACCTCTGCCTCGCTAAATAGGGACTGGGCCTGCACCACTGCAGGGTGCAGTCTGCCGCAAGGCAGGCGTTGGCTGTTGGGCCTTGCCCTTGGAGCCGGTTCCCTTTCCCTTAGCCATGGTTCTGGGGTGGACGGGGCGGAAAAGAAAATTTAGCAGGAAAAAATAAAGTTAGGAGAAGAAGTAGTAGATTAAAGAAGGAGGTAATATAAAACAGTAGAAAAGCAAAAAAAACGCAGTAAAACTAGAAATAAAACACAAAATATAGACTTAGGGACAGAGATAATAAATCAAGATCAGAAAAGATCAGAAAAACAGGGTAAAATACAAAGGATTGAAAAGATTGGAGAGGGATTGAAAAACAGGCCCCAGAACCATGCAAAAGATAGGAAAACAAGATGGCCGCACCCATTGGCGACCACGTGGTGAAGTTCGTGCGATATTTCCCCCAAGCACGTCATCCATGTTGCCGAATGGCAAAAACATCTCGTGACCATACGCGAGCATACGCGAGACGACGCAAGCATGCGGAAACAAGCAACTCCTCATGCTCGCGTAGCGTCACGGTGTTTCTGTACAACTTTGTGTAGCCTCGCGTAGTGCGCCTATGCCAACCTTTCACGTGACATGAAGTGTGCCAGTGGGCCTTGATTAAATGGCTGCAGTTTACACTGGCTTGTAAGAGGTGCTAAGCCCTTATCATCACCCTAACATCACATCAAATGACATTAGCGTGGTGATGGGGGCTTGTAAATATGCCCCTCAGATGGACACATGCATTTTCTGCCTTCTAACTGGACAACTGTCACTTTTTTCATGTTAGCGGCAATATTTTTATTGCCGTAACACTGGTCTTAACCTGGACAATTCCCACGGTGGTGAGAAGCGATCGCCTTGTTGTGACATATTGTAAATACATAGGTTACAAGGCAATTGTTTTCACCGGTATGTGGCAGTAAAAAAAAGTGCCACTAACTAACGTTAGCATTAGTTAGCTGCAATTCTTGTACATAGACCCTAGGTTTTCCCTGCTCTTAATTTTGCCGCTGCCTCCTATTTAGGTCACCCTTGAAAATAGAGGGCAGCATCAACATCGGGTGTTGCGGTGGAACGCCCACCGCAACACCCATTGCCCCCCACTTCATGCTAAATACAGAGTAAAATGGTGTCTTATTTACAAGCCAGTGTTCAGCCACATTAAGTGGCTGAACGCTGCCTTGTAAATTTGGCAAAGCCCCTATCGCCATCACAACGTCAATGAAAGGTGATAGGGGTTTGTAAATATGCCCCCAGTCTTGGCTGTGGGCTGGCTGCTCGGAGCCTGCTCCACGTTAACCTCATAGCCCTAATTGAAAGTGAAATGAGTACAAATCCAGCAGCACACTGCGTTTTCGTTCGGTTTCTTTTCACCTCCTGTCATGTCTGGTGTTCTCGAGGTAAATGCAAATATATCTGAGGGAAGCCCTGCTACTTATATCGTTCCTGTCGTTATTGTTTTAATAGGGCGCATCCTGTTCTGACAGCTTCTACGGCTGCTCTGTCCCTTCCTGTTGTGAATAATTAATATTGCCAGCAGGCTTCTCTCTGTTTTTGCTGCTTATCCCCTCCGGTGCTAATTAGCAAAAAATGAAACTTCGGTCTAACGACACATCTGGAAGGTTTCTCTCCAGCGTCAGAATGCTCCCCTCCTCTGTTTTGCCTGAGCGTAGCCTCGCAATTAGGCTGCCCCGTGCACAATTCGTAGACCCGTGTATTTTTGCACCTAGGCGTGTGGCAGTGGAATAGATTTTTTCCCGAGTCTAACAAAATTCTGACTCTTTTTGCAGGCTCTGGGTGTGCTCGATATGACGTAGCGGTGCTTTACTCTTCATTCTCTCCTTCTGGTTTTCGCCACCTTTTCTCATGATTACATTTCATCTTCAGGCCATCACTCTCGGTGGATTAGTCACGCGTGTTTGTCCTTAATGATGACTGCTTCGTTTGTTCACCTTTTAATCCCGAGACATGTGGCTCCAGCAAAGACTTTCCAGTGCAATTTTTTTAAATTATGTCTGTCTGAAGGCAGGAGGAAAAATGATAAATGACAGTTCATGTCGTATGACAAACTCGTGCCCTGAACGCTCTTCCTATCTAGTTCTTAGAAATTTGCATTTTACTGCTGCTGGTTTTGTGTAGGTGATGGGCAGAGGGCGCCAGATCACCTAAAGTATACAATTGAATGTCAATTTTACAATGGTTCAGGCGATTTTACGTTAGATACAGTCAACTTACTACAGGGTCTGGGCCTATTTGCACTGGTACTGGGTAGTTTTACAACGACATTTAATCCCACTGCTAAATCAATATTTTGTACCAGTCAGTCGGTGCAAATGTTGAGCAAAGACAGGGCCCTATTTGCCTCTTACATTACAAAATTGACTGAAAATGATGTCATTTTTTTGGCTTGGTTCCATGTATCTCCTTATGCAAAATATACTTTAAATGCTACGAAATATGGGACAGCACATGATCATTGAACTGCATACAGGTAAAACACAACCTTTAAGGCTAAACATTACTTAGGACTCTGCTAACCCACACTAATATCAAAAGAACGCCCTTGTAATATAATGTCTATACAGAGCACTCCTGCACAATGTCTGCTGCACTGTGCACCTGTTTATTTATTTATTTGATGTAGATATGAAGCTCGTGCACTGGAATTTCTTTTTCAAGCACCTCAAGGCTGTATGTTTGTCTAGGAAAACATACATGTGTATTGTATAAAACTGCTGCCTTATGACTCACAGCTATCATTAATTATCAGAGAATGGAAATATTGTTGGTTTGTACCTTAAGCTAAGCGGGTGTTCAGCTAAGCTATTTAACATTTATTTGGAAATGGGGGACGGAGCACCCTGCTTGTCATCTCAGCGCTGTTTAACCCCGTTGCATCTTGGTAAACGCAGTTAGTTCGCACTTTCAAGTCGCTGTAGTTTTTAACCATTGTTGGTTCTGGCAGTGCAGATATCTCTAGACACTAGTGTTTCCCATTTCCTATTTAACATTTATTTGCATTTTATAGAGGACACAATACCCTGTGATCGATAATAGAGAACGGTAATCCTAAAGCAGTTTCAGAGATACATTAGTTGGGTTGTAGTTAATCGCAAGTATGTCTATCAAAGCTTTGTAAAGGGTAATGTCCAGACTGTGAGTGAATATTTGAGGAAAGTTTGAAGATAAAAGTGGTCAACGATGACAAACAAGTTACAAAGAAGTGCAGAATTGTGGCTTTGAGCGAATTTGAATGAAAGGAAACAGATGGACCCACATGTACTAAAATCTGGGAGTGCAATAATGAGTGAAAATACACAGTGCTACGTTTCACAAACAGGATACAAATTCACAGCTACGGAGTTAATACGTGTTCTACTCTGATTATGTCATCGGCTTCACTTGCATTCAAGCCTTGATAATGACTTTGATAGTAAAAAAGGCCAAACTTGTACAGTTGGTAAATGCTGATTCCATTGGTTTTGGTAAATAACGCATTTGGTACATACCACTGATTATGAGTTTTTAACTCTGTACCGCAGAACCAGTGCTTGCTGCTTGCATGAAATACCGAATGTGGGCTATTTACTGTGTGTGGTAAATACTGTACCCGAAAAAATAGCGCATGAACAAAAACATCAAGAAGTACCCAATTTTGGACATAGGAAGTTTCTTGGGCGAGACAATCACTCCCAATAGAACAGAAATAGCCAGAACAACACACAGAAGGACTGCAGGTCACCCCCAAACTACACCAATACCTGCTTCCTGTATGTACATATGCAGGCACTTATTTTGTATTGAAAATGCACCTGTAACAAGACATATAGAATCCACTGCTATCCCCTGATAGCACCTAGTCATCACAAGGAAAACCTGGCAAGCTCTACCATTATGGAATTATGGACCACAGCAGGGGAAGAAAGTACATGTTTATTGATTGTGCACTGGAAGTCCTGGCCAAAGAGGTGGTAGAAACCATGACCATCAAATGTGACACCTCATGTTGAAGATGCATGTGCAAGGATATAATGGACAAAATCAATAACGTATCAAGATATCTGCAACATGTTGAGAACATTAAAAACAGGATCCAAAGCTTGAAATGCTAGGTACGTTTGTGAATTGCCAAACACAAGAACTAGTGTATGGCATCTGGCGGTAGTTCTCCACTTCAGTTCTACTGCAAGCAATGGATTTTTAACATTTTGAATCCCCTCAACAAAGAGTGGAAGGCATGAAAGAAGGTCTCAAGTGTGGATAAATGCAATTCAAGTGCACATGGTTGTTACAAAGTTGCCTTGGATGAGCATCATCATTATTGTGAAGAGTGACCAATGTAATTTGTTGAGAAAGTTCATCCCCAAGTACTACCTCACAAAACAGTCTCAGTCTTGTGTAAAAGGCCTTCTCGAGCATTTGAATCCTAAACCACAGTCGGCATATCCTGTGATGTAACGTTCACCATGAGCTAGCCAACACGTGTTTCATCCCTGGATAATTATATTACAACTAGCTTCCTCAAGTCCAGAAAAAGTAACTAACAAAAGCATTACAATCTAACCAATATTTCAAAGATTATATGGAGAACCTCCACCAAATTATCTGTGACCACAAATGTAGTGCAGGGATGTTTGCATACATTGAGAGAGGAGCTGAAATCTCTGCATATTTTAAGTAACTGAGTGGTAAATCCATACATACAGAAAAAACAGGGTATCCAATAGTAATGGAAAATGAGATAACATTCCCAAGTGTGTTACAGCACATAAAGAGGCCGATTACGATCCCGTTCGGAAAGCATTTTGACCGAATCGGTTCTGGCATGCTTTCCAGACAACTCGGATTGGGGGAGTCTGACCGAGTAATTTGGATGCATCCGGATGCATCTGGATACGATTCGGTTGTACTCCCATTAACTTTAATGGGAGCATGTGTTCCGAATGAGAAAAGAGGCTCCCATTGAAGAAAGCGGTGGCTGGGGAAAATCATGCACCCTGTGGCGGGCAGCCCATTGTGCCTACCACAGTATGCATAGTTGGGGAGAGAGGATCCATGGGTACTCCCACCGGCCAGATTTGGAGGACCCTGGGTGAAAGGGGGCCTGCTACAGGCATCCAAAGACCGATTCTGACAGACGTTTTGTTCCAGGCATACTGAATCGGAACGGCTGTCCAAATCGGTCCTTGTAATTGCTCACGCGGAAACCGAATCCATTGAGCTGTACAATTCGGCTCCAAAAGGCTCAACCTGTCTGAATACCTTTCAGAACTGATTCAGAGAGCCCTTATGGTTTCCAGGCATCGTAATCGGTTGTTCGGAACTGGGTACGATTCGGTTGGAAACAATGGTTCCGAATTGGATTCTGCATGCCGGAATCGGATTCGGTGCCCTCCCTAACGAGATCGTAATCAACCCCGTAGTGTTTGCTAATGTGACATATCAAAACTGTTGACACCCACAAACTCGGCAATACATGAGAAAGATACATGAGAAAGAAATCCAAAGAATAAAAGATGTAATGATGAATTAAACTGAAATAGTAGAGGCAGAAAAATGGCACATAGCCAAAATAAGATATCACCTTACATTAATATTGCTATTCAAGTCACTAACATCTAGTTTAGATAGGAATATGTTCCTTATGTACTGAAAGATAACAGAAAAAACTTGCAGTAAGTAATTCCTCCAACTGTAGTTACCATAATCATGAACTGGCTAACCCCTAGTCAGGCCAAATAGGGTCATATGATAATGCAAGTGTTCACGAAAAATCTAACCAACATGCCCCTCATCACCATGGGAAAAAGTCACAAAACACAATGCTCACCTTACATATTCAAAATAATTGATAAGCCCATACATTTATTTGATATGGTAAGCCCTGGGGGAAAGGGATATAAAAAGTTTTTAAATCTCCAAAACTGATAGTAGTATCTTCAGAAACTATGGCAGTATACTTATAGTGTAAAGTGATCTGCAATGTGTAAGTAACATTGAACGGAAAAGTATTATTCAACCTATGGCATTGAAAATAATGAATGTATGACAAAATATAGAAAAACAAAATATCGACCTACAAAAATATCGGAGCAATAATATCGATGTCAACAATATCGACATCCTATCTACTAAAAGGTAAGTACAAAAATATCGAGAAAAAAAATATCGATGTCAAAAATATCGTTTTTTTAAAAATATCGTTTTTTTGATAATTTTCTTTTAAATTAATTAAAAATACTTACAAATATAATAAACATAGTACAAAATATATTATAATATTTAAAATTAATAAGTAATATACATAATTTAATAAAAAAACAATTAAACATATACATATTATATATATACCTAATAATCAGTTGTAATATTTATTGTAATAACTTATAAATAATTAAAAATATTATATATTACAAATTCATCTATACACATAAAATAATAACATAAATACAAATTAAATAATTATGCAAAACAAATTTAAAAAAAATTCGTTTTAATATTTTTTAAACTAATTATATTCTACATTAACTAAAACAATACAAAAAATATTAAGTACAGAGGGAATAAAATACTATTCCAACTCCCAAAAAACACAACAGTAAGGAAAATGTTGGATAGCGTAGGGGTAAAAATTACTATTCTCACTCCAGAGAGTGCAACAGTAGAGAAAGTGTTGGATAGCGAAGGGGTAAAAATTACTATTCCAACTCCAGAGAGTGCAACAGTAGGGAAAGTGTTGGATAGCGTAGGGGTAAAAACTACTATTTCAACTCGAGAGAGTGCAACAGTAGGGAAAGTGTTGGATAGCGTAGGGGTAAAAATTGCTATTCCAACTCCAGAGAGTGCAACAGTAGGGAAAGTGTTGGATAGCGTAGGAGTAAAAATGACTATTCCCACTCCAGAGAGTGCAACAGTAGGGACAGTGTTGGATAGCGTAGGGGTAAAAATTACTATTCCAACTCCAGAGAGTGCAACAGTAGGGAAAGTGTTGGATAGCGTAGAAGTTAAAAATAACATACTTATAAATAAACTAATATTTTAAAATATAAAAAAAATATTTATTAAATTAATCTAAACTATTTACAAATACCAATAAATAATTATTAAAAAAATAATTACCACTTAATAATTAGTATACAATAAATTAATTATCAATACCCAACTATAAATGTAATACCTACTTAGTTACATATCAATTACTTTACACACTTTTAAAGCACAACAACCGCCAATAATAAAATAATACACTTAACATAATTATCAATTAATCAATTATTTAAAATGACTTACCAATTAATAAAAATGAATTACCAAGTAATAATTAATTAACAATAATATAATTAGCAAAAACGATTAATGAAAATAAATTATTACTTAAGTACATTTAAATTACTTCCCACCCTATGCCCATATAAACCCACAACCCGCTACAGAACATAATGATCAATAAATCAATTAATTAAAATAAATTACCAATTAATTAAAATTAATGTATAATTCCTAAAAAAATGTATAATTAATTTACTATAATTACATTACTTCCCACCCTATTCCCCTATAAACCTACAACCCACTACAAAACATAATTATCAATTAATCAATGAATTAAAATAAATTACCAATTAATAAAAATTAATTACCAATTAATTAAAATTAATTTATAATTCCTACAAAATTAATAATTAATTTAGTATAATTAAATTACTTCCCACCCTATTCCCCTATAAACCCACAACCCGCTACAGAACATAATTATCAATTAATCAATGAATTAAAATAAATTACCAATTAATACAAATTACTTACCAATTAATTAAAATTAATTTATCATTCCTAAAAATGTTATAATTAATTTAATATAATTAAATTACTTCCCACCCTATTGCCCTATAAACCCACAACCCGCTACGGTACTAAAATACAACATTTACTTAAATTACATTCAAAAAAATAATACATATTAAATACATAATAATATACATAAAAATCATATAAAAATCGATATTAGTAATATCGATATTACCTACATCGATATTAACAAAATCAATATTACTTACCTCCGAAATTCTGTCCCTTCGGTATTAAAAAAATCGATATTACTTACCTTCTATATTCTGTCCCATCGATATTAAAACATCGATATTATGGTAGGTCGATATTAAAAAAATCGATATTTTGTCTGCCTACCGAAAATAATATATGACACCCCTAATATCAGATTGGACAGGTACTTTGACACACAAGGTAGCACTGATAACAGAAATAAATAATTAGGAATAAATTATAGTGACTGAACGGCAAAATATATTGCATTAAGCTCATATAAGTAAACATACCCTTAACTAAGCAAATATAAAACATCAGGCAAGGAAATCCTTCCTTGCCTGACAACAAATACACTAACCGTATTGAGTGGGTGAATATTCTTTCCGCTTGACAAAAAATATGGAGTAAAATCTCAAAGAACAATTGAAGCAAAACTTACTGAGTAGGAGCTATAGTCCTCAGCGATGTAACTCCAATTAACTTCTGTGGCATTGTGAATCAGCGCCATATTAGAGCGGCTTACATATCAAACTTACAAAAGAGTATTAGTCTATGTCCCAAGGAGCCATATTAAAAGTTGACATCCCTAAGTCACCTAGACCAGTTCAGGAATATATGTGTTCATACTAATCACTCAAAACAACGAGAATCAAAAACAAATCACTATCAAAGAATGTGAACGTTATAAGTCAATGCCTTGTTTAAAAAAATCAAATATTGGAAAGAGTGTATATCTAGTTCTCAATTAGCATGACAGCCATCTTGGAAAGCTGGATTCCTGGGTCAATTATACCAGTACTAAGATGTAGATGTACTTAACAATAACATGGTGAAAAATACCATTCCTAGAATATAAGCGTTCATAACAGTCATTATCAATAGCGAAAGTCAACAAAAGATGGAACATTACCTATGTTGTAAATCGTCTATGGACAGTCAGACCCAGGATATGATATATTATATTATGATCATCTGGTATCAAATACTACTGTTAGCATGAAAATAAAAAGAGGATGTCACAAATATGGCAATATATTCAGTGTAGGTTGAAAAGGGCAGCCTTCTTAGGTTACTGTTACGAGGTAAATTAAGTCATAAACAAAGTCCATACAGCAAAAGAAAAAAAACGTAGCTACATAACCAATATTCATAGTAGCCTTCTAAATCTGCTGCTCTTGATCAAAAAAATAAATTCTTCAATGAATAAGTAAAATATGTACTATAGATAATAGTAGTAAGTACATGCACCCACGCTCTGGGGCTAAGATCACCTCACTACCAGAACATTCTGAAGGAAGACCATATGAAAATCAGGAAATCAATGAGCATCCTGTGTATTGCATCCAAGAATAATTGCGTACAAAAATAAACACTCTTTTTATTTAACACAGCACTGATTTATAATATTAATGTTATTGATAATGATTTGTTCCTTTTATTCTCCTTATTTTGAGTCATTAGTTTGAACATTTGTATTCCCAAACTGATCTAGGTTACCTAGAAATGTGTACCTTTAAGATACCTTCTTGAGAGGATTTAGACTAGCCCTCTTTCATAGGTTTGGTACTCAACCCACTCCAATATGGTGCTGATTTATACGGCCAAACATTTTATTTTCCCTTTCTTTCAGGCTTATCATATCAACTACATCCATGGGATGATAGGTTATTTTGGATATGTAAGGTGAGCTTTCAGTTTTGCGCTGGTTTCTCTTGATAATGAGAGACTTGGGTTTAGTCAGTGTATAATTATGTTGATTACAGTGAGAGGAATCACTCACTACAAGGTTTTGTTGCTATCTTCCAGTGCATAAGGAACGTGTTGCTATCTAAATTAGATGTTAGTGACTCAAATAGTATCATCCATATTACTATTCAAGCTCTTATTTTGGCTACGTCCCATTTTTCTGCCAGAACTATTTCAGTTTAATTAAACATCCACATCTTTTATTCTTCAGATTGCTTTCTCACTTAAGGCTTGTTTTGTGGGTGTCGACAGCTCTGGTATGTTACATTAGGAAGCACTATACTTGATGTAACACACTTGAGAATTTTATCTCATTTACTATTTATATTGGATATGCTGTTTTTACTATAACTATGGATTCACCACTCAGTTATTTTTGATATGCAGAGTTTTTAGTTCTCCTGGAAATTTGGTGGAGGTTTCCTTTTTAAACTTGTATCGTAATGTTTCTATGCTTGTTACTTTGTCTAGCCATGAGGAAGTCAGTTGGAATATAACTATCCAGTCGTGAACTTTACATCAAAGGATACGATAACTGCAGTTTATGAATATAGAACATGAGAAGATGTTTTACACAAGAGTGAGGCGTTTTTGTGATGGACTGCTCGGTGATTAACTTTCTCTCTAGGGAACTTGTCCTCCTTGAAGAACACTTGGTGGCTTTCCTTCACCCTGGAGCACCCAACCTTTTTGTTTATAATAATGTATTAATTGTATTTATCTGATTAGTGTTACTATTGACACTGGTTCTGTGTGTGCCTTATCTACCCAGCCACCAACTTCCATAACAATGTAATTTGTTATACATTTTCACATTAATCAATGTATGTGGCACAACTCTGTAATGGTATTGCTCACTTATGTTGAGGTAGAATACAACAATCATAACACATTGTAATCTGGGTGATGTGTCAGCACAGTATGACTATTGTTGCTTCTCCGTGGGGCCATTGCATTGTGGTTTGATTCAAGGCACCTCATTCAAGGCACTTAACACTGCAGTTCATTATGCACAGGTCCACATCACACAGACCTTTCGCATTATTAGTGAGATTTTTCAATTGCATCAAACTTGGCTGTTGTCTACAGAAGGCTACCAGGTGTGCATACGTGCAGTCAGCTGACACTAGGATGTCAGGAAATCCTGTTGCATCATAGATGTTTGCTATACTGGTTATTGGCTGGTTGGGTGTCCAAGGAGAACTATACATGCTGTACAAGCAGGAAACACCTGTACTCAACTCTTGTCCCCAGATTTGAAACAGACAACTAACGAAGTGGATTAATCAGTCCCTAGATGATATGGCTCCCAGGAAAACCATCACCAGCATGCGTCCCAGCCATCAGATGCATTGCTGGAAAAAAGAAATCTTGTAAGTGGTTGGAATGCATATGGCACAAAGACTACAAAGAACACCACAAAATTACATATCTGGCCTCCCTAGGAGACTCTCATAAGGCTATAAGGCAGGCATGTGCGCTGTTCATTGCTCATAAAATCGAGCAGTAAAAAAATGCCCTGAAGGAACTTTTTCAGATAATTAAATCTTTGACTTCCCTGGAATGGACAGTGGCATCAGTCCCTTCCACCATTGCCCTCTGCGATCAGATCTCACTTTCCTTCCTTGATAAGATAGAAAATATGTACTCTTCCTTCCCTGAGAGTGTTCGGAATTTCCAGTTTGCTGCTTCCGCCTGGAACGTTACGGCTTCTCCAGGTACTTTTTAAAATCTTAAAGCAATATCAGCAGCTGAGACTCACAGCTTAATGTCCAAAATACCTTCCAGATCGCCTCTCTACCCAACGTCTCCAGCTATACTTGAGCGAGGCCAAGAAGCCATTGTTCCTGTACTCACTGATGTGCTCAATTTATCCTTTCTCGCCAGGCAGGTCCCCCAGGAATGGAAGCACGCTATGGTAATTCCACTCCTAAGGAAATCAACCTTAGATCCCTCTGTACCTGAGAATTTAAGACCAATATCCATGTTGCCTTTCTTTGCGATGATTGCAGGAAAATTCGACAATCAACAGATGATGAATTTTGTTGAAGAAAAAGCTCTTCTACACGATTTGCAATCTGGTTCAGGCCACTTTTTAGTACAGAATCTGCCCTCCTTTCCACATCAGAATCGCTCTGCCAAGCGGCTGATGAAGGTAAAACAGCTGTACTTGTCATGCTTGACTTAAGTGGAGCTTTTGATACGGTCTCTCATGGACTGCTGCTTGATAGGCTAGAAAACTCAGGGGTGGTTGGCACCATGTTGGGCTGGCTAGTGGGTTTTCTCTTTTTCCACACGTTTCAGGACCTCCAACAGCCGCATACATCCAAGGTTCGGACGCTACAGCAGGGAGTGCCTCAAGGCACTGCCCTGATTCCGATCCTTTTTAATCTTTATATGCGACCTTTGGCCAAACTTATTGAGGGCCATGGCATTCAAACAGCATCCTACGCTGATGACACACAATTGATCATCACGCTGGCTCAGGAGAACAACCAAGCAGCGGATGATTTTAAACACAGTCTAGTAGATCTGGCCAATTCAATAACAAAATAGCTGTCTGCAGCAGAATGTGACCAAAACTGAGATTCTGATGATAGGGAAACAACCGTCCATCTGGTCCACTTTGTGGTGGCCAAATGAGTTATGCCCTTTGCCGACTCCCAAATCTAAAGTGAAACATCTAGGAGTATGGTTCGACCCTGCTCCATCTTTTGGAGATCAAATCTCAACTCTTGTAACTATGTGTTTTGACACCCTGAAAATGCTCCAGAAGATCCTGGGGCTTCTCCTGGCCTCTGCGAAAAGAACTGCAGTCAAGGCTCTTGCGATAGCACGGCTTGATTACAGCAAAATTCTCTTTCTAGGGGCCTATAAGAAGTGCCTTCTAATGCTCCAGAGAATAGAAAAGACAGCAGCTCGCCTGTTGCTGAATATTCCTAAATGTGCCCCAATGAGGTGAGCCTATGAAAAACTCGATTGGTTTCCCATTGAGGAAAGGATTTCTTTCAAAGCCATGTACTTCGTACATAGGATCCTTCATAGGAAAGGCCCTGGCTATCTCCGTCCTCTGATTCAGCCCTATCTCCCTAACCGCTGTCTTAGATCAGCTGGAATAGGCCTATCAAGCATCCCAAAATTTTGTAGAACGAGTTTTGGAGGCAGCTCCTTTTGATTCTTAGCAGCTAAACAATGGAATAGTTTACTGCCCCATCTCAGATTAGAGCCTTCGGAGGCTCTTTTTCAAAATCACTTGGAAAATTGGCTATTCAGGAAGTGTAACGCCTACTAACAACTAAGGGAAGCCTGCTGCCAGTTCTGTTGATTGAAATCTAGCGCGAGGACATTCAAGATTGGAGTAAGCAGGCGCTTTACAAACTGCTAACATAACATAACATGATGCCCATTCACTCTCTGCAACGCATTCATAACTAAACAGAGTAGTTTGCTGAAGTTGACTGAGAAATGCAGTGCACCAATTGTACTGTCCACTGTGTAGTCACTTCTAGATATTAAAAAAAAGTAGCAAAGGATTTTCAAAGCCGCACAGCCCAATTAGTCACTTCAATATATAACAGCAACTTGAGTTTCTTTAAATAAACTATTGCCCACCTCTAAGGTCCGCTGCTTATGGACCATAAAAACTACTAGCTAATACACAAAAGGAAAGAAAGGCAACAGGTATAAACAGTCGTATAACAGACAAGAACGTTCTTGAGCCTTCAATTGAATACAGAATTCTTCTTTAATGATTTCAATTCTTGAAACATGAAGCCAACGCGTTTCTCCCTAAACAGGGTCCATCAGGGCTGCAAACACTCTTCTGGGAGGGGACCCCTGAGTCATCACAACCCTTTCTCTAGGGTTTTTAAGGGCTTACCTGTGGGTGGTTCAGTAGAGTTATAGTGGGACAAGACTCACGTCTGAAACCACATCACTCTTCGACCATCTGGACACTTGGACTTCACTTGACTTCAGCCGGAACCGAGACTGCACCAAGAAAGTATTCTGCTGCACCTGGTCTGACTGTTCTGCAAGTCTTCTTCATCATCTATATAAGTGCTTCCTCCAGGATCTTTAACAGAGTTGTGGGCATCAAGGACACCCGAAGTAATCTTCTTTGGAGTGAAGGAATCAGTGCACTGCATCTGCAGGCTGCGCAACAAAGCTGAGTGGTCTGCTGCTCCTGTCATTCTCTGAACTTCCTGTGGCTTAGCAAGACAGGTGGTGGTTCTGCAACTCCCTCTGGACCTGACCTGACCTCTCAGCAACTTTGAGGCCTTATCCCTCATCAGAACCACTGGGACTGAACCCTTTGCGCTGTGTCAAACTGCTGTTGCCAAGGCTTGTGGATTCTGGACTCTAGAGATTATCAGGCAACAAGAAGCTTCCATCGGACTACTTCAACTTCTTCTCCAGAGGCATTTTCTTCCAAGTCTTCTATTGTCAGCTACAGAGGTTTCCAATGTCTCTTCACCCCTACGCACCTGGCTCCCCTGGTGTAAGTAACCTGGTGCCATGGGTAGAATGGCTCTTCAACCTTCCATCCTTCTTCTGCATAACTGCAACCACAACATATCCATTTACTTCCATTGGGCATGCAGATGTGTTCCCACTCTGCTTACAGCCTCCGTGGGGTTCCTGGGTACTTACCATGGGTGGGTACCTGTGTCTCGGTTCCTTACGGGTTTTCTGGTCCAAGTCCCGTCCTCCTTTGCAGTTCGCATTCCGCTTCCTTAGTATATTGTTTGGTCTCCCCCTGGGGATCACTGTATTTTGTGCTACTTACCTAATTGCATTTAAAGAAGTTTTGTGGATTGTGTTGATATCTCCTGGTAGGAGGTGTTAGTGAGTGTTGTGTAATAAATAGAAGTACTGCTATATAAACAGTGTGTGGTTCTTTTTCATTTAAGCTGCACTACATGATTGAACTGACAAAACAAGCTGCTTAACGCTCCTCACAGATAAGCCTGAAGGCTGCTCTCCACAGCTGACCACTTTGAGAGCTTTCGATGGTTATCAAAGACCACTTAAATCACCCTAAGGTTTGCCTGGATTAGTGAAAGGTGCATCAGTTAAATAAGTGTGTACCATATACAAAGCCAGCCTCCTACTATCCATATGTTGGGCTCTATAAGGATGCAAATGTTTAATGTATCGTGCCCAAATTGATCATGTATATTCTTGGATATCAATTTGTCTCATGCTTATGGGTTCTAACCTTATCCTGTCACTCCTGACTTTCATCCTCCAATACTGTGCCGTTTAGGCCATGGTTTGGTGGCCTGCATGCCATTCTCATACTGCATGGTTTGTTGTAGCAGAAAAGGGATCTGGCAGAGCATGATATAGTGGCCTAGCAGTGCTGCATCTATGGTAGTAAATTGCAGAATAGAAGTGTGATTTTCTCCAGTCAATCTGTCAAAATTTCCCCTGCCCATGGATGCCTTCATAGTTCTGGCCCTTTGTGCGCAAACAATGAATGTTCTATGCTTTCTTGCATTATTGTGCTGGTCTTAGTTTGTTTTGCATTGATTAACAGGTTTTGGTTCATTCCCTACACTTGTATTACCTGCTATTGAATGGAGGTATTTAAGGTGATATGTTCTACTGGCTTTTAATGATTTCTCATACTTTTACTTGGGAGTAACTTAACACAAGTGTGATGCTTCACATGTGGTAAATATGATTTGCTCCAAATAGTACAAGATAAATAGACCACACATGACCACATACATGTAGTATTTAGCACATGGAATAAATATCAGATGCAATGTTTATATTGTGATCAAAATGGCCAGTACATTTATGCACTGTTTACACTTTCACACTGTAAATACCACTACCACCAATTCATTATCAAGGTTGAAGACTTTAATATAAGCATGATGATGCCATGGTGCATAGGAAAGCAAGTGGCCTCTTTCGTGAGACTTGAACTTAAGGAACATGGCTCAATACAACTTTCTGCAGTCTGACAACTGCCTTAAGGAAAAACTGCATTGAGTGTACAATTTTTAGGAACTTAGTTGTTAAGTCCGGAAATGTCAAACAAAATTCAGCCTGTCCATTGCTTGTGCATGGTTTAATGTGGATCTACAATCCACAAAAAGCCAGTTAAAACAGTTTTTTTTGTTCTGGCTTTTCCTGAAATCCTAAGGGTGTTTGCGGCGTTCGTGCCTTGTTACACTGACTTTGTATAGATTATTAGGGGTTTCTAGTTACATGAAGCAATGCTTTTTCAGCTTTTGACTTGTGAACATAGATTAAAATATTGTTGTGCCTGAATTTGATCAACTCTGCCATTTGTGTTGCACCCCCTTGCATAGCAAGCATCCAGGCACTGAAGTTTAGAAAATCTGCACGTAAATGTATCTGTTAACACATATTCAGCTTGTTAATCTATTTGTGTCATTTCCCAAGTTATTTTCAATCACACAGACACAGCCAGAAACTAGTAGTGCACTGTAATCATACTTTGACATTTAAAAAGCAAGACAAATAATGCAAGGGATACCCATAAAGTTCAGTTATTTTTTGAAACCGAATATTTTCCAAAACAGACCACACAATAAATCGTTTCTCATTTTATGAGCAAAAAAAAAGTATGCGAAACCACCGCGTTACTTGCCAGGCTGGAAATTACTTTTGAAAATGTCTATCTGTATAGGGCAATTCCACAACCAACTCTATTCCGCATTATTTCTGCATTCCATCTGTAATATAAGATTGATCAGGAGGGGGCGTGGCCAGCAGCATGCAGGGCTAGACGTGTCTCCCGGGAGCTCCCGGCCGACATCTAAATATCCGACAATTTGCACATCTCAACTGGATAAAACTCACTTATTAGCTGTCGGAGGACGCCTGGAGAGGGACGAACGAGGCAAAGCCCAAGACCGAACCGTCTAGAGGGTGTTTAGCCGACCCTGGCGCGGAGCCTGTAGTGAAGGGGTAACGGCCGAGCAAGACGGCGGCTCGGTGACCGGCCCGGGGCAGAGCGCCGCATCCCGTGAGGCGCTGGAGACTACCAGTGTGTGCTGAGGCGCCGTCGGAAACTTAAACCAGCCGAACCCGGAGAGCCACGCGAGCCCGGGAACCTGCAGGACCGCCCGCCGGGCGAAGTGTAGGAACGCAGCGGAGGCGCCCAGGTGCGGGTCGGCTGCAGGGAAGCGGAGCGCGGAGGAGCTGGTGCCCGGAGGAGCGTGTTATGAGGCTACCTCGACTGGACCGGTGAGAGACGTCGGGCCGCAAGCGGAACGGACCGGGTGTTGTGGGTGTCGCTGGGACTTGAGGCACACCTATCCAACATGGCGGCCGCTTCACCGGACTGACGACCGGAGAGGACCCCGGAGGGAGGAGGGACTTCCCTGCCCACACCGGCGACAGCGGAGAAGCGGAGGAGGCACGCTGGTCACGGCCGGAGCGGGGGAGCAGCGGACACCGGGAGCCCGACTTCACCAAGATGGCGGCCGCGACCTCGGACGCACTCGGTGAGTGAGCGGGGTGAGGAAAGGCAGCCCTGCGTACCCAGCCGCACAGAGACAGGTGGTGGGGTGAGTTTACCCGGCAACGGGGGAAGACTGTGGCAGCTACCCTCCCCACCCCCCCCCCCCCCCGCCCCCACCGCTCCTCCCGCCCTCACTACTGACCCACGGAGGGGAGCGACCAGGCAACACCGGCGCCACACACCGGCAACCACGCAAATCTGAGAGAGGCGCCCCATGACCGCTCCGAGGCCGCACTGCTGCGCAGACCAGTGGTACTGAGGGGGCCGGCCCGGCAAAGAACCAGGGGTGGTGCAGCGCAGGTTGGAGAGCAGGGGAGACGGGACATTTACGCTGCACTGTTGAAGGATCCTGGAGGAGGGCTGTGGCCGCAACCTGCGACGGTGTGGACGGGGGCCCCAGTAGGAACCTTGCTGGAGGTGCCTCTGCATTGCCTCTGCATTGCCTCTGCATTGGGAGGGCCCACCAGAGCGGCCTCTGAGGGGCGACGCGACACACCGCATTCAGTGGCACCGAAGCGAAGTGGGGCGGGCAGAGCGGAGGGTCACTTCGGGACACACGGCCGGAGTACCCGCTACCAGATCGGCGGGGAAGGCGAGGAGCACCAACCAACTACACCACCTGGGACGATCAGAGTGAGGCGATAAGGGGGGGGTTGCCGAGTGACGGGTTGGCATCGGAGGCTCGACACACGGAGGGCAGTGCCTGGACACCCTAGATCCCTGTTGGGCCCACAACGAGGGGGCTCTACACACATCCCTCATAGCTGGACTCGCCACTGACTCAGTGAGGATGGGGAAGAGAGACCTCCCACCCAAGCATCCTAAACAGGGCACTCTGGAGCTCTTCGCGGCGCCAAGGACACCCAGGGACAACTCGGGCGCGGCGGCGGAGGGGGCAACTGACACGGACAGGTTGCTGGCAGCGATCCAGGCATCGAGATCGGATATCCAGGAATCCCGATCCGCGTTGGAGGGCAAAATTGGGGAAGTGGGCGCTGAAGTCACACTCCTGCGCCAAGATTTCAAGAATCTCTCTGCCAGGGTGTCTGAAACGGAAACACGCATTGGGGAGGCTGAGGACTCGATAACCACCCTTCGGAGAGAAATGGCGGAGCTCCAGGCGTCGCACAAACAGCTGCTCTGGAAGGTGGATGACGCCGAAAACAGGGCGAGACGGAACAACCTCCGATTCGTAGGATTTAGAGAGGGGATCGAGGGGCACAGTATGGCAGCCTTCCTGCACAAGTGGATCACGGACACCTTCCCTGGAGCCCGTTTTTCTTCCTGCTTTGTAATCGAAAGGGCGCACAGGGCGCTCCTTGCGAAACCTCCGGAGGGCGCGAGGCCCAGGCCAGTGATCGCGCGATTCCTGAACTTCGCGGACAGAGACTTAATTTTGCGGGAAGCGAGGAAAATGGGCGAAATCCGAGTTGAGAACACCAACATAATGATTTTTCCGGACTATAGTCAGGAGGTCCAGAAGCAGCGGCACTCCTTTGACTCGGTGAAAGTCAAATTGAGATCATTGAACATTACGTATATGCTGCTCTTCCCTGCAAAACTCAAAGTCATCTACAAGGACAAGGCGCACTTCTTCAGCCATCCGGAAGATGCATGGCAATGGCTGGAGGAGAGACCGGTCCTCAACAGTCGGGAAACGGCAGGGAGAGAGGAGCTGGTGAGGGTGGCACAGGACAAGGCGAGGTGGGGCTCGCCAAAACGGCAGAGGAGGAGATCCCGGAGACTCTACTCGAGATACACAGGCACCCCGTACCATTCGCGCACATCGGCGGGATCCAGGAGGGGGAGATCGGAGTCACCCGGGACGTCGAGGACGGCCCACGGAACTCAGGAGGGGCCACGGGACCAGGCACGCTCGGAAGGGGAAGGGGAACACCTCAGGGACTCGGAGGTGGAGGACGAGGCGTCAGACACTGATCAACGCTCCTTACACCCACTGGAAACGGAGATCCGGCTGTTGGAACAGGACATATCCGACAAACACTGCAGCACAGTACCGACAACACAAGACTCACATTCGTGAACCTGGAAGAAGTGGATGATCGGATTGTTGGCCGGGACGCGGCCATGACACGCAAGTGACCAGCACCCTTTTAGTTGTTGTTTCTTCTTTCCTCTCGTTGAATCTTTTTGTGGTCTCAGGAACAGTTTACTTGTTAGCAACAACGGTTCTTAACAGTTTGGACAAGAGCCCAGGAGTGGTGCATACCCTTGTCGGGGGTAAAAGCCCGACGGGGGGGATACAACACGGGCCGCTATAGGGGGCTCTAGCGGGCCATAGTTCTATAGAGGGAGGGAGTGGGGGGGGTGACAGACCGACTTCTACTAACAGCTTGGACCTTGATGGGAACGAGTCTGGAAGGGGAGAGAGGTGGGGAGGGGGGTGGGAGAGGGCACGGGGGAATTTCACCGAGTTGGGGAGGGAGTTGGGCAAGGAATGGCACGAAGAGGCACAACCTGAGGAATGGGAGTCAACATTGTCACGCACAGCCGCTAAGGTCGCCTATTGACCTCCAGAAGACCTACACAGTATGGCAGGTACACTAACAAACACAGATGGGATACACAAGGGGATCTCCATTATGACTTGGAATGTTAATGGCCTGGGCTCCAAAATCAAGAGGGGATTAGTTAATTCATACATAAAGAGGACCGCCCCGGACCTCATCCTCCTGCAAGAAACTCACCTTAGGGCGGGAAAATGCACATTCATAGCGAGGGGTAGATACAAAGTCTTGAATCACGCGGGCTACACGTCAGGCGCTAGGGGAGTGGCAATACTAATTAACAAAACACACCCCTTCACCGTAGCGCGCACATGGAGCGATACACAGGGTACGTATGTGGGAGTGCAGGGAGTATGGTGCAGACAACGCATCACAGTCATCTCAGTATATGCCCCTCCAAAACTCCAACCACGCACACTTAGGGAGGTAGCGTCCATCTTACTAGACACGGCGGACACGATGCAAATAGTGGGGGGAGACTTCAACGATGTCATGTCGGAAGACTTAGATCGTTCAGGGGCAACACGCAGAGGGGGGACACAAACCGCCCTTGCAAAATATGTGGCGGACATGGGACTCACTGACGCATGGAGATGGCGACACCCGACACAAGAGACATTCTCCTTTTACTCAGGGGCCCACAAAACCTTTTCCAGGCTGGACTATATTTTTGTGGCAAGACAGTACCTATCAGAGGGGGACGAACTCACGTACAAGGCTAGGGGAATATCGGATCACTCCCCCCTATATGCACTATTAGGGAAGAACACCGAAAGGCGTGAGACGGAATGGCGCCTGGCAGCCTGGGATATTCAATCCCCGGAAATAGTGCGGGGTCTGAGGGCAGACATAAAAGTGTACGTAGCGGAGAACAAGGGCTCAGTGGAATCTAACATTACTTTCTGGGAGGCCATGAAACCGGTGGTGAGAGATAGGGTTAGAGGGAGGCTGCGAGACGAACGCAGCAAACGGCACAGGGAGGCAGCAGCGTTAGAACTTGAAATCCTGACCCTGGAAAGACGCTACCTTGTAAACAGAGAGGAAGGTATACTGCGGCAGCTGCAGGACAAACAGAAGGAGTATAGGGAACTGGTCTCTAATGAGGCGAAGACGCAGGCCCTAGCAACGCTACACCGCCTGTATGATGTAGGCGACAAGTCAGGCAAGCTCCTGGCGTGGCTCAGTAGGAAAGAACAAGCCGCGAGATGGGTGGAAAGAATCAGAAAGGATGGGGGGGGGGCCTGGAAACTACCGATAGGGACATAGCAGAAGCTTTCGCGCTACACTATGAGAACTTCTATAGAGGCCGGGACCTCGGGTCAGTGGACGAGGCCCTACTCTATATGGAAAATCTAGATATCCCAGTACTGGATGAGGACCTCAGCACCCCTCTGGAGGTGAGAATCACACTGGAGGAGATCTCCACTGCCATTAATAAATTAAAAACGGGGAAAACACCGGGGCCCAACGGGTTCCCGGCGGAATTCTTTAAAAAGACGGCCGACCTATTGACGCCCCATCTGTTGGCGCTCTATGTTGAAGCATACGGACTAGGGAGACTCCCTCGAGACCTAGTATTAGCAACCATAGTGCCGATATACAAACAGGGCAAGCCGGAGGACGATTGTGCCTCATATCGCCCCATCTCCCTCTTAAATATGGAGGTCAAAGTACTGGCCACAATTCTAGCGGCGCGCCTACGGACGGTGGTCTCAGACCTTATACACACTGACCAGTCCGGATTTTTGCCGGACAGAGCGACAAAACTCAATCTCCGACGGACCCATAATTGGCTCCAAGAAATACAGGGTAGAACGGAACCGCATTGGTTCCTGTCCTTGGACGCTGAAAAAGCGTTCGATGCGGTACATTGGCCCTTTCTCATGGCAGTGTTGCGTCGGTTTGGCTTTGGCCCACACTTTCAGAAATGGATAGGGTTGCTCTACGCGGCACCGAAGGCGCGGGTACGAGTGAATGGGTGCCTATCACGCGAATTCCGGGTGGAGAGGGGCACCAGACAAGGATGCCCGCTGTCCCCCCTCCTTTTCACTCTCACTATAGAGATACTGGCGGCCAAAATCCGTCAGAACCCAGAGATCCATGGCTTCAGGTGTACCGAGTCGGGGGATACTCAGGAAAAGGTCTCGTTGTATGCAGACGATGTACTGTTGTACATCACGAACCCCGAGGTCTCCGTAGGGAAGTTGTTCAGAGAGTTGGAAGACTTTGGGGCACTGGCCGGCCACACCATCAACTGGCATAAATCGGTCTTGTATACACCACAGGGAGCAGTACAGGGAATACCGCTGCCGGACCGTCTACTCACCACCACCGAGGGGTTCCAGTACCTTGGGGTGTATGTCACTTTGGACAAAAAGCTCTCGTTCCAGAAAAATGTGGAATGGATACTAAAGGAGGCGGTAGAGGATATGACAAGATGGAGACAGTTGCCGCTCACCCTACTGGGAAGGGCGGCGATGTATAAGATGATTACCCTACCCAAATTCCTATACGCACTTCAAAATGAGTACTATCCGCTGCCGACTAATACTATCACTAGAATCCACGCAGACCTGCGGTCATACATATGGTTAGGCAAACAACCACGCATAGCGCTCCGGACACTCCAACGTCATCAATATAATGGGGGGATCTCCTTACCGAACCTGGAGGCATACTACTGGGCGGAACACCTGACCCCCATTAATGACTGGCTGCACGCACCAGCGGACCACCCAACGTATGCACTGGAGAGGCATAAATTGTCCGCACACAATATACTCCACTATCTATATGGGGGAAAGGCGGAGAGAACGCTCTTGCCAGCGACTCTGATTACGATTAGAGCATGGTCCCGAGCTACTAAATCCACGGGATGGGAGGGGAGGCCAACACGTCAGACACCACTGTGGCATTGCAAATGGTTCACGGAACTCCGTAAACTGAAAGGCTTCCAAAGGTGGGACGACATAGGGATCTCCACTATTGGGGACGTGATTAGCAAAGGTGAGCTGAAGACTTTCGCTATGCTGCAGGCAGAGTTCGGATTACACCACACACAACGATACAAACACCTACAGCTAGCACATGCCTGGCATGCACAGCAGATATCACTACAGGACATACCGGAATATGCACCTTTGGAAGGGAGACTCCTACAGGAACAGATGGTACATCAGGCAGTGTCGCTTACATATAAAACCCTCACAAACAACATGTTGGGTAATTTGGCGAAACTCAGAGGTACATGGGAGGCGGAAGTGGGGCAGCTAGAAGACTTAGACTGGGAGCTAATACTGATGCATCCCCGAGAAGTCGCTATTAAGTCACGGTTGAGGCTGATCCAATTAAATGTGCTACACAGGACATACTTCGACCGGAGGCGTCTCCACAAGATGGGTAGGATAGCGGACGCCACGTGTCTTAGATGTAATACTGAACAGGGAGATTTCTACCACACCATATGGTCATGTGTGCAAATTCAAACGTATTGGTCTCACATCTTCACAGAATTGGGGGAGGTGCTGGGAACAGAGCTAACACTAGACCCGAAACTGGCGCTATTGGGAATGGTGACCGAAGTGGACCTGCCGCGCCCGCATATCATTTTCCTGGTGTTGGCCCTGGTGGTGGCAAAGAGGGACATAGCGAAATACTGGGGTGTGGCGGAGCGGCCAGAGATTGAGGAATGGAGGAGAGGTCTGGACCTCTATATGGCAGCAGAACGAGTGACATACAAAGCTAGAGGCTGTCCAAAAAAGTTCCGAAGGATATGGAGCAAATGGAGACAATACCATGGCCTAGAGGCAGGGCACATAGGAGGCAACCCATAGAGGGGCAGCGGGCGGGGATGGGCGGGAGGGACCACCTGATAACGACGAGTATCCATACAAACCTGAGACGGTGATTCCCTTAGAGACTCCTTGTATAAGAGATGCTATATTGTGGTATGGGAGTGAGGACAAGCACTACTACACTGGACACGAAGGGAACCGGCGGACTGGTGACGCATTGTATGATGAACATGGGAACTGTCTATCACCCCTTGTGGGGGACGTGCTATTTGTTTGTTGGGGGTGGTGGGGGAAGGGGGGGGGTGTTGTGGGAGAAAATGACAAAAGCAGGATTATAAGGTTCCAGGCGGAACGCGTAAAAATGGACACATGTGCACACTACTGGAATACCTAGGTGTTGCCGCCCGGCCTCCGGGTTGTGGGCATGACGGCTGTGGACGAATTCATTGATGTACGTTTGACATATTGGGATGGACGTGTCACAACTGTATTCTTTTCATACCTGCACAAAAATAAAGTTTAAAAAAAAAAAATAATAATATAAGATTGATCAGATTTCCTTTTCAAACAGCATCAACTCATAGCTCTGCTTAACGCAGACAGCTGGACAGTAACACCATTACAACACAGAAGAATTGAAACTAAGCAAATATATCTTTCCATTCCAATAGTCATCTAAATCCAAACACCATAAGCTTTATCTAATTGCACTTCAATCTAAGCATGCGACCGCATACATTATGTATTTGGCTTAGCAACATTTCAAAACTTCAAGACACTTCATTTAGGTTTTAATTTCGAATTTCTAACAAGTACTTTTAGAATGACATCACAGGTTGCTCGAAAACATAATGTCACATAATTTCTCGCATTTCCCGTTACTCTTTCAGAAAATTTACACATTTCTCCCATTCTGTCCCACAATTTCAAGCTTGTTCAATAAAAAATCCTATTGCAGGACTACAGTAACAACAAAAATGCACAGAACACGAGTTACTTTTGCTCGTGTCACCTGTGTTTTTGTTGCTCTATTTTTTGCATAAAATGCATCCTCATATTCACAATGGAATAAGGGACAGTTGAAATATAGTGCTAAATGTCAGATTTGCTTTTTACTTAATTTTCCTGAAATGTTGCATAATTAAGCAAAAGGAAAATAGATGAATTGCGCACACCAAACTCGCCCTTCTTTCACTCGTTCAAACAATGCAAGACTTGAATGAGAAATTGTTTTGTGCTGAAGGCAAACTGCCATATAAAGTACACAGTAACCTTTATATTTGTGAACATACACATATAAATTAAAATATAGCCTCTAAGGGTTTGTAATGTAGTATGCAGCTCTTAAGTGAGTAGGTTCACAACTACTAAATATAGGGTCAGATGTATGGCTGTTTTAACGGTCACCAATGGAAAATAGGGCTGTTTGCGACTTCTAAAAAGGGTTATAGCAGGTGCAAACCCTATTTTGTGAGTTGGTAACCTATTAGCGACTCGAAAACGGGGTTTGCAAGTTGCTACTAGGAAGGGGCATGCAAAAGGCGTCCTTTTATAACAGCTAGTTGCATGGGGAATGTAAGATTGTTTTGCAATCGCAGTTACCACCAATTTCAAATTGGTGGTAAGCCAGTTGAAAATGGGACGGGGTCCCCATGGGACCCCTTCCCCTTTGTGTTTGGCAGCGAAAATATTTTTAGGGGCAGGCAGTGGTCCCATTAAAAGATTTAAAGAAAACTTTTCATTTTTTTCTTTTAGATACGTCCCATTCTCCTTTAAGGAAAACCAGTTGCATTTGAAAAACATATATTAGTTTATTTAAAAAGCAAACACAGATATGGTGACACAGTGGTCTGATGTCCCCAGCAGGCCACCATCCCTGTGATTGTAGCCCATTCCTAATGGTAGCAAATTGCGTCTTTCCTCATGAATACTTGATGAGGCAGGTCATTTGTGATCCCATAGGGAATCACTAAATGTGTCTGAGACATAGTAGTACATTTTATTTCGTGAGTTGCAAATTGCAGGTTGCAAAACATTGCAATTTGTGACTCGCAAAACAAATGGTCATGCTTCTGGCCAAAAGTCAATTAATGCTCTGTTTGTTAAAGTAAAAAAAGAATGACATCTGTGGAAGGTTACTTTTTGACTCTGTATTTTAATATCCAATGTTCAAAACAATACCTAATCCAAAATGTATCTCAGCCAGATCCAATGGTAATCTGAAGCAAACCCAAATAATACATTTCGAAAAAATGCACACTTGGGAACAGACACTGTGTCTGTTTTAAGTCAACACTACTTTCCACAGTGACAGTCTAAGAACATGACTTAATTTAGGGCCAGTAACAAATTAAACCATATGTGCAAAAAAGCTCTTCTGAAAAATTCAAACTTTAATTGTCACACTTATACCAAAAGATAGCTACCTTTGGCAGTAAAACAAGTAAAGCATGTGCAGGAATACATCAAGGTTAACCCTCACCTTTTTCTAATTTTACAGAGGTTTTACATTCATAGGTAACGTGGACAGATGCTGGCACCAACTGCTGTGGCTCCCTGGCTCTGAATGAATAGCACATATTTCCTTGCATGGATGCTGGGGACTCTATAATGCCAATAATGGGATTTAGGCAAAGATCCGGAATTTGTGGTTCCATTTTCCAGCTTCCATGCAATACACACTCATTAACAAACAAATTAAATTCACAGAGTTAATAATACATAGTATTTCTAAATTATGTAACCAAATGGAAGAAGCTCTCCTATTTTTCTACATTTTAAAAATATTTTTTGGGGCAGGGCTGGCTAACCCATAGAATGTGCATGCTGTGCTGAGAGGCAATCATGATCCCCTTATTAAAACGTAGGAAAGACCTTCTTATAACGTATTCGTACAGACCCCTGTCTCCTGAATGTTAGTATTACAATACTGCGGCACATTGTGGTGAATAGACTTATGCCCCTGGTGAGAGGTCTGGTCATATTAGAACATGCGGGCTTCATACCTGGCAGAAAAAACAGCTTATAATTTATGCCTGTTGTATGCTATTATGGTCCTGGTTGAATGCGACTTCTGTGATGCTAGATGCTAAAAAAAAATCACTAGGGTGGGACTATTTGTATTATTTCCTGGGCATTGAGAATTATGAAAGTATTGTATTCAAACCTCATTGCCACAGCTATGCTCCATGGATTGTCTCAAGGTCTTTTGCAGTTAGCAGAGGCACCAGACAGGGCAACTCACCCTACCATTTGCACAAGTAATAGAGTCCCTGGCCTGTTCCAGTAGAGAACACAACTGCAGACAATGACTTATTTTTGTGAAAGGAAGAGACCAGCAGAATATGTTTCCCCATTGCTACTGGAGCTGGTGCAGTTTGGGGCAACTTTGGGACTTCACATTATTTGGGAGAAGTCTGAACTGTTCCCCCTGACTCCAGCTGCTGCCCCATACACGATAACTGTTTTTTGGTTGGACCAAATAATTCTGGGAAACCCCATTAAGCCTCCTCGTCCCTTGTCAAATCTGTGATTGTGGAGGGTAGTTCAAAGGTCTATTAAAATCACCCCTATGATAATTAGTCACATTTTAAAAAGCTGGCACAGAGCAGCTTACTAGACACTTTTGTTTATTTCCAGTTGCATAATGTTGCAAAAGCAGCCTATCCCTTTTTCCCTGAGGAGCCCCCAGCCTTAGAACCCGTCACTGGAACCATTAGACTAGAAGAAATGGGGAAATACATAACAAAACTGTATAAGTGGTTAATTAAACATTGAATTGATATACCGGTGCTGGCAATAACAAAGTGGACTGATAAGATAGGACAACAGTGGTCGGAGGCTAAATTGTATTTTTTTTTTTTTTTTTTTTTTTCAAAACCTTTATTGCACTTTGCATAGTACACAGCGGAATGCCTACAACCCTGTGGGCTGGCCGCCATCGGAGGATCGTTGTATACAGTGATTTTCAGCAAAAAGGATAACAAAATTACAGTTACAATAAATTCGAGATGGAGTATACTTAAAAAATAAAAGCGCCGGTTGTGCAATTATTCAAGGCAGAAATTGAGGTTTTGATGGATTTTTCACTTTTTTGGTTTTTGATCGATGTTCGAAAAATAACAAACACATAACAACAACAGTTAGGAATGACAGTGTGGTCCAACACAAATCAAAGAATTTCAAGTTTCTAGTGCCTCTTGGGAGTATGGGAACCTAACAGCCCTACACCATGCGCGCATGCCTCCACGCACCTCACCCGCCCCTGCCCCCTCGGCTCACCTGCCTAAGCTTTAAGAGGAAATCCCCTGCAGCAGCCCGGGCTTCCACCCCGTCCCCTCCTCCCGCCTAGGTTTAGCCCTCCTCTCCCTCCTCGTCTGACTCATCCTGATCATCTTCACGCAAAGGTTCGCAGATGTCCCCCCTGTATTCATTCCATTTCAGCCATATCTTATTCCATTTCCCGGGACAGGCTCGGTTGATGTACACTGCTCGCTCGGTCAACATTACTCGATCCATGTTCAAGCACCACATGGACTTGGTTGGCAGTTCTGCAGCCCCCCAGCGCTGTGCTATGTCTCGTTTCGCCACCATTAGTCCCGCCGTGACCCAAAGTCGGTCGTATCTGGTTAAGTCGGTAGGCTCCCATATATTTAGCAAGCACCTCCTCGGGTCAGGTAGTATGGAGTGATCCAATGTCTGCGAAAGTGTGCGGAGCACTTGTTTCCAGTATTCCTGGATCTTGGAGCAGTCCCATATAGTATGGAAGAACGTGCCTTCCTCCCCACACCCCCGCAGACAGTAGGGATGAGGCGCCCTGTGTATGTGATGCAGCATCGTCCTGGTATAGTAAACCCTGTGTAAAATCTTAAATTGCACTAGCCGCATGCGTGCCGAGATGCCTACCTCTCTAGGGGACCCAAGTGCTTCGTGCCACTCAGGTTCATCCATGTCGCCAATCTCACCCTCCCATTTCTCTTTCAGGTGCGACGTGGGGTCAGGGCTGTTATTGAGTAGCTTACGGTAAGTGAGGGATGTCGCCCGTTCTAACATGTAATCGGTGAGGAGGCGATCTTCCAAAGGCGAGGACTCAGGGAGCGGTGTGCCTGCCGGAATGACTGCCAGCAGCGCGTGACGAACCTGAATGTATCTGTAGAGTTCCCTGTCATTGAGCTCATAGAGTTCCTTCAGTCGGGCAAAGGGGACCACTTCATTCCTCTCCCACAGGTCACCCACCGCAGAGATGCCTATCGTGTCCCATTGTGCGAACCCCTTGGTGTTCCTCAGGTTGCCCAGTGTGCGTGAGTCCCACAGCGGAGTCATCCCCGTGACCCTCCCCTTCCAGCCCAGAGCTGCCGTAGCTGCGTGCCATATCTGCACTGTTAATTTGGTGGGGCCGACCAGAGTGCTCACCTTGCGATGATCATACAGTGGACCCAATAGACTATCAGCGCCCAACTGCACCCTATCCGAGCGAAACGCTGGCTCGGTATGTGGTGCGTGTATCCACTGATTGATGGGCTTGAGCTGCGCAGCCCAATAGTACAGTTTTAAATTCGGTAGCGCAATGCCTCCGCTATACCAGTCTCTATGTAACTTGGACTGCGCCACTCGCGCCGGGAGGTTTCCCCAAAGTAGGTTGGATACCAGAGCCGCTACTTTCTGGAAGAACCTGGGTGGCACAGGATAGGGGGAATTGTCAAGGACATACAAAAAGCGTGGTAACGCCATCATCTTGTAAAGCGCTGCCCTGCCGAGGAGCGTTAACGGCAGGCCGGACCAGAACTCCACATCCCGCTTGAGTCTATCTAAGGGCGGCTTCAGATTCTTATCTATGAATTCAGTCGGGTCCTTAGTAACGTGTATGCCTAGATATTTAAAAGAGGATCCCGCCAGTCGCAGCGGGCAAGTATCTCCGAGATCCGGAGCCGGGCCTCGTAAGACATATATCTCAGACTTGGACCAATTTAGCGTGTAGCCGGAGATCCTGCCGTACGTGTCACAAATACGTAACAAGGCCGGTATTCCCTCCTCGGGGTCTGTTAGATACAGCAGCATGTCGTCTGCGTACAAGGACAGACGGTCTTCCCAACCCCCGGTCCCCGGTATACCCTTGAGGAGGGGGGTGGCTCGTAGGAGAGTCGCAAGGGGCTCCAATGAGATGGCAAACAACAGGGGTGACAGAGGGCATCCCTGTCGCGTGCCCCGTCCCAGCGGGAAAGTGCGGGAAATGTGGCCGTTCGCCACCACATGGGCCACAGGGGCTGTGTACAGCAGTTTGACCCATGCTAAAAACCGAGGCCCGAACCCCATACGCGACATCGTTTCGAAAAGGTACTCCCACTCCACCAGGTCAAATGCCATTTTTGCATCAAGTGCCAGGATTACTGCCGGCGTGGTGATGGTGTCAGCTCTGGCCAGGATACCATGCAGTCGCCGCAAATTTAGCGCGGTGTTCCTGTGCGGCATAAACCCGGACTGATCCGGGTGTATAATTGCAGACAGATGGGGTAGGATTCTCTGTGCCAGAAGCTTGGCCAAGATCTTTACTTCTGCGTTTAATAAGGAAATGGGTCGATAGGAGGAGCAATCCTCTGGGGGTTTACCCGGCTTGGGGATCGGTATTATAGTAGCCGCACGCTGGTCCGGGGGAAGGGAACCCCTCTCCAAACAGTCCTTGAACATCCCCAGCAGATGCGTGCTGAGGGTGTCCGGCATCACTTGATACCATTCCACGGGTATCCCATTAGGTCCCAATGCCTTACCCGGGTTTAGTGCCTTAATGGCCAGCTGAATTTCCTCGGCAGTGATGTCAGCCTCCAGCTCGCTCGACGCCTCTGTTGTGAGGGTCCGAACTTCGATTGGTGCCAAGAGCGCCCTGGCACTCTCAGGTGTAATATCACGAGCTGGGGTGTATACTTGTTCAAAATGGGTCGCAAGCAGTTCAGTTATACGCCTCGGATCAGTGTGTTGCACTCCTTGCTCATCCTTTAGACGTTGGACCCCCCTGGAGCCACCCTCACGTTTATCGAGCCATGCTAGCATTTTCCCTGCTTTGTCCCCCACCTCGTAAATCCTGTTCTGCGTGTCGGTTATGAGACCCTTGACTACCAACCGTAGGTGATCATTGTACAGCTGTTGCTGGAGAGTGAGTGCGTGCAGGGCAGTGGGAGAAGGGTGAGACTCATGCGCCGCGGTCCGCTCCCTCAACGTAATCTCTAGATCGGCCAGTTCCTGTGATTGTTGTGTCTTATGTCCGGTTATGGTGTTAATGGCTTGGCCCCGCAGAACTGTTTTATAGGCCTCCCAGAGCATTGCTGGGGAACGCACTGAATGGGTATTTTCAAGAAAGTAGTGTTTCGTGGCAAGTTTGAGTTCTTTGCGAACCTGTGGAATTTTAAAATATGATGCGTGCATGGGGTAAATGCGCTTACGTGCTCTCGTCTGTAGTGAAAGCGTCAATGTGAGCGGTGAGTGGTCCGAAATACCACGAGGGTGAATCACCAGGGTATCCACCTGACAAAGGGCCCCCCCCAGCGACAGGAAATAATCGATGCGAGACAGGCTGCCATGCACCGTGGAGTGAAATGTGTACTGTTGCATGCCCGGGTGCAAGTGTCTCCAGATGTCTGTCATGCCCATGGCCGTGATAAACCGTCGAAAGTATGTTTCCCCCCTGTCTGGGTGGGGGAGGGGTATTTATCTAGTTGCGGGTCTATGACCGCGTTAAAGTCCCCCCCTAGAATGGTTTCACCTTCGGGGAGTGTCAAAAGGAAGTCCCCCAGTCTTGGGAGGTGGACCGAATGCAAAGCCGGTGGAATATACACTGATACCAAATTAAAGAGTTTCCCCTCCCATTGTCCCTGCACGGCCGCGAAGCAGCCCTGATCATCAGTTTTTATAGATAGGGGCATGAAACGTGCGTTCTTCTGTACTAGAACACCGGACCCCCTGGAGCCTGACGTGAAAGCAGAGTGGGCCCACATTTTGTAGCCTCGCCTATCCAAGGCCTTCGTAGCTCCCCCCACCAGGTGTGTCTCTTGCAACAGGGCTACCGTAGGCCGCAGGCGCTTAATAGCAGTTAGTACCAATCCCCGTTTAACCTTATCCCCCAAACCTCTCACATTCCAGGACAGCAAGGTCATAGGTGGGCATTGTGTGTCAGAGTGATTCACCCCCTCCGTCGGTACGGGACTGTTAGCCATCGGGGGGTAGTAGGTACATGATGCATTGCCTCAGTAACGCAACCGGTTCATCGGCCGCATCATCGTGCAGCAAAGCGTTCAGAGGCATCATGGGGGCATAATGTCACTGTCCGTACCCAGCAAGGTATCCTGATGCCCATAAGCACTGAAACATTGTCCTCGACCCTTCATGCACATTCCTAACATAAACAGTTCAAAACAAACCCCCCTCCCTGCACCCCTGCTTAACGGACCTCGAACTGCCCGCCACCCCAACTGAGCAGAGTGCTTTACCCATCCCAAAACCAGAGTACTTGCTTGTAGGGGGGGAGAGTGTGTCTCCAGGCAGGCGGCTTCCCAGAAGGCGTTTGGGGCAGCCATGCCATCATCTACGTGCAGCGGTGAAAACGATAAGTCAGTTCGGCGGTCGGCGAATGCATAGTGTGTAGAGTCCGCGGTCGGAATCACTCTTCCTCGCCTCCCCCGTCAAATCCGTGTGAGGGCGAGTGACCCGCGCCCTCCACCCGACCTGATGTTTGTGAGCCAGTTCTACTGCCTCCTCCACGGTCTCGATCCGGTCTGTGTGTTTTGCGCTGTCTCCCAACGGTTTGCCAACCCTCCAGCCAGTCCCGGGCTGCGCCAGGAGAGTCGAAGATCCACACTTTCTTGTCCGCTACCACCCGCAGTTTAGCCGGGAAGAGCATTGAGTACGGCAGTTCTTTTTCTCGCAAGGTCTTTTTTACTTCCAGGAACGTTCTTCTTCTCCTAGACACCTCCGCCGTATAGTCCGGGAAGAAAGCAATCCTCGAGTTCTGGACTTGGATGGCCGGTGCCACTCTAGCGGCCTGTAGAATGGCGTCCCGATCTCGGAAATTGAACATTCTAGCCAGTATTGGTCGCGGTGTGGCCCCCGACTTGGGTTTACCTCCAGGAACGCGGTGCGCCCTTTCGACGGAGAAGAAGTTTGAGAGTCCCTTGGGCTGGAGCCGCGTTTTGACCAAGTCCTCCACGTAGAGGTCCAACGCCCCCGTGTCTTCTGATTCCGGCACACCCAAAATTCGGATATTATTGCGTCGGGAGCGCCCTTCCTGGTCATCCAGTTTGTCCCTAAGCAGTTTGTTATCGGTTTGCAGACGTTCCACTTCCGTTTGCAATTCGGACACGTCCTCGACCAGTGATTTAGCGACCACCTCGACCTGCTTGACCCTCTCGTTCATTTTTTGGAGATCCGCCCTTATCAAGGTGACTTCCGTTGCCGTGGCGCCCACCGTCGTTTGTACTTGGGCCAGTGCTGCTAGGACATCATCAAGCGTGGCCTTCCTCGCCCCCTTTCCGGTGGCCTTGCGTTGGTCTTGGGGCGGCGAGTGCCTCTCATATGCAAATTTGTCCAACTTGGCCTGGGTTGTGTTGTGTCTGGGGCCCCTTTGGGACATGGTGCCGCCGTGAATTCGATTGCCAAATGGTCAGAACGGTCGTCTGTGGGTTGCGCAGGGCTGCCTCTCTGCGTACGTGGTCACTACAGTAGGGGGCGGCGTCTCCCCTTAGGCATGCAGTGGTGTAACACTCCCCTAGCGATAGCGTGCAGGCCAGGCGCCGAGTCGCCCCCCAGCAAGGGGCTCAAAGGGGAGTCCGGCGGTGCGTTGTAAGTTGCAACCCACACCGGGAGGGGCTGTCGTGGTTGTCCTCTTCAGTGTCCCCCTGCAATAGGCGCTGCCCAGGTGTCTGCCCTTCTGGCGGCTCCCCTTGCGCAAGGCTCCCGGTGCTCCAGGTGGGAAGCCCGCAATGCCTACTACCCGTCGACCGCAGAGGTCGCCGAGTGGCGCCGCCGGCCGCTGTGTGGCTTTGTTGGCCGCTGCTGGGGCCTGGCGTATTCCGTCGGTGTGGTCGGGTAATGGCGGCACGGGGATGCACTTGCTCAGCTCCCGTCGCGCTATTGGTGGATGCGTGCTGGACCGGGGAGCGCTGCCCGGCCGTGTCGTTGTTTGCCCGGGTGCTTGGGTTGAGGCGAGGGGAGTTTCGTGGCTTTTTCGGGGTGATGCTCTCGGAAGACCGACGCTTCCTGCCACTCACCCCCGCCTCTAGGCCACTTCCGGCCGGATTCAGTCGCACCGTCACTCCGCAGCGTCACGGCTGCAGTCGGGCCCAACTCCTCCTCCGTCTCACGACAGTGAGAACATGCCCGTTCCGGCCGCCGCCGCTCCCAGAAACTTCAGCGCTGCTCGCCGCCCGGACAACGGGTCCGGTCCGCCCCTTGCCGCCAGCAAAGAACAGGATTGTGTTGCGGATTATCGCGGAAAGCCGCCTCTGCCCAGGAGCCTCCCTAAGTTGCGGCCGCCATCGTTGGCTGCTAGCCACGCCCCCCTAAATTGTATTATTGATATGGACAGACTGCGCTCATTTCATCTAACTATAAAAATTGTTTAATCCATTATAATTTTTTACATAGAATCTATATTATATGACCCTTGAGAAACTATAGAGAATAAGATAGACAATCTCTGCCCTAGATGCAGGAGACCGCATGCTGGATTAATGTACTTTTGTATGAGAGTGTCCAGGGATTACGGCCTACTGGAAGTCCATGGTATGGAGATTACTAAATATGTTGTATTACAATTTGCCATAGAGCCATTGTCATGCTATTGGGTTATATTGGGGATGTGCCTAAATCCATTTACCAACTGGCAGCTTTGTTGCTATTTGTGCCAAAGAGACAGGTGGCAATTTGATGGTTCAAAGTGCCTCCACTGAAATTGACAAATTAGGTTTGTGATAAAGTTTTTTAAACTATAATGCAGAAGTATACATTACGTATTTACCGAGTGCTAACAGATCTGCAGATATATGGGGACCATTTCATGAATATTGCAGGCTCCACTTGGCTAGCCTAGTTCGTGGAGGCAAGCAAGGTTGAGGGGCGAATTGATTTATAGATTTATTTTGTAAAAGTAATGGAGGGGTCTATATGCTTTGTAGACCTGCAATATGTGTGGATGCAAATTGATATTAAAAATAACTATAACTACTATCTACTTTCTGCCCTGGAAATGGGGGAAATTTTTGTATGTCCGTTAAATTTCCATCCTACTACCCTCTAACTGTTATCTCTGAGCTCTGAGTTCAGGACATCCCCCTTGCCAGACTGGCACTAATGTCTCAATCAATCGTAGCGGGGCTTTGGTGTTTTTAAATGTGGTTTTGGAGTGCACTTGCAATTTTGGCGGCATCGAAGGAAGTCGTTACTTCTTGACTAAACCAAATAAAGAGCAACTTTCCTGGTTATCCGTGTGTGCTTGTACTTCTTCCTATACCAAAGGAGTGTGGTTTTATATATATATATATATCCACAACACCTCCTTCTTGCGAGAGAGAGCAGAGGCCACACGGGGGAAACCTTTGGAAGAACTTTATTGAAGTTGTTCTGGCGAATGTATTTCGCATGGAATATGCCTTCCTCAGCGTCCAAGTATCCAGGAGGTTTGCCGCAAAATGACTGTTAGTCCTGCCTCCTTCTTAACAATGTAAGTCTGCTCCGTCCCCAAGTGTTCGCTCACCTGTTCTAGTTCACAGTTCTCATGTGAACTACAGAACCCACAATCCAATATGGTAAAACCAAGTAGATGGAGAATGGAGGTGTACATTACGCCGAAAAGTTGTGCGGGGGGTGCAGGATGTCACGCATAGCTGTACAAAACCACATTTTCCTGCTTGCTCATACAAAGCGCCGCCTCTGGTCCCCTCACCGCTTCAGCCTTAGACATCAGGATTCCTTACGGCGGGGGCAGCAGTGGCAGTGCACACCCCCCAGTATGGAGGTAATAACCTCACAACCGCCCTGTCTAATCCCAAAGTCCAAGCAGGCCCAGGCCATCCAACAACTTGGAACATGGAAACGCTGCCACGGCAGAGCCAGTGAAGTCCGGGCCTGCTTGTGAAGCGGGGGCCTCTGAATCGCGTCTCTGGCTGATGCAAAAACCATATTAAAAATATATATATATTCACTGAAAAACATATTTAATTTTCAGAAAAACACACATTCACTGGATGATGTCATCAGTGATGTCATCAGTGATGTCATTGGAGATGTCATTGGAGATGTCATGAGTGATTTCACTGACCATGTCATGAGTGATGTAATATGTGAAGTCATCAGCAGTGCATTGCGGGCGCGCGATTTATAGTTAGCTAACTATAACGAGGGAATTTCAATGGATTTGTACGAGTGAAATGTCCAACTAACTATAACGCCCCTGAAACCTATGGTTTTTTCAGTAAATTTCTACGTTTTTTTAACAGCTAACTTCTAACTATAATGTTCCTGAAACCTATGTTTTTTTTTAATGAATTTCAAAGGTTTTTTAAATGCTAATTTGTAACTATAACGTGCCTGAAACCTATGGTTTTTTTCAGTTAATTTCAAAGTTTTTTTTAATGCTTGTTTCTAACTATGCCTACAGAGGTAGGACATGTGAAGAAAGAAGAAAAAACACAAAGAAAGAAGAACAAGAAATGCAGAGAGAAGCAACAGAAGTCCTCAAAGATGAAGAAAAGTGCAGGAAGAAGGAAGACGTGCAGAAAGAACAAAGGGGCATATTACCAACGATTAGCAATATTTATTGCTAACGATGCTTAGCAACAAATTTTTCAACGCTAACCATCGCCGGAAATTATCGCAGAGATAACTTGCTATTAGCAAGGTTTATCTCAGAAGTGATAAAAATCCTCACGCTGAGAGATTATCGCTGGAAAATCAACGATAATCTCTTGAAGTTTGGCGTTAGCTTGATGATAGGGGCTCACAAACTTAGCCATGATATCATGGCTAAGTCAGGAAAATACCAGGTGTAAAAAAAGCAGTGCTAACCGCGGTTTCGCTGCTTTTTTTATCACTAACAGGGTTAGCGAAATCCTTGATAATAGGAGAAATGTCGCTTAACAACATTTTTCCTATTATTTTCCCCTGGAACGCCCCCTTTGCATCTCATTAGAGATGCAAGGGGAAGCGTAGAGAAAAAGGGTGCTAACATGCGAATTTGCGTGTTAGCACCGGGTTGCTGATAGGGAGATAATTTTATCTCCGCTTTCTTGGCTTTTAAAGCCAAAAAAGCGGAGATAAATCCCTTGATAATATGCCCCAAACAGAGGAGCAGAAAGAGGCTTTGTTGCAAAATCACCCTGTACCTTCAACTTTTTCCGATGGGTATTGGTGGTAACTGCCTCTGACTAACCAGTCCTAGAGTTAGCGCTATGCTAAAATACACTTAGAATACAGTTAAAACACCTATATCCACTAAGGAACACTATGCATTGTGGTACCCCTGTGATTATCATGGCCTCCTCTGTAAGACCCTAGTACATAATAGGGCAGGGGGATTAAAACTACCTCTTAAAATGCGCCACAGGGCGTGTTTGCATAGTGGTGAAGGGAGGGGGGCTGAGCTGACGTGTGCAAACATGCCCTGTGGCCGTTTTAATTTTGGGGATAAAGTCCCCTTGAATCCTGAGTGTCCCTTGGGTCCAACTAACCCACCAGGTATCTCCAGTTAGCGCCACAGAGCTGCGTTGCAGAGAGGTGTAAAAAGGGGCAAGGCCTGGACCACCTCTCTGCAACGCAGCACAGTGGTGCTTACTGGAAGCACCTGGTGGACAAGTTGGCCTCCAGCCACCCTTAGGATTGAAGTGGAATTATTTCCCCAACTTAAAACGCGCCACGGGCATGTTTGCACATGTCACCTCAGGCCCCATCCCCTCTCTTCACCACTGTGGAAACGTGCCCTGTGGCCGTTTTAAGTTGTGAGATTAAGTCCCCTTGATTCTGAGGGTCCCTAGGGTGCAACTAGCCCACTAGGTACCTCCTGTAAGCGCCACAGAGCTGCGTTGTAGAGAGGTGTAAAAAGGGGGATGAACTGGACCACCTCTCTGCAATGGGGCGCAGTGGCACTTACTGGAAGCACCTGGTGGGCTAGTTAGCCCCCAGGGGCCCTAAGGTTTGAAGGGGAATTACTTCCCCAACTTAAAACACGCCACAGGGCATGTTTGCACACGTCACCTCAGGCCCTGCCCCCTCCTGTCCCCACTGTGTAAACATGCCCTGTGTCCGTTTTAAGTTGGGAGATTAAGTCCCTTTGTATCCTGAGGGTCCCTATGGTCCAACTAGCCCACTAGGTACCTCCATTAAGCACCACAGAGCTGCGTTGCAGAGAAGTGTAACAAGGGGCACGGTCTGCACCCCCTCTCTGCAACGCAGCGCAGTGGCACTTACTGTAAGCACCTGGTGGGCTAGTTAGCCCCCAGGGGCCCCAGGATTCAAGTGGAATTATTTCCCCAACTGAAAATGCACCACAGGGCGTATCTGCACACGTCACCTCAGGCCCTGTCCCCTCCCTTCACCACTGTGTAAACACGTCCTGTGGCCATATAACGTTGGGAGATTGAGTTCCCTTCAATCCTGAGGGTCCCTGGGGTCCAACTAGCCCACTAGGTACCTCCTGTAAGCGCCACAGAGCTGCGTTGCAGAGAGATGTAAAAAGGGGCATGACCTCTGAACACATCTCTGCAACGCAGCTCCCTGGCACATACTGGAGGTTCCTGGTGGGCTAGTTGACCCCCAGGGACCCTCAGTATTGAAGGGGAATTAATTCCCCAACTTCCAACTCACCAGGGGGTGCGCTTGCAAAAGGGTGAACGAAGGAACAGGGCCTGAGGTGACATGTGTGCAAACATGCCCTGTGGCGCATTTTAAGTTGGAGAATTAATTCCTCCTCAATCCTGAGGGTCCCTTGGGGCCTAATAGCCCACCAGGTACAAACACAACTGCTGAGGTCTTTTAGTGCTACAGAGTAATTTGGCGCACACCTGGGTGACCGCTAAGTAGTTAATGTAAACAAGGTAAACAGTGTAGGCAATGGGGCGAGTGGTAATACCTCACAACCACTCAAATAGACCAGAAAACTGGTCTGTATCGAATTAGAACTGCAGTGCCCCTGCACTAAACACAATATGTAATGATATAATGGTACACATAGAGTAGTTACATGCAATGGTAAAGCTTCGTACAGCAATCTAAACAAATACTGGAAATTCAAAAGTCAGTGATCAAGATCACAAGTGGAAGCTGTAATAAGATCTATAGTCCGTTCTTATAGTGTTCATTTTCTGTTTAATGTTTCAAATCATAAGCCAACACGTGTTTCATCGCAGGGAACAACTGCGAATCTTCAGGGCTAGACAAAAATACAAATAGGATTGTATAAGACCATGTTCCGTTTGTGCCAATATTACAGCGGGTGACTGTATGGTGTACACCGGAGTGACACGAAGCATGCCTATGGGGTGACTTAGTGTATTTGTGTTGGGAAAGAAAAACATTCATCTGGTGACATATGTGAATAAAAAACAATATACATCAAGTGCGAAAAGGATATATTTTCAGGAAATTATAGACACTGGCCGGTTAGAAAGGTGGGTGACGTGAAAAGTGTGTCCAGTAGGAAGGACGATATCCCATGTGACTCATAGGTGATCCATATGGAACTTAGGTAACAGATTATTTCTAAGTTGTACACGCTCGAAAATGCTGATGCCGGTTGATCTCAAGGGAGTTTAGTGTGTCTAGTTAGTGTCGGATACTATTAGTGGATTGTCACGCTATGAGTTTATAGGGCATTCATGAGTTTATAGGGCCTTAATCTAGCATATTCTATAAAACATCTATTTAGTCGTGTACAAGTGGACATATGAAATCGCTATCCTACCTGGAAAGGATGGCTTGGACGATAGGTGTTTCAAATTAAGAAACACCAAAAAAAGAGGCGAAAAAGAGCCGGTCAGTGTGTAGACTCTGGTTCTTGTCTACAGAGGAAATGTGGATAGTACACAATCAAAATACAAATATAACAAAAAACCAAAGAGAAACAAGAAGGAAACTCAATACTTGTAAAAGTATACATATATCCAAGGCTGGGTGTAGGTTGCTCATCCGTAAAGGTAAATGGAAGAAATAGTGACGGAGCAGAATAAAACATTTTTTTTCAGGAAAATATTGTACAAGGGGACGGGATTGAATACTACCAGTATGGTGGTGAACACGTCACACTCTGTAATAGTTGTGCTCACAAAATTTAGATATACTGATATGTATAGACACTCACCGGGAAAAAGACGTTTAGGTTCCTAGTTTGTACAATGGGGTGTAGCCCGGTCTGGGCGAGGTGTGGATTTCCAATTTTCAGAATTCCAAATTAAAGGCAGATTCTCTAGTTGAGATAGATCTGTATATGTAAACAAAAGTGTAACTGGTGATAGAGATCTCCCAGTATTCCATACATGTAATGTACACATTCTTGGTCAAGAGAAGGGGCAGAAGGGCTGCCTAATTATTGAAAAGCACCTACCTCGATTTTTCACATGTAGGGTGAAAACCGGGAGGAGAAAGGTCTTCGTGATTGGGCGGGTGTGCCTCTGTTCACGGAGTGCCTTGTCTTAGATACGAAAAAGGGAAAAATAAGAGGGTTAGCACACACGGACTTGGGAAACTCCAGTACGTGTTAGCAGGGCATTTTTAAGAGCGATAGGTGGTCACGAGTGCCTGACAAAGTCGGCCGCTTACCTTGTGGACGAAAATCTCCCTCTTTAATTTTCCCGGCGCCGTGTTCCTGGTACGGACACGTGACCGGAAGAAAAGTTCCCTTAAATACCGGTGAATGCGCCGGAAAATAAGCTAGAACGTTGCCCAAAATCTTATATGTAATGAGTTGGCAAGAAAAAGAAGAAATACTGGGCAGACATTTGCTCTTTGACAATGGCTTCCCTGGTGAGCATGCGCGTATTAAATTAAAAAAATAGCGAATGGGGCAAAAAACAGTAATTATGTGGAAATACCTCATTCCAAGTGTGTTTCGAGTCCACGAATTACCGTGATGTCAGGATTTCAATGGGGATTAATTCTTGGATTCAGAAGTCTAGTATGACGGTGGATGTGTACAACAAAAACCCAGCCTGGTCGAGCTTCGAAAAAAGACGCGAATGAAATTGTCTCGCTTATTTGGATATCTATGTTAAAGGATAGATGAATACACCTCGAATTAGTCTTAGCGAAACAAAATCTGACGGATAGTATTATAAGTGTTACCGGATATGGTAAACAACAAGGGTTTTTCTCTTGTGTAAGGTGTGACTATACTAGACTATGTTGTATTAATAGTCATAATGCAGGCTTAAGAAACGCCGACGAAAGCAACAGTTTGGTACTAGAAACAAAAGGTTTCTTATTTCTTATGCATGTTAGTAATCATGTTAATACAGGGGAAGGAAAGGAAGACAAAATGAGATAAGCAATTCAGAGGTAGGTGCATTATTAATCGCCCAAAAAGAACTGTAGTTCTGGGTCATAATTCAAACCGCACTCGATGCTTCGAAGACGCATGATCCAAGTTGCTTCTTTCCGTCTCAGAAGTAATTCTCGGTTGCCACCCCTCACATGAATTGGCACAGTCTCTATTTCAAAAAATGAGACTCGAAAGTCCTCTGTGTTCGGTTGGCATTTGGCTATGTGCAAAGCCACTGGGTATTTGGGATCCTGTTTCAGAATAGCTCTCATGTGCTCCGAAATTCTCTCTTTCAAAGATCTTATTGTGCTGCCCACGTATTTTTTACCACACTGGCATTCGATGATGTAGATTACGTATTTGGTGGTGCAGTTGATATTGGCTCTAATGTCATAGGTTTCTTCAGAAGGGCCTTTGAAATGTTTTGTTTTGTGTTTCGCCCACTTGCACATTGTGCAAAAACCACATTTGAAGAAACCATTGCTGCGTTGAGTTAGCCAGTTCGAGTTCATGTCTGAGCGTGGTACTGTGGGACTGAGCCTGTTTCTCAGGGTTCTCCCTTTGCGAAATGTGATCTGAGGGGTTGTAGGGATCATTTCCTTTAGTGTTGAGTCATCTTTTAGTAGACTCCAATGTTTGTTCATGCTGGTCCTGATTGAGTTGTGAAGAGCATTATATTCTGTGATCATTCTCACTGTTTTGTCTTGTGGCTTTGGATTGTCTTTCGTCTTCAGGGTTTCCAGTCTCCCAATTTTGTTTAGTTTGGTTTTCGCTCGGGACAGAATAGCTTGTGGGTAACCTCGTTTCACAAATCTCGTGTTCATGTCCTTTACCGCGTTGTCAAATTCTTTATCATCGCTACAATTTCGCCTTGCACGAAGAAATTCACCGAATGGTATTGACTTGATCTGATGGAACGGATGAAAACTATTCGCTCTCAGAACTGCATTACAGGATGTCGGTTTCCTGTATAGTTTGCTTTGTAGGGTGTTGTTCAGTACATAGAATTCTAGATCCAGAAATTCTATGTGGGTTTTGCTCTGTTTCATGGTGAAGCTCAGTTCCCATTCATTCTTGTTGAGGTAGTCAAAAAACCTTTGTAATAGATCATCTGTCCCAGTCCATAGTAGAATGCAATCGTCTATATAGCGACCCCAAAATAGGATGGAGTCAGTGTATTGGCTGCTATGTATACCCCACAGGTGGTCCGCTTCGAACGCACCCATGAAGAGGTTGGCAAAAGAGGGTGAGAATTTCGAACCCATGGCTACTCCTCGTTTCTGTTGGTACCATTGTCTGTTAAAGATGAAAAAATTGTTGTTTAAAATTATGTTCATCATGGAAATTAGCATTTCTGTGTGTGCCCAAAGAGAGGCCGGCCGTTTAGACAGTACTCGGGTGATTGCCTCAATGCCTAGTCTTGGATTGATGCTAGTGTAGAGAGCAACAACATCCATAGTGACTAGTGTGGTCCCTGGTTGCCATTCTAGATCACCTAGCAAGCTGAGAATGTGTTTTGAGTCCTGGATATATGAGGGTAAGTTTCTGACAAGTGGGCCCAAAAACAAGTCCACATATTCCGCTATTCTCTCCGTTGGGCCTCCGATTCCCGACACAATAGGTCTTCCTGGGGGAAAAGGGAGATCCTTGTGGATCTTTGGGAGGGTGTACAGCCATGGGTATGTTGGTTTCGATACTTTCAGATACATATGTTCATTTTCATTTAGAAGACCATCTTCTTTCCATTTAAGTAAATGGTCATTTATAGTCTTCGTGAGTACACCCATGGGGTTGGATGCAATGGGTTCATAGCAAGAGGGGTCTGCTAGTTGATTGGATATCTCATTGTTGTAGTCGTCTGCGTTCATTACTACAATGTTTCCTCCTTTGTCTGCCTCACGGATAGTGATGGAGGGATTCTGGGTAAGTGTGGTCAATGCAATGCGCTCTCCTTTGGTTAGATTATCTCTAAATACGAATGTTTCATGTGATTTTTTGATATTGATTTTGTTAAGGTCTTCCAATACGTGTCTGTGAAAATTGTCGATACTGTTCCCACCTGGTAACGTTGGTGTCCACGTGGACTTGGACTTGAGACCACTGGCAACCCCAAAGTCCATGTCTATGTTTAATTCATCTAGAAGTTGACCCATTTCCATGGTGCTGTCTTCTCGTTCAGTAATAGACAACAATAGATGTACTGCTTGTATGTCTTTTATTGTGTGAACAACAGTTTCATCCAATACAACAGGAATGTTTTTGACGTTTCTTTTGTCAGAGGGTTTACCTGCAAAGTACTTTTTAATTTTGAGGTTGCGGACAAATTTAAAGAGATCTATTTTTGTTTGACAAATGTCACCAGTAGAGTACGGGTTAAAACTTAAGCCCTTTGCGAGTAAGTTTGTCATGTCTGGGGTAAGGGGAAAAGAGGATAGGTTGATCACCTGAACTTCTTTGTTGGTGTTGTCTAGTTCTTTGTTCTGCCAGATCTTAGTTTTTTGCGATATTCGTCGTTGTCCCCCTCTACTCCCTCTGTGGGTTTTGGAGGACCTCTTCGTGGTTGTGCCCGATTCCCCTTGCGAATTCGTTCCATTTCTAATAAAAAAGGATTGCTGTTTGCATCAAGATTATCCTCTATTTCTGTTTCGGGTTCACTAGTTCCCACAGTGTTAAGAGATGTATTACTTGAGGAAACGGAGCCAGGGGCAGAATTATTTCCTTCTGGTTTTTTAGATTTAGTGGGGGGAATCATGGCATCATATTTACGATCAAAGGTGAATACTCTACCGTTGCGGTAGTCCCCATCGTCTCTCTTAATTTGTCTGGCTTTTCTAGTTTTAATCTCTTCCTGATGTTTAAGTAAGACCTCATCCAGAATAGTATAATTTTTTACAGTGGGTTCCGGCAGATTAAGGTCTTTTATTTCCTGTTCAAGGGTCAAAATTTCTCCCTGTAGTTTTAGGGTTTTTCGGTCTGCACTTTCTATTAAGATGTCCATGAGGACAAAAGAGTTGTTATTGACCGAATCTTCCCATTTCTTCATTAGATCTACATCTAGGTTGTCATAGGTTGGAAAGATTTGAGAGCGCAAGCCTCTGGGTATTTGTTTTAGGCGCATGTATTGCTTTAGAGTGGTGGCATCCCACCAACGTGAGTTCTCTTGCAATTTTAGTTTTTCAAGTTTTTTAAATTTCTCTTTTAAGCCCTCAACACGAGGGGGACCAGAGTTGGCTGCTGCTGTATGGGTTGGCATGCCTTTAGCTAAATTCTCAAATAGGTCCGCGGCTACTTTATCTCTGTTCATGGTTAGGAGAATGCGTTTAGATTGATAAGCTTTTCACAAAGTGGGTCTAATAGAAGAGTACTAGCGGGGGGCAGCCTACTCTGGAAGTCTGTAGTTACAAACACAACTGCTGAGGTCTTTTAGTGCTACAGAGTAATTCGGCGCACACCTGGGTGACCGCTAAGTAGTTAATGTAAACAAGGTAAACAGTGTAGGCAATGGGGCGAGTGGTAATACCTCACAACCACTCAAATAGACCAGAAAACTGGTCTGTATCGAATTAGAACTGCAGTGCCCCTGCACTAAACACAATATGTAATGATATAATGGTACACATAGAGTAGTTACATGCAATGGTAAAGCTTCGTACAGCAATCTAAACAAATAGTGGAAATTCAAAAGTCAGTGATCAAGATCACAAGTGGAAGCTGTAATAAGATCTATAGTCCGTTCTTATAGTGTTCATTTTCTGTTTAATGTTCCAAATCATAAGCCAACACGTGTTTCATCGCAGGGAACAACTGCGAATCTTCAGGGCTAGACAAAAATACAAATAGGATTGTATAAGACCATGTTCCGTTTGTGCCAATATTACAGCGGGTGACTGTATGGTGTACACCGGAGTGACACGAAGCATGCCTATGGGGTGACTTAGTGTATTTGTGTTGGGAAAGAAAAACATTCATTTGGTGACATATGTGAATAAAAAACGATATACATCAAGTGCGAAAAGGATATATTTTCAGGAAATTATAGACACTGGCCGGTTAGAAAGGTGGGTGACGTGAAAAGTGTGTCCAGTAGGAAGGACGATATCCCATGTGACTCATAGGTGATCCATATGGAACTTAGGTAACAGATTATTTCTAAGTTGTACACGCTCGAAAATGCTGATGCCGGTTGATCTCAAGGGAGTTTAATGTGTCTAGTTAGTGTCGGATACTATTAGTGGATTGTCACGCTATGAGTTTATAGGGCATTCATGAGTTTATAGGGCCTTAATCTAGCATATTCTATAAAACATCTATTTAGTCGTGTACAAGTGCACATATGAAATCGCTATCCTACCTGGAAAGGATGGCTTGGACGATAGGTGTTTCAAATTAAGAAACACCAAAAAAAGAGGCGAAAAAGAGCCGGTCAGTGTGTAGACTCTGGTTCTTGTCTACAGAGGAAATGTGGATAGTACACAATCAAAATACAAATATAACAAAAAACCAAAGAGAAACAAGAAGGAAACTCAATACTTGTAAAAGTATACATATATCCAAGGCTGGGTGTAGGTTGCTCATCCGTAAAGGTAAATGGAAGAAATAGTGACGGAGCAGAATAAAAAAAACAAATTCAGGAAAATATTGTACAAGGGGACGGGATTGAATACTACCAGTATGGTGGTGAACACGTCACACTCGGTAATAGTTGTGCTCACAAAATTTAGATATACTGATATGTATAGACACTCACCGGAAAAAAGACGTTTAGGTTCCTAGTTTGTACAATGGGGTGTAGCCCGGTCTGGGCGAGGTGTGTATTTCCAATTTTCAGAATTCCAAATTAAAGGCAGATTCTCTAGTTGAGATAGATCTGTATATGTAAACAAAAGTGTAACTGGTGATAGAGATCTCCCAGTATTCCATACATGTAATGTACACATTCTTGGTCAAGAGAAGGGGCAGAAGGGCTGCCTAATTATTGAAAAGCACCTACCTCGATTTTTCACATGTAGGGTGAAAACCGGGAGGAGAAAGGTCTTCGTGATTGGGCGGGTGTGCCTCTGTTCACGGAGTGCCTTGTCTTAGATACGAAAAAGGGAAAAATAAGAGGGTTAGCACACACGGACTTGGGAAACTCCAGTACGTGTTAGCAGGGCATTTTTAAGAGCGATAGGTGGTCACGAGTGCCAGACAAAGTCGGCCGCTTACCTTGTGGACGAAAATCTCCCTCTTTAATTTTCCCGGCGCCGTGTTCCTGGTACGGACACGTGACCGGAAGAAAAGTTCCCTTAAATACCGGTGAATGCGCCGGAAAATAAGCTAGAACGTTGCCCAAAATCTCATAATAGCCCACCAGGTACCTCCAGTATGCACCAGGGAGCTGTCTTGCAGTGAGGAGTTCAGATGCCATGCCCCTTTTTACAACACTCTGCAACACAGCTCTGTGGCGCTTATTGGAGGTACCTGTGGGCTAGTTGGCCCCCAAGGGACCTCAGGATTGAAGAGAAATTAATTCCCCAACTTAAAACGCTCCAAAGGGCGTGTTTGCACACAAGTCACCTCAGGCCCCGCCACCTCCCTTCACCACAGTGCAAACGCTCCCCGTGGCGGGTTTTAAGTTGGGGGATTAAGTCCCCTTGAATCCTGAGGTTCCCTGGGGTCCAACTAGCCCACCAGGTACCTCCATTAAGCGCCACAGAGCTGCGTTGCAGAGAGGTGTAAAAAGGGGCATGGCCACTGAACACCTCTCTTCAGCTCAGCTCCCTGGCGCATCCTGGGGGTTCCTGGTGGGCTAGTTGACCCCCAGGGACCCCCAGTATTCAAGGGGAATTAGTTTCCCATCTGCAAACGTGCCAGGGGGCGCATTTTCAGAGTGCTGAAGGGATGGGCCGGGGCATCCGGCACGATGCTGGTCTTTTTTTATATTTTTAAGAAGGGGGGCTGTGTAGTCTCCTCCTTTTCCTTTTTTTATCAGCCCTAGGGGCCCCATCCCCCAGGCCTGACCCCTTTTTTTAATACATAATTGGAAGGGGGCCACGTGCCCCCCTCCCTAGGCCGTAATCGGCCCTGGGGACCCCATCCCCGGGGGCCGGCTTTCCGTCTAAAAAAAAATAAAAATTATAATTTGGGAGGGAAGGCAACGTGGCCCCCTCTTGGGCCACTTATGGCCCCGGAGATCCCATCCCCCGGGGCCTGCCCTATCTGTTGGGGACTGTGGGGGGTCCCCAATGCCCCCACGTTCCACCAGCTCCCTGCATCCTGCGGAAGCCGGCACTGATTTTCCACACGGGGAGCTGCTAAGATGCAGCTCCACATGTGGAAAAGCAATCTGCTTTGGTATTTGGAAGAGAGAGCAGGACTCTCTCATCCAAATCCCAAAGCAGAGTTTGCTATGGCAGGGTGGGAGCAGCGAGGCTTCCTCCCTGCCATAGCAAACTGCAGTGTCCCGGGGTGGGCACCCCGGGACACTGCAGGAGCCGGCCCTGGGGAAGTGGCATTCCCCACGGCCATGACAGGGCTCCAGGAGGGGGGCAGCGTGGCCCCCCTCCCAATATTACCAAAGCCCCGGGGAGGTGGTGGTCCCCGGGATGGGGGGGGTCCATCACAGAACCTACAATTTTAATATTTAGAGCACCGGGGAGGTGGCAATCCCTGTGGCAAGTGGGGTGCTCGAGCCCCCCACACAGGTGAGCCCCCGCAAATAATTTCATAAAGCCCCGGGGTGGCGGTCCCTGAGGCTTGGGGGGCCTTTGAGCCCCTCACCCATGTATTTTAGAAACCCCGGGGGTGGCGGTCCCCAGGGCTGGGAGGGCTCTGAGCCCCCGCAAATATTTTCATAAAACCCCAGAGGTGGTGGTCCCCAAGGCTTTGGGGGCCTTTGAGGCCCCACCTATGTATTTTAGAAGCCCCGGGGGTTGGCGGTCCCTGGGGCTGGGGGGCTGTGAGCCCCCACAGATATTTTCATAAAGCCCCTGGGGGTTGCGGTCCCCAGGGCTTGGGGGGCCTTTGAGGCCCCACCCATATATTTTAGAAGCCCCAGGGGTTGGTGGTCCCCGGGTGCGGGGGCTATGAGCCCCCGCACATATTTTTGAAAAGTCCCGGGGGTGGTGGGCCCCTGGGCTGGGGGCCCCTCTGGGCCCCCCCATTACAATTAAAATATTGACCCCAGGACTTGGTCCACCTGGGGGCTAAATAGTAATAAAGCGTGGTAGCCAGAGCTTCATTTTTGTTTTTTTTTGTCCAGATCCGCGGATCCCCTGCGGATTTTGCTGATTTAAAAAAAAAAAAAAAATGGCCCTGGGAGTCCTTGTGGGACCCCCTAAGCAGGCCTAGGGGGTCAGGGTGTTTCTACCCTGCCCCCTTTTCTCTTTTTTTATGTTTGTTTCACTGATTTCTCGTGCCTCAGTTCTACCGAGGCACAAGATGGCTGCCAACACTTCCTGGTTTGTAGTGTTGACAGCTAATTAGCATACAGCTTGTGATCCGGAGGGTGCGCAGATCCTCCGCGGCCATAGATATCGAAACTTTTTTAATTTTGATTTCCTCAGCAACTACTGAACGAATGTACACCGTTTAACAAAAAGGGTTCTTTATGAACCAAGGGCTACCTTTTTGCCAAATTTGGTGTAATTCCGTTCAGCAGTTTGGGCTGTAGCCGTGTCTAAAGTTTCCTAGGGGAAATTGCATGGGGAAAACACGTTTTGGGACCCCCCTTTTTTCTTGACACCCCCATGATGAAGCACCCTGTAACTTTCAAGATAGGAGCGAACCGGAGCGGGCCACAAGTTTTGAAAATTTCGCGAATATTCATCAATTGGTGCCAAAGTTCTTGGGAATAGAATGTTGCAATTTTCCTATGTAAACTAGGTCCTAACTATAACTACCTACTTGCAACCGCCAGTAGGTAATACATATATAAGTGATCAATGTCACTTGGACGGCCAAAACGCGTCAAGGCAGCAAACTGAAAATTAAATAATGCTGGCACACTAGAAGGTCTACGCTTGTCATTCTGCGTGAAAGCAGGGGCAAAGTGTTGCAAGTTTGAGTAATATATATATATATATTCACTGAGTACAGCACGAACTGCCAAGCCATGTCTTCCCTGGACCGTAGTCAATCATCCTTGGACCGGTTTCTGACTATCAGCCGTCATCATCCAGGATAGCTTGACTCCAGTGGCCCGGAGAGCACATTATACATTACATTACAAAATACACTTTCTCAGAATGATAAATACTTTGCAAATAGGCAATAGACTTTTAAGTACAGTAGTTACAGTTGTTGCAATGGGCAACACAATGCAACATTGAGCTGAATGTGAATTTCTAGTTAAATTCAATTAGTTACTTTATGGATTACTTTTCTAACCACAGGACTGGATCCTAGATTCAGTCCTGGGACATCTCCTGTATACAGTTCAGTAAAAGCGTTTTGGTTACAGAAGTGATTTTTAAGGAATATTATTGTATTTTAAAAGTTGACACTTTTAAACTTTTTCCACATAGAATCACGAATGTTATCCTATGGGAGGAAATTCACTTAGCAGGTAAGTAGTGTTATCGTTACTTTTTCTTACTTAGTGGTCGATCCTGGATCAGTTTGAAAGAATGAGTCATACAGGCAACTTTTAAGGAATATTTGTAGTTTGTGAAAATCGACACTTAGAAACTTTTCTTGTGAAAACCAGTCAATGGATTCCTATGGAAGGAAATACAAGTTACTGGTAAGTACAGTTAGAATTACTTTTGAGGGTCAGTGCTGGGCTAAAAGATCCAGCAATGGGTTCTCTCCTGATAAAAGGTGAGTAAATCGGAATTCATTGTTCGGATGATTTTAGGTAAGTTCCAAAACTCCACACTTAGAAAGATTTTCAAGTGAAACCAGTCAATGTTAGCCTATGGAAGGAAATTAAGGTTACTGGTAAGTATGGTTAGAATTACTTTTCAGGCTCAGTACTGTGCTCAAAGATGCAGCACTGAGGTCTCTCCTGATAACAGGTGAGTAAGTCAAGATACGTAGTTCGACTAATTTTAGAGGAATATTTGTAAGATTCAAAAATCGACACAGAAACTTTTTCAGCAAACAGCAGGCAATGATATCCTATGGAAGGAAATTCAAGTTACTGGTAAGTACGGTTTGAATTACTTTTCAGGATCAGCACTGGGCTCAACGATGCAGCATTGAGGTCTCTCCTGATAACAGGTGATTAAATCGGAATTCGTAGTTCGGCTGATTTTACTTCGATCCAGTATATATAGAGCCACCTTCCTACACCATGCCCTCCCTTCACCACTGTGGAAACACGCCCTCTGGCACGTTTTAAGTTGGGGAAATAATTCCCCTTCAATCCCGAGTGTCCCTAGAGTCCAACTAGCCCACTAGGTACATCCAGTAAGCACCACAGATCTGCGTAGCAGAGAGATGTAAAAAGGGGCACGGCCTGCACCACCTCTCTGCAACGCAGCGCAGTGGCGCTTCCTGGAAGCACCTGGTGGGCTACTTGGCCCCCTGGTCCCTCAGGATAGAAGGGGAATTTTTTCCCCAACTTAAAACGCGCCACAGGGCTTGTTTGCACACATCACCTCAGGCCCCGTCCCCTCCCTTCACCACTGTGTAAACGCGCCCTGTGGCAGTTCTAAGTTGAGAGATTAAGCCCCTTTCAATCCTAAGGGTCCCTCGGTCTAACTAGTCCTATAGGTACCTCCAATAAGCGCCACAGAGCTGTGTTGCAAAGAGGTGTAAAAAGGGATGTGGCCTCTGAACACCTGTCTGGAACGCAGCTCCCTGGCTCATACTGGACATACCTGTTGGGCTATTTAGCCCTCAGGGACCCTCAGTATTGAGAGAGAATTAATTCTCCAACTTAAAACGCACCACGGGGCGCGTTTACACAGTGGTGAAGGAAGGAGGCGTGGCCTGAGGTGACATATCAGCAAACACGCCCTGTGGCATGTGTTAAGTTAGCAAATTAATTCCTCCTCAAACCTGTGGGTCCCTGGGGGCCAACTAGCCCACCAGGTACCTCCAGTATGCGCAAGGGGGCTGCGTTGCAGAGAAGTGTTCATAGGCCACGCCCCTTATTACAATGTTCTGCAACGCAACTCCCTGGCGCTTACTGGAGAATTTCTTTTTTTTTAATTTTTTAAGAAGGGGGACTGTGTAGCCCCCTTCTTTTTCTCATTTTTTGGCCCCTTGGAAACCATCCCCCAGGGCCTGCCCCCTAATCTATTTTTTAAAATCTCAAATTCGGTAAGACTGGCCGCGTGGCCCCTTTCCCAAGGCCATAATCGCCCGGATAACCCATCCCCCGGGGCACTGCCACTTTTTTTTTAATTTTCGAAGGGGGGCTTCGTGGCCCTCCTCCTCTGGCCATTTATGGCCCCGGGGACCCCATCCCCCGGGGCCGACCTTTCTCCTCTTTTAAAAAAAATGTTATTTATCATTTGTGAGGGGTCCGCGTGACCCCCCTCCCCAGGCATATTATGGCCCCAGGGACACCATCCCCCAGGGCCGGCCTGCCTCTTTTTTTATTAGTATTTGGGGAGGGGGGCCGCGTGGCACCCCTCCCGAGCCACTTGTAGCCCCAGTGACCCCATCCCCCAGGGCTGGCCCTCTTCGCTAGGGACCATGGGGGGGTCCCCAATTCCCACACGGTCCCAGCTGGCTCCCCACCTCCTGCGGAGCCGGCATTGCTTTTAGACATGGGGAGCAGCTAACTGGCTGCTCCCCATGTGGAAAAGCAATCTGCTTTGCTTCATTGAAGCGAGAGCAGGTTTCCCTGCTCTCGCTTCAATTAAGCAAAGCAGTTTGCCCACGTGGCTCCCCTGCAGCCTTGGGGACCACCACCTCCAAAGTAAAATTAAATGCGGTAGGCTGTGCAGCACCCATCAGCCACCTCCCTGGGGCAAATTACAAGATATGAGGGGGGCTGCGCAATCCCCCCTCCTGGACATATACATGGCCATGGGACATATCTTCTTGCAATCACTTGGCGGGAGCTTTACTGCTCCTGCCAAGCCATAGCAAACTCTGCCCTGCTTTGAGCAAGTGAGAGCATTTTGCTCTTGCTTGCTCAAAGTGGTGAGCAATTGCTTTGACAGAGAGGGAGCTGCATGTTCAGAAGTTTATGTCAAAGCAATGCCGGCTACTGTAGGAGGTGTGTAACTGAAAGGGACCGCAGACCGTGAGGCCCCACCCACACTCCCTAAGTTTGCTGAATGGGTGCCCTGGGTGGGACCAGGGCCCCCAAACTAAAGGCCAGGGAACAGGGTATGGAGTCACTGGGGTTAAAATGAACCAGGGAGGGAGGCAGTGCAGCTCGCTCCCATTATTTTATTTATTTAAAAAAAAAGAAAGGGCCAGGCCCCGGGAATGTGGTCCCTTGGCCCAAAATCAGCCTGGCATGCCCCTCCCCTATTCAAAAAAGACCTGGATCTGGGAAGTGGATCACTATGACTGAAATTTGCCCAAGGAAGAGCAGACCTCTCCCACAAAAAATAAAAAATATTTTATAAAAAGACCTGCAAGTTGCTGGTGGCCCTGCCTCCTTTCTTCTCCACTCAGCAAACGCACCTCCTGGTGCACTGCTGGCTGAAGGAGGAACTCCCCTTAGGTTCAGAGGATCCTTCCGACCAACAAGCCCTCCTGTTACCTCCAGTAAGTCCCTCATAGTGGGATTGTTGAGAGGTATTCGGAGGCCACGCGCCCTTTATCCACCCCTCTGCAAAGATATGTCCTGGTCCTCTGCTGGTTGGGGATAAAGTCCCTTGGTGGCCAAGTACCCCTCCTGTGGTCTCCAGTAAGTCCCACACAGCAGGATTGCTGAGAGGTCACCGGTGGCCATGCCCCCTCTCTCCACCACTCTGCAAACACGCCTCCTGGTGCACTGCTGATTGGAGGATGAAGCTGCCTTGGATCCAGAGGGTCCTTGGGGGGAAACAAGCCCTCCTGTTACGTTCAGTAAGTCCCACACAGCGAGATTGCTGAGAGGTCTTTGGAGGCCTTGTCCCCTTTATTCACCAATCTGCAAACGCACCTCCTGGTGTGGTGCTGGTAGGAGGATGAAGTCCCCTTGGCTACAAAGGGCCCTTGAAGGCTAACTAGCGCTTTTGTAACCCATAATAAGTCCACAGAGCGCTATTGTTGAGAAGACTTCAGACGACATGTCCCCTTTCTCCACCACTCTGCAAATATGCCTTCTGGCACACTGCTGGTTGGGAGATGAGGTCCACTTTGCTTTAGAGTGTCCTTGGGGGCAAACAAGCCCTCCTGTTACCTCCAGTAAGCGCCACACAGTGGAACTGCTGAGAGGTCTTCTGAGGCCATACCCCATTTCTCCACCACTCACACCTCTTGGTGCACTGCTGATTGGGGGTGCAGTACTCTTGGATGCTGAGGATTCTTGGGGGCCCAGAGGCCCTCCTGCTACATCCAGTCACATCGTCCAGAAAGATCTTTGGGGCATTGGTCACCGATATCCTGTCAGCAGCATTACTGCTAGCTGATCTCAACATTTCAAAAACAATATTACAAAGTTCTGACTGGGAAACACTAACAGAGATGAAACGTAACCACATCAGGACAATATTACCTGGGGTCATCCTAACCAAATACCTCAGGAATAATACAGCACCCAGAGGATTAATAGTCACCAACGTTCCAAGGATCTTTCCGGATGATGCTACGTTCAGAAGAGATTGGGCCAAGATCACCTGGCAATGTTCCAGAGATTGGATCATATTGATCATACAAACAGCAAAAAGACTGTTAGATGCAATACTAATAGAAACCCCGGTCACTGAAAATCAATTTCCGGACCACACTGACCACCTTCAAGAAGAGGCTGGACAAAATCAACAAAGATATTCAAGAATATAAAGAAAATCTGACCGAATCAATGATTCCACGAAATTCCAAAAGGATCTCAGAAAATTCTCTTATGCAAAACATATCCATACTCAGAGCCCGATTACCAACAACCAAGAAGATCAGATTTTTCAGGAGGCTCAGAAGATGATTCCTCAGTGAGTAGCGGATCTAGCACAGATAGGTAGCAATCTCCATGATTACAAAGATCAAGCAGAAACTCTCACACACAAGTTGAAAGAAAAAGGTTACCCTAAAAGGATCACTGAAAGAGCAAAGAAAAGGGCACGCAACCAGAACAGAGATGCACTTCTTTAACCAAAACCATCAGCCGAACAGTCCATCCCTCTGACCTGCGTGACCACTTTCAATGCTGTATCCAACAAAGTATTCAATATCTTCCAAAAACATTGGAAAATACTCAATTCAGGCAACCACCAATGGGAAAAACCCTTGTTTTTATACTGAAAGGGAAGGAGCCTCAAGGATAGCTTAGTCTCAACCAGGCCACCATAACAGATTAAACAAACGAACACCATACAAAATACATGGGGTCTTCCAAGAATTACAGGCCACTTCCGCGGCGGAGATTGCAGCGTGTGACACTTAACGAAACCCACACAATCTATGAATCTAGAACCTGGCAAAGGGTGGGAAATACGCAAACACACAAATTGCAACACTACCAATGCAATATACCTAATAAAGGGCCCATGCAATTTAAGGTACGTTGGTGTGATCAGTCGGAAAGTGAAGACATGAATCTGTGAACACAGAAGTAATATTCGGAGCAAGCGAAACACAACGTGGATGACAAACCATTTCCTAGAGAGGGACCACACCACAAATGACATGATGGTCCATCATGTAACACCTGGAAATCACTATCAACAATGCCCAACAACAACTGCTGGAGAAAGAACAGCGATGGATATATCGATTATCCATCCATCTTCATGGGCTAAATGATAACATTCCGTAGAACAGCTTAAATAAATGACCCTGCCTGTGCGCTGATTGAGATACCGTTGTAGGAGAGTAGGGTCTGCTTTCCTATGGTCACCCCACTTTTAGCTTTTTGCTTCACTGGTTTTTGACTTAATGTGGCTGTGGGCCTGCTAATAAGACCCACAGCCCTGCTGTTCTCTCTCTAAATTCAACACCATGTACTTTAGGTACATCACCAATTGGTATTTGGGTCACTCTTGTGAGTCCCTGTACAGTGTGCCATAGGCACCCAGGGCATAGAGGCACCCAAGGCCTACCAGGGGCTGCGGCATATCTTTTGCCACCCCTGGCTGGACTTCCAATTTGACACAACTGGCTGACCACTCAGCTGGGGCAAGGTGGTGTAATCACCCCTTGCTTTGATATAGTATTCCTATATCTACCTTTACATATAGACACATATGCACCTATAAGTCACTCCTATGGCAGGCCTTTACAATCCTGAAGGCAGAGTGCTTGGTTTTATGTGAGATGGTGCTCTAGCATGAGCTGAGCCTGTCTGCAGCTTTCAGAACCATGTCCTTATAGCTGTTCTATGATATTGCCTTACCATATACTCTTAAGTGCATTATAATCCTCGCAGTTATTGCTAACTTTGGTTTGGCTTTATCGAAACATGTTGTGTAAGGTGTCATACGCTTTGGAATACTACCCCCTCGCCAGTTCTGGTGACGGGGGTAGCATTCCACTCTTCTAGAGGGAGAAGACATGTTACTTTCCTTAAACGTGGTTAAAATCAACCAGAGCCCCAGCATCACAAAATGGATGCTGCTGCCACAGACACAAGTCTGACCTCCTGCTGCTGGGAGCCCTTCCAGCATGGGAGGCTTGGACAATAGGTTTCCTGTCACAGGGAGGTGCTAGCACCACCCCAGACAGGAGATAGTGGATTGAGGCAGGGAGGGATGAAAGAAACGAGACATGCCTGGGGCGCACAAGGTGCCCCATGCATTGGCCAGTTCAAACCGGTGCTGGGGCACACCAGCCCCAGCTCTGGCATGAAACTGGACAAATGGAAAGGGGTATAACCACCCCGTTCCCTGGTCCCACCCAAAGGAGGGACCTAGCAGGTAATCCAGCCCCTTGATTTGGAATAAAGGTAGGAGCTGTGTCCTAAGACATCAGATTATCCTGAGTGAAACTTTGATACATAACTCTGGACCTTCTACCATCTACTTTACAAGAAGATACTGAAGAATCTCCCTTGTGGCCAAGGAGTGGCCATCCTGCAAAAGCAGGCACCATCAAGCGCTCAACGACTTGCTATGTCCGACGCTCCCGCCGGAGCCCGACCACAGCACCTGACAAGACCTAGACTTCCAAACTTCCTTCAGCCCGATCCACAGCCACAGCAAAGCTGAGACCAGTGGAGGCGACGTGAGACGTGGGACCGGCCATCTTGAAAAGACTGCAAGATGCTTCCTGTGCAGCTCCCGAGGCACCCTCGAAGCTGTGCATTGGGGATTGAGAAGCCCCAGCCCTGAGCATCAACTGCCCTGAAGATCACCCCTCCACACTCACCGAGCGGTGCGTGGGGCCCTTTTGCATTTTCCTACTTGATGCATCTGTTCGGTCACTTGCCCGTTAGCTAGTGGCCTCTGTGACGACAAAACCCGAAATCTACACTGCTGGTCTGGTTGCTTCAGAATGGCCCTTGCTTCCCTGTGAAGGAGAAGCCCTCAGTCCGTGCTGGCCTGAGTAAGAAGCCCTCTTCAGTTCCTGCATGAGTTGCCTTTGCCAAGGCTTGTTGACTCCAATCCGGAAGCCGACACCGCCGACAGCGATAGCCTTTGTGGGACAGTCTGTGCCCAGCTCCTGGTCATCGTTGATACCTCCTGGTCTACGTGGCAGCAGAGACAAGCTTTACAACAACCACCTGATTGCGCCCGACATCGCCTGGTTTCTTCCTGATTCCACTCTGGTCACTGGCTAGTGACCCAGACTCTGTCCCCTCTGCTTTCAGGTACTCTACATCTTCGATCCGCCCTTGGATCCAACCGGTCTCTTCTCTCCTGATTGCCTGCAGCATCTTTTCTCCAAGGCTCCATAGAACTCCACGACGAAACCCGACACTCTTTGACACCTATGCACCCGCTTCTTGTGGGTGAGGTAACGCGAGTACTGCGGTGCTCCTGTTGAGATTTACATCCCTAGTGTCCTAGTTTTAAGTGGTTAAGTTCTAGTCCAGTCGGAAGACTTCCAAATCTGCAACTTTCTAACTTTACGCACCCATTGACTTCTATTGGTGCACGCGTGTGCATTTAGACACTGCACCCGCATCCTGTGGGCCTCCCAGGTCCTAACTGCTGTTAGTCCAGTGTAGCTCCTGTGATTTCCAAGGACCTAGGCCTTACCATTGTTTGTGACATGGTTCTTATACCACTATTTTAGTATATTGTTTTACGGGCCACCAGGGCCTATCCATAACTGTGCAGCTTATTGTATGATATTAAGTTCTTTGTTTAAACGCTTGTGCTTCTGCCCTCATAAAGAGTACAGAGGATTATTCTAGTAATAAATACATATATTTTATAATATATAACTTGTGTGGTGTCCTTTCATTTGGTATTAAAGGGATTGCATATGGTAAAACAGCTGGCTTCACATGCCCTCTCGAGTTTAACCTAAGACTGCCTTTGTCCATGCTACCACTAGGATAGCTTGTCTATAAGGTTGACTTACAACCAATCACCATAAGGGTTGTTTGGACTGGTGCAAGGTGCTCACTAGAATAGTGAACATCATATACCAGGCCAACTTCTCACATTGGTGTGCAGCGGTTGGGATTTGAGCTTGCTGTTGTTTTACCAATTGTAATCTTTGACAATATCATTTGAAAGATCACATCAAGTATCAATCAATCAATCACAGCATTTATATAGCGCACTACTCACCCGGAGGGTCTCAAGGCGTACATATAAACAAAGCTTAAATACTTAAGTTCTACTAAACTTAGTAGTTGTAGACCAAAGGGCTTAGCACACCCTGACTACAACTCCTAGAGAGGTTCTAGTAGGTAAACACTTAGTGTAGGTAGGTGCACACACCACACCTCACTAGCCATGTCTGGCACAGGTGAACAAACCAGTTCTCTACCTGTGGAAAGTGACCATCCCAGGGCACCCTCCAGCTATGAAAAACTCAGCTTCAGAGAATTGAGTGTCTTGTGTACCTCAAGGAAGGGTCATAACCCTACCATCCAACTCCTGATATAAGTCCTAGAGATAGCTGATCTTGAGAAGGTTTCTGGAGTAGGCCCCTCAGATAATACAGGAGAAGGAACAACCCCCACAGGTGAGGATCCCATCCACCCAGAAGTTGAAGAGGTAGATGAGGATGATTCAGATGATGGAGGGAATGGCCAGGTTCAGGTCAGAAGGCTTAGCCAGGCTAACCTAAGCTTACATGGGAATGGAGAAGAGTTTCACCTCTCCAGACCCAATAGTAGGCTTCTCCCATGCAATAGAAGGGAACGATCTCCTTCCAGGGAGTCTCTCCTCTCTAATGTCTGAAGGGGTTCTCAAAGGGGAATGACTTCCCCTCAGAGAAAAGAGCATGAGGCTAGGATGAGAGCTGTCCAACTTCAGATAGAGAAAGAGGAAACAGCCCTGGCCCAAGCTAAACTTGCTTTAGCAAGGGAACGAAAGTTAAGTGGATTAGATTCCACTGGTGGCAGTGAGAGAGCGCCATTTATAGAGAAATTGTAGGGGTGCATCATATGTACAAGTAGTCAGCACCCGCATATACATAAAGGATATAATCATGTTTAGATGCAACATGGGATAAAAGTACTAGAGAAATTGGTATTAGCAGAATGTGCAGAACCAATGTTACCAAGTGCAAATCCATATTTGCTGCACAAATGTAGAGATGCTTTTGAAATGAAATCATTCACTACGGAAAAGAGTGTTTAAACTGATTCACTAATGTGCCTTTAGATTGATTAATTGAACGTATAATCATGCTTTATGTACTCGATAATTAGCTTGAGTTAAGAAAATGCATTTGCTTAAAGGAAGAGGCCTAGAGAATTAAAGTGAAGTGTTCATGTAAACGTTAGGCCTAGAACCAAGCAGAGGCCGTTTTGGAAGTTGTGCAGGCCTGATCGAAATTGTTTGCTTAGCATTTAACTGTAGAAATGTTTGGTAAAAGATGCTTTTAGGAAATATTGCAACATTGGTAAAATGTGAGCCGAATGAAAATGTATTTCTTTGCAGGTGCATCGCCAAGTAGACTGTAGAGTAGAAGGACCCATTGTGTATGAAAGATAGAAATACTAGACCCAGACATGGAGGAGTAGCTCAGGAATCTGCAGAAACAACTTGAAAGGATGAAGAGTCTGGGACCCAAGGACGTTTGAACGGACGAGGATGGACAAGTGCCATGGTGGAAAGTTTCAGAAGTTAACACCTTCGAGAGGGGCGTACCTAAAGGCGTGTCGCTCACATTGTGGGGTTTCGTATTAGGGACAGTACCCTGAGGGTAGAGGCAGAGCAGATGAGCTGAGGAGTTAGAGAGTGTGGTCGTGTTGGGCAAGGAGCATAGCTTGGATGAGGAACTCTAGTTTAAGAGTGGAGTGGGCGAACTGCTTTGGAAGTCACCACAGCTGACACCTTTTGGTTAGGATGGGCGTTTGTTGAGTAGGGATGTCACATAGCTCCGTGTAGGGACAGATTAACTTGACTTTTCTTCCTAATGCATGCTAGAATTCAAGCTACAGCAATCTTTATTAGCCTGATGGTGCTGGAAATGATTCTTGTTTTATTCATAAGCCGCTTAAGACTTTTCCGTAGGATTATGTTTGTATTAGTGCCAGTCTATCTTTTGAACCTCGTGTTGAGGTGTCTGTATCTTCAGTTATTTTCCTTTCTGTAATAAATCCTTAAAATCGATTCTTGGTCAGTGGTCCTTTGGGGTAAATAATTGAGAATTGTGGTAAGCATTGATTATTGGTAAATAGGTTGCCTAATTCACTCTATGACAGGTAAAAAGGTTCAGTTGACCTGTGACGGGATTCTGGAGAATGGTAAGCAGACTCTGGAGGTAAAATCCCGCCTTACCAGTTGGTAGCAGAGTAGGATGTTTTACCTTCTGGAGTGAGGGTAACCTAGAAGTAGGTTGAGATTACCCCGAGGCCCATAGAACCAACGATTAGTGTCCAGAGAATCGCAGACGGCGGATGGAGTTTCACGAAAACTGACGAAGAGTGACAGTGTGGCAGAAAGCAGCAGGTCGGAGGAGAGTGAGTATGAAAAGGGTCATGCGTTGCTAGATTGCGGTGTTATGTTGTATTATGTGTTGTATTGTCTTGCGGAGTTGAATGCCTGTAGTGTGAAAGAGGAACAGGTTGTGAGCGCGAGCAACCGGTGAAAATCTTAAGCTCAAGAAGAGTTTAAGTGGTTCGGGTGTATCGAACACCCAAAGTAATTGTCGACCATTGTAAGGGGGTCATGAGGTACCATTGATCGCCCGCAGGACTGCGATAGGGGGAACTAATGTGTGAGTGCGTGGGTAACGGACGCTGGTCGGAAGTTGCCGTGAGTTTGGAACCTATCAGTTGAGGCGATTGTCTAGCCGTTAGCGGACAGACGTTTGCCGGTTGAGGTGACAATTACAGTCAGACTGTGGACGTACAGTCAAGGAAGTGGTTGCTTGGTCGGAAGTAATCAATTCCAGTGTATGATTGGGACGCATGCGAGACCGTGAGTCGAACGGAGAGAGGAAGGGAACTACTGCGAAACGGAGGCGAGTGACGTCAGAAAGAGCCGCGCTGGGATTGGTCGCTTAGCGTGGAGCCGCGCTGGGATAGGGCGGTTAGCGTGAAGCCGCGCTGAGATTGGTGGATTGTCATTAGGAAGTAAACAAGCGCTGCGGAACAAGGAAACGTTGTGGGTTTCATCATGAAATGGTTTAAAGTGTTGCGAAAATGTTTCAAAGGCGAAAACAAGATAGAACCTCGGGGCGGGGAGGAGGCTCCACCTGAGGATACTCCAGCTTATTACATGGCAACGAAAGTGGGGTTACATACCATATTGTGGCTTGATAACTGGTGTAAGATGACAGCCGGAAAGGAAGAATTGACATTCCCTAAATACGGAACGTTTAGACTAGAAGTGTTGTATCAGCTGAAAGCGATTATGGCTGCGTTGCGACCTTTGCCCAGACCAACACAGTTTGAAGCGCTAAATGCATGGATCAGGGCAGCCCATGAAAGGAGCAGAGATAGGCGACAAGAAAGAGTGAAACGATCAGTTAGGGCGGTCCAAGATGCGAGATGGGATGCCATGGAGAAGAGGTGGAGGGTACAGACCATTGAAGGGGATAGGTTGTACCCGTTGCTGGATGCACAGAGGAGAAGCACGGACGATGAGGACAGTGAGACAGATGATGGCCTGATAGAGAGGATGTTGTCAGAAAGACCACCCCCATACAATCCCGTGTTGGGGGCACACCAATGTCAGCCAAGAACGGGGTAGCTTCAGATGGGGATGGTGGGGTCAACATGGTGAGTGATTTAAGCGCCTCAGAGGACAGGTATTGCCCAGTGAAAGGAGAAAAGGCACCCCAACTTCACCAGTTACGAGAGTAGTGGGCCGATTTACAGTACAAAAGGTTCGGGTGGAAGAGGGTGTCCACTCACAGAAATTGCCAGATGTTCTTACGGTACCTGTTACCATAGGTCCCATAGTATCAGTGTACAACTCAGAACAGAAACAAGACGAGAGTCCGCTGCAAATGGGGAGTGAGATGTGCCAGTGAGGACAGGAGTAATGGGACAGAAGGGTGGCGGCAGTTGCCTAAACCTGTAGAAAGAAGCACTCCCTTGGTGGCATTGGCAGACTCCTCAGAAGAGAAGATGGGTTGGAGGGGACCAATGGATCTGAGGGGACCACACCGAGGTCGATGAGAGAATTAAGGCCAGATTTGAGAACTTGGGAAACAATTGTGGACACTCAGAGTGATAGATCCAGGAATGTCTTTGGGTCTGAGAACCAGGAAGATAGGATGGTGTCTCACTGCGTGCCTAGCAGGCAGGAATGGGAACGAGAAGGAGTGAGGAATAGGGGGGCGTCCCATCACACCTCGGCGACAGTAGACGGGAGTGGGTTCAAGAAGGCTGGGAGAACAGAAGGGTTCCCCCCAACACACCTGAGGAGAACAGACGAGAGAGTCAGGACAGTGGCGGGAGGGGCTCTAATGGAACCACTAGCCAAGGTACATTGAGGGCCGCGATAAAAGCAAGAAGGCTAGATGTGCTGAGACTAAAAACAGAAGTGGAGGAAATAGTGGAAGGTACATTGCCACTAGAAAGGATTGAACTCTACGAACCAGATGAACTATTGTTTGTGGCAAAGGATGTTACAAGGAGGGCTAGGACAGCTCATGAGAAACTCTCCGAATTAGCGAATAAGTATAATGTAGACTTAACAAAGACAAAAGCACTGCAGAGTGGCCACCGGTTACAGTATTCAGATCAAGATCTAGAAGAAAAGAGGGTGATCGGATTAAAAACTCACATTAGGGAGCTGATTGTGGGAATCCGAACGTGGTCCCTGCTGGAGAAATGGGAGGAAAGGTGGTCAAAGAGAAAGAGCGTTAGACGGAGTGTAATTGAGACATCCCCGGGAGGAGGGTTGATGCATACAGAAGCATACCCCTTGCGGGAGGTGGCTCATGGAGGATACGTGCATGTACCCTGGAGTAGGGGAGATCTGGCTGCCTTTACGAACACATTTCCAAAGTTGCGTGAGAGTCCAGTGGAATGGTACAAACAGGTAGAGAGGTTTGTTAAAATCTCAAAGGTGCTGTGGATTGATTTGAACACACTGTTTGACATTGTGGTTCCAGGTGATTTGTGGTTAGCATGCAAGGTTAGTGTTGAATGGCCCACAGCGGAACCAGAGCGAGATGCGGCCACAAATGGGCCGTCACCAAGGGTGATGGCAAAGTATGAGCAAGCGATCACGTGGCTAAAGACCAAAGTACCACCACAGGACATTGATTGGGTGAAAATAGATCGGACTAGGCAGGAACCTAAGGAGACAGTGCATGAGTATTACGAGAGGCTATTGCAGATTTTTAAGCAGTACAGTGGGTTAGATGTGATGGACCCGAAGGACATAGGACAGTTCGAATCCAAATTCGTTCTGGGACTGAGGCCTGATATTTGCCTTATGATACAGCAACATCTGATCTGTTGGCAAAACAAGCCTCTGGATGAAATCTTGAGGTATGCGAGGTACTGCAGTGACGAAATAGATTCGAAGACAAGGAAGCTTAAGGACAAACTGATGTTAGTACAGATGCAAGCAGGAGGACAGGGTCAGTCAGGCAATGGCACCATGGGAAGGAGATCAGGGGGGCAGAAGAGGGACGGAGAGGAAGGTCAGAGACCTAGGATAGACATAGAGGCCCTGAAAAAGACGACCAGGTACCATCAATGTCACGAAGTCGGGCATTGGAGACGCGAGTGTCCCCATAACCCTGACAATCAGGTACAGGAGGAGGAGGAGGAAGAAGCTCAAGCCCCTCGGTAAAGAAGGTGACAGTGACAAAATTCCAGACGACGAAAGGGGGGGCCTCAGCCCCTAGGGCTCCGGTTCCCCAGCCACCAAAGATGTCAGCAGGAAACAAGGTATACAAGCAGATGCCTTTTATAGTCGAAGGGGACGAGTGCCATTACTTTGATCCAGTAACGGGACGGTGCTTGGGGGGGGAGGAGGGTTGTACTCTTGGAGCGGTACTGGAGGTAGATCAGAGGGGACCTTTTGTGGAGGTAGATGTGGATGGGCATCCCACCACCTTTCTGGTTGACACTGGTGCTTCTCGCTCCACTGTGCGGTCTGCGGTAGTCCCCAACTTACCCCTCTCAGGACAGACTATACAAGTTGTAGGAGTAGCCAACAGAAAAATGACAAACCCCTTGACTGAGCCAGTCCCTGTGAAGATTGGAAGTTTCAGTGATAGACATCAGTTTGTAGTGTGTGATTCCAGTCCTGTATGTCTGCTAGGAAGAGATATTTTGTGTAAACTGAACTGCACCATCTATTGTACCCCAAAGGGAGTGGAATTGCAGACTAACGATGATGATGCTGATTTTAAGGTTGAAAATACGCATGTGTGCATTGAATTGTACCCTGCTAACTCTGTAGAGGAACTCCCGTGGGATTTGAGAGAGTCGGTCTCACCAGAGGTATGGGATTTTACCGGGGAAGAGATTGGATTGATCAAAGGAGTAGAACCTGTTAGAATTCAAGTAAGACCAAATGCCGAATTCCCGAGGACTCCCCAGTACAAGTTGACCCCCAAAACACTAGAAGGTATAAAGCCAGTGATTGAGTCTATGATTAGACAGGGAATCTTGAAGGAGGTTATGGGAAGCCCCTGTAACTCTCCAATCATGGGCTTGCAGAAGCCAAGTGGGAAGTACAGAATTGTGCAGGATTTACGAAAGATTAACAACATAGTTGTTCCATGCTGTCCAGTGGTACCGAATCCATCAGTGATACTGTTTCAGATACCGTTCCAAGCTGAATGGTTTTCTGTGATTGATTTGTGTCAGGCCTTCTTTTCCATCCCATTGCATGAGGAAAGCCAATTTCTTTTTGCGTTCAAAATAGAGAGTCGCGTTTTAACGTGGTGTCGTATCCCTCAAGGGTATACAGAGAGTCCATCGATCTTTAATCAGTTGCTGAAAAGAAATCTTGAAAGTCTGGTACTGCCGCAGAACTCGGTTCTCGTACAGTACATAGACGACCTCCTTGTTGCGTCAGACACCGAAGATGCTTGTAGGATTGACACCATCACTTTGCAGATTCATCTGGCAGAAAACGGACACAAGGTGTCCCCCAACAAGTTGCGGTACTGCCTGTCTGAAGTGCAGTATCTGGGTCACAGGATAGAGAAGGGAAAGAGAAAAGTGTCACCCGACAGGATTGAGACAATTATGAGAATGACTGTGCCCTCGACTCAAAGAGAGGTCAGGATGTTCCTGGGCATGGTTGGCTATTGCCGACAGTGGATTGCTAACTTCTCCCTGAAGGCGAAGCCATTTTAAAAACTGACGCACAAGGACGTGAGCGATCCGGTACAATGGGACACGGATTGTATGATGGCTTTCCTTGAGCTGCGAGAGGACTTGTGTCGCGCTCCGGCTTTGGGAATGCCCGATTACACCAAATCATTTGCATTGTTCTGTTGTGAGAGAGAGGGGTGTGCATTGGCAGTCTTAGTGCAAGATCATGGAGGTGTCCGTAGACCAGTTGCATACTTCTCGGCTACCTTAGATCCAGTAGCCGCAGCGTTGCCCGGATGTCTCAAATCCGTTGCTGCAACGGGTGTCAGCATTGAGAGATGTGAAAGTATCGTCATGGGATATCCACTGACCGTGCATGTACCTCATTCTGTGGAATTGTTGATGACCAGGACCAGGACACAGCACTTGACCAACAACAGGCTCACACGCTACGAGCAGGTTATACTTGCTGCGGAGAATGTGACCCTCAGGAGGTGCTCTGTCTTGAATCCTGCTACCTTGTTGCCATTACCAAATGACATAGAAGATGATTGGGAAGACCATGACTGCCTTGATGTGACTGAACTATGCACTAAACCCAGACCGGATATTGTTGATGTGTCATTGACGGACCCTGATGAAATTTACTTTGTGGATGGCTCATGTGTAAGAGACAATACTGGTCAGTTGAGAGCAGCGTTTGCTGTCTGTACTATTTCTGGAATAATTGAAGCAGCCTGCCTGGAAGGAGTACACTCCGCGCAGGTGGCTGAGATAATTGCGTTGACGCGCGCCTGTTTGGCAGCCAACGGGATTCGGATCACCATATTCACTGACAGCCAGTATGGATTTGGGGTGGTTCATGACTTCGGTCAGTTGTGGTCTCAGAGGGGCTACATGGCCTCATCGGGCTCCCCAATCAGGAATGGCGAATTTATCAGGTTATTGTTTGAGGCCTTGCAAGGACCTGCAGCGGTAGCCGTGGTAAAATGCACAGCCCATACCAAAGGAACAGATTTTGTGACAATGGGGAATCGTTATGCTGATGAAGTGGCACGGTACTGTGCAGAGCAGGGATACTCATTTACTGAACAAACAATTGAGGGACCAAGGGAAATAACCGAGCTAAGCATGATGCTTGAGGTGGCAGACACATGGGAAGAGTTGAGAGACATGCAGGGACAAGCGTCTGATTATGAAAAAAGAGTGTGGGAATCGGCTGGCTGTGTCAAGGGAGATTTGGACATGTGGGTTTCGGCAGATGGAAGAGCTGTGTTGCCGAATGAACTGGTGAGTGCAATGGCACGACAGATACATGGTCCTGTGCATCTGGGAAGGGATGCGATGATGCGTGTGTTCAAGCAAACGTGGTATAACCCGAAATTTAGGCAAGCTGCGGAAGCAGTTTGCCAGAGATGTGTAACCTGTCAACAGTTGAATGTTGGAAAGAGAACATCAGTTACATTGAGTCACAATGGGTGGTCCGGCGGACCCTTCTACAGAATGCAGATAGATTTCATTGAGATGCCGAGGTGCAATCGCCTCAGGTACGTCTTGGTGATTGTGTGTGTGTTCTCTAGATGGGTTGACGCATATCCCACTCGTAGGTGCGATACACTCACAGTAGCAAAACTGTTATTGAGGGAATTGGTGCCACGATTCGGGGTTCCGACCTCTTTGGAATCGGACAGAGGAAAACATTTTAATAGCGAAGTTGTGAAGATGCTCTGCTCTGCCTTGAACATTAATCAGAGACTGCATTGTAGCTACCGTCCAGAGGCTTCTGGCATAGTGGAGCAAATAAATGGAACCCTGAAAGCTCGAATGGCAAAGGTGTGCTCATCCACATCCCTGAAGTGGCCCGATGCACTGCCGTTGGTACTAATGAGTATGCGTAGTACCCCAGACAGGAGGACAGGGCTCTCACCTCACGAAGTATTGATGGGGAGGGCTATGAGACTGCCATCTATTCCTACAACTGCCTTGCTGAATATCACAGATGATGTGATTCTTGATTACTGCAGAGGACTTTCTGATGTCATTTGTTCTGTGTCTCTTCAGGTGCAGGCTGCTGAAATCCCGGCTTCTAGCGACCTTTGTCACGACCTGTGCCCTGGTGACTGGGTCCTGGTGCGGAAGCACGTGAGGAAGAGCTGTCTGGATGTGCGTTGGAGAGGACCTTTCCAAGTGATTCTGATCACAACTACTGCTGTGAAGGGTGGTGGTTTGCCAAACTGGATCCATGCCTCTCACACCCGTCGAGTCCCAGCACCCCCAGAAGGAACAGCTCCTCTCGTAGATGAAAATAATAACGAAGAAGAGGATTCAGCAGAGGGGACGAGTCAAGCTGTGGAGGTGCCGGTGGAAGTCGGGGACTCCCCAGATCAGACAGGAAATGACCACGACAACAGTGACACTGAATCTGCCTCAGAAGGAGGAAGTGGTGAAGAAGGTGATCTGAGTGCAGGAGAGGTTGACAGTGAAGACGAACAGGGTGTGCAAACGAGAGGCCGGAGAGCAAGAGGTGCAGAGGCTCACTGGCCCGAGAGACGGAGGCGAATGAATGTGAGATTGGCTTCCGAAAGAGATCTTGCCCCTGTGTCCGAAGAATCAGATCCGGAGGAGGGAGAACAAGGAGCAGAACAGAGGGGTCCGAGAAGGTCAAGGAGGGTGAGAGTACCTTGCCGAAGATACGCCACTCCAGAGTGGACCTACCCTTTCACAAATGTCAGGTGTACTGAGGTCCGGGAGGGTGAGGTCAGTGGCGGTGACCAGTACGATCCCAAATGTTAAGCTGGAAGTGATACTGTTGGTACCTGGACTTGAAGTCGAAGGCGTACTAACACTCACTATTCCCAATCCCCCTCTCCTGAGCAAGATACGTGATTTACTCCTGGATAGACTGATTTTTCCTACATTTGGTCCGGAAATACCATCTTATGATGCAGTTGTGCTCCGCATGGAACTTTTGGATTATGTGTTGCAGGCAATCGGAGCAAGTATAATCATAGACTATTAAGAAACTTTGAACTTTGAACTTTGAATTTGTTTTGAAAGAACTTTGAAAAGACTTTGAACTGGGTTTGTAAATAGCTGTGGAATTTAACCTAGAGCCGAGTGGGAGAAGAACAAATTTAGGGACTTTCCACAGAGGACAGAGAAGGGTTAAGGTTGTCTATTGTCGAACCAAAAGAAGAACTGAAACGGGGATTTCCGCTTTCCAAGGTGGTTCGAGAAACTCAAATAACAAATAGAGAGACTTTGGGTGCTTTCCGAAAACGAACTACTTTGTGCTGAGACCATGGCGTCTGGAAACCCGAATCGTAGAGCCAAGTGCATAGTAGGCACTCTGTTAGGAGGAGTAATACTCCTTATAGCTATAGTAGTTTTAGTTTCCTATTTTGCACCACACGAACAGGTAGAGAAGGCTGTGGGGACAACAACACCTACCTCCCCTAGCCAGAAAGAGGACAGAGAGCAAAGAGAGAAAGCCTTGCTGGCTGCAGAAAGTCGTAGGTTACATACTGATCTGTCTGAGCTAAATTTTGGACAGAATGCGTATGCAAAGTTGTTGTACGAATACATTGAGGCGATGGATGCGAAGGACTGTTATGTGTGTATGCAACTGCCAGCTTCAGTAGATGAGGGTATTAGATACCATCACCTTCCATTGATATATGGAATATCCTGTAGTTTGCTGATTAGTATACTATACGGGCGAAATCATTTTGAGTATTTCTTTTCGAATTATGATGCTATGTTACCAGAAGTCCCGAATTACAAGCATTTGAACAAGTGGGATTATTATAAGTCAGAAGACAGACTTGGATATTTTTTCATTCCCACCCAAGAGCTAGATACCCCGTATGCACACCGACACAACTTGACCTGCTTGCTATCAGAGATAGAGAAGAAGTTCATTGAGCAAGTGGAAGATAGGTACACAAAGCAAAAGCGGCTGAGAGATTCAGGTCAAGGCAAGGTAGATTGGACCGAAGAAGAGAAGCAGCATAAGTCAAGAGGGAGTTATGGTGCAATAGCTTTAGATGAAGTACAGAAAGGGAAGTTGTGTCTTCACCGACCACAGACGTACTATGAGAATGTGTATGTGGGTCATACTACATGTGAACACACCTTCACATTAGAGTACTACACAAAAGACTTTTTGAAGAGCGTGGTCCAGGTGATTCCTACTGTGTATTTTGTCTGCGGAAGGAATGCGTATGTGAGATTGCCAGAGAAGTGGTATGGAACTTGCTATCTAGCAATTATTTTTCCCAAGATTTATCACACAGAGGATTTCGAACTCTTAGAGGGAGGGTCTCAAAGGAGGGTAAAGCGAGGGGAAAGTGCTGGAGCAATTGTGGGAGATGTGTTTGGAGCAGCGATACCTATGTTGGGTGTCATCTTGAATGACATAAAGATACGGCGATTGGCAACTGTGGTGGATGAATTATCAATGAATACTGCCAAGTGATTGGTGCTGGTTGAGGGTGAGATGTTGTCGATCAGGACAATGGTTTTACAGAACCGTATTGCACTTGACGTCATCCTAGCGAAAGAGGGCGGAGTCTGTAAACGTTTGAAGGTCCAGGAATGTTGTACTTACATTCCAGACGAATCTAAGGATCTGGAGAAATATATAAGCAATATTACTGCAATCCATTATGAAATTGAGGATTTGACACAATAGAATGCATGGGAAACGGTTGGCAAGGGATTTGGTAAAGTTGGAAGCTGGTTTGCCAACTTAGGGAAGGGTTTCCTTGGGTTTGTACTGAAACCCCTTCTCATAGCAGTGGCTTGTGTGATTGGATTGTGGGGTTTAGTTAGATTGTGCAAGTGGTACAAATCAGATAGGTTGGCGATATCAATGAGTGCGCAAGAAATGCGAATGGAGAGACTGCAGGACAGTCAATACCGCAGCTTGAGAGCGTTGGAAATGCTCAAGCGAGGAAAATGGCCACAAGTACCGTTTAACTTGGTTCTTACCCTGAGGATGATATGAGGGTGGTGATGACACAGGTCATCAAAGGGGGGAACTGAGAGAGCGCCATTTATAGAGAAATTGTAGGGGTGCATCATATGTACAAGTAGTCAGCACCCGCATATACATAAAGGATATAATCATGTTTAGATGCAACATGGGATAAAAGTACTAGAGAAATTGGTATTAGCAGAATGTGCAGAACCAATGTTACCAAGTGCAAATCCATATATGCTGCACAAATGTAGAGATGCTTTTGAAATGAAATCATTCACTACGGAAAAGAGTGTTTAAACTGATTCACTACTGTGCCTTTAGATTGATTAATTGAACGTATAATCATGCTTTATGTACTCGATAATTAGCTTGAGTTAAGAAAATGCATTTGCTTAAAGGAAGAGGCCTAGAGAATTAAAGTGAAGTGTTCATGTAAACGTTAGGCCTAGAACCAAGCAGATGCCTAGTTTTGGAAGTTGTGCAGGCCTGATCGAAATTGTTTGCTTAGCATTTAACTGTAGAAATGTTTGGTAAAAAATGCTTTTAGGAAATATTGCAACATTTGTAAAATGTGAGCCGAATGAACATTTATTTCTTTGCAGGTGCATCGCCAAGTAGACTGTAGAGGAGAAGGGCCCATTGTGTATGAAAGATAGAAATGCTAGACCCAGACATGGAGGAGTAGCTCAGGAATCTGCAGACTCAACTTGAAAGGATGAAGAGTCTGGGACCCAAGGACGTTTGAACGGACGAGGATGGACAAGTGCCATGGTGGAAAGTTTCAGAAGTTAACACCTTCGAGAGGGGCGTACCTAAAGGCGTGTCGCTCACATTGTGGGGTTTCGTATTAGGGACAGTACCCTGAGGGTAGAGGCAGAGCAGATGAGCTGAGGAGTTAGAGAGTGTGATCGTGTTGGGCAAGGAGCATAGCTTGGTTGAGGAACTCTAGTTTAAGAGTGGAGTGGGCGAACTTCTTTGGAAGTCACCATGGCTGACACCTTTTGGTTAGGATGGGCGTTTGTTGAGTAGGGATGTCACATAGCTCAGTGTAGGGACAGATTAACTTGACTTTTCTTCCTAATGCATGCTAGAATTCAAGCTACAGCAATCTTTATTAGCCTGATGGTGCTGGAACTGATTCTTGTTTTATTCATAAGCCGCTTAAGACTTTTCCGTAGGATTATGTTTGTATTAGTGCCAGTCTATCTTTTGAACCTCGTGTTGAGGTGTCTGTATCTTCAGTTATTTTCCTTTCTGTAATAAATCCTTAAAATCGATTCTTGGTCAGTGGTCCTTTGGGGTAAATAATTGAGAATTGTGGTAAGCATTGATTATTGGTAAATAGGTTGCCTAATTCACTCTATGACAGGTAAAAAGGTTCAGTCGACCTGTGACGGGATTCTGGAGAATGGTAAGCAGACTCTGGAGGTAAAATCCCGCCTTACCAGTTGGTAGCAGAGTAGGATGTTTTACCTTCTGGAGTGAGGGTAACCTAGAAGTAGGTTGAGATTTCCCCGAGGCCCATAGAACCAACGATTAGTGTCCAGAGAATCGCAGACGGCGGATGGAGTTTCACGGAAACTGATGAAGAGTGAGAGTGCGACAGAAAGCAGCAGGTCGGAGGAGAGTGAGTATGAAAAGGGTCATGCGTTGCTAGATTGCGGTGTTATTTTGTATTATGTGTTGTATTGTCTTGCGGAGTTGAATGCCTGTAGTGTGAAAGAGGAACAGGTTGTGAGCGCGCGCAACCGGTGAAAATCTTAAGCTCAAGAAGAGTTTAAGTGGTTCGGGTGTATCGAACACCCAAAGTAATTGTCGACCATTGTAAGGGGGTCATGAGGTACCATTGATCGCCCGCAGGACTGCGATAGGGGGAACGAATGTGTGAGTGCGTGGGTAACGGACGCTGGTCGGAAGTTGCCGTGAGTTTGGAACCTATCAGTTGAGGCGATTGTCTAGCCGTTAGCGGACAGACGTTTGCCGGTTGAGGTGACAATTACAGTCAGACTGTGGACGTACAGTCAAGGAAGTGGTTGCTTGGTCGGAAGTAATCAATTCCAGTGTATGATTGGGACGCATGCGAGACCGTGAGTCGAACGGAGAGAGGAGGGGAACTGCTGCGAAACGGAGGCGAGTGACGTCACAAAGAGCCGCGCTGGGATTGGTCGATTAGCGTGGAGCCACGCTGGGATAGGGCGGTTAGCGTGAAGCCACGCTGAGATTGGTGGATTGTCATTAGGACGTAAACAAGCGCTGCGGAACAAGGAAACGTTGTGGGTTTCATCATGAAATGGTTTAAAGTGTTGCGAAAATGTTTCAAAGGCGAAAACAAGATAGAACCTCGGGGCGGGGAGGAGGCTCCACCTGAGGATACTCCAGCTTATTACATGGCAACGAAAGTGGGGTTACATACCATATTGTGGCTTGATAACTGGTGTAAGATGACAGACGGAAAGGAAGAATTGACATTCCCTAAATACGGAACGTTTAAACTAGAAGTGTTGTATCAGCTGAAAGCGATTATGGCTGCGTTGCGACCTTTGCCCAGACCAACACAGTTTGAAGCGGTAAATGCATGGATCAGGGCAGCCCATGAAAGGAGCAGAGATAGGCAACAAGAAAGAGTGAAACGATCAGTTAGGGTGGTCCAAGATGCGAGATGGGATGCCATGGAGAAGAGGTGGAGGGTACAGACCATTGAAGGGGATAGGTTGTACCCGTTGCTGGATGCACAGAGGAGAAGCACGGACGATGAGGACAGTGAGACAGAAGATGGCCTGATAGAGAGGATGTTGTCAGAAAGACCACCCCCATACAATCCCGTGTTGGGGGCACACCAATGTCAGCCAAGCACGGGGAAGCTTCAGATGGGGATGGTGGGGTCAACATGGTGAGTGATTTAAGCGCCTCAGAGGACAGGTTTTGCCCAGTGAAAGGAGAAAAGGCACCCCAACTTCACCAGTAACGAGAGTAGTGGGCCGATTTACAGTACAAAAGGTTCGGGTGGAAGAGGGTGTCCACTCACAGAAATTGCCAGATGCTCTTACGGTACCTGTTACCATAGGTCCCATAGTATCAGTGTACAACTCAGAACAGAAACAAGACGAGAGTCCGCTGCAAATGGGGAGTGAGAGATGTGCCAGTGAGGACAGGAGTAATGGGACAGAAGGGTGGCGGCAGTTGCCTAAACCTGTAGAAAGAAGCACTCCCTTGGTGGCATCGGCAGACTCCTCAGAAGAGAAGATGGGTTGGAGGGGACCAATGGATCTGAGGGGACCAAGACCGAGGTCGATGAGAGAATTAAGGCCAGATTTGAGAACTTGGGAAACAATTGTGGACACTCAGAGTGATAGATCCAGGAATGTCTTTGGGTCTGAGAACCAGGAAGATAGGATGGTGTCTCACTGTGTGCCTAGCAGGCAGGAATGGGAACGAGAAGGAGTGAGGAATAGGGGGGCGTCCCATCACACCTCGGCGACAGTAGACAGGAGTGGGTTCAAGAAGGCTGGGAGAACAGAAAAGTTCCCCCCAACACACCTGAGGAGAACAGACGAGAGAGTCAGGACAGTGGCGGGTGGGGCTCTAATGGAACCACTAGCCAAGGTTCATTGAGGGCTGCTATAAAAGCAAGAAGGATAGATGTGCTGAGACTAAAAACAGAAGTGGAGGAAATAGTGGAAGGTACATTGCCACTAGAAAGGATTGAACTCTACGAACCAGATGATCTATTGTTTGTGGCAAAGGATGTTACAAGGAGGGCTAGGACAGCTCATGAGAAACTCTCCGAATTAGCGAATAAGTATAATGTAGACTTAACAAAGACAAAAGCACTGTAGAGTGGCCACCGGTTACAGTATTCAGATCAAGATCTAGAAGAAAAGAGGGTGATCGGATTAAAAACTCACATTAGGGAGCTGATTGTGGGAATCCGAACGTGGTCCCCGCTGGAGAAATGGGAGGAAAGGTGGTCAAAGAGAAAGAGCGTTAGACGGAGTGTAATTGAGACATCCCCGGGAGGAGGGTTGATGCATACAGAAGCATACCCCTTGCGGGAGGTGGCTCATGGAGGATATGTGCATGTACCCTGGAGTAGGGGAGATCTGGCTGCCTTTACGAACACATTTCCAAAGTTGCGTGAGAGTCCAGTGGAATGGTACAAACAGGTAGAGAGGTTTGTTAAAATCTCAAAGGTGCTGTGGATTGATTTGAACACACTGTTTGACATTGTGGTTCCAGGTGATTTGTGGTTAGCATACAAGGTTAGTGTTGAATGGCCCACAGCGGAACCAGAGCGAGATGCGGCCACAAATGGGCCGTCACCAAGGGTGATGGCAAAGTATGAGCAAGCGATCACGTGGCTAAAGACCAAAGTACCACCACAGGACATTGATTGGGTGAAAATAGATCGGACTATTCAGGAACCAAAGGAGACAGTGCATGAGTATTACGAGAGGCTATTGCAGATTTTTAAGCAGTACAGTGGGTTAGATGTGATGGACCCGAAGGACATAGGACAGTTCGTATCCAAATTCGTTCTGGTGTGGAAAAGTAAATTTTGCCATGTTCTGTGTCCCTACGTGTCATCCATCATATGTTATGTGTGCATGATTAAATATGCATATGTACTCCCCATGTCCGATTAATGACGCAATTATAGTTGTGTCCACCTCTAGTATGCCAGTTTCCAGCCCTCGTGAATACTACGAATATCAGGCCTATGTAAAGCTACGTTGCCACGTTTCTCAGTGTGCACGTTATTCTATTATTAAGTCCCCGTTTCTAGGCCTCAAAAGGGCCTGGACACCAGATTCAGCTCCTGTCTCCAGAAACCTCGCTGAGGAGCGATACAGCCCCCACCTGTATCCTTGACCCTTCACTTACTTCCTGCCTCGCAGTGCCCGGTCCAGCCTGGCTCTGCCTCTGAGTCTGCCAAAAGTATGTTATGATTCCAGTTATCAGTTCAGTCCTCCTTCTCTGCATTCCTAAACTACTGAATCGCATCAATAGTTTCCGTCATTGTCTAGCCTTCACGTCTCCACGTTAGAGAAATACTGCATTTAATGGTCATTTAATATTCTTCATCACGCACTACATGTAGAATAATGCATGGTCCAGTCTTAGAATCAAGTCAGCCTTTCCTCTCCTGACTTCTAGTTTATATCAACATGTTCTCTAAACATCAGATACTAGATACTGTTTAGGTACATGTCGCCCTGACTCTCCAGACTTCAGTCTCTGCTCCTAGCACAGAGTTCATAGCCCCCTCCATGGTTTCCGCCCCATTCATGACATATTCTGTTACGTTTGCATCACATGTCTATGTATACGCCCTGTTACACCTCTTTTCGCCCTTATCTTTCGCGACTGCTACGCGTCACGCCTTCTGCTCCACCCACTGCTACGCCTACTGCAATGTAATGCTATGTGTTTGCGTTATGTATATATGCTCATGTATTGTTATTAAAAAGTCAGCGCGCTCATCCCAGATCCAGCCCCAGCAGCTGCTGGGCCCTGCCATCCTATTCCTATGCAGGTTGTCCTGTTCCTGTCCTTATGCTGTATTAAACCTGCAAAAACTCCTACTACCTCGAATCTTGACTCTTATTTATTGAGCTATCTGTTATGATATATGTCTAGTCAAAAAGAGAGGTATTATTTATTTATTTACCACATAATGGCGCCCGAACAGGGACTTGCCCTTTCCCCACGCGTCGGTGAAGCCACGCCGACCCCCTGACCCTCTGCAGTCGTGACGGAACTCTTCTGTGCACCGGCAGATATTTCTGCTTCAAGTATCCCTCAGGCCCACGGAGGAGACGGAGGAGGCGGTCCAGCATCCAAACGAGACGGTGGAGGAACGCGGCGAGTCCCGACCAGAGCCCAAGCCAAGAGTTCAAGGTCCGAGGTATCCGGAGGCCCACCCGTAACAGAAGTCCGAAGTTCGTCGTCCGTCGTCGTAGCAGTCCAGTCCAGTCCGAGGCTTTCCGTTCTTGCTGCCCGGTGAGTACCATTACTGGGGTAGTATCTAGACAGGGTCAATCTAAATTGACTCTGGTCCGTGGGTTGGTGGTACCCAGACTCACAAACGAAGTGTTCACCTAGGTGGATACGGGTCTTGATGCGTCCCTTTATGGGACCGGTATGTTCCGTACTGTTTCAGCAGTGCATCCAGTAACTCTAGTCTGTTCCGTTCTCGAGAAATTCTTGTGTTTCTGTTCTCAGTATTCCAGGTAATATTCTGTCCGAACTATTATGTTATGATGTAGTTCAATGTATTTCCAATGTCGTGGTATGCCTGAATTGTTCTCCAAATTGTTATTGTTTCTCGTGTATTGTATTGTGTTCCGATTCAAGTTTACAATGTCTCTCTTTTCGAGATTACGTCAGCTAAAAACTAGAAAGGGTTTGTTAGAAGAAGCAGTTCCTGTTCCGCCGAGGGACAGTCCAGGTCATTTTATGTATCAGAAGCATGGCATAAGCGCCATATTGTATCTAGATTTATGGGTAGAGTATACCAAACAGTTAGAAGAAAAGTATAGATGGCCCGTATCGGGTACATGGGATGCCGAGTGCATCATGCTAGTAGAAGAAGCATTATGGAAAAAGAAAGCCAGACAGTCACAGAAAGATGCCATCGAGTTATGGCGTAAAGAATCTCATAAAAGAACCGAAAAAGAAATCAGAAAGTCAGAATTAAGTAGAGAATCCTTAGAACGAGCACAAGAAAAAGAACTAATCGAGATAGGTGAACAAGTCAAAGCCGAACAGTCAGACAGACAGAGGCATGCCCTTATTAGGGGTATGTATCCTCTCCTTGCCGAGGGCTTGCCAAAAGCGACCCCAGAGGCATCCAGTAATTTCCCGCCACCATTAGTTCCGACCAAGCTACGTCACAAACAGACCGCAGCTGATATTTTTATTTCGTCCTATTTGGACGACACAGTCCCAGAATATGCAAATCCTGTTCGTGCTCCGCCAGTCCCTGTAAATCAGGCACTTCCCGCTTCTCCAGACACCGGAGTACCTGTTACGGTACCCCCGGTCCAGCCCGCCATACAAGTCCAGCCTGCATTTCCATTTCCCACTCTGCGAGGACGAAGAGCCTCAGTAGACGACTCCAGTTTAGGGGCCGCAGGGGGAGGTACTCCTCAAACCCCGCCGCCACACAAGCGTTTAACGACAGCCGAATTACATGCACAAGCGTCACAGCGTACGCCTAGACATCAGACTGTAGCAGAAATAAGAAAATCCCTTGCCGAATGCGGTTATGATCCAGTCCCAGGCGAGGATAATATGGTTTTATATTCATTCCGCGTAAGAAAGGTGGCCGAGTATCTAGTCACCTTACCGAATATGAAAGAAGATCTAGACAGAATATATCGTTTCATCCGTACAGGGGATGATCCAGAAAGCATTAGCGAGGCCATGTCTCAAAGGAAAGCCGAGATCCAGCTCATGATATTAAAGTTTCTGATCAATTGTCTAATAAGAGAACAAGATTATCCGTCTAAAGATCCGGCCGAAATGAAAATCCTGACAAGGTGGAGTGATAATATAGCCGAGGGTAAGCACAAGACCGTCGGTGCTGTGGAGAGTATGTACAAGAAAATCCGTAGAGAAATAATAAAGATACACGAACAACGTAAAGCAGCACAAGTAAGCGAGAAAGAAAGTAACTCTGATACTGAAGAGGTAGAGGACGAGAATCCCTCCAGAATAGCGTATGTAGGAAAATCTAGATTTCCAGATCGCCATTTACGCCTAGAACACAAGTCTACTTTCCATCATCCAGCACCAGAACAAGGTTCACTAGAACAAGTGTTTCAAGCTACCGATCACATTCTGAAATCACGAATCGGTTACAGTCAGTTAAGTACCATGCATGAACAAGAACTAGCCCGATCAGCAGTCCGATGGATTACTGATTCTACCACTTTTCCAGACGAAATAGTGGCACAAATGTTTCTGAAAATGCCCCCAGCCGAGCAACGACTGGCGGGTATGTATATGATTCAGCACCTCATTACATTGTATGAGGGTCAGCACTCTGATCCAGGTCCGTTACATGATATCCTGAACGAGTTACTCCAGTATAGATGGAAAGGTCTAGGTACCGATTTAATTAGTGTCATTCTAGAACAGCGTCACAAATATAGAACGTTTCTGAACCCGCATTTTGTTCATGTCTCACCCCCAGAAAGTAAACCCTTTTACATGGAGAGACAGAATCCGTTACGAGAAGTCCACCCAGTTAAAGGAACGGGTGGCGAAATGCAGCGAGTGTTTGTTTACACTCCGATTACAAAGATGGAACTCCTCGAGATGAAGAAATTAATTCCCTGTCATGACAAAGATCCAGCAGGGTTCCATAGAGAATTAAAAGACATGCTCCGTATGGGAGAATACACATATCCAGATATAATTAAAATGTTAAAGGTTCTGCTGCCCGCAGGGGTGTATGAAAAGCTCAAGGAAAAAGAATGGGAGGTGGGAGAGAAAAAGATCGATTGGGCAGTCCTAGAAGCTGAAGACAAGGCACGAGTACCAGGTACCGGTCTTGGAGATAAATGTAAAGAATTACCAGAATTATTAATACAAGTTTTACCCAGATTATTGACAACTAGAAAAGAAGACTGGGATGCAATCTCAGCCTGTAAACAGAAGCAAGATGAGGATATTAGTGATTTTTATTCTAGGTTTGAAAAATGTTTCAGTATCAACAGTGGCCTCAAGACAAGTAGTGAGTCATACCCTCACCTTTTTGTTACTAAATTAGTCGAGAATTCAAGTCCACAAATTAAAAATCGAGTTTTGAAAGTCGAAAGTACCTGGCAAGCTAATACCCCGTCCCAGATGTTGCAAATGCTTCAATACCACCAGAATAGAATCAGAGAAGAGCAAGAACACGAGAGAAAACGTATGAAAGACACGAAAATGAAAGTACTAGTTGCACAATCTGTTCCTCAAGACAGTCAGAAGAGGGGTCCAAATCAAGCCAGTCATCCTGCAGCTCCCGTTAAAGGGAATTGCAATTATTGTAAACAGCCAGGTCATTTCATAAATGAGTGTGCAGTTCTGAAACACAACATAGCTACCGGTAAGACTAAAGAAAGACCACGTCCGCCTAGACAAGAACAAGTTTCACAGATTCCTCAGCCACAGAATGCACCACAGACAGTTACAGCACCGCAGCCTATCGCTGCAACACAGCACGTTACATCGCAGATGTACCAGTATGCACAGTCTGAGTATCCAGAGTACCAGCAGTATTCATGAAACAGCCTAGAGAGGGAGGTAGGCTTGCCTCTCATCGAGATACCTGTAGATCAAGAAGGTCCCTATGTTCACAGTCAAGTATTAGGGAAAGACAGAAAGTTTTTGATTGATACAGGGGCAAGTAGGACCACAATTAGTCACGCCGAAGTTCCAGGGGCTCCGCTCTCAGGCTCAAGAAATGTTTCCCTTGGATTTTCAGGAAAACCTATCGTAAATGAGATTTCAAAGCCAGTTATTCTAGAAGTAGGTCCATTGTCCCGCACTACTGATCTGTTACTTACTAAGTCATGTCCAGAAAATCTATTAGGCATTAAAACACTGAAAGAGCTAGGTGCAGTTATATGTTGTTCCCCAGAGGGAATACGATTGTTCCTACGTGACTTCAAGGGTCACTATGTATTACGAGATTTTGATTCAAGACTGTCTAATGTCCCTCAGCATCTATGGGCGCAAGGTCCAACTGATGTAGGTTATATGCAAATCACACCCTATCGTGTGACTCTCAAGCCAGGAGTAGTGTTACCACGAATCAGACAGTACAGATTGCCACCTGAGGCTGTAGCAGCCTTATCCAAAATTATTGACGAGCTCATGGCTCAAGGAGTGGTTGTAGAAACTGACTCCAATGTATGTAATTCTCCGATCATTCCAGTCATGAAACGTACTGATCCAAATGCATCCCCAGTATATCGATTAGTGATTGACCTACGAGAGCTTAATAAATGTATTATTCCTCAGTACCCAGTTGTCCCAGACATCTCTTCCCTATTAACGGCCATTGATTCCGAAGCCACGTTCTTTACTGTCATAGACCTCAAGAACGCATTTTTCAGTGTCCCTATTCATCCAGACAGCCAGTTCCTTTTCGGATTTTGTTTAAATGGAAGGAGCTATATGTTTACACGAGCTCCTCAAGGTTTCACAGAAAGTCCTAGTATTTACAGTCAAGCACTCAAGAGACAACTAGACAACATTCACATGCCAACTGACACTGCCCTGCTCCAGTATGTCGATGATCTACTGATCACAGCCCGTTCTGAACGTGCTTGCGAGCAAGCATCCCTTACAGTCTTGTATTTCCTAGCCGAGATGGGGCACAAGGTGTCCCCTTCTAAGCTTCAATTCTGTGTCCAGCAAGTGGTCTACTTAGGACACTTGCTGTCCAAGAGGGGTAGGCAGTTGACACCAGACCGTATCCAGTTAATAGCGAGTCTTCCTCAGCCCAAGACCCAGAAGGAGGTACGTGCTTTTATTGGCCTTACTTCTTACTGCAGACAATGGATTCCTCAGTATGCATTTCTAGTCAAGCCATTGATACAGTTAACGACACAGGAGGCAGCCGTATCGACTGTTCTCCCTTGGACATCTGAACATACACTTAGTTTCAATGAGTTAAAGAAAGCCCTATGCCAAGCTCCAGTTCTAGCGACACCGAACTACAGTAAGCCTTTTACACTTTTCGTTACTGAACGCGAAGGTACAGCATTATCTGTTCTTACACAAGATCAAGCAGGACAATACAAGCCCTGTGCTTATTTTTCGAGCACATTAGATCCTGTAGCCCAGGCTCTGCCTGCGTGCCTCAAGTCAGTTGCAGCCACAGCCCTAGCTATCAGACAAAGTGATTCCATAGTCTTAGGACATACCTTGACAGTACAAGTTCCACATTCCGTGGAAGTTCTTTTAAACCGAACACAAACTCAGCACTTGACAATTGCACGTTTAACAGGTTATGAATTAACACTGTTCCAGCCACACATAGAAATCAGACGCTGCAACATCCTGAATCCTGCTACACTGTTACCATCAGTTAATTCAAATCCAGCCACACATGATTGCGTGGAAGTAGTTAACATTACGACAAAGCCAAGACAAGATCTGACAGATATTCCGTTACCAGATCCCGACCTGACACTTTATGTGGATGGTTCATGTATGAGAACTAGTACAGGAGAACTAGTCGCCGCGTATGCAGTGACTACTGACACTGAAGTTATTGAAACACACCGTATTGATACCCTGTCCGCTCAAGCAGCAGAGCTAGTTGCTCTGACACAAGCCTGCATACACGCCAAGAACTTGAAAGTCAATGTTTACACAGATTCACGTTACGCATTTGGAGTTGTACACGACTTCGGAGTGCTCTGGCAGGAGAGAGGTTTCATGACTTCTCATGGAACCAAGATTCAGCATGGTCTCCTTATTCAAGCTCTGTTAGATGCCATACACTTACCGACATCTATCGCTATCATGAAGTGCAAAGCACATACGAAAGTTACTGACATCATTTCCCAAGGTAACGATCTAGCAGATCGCACAGCCAAGCTTACAGCACAGACTCTAGACATTCCAGTTAATCAGACACATGCTCCAGATCCGATTACATGTATGACAGTTAAGGACCCTACTCAAGATGTCATAGATATACAGTTACATGCTACTCCCGATGAAATCAAGAAATGGTCCGAACAAGGAGGGGTCCAGACAGATCAAGGATGGTTAACGAAGGGTAGAGCCACATGGTTTCTCCCCGACTCTATGGTTCAAGTCATTATCAATACCGCACATAGTCCAGCACATTTAGGAGAAAAAGCTATGTTAGACAGTATCCAGAACATTTGGTTCAACAAGCATTTACGAGCTGCAGCCAAGCAGAAAGTCCGTACCTGTATGATATGTTGTCAGTTTAATCCAGGTAAAAGTGTCCCGGTGGAACAAGGTGGATTCCAGCCCCCTGACCACCCTTTTGAAGTCCTCCAGATGGATTATATTCAGATGGAGCGATGTCGAGGTTTCAAGTATGTCCTTGTAGTTGTATGCGCTTTGTCCAGGTGGACAGAAGCATATCCAGTTCCAGATTACACAGCCGCGACCACTGCCAAGCAGTTGGTTCGTGAGTTCTTCCCTCGTTATGGACTCCCTAGAGTCGTATATTCTGATAACGGCCAGCCATTCTCATCTGAACTCATGAAGCATGTTTCCCTGTTGTTAGGGTACCAGTGGAAGTTTCATTGTGTACGTCATCCTGAAGCAGCCGGTCTCGTAGAGAGACATAATCAGACTCTAAAAATCCGTATTGCAAAAGTGTGTAAAGAAAAAGGTGTGGACTGGCTAGTAGCTCTGCCAGTCGCTTTATTTTATATGCGCATGGTCGCACATTCCAGATCAGGTCTGTCCCCGTATGAGGTCGTTTTCGGCCGCCCCCCAAATATGTGGGGTACTCCTAGACCCCGAAGTATTACCGATGTTTCAAGTAATATGCTGACAGATTACCTAGCTTCCTTGATGTCTGCCCTCAACTCATGTCGTTCACAGGTTGCCGCCGCATTTCCAGACAATACCGAGGTGGCACCGCACGAAATCGTTCCAGGATCCATGGTGATGGTCCGCAACTTTGACAGATCAAGTCCGCTGGAGCCTCGATGGAAAGAGCCCCGACAGGTCCTCCTCACTACCCGTACAGCCGTGAAGTTGGAAGGACGCAAAGGCTGGGTACACCTTTCTCATGTCAAACTTTTTAATGGACTGAAACCCGTCTTAAAGAACATTTCCCAGGATTCAAAGGATTGCCAAAATATTGTTCTCAAGGACTGTCCCGCCAAAGACATTGCTACAACCCCTCCCCTGTTAGAGAAAACTCCGCAACAGGAGTACAAGCTAAAACTACGGTCTAGTAAATTAAGTCAGCCAGTTTGATTGTCTAAGTCCTCCCCTAGGTGAAACGGTTAGACTGTTTCTGACATGTATAAAATAGACCCCCATAGTGAGAGAGTTAGTCAAAACTCAATCCGATGTATCGTTTTTCTATGTTTCATATTATTTCTCAGCCTTATGATTTCCTGCACCAGTTATGCATTTTTCCTGTATTTCCCAGTTCTTCATGTAAATAAGTCTGCTAATGCTACAGTAGAGCACACGTTTAGTGATCTGCCTCCTCATGAACTCTCTTACCGCCTCGCCATGCGAAATAACTCATTTATCCGTATGTTACATTACTCACACCAGACCAGCAATGCCACTAATTGTTGGGTGTGTGGTCGACTCCCCCCTTTCCAGACCCCGAAGGGAGTTCTGCCACTTTTTCCTTATCCATTCTCACATAATGGTTCGTGTGGAGCATGGTCCACGTTAACGTCATCCTCAACAGATATGTCTTTTCTTAACAGCACATGTTTCCCAGACAAGCAAGGTCTCCCTCACCGAACAGGGTTAGATCTAGAAAATGAAGTGTATAATTTAGGTAATTATTCTTCGAATTTTATGGTCTTGAATGTTCAGTCTGATACTACTCCAGACTTACCTGCTATTTCAGTACTACCAGTCAAAGGCGAATTATGTGTCCGAAATTATGGTTCCATACACGTAGGACATAGTGAATGTACTACTATTGTCAAGTATAGTGACAGTGGGAAATCTATTTTTAAAACTTCACGTCATTCCTATTTTATTTGTGGTCAAACTGCATATGTTCGTCTGCCCCTCGATTGGGAGGGAACCTGTTACATTGCCTTCCTACTGCCACCAGTTTTTCTAGCCCCACCTGATTATCATAGAAATACACATCTAGTACACATTAGACATAGAAGGGAGTCCCCAATTGTCGATTATACTGAAACTGCTCTAGAACAGTATACAGATTTCAACAGAGGTTTCTTTTTCTTTATAGGACCTATCCAGAATAGTAAACTGATCCGTAGGTTAACCAGAACCCTCGAAGCTGTAGTAAATGAGACTGCCTCTGCTCTAGGTAACTTAACCGAAGAGCAATCTGCTATGAGATTTGTCGTTTTACAGAATCGTCTCGTCCTTGACGTCATACTGGCCGATAGGGGCGGGGCTTGTAGAGTCATCGGATCTAGTTGCTGCATTTTCATTCCAAATAACGCGCCGTCTGTTTATTCAGCTATAACCAGACTCCATAAAATTGCCCATCTGATACACCAAGATCCAGGCACCTGGACATGGTCCGGTTGGTTCTGGAATATAATTTCCGCATGGGGATGGAAAATATTGTCCTTTCTAGGTATTGCAGTAGCGATCATATTCAGCTGCTGTCTCTGTATACAATGTGGCCCTGCGATTTGCGGCATTTGTGCTACCTCTTGTATTCCTAGTCCCAAGCCCCGTTCTAAATCCCGTTCCAAGAGGATTCGAGATGAGCAAATGATACTGTATGAGATGATAGATGGTATCATGAATATTGATGTTTCCTGATGGAAACGTAGTGACAAGGAGGGAATGTGGAAAAGTAAATTTTGCCATGTTCTGTGTCCCTACGTGTCATCCATCATATGTTATGTGTGCATGATTAAATATGCATATGTACTCCCCATGTCCGATTAATGACGCAATTATAGTTGTGTCCACCTCTAGTATGCCAGTTTCCAGCCCTCGTGAATACTACGAATATCAGGCCTATGTAAAGCTACGTTGCCACGTTTCTCAGTGTGCACGTTATTCTATTATTAAGTCCCCGTTTCTAGGCCTCAAAAGGGCCTGGACACCAGATTCAGCTCCTGTCTCCAGAAACCTCGCTGAGGAGCGATACAGCCCCCACCTGTATCCTCGACCCTTCACTTACTTCCTGCCTCGCAGTGCCCGGTCCAGCCTGGCTCTGCCTCTGGGTCTGCCAAAAGTATGTTATGATTCCAGTTATCAGTTCAGTCCTCCTTCTCTGCATTCCTAAACTACTGAATCGCATCAATAGTTTCCGTCATTGTCTAGCCTTCACGTCTCCACGTTAGAGAAATACTGCATTTAATGGTCATTTAATATTCTTCATCACGCACTACATGTAGAATAATGCATGGTCCAGTCTTAGAATCAAGTCAGCCTTTCCTCTCCTGACTTCTAGTTTATATCAACATGTTCTCTAAACATCAGATACTAGATACTGTTTAGGTACATGTCGCCCTGACTCTCCAGACTTCAGTCTCTGCTCCTAGCACAGAGTTCATAGCCCCCTCCATGGTTTCCGCCCCATTCATGACATATTCTGTTACGTTTGCATCACATGTCTATGTATACGCCCTGTTACACCTCTTTTCGCCCTTATCTTTCGCGACTGCTACGCGTCACGCCTTCTGCTCCACCCACTGCTACGCCTACTGCAATGTAATGCTATGTGTTTGCGTTATGTATATATGCTCATGTATTGTTATTAAAAAGTCAGCGCGCTCATCCCAGATCCAGCCCCAGCAGCTGCTGGGCCCTGCCATCCTATTCCTATGCAGGTTGTCCTGTTCCTGTCCTTATGCTGTATTAAACCTGCAAAAACTCCTACTACCTCGAATCTTGACTCTTATTTATTGAGCTATCTGTTATGATATATGTCTAGTCAAAAAGAGAGGTATTATTTATTTATTTACCACACTGGGACTGAGGCCTGATATTTGCCTTATGATACAGCAACATCTGATCTGTTGGCAAAACAAGCCTCTGGATGAAATCTTGAGGTATGCGAGGTACTGCAGTGACGAAATAGATTCAAAGACAAGGAAGCTTAAGGACAAACTGATGTTAGTACAGATGCAAGCAGGAGGACAGGGTCAGTCAGGCAATGGCACCATGGGAAGGAGATCAGGGGGGGCAGAAGAGGGACGGAGAGGAAGGTCTAAGACCTAGGATAGACATAGATGCCCTGAAAAAGACGACCAGGTACCATCAATGTCACGAAGTCGGGCATTGGAGACGCGAGTGTCCCCATAACCCTGACAATCAGGTACAGGAGGAGGAGGAGGAAGAAGCTCAAGCCCCTACGGTAAAGAAGGTGACAGTGACAAAATTCCAGACGACGAAAGGGGGGGCCTCAGCCCCTAGGGCTCCGGTTCCCCAGCCACCAAAGATGTCAGCAGGAAACAAGGTATACAAGCAGATGCCTTTTATAGTCGAAGGGGACGAGTGCCATTACTTTGATCCAGTAACGGGACGGTGCTTGGGGGGGGAGGAGGGTTGTACTCTTGGAGCGGTACTGGAGGTAGATCAGAGGGGACCTTTTGTGGAGGCAGATGTGGATGGACATCCCACCACCTTTCTGGTTGACACTGGTGCTTCTCGCTCCACTGTGCGGTCTGCGGTAGTCCCCAACTTACCCCTCTCAGGACAGACTATACAAGTTGTAGGAGTAGCCAACAGAAAAATGACAAACCCCTTGACTGAGCCAGTCCCTGTGAAGATTGGAAGTTTCAGTGATAGACATCAGTTTGTAGTGTGTGATTCCAGTCCCGTATGTCTGCTAGGAAGAGATCTTTTGTGTAAACTGAATTGCACCATCTATTGTACCCCAAAGGGAGTGGAATTGCAGACTAACGATGATGATGCTGATTTTAAGGTTGCAAATACGCATGTGTGCATTGAATTGTACCCTGCTATAACTGTAGAGGAACTCCCGTGGGATTTGAGAGAGTCGGTCTCACCAGAGGTATGGGATTTTACCGGGGAAGAGATTGGATTGATCAAAGGAATAGAACCTGTTAGAATTCAAGTAAGACCAAATGCCGAATTCCCGAGGACTCCCCAGTACAAGTTGACCCCCGAAACACTAGAAGGTATAAAGCCAGTGATTGAGTCTATGATTAGACAGGGAATCTTGAAGGAGGTTATGGGAAGCCCCTGTAACTCTCCAATCATGGGCTTGCAGAAGCCAAGTGGGAAGTACAGAATTGTGCAGGATTTACGAAAGATTAACAACATAGTTGTTCCATGCTGTCCAGTGGTACCGAATCCATCAGTGATACTGTTTCGGATACCGTTCCAAGCTGAATGGTTTTCTGTGATTGATTTGTGTCAGGCCTTCTTTTCCATCCCATTGCATGAGGAAAGCCAATTTCTTTTTGCGTTCAAAATAGAGAGTCGCGTTTTAACGTGGTGTCGTATCCCTCAAGGGTATACAGAGAGTCCATCGATCTTTAATCAGTTGCTGAAAAGAAATCTTGAAAGTCTGGTACTGCCGCAGAACTCGGTTCTCGTACAGTACATAGACGACCTCCTTGTTGTGTCAGACACCGAAGATGCTTGTAGGATTGACACCATCACTTTGCAGATTCATCTGGCAGAAAACGGACACAAGGTGTCCCCCAACAAGTTGCGGTACTGCCTGTCTGAAGTGCAGTATCTGGGTCACAGGATAGAGAAGGGAAAGAGAAAAGTGTCACCCGACAGGATTGAGACAATTATGAGAATGACTGTGCCCTCGACTCAAAGAGAGGTCAGGATGTTCCTGGGCATGGTTGGCTATTGCCGACAGTGGATTGCTAACTTCTCCCTGAAGGCGAAGCCATTTTAAAAACTGACGCACAAGGACGTGAGCGATCCGGTACAATGGGACACGGATTGTATGATGGCTTTCCTTGAGCTGCGAGAGGACTTGTGTCGCGCTCCGGCTTTGGGAATGCCCGATTACACCAAATCATTTGCATTGTTCTGTTGTGAGAGAGAGGGGTGTGCATTGGCAGTCTTAGTGCAAGATCATGGAGGTGTCTGTAGACCAGTTGCATACTTCTCGGCTACCTTAGATCCAGTAGCCGCAGCGTTGCCCGGATGTCTCAAATCCGTTGCTGCAACGGGTGTCAGCATTGAGAGATGTGAAAGTATCGTCATGCGATATCCACTGACCGTGCATGTACCTCATTCTGTGGAATTGTTGATGACCAGGACCAGGACACAGCACTTGACCAACAACAGGCTCACACGCTACGAGCAGGTTATACTTGCTGCGGAGAATGTGACCCTCAGGAGGTGCTCTGTCTTGAATCCTGCTACCTTGTTGCCATTACCAAATGACATAGAAGATGATTGGGAAGACCATGACTGCCTTGATGTGACTGAACTATGCACTAAACCCAGACCGGATATTGTTGATGTGCCATTGACGGACCCTGATGAAATTTACTTTGTGGATGGCTCATGTGTAAGAGACAATACTGGTCACTTGAGAGCAGCGTTTGCTGTCTGTACTATTTCTGGAATAATTGAAGCAGCCTGCCTGGAAGGAGTACACTCCGCGCAGGTGGCTGAGATAATTGCGTTGACGCGCGCCTGTTTGGCAGCCAACGGGATTCGGATCACCATATTCACTGACAGCCAGTATGGATTTGGGGTGGTTCATGACTTCGGTCAGTTGTGGTCTCAGAGGGGCTACATGGCCTCATCGGGCTCCCCAATCAGGAATGGCGAATTTATCAGGTTATTGTTGGAGGCCTTGCAAGGACCTGCAGCGATAGCCGTGGTAAAATGCACAGCCCATACCAAAGGAACAGATTTTGTGACAATGGGGAATCGTTATGCTGATGAAGTGGCACGGTACTGTGCAGAGCAGGGATACTCATTTACTGAACAAACAATTGAGGGACCAAGGGAAAGAACCGAGCTAAGCATGATGCTTGAGGTGGCAGACACATGGGAAGAGTTGAGAGACATGCAGGGACAAGCTTCTGATTATGAAAAAAGAGTGTGGGAATCGGCTGGCTGTGTCAAGGGAGATTTGGACATGTGGGTTTCGGCAGATGGAAGAGCTGTGTTGCCGAATGAACTGGTGAGTGCAATGGCACGACAGATACATGGTCCTGTGCATCTGGGAAGGGATGCGATGATGCGTGTGTTCAAGCAAACGTGGTATAACCCGAAATTTAGGTAAGCTGCGGAAGCAGTTTGCCAGAGATGTGTAACCTGTCAACAGTTGAATGTTGGGAAGAGAACATCAGTTACATTGAGTCACAATGGGAGGTCCGGCGGACCCTTCTACAGAATGCAGATAGATTTCATTGAGATGCTGAGGTGCAATCGCCTCAGGTACGTCTTGGTCATTGTGTGTGTGTTCTCTAGATGGGTTGAGTCATATCCCACTCGTAGGTGCGATACACTCACAGTAGCAAAACTGTTGTTGAGGGAATTGGTGCCACGATTCGGGGTTCCGACCTCTTTGGAATCGGACAGAGGAAAACATTTTAATAGCGCAGTTGTGAAGATGCTCTGCTCTGCCTTGAACATTGATAAGAGACTGCATTGTAGCTACCGTCCAGAGGCTTCTGGCATAGTGGAGCAAATAAATGGAACCCTGAAAGCTCGAATGGCAAAGGTGTGCTCATCCACATCCCTGAAGTGGCCCGATGCACTGCCATTGGTACTAATGTGTATGCGTAGTACCCCAGACAGGAGGACAGGGCTCTCACCTCACGAAGTATTGATGGGGAGGGCTATGAGACTGCCATCTATTCCTACAACTGCCTTGCTGAATATCACAGATGATGTGATTCTTGATTACTGCAGAGGACTTTCTGATGTCATTTGTTCTGTGTCTCTTCAGGTGCAGGCTGCTGAAATCCCGGCTTCTAGCGACCTTTGTCATGACCTGTGCCCTGGTGACTGGGTCCTGGTGCGGAAGCACGTGAGGAAGAGCTGCCTGGATGTGCGTTGGAGAGGACCTTTCCAAGTGATTTTGATCACAACTACTGCTGTGAAGTGTGGTGGTTTGCCAAACTGGATCCATGCCTCTCACACCCGTCGAGTCCCAGCACCCCCAGAAGGAACAGCTCCTCTCGTGAATGAAAATAATAACGAAGAAGAGGATTCAGCAGAGGGGACGAGTCAAGCTGTGGAGGTGCCGGTGGAAGTCGGGGACTCCCCAGATCAGCCAGGAAATAACCACGACAACAGTGACACTGAATCTGCCTCAGAAGTAGGAAGTGGTGAAGAAGGTGATCTGAGTGCAGGAGAGGTTGACAGTGAAGACGAACAGGGTGTGCAAACGAGAGGCCGGAGAGCAAGAGGTGCAGAGGCTCACTGGCCCGAGAGACGGAGGCGAATGAATGTGAGATTGGCTTCCGAAAGAGATCTTGCCCCTGTGTCCGAAGAATCAGATCCGGAGGAGGGAGAACAAGGAGCAGAACAGAGGGGTCCGAGAAGGTCAAGGAGGGTGAGAGTACCTTGCCGAAGATACCCCACTCCAGAGTGGACCTACCCTTTCACAAATGTCAGGTGTACTGAGGTCCGGGAGGGTGAGGTCAGTGGCGGTGACCAGTACGATCCCAAATGTTAAGCTGGAAGTGATACTGTTGGTACCTGGACTTGAAGTCGAAGGCGTACTAACACTCACTATTCCCAATCCCCCTCTCCTGAGCAAGATACGTGATTTACTCCTGGATAGACTGATTTTTCCTACATTTGGTCCGGAACTACCATCTTATGATGCAGTTGTGCTCCGCATGGAACTTTTGGATTATGTGTTGCAGGCAATCAGAGCAAGTATAATCATAGACTATTAAGAAACTTTGAACTTTGAACTTTGAACTTTGAATTTGTTTTGAAAGAACTTTGAAAAGACTTTGAACTGGGTTTGTAAATAGCTGTGGAATTTAACCTAGAGCCGAGTGGAAGAAGAACAAATTTAGGGACTTTCCACAGAGGACAGAGAAGGGTTAAGGTTGTCTATTGTCGAACCAAAAGAAGAACTGAAACGGGGATTTCCGCTTTCCAAGGTGGTTCGAGAAACTCAAATAACAAAGAGAGAGACTTTGGGTGCTTTCCGAAAACGAACTACTTTGTGCTGAGACCATGGCGTCTGGAAACCCGAATCGTAGAGCCAAGTGCATAGTAGGCACTCTGTTAGGAGGAGTAATACTCCTTATAGCTATAGTAGTTTTAGTTTCTTATTTTGCACCACACGAACAGGTAGAGAAGGCTGTGGGGACACCGACACCTACCTCCCCTAGCCAGAAAGAGGACAGAGAGCGAAGAGAGAAAGCCTTGCTGGCTGCAGAAAGTCGTAGGTTACATACTGATCTGTCTAAGGGGAATTTTGGACAGAATGCGTATGCAAAGTTGTTGTACGAATACATTGAGGCGATGGATGCGAAGGACTGTTATGTGTGTATGCAACTGCCAGCTTCAGTAGATGAGGGTATTAGATACCATCACCTTCCATTGACATATGGAATATCCTGTAGTTTGCTGATTAGTATACTATACGGGCAAAATCATTTTGAGTATTTCTTTTCGAATTATGATGCTATGTTACCAGAAGTCCCGAATTACAAGCATTTGAACAAGTGGGATTATTATAAGTCAGAAGACAGACTTGGATATTTTTTCATTCCCACCCAAGAGCTAGATACCCCGTATGCACACCGACACAACTTGACCTGCTTGCTATCAGAGATAGAGAAGAAGTTCATTGAGCAAGTGGAAGATAGGTACACAAAGCAAAAGCGGCTGAGAGATTCAGGTCAAGGCAAGGTAGATTGGACCGAAGAAGAGAAGCAGCATAAGTCAAGAGGGAGTTATGGTCCAATAGCTTTAGATGAAGTACAGAAAGGGAAGTTGTGTCTTCACCGACCACAGACGTACTATGAGAATGTGTATGTGGGTCATACTACATGTGAACACACCTTCACATTAGAGTACTACACAAAAGACTTTTTGAAGAGCGTGGTCCAGGTGATTCCTACTGTGTATTTTGTCTGCGGAAGGAATGCGTATGTGAGATTGCCAGAGAAGTGGTATGGAACTTGCTATCTAGCAATTATTTTTCCCAAGATTTATCACACAGAGGATTTCGAACTCTTAGAGGGAGGGTCTCAAAGGAGGGTAAAGCAAGGGGAAAGTGCTGGAGCAATTGTGGGAGATGTGTTTGGAGCAGCGATACCTATGTTGGGTGTCATCTTGAATGACAAAGATACGGCGATTGGCAACTGTGGTGGATGAATTATCAATGAATACTGCCAAGTCATTGGTGCAGGTTGAGGGTGAGATGTTGTCGATCAGGACAATGGTTTTACAGAACCGTCTTGCACTTGACGTCATCCTAGCGAAAGAGGGCGGAGTCTGTAAACGTTTGAAGGTCCAGGAATGTTGTACTTACATTCCAGACGAATCTGAGGATCTGGAGAAATATATAAGCAATATTACTGCAATCCATTATGAAATTGAGGATTTGACACAAGAGAATGCATGGGAAACGGTTGGCAAGGGATTTGGTAAAGTTGGAAGCTGGTTTGCCAACTTAGGGAAGGGTTTCCTTGGGTTTGTACTGAAACCCCTTCCCATAGCAGTGGCTTGTGTGATTGGATTGTGGGGTTTAGTTAGATTGTGCAAGTGGTACAAATCAAATAGATTGGCGAGATCAATGAGTGCGCAAGAAATGCGAATGGAGAGACTGCAGGACAGTCAATACCGCAGCTTGAGAGCGTTGGAAATGCTCAAGCGAGGAAAATGGCCACAAGTACCGTTTAACTTGGTTCTTACCCTGAGGATGATATGAGGGTGGTGATGACACAGGTCATCAAAGGGGGGAACTGAGAGAGCGCCATTTATAGAGAAATTGTAGGGGTGCATCATATGTACAAGTAGTCAGCACCCGCATATACATAAAGGATATAATCATGTTTAGATGCAACATGGGATAAAAGTACTAGAGAAATTGGTATTAGCAGAATGTGCAGAACCAATGTTACCAAGTGCAAATCCATATTTGCTGCACAAATGTAGAGTTGCTTTTGAAATGAAATCATTCACTACGGAAAAGAGTGTTTAAACTGATTCACTAATGTGCCTTTAGATTGATTATTTGAACATATAATCATGCTTTATGTACTCGATAATTAGCTTGAGTTAAGAAAATGCATTTGCTTAAAGGAAGAGGCCTAGAGAATTAAAGTGAAGTGTTCATGTAAACGTTAGGCCTAGAACCAAGCAGATTATTTACAACAAGGGGTGGTGATGGACAGAGTCTCTGAATTAAGCGGAGTACTCTCACCCAGTCAAGAGATCAGGGCTAGATCCAACACCGTTTTTTAGCCCATTGCACCATCCCAGTTTCAGAACCTGGCTATATGCAAATTAGTCTGTCCCTGGCCCAGTGCATCATGGGAACAGGGCAGACCAGACTACAAAAGCCAATTCTTACACTGGGAAGGAAACAAGCTTCCGGGGACCGGTTTCTGGCATTACAGCCGTCTTCGGCCCGGCTTGCTTGAATCCTGATTGTGCAATGAGCAAGGGACTCACATCTGAGTATACCCTTCCACGCTTAGGGTGGACAAAATTATTTACAACAAGGGGTGGTGATGGACAGAGTCTCTGAATTAAGCAGAGTACTCTCACCCAGTCAAGAGATCAGGGCTAGATCCAACACCGTTTTTTAGCTCATTGCACCATCCCAGTTTCAGAACCTGGCTGTATGCAAATTAGTCTGTCCCTGGCCCAGTGCATCATGGGAACAGGGCAGACCAGACTACAAAAGCCAATTCTTACACTGGGAAGGAAACAAGCTTCCGGGGACCGGTTTCTGTCATTACAGCCGTCTTTGGCCCGGCTTGCTTGAATCCTGATGGTGCAATGAGCAAGGGACTCACATCTGAGTATACCCTTCCACGCTTAGGGTGGACAAAATTATTTACAACAAGGGGTGGTGATGGACAGAGTCTCTGAACGGTGATGGATCAAGCCCTGATCTGTTGACTGGGTAGGAGTGTTCTGATTAACTCAGATACTCTGTCCATCACCACCCCCTTTTTGTAATTATTTTGGCCACCATGAGTGTGGAAGGGTATGCTCAGACATGAGTCCCTTGCTCATTGCACCCTCAGGATTCAAGCAAGCCGGGCCGAAGACGGCTGTAATGCCAGAAACCGGTCCCCGGAAGCTTGTTTCCTTTCCAGTGAAGAATTGGCTTGGTAGTTTGGTCTGCCCTGTTCCCATGATGCACTGGGCCAGGGACAGACTAATTTGCATATAGCCAGGTTCTGAACTGGGATGGTGCAGTGAGCTAAAAAACGGTGATGGATCAAGCCCTGATCTGTTGACTGGGTAGGAGTGTTCTGATTAACTCAGATACTCTGTCCATCACCACCCCCTTTTTGTAATTATTTTGGCCACCATGAGTGTGGAAGGGTATGCTCAGACATGAGTCCCTTGCTCATTGCACCCTCAGGATTCAAGCAAGCCGGGCCGAAGACGGCTGTATTGCCAGAAACCGGTCCCCGGAAGCTTGTTTCCTTTCCAGTGAAGAATTGGCTTGGTAGTTTGGTCTGCCCTGTTCCCATGATGCACTGGGCCAGGGACAGGCTAATTTGCATATAGCCAGGTTCTGAACTGGGATGGTGCAGTGAGCTAAAAAACGGTGATGGATCAAGCCCTGATCTGTTGACTGGGTAGGAGTGTTCTGATTAACTCAGATACTCTGTCCATCACCACCCCCTTTTTGTAATTATTTTGGCCACCATGAGTGTGGAAGGGTATGCTCAGACATGAGTCCCTTGCTCATTGCACCCTCAGGATTCAAGCAAGCCGGGCCGAAGACGGCTGTAATGCCAGAAACCGGTCCCCGGAAGCTTGTTTCCTTTCCAGTGAAGAATTGGCTTGGTAGTTTGGTCTGCCCTGTTCCCATGATGCACTGGGCCAGGGACAGACTAATTTGCATATAGCCAGGTTCTGAACTGGGATGGTGCAGTGAGCTAAAAAACGGTGATGGATCAAGCCCTGATCTGTTGACTGGGTAGGAGTGTTCTGATTAACTCAGATACTCTGTCCATCACCACCCCCTTTTTGTAATTATTTTGGCCACCATGAGTGTGGAAGGGTATGCTCAGACATGAGTCCCTTGCTCATTGCACCCTCAGGATTCAAGCAAGCCGGGCCGAAGACGGCTGTAATGCCAGAAACCGGTCCCCGGAAGCTTGTTTCCTTTCCAGTGAAGAATTGGCTTGGTAGTTTGGTCTGCCCTGTTCCCATGATGCACTGGGCCAGGGACAGACTAATTTGCATATAGCCAGGTTCTGAACTGGGATGGTGCAGTGAGCTAAAAAACGGTGATGGATCAAGCCCTGATCTGTTGACTGGGTAGGAGTGTTCTGATTAACTCAGATACTCTGTCCATCACCACCCCCTTTTTGTAATTATTTCGGCCACCATGAGTGTGGAAGGGTATGCTCAGACATGAGTCCCTTGCTCATTGCACCCTCAGGATTCAAGCAAGCCGGGCCGAAGACGGCTGTAATGCCAGAAACCGGTCCCCGGAAGCTTGTTTCCTTTCCAGTGAAGAATTGGCTTGGTAGTTTGGTCTGCCCTGTTCCCATGATGCACTGGGCCAGGGACAGACTAATTTGCATATAGCCAGGTTCTGAACTGGGATGGTGCAGTGAGCTAAAAAACGGTGATGGATCAAGCCCTGATCTGTTGACTGGGTAGGAGTGTTCTGATTAACTCAGATACTCTGTCCATCACCACCCCCTTTTTGTAATTATTTTGGCCACCATGAGTGTGGAAGGGTATGCTCAGACATGAGTCCCTTGCTCATTGCACCCTCAGGATTCAAGCAAGCCGGGCCGAAGACGGCTGTAATGCCAGAAACCGGTCCCCGGAAGCTTGTTTCCTTTCCAGTGAAGAATTGGCTTGGTAGTTTGGTCTGCCCTGTTCCCATGATGCACTGGGCCAGGGACAGACTAATTTGCATATAGCCAGGTTCTGAACTGGGATGGTGCAGTGAGCTAAAAAACGGTGATGGATCAAGCCCTGATCTGTTGACTGGGTAGGAGTGTTCTGATTAACTCAGATACTCTGTCCATCACCACCCCCTTTTTGTAATTATTTTGGCCACCATGAGTGTGGAAGGGTATGCTCAGACATGAGTCCCTTGCTCATTGCACCCTCAGGATTCAAGCAAGCCGGGCCGAAGACGGCTGTAATGCCAGAAACCGGTCCCCGGAAGCTTGTTTCCTTTCCAGTGAAGAATTGGCTTGGTAGTTTGGTCTGCCCTGTTCCCATGATGCACTGGGCCAGGGACAGACTAATTTGCATATAGCCAGGTTCTGAACTGGGATGGTGCAGTGAGCTAAAAAACGGTGATGGATCAAGCCCTGATCTGTTGACTGGGTAGGAGTGTTCTGATTAACTCAGATACTCTGTCCATCACCACCCCCTTTTTGTAATTATTTTGGCCACCATGAGTGTGGAAGGGTATGCTCAGACATGAGTCCCTTGCTCATTGCACCCTCAGGATTCAAGCAAGCCGGGCCGAAGACGGCTGTAATGCCAGAAACCGGTCCCCGGAAGCTTGTTTCCTTTCCAGTGAAGAATTGGCTTGGTAGTTTGGTCTGCCCTGTTCCCATGATGCACTGGGCCAGGGACAGACTAATTTGCATATAGCCAGGTTCTGAACTGGGATGGTGCAGTGAGCTAAAAAAACGGTGATGGATCAAGCCCTGATCTGTTGACTGGGTAGGAGTGTTCTGATTAACTCAGATACTCTGTCCATCACCACCCCCTTTTTGTAATTATTTTGGCCACCATGAGTGTGGAAGGGTATGCTCAGACATGAGTCCCTTGCTCATTGCACCCTCAGGATTCAAGCAAGCCGGGCCGAAGACGGCTGTAATGCCAGAAACCGGTCCCCGGAAGCTTGTTTCCTTTCCAGTGAAGAATTGGCTTGGTAGTTTGGTCTGCCCTGTTCCCATGATGCACTGGGCCAGGGACAGACTAATTTGCATATAGCCAGGTTCTGAACTGGGATGGTGCAGTGAGCTAAAAAACGGTGATGGATCAAGCCCTGACCTGTTGACTGGGTAGGAGTGTTCTGATTAACTCAGATACTCTGTCCATCACCACCCCCTTTTTGTAATTATTTTGGCCACCATGAGTGTGGAAGGGTATGCTCAGACATGAGTCCCTTGCTCATTGCACCCTCAGGATTCAAGCAAGCCGGGCCGAAGACAGCTGTAATGCCAGAAACCGGTCCCCGGAAGCTTGTTTCCTTTCCAGTGAAGAATTGGCTTGGTAGTTTGGTCTGCCCTGTTCCCATGATGCACTGGGCCAGGGACAGACTAATTTGCATATAGCCAGGTTCTGAACTGGGATGGTGCAGTGAGCTAAAAAACGGTGATGGATCAAGCCCTGATCTGTTGACTGGGTAGGAGTGTTCTGATTAACTCAGATACTCTGTCCATCACCACCCCCTTTTTGTAATTAGAACCAAGCAGAGGCCTAGTTTTGGAAGTTGTGCAGGCCTGATCGAAATTGTTTGCTTAGCATTTAACTGTAGAAATGTTTGGTAAAAGATGCTTTTAGGAAATATTGCAACATTGGTAAAATGTGAGCCGAATGAAAATGTATTTCTTTGCAGGTGCATCGCCAAGTAGACTGTAGAGTAGTAAGGCCCATTGTGTATGAAAGATAGAAATGCTAGACCCAGACATGGAGGAGTAGCTCAGGAATCTGCAGAAACAACTTGAAAGGATAAAGAGTCTGGGACCCAAGGACGTTTGAACGGACGAGGATGGACAAGTGCCATGGTGGAAAGTTTCAGAAGTTAACACCTTCGAGAGGGGCGTACCTAAAGGCGTGTCGCTCACATTGTGGGGTTTCGTATTAGGGACAGTACCCTGAGGGTAGAGGCAGAGCAGATGAGCTGAGGAGTTAGAGAATGTGGTCGTGTTGGGCAAGGAGCATAGCTTGGATGAGGAACTCTAGTTTAAGAGTGGAGTGGGCGAACTTCTTTGGAAGTCACCACGGCTGACACCTTTTGGTTAGGATGGGCGTTTGTTTAGTAGGGATGTCACATAGCTCAGTGTAGGCACAGATTAACTTGACTTTTCTTCCTAATGCATGCTAGAATTGAAGCTACAGCAATCTTTATTAGCCTGATGGTGCTGGAACTGATTCTTGTTTTATTCATAAGCCGCTTAAGACTTTTCCGTAGGATTATGTTTGTATTAGTGCCAGTCTATCTTTTGAACCTCGTGTTGAGGTGTCTGTATCTTCAGTTATTTTCCTTTCTGTAATAAATCCTTCAAATCGATTTTTGGTCAGTGGTCCTTTGGGGTAAACAATTGAGAATTGTGGTAAGCATTGATTATTGGTAAATAGGTTGCCTAATTTACTCTATGACAGGTAAAAAGGTTCAGTCGACCTGTGACGGGATTCTAGAGAATGGTAAGCAGACTCTGGAGGTAAAATCCCGCCTTACCAGCAGCAATATCCCTAAGGATAAAGACAGGTTCTATGATCATAGAAACCTGAGTAAGATTGTGCCCCCCTACAAAGATGGGGATTACATCCACAAATGGATGACTGCTCTGGAGAGAGCCTGCATGGTACAGCAGGTTCCCCAAGATCAGTGTGCAGCAATCTTGTGGCTCTCCTTTTCAGAAAAAGGAAGAGACAAGCTCCTCACTGTTATCTCTGAGGATGCTAAGAACTACACTGTCCTGAAGAGTGCTCTTATTGATGGGTTTGGCCTAACAACTGAGCAATACAGGTTGTTGTTCAGAGATACCCAAAAAGCTCAGACTCAGGACAGGACTGATTTTGTTGATTGTGCCACTAAGGCTCTGGAAGGTTGGTTGCTAGGTATTAAAGTTAAGAACTTTACAGGATTGTATAATTTGATCATGAGAGAGCAAATCCTTAATACCTGTCAGAACCAGTTGTTGCACCAGCACCTGATTGACTCAGATCTGACCTCTCCCCAAGAATTGGAAAAGAAGGCAGACAAATGGGTCAGAACCAGGGTTAAGCAGAAACCCCAGAACCATGGACGTGATCAGAAAAAGGCATATCAGAAGGGTGGAGATCAAAAACAAAAAGACCAGAAGTGTTCTTCAGGCCCCCAAAATACTTCTAATGAGGGGGGGGGGGTCCCAAACTGGAAAGAAAAAGAAGAAGAATGATGGCCCAAAGAAACCTTGGTGTAATTACTGTCTGTCAGACTCTCACTGGTTTAGTGAGTGCACCAAGAAAGGTACAGCCCCTGCCACTGCAGCCCTCAAGGCAACTGCACCCCCTAGTACAGTCAGCAGTGGCAGCCCCCAAACTAAAGCTATAGTGGGGTTAACCATAGGTACTGAGATGGAGTCTGGCTTAGTCAGAATTCCAACTCAAGCAGTCTTGATCTGTGATGTGGACATGGTTATGTCCACTACTGTGAGTCCCAATACGTTGGGCAAGTACAGGCAGATGCCTTTGATTAATGATAAAGTGGCTCAGGCCTACAGGGACACATGTGCCAGCGTCACTATGGTGACACCTAACTTTGTGGACCCTGGACAGATTGTACTGGGTGATACTTAGCTAGTGACCAATGCTAGCAATGTCACTACTCATCATACTGTGGCAGTTGTTAATTTCTCCTGGGGAGGCGTAACTGGCCTCAAAAGAGTTGTGGTAAGTGCAGACCTCCCAGTTGAATGTCTTTTGGGCAATGATCTTGAGGATTCAGTATGGTCAGAAGTGGAGTACAGGACTCATGCAGAGATGCTGGGTATTTCAGCACATGTCCTTGCTGTGACCAGGTCACAGGCCAAAAAGTGCAACATTCAACAGGTCTTGGATCCTGAAACTATGGACCAAGTACCATCCAAGAGGAGGAGCAGTATGGTTAAGGCAGTGCCTTCTCCCCTGGTCTCAAGTGAGGATCAGCCTTCCCAGGAAGCTGATTGTGAGACCCCTGAAGGAACTGTCCCAGAGGAGCTTGAGCCTGATCAGGTTGAGTTCTTAGGGGCAGGGGGACCTTCAAGGGCAGACTTGAGGCAGGCATAATTGGAGTGTCCTACTCTTGAACCCCTCAGACAGCAAGCTGCTGCTGAGGCTGCAGGGAATGCCACAGGTACCCATAAGGTTTATTGGGATGAAGGACTTCTTTATTCTGAGGGTAGAGACCCCAAGCCTGGTGCTACCAGGAGGTTGGTTATACCTCAGACCTTTAGAGGTTTCCTTTTTACCTTGGCCCATGATATTCCCTTTGCAGGACACCTTGGCCAGAATAAGACTTGGAACAGGTTTGCCCCTCACTTTCACTGGACTCACATATCAGAAGATGCCAGGGAGTGTTGTCGCTCCTGTGAAAGCTGCCAAGCCAGTGGCAAGTCAGGTGGCACCACAAAGGCCCCCTTATACCATTACCTGTGGTGGGGGTACCCGTTGAAAGAGTTGGGATAGACATTGTTGGACCAATGGATCCCCAAACAGCATCTGGACACAGGTTTATACTGGTGGTAGTGGATCATGCCACCAGGTATCCAGAGGCTATTCCCCTACGGACCACAACAACCCCTGTTGTGGCAAGAGCCCTCCTGGGAGTTTTCTCAAGAGTGGGCTTTAAAAATTAGGTACTTTCAGACAGAGGTACCAACTTCATGTCTGGATATCTAAAAGCAATGTGGAAAGAGTGTGGTGTTAACTATAAGTTCACTACACCCTACCATCCACAGTGCAATGGGCTTGTTGAAAGATTCAACAAGACCCTAAAGGGTATGATCAAGGGTTTACCTGAAACGCTTAGGCGAAGATGGGACATCCTTCTGCCCTGCCTTCTGTTTGCTTACAGAGAGGTCCCACAAAAGGGGGTTGGCTACAGCCCTTTTGAGCTTTTGTTTGGACATCCAGTAAGGGGACCCCTGTGTTTGGTGAAGGAAGGATGGGAGTTACCTCTCAAAAAGCCTAACCTAGACATTGTGGACTATGTACTTGGTCTCCGCTCCCGGATGGCTGAGTACATGAAGAAGGCGTCCAAAAACCTTGAGACCAGCCAGGAACTTCAAAAAGCTTGGCATGACCAAAAGGCTGTGCTGACTGAGTACCATCCAGGACAGAAGGTGTGGGTGTTGGAGCCAGTGGCCCCAGCAGCTCTCCAAGACAAATGGTCTGGACCCCACACCATTGTTGAGAAAAAAAAGGAGAGGTCACCTACTTGGTGGACCTTGGCACCCCTAGGAGCCCCAACAGGGTGCTTCATGTCAACAGACTCAAAGCATATGTTGACAGGGCAGACATGGGCTTGCTCATGGCTACAGATGAGGGACAGGAGGAAGAGAGTGATCCTCTCCCAGACCTGCTAACTCAGAACCCTGATGATGGTTCAGTTGACGGAGTGACCTTAGCTGGCACCCTCACTGACCAGCAGCAACAGGACTGTAGACAAGGACTCCAGTCTTACAGACATATGTTTTCACTCACACCTAGTCAAACTAACTGGTGCACTCATGAGGTGGATACTGGTGACATTCTGCCTGTGAAGAATAAAATCTACAGGCAACCTGACCATGTCAGGGATTGTATAAAGACTGAGGTGCAGAAAATGTTGGAGTTGGGAGTGATTGAGCCATCAGAGAGTCCCTGGGCCAGCCCAGTAGTCCTTGTACCAAAACCTCACACACAAGATGGAAAGAGAAGGATGAGGTTCTGTGTGGACTATAGAGGTCTCAATGCTGTCACTAGGACAAATGCTCACCCCATTCCAAGAGCAGATGAGCTCATTGATAGATTGGCTTCTGCCAAGTTTCTGAGCACATTTGATTTGACAGCTGGCTACTGGCAGATAAGGTTAGCTGAGGATGCCAAAGCCAAAACAGCTTTCTCAACCCCTGGAGGTCATTACCAATTTGTGGTGATGCCCTTTGGTTTGAATAATGCACCTGCCACTTTCCAAGGGTTGGTGAACCAAGTCCTCACTGGGTTGGATGACTTTTGTGCAGCCTATCTGGATGATTTTGCTGTCTTTATCTCCATCTGGGAGGATCACCTGATCCACCTGAAGAAAGTTTTGGAGGTCCTGCAAAAGGCAGGCCTAACTATCAAGGCCACTAAGTGCCAGATAGGGCAGAGTACGGTTCTGTACCTGGACCACCTTGTAGGTGGGGGTCAGGTTCAACCACTGGAGAGAAAGATCAAGACCATAAAGGACTGGACTCCTCCAACTACCCAGACTCAAGTCAGAGCTTTCTTGGGCCTGTCTGGGTACTACAGAAAATTTGTCAAGAATTATGGGTCCATTGTGACACCACTCAATGACTTGACTTCAAAGAAGATGCCAAAAAAGGTTCAGTGGACAGTAAGCTGTCAAAGGGCATTTGATGACCTGAAGAAGGCCATGTGCTCTGCACCTATCTTAAAGAGTCCTGACTACTCCAAAGAGTTCATTGTCCAAACAGATGCTTCTGAGTTGGTGGTGGGAGCTGTCCTTTCACAACTTAATGTAGATGGTCAAGACCAGCCCATTGCTTTTATAAGCAGAAGGCTGACCCCTAGAGAGAAACGTTGGTCAGTTATAGAGAGGGAGGCCTTTGCTGTGGTTTGGGCCCTGAAGAAGCTGAGGCCATACTTGTTTGGCACTCACTTCAAGATTCGAACAGAGCTTAAGCCCCTCTTGTGGCTAAATCAGATGAAGGGTGAAAATCCAAAACTACTCAGGTGGTCCATTTCCCTACAGGGGATGGACTTTACAGTGGAACATAGGCCTGGGACTGACCATGGTAATGCAGATGGTCTCTCCAGATATTTCCACTTAGAACATGAAGACTTATCTGGTCAAGGTTAAGTTTAATGTCCCTGCGTTGGAGGGGGGAGGGGGTATGTAGGAGAGTAGGGTCTGCTTTCCTATGGTCACCTAACTTTTTGCTTTTTGCTTCACTGGTTTTCAACTTAATGTGGCTGTGGGCCTGCTAATCAGACCCACAGCCCTGCTGTTCTCTCTCTAAATTCAACACCATGCACTTTAGGTACATCACCAATTGGTATTTGGGTCACTCTTGTGAGTCCCTGTACAGTGTGCCATAGGCACCCAGGGCATAGAGGCACCAAAGGCCTACCAGGGGCTGCAGCCTATCTTTTGCCACCCCTGGCTGGCCTCTCAATTTGACACAAATGGCTTATCACTCAGCTGGGGCAAGGTGGTGTAATCACCCTTTGCTTAGATATAGTCTTCCTATATCTACCTTTACATATAGACCCATATGCACCTATAAGTCACTCCTATGGCAGGCCTTAACAATCCTGAAAGCAGAGTACTTGGTTTTATGTGAGATGGTGCTCTAGCATGAGCTGAGCCTGTCTGCAGCTTTCGGAACCATGTCCTTATAGCTGTTCTATGATATTGCCATACCATATACTCTTAAGTGCATTATAATCCTCGCGGTTATTGCTAACTTTGGTTTGGCTCTATCGAACCATGTTGTGTAAGGTGTCATACGCTTTGGAATACTACCCCCTCGCCAGTTCTGGCGACGGGGGTAGCATTCCACCCTTCTAAAGAGAGAAGACATGTTACTTTCCTTAAGCGTGGTTAAAATCAACCAGAGCCCAGCATCACAAAATGGATGCTGCTGCCACAGACACAAGTCTGACCTCCTGCTGCTGGGAGCCCTTCTAGCACAGGAGGCTTGGACAATAGGTTTCCTGTCACAGTGAGGTGCTAGCGCCACCCCAGACAGGAGATAGTGGATTGAGGCAGGGAGGGATGAAAGAAACGAGACATGCCTGGGGCGCACAAGGTGCCCCATGCATAGACCAGTTCAAACCGGTGCTGGGGCACACCAGCCCCAGCTCTGGCACAAAACTGGACAAAGGGAAAGGGGTGTAACTACCCCCTTCCCTGGTCCCACCCATAGGAGGGACCTTAGCAGGTAATCCAGCCCCTTGATTTGGAATAAAGGTAGGAGCTGCGTCCTAAGACATCAGATTATCCTGACTGAAACTTTGATACATAACTCTGGACCTTCTACCATCTACTTTACAAGAAGATACTGAAGAATCTCCCTTGTGGCCAAGGAGTGGCCATCCTGCGCAAGCAGGCACCATCAAGTGCTCAATGACTTGCTTTGTCTGATGCTCCCGCCGGAGTCCGACCACAGAGCCTGACAAGACCCAGACTTCAAGAATTCCTTCAGCACGATCCACAGCCACAGCTAACCTCAGACCACTGGAGGCGACCTGAGACGTGGGACCGGCCATCTTGAAAAGACTGTGAGACGCTTCCTGTGCAGCTCCCAAGGCACCCTCCAAGCTGTGCATTGGGGATTGAGAAGCCCCAGCCCCGAGCATCAACTGCACTGAAGATCACCCCTCCACACTCACCGAGCGCTACATGGGGACCTTTGGCATTTCCCTGCTTGATGCATCTGTCTGGTCACTTGGCCATTGACTAGTGGCCTCTGTGACGATGAAACCCGAAATCTACACTGCTGGTCTGATTGCTCTAGACTGCCCCTTGCTTCCCTGCGAAGGAGAAGTCCCCCAGTCCTTGCCGGCCTGAGTAAGAAGCCCTCTTCAGTTCCTGCATGGGTTGCCTTTGCCAAGGCTTGTTGACTCCAATCCGGAAGCCGACACCGCCGACAGCGAGAGCCTTTGTGGGACAGTCCGTGCCCAGCTCCTGGTCATTGTCGATACCTCCAGGTCCACGTGTCAGCAGAGACAAGCTTCGCAACGACCACCTGATTGCGCCCGACATCGCCTGGTTCCTTCCTGGTTCCACTCTGGTCACTGGCTAGTGACCCAGACTCTGTCCCCTCTGCTTTCAGGTACTCTACATCTTTGATACACCCTTGGATCCAACCGGACTCTTCTCTCCTGGTCGCCTGCAGCATCTTTTCTCCAAGGCTCCATAGAACACCATGATGAAACCCGACACACTTTGACACCTATGCACCTGCTTCCTGTGGGTGAGGTAACGCGAGTACTGCGGTGCTCCTGTAGATATTTACATCCTTAGTGTCCTAGTTTTAAGTGGTTAAGTTCTAGTCCAGTCGGAAGACTTCCAAATCTGCAACTTTCTAACTTTACGCACCCATTGACTTCTATTGGTGCACGCGTGCGCATTTAGACACTGCACCCGCATCCTGTGGGCCTCCCACGTCCTAACTGCTGTTAGTCCAGTGTAGCCCCAGCGATTTCCAAGGCCCTAGGCCTTACCATTGTTCGTGACGTGGTTCTTATACCACTATTTTAGTATATGGTTTTACGGGCCACCAGGGCCTATCCAGAATTGTGCAGCTTATTGTATGATATTAAGTTCTTTGTTTAAACGCTTGTGCTTCTCGCCTCATAAAGAGTACAGAGGATTATTCTAGTAAATAAATACATATATTTTATAATATATAACTTGTGTGGTGTCCTTTCATTTGGTATTAAAGGGATTGCATATGGTAAAACAGCTGGCTTCACATGCCCTCTCGAGTTTAGCCTTAGACTGCTTTTGTCCATGCTACCACTAGGATAGCTTGTCTATAAGGTTGACTTACAACCAATCACCATAAGGGTTGTTTGGACTGGTGCAAGGTGCTCACTAGATAGTGAACATCATATACCAGGCCAACTTCTCACAACCGTAAAAACACTACTATTCAATAACAGCTTAAATCTACAATGGGTATTACCTGCCCTATAATTTGATACAATTCCCACAAGTTAGAGAGAACCACCTTAATCCCTCCTCCTGATCCGTAAACAAAACCTCCACTGATGTCTGTAACATTTCTTCTAATTCACACACTAAAAATATTCTCATCCTAGTCTTAGGGTGGTAAACACATAACCTATGATAGTCATACTGCTCTGTTAAACATTTACACATTATTAGTCATAATGTGCTGCACTGGACCCTCTTAAAAAGGGATCACCAGTATTCATGCTCATCACTTACTTCATGAGAACAGCTCAGTATTTTATTGAGCAATGAAAACGAAAAGCATAATTTCAGTCTGGTTGGTTCACATGCTTCATGCGGGTGAAATAACCATGACTCAAGCGCCGTGTATGGTTCTATCACAAGCATGTTTTTTCCTCACTTACAATAGCGTATGGCATGCATGACTTGTGTATTATTGGCGCTACTCGTCTGAATAACACTGATGAAATGAGCATATATTCCATTTGCCTAAATTATACTTGTTACATGTTGTATTTTCTTGTCTTGTAAATTTCTTTTACAGGTACTTTTACAAAGGTAGACACGATTTACGGTTAATCCACTAAGCATAATTTAGCACACCTTAGCGTGTGTGCTATAAAATGCATACACACGTGGCGTAAACTCCTTTTGTCAGTCACTTTTCACTTTTTCACTTACACCACTATTTTCAATTCACTGTTAGAAAGGTCCTGATGAAAGCCCTACCACATGTCGACCTAGCTGATATCTAAGACGCAACTAATAGTCTTTTTTTGTTATCCACTCGTTTTTAATATACCCTCAACATCTGGGAATAAAGTAATTATCAGGTAGAGACCCAGAGGTATTTTTACACTTCATCACAAAAATCCCAACTCCACTGTAATCAGGCGTCCGCTACTCAGCTGGGAACCCAATGATGAAGCATGACACAAACTACGTTGATGTGTGAGTGTTCTTCTATAAAACCCTTGCGGTGTCAGGCACTGCAGTGGCGTACAAACTGCTAGACAGGTCCGTCCCAGTTGTTTATAAATATATACCGAGGGACAAGCACAGCCCACAGAAAGTCCTAGCTCTCCCATTTGTTTATACTAGGGTGCTATCATAGACATTCCACCAGGGGATTTGGAACTTTGGTTGTCTTCGGTGCCTTCACCTATGTAGACTTCCTACTCAGGTGTCTTCAAAGTAGTCAAGCAACGGTGTTAGTTTTGCTTTGTTGGCTTGGTAGAAAGGACTTCCAATAAGTATATTATAGTGGTTGGCTACTTCTGTTGTTGGTACATAGGCCAGGGCTATTCGTTTTTTGATTCGGTAGTCAAGGTTGCTGTTTGTGTAGCATAATCTATACTTGGGGTACGCTTTTGCAGATGTATCCAGATACTTTGGTAGAAATGATAACAACCTTGTATTGCAGTATGTGGACTTATTTTTTAAAATTGACTTAATCATTGCTTGTTTAAAATCTATTATTATTTTTTGTGGGAAGTAGTGTTCTGTTTGTTTTTTTATTACTGTAAGGAATACTATGTAGGTAGCATTTTGTTTGTTAGTGCGTATATGACGGCGCTGTTGGTTTCTTCATATCCTCCATGGATGGTATTGAGTTGGTAAAAGGGCTTAGGGTAAACTTTAAATGTCCCTTCCATCAAACATGTTTTACAGTGCTTTGACTTATGAATGTTGGTGTTGGTGGCAAAGATGATAATTCTTTTTTCATGACTATTATTGTCATAAAAAAGGACGTATTCATCTTTGTGTGTGACTGTGTTTTCTTGTAAAATTTCAATTTCTGCAAAAGTTTGGGTGGTGGGTGGTGTTGGAGCAGTAGATCTTTGAGTTCTGGCTATTAGGCATTTTAAAGTGGGGATGGATGGTAATTGTCTTGTTACATGTTTAGAATCTCTAGTTAGTATGTTGTTTAATATTTGGGTACTGGTTTGTTGGGAGCTGGTGCTTGCTTCTTTGATGGTCTCTAAAGCAACTCTCACCTCAATCAATTTCTGTGATATTAGAGTGATGGTGGTGTTCCCTGACATTAATAACATTTGTTTCTACTGTTGTTGCTCTCCCATAGCAAGAGTTGGAGTTGTATTTAATACATTTCCAATGGGTTTTATTTCCTGTTATTTTCTTTGTTATTGAAGTATAGCCCATGTAGCACATAACTAGTTTTTCCTTTTGTGAGGAGATGAACTTTGCTCCTTCAATAATTTTCTTTGTATATCTGTGAATATATATATATATATATATATATATATTTATTAAAATTATTAAGTATTGAAGAGTAAACATGTTTATATAATTATTAACCCCTTACATGCGCCGTGAATTTTCATGCTGTACAGGCGATTTTAAAAGTGGGCGGGATTCGGATGGCCCCCAGCAATCATCAGCACACACCCACCGTGACGCATGACGGCACGGGCCGTCATGAGCATGCAAGAGGTTAAATTTCAAAATATACTTATATATATATTCTGTTTTGCTTTTCATGTTGGATATTTTTTCGATGTTTGTAGTTTATTTACTGGTTTCTTTTTTCTGTTGGTTTAAAAGGAAACTGTAATTTTTATTGAAGTGTTACATTTATTTTGTTTATTAAATGTATTTAGTCTCTGTTTTCATTTAGTTGTTAAAAAATAAATACTTACTATTTTTAGTTGATGTAGTTTATTTTGTTGATGTTGTTTTGTTGAAGTTTGTACAAGCTATTAAAATAAAAGAATTTGTTAGTGACATTTAGATTTTTAATATATTTTGTAGTTTTCACCAGTTAATTCTATTTGTTGATTTAAATATATACTTACGTTATTTTATAGTTTTTGTTAATGTTGATTTTGTAGTTGTTTTGGAAGTAAATCAGTGTTTTGAACTTTCTAGGTGGAATTTTAGTGACGTTTCGTCTGTGAAATCTAAAAGAAAACATATTATAGTTTTAGTTAATATGTTTATAATTTTTTTTCTTTTAAGCTAATTTTATTTATAGATTAAAAAAGTTTTGTTCTTACCTTTAATAAGAGTGTTTCTGATTAGCTGTTTGTGTAGATTTTTTTCAGTCTGTTTTCTGTCTCACAAATTATTATGCTTCTTGAGTGTTTGGCCATATCACAGTACATTTTGTGTTAATTAATTGATTGCTTTTATAGTGTTTATTTAATTAGTTAGAGTTTCTATTGGTTTGTGTTGTGTAGTTTAAATTTATTGGTCGATAGCTTTTTAAAAATATTTAGGCTGTTATATTTGAATTTGTTTAATGTTAATTATGTTTATTTGTTTTTATTTTGTTTAGTAACATAATTAAAATGTATGTGTAAATAATCGGTATATATTTTTATGTATGTAATATATATGTTTGTTTATTTTTGATAGTTGTTTTTTTATGCTCTAGTGTTTGTTTATTTATTTGTTTTTGATTTTTAAGTGTATTTGTGTTTTAGTTTTATACATTTTGTAATTTTTTATTGTTTGTTTTTAATGTTTGATATATGTTAATTCTTTATATCATTGAAACTAGTTTATGTTCATATTTAAATGTTGTTTTTTGATATAGTTTGAATGTATTTTATTGATCTTTGTGTAGTTGTTATGCATATTGATGTTTTTGTTGTGATATATATTTTATTTTAATTTTATCTATATTTTTGTGGGTTTTTTGTTGTCGATATTTTTGTCATCAACATTTTTGTAATGCTTTTTTTATTGATGTTTGATCTACTTAAGTTTTGTGTATTGGGTGACGATATTTTTGTATATGATATTAGTGAGTCGATAATTTTGTAGCTCGATATTATAGGAGTCGATGTTGTGTCAGTGATCCGACAGAGCAATGCACCAAACTGTAAACAGCATTGACAGGAAACTCCATGAAGGGGGTCCTGCCAATTCTTTAGAAATTACTGCCAGCTTGGCAAGACGTTTTGGAGAACATTGTGAAGCAATCAGATTATATGTCTTTTGACATTCACAGGTTCAATTATTAAAAATTAATTATTTTAATTTGGTAGTATGTTAGTAGTACTGTTGTAGTACTACTAACATACTTCAAAATGTAGCTCGTGAATAGGTCCTAATTCTTTTTCTGCAAAGTGTTCCACTTTTGTAACAAAGCATTAATCAGCAATTTTAACATTCACACAAGCCCTAAGTAAATAGATGTAGATAAAAGTTTTTTCTTTCTTTTCTAAACACAGTGTAATAGCTGCAGCTTTATCTATAAGTCTCTTAACACTGTCACACCACCAATGTTTCTCAGAAAGGAGCTTCACCACTGTTTCTCAAAGAATGGCAGAAAGGAGAACTTTGACAATACCCTTCTTGGGACAATCGCAACATCTGGGAAGAGGTGTGGCGCCGCGGCCAGGGCGACTGACTCCGGAATCTGTGGATCACGGTTCGATCCCCGGCACCGGCGGCAGATTAGCCCAGCACCATGTGACTCTGGGCAATAGCTTGCTTAATCTTCCCGAAGGCCCCCAGCACCTAGAGACCCTAACGGGTGATTGTGCGCTTTACAAATGTGGATATTATTATTATATTATTATTATCTCCACCCACTTCATCATGTTGATGATGTCTTATAGTGATAGAAGCGTTCAGATTACCAGGTTCTAGAGGATGCATTTTTAAAAGGTTATACACCATTTCAAGCATGGAAAACCTGGAGTAGAACCTAGGTTTCCTGTACCCACAGTCATTTTAAGCACTTGATCATTGAAGAACGTTAGACAGTAACTTTGCACTGCATTCGTATTTTCAGATTTCTCTTTTCTTAGATCTATTTATTTGTCAGTGAATGTGAGGTCAAATGCTTTGCTTCTCCTACAGATGTATGTGAGTGTCACTCTTCAGCGCTTGGGATGCTTATTGGGATAGCGGGGCTAATGGTGAGTGCTGCAGCAGTTGTGTGGTCTCCTCCCCTCCTGCAGCAGTTCTAGTTCTGCCTTGATGGGAATGATGTGGATTGCCCTTGGCCAGGCACCTTTTCCCATGATCTCCCAACAACCCACACAGAATATATAATTTTGCACCTTGCGAATCAATTGATGAACACCATCAGTAATTGGCACAGAAAATCCTTTAAAATCACCTCTCCCCTAGGCACAGAACTCCCTTTAGCTCCCCAGCAACCTGCACCCAAATGGCAAACACAAGCAAGCACACACAAAAAAATGGCACATGCACAGCTTTGAGCTCATACTGTAAAAACTGGATGTGTTGTGTGTATTCCTGGTATGATGACAAGCTCCATAAGAGTATTATGATTAGAGCTTTACAAAAACAACCATTGACAAAGCTAACAGGTCTGGTATTCTTCTATTGCACACATAGACTAACAATATTACAGATATATATATGTGTGCACAGACAACATATAAAAAGGCAACCTGTAGCCGCACATGTATCCACAACACAAACTAGCCCAAAAACACTAAGACTCAATCATGCATCCTCCTCACAGGCAGCCCCTACATGTGAACTTGCATGGTTCTATGTTCTCTGTGGATACATATCTCACTGTAGTGTTGTCGGTCTGTGAATGCACAATAGGATTGCAAGACATGTTAGCTTTGCAAAATGCTTTTTTAATTATTGCAACCTTTCCTTCTAAGCCAATTTGGAAGTCTCCTACTAAATAGCTTAATTAGAAAAATGAACTTGTGTTAAAATTGACATACATTTGAAGGCTCACCAGATCTTTGTAACTGCAATCTTGTACTGATCAGATTAAAATATGAAGTCAACAGCATCTATATAAGGGTCTGATGTGAAGATTTGGCATTAGGTGAAGCTTACACCAGAAGTGTAATCTATTGACCTGAAGTGGTCAACCCTAGGGATTCTGGATGTGGAGTAAAATGCAGGCACGGCTGCTGCCTTGGGGCAGTGCTGGGGCCGCAAGGAGAAAAATAAATAAAAAATAAATAAAAATAAACTTACTTTTTGCTCCCGTGCCACACCTCTCTGCTTCTCAGCTCCCAGCACTGCAGTTCCCATGAGCATAGGCTCTCATCTCATACCGCAATCCCAGCAGTTCTCTCATGCAATTACTCTCAGCATGAGAGAAGTAACCTGGGCGTAGCACTACGCTACGCTACGCTTGTGGAGCGTGCATAGTTTGCACTTCTATGCACTACAGGAATTGCACGTAATACAGTGCAAAAACGCGTAGTGGGTATTTTTGCTTGCTCGCGGTCCTCAACGTCAAGTTGACAATCGCGAGCGAGCAAAATCAACATCCCAGCAAGACTTTTTCCCCGTTCGCGATCAGCAACATCAAGCTGCCAATCGCAAGCGTGGAAATTAGACCTCCCAGCAAGATTTTCAATGCAGGGAGGTCAGGTTTCTCATTGCGAGTGGTCGCGTATGCTCGCGACCGCTCACAATGAGAAACTACCAGTCTGCGTTGAGAAAGTTGTTGCTTGAGTACAAATCAACTCGAGCTGCAGAAAATGACCGCTTGCACTGTGCAAGATGCCGTTTGCAATGACTGCACAGTGCGGAAAAGCATCACGCACTGTGCAAACAGTGCGAACAGCATTTCCATACCGCACTACCCAGTTCGCGTAGCTTCGTGTAGTGCGAAGTGCACTTCGCGTAGTTACGTGTAGCGCTACTGCGCAAACTACACCCAGGGTTAGAGAGAAGCTCTGGAATTGGGCAGAGCGGGCTGTTTTCACGCTCCTGCAGGGACTGGGATTCTGTGCTCCTGAGCTCTGCAGATATCCCTAAGGAATTGCCTGGAGATATCCAAGTGCGCAGGTCACGCGCACTTTAAGTACCCACTACTCCTCTTCCCCCTACTGGTGATGCTGAGACCTGACCCAATTCCGCTACAAACACAGCTGAGTCAATGAAAACTAAAATGAAAATTAAAGTGTTTTATTATAATTTTATTTTTCATTTTCTGCCTTTAAGAAGTGGGACGATGCTTCTCCGTCATATCAGAGGAGCCCCCCTGTCAAAATGGAAGAATCTTGTTGGCAGCCTTGGGAAATGATATATTGCCTACAGAAGCTGGGTACCTTCTTTTTAAGATAGTGAAACACAAGGGTTGATTTTGATAGCATAGATTTTAGTAGTTTTACTTACTAAATAACGAATTAAAAACTTTGGTTTATTGTAACAGAATATCTTATGGGATACACTTTAGATTATCATTACAATTGTAGGTACCATACTGGTAGAGAAAGATAACAGCTTTACGGGCAGTTTGTTGTTCAAATAAGTCACAATATTTTTCCAGAAGCGAGTTAACACCATACTGGGGATAAACACAGAGGCATAAATACTGCTGGGAACAAATCAATTGTATTAAATAGCCCTTACAACAAAATGATGAGTTTCAGTACTGACAGTGGGAGTTGGTGATTAGAAATTCGACTGGAAAACAACAGCCACAAAAAATGCAAGTGCATACAAGGACAAATAATGGATCAAGAACGTACTCAGAAGAAAGAAGCAGCCCCATGCAGTGCCGTGCTTTGGCTGGAGATTAAGGACAGTCATTTTATGCGTGTCTGTGCTTACAGAGAGAACACTGGGATACCTTCACGGGTTTATTAAGCAGCGCACGAACACCCTCTTTCCCAATCATTAAATAATATCACCATTTAATAATCGAAAATATGTCTTCAATATTGTGATTTTTGCCAAATAATGAGCTAGGTACATACAACGTTGTGCATGAATTTGAAACAGCCGTCATAATCAGAATGTTCGTGAATGCCATTTGACAGTTGTATAGTTCTGCCCATTTTTCTGTTTTGGACGGCTGACTTTTGCACAGAAACTTCACCTATACGTAAACTCCATTCGCAGTTTCGCTGCATTTTGAGGATAAGGATATTTTTTTCTCCTTAAAGTAACACGTGAGAATTGCTACATGTTGATTAATTCTGCGGATACAAACACACGTTTGCTCTGGTGCTTTGAACGAACATGCAGATATGCAAGCACACATACTCATCTGGCATGGAGCGTGAATCTGACCAATCTCGGCAGTTTATGAAGGTCAAATGTCACCTCAGTTTCAAGCTGGGCAGCAAATAAGCGAAGAGGGAAATTCTGATCATGAAATTGTTCTTGATATATATTTTCTGATTTGTCGATACATTAAACACGTCCATCTTGCAAGAAAATACCCCCGAAGGGCACAAGTCATGCCACAAAAATCTAAAACTGGAGGCGTTTCATGAAAAGGGTCCTCTCGTCAAATCTTCGTAACCCAATTTCTTTTCACATTTGCTTAAATTTTCAAAGTACAGTTGTCTGTCCATATTCCATTCATTTTCACTTGACATGTCCTGCAACCCAAAAGTAACAGCTTATGGTTAATAGTTGTGAAAAGCCAGCGTTAAAAGAATGACCTTTTGCGGCCTCTCTTGTACATGGGTTTGAATCTGTCAATTGAATTATGCTACTCACATAAGGTTCGCATTGTTCAATCCTATGCCATTAGTGTTACTTCAGAAGGCACTTTGACATAGCACAGCGGTATGCTTCACGACTCAGACACTGTCCTAGAAATATTTTACCTTAGATTTTTAACTATTTTATGTTTTGAAATATGCATAGGGCCTCATTTCTGAGAATTGACGCATCGCTGTGTGAAAGCAGCAATGCGTCACTTCTCAGTGCGCACTCCTTGCGACGTGATTGATGCGTCATATTTATATGACACATCATGTCGCAAGGAGTTACAGATACGTATCTGTAGGCGCAAAAGTGACGCATTGCTGGAGTGTGTCACAAAAGTGACGCAACTCCAGCAATGTGTACTTTCACATGGGCAAGTCCCATGTTGTTAGTGCCTGCGGCAGTATTACACCGGCCATGAAACAAGGCGTAAGATTTTGACGCATTAGCGGCCTAGAAATGGCGCAGTGAAATCTTATAGATTTCATTGCGTCACTTCCATGACCCTTGCTTGCATCAAAACCCCCCCCTTGCATACATTATGCCTGGCGCAGGTATAATGTGGCGCAGGGGGTTAACTAGATGCGTCACTTTGTAAATATGGTGCAACATGGCGCATTTTTTATGCCACTGGTGCGTCACAAAAAGTGACACACCAGCAGCACAAAAGTGACGCACAGCCTCATAAATGAGGCCCGTAATTTTTTTTTCAATTCCAAAAATTTGTGGGGCATATTATCAAGAACGTCGATATAGTTATCGCCGATTTATCGGCAGGAAACTGCTGCTAAAACTGCGATAATGGGCTTGATAATATGTCCTTGCGAGTTCCCATAGCAGCCCAGGTTAACATCAGAACCTGGGCTGCTATGGGAATTCACAAGGACATATTATCAAGCCCATTATCGTCGTTTTAGCGGCGGTTTCCTGCCGCTAAATCGGCGATAATTTTATCACCGTTCTTGATAATATGCCTCTTTAATCGGCCAGTCCTGGTCATAAAAGAGAGAAGCAAGTACAGTGCAGTAAAAAATAGAAGTATTAAACCAAAAATTAAAAGCATATAGACAGGTAACATCGAGTGCGAATAAGTCAAACAGTAATCAGTATAAAGTGTAACGTACATAATGAAACTATATGACAGAATCAACCACAATATTATATCTAAAAAGGATAAAACAATATCTTAAGATAAACCGTGAGTGTATCCATCCATAATCTTCTTCGCTCTAACTACTGCTTTAAGATCGAAGCTCACCCTGCAACAAATAATTCGTGTAATTAGTAATTGTAAGAGATGCAAGGCCTCTATAGATCTTCGGTGACCCAATGATATTAATAAAGGTTGGATCACTGACTTAATATCGACGGCTAAAATATAGACTACCAAAAATATCATCGAGAAATTATCGACACCCATAATATCGATTCCTAATACCTACTTAACAAACCACCAAAATATCGAGTACAAAATATAGTCAGTTATTAATATCGAAAGACAAAATATCGAATGACAAAATATAGAAATACATAATATCGACACTCACAAAAATATACTGCACTCAGCTAAAATATCGACAACTAAAATATAGTTGGTAGAAACATCGATAAATTAAAAATATCGACTATATAAAAATGTTCCTAAATATATATTGTTTATATATATATATATATATATATAAATATACACTACATGATAATTATCTCACTTATAAAACAAATTACATTACTAACAAACAATTAAAAGTACACTGTGAAACAAAATAATCCCAAATACACGTACAATAAATAAATAACACCTAATATTATTACAACAAACAATTGTAACATAAATATAATATATATCTTAAATTATAAATACACTCTAAGTATATGTTAACAATATTTAGTAACTTACTAGCACTTACTCGACAGAGAATATCCCAATTAACGAAAAAAAAATTCAAACCTGCCAATGAAAAGCTCCCATTCTTCATTAAACCAATCAAACACTACAACTAATCAAGAACACAATATAAAAGGAAACAACTTCAACCTTTACTTCCTACTTCTAATGTTTCAGAAGAAGGTGAAACGCTGGCCAACTTTGTCCCAAAAAAACTACTCTTCCTAAGAAAAAAATTACAGACATACACGAAGTAAGTTTACCTATTTTTTACTTTTACCAAGCTACAAAGCTAAAAAAAGATTTTATTTAATCAAACACTGTATTCTTCATTTGTTTCACATGACTTATATCTCCTATACAGACAGCTCCAATATACAGCACTAAAGCTATCATATCTGATTACAAAAAATAAAACATTTTGTTGAATTTGCAAAGGAAAAAACAACTATTATTTAAAAGCAAATTTATAATGCTACTGTTATTTGTATTCTACCTCCTTGACAGAATATTTACACACCCAAAATCGAGAGTTTCCAAATAAAGAACAACACAACTTAATAATGTAAGTATATATTTGACTGATTAGTAAAACATGCCAAGTACCTTTTTTAAATGCTAAATTGTAATGCATATTTTATGTCTTTTCTATCTCGCAACAGAAAAATATTACAAACCAAAAACATTATACTTTAGCTTACAAAACTCTACAAATTGCTAAAATAAGTATAACTGTTGAATATTAGCAAACACACCAAATGCATTTTATTTACTAAATTATAATGCACATTTTATTTTTGTTCTATCTCCTTAACAGAAAATCTATACACAGCCAAAACCTACTCATTAAAAGTAAACAAATTACCCACGTAAGTATATATTTAAAATTATACTAAACAACACAAACTCCTTTTTGAATGTTAAATTGTAATAAATATATTTTATTTCTCTACTTTTTCCTTAACAGAAATTTTTTAAAGACCATATAACTACTGCCTTATAATATTTGACTCAATTATTTTCCTAAGTAAGTATAAATTTAGATTAATAAACAAGAAACCAACTAATTTTTAAAAAACAAATTGTAAATCACAATTTATAGGTCGATTCCGATCCGGTAAAATGCGCTCCGAATCGTCGTACGGAGAGTTTTTTCCCCATACGAATCGTACCCGTAGACGTCCCGTACGTACGACAGAAGTACGATCCGTACCAGGTGCCAAACTCCGTACGAGTCGTACAGGACTCCGTACGACTCAAATCTCCGTACGAGTCTCACTCGGAACCGGCTGTACGCGACATCACTACTGGTTTTTACGACCCAGCAAGTACGATTCGTGTCGGGTAGGCGCCGTACGACCCTTTTCCTACGGGAGCCGAAAACCGTCGTAAACGCAGAGTTCGTGCCGAAACAGGTACGGAACGCCCCCCCCCGGGTACGGCGCGTACCCCCATGATCGCAGGGGTACGCGCTGTACCCCTGTGATCATGCGGGGTACGTGCCGTACACCCAGCGTACATGGGGTACGCACCGTACCCCATGTACGGTGGGTGTACGGCACGTACCCCATGTACGCTGGGTGTACGGCACGTACCCCGCATGATCACAGGGGTACGGCGCGTACCCCTGCGATCATGGGGGGTACGTGCTGTACAGTGTGTAGGTGATCGTGCGCTTTTCCGTACGAATCGACGTGTACCGTAGGAATCGCGTCCAGGTCGGACGATCGGAATCGTCCGGTCGTACGGCGTCCGTACGAGTCGTATGGAAACGGCTCCGGATACGATTCGTACGGACGGGGATTTTACCGGATCGGAATCGACCCCTTATTGTTCTTCTATGTCCTAAACAGAAATTGGACACACACCCAAAAACCTACTCCTTCGAATTAAAAACCTCTACAAAACATCTAAGCAAGTATATATTTAATTTAATATAAAAACAAGAACTAATGTATTTTTTATAACAAATGTTAATGCTTATTTTTTTTTTACTATCTCCTTAACAGATAATTTATACATAGTCATAACAGGCTCCTTAAAAATAAAGATTCTGCAAATTGTCAAAGTAAGTATATATTTTCAACAATATAACTAATTTAAATGTTAACTGCAAAAGATGTTGTCTTCTAAAACGATCTCAAAATGACATAAAATAATACTAAAATTTAAAATCTTTTTTCTCAAACCAACAGAAAATACATCATCAAAATACAAGTCAAAGCTGTTGAAAATATACAGAACGTTTCACATAGCACCAAAGATAAATAGTAAGTATAATAATTGAAAAGTAATAACTTTAACACATTTATTATCATCATTTATACTTAAAATCTGTTATTTTCTACTCTCTTATAGCACAACCAAGAAAAACATGACTGAAGGTGCAGAGTTTGTCATGTCTCAAAAAAACAAACTTTTACTATGTTATATGGGGTATGTCTATAATCAAGAAAGACAATCAGGATTAAAAGTATTTTGGAAATGCACTAAATTCTATTCTAATAAATGCTATGGCAGAGCTATAACAGAAGAAGCCAGAGTACTAAGTACAAGAGAACATAATCACCCCCCCCCATATAACAGAAATCGAAATAAGAGATGCCCTAGAAAGCATAAAAGAGGCAAGTACAAGCACTGATAAACCTACAACACACATATTAAAAGAGGAACTCCTAAAAGTTCCTCAGCACGCCCCAAGCCAACTACCCTCTATTGACTCCCTTAAAAAAGTAATTCAAAGACAAAAAAGAGTAACTCGTACAACTATACATAATCCTAAAACCCTACAAGAAGTTGTCATACCCCCTGAATTGAGTATAACTCACAATAAAGACCAATTCTTGCTTTATGACAACAAAGACCCTATAAACAGAATTATTATTTTTTTATTTTTTTTTTTTTTTTTTTTTTTATTGACAGATTTTTCCCATATTTTTACATACATACAGGGCACGACAATAGCATTTACCTTACAAATATCTAGGCATATTGACAAAAAAGAAAAAGAAAAGAAAAAGGAAAAGATACAGAGAAAAGATACAATATTTTGTATTCTCAATGCATATCAAACAATATTCACATTTCATATCCGAATCCTCCTAAACCAATAAATACTTTAATCACATATTTCAATCCAACCTCTCTTCCTTCCACCGGATAATAGGTCCCCAGATCTGCCTACCAGTTTTCCTACCCTTTTTCCCCTTTCTTGCGTAAATCTCTATCTCCAAATTATAAATTGAAAGCAATTTAGCCAGCCATTGGTAATATGATGGTGCTTTAGGGTCCAACCATGCCGATGCAATAGTGAGTCTTAGTACTGCCATAGCCATAAACAAAAAATATTCCCATCGCTCACCTGCCCTGAAGTTACTCTGTTGCTGTTCATTTCCTTCTTCTTTTACCCCCAAGAGAATAATTGACGCTGTGAGAGTCACATCTATTGCTATGCTTTGAAAAAAACCCTCAATATTTTTTATCAATGGCTGCAAATGAGGGCATGTTGCCAAAATATGTGCTAAGTCTGCTTCAGAGTCCCCACATCTGAAGCAACTAGTTCCAGTTATGCCACCCCATTGAGCTATTTTGGCAGGCGTATGGTATAAGTGATATAATGTTTTGTAATGTTGTGCCTGTAAGGACGCCGAGCATAACAATGTATATCCCATTTCTAAGGAGATGTCAAATGTTTCCTCACTAATATTCAAGCTATGTTTCCACTTACTTGCCCATTTCTCTATGTCATTCTCCCTTGAGGCCAGCAATTCTGCATAAAATCTCTTAATGGTGCAATCCTCCCCAGCTTGTATCACTTCCATGATTACATTTTTGTTGAACCCTAATGGACCACCCTTCTTATTATATAAAAAACTCCTAATTTGTAAATACTTAAAAAATTGTCTTTTATCTAGTGCAAATTTAGTTTGTAATTCAGAGAACTGGTAAACTCCCTGCTGCCCCAAGATGTCTCCAACCTTTCTGAGCCCTTTTCTTTCCCATTCTCCCAATATAGTCCCCGAAGTGATTTCCTCAGATAGATTCGGATTTCCTTTCAATCTTGTATATACATTATATCGCCCTAACCCAAACTTTTTCGTAAAAGCTTTCCATACAGTATATGCGGCAATGAGTGTCTTAAACCGTGTCCTTTTGTAATAACTGGGTTCAGTGAACTTCAAAAAAACATTTTCTGCTTCTGGCCCTAATAACAAACCAAATATTGCCAATGAGCCTAACTCATTCCCTCCTTCATCTTCTCCCCCACCCACCAGACCCACCATACTCTGTAGAACTGCTGCCCAATAATAAAACCTTATATCTGGCAGTGCCCACCCACCCCTTTCCCTCGGTAACACCATGAACCTAAATGCTCTCCTAGTTTTTCCCTTTGCCCATATAAACCTATTAATCATATTTTCTATCTTCTTAAATAAATTATTCTCAAATAATAAAGGGATCGCTCTAAACAAATATAAAAACTTTGGCAAGACCAGCATTTTTATCACATTAGTCCGCCCCAAAATTGTTAAATGCAAATTGTCTATTCTATCTAAATCCTTTTGAACTTTCTTTATTAAAGGAGTTATGTTTATTTCCACTAAGTTATCTAACTCAGCCGATATGCTCACCCCCAAATATGTTCCAGATTTAATTACTCGGCCATCTATACAGGGGGTGTGGTGGTTCTTAATAATCTGCGTCTTAGCAGTATTAAGTTTGTAACCCGAGATTATTCCAAACTTCAGGGCTTCAGCTTCTACTTGAGGAATAGCCTCCGTTGGGTCTGGTGTAATAACTGCAACATCGTCGGCATATGCCAATATTTTACAGTGTCCCATCCGGATAAATAATGGTTTTATTAAAGGACTCGCTTCTATTCCTCTAATTAATGGGTCCATATACATTGCGAATAGCAATGGGGAGCAAGGACAACCCTGCCTTGTACCTCTCCTTATCGCCAATTGAGTAGTAACCCCCGCATTCACCCTAACCGAGGCCATGGGATTTAGATATAGCGCTTGAACTGCCTTAATAAAGCCCTTTTTGACTCCTGCCCTTTCCAATGTATACCACAGATAGCCCCAGGAGACCCGATCAAATGCTTTTTCTGCATCTAATAACATAATTGCTATCGGATCCCCTGAGACTGCTGCGGCATCGAGCAATGTAATCACTTTACGCGTATGATGGGTAGTACCCCTCCCTGGTATGAAGCCGTGTTGATTTTTGCTCACCACCCTATCTATTATCCTAGCGTATCTTATCGCCAATACCTTAGAAAAGATTTTTGTGTCCGTATTCATTAGCGTGATAGGCCTGTATGAGCCAGGTTCTTCTGGTGGTTTCCCTTTTTTTAAAATTATAACTATCTCGGCACCTCCCCAGGTCTTTGGTATTGAATCCCCTTTTTGTGCCTTTATCATTGTCCTAAGCATATCTATTTTTAAAACCTCCCAGAATATCTTATAGAACTCTATTGGGATCGTGTCCGGGCCAGCTGCTTTTCCAGATGGTAGATTTAATATAGCATTTTTTATTTCTTCCTCCACAAAAATCTCCTCTAACCCATCCGCTTCCTCATCCGAGAATCTTACCACCGGGATATCTTGTAAATAATCCCTGATTTTCCCCAAATCAGTCCTTATAGGCTCCTCGTATAGCTCTTCATAAAAGGATCTAAAAACTTCCCTGATTTTCTCAGTCTCTGTATGTATTGTGCCAGAGGAGTTCTTGATCTCCCTTACATTACATAGTGCTTCTTGCTGTCTTGTGCGGACTGCTAAAGTTCTTCCTACTGTCTCACTAAACTCGTGACATTTTTCTCTTTTACTAATATAAAGTTTTGCAGCTTTTCTAGCGATGTCACCTTCAGCTTCACCTTTCACTTTTAACAATTTCACATATGCATTTTCTACAGGGGTTCCACTCAAAATACATTCCTCTAAACCCTCCTCAGCCTTTAGTACTGCCTCGGCTATTTCCACATTTTTCATTTGTTCCTGCTTTCTCCTATACGAACTAAAACTTAAAGTCTCTCCCCGTACCCCCGACTTAAATGCGTCCCATATTATCCCCACAGAAGTACTATCCCTATTGTTCTCAAAGAATTCTTTAATCCATAACTTCATGTGCTCCACGTATGTATCTTCCGATAACAATGCTCTTTCAAAGGTCCATTGCCTTATCTGTTTGGTAGTTCTTAATTTTCTCACCGTAAGAGTTAGCGGATTATGATCGCTTAAAATTTGCGGTAGCCTATCTATCCTGGATTCTATTAGAACTTCATTTGAAACAAAAAAATAATCCAATCTCACGCATATTTTATGTGGGGCAGAGTAGTATGTATAGCCCTTATTCCCTGGCATTTTTTTCCCCCATACATCATATAAAACATTATTTATTACTAATTCTTGTAAAGCACGGCACATTCGTTTTTTTCTGCCACAATAATTGCCAAATGAGTCTAAACCCAAACCATCAGCACCATTAATATTCAAATCTCCTGCCATTATAATTCTCGGAGCCCAAGTAGCCAATTCCACATCCAGATATTGAAAAACCTCTGGGTCATCCTCAGTCGATCCATATACACTTATTAACGTTGTCCAGTCCCCATCAATCCTACATTCCACCATTGCCCATCTTCCCCATTGATCATGTGCCTTTTTCCTCACACAGATATTTTTATCTCTGGATAATATAGCAACCCCCCTTTTTTTTACATTTTGCTGTGAAGCTACCAAAACCTGAAAACCCAATTGCTTCAAAAGAAACTCTTGTGAACTCATGACATGCGTTTCCTGAATAAAAATAAAGTCTACATTTATTTGTCTCAATAACAGTGATACCTTAAGTCTTTTTTGGGCCTCATTTAGCCCACATACATTCCATGTTACGTATTTCGTTCCCATAAATGATTCTTTGTGTATCTAGTATGTACCCAGCTATACTTATATTCATACTCAAATTTTATCACTCTATATCTTTTTATCTTTCCACTTATGCTTCTCCTTCTTTGCAACCTACTGACTCTCATCTTATATCTTTTTTTATCTCCTTTTCCTCTCACTCCTGCCTCTACTTTCATTAACAATTTTGTCTTTTTCTGCCTTTTCTGCCTTTTTTGCCTTGTCGTGCCCTGTCCCTCCCCACCCTCCCCCTCCCCTAGACTGCACCCCTCCCCCCCTCCCCCCCTACTGGCAAAGAGGTCAATAGTGACCTCTGTCTGACAGCCGATTCCCCCCAGAGGACCTCTCCGCTCCCACCCTCCCGAAGTATCATTTTATACATTTTATACAGTCTATACCATTAATAGTATTTACTCATACTGCTCCACCCTTATTGTTTTATTTTCCTCTTCTTGCATTTCATTGTTTCTTTTTTTGTGTAGCATATTCTGTTTGTCTTATGGCTAATGCTCTCTCATTTTGTGTCTTTCCATCTCTTTGTGCTTTCATTTCTTTTAAGTGATTCAAATACTCCTGTGCTACTATTTCTGAAAAAAAAAACCTGAATTGGCCATTATGGCCAACTTTAAGGCGGCAAGGAAACATTAAATACACTTCACAACCCATACTCTGAAAAGGCGTTATTAGCTGCCTCATTCGCCACCTTCTCTCCACAGTCGTATGACAAAAATCTGGGCGGGTAAAAAATGTTATGTCCTTATATGAGCGCTTAGTCATAGGTTTTGCTTTTCTGATTATTTCCTCTCTTAATAGAAAATTCCCAATATATACTAAGATAGCCCTTGCTTTCGGGCTTGTAGTTTTCTTCTGCGTTAAGGGAAACCTATGTGCGCGCTGCACCTCTTTATCCCAATCCCACTTATCAAGCTCTGGAAAAGCTCCCTTCAACAGTTCTACAACGAAAGCCCGTATGTCCGATCCTTCCTTTTCTTCATCAACGCCCAAAATTCTTATATTATTCCGTCTCTGTCTGTTCTCGAAATCTTCGAGTTTCCAGAGGACATCAGCTGATGTTTTTTCCTGGTCATCCCTGAACTCCTGTAGCTTTACCAATTCTTCCTCAACTTTGCCTGTCCTCTCCTCGACTTCCGCAAGCCGCTCAGCCATTTCTGTATACAATTTGTCCACCTTACGTAGAGACCCCTGTATTTTTTTATTCGCCTGCTCAGCTCTTTGACTCTCCTGGCGAGCCTCTCCCTGGATCTGCTTTAAAGTTGAAAACAGGAGCTCAAAGTTTGCCGCATTACTATTTTCATGAATCTGTGGGCATAACTGCATCTGGGATTGTGATCTATTTGGTTGCTCGGAACCTCCATGTACACCTTCTTGATACATCTGTGAAGTGGGTGCATAGTCCAGTTTTTTCGCCACCCCGGACTGTATTACACTCCCTCTTTTCTTTGTTCTTCTATAGGTCCTTCCCTTAGCTCCCTTTTTTTCTCTACTCAGCTTAGACCCCAAATTTCTTTTTAGTATAGTATTATGCTCTTGAGTTGGCTCAGACTCTAAATCTGATGTATCTATCTGTGAGGTCTCTGAATCACCTTCCGTAGTGGTTGTTAGTGTATCTGCCTTATCAGAGGATAGATTATGGCTAGAAGTCATCTCCTCCGGCCCCTCAGAATCAGCCTCTTCCTTATCATCATCGTTCCCAGTAAAGAAACAGTCATCGCTAGGTGAGCCAGTAACTGCAGGGAGGGAGTCAGCATTTCCATCAATATGTTGTTTATCTATCCCCCCATTAGGACCTTGGGAGCTATCCCGTATATCCTCCGCAAGCATGTTAATAATATTGTCCTTACTAATCCCATCATTCCTCTTATACGCAAGTGAAGAGTTTTCATTTGCAGAGACAGAGTCAATCACAGAGTCAATCATAGGATCAATCATAGGTGTTGCTCCTTTATTCCTGCCAGGCTGCAGAGGGGTCCCTGATAGCTCATTTAAACTGGATCCCCCCTCTTGCTCCTTACCTCCCACCTCTGCCACAGCCGCTGATGGGGGTGCAGGCTCTACCTCTTGCCCATTAGCTGTCTCAAAGTGTGCATTAGTTTTACCCGTTTTGCTCATTTCACCCGTTCTTCCGCTAACAAAAATCGGGTGCTCTGTAGCCGTATCTGAGGGTGTATCTGGCAGTGTAATTGCGTCCCCCAAGCCTGTGCGGGTTTTTCCCATATACCCTTCCTTCAGGGTTGCTGGCATTGGTGACAACTCACTCTGCTCCGCACTCTCCGCACTCAGCTCCGCATTCTTAACCAAGCCATCCTCTTTCACCTCTCGTACACTTTCAAAATGGCCCAGCGCCTCATTCCGTTCGTTTCGCTCTTCCGCCAGACTCTGAGCAGCGATCCATTCAGAGGACTCCGTGCTCCCTCCTCCAATGATGTCTTCCGCTGACTTCATCCCGGGCTCTGAGTGGTCAGGCTCTGCTACAAACCTCCCCCCAGGCTGTTGTTCTGTAATCTCAATCAGTCCGTCGCCTCCGCCGCTCAAGCTGCTCACACCAGGTATGTCAGGGGCGCCCTCAGCTCTTAGTCCCGGAAAAGTTTGAAATAGTGTCTGCTGTCGAAGGGGGGCTTCCTTTGATGGTGCAGAGCCTGCTTCAAGATTCCTATTGGCGTCTCTTTTTTTTATTGCTTCTTTCTTTTTCTTCTTCTCTGTAGCTTTATCTTGCTTTCTTCTGTCTGCTACTGATATTCTCAGCTCCTCACGTTCTTTAAGAGCTTCCCTTCTTAACTGTGCTCTATGTCTTGTCCTTACTTTCAGCTTCACTGAAGGGTTCTCAGTCTCGCTAGTCAGAGAATCCTCTTCCTCTGCCATAGTCATATACTTATCCAGTCTTGTCGGTCTTGTCGGTCTTGAGGCCATATACTGCCTCCTTTCACGCCACGTATCCTGAACTCGCTGTATAGCCTCTTCTATCGGCGCCCCAATTATCTGACGCAAACTCCAATGTTCTTTCCAGTGTTCTTTCTCAAGATAAACAAGCGCTTGCAGTGCGGACCACTTGACCCCCTTGACCCAGACCGAAAGATTCTTGAGCATACTCTATTATCGTCTCTCTATTTTCTTTTTCTTCCTGCTGATAATGGGTCGCTTCCTTTTCTTTCTTTCTTTCCTTCACAAGACTTTCCACAAAACCGGGTGTTGCAGGGTGTTGCAGTTTATTAACACTTCATTTCATTCTGAAGTGCCAGCGTTCACCTCAGGAGAGTGGATAGGAGCTGCTGCCTCCTACGGTCCGTCGGCGGCCATCTTGCCTCTGTAAAATAAACAGAATTATAATGTTTGCTACTAGTAACAATATTCGAAAATTACAAGACTGCCACCACTGGATGATGGATGGGACATTTAAAACATGCCCAAAACCATGTTACCAACTATACACCATACATGGATTATACCATCATTCCAATATACCTTTCATATATTGCCTTTTACCAAGCAAACAACAGAATACCTACATAGAGGTACTAAACACAATTAAACAGGAAACTAATAATTATTTTCCCCAGAAAGTAATTATTGATTTCGAATCAGCCATGATTAATTCCATTCTAAAAACTTATCCACACACAGCAATACAAGGTTGTTACTATAATTTCAACCAAAGTATTTGGAGACACCTCCAAAAATCTAAATTAAGCATCCAATATGCTACAGATAGCACATTTGCTTACCAAGTGAAAAAATGAATTGCTCTCGCATATGTCCCTGTCACCGATGTAGCGGAACATTATAATACATTGATAGACAGCCCATACTACAAACAAAAGGAGGAAAAACTATCACCTATCCTCGACTACTTTGAAGATACATGGGTGGGAAGGTTACACCCAAATTTCACATTGCTTGGTGGAATGTATATCTAAGCACACCTAACCAAGAAGAAAGAACTAACAACAGCGTAGAAGGATGGCACAATGCCTTCCAGGCAACCAGTAGCAGAGGAAAACCTACTGTCCAAAAACTACTAGAAGCTTTACAAAAAGAACAGAGCTACCAAGAACTACGCATACACCAAACAATAACTCAATTAGGACCTAAAGTAACAAAACAAAGTAACCAAATGTATAGACAACTTCAAAGTCAGGTTACCTTATATCCTTCAACAAAAGGTCTAGACTATCTATCTCTCATAGGTAAAAGCCTCATTTTGTCATCTACACACATACAAATACTCAATATGATACAATAAAATAATTAAAACAACATAAATATATTTTAAAAATATTATATAATTGTCATACATATTTATTTATATCCAGTAAATATCTAGACAATTAAATGATATTTTTAAATTGACAGAAAAAATACAATACAATTAATGAAACATTTCCCACCCAAACAAAATCTTAAAAAAAAACACTTACAAATCATGTAGCAGTCAAAGATGTAATCCATGAAGTGGTAATCCACGAACTCCAGTGTTGATAAAATACCAATCCAAAGCATAGAAACCCTCAAAATCCCGAAAAAGGGTCAAAATTGTAAAAAACGCTCCAGGAAATGCTGAAAACAAAATGGGGTAACTTTATTAACTATAGAATAAAACACACATTTAAAAAAAAAACGCTCTTCTCCAACATCAAAAAGAAACCCTTCAAAACCCGAAAAATCTTTAAAAAAATTAAAAATCGCTCCAGGAAAACACGAGAAAACAAAGTGTGTACACCAAAAATAATAATTAACATATACACACTTTTAGTTTAAAAAAAAACGCATGTCCATCTGCACCATCAATCGGAAACGCTTAAAACCCGATTTTTAATTTAAAAAATAAAGAAATTATCCAGGAAACCCTGATAAAAGGAAACAGAGTGTAAAAATATGAGTTTAATAAACTACTACACTCTTCACTCTAAAAAAAACACGCATCCTTCCCCGAAACGGAACAGCAAAAACCATGAACCTGTAAACAAATATCGGAAACAAAACCACCCCCACAAAACACCCAAAACATTTCAAAACACATATTAACATTAATATATCATCTACAAAAGAACATAGCTTTAATAAAACAAAAGCTAAACACTAGGCCTAAAACACTCCGTCACGACACTTCCGTTAAAATCAAGTAACACCTACAACAAACGAAACCCCAACTAAATCATTAAACTAATACTAAACACCTAACAAATACAATCAAACATTAGTAATATCACACAAATAGTACTTAAAAATAATCGTACCTTTCCTAACAGGACGCAGCATCCAACCGTGCGCTTCTCCACTCCAGAATAAAGCACAGTAACATTACGCGGTTAGAAAGTAGTCCCTCCAAAACAAAAACATTAACTTAAATATATTAAACACAATATTATACTAAATATAAAACATAATACTATAGTCTAAAAATGATAAATATTTTTGTGACCCTTTATAAATTACTCTAAATTTAATTATCCTTTGATTATTATTAATAAGAAATAATAATGTGTTATAATTTATTATTAATAATTTGTTTAATCTGTAAAAATACCCATTAAATGATACAAATTTACATATCAGTATATATATAATGTAAAATTTTATTTAACACTAAAAATCACTATATAATTTTTGAATGTTCATAAATTAATAATACTTATTAATAAAAACATTAATAAATATTATTAATAATATATTTGATATGTACAACTTAGAAAACAATACATATAAAAATGAAACTTCAATATGTATATAATTAGATTTTTTGTTACTTTAAAAAATACTATACTATTAATGTACCTTTCATTATTAATAATAATAATTAATACAAAATATTAATTATGATTATTAATAATTTATATCATGTATATTAAAATTTGAAAAATACATATCAAGCATTATACCTGACTGTATGCATACATTTGTTTTTTTAAATAACTGTGAATTTGGTTTAAAATTAAGTAACATTTGTAAATTAATAGTAATAATTAAAAATGTATTATTATTATTATTATTAATCAGTTCTATATATGTTAATGTTTATAATATATGAAAACAGAAAAATATTATAAATGTACTTCTTTTTATTGTTCTTAATATAATAATATAAATATATATAATTAATAAAATTAATATATAATCTATATTAATAGTATTAATTACATATTTAAATAAAAATATCAAGAAATATATGTAGCACTGTTAATTATTTTTTTGCTACATTGAAAATGTTATAAAATCTGTAAATGCAAACTAAACTGTATGTAATAATACAAAATGCAATTTATTTAAAAGTAAATTTATTTGAAATGTCAAACATTTATGATTAAAAATAAATGTAATGTAAAAACTTGGTTTTATCAAAAACTTTAACATAAATACTTTTTTGCGTATCCTATTTACTTTCACGATTATAAAAAGATGTAAATAAAAAATAAAATAAATTTTTTTTATATCAAAAAATAAAATAAATTGTGATATCTCTTTTCATACTAATATATTTAAATGTTACATTGTATTTACTAACTTTGATAAACCATTTTTTCTTAATGAATACATAAAATACATATATCTTACAATTCCCACCAAAAAGAACTGACAATATGCTGGACAGTGACCCAATTTATTTTACTATTCCAACATCAGTCAGGTGAAAATCAGGGAAGGTGCTGGACAATGACACAATATAATTTACTATTCCAACTCCAGTCAGGTGAAAATCAGGAAAGGTGCTGGACAGTGACACAATATAATTTACTATTACAACTCCAACCAGGTGAAAGTCAGGGAAGGCACTGGACACTGACCACATACAATTTACTATTCCAACTCCAGTCAAGTGAAAATCACAAAAGGTGCTGGACACTGACCCAATACAATTTACTATTCCAACTCCAGTCAGGTGAAAGTCAGGGAAGGTGCTGGACACTGACCAAATACAATTTACTATTCCAACTCCAGTCAGGTGAAAGTCAGGGAAGGTGCTTGACACTGACCAAATACAATTTACTATTCCAACTCCAGTCAACTGAAAATCAGGGAAGGTGCTGGACAATGACACAATATAATTTACTATTACAACTCCAGTCAGGTGAAAGTCAGGGAAGGTGCTGGACACTGACAAATACAATTTACTATTCCAACTCCAGTCATGTGAAAGTCAAGGAAGATGCTGGACACTGACCAAATACAATTTATTATTCCAACTCCAGTCAACTGAAAATAAGGGAAGTTGCTGGTCAGTGACACAATATAATTTACTATTTCAACTCCAGTCAGGTGAAAGTCAGGGAAAATGCTGGACACTGACACAATATAATTTACTATTTCAACTCCAGTCAGGTGAAAGTCAGGGAAGGTGCTGGACACTGACCAAATACAATTTACTATTCCAACTCCAGTCAGGTGAAAGTCAGGGAAGGTGCTGGACACTGACCAAATACAATTGACTATTCCAACTACATTCAATTAAAAATCAGGGAAGGTGCTGGACAGTGACACAATATAATTTACTACTCCAACTCCAGTCAGGTGAAAATAAAGGAAGGTGCTGGACAGTGACCCAATATAATTTACTAATACAACTCCATCCAGGAGAAAGTCAGGGAAGGCACTGGACACTGACCACATAACATTTACTATTCCAAATACAGTAAAGTGAAAATCACAAAAGGTGCTGGACACTGACCCAATATAAATTACTATTACAACTCCACTCAGGTGAAAGTCAGGGAAGGTGCTGGACACTGACCAAATACAATTTACTATTCCAACCCCAGTCAACTGAAAATCAGGGAAGGTGCTGGACACTGACCAAATACAATTTACTATTCCAACTCCAGTCAGGTGAAAGTCAGGGAAGGTGCTGGACACTGACCAAATAAAATGTACTATTCCAACTCCAGTCAGGTGAAAGTCAGGGAAGGTGCTGGACACTGACCAAATATAATTTACTATTCCAACTCCAGTCAACTGAAAATAAGGGAAGTTGCTGGTCAGCGACACCATATAATTTACTATTCCAACTCCAGTCAGGTGAGAGTCAGGGAAGGTGCTGGACACTGACACAATATAATTTACAATTCCAACTCCAGTCAGGTGAAAGTCAGGGAAGGTGCTGGACACTGACCAAATACAATTTACTATTCCAACTCCAGTCAACTAAAAATCAGGGAAGGTGCTGGACAGTGACACAATATAATTTACTATTCCAACTCCAGTCAGGTGAAAGTCAGGGAAGGGGCTGGACACTGACCAAATATAATTTACTATTCCAACTCCAGTCGGGTGAAAGTCAGAGAAGGTGCTGGACACTGACCAAATACAATTTACTATTCCAACTCCAGTCAACTAAAAATCAGGGAAGGGGCTGGAAAGTGACACAATATAATTTACTATTCCAACTCCAGCCAGGAGAAAGTCATGGAAGGCACTGGACACTGACCACATACAATTTACTATTCCAAATACAGTCAAGTGAAAATCACAAAAGGTGCTGGACACTGACCCAATATAATTTACTATTCCAACTCCAGTCAGGTGAAAATAAGGGAAGGTGCTGGACAGTGACCCAATATAATTGACTATTACAACTCCAGCCAGGAGAAAGTCATGGAAGGCACTGGATACTGACCACATACAATTTACTATTCCAAATACAGTCAAGTGAAAATCACAAAAGGTGCTGGACACTGACCAAATACAATTTACTATTTAACTCCACTCAGGTGAAAGTCAGGGAAGGTGCTGGACACTGACAAAATACAATTTACTATTCCAACTCAAGTCAACTGAAAATCAGGGAAGGTGCTGGTCAGTGACAAAATATAATTTCCTATTCCAACTCCAGCCAGGTGAAAGTCAGGTAAAGTGCTGGTCAGTCACCCAATATAATTTAGTATTAAAACTCAACTCAAGTCATAATAAAGGAAGGTGGTGGACACTGAGTACATAATATATAATCTTACATATCCAATCTAATGAAATCATGAAAGGTGCTACACTGTAAGTCAATAAAAATAACTCTTTCTACACATTGTCAAAAATACATCCTATTTACAATTTTATTTGTAACATTCAATAACTATGATTTATAAATTATGACTCATTATTGTAAAACAATGCCCAGCTTTATCCCCTATTAACACAACATACAACTTCTAAGCCATATTTAAATAATTATTTAAAAATTAAAATCTATGTATTAAACATATTTTTATTAAATCTTTAATTTAATATTTTATATTTTTTATTTCAAATTAATTATTTTAACACACTCCCCACCCTTATCCCCTATTAAACCAACATCCAGCTCCTAAACTAAATGTAATAAAAGTCGAAATTTTAATTTCAATTAGGAAAATTACAATTATTTTTTTTATAATTAAAGTTTCCTATTTTTCCAATTTTTAAAATTTTAAAAAATTATTTCAATAGACTCCACACCTTTATCCCCTATTAACCCACCATGCCACTCCTAAACAAAATGTTTATAAATTTTAAATTTTAATTTCGAAATTTTAATTTATTTCATTTTTATTTTTTTTTCTTCATATTTTTTTTACAAGATTTACATTATTTTAATGCACTCCACACCAGTATACACTTGTAACCCAATATCCCACTCCTAAACACATTTTTTTTAAAAGGTAAATTTTAAAATCAATTTTGAATTTTTATAATTTTTCTTTTATATATTTAAAATTTCACCACTGAATAAAATTCCAAAATGTATTTTAATACACTCCCCACCCTTATCCCCTATGAACACCACATTCTGCTCCTAAACTAAATGTACTAAAAATCATAAATTTAATTTCAATTTCGAATTTTCAAATATTTTAATTTAATAAATTAAAATTTCAAATTTAAAAAATATTTAAATATTTACTTTAATACACTCCCCACCCTTATCCCCTATTAACCTAACATCCCGCACCTAAACTAAATTTAATGAAAATCGAAATTTTAAATTAAATTTAGAAATTTTAATTTATTTGTTTTAATAAAAATCACACATTTTATTTCAAAATCGATTTTTTAAATATTTTCAATTATCAAAATAAAATTTCATATTTAAATTTTTTTAAAATATTTACTTTAATACACTCCCCACCCTTATCCCCTCATAACCCAACATCCCGCTCCTAAACTAAATGTAATAACTATCAAAATTGAATTTCAATTTAGATTTTTCAAATAATTTCATTTATTAAATTAAAATTAAAACTTAAAAAATATTTAAATATTTACTTTAATACACTCCCCACCCATATCCCCTATTAACCCAACATCCCGCTTGTAAACTAAATTTAATGAAATTCGAAATTATAATTTCAATTTCGAAATCTAAATTTATTTGTTTGTTAATAAAAATCAAAAATTTTATTTCAAAATCGATTTTTCAAATATTTTCATTCATAAAAATAAAATTTCATATTTAAAATTTTGTCAAATATTTACTTTAATACACTACCCACCCTTATCCCCTATTAACCCAACATCCCGCTCCTAAACTAAATTTAGTAAAACTCGAAATTTTAATTTCAATTTCGAAATTAAAATTTATTTATTTTTTATAATGACAATTTCGTATTTGAAAATTTAAAAAACAATTATTTTAATACACTTCCCACCCTTATCCCCTATTAAACCAACATCCCGCTCCTAAAATACAGTATAAATTAGTAAAAATAAAACATTGAAATTAATATTTTTATTTTTAATAACTATACCAATATTTGTAATATTTAAAAATATTACATATTAATAAGAATATATATACGATATTTTATACTTTCAATATTATGTCTTTCGATATTTTTAACAGTCTATATATTACAATTCGATATTTTTTAACACAGTAACAAAACGATATTTTGGTACAACGATATTCTATACTCGATATTATGTCCAACGATATTTTTTACTTGATCTCACAAACGATATTTCTATCGTCGATATGCTCATAGTCGATATTGTGGAAGTCTCGATATTCTGTCTTCGATATTATGTCCAGTCGATATTCCAGATTCGATATTTGGTACATTTACCATAAAGGTTTAAGTAGAATTCTTTGTGGGCAACTAAAATGGTTGCAAAAAACATATAATGTAAAAGCCATTGGGGTAAAAACCGAGTACAGGAACAGGCCTGAATAGTGCCTCCCAAAACATAAGTGAACAGTCCAGTACGCATAAGTACGTATGTTAAATATTATTTAATCAGAGGGTAATACATCTATATTGGTTTGAGGCACTGCGTCGTGAATTTATTGTATTCTCTATTTGCTTTAAAAGATTAGATCCTTCCTCTATTAAGATTGCGAATGTCTGTTCTTTTGAACTGTTTGTCCTTTAAAAAAACATGATCGATTCTTTCCCAACATTCATCTATTAGCAAATATTTATTTTCGTACCCCCACTGCAATGTCTCAAATGTGAAGTTTCTCGTTAGTCATTTTTTTTCATGGAACAGTGAATTTATCTTTAGCTGCCAGCATCAAGAATTGCATCAAAAAATGCATGAGACCTTTCGCAGTTTGGATGGTTCCATGAAGACAGATCAGTGAGACATTGTCATGGATTCCACTGAGATATGAACAAAGGTAAGTAAGTGCCCGCTCTCTGCAGGGACAAAGAATTTCATGGGGAAGAGTTTAACATACACAAGAGAGTGCCTGAAAGCTAGAAATGAGAGTAGAACAGAAGATGCGTACTGGAACAGGTTGGACTGGAATGAGGAAACTGAACATAAACTGAAAAAAGCCAGCAAAAAGAGGAACTGGGTGGCCTTGCAAAGACAAACAACAGGAAGGAACAATCAAGAAAACAATCGATGAACTACCATACATAATCGTGTGTATGCTTCTAAAGGTATTCCTTTAATAGGTAAAAGAACTTACAATAAGGCACAAATTAGTTAATTTCAGAGAGTCTGGGTGGATACCCTGGACCTATTATACAAGAAGATCAATGGGTGAGCCTCTGGGCCAGAGGCACCAAGATTCAGAAACTCGCTGGCACCATTGGTAACAATGATCAAGGTGTCAGCACACACATAGTAAAAGGCCTAAAGGGACTAGAGCAGGAAACACCGGATACAAAACTGAGCTCAGGCAAAGCAAGACTAGAGTCACAATAACAGGAACAGGACTGGACTAGAAGAAACCACACAAAAGTATAAATGCTGGAATCAAGACTTGGAATTCTTTACACTAACAGCAGGATGGAAGTATACAGATAGAACAACACCATGAGTGTATACTTTGCAGAAACTATTGCTAATGCAAAAAACTCCACTAAAGCCCTCTTTAACATTGTTAAAGAGTTTACTAATCCTACTGCTCTATCCGTTCCCGTCATCCCCTCACAAGCACTTAGTGAAGATCTATCAGACTTTTTTGCAGAAAAAATTACCAACATTACGGCAACAATCCTTCAGAATCGTACAGAAATCACCTTAGATCCTGATACCACCTGCACTAAAACATTCACAAGTTTTAAACCACTCACCAAGGAGTATGCCCTGAATCTTTTTTTTAAATGTAAATCAGGCTCACCACTGGATCCAGCTCCGGCTTTGATCCTGAATGAGATTTCCCCGCTAGTCATTAACCCCCCGCTTGAAATCTGGAACTCTTCCCTATTTTCAGGTGTTGTCCCTTCTGTTTGGAAACACGCAATGCTAATCCCCATCCAAAAAAAAGCTGGCGTCGATCCATCATGTCTGAGCAACTACCGCCCGATCTCACTCTTACCTAAGCCAGCTAAAGTGCTCGAGAAGGCGGTACAAGAACAGCTGTCCAATTATTTGGAGTCAAATTCCCTGTTCCATGATTCTCAGTCAGGGTTCAGACCGGACTTCAGTACCGAGTCAGCCCTACTTGAAGTGTCGGAGTCCATTCGTGAGTACACGGATAGGGGAGAAGAGGCCATGCTGGTCCTCCTCGACCTATCCGCAGCATTCGATACCATCTCCCACGACACGCTACTCACACGCTTGCAAGAGGTGGGAGTTGGCGGGACCTCTCTCGCCTGGGTCAAATCATTCCTCACGGACAGATTCCAACAAGTGATGTAAATGTAAATGTAAATGTAGGGGACACTTATATAGCGCATCTATCCCTCCATGGAGTATCTTGGCGCTCAACCAGATGGAAAACGGTTTAGGGAGAGATGGATCGATGGGGGCGCTTAAACCAGTGCTATGCAGGCTGCATCTGTGAGGGAAAACACCCAGGTCTTTAGCGCCTTCCTGAACTGTGTTTCATGACATAGTAACCTAAGGTGAGGAGGAAGCTTGTTCCAGGCTCTGGAACCCAGGACAAAAAGAGACTTTCCTCCCTTGGTGGCCAATCTAAATCTGGGGATGGTTAATAGATTCTGGTTAGCAGACCTCAGGCAGCGAGTGGGATAATATCGCTTAAAGCCAGTGCACAGATATTTAGGCCCATGCTGATGGAAGGCTCTAAATGTGATCAACAGGATTTTGAAAAGGATCCTTTTACCAACTGACAACCAGTGTAGCGCTTTTAGTGCAGCTGACGCAGATGATTTTCGGGGCCAGCGTAGCACCAGTCTGGCAGCGGCATGTTGGATCATCTGCAGCCTATGGAGTACGGACTTATTAACTCCAGCATACAGGCTGTTACAATAATCTAGCCTTGAGTTTATTAAGGCTACTGCAACTGCTTTCCTGGCTGACAGAGGAAGGAGGTCAAAAAACTTCCTCAAGGATTTAATGGTGTGAAAACACATACCAGCTACGGCCACCGCTTGCTGTTTAAAGCACAACTGGTCGTCAAATTTGATGCCCAGATTCCGAGCAGATGTTATGGTCTCAGGGGGCGATTCAACATCGTCTGGCCACCATTGTTTTGGAGAAAACAGGTTTCGATTTCCAAACGGCAAGATCTCCGTTTTGCCGGAATTGCATTTAAGGTGGTTTTCAGTCATCCATTTGAATGTGGCTGTTAAGCAATTCTTCAAGTATTCATCCACTCCCAGCAGTTCTCCATCCAGTACCAGAATTAGCTGAGTGTCATCTGCATATGATATTGTGCTGATGTTAAACGATGCAATTAGCTCAAGCAGGGGTACCATATATAGGTTAAACAGGATCGGGCTTAACCTCGATCCCTGAGGAACCCCGGAGCTGATGACCTTAGCTTCTGACTGGAATTTGCCCAAGACAGTAATTTGTCGTCTGTTGTTCAGAAAATTTCTCAACCAACCCAAAACTGTCCCTCCTATTCCTGCAGCCACCATCCGGTCTACTAAGATGGTATGAGAGACCGTGTCGAAGGCTGCCGACAAGTCTAATAGTATTAGGACAGCCTTCTTGCCTTGGTCGACAGCCATTCGTAAGGTTTCCGCCGTGAACAGGAGGGCAGACTCGGTGGAATGTTTCGACCGAAACCCAGCTTGGTTGGGATGTAGAATGTTATTCACCTCCAAGTAGTCCGTAAGTTGATTGTTAACGAACTTTTCAACCAATTTGAAAACCACGGGAAGCAGGGATATCGGTCGCATGTTGGAGAGAGTCGACGGATCAGCGATGGTCTTTTTGTGAAGGGGCTTAACTGCTGCGAGTTTCCACTCAGGTGGAATTACCGCTGTGGCTAGCGATGAGTTTATGAGGTCGTTGATGATGGGGTTAACAACCTCCACCGCCGCCTGAAGGACCAAGGGTGGGCAAGGATCAAAAGGCGATCCAGATTTACTGGCCAAGATGGCTTTAGCTGTGTCCTCCAACGAGACAGGTGTGAAGGACTCAAAGCGTGAAGTCCCCCTCGCCGTTTCAACTCCCTCAGCCCGCTCTAAGCTGCAAGGAGAGGAAAACGGTAGAGGAAAAGTCTTCACAATATCAGCAATCTTGTTGTCAAAATAATCGGCAATTGAATTGCAGAGGTCCTGTGAGGGGGGAATCTCTTGTGACAAAGCTAATGGTTTAGTGAAGTCCCTTACTATTTTAAAAATTTCCTTTTGTCTAGAGCCCACAGTGGATATGGCCTGTAGGTAGTGGGCTTTCTTCGCTAGTTTGATCCCGGCATGGTAATGCCTTCTGGCTGTTTTATAGATATTGCGGGCCGTTCTCTCATAATCTCTACGCCATCTCCGCTCGAGAGCTCTTACTTCTCCCAGCTCTAGCTTCAGAGCTGGCGAGAACCACGGGGCGCTCCCTTTGCTCTTTTTGGCAGATGATTTTTTCACACCGACTGGTCCTAATAGATCGCCAGCTGAGCCTAACCAGTCACAGAATTTCTGATTATCTGTTATGGTGTCTCCTATTAATTCCGGTGACGTTTCTGATAGTATGTCTATTAAGTCAGGTCTACTGGGAAATTTCTTCCAGTTAGGTTTAAAAGTATTGTTACGTGTTTCATCATTCGACATAATAGCGGCAGAAGGTTTATTGTTTAACACTATGTCAAATGGAATAAGGGAATGGTCGGACCAGATTTGAGGGCGCGGCTGCCCGACTATGAGCCTAGCAGAATTGGAACAAATACAGTCCAGCAAATGGCCGGCTACATGGGTCGGCTCTCGATTTCGAAGGGTAAGGCCAAGGATATCAATGATATCCATAAAACTGTCTACTCCTTGTTCCTTGGGAGAGTCTAAGTGCAGATTTAGGTCTCCTAGCAACATAAAGTGTGAGTATCTGAGCACTAGATCACTCAATGTGTCCCCCATGGTTTCAAGAAACTCAGAGGGGGAGCCAGGGGGGCGGTAACTAAGGGCGCCAGAAAAGGTAAAGGAATCATAAATTCCTAGGCAAAAAGCTAATGCTTCCGCTCCCTTAATGGTTGTCAATGCATGGATGGAACATTTGAGTGAGTTGTGGTGGATTATCGCCAACCCTCCTCCTCGTTGTTCATTCCTATCCAAATGCTGTATTCGGTAGTCGTGGGGGAGGGCAATAGCCAGGTCCGGATTAGACCACGGTCTCAGCCATGTCTCAGTGACCAGGAGCCAGTCCAAGTCAGACTCAACGATCAGATCATTTATGTTCTGAGCGTTCTTGCAGAGTGAGCGAGCATTTATAAGTCCTCCTCGCAGCACGATATCGTGAGAGGGAACTTCTGGGGCGGGCAAAGGGGTCAACATGATTTTACATTGACCGCAACAAATGGGTCCGGACCAATTGTCGGGGTCTAACGTCCCATAACAGTGTATGCTAGTGGAATTATAGGAGTGTAACAAATCCCTAGACATACCTGTTGGAGCTTTACCAGGAACCAGGTGTGGCAAGATGTCCTCTGCCTCCAGCGCCGCCTTAGCGCGGACGGGCGCAGACGGGCTGGACTCTGGCTCGACTCCGGCGCGAGTCAGGCGCGCCCGCTGCGCGTCACCGCTGCGCGTGCGCATGGTAGGTTTTAGTAGGGCTCACCTGACCTGGGCGTCGGAGCACTGAAGCGCTCAGCGCGAATGCACAGGCAGAACTCCCCAGCTCCTACCAATATGGCGGCTAAGCAAATATTTCCTGTCTACTCGATCCGCTAAAAGAGCGGTGAGGGCACAATTATAGTGCTAGTATGTGGGCAATGGTCCTACAACAGTGAAGAGTCAATTAAAATAATTTAGAACAATTTAATGAAAAAAACGAGCGCAAATAAAAAGCGCGTTTAAAATTAGCGCTACCGCTGTCAGAGAGCTCGCTAATGCAGAGGGTGAATATTGAGCGCGCTACACAGATTAAAACGATCTTTCTCCAAGGCTGAGCTCACACAAGTGCTCGCCTTTAGTAGGGCTCACCTGACCTGGGCGTCGGAGCACTGAAGCGCTCAGCGCGAATGCACAGGCAGACCTCCCCAGCTCCTACCAATATGGCGGCTAAGCAAATATTTCCTGTCTACTCGATCCGCTAAAAGAGCGGTGAGGGCACAATTATAGTGCTAGTATGTGGGCAATGGACCTACAACAGTGAAGAGTCAATTAAAATAATTTAGAACAATTTAATGAAAAAAACGAGCGCAAATAAAAAGCGCGTTTAAAATTAGCGCTACCGCTGTCAGAGAGCTCGCTAATGCAGAGGGTGAATATTGAGCGCGCTACACAGATTAAAACGATCTTTCTCCAATGATGCTGGGCTCCTTCCTTTCCACTAAGAAACCAGTGACCTGGGGGGTGCCTCAAGGTTCTGCCCTTAGCCCGCTCCTGTTCAATGTTTACCTGAAGCCTCTGGCAAAATTGGTGGAAGCATGGGGCGTCAGAGTGATCTTTTACGCTGACGACACTCAGCTGGAGTTTTCCTTCAAAGATCACTTTGAAAGCTCCTTACACAACTTTCGCCACTGCATGGTGAATATTGCCACCTGGATGACCTCGAATAATTTAAAACAACACAGACAAGACGGAAGTCCTATTTTTTAACCAGAAATCCCCTATCTCTTCCAGCCTCTGGTGGCCAGACGAATTAGATCCTCCCCCGGTACCAGTCCAAGCTGCCTGCAATCTGGGCTTTCAATTTGATACTGCCCTTTCCTGCAAGACCCAAAGTAACAAAGTCACAGCGTCTTGTTTTGGAAAGCTCCGTATGATAAAAAAAAATCATCCCTTTCCTGCCATTAGACTCACGCAAGACTGTAGTCCACGCCCTCATAACTGCTCATTTGGACTATGCAAATAGTCTATACGTTGGAGCCCCGGCGTATCTCATAAATCAACTACAGACAGTACAGAACTCAGTGGCCAGGCTGATCTGAAATATCCCCTACCATCATTCCATCTCACCCCATCTGATCAAACTCCACTGGCTCCCAGTGAGACTACGTATTCAGTTTAAATCTCTGACCCTTGCTTTTAGAGCTTTTAATGGTCGAGGCCCCGCCTACCTGAGACACAGACTGAAGATTTCACATGCACCCCGAAATCTCAGATCTAACCATCTCCGCCTTATGTTCTGCCCCCGTTTTCATCTTGCACGAACGGGAGGAAGGGCCTTTGCTGTAGCCCCTTCCAGACTGTGGAATCACCTCCCAACAGAACTGAGATTCCTGACTTCTGAGCCTGTGTTTCGGAGAAAACTTAAGACCTGGCTCTTTTCCATGATCTAACCCACTCTCTTTCTCCTGAAACACCTCCGAACCTCATGAGATATTGTCTTCAGCGCCGGGACACCTCCGCTGGAGGTAGCTGCGCGCTTTATAAACCCCTAAATAAAAAATAAATAAAAACAAGGAATGTCAAAATGCAAGGCAAAGAGTTTGTATACAGCAAGGACAGGTCAGGACATGTATGGGCAAAACAAGAATAAGTGGCAACCAAAGGTACATGGAGACAATTGGGAGGGCAATTTCCTCTCTGCCTCCCAAGAAGTGCAATGTGGGGTACCACAGAGCTCTTCATTGAGCCCTTTGTTATTTAATATCTACGTTATCCCACTTGCTAAGGTGGTGAGATCCTTCGGTCTTGAAGTATTATCGTACGCCGATGATACACAGATCCTGGTCTCTATCACCCAGTCGGCAAGCGACTCAGCCCTCAAGTTTAGAGCATGTATGGAGGCAGTCTCTAACTGGATGGTACAAATTTTTTTTTAATTAAATGGGGACAAAACAGAGATCATGGTCTTTGGTGGTAGTCGGGACCTTTGGTCAAAGGACTGGTGGCCTTCTTCCCTGGGGGAATGCCCTCTTCCCTCCCTCTCCGCCAGGAACCTTGGAGTTCTAATTGATCCCGCTCTATCATTTGACGCTCAGGTAAACAGAACGGTGTCCACCTGCTGTGCCATCATAAGAACGTTGAGGAAGATTGCTCCCTATCTATCCCATGCAGCCCGGAAACAAGCAACAGTTGCTTTGGTCTCATCGAAGCTAGATTATTGTAATGCCCTTTATAGTGGCATTAACAAGAGCTCCATCCACCGTCTGCAGATGGTGCAGAATGCTGCGGCCAGGATGGTCTTGAACCTTCCTAGGCTAGCCTCGGCAACTCTGGCCAGAAGGGATCTTCACTGGCTTCCGATTCCCTCTAGGATTTCGTTTAAACTCCTGTGTCTGGCTCATGGTGCTGTTCATGGCTCAGGCTCAGAGGAAATCAGGTCCCTTCTGTGTGTCTATACTCCTGTAAGAACTCTTCGCTCTGCATCTAAGAACTTACTCTCGGTCCCCAGAGTTATGAAAGCAAAATGGGGTGGTAGAGCTTTTTCCACCTTAGCTCCTAAACTTTGGAACTCTCTCCCTCCTGAACTCTCCAGCCAGGCCTCCCTGTTGATCTTCAGGAAATCCATAAAGACCTGGCTTTTCTCTCAGGCTTACTAGAGGCCTTGCTTTCGGTGGTCATAATGATCTTCACTTGGTAGCTTGAACTCTCTGTTTGTTTGTTATCGCGCCTTCATGCCCTTAGGGGCTAAGTTTGCGCGTTATAAAACACCTTTCATTCATTCATTCATTCACATAAATAACAAGGAACAGAAACAGCAATGACTAAATGGCCAAAACAGGAAAACGGGAAAAAGTAATAAGGAACAACAAATCACATAGAATCAAAGAGCAAGGCTTGAAGCAAAACATCAGGACAGTATTGGATCTCAATGAGCCTATGCAGTAAGAACTGTTATAAGCCACTTCACACTGAGTTCAAAGGGATGAAAAGACAGGAATTTAAGGGTAGGAGCAGAGACGGAGGGAGGTAGTCAGGTGTGAGGAAATTACCCAGGTGCTAGGAGTTAGGGAACCATAAATTACGGGAAGGTTCGTCTGGGGCTTGGAAAGAGAAGGACCAGGAAAACCAAAAAGCACAGGAAAGGCAACAGGAAAGCCTGAAGTTGTGTGAAGATAGGAGCTGTGAATGAGAAAAGTCCAGATTGCAACTATGAAAGGGTCACAATAACAATTGGATCCAGGAACTAAGAAAGCGAAAACGTGTTTGCCACCCGGACATGACCTTGGCTGGGTTTGGAGGGAACTAAAATGACCATGATGCATCAGGATGGTGGAAATTAAACCTGGAATGGAGTGGTATGTAGAGCTAGCGAAGCAACTGTTTTGTTAAATTCTGGTGTAAACACAGGATCTTATAGAGGCCTCTGATGTGCCACCTGGTGGAGGATCAAAATACCAACAGATTTGCCAACACTGATATCTTTTCTAATAAACATTCTTACGGGCACAAGTAGTTCATTCAATGAGACCCGACTATATTTTTTTCAAAAATACTTTTTAATTTAATTAGATTTTTGGGGAAAATATTCACATCTCCTATTACTTAAAATGCAATTACACTATTTCCACATAACACAATTACCCCACATAAATCTACATAACAAATACATTCAATGACTTTGAATCAACACTACAAATTGTGTGTTTTACAGACATAAACCAAAATGAATAATGACAATTAACTCAGACAAGACATTTAACAAATAACAAACAAAGAATTTACTCAAAAATGGGTTAAACTTAATTTCATCCTTTCTTAAACCTCACAATACAGTAAGAACAGTGTATAGTTTTCCAAATACCAATCTCTGCACTGTGGTCACAAAAAATTACACTAAATTAACACATTTGATGTAACAGGCAAGAATCAAATTCTTTATATCACACATGTTTGAAGAAACAAAGGTTGACCCGTTTCCAACCCCACGTTAATTGATTTGGGGTTCTCCTCAGGACTAAACACTATTTCCTATTTGAGGAGATCAGTCGATCTCACATAGGAATCAATCCAATTGTCTCTTTGTGACTATGATGTCTGGTGGTGGTTATGTCTGTGTGAAGAGACTGGTGTTTAAAATAACAACTCTTACGAATTCTTCTTGAGTCCCAATTGACGCTCTTTTTGTTTTTTCAAGATTTAAGAATCATTTTCGAAGTTTTCTTCAGGTGCTGCACCATCCATCATATCATTTACCGGTATCCATGGCGATTACAACGCTTTGGGACTCAAGAAGAGTTCGTATGAGTTGCTATTTTAAACTATCGGACTCAGCCTTACTGATTAGACTCAAACTCTTGATTGTTAGCTACCTAGTGGAGGATTACAGAATCCTGACAAATATGATGATTTCAGGAATATATTGTGGACAGGAGTATAACTTATAAAATTACAAGAGGTAGTGGTGGCATGCAAGGTAGCACATCAATTCCAAGCAACATAAATAGTTAAATTTGTATTTGTCTGTAGGAACTCAACAATAATGGTGCCCCTCAAGGTAACAAACAGACGACACCCCACTACCATGAATGTCACTACAAGGAGGTTCAGCCGAACTCCCCTGTTAATTAATACAAAACAATTGGACCTCGGCACTCTCAAATTTCAAATTTCTATTCATGAGTAGTAAAGCATGTTTCTTTAACCAAAATTGATTTAACAACTCCCAGGAAAACCAGTTTAGAGAGTCAATTATGCAAAAACTCCTATTTATTTCTTATTTATAATGTACACGCTATAGTATGGTACACCCTCAATGAGCATTCTTTTGAGTGTTCTAAAACAGGTACAGAACAAACATGGGGCAGGTCCTGCCCAAGATTTGGGCATGAAGCTAATGGGTATTTTTCCTGTTGTCTCCAAATTGATTCTTTCTAATGTTAATGGTGAAACTGCGTCCTTGATGGTACGTCAATGCCTTTCAGCTGTGACTGACATTGACCATGAACCTGAGTTGCCGGTTATTATTGCTGATGTCAAACCATCTACTCAGTTTCACCTGTGCCTGCTTTAGAGGCGGTCACGAAAGCTAGTATTCCTAATTCTACAGCTCTGCATTCTCATTGGATTCAATGGGCTTTGTCTTTAACATCTGTTGCTGTCAGCTTTGCTTTTTACCCTTCCTTGCAGATGCAAGATTTTCTTTAGTATGAACACGTTTACCCTCTACGTTCTTCAGTTCTTCCTCTTGATCAGTATACATGTATCGTTTACACTGATGGTTTGGGTCAACCGTTCATGGTTTATAAGCAGGCTTACTCCACAGCTTGTGCTCATTGCCGTTAGTTTGATGGAAGAAGGACTTTTTCACTCTACCTTGGTTCATACCAAGGTAGTCCCATGGCAACAGTATGGCCCATCTGGCTGAGTTGAGGGCCCTGCATTTAGCTCTCAAATGTGCTGATCTTGAATTACCCACCCTTGTTGTGTGTGGTTCTTTCTATTGTGTACGGTCCTTTAATGACAGTTTATTGTTTGGGCAAAAAAATGATTTTTGGGATTCTAAAGGTAGCATGATAAAGCATAATGGCTTTGGATTTGAGTGGCCGCTCTTAAAAAACACCTGCCACTTACACATGTTGTACATACATTGGGCCATCTGCATGACAAAGCGCATGCTTTTTAAAATTTGATGGTGATGAAGCAGCCAAATCTGCAGTAGCCACAGTTAAAGTAGCTGAAGGTACACGTTCTATGATAATAACATTTTGTCTGCAATAGCCGCAACTTTAGGCTGAGACTCCCTTTCCTCAGGGGGTTCCTTCTAGATATACTTATCAGTTACCTACTGACTAAGTTCCTTCTGTGTCCATTCTTGTGGTTGGTGATCATCTGCTTCCCAACCTTGATCGTAGGCAATCTTTGGTAGTGGCCGCTCATGAAAGCAGTGTGTGGTATCCTGTACCTTTATCTGCATGCTCCTATTATTCCTTTGTAGAATGTACTTAACTTAGAATGTCTAACTTGGAGAATGGTCAGTTACCTACTGGACTCTGGAGGATGAGGTCTCAAGTTTATGATGTACAATAAACTATCTCCTGGTTAAATCCCTGCCTTCCTGTACTTCATTCTATAAGGACAATACTACAATTTGGCGACAAGGATGGGATGGTGTGATAGAAGAGGTTGAAGGTACAGAATGGGTTTCTCCGGTGGTGATGGTTCGGAAGCACAATGGCGAGGCAAGATTATGTATTGATATGAGAGAGTTGAATAAGGTGGTGATAGTTGATCACTATCCCCTACCAAATATTACTGAAATGTTGTCTTCATTAGGTGGTGCCACTCATTTTTCTACTTTGGATCTTTCCTCCGCCTACCATCAGGTTAGATTACATCCATCTTGTCAAGAGTACACGACCTTTATCACTCCCTTTGGGACCTTTAAATTTCTTAGGATACCTTTCGGCTTAATATCATCTGCCTCGGTCTTTCAGAGAGTGATGGAGGGTATTTTAGATGGCTTAGGTGGAGTTAAGGTTTACCAAGACGACATTTTGGTTCATGGCATTAATCGCAAAGAACACGATGACAGAGTGTGTGCAGTTTTAGACAGGTTGCAAGATGCAGGGCTCACCCTTAGATTGGATAAGTGCAAACTGGGTGTGGAAAATATTGAATATCTTGGGCATCTAGTTTCAGGCTCAGGTATCAAACCAAAACCCTCACTGGTGGATGCCCTTTCCAACCTTAAATACCCTAGCAGTAAAGATGAACTAGTCAAATTTCTTGGAATGGCAGAATTTTATAATAAGTTTGTTCCAGCGTTTGCCCAGAAAACAGAAAAGATGAGAGGTTTATTAAAAAAGGGACAGGAATTTGTCTGGGATAAGAGTTGTTGTGAGGAGTACGATCATATTAAAAGTTGTCTCAATCATGCTCAAGATCTTGCTAGTTTTGATCCCACTAAAGACTCTTATATCATGACAGACGCAAGCTGCAAAGGTATTGGAGCTGTTCTTTTACAAAAAGGGGAGAAGAGTGACAATACTATTCTTTTCATTTCGAGACCATTAAGGGGCGCTGAGAGCAGTTATTCTGTAGTGGAAAAAGAAGCCCTAGCTGTTTACTGGGCTGTTCACAAGTTAAAAAAATGTGCGTGGGGAAAAAGATTTTCTATCATTTCAGATCCCAAACCCCTTAAGGAAGTTTTTGAGAAAAAAGGGATTGATTGCATCTCACACAGGATAAGAAAGTGGGTTGTCGCCTTGCAAGATTTTGAATTTAGTGTGACTTATTTACCTGGTTCAAACAACATTTTAGCTGACTGCTTATCTAGACTTACAGGTGATACTATTTCTGAACAACATGACGATTTTTCCTTTTGTAGTTAGGACCTGTCAGAAGATCTAAAAGCTTGTGCAGTCACGGAGGGTGTCATTACAGAGGATGAATGGATCAGTGAATTGAGCTCTGATGCTGACCTTCAGCACGTCATGGGATACGTACGTAATGGTTGGTGTCAAAAGAAGAACTGTAATGAAAGGATCAAGAGTTTCTGGTGTTTCAAAGATCAATTGTCTGAGCTAGATGGTCTCTTAGTGAGGTGTAGCAGACTTGTTCCTCCTGTTAAGTTAAGACATACAATTGTGGAAAATGCTCATGCCAGTCATATGGGTATTGCCAAAACCAAGACAAGAGTCAGGGAAGTTTATTGGTGGCCAGCCATGGACACTGAAATTGAAAGGATGGTGCGGCATTGTCCACAGTGTTCTATGAGTGATAAGATACTGAAATGTAGAACACATCCCATGGTAATCAGGGAACAGTCTACAGGCCCATGGGTTGACATTTCTTTAGATATTCTAGGTCCTGTCAAAGTAAGTAGCCAGGACAAGTATGTGATTGTTTGTGAAGACATGTTTTCTAGGTGGCCGTTTATCAAGATTGTGAATAAGGTGGATTCTTCTTCTGTAGTTACTTTCTTGGATGAACTGTTTGCAAGTGAGAGTTTACCAAAATCAATTTTCACTGATAATGGTGTGCAGTTCACCTCTGGTCTGTTTGAAAGTTTTCTAAATGAGAGAAGCATTATTCACAAGCGTGCCTCTGTGTATCATCCAGCAAGTCCTGATTGGGTAAACTGAGTGGTAGAGGCGGAACTGATCAAGAGCCCGTCCTCTACAAAACTAGTCACTCTCTATGACGCGCAGCAAATACGCGCAGCAAACGCGCCAAGAACCGCGCCAAAGACTAGCCTAAGACATGCCCGTCTGGGCCCGTCCGGGACAGGACGGGGCATGGGGCAAGAAACCTTGCACGACCAATCCAGGTATGAGCTCCATACACCTGAAAGCGTTGCGTCCCCCATTACATCGTGATTGCATGGTACTCTCGCCATTGGATAGTTCCCGTTGCAATAACTGTAAATTACAACTGTCTAATATACAGCCTTACCCTGATGCAATAATCAATACTCAAACGCCTCTTCACCGCCCTAAACGCACCAGCTTCAATTATTACTTCCTCAGCGTCAATTGCAGATCCCTGCCACAGCATAAACTTGACATATTCAACCTTCTATTAGAAGAGGCACCTAGCGCTCTCTTCCTTACGGAAACCTGGCTACACGATAGCTCAGGGCCGGATGTTGCAACTGCTCTCCTGGCCAACTATGCCATCGCAAGGAAAGATAGACAAGGCCAAGTGGGTGGAGGCATTGCTGTGATATTCAGAAAAGAGTTTATTTGTAATTTGGTTCCGGTGAATATTCCGGATTGTGAAGCCGCCTCGTTTCAAATTACTTTAAATCCCAATTTTACGCTCTCTGGTCTCCTAATATACAGACCCCCGGGGAATCCCAGAAATTGGACATCTAATCTTGCAAACTATATCACTCCTTTTTTGTTAGAATACAAAAATTTTACCTTAGTAGGGGATTTAAATCTACACCTCGAGGACTTAACTAACGCACCCTGCTGCAATCTAATAGATGACCTGACAGCTTTAAACCTTTCACTCCTTAACTCCGGTCCTACGCATAAGGCCGGACATCTACTGGACCCCATTTTTACAAATATCCCAGATTTAAAATGGACCAAGACCAGTCCTCTGTGCTGGTCGGACCACTATCTTCTTGAATTCAATCTTAATAGTACTGTACCCCCAAGAATTGATAAAAGGTCGGTAAATCACATGAGAAATTGGAAACTACTTGACATAAATAATTTGAACCAAATACTAATAAGCAGCACACCCGCCTATGACCAAAATATGGAAAACCGAGCGGTAGCCACCAACCTGTGGTTAGAAAGTGCTGCAAATCAATGCCTCCCTTTAAAGGTGATAAAAAGTAATTTCCATCATCCCCCCGCCCCCTGGTTCACCGAACTCCTTAAAGCGGAAAAGTCTAAATGTAAAGCGTTGGAAAGGGCATGGCGCAAAGAATATAATCATGAACAAAAGACAATATATAAAAAGGCCAGAAACGCTTATCACTCCTCATGTATAAAAGCCCGGGCCCTTTACGTCGCTAGCTCCATAAATAATGCGGCAAACAAAGCTAAGTCTAGTAAAAGATCTGGCAGGCGCACAAACAATTGCCACTGCCCGCCCCTTAACGAAACAACAATGTCATGACCTGGCAACATTTTTCAACGATAAAATAGTAAATATCATCTCCAACATTGCTGCCAGACCTCATGACAACTGCCCACAGCCCACTATCCCTATGCTACCAGACAATGCAAACGTCCTCGAGAAATGGCCCCCAATAACCACGGATTCCTTAAAAATCTCTCTGAAATCCATTACTTCAGGCTCCCCCTATGACCCTCTCCCTGTGGGTATTTTAAAACAACTTGATAATATCCCTCTAACCACTATAGCAGACACATTAAATGCTTCCCTTCAATCCGCTACAGTGCCGTCAAGTTGGAAGCACGCAATGGTGACCCCCTTACTGAAGAAGCCATCAGCTGACCCCGCAGTTCTGTCTAACTACAGACCCATTTCACTGCTCCCTGCCTTTTCCAAACTCTTGGAAAGGCACATCCACTCTGCCCTCAGTACTTTTACAGAGGAGAACAATCTCCTTCACCCCTCACAATCAGGCTTCAGAGCAGGATTCTCTACAGAAACTGCCCTCCTGGGCGTAACCGAAAAAATCCGAAAACTCTTGGACGAGGGTCAAACAGTCGCACTCATCCTTTTAGACTTGAGTGCGGCATTTGATACCATTTCACATAGTACCCTCCTTACTACCCTTGAGAGAAATGGCATCCGTAGCAATGCTCTACAATGGATAAAGTCCTTTCTCACAGGAAGAACCTTCCAGATCAAATCCAGTATAGCTTGCTCCGACATTGTTGCCGCTCCACAAGGGGTGCCACAAGGCTCCATCCTAAGTCCGTTGTTTTTTAACCTGTATCTAAGACCACTGGCCGATCTAGCTGATAGCACAGGTCTGACATTAATGACCTACGCTGACGACTCCCAAATCATTTTTTCTTTATCTGAGTCGAATCCAGCAACACCCTCTCTACTTAAAACTGGACTCCATGAAATTTTCAACTGGATGTCCGACAACCAGCTGAAATTAAATGGGGACAAAACAGTGGTTCTTGTACTGGGGAAAAACAAGGAGCTCTGGAATCCCTCCCATTGGCCACCTGAGCTGGGTAATCTTCCCCCTCTAGCGTCTCAGGCAAGAAACCTGGGGGTCATTCTTGACAATACTTTGTCAATGAAACAGCAAGTAAACAAAGTCGCGGGCCTATGCTTCACCATTATAAAATGGTTAAAAAAGATCATCTGGATGTTGCCCCCTGTCACACAAAAAACCGTAGTCAACGCATTAATAACGTCGCGTATTGACTACGGAAACATCCTATACCTAAGTTCCAACCTAGCAGTGATCAAGCGACTCCAAATGATACAAAACTCCGCCGCAAGACTCCTGTGCAGGATACCTAAGTTTGAAAGAGTATCACGGCACCTAAATGACTTGCACTGGCTCAGAGTTGAACATCGGATTAGTTTTAAAACACTCAGTTTTATGTTTAAAATAAAATCCAAAACGGCACCCTCCTATCTACAAGCCTTAGCTTCCCCCTACCTGCCAACCAGAAACCTGCATTCCCAAACCGCAGCGAAGTTTTCTGTCCCCAGACACAAACTCCAAAGGATTGGCGGAAGATCTTTTTCGGTTCAAGGGCCGGTTCTGTGGAACTCTCTCCCCCAGTTCATCCGAAAAGAAGAAAGCTACACTAAATTCAGGAAATTTGTTAAAACGTGGCTTTTCCAGAAACAACTGTGCTAAAATTCCACACAGCACCTCCCTTCGTTCAATCTAAAGTCACAGGCGCCGGGAAACCCTTGTTGGGTAGCTGAGCGCCATACAAATGCAAAAAATAAATAAATAAATAAGTAACGGAGTAGTGGAGAGGTTTATCAAGGACCTGAAAGAGACCATGCAGTTAGCCCTTGTTTTGAGTTACAATTGGGAGGAAGCTATTAAAAAGAAGGTATGTGAATATAGATTCACTACACATTCCTCCACAGGTGTCTCACCTTTTAGTTTATTCAAGGGAAGTTCAGCCTGTACTCCGTTAAAACCGTCATGGATTTCTATGAAGCTCGGTGGTCATGAAAGTCACAGGTTAGATTGGAAGGAGAAAGAGATGGAAAGAGTAGTCAAGAGGAAGTGCGAGTATGATATAAGGAAAGCTGTGAAGAAAACTGTGGTGAGACTGGGAGACATGGTGAGAATTAGACTGCCTGAGAGAAAGTTTGGTATCTCTAAATTCAGTCAACCAATAAAAGTTATAAAGCTGTTAGATAATGCAGTAAGGACACAAGGTGTGGAATCTCAGTAGAGTGGTAGTGTGTCGCACAAACAATGGAGAAGAAGAAGTTACTGGTGCTTCCTCCATTCCTTCAATGTCTTGTGCTTATTCCAATCCCTCACCTTCTGGTATGGTGAGAAGATCTACAAGGGAAAGATTTGTTCCTTCTCGCTGTATTGATTATAGCTCTACTTGAAGTATTATGTTGTATACTTCTTTTTAATGTTATTGATAAGAGGGAGGTGCTGTGGTATCCTGTACCTTTATCCGCATGCTCCTATTATTCCTTTGTAGAATGTACTTAACTTAGAATGTCTAACTTGGAGAATGGTCAGTTACCTGCTGGACTCTGGAGGATGAGGTCTCAAGTTTATGATGTACAATAAACTATCTCCTGGTTACATCCCTGCCTTCCTGTACTTCATTCTATAAGGACAATACTACACAGTGGTTCTGCACATACAGGAGGAATGCCACTGTTTCTCTTTTACAGAAATGCTATTGATGATGTTGTTTATATGACACACATTTTGCCGATATGTCCTTTGTTGTGATGTTTGCCAACAAATTAAGAGTTCTACTGTGTCATGACCACCTAATACATACCTTATTATTTCTAATCCCACATTTGGCTGCATTTATCTTGACAGTTGTGGTTCTTGTATACCCAATAATGCTTTCAAATATATTTGGTTGCAGGAGATTCTTGCACTAGGTTTCTCTTGGTCTGGCCACAGTGCTCGGCAGACTCTTGCACCATTATAAAAGATTTGCATGTCTTTGTCAGAACTTATGTCAGTGGCACTTTCCATTCAGATCAGGGTCTGGCTTTCGCCTCTAAAGCATACAATGATTTAATGACATCACAAGGACTGCTGATTCATTTTTCATCTCCAAGGCTTGAGGGCAATTCTGTAGTGAAGCGGATGAACCGTGACTTAAAGCAATCTTTAACACCAAGGGTATTAGGTACGGGGCCTGGATGGTTAACTCATCTTTATGGGGTTCAACTTGCTCATAATAACCTCCCAAGACGAACTCTGGGTGGGTGCACCCTATATGAAAAAACCCTTTGGCATCAAAATATACGTTTCAGACCTTGATGGTCTAGACGTTGTGTTGGCTGCTGCAACCTTTGATGTAGTTAACTGCTGTGTTGTCTTACAGGATCCTCAAAAGTATTGTGATGCTCTGGCTAACACCCATTTGCCTTCCACTCAGCTGTCGGAGGCAGCAGTTCTGTTTCTGGCAGGCTTCCTAAAGTTCAAGATCTGGTTCATGAAAAGGTGGTGATCAGGAAAGAATTTGGTCCCTCCTACTGTACTCCTGTCCCAGTACTTGGCCTGTAGAGAACCCAAACTGTCATTGTATCTCCACTCCCAGGATATAAAGACAATTACTTAGTTTCCATTGAACATGTCAATTTACCCTACTTGGCCAATCCTCAATAGTATGCCTCGGTGTGTCCCAACATGAAATGTTCCTTTAAAGCTTGAGATCTCCATTATTTCTGAGTCCCTCTGGCTGCCAGAGAGGTATGTTGAGTCTTCAGTTGACTTGGTACCTGTTTTACCTTCTACACAATCCACAATGGAAACTGTTCTTCTGAACCACCCCTTGAGGTCCCTTCGAGAGTGCAAGCCTCAGGTATACATCCAGAATCCTAGTCTGCATTCTTCTAGCTGTGTTCTTCTGGCTATTATATCGATGAAGATAACTTTTCTACAGACAGTTCTTCAGTGTCTTCTGTTTTAACCCCACACCAGCGTGGATTTATATTTTCATTTCCAGGTTAAACCACACTTACCTGGTTCCACCTTGGATATGTGTCTGTACCATGCTTTACGTGTTTTTGTTGTTGTTGTGGGTTGGATTCTTTACTGTTTTGTTTTCCTTTTGATTAATGGCCTATACCTTCCAGAACGTTCTGCTGCAGAACTTGTCAACGGGGTATTGGGCCCACATTCCTCCTCGCATAAAATTAAAATAGACCAGTGTCTTGTTAATATTTCAGAGGTCCCAGTCACTGACAGAATTGTATGGGATAAAGTACCATTTGATGTATTCGGTCCTGTGGAGACCCTGCAGATACCATATGTATTCCGTGTTTCCATGGGTGATGCGATAGTGCCCAGGTTTCAATCCGATAATTAGTATTTCAATGCTGTAAATTCTATGTTTTCTGAATTGCAATATTAAACTTTGACACTGAGGATTTATATTTAAATTCTGCTAATGCTAACTATCCCAATTTGTTATGTTATGAACATTATGGTCCTCATTTTTGGCATACAACATCCCCAATAAAATTATACTTGGTGGTAGCATTGCCCAACTCCATCTCAGGGTAGCTCCAATGCACAAAAGATTAAGTAGACTTACTTCACTGGTTATAACCTTTTGGACCCGGCATCATGCTATTTTAAATTGGTTTACACTCGCTCAAAATAAACAAACCAAGTTAATAAAGGCTTCCCCTTTTATTGATAACCAAGCCTAAAAGGATATGATTACTGGAAGGACAATATTGGCTTGAAATCAATATGGGATTCTGAGTCCTGGCAATCTAAGGTACACAATCTCTTTTCCATGCATGTCTGATACCTACGCAAATTATTATTCTTAATGACACAGCCCAACTGACTACTTGTCCGGAGTTGGCTAAAATTAAAGGATTGAATACTCCCACTATTCCATCCTTGGCCCTGTTAGATAATTGTCAATCTTATACAAATTATACTGTATACCAACCAAATAGTATGATACGAGCCAGTACATTTAATTCTTCAATGATAGCTCTGACTGGGTGATCATTATGGCCTTTGAACACAAATGTTTGTCATTCTTGTTTCATGAACACCACTTCTGGGTTCAAATTAAATAGACTTGATCCACGTTATCCACAAATTCTGCATTCCAACACTGTTACTACTTATTCCGTACATAAATAATGTTAACAATGGTCAAAACATTGGCAATTTTTGTAAATAAAGGATTATTCAAGACATTATTATCATAAGACTCATTGAATAATTGACTACCACTTGTCTCAACACCGAGTGTTGCACCGCTCCAAAAGTTTGACTTCTTCATTTGTCTGCACAGCAGTTGGCACTCAACGACGGCAAGTGCTGGAGTAGCCTTGTGCACACTCAAATCAGATTGACTATTTGCAATACATAACAAGGGAACACCACAGGAAAGTGCGGTCACTGTGTCCGCCGTTGTTTGGAACTATAATCTACATGGTCAAAACATTCCACATTGTCTGCTGTGAAACAACATCTTTCCCTCTTGTCTGAAGATATACACCTATCTGATTTCCTTTGAGGTCCAAAGTATCCACATTCCAAATGATTTGTTTATGCTGCTTATAATGAACTTTGAAAACTGGCGCAACTGGAAGCTGCTGTACATTCATGCCAAATTGATCAAGATAATTTAGTTAAAGTGCTTGCCATTGTCAGCAATGGTATTAATACATTGTCATTTCATTTTTACACTTTGGATAATGTTGTGCCATCTGTAATTGATATTGTACAAACTGAAGTGTCTACCTTGTATCATGGTCAGAATCAACTTAGATAAGTTATGCAAGTTAGCTGGATAGAGAATTTTGTTGATATTGATAAGTCTACCACATGCATATTATGTTGGCAAGAGGAGTCCCTTGAATATGTTGGGGCCACAGCCAACCATGCTCATTACTATTGCATTAATCTGTAATGTAGACAATATGGTGGAGAGGTGTAGACCAATGTTACCGATATTTAATGGCAGTGGTGGTTGATGGGATGAATGATTCTAACCAGCTTATTTAATTGGTAAACATCGTTTACCACTCATGCGAGACAAAGCATGCCATTACAATGCGGTCAATACAATGACCACATTGTTGCATCGCATATCATTACAACGCAAGTCGGAACAACGACTTGCTGTAGGGAGCAGAAGGTGTTGGATTTAAAATCCAACACCTCCCTACTGTTGCACAGACTGAAGTTGGAATAGTAAATTATACTATTCTAACAACCAGCTCCCTCCCTACAGCAAGTCATTGTTATGACTTGTGTTGTAAAGGTATGCGATGTACCAACACGGTCATTGTAACGACCACGTTGTATGCATGCAAACTAACGTGTCAAATTCAGTTTAATTACATTCTAGTCCTTGCTTCTTGACTCTGGCAAAGTTAAGTGTTGAGAGGGAAGGAGATTGAACAGGCAGTAGAGTAAAGACGTGCAGAGGCATGAAATCATGGAGTTCCATCTTAGTGAAGTTCACTTTTAGTTATGGGAGAGCTATCAATCGTTCTATTGCTGTTAGCCAAATGTTTTAGGGAAGATGCCTAAAAGAAAACTAGCAGTAAAGGGTTTGAGTGCTGTCAGTAAATACGTATTGTACAAAAAAGGCAAATGGAGATAATATTGGCAAAAAATGATAAGGTAGGATTTAAACTCTGCAAGTAAACACCAATAACCATAATGGCAATGTTCTGAAACACCCATGGAAATAACACAAAGGTCATTGTTCAAAAACATTAAACAACCACTAATATTGAAAAACATAAATAGAGCTGTCAAAATATCAGGGAAATTGTAAGCCAAATGTAAAATCAAACTATAGGCATTCAGCATATTGATCACAATTAGGGCTCCTGGTTTTATGGTATTTCTTTTTTAGATTTCCGTCTGTATTTATCCATATTATTTTTTGCTAATTTTGTCTGTATTTATCCATATTTATTTTGGACTTTGTGAAGAAACGGAGTGGAAATTAGTACATTTCCACATTTATTTACCCAATAAATATGCGCTTATGCTTGAATTCCTGCCAGGTTTCCATGCTGTGAACGCCTGCAGAAGATAAATTAATGCACTTATCTGAAAATATGCAAATTTCTATCGGCTGGTGCATATCTACTGCTGTTAAAGCCTCTTTACTAAAATTCCTTTCTTTTGTAACCACCTTACTTATCAATTCGCACAGCTATTGGCCTGACAGTCATGGCAGATAGTATTTAGAATTACTCAAAAAGCAACCCAATGTGCATTTTTATCCACAATTAAAAATAAATACAGACAAGAAAATAAAAGTTTTCTGTTTGTATTTATCTGTAAAACTCAATTAGCCTCAATCATAATGATAACATGATAAAATCCAACAAAATATAGAAAAACACAACAATATGCTTCAATCCAAAATAAAAAAGTAAATTATGCAAAAACATATTTCAAAAGCAGCAACAAACAAAGATGATTATATATGGTAATGGCTCATCTGGTAATCACTAACCAAAACATTATCCATACTTTAACTAATGAAACTTAAAAACCAAGATGGTTAATAAAGAGTAAAACAGAACTAATTAAAAAATGTTATCAATATTAAAAAATGCCAAACACACAAATTGCTTCACAGCTAGTCCACCATGAAAGACAGCAAACTTCTGCCTTTGTGCGAACTCTCTTTGAATCTCATTCAGCACAAGCATAGTAACTGCTTCCTTAAAAAAGTAATCACAATAAAACATATTAAATGCATTTTCTATCTTTAGTATATTTTAAATAGAGAGCAAAGCTTGAGAATGTCAACAAACAAATATAACATGTGGCAAACAACTATGAAGTACCAAGAGCACACTAGACAACAAGAAGAATGTAAGTATTATATAGAAAATGTCCTGTATTACACACAAATTCCTCAACCGGCGTCAAAGTTATTACCAATAGAATGTTGCGGATTTCCTATGGTAGCCAAATACTAACTATATATACCTACTGGCTATCGCCAGTAGGTAATAAATATAGAAATATATATATATATATATATATATATATATATATATATATATATATATATATATATATATATATATATATATATATATATATATATATATATATATATATATATATTTATATCAAAACAAAACCCTTTCAGGCATAGAGTGACGCATAAATTATGCAAAAAAGAAGGAGAGAACTCTGGGTAGGTCTCAGTTTAGGTGGAAAGCAGCTCCTGTTAGAGCACTCTCAACACCAGCGACACTCTAGATCTGCTCACCTCAAATGTCTGCTTTTTTATCAAAGTTTTTAAGCATAGGATTAGACAGTGCTATCCATGCCGAGATAGAAAATGACAAAGTCTTTCGCCATTTAAACAGCAAAGTCTTTAAGCATAGGACTAGTACAGTGCAGTCCTTGCCGAGCTGTCAAATAACAAAAGCCATTTATCACTCCAGGCACAATATTACAGCTTTGAATTGGTAAAATACCAACTCAAGCCAACCTGAAATGAATAAAAGCAACCCCTGACACCGAAGGTATTCGGTTGCCGTCAGTCAAAAAGTTGGGTGTAGGGTTTCACAGCGTAAATAATCAAATATCTGTATATTAGGGCTGGAATTAAAAGAAAAGATTGTGTTGCACGAGTGGGTTTCGTAAATTATCTAGGCGTGTAATAGGGGGCAGTGATTTACGCGGAGATCGTTTACAATCTTACCCGTTTGTTGCCCCTTGTTCAAGCTTGGTGCAGCTTCGGTTTCCAAGTGCGGGAACAAACAAACAGCGGATCCCGCCCATTTACAAAGGGCAGTTTACAAAAAGACTAGACTGCTAGTTTGTGGAGTTGCTGGCAGGAAATGGAAGAGTTACTACCATTACCACCATAGCCCTGCTCTTAAGCAGATTCACTGTGAGAGCCCAGAAAAAGTGAAAAGAGGAAATATAAGTTATAATACATCTAGGGTCAGCACAATGATAAGTTGATCCAAAGAGTCTCAACTCCACACTTAGAAGAATTTCCAAGTAAAACATGTCAATGTTAGCCTATGGAAGGAAATCCAAGTTACTGTAACTACAATTAGAATTACTTTTCAGGGTCAGTAGTAGGCTGAAAGATGCAGTACTGAAGTCTCTTCTGATAACAGGTGAGTAAATCGGAATTCGTAGTTCGGCTGATTTTAGAGGAATTTTTTAAAGTTCCAAAACTCCAAACTTAGAAAACTTTCCAAGTGAAACCAGTCAATGTTAGCCTATGGAAGGAAATTCAAGTTACTGTAAGTATGGTTAGAAATACTTTTCAGGATCAGTAGTGGGCTGAAAGATGCAGCACTAAGGTCTCTCCTGATAACAGGTGAGTAAATTGGAATTCGTAGTTCGGCTGATTTTAGAGGAATTCTTGAAAAGTTCCAAAACTCCACACTTAGAAAAATTTCCAAGTGAAACCAGTCAATGTTAGCCTATGGAAAGAAATTCAACTTACTGTAAGTATGGTTAGAATTACTTTTCAGGATCAGTAGTGCCCTCAAAGATGCAGCACTGACGTCTCTTGTGATAACAGGTGAGTAAATCGGAATTCGTAGTTCGGCTGATTTTACAGGAATATTTTGCACAATAGTGAAGGAAGGGGGCGGAGCCTGAGGTAACATGTGTGCAAACACACCCTGTGGCGCGTTTTAGGTTGGTAATGTGTAATGAGGCCATACCCCTTTTTACACCTCTTTGCAACGCAGCCCCCTGGCGCATACTGGAGGTTCCTGGTGGGCTAGTTGGCCCCCAGGGACCCCCAGTATGCAAGGGGACGAAATCCCCCAACTTAGAACACGCTACAGGGCGCGTTTGCAGAGTGGTGAAGGTAGGGGGGGGGGTTTGAGGTGATGTGAGTGCAAACATGCCCTGTGGTGCGTTTTAGGTTGGTGAATTAATTCCTCTTCAATCCTGAGGTCCCCTGTGAGCCAACTAGCCCACCAGGTACCTCAAGTATGCACCAGGGAGCTGTGTTGCGGAGAGGTGTTCAGAGGGCACGCTCCCTTTTTACAACATTCTGCAACACAGCTCAGTAACACAGCTCCGTGGCGCTTACTGGAGATACCTGTTGGACTAGTTGCCCCCTGTTGGACTTAGTGATAAAGCCCCCGGAGGGTGGCGGTCCCCAGGGCTTGGGGGGCCTTAGAGGCCCCCCATCATTAATATCAAAGCCCCTGGGGGTGGCGGTCCCCGGGGCTGCGGGAGGGCCATGTGCCCCCGCTATAATAATTACTTTGCCCCAGGGGGGTGGCGGTCCCCGGGGCAGTGTGGGGGAATTGGGGCCCCCCCTCACCCGGGGGCTAATTTAAAAAAAGCAGACCATGTTTTTTTTCCACGGGGTACGCGTGCCTACGCATAACCCGCAATTTAAAAAAAATATATATTTTTGGGGGGCCTTGGGGATCCTTGTGGGACCCCCTGAGCAGACCTAGGGGGTCAGGGTGTTTCTACCCTGCCCTCTTTGCATGTTTTTCGCGTTTCTTTTGCTGCTTTCTTGTGCCTCGGTTCTACCGAGGCACAAGATGGCTGCCAAACTCTCTGGTTTGGAGTGTTGACAGACAGTTGACAGCCAATGAGCATGCAGCTTGTGCTCGGGAAGGTACACTTCACCGTACACTTACAGTACGCGTACGGTAAGCGCCTATAGATATATCTATGATTTTACTTGTGATTTTCTCAGGAACTACTGAACGGATTTACACCATTTAACAAAAAGGGTAATCTACGAACCGAACTCTACCTTTTTGCCAAATTTGATGTAATTCCGTTCGGCCGTTCGGGCTGTAGCCCTGGCTAAAGGTCCTATGGAAAAATGCATGGGGAAAACACGTTTTGGGACCCCCCTTTTTTCTCGGCCCCCGCTTGACGGATCAACCCCAAACTTTCAGGGAAGGAGCGGAGTGGAGCAGGCCATCTTCTTTCGTGAAGATTCGTCCACAAGCGCCAAATTTATTCCAAATAGAATGCTGCTGATTTTCTATGGAAATTAGGTCCTAACTATAACTACCTACTGGCCCAGCAATCACAAGCCACCTTACGCTTGGGGCACCTAAGTTAGACTAAAGGGGTGACTTAAATATAAAAAAACAGTTGTTCAAGACTTTGGAAGTACCTTTATTCCGAAGAAGAATTTGGACATAATTTTATTTTACAAGCAGCCTGCAAGACAGGGCTGGCTTTTAAAATGACAGCAGGCAACACAGCAGTGTACACCTAAGTGCATTAAATCTAATTGGCATTTAAACCTACATCCCTTATCATATATGAGGGGCTTACAGGTAGGTTTTCATACAAATTGCAATTACACCTAATTACCCCCTTTTAAAGAGAGCACTAGCCCTGAGATTGGTTAGCAGGGCTCAGGGCACAATCAGTGTCCATAAACAGCAGTATCTTGGGGGCGATCAGGGCATAAAGGATGACTTTTCTCACACAGCCCCCCCGATGAAAGGTGAGGTGTAACTAATCTGCACCGTGGTAGTCCTCATCAGCTAACCTGGAACGTCAATCTGCATTGGGATAGGGAGTCCCAGGTCTGTGTTCCATGTAAAATCAATCTCCTGTAGGGAAATGGACCACCTCAACATGTTAGTATTCTCCCCCCATCTGAGAGGTCTGTGGTCAGTTTGACCATGGAAGTAAGTGCCAAACAGGTATGGTCTCAGCTTCTTCATGGACCACTTCACAGTAAAAGCTTCTCTCTCAATGGCACTCCATTTGTGTACCTGGGTAGTAGTCATCTGCTAATGAAGGCAACAGGATGATCTGGACCCTCCTCATTTTCTTATGCCAACACTGCCCCAGTCCCTTGTTCTGAAGCATCTGTTTATACCACAAATTAATTTGTGTAGTCAGGGGCCAGTAACACTGTGGTGCTGAACACATGGCCTCCTTCAGAGTATCAAAGGCCTTCTAGCACTTTGGAGTCCGGATTTCCTTTTTGTGCTGCTTTTTAGAGGTGAGTTCTTTTGGGGGGGGGCATAATTTTATCATAGTGCTGAACAAACCTTCTGTAATGCCCGGTCAGGTCTAGAAAGGCCTTTGTCTGGTTTTTAGGAGTCTCTTTATCCGAAATAGTCAGAATCTTGGTTTGGAGGGATTGTACATGACCTCTACCTACAACGTGGTCAAGGTGCACCATTGAACCATGGCCTATTTAGCAATTGCTGGCCTTTATAGTCACAGCAACCTGTTGCAAGGCCTGAAGCACTCCCTTCAAGTGGACTTCGTGATCCTCCCAGGTTGATCTGTATACAACTATATTATCCAGATAAGCTACACTGCATACTTCCAACCTGGACAGGACTTTAGAAGTGGCAAGTGCATCCTTTAAACCAAAGGGCATTACTTTGAACTGAAAGTGACCCTCAGATGTCGAGAATGCTGACCTCTCCTTTGCTAGAGAGGAGGTCTGGCAGTGGCTCAGTTTCCTCCTCTCCTCCTTTATCAGTGACTATCAGCATCGTCACGTCTGTCCTGTTTAGGTTGGGTTTCAATCAGTTCACATGTAGGATTCCTGGGGGTGTTTGGATCTACCAAGTGGATAGCCTCACCCTTATTTTTTCTAAGATTGGATAGGGTCCAGTCCTAGAGGGCCCTGGGAGCTATAGGCTCCAATACCCCAACCAACTGTTCTGGTTTTTACTCAGACATAGTAGCCTTCAGGTCACACCAAAGCTTCCTGAGCTCTTGGCTAATGGTTGCTTTGTGCATGTAGCCTACATGTGAGATCTCAGGCCTAGTACATAGTCAATCAGATTGTTCTTGGCTTCATCGAGAGGCTTTTCCAAACACTCTTCACCGGAAGCAATGGCCCCCTCACTGGGTGCCCAAACAGTAACTCAAATGTGCTAAACCCAATCCCTTTCTATTGGACCTCACTGTATGCAAACAGCAGGCAGGGGAGGAGATCATCCAATCGCCTCCTGAGTTTGTCAGACAAACCCATGATCATGCGGTGGTGAACATTCATCCCACATCGCCTCCTTAAAGGCAGACATAAAATGTGTTCCTCTGTCTAAAACCACCTCCTTTGGGAAGCCCGCTCTGGTGAACACACTAAGTATGGCCCTAGCGACTAGGGGAAAAAGTGACATTCTCAAGGGGTATTGCCTCTGGATATCTTTTGGCATTTTCTACTACCACCAACATGTATTTGTTGTCTGAGGCAGTTTTTGGGCTAGGGGAGTGACAATGTCTACCCTCCCCTTTCAAAGGGAGTCCCAACCACTGGCAGTTTTATCAAGGGAGCCTCTGGCTTTGCCTCTGTCTTGCCACTGGCCGGACAGGTTGGACAGGAGCTACAGAACTCTTTTACTTTAGCAGATATGTTGGGTCAATAGAAATATTTAACCAACTTATTCCATATCTTACTCTGACCCAAATGTCCTGCCCAAGGAGATGTAGGGGATTGCATAACTCAAAGTGAGGAGGAATGCTCTATAGGACCTGGGGATTACAGCTTTGTGGATGCCCCTTTCTTGAGGTCTCTGGCCTCAGTATAGAGAACTTCATCCTCCCAGTAGACCATGTGGAATCCACTAGCAAAACCCTTCTCCTGCCTGGAGGCAGTCTGCCTTGCAATTTTGCCAAGTTGAACAGATCTTGTAGAGGTGGAACCCCTGTCCGAGACGCCAGATACTTTCCCTCAAAGTCAGATTTCTCCTGTACCTCTGGAGCTCTTTGGGGTATTTCACCACAAACTGTGCTTTTTCTCTTGTCATTGGAGGTTTTACCCATTTTTCCAGGGCTCAAAGATCCAGCCTTTCCCGTCTATTCAGTCTCTGACACAGTCGTAGCACATACCTACTATGCGAGGTCCATCATTCTTTCATGAACCATCCTCTCCACCTCTGCCCAGTCAGAAGCTTTAGGATCATTTCCCAGTAGATACTATAATGGGAGGGCAGGAGACCCAACTACCTTCTTAAGGCCTGTCACACCTCCCCATTCCAAACTCACCATTGTTATGGGATGGAGTTTGCCTCTGCTGTCGGTATATGTTAGCTGGTGATACACACCAGGTGTGAACTGCATCAGAGAAACAAGTTTCTCTGTGACCATAGTCACACAGGCTCTTGTATCTCGCAGAGCTTCCACCTGAGTTCCATTGATTTTAGGCAGCTACCTATACCTCTTCATGCTGAGAGGTGAGGCTGTCAGGGGTGCAATTTCCACCCCATTAGCGAAACCAATGTTGCCTCTGTAAATCACCATTTCTGGGGCAACTTCTATCCCCATGCCAACACTGACCATCCCCTAGGACTGCCTACCAGTGGGTGGCTTCTTGGTGTAGACAGCATGTCCTCTTTTGTGTCCTGACTGGTACAGTCATAACATTTCCCCACCATTGAAGGGTTAAAGAACCTGCCAACCTTCGCAGGGTCAAAGTACTTCTCCTGATATCCCCTCCCCTTGAATGTGGATTGGCTCAGGGGAATAGCAGGTGTTCGTGGATCTTTTGAGGACTCTTTTGCTTTTAAAGCTTGCTTACTCAGGGATTTCCCTGAGGAGAGGACCTGTTTTGACTTCCTTTGACTGCACTTCCGGGGTTTCTTGAAATCCCTAGTTCTTACCTACTCATCAGTTGCATCCCCCAGTTCCCTTGGACCAGACAGCTTAAAGTCAACTAGATACTGTCGTAACTTTTCTCAGGGACAGTTAGTTAATATGTGTACTATGTGGAACTCTGCACAGTGGGTGAAAAACATCTCCGCACTATGCTGAGTTCCGCAGGTGAAGTTTGCCAGCGCACGCTTTCGCATTGTGATGTGCAACTCAGAGTGGGCCCTTGCATTCCAAATCATGTGTGATCGGCACCATGAGGTTCAAATGGGTGCCGCCATCTTGTTTTTCAAATCTGTCACTATGCTGAACCTAATTGTATAGCCCTCTTCAATATCTTTAATCCTCCCCCATCAAACATATCTACCCTCATTTGTATTTACTATATTAATGTGTATATTTGTGTTGGTGTATTTTGCAGTTTTTTTGTGTGTTTTAGTTTTTTTTATATTATGTTTATTTTTCCCCTATCTTCCTTATTTCTTCTTCCCTTTCCTTCCTTTTCCTGATCCTTTCTTTTCTAACCTTTCCTTACCTCACCCAATGTGATGGCAGAGAGTTGCCTAACTTGCTGGCGGTGCTGCTCCCCAGGTGTGCAGCAGGCGGCGATCTTCAGCAAAGAGGAGGTGGTAGCACTAGTTTTTTTTGTGCAGCGCCACCTCCCTCCAAGCTCATAGCAGGCAGACGGCCCAGAATAGAATACCCCTGTAGGAGAATCAGCTATACTGGGGGAGGATGCGCCAGTGCGTGTGGCACACCAGCCTGGTTCGGCACACTTTCCAGAAGCTGATGCACTGCTGGGCTGATATTCGTGACCGGGAGTAGGACCTGCTCGACCTGCTCAGTATTGAGATTCCAGGACTCAGTGATTACAAATTTAGTAGTGTTTCTACACTGCTAAAAAAAATCTAAATAGCAGCTCACACTTAGATGTAAGTTATGTTTAGTTTACATTAAGAATATTATTATGTGATCCAGTTTCTAGTTTCTGCTAGGATCGTGCCCAGCGCTACCTAATCGTACTTATCAACTGGTGCTCGCTTTGGCTGATTAATTAAGAAGCCATTGCAGACTGTCCTCCTGTCACTATAGTAAATCAGTGATAGCAGGAAGTTAGTGTTCTCTCTGTAACTTTGTTTATGTAGCTCGTAAAGTTACAAGCTAACAGCAATGTGTAGAATGCTTCTGTGCATAGAAAAAAGGGGGACTGAGTTGGTTCAACAAGTGGGTTGAGAGATGAGAATAGAATCAATGATCATTAACTGTAAAGCATTAATTCAAAATATAGTTTTTGTTAAGGAAATTTGGAATTGGGATTTAAAGATTGGTAGGGGTAACTCAACAATAGTCAATAGACTCAATACTAGTACTGTACGTCATCTGCTTTAGATAACTACAATCATGTGACTGCATTTGCCTGTCACAATAAGTTTGTCGAGATTATTTGAATCACTAATCTATTTTTTGTATCTTCATTTCTACATCAGGTCACAAGAGTAAGAAGAGGGACGTTGCAGTGGGTCTGGAGTAGCTGGTCAGTGGGACGAGCTGGCCACCGAGGGCTCTGCTAAAACCAGTAAGTACTATTATTGATTTTTAATATTTCCCTAATGTTGGGTTTTATGATTGTTGTAGGCTTGGGGTAGAATCTTGGGGTATTGGAATCTTGGTGCTGGGTTCCAAGATGAGAGTTGCTGCCTGGTGGCTGCTGTTGCTGGCAAGAAATAAAGTTGCTCTGCCACTCTTACCTGCCGTCTTCCTTGCCCAAGCTGACGAGGACAGAATACAAACCTACACATGCAAAGCACAATGGATTCAATTTTTCTTTCATTCCTGTTATTCCTGACTTATGTTTTTTTCCTTACATATCAGGGTTTTCTTTTTTGGCAGCTGACTTTGTTCCGGTTTCTAGTCTCTAGTTCACTTATTTTCTGCTTTGTTGGTAATCTTTTCCTTTCTCCTATATATTTTGTGGTACTGTAAAAGTAAGACCAAGAAAAATATATACTGTCTACCATGAAGATTGCAGGGTAGCATTATCAATAATATTTACCATGTATGTTTGTTTAGAAGGATTTATTTTTCCTGCTCATGCTCTAGCAGTCGAGTTCACCAGACAGTGACCATGGTCATGGACCCCGCTCCTCAATGTTATGCGCTGTGTCATTCATTTATACTGTATACCAGCAGTTTCAATGACAGTGCAGCATGGCTGGAAAATAAACTATGAGGTCCCATTGCATTTACCAACCAACACCATATGTCTTTCATTGACCATTATTCCACCCCTTTATTGTGCTTCAATGACTGAGTCATCATGCATCATGATCATCATAGGTTATAGCTCTGCCTTTCTTTTACAACAAGTTTTTGGCTTGCCTGGACCACCTTGCTTGTCTAACATTGGCAACAAACGAAATGCCCAGAGTAATATTTTTGTTAGAAGATACTGCCGTTCTAACCGAACTGTAGTGATGTATTGCAGTTGTATTTTTTGGATTGAATAAATTAAGGGGTTGCAAATCGGACATCTAGAATAATATGTATAATGTTTTATTCTAGCCACACAGATCAGTAGTTATGCTGACTCAAGTAGTATCGCTGGGATGAATGGTCCAAAGAATGGTTGGGAGAAAGGGTGGATATTGAATTGATTGGCCATTTTGGTGAAAGACCGGATGGGAGAAAGTAAAGCTTATTCATGGTGGCTATGGGTGAATTAGAATAAATGGATGAATGAATATTTGGATTGGTTGTATGAATAAGCAATACAGATCTCATGGAGATGGGCATGCTTCTCACCTACTTTGCTTACTTTGTTTATGTAGGGTTATCAAAGCAATGCTTCCAAAGTGGCAGGGTTTTTAAATGTTTGTTCTGCTCTCTTGACTCAATGTATTTGTTAAGTGTGGCAGATGTATTCCATGCATCATTTATCACCCCTCTCCATACCCAAGGGATTTTACCACCTCTGTAGGAAGTGAAGTATGGCTCAATTTGGGACTGCAATATTGGCTGTGAAATGTGCGTCTACTTCAATTAATGCATCACTGGATTGCAAACTGAATAAACAAGGTGTCACCTCTTAGTACTCCTTTATTTTTTCCTAAGTTCTTCTGTCCCAGCCTACCAAAAAAAATGAAAAATCCTTTCTAGGCATGTGCAGCATTTGATTTCATAGCCATGTGAAGTGATTCCAAAATATATTTCATGGTTTCCTATCACGCCTGTTCAGATTTTTCCCTTTGCCTTGCGACTTCAGTTGACTAGTACAGTGACTGGATAAACCAAAGATGATCAATCAATGATCAGTATAGTGACCCCCCCTATTCTATATCAAAATCCCTACCCTGCCCTTCTAATGCCTTTATCCAACAATGCAGTAGCGTAAACCTTACTACCCCGCAAATGAATTAGTTGGAAATAATATGTGGTAGTAGGTGAGGCCTTAGAGTAAAGTGGGAGTAAGTGCATGTCTTTTTTTATTTCAATATTCTTTTATTTGTTGTTTTAAGACAAATCAAAACAATCATTAAGTACTGTTTTCTTTATTCTTTTTTTGGTCGCGCTTTTGTCCCTGCATATGTACTTATTGATTGTAAGTGCATGTAAGCTATATATTCCCTTCTTTCCCAGTAGTGCTGTGCATCAGTTTCCTCAAAGTCGACTTACAGTAGACAGGATAATATCCACATTTTATCCATAAGTGTGTGATGCAGTATCTTATTTATTATTCATCTACTTCTGTGGAGTCAGGGTAGAAAGAGAAAGGCATTTGGAGAAGAGCAGGGCCATTGGAATTAACAATAACACTGGGCGGAGCTAGCATAGTGCCTCTACGTGGAGTTCCACGGAGTTGGGAAAAACTTCGTGAAACTCCGCTCCACTCCCCTCCTCCATGCCCCAATACAAAATATAATTAATTTTAAAGAAACACTTACCTCTGCTGTAGTGTCTCCAGGTTGCCCTCCTCCTCTTTGTTGTGGTTTCTCTCCTGCAAACCCCTACATCAGATGTGCGTCTTGCAATCAAGCTTCCGAGGACCGGTTTCTGGCATTTCAGCCGTCTTCAGCCCGGCATGCTTGAATCCAGTGGCAAAGTAAGCTAAAGAATGGTGATGGATTAAACCCAGATCAGTTGACTGGGGGTGAGTGTTTGATTTGCTCAAACGCTCCGTCCATCATCCCCTTTTGTATCGCTTTGTTCGCCCTAAGTTGGCAGGGTATGCTCAGACATGAATCCCTTGCTCACTTGGCCACTGGATTCAAGATAGCCTGGCTGATGAGGATTATGAATCCGAAACCGGTCCCAGGATGCTTGTTTCCGGTCCAGGGAAGACATGGCTTGGCAGTTCGGGCTGGACTGTTACCATGAGGCACAGGGTCAGACTGATTTGCATATGGCCATGTCTGAACTGCGGTGGTTGAGAGAGCTAAAGAATGGTGATGGATTAAACCCAGATCAGTTGACTGGGGGTGAGTGTTTGATTTGCTCAAGCGCTCCGTCCATCATCCCCTTTTGTATCGCTTTGTTTGAACTATGTTGGCAGGGTATACTCAGTCGTGAGTCCCTTGCTCACTTGGCCACTGGATTCAAGATAGCCTGGCTGATGAGGATTATGAATCCGAAACCGGTCCCAGGATGCTTGTTTCTGGTCCAGGGAAGACATGGCTTGGCAGTTCGGGCTGGACTGTTCCCATGAGGCACAGGGTCAGCCTGATTTGCATATGGCCATGTCTGAACTGGGGTGGCTGAGTGAGCTAAAAAATGGTGATGGATTGAACCCAGATCAGTTGACTGGGGGTGAGTGTTTGATTCGCTCAAATGCTCCGTCCATCATCCCCTTTTGTATTGCTTTGTTCGCCCTAAGTTGGCAGGGTATGCTCAGACATGAGTCCCTTGCTCACTTGGCCACTGGATTCAAGATAGCCTGGCTTATGAGGATTATGAATCTGAAACCGGTCCCAGGGTGCTTGTTTCCGGTCCAGGGAAGACATGGCTTGGCAGTTCGGGCTGGACTGTTCCCATGAGGCACAGGGTCAGACTGATTTGCATATGGACATGTCTGAACTGGGGTTGTTGAGTGAGCTAAAGAATGGTGATGGATTAAACCCAGATCAGTTGACTGGGGGTGAGTGTTTGATTTGCTCAAGCGCTCCGTCCATCATCCCCTTTTGTATCGCTTTGTTTGAACTATGTTGGCAGGGTATACTCAGACGTGAGTCCCTTGCTCACTTGGCCACTGGATTCAAGATAGCCTGGCTGATGAGGATTATGAATCCGAAACCGGTCCCAGGATGCTTGTTTCCGGTCCAGGGAAGACATGGCTGGCAGTTCGGGCTGGACTTTTCCCATGAGGCACAGGGTCAGCCTGATTTGCATATGGCCATGTCTGAACTGGGGTGGCTGAGTGAGCTAAAGAATGGTGATGGATTGAACCCAGATCAGTTGACTGGGGGTGAGTGTTTGATTTGCTCAAACGCTCCGTCCATCATCCCCTTTTGTATCGCTTTGTTCGCCCTAAGTTGGCAGGGTATGCTCAGACATGAGTCCCTTGCTCACTTGGCCACTGGATTCAAGATAGCCTGGCTGATGAGGATTATGAATCTTAAACCGGTCCCAGGATGCTTGTTTCCGGTCCAGGGAAGACATGGCTTGGCAGTTCGGGCTGGACTGTTCCCATGAGGCACAGGGTCAGACTGATTTGCATATGGCCATGTCTGAACTGGGGTGGCTGAGTGAGCTAAAGAATGGTGATGGATTAATCCCAGATCAGTTGACTGGGGGTGAGTGTTTGATTTGCTCAAACGCTCCGTCCATCATCCCCTTTTGTGTCACCTCGAGGACAACAACATCCTAGACCCGTTGCAATCCGGTTTCAGATGGAACCACAGCACCGAGACAGCCCTCAGTGCAGCCACAGACGACATCTGATGCCAACTAGACAGCGGCGAAACCTCAGCTCTCATCCTCCTGGACCTTTCAGCCGCCTTCAACATGGTCTGCCACCACACACTAAGAACACGCCTCCAAGAAGCTGGTATTCGGGAGAAAGCCCTGGACTAGACCACTTCCTTCCTCTCCGACAGAACCCAGAGTGTCCGCCTCCCACCCTACCGATCCAAAGGTACCAACCTCATCTGCGGCGTACCCTAGGGCTCATCCCTCAGCCCGATACTGTTCAACATCTACATGGCCCCCCTCGCACAAGTGGCCCGCCAACACGACCTGAACATCATCTCCTACGCCGACGACACCCAGCTCATCCTCTCCCTTACCAAGGACCCGCATTCCACCAAAACCAACCTCCACGAGGGTATGAAGGCAGTCGCCGAGTGGATGAGGAACAGCCGCCTGAAGCTGAACTCGGACAAGACGGAAGTCCTCATCCTCGGCCCTACCCCATCTGCCTGAGATGACTCCTGGTGGCCGACAACACTAGAAACAGCACTGACGCCCACGGACCACGCACGCAATTTGGGATTCATCTTCGACTCCTCCCTCTCCATGTCCAAGCAGGTCAGCGCCGTCTCCTCCTCCTGCTACAAAACCCTCCTCCTGCTTCACAGGAAGTACAAGTGGATCCCGATCGAAACCAGAAGAACGGTGACCCAAGCCCTCGTTAGCAGCCGGCTGGACTACGGCAACGCACTCTACGCAGGAATCCCGATCAAACACCTAGAGCGACTACAACGCATCCAGAACGCCTCGGCCCGCCTGATCCTCAACCTCCCCCGACGCAGCCACATCACCCCCCACCTCAGAGACCTTCACTGGCTCCCCATCAACAAGAGGATCACCTTCAAGCTCCTCACCCACGCTCACAAAGCACTCCACAACTCTGGACCAGCCTACCTGAACAACAGACTCAACTTCTACACCCCGCACCCGCCAGCTTCGCTCCGCCAGCCTCGCCCTCGCTGAAGTCCCACGAATCCAGTGTACCACCTCCGGAGGCAGATCCTTCTCGTTCCTCACTGCCAAGACCTGGAACGCCCTCCCTACCCACCTGCGGCAGACCCAGGACCTGCTCACCTTCAGGAAGCTCCTCAAGACCTGGCTCTTCGAGCAGTAGCAGCAGCCACATCCCCCCCACCCCCAGGGCCTTGAGAACCTCACGGGTGAGTAGTGCGCCTTACAAGTTCAGTGATTGATTGATTGATTGAATTAAAAATAGATAATTGTCTACTACAGCTGCCCCAGCTGGAGACAGTAGCAAAATACCAGACGTGCTGACTAACAATGAGGATGGCTCCATTAGTTTAGAACAACTTGTACTCCATAGTACATAATTCCTTAGTCATTGATGAGAGGTAATTTATTTTTCCACTCAAAGTGTCTGTTTAGTTACTAGTGTGTTATAAAAATAAAGGGGAAGCTTATAATATTTTTTTGAACTTTATGCCTGAAGTAGTTTATTTTACGTTTACTTTGCACTGCTGCCTTCAATTTTTATGCAGCCAGTTTATGTGCTCGTAACAGTGTATCACTTGTTATAGAGTTATACCTCTCTAACAATCTTGACCATTAGGGGGGATGCTGCTCTCACTTATACTGTCTACAATAACCTAGATAAATGATAAGTTGCAGTAGCAGATAATTACTTATTTACTATCTTAACTAGTTCACTTCACACCATAGTAGTCTTACCTGAATTTAGATGAAGTAATAACATGGAAGGCCTCACAACTTCACAAGAGAGGTCCCACTTCCCCCCAGGTGAGCTCCAACTGTAGAATAAAACAGAAGGATTATCCATCACAGGCAACTAAATGTAAATGAAAACACTGAGTTAGTTGATTATGTGATATCAAAGCTTTTCAAAGAATTGAGACCAGACTACTACATGCTGACACAACAAAAACTCCTGATAGGGATAACATAACAAAAAATAGCAATAGTAGTATCTTCAGCAATGGGGTGCTACTAGTAATTTATGAAATCCTTGAGTCATAAGATATGGACTCAAAGTCTGGAGTGGGTAAGCTTAGATTAGGAATTTACGGTTACGCAACACAAGGCCTGAATGATGATGCTAGTGAATGATGCTCGTTGTTCTATATCTAAAATATGGATCACTTTTATACAAAGTTGGGTAAATGGGGCCAATGTTGGCTATTGTTTAGAAGATCCTGCAGTGAGTTGGTGTTGCTTTCACCACATCCGCCCCACCAAGTGTGTGATCCATTGATGGTGTAAATTAAGCCACACCTCAATAAATCACACAGCCTGGGGGAATAGGGTTTGGGGTTTGAGGAATCGATAGGAAAGGGTATTTGGGTGAAGCTTTGACAAAGACAAACAATACACAAGGACAACATTCATCTGGGCAATAAGCAGCGCATCATTCATCAGCAATCTGTTGTGGAAGGAAACAAAGGAATGAGTATGACACAGTACAATTAAATGCATTGCAAACAATCCTTCGGCCCTCGAGACCCAAGTTATCAGGTATCTAAATATTTGTCTCCTAGGTTGGGAGGGAACCCCTCATCCAGTTCTCTAAATACGGTTACTAAAAGAAAAGTGATACTGTATTGCAAAATTAGGTGGTGCATCTGCATTCTTGTCGGGAATGTTAATCACTCTTGGGCGCTTTTTTGGACTGGTCCGGTAGGTAAGCAGGAGTGTTGAGCTGAGGTTTCACCTTCCGTTCATGCAGGAGACTAGAAGACCTGTGGATTGTAAAACAGAAACTGTGTTTTACAGTCAAGGAGAAGGACAGACAAAGTTAAGATTCATGAGGCAAAGCAAGAAAAAAAAACAAGCATTTGCAAAGCAATAGGTCTCGTCTTTGGGGCCTTATACGTTTTTAGCTATGAAGCATAAAATCCCGAGTAAAGCAGTTTTCAACCACATGTCTTCACTCCTCTCCGACGAAAATGACATGACCACAACCAGCAAGAGTAAATGCAAAAAGAAACTACAGGAAATGTTTAAGGCAACCTCCAACTTCCCCGAAACATTGATTATATGATTTCCATAAGACTTATGAAAACGGCTCACAAAAGGACATTAATCAAAACAAATGTGATGAGCAAGACAAAAGGTGGATCAAGCTATAAATGCTAATGCAAAAATATGAAAAAATTCTGTAAATTGAGCAGCAAAAGAACATCAGCGTACAGATAAGCAACTGATGTCTTCATTCCATTCACCACCTAGGATACACATCCAAAACACTTTGAGCACACTAGCTAAGGTCTTACTATCTCTGAAGAGAAACTTATAATTTTAATTAATCAGTGTTGAAATTCCAGTTCTCCAGTGCACAACAGCATCCCAATTGTGGTAATCAAACAGAATCCACCTCTGTGGACCCATTTATTGAAACATTTCTTCAATCATGGGCTCTCCTTCGGACAAGTACCTTTACTATGGAAAGGGTCCATAATTCACCTGATACATGAGAAAAAGGTCACAAGGACAAGCCTGTAAATCTTTAGCTTATAGCTCCACTGGATGTTGAAGGGAAACTTTGTGCAAACTTGCTGAATATTTGGACCACCTGGATAACAGACAAAAACCTCCTATCAATCTTGTGAGCAGGTTTCTGCTTGGGGGTGTGCAATCATCGAGAATATAACTGCCCTAATTCAATGCACCACAAAGGCCCAACAAAAAACATGAAGACTTTAGATATTTGTTTTGTCAGCTACTTAGTCGCTTTTAACAAAGTGAACCAAAACCACCGATAAATAAACTTCTTCCGTTAGGAGTAGATAAAGGCCTGTCACATCTTTTAATAGCACTGCACTCAAATACCTACAATGAAGGTGTAACTGACAACTCCGGAATATCACCTAAGGTATCAGTATCAAGTAGCTTCAAGCAAGAATTTTTATATTCACAACCTGAACTTTGCTCCACCAAAGCTTGGGACCTGTTCAATAAGTCACCTGCCTAAATTATAACCTCACCATTTGCTCTCAAACTCAAATTGGTCCAGAATTTCAGTATTCATAATGGTCTAATGGGCAATATCACCAAGACAAAGATACTGTTGTTTGGGACGCTAACAAAACAATACAACTGAATTATAGGTACGAATACAGTTGAATCTGTAGATCTATAAGAGTACCTAGGCCACACACTTCTTTTTTATTAATAAGCTTTATTGAAACAAAAAGAATGATATAGTGAATAAAGGCCAAAAACATAATTGTGTACAAAATAATGAATAAGAAAGCATAGTAGGCAATTAAACATAGTGGAAAGCTGTTTACGGTTTTTGGGGTATTATGGGAAAAGGAAAAGAAAAGAAAAAAGAGAGGAAACAGGAGGAAGAGAAAAGAGGGGAAAGAAGGGGAAGAAGATAACATTTATAAAGTACATTTGTGCTCCAGGAAATAGAAAAACAGAAGAAATAAAATACCATTATTACTGTTTTAAATAACATCTGACAGAATCAAGAGAAGGAGGTTATAGTAAAGAGTAAAGAAATCAAGGGGGTTGGAAATGTTCAGGTCGGTGATGAGAAACAGCATTAATTGAACCCGTGTTTAAATGATTAGATAACGGTAACCAAAAAACATCTCCATTAACATGTGGATTACATTGGGATGCATAAGCGACATTTAACCTATTATATTGGCATACAGTATTCCACCAGGATTTAATTGAAGGTTTTGACAAATATTTCCAGTTTAACACAATTTGTTGAAATGCCAAAACTAAGGTATTATTAAATAGCCTTCTTTCACAGGGGGGTACAATAATGGATTCTGATACACTACCCATAAATAGAAGGGGATTGGACAGAGGAATGGTAAGCTTAAAAATGTTGGATAAATGAACCCATATCTGTGACCAAAAAGAAACCACATGGGGACATAAAAAGAGGATATGTGAGAGGTCTTCTGCAGGTGAAAAATCACCAGACCGACATTTCTGGTCATCAGCTATGGAAATAGGAGTGAAATATAGTCTATGATAGAGAAAAAACATTGATTGAGTAGTCGATCTTCAATGATTCAGCCCATATCTTATTCCACCCATCAGTAGTACATTGAAATACTAAATCCGATTCCCAGGCTAGTTCTATTTTAGATTTAACACACTCTGAGGACTTGGAATACAATAATTCATAAATTAAGGAAGCTTTAGGACATAAAGCCAACATTTTGAGAAGTGGGTCTTGTGTAGACAGAGCCATATTGGAAGGAGGTGTAAAACAGATATGAAGAATTATTTCCATAGAATTGAAAATCTAAGTTAAAAAGAACGGGGGCATTTGAATGTACTTTGAAAAGTAGGAAAAGAAAAGGGAGAAGTACCATCAAACAAATCTTTGACCCAGAAAATTCCCTTAGTTCTCCACGAAGACCAAAATATAGGCCTGTTGTTGATGGTAATAAGTTTGTTATGCCAAAGAGGAGAGTGTAGAAAATAATTTCTTGAGAGATATTTTGGCGGAACGTATGGTTTTGACAATGAACAGGTATGTTTAAAAAGTGGGAGAGATGTGAGGGTGCTTTTTGAAGTAAAAGAAAGAACTTCGGTGATTGAGAAACGAGTAAATAAACAGCTTTAATTTTTAATAATTAAGTTGAAATATAAAACATCGAAACAGGAATTAAAGTTGATATATTTGATTAATGTCTATATTCAGCCAACAGGCCCAAGTAGGGAGTCAACTTGTGGTATACTGTATAACCTTCTCGTGGATTTAATGCTGTCAGAGCCTCTAGCGGATTTTATTGTGTCTGGGGACTTTAACCTTAACTTAATGCCATCCTTCACAAGGGATGACACCTCTCAAACACAGGATTATCAATGGTCTATCCCACAACAGGACTTAGGTAGAGAAAGCTTGCCGTATAGTAATAAAATCGCAACATCCTTTGTCAAAGATATGGAAGCGATGGGCCTGCGTATACTAAATGGTCGATTTAAAGAAGATTCACCTCCAGCGTATACATATTTTAAGAACAAGTCAAGGTCAAGGATTGACTACACAATGATATCTCTTAATGCCTTCCATAATATCATTGCATATCAGATAAGGGAAGTTAGGGATAGTGATCACTGCCAGCAGATAACAACGATTAATCTAATGAATAAGACAAATCAACCATATGAAACTGTTCCGGGTCATATTGGAACAGTAAACTATAAAAAACTAATTTGGACTATTAAGAACAAAGATGTGATGAACGATCATGTTAGCCAAATAATAGAATTATGCTTCAATGAAAGATCATCTGAAACCTTGATAGAACAATGGGTAAAATTTACCATGATGCTGGTTAAACCCCAACCTCAGCTGAGACAGGATAAAAGTAATCAAAATGATGATCAAAAGGAAAACAAATCATACATAAACCTGCCATATACCATTACTAAACTAAAAAGAGCACGGAATAGGATGATAAGGCAAATCAAGAAAACTATTCCTAACGAGGAAACATCAGGCAAACTGAAAGCTGCGAATCAAAAACTAAGGAAATTAATATGGGATGAGAAAAATCAGGCATAACAAGCACTCTGGGCAAAAATATACCATGCAAGCAAACAGATAAACACAGGAGAGTTCTGGAAAATTATAAATGGTCTGGCTAGACCAAATAAAAGGGTTGTTTCCTCCGTTCTAACTGAGCAGGAATGGGTGACATTTCTTAAAAAACATTTAAACCAAAATAGTATGACAATAGAGAAAATTGAATCCCAACCGACAGATACACACGATGGAGATATGGAAACCCCAATTGTAGTAACAAAGGATCAACTAAGAAAACTAATTATAAAACAGAAAGATGGAGCACCAGGACCCAACGGCATCCCGTTTGCCCTATTCAAAGAGAATCCAGATCTATGGGCAGCACATTTAGAAAAAGTATTTAATGAAGTTATTAAAAAAGGCGTTATCCCGGAGTCATGGCGAGGATCATTAATAATGCCAATTTACAAAAAAGGAAACTGGGCGCTTGCAGAAAATTACAGGCTCATCACACTTCAAGATACAGATGCCAAGTTGTTTGCTAGGATCTTACTGAATGAGTTGAGTGACTGGGCAACAGAAAGTAAGATCCTACCACTGAATCAAACGGGCTTTATTAAAGGATTGGGGACTTCAACAAACCTCTTGGCTTTATCTCTAATAATGGACAAGTCAATTAGTCTTAAACAGCCCTTGTATCTTTGTTTCGTTGATTTTAAATCAGCCTTCGATTGTGTTCAAAGGAACTTACTGTGGAAAAAGCTCAGAGAAAAGAACATTCCAATGGCCCTTCTGAAAATGATCCAGCTATTGTATAGCAAAACTTGGGTTAGGGTAAGGATGGGGGATGGGCAAACGCTGTCGAAGGAAATCCCAGCCAACGAAGGATTAAAACAAGGCTGTGTACTGGCCCCCCTTCTTTTTAATATATTCTTGGCAGATCTGTCAGGGACTTTAGATGAATTAAATGCTCACCCCCCGAAATTAGCGGATAGGCATATTTCAAACCTATTGTATGCTGACGATGCCAGCCTCCTCAGCCAAACAAAAATTGGGCTGCAGCGACTAATTTCTGGAACATGTACCTATGCAAGGGAAAATGGGATGGTGATCAATGAAACCAAAACAAAGGTCATGATTGTCGCAAAGAGCAAAAAATTAAGAAAAAAATGTAATTGGTATATGGAAAATACCAAACTAGAACAGGTTGAAGTATATAAGTACCTGGGCGTACTTTTCGATGAGAAGGGTAGTTACCAGCCCCAAATAAAAGATATTCAGAGGAAGTCCAACTCCCTAACAGCTGCATTTAGAATCTTGCAGAGATCGCTGGGCAACCTCACATATGGGCCATTTTTAAAGGTTATAGCGGCAAGATTACAACCAACAATCACATACGGCAGTGAGTCGTTAATGGGAAGGGATACGGAAACAATCAATAATGCTGTATCTAAAACATACAAATTACTATTTCATCTCCCAACAAATTCCTCACCAGCCCAAATTAGACTTGAGTTTGGTTTAACCAATCAATATTATGCGAGGAAGGGACACTTTATTAAAACCTGGAACCGGATTAAAAACGATCAAGATAACCAAATCTCTCAGCTATTATGGAAGGAGATAAGTAATAATACAAAGGCCACACCATGGATTTTTCTTAAAGAGGCTATAGAAGAGTTTGCAGTCACCGCAATTTGGAATAATACCATAACTAATGCTTCCTTTAAGAAAATAATTAATAGAACGTCAAATCAACTATCAATTTTAAATGATAAAGATAGTCTGACAAAAAGAAAACATGCCTGGACAATAATAAATGGATATAAAACAAAGAAGGTTCAAGACTATTTAGAAATACCATGGTCAGGAAACAACAAACAAATCCTTCTAAAAGCAAGATTTGGAATCCTTCCGGGAAACTGCCACCTCCCGCCTTGGAAAATCTCTGAAAGGAGTTTAATGTGTAGACTATGTAACAACGGAAAGGAGAATATTGTCCACTTGCTCTGTATTTGTCCGGGACTACGAAATGAAAGGACAAAACTACTTAAAGACCCTTTTATTGTACGTGGAATACGATCATGTAGGCAAGCCCTGAAATGTTGTCTTCAATCAAATGATATAGCCATGAATGCTACCTTTGTAAAAATTTTATTAATGGTAAAAACAAAATTAGTAGACTAAGTCCTAAATGAAGTATACTAAGGATATATTTTAATGAATTTTATGATGAAAGTTTTATTGGTTTTATACTAAAAGTATTTTTGTAACTGTATATTGTAAGATTTTAAATAATCAAACAATAAAGAAATTATTATTATTATTATTAACAGCTTTCGATACTAACCCATAAAGGAGTAAAAGGAAAGAGTTCCATGCGGAGCCAATGAGAAGCTTGTTTTAAAGAAAAAAGCTTTGTGATACAACCGGAAGTCCGGAAAATTTGCCCCACCAAGTCTCGGTTTCCTGAGATGAAATAGAGAAATTCTGTATTTTTTGTTTTTTCATAAGAATTTGGCGAGAAGAGAATATATTTTATTTAAAGAAGGTAAGAGGAGTATGAACTGGAATTATTGAAAGAACATTATAGAAGAATTGGAGTAATCATCATTTAAATGGAATCAAGATTGCCCCACCAAGAGAGAAAGAGAGGGTTCCATGAAGATAGGAGTTTGGAAATACGATCCAGAGCAACCGTCATGTTTATTTTAACAGAGTCTGTAATAGAGTTACAAAACTAGATTCCAAGATACTCTGTCTTGTCAGAATTGATTTTATATCCTGAGACTGCAGAAAAATCAGAGATTTCTTGTAAAAGTGAAGGAATGGAGAATTCTGGATTAGAAATAAAAAGTAGATTTTCATTGGCATACGCAGATAATTTGACATGTTGATCCCCATATGGGAAGCCAAAGATAGAGGAATTATAACGAATATGGAAAAGAAAGGGCTCAAGAGAAAGGACAAATAAAAGGGGTAATAATGGGCAACCATGACATACACCACGATGTAGAGAGAAGTGTTGTGAGGCTTGACCATTAACAATGGTGGTAGCATATGGAGCAGACTATAGAAGGGAAACAAAAGAAATGAACTTAGCGCCCAAACCATGCCATTTAAGGGACTTAAAGAGTAAGGACCAGTCTACCCTGTCAAAGGCTTTTTCAGCATCAATAGAGATAGCCGCAAGAGGAAAAGGCAAGGAGGATTTTTTTGGCTGTTGGGGCCTTTTGCCCAGGGGTACTCACTCAGTGGTGCATGGGCCTAGTCTTTCTGTGGGGTGTCTTGAATGTAAACATCATGGAGGACATGGATGGCATTGGATTGTGGTGGTTTTTGTGTGTTTTCTGATTTTTGGGGGTGTTGATGGGGCATGGCCATGTGGGTGGGGGCCATTTTGAGGCCTGGTCCAGGGCCATGTGGTGGGGGTGAAGGGACCATTTTGAATCCAGGCAGTGTGCTTTGTGCCATAGGCCTGCATCCAATGTGCCTTGCTTTCATCCATTATGCCCAGGGGTACTCATTCAGTGGTGCATGGGCCTAGTCTTTCTGTGTGGTTTCTTTAATGTAAGCATCATGGATGGCATTGGTTTGTGGTGATTTTTGTGTGTTTTTCGATTTTTGGGGGTGTTGTTGGGGCCTTTTGCCCAGGGGGACTCACTCAGTGGTGCATGGGCCTAGTCTTCCGGTGTGGTTTCTTTAATGTAAGCATCATGGAGGGCATGGATGGCATTGGATTGTGGTGATTTTTGTGTGTTTTTCGATTTTGTGGGCTGTTGGGGCCTTTTGCCCAGGGGTACTCACTCAGTGGTGCATGGGCCTAGTCTTTCTGTGGGGTGTCTTGAATATAAACATCATGGATGGCATTGGATTGTGGTGATTTTGTGTGTTTTTCGATTTTTGGGTGTGTTAATGGGGCCTTTTGCCCAGGGGTACTCACTCAGTGGTGCATGGGCCTAGTCTTTGTGTGGGGTGTCTTGAATGTAAACATCATGGAGGGCATGGATGGCATTGGATTGTGGTGATTTTTGTGTGTTTTTCCATTTTTGGGGGTGTTGATGGGGCATGGCCATGTGGGTGGGGGCCATTTTGAGGCCTGGTCCAGGCAGGGCCTGGCCATGTGGGTGGGGGTCTAGGGGCAATTTTGAAACCAGGCAGTGTGCTTTGTTGTGTCATAGGCCTGCACCCAGTCTGCCATGCTTTCATCCATTATGCCCAGGGGTACTCTGTCAGTGGTGCATTTTATTGGTCTTTCCATTTTGGGGGGTGGGTATAATAAAAATGCTTACTTGCAAACTATTAATTGAAGCGCTACATATGCAACATTTATTTAACTGATGTTTCTCTGGCTTCGTTTGCTTTTAGGTGCAGAAACACGAATCATCAGCCTCATCGTTCCTCATCAGTGCCAGGAAGAAGTCCTGCTGCGGTGTGTGCAGCACAACGTCACGTGTGGCCACAGACAACTCTGCAACTTGTGCAACTGCGGCCTGCTGTTCTGACATCTGAAGAAGATGGCCCCAAAAAAAGTTGCCTGTAGCTCCTCTAGCAAGAAAGTTGCCAGTAAGTAGCAGAAGAAGCAACTGGCGCCACTTACCAAGGAGACTGGTGTGACGACCGCCACATTTTTTGGGATAAAAAAAAGTACGCATGCAGCAGCAGCGGGGTCTGCTGGGGACCAAGCTGGGAGCAGCACCTCCGCTCCATTGGGCTCAGTGCCACCACCACCACGCCAACTTAGGTCCAAGCCCTTGAGTGCTGCAGAGGCAGCCAGTATAGTTGTTCAATCACCTTCGACCAGTGATGTTGGCTCATCGCAAGAAAGTAGCAGCATCCCTCAATCAACACAGGTTGTTGTAACTCATCTGACGAGTCAACAACCGCAGCCGCAACAACAACCACATGTGCAAGTACAAGCCCAAGTACATGTGGAAGGAGAGGCAGCGCAAGGAGAGGAGCAAGCAGAGGTGAATGGAGCGGCACAAGTGCCCACAATAGTTGTTCCTCCCGACGTAGGGGCACATCAGGAAATCAAAAATTCAAGCCGAGGTATCACATGAGGAAGTCACTCCTCCTGATGATTCATTGTCTTCCAGATCCCCAGCAAGGAAAAGATCAAGGATGGTGTCTACTTCTTCAAGCCCCCTTCCTTCTGATGATATGGATGAAACTTGGGAACCACCACGGCCGTCTGAGAGTGAGGCACACCATGATCTGACAAAGGTAGCTAAGCGTAAAAGGAAGGTCCCTGAAAGTCTCAGATTTATGGAGTGTGCTGATGACGCTGAAGAAGAAGTGGTGCATACTCCTGCTGATGAAGACTCTCACAACGACGACGCAGTCATCATAGGCGTCACTCCAGCCTCAGCGGGCATGCAGCAAACAGACATTTTTACCCTATCCCGAAATGCTGCTGAGCCTGATGATGGCGACGTGGCAATGGGACCACCACGAATGCAGTTAACTAGTACACCACCACCTACAGCTTCCATATTTTCACGCCAGAAGGGACCTCCATCCACCTCGACCTCCATTTCCTCAATTAGTGGTGCTGTAAGTGCACAACGTATGAAATTTTGGCAACACACATCCTCCAGTTCATCTGGCATTAGCAGCATTCCCAGTATCGCCTCCTCTGCTCCCCACAGACATTTGAAGTCCGCAGTTTAGGACTTCTTTAGTGTTAGCCCAACAAGGGAAAACATAGCCATTTGTACCATTTGTAAGGTTCAAGTTAGTTGTGGTAAGCTTGGTACCAACTATGGTACCAGAGGCCAGAGAGGTCATCTTGAGAGGCAGCACACTGTCAAATGGCATGCGCACCTAAGGGAGATCAAGGGTGCCCGAATTGCAAGTCAACAAATTGTATCCGTTGATGTTTCATCTGCTGATGACGAGGAGGAAGAAGAAGCTTCAAACATTTCTTCACTTACACCCAGTACCCCTGTCAGCAGCAGATCTATGAGCCACACTAAGAGTGTGGGAGAGAGTGAGACACCAACGCGAAAAAGTTCACCACGGAGCGTAACTGGGTCGCAGAAGTCATCATCATCCCGGAAAATGGTGCAGCCCACCATTAGAAGCATGTTGTTTTCAGAAGCGCCATATGAACGCAACCACCCAATGGCGTGTCTGTATAACAGTAAGCTGGCTAAAATGCTAGCGCTGGACCTTCTCCCTTTTTCTTTTGTGGAAGGGGTGGGTTTTCTTGAAATGGTGGCAACGCTCTGCCCTAAATGGAAAGTTCCTAGCCGGTTCTATTTTGCCAGAGTTGCGGTTCCAGCACTACATGAAGATGTGCTGGAGGTGATTGGGGCAGCTTTGCAGAAGAGTGCTATTCACACTAGACATTTGACAACAGACATGTGGAGCAGTTGCGCAGCCACTGATTACATGTGCATCACTGCACACTGGGTCTCTTTTTCAGGGGTTAAAGCAAAGATAAATGCAGGTGTTGACGAGGACAAAGTTTATAAAGCTGCTCGGAAACATGCAACAATAGCCATGTTTGCCATGGAGAATAGTCATACAGCAGAAAACATTTTGCATGAGTTTAACACAAAGGTCTTTGAATGGCTCTCCCAAAGAAAACGCATGATTGGTTATATTTCCACGGATAATGGCGCCAATGTAGTTAAGGCCATGGATATGGGTAACTATTTCAGAGTGCCGTGTCTGGCACACTGTATAAACCTGGTTGTTAAAAAATTCTTGAGTGAAGAAAGTCCAGTCTCCGAGTTACTGACCACCTGCCGAAGAATGTGCACACATTTCAACCATTCTTTTAAGGCCCGGAGGCAGCTGAGGTGCCTGCAACATGAACGTAAATTGCCAGTGAAAGCACTCATCCAGGAGGTGGCAACACGTTGGAACTCAACCTTCTACATGCTTGAGCGTCTGTATGAGCAGTATGCGGTAGTCGATCAGTATTTCTTTAAACTGGGTACACCTATGATGGACATGAGGACACAGGTGGAGCAATGGCACCTAGTTAAAAGCCTGACAGACATGATTCGTCCTTTCGAGGTCTTCACGCGTGCAGTCAGCAGGGAGGACTGTAATTTGGGAAAAGCTATCCCATTGTTGAGCATGCTAGAGCACCAACTGAAGGCGGTGTGTTCTAAGTTTGAAAAAGATGAAAAGGAAGAAGCATTTGAGTTGGCGGAGAAGTTATTACACCGCCTACTTGGCGATGGTCGTCTTGAAATGATCAAGACAGAACAGCATTACATTTGTGCTACTATTCTGGATCCACGGTACAAAAAGGCAGTGGCAGGCAGAGTATTCTTTCCTTTTGATGACGCAGATGTTACAAAGTACAAACATTGGCAAGCTGTGTCAGCCACTCGGTTTGAAAGAGAACGGCAGGAAATTGAAGGAAAAGGCAGTACATCAGCATCAGCAGGCCGTCCGCAGTCAAGAAAATCCACTTCTGCATTTGTGGCTGTGGCAGAAGTGAGTGATTTTCCCTCTCAGCCGTTAACAACACCAGCAACCGTATCATCTGCACCAGACACAACAGAAATATTGGGTGATGAAGAGAATTGGCTAACTCAGCTTGGGTTTGCTTCTGAAATGGTCCCAGAAAAAAGTAAGCAAAGTGGAGGAACCCGGGAGAACCTTGAGTTGATGGTGCAGGCCTATCTGAATGACTCAACAGAGGTCCATCTTTCTCATGACCCATTGGCATATTGGCATGGGAAAACAGTTGTGTGGCCAGAGATCACCAACCTGGCTATAAATTACTTGTCTTGCCCACTTGCAAGTGTGTCTTCTGAACGTGTTGTCAGTGCTGCTGGTGGCATTGTAACTTCCAAAAGGACCCGCCTCTCGCCCAAAAATGTGGAGCGGTTAACAATGATCAAGATGAATCAGCACCTCATACCACCAGATTACAAAATACGAGAATGCACGCAGGAAGAAGACGAGGAGGACACAAACTTAGATGAGGGAAGTTCTTCTCTGTTAAGTGACCTACTCCCGTATGAATTTGCAGAGTTCTTCTTCCCTGACTCCGAGCCCTGAAAATGAGTCAATGAATCACTAACTTTCTTTTTCATCCTGATTCACTTTTTTCCTGTGTGCCTGTCTTTCTTTGTTTTGCAAAATCTATATAAAAAAAACTTTAATCACCTAATCACAAAAACAAGCCCATCAGCAGAACTGTCTTCACTTATTTGCTTATTGATTTGAAGGTGCCGCAGTCTTCATTCCTCATGTTCACCAGTTCACAAGAACATGCTCCTCTATCCTCCTCCTCCTCCAGACTCCTATTTCCCTCAAAGTAGATGGCTGGATTATGCCCAATGAAGAAAGACTCTGCACTAGTGGGGGTGTTCTACTTCTTTGCGCGTGAGTTGACGGGTCTGGGGCCATTGCTGGGAAGGTCTAATACCGGCTAAAAGTGGTTTGGAGAAAATCGGATTAGAAAAACATGTTGCGCTTTTGATCACTTGCCTGTCTTTGGGGTGCTGTTTGGCAGGCTTTTAGGATGTTGTGGGTGGGTTTTGGGGTCTGGGAGCACTGCTGGCACAGTCTAATGTTGATTGCATTTGTTTTTCAGGAAATCCATGGTGGAAAAGGGGAGTAAGGGCCTAGCTGCAGAGCGCATTTGGACTGAATTCCAGGTAGTAGGCCCATTTTTGCTTTTTGCCTGTTTGGGGGTGTTCTGCTTTTTTGCAGGTGGCTGCAGGGGTCTGGGGCCATTGCTGGGAATGTCTAATACTGGATAAAAGTGGTTTGGACAAAATCGGAGGTGAAATTGTTTTTGCGTTTTTGCTGACTTGCTTGTCTTTGAGGTGCTGTTTGGGGGGGTTCCGGGTATTTGTGGGTGGGTTTTGGGGTCTGGGAGCACTGCTGGGCATGGATAGTTTTGATTGCAAGAGATTTGAAGCAAATCCATGATGGCAAAGGGGAGTTAGGGCCTAGCTGCAGAGCGCGCATGGAGTGATTTTAGAAATTTGCCTGAAAATATCTAAGTCCCTATTTTTGTAGTTTTGCTTTTTGGCTGTTTGGGGGTCTTCTACTTCTTTCCGCCTGGGTTGGCGGATCTGGGGCCATTGCTGGGAAGGTCTAATACCGGCTAAAAGTGGTTTGGAGAAAATCGGATCAGAAAAAGATTTTGCGCTTTTGATCACTTGCCTGTCTTTGGGGTGCTGTTTGGCGGGCTTTTAGGTTGTTGGGGGTGAGTTTTGGGGTCTGGGAGCACTGCTGGCACAGTCTAATGTTGATTGCATTTGTTTTTTAGGAAATCCATGGTGGAAAAGTGGAGTTAGGACCTAGCTGCAGAGCGCATTTGGACTGAATTCCAGGTAGTAGGCCCATTTTTGCTTTTTGCCTGTTTGGGGGTGTTCTGCTTTTTTGTGGGTGGCTGCAGGGGTCTGGGGCCATTGCTGGGAATGTCTAATACCAGATAAAAGTGGTTTGGACAAAATCAGAGGTGAAATTTTGTTTGCGTTTTTGCTGACTTGCTTGTCTTTTTTGGTGCTGTTTGGGGGGGTTCCGGGTGTTTGTGGGTGGGTTTTGGGGTCTGGGAGCACTGCTGGGTATGGATAGTTTTGATTGCAAGAGGTTTGAAGCAAATCCATGATGGCAAAGGGGAGTTAGGGCCTAGCTGCAGAGCGCGCGTGGAGTGATTTTGGAAATTTGCCTGAAAATTTCTAAGTCCCCATTTTTGTAGTTTTGCTTTTTGGCTGTTTGGGGGTCTTCTACTTCTTTCCGCCTGGGTTGACGGGTCTGGGGCCATTGCTGGGAAGGTCTAATACCGGCTAAAAGTGGTTTGGAGAAAATCGGATCAGAAAAAGATGTTGCACTTTTGATCACTTGCCTGTCTTTGGGGTGCTGTTTGGCGGGCTTTTAGGTTGTTGTGGGTGGGTTTTGGGGTCTGGGAGCACTGCTGGCACAGTCTAATGTTGATTGCATTTGTTTTTCAGGAAATCCATGGTGGAAAAGGGGAGTTAGGGCCTAGCTGCAGCGCGCATTTGGACTGAATTCCAGGTAGTAGGCCCATTTTTGCTTTTTGCCTGTTTGGGGGTGTTCTGCTTTTTTGCGGGTGACTGCAGGGGTCTAGGGCCATTGCTGGGAATGTCTAATACCGGATAAAGTGGTTTGGACAAAATCGGAGGTGAATTTTTTTTTGCGTTTTTGCTGACTTGCTTGTCTTTTTTGGTGCTGTTTGGGGGGGTTCCGGGTGTTTGTGGGTGGGTTTTGGGGTCTGGGAGCACTGCTGGGTATGGATAGTTTTGATTGCAAGAGGTTTGAAGCAAATCCATGATGGCAAAGGGGAGTTAGGGCCTAGCTGCAGAGCGCGCGTGGAGTGATTTTGGAAATTTGCCTGAAAATTTCTAAGTCCCCATTTTTGTAGTTTTGCTTTTTGGCTGTTTGGGGGTCTTCTACTTCTTTCCGCCTGGGTTGACGGGTCTGGGGCCATTGCTGGGAAGGTCTAATACCGGCTAAAAGTGGTTTGGAGAAAATCGGATCAGAAAAAGATGTTGCGCTTTTGATCACTTGCCTGTCTTTGGGGTGCTGTTTGGCGGGCTTTTAGGTTGTTGTGGGTGGGTTTTGGGGTCTGGGAGCACTGCTGGCACAGTCTAATGTTGATTGCATTTGTTTTTCAGGAAATCCATGGTGGAAAAGGGGAGTTAGGGCCTAGCTGCAGAGCGCATTTGGACTGAATTCCAGGTAGTAGGCCCATTTTTGCTTTTTGCCTGTTTGGGGGTGTTCGCTTTTTTGCGGGTGACTGCAGGGATCTGGGGCCATTGCTGGGAATGTCTAATACCGGATAAAAGTGGTTTGGACAAAATCGGAGGTGAATTTCTTTTGCGTTTTTGCTGACTTGCTTGTCTTTGAGGTGCTGTTTGGGCGGGTTCCGGGTGTTTGTGGGTGGGTTTTGGGGTCTGGGAGAACTGCTGGGTATGGATAGTTTTGATTGCAAGAGGTTTGAAGCAAATCCATGATAGAAAAGGGAAGTTAGGGCCTAGCTGCAGAGCGCGCGTGGAGTGATTTTGGAAATTTGCCTGAAAATTTCTAAGTCCCCATTTTTGTAGTTTTGCTTTTTGGCTGTTTGGGGGTCTTCTACTTCTTTCCGCCTGGGTTGACGGGTCTGGGGCCATTGCTGGGAAGGTCTAATACACCAAAGAAAGTGTTTTGGAGACAATCCCTGGGGGAAAAGTTTTTTGCATATTCTGAGATTTCTCTCACTCTACCGTTTTCGGGGGGATGTTTGTGGGGGTTCCTGGTGTTTGTGGGGGGGGTTTGCGAGTCTTGGAGCAATGCTGGGTATGGATACTTTTGCTTGCTTGCATGTGGTTTCAATACAATCCATGGTGGGTAAGGGGGGATTTGGGCCTACTTAACTTTCCAAGTACGTTTTGTCACCATTTTCTACTAGGCCTTCTTTTTGGAGATCTGATTGGGGGTCTTCGACATTTTTGCGACTGGGTTTAGTAAGGGTCTGGGAGCACTGCTGGGAAGGTCTAATTTTGCTCTAAAACACAGTTTACAGTACACCTAGCTTGAGGGGAAGGATCCGCTAAATTAATTCGACCATACTTATTTATCCTTCAAAAGGAGACTCAGACAGAGTAGGCACTTTCAAAAATATTGTACTGTCTATTAGGAAACTCAAAGTGTGACTTTTTGCACTACACAGCGTACATACCTTATATTTATTTGTCAGTGGTGTTCTAATATCACTTCCTGTTTTTCCATCAATAATTACAGGCCGGGTTTCAGCCTGTGCAATGGGAAAAGCCGCAATTCAGCATCCGCCAGGCAGGCAGTGGACAGGGTGTCTTCTGGTCACCAACATTGATGGACGGAGCGTCAGATGGAATGGAGGAGTCCCGCTAATAAGAGGAATGGTTGGATGCACGCAACTTACCAAATTCAACAGGACAACTACAAAAACATACAGATACAGTATCCGTTCTTTTCTAATTATCTTTTAAGTAATGTTATTGCTGTGAACTTCTATGAGTGTGACTGCATTTCTTTGATCTCTGCTTCTAAATTCATCCCTACAGCCATTCTATAGGTTTTACTTCTGCTATTTTTTAAACCTAATTTAATGTAAGCAGTGTTTCTCAGAGTGCAGAGATAGGCAAGTGAAAACACATAATTATTACTGCAGCCCTGTACTGTCGCATTCTTTCATTCACGGTTGTCGAAAGTACTACTTACTTTTCAGTAACCATGCAGGCAGTAGTGCATGCACTTCCTTTATGTCACTTACAAGATTTATGACTAGCTTTGTACCCAAAGATTTGTTTATCTTCAATTATTGTTTGTCCATGCTGTGCTTTTTTTTCTTCTATCAACAAAACTTTCCCAAAAACCTCCATTCCCATCCATTTTCCAAACCCTTACCCTCTTCCCCTGGGCTGTGTAGTTTTGATTGATGTGTGACTAAATGACAGAAATAATTCCACACACTTGCTGGGGAGGATAAGGTCATAGCAACAGGCTGGTGAAGGAATCCGAAGATATATTCTTACTCAGCTTGATACTGAGTCACTATTGGCAAATGAAAGCAGATTTTCATGTGCGCCATCAACTTGGTCATCAAGAACATCCTCCTACTAGACGTGGCAAATTAATATTACGCTGCTGTGTCCTTCATCTTCAGTACTATTTCTTGTAGTAGTAGCCAATGTCAAAGAAATTCAACGCAAGTACTTTCAATACTTTACCATTTGTTCGGCTACATTGTGGCACTGTTCTAGTGTACTGTCACTTGCTATATTCTCTTTCGTACCATTCTAATGCTACGGTAAGGACAAACAAGGTTTCATTTTCTTTTTTTTCAGATGCTGCAACTGCCACTGTGTAACACCACAAGTACCACCGCAATGATGACATTTCATCCGCCCAGGATTGCCAACCTTAATCGCCATTTCCCGTGCAGCCAGCCCTGTGCCTAGCCCTATTTCCAAACAGTATAATGGAGTATTAGGAGAGACAATAGACTGAAGGTCCTAGGACTATTGAATTCACTTACTCTTTGACAGGTACTTAGTTTTGAAAACATTTGGGCAATTACTAGTACTTACACAACTTGAATCAAGATGCCACTTAAGTTTCAGGAAAACAAACTTACTGTTAAACCCCCACCCACCAGCCTCAAAAGCAGTAAAAAACACGTATGCTAAGATAAAGTTGAAAGTATATTTATATATCCCTAACATAAATATTCTCCCGCAAGACCCAACCCACCCCCCCTCCCAAACCCCAACGAATGTCCAAGTCCCAAAAAATAGAAAACCCATCTCCCAATTCCCACCCCCCAGAAGTCTTTAAAAAAGGGGCAAGGGACAGTCTCCTCCTCCTACTGCTGGCTGCTGCTGTTGACTTTTTGGGCCAGGTCTGCATGCTGCTTGCGGAGGGTCTCGAGCAGGGTTTTGGTGGTGAGGAGCTCCTGCTCGAGGTAGGACACCCTCAGTGAAAGGCGGTGCGCACGTGCCTTGCACCTGCTGTGGGGGGCAGCTGCTTTCTTTGCTGCTCGGCGGTGGTGGGTGGCTGCGGTACCCCGGCTCCGTACCGCTGGAGACCTGCTGCGCTGACTGGCTGACCCAGGGAGCGCGGAGGAGGATGCACATGTCGCCGTGGATGTTGTCGATGTACTGTGCGTGTCCTCCTCCTCCTGGGCCACCAGCCGCTGATATTCGGCGACAGTGGCCTCCAGCCTCCGTTGCCGGGCCCTGTTAGCCAGCTCCTTCCGTGTTGGTTTGGAAGGAGCATCTATATGAAGAAAGAAAGACATAGTCTGTAACCAATGCTCTTTAAGATTAACACAAAATGATTCAGCAGAAAGTTGTGTCACAGTAGAACTAGCAACTTGCAAGCGCAGTACATAACTATATTGTGGCCAGTATCTATCTAACCTCCCACTTCTTCATCCTTGCTCTAACATTAGTGGGAGTTTAAGGAATCAATTCTACTAGCACTATGGACTCACTCCATTAGAGTCGACTATGACAGTACACCAGTCTTATTCTTCTTCTTCTCTCTTGTTTAGCAAAATTGGTACGTTAACTTCTGCAAGCCGGCATAATGCCAGCGCAGTCAACTTGCACCCGAGAAAAAAAAACAGACGCCCGCCATGATGAGTGAGACAGACTTGCGTTACTGTACCAGTCCAGTACATGCAGGTGGTGATGCTCTTACTTTTCTATTACAGTGGCACTGAGAATACTCTGTTACAAGGGCTACTGCTTAATTAATATAACTTTCACCCTACAGTGCCAATGAATACTAGAAAAGGAAAATGAAAAAGATAAATAATCTGATTATCTATCACTGCACATGGTATGTATTTGCTTACATATGGGATGACGTTAGGTGCTTTGCTTTTTATTAAGTGAACAGTGCTACATCCACACATGAATGACCGAGTTCTACTAAACTTATTAACAGAGGTAGTGAGTGGCCATCGTAATAGCCGGATATATGCTGTGCTTGCAATACATACTACTGCTACTATTCATGGTAGTATTCGGATAAAATTACAACTTTTTTTCCTTGCCTTTCCTACACTGGGACGGACGTGCAGGTGCGGTGTTACATGCTCTTCAAAGTAACACTTAGTTCATCCAGTGACCGTCTACTCTCTCTAGATACACATCTGCTATCTAAGAGTTAGATAGTACCATGATCCAGGCATCCATCCATTCAAACTATATGTCAATCATTCTTCTTCATGTCTCTCATCTGGACAAACCTTACGTTTTCTCACGGGAAAACCACCTTTTCATTTTATTTTGGAAACCGCAAGCCATACATCCGTGCTTGACTTGCATTTGAATTTCAACCAAAGCATATATTGCGCACACATACAGTTTCTGTTTCACCCACCCAGGCTGTTCTCCTTCCACCCATCCTTGCTTCATCCTTCACCCAGGCATGCATCATATTCCTTCCCAGCCACCTCGGGCACCAATCAAACACGTATCATTCTTCTTTGTCAGTCATCATTACTTTTAACTTGCTTGTCCTTCCACACTTACTTACATCCTTCTTTCGCTTTTCGTTCATCCCATCCATCAAGTTCATCTCAGATCTGATTTGGATTCTCGAAAAAAAATTCACCGCTGAGTTGAAGTACATTTAGAGGAGGCTACTACCTGGTTGATAAAAACTTTGTTCTAAATTTGAAAGTCTGCTTAACAGTATAGTAACTTAACTGTAGAACATATATACTACACCCGTGCAGAGAGCACACTATGCAGTCTGCAATCTTAATAAGTAAGGAATATAAGAGCTTACCACTGCCCGCCACAACCGTGGCAACCCGCACAGCAGTTTCGTCTGGCACTTCCACCGCCTCCTCACCAGAACTGTCCTCCACCTCCGCGCTGGGCCCAGCACCAGATGTTCCACATACAAAGTACATTTAAGAATGTTAGATGTCATAGACATACACCACTCACTAGTATTTTGTCTAGGAATGAAGAAATGTGAATACAGAAACCAATTTCATAATTTGTGACTGTCTACTCTAAAGTAAAAATGTCCCTTTTTCCAGGGAAGGGTGTTGTCTTGTCTTGCTGCACTTTTTGGCACAACTGATGAATGCTTGCTTTTTAACATACACCATTTTTCTCATAACAGACAGAAGCTTCACTTCTAAGAACAAATCATCATCAGTAGGACGGAGTGACCAACGATTCAGAACCAAAAAGAAAAATTAAAGTTGAAACCAGGTGAGGGCTCGGCTCGCCCACAATAAATGTGTGAAATAAATCACTAAGCACTTTTCCATTTTTAATCAACCATTTATGTTTTATGACAAGCTTGATTTTGATAAATATTTTTACTTTTAATAAAGCTTTAAAACTTAAATAGACTCTGTGGTTTTTGGTCAAGAGTGACTGAGCAAAAGGTTTTGCAATTTCCAAGCATGAGTCCGTGCCTCTGACACTTCTGGACTCTGACTCTGTACTTTTGCCCTGCGTTGGATAATCATCATTGGAGATCAATCATCGATGAATTCGGAAGCTATATGACTCTGCCACACTATCTAGTCAGTAAGGAGATTGGGGGTTCTTCAAAGTCTGATATCACTGAGGTATGTGGAAAGTCTACCTGCGCCTATTATAATTGATAAACAATGCACTATTTAGTGTCCTTAGTTCTGTTTGTGCAGATTTGTCCCTGCAACAGTAGTAGTATGGATTGTCCTCCTATCCAAACCAAAAGTAAAGTAGTATCTTATTCTTTCTTCATGGTCATTCACCTTTTTATTGTTGGTAATTGTCAAAGCATAAACATTTAGAAGACTTGAAAAGACATTATGGACAATCCCAGAGGACTGCACTCAGTGCATAGAGCTATTGCTGACTAGAATGGGAGTTTCGTTTAACACCTCTTGCCAACTGTGCAATCTTAGTTAGCTACACAGACAGACTAATAAGAATAATCTAGTAATACCACAGGGAGTCATAGTAGAGGTAGGATAAGAATTTAGATACAGTCTACAAGAAGATTAAAGACGATTTAGAAAAAATCAAATGAGGAACGCTAGGAAAAAATAGGTACTCTATATTAAAATTAAAACTTACCGGGGCCAGCAACGGAGCCCTCGCCTGACCGATCCTGGCCTTGAACAGCAGCAGCAGCTGATGACCCCTCCTCCTCTGTCCTCTTGCCCCTGGGGGGAGCTGATGTACAACATGAAAGAAAGAAAGACCCGAAAACATGGATGATTGTTGTCAACCAAATCAAACATTTCAAAAGAACAATAACAAAATATTTTGGCGAAATAGCAAATAGACAACTATTCCACGGGATATATTGACCTATCTCATGTGGTCTACTACGATATTAGTATTGCTAGATTTGCGGAACGCCGACTTGGAAAGTTATGTAACTCACTAAACAAACTACTAAAAACGTTCACCTAGGACTGGCAGGCAGCAGTCCGCAGCACGCGAAGTGACAGACAAACTCCATCGTGATTGCAGATCAGCGACAACACTAAAAAGTTTCCTACTACATTAACCAGTCATTAAAATACTCAAACTATCAATCCACCACCACTATTTCTTCTTATTGCAAGGTGTACAAAAGAAGGACTGGACTTGAGTCTGCAGGGGCAGATTTAAAAGCCCCTTGCGGCTCTTTTGCTCCATTGTTGCGTGACTTTTGTGACGCATCGGCAGAACAAAAGAGGCGCCATGGTGCGGCGTATATTAACAACGTGACGCGTATGGGAGATGCATCACGTTGTAAAGCCCTGCGTCATAAGGGGGCGTTCCGGTGCAAGGGAGGGCGTTCCTGCGCAGGAACGCATCCTAAAAGTGGCTGAGGGAAATCTGCAAGATTTCATTCAGTCACTTTTAGGACAATGATGCGTGACTCAAAACCTGCGCCTGCTTGAAGCAGACGTACGGCTTGACGCAGCATTGGGGAGATAGGGCACCCCAGAGCATTGCTGGAGCTGCGCCATCGTTGTGACGATTCGGTGACGTTTTGGGCCCATGGTGCGCCGCATTGTAAATGCGGCGCACCATGGGTAGTGGTGGCGAGGCGCACAATTACTGGCGCATCCCTGCTACTTTGCAGGGATGCGCCGGTAATTAAAAATCTGACCCTTAGTGTCTAGCATTACGCAGTTCTTTACACTACACTCATACATAATTTCTCAGGCCAATGAAATGAACACAAAATCGAAAATAAATAAGCATAGTAGCAACGCTACTGAGAAGGAGAGCAGTGCACCTGAAATGCACAGAAGATTTTGAAATAGAATTTACCTACAATGTAATCGGCAGCATTATTGCTCTTGGTAAAAAACAAAAATTTGCAATATAATAACACACAGAGCGGGAGAAAACAGAGTAGTGATGAAATAGCTAGAAATAGCTACTACTACTCACCAAGCCCGGGGATCTCGATGCCGAGCACGTCCAGCAAGTCCCATTCCCGGTCCAGGAGATCCGTCCAGCGGTGGGTGGCCTGGTTGTAGGTGCGCCGGACCCCAGAGTGTTCAAACATGGCCCGGCACACCTTCTCCCACTGCTTCCGGCGCTCCCGGGGCCCGTAGCCGGTAGCGATCTTGCCGCCTCCCATGATGGTCCTGGGGAGGCGGCGCTGGACATAAAAGACTGGTGCGACCACCTCGTCTGCACTAAAAATCTCCCGAGCTATAACTTCCTCCCCCCTCAAACGCCCGCACGGGAGCCGGGCATGGGGTGCGGGACCCTTCCCCTTCGGGGGCTGCTTCCCGGCTCCCTTTACCATGGTCTGGGCAGAAAGGAAGGTAAATAATAAAGAAGAAATAGAATAGGGAAGAAGAAAAGAAAAGAGTTAAAAAAGTAGTTTAAAATTAACCAAAAGTAGCAGAAAACACAAAAATATAGAGCTAGAAAAATAGAGGGATAGATAATAAGTAAAATAGATCAAAACAAACTTCAAACAAGCAAAGGATGGCAGAGATTGACAGAGGACACAGAAAGCATGCCCAGAACCATAGCAATGAATGAAAAACAAGATGGCCGCGCCCGTTCACGACCGCGTGGGTACGTTCGCGCGAGATTTCCCCCGCGAACACACGTGAACATGTACTAGCGAGCCGCACACTTTGCGAGATTACACATAGCGCCCGGAAACGTAATTACGTCACGCAAACAAGATGGCCACGCCCATGTACGACCGCTAGGGTAACTTCGCAAAGATTGCGCTACAAGCAGCTTGCGAACATGCAAAAAATCACGCGAACAAACACGCCGCAAAAAAAAACAAATCATGTATTCGCACAAATTCGTGGCTTCCGAAATCGATCTCGCCCGAATTCGCGCCCCGCGAATCGCGCAAAATTGCAGAAAAACGATTTTTGCAAAACTGAAAGCACTCAGTAGGTGCAAAAGTTCAATCTTATCATTTGTAACCATTCCCTCTAGTGCTTCCTGAGGGGTCCCTCCAGAGTTCAGTTGCCTACTTGCAACTATTCTATGACCCTGCTCTGACCCTCACAGCAGGTTCAGAGAATAGCTACAAGTATATCACAAAGGTCCTGCTAAAAAAAATTAGACTGCAACAGAAATCAATTACAGATAAGGAAGCAGGTGCCAGACTGGAAGTTCAAATTCAGTGAAACATTATTCAATCAGCCCCTAATTCATTCATGTCAGTTGAGGGAGGGCAGGTGTGCTTTTCCCCCCATAATCTACAGTGATGAAACAGAGGGTGGCATGGGTGAGCCAGAGGGTGGCAGTGGTGAAACAGAGGGTGGCAGTGGTGAAAAAGAGGTGCTGTGATAAACCAGACGTAAAACAACAAGGTCGCGACCGTTGCTACCTGACAAGTAAGTTTGCGTTTGCGAATTGGTAAAAAACCCTCGCAAAACGGCAGAAACACTTGCGAACCCAAAAAAAAATATGCTGAATTCGCGAGAGGTCGCGAATTTTGCGGATTGCGAATCCGTAAATACGCAATTTCGTGGATTGCCAATCCGCAAAATTCGCCCATGCTTTCATCTACGACAACCTTGTCTTTTGAGAGGTGCTTACCATCTGCAGATTGAATAGAAACATTGAGTGTTTTTTCTTTTCTAGATTTTAGGTAATTTGCAAGAAGTGTTCCAACTTTGCTGCGACCCCCATAATATCTAACGCTGCTACGGAGTAGAGTAAAGGATGCATTAACTGTTGAAATGTTGTTAAAATTCATTTTTGCTTGAATACGTTTGTGAAGGGTGGAATCTGATGGAGAAGTATAATAACGGTGTTCTAAATGCTTGATGGAGGCTAATAAGGCTTTATGTTTAGTGGAAGTTTGTTTCTTTTTCTTAGAGATCAAATGTATAATGAAACCCCTAGCAGTAGCCTTAAAACTATCCCATACCGATACTGGGGACAATTAAACATCCTCATTTGTAGAAAATAATTCTTCAGCGATAGATTTAATGAGGAGGAGAAGACAGTCTTTGCTGAAATAACCAGGAGCAGTGAGGAGAAGGTAACTAGACCCATGTGAAGAAATGGGATCATTAAATCAACTATTAGAGGGACCAGTAGTGTCTATAACATTGGTAGTATGCATATGGATGAAGTTCTTCAGTTATGCAGGATCTTGAAAGGACCAAGATTGGTTTTGGAAAGTCACCTTGAAAATGCAGGGATGAAAGAGGCCATTACGGGCACCAATAGAACGGAGAGGTGGACGAAGATTGAGGAACTCTTTTCTTCTGACCGCTGTAGCATTAGATACATCTTGAGAAAGGAATACTTTTTGACCAAGCCAGGCAATTTGACGTTTGTTTCTGGCTGCGGATGGAACTGATAGTAGGTCAGTACATTTTAAAAAGAGGATGATGACACCCTTTGGCTTGACCGGGGATGTAGAAAATGAAGGAAGGGTACCAAGCCTGTGAGCTCTCTGAATACTGAGGGAGGTAGTAGCAGGCATATCCAAGGGTTTTAGCAGAAAGGAGGTAAACAAAGAAACAGGGACATCACCTTCCAACCTTCCAAAGACTCAGGCAAACCATAAATACAAAGATTGTTCCTCCTGTTTCTATTTTCTAAATCTTCAGTGAGTTGTTGAAGATCATGAACCACCTTTTCCAGAGCAGAAAGTCTTCAAGCGTTACCTTGTACCTCTGAAAGTTGGTGTTCCATTGAAGATAATCTATTCTCCATTGTGGACCACCTGTCCTCAAGCAATTGCATCCTGCTATGTGTTTCCTCTACAAATGGGCGCAGTGCCCTAATTTCCTCCAATAACAACTCCATAGATTTGGGAGATGTTGTTTTGTCAGCTGAGGGAGAATCATGCTTCAAGCGTTCAGAAGAGGAAGAAGGCGGGGAGGACTTATTTGCAGTAGGTTGAGAAGAAGTTAGGTTGGAGGGTATTCCAGTCATCGTTTCGGCAGTGAGAGTGGCGCTTGAAGGCAATAAAGAGGATGAGGGTGACAAAGTAATGTGTTTCTTGGATACAAGAGCAGTTTGGGGTTTGCGCAGTCTTCCCATAAAGAGTAGGCATCCAGATAATACAGAGCACATTAAATAAACTATAAGGCAGCTGAGATAATTGCTTTAGTAAAGTAAGAAGCGCTACTGCCTGGGATGGTAAAACACCTCTGGAGTTGATAATACCATGACTGTGCAGTCTGCAGCTGAAATAAGCACAAATAACTTGGCAGGAAACAACTTAAACAATAATATCAGCTCTGTTCCAGAAAGGTATATGGACCTTAGATGAGACGTATGTGTTTAATGCCAGGTTTTAAGGGAGAATGAGTGTAGGTAATAGAGTTGGTTAAAATGAAAGTTCCAAACAAAACAAAACAAAATGGTGGGCATCCTGTGGTGAATAGCATAGTAGAAAAAGGTGCTCAGCCTACCTTGGTGGACAAAGTGCAAAGTTCCTTATTATAACAGAAATACTGCCCACAAAATGTATTGCTGCATAGTTTAGGGTATTCAGGGGCTTGAGAAAGAATTTGCCTCCATGTACGTTGAAACGCATTCCACAGTGTTTGTCTAAAATGGCGGACGCGTGGAGGTATGCGCATCTGCACTGAAAAGGAATTGAAGCGCTGCACTCCTTAGTTGAAAAAGATCCTCACCAAAGTCCTGGCATGTTCCTGTGTGATTTGTGGTGGTTTCTGACGATTCCTGAAGTGAAGAGTACGCCTGCAGGACTAAAACTGGTCCGGTATGGCGGAGCAACTCCGTTAGATGTCCATCTTTAGTGGAGCCGAAGCCACGCCCCCTAGGCCACGCACTTTACTCAAAATTAACAGCATTCCAGCATTTGACAACGTTAAAGAACAAAGTCACTCTTGTAAACAAAGCAATAAAAAGTTTGCACACATATATAGAGGTAGTGCAACTACTCTGGCTTTGGAAGCAAAACATCTTCCACCCATATTTCACGTTTCAGCTTCTCTCGGTAAAAAAACAAAAATTGGAAGAACTAGAAGCTGTATATATACCAAATGAAAAAACACTATTCATTCTTCGCAGTTCTCCTCCACAAGCAATAGTTTGACTGAAGCTCAACTTATTCTTAACCAAAACCTCAAATTAAATATAAAAAAATCGATTATCTCTGTAACGGCCACTGCAAAAATGAAAACATTAATGAGCTAAATTTTCATGGACCTTAAAATTGATATCCACACAGTTCTCATCTGCTTTCTTTTCAAACAACATTGCTGCAATCCACTGGGCATGACCGGAACCACTCGCAAAAAAAACACAAGACATTTACTGAGAGAGTCTTTTAAAAAGAGGGATTTTGTTGATGTTGGACTTTTTTTGCATTGTTTTTATAGCACAAACTCAACTCGGGGGTATCAGAGCACTTTAAATGAGCAGCATTTGCATTTCAGTCGGACACATTTATTTTTTTAAGCACACAGAGTTTAAGTTATTTGCCAAAAGTCCCTGGATGTTGGAGTCTCCTGCTGTACTCGAACCTGGTTCCCGAGCTTCAAATTCAGCTGCTCTAGCCGTTAGGCCACACACTCTGTGGCAAACACCTCAGCTACTTTCATGCATCCTGTTTTCAACTCAGACAACAATTCTACACAAACTCTAAACTGTAGGCCAACATTAAACAACAATAGTTGGGATTCCGTCTCCTATACATGTCAGTCAAGCAATTTAAAGAGACTTGGAATTCTAATAAACTGCCCTCACACTTCTGTAGTCCCTTTAGCTATAGGGAGGTGACCCTAGACCACCTTCTATGTACCTGCCCATATGTAAAGTATATACGCAGCAAGCACCTTAAGGCAGCATTCAAACAATGAAACTTTTATACAGTAGAAGAGTATTGAAGTGAGCAGTTGTATTGTGAAACTGATGAGGTTCTTGGATCCTACATAGGCTATTGTATATACAGAGCTAGCAGTGACATGTACTTATTTATTTAAAGAGTTTTATATAGCGCTGGCTAGACCCGGAGGTTTCAGAGCGCTTTACATGAGGTTAAAAAAAATTACAAGATTACATCAGTTTCAATTTACCACAGTTGCTAGAAAAACAAATACAAGAGCATAGAGAATGAGATAAGTGGAGTGTAGAGGGGTAGGGGATAAGGGTAATGGGGTGGGAGGGAGATAGAGCAGAAAGATGAAGGAAGGTTTGCCCAAAGTCCGGCTGGGTAGGTGACGGTCGAGGGGGAAATCCCAAAACCCATCTCCTCTATAGCTATCGGGTAGCTTCACTGGGCTTTGGCCAAATAGCCAGGTTTCAAGGGAAACATTAAAAGAACATGGAGGGCAAAATAATGGAGCGTAGAGGGTAGGGTGAGAAAAGGAAGGATAGGAGAGATGAAAAGAAGTCCGTCTAAAGGACGACTGGGTAGGTGACGACCAAGGAGGGAGTCCACGGCCCATCTCCCCTATAGCTAAACCAGGTAGCTCCATTGGGAATCAGACAAAATAGTTCAGTCTCAAAACATAGAGAGAGGAGAGAAGGAGAGACATAAATAGGGGAGGATGCGGAAAGAGATGACAGGAGAGATGAAAGGAAGTCTGGCTAAAGACCGACTGGGTAGGTGACTTCCAAGGAGGGAATCCCCGACCTTTCTCCCCTATAGCTAAACCAGGTAGCTCCATCGGGCATCAGGCAAAATAGCTAGATCTCAAAAGACAAGGGAAAATTCACGGATAAGCAGGGTGCGGACTAGGGCCAGGACAAGGTGAGGGCAGAGATCTGTAGCAGGCATGTGGAGAGGAGTAGAGAGGGGAGGAAAGAAAGAATTGCAGATATACGCATAAGGGTAGGTGCAGTCCTGGACGGGAAGAGTAAATCAACGTTCGGCGGGGGGGAAGAAGTCATCATTTTCGGCCATGATGGGGTCAGGCATCCTTGGACCCTGTTCCATATGGAGTGTGATGAGAGTGGCTGAGCTTTTCAGGGATGGGACGCCCATTAGTTGTTAAGACAGGCAACAAAGAAAACCCCTGGTGTCCCTGGGCGCCCTGCTCTGTAGGTGAACTGGGACACAATGGGGGCCGCCATTTTGCCTCGCGTATGGGTGGGGGGAGGGGGGCGCTCACCTCGCTTCTTCAGCAACCGGAGGCTCAGGGCAGACAAGCTGGCAAGATCGCTGAGGCAGCGGGTGGGTAATACCTTAGGACACTGGCAGGGCGTCTCATCACAGTCAGGAGTTTGCCAGAGGATAAAATCGTCCTGTGCTTCATAGTCTGCAGGAGCCATTGTCAAGTTACTGCTGCCTCCCAACTAGGCTCTTTGCTCATCAATGGGATCAGAGTGGGCAGAGGTGGCCGTCAGGATTGGTCCTGTGCTCCCGAGGCGATCCACTTCAAGCTCGTCAGCCTCACCATCGGTTGGACTGCCTGTCCGGCGTGGCCGCCATTTTGTGCCTAGCCAGTCGGGCTCCGATGTTTAAAAAATTCGGCAATGTCCTCAGGCCCAACTGAGCAGATTGTGGATCACCCGGGCAGAGCCTCATTTTATCTCACCTCTCGGCCCGATCGGCCCCATAAGTGTTGGGGTTTCTGCTGTTTAGGTAGTTATTCTAGGACCCGAGCTGCCGTGGCTGGCCGCCATTTTAGAGTCAGGCGGCACTCGCAGCACGGCTCGCCCAAAATGCGTGAATTCTCCGGAACTTCCCTGGATCTCCGCTTCTACCAGCCTTTTAATTGTGCGCCCTTTGGTGTAATTCAAAGTTCCCACCCCTGTCGATGGATGTCGCTTGTCGGGCCACAAGCACGGATCACTCTGCTTGCATGCGCACCAGCTACGCTCCGGACTCGTCACCAGCCACAGCTGCCAAAGACGCAAAAAACACAGCAACGATGCTGGGCACGGAACCTCTATCCTCCGGAAACAACCAAGCACCGGATGATGGGCGCCAAAACAACAGGTGACTGCTCCGAAATCCCGCAGCTAGATGTCCACCCCTCCGCTGCAGGAAGGGCCTGGGGTGAGAAATCAGCCAACTGCGATGGCACAGAGAAGGGCAGCAGCAGCAGTCAATAAATCAGCTGAGTTGGGAGTCGAATTCGGACTATTAGGTATTTTTCAGAAGGGGTGAGCTGCCAGGTCTTCAAGCGGGTGGGTTTAGGGTCGAATGGACTGGTATGAAATGTTGATTCATTTTGATCATAGTCAATATCTTGGTTTTGAGGTGGAAGACTGGCTCATCTCATTGTAACAACCACACCAGTTGCACTGAATAAACTCTCAGCAGACACACTGGCTACAGGAAACGCCAGATACTTTATTAGCAGACTGCTGAGCTCTGGCCATTGGCACATTTTCCCATACCAATATATCAATAGGTTTTGATCCACATTGACCTCTTTTGGCTCATCCAGATACTCCTGGAACATCCTGTGGATGGTCATTAGTGTTGCCACTTGCTCAACCTCTATTGCTTAAACGAATACAATACAGAGGTTTGGTCTGGTCCTTCTGGTCCTTCTGTAGCAGTTGTTGCCTGTGTTGTAGTTGATGGTGTTGCTGGCTATTGTGAGACAAGACCTTCCTCTCTGAAACTTGAAGACAGCACCCCAGAACTGCGACTCTAAGTTCCAACTGTTTTTCCTCCAGGTCTACGCCTTGCTCAAAAATCCACCTCTTGTATTTTGAAACATTCCCTTTAGAAAAAGAAATTAAAGTGGGCAAATATTTTTTGTACTGTGGATCAAGTTGGGTGGCACAGATGTACTGTTTGGATTATATGATGTCCTGTTTCTGCCTTGTATTATAAGCCAAGTGAAGAATTAAGCCTACAACCAAGGCATTCGCTTCCGTGTTTTCGTTCACACCTGCGGGGTGAACCTTCCTCACACGTTCTTTGCCTAGTCCTTGTAGCAGATGCAACAATAGGATAGATTGGCACATCATACTGTCCTTCTTGCTAACTTACCACGAGAAAACCTCAAAGGGAGTAGCATCTGTGTCAGGCATTTGAAGAGGCCCCATTTTTCTACATCTATGGTCATAACTTACCCAACTGCATCCACTCTTTTTTTTGAATGACATAGTCCTTGATCTGTTTGTACTGCTCAAACAGAAGTTGCAACATGCAATATGTCAAGTTCTAATGTGTCGGCAACTCCTGCATCAGGGCTTTAACTGGTGCTCTATTAGCACACTTATCAATCAGCAAGTGCTTCCGGGCTTTAAAAGAATGACTGAAATGAGTGCAAATTCTTCTGTAGGAGATCAGTAAGTCGTTGACATTGTCTTCTTTTTTTAGAATGTCTTGCACCACCAGGTTGATGCAATGGGCCAAACAAGGGACCCTAAAATAGCCGCCGTCTGACATGACATTAACTATGTTACTGCCATTTTGTGTGGCAACAAATTTAATTATGCTACCTCTGGGTCACATCAATTCATACACCTTGCTGTTAAATTCATCCAAGATGTTTTCAGCTGTTTGTGATTTTTTCCATGGTGAACATTGTGCACTGTTGCATGCATCTGAACGCTCTTAAAACTTTCTTCAGGGCCAAGACCTGTAGATATCTTTTGCTTTACCCCCCCTAAGGAGATCTAGTGTGCAGTGATGCACATGTAATTAGTCACCTGACAATTGGTCCGCATGTCTGTCATCAGTGGAAAAGTGTGGATAACAGTTTGCTGCAAAGCTTGTCCAACCAGCTGCAGCACGCTGTGATGCAGTGGTGGAACAGCAACTCTGGGAAAAAAGGTCTGCCTCGGAACCTTCCATTTCAGGTATATGGCTGCCACAAATTCCAAGAATTCAACTGCTTCCACAAAAGAAAAAGGGAGGAGGTCCAGTGCTAAAACTTTTGCCAGCTTCCCATTGTACAAATGTGTGGTTAGATGGTTGATCCTCTTGTCTAAACATGCCTATAATAGTAGCCTGGATTTTCTTCTTTTCTGGGGCCACTGACACGGGTGATTTTTGAGAGGTATGGTGGTAGACTCAATGTGCGTCATTGTGGGGCGGTCACAGTACACTGTGGTGTCTCCATCTCAAGCCGAGTTTTGTGCCATTGTGAAGTTGCTTAGGTATGTGACTCTGCTGGCACACTGATGGGGGCAAAGCTGCTTTGCATTAAGATGTCACACTCTTTTTACTTATCATCACCTCCCAATGTGATCGGGCTTGAAAATGCTGTTCACCCAGCTCTCCTCACCACCATAGCCAAGTTCAGCAATTGTTTTTAAGGTGCTCCTCCCACTTGATTGGGTGGTATTTTTTCATATGAATTGTTTGGCCTCTAGTACCATAATTTGTGCCAGGCTCACCTAGACAAACATTTGTGTGGCATACTGCAATGTATTGTCCCTCTTTGCTAAACGTAAAACTGTCCCAAACTGGGGAGAAGTACTTTTGTCTGTTCAACTGCTGATTCCTGAATAAAGACTGGAGGTGGGTGGGCATGTTTGCTTCTCCAGAGGCAGGGGTTGATGCAGGTCTCAATTGCGGCTTTGCAAATATGATAACTCGTGGTACTACCTAGGCAACATCTCTAGAAGCAGTTAGAATAGCAATGTCGAACTCCTCTGTGTTACGTTCCACAAGGTCCCTGCACTGTTGTCATCCTCTTCATCACCCCTCCATATGTCTAAGTCTTTCAAGAGTTTTTCTTTTCCCTTGCCTCTCCTGTTATCTCCTGGACTCTGCCAGGGCGAACTCCATTTCCCTATCATCGTCATCAGAAGTGATGCTTGTAGAAGATGGTGGAGTAGTACTGGAGATATGGGAGCCAATTTTTCTAAAAGAGCTAAACCTTGTGTTCTGCTCCAACATCAGATAAATGTACTATTGTTGGCTGTGGCTGCTGTCCACTTTGTTCTGTTTTCCGAAACAATTGTGTACTACTTGGTGAAAAGGACAAATCTAATTCAACATTCACTGCTCATTGGCGTTGCCATGATTGCAGTGGCTGTTTCACTGACAGACAAGGTCCTGGGCTGAGGTTAGGGTTGTGCTGTTGATGCAAGAGTGCTTCTCCTAGCTTGCCCCAGAGGCTGGTGAGACAGGCACACATTGCACGTAAAACGTTTCAACCGATACACCATTGGTGGAAAGCTGCTTCGGTTCACTGACCACTTTCTTGGCACTTGGCAGCAACTTTCTTTGGGGCCATCATAAAGCTCTCAGTTGGCAGTGGCACTAAGCTGCATAAGCAAAAGAGTTTGGTGGACTGATGTGTGACTGCACAAATCTTATGTGTATCAGTACAGCGTGTGATGTCTCTTCTCTTTGTACACCTAAAAGCAAACAAGCAAGAACACCATTTAGGCCCTACTTACGATGTCACAAGTTTGCTTCCACCGTTGCAGACTGGAACCGCCCAACCATAGGTTGGTGCTTCTGACTGCACAATGTGGATTTGACTGACCTATGGGCAGTCAGAAACTTCAGTATTTTCCAATGGCAGCTTGTGCGGAGGGCGAAAAAGGCCCACAGCACAAGCTGCCGTTGAAAAATGTGTATTTTTAAACATCCCTACCACATGGTGCAGGGATGTTGTGGTGCCCCCCAGGTCCCATAGCAGAGGGCACGGGGGAAAGAGGGCCCCGCTAGAGGCCCCCAAAGTCATTTTTCTGACAGCCATTCCATGTTGGAAAGGCCAGCATGGAAAGGATTTTGGAAACTGACTTCATAATCCTGGCTGTGGAGCCGAGGCTGTCTCTGCCTTCATTTTGGGATTATTTGTGTTTCAGACGGGTTACTTGTGCCCCTCAGGAGCACAGCGGAATCCCCTTGCAGGTTTCACTCTGACTACCGTCATCGTGATACAGCAGTCAGAGTGAAAGCAACAATGTCGGACGGAAAGTCTCCGACAGCTGGTCAGAGGCTTTCCGCCCAACATCGTAATTGGGCTCCAAGTTTGAAACATGGCATTGTTTGGTGTTTGAATTTGTGCAGACACAGGCAATATTAGTATGGTTGTTTTATTTACTTAGGTAATAATAACCACTTTAAAGGCAAACCACACCACTATACATCATTTTCCATCAGAATAGCAAAATATACAGAATGATAGAGCTCTCTCCTCTATGTCCATATATTCTAAAGGGACACCTGTGACACTCAGGGAACTGAATGGGCAAATGGATTAGTAATCCTTTAAAAAATGGAGGTTAGTGTGTGCCTACGGCAGGCAATTTGGTCGGGGTCGAATGGAATAATCATCATCATTACAAAAATGAATGATGCTAAAATGACTACTCTAAAGGGCACCACTGCCCGGCTATCCTAGGGGAAAGGGAATTATATAGCTAAAAAACTGAATGCTTGTGTGCGGCTGTGCGTGTATGGTGGATTGATGGATGATGGATTGACCAAGGCAAAACGGAATAAAAATCAAATAAAAATAACATGTAAATGAAAAAGAAAAATGTACATTTAAAAATAATTAAAATTAAACATATTTAAATTTTTAAAAATGTAAGTAAAAAAATTACAATGAAAGAGAATCAGAATTAAAAAATGTAGATAAAAAATAAAAAATAAGTGAAATTAAAACCAATTTCAATAAAGAATAAAACAGGAAAATAAATAAATTACAAAGTTAAATAAAATGATTAAAAAAATCAATTATTGCCAACGTTTATATGGGAGGGTGATAAGAAAACCTATTGGAAGTACAAAATAAAAAAACAATGCATGTAATATATATAAGCACTGTTCATCAAAATCATATTCTCATAGACATACTACAATGATCCTCAAGCACATTGTTAAACTGATATCTCATCCATCCATGCAAGCCTATGGCAAAGGCACACTGGCTGGCTACAAAAATTGGCCACATGCCACATGCTCAAACAATAACCAGCAAGGAGGCATGAAAAACAATGAATACATGCAGGCCTAAGGCAAAGGCACATCAATAAGCAGGAGGCATGGAAAATAGAGAGCACATACAGGCCTTTGGGGACTGACTATATGAATAAATGGCCATTGCAACATGACTTGCGGAACAAAGACAAAAAGAAGAAAAATTACATGCAAAAAAACAACTAGACCCCTACTGAAACTGCAGGCCACTAACCACAATACATTTTAAAAATGTAATAAAAGTACACCAAAATCCTGGTGCATGCCTTCTATTCAAACAAACAACACCCTTATACAACAGTTTTTTTACTTACTTGTGAAATACAAAGTCCTTATATCAACACCAGGCGGGTAACTCTGCTCCTCCAGCTGAGTTTATGGAGTTTGCCTACTCCGTGCTCCATTGTTAATTAGGGAGCAGGAGGGAGCCGAGTTCCACAAAGTTTTTTCCAATTCCGTGGAACTCTGCGTAGCACTACGCCAGCTCAGTCAGGGCTTACCTTAAAATCAATTGTATATTGCAGCAGACATGGAGAGTGACCCTTACAACTCCAAATCCCAATGAAAAGTGGCCAGGAGATGGATAGAGCACTGGGAGGAGCCTGATGGACAGAAACAGGAAGTTGGAGTCTCTGTGGCACTTCCTACCTGTTGGAGAAAAAAAGTTTTTAAAAAGGCTTCTCGCACAAAAGGAACAACTCCAATGGCCTGTTTGAGAAGAAAATCCAATGAAAAGCCTCTTATCTGCTTTTCGAGCACAAAAGCTGCTCAAGCAGTACAATTGCGATCAGCTCTAACCTTGGTGCCATCACATCTGGAAACTGTGAAAACAAGCGCAAAGTCCTGCCCGAGCTTGCTAGTAGCTGGGGTTTACTGTGGCACTCGCGAACAAGTGGCAAAACAAATCTCAAGCGCGTGAATGAAAAAAAAACTCAGCTTCATGCCCAGGAAGGCAGATTTCAGGAACTCCACATGCCTCCGCGGAGCACAAAGTGCCGGAATCACCAAAAATCTGTGAACGTTGTGAGTTTTACACCCAAACCTTCAAATTGAAACTGTACAGCCCCTAATGGGTACTTACCTCATTACCCTGTATCTAGTCCTCCAGTGCCTTTACTGAAATGTCTACAAAGTCAACCCAGTCTTGGTGCTGACTTTCTGGGTATCCCTGAACTTCATCCTGTACTGCGTTGAGCCGAGGCCAAACTTCCTGATCAGACACTGCTTCATGTGGGAGTAAGATTCTGCTGTTTCCGCCCCTCTAAGGCCAGGAGCCTTTCCTTACATGTTACTGGGATCAACTCCCACAGGGGTGAACCCCAGTATTGAGAGCTAACCCTCCTCATTCTAAGGGCCCTCTAAAAAGCTGTCAGCCACTTATCAATGTCAACCCTTTCTTGGTACTTGGGAACAATCCCCTTGGGTAGTCTTGCATCAAACATACCACTCCTGGACATCTCACCATCTTCCTCCTCTTCACTGCCAAAATCTTTTTTCTCCTGCCTCGCCCATTTCTTATTGTCCAGGACCAACTTTTTCTCTTCTAAAGCTGTATAATCTAGCTGAGCCTCAAGCTTTCGCTCTTTCAGGGATGATTCTGGTTCGTCTGTGGGGGACTCCCTTTTCCCCTCATTAGCTACATGTCTGGTCCTGGTGCTAGAAGTAGGGGACAAGTGGTCATCCTCCTCCTCCTCCTGTAGCTTTTTGAACAGGTTGTTCTCCCCCTCTCCTTCTATCTCTGCAGCTATCTCTGCCTGGGCCTCAACAGACTTAATCAGCTCAGCTTTCCTATTGGTGTTGTTAACTGGTAGTTACCCTAGCCCTATACAAAATTCTAAGCTCAGCTACAGTGAGGTTAGGCAGGTTAGCCAGATCAAGCTCCATGGTGTCCCTAGTTTTGACTCACAAAAAAAGTTGCACAACTGAAATTAAACAATTTAGAAAAATTACAAATACATTGAAAAAATGTGTCCAAATAAAAAAAACATGTTTTGCTATTGGTCAATGTTATGGAGTTCTAAAGATCTTCACTTGAACATTGTATGGTGTGGTTAGACACAAGTACTGGTTCCCACCACTGTGCACCAAATAATGGAAGGTCATTTTTTTGATAAAGGCAGGAAGATACCTACACTTAGTAATACAACACAACCACAAATACAGGCCAGTCAAATCTCAATAAATGAATCCTTGCTCAACCCTTGATAGATTGGCTCATGACATGTCAGGCTTAACTTAGGAGACAAGTGTGTCAAGCATGTAAAAGCACCAATAACAGCAAATAAGTAAGGCACAACACACAATCAAAATCCAACATCAATTTATAAAGATAGGAAATATTTTTATGAGTAAAATCACACTGAAATGACAAAAGTCCAATGTAGGGAAATGGAGATGTGAAATTTTAAAGTTGAAATGTAAAAATGTGCTTTCTAGTGCCTAAATGCCAAAAGCACCATCTTGGGATGTCTGATTGTCCTTGAAAGTTACAAAGTTAAAGTTTCAGGCCAAACGTGATGGAGAATGGGTGTCAGATACGATGAATGGTAGGGCCTGGTCAAGTTTTTACCTTCTGATTTAGTCATTTTTTTGGAGCTTTTTTTCTCAACGTCGAGCATGGCTCCTCGTGAGGCTGGGTTGCAGTTCGACAATGGCATCTTGGTTCAGCATGAGGCCTCAGTGAACTCCTGGAAGTCTTGGTTTTTGTCATCGATGGGCAGAGCTCTGGAGCTTTCAGCGGGACAAACCTGAATCTCAAGCCGAGCCACAGTCTGCTAAAATGTGTCCAAATGATCTCAAACTTCTGAATTTTATTTCAGAAGGTCCTTTTGGGGCTTTGAAGTGCCCAAAATACCAATCAAAGGTTCCAGAAGCTTTGAATTGCTCTTTGGGATGTTGGGACTACAAGACCCACAATGCACCCTGTTAAACCATTCAAGGTCCTGGTGAAGCTGGTCAGCTGGGTTCTTCTTGGTGGAGATTATGCAGGTGGAGATTGTGTAACCTGTTGTTTTCAGGGAGTGCACTCCTAACTTTCAGAGCAAGTAAAGTCCTTCTTTTGGTGAAGTCCAAAATGTGCAGCAGGTGCAGTCCTTAAGAGTGCAGTCCTCTTGGTGCAGACCAGGGGTTCAGTCAGGCATTTATTTGTGCTCTTGTTTCTTCCAAGCAGGGATATGAGTTGCTGGTCAGCTCTGCCATATTTATCCAGGTTTTTGGCTCGCAAGAAGGGGGCACACCTGACCAGTGGGGTTCACAGTGCCACCCTCTGTGATTGCCACTTCTATCGTAGTGTGGCTTTCTCTTGTCCCAGAAAGAACTGTTCCACAGAAATCTAAATGGAGACAATCTCTCCTGGAGCTTCAGCTCTGGTTAACCCAACCTACAGGTGTGGCTCACCTTACCTTACACTCCCCTTCCAGCCCCTCCGCTAATTCAAATACAGGGTCTCCCAAGTGGCTGAGGGTGCAGGAAGTGGAGGTGGAGCTGGTACCTGTCCTTACTGTCTTCCTCACTTTGAAGACAAATGCGGATACCCAGCTGCTTTCCTAGTTTTTGCTCTGCAACTACAGATCTCCTCCCACCAGATGTATCTTTGTTTCCTTGCAGACCACTTCACACCTCATTCAGAGCAGTTTGGCTCAGCCTGTCAAATTCTGCCAATCGTGAGAGTCTGCTCCAGAGTTGAATCCAGGCACATGAGAAAAGGAAGTTCTATGACTTATTTTCTGTCATACAGTGACTGCCAGAGCAGGTAAGAGCGGTGGGGTGGGTGGGGGGAGTCGACAGATGACAAAGAGAGAAAATTAAATAAAAAAAATAAAACCACTTATTTTGAGCTTGCTGCATTGCCAACTTGGCAATGCGGCGAGCACAATGTAAGTGTTTTATTTATTTTTTTCCTTGTGGTCGTCTGTTGACTCCTCTCACCCTGCCCAACCCTGCTTCACCACTGTTACCTGCACCAGCCGTCGCTGCTGTTATAGTTATAATAAATCCAACCATGGCAAGCTGTTGGAACCATACAATTATTTTGATACTTTGAAGAATTATTTTGGCTCACTCCTGTCAAAAGTTGGACTTTATTTAAGTTAAATAAAGCATTCCCTTGTGAGACTATGAAGCTAATGCACTCCAATAGGGAAAAAAAAGAAACTGGTAGTTTTTCCCTCACCAGGGCATATAAAAAAAACTTTTATAATGCTCCTGCTTATTTTAACATGAGACCGTAATCTTGGGGCCCCTAGGGTAGACCTTAGGTGGTGACTTACATGTAAAAATAAGATAGTTTAAGACATTGTAAGTGCCTTTAAATCCAGAATCGAATTTGGACATATATGTTTTTTAAAAGCAGCCAGCAATGTAGGGCTGGCTTTTAAAATGATGGCAGGCAACACAGCAGTACACACTTAAGTGCATTAAATCTATTGGGCCTCCAAACCTACAAGCCCTACAATATACTTGGGGATTACAGGTAGGTTGTCATACAAAGTATAATTACACCTAATTACCACATACCTTTTAAACAGAGCGCAGACCCTGGGCATGTTTAGCAGGGCACAATTAGAATCCCAGTACCAGTCAAAAAATGGGGGTTATCAGGGCAAAAAGGATATCTTTCTCACAAAATTCCTTTTATAAACGTACTATCTCATTTTGCAATTCTGAAAAGGTTTTCCAGACCCCAAAATAGATTTGAAATCATTACTGAATAGCAATTTGGAAGGAATGTGTTGGAGGCATTCTTTCCAAACTGGGATTTGGTAACCTCCGTATTAATGGTTTGCCCATGTAATACCGGTTGCAAACCGTTGCTCAGTTACCAACTCCTAAGTATGATGGCAACTATTCACAAAGTGTAAGGGCTACACTTTCAATCCTTCATCTTTGGGAATCATGTTGGCAACTTTAAAGGAAGTGGCACTCCTCCAGGGGTGTTTCAAAACATAATTTATTTTAATAAAGCCCATTTTTAGTAAGGACATCTTGCTGCTTTAAAAATGGTTTTCTGTTTTCAAATGTAATCACAGGGCTGATAGTCTGCTGTCCCTTGTAGGAGGCGGTCCCTGTGATTTTAGTGTATTGCAGGGGTCAAACAATTTGACCTGCTTAATAATTATTAATTAGGCACATCATTCTCCACCCCCCTGTGATTCATTATTTTTTTAACCCATCTATGCATAAGTCAAACTCGCAAAATATAGTAGTGATCACAAAAAAAGTCAGCATGAAACTTGTAAACACTTTTTGCAACCACTATTATTACTTATTTTAATTAGGAAACTGGTGACGTCACTTCCTGTGCAGATGGATGATGGTAAATGCAGTGGTGCCACTTCCTGTGCAGATGGACGATGGGAAATCCATACATCAAAACGTTTCTTCTTGTTTACTGAGCAGAAAGTAGCCTGAAGTTCCCAAAAAATACAAGGGTGGAAGGGTAGTTGGAAAATTAAGACATTGGACAGTACTTCATTTAATAGCAGGATTTGACAAATATTCCAGTGTTATTACAAGACATCACATGATCCAGCTGATTGACCCCTCGCCAAAGCTGAGGAGATTACAAAAATGAGAATTGAACATGAGCCTTCAACAGAAACAGGGCCTGATCCTAAAAGATACCCAGCCCTATTCACAAAGGCTAAGTCTGATGTGTAGATCTTGTCACCTGTTGACATGCACCTACTCCTAGATATACATCTCCTCATGGGTGAAATTCACAAATGCCATGTGTATATTTCCACCTAGATGTAGATTTATGAGTCTCTGAGGGAACAGAGACTATTAAGTCTCAACATATGACTGAAAAGTTACTTTAAGTAACTTTACGCCTTCTTGTGTAGATTCGAACCACCTGTCAGAGATATTCCTATATAAAGTAATAGAGAAATTTTGAGAAAATTAAGTCCCACATTAATAAAAAATAAACATTATTTGCTGTTTTAATTAAACGTCTTTAAAACATATTTCCCTAATTCCTGTTCACCTAGTAACACCAACGTAACATTTGTAGAACAGCTACACCAACACTCAACATTGTAATACATTTACAAATAATATACTTTTTAATTTTCTTTCAAATGTTAAATAAATAATTAAATTTGTATTTCTCCGTCCCAACTCACTACTGTATCATTTATATTGAAGCTGTCAGTGTTTTCTTTAAAATCTTAAACATTTATATTTAGAAGTGTTTATTTAAAAAAAATATATATATATATATATACATATATATGTAACTCCAACTGGTCACTGTGCAACAACGCCTCATGCACGCTCACCAGTACGCAGACAACGATAAGTACGTCCAAAGCCAGTCTTCAGGTTATGATTCTTTTATTTATCACACATAAAGTGCAGGGGTGCAAAAACCGTCGAACAGACGCGTTTCGGGCGTGAACGCCCTTGCTCACTGTCACTATATATATATACATTTTTCCGGCTGTGTAAGTTTTATTGCTGCCACCAATGATTCCTGTGGGAGTGTGCTGCAGTGCCAGCGGTTGGCCATGCCTGGTACTTGACATGCTCCAAGGCTGAATTAGAGTACATTTAAGTCTGCTTTGTCAATAGCACCACTGAAGTAGATTTAAAAATGCAGTTTGCAAATTTCAGTGCGAGTTTTATATTAACATGTCCACACCTACCCAGCTTCTTTAATTTCCCTTAATCCCACCCATTGTATAGCAATTATTCACCACTCCCCCACCACCTCCCACATTTCCTACTAAATCTTACACCTACATGTGTTGACAACTCCAGCATGGGGGCGAGAATACCTGTAACAAAAAGATAGGAAAGATTTCAGGCCTGAACTTTGTGAATTGCATTTAAGAGTATGTAAAGCAGTGCTACTATACATGTTCCAAAATAGCTTTAAGAATAGCCTCCTGTGCTGTGACTTACTCTTGTAGTACTCCTGAATTGGAGGATTAAAACAGTACTAGAGCAACTAAGTCAGAATCCCAATACATCTTTCTTTGTGAATCGCGCCCTATTTTCCATTAAAATCCATCCGTTGACAGGTGACCATTGTGTGCACAGGTGAAAAGCAGCAACACTCGCTTGAAAACAGTGTCAATGCAATGCACCAAAAATCTGAAATACACTTCAGACTGAAAAGCCTAAAAAAACGAATAACTTCAGCAAAGCGCCCGCAGAGATGGGGAGCCGTTTCTATAAACCACATTATAAATTCATGAAACAAAAAGCATCAGCAAGCAAATTAGAGGCAAGGAAGCACTCGCTGTTTTTCTCCTAATGTGAAAAGCCTTGAGAATCTCAGAAAAATCAAATCCCTCTAACAAAGAGAACCCGCTGCTAAAATTATAGCGAGCAGCTAATCCAATTCTAAGCCATTCCGCGGGTGCTGGTTTCTATTCCAATAAACACAAGTTTTTTTGGCGGCTGATTAAGAGTGCTAACGAGGCCCATAGCACAAGCTTGCACCCTTCTTTGTTTTGTAGGGTGGTCTTTGGAGAACAGAAGCGAGACAGTGCTACACCGAGAGAACTGCTCAGTGTGATAGTAACATCTTATACACAACAGTATCTGACTTTCAAAAAGAAAGTCAACATAATTTCTTTAACAAGTCACACTTATCTGTGAATGGATTGCAGCTAAGTGCAAACTTGACAGTTCAATTATAAAGCATGTCACTGCCTTGCCGGAGCGATTTACCACTATAACATTGAGTAAGGTTACAGCAGGCATGACTGACTAATTGGTACTGCTAAATCTATCTTTACATGTCAAACAAGATCTTAGCACTCCTCGGTTATGTGCTTTGGCTTGGTTTATTTATGTGCAAGGCTATCAAACATTTACTTTTAGAAACCATTAGTCAAGCTGTAGTCCGAGGACAGGGTTCTTCTGTTTTCAGGTCGCTAAAGCCAACAGTTTGCATTGAGAAGAATATATTTCTTATGCGATAAAGATGGTATCTTGCTCTGATGGGTGGCAGGACTCTCTGATCTGAAACAAACCCAGCGTGTGATAAAGTTGCTTATTTGCCCACTCCACTGCTGCGTGCATTTATTTACAGTGCCAAACGCCTGTAAAAATGTAAGTAATGTCATTGGTTCTCATGCACCGGGGTCATCTGTTGATAAATGATTGGAAGTGCCGAGGCGCGCCAAGGTCAAAACATGCATGAATTATCATAGTAATCAAACTGGCTTAAAAAGGTTACCACTTCACGAATATGCCACTTAAACATCCATTCTAGAGAAGAGACTCACAAATATCCCTCTGTAGTATCTCGCCTTCATCGTGTTACTTGACTCTCACAAACATGAGCCCCAAGCTACCAACAATTGGGCCTATTCCTAAACTTCAATTTTTAGTACCTAAACTAATGCTGTAGTAGCACTACTAGAAAATGCTATTCACTAACCTACACACGTGTATTTAGGTTTTGTCAGTAAATGTGGGAGGGAAGGAGTGGCTGGAAATAGTAAATGCTTACTGTTAACCTGGAGGCTCTTGGTGGAAGGGAGAGACTTGTAATTTACTAAATATAAACACCATCCCACATAAAATTAAGTCATTGATATTAAAAAAACTTAACTTCTAAAGTTGCTAAAGTTAAACAATGCCCAAAACAATAGTGAATGTACTCCAGCTCAGCTTGGAGTAAGTTTAGCACAATGCAAAGGCTTTTCACAGTTACTGCAGCTCACTCCCTTAGAAAATAATGGAGGCAGCGACTTAATGTTACACCTAATAGGAAACTATACAAATCAATTGAATCATTTTGACTTTTAAATTAAATGTATATATGTAATTGTTTAAGATAAAATGTAATGCTTTATTTTTTTAAAGATTATTAATGAATTTATGTTTCAAAAATAAACTCCTAAAATGTCAATAAAAATGGGAAGTTATTTTAATATAATACAGCACAGAACTATTAATTATTGTTAAAACGTATTGCTTAAATATTGGAACTATATTGAATGTGGGATTTAAATTCTGAAGAAAAAATAATATTTATAAATCATATTATTAAATTACATTAATATGTTTATATATAATTTAGATGACTTAATGTGCTGTAACATTTTATTAGTTCCAGGTCAATAGTAATTATTTTAAATTAATTTGCATTTCATTTTACATCAACATATTTTTTTATTGATTTAAGTATTATTAAACCTTATTATGTTTCCTAATACTCTCACAAAGGGAAGTCTCTGTCCCAGCTGCCTCTATGTATTAAAAGTTGTGTGTAGCAAAGTTATGCTCTAAATTCTGTCTTGAATGCCTCCAAATCTGAACTAAGCGAGTAGAAACTTGTATGTCTGCATTTAGGTCATACTTAGGTAACACTTTACACTTAGAAATGGTGAATAGCAAAATGTGTAGTTTTACACCTAAGCGCATAAATATATTTACATGTGAGTAAATCTACATGTGCCGTCTTACCTTTGTCAATAGTGCCCAATGTCAGTACAATCATAACAAGTACTGACAAAGCCAAAAGGTTTGGCTTGTGACTAGAAATGCCTCTATTGATGTGGTGCTGAGAGTGAGCAAGTGGGTGAATACAACAATGAGTTATGGATGAATGAATGTACAAGTGCAAGGATGAGTGATCAAGTGCATGGATGATGAGTGACTGAATTAATAGTTAGTTGGATACCTGAAAACAATGATGAGGTACTTTTAGACACATCACACCTACAGGCTTTGGCAATGCATGTATAACGTTATATAGGTGAATGTATAGAACACCTGCTCCTAACACTAGAGAAAAAATCATAATTTATGAAACTGCACTGAAATCTGTCAGTCAGTCAGGCAGTCAGTCAATCCACTTTATTCGATTACTTAAAATCATAAAAGTAAAAAAACAGAACACAGACATAAGCAATATTACAAATCTTTAGACATAACAATTAAAATACATAGATGATATTTCAATTAATTATAAAACGCTATCACCTAATCAGACCCCTTAACCTAAAATTAGCAGTAGACCTCAAGTGATGACTTTAAATGAGCTCATACTCAGATTTTTCTTATTCTTAATCCTCACTGCTGCTACTAAATACGATGCGATCTTAAAAATATCACGAGGGTTACACAGAGATTGTAGAAAAACTAGCGCTGGTCTAACCTGGGAAAAACCCCTTCCTCTCAGGATAGGGAACAAAAATCTCATGCGAATATTGGAGTAAAAGTCAAAGAACATCATAAAATGTAATGTGTCCTGCGGCGAAAAATGATCACATTGGTAAGGTTCAGCATCGTCAGGATTGCACCGTCCCTGATAATCCCCCAATGTTAGATGGATCAGATTAAAACGGAGCCTAGTTAGGAACCAGCGATGATACGGCTTGTTGACAAATAACAGGCAGGGTTCAATGTTAATAGATGTTTTTAACAAGTAATGGGCCCTAACTAAGGGGTTGCATAGCTCCTGTTCTTCTCGCCCCACCGACAAGAAGTTCTTAAAATTCAGGTTTACCCACAACACATGCTCCTTCCGAATCTTATCCGGTTCCTCATAAAGCTCTGGCCATCCTAGTTTTGATAACATACTTTTAACATACGCCAGCCATTTGATTTTAACGGACTTATCCAGCGCAATACAGTCTCATAAAATCATGTGGTTCAGGGTTAATTCGGGATTCAGCCAAGTTTTGAGCCAGCAAAGAAACGGGGCGGACTCACAATGTCGGTGACATAACCTAACCCTAACTCCTGATGTATAGCATAAGATAGAGTTGATTGTGGGACAGACAAAAGGATCCTTAAAAATTCGTTTTCAGCTATCTGTATGCCAGCCTGATCTTTATAGCCTCATATAGAGGACCCATAGGCCGCAATAGCCAAAGACTTGACCTTGTAAACCTTTAGGGTAGCCTCTATGGATCTGGCCCCCAGATGCCGTGCAAATCCTAAAAGGGATGACGAAGCTTGTATAACTGCGTTCTTTTTGGCTTTTTGTTGTTGAACCCAGGAAGACCTGTCATCAAAAAGTACTCCCAAATAAGTGAAGGAAGACACAGAGGAAACCTCCACACCATTACAGTAACATGTCTTTCTAGGTCTGTGACCTACTGTCATAATGTGTGACTTTCCGTTATTCACAATCAAATCCAGTGAGTGCATGAACACCCAAAAAACATCTAAAAGCCGATGTAGACCTACTGCAGTACTGGCTAAAAGAACCGCATCGTCTGCTTAGAGGAGAACAGGGATTGGACACTCTCCCACTCGTGGAATATCCAACACAGCCTCTACAAGCGATTTGTCTAGATCATTCACTTAAATAATAAAAAGCAGGGGCGCCAAAATGCATCCCTGCCTTACGCCCCTGCCCGAGCTAAAAGATCTGGTACAATCGCCAGGCTGGGATATCCTAACAGATGTTGTGAGCTCTTGGTGGAGGTGAGCTAAAAAATAAACTAAACAGGGGTCAAGTCCCTTTTCCAATAAAATATTCCACAGCTTTGACCTATTAACCAGGTCAAAAGCACTGGGTAAATCCATAAAAGCCATTGTTAGACAACGCTCCTTGGCCATAGTGTGGTTGCCTAATAAAAGTTGCACATTTAAACACTGGTCCATAGTACTCCTCCCACTTCTAAATCCATATTGCATATTAGACAAGATCCCCCTCTCATTTACCCATTCTGTGATTTTAGATAAAATTAACTTTCCTAAAATTTTCACAGAGGAGTCGATGAGGGATATCGGCCTGTAACACCGGGGGTCCCCTCGCTGCCCCTTTTTAAAAATAGGAATGATAATAGATTTTGACCAGGAGGCCGGGAAGCCTGCTGTGCCCATGGCACTGAAGACATTAGCAAGAATTTTAGCCCATAATTGAGGGTTACTTTTATAGAGATCTGCGGGAACACCATCTGGGCCCGGTGCTTTGTTACTAGCAGAATCTCTTATGGCTTTCTAAATTTCGCCCTCACTAAACTCAATCAGGGTGCTGGCCTGATGTAAGGATGACCATAGTGTGCAATCCACAGCCCCCTGGACTCATAGATCACCTGAAAATGAGAGAGCCACTGGCCTTCTGTGAAGTTACAATCCTGAGCTTCATTATCCTCCCCCGAACAAAACGGGGTGCTGATGATGACCCAGAACCTTAACACCTCCACAGACAATAAGGAGTTCCATGCCTCTTCTTTAATCTCATTTTTCCGCCTGTGAAGGATTAGCTTGTACTCTTTCCTCCACCTGGCTATCAGATCCCTATACCGGGGTTGTTTTTTCAGGGCAAGGGATGAGCATGTGAGCATTTCTCATCAAACCACTTCAGGCCACATTTGGGTCTCAATTTGGTTTGTATGGTTAAGTCAGAGCCTATCTGACACTGAAATCAGTTTTTGTTGGATTGTAATGACATGGAATGTTGGACTAGGCCCTCTCTGTGGGGTCATCTCCAAATGTTTTACCTTAACTCCTCCTGTTTTGCTGAATACGTTTTTTGTTGGCGTTAGGACTCTGCGCACTTTACCACTACTAACCAGTGCAAAAGTTCTGAGCCTGTGCCTCTAAAAAGGGTAACATTGGATTATACCCAATCGGCACATTTAATTGCCTTGTATGTCTCTAATAAATTTGCACTATAATCGCCCAGGGTTGGTTAATTAATTGCTACTATTGGAACTGCTGCAAAGACAACAGTTGATGGACAGAATGTTATGTTATGTTATGTTATGTTAAATTGGCTCTTCTATAGCGCACGGCTACTCGGAGGAGTGTCCCGGCGCTTTGGCGAAGAGTGAAACAAGGTTAGGTACAGCATAACAGTGCTCCAGAAAAGACACAGATTACAAAGTGAAAAGCCAGGTCTTTAGCTCCTTTCTAAAGGCTAACAGATTGGTCATCAGTCTTAAGGATCGAGGGAGATCGTTCCAGCACTGAGGCGCAAGGTACCGAAAAGAGCGACCTCCGATTCGAGAGCGCCTAATGGAAGGAACCACCGCTTTGGCCTCGAAGGCAGACCTGAGAGCTCTTCTGGGGACATAGAAGGCTATCCGCTTACGAAGATAGTGAGGACCAATTCCATGCAGAACAATGTCATAAATTCACGGCAGTACAGAGATCTGGGCCTAAATCCATTGTTTTTTTGCACTCCACACCACCCCAGTTCAGACATGGCCATATGCAAATCATCCTTGAATAGGACATTACGGTTTAAGTTTTACATGCCCCGGTAGTGAAAAACTCACAAATTTGTTGGATATGATTTATTCTTATACATTAAAATTTTAGTACATCATCTATTTATCACTAAATTGATACCTTTTTTCAGTCAAATCAGAACCAAGAATGTGATTAAAAGGGCTACCCTCATTACTGCAAAAGCATATTAGTGAAACCCTTAGATTCAGACTCTTCATTTGAAACATTATTTCAGAATATCTAACATTACCATATTTTAGAATATCTAACATGACCATACAAATTGCCAAAAGTATAAATAAAAAAGAAAGACTGAGCTGCTCCCTTTGGATAGTAATGACTGAACTCCTGCAACTTTAGGTGTGGCAAAACATCAGCAGCCTTATTGGATACATGGACAAATTCTGAGAAGTCTCAATAACATACAGCAACTCACCTTCTGCTGATGTATGGCCTACACCACCACCATGTTTTCGGACAAGAAAGCTACAACACTGGAGATCTGTGCAGACCAAATTGATAGTGCAACAACTATAGGGAACAGCTCCAGGAATGCTATGTTTCTAACCAAACTAGTCGGACACTAATCAAGCAGCCATTATTGTGCACACAAATGGCTACCCAAGATTTATCTGAAAACGTCACTGTCCACAGAATCTGTGACTAGACCCAATTCACGGCTGGACTGTGGTGGGGGTACCCAGGCCACTGTCCCATTAAAATGCTGAAGGAAGGAATCACAAATTCTCAAATCCTGCCTAACCTCCAGAGATAGCTGAGTACAATGGTGCTTCTGCTTAAATCCCACCATGGCCAGGTGCAATAGATCTGGAAAACAGTCGCCCCACTGGGATAATGCAGAAGGCAGAGTTCAGCTGACCCACTAACACCTGCACCTGATGAAGCGTCACCTTTCTAGCTGCCAGGCACTCTTTCAAGGCAGTCCTGAATAAGACCACCATATCCTCTTGGAGCCTGCACACCCGGCCACGGAATCCAACTCAATTTCCAGGAAGGTGTTCACAATTGACCAGCCGCGGCCCGTGGAAGGAGTTACATGGGGCAGAGAGGCAGGGCCCGGAGGGGCAAGGTGGGGGGTACTAAACACTGGAACATGGATAATTGGAGGTAAGTAAACAATTTAATAAATAAAAGAAATTATTCCCTCCACGGGCCGCGTCTGCAATTGACAGGTCCCAGGACTTACCCTGGGCCATTGGTATCCCAAAACGCACCTGCAAGTCAGCAAACCCTTCAAGAACCTCTGCACAATGCCAAGTAAGAGAAAATCATCAAGGTAATGCTGCACCCACCTGGCACCAAAGCAGAAACCCATTGGCATACACAGTTAAAAAAATAAAATGACTCTCAAATTGGAACCCCAATAGATTGAAATCATCTAGATGCACTTGCAACAAGTGAAAGACTGACTCAGCATCTGTTTTATTAACAGCATGGCAGGATCCAACTGCTGCAACATAGTTATGGCTTGGTCAAATGAAGCATATTTCACCAAGCACAGTGAAGGATCAAAAGCCTCATCCACCAAACTCTCCCTCAAGGTTGAAAGGTTATGTATGAGGCGGAACTGGCCTGGTTCCTCCTTGGGCATCAACCCAAATGGAGAGCATACATAATCTTCAACAGGTGCAGAATCGAAAGGGCCAGTCATCTTACCAGGGCACATTCTTTAACAAAGTTGCTGACTGGCAACTGTCTTATTTGTGAGCAAGGACTGCTGTTTCTTACAAAAGGGAATCACAGCCACCCCTTTGGCAGGGATCCCGATACCATAGGTGAAACCATTAAGTAACATTTGCACAGCCTTAGGGTTTCTGTAACTCTTAAGCCATGGAGTCTGAGCCTGAATGTTTACCAGAGAATGTGCTGTCAGAAAGAATGAAGAGGTATTGTTGCTTCTGCCGGTCCTTCTCCGTCCCTTTCTGTAAGCATTTGAATTCAGGATGTGCAGGGCCTTGTGCTGCCTGTGAAGCCACTGGAGTAACCCTGTGTTGTCTGCCACGGGACAACCCTAACCCCTCCATCAGGCACAGCAGGCAAGTGCTCCAGATCTGCCAAACTCTCCTTTGCCCTTTTTGGGTGGGGAAGCCCCCTTCAGGGGAACCCCTGCTCTTCTAGGCCTCTCTGACACCTTCTCTGGGGCCAGTGTCATGGTTCTGCCTGCCCTATTCCCCCCAGCAAGGCTGGATACAGTAGCACTAGCAGCTCATCCATAGATTTATGCCTCCACAGTACCATCTCAATATCCTTTTCCCTGCTGCTGTCCTATCCCTCTTGGTGGCTTTAGGTGCCTAATCTAAAAAAGCAAAAAACAATAAGGGGGGCAGACTATCCTGTCCACACCCACACCCATACTGAAGACTTACCTCTTTATTCTAGGGTGTGGTCAAAGGGTGGTGAAAACCAGACTGGGGGTAATGTTGGCTTTATATAGGCAATGACTGTAGACCCCAAAATTAGAGAGGGAGTGTCAGAATACCAAAATTCCACAAGGCAAAAGCAGCCACTTACAAAGGACCAGTCAAAAGGGGAGAGCAGTGGCTGACCGAGACTAGATGGCAAACTTGCGCTCTGTAAATTAAACAATGCCAGGAGCTTACAAAGTGAAACCTACTCCCAGGAGCCAAGAAAAATTGCTGCCCGACCAGGCTTGAGCAGCTCAAAAGGGAGGGCCCGATGACAAACCAGGGCACTGGAACCAAGATGGCAAATGGCCTGCGCACTTTCTGTTAACAGCGCCGGCCACCCAACACGTGATAAAAAGGGGATGGAAAGGCATGCTCCTATGAGAAGATGGCAGCCACTGAAGAAAGGGAAGCCAGTCCTCCTGTCCCTGAGCGGAAAGGACCACAGCCCGCAGCTCCTGCTGTGGTGCTCCCCTAGTTATGATCGAAATCCTACAATCTCTGATCGCAGTGAAGCTGCAGGAGCTCTCCTGAGCTAGATGAAGGGTCAAGGCACCCCATCTCGCCTCACATTTATTGTTGCCCCTTTGGGCGGCCACGCCCAGCACCTTGCCACAACTGCGAATTTTGCAATATCGAGAGATTCTCGATATCGCAAGTGTGACCAAGGCATTGCTGCACAGGGTGCCACACTTTCCCAACAAAGGGTATACGCCATATGTCCCGCTATCCCGCAATGGTCCCGACATGGCCCCCCCATAATTGCCGGTTTGCCCCATCTGTGGCTAGCCTCCAGACACTCTTTTCATCCAGTCATCCTATCCTGGAATCCTGTTTTATTTTTCCATTCTAGCCAACACATGTTTTGTCATTAAATGAATTCATCGGGGCTAGCAAATCATATGATATGAATTACTATATAATTAAATTACATATAATCCAATCAGGTCCTTAATCTCTGTAACCTTTACAACAAATAGGACATCTTTTTTTCCCCAAAAGTTTTAAAAGGACACAATGATGAATTAATTAATTATGGTACATTAGAATGAAGTTACCACATAAGCTCATGTGTCACAAGAATTATGCTCAACTCCCTGAGTGAGAATACATGTTCATTAGAAAACATGCACCTTCAAATTAAATGCTCAGTGCATATGTATTTGTCATACACCACAGTGCATATGTATTTGTCATACGCCACTTAAATCTCTATTATTCACCTGTGTTCACGATGAATATCAGATCAATTGGACATAGTTCTTACCAATAAGGTCTCATGCTCATCTTCTACATGAGTGTACAACTCAATTTCAAAAGTGAGACTTCATTGCATTCACTGCCTATTCATATGAAAACGAAAACACAAATTAAACCTTAACATTACTAATATCAATCTTGGTTCTAATTAATTATAGATTCACTGAAGGCCTCAATGACTTACCATGAAATAAAAACTCAACAGAATCAAGATTTTTAGTAGTTGGATGGAGCATATATTAAGCTACACTCATAGAATCTGAAATAAAATATATAATTTCCATTTCATTTATTGTGCCCCAAAATCTAATATACTCCATAAATGCAAGTCAATGTTTCTTGAAATGGAAATTATATATTTTAGTTTCAAATACTATGGGTGTGGCGTAATATATGCTCAACCCAACTTTTTGTTGGGGTCTCAGAACTGGTTTTGCAGCTGTTTTGCTACAAAACCATCAAATCATCACCTTTGAGCAGATCGGAACCAACTCATCGCCAATCGACGCCAACGCATAGGTTGTTCGACGACAGGGGTTCTACAGCCTCTCTGACCCTACGAAGATGGTCTGCACAGCTCAACAACGATGCATTACCTTCACTTCAGTGAAGATTGATGCAGCAACCCAACTATGTGGAAACGATCGACGCTTCATGGCATTAGCCTCAACGATTTGCCCCACACAAGGTACTTTTTCAGCTTGTCCTGTCTGGGTCCTGTAGCTGGCCTGCCCGCCATCGCAACCAAACTGAAGTTTAGATATGCACCATTTCCTCATGACCTCAAGTAATCTTTTGATGGCTTGTGACTTCTAAACACTGTTTTTGCATTTAATCTTCAAAAAATCATATCTCAACTTCTACTGATTGGATGTTTGTCATTTTCTTCTTATATTGCTCATATAAATATTCTCTATCTTTCTAAACCTTTGTGGAGTCTTTTTGTGGTGTATTCATTGTGTTACTCTGTGTGTGTTTGTGTGCGTGTGTGTGCATGTGTGTGTGTTGCACATATACTTTACACGTTGCCTCTTTGGATAAGCCTGACCGCTTTGTGCCAAGCTACCAGAGGGTGAGCACAGGCTATCTTCTAGTGTGTATCTAGCTTACACTGATTAAAGATGTGGTTCCTGCCTGGCCTGGGTGCATACCTCAGCCAATCAGGAATCCCTTTTCAAATAAGTAGTCTTTGGGGGCAGCCGTTGCAAAGGCCATTGTTAATGAATTTCCTGCACCTTACAACACACACTTCACAAGTGACCAACTCTTTCTCTCTCTTCTTTGGGACCTGCCTAATACCGATTCACTCTGCATTATTTCAGCTAGAAAAAGCAAAGATAATGTGCAATCAGGGCCAGACAGAGATTTTGTTTCAGCAGGCATTTACCTGGTAGGCTGGGGGCCTTGTAGGCATGTTTTGAAAGCCCAGGGTCACTCCTGATGCCTTTGTCACTTTTACCCGGTCACCGAGGCTGACTAAAAGAGGCATTGGAAGGCTACGAGACAGAAAGAGAGCGAGGGAGGGAGGGAAAAGGTAGAAAGAAAGCAATCGAAGAGGAAGGAGCTAGTGGGTAGAAAAAGAAGAAAAATTTATGGATTGAGAGATTACGTCAGGAGATGAAGGGCACAGGGTCTGTTTGAGCAATTTTTGCCAGGACTGCCTTGGGTACCCCAGTCCGGCCCTGCATGCAATCCTCTTGATGTCATTTACAGTGGGAAAATAGAGACACGTTTATCAAGAATCATGTAGTCTAGTGCCATGTGTAAATCTGCGATGTTGCATTGGGTGAGCAACAAAAAGGTATGAATGTTTTTGCTAATAATGTATCACAACACATGCTAGAGTTTGAATTACTTAGGGCAGATAACCATCAATCTTTTGAAATGTGTTATATTCATGAAAATGAAGCATAGTACCGGGTGCAAATATCACACCAATCATTTCACCCACTACATGAGCCTTTTTCTATTTTATTTAGTACTGGTATTCTATGCAAAGCCAGGGGTATACACTCAAAATATCGAGTTTTTAATATCGATTAGCATTAATATTGAATTAAAAATATAGAATGGACACAATATCGAATGGACAGAATATAGACAACAAAAATATCGAATATGAGGTAAGTAAGTTAATTTACATTTTTTAATAATATCTAATTTGTTAAAGTGAGTTTTTATGTTAGTATATGTGTGAAAAGTGTATATTTATTTTATAATTTATTTTAATTAATTAGTTTTATGGTATTTAATTTTTGTGCAATATAATTCTGTAGCGGGTTGTGTGTTTATTGGGGAATAGGGTGGGAAGTAATTTAATTATAATCAATTACATTTTTTATTTATTTATTGGTATTTTTTTAATTAATTGTTAATTAATTGTTAATTGGTAATTAATTAAAATATAATTGGTGATTAATTTTAATTGATTGATTAATTGATAATGATGTTCATTTTATTAATTTATTTTCTGTAGCGGAATGTGGGTTTAAAGGAAAATAGGGTCGGAAGTAATTTAATTATAAATAATGTAATTTTTTAATTTATTTATTGGTATTTACTTTGAATTATTTGTTATTTACATTTTTAATTGGTAATTAATTAAAATATAATTGGTAATTAATGTTAATTAATTTATTAATTGATAATTATGTGAATTTTATTAATGTATTTTCTGTTGTGGGTTGTGTGTTTATAGGGGAATAGTGTGGGAAGTAATTTAATTGTAATTAATTAAATATTCTAATATTTTTTTTGTTGTCCTAATTTTTAATTATTTTATAATTGTTAATTAATTAATTGTTAATTGGTAAATCATTTGTATTAATAGGTAATAATTTGTAATGATTTGTATTTTAATTGATTAATTATTATATTATATACAATTGTTAATTACTTTTAATTAATTTGTAATTGGTATTAATATTAAATTTATTTTTATTTATATATGAAGTATTTGCTTTCCCTACTGTTGCACTCTCTGGAGTGGAAATAGTAATTTTTACCCCTACGCTAACCAACGCTTTCTCTACTGTTGCACTCTCTGGAGTGGGAATAGTAATTTTTACCCCTACGCTATCCAACGTTTTCCCTACTGTTGCACTCTCTGGAGTGGGAATATAAATGTTTACCCCTACCCTATCCAACGCTTTCCCTACTATTGCACTCTCTGGAGTTGGAATAGTAATTTTTACCCCAACCCTATCCAACGCTTTCCCTACTGTTGCACTCTCTGGAGTTGGAATAGTAATTTTAACCCTACGCTATCCAACGCTTTCCCTACTGTTGCACTCTCTGGAGTAGGAATAGTAATTTTTGCCCCTACGCTATCCAACGCTTTCCCTACTGTTACACTCACTGGAGTGGTAATACTAAATTTTACCCTTTCCGCTATCCTACGGTAAAAATATTGTAATATTTTATTAATATTACGTTTATATATATAAATGTATTAACAAATCAATGTGTATGGTTTTTCTTTTACTCACATTAATTATTTATTAATTTTAAGGTTATTTAAGTATTTTAAGCATGTTTAAGTTAATTATATTTATTATTTCATTAATTTTTAAATAATTTAAAGCATTTTAAAAAATTCGATATTTTGACTAACTATATTTTTTACATCGATATTTTTGATTCGATATTTTTGTACTTACCTGTTTGGAGATAGGAGGTCGATATTTTGGTATTCTATATTTATTCCTCGATATTTTTGTAAATCGATATTCTTTTTTTTGTTTTTTTGTTTAATAGATTTTTATTAAGTTTTAACAGAATACATGCAAAGCAATATAATATTAAGATGAATATGATAAGTTAAAACAATAAACAATAGACTTGATGAAAAATGCAAAAAGGTAAAGAAAAGAAAAGAAGAGGAGGAAAGAATAAGAAAGAAAGAAAGAAAGTGGGAAGGCAGGGAAGGGGAGAGAGGACAGAGAATGTAGATGGAAGAGGAGAAAAAAGAAACAAGGAATAATGAGGGAATATGCGGATATAGGACAAATCATAAGCTCAAGTCGGATGGGTAGAAGAAAGGTAAGTAACAAAAGGAAGCCATAGGAGATCAGATTAAATTGAAGGAATAGAAGAAGAAGAGGCAATTGATATTCTTGACATTGATATTGTTTCAGTGATCCAAGCCAGGCTGCGCTACTTTGCAGATTGTAGTTGATTTGGGTTTTCTTGAATTCCTATGGATGTTTAAGAATTCCTATGGATGTGTACTCTCACTTATGCACTGTGTGTTTGTGTTTTGTAGAATTTCTGTACACAGTAGTCCCGTCTAGTGCTGCGCTTGTCTTAACTTTCAGCTAAAAATGTATTTGCACACAAAGGTTGATGATATTGTTTGCATTGCTTTGCATCACACGAGTGCCCAGTCAAAACATTAGTATAAATGGGCCATAGTGGTAGTCAAAGTGTAGTGAGAAGGCCCACGCAGGAAGGATGTAATCAAAGATGATTTATTCAAGCAGGTAACATGTTGAATAGTTCAGAACAACAAGTTGTTAAATTGTGTAGGAGAGCCCCACCAGGAGCAGCCTGTCTGCTGCTCAGCCCATTAGCAACTGTCATTTCACCTCTCTGTATCCCGACATTCCGAGGCACATCATGACTCAAACATTCTATTGAGCACAGAGCACAGGCACTGGATGAGCAGGAGGTGTAAAATATATTTCATTACAAATGCAGGATACTACATATCCCCTTTTCTTCCAACAGAATCACAAATGCAATATATGAATAAAATATAACGAGAGTAAACCAAGAACAGCATGAAAGGAGGAACAACGGTGTGACAAACTAAACGCCAAAGAAAAGAGCAAGAAAGGCAGAGCGAAGAGATTGATGAGAGAAGACGAGGAGGAGGCAAGTGTAAGTGTAGAAATAGAATAAACCCATCCTCTACAGCAATGAAATAGAAAGAAGGAGACAGTGTGACGCAAGAGAGGAAATAACAAATAGAGAGAGACAAACGTACCAAAGATAACCCCTATGCACATCCACTGGCCAGGCAGGCAAGCAAGGAAAGAAGGACAAGGTACGACGGGAACAGAACAGAAGACATACCCAAGCACAGGTAGAAGAGAAGGAGGAGATTCCTTCGGAACAAGGAAGAACAAGAAGAACATTGTAGAAAGGGAAAAACTGAAGACCAAAGAAGAAATAACTACGAAATGTGCAAGGTACAGATTCCAAAGATGAAAAGGAAGATAACATCAATAGGAAAGCTGAACCGGAGAAAACAGAGAGGAAGCGAAGAGACACAGACAGTATCACTAAACTCCTCCCCATTTCCAAATGTATAATACAAATAATGATTGAGATTAACATTACGTAAATAAAAAAGCAATGTATCTTCATAGAAAATGCAAAGGAAAAAACAGCCAATGGGACTAAAACCCATGGCTGTCCTCTACTCCTAGGCAGGAGGGTGAGGAGCACTGTGAATGAGAGGCACCCCCCACGCCTAGGGGCGCGGTGCCTTTAGTGGAATTTCGGGCAGGAGGAAATACGTTTTGTTTCCTCAGAATAAGGTAGGGGGAGGGTCGCTGAGAAATGTGAGAAGGCAGGGAGGTGCGTTGGTGATCCCCCAAGCCTAATAAAAGTGTTGTTCTCGAGGGTGTAGCCCTCTTTGTCCGCTCGCCTCGGGGATTGCTGGAGGGTCGCAGCTGGAAGTGATTTGGCCTGCAGCTGAAAGCGATCTGGCCTGTTGGGAAAGGCGACGGAGATCTCCTGGGCGAGGGGCCTCACAGCGTAGCGTTTCAACATCTCATCTGGGTAGGGTAATGGAAATGTGACATGCGAATTCTAGAGCTTAAAAAAAAAACGGGATGCAGCGCGAAGGTATTACAGTCTGCGAAGATGTGCATTATGCTTGGGGGCTCAAGGGTATCGGGTGAGGCCGCGATGCGAGGGGAGAAGAGATGCCTCAACGGGCAGAGCTAGCGATTCATGGAGCGGGGGGCAGGGTTCGAAACTCGGCATCGGCTCAACAGCTAAGCGGTTTAGAGATACCGATTCAGGAGCGGGGTGCCAGGGTTCAAGCCTCGGCATCGGCTCAACTTCAAAGCATTTTGAAAAGATATAAATATAATTTTAGATGACGGCGTTGGGCCTCGAAACATTCAGTTTGTGTGCCTTGTCGGGGCAGTGATCGCATCGGCAATAAAGAGGCGTCTGGCAGAGATCGCAGCCGGGCAGAATGGGATATCGCGGTGATGAAGCGCGTGGTTTGACAAGCATAGGATCAAAGGTTCGAACCCTCCGGAGAGCTCGTGCGCATTATTCGCCTTAGACGGTTCACCTGGCAGGGAAAAAAGGTAGAGGGCGCGTAGGGTGGCGCGCGGTGTTGGGGCGGCCGCAGGACCTCGCAGCGCTATACCGAGGAGGCAAATACAATGTTATGTATAGGCAATACATTGGTGGGGATAGCATTGTGCTTAGGCGAAATGATGGCCTAGAGGAGGTTAGTTTAGTGGGTTGGTATGGCGTGGTTTTCTTTGGAAAATGAATGAATAAGTAATAATAATAATGGTAATAAGGAAAACAAAGGTGACTTTTGCATTTCTTGATTTAGAGGTGGGATAGAGATGCAAGGGTAGGCATGATGGTAGCATGATGCATGACCGCATGGCACCGGGGGGCGCTGGTTTAGTAGGTAGGCCAAGCGCTCTCCATGGAAGTTGGTGATACTTGCATGTTAATCCGGGGTATCCAGCTAGTGAGTATCTCGTGTTGGAGGTGTTCGTTTCTGGTTATGCATGCGCGGCATGGCGCAGGGGGGGGCTCTGGGGTAGTGAGTATCCCTAGTGCCTAGCCCATGAGAGCGCGATACGCATGTGGGCATGGCAGTGCGCAGGCATGAGTAAGGAGAAGGGGCAAAGAAAGGGTGTGGCAAGTGTTCAACTCTCCTTTCATTTCTTTAGTGGGCAGGATGCCGCCAAAGCGAACGCGGGGGGCAAAGTGGCCCCGGTGACGGCAGAGGATTTTCGATCTTTGTCGGCTTTGTGGGAGGTTGTGAAGAAAAGTGGCATCGACTGGGCTCTGAAGACACTGTCTCAGGGCGCAGGAGTGAGTTCGCAGCAGGAGCCCCCGTTACCTAAACGCATAAGGCGGACGCCAGCACGTTTTAAGGACACACAGCAGAAGAGGGGCAAACAGGTCATGGAATCGCTGACGAACACTGAAGGTGAGGCGGTGGCAGTGGGCCAGCCTCTGACATGCACGGACAATAGGCAGGGTGCTGTCGCTGCCGCACAGAGGGGTACAGCGGAAGTCGAGTTGGGTGCAGTCGGTGTGCTTCCACAGAGTGTGGCGCCAGCCACAATGTCAATCGCTGGTAGCGTCTAATAGCCCACAAATTTTGGCAGCTCAAGGAGGGGTTGTGGCGGTGCCAATGATGGCTGTACAGGCGTCACCAACCACCTCACAGGTTCCAGTGCCAGTAGTGGCACAGCAAGGGGGGGCGGCACAGGTGTGGGTGCAGTCAGGAGGAGTGGTACAGTCACCAGTGGTAGTCGCTACTACGGCACAAGGCCCAGTGAGTAATTCAGGGGCGTCAGGGGTTGGTACAGTTGCAGTGCCACCGTCGGGACCTCCTGCGATAGTGGTATCAGTGCAGACACCCCTTTTACAGAGCCCGGTACTGTATGGCTCAACGTCACTGGCAGTGACACCATCAGCGAGTATCACTTGGTACGTGCCGGTGGACACCAAGGAAAAGATTTTCAGGGGTGAATATGTTGATGTTTTTTATCTGATCAATGCGGGGGTTGTTCCAGGAAAGAACAGAGCAGGCAAAGAAGGAAAATTCGAGCAGAAGAAGGTTTGGGTGGAGTGGTCGTTGAAGAATTGGGTGACCGGGTTCGCTATTTATGCAGCAATCATGGTAGAGCGGTTCCCGGCGTTGGCGGCTCAGTTGATAAGTTACATGTCGTTGATTCATGGAGAAGCGCCAGAATTTCAGGGCACGGCCTGGCTGCAATATGACACCAAATTCAGGCAGATGGAGGCGGTGAGGCCTGAAGTGGCTTGGGATTGCGGGAGATAAATATATGGCATGGGGAATTTCTCAGCTGTGCCAGTCAGCAAGCCCATGCATCCCTTTCGGGGAGACAGGGGAGTTGGGGATAAGAAGCAAGCATGCTCGCAGTTCAACAAGAATGAATGTAACAGGGGAGCCGCCTGTAAATTCAGGCATATCTGTTCCTTCTGTGGAATGCAAGGGCACCCAGAGACCAAGTGTTACAAAAAAGGAGGGAAACCAAAGGAACAGCGCAACCCAGCCAATGCACAAATTAAGGGCCGCCCTGCTCAATCCTCATAACAATTTGCCGACTCCCATACACCTTCAGGTGCTGGCCTACCTGCTCGATAGATACAAGAGGCTGTCAGAAGTTCAATTTTTATATCAGGGTTTCAGATTTGGCTTTCATATCCCATCTAGTGCCCAGCCCACCGCAGTTCCCCCTCACAATCAGCGATCAGTGCTGCTAAACCCAGAGGTGGCCAGAGAGAAAATTATGAAAGAAATAGCGCTGGGGAGGGTGGCTGGCCCCTTTCAGCAATTGCCAAGGCCGGATTTAGTGTGTTTACCATTGGAGTTGGTACCAAAAAAGTTGGAGGGCAAATATCGCCTCATTCATAAGCTATCGAGTCCACTTGGTTCGTCAGTCAATGAGGGGTTGGATCCAGAATGGTGTGCAGTGTGTTACACCACTTTTGACACGGCTATTCAGAAATTGCAGAGGCTGGGGGAGGGAGCACTCATGGCCAAGTCAGATATTGAGTCTGCTTTTTGCCTCCTTCCGGTTCATCCAGAGGACACTAGGTTGTTAGGTTTCACGTTTGAGGGGAAGTTCTTCATGGACCTATGTATGCCGATGGGTTGTTCCATTGCTTGTGCAGTGTTTGAAACGTTTAGCCTTGTTTTGGAATGGGCAGTGCAGGATGCACTGGTGACGCGTGATGTGGTGCATTATTTGGACGATTTCCTCTTCCTGGGCCCACCTAATTTGTCAGCTTGCAGGGAGGTATTGCTGGGTTTCCAGCAGAGGGTGAAGGCACTGGGGGTGCCTTTGGCAGCAGGAAAAACTGAAGGGCCAACAACTCGCTTAACGTTCCTGGGCATTGAGATAGATACCATTGACGGGGTATGCAGACTTCCACGTGACAAAGTAAGGGCTTTTCAAATGTCAGTAGAGGAGTGTTTAGGGGCACGCAAGGTCACTTTGCACCAATTGCAGGTTTTGGTGGGGCAGCTCAATTTTGCATTACGGGTTATACCTATGGGCAGGGTCTTTTCGAGAAATATCGCGAGGGCAATGTCAGGATTGAAAGCGAAGCATCATCATACTAGGTTATCGACTGAAGTGAAGGACGATTTGGCCACATGGAAAGATTTCTTGGTGCATTTCAATGGATCGGTGATATGGCAATGACCAGTACAAGCAAACACAGAACTGGAGCTTTATACAGACGCAGCGGGCAGTGTTGGTTTTGGGGCAGTGTTGGGATCAAAGTGGTGTATGCAGTAGTGGCCAGTGGAATGGGTCAAGGTGGGTCTGACTCGTAACATCACATTTTTGGAGTTATTTCCCATTATAGTGGCGCTGCATTTGTGGGGTGGTTTGCTGGAAAACAGGCGCATTGTGTTTTGGTCGGACAGTATGTATGTAGTGTGGGCAGTGAACAGTCAAAGGGCAAAATGTCCATGGGTGCTCCGATTGCTAAAAGAGCTAGTGCGAGTTTGCCTCAGGCGCAATGTGTACTTTACTGCTAAGCATGTCCCAGGGGTGGACAACTCAGTAGCTGATGCACTGTCTCGTTTTAAGTTGACAGATTTCAGAGCTCGATGGCCGCAAGCGGACGTTCAGATGGCAGCTTACCCGGGGAGCCTGTGGAAGCTTGGTGCCCCATTGCTCCTGACCTGATAGCGGCTTCTATTGCGACCAAGACTAAGAGTATGTATGAGAAGGCTTGGCAGGTATACTTAACGGTCCTCAAGGGGGCAGGGAGCACAGACACATTTAAACCAGAAGGGGTGCTTCTGTTCATTGTGCAATACAACACACAACTTGCCTGGACCACAGTTATTTAAAGGAGAAAACCTTTTTGGGGAATGGAAAAATATTTATTAAATCCAAAACCCAGCAATTTTCATTTATTGCCAATTATTTTGTTATTTTTAAATATTGCTTAAACTCTAAATGACAGAAAAAACACTGTGCATATTTTAAAATGTTGTACATAGAAAAACACAAAATGTCGGTAGATCAACATCTAACATCATACAAAAAAATAAACAAAAAATTGTTAAATACATGAAACTAGAAACATAAATACATAGGTAGTTAATAACTGAGAATAATCTAATGCATGGGGAATAATGTCAAGTGAATGATAGTGATTCAATTCTATCTGGACTGGTGGGTCCTGATTATCTTTATTGCTGAATTGTTATTCCACCAAAAAGCTGCCCACGCGTTTCAAGACCAGGACAGTCGTGCCTGGTCTCTCATCAGGGCATAAATTCTTTGTATCTGTAAGATGCAAAGAAAAGAATCATTTTGCTTATTTGATTATCTGTTGGCCTCTGGGCTTATCACATTTGATTTGTTTAATGAATTAAAGAAGTATTTACATACCAGGCTTTTCTTAGGGAGGAGGAGATGTATTGTGGAAGGCAACGGGGCACTTAGTAGTTTTATCCGGACAATCTAGACAAGGAAACAGGAGTTTTGTAAATCAAAACGATACACCGCCTATTCAGTGTATTCAGTATCGTTTTTGTAAATGGAAGAGGCACTAACCTTCGTTGTGCCGTCTGGCGGCTTATTCACGCAGAGGCGTAACCATCAATGTGTTTCCTAAAAGAAAAGTTTAGAGCTGTGTCATTACAGAGCTAAGAGGGGGCCAAATGTTTTTTATCAAGCGCCAAATGGAACATGGCGTACCTGTAACATGCCTTGTTCATTAGCAAACTCGATGACTTTTCCACACGCGCTGACCCGGCAAAAAAGGGAAAGATCTCGTAAGGCCTATTGTCCATTGAAAAAGCTAAAAAGTGCAGGAAACGCGGGTGTAAGGAACTCGTACCTTCACTTGCGGGCGCTGTCTCCTCAATGTACCAATAGGGATCTCAGTCAAGATGGCTGTCTAGCGTCTGACTTTCTTTTATGCTAATGATCCCCAAATGCATTCTGGGCATTGTAGTCTCTGGGAGCGCGTTTGAGTCATTATACATGTAGCGCTTAGAATCAAGTTTTGATTTTGAAAGAGAAGGTGGCTGTTTCTCCTATTTAGTCCGACGCTCTCGCATTGTGAGGATGATACTTGTACCCGTATATTTCAATGAAGGTGAGTTTAACCGGCCGCGCATTGTGAACTGAGCTGTGTTCATGCCTATTCCATAGCAGTCCATTAGATATATGGTGCATAGTGCATATGCAAACCTCTTGCTCTGCTGACACAAAATCTATACAGGAGGAATTGGTTGTTGATTGTCAAAATGTTTATTGTCCCGAGGTGCCAGATTGACAATATCTTTAATGTATGACTGCGAGGAAATATTCCATCTTTCTTTGAAGGGACAAAGCCCAGTAATTATACTAAGGAAGTCACTGCGAAACAGACGTCACCCCTGGAGAAGACCATAGTTAGAGGCGCGCTATTTCTGATAGGTTATTCAACCCAGTCTGAGCGCTGTTGAATTTTAAAATTAAATCAGCCTCTTTCTGAAGCAACACATGTTCAATATCTTGGCATCGATTTCTGGAGTGTATTGTGTCTAAAACGGACCATTTAAAATCATGTTCATATGGCCCTTCTCCAAAAAGTGTTCGACCACCTGTTCATTGTGCGGCAGAGAGAGGAAGGAAGGTCGCTGTCGCCTGGTTAGGAGGCAATTGTCGGCCATTGCGTTCTTTGCCGGTTTGAAAGGTGTGTCTGACCCCACTTAGGAGACACGTGTCAAGCGGGTAATAAAGGGGTGGGAACGGCTGGCACAAAGGGTAAAGGATAACAGGAGACCCATAGATGCTGGTAGGCTGGTAAATATCTTGGGAGTTTTGCCGCGGGTGTGCGGGTCTCCATACGAGACGCATCTGCTCAGTTTGGCGTATTCATTGGCCTTTTCAGGGCCTTTCGGATATCGGAGCTTTTACCAAGCTCAAAAGAGGACAAGGACAGGGGTATCCACATGGGGGATGTTGTACTGGCAGCTGGCTTGCTCCAGATTAGAGTGAGGAGATCAAAAACGGACCCTTTAGGTAAGGGTGTTTGGGTCCAGCTCAGGGCAGTTCAGGGAGCTTGCTATTACCCGGTGGCGTTGGCAGCGAAGTTCATGCAGGTGAGGGCAAGCGTCGAGGAGCATAGTTTTTTGGCACATGCTGATGGAACACCATTGATACAGTTTCAGTTTACGCATCTATGCAGGCAGGCTCTGTTGTTGTTAGGGGAAGATACTGCCCATTTCACATCACATTCATTCCGAATTGGGGCAGCCACAACAGCAGCTACGTTAGGCCTCTCATCAGATGCCATCATGAGGGTGGGTAGATGGAGGTCATCTTGCTTTGAACGATATGTTAGACCGCTGCTTGTTTAATCAGGGGGCGGGAGAAGGTGGCCTGTTACCAATGACCCTCTCTTCTTTCTTTCTATTTCTTTATTTTGATTCTCATGCAGTGGTGGCGAGGCAGTGGAAGCAGGTATGCTGGTGTGGAGATACGGTTATACACAGAGCAGGGCAATGGTTCAACACGTCCAAGGAGGAGAGAGCGCAAAGGGCAAGGGGATTCAATCACCATTGGATAGGGATTCCGGGGCAACGGTTGGAGGAGCTCATAACGCATCTACAGGGAGTGTTGGATAAGGTTATGCCCGTTCCAAGCGTGTTGGTGATTCATTCTGGGGTGAAAGCATGATTCCGGATGGCAGGAGGGGGGTGAAGGAGTTTCTGTTCTCCGCACTCTCATGGGTAAGGAAGGCGTTGCCAGACACCATCATATGTTGGTCGGAGGTGCTACCTTGAAAGGTGTGGGGTGACAATGCGCCACCGAGCATGGTGAATACTTCGGTGAGAAAACTCAATTGGGAGGTGGCGAAGCTATTGGTTGGCCCAAAGGTGTGCTCCATTAGGCATAGCTTGTTACAGGCATCTAACTTGGAATATTTTCTGGCAGATGGGGTGCATCTGCCCAGCGCAGGGCTGGAATTGTATGTCAAAACCATATTGGGGGCCATAACTTTACATCTGGAAGGTGGAGCGGTTTTTGGGGGAGGTTGAAAGCGCCAGTTGGCTTCTCGTCCTGTGGCTGGTTCCCGGGAAGCAGAAAAGGATAGGGACTCTGTGTGGCGGGGACTGTCTGACCCTGGAACAGGGAGCAAGTCATTGGGGCTCCGGGCTGGCAGGAAAGGGAGCCGTCCTGCTGGTGGTCCTGGACTCTCCGGCTCTACCCGAGTAGCCGGTGTTTGGAGGAAGCAAGATGGTGATAGTGTGGATGTGCCATGAAGGCGCTGATAGACACCTCACATGGAAGTAGTGGAGAGGGGCTGGTTGTGTCCTGCTGGTACAACACGCCTCAAGTGCGGTTCTGGCGCTGAAAATTGTAAATACATAATAACCTGTGTTAAAAAATATATGTGCAACCTTATATGCATCAATATGTGTTGGTTTGGTTTAATAAAATTGGTCAAAGGTTGACAGTTTATCAATAAAGAAAACATGGCATTGTCTGAGAAATAATAAAGGCTACGCAGTGAAGACCAACACTTGCAAGGTGTTTTTGTGGGGGGAACCGGGGTCAAGGGGTGTCTGTGGTCAAAGCGTGGAGGACAAATTGCACGTGATATGCACACTATGAAAGGCACCCCCCTCGCCTAGGGCTGGGGTGCCTTTAGGGGAATTTCTGGCAGGAGGACATAAGTTTAGTTTCCTCGGAATGAGGTAGGGGAAGGGTCGCTGAGAAATGTGAGAAGGCAGGGAGGTGCGTTGGTGATCCCCCAAGCCTAATAAATGTGTTGGTCTCGAGGGTGTAGCCTCTTTGTCCGCTCGCCTTGGGGATTGCTGGAGGGTGGCAGCTGGAAGTGATTTGCCCACCCACCCATCCGTAAGGTTAGGAGTAGAGTCGGCGGGGTCCTGGGAAGCAGAAAAGGGTAGGGACTCCGTTTGGCGGGGACTGTCTGACCCTGGAACAGGGAGCCAGTCATTGGGGCTCCGGGCTGGCAGGAAAGGGAGCCGTCCTGCTGGTGGTCCTGGACTCTCCGGCTCTACCCGAGTAGCCGGTGTTTGGAGGAAGCAAGATGGTGAGAGAGTGGATGTGCCAGGAAGGCGCTGATAGACACCTCACATGGAAGTAGTGGAGAGGGGCTGGTTGTGTCCTGCTGGTACAACACGCCTCAAGTGCGGTTCTGGCGATGAAAATTGTAAATACATAATAACCTGTGGTACAAAATATATGTGCAATCCTTATATGCATCAATGTGTGTTGGTTTGGTTTAATAAAATTGGTCAAAGGTTGACAGTTTATCAATAAAGAAAACATGGCCTTGTCCTAGAAATAATAAAGGCCACGCAGTGAAGACCAACACTTGTAAGGTGTTTTTGTGGGGGGAAACGGGGTCAAGGGGTGTCTGTGGTCAATAGCGTGGAGGACGAATTGCACGTGATATGCCCACTATGGGGAGCGAAAGCCCATGCCAAAGCAGGGTTTGTAAAGTAAACCTCCAAGTATAGGAAAACAGTACTGCCCTGTAAAGAAGGGACTATAACCCATAAGACGCCCTGTGTGACGGTGACAGTGAAAAATGTAAATGGGAAATTTTTCATGAGAATTAAACATATTACAGCGTGCAAATATCACACCAATCATTTTACCCACTACTTGAGCCTTTTTTTATTTTATTTAGTACTGGTATTATATGCAAAGCCAGGCCGCGCTACTTTGCAGACTGAAGTTGACTTGGCTTTTCTTGAATTCCTATGAATGTTTAAACTGTTCTCTCGCTTATGCACTCTGTGTGTGTTTTGTAGATTTTGTTGTACACAGTAGTCCAGTCTAGTGCGGTGCTTGAGTTAACTTTCAGCTAAAAATGTATTTGCACACAAAGGTTGATGATATTGTTTGCATTTCTTTGCACCACATGAGTGCCCACGCAAAACGTTAGTATAAATGGGCCACAGTGGTAGTTAATGTGTAGTGAGGAGGTCCACGCAGGAAGGATGTAATCAAAGATGATTTATTCAAGCAAGTAACATGTTGAATAGTTCAGAACAACAAGTTGTTAAGTTGTGAAGGAGAGCCCCACCAGGAGAAGCCTGTCTGCTGCTCAGCCCATGACCAACTGTCACTTCACGTCTCTGTGTCCCAACATTCCGAGGCACATCATGACTCAAACATTATATTGGGCACAGAGCAGAGCCACTGGCTGATCAGGAGGTGTAAAATACGTTTCATTACAAATGCAGGATACTACACAATGGTAGCAGTTTAAGGTTTTCATAGTCATCATCACCATGGTATGGACAACACATGTGCGCTAACATTTCTAGTAAGATGGAGAAATACAGAAGCGATTAATAAATACCCAACATATTCCGTCAGCAACTATACATTCAAGCCCATCCACCTAGGAGGCATTCCACAAACTCGTTTTTGTGAAAAACAGATGCTTTTCACTGCCTCCCATCATCGTTAGCTATCGAGAGCTCAAAGCCATCATTTAGTAATTCCATTATTAGTGTGATTAATGATTTGGAAGAGCACCCTGGTGTGTCAAAGCATGTACGAGTGCCGGTGTGGGGGTAGTTTTCTAGCTAAACCTCACCTAACAAACGTCATCGACACAAAATGAATAATGCAGAAAGTGGATTTTGAAGTGCAGCTAAATGTCAGTAATCAAATGACAGAAGAGAATGGAGGATTAGTGTTGAATGAGTTTCAGAGTGAGCAAAAAATAAATACATGTAGCTAGAGGGATAGCTCAGAAAGCTTAACGTTCAGTGATCAACGAGTCTTGCACAGGGGCGGCTCCTCAATATGGGCGAAGGAGCATCGCCCCACTGCTTTCTCACAATGAGGAAAGCATAAACATAGAATGGTATGAATACCATTTTATGTTTTTGCTTCTCGCACTGCAAGAAAGCAGAAGAGGGGTTTTGTTGAGGGCAGGCTAGTGGGCGGTCCTACTGGAGGGTAGGGGAGGAGTGGCTAGCCCAATGTTGTGGGCACTGACTGTTTGGTCGCCCCAGGGCCGACCAAACCAGTCATGCATACTCTCCCTTTTCTCCATTTAAGCTGCATGCAGCCTACAAGGAGAAAACTGCCTCCCCATAGCCACCTGTGCGGTCAGCATCCCAACCAATCACAACACTGCCATTGCAGCATTGTGATTGACTTAGGGAAGGGGAGGGAGGCTGCCTGTGGCTGCTTCCTGCGCGGACAATATGAAGCAGTACCGGACTACCGAAAGTATGTTTTTGTTTTATTTAAAATGAATTCCCAATGCCCCCCATGCGACCCCCACCCGCGAGTCATGCTGGCCGTGACTGGTCTTGCGTGTGAGTGGTGGCAAGGCAATCTCAGCCTGCCATCCCCCTGAAATTGGTAATGTGAGTGCCATCAGTGGGAAATAGTAACATCATCTGTTATCTACAATGCATAAAAAGTGCGGTATGAAGCACTATATAAAAAGGAGCTATTAGTTTTGGTAAACAAAGAACCTGGATGTGTTTAAATGGTTTTCTGCTATGTGAATCTGCTAGTTAATGAGTACTCATAAACATTTTCCCGGAGGGGCGCAAAGTTTGGTCTTCGGTGTTACCGAGGACTGAACTAATGCCAATGGGGGAGGGGGTATGTAAAGTGGGTGTAGGTGAAGGGAAGCATGTATTTATACTGGCTGAACTCAATTGCACAATGTAAAACCATAAAACCTGGGATGAATCCCGGCTTCACCACTTGATCAAAATGTGTGACCTTGAGCAATTGTTTTATCTCAATTTCCCTCCTTTTTCCTCATTATCCCATATAAGAGGACATAGAAATACATGACTTGACGATGGGTAATGTACAAAACCATCTCCTGTGCTTTGATGTATTTACTAATTGTTGTCAGGGTGGAAAGGATAACATTTCTAAATTCATGTTTAAAAACCATCACTTTAAAAAAAATACTTCTGAATGCACTGCTATAATTTGATTTAATAAGTGAAATGGTTCTACTGGTCAACGAAATACACTTTTTAAATTTTAAAAATACTATTATATTTTTATATGTTTGCTGTCTTTAAAAATGTAAGTCTTTATAAAGTTAAGGGCCTAGTTACTTCCTTTTGTTTAACTGCAATTTACCTTTAAATAAGTGCTTGCTGTATATTTAACATTTTTTAATGTTAGCGCTAAATCGACTAAACAGCAGCCCAGTGATGCTGCTGCTCGGGGGGAGGGTGCATATAAAGACCAGGAGGGCCACAGGCTGTACTTTGAGTATCACAGCGTTGGGTGAACATGCAATTTACCAGCGATTTCTGTACCGGAAGATTATCTCAAATCCAGGGATCGTCTGCTATTGTGCTCCATACTAAACCAGGATCTAGAGTGAGAGCTGCAATTCAACTTCCTTGTAGTAGAGTAGGCAGGATCTGAGGCCTTGTAGGGCCCACATAAGTTGAAGAGGGAGCATCAAGAAGGGTGAAGACTTTCCCACATCCTTTCTTGGTCCCTTACAAGAGGATCTAATGACACCATGTCATGAGATACACCAGAGCCCAATCATGGGTTTTCATTTAATAAGCTAACATATTTCTCAAGTTGCCATAAGTTTTTGATTCCATTCTTACTCTGGATTAAAGATCAAGACTATTATGGTTTGAGGTGGGCGGTGCGCGAGGCTAACTGCCAAGCATGGTGGACGTGAGCTAGGAAAGCTCCGTGCCAAACCCAACACTTTGCCAAATTATCCTGATGGAATGGGCCTTTTTTGAATTATAAACACCTGCAAGTTGTAGCAGAGCGGCTACAGGGGAAGCGAACTAGACGTGGAGACTTCAGGCGGCCCCCCTCCTGTGTGAAACGAGTCGGGCTGCTGCTGCTGCGTGGTGAGCCTGGAGGAAAGTTCAGACGGGAGCTCCGGGGCGTGGCTGGGCGTGGGGCCTTGCGAGGCTGAAACAAAAGGAATTTCTCCTTTTTCCCGCCACCTGACACAAGTCAGAGGACCAGGACGGGCGGTGATGGGTGCACGCGGCATGTTGCTGCAGTCTTTGATGCGCCGGACCGGGCTCGGCGGAGGTGCTCCAAGATGGCGCCGGAGAGACGGAAGCAGCGATATTAGCAGTCAGGGGAGGCGTTGCGGGACCGTGACTCCAGAGCCTGCGGTACGGAATACAAAAGCGGGCCGCATACAGAGGCATAAACGCAGTGGTAGGAGAGTGGCAGTGTGGAGAAGTATGGGCATAATAGGGAGTTACGTTATATGAACTGGGCTCGTCCCCCTTTGCAGACTTTGAGATCCAGGAGCTGCACGGACCACGGGCAGGGGAGGGGAGTTGACTAAATTACATTGCTGGTAATGAAATGTATGGTATGAGAGGCCGAATACTGGGACCCATGGCTGCCTAGAGACTGATGTGACTGTGAGAGGGCTCTAGAAACACGCAGAGGTGTGTGGTGCACAGGAGCCTGGAAGGCTGTAAGGCTGAGGCCTTGTGCGAGGAAACAACCGTCTGGAGGAATTGGACAAGTCAGACTACCGATAATATCACACAGGCACAGCAGATGAGACGCTGGGCACACTGAAGGACGTGTGTTAAATCCTTCCCCCTCTGTGGTATCGAGCCTCTGATACATGTGCGGCCTGGGGGGAGTGTCTCTGTGCAGACTGCGACCCTACTCTTTTGTGCCCTGGAACTTTGTGGGGCTATGAAAGGACACTGCTCTGGGGCTTAAGAGGACCTAAATACACTAGCATGTTTCTCCGGCTGGGTGCGCGCTGTGCTGGCGACCTATGCAGATAGCATGCTGCTGCCGATGGTAACTGAAAGGGGTATGGGGACAGAGTGGGGGATCACCTACGACTCCAAACAAGACCCAGGGGACACCGTGGAGCGGAACTATACCATAGTACTTCCCTCACGCTCCTGAGTCAGGAATACTTGTGCTCCCAACTATCTGCGTGCTCGAAGGATACAGAGTCCAAGAACACGGACGGCACCCGGTGACATGGGGCTGACTAGGACAAAGCAACAGGACGCACATGCTGTGGAAACTACGGGTACAGTTATGTTGAGTGGCCGGACACAGGAATCGGACATGGACGTGGTCCCCCCACAGATGAAGCGCAACCTGTGGACAAACTAGACCTCATATTGACAGAAATAAGGGACTCGCGCTTAGCAATGGAGGCGCAGCTGGGATCCCTCTCCACTAGCTTCAATCTTTTAAAGGCGGACCACAGGAAACTGGCAGAAAAGGGGAAAGGCAATAAAATCGCCATCGATGACTTGATTCCTCAACAAACGGAGCAAACTACTCAAATGGAACAGGTGCGGTGCCAGCTGAGGGGGCTCCAGGACAGGGAGGAAGACGCGGAGGGGAGGTCCCGTAGGAACAATGTACGTATCCTGGGAATACCGGAGAAAAGTGAGGGGTGCAAACCCACACAGTTCGTGGAGAACTGACTAAAAGAACATGTGGCGAAAGAGGGGCTGTCGACGCTGGATAGCCTGGAGAGAGTGCATAGAGTGCCGCCTAGGCCTCCTCTGCCTGGAGCACCCCGAAGACCCCTGATTGCCTGTATTCTGAACTACAAGGATCGCGACACGATTCTAAGAGAGGCACGAGAAAATGCTCCTATCCGATTTGAAAATAAAATGATCACCTTGTATCCGGACTTAACACTGGCAGGCCAGAAGACCAGGGCCACGTTTCAGGAGCGACACAGACTGCTCGCCCAATTGAAAAGACGGAAAGCGAGTGTGGAGTTTCTACAAGAGACTCATTTAAACCATGATGAGGCAGTAAAGTTAAACAAGAAGTGGAAGGGTCAGTTATTCTTTACATCATATTCGGCCTTCGCTAGGGGGGCTGCGATATGGCTTAGAAATGGCACACCCTTTAAGCTAATAGAACAAAAGATTGAAAAGGAAGGAAGATATGTGTTGATACATGGGTTACTCGATGGGGAACACATTGTACTGGGAAGTGTTTACACTCCAAATACAGAGCAGGACATGTTCTGGGAGGTTTTGAACACGCTGTTGGTTGGCTGGGAGGGATTTCCATGGGTGATAGGGGGTGATTTTAATGCTGTATTAGATATTGGATTAGACAGGTCTCACCCACTGCTGCATAACGCACCAAGTAAGAAACTTGCGGCGGTACTGCAAAACTGGGCACACAGTTGGGGGATAATGGACGCGTGGAGGGAAAAGCACCAGGGGATCAGGAAATACTCATTCTACTCCCCAATGCACAAATTACATACCCACATTGACAGGATATTCTGCTCGGTCATGTTGATGGACGCAGTTAGTGACTCCACTTACTTAGGGAAAACATTATCGGATCATAACCCGGTGGAGATTACACTGCAATGGGGCAAAATGTCGTTCCGAGTACCGACATGGAGACTACAACCGCAACTACTAGAGGACTCAGTTTTCAAGACAACACTAGCTACTGCTATAGATACTTACTTCTCCAAAAATGCAAATACGGCTTCCTCCAGACTGATAGAGTGGGACGCATTCAAGACTGTATTGAAAGGTGAGGCAATCAGTACAAGGGTGGGATTGAGGCACACCCTAGTCACTCAGCTTACCGACATAGAAAATACAATTGAGGGATTGGAACAGATGACTGCATTAGATGAAGCACATAGGACACAGCTGCAAGAAGTTCACATACGTTATGCTGAACTGCTGGAAGATCTAAGGCTGGTGGATAATAGGCTTTATGCGCAGAAGCAACATGCGGTAGCAGACAGAGCAGGCCGTTACTTGCCTGGATTATTAAAGATGCCCCACCTGTTGTCCCCATACTGGAAGTTAAGAACACGAAAGGTGACATGGTATGTACGCAATTCGATATAAATGAGGCCTTTAGGGAATATTATGAACCTTTATATACTAGGGCAGAGGACGTACGAGAAGTGGACTTGGATGTTTTTTTTGACGGGCTGCATCTTCCCCAATTACTGCAGGCACACAAGGAGGAGCTCCGACTCCCAGTGACTGCAATGGAAATCAAAAAAGCGATACATAGCTTGCCCCGGAATAAATCACCTGGTGGGGATGGACTGCCCGTGGAATTTTATGCAGCGTTTGCCAATCTGTTGGTACCCCACCTACAAAGGATATATCACTCATCCTTAGAGGTAGGCCACAGTGGTTTCACTGTTAAAACCAGGGCAGGATAGCATCGGACATGGCAGGGTATAGGCCCCTCTCATTACTAAATGTAGATTATAAAATTCTGAGTAAAATGCTAGTGGTTTGGGTTTGTCAATATGTACCGCAGTTGATACACAACGACCAATGTGGGTTTGTCCCAGGCAGGAGCACAGCCCTTAATATAAGGCGGCTGCATCAGATAATGGCTCATACTCTCCAGCGAGCTGATGCATTAGGTTGTATTTCATTGGATTTGTGCCAGGCCTTTGATTCCCTACAATGGGAATATATGTTTTATGCTCTATCTAGATACGGTATCCCTGAAGAATACATAAAATGGGTAATGTTGTTTTATAAAGATCCTATGGCCCGGGCAAGAACGGGTAGGCATATCTCGAGGCAATATGTGGTTGCAAGGGACACCAGGCAGGGATGCCCGCTGTCGCCTCTACTGTTTATCCTGGCATTAGAACCCCTACTATTGAAACTGCGTGCAACAGTGGGTCATAGGGGAATAGTGTTGTGTCCCACCACACTTAGGGGCTCATTATGATGGAGGATTTTCCGCATCCTCTGGGCCGGCAGAAGCCACCGCCGGCCCGGAGGATGCGGAAAATCCTCTGTGGACCCACCAGAGACCCACCGCCACATTAGGATGGCTGGTGGGTCCTGGTTTAGGTCCGCTGCTTTTCCGCCGCGGTTGGCTTACAACCGCGGCGGAAAAGGCCTGATATGGTGGCGGTGTCTCTCAGACACCGTCCACCATATTAGGATGTCTGTATTTCAATGCCTTTACACGGCGGCATGTCTGCCGTGCAAAGGCATACGGATTCTTGTTTGGGGGCCCGTTGCGGGCCCCCAGGGGTGAAGAGGGGGTGTGGGGTGCACATGGGGGGTACCTATGGTACCCCCCTGCATTTGCGTGCACAGAGCGGCAGGCACCACGCGGTGCCTGCCACTTTGTGCATGCAAATGCAATGCGTGCATTTTTAACATTGCTGCGGGTGCAGCTTGAAGCCGCACCCGCCGCAATGTTAAAAATAGAGGATGTGACCGCCAGGGTGGTGGTCACATCCTAATTGCACAGGAGGGAACTCCACAGGACATGCGGAGGTTCCCTCCTCCTCTATGGTCGCGGACGGACTCTAGTCCGTCCGCGATCATAATGTGCCCCATACTGTATCTGCATACGCAGATTATCTAATACTATATTTCAGGGACAGGGATAATGATTGCGAACCTATGCCTTTGATTTTTGCCACATTCCAAAAGTTGTCTGGACTGTCTATTATTGAAAACAAATCCTATGTCTATTATTTTACAGATGCAACGCATACTGGTACGCTGGTTTTTGGGGACTGGTCGTTCCAGATCGCGTCTGGCACTTTCAAGTACCTAGGAATCAATATATATAGGGAAACGGCGGATCTAGCCCATGCTATCACCTCGCTTCGATCCCAAATAAAGTTCTGGGTCACTTTGCCCTTATCTGTGGCAGGCAAAGTAACAATTGCCAAAATGGTGGTGCTCCCTAGATTGTTGTATTTTTTCACCAATCTACCCATAATGGTACCATCCAAGATGTTTAAATTTCTCTCCTCTATGCTGACTGACCTGATCTGGGGTAGGGGCAGACGGCGTATAGGGCTTACAAAACTGTACCTAGATACTAAACAGGGGGGAATGTGGGTCCCTGATCTGAAAGCCTACTGCTATGCGAGTCAATTGCAATGACTAGCGTATTGGCTAGCAGGTCGAAACTTGCAGGAAATAGACATGACACATTCAGACTGGCGAAGGGGTGAAGTACATACACTTATGTTGCCTAATAGCAAAATCCCACCGTTGGCACCACATCTTTTGAAAATTGCGTTATTCTACTGGAGGCATTCCCTTAAACACACCAAGACTGTATGCCCCCACTAAACCTCTGCTGGGGATCCCCACTCAGATGGGCAGGATTACTATAAGGAGGATAAGAGCATGGGAAGAAGTGGGCGTAACCACAGTGGGTGATTTCTTTAGGGAGAGTACCATGATGCCACATGATGGGTTCGTACAGGAACACGGAGCGCCGGACACACTGTTCCTTTTGCATGCAAGTCTATCTCACTATATCTGCAATACATGGGCACTTGGGGGGGTAGAACTAGCCACGCATACATTGATCACAATGCAACATTTGATGGGTAATGGTCGATACCTTCCAAGGTGGCTATACAAAGGCATTCACACAGTGGCAGCAGTGTCCCTCCAGACTCTACGTGACAAATGGGAAGCGGACATAGGTCGGGCGCTTAGTGACAAGGAATGGAGTGTGTTGGTGGAATACCCCAGGAGGGTGTCGAGAATACCGAAATTCAAGTTCATACAACTCATGCTCCTACATAGAGCCTATTTGACACCGTGCAGGTTGCAAATCATGTTCCCAGACTCATCGGATGTGTGCCCGCGTTGCTAGCTACAGGCAGCGGATTTGATACACATGCCAACACTGCTCACGACTATGACACTACTGGGCGACAGTCTGTGGGATACTGACTAGTATAGCTCCAGTGAGGAATAACGACAGCCTGGAATGCTGTCTGCTGGGGCTGGGCCCCAAAGGGAAGAAAGGTAGTCCAGTCACCAAATTTAACAACTTGGCGCTCATTCTGGCCAAACATAATATTACAATGAAATGGAAAGCTACTAGACCACCGGCATTGAAAGATTGGTATGACGAGCTGATGAAGTGGGGCAGGGCTGAGAGAGCAGAATTGAAAAGGGAGGAACAGCACAGATTACGTAGGATGCCTATATCCATGAAATAGAATTTGTTGATGGAGGAGCTTGGCACTATGGACATACTAGAATACTGTCCGTAGCATGTGTACTGAGGAGGCTTGAGTTGGGCAGCAACGAGGAGGAGCTAGAACTCTGTGACATGCACGGGGTTGCTGGAGGCCAGCATACTAATGTATGTATTTAACAAAAAGAAAATGTGCTGAAATGGACTGTACGATCTCTCATTCACTGAGCCTATGAGGGGACGGAACGGTAGGGGAAATTGGTAAGATTTTGTTGTTTTTTCTAAAATTCTCATGTTAAGTTACATGTTGATGCAGTGCTTTCTGGACAGAATATCTTGTTCCGGGATGTCTGCTGTCAGAGCTGCATGAAAACTAGTTATGGATAGTGGGGAATGTTTTTTATTCATAACAAAACAAAATGAAAGCAGGAATGATACTGGGTATGCTTCCAGGTAAACAAATACTAAGTTGTGATAAATGCTGTATAATAATGGTTTACCATAATATGACTTGCACCAATATGGCATGACCGTGTGGAATACTTCACCCAGCGATGTACTGTATTACAATCTTCTAATAAAAATGTGTTTTAAAAAAAAAGACTATTATGGTTTGGAAAATGAAAACCTGGGCTCATCTACAGTGCTTTAATGAGGTGAATCATCTGGTAACTTTACTATCCAATGTACTGCAACTGCCCTCTAAAGAAAACACACTCTTTGCATTAAGCATAGCCTTCCCATCACCCCCTCCCCATGGCGTAATGAAACTTGAGGTCGTCCCTACCCCCTGCAAAGTACATGGACCCCCCTCCCCAGTCCCAGTGAGGAGCTCTCAGGACAGGGTACTGCTGCCTGTGAACAGTGCCGGAGGAAGCCCCCTGGAGTCGATAAACCAGGGGTCTCCTACTTTTTCTGTAATGAGAACTACTTATGTTCAATGAAATTCATCCCAAACTACTAATACTAGTGATGTAAAAGTGAACAACCCATCCAAGATTGTCTACAATGGGGTTTCCAGCAGTAATTTAAAAAAAGTGTTGACAATTTGAATTGAAATATTGCATGGGTAATAAAAACAAACCGTAGACGCAATACCCCAGGCACCAAGGTATAATTATGAGTAATAAAACTTTACAACTGAAGTAATAGCTTTAAACACATTTTGAACATTCAGCTATTTTTCTCCAAAGTCAGTTTATGAGTTCAGAAAATACGCACATTTTTGTCTTGAATACATGCTTTTCAATTTTAGTATGCATATAATAATTTGACCAAGTAGAAGCTTTCATTGTAGTAGTTTGTGCTTCACACAGGAGAGCTACTCACAGGATGATGGTGAGATACTGGTAGTTCATGAGCTACTCGCTGGATACACATGCTCTAAAACTACATTTCTCACCAGGAGTAATCCTTGACTAGTCACGTTTATTATCCCCTTTAAATTCCCTTGAGATTCAAAGGCTTAGGAGCTAATTGTATTAACTAGTTAATGTGTTCTTGGGTCACCAGCCAATAATTGCTCTAAGCATTACCCAATTACCCACGGGGCGTACCCAGGCCTAGGAGAACTGGTTTGACAGAAATGCACCATTGTTGTTGTGCCGGAATCCACATGTCCTAGTATGTACTGCACAAATACCATGTGAGGAGCCACATTGTCTGAACATGCAATGTGCAAGTGTCATACAAGAATCCACATGATTCTTGTATATAATGCACCATTGCATAATCCACATTGTTTTCGTATGATTGCACCAGTAGAATAACGAGATCCACATTGCACCATTGGCAATGCTTTAATAATATAGTATTGTCTTTGTGACGAATTGACAGCGTGTAAAGACAGTGAGCAACTAATAGTTTTTCACTGCAAAACTATCGGATTTCCAAACTTCTCTGTTATTCTATAATTTCCTCTACCTTCTGAAAACAACTGCCATTCCAAACAAGCTAGTGTGGGTCAGGCTGTATTAAAACACTATTTCAAACTACTGCAATAGATACAGGTAGCCATCGCTAAAGAGGTAACTGCTGTATAGTCTATGCAAAGTGTACAATCTGAAGCTCATATGCCTCGAACGGAAAATGCTACTTACCAGTATGCATCTGCTCTTGGCTTGCAGAGCTGCAGAGTTGTACATGCCCACCAGCCTTCCCGAGTGCCTCTAACTGTTCCAGTATTATCTTACTTAGATACATTACGCATGGACATCTTTCTACTTCACTCTACTCCATCTAACCCTGCGTGGCAAAGGCAGGAGGGAAGGGGGGAGTCGCAGGTCTCGTGGCTGCGGGGACTTCTTCGATGGGGGCAACGTGCGGGCATCCGGGCCCAGCAAAGGATGGCAATCTGTGCAGGGTGTGCAACTCTGCAGCTCTACGTGCCAAGAACAGATGCGTACTGGTATGTAGCATTTTCCTTCCTTCCATAGGATAACATTGGCTGTTTTTCTATGAAAGGTTTCGAAGTATGGAGTTGGAAAACTGAAGAAATCCTTTTAAAATTGTACTAAATGACAAAAACACTTTTACTCACCTGTTTACAGGAAATGTCCCAGTGCAGTATCCAGGTATGCTGCATGGTGTAGGAAAAGTAATCTGCAAAGTAATCTACTGGTCATTTTACTAACAATTCTATACAAAGTATATGTAGTGTATTCTGAAAAAGCATTGCATTATCAGTTAGACTACTGTAATCAAATCAAAGTACATTTACAATTGCAATTCAAACTGTTTCCAAACTGCATTATTACTGTTAGGTAATTATTGCTTACCTGTGCCAACCTTGCTTGGTTCTAGAAAATAAAATAACTAAAAGAATATTGTTATACGAAAACAATTGGTCTGAAGTTCACTCTTTGAGTGTGTAAATTCATTTGCTGACTGAGGGTGTACAACAAATGCTTAACACTGTCCTCTGATAAAGCCCTACTGCTCGACCACACTACCATAAATAGAAAGTGAGGTGCTATCTACTTTACCTCTGCTACCTTTTGGGTTCCACTGGACTCTGTGGACACTATATCTCACTTTGATATAGTATATACAGAGCCATCTTCCTACAGTCAGGCATTTGAGTAATCACCACCGTGCCTACTTTAGAGGAATTGAGGTGCACAAAGGGAACCGGGTACCGCGGTGGTCTGATTTTTAGGCGCAGCAGTCTTCTCTCGTATCACCACCAAATCGCGGCTGATTACAGAGTCGGACCCCGGTGCCCATGGGGCTCACAAATCGTGTGCTCTACGATTTCTTTTCTAGGAAACAAGGAAAGAAACTTGACCACCACTGTTAGTACTAGTGTTTTTTTCCCAGTAGTCAAGGGTTGGGTTCACCTTAGCGTGTGTATACCGCCCGGACTACCACCATTGGTCCTGACGAAAACCTTACAATCACTCCATAGGTTGAAACATGCAGACCATTTTTTATTCATTCACATCTAGTTGCGACACCACAGGCCTACCTAACTCGGCATGGTGTGCCATTGATATTTTTTAATGTTGCTCAGCTTCTCCGGAATAAAATTGTTTTGTTGTGGGTAAGAGCCATATGTATCAAGCCGTTTTTGAATCGCAAACGCCGAACTACGGCTGTTTTGCATGTTTTGGAATGTATGAAACATTCCCAAAATAAGGAATTGCAAAGTTGTGCGATTCCTTATTTTTCCATAGCATTCAGGGAATCGCAATTTTGCGATACCTTAAATGCTATGTATGTAGCATTTTTGGCTTGCGAATTGTGGTTAAGAATTCGCAAATTACCACCAACTTGTAGTTGATGGTAACTTGCGAATTCTTCCAAAAATGCACAATTTGGCATTTTTAAAGGTGGCATGTGATGCACACACATGCCCATAGGGCATGTATGTGCGCCATATGCACACATATGTTCTTTTCAGGGGTGCAGCAGGGTGTCTTTGAGACACCCCTGCACCCTTGCAATAATTCTCAAATGGCCCTAAATCTGAACAACTTTTAAATTCTCCTTTTTTCTACCTTCAAAAAAAGTGCAAAAAAACAACCCGCTCCACTGTAGTCAGGTGTCGCAGCGCACCCGGATGGCACTCGGCTGTGCAGGTGGGACCCCGATGGTGAAGCATATCACCAACCAGGTTGGTGAGTGAGGGGTCTTCTAACAAAAGACAAATTTGTCGTTTGTATTCACTTTGTGCACCTCAATTCCTCTAACGTAGGCACGGTGGCGCCTACAGGGTGTACTCCTCTCTTTGTTTATTGATACTGATTAAGGGGACAAGGAGTATTCCCTCCCTCCCTTGAATACCCTTTCTCTCTCACTGTTTTTTCCATTTGAGTAATCACACCAGTACCTAGAAGTCAAACTGGGAGCAAAAAGTGGGGGTAAACTTGCAAAAAGCCTGTTTCCTTACATCAGGAATAAGTGAGCTGTAGACTCTTCTTCAAACCGGAGGACCAATTTCCACGAAATAGATGGCCTTGGAGTCTGGAAACCTCATACATGAAGAAGAATGAGTCAATCTTTTATGAACACATGATAGCCTCAGGGAAGCATTTGTTAAATTCAGCTTCTTTAAGATCCTGTAGTACTAGAATTGGATGACTTTGGCTTCAGAGTGGAATTATTCAATGGTGCAGCATGCTGGCAATGCGGGCTTCTACGAGGAGAGATTCTACACTTTCTCATTTATCCCAAACCCCATACCACTACTATGTTCTCCAAATATCTCTTTTTTGATTCTCTCTTACTCTACCCCTCCATGCATCATCTGACACCTCTTTTACTATACCGATCCCCCAAAACCTTTCTAAACTCTTCCCCCTGACTCTTCCCCTCCCAAAACATTTGTTACTCATCCAAAATCCTCCTCCTACTGCTATGACCTAAAAAAAAGAAATTCTTCACCCTTCTAACCTTCCACTATCCCTTTCAATCAAAATAACAGACTAACATGTTCACTTCTCTAATTCCATATTCCACTATACTAATTCACCATGAATCCTTCATGGTTTCCACAGTAGCGTGCTACTCGCTAACAAAGCATTTCAACACCTCATCAGGGTTACAAACGCTATATAAATGCAAACCTTTTTCATTTTTACCCCTCCCCGACCCTTCTCAATCCAAATAACTGACTAACATATCCACCCCTCAAATTACTTCATATTTCACTATACTAATTTTCAACACTAATCCTTTGTCGGTTCCGGTGTAGCCTGCTGCTCGCCAGAAAAGAGCTTCAACACCCCATCAGGGGTAACAGGCGCTATATGAATGCAAATCTTTCTTTCCCTTCTATCCCTGCGCTATCCTTCTCACTCCAAATAACTGACTAATATCCGCCACTCAAATTACTTTCATATTTCACCATACTAATTCACCACTAATCCTTTATGGGTTTCCAGAGTAGCGTACTAGTCACCCAAAAAAACGCTTCAACACCCCATCAGGGGTAAGAAATGCTATATAAATACAAACCTTTTTTCATCTTCTATCCTTCCGAATCCAAAGAACAGACTAACATATCCACCACTTAAAATTTACTTGCATGTTTCACTATACTAATTCAACACTAATCCTCTATGGGTCCCGGAGTAGCGTGCTACTCACCAAAAAGCGCTTTGACGCCTCGTCAGTAGTAGTAAGTGCTATACAAATGCAATTACAATACAATTAATTTCATTCACAGTACATTTGCATTTTTCCCAGGGTCCAGATCAATCGAGGTCAGTTGGGAAAGAACAGCAGTCTTTGGATGCAGCCGCTGTAAAGGTCATTGTTAATGAATTTCTTGCACATTTACACACTTCACAAGTAAACAACTCTTTCTCTCTCTTCTTTGAGACCTGCCCAATACCTATTCACTCTGCATAATTACAGGTAGAAAAAGCAAAGACAATGTGCAATCAGGGCCAGACAGGAATTTTATTTCAGCAGGCATTTCCCTGGTGGGCTGGGGGCCTTGAAGGCTGGGTTTGAAAGCCCATAGTCACTCATGGTGCCTCTGTCACTTTCCCTAGCGCACTGAGGTTAACTGCAGCATGTGTGGGGGCTACAAGAGAGAAAGAGAGCGAGGCAGGGAGTGGTAAGACAGACAGAAAGCAATCAAATAGGGAGGTGATAGAGGCGAGAAGAAGGGAGAAAATACATGGGAAGGAAGATTGCGCGAGGAAATGAAGGGTGCATGGTTCGTTTGAGCATTTTTGCCAGGACTACTTCTGGTGCCTCAGTCTGACCCTACGTGCAACCCTCTTGATGTCGTTTACAGTGGGAAACAGGGCTGGCTGTAGGGCCGTGCAATTCGTGCCACTGCACTTGGTGGGGACTTCTGGGGGCACTGTGTTGTCAGATATAAACAGGATGTGAAAGCACCTGCTGCAGCGTTCCTTGCCTCTATCAGTTTTTAAACAACAATTCAAATGTCACGATAAATATGGTGGTTAATGGACCTGCTGTGGCGCATCCAGTGTTGTCTAGTGGATTGTTTTGACTCATCCTAAAATAGCCTAGAGGGTTAATGTGCCTGCTGCAAAGCACATGTACCATGCTAATCACAGAAGTACATATAATGTAAACAGTTCAGTGGGTTACTTCTATTGTGGGAGAGAGCCTTTTGTTACTTGCAATTTATAAATTAAAATCCTAATATAGAAGAGTGAGCTATTAACTGCAATGCAATGAAAGAACGGTGTGGAAACTGCATGGTATAGGTTAGAATGTTATGATTTTTCCCCCGTGTTTCATTATCCTAATGTTGCAAAAGGGGCTCATTTGGGTAATCAGTTCTTAATAGTAAAGACAACCCCCAACCATGGTGGTACATTTTAAATTCAGAGTTTGTGCTTCTCCAGATGTAGCACTGTTAAACTATACTTCCTACCAGTATGGATGGCATCTGACTCCTATACCTTCTTATGTAACATTTCCTATATGCTGATTTCCACGTGTGACTCATTGTCTCTGTGTAATGTGTATGTGTTGTAAACTGCTCTGAAGCCCCATACTGGTAGGAGTAGCTGTATAAAACAAAAGCATGTGAGACAGAGTGGTTATGGACACTTGAGGGTCAATGTTAGAGGGTGGCAGTGAGGGAATTCCTGGAGAAGGAGGTAATTGGGGGCACCAACAAACATTGTCACACTGGATGCCACAAGCTCTAAAGCCGGCCCTTGTGGGAAAATAGGGGCACCTTTATCAAGAGTCATGCAATCCAGTGTCAAATGAAAATCTGCAATGTCTCATTGCGCCAACAGAAAATAATGTTTTCCATGTGGATGATTTTAGCATCCACACCTAGGTAAATGTTAATAATGCAGCATTTAAATAGCACTTCTTATGACTTAGCATTTGATTGCAGAGAAAGTACTCACAACACACGCTGGAGTTCGAATTTCTTAGCGCATGTAACCGACACTCCAACGACACGTGCTGTTTCCATGAACATTACACGCATTACAGAGTGAAAATTAAAAAAAATCACACCAAACATTTTACCCACTACTTGAGCCTTTTTTAATTTGATTTAGTAGTGGAATTCTATCAAAGCCAGTCCACGCTACTTTGCAGGCTGTAGTTGATGTGGCATCTCTTGGTTTCCAAGGGCTGTGTAAGCTGTTCTCACACTTATGCACTCTGTGTGTGCGTTTCGTGGGTTTTGCTGCACACAGTAGTGTAGTGCAGTCTAGTGTTGTGCTTGTGTCAACTTTCAGCGCAAAACCTAATTTGCTCACAAAAGTTGATGATATTGTTTGCATTGCTTTGCATCACGCGTGTGCACACGCACAACTTAAGTATCCATGGGCTGTAGTGGTAGTCAAAGGTAGCAGTTTAAACGTTTCATTGTCACCCTCACCGTGATATGGACATCACACGCACGCTAACATTTCTAGTAAGATGGAGACATACAGAATAGATTATTAAATACACAACACATTCCATCAGCAGCTACACCTACATGCCCGCCCACCTAGGAGACACTCCACAAACTCGCCTCTGTGAAAAACAGATGTTTCTCATTTTCCACTGCCTCCCATCACTTTTAGCCATCGAGAGCTCAACGTCATCATTTAGCAATTTCATTATTAATGTGATTAATGGCTTGGAAGAGCACCCTGGTGTGTCAAAGCATGTACGAGTGCCTGTGTGGGGGTAGCTGTCTAGAGAAACCTCCCCTGTCTAACGTCATCGACACAAAATGAATATTGCAGAAAGTGGATTTTGAAGTGCAGCTAAATGTCAGTGATCAAATGACTGAATGTAATAGGAGATTAGTGTTGAATGATTTTAAGAGTGAGCTAAAAATAAACACAAAGCTAGAGGGATAGCTCAGAAAGCTTAACGTTCAGTGATCAGCAAGTCTTGCGTGTGAGTCGAGGCAAGGCCGACTCAGCCTGCCATCAACCCTGAGGTCGGTAATGTGAGTACCACCGGTGGGAAACAGTGACATCATCTGTAATTTACAATGCTTAGGAAGTGCGGAATAAGGCACCAAATAAAACCGAAATAGACGAAGAGCCTGGATGTGTTTAAATGTTTTCCTGCTACGTGGACATGCACTTTGCCCGAATATTTTGGAAACATAAAGCCACATTAGAGAAAACTCGGTTGGAAACATCGACAAACGCCGTTATAACTAGTAGCCCTGTTCTTACCTCCACCCCCCAAAATTAGCGTTTCCAGGCGTCTTCGGAATTTGAGAGGAGGGGCACGATAACAGGAATTGCAATTTTGGGGCGAGTAATATCTGAAAATCAGACTTACTGTGCGGATTCGTGCATGTTTTTCCCGGTATTCCGCTTGGAGATGTTCCCTGTTTGCTGCTGAAATCCCTGGGTGGAATATGCTGCATCAGCAGTGTTCCCACTAAGACGTAGGGGCGGATAGAGAATGAGTTGACTACTCAGAATAAGGGCATTCTGTACTGGAAGGTAAGCTGCAGGATAGCATATGTATCTAAAATCCAGGCATCACCTGCTAAGTGCTGCATACTGAACCAGGATCTAGAGTGAGAGCTGCAATTCAACTGTTGTCACCACTCTGTTGTAGTAGAGTAGGCAGAATCTGAGGCCTTCTAGGACCCATAATAGTGGAAGAGAGAAGAGGGAGCATCAAGAAGGGTGAAGACTTTCTCACATCCTTCCTTGGTCCCTTACAAGAGGATCACCAGGCCCCAGTCCTGTGTTTTCATTTAATGAGCTAACACATTTCTTAAGTTGCCGTCAGTTTTTCATTCATTTCCTTCATTGGGATTAAACCTCTAGACTATTATGGTTTGGAAAATGAAAAGCTGGACTGGTGTTCAGTGCCCTAATGACACGAGAATCATCTGGTCACTTTAATATTCAATGTGCAGCAGCTGCCCTCTAAACAAAATGCACTCTTTGAATTAATAATAACCTTCCCCTCTCCCTCAGTGGCATAACAAAACGTGAAGCCCCCCCAGGCAAAGTACAGGAAGACCCCCCTCCTTTTCCACCGGGACAGCTCTCAGGAGAGGGGCCACCACCTGTGCAGAGTGCCATAGCAAGACCCCTGGAGCTGGGGGACCTCCCCGCACCACGGGGGCTGCGGGGACTAATGTTATGCCACTGTCCTCCCCAGCCGCGGCTGGTATTGGGAGTACCGGCCGGGCGGTGACGTGGGGAGGGGCAGGGTGGGGGAGGAGGGGGAAGTAATGTATGGATTACGTACCTTAACAGGTAAATAAACATATAAATAAATAAAACGAATTTCGTTGGGCGCACTGCATCACCAAATGCGATGCAGTGCACGCAACGGAATTCGTTTTATTTATTTATATGTTTACTTACCTGTAAAGTCCGTAATCCATACATTACTACCCCCCACCCTGTCCCTCCCCCTCCTCACGTCACAGCCCGGCCGGTACTCCCACTACCAGCCGTGGCTGGACTTTTACTCTGCTCCTGAATGTTGTTCACAATATAATACGTTATTTACAAGACTGCAGGCAGCTCTCTTCTCTTCGCAACCGCCATCCCCAGTAATGCAAGTGAGGAGTCGTCGCCACAGAGAGCAGTGCTCACCGTATTCAAACAGACTAACAAACTTTTTTTTTTATATTACTGTATCCACACACTTTTATACACTTAAAATGTAAAACACCTGAAATAATTACATATACAAACTAAGAAAAGTGAAATATTTGAAAAGGAACTCCAAGTTCTCATTATCCAACATGACAAAACAAACAACAAAGCTAAAGTTAGAGTTGACCACATTCTAAATAAAAACAGGCACTTTTGTGGAGTAGAGCTACCCAGAAAACTGCTTTGTGGCACCATATCAACATAGAAAAGTTATGCAAACAATATCATCTATGATATATTTGGCAGATAATCATGTGAAACAACAACCACTTTAACACACTGTGGTATATGTACAAAATGCACTCACATCAACAGATCAATAATACTGCACCAAGGCTGCAGCGATACACAACACACTTTTGAGCGCATGAATACAAAGAATACTAGGCAACCCACAAGAATCAAAACAAAAAGCATCTAGGAAATATCAAAGGAGAGAAGTCCGCGGGACACAGGAAAAGCAAACATTCATGATAAAGAGGCATGTTCCAAGTACTGAGAATGACACCACATATTACACATTATGGCTAAATAACATGGCTACACATTCCTCACTTTGAAATATCATATATAGCTCAAGTGTAATGCCCAGACAGAAACAGAGTGTGCCAACACTCATATGGTACTGCTTATTCTTCCCTGCACCAGCCAATATACACCACCAGAACTGTCATGAACACCTCAACCAGTTTCAAAATAATGCAGGCCTAAAATGACATTTTTACTGTGAAAAGCTGAAGTAAAACTTTATGGAGCTTAGATAACCAGGGGTGTCCCGTGATGTAAATGTAATTGGAAAACTCTGGCCAGGAAACTGTAAAACAGTTTACCACCATTCAAATAGTAGTGTAGCATAGTGATGTGTAGATTACATCCTATGAAAAGTCTACACAAAAGACAGTCAGTGGCAGAACAAAGGTTGGGTCATGCATATACATGAGAACTAAAATGGCTATTAAAGGAAATATTCACACTCAACAATCAAAAGAGGGGAGGCAGAAGGAAACTGTGTTCCATATGCAATACAGAATAAATCAAAGGAGAGTGAAACCTCACCATTCTATTTCCAGAGTCTCACCATGAAGATTCTTGGAGGCCCTCATCCACTAGTTCCAGCCAGTGGTGAATATAATCTCCATAAATGTATTTTAGTGGACAGCTTCATCATCCAGTCCCCTCCTGTGCACTGGGTAGTTCAGGTAGGTAGCACCTCCACCAGGTAATATCTGGATGTAGAGTTCAGGTGGGATCCTTAGGGATAGTTAAAATGACCTTCTATACCGGAATTCACACCTTCAAGTACATCTGAAGCCCACTTCTACTCACTAGCAGAACAGAGACTGTTGAGTTTTACAAATGTTCCAAATGTAAAGCATGTAAGTTCAGTGTGTGAATTCATTATCCCCAAAATTCTTTAATGTAAATCAGACTTTGTATATATGGCTTAAGGTGCACCTGTAATAAGCTGTACGTAGGTAGCACCATTCATAAAGCAAAAAAACGAGTACAAGAACATTTGTGTTCAATTTCACATGAGGATAAACAACATCCAGTAACAAGGCATTTCAGAGAATTTATTCCAGCAATTGCTGCCATTTGTTGTATTTGACAGAGTGCCACCCAGCATCAAGGGAGGAAACAGGACTTTGGAACTGCGGTGGCTGGAATCACAGTTCATTATATATTTTAATACTCTGGCCCCCACCGGAGTGAACTTGGATGACAAGTTAACAGTTTATTTAGGTTAATCTTTGATCTTTATTCACATAGAATATCTGATTAGTAATTTTTGATGGTAGCAGTTTCTTCATGTATGTAATTTTGATTTATTTTCTCTTTGAAGTAGTAACCACTTAAAACAATCCCACACTATTCCCCTCGACACACTATATTGATTAATATCAAAATATCCCTGCGTCCAGCTCTTTATATGATCAATATATTCTCTATTTGCAAGGAGTTTCCTGTCAAATGTCCAGTTAAAAGGGGACCTATGGAGATTAGTTAGATTAATAGTGAGAGTAAGCATATTATGGTCCGAAAGTGTTTTGGGACTTTTATCTATTTCAGTACATGCAGCATAATCCCTTACAACCCAAATATAATCGATTCGCACATATTTATTATGTGGAAATGAAAAATATGTGTAGCCTTGGTTAGATTGGCACTTAGAAACCCAAATGTCTATTAAGTCTAGACTCTCCCTAAGTTGGGAAATCGCTCTGAAGACTCTAGGCTTTCTTCCCGTATAGGTGGACATATATTGGTTCTGAGGCACTCCAACATGATTTAGAGAAATGTTCAGATCACCACACAAAATCAATATCCTAGGCCAGGATGCTAGTTCTAATTCTAGATCTTCGAATATGCGTGGGTCATCATGATTGGGAGCATATACTGAACAAATTGTAATACCAGGTTCTAGCTCGATGATGACCCATCTACCCAAGACGTCTACTAGCTTACGTTTAGCCTGCCCTAAGAAACCTCTGGCAAAGATGGCTACCCCACAAGTTTTCGAGGTTTGTGTAGTGGTTGCCAGTAAATTATAACCAGGCATTTTTAGCAAGTCCCTATCTTCCCATGAAATATGGGTCTCTTGGAAGCAAAGTATATCATAGTCCCCTTGTTTAATCGATTCATGTACACTAGGTCTCTTTGCTCTGTCATTGTGTCCCGCCACGTTCCAAGAGTCTATTTTCAACCTCCCCATGGCATTTTCGCTTGAATTCCCGGGTAATCTGCTTATCCTTTTTAAAAACGTTCTCTTTATTGTTTTTTGCAAATTCAGTATACATTCGAAGCTGCTATTTTTCTTATTTTTCCCCACCCTTTCCCTGATCCCCCACCCCCTTACTACTACCTTGCCCCTCCCCCCCACAACACCCAAAGTGAGGCATTTAGACTCCATAAGAGTCTATTTGATGATTGTGCTTCTCGGGCCCAACGCTAGAGCCATATATGCATATGTAAGCCTTTTAACAAAATCAGCAGCATACATACTTTCTTATAATTTAAACATGTAAACCCAGAAAAGGAAGACAAAAGAGAATTTAGTAAGCATGAGCGCTAAATCCGCTCCGATCGCGGATTTTGCGAATTTTCGGTAAATTTGCGATCCGCGAACTCTCGCGAATTTGCTGAAAATTCGCAATCCGCGAGCGGCGGATTCCGGGGGGAAAAGTTCAACCATTCCTGCTCTGTTGTAACTAATTTACGATGGCGCCGGCAAGCTGCCAGCGCCATCCTAAGATAGTTACTAAATTAGCTTCAACAGGAAGCTCTAATAGATAAGATAAAGCAGGTCATCGAGCGCCTGCTTTATTTAATCTATTAGAGCTTCCTGTTGAAGCTAATTTTGTAACTATTTTATGATGGCGCTGGCAGCTTGCCGGCGCCATCGTAAATTAGTTACAACAGACCAGGAATGGAATAATACCGTTTTGGAGGCTTGGCAGGTGTGCCTTCTTCCCAAATATACCGTCGAAAATCAGCTGTGACGCTGGACAAAGGCCTTTGCATCTTTGACCTTCACGAGCGCAATCCCCGTGCTGTTATGTGACCAGGAGCTTCTGTCTCTACATCTACTGCTCTGATCAGTCTCTGACCTTTTATACACACAAGAGGCATGTGCACTCGCATGGAAGCCCCGTCCGTTTGGCCCCGCCCACACACTCGAGGTGTGCACCGTCTTCCCGCCATTTACCCACTATGATGGGCAGATCACTCAAGGGACCCCTGCGCCCTTCGGCGCGATTGCATAGTAACACACACCTGGTCGCTGTAGACAACTCTCTGGCACTTTAAGCAGCTGTACTGTAGTAAAAGCACTATACATTTACCCAACGAGGTAGCACTTACTGATTATCCAGTAGAAAGTACTCCAGTTGAGTAGAGGTATGGCACAAAACGGTGGCGTCTTCTTGAATAAATACGAAGGGCAGGGTTCAATCTGGCACGATGGTCCTGGCATGGAAGCCCCGCCCCCAAATCCGCCGATCCGCTAAATCCGCGGATTTTGCGGATCCACGATCCGTGAATACGCAAATTCGTGAATCGTGGATCCGCAAAATCCGCCCATGCTTAGAATTCAGAAAACAGCATGAATATGATAGCATTAGTGCCCTTATGCCCTATGTAGAAAAACAAATTCTGTCCCCCTTGTCTACCGTACCGCAGTTCCTTACAGCCACATGAGATAGGGGAATCTCTTATATCGTGTCCTATTCATATCCTAATCCTAATCAGGGTCACTAATATAGACACTTAATCAAACATTTGATTAAAGACCGTCGAAATATTCTTTAGCTTTGATTTCTGATGTACTCCCCCATTAATTACTTTAAGGCGAGCAGGGTTATTCAAATAAGCCACCACTTTCTTTTCTTGGAATGGTTTGAGCAATTGGCAGAGACGCCATCCCCTTTCCACACTGGTGTGGCAATAATCAAGACGAACGAAATAGGATACAGAGCCGCTAACCCTCTTCGCCTCAGGCCTAGCTTTCTCAGATATGGCCTGCCTGAGAAGAAAATTACCAAAATAGACTAAAATTGCTCGTGGGTAGCCCCCAGATCTCAAAGGTTGTTTTACATACATAGGAACCCGATGAGCACGTTGAATTTCTAGGTCCCAGTTCCAATTGGATAGTTCGGGTAGGGAATCACGAAATATTTTAATAACAAATGCGCGGGCATCTTCCCCTTCCAATGCCTCTGGTACCCCCAGTACTCGGAGATTGTTTCTGCAAAGGCGGTTCTCAAAGTCCTCCAGTTTCCACCTCACATCTGTTAGTTCCGCTTCATGTAGTTCGGTAAGTTCGTGATTTGCCGCAATCTCAGTCTCATTGGAGACAATGCGATACTCAAGTTCCCCCATCCTATCCCTGAATGTATTAGCCGTTTTGGTGAGTCTACGCACAACTCCTTGTACCTTCCGTAGGGCAGTTTGGGCCTTACGCCCATCATGCGCGGTCTCTTCCCTATGGGCAGCAATCGCTTGAAGAACTGATTCCATTACTGTATCCAAGGTGGTAGGTGAATCTGAAGGTAAGTCCGTGGATCCAAGACCCCCGGACTGAAGAGGCACGCTTGTTGGCGCTTGTTGAACTGTAAGTTGTGATGTAGGGGTATAGTCCCATGCCAGATCGTTCGCGCCTTGATGACCCTTTTTCTTTCTAAGTACTGTCTTTTGCGGTCGACTGTTATCATTGTCACTCCCCTCAGATGAAATGGAGCATGTTTCCTCAGACCACTCAAGTTCGTCTGAGAACGAATAGAAATCACTCGGGTCTTTTTCAACATCTGTATCACTGATTTTGGTGTTAATTGCCTCAATACTTCGAAGCATTTTGTCCTTTATTTTTGTCTGTGGGATTGTTTTAAGGCCGCTCTTAGAGGAGAGACTATGAGTTTTGTTGCTAAACAAAAGAAGGAATTACATTTGCTAAAACAACAACAAATGCAAAAATTGGCCAAAGCCGAGCAGGAACATACAGCTGATTTAATAAGAGGTGAGGATGGGGGAGGTTCATTACGTAAACTGCTAATTCTTAAAACTTCGATCAATAGCAGGATTAATCAGAAGGCAGCAGAAACTTTTCAAACTAGTCGAAATAAATTATATGAAGACGGCGAAAGGGTTGGAAAGCAACTGGCCTTACGCACTCGCCAAAAACAATCCCTTAATAAGATTTGTAGCATCAAGGTAAATGGCAGGGTATATACTGAACCCTGTGAGATAGTGGGTGTCTTTAAAGGATATGATCAAAACCTTTATCATAATGAGGAGACCCTTGAGGTATCAGAAATTAAAGAAACTTTACGGCTTTGGTCAATGGATTATGGTTCGAATAATATGCTAAATGCTACCACTAGAGACGACCTAGATAAAGATATCACGCTAGTAGAATTGCAGGTTGCCCTATCAGATCTAGCTTCTGGCAAAGCAGCAGGCCCTGACAAGATTCCCCTAGACCTCTATAAAATCTTGGGCGAGGTCATCACACCATGCATGTTAGATCTATGTATAGGAATTCAGGGGAGTGGTAATACGCCTCTGTCTTGGAAGGAAACTAATATAGTGATATTTCCCAAGAAGGGAAAGCCCCCAGATCTACCCACCTCGTATCGCCCGATTTCCTTAATTAACTCAGACTTGAAAGTCTATGCTAAGATCTTGGCTAACAGGCTCAGGAGGATTGTAGAACGTCTGGTCTCCCCGTGGCAGCATGGCTTTATTCCTCATAAAGGAACCACGGATCATACCTGTAGGGTTTTAGCATTATTTGACATCATGGCTGCGACGGGGAGCCGGATGTCTATGATCCTCCTGTACGCCGAAAAGGCCTTTGACCGAGTGTCATGGAAATATCTTTGGGCGATTTTGGAGCATAATAATTTTGGGGCTGGTTTTGTTAAATCCATCCAAGCGATGTATCAAGATCCAATTGCTAAAGTTCAGACTATGGGTTTAGAATCCGGAACGTTTAACATCTTAAGGGGTACAAGGCAGGGGTGTCCCTGTTCCCCGATTGTGTTCGCCCTTTATATAAACCCTCTGATCTTGAAGTTGCTGGCAAGTACTTTAATAAGACCTGTTACGACCGGCACGTTTGAAACCAAGATACTCGCTTATGCCGATGACGTGGCGGTCGTAACATCAAACCCCACTGAGGCAATTGAAAATATAGAGAATATTACCTATTCCTTTGGGACCTTGTCTGGATACTCTCTGAACCGCGACAAAACTGTGGTTATTTGTACGAACAATATTATATTTAGTGATCCCAGAAAGGCAGACAACGCTATATATCTTGGCGTCTCTATATCCCCGCAGATGGAAAGTATTAATAAACTTAATTATGACCCTCTGCTCGAAAATATAAAAAAGGACCTTGTGAGAGTCAATAGTCTACATCTATCGATTATCGGTAGAGTAAACTTTGTCAAAATGAATATCCTCCCAAGGATACTTTATTTCTTTCGGGCAATCCCGATAATTGTTGAGGATAAGATGATAATGGCCCTCGAATCACAAATCTCTAAATTCATTTGGGGGTATGGAAAAATAAGGAGATCCATGAAATTTCTCTCTTTACCACAGGAGAGAGGGGGTTTGGGGCTTCCAAACATAACCTTTTATCTATGGGCCACTTTTCTTCAAGGTATGTCTCCTTTACTGAATATAAACCCAATAAATAATAATATGGCCGGGAGTGAGATCCCCACAATTTACGAGCTAGCTATAGGAGATAAAGCAAAGGGGCTATTGTTGAGACAGATAGAATCATCTTACTACAAGAAGGTCAAGTTTAAGACCATCATTAGCGCATGGAAGGTATGGAAGAAAGTTTGCAAACACACGAATATTCCTAGGATTAATAAATATACACCGCTATGGCACTCTCTCCTGCTCTCTAGGCAAGCTAATGATGACATCGCCAAGAGGTGGGAACATTTGGGAGTATTATCAGTGGGCGATTTTTTCGATCCTGAGCCCCGTGTCAGGTTCTCTAACCTTCAAACAAAATTTAGCATCCCGACCTCGGATCTTTTTAAGTATATCCAAATAAATACCATTCTTACTGCAAAACTTGGAAATACCTCACTATTTAACATTCCTATTTTTGACCACACAGGTGAAAAAAAACTTCAAGGATAGGCACACTCTATGGGCTGTTAATGGAGCAACAACAGGATGACTTGGAGAGAACAGAGTCACTTTGGTCAACTAGGTTGGCTGACCCAAATGTGGACATCGATAAGGTCTTATTGCTCAGTTCTAGGTTATGTTTAACATCTACACTTAAGGCCCAACTCTATAAGACTGTATACAATGTATATTTTACACTGGCAAAATTGTATGCGTGGGGAAAAGAACTGACTATAACTGTCCAAGGTGTGGGACAGGCCCGGCCCACCTAATACACATGTTCAAGGAATGTACCAAATTAACTACCTTTAAATCAAAAATGTCCGAATTCTGGGCAGAGATATTTTGGCATGAAGTCTATATGTCCCCGACTCTCTATGTTTTGGGATATGATAATACCTTAGGACACAGCAAAGAAGAAGAAATATGTTTGTTTTTGGGTATGGCAGTATATAGGATAATTTTGGCTGCCAGGTGGAAAGATGCTGACCCCCCCTATTTCCAAGTCTGGCTAACCCGTTTTCTGGGGATATTCAATTAGGAAATGTCAATCTATTCAGCTAAGAGCAAAAAAGCTAGACATCGGGGTATCGAAATTTGGCTCCCTATTATTAATTGGAAAAAAAGGTTTTAATAATTATTTGATAACAGGATCTATTCCGGGAAACAAACAAATATGTATTGTGACGTATTTTTGTTGTTAAAATGTATATGTTTTTATATGCATTAGCATTTATATCTATCTCTAGTTGGCTTAATATTGAAACATTGTTGTAATCTTTTATTTCTCTATGCATTCTGTAGCTGCTAAATAAAAATGTATTAAAAAAAAAAAAGGAAGTAGTAACCACTTCATTTTAACTGATTTTATCTTGTATGTTTTTACACAGGTGCATCGTGATTGGTTTCTGAATGAGAGAGCTGATACTAAAGCTAAGTTTTTTCTGTTCATTGATGATTTTTTACATGAAATATTCATGTGAATTATCACCCACTGGGGATTGATTATCAATACAGTAATATCAGGACTATATTTGGAGATGTCATTTCTTTTGACAGTATGGACTTAATGATGAAAGCTCTGATTAGGGCATTTATTATCCATTTGTACAATAATGTGGAATTGAGGTCGATATGGAATGTTCTAATAGCTGAATGCATCGTTTGAATTTGTCATGTCACCAATTTGCATTTTATTATTTCATTATTATAAAGCTCCATCATGTGATATTGGTGTTATGCTTGTTCGAATCCTTTTGGGTGTGATCATGAAAGCACCTGGAGGCACAGTGTCAAGACTGATTTGCATATGGCCATGTCTGAACTGGGGGGGCTTGGTGAGCAAAATAACGATGGATTAAACCCAGATCTCTGACTGGGGGTGAATGTTTTGCCATTGTGCAACATTCCGTCCATCATCTTGTGTGTTTTGCTGTTCACCCTATGTGGGAAGGGTATGCCCAGACGAGTGTCCCGTGCTCACTAAGCCACTGGAGTCAAGCTACCCTGGCTGAAGACGGCTGATAGCCAGAAACCGGTCCTCGGATGCTTGATTCTGGTCCAGGGAGGCGTGGCTTCGCAGTTCGGGTTGGACTGTTCCCATGAGGCACAGGGTCAAGACGGATTTGCATATGACCATGTCTGAACTGGGGTGGCTTGGTGAGCAAAATAACGATGGATTAAACCCAGATCTGTGACTGAAGGTGAATGTTTTGCCATTGTGCAACATTCCGTCCATCATCTTGTGTGTTTTGCTGTTCACCCTATGTGGGAAGGGTATGCCCAGATGTGGGTCCCGTGCTCACTAAGCCACTGGAGTCAAGCTATCCTGTCTGAAGACGACTGATAGCCAGAAACCGGTCCTAGGATGCTTGATTCCGGTCCAGGGAAGGCATGGCTTGGCAGTTCGGGTTGGACTGTTCCCATGAGGCACAGAGTCAAGACTGATTTGCATATGGCCATGTCTGAACTGGGGTGGCTTGGTGAGCAAAATAACGATGGATTAAACCCAGATCTCTGACTGGGGGTGGAAGTTTTGCCATTGTGCAACATTCCGTCCATCATCTTGTGTGTTTTGCTGTTCACCCTATGTGGGAAGGGTATGCCCAGACGTGGGTCCCGTGCTTACTAAGCCACTGGAGTCAAGCTATCCTGGCTGAAGACGGCTGAAAGCCAGAAACAAGGTCCTAGGATGCTTGATTCCGGTCCAGGGAAGGCATGGCTTGGCAGTTCGGGTTGGACTGTTCCCATGAGGCACAGAGTCAAGACTGATTTGCATATGGCCATGTCTGAACTGGGGTGGCATGGTGAGCAAAATAACGATGGATTAAACCCAGATATGTGACTGGGGGTGAATGTTTTGCCATTGTGCAACATTCTGTCCATCATCTTGTGTGTTTTACAATGTAAGTAATGTCACATTTTAATTTCCAACTCCGGACTATGTAATACTCTGTTGTGTAGTATCTAAATTTGAGAAAAATTTAGCTAGGTAGATGCAGTAGTTTAAAATGAAAGACATGATGTACAGAATAGATACATCTGTTGTTTGCATTCTGGGAGTTGTAGTGCTTTTAGTAACATTATTTAACAGGAATAGTGCAATGAGAAATAAAAGATGAGAACATGTTATCTGCATGTATATGAATTAGAAAGAAGTAATACTTGTTAGGTATATATTGGAAAGTGCTGGTCAATGTGGTTTTTAACTTATATGACCACTTTGCATATGCTTAAATGGTGAGATACAGCTTTTGTGCTTGCACATAGCTATATATACGGATGGACTTTAGAATTTGCTATATTCAGGCGGCCTGCCTTGGTCGCGGAAGGAGCTCCACTCTGATGGCGGAACATGTATCCTGTCCTAAGAGACTGAGGCGAGATCAAGCACACTCGCCTGTCAGCGCAACAGCCATTTGAATAAAACGTGATGCCCGCAGCTTCCCTCCCATCCTACTTAAGGATTTTAATGACAGTAATGAAAGTGCAGACACGCCAGCCTACTTAAGGTTACTATTTTGTTTCACTTCACAGGACTACGTTGACCAAGAGTCCCGGTGTTGCCAGACTCCACCCACTCAGGGAGGACGACGCCAGCTGTTCAAACGAAAACGCGTTTGACCAGCGTGAAGAGAACTTGGTGTTGAACTGCGCCCAGTCCATCAGGAAGGGGCGTTTGTGGCCCCGAAACGCGTCGGACCCAATTTTAATTCAAGGGAACCTGTGAACATTGCAGAGGAGCCTAATACAGACCGGAGGGTCAGATGAAGCGGTGAGCCCTCCCGAAGCGCTTGCGCAATTTGCTCTACTATATTCAGGCGGCCTGCCTTGGTCGCGAAAGGAGCTCCACTCTGATGGCGGAACATGTATCCTGTCCGAAGAGACTGAGGCGAGATCAAGCACACTCGCCTGTCAGCGCAACATCCATTTGAATAAAACGTGATGCCCGCAGCTTCCCTCCCATCCTACTTAAGGATTTTAATGACAGTAATGAAAGTGCAGACACGCCAGCCTACTTAAGGTTACTATTTTGTTTCACTTCACAGGACTACGTTGACCAAGAGTCCCGGTGTTGCCAGACTCCACCCACTCAGGGAGGACGACGCCAGCTGTTCAAACTAAAACGCGTTTGACCAGCATGAAGAGAACTTGGTGTTGAACTGCGCACAGTCCATGAGGAAGGGGCGTTTGTGGCCCCGAAACGCGTCGGACCCAATTTTAATTCAAGGGAACCTGTGAACATTGCAGAGGAGCCTAATACAGACCGGAGGGTTGGATGAAGCGGTGAGCCCTCCTGAAGCGCTTGCGCAATTTGCTCTACTATATATATGCCCCCCAGCTATTATTGATGTAAATAGACAATTTTGATTGAATTAATGTTTTGAATGTTGATTTAACGTTCATTTGCTTTCATGCCACCCTTGCGTCCTGTTTCTTTAGGCGCTCGGGCTTTTACTGTCAATTTAATGCTCGTCCTACTCCTGACGCGTCATGTGATCAAGCTCCGCTTGCGGAGCGAAACGCGTCAGGGAGGGCACTGGCTCTTACATTTTTCTGCAAATAAATGGATTGTTGAAAACACCTTTGTCTGCTGTGGCTTTGGTTCGCGTTTAAACACTGCTGTGTGTTGAAGAGGTCCACGCCTGCTGTTTCCGCCACGTTTGGCGGTCAGGATTCAGTTTTGCATTTCTTCACCGGAGTTGGTTTGCTTCCGGTTTCGTGGACCCGCTTGGGATTTGTGGCACGGTTTCTTGTCAAACTTCGAACGCTTGCGTTCCAACGATTGAACTTGGAAAGAGTACTTTGACCGTGCCCCCTGCCTACTGTGTTTATTCAACTGGCCGGCGCTGTGCAGCACCTGATCCGGAGAAGTGTCGGGAAGCGGAGGGAGGCGTTGGTTTCACTCGGCGTTCTGGACCGTTTCTGGTAAGGAGTTGTTGGCGCGCACCAGTGACATTTACTGAATAAGGCAGGCCCTAAGCAAATATCAGCATTGATAAAGCGACCATTGACGATATTTATTTATCGTTTACCAGCAGCATTTACGAACTTAAATCCAGCGGCATTTTAAGCCGTTATATTAACAACTGCAATTATGTTATCCACCGACGCTCTCAGGAGTAGGGAAATGGCGGCGGAGGCGCAATATGAGAACTTACCCACTACAAATTCCACAAATACTCAAGCAGGTCGTACAACAAATGCGAGCAATAGCACTAAAGACCTACTTAAAACCTTGGAAAAATTGCTGCGCAGTGAACTTTCTAAATGGTGGGAGAAAAAATCATTGGACAAGTATTTGGAAGTTAACCGTGTCCCCAGGGGATTACGAGTAATGATAGTACCAACATATGAAAATCCGGACCCTAAAATGCTTCAGAGGTGGGCTGAGAACAGTCTTCAGTCATCAAGGAACATGTTATTAATTCTGACTGAATATGCCCATTCTGATAGAGAACTTTTGTTAATTGAAATAGAAAAAACTAATGCATTATTAGAGGCAGCAGGCGACACTGAATTAATTGCAAATGCCCGAAAGGAAATTGATTCAAGACTCACCAAGTTGGGGCAAACAATTCAAGAACGAAAAATCAACAAGTTTGCCAGGGACAAAGAGGACTATGAGACAGGGCGCATATTTACGTTTTCACGGAAATATGATTCATACAAACGCAAGGCCATGTCCACTGGGCAACAAACAACCATCAATGCCGATGCTGGGTCAAACATCGATCCTACCTCAACCAATCAGGATAACCTTTCAGTGGCGTCTTTCAGTGGCTCTGAAGAAAGCTTATCACGTGCAGCGATAAGCTCAATTGACTTAACTAAATTCTCTATGGCTGATGAATTAAATTTTGTCAGCGAGGACCGGAGGTACTCTCTGCGCTCACGGAACATTCCTCCTCAAGCAGACAAAGCGGCAGCCAACAGCGACGCTGCAGGAAACGCAGCGCCAAAAAGAGGTGGCAAACGAGGCAAAACTCGCAAGAATTGGAACAATTAACGAGTGAGCATGATAATACTGTAATCAACTTGACTGATTTGACTTTATCCAAGGCAGAGGAACAACTTCTCTCGCTAGGATTGTCGTATTGTCCTCCTAACGACTTTTCATATGTCCAAGCACGGATTGATGTTTTTAAATTTATCAGAAAGATTAAATTGCAAAAATATTTTTTATTACATCCTGATAATGCATCAATACATGCTGTGTCTGATGAGATAACATCTAATGTCAAATCTTTGCAGGTTAAAGATCTACAGGGCTTACAGTCATTATTGTCTCTAGACCACGAAAGCAACACGCAAACTGATTTGTCAGTAAGTCAGGTCATGAATGTTAATTGTTCTCCACCTACTACCTTCCGTGGAAAATCAACTTTTTTACCTTTGATGCCTAAGGACGCTGTTGACGTCTTTAGTGACAGGATTATAACAGAATTCAAGTCTTTGAACAAAAAGGTGCTGAAAAAGAAAAGACAGGTCGATTTTAATAACATGCAATATATGAGACTTGTAAAGAAGATCCAGGGCAATGACCAGGTCATCGTCAAAAACTCTGATAAGGGAGGGAATACAGTGTTATGGGCGAAGTCTGACTACACTATTGAAGCAAACAGGCAACTTGGTGATGTATCATGTTATACAAAGTGTACTAAATTCACGATGTTAAAAAGCCATGAAAACACGAGAAAAAACATCAATCGTTGGTTTCGAAATGGTTTACTCACCAAAGAGGAAACTAAATTTCTCAATGTTGCACACCCTATCACTCCTTTGTTTTATCTTTTGCCCAAAATCCATAAATGCACCATTCCTGTCCCAGGCCGTCCCATTATCTCAGCTCTAGGCAGCATGAATGAGAACATCTCGAAATATGTTGATTTTTTTCTGCAACCCCATATGTTTTCCCTTCCCTCATTTTTGAAAGACACCACAGATTTTTTGGTCAAAGTTAGTCACGTCACGTGGTGTCCTGATTATTGTTTTCTGGTGATGGATATAGAGGCACTTTATACCAGCATTAACCATGAGCAGGGACTCCATGCAGTTGAATATTTCTTGAACAGCAGAGAGGCAGACTTTAGAAATCACAACCTAATGCTCATGGACATGATAAAGTTGTGCCTTGTCAATAACTATTTCCAATTTGGGAAGGAGTTCTTTCACCAGGAGCGAGGGGTGGCCATGGGTTCATGCTTCTCCCCCAGCTATTCCTGCCTCCATGTTGGCTGGTGGGAGAGGCATGTTCTCGAGGTCACTCACATACATTGGCTTCCTCATCTTGTGCATTATTGGCGCTTTATCGATGATATTTTTATCATCTGGCGAGGCACCCAAGATCAGGCAGCGGCATTTGTGAGAGATGTCAACGTCAATGACAGGAATCTGAGGTTTACGGCTAGTATCACTTCTGATGCGGCTGAATTCCTGGATGTCCAGCTTTACATTGATCAGAACACCATCCAGACTAAGCTCCATAGAAAAAGCACTGCGGGCAATTCCATCTTGCATGCCCGCAGTGCTCACCCGACCCATACTATCAATAGTATACCCTTGGGTGAATTCATCAGAATAAAAAGAATCTGCAGTAGCCCTGACAGCTTGGAACAATGTTTAAGGGAATCTAGGACTAGATTTCTGAGGCGAGGGTATAGTGGAGCCATTCTTGATCAGGCCTTGGCAAAGGTTGGTGTTCGGTCTCGAGAGGATCTCCTCACTCCCAGGAACAAGGAGAAGAGGGACACTACTGAACAGGGCTCTGTTCGGTTTATCACCACTTTTTGTTCTCAGATCTCTAAGATTAGTCAAATCATTCGATCTGAGTGGCCAATTGTATTAACCGACGTCATCTTAGCACCATTTTTGCCCAAATCACCGGCCATCACTTTTAGGAGGGCTCCGTCTATGAAAGACGCATTAGATAGAACACAGCCAGAACTGCCACCTAAAACCAATTGGTTAAACAAATTAGGTTTTTTTAGATGTACGTCGTGTCGTGCCTGTACATTTGCTGAGAATGGAACCCACTACACCTCGGCTTTCAATGATAAGTTGATCCCCATAAAAGAACATCTGACATGTCGCAGCGAATATGTAGTGTATCAACTTACCTGCACATGCTCTTTATCCTATATAGGGAGCACTAAACTCCCTGCATATCAGCGTATCCTGCAACATATCCGAGCCATTGTCAACTCGGATATGACTTATCCGGTGGCTCGCCACTTCAAAGCTGTACATGATAAAAAATTAAAAGATCTAAAGTACACTTTGCTGTGTTCGGTGGCCAACCCAGGCAGAGGGGGGGATCGTGAAAAACTGCTGCGTCAAAAAGAGGCGTTCTTTATTTTATTACTTGACACCCGGGCCCCCAATGGGCTTAATGCCTTTGATGAATTACACCACTTTCTATGAGGTTGAGTGACTTATTATCCATTTGACCTGAATCTAAATATTTCTGAAAATGACTAAAGAAAATGAATCTGTTTGTTGTATTTTTTGCACAGTATTATGGGTGAGTTTTCACAATGGTTCTTCCGCTGACATTATTAAAGTTTTTTATTGTATTATGCAATGAATTTTAGGTATTGGCACTTTAGCATGAAGGCACTTTTTGTATTCACTCTTCTGAGGGGGCATGCATGAAAAGAAAAATTATGTATTGATTTGAGCAAGAATATTATTAATACCTTTGGACGTAGATTAAATAGACCATCATGATTGCACTGGCAATGAACTGTTTTCACATTTTGATCTGTTTATCATTTTTTGATATTCTATCATTTTTGATGCTGATCTTGTGATATATATGTTTCATTTGGCATTTCTATCGTCTAGGTCCTCTGGTTAAAGCATTGAGATCTAATTTGGTTTTGAGGCCTGATTATTATTGCTATATTGATAAACACCAACTCGATTTATGATTTTGAATGCACTATGCAGTGATGTTGTGCCCCCCAGCTATTATTGATGTAAATAGACAATTTTGATTGAATTAATGTTTTGAATGTTGATTTAACGTTCATTTGCTTTCATGCCACCCTTGCGTCCTGTTTCTTTAGGCGCTCGGGCTTTTACTGTCAATTTAATGCTCGTCCTACTCCTGACGCGTCATGTGATCAAGCTCCGCTTGCGGAGCGAAACGCGTCAGGGAGGGCACTGGCTCTTACATTTTTCTGCAAATAAATGGATTGTTGAAAACACCTTTGTCTGCTGTGGCTTTGGTTCGCGTTTAAACACTGCTGTGTGTTGAAGAGGTCCACGCCTGCTGTTTCCGCCACGTTTGGCGGTCAGGATTCAGTTTTGCATATATATATATATATATATATATATATATATATATATATATATATATATATATATATGGGACAAATATGCACCACCCACTGGAGGGTTAAAATTAGATCAGTTGCTGGCAAACCACAGGTCCCATAATGCAACAAACTAAAAAGGAAGTGATTCCAAAATGGGCGGGACCATCGGACGATAAAAAGACATTGAAAACCTTACCTGTGGCAAACTAACGGCGTGATTTGGGGCAGGCACACCTTGGAAGAAGTTTCAAGCCGAAACGAAACATGTTGGTAATAATGCCGTGTCCCGTTGCTCTGCACGCAATAAATTGATGAAGGCAAGTTTGTGTTGCGACTGGTTCATCTCTTGAGGGGGAGTGTTGGAATATATGTCGGCTTGGTTCTGCCGAGGAGTAACGCACAGCCAAAGGAAGCGCCAGGCAGCCCCGCACCTGAACCACATTTTTTGGAACCGCCACACGGACTAAAGGGATTGCGGTGCTCCCGGGGACTGGACTCCGGTAATTGGCCCTCGGTCAGTCCTGAAAATTGGCTGACAGCGAGGGAACTTGCAAAACAATATCGTAGCAGATGGAAATAGGGTTTGTAACCACAACGGGACAAATATGCACCACCCACTGGAGGGTTAAAATTAGATCAGTCGCTGGCAAACCACAGGTCCCATAATGCAACAAACTAAAAAGGAAGTGATTCCAAAATGGGCGGGACCATCGGACGATAAAAAGACATTGAAAACCTTACCTGTGGCAAACTAACGGAGTGATTTGGGGCAGGCACACCTTGGAAGAAGTTTCAAGCCGAAACGAAACATGTTGGTAATAATGCCGTGTCCCGTTGCTCTGCACGCAATAAATTGATGGAGGCAAGTTTGTGTTGCGACTCGTTCATCTCTTGAGGGGGAGTGTTGGAATATATATATATATTATATATATAGATATATATATATATATATATATATATATATATATATATATATATATATATATATATATATATATATATATATATATATATATATATATATCTATATACATATATATATATATGCTGCAAATATGCCTCCTGGCATAGTACTAGTTGGGGGATGAAATCCCCTTGGCTATTGAGAGTATTTGGGGGCCAAGTATCCCTCTTGTTACCTTCAGCAAGTTCCTCACTGTCAGTTTGCTAAGAGGTGTTCTGTAACCACACCCATTTTTGCACCACTCTATAAACACGTCTCCTGGCACACTAGTGGTCGGGGAATAACGTTTTCTTGGATGCTAAAGGACATCGGGGACCAAGAAGCCCTCCTGGTACTTTCTATAAGTCCTACTCAGCGGGATTTCTGAGAGCTGTTAGAGGCTCCGCTCCCTTCCCAGACCGTTCTGCAAAGATCATTGCTACTTAAAAAAACATGGAAATTCACTGAAAAAATCGAAGGTTGCAGTTAAGTTATAGTTAGGAATTAGCATTTAAAAAACCTTAGAAATTCACAGAAAAAAACAAAGGTTACAGATCTGTTATAGTTAGGGAATCGGATTAAAAAAACCTTAGATATTCACTGAAAAAACAAATAGTTACAGGGACATTATAGTTTGGATGGCATTTCACTCGTACAAAACTAGATAAGTTCAGCAGTTATTGTTAGCTGAGCTAACTAGGACCTGCACCCCTGCAATGCACTGCTTATGACCTCATATATTACATCACTCAAGACATTGTCAGTGACATCACTGACATCACTGATGACACCTCAAATAATATCACTAATTACATCACTGATCACCCACAGAATCTCTGATGCAGCTACTAACACCCCCATGTAACCCTTTATACACCCACTCCAACATTCACACTACCATTCTTGAAACCATTGACACACTCATACCAGTATCTATATACCTACTCACTGATTCTACACACACATCCACTTACTCACCCATGTAGCCACTCATACACCCACTCACTCACTAATATAGCCATTCACATATCCACTCATACACCCATAGAGCCACTCACATACTGTCAGATACTCATGGAGCTACTCACACACCTACTCACTCACCCATAGAGCCACTCACACTGTCAGGTTTTAATATTTGCTGCATTCTAAAATGTCTAAAAGCTAGGATTAGCTTAGACACCATGCTGATTTCATCATTAATTAGTAGCTTTAATTACTTTAACATACTTGCCAATTCATGACAAGCCTCACCAGATAATTTGTTGTTTTGTAATTCATGTCCAACAGGCAGCATTAATAATCGATGAAGGGCAACTCCCTTTACATTATGAGCAACTAAGCCTGTTGGTGCAATGACTACACTCAACAAATTGGAATCTGTTGTCCTCTGTAGGTAACTTGTCAGTACATTAATCAAGAAGCTTTTTCCTGTTCCAACTTTATCATTTATGTACAATAGAACTGGTTTATATGTACAACATGCACACTTTGTTTTCTTATGCAGAAATCCATGTTCTACTTTACCTTTTATCTCTTCAAAAATGTCTTTATGATCCGCATCCAATTGCTGGATTATTCGTACTAGAGCCACAATTTCCCAACTTACATTGCATTCTCCACCTCAATCATAGTGAGTGCAACTTCAATTTCAATGATTGGCTGTCCAAGAGGATCTTGTCTTACAGGTGCTGAGCTTTGACTGCTCTGAGAACTCTCTTGCTATATCAGCAGCAATTGTTTCTTCTTGTTCAATCTCTTCTCTCAACAGTTGATGATGCACTGGAAACACAGAACATTCTGTGCGTTGAAGGAGACTTCATTCCAGTCAAATTCTCTAAGCAGCTCACTTTCAGTCCTCCATGGCTTAAACAACTCTAAGAAGGCTAAATAGAAAAACTATTTTTTGTCTGCATTTTGACAACTTAGCTTTCAATGGTTGATTACATTTCCTTTGTTACGTCTCACCAAACATCCTTCACATCCAGCCACAGTAAATTTACCTTCATCTATGTTTTCACTGATATTACTTCTGAAAGTATAATGTTGAAGTATTTCAAAGAGACACGTCCTTTCCAGATGAGGACTTCTTCTTGGATCATATGCATGTTACTCTTCAGAATATCTGTACTGTGTGACTCAAATTCTGCAACATATTGAATTTCAGGAAAAAAACTTCAGTACTCTGTTACCAGTATTAGCAAGCACTAAACTCACCCATAGAACTCCTCTAGATTTAGAAAACAAACTAGCTGAGCTTAATTGGTCTACACATTCATAGAAGCCTATCTCTCTGTGATAAAGCATTTTCAAACTAAATCTGTACAATTTATTTACAAGACTCATTTCTGCTGAAGTGTCCTCCCACATCTCCTTCTCCTCAGTTTTCTCTGACTTTGTTATATAAGATGTAACATACCAAGCTACAGCAATTGAGTTGTCTGCAACAAACTGTACAGCCATGTTTGCATTCCACATCTTCAGAGTCACAGTGTTGTAGTCATTAATGTACTTGGCTGCTATTGTTCTTCTTAGGTTGTATGTATTTTTCGGTGATTTCCTTGTAAGCGTATGTCTGACTGCAGACAAAAAGCTGTTGACTCTTCCTTGTGATATGACAGTTTGTGGGAATCTGAAATGACACCTTGTATAACATGTCCCTTTTGCTCTGTATTTTCGTGGAAATTTTCTGTATCTATGATTTTGAAATCATAGAACTTGTTGTCTTGATATTGTTGTCACTGCTCTCCTTTGGGATGGAGCAAGTTGCATACTGCTCAATAAAACACAAAACAGGCTCATCAATGTCTGTTCCAAACTTTGGGCCATCTTTTACCCACAACAGAATGTGAATATGGGGAGCACCTCTGGCTTGGTACTCTTTATGCCAAAATAAATCAATCACTTCACCAAGAAGAGGTTTTGTTTTGTTTTGTTCAAGATGAAAGAAAGCATTGCTTGATATATGTGATAAAAAAATCTGCAAACATTTGCAGGGTATAGTGAGCACAGTTCTTATGGCGTCTTCAGATGAATGTCTTTTATATTTGAATTTGCCCCCTGCAAGAATTTTAGCAGGTCATCCCATGCATATTCAGCACAAATCAGCATCACACACCAAGTAGGCGCTCCAAGGTTCCTCAACATGCACTTGACTTCATCATAAGGCAGATATCAATATTTATTAGTCCCACACTGACATGCCATTAGGTTAATTAAATTGTATTCTAAGTGCTCATCTTTTCCTTGAACTTTCTCCAAAAGTTCTCTTGCTGATATATTATGCAAATTAACTCCTATTTTAGAATATGTTCACAGCATATGAGAGGCCGGACAAGTCACTCACAAATAATAGGTGAAATATATATGGAAGACACTGATGAAATCTAGGGTCTTCTGAATAAAGTCCACTACAACTATACTCAGCTGCAAGTATTTGCACAGGCTGCTCATTATACCTGCCACCTACTCCAGTTGGAAAAAGATGTGGAAAACTCTGAGTTTCAAACTTTTTTTCCACACTCTTGATGGAGCTCCTTTTGCCTCCTTTATTTGAAACAGCTCAATGGCATCACCAATAACCTCTTTAAAATGCAAAGTGTGGATGCTAAAATGTCAATACATTTCTTCTGTTCTGGACTGATCCACCATCTCAATTGGACCTGTTGATGGAAATGGCTGATCCTCCATATGTGTGATATCTTGCAGGCTATCCACATTTCTATAGTAAACATTGTTTTGTTCCAGATATAAAGTTGCTTTTTTTTAACTTTGGTTAAATTCACTTACTCCTTCTTGTTCTTGGTACGCATCATTTACTAGATGTCAGGGCTGGTCTGTCTAAACATCTTCTGAATTGACATTACAGAGTTAAGAAGTATCTTTCCAAATGCAGGTCTTCTTGTTGGTTAAAAACCCTATTGAACCCTGTGCAGAAGAACTCCAAAATGGCTGCCGCTCGCATCCATTCAGGTTGCCGCTCTAGTGTTCTCTAGCCTTTCAGAGCGCAGCTGAGATCGCGGTTCCCTGCGAATTCGAATGCGCACTTCAACTGAATTTCTATGAGGAATGGACGCATTCTCCTTCGCGGCGTTCCTCTTTCCGAATTTGGTGGGTTTGTGAGTATTTTCTAGTGAAGACCAAGAGTCAGTTTTTGTTACCGCGGCTGCGGTAAGGTATTCTAATAATTTTTGACAAGGAGTTTGACAGAAGTTGGTTCCAGTATAGCGTATTAGTCAGACCCCAGAACTCTCTATTTACAGCGGACAATGCAGAAGGGTTACTGAAGTCTTCCAGCCTCTCCCACGTTTAATTCCCGTTAGTGATAGAACCCAGTGATGTGTTATTTAGTTATTATTACTGAAACGGTATGGAGAGAATATCGTAAAATTGTCAGTAGACACATCTTATTTTGGGAAACCTGCTAAAGAGACTCTCTCAAGCAAGGAACTGAAAAGAATTCGATATTTAGAATTAAAGATATCCTGCAAGAAACATTTCTTGAAGCAAGTACTGAGAGAATATTGGAACAAAGGACTAATAGTATGTGTAGGTATATATATATATATATTTGCAAAGCAACTCAGCAGGTCCCCGCAGAGTATCCACGGCACAAAGAGGTCCACAGCACGGCAGTTTTCTTTAAGGTAGCTTTATTATTTTTTTCTTCTCAACACCATGTGTAAAACAAAAGCACGGTTGACTCGTTTTGGCTGATGCCTTCAACTGGACCATAGAGTCCCACCGTCTAGATGGTCTATTTAAAGTGACAAGTGCAATTGTAAATGTAAATGTAAATGTTTGTATTTTATATAGCGCACTTCTACCCGGAGGCCTCGTAGCGCTGTATTCATACCGCTGCGGAACCCATCCTGGCTTTCCTGTGAAATGTCCACTCCTGGCCACCCCCAAGGTGAAGCCAGGCATCCACAGCGCTGCTGGGGCCGTTGTGGAGATTAAGCAAGCTATTGCCCAGAGTCACAGAGTGGGACCCATGATTAGACTAGGCACCGAGGCGAGAATTATCAGGTCCGGGGAAATTGAGCCCAAGACCCGCCGAGGCGGGAATCGAACCCTGGTCCCGGGCCAGACCTCTGCATCAGGGTCTGCCGCTCTAACCATTGAGCTACACTTCTCCACGTGATCCCTTGTTTTAAAAAAAATAGACTAGACCACTCACCCACTAAAAACATGTGTGAATTGGCAGTTGATAGCTGCCATTTTTTAAGAGCATTCATTAAATACATTATTATATTTTGTTTTAAGACAGTATTTAGCAGTATTCTGAGTAAGGTACTCTTTTGTTACAGGTAAAGTAGAAGTGTTCATTAGGCAGGCCTGTGGCTGGAATTCATAGATATATGTTTGTATATATGTATATATCTCTGAGGTTAATGTGTCCCAGTGGGGTATAAAGGGTCTTGTCTGTGTATGTGAAGTACTACGTGTAGGACCCTGTTCCCATAGTATTGACTTATTGGGACAATTCTGAGATAAAAAATATAAAATATAAAATCTATGAAAAATTGGGATACAGGTTCAGGGCAAGTTTTAAATGATGTAGACACCATATGATTACAATTTTCATTATTCATTGGAGAAAGAGAAAGTGTCATGTGCTTAAGTGCAACATTTACATTCATGGGTCTTAAAGGAAATCATCCATCATTTTGCATCATAAATCTTAATTGATCAGATAAACAAATTCATTATGTTTGTAAAGTACATTATGCAATTCGACATTTCCGGGACCTGTACTATAGTAGTTCATGGATCTCGTAGATTACCTTTTAAGACCCAGTATATAAAGTGACAAGTGCGTTGTGCAAACATATTGTGCAAATTTGCAATTTCAAGAATTGTCTCTTTCTCCAAATGTTCCATCTTTCCTCTAATCTGGGATATTTGTAATCAAATGTTCTTTTGGGGCGTCACTTCAGTCAACAGTAACCTTTTGAAAGCACAAAAACGTTGTTTCTTACTTGGACAGTTATTATAACTTCCAATGGTTCGGTCGAGTACCATAACGGAGATATATTCATTCTTTGATCATATATCAATCTTCTTTCATGTTTGCATCTGTTAATTTCATAGTTTCTAGGCATATCACAAGGATAAAAAATAGAGATATGAGAAATGAAGAGATGAATAAATGAATGAATGAAAAAATGAAAAAATTATAAAAATGTGTCATATATCAGAGGAGTACATGTAATTCAGCATCCAGATTATGGCCAAATGGTTTTTCAGTTCCAAGGGCCAATATACGTTTTGATTCTGCTCTTCTGAGTTCCAGAGTTTTGTCACCTCCTCTTTCATTTAATTTTATCATCTTAGCTCCATAATATCTCAACCCTTGAGCATTACCTTGGTGTTTCTCGGAAAAGTGCTTTGCCATTGGATATGCCAGGTCTTTGTTTTTAATTGCTCTCAGATGCTGTAAAATCCGTAGTTTTAGTTTGTTGATGGTACTCCCAACATAAAGTTGTTTAGAAGGACATTCTAAAACATACACCACGTGTTTTGATTCACACGTGATTCTTGCAGTAATCCATTCCTTTTTTCCATTGGATAGTACGTATGCTTCTGTATTTATTCCGTGGTCACAGGCTTTGCATTTAGAGCACTTCCAAAATCCCGCAGTTGTTAACCAGGTTACCTTTTCCTTTTCTGATGTTTGTAGATGACTCTGTGTTAGGATATCTCCTAATGACGCAGTTTTCCTATATGTTATTTTCGGTGTTGGTGGTAGTTTTCTCTTCAGTGATTTATCAAGCAATAGTATGTTCCAATGCTTTTTCAGAATTCTTCGTAAGCTTTTATTTTCCACATTGAAGTCCAGAATGATTCGGATCGTGTCATCATCTTCCACATTTGTTCTCTCATTCAATAGTTCTGATCTTGGTTTCTCGGTTACTTTGTTACTTGCTTCCTCAATCACATTCAAGGGATAGTCTCTTGCTAGAAATCTGTTTCCAGTATCGTCAAGATTTTTGTCTATATCATTGGCTTCCGAACAGTTCCTCTTTTTACGGAGCATCTCTCCGTATGGAATGCTCCATTTCAGATGTTGTGGGTGTCCGCTGTTCGCATGGAGGATGCTGTTGGTGGCAGTGGGTATCGTCCAGGTAGGTCACTTGTTCTTGGCTCCAGGTGGATGTGAAGGATAAGTTATAGTTGTTTGGGTTCAGACTTTGGATGAACTTTTCTAATGACAGCGAGTCTCCTTCCCATATTACGAATAAATCATCGATGTATCTCATCCACGATTTGATATTTAGCTTGTGCCTACTTAGCAAGATGCTCTCTTCCCAGACAGCTATAAATAAGTTGGCATAAGTTGGAGTAAATGATGTCCCCATTGCCGTTCCTTGCCTCTGGAGGAATGTCTGCCCGTTGAAGAGAAAAACATTGTGTGATAAGCAATAGTTCAGCATATCCATAATCATTTCTGAATGTTCCAAGTAGCAGAGAGATCGTGTTTTCAAGAATTTATTTACTACAGCTAGACCATCTCTATGAACAATTGATGTATAGAATGAAGTTACATCTATTGGGACCAAAATCTGATGGTCATTCCAACTGACAGTTTTCAATCTGTTCAAAAAGGCTGTCGTATCCTTTAGGTATGAGGTAAGCGTCATGACATATTCCATCAGAAAAACATCGATGTAATGTGATGTTTGTTCTAGGAGAGAGCCCATGGAGCTGACGATGGGCCTGCCCGGGGGATTCGTTAGTGACTTATGAACTTTGGGCAGAAAGTATATTGTTGATGTCACTGGTTTTTCCACCTTGAGGTACATGTATTCCTCGAAATTGATCAATCCCCTCTCTTTCCTAGTCAGCATTTGTCGGTGGTATTCTTCCATCCATTGTTCCATTGGGTTCTTGTCCAGTTTTTGATAGCGATCCTCATTCCTCAGCTGTCTGTAGGCTTCGGCGATATATTGTTCTCGATCCTGTAGAACAATATTACCGCCTTTATCGGCGGCCTTGATGATGATTTTCCGATTGTCTCTAAGTTCTTTTAGTGCCTTTTGTTCTCTTTGTGTCAGATTCCATGTTTGTTTGTAGTTTTTCTTTGTCGTGGCAAGCTGGTTATTCTCCTCTACTACGATCTCGTGAAATAAATCCACCTTATTCCCCGGAGGAAGTTGCGGGCAGAATTTTGACTGAGATTTCAGTCCACTTTCACCACCATGGTTAGTTTATATGCCTTCTTTTTGACAGAATGTTACATTGTCTGCAGTATTTAAAGTATGACCTTTATCATTATCTTGGATGTTATTCCCTAGATTGAACATTGTTTTTAGAGCAGGTAAATCATTTTGGTTCAGTGGAAAAATCGCCATAGATTTCGGGCCAATTTTGCCCACCATTGTCACAGGCTTCTCTTCAAAATATTTCTTGAGTTTAGCTTTGCGGCAGAATTTGTACAGATCAATGTGGAAATTGGGGATATCTAGGTTTGCATTGGGACAAAAAGTCAGTCCCTTATTTAGGAGACTAATGTGATTGGTGTTTAAAATCATACTTGAGATGTTAATAACCAGATCTTTGTTAAGTGACATCTTTTTTATTTTTGTTTTTTCTTTTCTTTGCCTCTTTTGGGCCTTACTCCTTCTTTTACTGCGTCTGGTTGGGGTGGGTTTTGTCCCCTTCCTCTCCCCCAAGTTGTTCCTCTCGCTCGGCCTCTCTGTAGCGTCTCCATCTGGGCCAGTCTCATCTCTCCACAAAAATCCAGTTTGGAGATTTCTGTATCTTCATCCGCTGAGCTTAAATCCAAGCTGTCATAAGTGCCCTGGCCATCATGACTGACACAGTTATCCATGGCTGCTCTATTTCTGAGAGAGTCATATTTCCTGGCAAACGTGAAGATGCGGCCGTTGGCATAGTCCATACGGTCTCGATTTAATTTGCTCGCTTTCCTTTTTTCCACATCTGTCTCATGCTTGGTTATCTTTTTCTCCATGGCCTCCATCAGTTCTTTTTCTCATTATTATTAGGTAATTTATCTAGTTCCTCCTCCAGGTTTCTAATTTTCTCCAGGATCCCTTCCAGTTTTCTTTCAGCATGTAGGATGAGCATCTTCATAAGTCTCAGGGAGCATTCATTTGTGTCCATCTGCCATTGTTTTATTAAATCCATGTCAAGATCATTAAGTGTGGGCATAATTAAAATGCGAAGTACTCTAGGCACGCTTTTAAACTCAATGTACTTCTCCAAGGTTGTTTTCTCCCACCATTTGTTTATCTCCACTGTTTTTGCCTGTTGCAGACAAGGTTTTGGATGGTTTTTCTCATGCCTTCTGAATGCACGCTACCAGCATTACCAGTGCTGGGAGGGTCTTTGGACATCATATTGTCATTCAGGAGTTCATTCGCTCTCTGGCCCCGGCTTGAGTTTCTTTCTGCCATATCTTGTTTATTTAAATGAATGCTCTATTTTTCTCTCGTTTTTTTCAATGTTCTGATTTACTTATTTTTTAATTTTTAATTTTGTTGTTTCGTAGGCTTAATTACAAAGAAGTGTTGCACTTGGTGTAATATCTACATTAACAGTGTACTTTATCGATCTGGCTGCGTGACCTCTCTTCATTGGTGTACCTCGTAGTTTGCGATCGTTCACCGATCCATTGAATGCCTCAAATCGTCTTTCTTCCCTTCTGCAAGACGCGAGACCCGTGCTGCTGGTAGTTTCACTTTCAGGCAGCGGCAGTGTTACTCATGTGGTCACTGACGCGGTTACTTGCTGCCGCGGCTTTCAAACACAGACCGGGTTGACAACGCGGTAACCCCCACCCGCAACCTCCGCAGCAAGGTCAGGAGCCCCCAGTTTCTCTCACCGTCCCGTGTACTCACCGCACAGTTTTCACCCGCTGCGGCCGTTGAGATTGCTCCTGTCTTGTCTCGTACTGTGAGACACACAATCTTGCTTTCTTTTCCTCGTTTTGTTCGAGATTCGAAGAGGAGGCAGAGGCGTCGACCAAACAAAGCTCCGTTACTCAAGGGCGGGGCTGAATCAACGGCATGAAATCGCTTCACCTCTGTATTGGAGTGCACATGGTGTGCAGGTCAGTCGCTGCACCAAATATTTGCAAAGCAACTAGGCAGGACCCCGCAGAGTATCCACGGCACAAAGAGGTCCACAGCACGGCAGTTTTCTTTAAGGTATCTTTAATATTTTTTTCTTCTCTACACCATGTGCAAAACAAAAGGACGGTTGACGCGTTTTGGCTGATGCCTTCAACTGGACCATAGAGTCCCACCGTCTAGATGGTCTATTTAAAGTGACAAGTGCAATTGATCCCTTGTTTTTAAAAAAAATAGACTAGACCACTCACCCACTAAAAACATGTGTGAATTGGCAGTTGATAGCTGCCATTTTCTAAGAGCATTCATTAAATACATTATTATATTTTGTTTTAGGACAGTATTTAGCAGTATTCTCAGTAAGGTACTCTTTTGTTACAGGTAAAGTAGAAGTGTTAATTAGGCAGGCCTTTGACTGGAATTCATAGATATATGTTTGTAAATATGTATATATCTCTGAGGTTAGTGTGTCCCAGTGGGGTATAAAGGGTCTTGTCTGTCTATGTGAAGTACTACGTGTAGGACCCTGTTCCCATAGTATTAACTTATTGGGACAATTCTGAGATAAAAAAAGATAAAATATAAAATCTATGAACAATTGGGATACAGGTTCAGGGCATGTTTTAAATGATGTAGACACCATATGATTACAATTTTCATTATCCATTGGAGAAAGAGAAAGTGTCATGTGCTTAAGTGCAACATATACATTCATGGGTCCTAAAGGAAATCATCCATCAGTTTGCATCATAAATCTTAATTGATCAGATAAACAAATTCATTATATATATATATATATATAAAGATACTTACCAACTCTAAGAAGCCATTCCTAGTAGAGCGGATCCTGGAACTGTGCTATTTATTCTTCTCAATTTCTGCAAGAACAATTAAAGAGAAATAAATACTACTTCCTTGGGTGATACACAGGTAAAGGAAAATCGAAGACAAGAGTTATTTAATGTATAATTAGAGCTAGAGAATATATAGCTAAGTAGTTGCTCTTTATAATTACAGCTAATAAGAAGACCATCCATGAAGGTGTCACCCAGTAAAGATTATTTAAGAGATCAGTTAGCCACTAAGCAGGGACAGGTACGCTTATAATTGTTTTTGGAATCAAACCCAAACAGTGTAGTGGAAATTGCTAGAGTTATTTCTCTTTACCGGAAGAAACAGCAAGATTAATAGCAGTCTGTCCAGCTGAAGAAGATGTGGCGTTTTTCTCTTTTCCTCCCACTCCCCTTTTCCCCCTCTTTGCTGCCAGGATCTATATGAACTTGGTATCATAGTTTGGGATTAGAGGATTAAGCATCGGCTCCCGTGGAAGCTCGAAGATTCTGGAAAAGAGGTACTCGACACTAGAATTACAAGTCCTTCCTCTAAATCTCTGTCTACCCCTACAGTTTCAATGTTTATCTTGACATCTAATGGCAAATACAATACTCTACCCTTTAGAACTTTCTGCAGTTTTGTTCAGGGTAACTTGCTTGTCTTTGGCTCCTAAATGGATTGCTTCTGGAATGGGAACCAGTTCTAACTTGTTATGCACAGCTCTAGCAGGCATTTTATTCTCCTATCATTTATTGTAGCAGTACTTACATAAAACATTTGTTATGTGGACAAGTCAAAGCGTTCTTCTTAAAATAAGTACAGTGCAAACTTTTATTATTTATCTATTTATTTAAGAGTTTTATATAGCACTAGCCAGATCCAGAGGTATTGGTGCGCTTTGTAACATATATCGTGATGCAATCAATTATACAGTATTACAATAACCAGCATTGTCTTGTGTTGGATCTTGTTCCGGCGGGTCAAACAAGAAAGAGCAGGTGACGGAAGGACTTCCTATTGAATTGTCTCGATTCTGCGCTTGGCAGGATTCCTTTGGTGGAGGGGCTGTGTCACATTATGAGGCATCTCTTCCTTTGGATGAGATCGGTTGAGGAAGAGGACTTTGAGCACTTTTGAAGTTTACGATGTGGACTGGTATGAAGTTCCCGATTTTGGGCTCATTTCCTGAGAAGCAGCTAGACAACATTTTTTGTTTGTGAGCTTTTGGTGGAATGAGAAGAAGGGTGTTGATGGTCTTGAGGTTCCTTGTTTGTCCTGTCTTTTTAAGTTTGGAAGCCAGGTAGGCTGGTTTTCCGATGTGAAGAGCTTATGTGTGAGACAGGCAGTTCTGAAGTTGGCACGCATTTCGATTGGGAGCCATTTTAGTTCTCTTAGAGAGGGAGCGATGTAGTTGTATTTCTTTGCTCCTGTGACCATCATGGCAGCTGCATTTAGGGTTACTCGGAGGGGAGCTAAGTGAGATTCTGTCATGCCCATGAGAGTTGCGTTCCTGTAGTCCAATCTGGACAGAACCAAGGATTGAGTGGCCAGTTTAAGGTCATTGAGGGAGAAGGGTTTTATTTTGTTGAGAAATTTTAGGTTCAGGAATGCACTCTTTGCTGAGTTCTTGATGTGTTTGTCCATGTTTAGGCTTGGGTACAGAGTGGTTCCCAGGGATTTTACAGAGTCAACCACGGTAAGCTTGCAATTAAGAACATCAATGGATTTTAGCCATTCTGTGACTAGGGGGGTCTGCTCCTTGTTGGATATGAAAAGGATTTCCATTTTGTCTTGGTTGAGCTCAAGGTGGTTGTGGGATACCCAATGTTGGACTTCTTGTAGAGTGTTGTTTAATTTCTGTATCTCTCCAATTGAGGATGTTTCTAGGTAGATCTGGGTATCATCTGCATAGAGGTGGAAGGGGTTGTTGGCTTTTTTGAGTATGGAGGTGAGAGGCTCCATGTAGATGTTAAACAGTGATGGGGAGAGAACTGATCCTTGTGGGACTCCCCTGGTTATAGGGAGAAGGTCAGACGTGAAGTTGTTAATTTTAATTCTTAGGGAGCGGTTCTGAAGGAAGTAGGTGAACCATTGTAGGACCACCTTGTCTGCACCAATTCTCTCTCGGAGTGCATTTATGAGCACATTGTGGTCAACCATATTGCCTGTTATCCTTTAACCCTGGGTGTAATATCCCCTCGCTCGCGGAGTTTGTGTTTTTATGGTAACTCCGAGTTGCACGTAGTAACCGAAAACTCCACGCCCCCCAGCAGAGTTCTTTTTGTGTTTGTGATCTCAAAATGTGTTTTCACACACATGGGAGCAACTTACCAGGATGCCTGTGATCACCAACGAGATTTCCCATCTGTCCGCGAGCACCACGAGATTTGGTAGCCGCCCGCACGTTCCCACTAGAGTGTGCGATCGGAAACACATCATTCGGGCGTGCCATCGGACCTCCGGCTGAAGCTTTGTGAACACACAGAATTTTAAATCTGGAGAAGAATCTCTCTTGAGCAGCATCAAAACCTTCTTGAAACTGTAACTTGCAAACCTATTTTAGCCCTGTGGATTTTTGTTTTTGCATTGTTGCATTAAAGCTGTGTTGTTTAGCATGCCTTCTTTGTCTGGCCATATAGGCCTGCTTGAGTTCATTATTTTCTAGGCCTCCTGCTTGTTGTGAGTGACTATGTGGCTGGTGGCCATTTAGTGGTGGTAGTCAGTGTGCTGTTTTTTGCCAGCCCAGAGGCCTGCATGTCTTTCCTTTGTTCCTCTTGGCTTACTGCTTCCATCCTCATTGCCAGCTGCACCTCCCTGAATGCTGCATCCCACGTGATGCACAATGCCAAGGAGCTTACATCCATTATATATGTATTTTTGTTTTTGTTCTTCTTCTTTCCTATCCTTCCTGAGTGTACTTAGTACACCATGAAAGCCCTTGTTGTTAAAGTCTCACAAATGGCTACACTGTTAGGTTTTTTTAATAACTGACTCTGAGTTAATAACATTTTATAATATTATTAATAATAGCACAAACAAGTGTAAACACACACAGGTATATATTATATTTGTTTGTTTTAACTAGTAGTAATTGAACCACAACAATAAATGCCACATTTATATGATGTCCTTCTTGCTTCTTTGCTTTTAGTTGAAGAAAAGTGTAGGAGGCATCATCATCAGTGATCACCCATTGTACTGCCAGACAGAAGTCCTGCTTTACACAATGTCACATGGCATGTGACCACAGACATCTCCTAAACTGGTGCCACTGCGTGCTGCTGACATCTGAAGAAGTTGGCCCCAAAGAAAGGTACCAGGTCCTCCAGTACCAAGAAAGTTGTCGGTGAGAGGAAGGAACTGCCCCTTACCAAGACTGGTGTGCTGCCCAAGATCTTTTTTGGGTAAACAAAAAGGGTGCCTGAAGCAGATGTGTCCGGGGAGCAAGCTGGGAGCAGCACCCCACATCAGTGGACCCACCCCACCAACCTAGGACCAAGCGCATGTCTGTAGCAGAAGCAGCCAGTCTAATCACGACAACGCCAACGAGCATTGATGTTGAAATTGACTTATCGTTATCGTAAAGTAGTACCCAATCAACGCAGGAAACTCAGATAAGTGGACAACAACAGCCGCAACCACCGCCCACAATAGTAGTTGTTCCTCCCGAAGTAGGGGTAGTTCAGGAAATTGAGCTTTCTGCAGAGGAAGAAGAAGATCAAGCAACTCTTCCAGAAGATACATTGTCTTCCAGATCTCCAGGAAGGAAAAGGAGGGTTAGTCAATCAAGTTCTTCAGCAAGTCCCCCTTCTGATGATCTAGACACCACTTGGAAGCCACCACCACCTCAGTCTGAGAGTAAGACATGCCAAGAGACAAGGCTAGGGAAAAGGAAGGCTCCAGAAAGTCTTAGAGTTAGGGAGGTAGATGTAGAAGAGGAGGATGATGATGATAAGCCAGCCATCATGGACATTAGGCCCGCCCCAGTGGAGACCGGCATTACCCCATCTCAAATTGCTTTGAGGGATGTGGCACAGATGCCACAATCACAGATAACACCATCTCCAGCTTCCATATTTGCATTTGCAACGGCCCAGCAGCTAACTATATCAAGCACAACCACCGCAGTAGAATTAGGTACTGCAGAGAGTCAAACTCCGTGCCCACCTACCAGTTGATCCGGCATTGAAAGTGGCACCAGCAGCTCCAGAAAGTTCAGCTCCCCAGTTTGGGAATTCTTTTTGGTTAGCAGTAAGGAGGTGAATATTGCAATATGCTCCATTTGTGGACAAGGTGTCAGTCGGGGTAAGCTTGGTACAAACTATGGTACCGGAGGCCAAGCACCCATCTGGAAAAACACCACTTGATCCAGTGGGAGGCACACCTTAGTGTCCAAAAAACTGCCCCATTGCTGTTGGTGGAGATGAAGGAGTGGGATATCCAATCACTGTCAAAGGTGAACATGAGGGAGACATTTCCTCTGGTACACAAAGTAGCCCTGTCCCCAGTAGTGAAGAGGATCTGGCCAGATCTGCATCAGCAACATCACAGTGACACAAGAGTAAGATTCAGGCTGAGACACCAAGGGGTCCCAGGCAAGAGAGTACCGCAATGAAACGTGTGTTGAGCCTAACAACATCTGGCATCAAGAAGATGTCACCTGCATCAGTGGCACCAGAAAATTAAAAAAACAGGCTACCATTGTCAGCATGTTTTGGTTGGAGGGGCAGTATGAACGCAACCACCCAACGTGACGCTTGTACAATGCGAAGCTGGCTAAAAGGTTAGCGCTGGACATTCTCCCTTTTTCTTTTGTGGAAGGGGTGGGTTTTCTTGAATTTGTGACAACCATCTGCCCAAAATGGAAGGTTCCCAGCAGGTCCTATTTTGCCAGAGTTGCTGTTCCAGCACTACACCATGACGTGCTGGAATTGCTTTGACAAGCTTTGCAGCAGAGTGCTGTTCACACTATCCACCTGACAACAGACATGTGGACCAGTTGCCAAGCCACTGATTACATGTGCATTACTGCACCCTGGATCTCCTTTGTGGGTGCTAGTTGAAAGATATCTGCAAAGCTTTGATGATAACTTTTATCGAAATAAAGCCTTCTTGACTTGACTTGACTTGATATCTGCAGGTGTTAACACTGCTGAGATTTTTAATGCCACTCGGAAATATGCAACTGTAGCCATGTTAGCTATGGAGAAATTTCATACTGCTGCAAACATTTTGGAAGAGTTTAATAGCAAGGTCTTTGAATGGCTGCACCCAAAAGAGCTTCGCATTGGTTTTGTTGCCACGGACAATGGCAGTAATATAGTTAGGACCATGTATGATGGTGGCTATTTCAGGGTCCTGTGTTTGGCACACTGCATTAACATTATTGTTCAAGTCTTTCTGAAAAAAGAAGACAGAGTCAGCAACTTACTGACCACTTGCAGAAGAATCTACACGCATTTCAGCCATTCTTATAAATCCTGGAGGCAGATGAGGATCTTCCAAAGTGAGCATAGAGTGCCAGTTAAAGCACTCATCCAGGAGGTGCCAACACATTGGAACTCAACTTATTACATGCTTGAACGTCTGTCTGAGCAGTACAGACCAATTAATGAGTATATCATGCAAAGAGGGGTTGTTACTGTGAAAGGCATGACCATGGAGATGGACCAATGGGGCCTAGTTAAATGCCTGACAGAGATGCTACTTCCTTTCGAGCTCTTCACAGGTGAAGTCAGCAAGCTGGACTAAACTATGGGCCAAGCTATCCCATTGTTGCACATGCTACAGGAACAGCTGAAGGGGTGTCTGCAATGTACGCAGGTGTGGAGGAAACAAAAGAAGCATATGAGTTGGTGGAGAGCTTAACCCTTTGCTTTTCTGAAAATACAATGGTGCAAAGAGGCATTGTGTCATCCAACCATTACATTTCTGCTCCTATTCTGGATCCATGGTACAAAGCAGTACTGAACACTAACACATTGATTCCTTTTTCAGAAGCGAATGCTGCCAACTACAAAACATGGATAGCTGCGGAAGCCAGTACTCCAGCCCACAACAAGTACTACAGGGTAGCCTGCGTCAAGTTCAACTTCAGAGCCTGAGGGCAGTGTGGTTGGCTCACAGCAGTCAAAACCACCAACAACACCAAGAACAACATCAACAACAAGAAGAACAGGATAATTAGCCCCAGTTAAATTGGCACAGGAACGGTATGTACGGCAAGGGCTTTTTAGGTCCAGTGCTGAGGCAAAGGCAAAAGAGGCAGAGCAGAGCGGAGTACCCCTGAGCATTGAGAGGATGGTCCAGGCCTATCTGGATCGCCCAACAGAGGTCCACATTGATCAAAACCCATTGGTGCATTGGTTTGAGAAATAGGGCCAATGGCCAGTGCTCAGCAGGCTGGCGATAAATTAGCTGGCTTGCCCTGTCGCAAGTGTCTCTTCTGATGTGTTTTCAGTGCTGCTGCTGCTGTTGTAACAGTGAAAAGGACCAGTCTCTCACCACAAAATGTGGAGAATGTAACCATGATTAAAATGAATCAGCACTTTATACCAACGGATCACACCATACCTGAAGTAGCACAGCAGGAAGATGATGACTGTGACTTAGGTCATGGAAGTAGTGTGTTAGATTACCTATTTATGGGTGAAACACCAGAGTTTGAGGATGAGCTCTACTTCCCTGACAACGAGGCATTCAACTTGTTACATTCTTTCTTCCTTATTTACTTTTATTATTTGTGTGTGTCTTTGTCTTTCTTGTTCAAATCACAACAAATCCATCACCACCGTCTTACTCTTTTATTGCCGGATTGGAGTTGCAACTGTGTGCAGTCATGAAAGAAGTAAGTCCACTCCTCTAAGGCCGGCTCCAGTCCACTCCTCCTGAGTCCTTAATCACCCTAAATCCATTTCCATCAAGCCAGACATTGGATGGAGAATAGTACAAGAAATGTGTGCCTGCCTCGTCGATTTCATCCAAAAAACATGACTTATTGACTATAGCTATCCTACTTTCCGAGCCGAGAGGGACTGCCCCTTAAGAACAGGTAATGATGATGGCATGCATTGGACGCTGACTCTGAGTGATTGGTGTTTGTGTTGTTGTTGTGCATGAAGTGTACTATTATTTAATCTATTCTACACACAAAAAAGTAACTCAAGTAAATGTTTCCCTTCTTGTGGTTTAATAACAAAATTGTACTTCTACTCCAGGCCGATCCATTGCATTTTTGAATATGGAATCTGGACTCACTCAGTACACTAGGACTTCTTGGAAACCGCATCGCGGTATTTTGGGCGCCATCTTAGGTGTGGGTAGCCAGGAGGTGCCGAATAACGGGCGCCATCTTGGTGTAGGGCTAGAGATCTGCCTCGCAGGACTCCTGCGCTTAACGGCTATATAGGATGTGCCACTCCCAAGCGCGCAGCAGTGGCGCGCCAGAGGTAAGCCCGTTTGCGCCCCTTCGCGCACCGGTCGCGCACAGTGCCAGTTATGCTGTACCTGACTCTTATACTCCTGTCACCTATTCCGGGGCTGAGTTAATTCAGCTACGCCAAAATGCCACGGCTAGCCAGGCGCTGATTACCAAGTCCGCTAAGCGGGAGGCGTTGTCCTGTGGCCTGCTCAATGTCCGCTCGCTTTGTAAACACCATGCCGAAATTGCACTCCTTATAGACTCCTATAGGTTCGATGTGCTCTTTCTAACTGAGATGTGGACCCGAGGGGACAGTGATGTAGAACTTGGACTGGCTTGTCCTCCGGGCTATAAAATCTTGCATTGAGACTGGGAAATAGAGGTGGAGGAATTGGTCTCATTTTCAGAGACTCCTTGACCTTTTCCCTATTTGAGGTCAAAGCGATCCAAGGGTTCGAAATTACAGGCTTTTCGATCAAAGGGCACAAAGGTGTTTTGCACTCTGGACTGCTCTGCTATAGACCACCGGGTTCGGCACTATCTAAAATACCAGATCTGGTAGACTTAATTTATGATCTTTCAAACTCCCATACTATACTTCTTATCTTGGGGGATTTCAATTTATGGCCTAATGGGCCTTTAGATGCGGCCTTTAGGGAATTGTGCCAGGCATGCAGCAACCTTCAGTTGCAACAGCTGGTACCATCGCAGACCCATCTGAAGGGCCACTTCCTAGATTTGGTTTTCTCAGAATGTTCCCAGGTGGTGATTAGGGAAATAGCGTTTAAATGCTGGACGGACCATGCATTAGTCCACTTCTCCCTTTACTTGCCCACAGATTCTCTCAGTAGGAATGGCCTGGATTCCATCAAGGCCAATAGGCGGTGGTCCAAACTTCTGCATAACCCTAATCTCCCTTCTTTGCTTCCCGGAGGCTTTGAACTGAGGGAGAATGTCGAGGAGAGCTATTCTAGCTTGTGCCAGCAGATTACCAACTCGCTGGACACGCTGGCTCCTTTACGTAAATCTAGAGCCAGGCGAAGGCCCGCCATGCCATGTATTCGAGCAACCTTCTCCAGTTTAAACACCGGTGCAAACAGGCAGAAAGGGTATGGAGGAAGTCCTATTCTGAGACTGACAAATCTCGCTACAAGTTAGCACTGCTGGAATATAAAGCCCAGATTAAATGCGCCAAAGCTGAATATTTTGAGGCCACACTGATGCACGCAACTAACAAATCGCAGGCTTTGTTCAAAATAGTAAACGACCTTGCTAGGCCGGCTTGAGCAGCTAACAACATCCCAGCCTCTCAATCTTTATGCGACTCACTTGCAAAAGCGTTTGAGGATAATTCGCGAATATTCTGAGTGGCCTCTCTACTCCAGACACTTCTTGCCTGCAGTCCTCGGACATCCCTGCATTAACTCAGACTGTAGCCGAGTCGGAAGAACAGGCTGCTCATCGGCGGCTGGAGAGTTTCTCTCTTCCTCCGTTTGCTGAGTTTTGTGCTCTAGCATGTGGGGTTTCTTCTGGCTCCCCTTTTGACCCACTCCCGCATAAATATTGGAAGTCCTTTCAGGAGGAACTCTTCCAACCTCTATACTCTATCTGCCACCAGTCCTTCAGTACCGCCACGGTCCCCGACAGCTGGAAGCTTGCAGTGGTTTCTCCCCTCCTAAAGAAATCCACCCTTGACCCCACCTGTCTGTCTAATTAGCGGCCAATCTCGTTGCTTCCTTTTCCAGTCAAGATCATGGAGAAGCTTGTGACCCGGTCTCCATCCAGCTTCCTGGAAAACAACATCTGTCTGGACGTGGCCCAGTTCGGCTTCCGGCCGGCACACGGCACGGAGTCGGCACTGGTGGTCATGTTGGACACCCTTCGATCACGGGTCGACAATGGTCGATCAGCCTTTCTAGTGCTGCTCGACATGTCGGCCGCGTTCGACACGGTCAGCCACTCCATTCTTATTAACAGGCTGGTGGAGGCCGGGGTAGCAGGACTTGCACGGGATTGGCTAATTTCCTATCTACAGAATAGACACCAGGTGGTGGCTCTACCTCCTTTTCGTTCAGGTATTAGGAGAGTGGGACAGGGTGTCACTCAGGGGTCAGCAATTAGCCCCATCTTGTTCAACTTGTATCTCTGCCCCCTGATTACCTTGATTAAATCTTTCAGCATCTCAGTGATTAACTATGCCGACGACACCCAGCTTATCTTCTCCCTTGAAGGAGAAGATGCTGTGTCCACTGATACCTTCCATCGCTGCATGAATGCCACCGCTGACTGGTTGAAAAACAACTCGCTCCAGTTTAATAGTACTAAGACCGAGGTACTCCACTGCTCTCCAGACCGCGTTCTGCGTCCTCTACCATGTGATCTTTGGCCGTCTTCCTCCTTGGGCAATGTAGTGGCGGCGGCTTCTGCCCGCAATCTTGGAGTTATGTTTGATTCTAATCTTCAGCTGGATAGCTTCGTGAACAAAACGATCTCTACTTGCATGATGCTACTTCGCACCTTGCGGAAAATCCTCCCTCTGCTTCCGATTCAAGCTAGGCCAGAGGTGGTGCGTGGCATTATCCTTAGTAGGATAGATCATTGCAACGCACTGCTTCTGGGGGCACCGGCCACTCTGATCATCAAGCTGCAGCGCATTCATAACATGGCTGCGAAGCTGGCTCTCTCTAGGCCTCGTGCTGCCTCCTCTTCCACTGCACTTAGAGATCTCCACTGGCTGCCAGTTCAACAGCGAATCCTTTTTAAGGCATCCTGTCTGGTTTTTAAAGCTCTACATGACCAAGGCCCAGTCATGTTAAACAACCTCTTTTCCTGGTACCACGCAGCAAGACCTTTGCGTTCTTCATCAGCGCATCTTGCGGTGTTTCCGAGGATCCAAAGGCTACGGATGGGGGGCCGATCCTTTGGATATGCGGCCGCTAAGCTTTGGAATTCCCTCCCCCTGTCCATGAGAAGCCTGACAGACCTCCTCTCATTTAAGAAAAGCTTAAAAACCCATCTTTTTCCTAGAACAGCATAATTAACGTGACTGTGCAGGTGGTCAGTAGAGTCAAAGCGCCAGTATACCCTCTGGGTGACAGTTTCGCGCTATACAAGTGCATAATACATACATACTACAGAGTTGGACACTATGATGACCATACTAAACTTGCTGCAGTCAGCCAGTAGGATCGGAGATGATTGATGGAATAACTTGGGGTATTTCATGAAGTGGCCTAAAAGGTAATCAAGTCAATCAATCATTCAATCAATCAATCATAGCATTTTTAAAGCGCACTACATATCTGTGAGGGTCTCAAGGTGCTGGGGGGGAGCTGGTACTGTTCGAATAGCCAGGTCTTGAGAAGTTTTCTGAAGGTCGGAAGGTCTTTGGTCTGACGTAGGTGGATGGGGAGAGTGTTTCATGTCTTGGCAGCAAGGTGGGAGAATGAGCTGCCGTCGGCGGTCACTCGTTGGATGCGGTGGATGGTGGCGAGGATGCGGTCTGCGGAGCAGAGCTGGCGGGTGGGGGTGTAGAGGCTGAGTCGGCTGTTGAGGTACGCTGGTCCGGTGTTGTGGAGTGCCTTGTGTGGTGGGTGAGGAGTTTGAAGGTTAACCTCTTGTTGACGGGAAGCCAGTGCAGGTCTCTCAGGTGGGGTGTGATGTGGCTGCAGTGAGGGGTGTCAAGGATCAGGAGTGCGGAGGCGTTCTGGATGCGTTGGAGCCGTTTTAGGAGTTTGGCTGAGGCTCCTACCTAGAGGGCTCTCCCGTAGTCTGGTTTACTGCTGACGAGGCAATACAAATAGAATCAGCAAAATACCCTGCCAGGACATATGCCACAGTCCCACAAGGGATCCTTCACTTTAGATACAAGGTGACAAGTGAATATCAGAGCCCAAGACACCTCACACAATTTTCATTTAGTTTTCATTAATTTATTAATTCTTTCTGTTCAAATAGAATGAATCATCATCAGATCGTCATGATACATTTGATGACAAAGAGTACACAATTTCTCATGGTGTAGATATTTTATACAATGCAAACCAATCAATCAATCAATCAATCAATCATAACACTTGTATAGCACACTACTCACCCGGAAGGGTCTCAAGGCGCTTGGGGGAAGGGGTCCACTACTACTCCAACAGCCAGGTCTTGAGTTGTCTTCTGAAGGCGAGATGGTCCTGGGTCAGCCGAAGGTGGATGGGGAGGGAGTTCCATGTCTTGGCCGCCAGGTAGGAGAAGGATCTGCCTCCAGCGGTGGCCCTTCGGATGCGTGGTACGGCGGCAAGGGCGAGGCTAGTAGATCGTAGCTGGCGGGTGGGTGTGTAGAAGGTCAGGCGGTCATTGAGGTACTTGGGGCCCAGGTCGTGGAGAGACTTGTGTCCGTGGGTGAGGAGCCTGAACGTGATCCTCTTGTTGACGGGGAGCCAGTGCAGGTCTCTCAGGTGGCCGGAGATGTGGCTGCGTCGGGGGATGTCCAGGATGAGTCGGGCGGAGGCGTTCTGGATGCGTTGGAGTCTTTTCTGTAGCGTGGCTGTGGTTCCGGCGTAGAGGGTGTTTCCGTAGTCTAGTCGGCTGGTGACGAGTGCCTGGGTGACCGTCTTCCTGGTTTCGGTCGGGATCCATCGGAAGATCTTGCGGAGCATGCGAAGGGTGTGAAAGCATGATGAGGAGACGGCGTTGACTTGTCTGGTCATCGAGAGGGAGGAGTCCAGGATGAAGCCCAGGTTGCGTGCGTGGTCTGTTGTTTTAGGAGCGGTGCCCAGGGCGGGGGGGCCACCAGGAGTCGTCCCAGGCGGAGGGCGATGGTCCCAGGATGAGGACTTCCGTCTTGTCTGAGTTCAGTTTCAGGCGGCTGTTCTTCATCCACTCGGCGACGTCTTTCATCCCTTCGTGTAGGCTGGTTCTGGCGGTGTCGGGGTCTCTGGTGAGGGAGAGGATCAGCTGGGTGTCGTCGGCATAGGAGATGATGTTGAGGTTGTGTTGGCGTGCGATGGCTGCAAGTGGTCTCATGTAGACGTTGAAGAGGGTGGGGCTGAGTGATGATCCTTGCGGTACGCCGCAGATGACTTCGGTGGCCTCGGATCTAAACGGGGGGAGGCGGACTCTCTGTGTTCTTCCGGCGAGGAACGAGATGATCCACTCCAGTGCCTTCTCTTGGATGCCGATGTTGCTGAGGCGTTGAACTAGGGTGCGGTGGCAGACAGTGTCGAACGCTGCAGAGAGGTCTAGGAGGATGAGTGCCGCTGTTTCCCCGTTGTCGAGCAGGGCTCGGATGTCGTCGGTGGCTGCAATGAGGGCGGTCTCGGTGCTGTGGTTGGCTCTGAAACCGGACTGCAAGGGGTCGAGGGATCCATTCGTCTCGAGGAAGGCGGCAAGCTGTCTGTTGACGATCTTCTCGATGACTTTGGCAGGAAAAGGGAGGAGCGAGATGGGGCGGAAGTTCTTGAGGTCGGTGGGGTCCGCTGTTGGTTTTTTCAGTAGGGCGCTGAGCTCGGCATGCTTCCAGCTCTCCGGGAAGGTGGCGTGTTGAAGGAGGTGTTGATGATGTTCCGGAGTTGGGGTGCAATGGTGGAGTCGGCCTTGTTGAAGACATGGTGGGGGCAGGGGTCGGTTGGAGATCCGGAGTGGATGGTGTTCATCGTGCGGGCTGTGTCTTCGGTGGTCACCGTGGTCCAGGTGTGGAGGCTGGTGGTGGGGGGCGTTGTTTCGACGGTTGGGTGCGTGGATGGTGAGCCGAAGCTGTTGTGGATGTCGGCGATCTTGCGGTGGAAAAACGAGGCGAGAGAGTCGCAGAGATCTTGTGAAGGAGTGATGTCGTTGTTGCCGGTGCTTGGGTTGGAGAACTCCTTGACGATGCTGAAGAGTTCCTTGCTGTCGTGGGCGTTGTTGTCCAGTCGTTCCTTCAGCGATTTCTTCTTGGTGGTGCGGATAAGCTGGTGGTGCTTGCGGGTGGCGTGCTTGAGGGCGGTCATGTTGTCAGTGGTCTTGTCGAGGAGCCAGGCTTTCTCGAGGGTGCAGCAGGTCTTCTTGGAGTCCTTGAGTTCATCGGTGAACCAGGAGGCCTTCTTGCTTCTGGGTCTGCTGGGAGGGTTCTTCAGTGGTGCGAGGTCGTCGGCGCAGGCAGTCAGCCACTGCGTGAAGTTGTGGGCTGCTTCGTTGGGGTCCGTTGTGTTGGCGGGTGGGTTTTGGCTGAGGGAAGTGGTGAGCTGGTCGGCGGTGATCTTGCTCCAGCTCCTGTGAGGAACCTGTTGCGGGTGGTGGTGGGTCGTGGTTCTTCTGAAGCTGAAGTGGACGCAGCTGTCGTCGGTCCAGTGGAGTCCGGTGGAGTGGCTGAAGGTGATGTGCTTGCTGGATGAGAAGACGGGATCAAGCGTGTGGCCTGCGTAGTGGGTGGGGGTGTTGACCAGTTGCTTGAGTCCGAGGTTGGCGAAGTTGTCCAGCAGGGCGGCGGTGTTGCGGTCCTTGTTGTTCTCCAGGTGGAAGTTGAGGTCCCCTACGAGGATGTAGTCAGCGGAGAGGAGGGCGTGCGGGCTGATGAAGTCCGTGATGTCTTCGCTGAATTGTGTGCGTGGTCCCGGGGGTCTGTAGACGAGGGTGCCTCTGAGGGTCCTCTTTGGGTCGGTGTGTATCTGGAAGTGGAGGTGCTCGGCGGCGGCAAAGGTGTCGTCGGAGTCGGTCGTGATGCGGATGGTGTTCTTGTGGATGATGGCGATGCCTCCTCCGGTCTGGTTGACGCGGTCCCTCCTGATGATCTTGTACCCGTCCGGGATGGCGATGGCGATGTCGGGGGCTGAGGAGACGTTCATCCAGGTTTCCGTGAGGAAGGCGATGTCTGGTGATGTTGTGTCGAGGAGGTTCCAGAGTTCCACGGCGTGTCTGTGGATGGAGCGGGTGTTGAGCAGGATGCACTTGAGGTGGTTGCTGCTGGTGCTTGGCTTGGCGGGTGCGGTGCAGGTTCGGAGGCAGGTGAACTTGCAGGTCTTGCAGGTGAAGGGTCCGTGGGTGCGTTTCGGGGTGGCCCGGCAGCAGGCGGGGTTCCGGCCGGCATTGAGTGCGTTGAGAGCGGGGGTGTTGCAGGTCTGTCGGGTCGTCTTGCATCGGCGGGAGCCAGGGGTCCTGGCGCTGGGCGCGGTCCAGGCACGGACGGGCACAGACGGGCTTGCCATTGGCGCGCCTTCGGCGCACAATCGGCGCGCCCGCTGCGCGTGACCGCTGCACGTCCGTGCGGTCGCCATTTAAGGCTAAGTGGGAGGGAGGAGCAGCTGGGAGGTGGGAGCGGGGAGGAGACGAAAAAGGGGGCGTGGCCGCGAGGACGGCGGCGGGAAACGGAGAGCGGGGCAGGCGGCAGAACGGGCACAGGCACACCTACATCAATTACAAACAGGAATAAGCACAAATATTACAAGTTTTAACACAGATTCTAAGAGACACAGCTGGGGGACAGTGCAGTGAGGCGGCAGCTAGGGCGGCAGGCAGAACGTCACAACGAGGATGCGAGAAGCAGCTAGGGCACATGAGGGGGCACACACACAGCTGGCAGCCGTGCGGTCCGGGGGTGTCCTGAGAACAGGTCACACTCACCTGCGCCGTGCCGTCGCCATTTAAGGACAAGTGGGAGGGAGGAGCAGCTGGGAGGCGGGAGCGGGGAGGAGATGAAAAAAGGGGGCGTGGCCGCGAGGACGGTGGCGGGAAACGGAGAGCAGGGCAGGCGGCAGAACATGCACAGGCACAACTACATCAATTACAAACAGGAATAAGCACAAATATTACAAGTTTTAACACAGATTCTAAGAGACACAGCTGGGGGACAGTGCAGTGAGGCGGCAGCTAGGGAGGCAGGCAGAACGTCACAACGTGGATGCGAGCAGCAGCTAGGGCACACGAGGGGGCACACACACAGCTGGCGGCCGTGCAGCGATGGGTGGCCTGAGAACAGTCCCACACACTCCCAGGCAACCATACTCAACTCACACTACCATCACACTTAATAAAACCAATCACTACCGCATACAACTATGCATAACATTCATTCTGGTACAATCAGGCCTACAGTGAAGATAAGATGTAGCTGTGTAGACACAATTCAAACTTGTGGATACGAAATAAGTCGGACAGAATTGTTAACAGTGACTATGGTTCTGTTATCCACAAATATCACGCCAACGCGCGTTTCGGTGTATGTCCAGTAATGGCCACACCTTCTTCAGGGCGGAGATGTACCATGGGGTCGGGAACTCACAAGCTGTAGATAAAAAAAATGTTTCCCATTAAAAACATACGAATCACAGGATGAGCAAATTACAAGAACATACAGTAGATAATTTGACAACCTCCTGTCTGTCATATTTACTTGGTATCTTCGTGGGTCAGGGCTCTGGTATTGCGTAGTCACTCTAAGTTATAGTGGTCTTTCCTCAATGGGATAGAACCGAAGGTCACACACGATAGACCAAAAGAAGAGAGGATTGACCGTCCAGTGTTTAAACATCTAGCAGTCATTCATCTGGGTACACACATACATTTAAAAAGGCAAGAACGGGAGTTTAGGGGAAGGATTTCAGCTGAGGCAATGGATTCAATGCGGGGCTGATCAAGGGTGTAAATAGACACAGTGCTGGGTTGGAACTCCAGCTTCTTATGGAAATTAATGGTGATAATATTTATCAATAATCAGGCAACAGTAGGATTCGCTACTATCCATAATTTCTATCCACTAGGTGAGAGCCACTGCATTTGACACATGTATGGAGCAGGTTCTAAGGCTAGACGCAAATTCCTACATTACGTAATCAAGAATAAACAGTTTGTACCTTTGGTCGTCACAGTCTTTGTGACAGCAACATTCGTGCTTAATGATAGAGTATATATTATCAGGTAGCTCCAGCCGGAGCTCCTATTTTGTGAAATCAGGGATAGAGACACACAGAAAACTCCTGCGGAAAAAAGAAATAATGACTTGTTTGTCCGTCAGAGATTGTGAACCTCTTTATATAAATGCACAAGAGGATATTGCGTAGTAAATATAGATACTTTTCTATACATAAACGTGGGAATTCAATAAGGAGGTTGAATATGCAATCATGAAAGATCAGATACTTCAAGGCGGCGTTCTGCCTCGGCTGGGATGAAAGGAGGTTTTCCCAAGGGAGACCTACACGAAACAGAAAATATGATGTACATAGGCCGGGACTTGTCTGGTAAGGTCATCACAGCAATGATACAATTAGTGGCGAACACTTTTGGGGGGAGAAGATTCTGTTTACATTAGCTGGACTCGCAAGAGTAGTATACAGAGTTTCTCAAAGGCAGAAGCAGGTAAAACGATATATCGATAGTTCGCGGGGCAGTTTCCTCCAAGGCAATAGATCTCACTGGGTCAAAGTCACATGAGAACTCCCTGATAAATGAAAAGAACAATACACATATTTTCAAGCAGGGGGAAAAAAACCGATATCGCCCTCAGGTCTCCCATCAAACTAATTGTCTTCAAGGGGAACTCACCGCGATTAGTGAGCTCCGTCAGATATACAGATGGTCACATAACAAACGGCATGTAGGTCCAGCGCGGAGGTCTGGTAAGACAACAGATCGGCAGGTCCCCTATAAAAGATATAAGTAGAGAGCCCAATTCATTTATAAAGTGGTTAGCTCTCATGGATCTCTGCCCCCACCCTGACTCCAAGGCAGTAAGCCTAAGGCCGGCATTACGAGCTAAGGGGGTTCCCCTGGGGATATATGCTTACCAGAGAGGGTGTGTTCTAATCAGTCCGCGCGGCGATGAAAAAGACTCTCAGGAACTCGGGCAAACCGGACCTCGAGATGACGGTATTTAAAGCGCCCGGTATCCAATCATGATACAGGTCCGATATCTCAGATAGTCTCAGTTCCCGATATAAAAAGCGGACTGATTCCCCTGCGCTGCCTTTTGGGCGCCATCTTAAGATGGGTTTAGGTTCCGGTTTTTCATATTTGCAAGATAAATTTAACAAGAATGCAGAAGTTTCTTATGAATATAAGTCCACTCCACAAAGGGAGCGATACCAGATTCGTCATCTCGCAAGTAGTTGAGATATGGTCGGAAAAAAACGTAATTAATGATTGCTATATTTAGTCCGGTTATATGGAAACCGGGCCGGTTCCAGCGCTTATCCGTATTGGGCGCCATCTTGAAGAGTGTTCATTTAGTATGGGTGATAGGAAACGGACTAGTTCCAACGAGTTTACCTGTCAAGCCATGTCTAAACAAAGGTTCCATATAGATCTAGAGAGGTAATGTATATTCCTCCAGATGCCTCTTGGGTGCAGGGAATCAAAATTAGGCGTTAATACGGTTTAACGGTCACGTATTTAGATGGTGGTGAAACAATCTATCAGGACATAAACTGTTAGGGAAACAGGAGTAGAGTGGGGGTACTTAGCCATATATAGCAATCTACTGTGTGATTTAAGGTAGGCCTATCGATTTCAAAAGGCGGAGGGGGAGTCCAAGGCTCGAATGGAGGCCCAGCCGGGCTACATCTGATCTATATTAGGTGGGGAAGTGCTCATTTTGGTATCAGGGAGTTCCATTTTAGGCAGGCATTAGACCACAGGCACTCTTCAGTGAGGCCATTTTTAACAGAGTTCAACATAAAGATCCAAAAGACCTCTCTCTTTTTACGCAGGCCAATGGGATCTACTCCAGGTTTGGCCGAGATCTTCTCCAGAATGAACCACCTGAGATCTTTCTCCAGGTGGGATTTCTTTAGCCAATGAGAGACAATGGGGACAGAGGTTTTTTTGTTCCTAATGTTGTACTTGTGTTCACCCACCCTCGTCCGACATTCACGCCCGGTTTCCCCTACATAGGGTAAATTACACGGACATATGAGTACATAGACAATGTTGGCGGTCCTACAATTAGTAATTTTTTTGTTGCGCGCTACTCAGATGGTGCGTTCGATGGTACTCACAGAATCACCAGTGATCGCGTGGGGGCAAGCATGGCAAGTGCCGCACCTATGGTTGCCGAAAATAGGGCTTAGATTGGTGATTGCAGTTTGGATGCTGAAAGATGTCTCCACCATCTTGCCTTTTACAAAATGATTTTTTAGGTTTTTGTTCCTCTTAAAATCAAAGATGGGCCTGGCAAGGGGGGTCTTTTCTTTCTCCAAGTTGAGCAAGTGCCAGCTAGAATTTATTATCTGGCGTAACTTGTGATTAAAATTGGAGTGGCGGGTCACATATACCAGTTGCTGATCAGTTGGCTCTGTTTCTTTGGGTTGGAACATCAGATCCCGGTTAGAGTATCTTGCTCGTTTGAACGAGTCTTTAACCAGTTTCCTGGGATAACCACGATGTAGAAGTTTCTCTTTTAGGGTATCCGCTTGAGTCAGAAAGTCCCGGATGTCTGTACAAGTCCTTCGTATTCGAAGAAATTGGCTGTATGGGATACTATCCCTCTGGCTTCTGGGGTGAAAACTGGTGTATTGGAGCAAGGTGTTTCTGGCGGTTGGTTTAGTGCATAGAGATACACTTAATGTCTGATCCGAGTGTTCCACCCAGATGTCCAGAAATTCAATTCTTGTGTTACTTGAATTTGAATGGCAGGTGAAACGTAAATTGGGGTCACCCGCATTCAACCAGGCCATGAATTCGTCCAGGGTGTGATGGTCCCCCTCCCAAATAAAGAAGATGCCATCGATAAAACAACACCATTCTTTTACATTCTCATGGAAGGGGGCCATTTCGTTGAAGATGTTGACCCGTTCCAATTCGCCCATATACAGACACGCGATACTAGGGGCGCAACTTGCCCCATGCTAACACCTTTCGTCTGTCTGTATAGGGAGTTTTGAAACTCAAAATAGTTCTCAAGGAGTACCACTTCAAGGCACTGCATAATAAACTCGGAGTTAGTAATATCAGATCTAGTAGACAATATTTTGTCAATAGTGGTATAGGCGCCCCTCTGATGAATGTTCGAGTAAAGAGATTCAGCATCTAGGGTGACCAACAACTCATGGTTTTCAAAATAGGGGACACCTTCCACCTTGCTGATAAAATGTCCGGAGTCCTTAACATAGGATTCCATTTCAATTACAAGTGGTTGGAGGAACCTGTCTATATACTTAGACAAGGGTTCTGTCGCCGACCCTATGGTAGACACTATGGGTCGTAGAGGCGGGTCTAAACAATTTTTGTGTGTCTTAGGGACCCCATATATAATGGGTATTCTGGTTGTACTAGGGGACAGAAATTCAGCCTCTAGTTCACAAATCCAATTGATATTTACCGCTCTTTCTACAAGGGCCAAAATTTGTTGTTTGAGCAGTGTTTCAGGATTATGGGTGATCCTCTGATAATGGTCAGAGGAGGAGAGGTCATTAATTTTGTTGGTGTAGTTAGATGTGTCAAATATGACAATCCCTCCCCCCTTGTCGCAGGGTTTAATGGTGATGTTTCTATCATCTCTCAGCTCCCTGAGGGCGATATATTCAGATTTGGACAAATTGAGGGCAGGGGTAGGCACATATCTGATCATTTTCTCAACTTTTCCCATCACTGCTTTCTCAAAGATGTCAACTTCAGGGCCGATCATTTCAAGGGACGGAATAAAGGAGGAAGGGGGTCTCAGGTCGGATTTGTTGTCGACTTGTGGAGCCGGAGGACGGTCTGAGAAGAACTTTTTTAGGCGAATCTTTCTAAAAAACAAGTGCAGGTCCTTTGTGAACTCAAACTTGTCAAAGTTCGCTGCTGGAACAAAAGACAGGCCCGAGTCAACAACTTTGTAGTATTGGTATTGATCGTTTTGTTGGACAGATTAAAAACAGGGATACCCTTTATGTTTTCCAATATTGATAACTGCGTGTTTGGACATACATCTGGGGTTGTCCCCGACCCAGATGGAAATTCCTCGATTGGGGGTTCCGCAAGGTAGGGCGCAAGTTGCCCCGGCGTTTGCCCAAAAAATGATTCTGGGGATTGTTTCGTTCATAGTCTCCGGCTCTATTGGATCGATTGGTATTATATCCCTGATCAAAGTTAGGGTCATATTCCTCCTGTACCTCCCCCTCCGAGTCTGTGGTGTCTGAAAAGGTGGTGACCCTTTTGTTGCCCCACCGGGTAGCGGGTCCACGCGATTGAGCCTCATCCTGATTGGTATAACATTCCTTAGTTAGATAGGGGTATGCCCGCTCCTGGGAAAAGAGACGGATATCTTTGCGGAACTTGTCCGTTTTTCTTTTAAGTGAATAATTCGTGAAGGAATCAAGTTCCTGATGTATCTCTTCCAGTTTACTCTTTCTGAGGTCAATGGAGTTGGCATCCTTCAGTTTATCTTCCAATTCAGCGATCTCTTTATCGAGGGCAGCGATCACCTCCCGGGCGGTCTTGATGACGAGCATTATCCAGTCCCTAGAGCAACGGTTGGAAATAAGGGTCCATCGCTCCAGGAACTATGTGATCTCCACAAAGAGGCCCGGTATGTTGCGCACCCTTAGTCCTATAGGGATGGTGCCTGCCCTCAGGTACTCCAGCATGAATTGGGCATGTCATTCTGTTCTTTTGGTCTTTTTCTTTAGGTTTAGGAGCTTGGTCCAGTCTCCATCTAAGCCTATGGGGAGGGTAAATTGGGGATTTCCGCTAGAGGAGGTGCCGATCATTTTGGCAAAATCCTCATCGGAAAAACCGAAAGTCTTGATGGTGTCCATAAGGATCAGGAAGTAAATTTGTCTCGTCCAAGAAAAGGAGGAGACAATAACACAATTTGCGTTTAGCTAATTCTCTCAAAGAAAGGTACAGTCAGGGGTCCCAACTCCGGGCTACTTAAAATTCTCACTACACTTACATACTCTCAATATCAAATACACTGGTTAGTCACCCTCTCCAGGGTTACCCAGAACCACCCCCACAGCACAGGGCAATGAAGAAGCAACAAAATAGAAGGGGGTTCCCCGTGGGGATTTAGGATGCTGGCAGGCCAAAAAGGGGTATAACAGTACAAATAGAATCAGCAAAATACCCTGCCAGGACATATGTCACAGTCCCATAAGGGATCCTTCACTTTAGATACAAGGCGACAAGTGAATATCAGAGCCCAAGACACCTCACACAATTTTCATTTAGTTTTCATTAATTTATTAATTCTTTCTGTTCAAATAGAATGAATCATCATCAGATCGTCATGATACATTTGATGACAAAGAGTACACAATTTCTCATGGTGTAGATATTTTATACAATGCAAACATGTCCCACACACTCCCAGGCAACCATACTCAAATCACACTACCATCACACTTAATAAAACCAATCACTACCGCATACAACTATGCATAACATTCATTCTGGTACAATCAGGCCTACAGTGAAGACCCAATTCAAACTTGTGGATACGAAATAAGTCGGACAGAATTGTTAACAGTGACTATGGTTCTGTTATCCACAAATATCACGCCAACGCGCGTTTCGGTGTACGGCCAGTAATGGCTACACCTTCTTCAGGGCAGAGATGTACCATGGGGTCGGGGACTCACAAGCTGTAGATAAAAAAAAATTCCCATTAAAAACATACAAATCACAGGGATGAGCAAATTACAAGAACATACAGCAGAAAATTTGACAACCTCCTGTCTGTCATATTTACTTGATATCTTCGTGGGTCAGGGCTCTGGTATTGCGTAGTCACTCTAAATTATAGTGGTCTTTCCTCAATGGGATAGAACCGAAGGTCACACATGATAGACCAAAAGAAGAGAGGATTGACCGTCCAGTGTTTAAACATCTAGCATTCATTCATCTGGGTACACTCATACATTTTAAAAGGCAAGAACGGGAGTTTAGGGGAAGGATTCCAGCTGAGGCAATGGTTTCAATGTGGGGCTGATCAAGGGTATAAATAGACACAGTGCTAGGTTGGAACTCCAGCTTCTGGTGGAAATTAATGGTGATAATATATATCAATAATCAGGCAACAGTAGGATTCGCTACTATCCATAGTTTCTATCCACTAGGTGAGAGCCACTGCATTCGACACATGTATAGAGCAGGTTCTAAGGCTAGACGCAAATTCCTATATTACGTAATCAAGAATAAACAGTTTGTACCTTTGGTCGTCACAGTCTTTGTGACAGCAACCTTTTTCTCAATGATAGAGTATATATTATCAGGTAGCTCCAGCGGAGCTCCTATTTTGTGAAATCAGGGATAGAGACACACAGAAAACTCCTGCGGAAAAAAGAAATAATGACGTGTTTGTCCATCAGAGATTGTCGACCTCTTTATATAAATGCACAAGAGGATATTGCGTAGTAAATATACCTTAAATAGAGACACTTTTCTACACATAAACGTGGGAATTCAATAAGGAGGTTGAATATGCAATCCTGAAAGATCAGATACTTCAAGGCGGCGTTCTGCCTCGGCTGGGATGGAAGGAGGTTTTCCCAAGGGAGACCTACACGAAACAGAAATAATGATGTACATAGGCCGGGACTTGTCTGGTAAGGTCATCACAGCAATGATACAATTAGTGGCGAACACTTTTGGGGGGAGAAGATTCTGTTTACCTTAGCTGGACTCGCAAGAGCAGTGTACAGAGTTTCTCAAAGGCAGAATCAGGTAAAACGATATATCGGTAGTTCACGGGGCAGTTTCCTCCAAGGCAATAGATCTCACTGGGTCAAAGTCACATGAGAACTCCCTGATAAATGAAAAGAACAATACACATAATTTCAATCAGGGCGAAAAAAACGATATCGCCCTCAGGTCTCCCATCAAACTAATTGCCTTCAAGGGGAACTCACAGCGATTAGTGAGCTCCGGCAGATATACAGATGGTCACATAACATACGGCATGTAGGTCTAGCGCGGAGGTCTGGTAAGACAACAGATCGGCAGGTCCCCTATAAAAGATATAAGTAGAGAACCCAATTAATTGATAAAGTGGTTAGCTCTCATGGATCTCTGCCCCCACCCTGACTCCAAGGCAGTAAGCCTAAGGCCGGCATTACGAGCTAAGGGGGTTCCCCTGGGGATATATGCTTACCAGAGAGGGTGTGCTCTAATCAGTTCGCGCGGCGATGAAAAAGACTCTCAGGAACTCGGGCAAACCGGACCTCGAGATGACGGTATTTAAAGCGCTAGGTATCCAATGATGACACAGGTCCGATATCTCAGATAGTCTCAGTTCCCGATATAAAAAGCGGACTGATTCCCCTGCGCTTTCCATTTGGGCACCATCTTAAGATGGGTTTAGGTTCCGGTTTTTCATATTTGCAAGATAAATTTAACAAGAATGCAAAAGTTTCCTATGAATATAAGTCCACTCCACAAAGGGAGCGATACCAGATTCGTCATCTCGCAAGTAGTTGAGATATGGTCGAAAAAAAATTAAATTAATGATTGCTATATTTATATGGAAACCGGTCCGTTTCCAGCGTTTATCCGTATTGGGCGCCATCTTGAAGAGTGTTCATTTAGTATGGGTGATAGGAAACGGACTAGTTCCAACGAGTTTCCCAGTCAAGCCGTGTCTAAACAAAGGTTCCATATAGATCTAGAGAGGTAATGTATATTCCTCCAGGTGCCTCTTGGGTGCAGGGAATAAAAATTAGGCGTTAATAGGGTTAAACGGTCACGTATTTAGATGGTGTAGAAACAATCTATCAGGACATAAACTATTAGGGAAACAGGAATAGAGTGGGGGTACTTAGCCATATATAGCAGTCTACTTTGAGATTTAAGGTAGGCCTATCGATGTCAAAAGGCAGAGAGGGAGTCCAATGCTCGAATGGAGGCCCAGCCAGGGCTACATCTGATCTATAATAGGTGGGGAAGTGCTCATTTTGGTATCAGGGAGTTCCATTATAGGCAGGCATTAGACCACAGGCACTCTTCATTGAGGCCATTTTTAACAGAGTTCAACATAAAGATCCAAAAGACCTCTCTCTTTTTACGCTGGCCAATGGGATCTACTCCAGGTTTGCCCGAGATCTTCTCCAGAATGAACCACCTGAGATCTTTCTCCAGGTGGGATTTCTCCAGCCAATGAGAAACAATGGGGGCAGAGGTTTTTTTGTTCCTAATGTTGGACTTGTGTTCACCCACACTCGTCCGAAATTCACGCCCGGTTTCCCCTACATAGGGTAAATTACACGGACATAAGAGTACATAGACAATGTTGGCGGTCCTACAATTAGTCATTTTTTTGTTGCACGCTACTGAGATGGTGCGCTCGATGGTACTCACAGAATCACCAGTGATCGCGTGGGGGCAAGCATGGCAAGTGCCGCACCAATGGTTGCCGAAAATAGGGCTTAGATTGGTGATTGCAGTTTGGATGCTGAGAGGTGTCTCCACCATCTTGCCTTTTACCAAATGATTTTTTAGGTTTTTGTTCCTCTTAAAAGCAAAGATGGGCCTGGCAAGGAGGGTCTTTTCTTTCTCCAAGTTGAGCAAGTGCCAGCTAGAATTTATTATCTGGCGTAACTTGTGATTCAAATTGGAGTGGCGGGTCACATATACCAGTTGCTGATTGGTTGGCTCTGTTTCTTTGGGTTGGAACATCAGATCCCGGTTAGAGTATCTTGTTCGTTTGAACGAGTCTTTAACCAGTTTCCTGGGATAACCACAATGTAGAAGTTTCTCTTTTGGGGTATCCGCTTGAGTCAGAAAGTCCTGGATGTCTGTACCATTCCTTCGTATTCGAAGAAATTGGCTGTATGGGATACTATCCCTCTGGCTTCTGGGGTGAAAACTGGTGTATTGGAGCAAGGTGTTTCTGGCGGTTGGTTTAGTGCATAGAGATACACTTAATGTCTGATCCGAGTGTTCCACCCAGATGTCCAGAAATTCAATTCTTGTGTTACTTGAACTTGAATGGCAGGTGAAACGTAAATTGAGGTCACCCGCATTCAACCAGGCCATGAATTCGTCCAGGGTGTGATGGTCCCCCTCCCAAATAAAGAAGATGCCATCGATAAAACAACACCATTCTTTTACATTCTCATGGAAGGGGGCCATTTCGTTGAAGATGTTGACCCGTTCCAATTCGCCCATATACAGACACGCGATACTAGGGGCGCAACTTGCCCCCATGCTAACACCTTTCGTCTGTCTGTATAGGGAGTTTTGAAACTCAAAATAGTTCTCAAGGAGTACCACTTCAAGGCACTGCATAATAAACCCGGAGTTAGTAATATCAGATCTAGTAGACAATATTTTGTCAATAGTGGTATAGGCCCCCCTCTGAGGAATGTTCGAGTAAAGAGATTCAGCATCTAGGGTGACCAACAACTCACGGTTTTCAAAATAGGGGACACCTTCCACCTTGCTGATAAAATGTCCGGAGTCCTTAACATAGGATTCCATTTCAATTACAAGTGGTTGGAGGAACCTGTCTATATACTTAGACAAGGGTTCTGTCGCCGACCCTATGGTAGACACTATGGGTCGTAGAGGCGGGTCTAAACAATTTTTGTGTGTCTTAGGGATCCCATATATAATGGGTATTCTGGTTGTACTGGGGGTCAGAAATTCAGCCTCTAGTTCACAAATCCAATTGATATTTACCGCTCTTTCTACAAGGGCCAAAATTCGTTGTTTGAGCAGTGTTTCAGGATTATGGGAGATCCTCTGATAATGGTCAGAGGAGGAGAGGTCATTCATTTTGTTGGTGTAGTTAGATGTGTCAAATATGACAATCCCTCCCCCCTTTTCGCAGGGTTTAATGGTGATGTTTCTATCGTCTCTCAGCTCCCTGAGGGCGATATATTCAGATTTGGACAAATTGAGGGCAGGGGTAGGCACATATCTGATCATTTTCTCAACTTTTCCCATCACTGCTTTCTCAAAGATGTCAACTTCAGGGCCGATCATTTCAAGGGACGGAATAAAGGAGGAAGGGGGTCTCAGGTCGGATTTGTTGTCGACTTGTGGAGCCGGAGGACGGTCTGAGAAGAACTTTTTTAGGCGAATCTTTCTAAAAAACAAGTGCAGGTCCTTTGTGAACTCAAACTTGTCAAAGTTCGCTGCAGGAACAAAAGACAGGCCCGAGTCAACAACTTTGTAGTATTGGTATTGATCGTTTTGTTGGACAGATTAAAAACAGGGATACCCTTTATGTTTTCCAATATTGATAACTGCGTGTTTGGACATACATCTGGGGTTGTCCCCGACCCAGATGGAAATTCCTCGATTGGGGGTCCTGCAAGGTAGGGCGCAAGTTGCCCCGGCGATTGCCCAAAAAATGATTCTGGGGATTGTTTTGTTCATAGCCTCCGGCTCTATTGGATCGATTGGTATTATATCCCTGATCAAAGTTAGGGTCATATTCCTCCTGTACCTCCCCCTCCGAGTCTATGGTGTCTGAAAAGGTGGTGACCCTTTTGTTGCCCCACCGGGTAGCGGGTCCACGCGATTGAGCCTCATCCTGATTGGTATAAAATTCCTTAGTTAGATAGGGGTATGCCCGCTCCTGGGAAAAGAGACGGATATCTTTGCGGAACTTGTCTGTTTTTCTTTTAAGTGAATAATTCGTGAAGGAATCAAGTTCCTGATGTATCTCTTCCAGTTTACTCTTTCCGAGGTCAACGGAGTTGGCATCCTTCAGTTTATCTTCCAATTCAGCGATCTCTTTATCGAGGGCAGCGATCACCTCCCGGGCGGTCTTGATGACGAGCATTATCCAGTCCCTAGAGCAACGGTTGGAAATAAGGGCCCATCGCTCCAGGAACTGTCTGATCTCCACAAAGAGACCCGGTATGTTGCGCACCCTTAGTCCTATAGGGATGGTGCCTGCCCTCAGGTAGTCCAGCATGAATTGGGCATGTCATTCTGTTCTTTTGGTCTTTTTCTTTAGGTTTAGGAGCTTGGTCCAGTCTCCATCTAAGCCTTTGGGGAGGGTAAATTGGGGATTTCCGCTAGAGGAGGTGCCGATCATTTTGGCAAAATCCTCATCGGAAAAACCGAAAGTCTTGATGGTGTCCATAAGGATCAGGAAGTAAATTTGTCTCGTCCAAGGAAAGGAGGAGACAATAACACAATTTGCGTTTAGCTAATTCTCTCAAAGAAAGGTACAGTCAGGGGTCCCAACTCCGGGCTACTTAAAATTCTCACTACACTTACATACTCTCAATATCAAATACACTGGTTAGTCACCCTCTCCAGGGTTACCCAGAACCACCCCACAGCACAGGGCAGTGAAGAAGCAACAAAATAGAAGGGGGTTCCCCGTGGGGATTTAGGATGCTGGCAGGCCAAAAAGGGGTATAACAGTACAAATAGAATCAGCAAAATACCCTGCCAGGACATATGTCACAGTCCCATAAGGGATCCTTCACTTTAGATACAAGGCGACAAGTGAATATCAGAGCCCAAGACATCTCACACAATTTTCATTTAGTTTTCATTAATTTATTAATTCTTTCTGTTCAAATAGAATGAATCATCATCAGATCGTCATGATACATTTGATGACAAAGAGTACACAATTTCTCATGGTGTAGATATTTTATACAATGCAAACATGTCCCACACACTCCCAGGCAACCATACTCAAATCACACTACCATCACACTTAATAAAACCAATCACTACCGCATACAACTATGCATAACATTCATTCTGGTACAATCAGGCCTACAGTGAAGACACAATTCAAACTTGTGGATACGAAATAAGTCGGACAGAATTGTTAACAGTGACTATGGTTCTGTTATCCACAAATATCACGCCAACGCGCGTTTCGGTGTACGGCCAGTAATGGCTACACCTTCTTCAGGGCAGAGATGTACCATGGGGTCGGGGACTCACAAGCTGTAGATTAAAAAAAAATCCCATTAAAACATACAAATCACAGGGATGAGCAAATTACAAGAACATACAGCAGAAAATTTGACAACCTCCTGTCTGTCATATTTACTTGATATCTTCGTGGGTCAGGGCTCTGGTATTGCGTAGTCACTCTAAATTATAGTGGTCTTTCCTCAATGGGATAGAACCGAAGGTCACACATGATAGACCAAAAGAAGAGAGGATTGACCGTCCAGTGTTTAAACATCTAGCATTCATTCATCTGGGTACACTCATACATTTTAAAAGGCAAGAACCGGAGTTTAGGGGAAGGATTTCAGCTGAGGCAATGGTTTCAATGCGGGGCTGATCAAGGGTATAAATAGACACAGTGCTGGGTTGGAACTCCAGCTTCTGATGGAAATTAATGGTGATAATATATATCAATAATCAGGCAACAGTAGGATTCGCTACTATCCATAGTTTCTATCCACTAGGTGAGAGCCACTGCATTCGACACATGTATGGAGCAGGTTCTAAGGCTAGACGCAAATTCCTATATTACGTAATCAAGAATAAACAGTTTGTACCTTTGGTCGTCACAGTCTTTGTGACAGCAACCTTTGTGCTCAATGATAGAGTATATATTATCAGGTAGCTCCAGCGGAGCTCCTATTTTGTGAAATCAGGGATAGAGACACACAGAAAACTCCTGCGGAAAAAAGAAATAATGACGTGTTTGTCCATCAGAGATTGTCGACCTCTTTATATAAATGCACAAGAGGATATTGCGTAGTAAATATACCTTAAATAGAGACACTTTTCTACACATAAACGTGGGAATTCAATAAGGATGTTGAATATGCAATCATGAAAGATCAGATACTTCAAGGCGGCGTTCTGCCTCGTCTGGGATGGAAGGAGGTTTTCCCAAGGGAGACCTACACGAAACAGAAATAATGATGTACATAGGCCGGGACTTGTCTGGTAAGGTCATCACAGCAATGATACAATTAGTGGCGAACACTTTTGGGGGGAGAAGATTCTGTTTACCTTAGCTGGACTCGCAAGAGTCGTGTACAGAGTTTCTCAAAGGCAGAATCAGGTAAAACGATATATCGGTAGTTCACGGGGCAGTTTCCTCCAAGGCAATAGATCTCACTGGGTCAGAGTCACATGAGAACTCCCTGATAAATGAAAAGAACAATACACATAATTTCAAGCAGGGGGAAAAAAACGATATCGCCCTCAGGTCTCCCATCAACCTAATTGCCTTCAAGGGGAACTCACAGCGATTAGTGAACTCCGGCAGATATACAGATGGTCACATAACATACGGCATGTAGGTCTAGCGCGGAGGTCTGGTAAGACAACAGATCGGCAGGTCCCCTATAAAAGATATAAGTAGAGAACCCAATAAATTGATAAAGTGGTTAGCTCTCATGGATCTTTGCCCCCACCCTGACTCCAAGGCAGTAAGCCTAAGGCCGGCATTACGAGCTAAGGGGGTTCCCCTGGGGATATATACTTACCAGAGAGGGTGTGCTCTAATCAGTTCGCGCGGCGATGAAAAAGACTCTCAGGAACTCGGGCAAACTGGACCTCGAGATGACGGTATTTAAAGCGCTAGGTATCCAATGATGACACAGGTCCGATATCTCAGATAGTCTCAGTTCCCGATATAAAAAGCGGACTGATTCCCCTGCGCTTTCCATTTGGGCACCATCTTAAGATGGGTTTAGGTTCCGGTTTTTCATATTTGCAAGATAAATTTAACAAGAATGCAAAAGTTTCTTATGAATATAAGTCCACTCCACAAAGGGAGCGATACCAGATTCGTCATCTCGCAAGTAGTTGAGATATGGTCGAAAAAAAATTAAATTAATGATTGCTATATTTATATGGAAACCGGTCCGGTTCCAGCGTTTATCCGTATTGGGCGCCATCTTGAAGAGTGTTCATTTAGTATGGGTGATAGGAAACGGACTAGTTCCAACGAGTTTCCCAGTCAAGCCATGTCTAAACAAAGGTTCCATATAGATCTAGAGAGGTAATGTATATTCCTCCAGGTGCCTCTTGGTTGCAGGGAATAAAAATTAGGCATTAATAGGGTTAAACGGTCACATATTTAGATGGTGTAGAAACAATCTATCAGGACATAAACTATTAGGGAAACAGGAATAGAGTGGGGGTACTTAGCCATATATAGCAGTCTACTTTGAGATTTAAGGTAGGCCTATCGATGTCAAAAGGCAGAGAGGGAGTCCAATGCTCGAATGGAGGCCCAGCCAGGGCTACATCTGATCTATAATAGGTGGGGAAGTGCTCATTTTGGTATCAGGGAGTTCCATTATAGGCAGGCATTAGACCACAGGCACTCTTCATTGAGGCCATTTTTAACAGAGTTCAACATAAAGATCCAAAAGACCTCTCTCTTTTTACGCAGGCCAATGGGATCTACTCCGGGTTTGCCCGAGATCTTCTCCAGAATGAACCACCTGAGATCTTTCTCCAGGTGGGATTTCTCCAGCCAATGAGAAACAATGGGGGCAGAGGTTTTTTTGTTCCTAATGTTGGACTTGTGTTCACCCACACTCGTCCGACATTCACGCCCGGTTTCCCCTATATAGGGTAAATTACACGGACATAAGAGTACATAGACAATGTTGGCGGTCCTACAATTAGTCATTTTTTTGTTGCGCGCTACTGAGATGGTGCGCTCGATGGTACTCACAGAATCACCAGTGATCGCGTGGGGGCAAGCATGGCAAGTGCCGCACCAATGGTTGCCGAAAATAGGGCTTAGATTGGTGATTGCAGTTTGGATGCTGAGAGGTGTCTCCACCATCTTGCCTTTTACCAAATGATTTTTTAGGTTTTTGTTCCTCTTAAAAGCAAAGATGGGCCTGGCAAGGAGGGTCTTTTCTTTCTCCAAGTTGAGCAAGTGCCAGCTAGAATTTATTATCTGGCGTAACTTGTGATTCAAATTGGAGTGGCGGGTCACATATACCAGTTGCTGATTGGTTGGCTCTGTTTCTTTGGGTTGGAACATCAGATCCCGGTTAGAGTATCTTGTTCGTTTGAACGAGTCTTTAACCAGTTTCCTGGGATAACCACAATGTAGAAGTTTCTCTTTTGGGGTATCCGCTTGAGTCAGAAAGTCCTGGATGTCTGTACCATTCCTTCGTATTCGAAGAAATTGGCTGTATGGGATACTATCCCTCTGGCTTCTGGGGTGAAAACTGGTGTATTGGAGCAAGGTGTTTACTGCTGATGAGGGCCTGGGTGACCGTCCTTCTCGTTTCGGTGGGGATCCACTTGAAGATCCCGCGAAGCATGAGCAGGGTGTTGAAGCAGGAGGAGAAGATGGCGTTGACCTGCTTCGCCATGGAGAGGGTAGAGTCGAGAATGACCCCTAGGTTGCGTGCATGGTTGGTGGGTGTTGGGGGTGTTCTTAGTGCAGTCAGCCACCTGGAGCCGTACCAGGCCGAGAGGGTGGATCTGAGGATGAGGACCTCCCTCTTGTCCGAGTTCAGCTTCAGTCGGCTGTTCCTCATCCAGTCGGCGACAGCCTTCCTTCGTGGAGGTTGGTTTTCAAGGTGTGGGTGTCCTTGGTGAGGGTGAGGATCAGCTGGGTGTCGTCAGCGTAGGAGATGATGTTGAGGTCGTGCTGTTGTGCGACATGGGTGAGCAGAGCGATGAAGACATTAAACAACGTTGGGCTGAGGGATGAGCCTTGGGATATGCCGCATATGATCCCCGTGGCTTCGAAGCGGACGCTCTGTGTTCTGCCGGGGAGGAAGGAGGATGTCCAGTCTAGGGCCTTCTCCTGGATTTTGGTGACGTAGAGGTGTATTCGTAGTGTGTGGTGGCAGACCATGTCGAATGCGGCTGACAGGTCCAGGAGGATGAGGGCCGCGGTTTCTCCGTTGTCTAGCAGGGTCCTGATGTCATTGGTGGTGGCGATTAGGGCAGTTTCGGTGCTCTGGTTGCTGCGGAACCTGGACTGGGATGGGTCCAGTATGTTGTTCTCCACGAGGAAGCTGGTCAGTTGTTTAATGACAGCTTTTTCGATGACCTTTGCTGGAATGGGAGTAGGGAGATGGGTGGGAAGCTCTTGAGGTCCTTGGGGTCAGCCTTGGGTTTCTTGAGTAAGGCGTTGATCTCTGCGTACTTCCAGCTCTCCGGGAGGGTCGCTGTCTCAAAGGAGATGTTGATGGTTTTCTGGAGATGGGGTGTGATGGTGCGGCTTTGTTGAAGATGTGTTGTGGGCAGGGGTCTGCCGGGGATCCGGAGTGGATGGTGTTCATGATCTTGATGGTATCGTTGTCGTTGATGTTGGTCCAAGAGAGCAGGCGGTTGGTGTGGGTGGTGGTCGTGGTTGGTCTCAGTGGTTGCTGGGGTAGTCCCTGCATTGAAGCTGTCGTGGATGTCTGGGATCTTGCGATGGAAGAAGATGGCCAGCGAATCGCACAAGTCTTGTGAAGGTGGAATATTGTTGGTTTTGGAGCTGAGGTTGGGGAGTTCCTTCAAATTGTTGAAGAGCTCTTTGCTCTTGTGTACGTTGTTGTCTAGGCGGTCTTTGAAGGACGTCCTTTTGGAGGATCTGATGAGGTGGTGTCTGCGGGTGGCGTTCTTGTGGGGTGTTTAGCTTTCCGGTGTTCGCTCACGGATCTAATTCGAGTTTTTGGCAGGTCCGCTTGGAGGTCCGGAGGTCTTCGGTGAACCAGCTGGCTTTCTTGCTGGTGTGGGTGTTTGGAGGGCTTCTTGAGCGGGGCGAGGGTGTTGGCGCAGTCGTAGATCCACTGTCTGAGATTGTGATGCGGCGACGTCAGGGTCGGTCGGGTCTGCAGGTGGGCTCCATGCGATGGTGGTAGAAAGCTAGTCTTTGGCATCTGTTGGGTGCGGTGGACCGTGGTGGGTTTTCGGACGGTGAAGTAGATGCAGCGGTAATCGGTCAAGTGGAGCTCGGTGGTGTGGTTGAAGGAGATGTGGGAGCTTGCGGAGAAGATGGGGTCAAGCATGTGGCTGGTGGAGTGGGTGGGTGTGGTGACGAGATGCCTGAGTCCGAGGTTGGCGAGGTTGGCGATCAGGGTGGTGGAATTGTTGTTGTTGTTGTTGTCGAGGTAGAATTTCAGGTCTCCGAGGAGGATGTAGTCTGTGGAGGCAAGGGTGTGTGTGCTGACGAGGTCGGTGATGGAGTCGCTGCGCTCAGGGTCCGGGGGGTTTGTAGACGAGGGTTCCTCTGAGGGTGGTGTTGGGATTGGTGTGAATCTGGTGTGAATCTGGAAGTGTAGGTATTCGGCATTACTGAGAGTTTTGTCGGTGTTGGTTGAGACTTTTTAGAGTGTTCCTGTGGACGATGGCGATTCCTCCTCCTCCTCCATTGGTGTGGTCCTTGCGGGAGATCTTGTAGCCTTCTGGGATGGCTTTGCCGATGTCTGGTTCCGCAGAGGGGTTCAGCCAGGTCTCCATCAGGAAGGCGACGTCTGGGGTGTTGGAGTCCAGTAGGTAATAGAGTTCCATGGCGTGTTTGTGTGCGGAGCGGGTGTTGAGGAGGATGCATCTGACGTAGTTGGGTTCTTTGGTAGGTGGTTTGGTAGGCCGGATGCTGGTGAAGAGGCAGTTCTGGCAGGAGAAGGGTCCATGGGTGCGTATCGGGCGGCTAGGCAGCAGGAGCTTGATCCTCCGGTGTGGAGGGTGCTGGAGTCATAGCGGATGCGGAAGTCATGGCTCCTGCGGGAGCCAGGGGTCCTGGCACTGGGCACGGTCCAGGCATGGACGTGCGCAGACGGGCTTGCCTTAGGTGCGCCAGCGGTGGGGCCGCTGCGCATCCACCATATTTGGGAATGTGGGAGGGAGGAGCAGCTGGGAGACGGGAGCGGGCGGTGAATGGGATTGCGGGGGGCAGGGACACAGAGGAAGCAGCAGTGGAAAGAGCGAGGGGGGAGCAGCCGGTGTTTATCGAAAGCAAAGTGGGCACCGGGGACAATAGGATGAGACAACAGCGCAAACTGAGGGATGAAGAAGCGGGCAATACAACAGTGCAGGATGCCGCAATTCAACAGTATAAATCAAAATGACAATCAAATAATACAGCGGAAAGCACTGGGCACGAACCAGTAATAAATGGCAACAGCGGGCTCGGGCACACAGGTGGAGCTGAGCAGCAGTGAGGGCAGCGAACTGCCTGGGGACAGGGTCAAGGGTCAACAACAACCACAGCAGACCTACATGTCTGTGTGTTGGAGACTAATGCAGTGGTATGACTGACATCGGTGCATTGATTTAGTTACTTAATTTGGAAAATGCTATGTTGCTGTATATGTGTGCTCTGTCTGGCTCAAACATCTAAGCTAAGTGGAGGTTGGGTGGGCACCGCGGGCTTGCTCTGTCCTGCTATTGTTGTAGGTTAATGCTCAAAACAGAGTAGACATGATTTAGCCATGCCGCTTTGGAAAGTGATCTTGTTGCACTCCTCCGTAACTTATGCATTTTAACTTTAATTTTCTCCTTGATTTTTCAATATCCCTTTTGTTTTTCCATCTACACTTACAGGCCCGCCTTTCCCCTGTGCTATACTAAGAAAAACAACTCACACGTACCTCACCAATCCTCATCAGCCAGGCAGGCAGTGGCATACAAGATTGACGGACAGAGCGTCCATGGAAGGAATGACCAAGAGGAATGCCGAGATGCAACTCTCAATTATACCATAACATAGTAACTCACAGTATTGTCTTCTTTTATTTCATTTGCTTAATTTTTTCTCTCCAATCATTTTACAGCTGTGTGTGTTGTTGTTTATTATGTTTGCTTATATATTTGACCCCTACAGCTCTTTTTTTCAATTTTCTATGCTAACCTTAAAAGGAAGCCCGGTACAACAGAACATAAAATGTATGTAATTTGGGTCTCTCTGGGGCAGACAGGCAAAGCAATTCCATAGTAATAATAATTAATAATCTCCTGCTGCCCTGGCCTGTACTACTAGTCTAGTACTATTCATCATTAACCATCAAGTTATCATCATGCATGTATTTCCTTTTTCTTCCTAATAGATTTATGATGGTTGCTCTTAAGATTGTGTGTTGTCCATGTGGAGTGTTTGTCTTTGTCAAAACCTTTCCTCAACTACCCCTTCCCAACCATTCATCAAACCCTAACCCTCTTCCCCCAGGCTGTGTGATTTATATTGAGGTGTGACTAAATTAAATTAATTTACGCCAATAATTGATAACACACTTTCTGGGGCAGATTTGGTGAAAGCAACACTAACTCAAGGCAGGGCGAGGATCTTCTTCTGCTTGCCCACCCATGCTCAGTATTTGCAAGTCAATTTGTTTTCCAAAGAAACATACTCCATCATAATTAATTGCCAGCATTCAGTCATCATCCTTACACAGCACTAAAGGTTATGCGTGTCCACTTCATAGGTCGAGTCAACTACAGTTTGTAACATTCACTAGACTATCCCCGCCACCATTATGTTTTATTTTACTTTAGTATTGCTTGTCATCATGGTTTCTTGTTTGGAAGTCTTCTTGTGCACTGTACTTTGTTCTACTACTTCTTCTTGAGTCTCCCTCAGGTGATTGACTGTCTCATTTTCTTTTTTTGCAAATTCTACTGCCAGTGTCTATTAGTACGACCACCACCACCATGTCATCTTGGGAAACCAAACCAACATCTCCATGCCACCATCGCTTTGCCTACGTTTAAATAAATATCAATCACAGGTAAGAGAAGAAGTTTGGGGGAGGCATAGCTAATACTATGGAAATTAATTCATTAATTCACACACCCATAGCCTTCCGTTTAGAGTCCAAATGCAGACTGTATAGACTAGGAGGAGAGACTGACAGTACAAGTAGGGCAAGTCACTCACAAGTGGGGGTACCGCATCTATCTGTTCATGTGTTACGCAATCATCATATTATTTAAATCAAAAACTGGCTGCAGCCCTGCAGCAGCAAAGGAAACCATGTGAAGTAAAAGAGTAACCCCCCACAAAACATTTACATTGTATGTGAACTTTAAGTATAAATAATTTATTCCCCCAACCAAATAAACACATTTTAAAATCCCACAACACCGACCCATCCCTCTCCCTAACCCCAAGCAGTGTCCAACGATGAAGAAAGAGCCCAACCAATGTCTACCCGAGTCCATTGTCCATAATAAATAATAAATATAAACCCCAACTTTTACCCAAAGCCCAAATCCCACCCACCAAAAAAAAGCTTAAGAAAGGGGCAATGCGATGGAGTTCTTCTAGCAGCAGGCTCACTGGTTACCCTCAAGGACCTTTTTCTGCTCCTCTCGGCACACCACTTGGAGGAGAATGCAGCACTTGAATGATCTACAATTGCATCCATGGGGGGGGGGCAGCAGTGTTGAATGAAGCACTGCGGGCGGCTGGCAGACTGCAGAGCTATACCACTGGGGGGCCTGGCTGGGGCCCAGGGCACTGGAGAAGACTGCAGCTGCTGCCTGCTCCTCCTCCGCCAGAACCACCAGCCACCGATATTCTTTGCAGATGGCCTCTAGCTTCCGGCACCGGGCCATGGCTGCTAACTCCTCTCTGTTTGGTCATTCTTTTGGTTGCAAAGGAGTAGATCTTTCAAGAAAGAAAAAAGACAATAGTAACCAATACTCTTAGCAAAACAGTAACACAAAATTAATTCCACATATAGTGGCACAGTATTACTAGCGAGCACAGTATGTAACATTTGTGGTACCCTCCCAACTCCTCAGCCTCTAACATTTGTGGGAGTTTCAGGCATTACTACTACTAGGCACTATGGAGTAGACAATTCTTCTTCTTTGCTCTCTTGTTTATCTAAATTAACCTTGTTGTAGGCATGCCAGCTCAGTCAGCTTGTGCCCTAGCCAAACATACCTGTGTTGCATACTCATGTTATTTTTATTTACTATGGTCTGCAGGTGGAGAAACTGTAGTCTACAACTACACAATTATCTTTTTGTCTATTATGGGTGGCCATACTCTGTTACATCATGGCAACTGCTCAACTTCACTTTCACCCTGACTACTACAACAAGGTAGATGATAATGATATCTGATCCAAATGATCAGTGATTATATATCTAGGGCGACATGAGGTACTTTTGATTGATTGTGCCATGCAGCCGATAGGCCACCCATGTCAGGCTGACACAGTCGAAAATAAATGACTTAGGTAGGGAGTGAGCCTCGGATTCGGAGGGAGGAGCTTGATAACATACATATACAATATATATTTTGTGCTCGCAAACTACTGTGAGTCAAGGGAGTATTCTGAAAATACAACCTTGAATAAAAAACCTTTCAAATAAAAGTCCTGATGTTTTTCTTCCTAGAGATTTTTCCATTTCTCAATCATTGCATTGCTCTTCTAGCCTTATATATTTTTAATTCTAATCTTCTATTCTCCTCGGCTTTGCTACTCTGGAACGGTTTATTTTTCTTTTACATTCTCTTCAAAGACTCTTTATCCAGTGAAAGTCTCCACTTATGACTAAATACCATCCAGGCATTTTAGTAAACATGTCTATCATTCTTCTTAATCTCTCAACAAACCTTAGTGTTACCAACAACATACCTTTGTTTTTTTCTTTTAAACCACCACCCATGCGTCCTTCCTTGCTTGCCTTTGAGTTTGACACAGGAAAGTTTTCTTCCTATCACCCATACAGTTTCACCCATCCTGGCAGGCATCTTTTCTTTCACCTTCCACTCATCCTTCAACCACCGATGCATCAGATTCCTATCAGCCACCTATAGATAGATCGAAGAAGATAGGTAAAAAATAGAATTAGAAAACGGAAATAACATTTCGGAAACAATAAGGTGCAGTAAAAGTTAGGGAAATATAATTATTAATATTAACAACAGGAGGAATTACTGGCACCAGCAGCAGAGCCCTCCGTAGAAGAGTGTTCCTGGCCCTGGGAGGCATCTCCAGCTCCCGCCTCACATGCCGTCGTCTTCTTGCCCCTGGGTGTTGATCATGTAAAATCTAATAAAGAAACAGACAAACATTGATGATTGGTGTGAAACAAATAAAATATTTTTAAAAATGCTCTAGAAACATTGTTAGAAACAACAATTTCAATAACATTGACCTATCTAACCTGATTGACTAGTAGTATCGAGGGATTCACGGACCGTCTAGTTATTATTTATTAATCCAGTGTCCCATTTTGATTCCAGAATCCTAAACCTAAGTACCACCTGCCATAGCCCACATAATCCATTCCAAAGCCATTGGAAATCAATTGCCAAAAATATACTTGCTTCTTCTAAGTTTCATTCGCATTTGAAATCATCAATGAATCAACCCCCTTTGACGGGCCAATTGTTCACTAAGTCTGCATTTCCATTTATTCTAGTCCTCAAAAATGCATAGATGGACACATGCATAAATACACCAAATTGTTGGTTGGTTGCTGCTGATGTGCTGATGACTTAGGGGCAGATGTATCAAACATTTTTTTTGTCGCAAACGCTGCGATTTGCAAAATAGCAGCGTTTGCGACAAAAAAAACGGAAAATGTGATGTAACATTGAAATCGCATCGCAAACTTAAGGAATCGCAAATTTTGCGATTCCTTAAATTTGCGTCAGCATTTAAGGAATTGCAAATTGTGATTCCCTAAATGCTCTGTATGAAGCATTCAGGTTTTCCGAATTTACACTAAGAAATCGCAAATTACCACCAACTTGTAGTTGGTGGTAATTTGCAATTTCTTTTACGAATGCACTTATTAGCATTTGTAAATGTGCCATGTGGCGCTCATACATGTACTTAGGGCATGTATGTGTGCCATATGCGCACACATGTAAATTTTAGAGGTGCAGGACACCCTTGCACTCTTGAAATATTCTCAATTTGCGATTAGCAAATTGCGAATCGCAAATTGAGAATAACTTCACATTCATTCTATGGGCCTCCTGTCCCATAAAAATGAATGGGAAATTATTCCTTATTTGAGAATTCGCAATTTGCTATTCGCAAACAAGGAATTTAAGGAAATCGCTAAAAAATTGTAGATACATACCATTTTGCAATTCTCAAATAGCGATTCTCAAAAAATCGCTATTTTAGAATCGCAAATAGGTATTTTGATACATCTGCCTCCTAGTTGCTATATTACTCACTCATTAACAAACTACGAAAAGGTTCTACTAAGGAGGAGTCAGCACTCAGCAGCACGTGAGTGACGTGACGAATAATGCGACACACATTCCGCTAAAAAATTACCAATTTATACTAAGTAACTAAACTACCTATCAATCTACCACTATCTTAGTAATAGGAGGACAAAGGGAAGGACCGGAGTCTCTCTAGATTTACCTAACTTAAGTTCTCTAAACTCTCTTACATAATGATCAGCCCAAGCAAGCGCAAAGTTGCAAACAAGTATGATTAGTAGCAAAGACCACCTGTCTAGTGTCTAGAAGAATAACAATCACATAAGATTTTTGAACATAACTTACCAGCGTGTAAGCAGCAACATTCTTGCTATTTGGGAAAAAAATAATATTTTCAATAACACAGACCCCAAGCCCCACGACCTCAACACCTAGCAGATCCAGCAGGTCCTGCTCCAGTCCAAAATGTCTGACCACCGGGGAATCAGTTGGTTATGGGTGGGCCTGATCCCAGAGCAGCGAAACACTGCTTGGCGCACCCTTGCCCTCCGGCAGTGATGCTCCTTGGCAGCGTAACAGGATCCGGGCCTGCCGCCTGCTGTCAAGGTTAAGGGGAGGTGGCGCTGTACAAAAAAAAATAAGTGCAGCCACCTCTGCCTCGGTGAAAAGGGCCCAGGGCTGTACTCCTTCCGGGCGCCATCTGCTGCAAGGAAGGCGGCTCTTGATGAAGGCACCTTCCCCTTCCCCTTGAAGCCGGTAGAGGTAGCCTTGCCCTTAGCCATGGTTCTGGGTGGGCAGGGCGGAAAAGAAAATGCAGGACAAGAAGTAGGAAAGTAAAAAAGCAAGTAATATAGAAACAGTGGAAAAAAAAGTCAAATAACTCAGTAAAAGTAGAAATAAAATGCAAAATATATACTTAGGGAGAGAGAGGGATAGATAATAAATAAAAAAGATCAGAAAAACAGTGTAAAAAACAAAGGATTGAAAAGATTAGAGCGGGATTGAAAAACAGGCCCCAGAACCATGCAAAGACTAGGAAAACAAGATGGCTGTGCCCATTGGTGACCGCGTGGTAAAGTTTGTGCGATATTTCCACTTGAACACGCAATCCGCATTGCCGAATGTCAAAAACTTCTCCCAAGCAGACGCGAGCATGCGAAACAAGCAGCTCTGCATGCTCGTGTAACTCCGCGTAGCGTTGCAGAGTTTTCTGCTGCTTCACGTAGCCTTGCGTAGCGCGGCTATGCGAACTCCACCCGGGGTTAGAATAAATATGTTATCAGACCAGACACTTGTATTTTTGTATTTATGTGTTGTTGTGACATAGTGGTGACCCTGAGTTGAACACTGTTTACATACAACATACCCATGCTTCGAGCAGTACCTAGTTTTGACATTACAAATTTCACATAGTAGTACATTTGCATTGTCATATGTGAGAATTACTACAGGAGACAATGATTTGATGACGTGTTTTTAATGAAGTGAACAAGGATAAGATCAAGAAATTTAATAAAACTTACACAGTGAAAAGCTAAAGTGAAGTATTTAGTCATGGTGGATGAAACCATGATTGTAGAGTCCAAAATGACTGGAGTACAAATCCAACATACTACTCCCATCAGATTTGAAAAAGAGGGTAGGAAAAGTACATAAAGTGACCGTGTAGCACACATAGGAGGACATTTGGGGCAAGGTTTCTTACTGGCATTGGTGGGTGTCTTGCCATCCCGACCTCCTGGAATTTTGTCTGGACATCTCCTCTTTTTGCCAGAGGAGGATAAGAAGCTGCAGAAACTGGAGTGTGGCTGCGGCAGATGTACATGGCCTGGGTAGACCCCAAGAATGGTTTGATGGAGGTAGAAAAGCCCTGCAAAGGGTGGTGTTGTTATCCCGCAGCACCCTAAACAGGGAGGCCAGTTTGGTGTTGATGCTGGCTACCTCGGTATGGATGCTGGCAAACTCCTGGTATGTGTTCCTGTGTACTTACTTCATTTCAGTCAGTACCTGGCACATCACACCTTGGGAGTTCTGGTAGACTCCCAGGACGTGGTTGATGGCAGCCTGGGTGTCTGTGGCCCAAGTGGGTTCAGTCTGCAGGCCCAATGTTACCCCCTCATGAACTCTACCCCCACAGGCTGTGACTTTGGCACAGACCGCACCCTCCAAAATGATCCTGGTTCCTCAGTGACTGGGGTGGTAATGGCCACCTCAGAATCCAGGACTGGGGACACAGGATGTTACTGACTTTGCTAGGTACATAGCATGGGGGTACAGTAGTTAACTGTGTTGTTGTAGCTATGGTGGGAGGTGCTATGCCTACTATACACATTTACAGACAAATCAACATCTCAGATGCTTTGAGCATTGCAAATTAGGAAAGTAGATACCAAGAACAATAGCAAAAGCAGAGTTGAGTGCAAACAGGACATTGTGGTATTTGGACAGTTATTGAAGTGTAACTTACCAGAGTCCACTCCCCCAGCAATTCCTGTCAAACCCTCAGAGTGCAGGATGGGCAATACCTCCTCCTCCCAGGGAAAGAATTGTAATGGGGCACTGGGAGGGCCACCCCCAGTCCTCTCTGCCTCCCTGTGATGGTTGTTGTACCATGTACGCACCCTCAGTCTGAGGTCATTCTACCTCTTCCTAATTTCTTGCTGTGTGTGCAGGGTAGTACTAACAGCATTTACTCTCTCAACTATCCTGTCCATAATTCCTGCATTTCTACTGCAAGAAGTACGTGGTCTTGGGAACCAAAAATTTGGGGCCCTAATCTAATGATTTCCTCCGCCATGACTGTCAACTCAGCCTCAGTGAACCATGGGTTTTTGGGGCCAGGAATGATAAAAAAATTTGTGAGTGACTATTTGAAAGGAAAAAGTGATACAGGTAAAATGGTGCAAAACAAAAATTACAGGTGGTGGTGAGTGCTAAATGGGGAGATGAAAAAAAGGGTGCCTTAACTCAAAATGCATATAACGGTGCTACCTGTCTTGTGGGCTGCAGTTCAGAAGCAAAGGATCCTAGTCAGGGATGCGGTGCGGTTTATAGTGTGATTTGCAGGCATGTTTACTTTGCAACAGCACATAAGCTGTGAAGCATTCAAATCCCTGCAATGGTCATTGTTGTGGTGTTTTTTTGATCATGTACTTATGCAGTCTACCATTGTTGGGTAACCGCCGCTGGGAGACCTCCAGTCCTACTGTGTAGTTGTAATAGCCTCAGCATGTAGATGGCGGACCTAATGGCGTTGGAGGACATACCACCAATATTGCAGACACCTGCAATCTCGGCAGGAAGAGCGCTGTGGCCGCAGTAAGTGTTTCATACAGCACACCTTGTAATATGGCAGGTGGTAGACCAGCAGCATTGCAGTGACCTGGAGAACGCGGATGCAGCGGTCAGACCTCCAAACTCAAAATCAGGGCCTTAGGCAGATGGCTGTAGCTAAAAACAGTTCTACGAGCCCTGATACCCTCTGGTGAAAAACCGCTTAAACTGATTTGCCGCTGCTGAGAAGAATGTAGCCAGAGAAGCTGCAAAGTCATTCCAACTGGCAATGCACCCAGTCATCAGGTTCATTGTGAAACACACAAAGGAGGCCTGAGGAGGTTTAACGACCTGCAGGGGACAACTCTTCTCGTAGTAAATGTGGCAACACAAACAAGCCACCCTGGGTCAGACTAGTAACAACGGAGTGCAAAGGGGTCCCCTTTTAAAGGTCAAATTCTCTCACCTACCCGCAGGTGGCATGATTCATCCTTGGGAATCTCCACGCACTGAGAACCTAGTCGCAGTGTGGGCTACAATACCCTTACTGGGAGAGAGGAGCTCAGGGATGTTTTTGTTTATGATGGTAAGGAGGTATACTAAAACCTTCAGATGAGCTGGGCAAAGGGGAGTGTGTGAAGAGAGTGACAGTGCAATTAAAACTAACTCCCTGGTGGGTTAAGGATTACTTTTAATAGGGCACCCAGGGGTCAGAATTAAAATCTTAGAATGTGGGCCATGGTAGAAAGATTCAACCTAATATGGTCTAAAAATGGTCACTTGGTCGACATGTTTCAGCCTTGATGCCCACTGCACAGGTGCCGTAGGTTTCTTAAGGACCAGATGAAATGTAAGACTGTGTGAGTGTGTAAGTCTGGCCACCAATCCGAATGTGGTAGTGGGAAAAAAGGATACAACCAACTGATGGGTTGCTGCATCAATCAAAGGACACTGCTCTTCAGCGTTGTCCCTGTGAAGAGACAAGTGATATAAAAAAAGATTAGGTACACAGGCCCAAATGCACTCCTAAGAAATGTTGCCACATGGAAATATGATGTTGTAACACTATGGTGTGGCAATCTAAAATGCCAAACAGATTGTTACTTAGATGCTTACCTGTATTGTCGGGAGTGTAAATGGCTAACTCACCCTCGGCGCACGCACTCGAGGTGGCTTCCAAAACCTGAGTGAAAACAAGGAGAGGAAGGGTAAAACAAAGACGGGGGAGTTGACTATGATATACAGTCTTACAAAAGCAAATCATACAGTTGACTTGGAATGTTGTGGGTTACTGGTAACCATTGAGGAGATGTTTCACCGAGTGTCAGTCACAACAAGGTTAAGTGACTGGTATGTGAACTGCACACAACTGTGCACAACCATAAATTGCAGTGTCCGTTACAGATCATGACAATAGTAATCAGAAACCTTGATATCTTACATATAGACCAAGTGATCGGATCTACTGAAAGTATGTTTGATTCCCAAGGCTAGGAGTAATACGGTGTGTAGTGGCCTCAATTCTCCAGTGGAATAAGCAAAGAGACACTCAATAGCAGTAACGTAATGTTTAGCAAAATGACAGAAGTTGTACATGTGACATGGTCTAGTGACATGGACTCTCCCACAGAGAAAGCGAAAAGACAGTCAATAACAGTGACAGATTATGAACATGTGACCCAAGTGATACAGGATGAGTGGGTACTCAACATCCAATAATAAAGTTGAATGGGAGTGTCAGCTGGGGTTTTTGCCAAGGTTGCATCTCCGCCTATTGACAAAAATAACAAGAAAAAGGCTAGGCAGGGAGCCAGGGGGTTCAAGACCTACAGAGGTTGGCATGGCAAAGGGCAGTAACCTCCCCAGCGGAGAAAGGCAAAGTGCTGGTCGAGTGCCTTCAGGGGGAACGGAGAGAGCAGGCCCCCTAGGGGGTGCGAACCTGAAAGGGATGGGACCAGTCTGCTGATGACTGGCTGCTACTAGGGCTCACCAGGAAGATCAGCCGTGAGCCCTGGGTAGTGGAATGAACAAAAAAGGTGCAGAAGAAAACCCCATTGGGGCGAGGAAAGGACAAGGTATGGGTGGCTGGGCCCCTCGGGCAGTGAAGGAGCCACCCGGAAGGTGCCAGTTGGTAGCCCAGTGGGACAGTACGCACCTTCAGAGGAGACCCTCTTTACCGGTTAGTGCAACTGGGGCAGGGAGAAGAATGTCAGGGAAAATGAGAGGATATTATGTATAGCTCCACGTCCCAGAAACGGAGATTGCAAGCTAACAGAATAAAAGAAACCAACAAAGGGCTGAGAGTGCGGCCAAAAATGGTGTGGACTTGGCGGCCATTGTAGCATGGTGTTAGAAGGTATGGGGTGGAGGGAGAACGCGAAGATATTGTGAACGTGGGACGTGTGGCTCCACCTCCCGGGACCAGAGGTGGAATGAACCAAGCTAAGTGGATAAGGGAAACATCAATGGGCTGCAAGCATGACCAGCAATGGAGCGGATTTGGCAGCCATCTTAGCATGGTCTTGAAAGTGCATGCTGAAAACCTTCCACCTGCGAAAAAGAAAAGGGGGGCATATGGAGCGATTGTCACGCAGGGGCACATAGGCTAAAGGCCAATGGGATAATGGAAGGACAACCAGGTAGCTGGTATCACAAAAGGATGCTGGTAACCAGTTCCAAGAGGGGGGGCATCATGAACAATTTGGGAGAAGTGTGCACAGAAAGGGGACAACAGGTTCCTGCGATGGTAAACAGGGTGTGATGTCGGATGTATTATGGCTAACATCATCCTGTGAGAGCTATTCAGAAGTGCCTATAACTGATGTGGAACCAGATCAAGTGTGTGTTAGGTTAAACCAAGGAATCTCATCATTAAGGGCCTTTGTATCGGTGTTGCAGTCTGAAAACCCATTGTTGTTCCTTTCTGAATAGGAATTGAGTTATATTGGCGATGGGCTGGATGATGTTGGGTTTATCTAGCATGACCCATTTAAAGTCATTATCGTCATGGCTTGCCTCCAGGAAATGTGAGGTCATCCTACTAATCTGCTTTCTGCAGCGCATCGTGCTCTTCTGTTCGAGCATACTTGTTTTAACCTTTCTTGTGGTCATCCCCACATATCTGAGACCGCAGGGGCAGGTAGTGAGATAGATTAGGCCCTCTGAGTTATGTTGTCTCAACTCCCAGGGACGACCAGTGCCTATGTCTATAGAGGTTGTGAGCGCAGTCTGTGCACAAACACTGCAGGTCCCACAGGGGAAGTGCCCTTCGATTGGTGAGAGGTTCCAGAGGGTGTTTTGCTGGTGTACCTGTTTTGTGCATGGTCTAGTATGAACTAGCTGGTCCCTGAGGTTGGCGCTACGTTTAAAGGCAAACGTTGGTATGGTCAAGCTGCAGGTTCCTTTATTCATGATACCCCAGTTCTTGATAATAATTTTTTGCAAAAGACTTGACTTCCTACTGAAGGTGCTGACACAGATAAGTCTCTTTTGGGGTTCTTTAGGCAGAGGTGGCTCGAGTAGAGCTTCACGGTGATTGTTACGCGCTCTTCTCATAGATTTACGGATTAGTGAGTGAGGATATTGTCGGTCGCTGCCAAAGTAGATGCATGCTTTTTGTATTGGCCCACGTCAGTATATTTCAGTCAGATCCTAAAAAATCTTACAGTGGGACTAGGCAGATGTCTATAGCTAAAAATAGTTCCACGAGGCTAGATACCCCTCTGGTGAAAAACCGCTGAAACTGATTTGCTGCTGCTGAGAAGAACGTAGCCAGAGAAGCTGCAAAGTCATTCCAGCTGGTGATGCATCCCGGACATCAGTTTCCTTGTGCCAGCGCCAAATGACATTGGGACACCATGGATGCACTGCAATTACAATACAGGACTCCATTGTGCAAGGATTAACAGTTGCATCAGAAATTCTGATGCATCTGTAGGCACAAAAGTGAGGCATTGCGGGAGTTGGTCATAAAACTGATTTAACTCCAGCAATATGTCAGAACACAAAGGCGAATCCTATAGTAAAAGCTCTACGTCATTACTTATGCCTGATCTGAGCAGGTGTAAGGATTTTGACGCAGTGAATGCGTAGACTGATGCAGTGAAAGTTGTAAATTCACTGCACCAGTTCTACATGGCTTTTTCTTTATGTGGGAATGATTACCCTGCATGCATTATAGCTGGCACAGGTATAATTTGATGCAGGGCTCTAGAAATTGATGCAGTGTGGAGCACTGACTGATTGCACCGCAGTTGCGTCAAAAAACAAGAGACGCAGCAATGGAGCAAGTGGCTTGCAAGTGAGGCCCTCAATTCGGCTAATTGTAATGCCAAAATGGATAAGATATGCAAATGCAATTAAACACATGTGGAAATATATTTTAAACAAAAGCACCACCAAAGACCCAGACAAGAGGTTTTTGAATCCGTGTCCACAAATGTGTTCTTCAAAGTTCTTTTATTTTGATATAAGATTAAAACACGATCAAGACGATCACAAAATAGCCAACGCGTTTCGTCCTTACAAAAGGACTTCTTCAGGGCACAATAACTCTGTACATAGAGAAAAACTGAGTGATCCAAGGGCTGAAAGTAACCAGGGAAATGTTATACTTCATCATTAAAATAGTGCCACTGGTGATATCAGATTACTCAAAAACTTCAATTAATTTGATGAAAGTCAGTGCCTTGTCTATCAAGGTAAGACACATCTTTGTATAATTACTCCAGGGTGGAGTAGTTCATGGTCCAAAGCGAATACAAAGGAATCAATATAATTGGCTACATTTCCGTGACTGGCCAGGATCAGTCAGTATGCGGATTCCTAGCTGCCGCTCGTCGGGAGCGTCAGGAACAGAAATATGCCAGCTGCAATTTCATTTATTTTATATACAGAATAAACTGTTAATAACAGAACTATGCTTAGAACCATAGGAAATCAGTATGTAGGGCCTGAGTCACCATACCACCTCAGTATTTATGGGTCCGAGTCTGACTAGTTACAGTGCCTCACTTGCCCTCCTAACCTTACCAGAGAAACAAGTTAATTGCCACCCCAGATCACAACCCTCTCAACCCTCTCAGTGATTGCAATAACAGAACGCACCCTTCCCCTCTCTAACTCATACTCGTCCACAATAAAATAACCAGGAGCCACGATGGCAGTTTATAATATTTATTAAATCTATTGTGCTTTGAAATGCAGCATAGGTGCCACAGTTAGAAAATAAATGCATACTAAAAATACTGTTAGCATAGTTAATAATCTATATATCATGAAAAGTCTTGTCATTTTATAGGAAAGACTAACCTAAATCCCCTTCCTTGCTAAAGAAGCTAAATGATTATATATCAAAGATCTTTGGGATTACTGTCAGACCCTGTACCTCAGAATACACAGATGGACTATCTACATCTCAGCAGATGCAGTGCTCTTGTCACGGAATTCTAGTTCCATATGTGTGTTTGTTGGTTGTGGGCTCATCTATTTGATAGGACATGTGTTCACATAAACAACAGCTGCCTTTTTGTGTTATGTCTAGGTGCTAGTGCCTTGTCAGAAAGAATAACAAGGGACTGTGTTGTTCCACCTTGTCTATGTTGTTCAGATGAAATCCCAGGAACAGAGCAGAACGCACAAACATTTTCAGATTCCGTGTGAAAGTACAATGTGGCACAAAAGTGAACGTGTTTCTATATTATATGTGAAAGGGAAAATGAGGCCTACATTGTGCACAGTAAGGCTAACATAGGGGAAACTACAATGGGACTTGCTGGAAACACACAACACCCCCCCCTTTGGTCAGGATAGTAGCACATACAAAGATACTAGATATGATAAATGCAATTTGAAAATAAGCACAGCCAGAGCCGTATTCCAGAAATGCAAACAACTATACATTTTAACTAAATAAAAATGTATATGTGAAAAAAAGATAAAATTAAGGTGCTTTGCAGATATCCTTAATGTGTCTCGCCATTTTGTAGGCAAAAGACTCCATGAAGGAATCCGACTCTGCATATAACGATTGGTCCACAGCCTAAATCAGAGCTCCATGGAACAAACATGCTCTCTGATCTCAGCCAATGCTGAGACAGTTACTGGGCAACCTGAGTCCTTGTTAACAGAGCCTATATCTTGTGAGTCATACGCTGATGCACAGGGCTCCTTGTAGGCCAAAGGCTCAAACTTCGCATTGTGTAGAAGTTGCAAGCCCAAAGGACAATTCTGAAAAGGGGTTGCTAAGGGACCCATCAGCAGTCCAAAGTACAAGGCAGTGGGTATTTGCGAAGCCAGGCATATATCCAGTGCCTATTAGAAGGGACTCCACATGCAGTGGAACACAGGTTACAAGCAGATACACCAGGAAGGTTGAAGTAGCAAAGACCAATCAAGATCCAGTTCTTGTGGTAGATGCATTAAAGAGCACCCACCAGGACTCGAAAACAAAGAATTAAATGTACCATTCTGCAACATCCCATTTAACTGTTCTTTAGTATAATTTGTATGAATCTGCCAATTATCAAAACTGGCAACACAGAGAATGGTTGGGGCATACATTTCTTTAATTTTGGCCAATCCTAAACAAGTAGTCTGCTGGATTGTTTCATTTAGAAAAATCATTTGTGTGGGAAACAAGCATACCCGAATCAAGGTTTCAGTGCCCTGAATCTGCCAGGACTTCATACCCCATATTGATTTCAAATCAATTGTGTCCTTCCAGTAATCATAACCTTTAAGGGCCAATTAGTTAATGTACCAATTGGTATATACACGTTTATTTGAGTAATCATATATTTCTTTGGTGTTGGAGTTAATTTAAAATAATATGACATGGGGTCTGAAGTGTCACATCCTGTGAAATAGGTATACTTATCTCTTTGCTTTTTGGAACTTTCTGGGGGGAGTTGGGGGATGTTCCAATTTGGTATTGTTAAACCGGGAGCGCTGTCTGCTAGTTTCCTGTAGGAAATCGTTCCCCTAATGATGGTAGCGGAACATATCAGCATAGGTAGCAGAATTAAGGTATAGATTTTCTGGTCCAAAAAGAGTATAATATTCTAATTCAGAAAGCATAGAATTTACAGGGTCTTCATCCTAGTCACCTGACTGTAATCTAGGTACTATTACATTACCCATAGAAACTTTGAACCCATATGGTTTCTGCAGGAACTCCATCGGACCGAATATGTCAAAAGGAACTTCATCCCAAACAAATCCATCAGTCACTGGAACGGCCGATATGTTAACAAAGGACAAGTCTCTTTTCATTGTATGCGATGAAGAATGGGAGACCAACACCCCGTCGACCAGTTCTGTACTAGAGAGTACTGGCCATGCATCAGTAGGAAAAAATTGTCACAAATCCAATCCACAAAAACAGGAAAAACAAGGAGAGTATGAGCCAGACATATATCCAAGGAGTGATCAGATAAGTGCACTTTAACAATAAAATAAAAACATAAATCCGAACTGGAGGCATGTACAAAACTCAAGAACTTTCAGAGGAAAAATTATCTTGATCCATATAGTACCTACAGGTACTCATCTGAAAAACAGGTGGTTGTGATTCAGAAGCAGGAATGGAAAATGCCAACTCAGAGGAACTCTCCAATGGTGGATCATTATAAATGACATCTTGTTTAGAAGATGTGAAATTAGAAGCAAGTATCATGTCAGGGAAATTGTCGTCGGAGGACGCAGCTTCCCCTTCTCTCAGCCAGAAAGTATCAGAATTGGTGGTGCTCACAGGCTGCAACAAAAAGTCTTGCAGCAAAGAACTGCTATTCCATGGCATACTGTGAAGTAGCTGCCACATTGTGCAGCTTGACATTTACAATGTAGACAAAATGATTGTCGTTGTACCCAGGGAGAGGTGGCAAAATCACAGTTTGGGTATCTTGAAGGCCAAGGACTAGAACAGCAGCACGGCATGCTGGGCCAAATTCCTTTTTGATGGCCACCTTTTCTCAAACCAGATTACCAAATTTCAGAAGCCAGCCGGAAACTGGAAGAGCCACCGCAGAAGTAGATGGATGAGTTGTAGGCGAATATTTGTGTGAGTTTCCAGCACAAAACTCTTGTAGGTCCTGTAAGACAGCACAATGGTTATCTATGTCAAAGGTTGCAGCAGCCGCCACAACGTCTGGACCATCAAGGTCTGGAACATTCATCTTGATGACAAAAAGTACTTTGTACGGGGTCCTCCCACCCAGAGATCTTTTAGGGAGCTTATTTAGAGCTTGTTGAACCCCATGTAGATGGCTCAACCAGCAGCGCCTTGTGCCTAATACTCTAGCTGTCAAGGACTGCTTTAAGTCACAGTTCATTCTAGGCACAACAGAATTACCCTTGGGTCTATATGGGGAAGCAACATTCACTTGCGCACCTATTGACTACCTCAAATCATGGTACCCTTTAGAAGCGAATGCCGGACCTTGGTCCGAGTGCAATGTGCAACAGGCACATGTTTCAATAAAGACTTGCAAGTCTTTATTAGCACCTCGAGAATCAGCCAAGCGCTGTGGCCAAACCCAGAGGAATCTAGAGTAGGATAACTGCAGCCAAAATATATTTGAGCACAGATTCAGAAATCAGAGTAGTGCTGTGATCTAAGTAAATGCAGCCAAAAGGATGGTTGGAAGTAAGCAGATAGATAAGGCTTTGGAGGACAATACACAGTGGAACGTTTCATCTGTTAACAAATGTCACAAGCTAAAACATATTTTTTAGTTTGTTGGTAAAAAGCCTTGCCACCAATACCGTTGCAGTTACAGTGTAACAGTTGCAGCCACACCTGCCTGTGCAGACGCTATACACTCATGTGTGGCCATAATTAAATCATGTCCGAGGTTTGCATTGGCAATCACGTGATCACCAACTCCAGGAATATTTACAAATGGAAGATGTTGGTCATTTAAATTATAGGAATTGTTTAAGAAGTAAAGCCCTTCGGTAAAGTGGTACTGTTTTTAAAAGCATTTACATCAGTCAAGATATCATTGTTGATATGAGTCTTAGAGCTTGTTACCATTGCAATTTTAGCTGTGGCTACTGTAGATTTGGCCGCATCTTCATCCAGAGGATTCCCTAAAGCGTGTGATCCGACATGTTGATGACTCAAAGTAAGTATCACATGAGCAAGAGGCAACCAATCTGTAAAATCTGCCACCTTAACACAAAGCAACTTGTGCTTGTTTGTGCTGCCTTTTGAATCTCTGAAGCCATTTTGCTTTCAAAAATGTAAAAGGATTGTATGTAGTAATACGAATCACACACTATAGGTATGGGGAATCTAGGATTCGTAGTTCAAGTACAAGAAGTAAAGCCTTCAATTCAGCCAACTGCACAGTTTTGTCTCCAAGACACTGCATGCAAGTAGTTTGAGGGTGAAAAATGCCATTGGAAATACCGCCCAGAACAATGGCACCTGCAGCAGAATACTGCTGCTTAGAACCTATAGCCGGTTATGCTGTTCCATTGGTATACATTGTTGACTTATATTGGGCAAGTGGCTGAATTGAAGAAGGCATGGCATAAATATGTTTATTATGCAAAAGTTTTTGTGTTTGCAAAGAAGGGTCAATAACATAGTTCACATCCACGGCCGATAAGGATGTAACCCACTGTATCTAACTAGGGTGGAGGTCTTTTGCCTTAGGAATGCTAGCTTTAGTGATGGCCTCAAGGGCAGGTCCGGGACAAATAACGATAATGTGCTTACTATGAGCACGTGGCCATTTCTTTAGAATGCCCATTTGGACAGCAATTAGCATTTTTTCAGTTGAGGCAAAACGCAATTCTGTAGAAGAATATAAGTGCAATTTATAAGCAATGGGTACTGTTTCACCTTCATTAAAGGTGACATACGTAAATTCAATAGAACCTGGCAAAAGCCGGATGACCAAATTCATAATATTTACACTTGTATGCAAGTGGCGTTTTTCAAGTAAGGCAGACAGCAAAGACCTGAGCGTCAGTATGCTTCGACGTACAAAAGGAAATGGAAAAACCAGCGTGTATTAAAGCATAAAGAGATTTAATACATTGGGTATAATCAGGTGTGTAAGTCCTGCCAAAATGAAAAAATCCCAGTAGAGACTGCAATTTCTTAAGGGTACTCGGAGACTGCAGTGGAGAACATTTTTCCAGAAAATAAGGGGCAAGACTTTTTCACTCATTGGTCAGACGCTATCCCAAGAAGAGGACATTGAAAAAAGCTATGAAAGATTTTTGGAAGTTGAATTTGTAACCAAGATCAGCAAATTGTAAAATAAACAATCCCCTCTACCAAATGTGGGTTTAATTCATCATCAGTTAGATAGATATCAGCAAAATAGGATAGCGCATCAGGGTCAATTTCATGAAGAATTGACGCTATGCGTACCTCAAAGACTCCTGGCACATTGTTGTAGTCCATAGGGAGTCAGGCGTAGTGCTTCTAAAAGCCAAGGGCGATAAATGCGGACCAGTCATGACTCTACGGAGCCAAATTGTGTCTGTAAAAAACATTAGAAATATCGAAGGTGGTTTTATATTTTTTACAGACGATATTATTAATCAGTTCTATACTATGAACTTTTTGCGCTTCAAATGTGTGAGAATGACAAATTAAATGTTTGTAACGTAAAACAATATGATGTGAATAATCAGGTTTCAGAACAGGAAAAAGAGGATGGTTAATTTGAGAGATACAGGGCTCAATGACTCCCTGATACTCCAGTTGGGAAAAAATGTCTGCAACAAGTGCTTTAGTATTAAGTTTAATGGGATACTGTGAATGTATCCGAGGTGTGGCTCGTATAGGAATAATGTGGTAAGGAGAATTCCTTTCCCAACTTGTATGGTTATGATATAGCGTAGGGGCCAAAGCAAAGGCCCATTCAGGAGCAAAAACTTGTTTAACTTCTCAGATGCTAGATGCAAAAAGTAAGAGAGAATGATATCCTCTCTCGGAGGGCATGCAAGAACAAAAGCTGGGGGCCAATTGACCTCCGCCAAGAGAATATCATCCGACGTTCCTCGAAGATAGCTTTAATGGTGAGACTAACGTTACCCTCAATTTGATTATCCAAATGATATAGTCAATTGGGGGCTACATGGGTGTATGCAGCTTCAACCACAACAACAGTTTCAGTTGCTATTGGTACCAGAGATTTTCAGAGATTCCAGCATACTATGGGGACATCTGCTGCGTTGTCGAAGAGAATCACTGCCCTTCTCCTATTCAAGAGTAGGGTTCTCACCATCTGTGGCATATTTAGCTGTTAAAGCTGCTGCCTTCTTTTTCTGAGCAGGACGTTTGTACAGAAGAGACCTACTCTCTAGCTGCTACTTTCTGTTTCTGAACAGGAAGTTTGTACAGAATAGGCCTACCCTCCTTCTTTATCTTCACGTTAGATGAGCGTTGAGTTTCCCTCTTCGGATGCACGTACTCTCCTTGTCTGCAATCACACGAGTCCTGAAAGGAATGAGGAGAATGAGGATCAGGAATCTGACACCTGTCAGGTGTTTTAATTTTAGTGCAATCACGAAAATCGTATTGCCTTTAAGAGGATTTTTGGGGGGCGGAGTACCTCTGCACTGTCTAACTTGAGGCTGTTGTTTACACTTGGCCCATTGTTTCATTGGAAACTCATGAGTAGGTCTGACATCCTTGTCAGAGCTAGGCTTGTCAAGTGGTGGTACTGAAGGTCTGGTTCCCAAACTATTATGTCCCAAAGACTTAAATACATTGAAAATAATGCCAGGCAACTCGCTTTGCAGTTGGCTACTTCCACCATGGCAAATCACTGGCATATGGCCAAAAATGCTGCTTCACCTTTATTTGAAAGAATAATTTCGGAGATGACGCGAACATTCCCCACAAGTTTCATGCTCAAATTAATGGCAGGACATGCCCATGCTCATTCTGCATTTGTTTGAGGACATTCAGTAGAATGGCCCTCGAGGGAGTGCCATGACAACGAGTGTAGACAGTGGCATAAATGGTCCCCCAGGTGTTGCAGTCAGCTCGAGGGGGAACCGGGCCGTTGGATAAGCACATGGTCAATTTTCTGTGGTTGTCTTGTGGCCCCGTAAGGGTAAACACAGCTTCAAGTTGATACATTTTTTGAGCTATTCAAAAGGGTATTTCTTCACGATTTGTGGGTTGCTTGCCCATAGCTGAATTAACAATTACAGGACTGATAACATGACCAGCAGGCAACTGCGGTTGTCCCTGCAGAGCAACCCTAGCTGGTCCAGCCAGCTTGGCATGTGCAATAAATTTGGTCATGTGTCTTTATAGGACAATAAGAACATTATATAAAGCTTGAGTTTGCACTAAATTGATATTACCTATATCCAGATATGGAGTATGACCCACTAGTGCCGGCCAGGTCGCCCCTTCAGTACCACAGATGTCTCTGTGTAAAGGTGCAAGGGCATTGTGGACAAGAATAAGCACTACTCATGGTTCCCTTAAATAAGTAACAGACCAAATGCTGGTGGCACAATATTACAGGGATTTTGCTCTTATAGTGGAACTGTGCTTAGAACCATCGGACATCAATATGTAGGGAATGAGTCACCATACCACCTCAGTACTTATGGGTCTGAGCCCGATTAGCTATAGTGCCTCACCTGCCCTCCTAACCTTACCAGAGAAACAAATGAATTGGCACCCTAGGACATAACACTCTCGACCCTCTCTGGAATCTCGGCAACAGGAAGCACCCTTTCAATCTCTCAGTCGTACTCATCCAAAATAACATAGCCAAGAGCCACAAAGGTGGTTTAGAATATTTATTGAAACTCTTGTGCTCTGACATGCATTATAGGTGCCACAATTAAAAAATAAATGCATACTAAAAATACTGTTTACATGGTTAATATTCCATACATCATGAGGTCAGACTGACCTAAAACCCCCTTCCCTTGATAATGATGCTAAATGATTATATATCGAAAATCTCAGGGATTACTGGTAGACCTCGTACCTCAGCACATACAGATGGATGCTTTACATCTCAGCAGATGCAGTGCTCTTGTGAGAGATCTCTAGTACCATGTGTTTGTTTGTTGCTCATGGGCTCATCTATATGATATGGCAGGTATGCGCATAAACAACAGCTACATTTCTGTGTGATGTCTAGGTGCTAGTGCCTGGCCAGAAAGAATAGCAAAGGAAATTGTTGTTTGACCTTCTTTATAGTGCTCTGACTAATTCACAAGAACAGAGTAGAATGCAAAAACATATGCAGGTTCTGTGTGAAAGTACAATGTGGCATAAAAGCAAACGTGTTTATATAGTAACAAGGGCAAAGAAAAATGAGACTTACAACGCACACTGTTAGGCTAACATAAGGAAAACTACAATGGGCCTTGCAGGAAACACATAACAAAATATATGCAAATACCCGTGAGATGATCAGCAACCTGATAATGGTAGATACTCACAGAAATTATAGAAAGATTAATACTGTAAATCCAGACATTCTGTGTATAAGTGATGGGAAACGTTTTGATGAAGAACAGCCCAGCACATTGGCCATGTTTTCAAAAGAACTCTTTAGAGAATGTAGTGCACTTCCTCGAAATAAAATTGAAAAATATCTAAATACACTAAGGTAAAATATTTGAGAGCAGACAATATGTTTACCGACAAAAGTCCTAATGGGGAAACCATGGAGACAGGCAGAGATTTAAAAGCAAGAAAGAACGTTTTTCTTATTTCTTTACCAGTGACTGAATTTCCCCTATCTCACTGTATTGGCATTATTCCTATGACATGGTTCACTATGCGGCTTTGTGTATTAAATTGATCTGACATGACAATGGTTATCATGTTTGCCGGCAGCATACACTGAAGTAGCTAATATCACCGAAGCATATCGTAGCCATTGCATTGGAACTGTGGATGATTTATTTACTGTCAGTGCATCCTATTCCTTTATTTCACCTCTCCAAGTTATCTGGTCTGAGGCTGTGTTAAATGCATTTTGTTTCTTTCTTTCACAATTTTTTCAGTCCTTTTAGCCCACCGAAGACAAATGATACATTTTCATTCTAAATTTCCAGCCATTAAATGTATCACTGAATTTCTGTATGGATATTATCGCGTATACAGATTTTTGTAAAATAAACAGAAACCGTAAGTTACCAGTTTATTTTTTTTGCAAACTTATAACCGGAGTTCAAAGAAAAGCATACACCAAAATCTCACAAGGGTATGTTCTTCTGTGACTGTTCTTCTTTGAGGATTTAGACTAATGGTATGATTTTATCTTATCTCATATATCTTAAATTTAACTAGACAATTATTTTTTGTTCTAAAAACATACATGTAATTTAATAAGGCCTAGTTACAAAGGGAACATTCTGTGTGGGTATTTAGGCATACTCTCAGGCAGAAATCTCAACCTAGATGTCATTCACAAATTCTAGTCGGAAATCAAGAACAGTAGTAGGATTCATGAGTCTCCAAACCCTTATACGAGGGGGTGGAGCCTGCTGCTTTTGAAATTACAACTGTGTAGTAAACTTAAAATTAGATTTCAAATACAACCCTGATTGTGGTAGAGATTGCTGGCACCCATGTGAAGAATTCTTAATGTAAGAAATTAGGGAAACACCAAATACAAGGCCCAAAACATAAACACCTGACACACAATTATACTCCAAACAAATTAATGTAGCACTAAATATAGCACACTCTCTAGTCTCTGCCCTCTTAACCTTGAACCGCTTAGCTGTGCAACTAACAAGATACCACACAACAACACAGATTCCAAGATACAAGCAGTCTCTCTGAAGAGAAAGAGAAAATTCACTGAGGAGGAAACAGACTGTACAATTTGCTTTGTGACTGGTCTTTACAAAGAACTACAATATAGTCAGTCTCCATATAGCCTCAGTGGAGCAGAGAAGGTAGTCACATGACCCGAATTGACAGAGGGCCTGATTTAGATCTTGGCAGATCGAGACCTGCAGTGGCTTTTTAGGCGGTCTTCCCTCCTGCGGGCCTCATGGTCCGCATGGCCTATTTAGATCTTAGTAGGCCTAAAGACAAAAGACTGATGCAGTCCTGCCATCACCACCAGGAAAACTCACCCGCATCGACAACAGGATAGAAGTGCAGCTGTCGGAGGGATTACCATCAGTTTCCCTGCTGGGCCAATCACGATGTGTCTCCCTGCCAACGTGGCGGTAAAACCTCCACAACTGAGTTGGTAAAATGGAAGGGATAAAAGGCATAAACTCACCCTTACTGACCTTCCCATTTCTTGTACTGCCATGGGCCTAATACTACACATCCTACCTCGCCTGCTACTGGCTGATCCCAATGCAAATCAACACCATCATCGCATGAACCAAAGATTCCCTCCCCCATTACCTGTTACCTTTTCACTTGGCTGTTCACATTTGCTCAGGACTCATGCATTTTTAGTTCACTCACACATTAAATATCATTCCAATTTGCAATGCATATGTCTGTAATGTTGAAATTTAAAAAATTAGAACCAACACGCCTGTTTAACCAAGTTGTGTTCATAAATTTGGTGCCAGCTGCCTTCTAAAAAAAGAACACCTGCACAAAAATAGGATATCAAACCAAAAATCAAAATCTCATTACCCAGGTGTGTTTAAATAAATTGTGAAAATTGTCACAATAAATAGTTATGCATCCCAGATCAATGGGATAAGTGCAATGTAACAGCACATAGAAATTGCAGTAGACAAGCTGTAACCCTCACCTCATAGATTTCCTTGAAAATCCATTGCAGTCCCAAGTTTGAAGCACTCTACAAAATCATCCATGTAACATTTCTCTTTGTGTGTTCAAGTCCGGTATTGTTTATAATTTCAATTTGCACATTATATTACAAAGTGCAATGCATATATATATGCATACTTGTCGGTAATCAAGGTGAAACAAACACACCTCTAATGAGATAACCTTCAATAATATGTCAGCATCTCTTTGTTAGTGCAAGTGTCCACTACTATGTTTAATGACTTCACCTAAATTCAAATGAACATCACAGAGCATGTGAACAGTGTATGCACTTTAAATAGAAGACTTTTAAAATAGTATGTAGTAGTTCCTGCCATCATGCTAAAGAAAAATATGTACTACTTTACATTGAAACATTGCTAGGAATCAAACAACTGCAAAGGAAAATGAATGCCAGGACAAACTTGGTGGAAAGAAAAAAAATTGTGATGTCTTCACAATGAGATACGTCTTCTCAGCTCTTTTAAACAAGGCAAATGCCAGTCCAAATGGTGTCCACAAAGTCCTGTGCACAGGTGTTCCACTGCACATAGCTTGCCTCCAATTGCACTGCCAGGGAAACCTCCCTGGGTAGCAACATATAGTGGGCATATCAGGCACCTCAAAGATGTTACTTGGGAGGGAGGGATGGCTTGGGTTTGGGTTGGGAAGTTTGGCTGTGGGAGGGTTGGTATTGGAATTGAGAGGGGGGTTTAACTTTGGGAGAGGGGATCTTGATTTTGGGATGTGGGCCTTTGCATTTTTCATGGGTAGCTTGGGGGTGTAGATGGGGTGGTTCCTTTCTTTTGTGGGGTGGGTTGAGACGCGGAAGGGATCAGTCAGGGGTGGAAGGGATAGGTGTGCATTTGGGAGGGGTGGGCTTGGGTGTGGCAGGGGTCAGGGCAAGGGTAAACAGAAGACTCTCATGGGTAAAATGGGTAGAATGTTTGGTAGGAAGATTGGGTTGGGAGGTAGAGGGAGTAGAAGTGTTTGTTGTTCATGTGTCAGTTTAGGGTGTGGGTGTCTGTGGGTCTAGTGTCTATCATAAATGGCTGGGTGTGTCTTACTTTATCGGTTTGTTGTTTGGATGAGTGTGGGTATTTCTTATTCTGTGCATGTGTGTGCTGTGGAGATGCTGGGTGTGGTCATGGTGAATGTAGTTTTGGTGGTGGGTGCAGTGTCTGGAGGTGTGCTTGAGGTGGTGAATATGGCTGTGGTGGTGGGTGCAGTATGTGGGGCAGTGGTTATGGTGGTGGATGTGTCTGTGGTGGTGGGTGCGTTATCTGGGATTGTGATTGTGGTGGTAGATGTATCTGTGGTGGTGGGTGCATTGTCTGGGTGTGTGCTGGTGGTAGTGGATGTGTCTGTGGTTTGGGTGTGGTCTGGTGGTTGCTTGTGGTGGTGGATGTGTTTGTGGTGGTGAGTGCTATGTCTGGGTGTGTGCTGGTTATAGTGGATGTGTCTGTGGTGGTGAGTGCAGCAATTGTGTCTGTGCTGGGGATATCGGTCTGTTTGGATGCGCATCTGTGTTTTTCCTGTTGTTTGGGTTTCTGTGTGAGTCTGCTGCTTGTGTCTGTGTGAGCGGGTACATGTAAAGGTGTGAGTGTGCTTGGGACAGGCCTGGGATTGGAGATTTTGGATGCAGATGAGGCAGGAAGTGGAGGACAAGGTTGGGTTGATTGGGAAACAGCGGTCAGTGAGGAGGATAGACCTTGAAAACACCTCCGTAGGCCAGACATAGCCCTGTGAATGCCTTCCATGTAGGCTACCATTTATTGCGATTGGCAGCCATGCCCCTGGATGGCTTTCAGTACTGCAGTCTGGCCTACAAAGATGTTCCTGAAAAGGTCAATAGCCTCCCCACTCTGTGCAACTGGGGGGGGGGGGCAAGGCAGTGGGTGAGGAGCCTGGATTGAAGGAGATGCAACCCCTTTTAGGGAGTTGGTCTGGCCAACTGGGTGGGCAGGAGGGAAGGTGAAGATGGTACTCTGGCGGACAAGGATGAAGGTGTAACAGGAGCAGTAGTTTCCACCACCACTAGGGAGTGCTCGCTGGAGAAGGCCTCCAAAGAAGATGTCGAGTTGCTGGTGGCCCCTGTTGCACTCTCCCACCCTCCATGCCATTGGGTCCCCAGTGTTGGTGGTGTCTGCACCAGAAACACTGTGGCCAGCTGCTTCACCAGCTACTTTGGCAACTTTTCCTTCGTCTGCCCCAGATGATGCTGACATGACATATACAATAGTGTTATTGAATCTGTGTAAACAGACCTGATCATGAACTTTGATCATAAAAGAGTTGTCAAGTTTTCAGATTTCCCCCGCTTCAAGCCTCTCAAACTTTGGTCCCACATTAGCATAAGCTCATGCAGGCACCATTTGGTCACTATTATGTCATTCCCCATAAAAACTCCTATATTATGTATGAACTTGTCTCTTATCCATTATTATGTCTTTCAGGAAACTGTTTAACACCTCTGAATAGTTGGCCTTTGTTTTTTAGAATAGTCAACGGATGTCGCCAAAAAGGATATAAACCAAAAATACTCTTGTACAGTGTGTTTACTATGCCCTAGAATATGCATACTTTTCATTCCCAATAAGTAAAATATGAATCAATCTCTGTCAACAAATACTGCAATGCTGTGCCAATATTAGCACAAACTGAAAGCAGGTTACCTTTGCATTGCACAATGGTAACACTTACTTCAAGTCACCAACATATATGTAAATTGTAAAAAATTGCTAATGAATTTGTGCTGAAGTAGCTTAGCAATGTATCACATGCTATGTAAATACATATGCTGTAGAAGGCAGTCTGAAACAAGTATTTGTGTGGATTGACAAATATCTTCTACAGCACAAGTCTAGAGTAGGTGTGGGTGTAACGTGCATAATTCCTTGTAGAGTAATCACACTAAATTACCAAATGATTTTTACTAGACTACAAGAGGATGCATTTTGAACTAAAAAATTGTGCTAAATGCAACAGAACACAAATAGCGAGCAAGAGCAGCTGCTCATGCTTGCTAAATATGCTCTTGGGGTAGAGTTTTCTCCTCCTGACATTTAGAGCTAATTCTTAGTGCCAAATGCACTCTTGCTTCCGAATTTGATGCATGGATGCATTTTACGCTAATTACCAGCACTAAATGCAGCAAAATACAACTAGCAAGCACGAGCGACAGCTCATGCGCGCAAAATGTGTTCTCTTAGTAGAATATTTTCTCCCCAAATTCTAAGAGGAATAATAACGTAATAATCAGTAATTCCACATAACAAGAGTAATGCAGATTACCAAAATTACGCTAATGACTCCTTCATTCTCCTTAATAATTGAAAATCCGCCCAGGCCTAGCAAAGATCCGTGTCAAAGGGCCCTGAATGGCTAAAGCTGGAAATAAAATGTACTTTGAAAATAATTGTAAGCCTAGTGTCCCTAGTAGGACTGGGACAGCGTAAGAGTAATGCCATTCCATCAGTTACTGGCTTGGACCTACATTTATCCGGCATCCACATCAGCAAGCAACAACTAAAATAACCCCGCTGTAATAGGAAATGTTATTGGTGCCTATGACACCTCAACTGTTACCCAATTAAAGAGAAACATCTCAAAGTGAAAAAAAACATATTGAATTGCCCAAAAATGCATTTGATGAAGCAAAGGATGATTTGATGCTTTCTTTCCAGTATTTAAATCATCAGACAGTTACTAGACACAATAAGTAAGTCAAGAGGCTGGGAAGAGGCTCTGAAACGGCTGTCGACTATGCTGGAATGATACAGTAATCAACCAAAATGACTGCCAGTGCAACACGACTTGGTTTGCAACACATGCTCGTGACAGCACCCATCTGGAAATTGTTGAAGATAATTCCAAAATGGCTGCCAGAGCACACATATGTTACAATGCATGTGCATTTATGCATGCACATGGCTGCCAACTTGGAATAGATAACAAGCATTTCAAGATGGCCATCACGTGTGTGTACATGTCCTTTTAAAGGTCATAAAGAAGGGAAAGGAATGCAATACAACAAGACGTCTGTTTAATTCCTCACATAGTTAGGGATAGTCTTACACGGGATAAACTGCACACATTTGGACTGAATAATGGACTATGTATGAATGTTTTATTTGAAGTCTCATTTTATTTTCTGGTTACATATTTGAGAGTATAATATTCAATTTGCAGAGACCTGTACAACCTAAAGGGCACACATTTATATCCTGGCAAGCCCAACTGGCAATTTCATTGTTATGAGCATAACAAAATGAGTGCTTTCATGTCATCATAACAGCAGGAAGTATGGTGCAATAGTTTTGGATAAAAACACAATATACATAGTTTGACGCAAGGATTTATTTGGAGCACTATTTATTCTGAAACAACAGTTATTCTGTTGCTGCCTTAAGTGGCTGAAACATAACGTTCTTGCAATTGATCGATTCTAAATTCAAGATAAATTTTATGGATAATCATACATGGCATTCAAAGTGATATAGTAAAGCTCCAGGTTTTTATACGGCATCTGAGTGGTGATGCATTATAATTCAGGTTATAAAATTGCATTTACACTAGTGTGTGTTTGTTTGCACTTGTAGGTGAAATAAGTTGTGACACATACATTCAATATTTAAAAGATGACAGGGAACCTTAAATATGTGAATCATCAAATTAAAATCTAGTCCACTTGCCCTTTTCTATTATCTGAAAATGTATGCTTTCAACCTATGCATGTCTTGGCTAGCCTTTGGATTGCTTTATGACAACTCCCTGAATGTTCTTATAAATCTGCAGCTTACATCATTCTACTTTCACATCATCCAGTCATTTATTTATCACCTTATGAGCCCGATTGTACCGTTGCCTGATATCATAGTGGTCAGGAGATCGCCCAACAAACAGTGAGCCTCATTTATGAGGCTGTGCGTCACTTTTACGCCGCCGGTGCGTCACTTTTTGTGACGCACCAGTGGCGTAACAAATGCGTCTTGTTTAGCCATATTTCCAAAGTGACGCATCTAGGTAGCGTCACTTTTTAAACCCCTGCGGTACATTATACCTGTGCCAGGTATAATGTATGCAAGGGGGGCGTTTGACGCAAGAAAGGGTCATGGAAGTGACGCAGTGAAATCTATAAGATTTCACTGCGCCATTTCTTGGCCGCTAATGCGTCAAAATCTTACGCCTGCTTCATGGGAGGCGTAAGACTGACACAGGCACTAACAACATGGGACTTGCCCATGTGAAAGTACACATTGCTGGAGTTTGCGTCACCTTTATGACTCACTCCAGCAATGTGTCACTTTTGCGCCTACAGATACGTCAGAAATACTGATATTATAAATATGATGCATCAATCATGTCGCAAGGAGTGCGCACTGAGAAGTGGCGCATCGCTGCTTTCACGCAGCGATGCGTCATTACTCATAAATGAGGCCCAGTCTGTGGTCTGACTGCCAAATTAGGATGCAAGCACCGTGCTGGCTGTCAGAAAAGTGCTCTTTGTCACGTCGGCTCATGCTGAGATCCAGGAAAAGGGCCAAAGCACAAACCACAGTGTAACATGTGTAATGTATGGCACATGGTGCATGAATGTGTGTGGGGACACTACAGGTGCCCCCTGGGACACTCTACAGTGGCACACGAGCGATGGGAGCCCTGTTTGGGCCCCCCAATGTCCCTTTTAAACAGCCTTTTCATGGCGACTGGACCGCCAGGAAAAGGCTGTCAGAAAGAGACATTGTAACCCCGATGGCAGTGCCTGCCTCTGCACCACGGTCATTAAAGGGAATTGATTCGACTGCCACCCCGACGGGATAGTAGATCCTGTCGGAGGCAGTGGTCTTTCTCCCCGATGGTTTCAGTCTTACCCGCTGCATTATAATGCGGCAGTGGGACTGAAGGGCTCTTTGTCAGTGGGACTGCCACCGATGTCCTGTCGGTGCTGGTCCAACGGACATCAAAATCAGCCTCCCTTTTCTCCTTAAAGTCTCACTTATTAGAGCCGTCTTTGTTTTGAGACTAGTGTTGTGTGAAATTTGCACAATTTGATTTTGTGTAATAGCGAGAAATTGCAGCAGAATTACGTAAAATGACTGTTACTTATGCAAAATGCAAAACAAGCATTTGGAACTGAATATTGCTGCAAAATGAGTCCTGGGAAACCAGGGTCCATTTTACACAAAGATCCTTGGGACGCAATGGGCATGTTTGCCCACTTTGTGCACCCCAAGGCTCTCTGTTATTGCAGAAGAGGCCACAGACTCTTTTGGGCCCCTTCCATACTATTGATAGGGCTAGTCCCTATGTAGCATCAGCGCTATCTTGAGTGGGTATTCCCTCATTTGAATCGGCGTGTGTTCAATGCAAATGAGCAAAGAAGCTGCCAGGGGACACACTGGAAATGCACCAGAAAAAATTGTGCACTGTCAGTGACTCGCCTGAGGACAGCCCTCTGGAAGGGGAAAGGGAGATCCCATGGATTCCCAGACATCCCCCTGCGGGTTTGGGTAGTCACTCACTGCACCCATGTGGACAGAATATCTCGCCCCCCTTGAAAGTGCAGACGGTTTGTTGCCTGCTACATGAAACACTGAGTGCCTTGTAAACAGCATATTTCATTTGAATGTGCTGCCCTTATGGTTATTAAAAATGGTGGAGGGAGGTGAGGTGGCGGCCGCGTAGGTTTGCCGATAGCAGCACTGGCGAGTACGGGCTAGAAACAGACTTGAAACCTCCCGTTTGAACTTGATGAACAACCGTGAGGCTCTGCCGCCCCCCTCCTCATGGTGGGCTTACGTTGTCGCAATAATAGTCTTGAGGCGCTTTGGCTAAAGATCGACCCCGGCTGATCGAGCGTGCTGCTCGGAGACTGCTGACTCACCTGCTGATGTCTGAGGGTGTACGTGGAGGCGAGATAATGGTGCCGAAGATTGCAGCGAACTCTGTGGGCTCGAAGGGTGCTGCGGCAGCTCGCAAGCTCAGGACGGAGGCTCTGGCTGTTACGCGGCCGGATGTTGCCGAGCAGACGAAGGTAGGCTCTGGGCAGATCTTCTCGCTGGATCCGCCGAGGAGGGGGAAAGGTGGGATTTCGGCGAAGAGTGGACCGCCTGGAGCCTCAATAGCGTAGATGCTCACTCGTGGCAAGGAGGCGCGGATACAGGCCCTGACTAGGACACCCACGAGTGTGGAGAAGGGAGCGAGGGGTCTGGATAATAAGGAGGTGAGCGCATCAAACTCCACTGGATCCCCGGCTTCAACTGCAGTGTGTGTTGGTGGTCTAGCTGTGGACAACGCATTTGGGGAGGGGTCCGAGGCTGCCCTCTATATCCCTTGCTCTATCCTTGGTGAAGAAGGAGAAAATGCTTTGATGATGGGTAATGGCCGGGAAAGCACTAGAAATATACCAGCTGTTTTACTAACAGTAGATCATGAAACTGCCGTGAGTAAGGACAAAACCCAGGTCATCGTGGTTCAGGCGCTAGAAGGGGCTGTGCATGATAAAAAAACTTCTGCGACCTGGCCTGGAGAATGAGGAGAGTGATGTAACCACTGCAATAGATTCAGCAGTCGCTGATAAAGCTAAAGATACAGATAGACCTGACACGGATAAAGAACCTAGTGACTGCTTTTTCTCATTCTCTGATGGGGGAGAATGGTCAGAAGGCGACCAAAGCTCATCACCAGGTACCAGTAATTTAGATTCTGACCCCAAAGACGATGAGCCTGACCCCCCCATTACGGCTAGAAAAACAAACCAATCTATATGCCAAAACCGAGGGAGGATTGATTTGAAATGGGACTACTCATCTACCACTCCACTATCAGGCCACGTAGTAGTGAATCCCCAGTCCTAAACTGGTGCCATTCCATCAACGCTTGAGTTGATTCACCAGGCCATCCTCTCGCATAGGGAGGAAACACGACAAGACAGTCGGAAAACACAGGCAACAATGAGGAAGATACAAGGAACTGTCAGAAAGCTTTCCAAGGCATGTTTAAATATTGGAGAGAGGGTGACAAATCTCGAGGAGAGAATCGTGGCAACGGAGTCAGAAGCTGCCAATGCCTCAGCCCAGGCCGAGGCCTATCGTTGGCAAATCAGGGACATCCAGTGGAAACTCGAGGAATCCGAGAAGAGGCAGAGGCAAAATAACCTCAGGGTGCAGGGTGTCCCTGAAGAAGTTGAGGGGCAGGATACAAGAATTTATATAATTGGCCTCTTTAAATCTGCTTTCCCTGAGCTAAGTGAATGGAATTGGGCGGCTGAAGTCCAAAGGGCCCATCACATTCCATTTAAACCCAGAGTTCAAGCAAAAGAGGGGGACAAACCTTGGGTGATCCTCATATTTCTTGGCAATTTCCTCCTAAGACAGGCCATAGCAGAGAAGGCTAGGCCAGAAGCAAAAAGGGCAAGTGAGGGCGTCTCGTTTTTCGTCTGCCCGGATTTCTGCCCCTCAACGGTGGAGAGACGATGGAGATTAAGGCAGCTAATAAAACCTTTTCACGACAAGACAGTCGGAAAACACAGGCAACAATGAGGAAGATACAAGGAACTGTCAGAAAGCTTTCCAAGGCATGTTTAAATATTGGTGAGAGGGTGACAAATCTCGAGGAGAGAATCGTGGCAACGGAGTCAGAAGCTGCCAATGCCTCAGCCCAGGCCGAGGCCTATCGTTGGCAAATCAGGGACATCCAGTGGAAACTCGAGGAATCCGAGAAGAGGCAGAGGCAAAATAACCTCAGGGTGCTGGGTGTCCCTGAAGAAGTTGAGGGGCAGGATACAAGAATTTATATAATTGGCCTCTTTAAATCTGCCTTCCCTGAGCTAAGTGAATGGAATTGGGCGGCTGAAGTCCAAAGGGCCCATCACATTCCATTTAAACCCAGAGTTCAAGCAAAAGAGGGGGACAAACCTTGGGTGATCCTCATATTTCTTGGCAATTTCCTCCTAAGACAGGCCATAGCAGAGAAGGCTAGACCAGAAGCAAAAAGGGCAAGTGAGGGCGTCTCGTTTTTTGTCTGCCCGGATTTCTGCCCCTCAACAGTGGAGAGACGATGGAGATTAAGGCAGCTAATAAAACCTTTTCACGATAAAAACATCCAGACGTATCTTATCAACCCTGCACAGCTTAAAGTAATTCATGAGGGACAGATCCAGTACTTTGCCTCAGAAATCAAAGCTAAGGAGTATTTTGATACAATTGCCAAATAAGGAGGACCTAATAACATGTTTGTAGCCGAAAGTTCTAGAAGCTGTTAGTTTTTTTGGGGGGTATTCGGGTATTCGGGATTGATGGGATTGGCAGAGTGATAGGGGGAGGGGAGGGGGGTTCCAGGTTAGCTCTAGGTTGTTCATATGTATTATGATTTGACGGATCTGATGGAATTTTGGGAGGGTTCACAAATTTTAGGTTATACTTTTTTGGTTGGCCCAGCTCGCCAATGCTGTATGCATCACATGCGCAGACTAAGGTCTGAGAACCTCACAAGGTTAGGGGGTGTGAGGGGGAGGGAGGGCAAAGGGGGGAAGGGGCGAGGGTGGGGGTTGAGGGAATGGGGGACGAAAAAATTGAAAAAAGAAAAATTCCTGGTACTATTGTTTTATGTGTGTCATTGTAGTAATGATGCTTCTGTGTTTGTGCAGTTTATGTATCTAATTCAGAGATGGGATGATGACTCAGTGGGAAAAGCTTTAAAAATTGGGAATGCTTAAAATCTGTATAGTTAATATAGGAGGATTGAATGATTGGGGGAAAAGACAAAGGTTACGGTATTTTGTCAGATCAAACCAGATGGATGTGATCTGTCTACAGGAGACCCATCTCCCATGGGCCAAAAAACATTTGCTGGGTATAAGAGGTTATGACCTCCTTGCTTGTTCCTCTGAGACATACCCAATTAGAGGGGTAGTGATTTTGGCTAAATCCTCCTGGGGGAAAATAAAGCAGCAAATGACAGATGGTCTCGGTAGATGGTCGTTGGTGGAACACGAAATGGGGTATACAATCTGTAGAGTCTATGGATCCAATCAAGATGATCCGGAGATCTTCAACTTCTGGGAACTGGAACTAACTAATTGTCCAAGACCCATTATTATGTGTGGAGATTTCAATATCTCTGCTGATTTGACTGATTATACTATTTATGGTGGTCGTAAACCCAAAGTGTTTCGTGCCCTAAGCTCTTTAATGGAATCACACGAGCTGGCTGATGTCTGGGGGAATAAGGAGCCTAACAGACAGGGATTTACTAATTTCTCATGTCCCTATAAGAAATACACCAAACTGGATTATTTTATAATTTCCTCCACTGAATTAAATAGGGTCAGGCTTAAAAAGCTACCCAAACTATTATCAGATCATGGTCCACTAATTTTGCAGTGTGATATCGGTATTTCAGCAAGGAATCAGACAAGATGGACCTTTGAGAGGAAGCTACTACCTAACCCTGTATTTGTAGAGCATCTAAGGAGTTGGGCCCGGGAATACTTTGATATGAATCGATATAGTACTAATAGAAACATGGTCTGGGATGCATTTAAACCGCCCTGAGAGGAGAAACAATACATTTCTCTGCAAGACTACGAAAAAAGAATCGGGAAGTCAATTGGAAATTGACCTCCCAGCTTGTAGAGGCAGAAGTGCGTCATATAAGGGATAGTATTCAGGGCTGTGACGCTACTGAGAGTCAGCAAGGGATCCTGGCTATAAAAGCAGAATTATGTAAGGGATTAGCCCAGAACGCGGCAGATGAATGCCAGATGCAGAAGGGTAGGCTATATGAAACAGGGGAACAGGCAGGAAAGCTTCTAGCATCACGAATAAGGCAGGGGTCTAATAGCAATATTATATCTAACATCCAAGAAGGTACCCTGAACTATACAGAACCCAAAGACATTATAAAGGTTTTTAGAAATTCCTATCAAAAGCTATATATTGAAGAGACGCTCCCTGATGGTGTTACCACAGAGTTTAAAGATGAAGGACCTCAGCTGGCTGGGATAGATAGAATTATGCTTGATAGTGACATTAATATAGAAGAAGTGATGGAAGCATTGCAGGAGCTAGCAGCAGGGAAGGCCTCGGGTCCTGATAATATGCCACTTGTAGTATATAAAAGCCTACAGAATGAGATTGCCCCGATACTGTTAGATTTTTTTAATGGTGTTATCTGTGCTGGTGACGTACCGCATTTGTGGAAGGAAACAAATATTGTTGTATTCCATAAGAAGGGCAAGCCTAAGGAAAAACCTGGCTCGTATCGTCCAGTATCCCTCATAAATACTGACACAAAGATTTACGCTAAGGGCTTGGCCAAAAGGCTCAGAAGGGTTATTGGCGGTCTGGTCTTCTCATGGCAGTATGGGTTTATCCCAGGCCATGGGCCCATGGATCATGTCAGACGTGCTATTACGTTATTTGATGCACAGGCTGCCACAGAGGGAAGGATGGCCATGATCCTTCTGGATGCCGAAAAGGCCTTCGATCGCGTCACATGGAGGTATTTCTGGGGGATATTGGACTGAAGGGGCTTTGGCCCTAGAATCTCGAGAGTTATTAAGGCGATGTACTCCAACCCAAAAGCCAGAATTCAAGTAATGGGTGGTAGCTCAGAATTATTTTCTATTTCAAGGGGGACACGACAGGGGTGTCCCTGTTCACCCATTCTCTTTGCCATGTATATAGATCCCCTGATACGTTGTCTTTTAGAATGTAGGGACATTGACCCAGTAGTCTGCAATAGGTTCGAAACCAAGCTGCTAACCTATGCGGACGATCTGGCCATTATCAGCCCGGAACCAGATAAGGCTTTGGCAGTGATCACAGGTATAGCTAGGGATTTTGGACGAATGTCAGGATATGTCCTAAATGAAAACAAAACCCAGATAATCTGTACAAATAATATTACAAGGTCTGATGGGAGGTATCTGGGCGCAGCTGTCTATCTGGGAGTTAGAATAAGCTCAACAACTAATGAAATTGTAAAAGATAATTTTAATCCTCTGATAAAAATCAATTACAGCAGATTTAAAGAGAATAGATGTCCTCCATCTTTCCATAATAGATAGAGTTAATGTTCTTAAAATGACCATGCTCCCAAAAATGTTATATATATTTCCGTTGATTCCATATTTGATTGATGAGGCGCTTTTAAAAACCATAGAGACAGTTTTTTTAAACTTCATCTGGCAATATGGCAAGATTAGACGCTCACTGAAATATTTGTCCCTTCCGCAACAAAGGGGAGGGCTGGCAATTCCAAATATTAGATTTTATCAACTGGCTTGCCTGCTGAGGCAGATGGCAATCTTATTCGAACCTGCCACAAATCTGCGCGACACTCGATATAGTGATCAGGCAATTCCATCTATATACGAGCTGTTGTTGGGCATTGAGGCCCTGGGACTTTTGCTACATAAAAACTAGGCCTGGGCGGTAAATTCTGTTCTTCGCGGAATTCTTTGCTTGTTCGCGTTCTCAAAATGCGTGTTCGCGAGATATTTCCCCCCGAGCACGCAAACAGTGACTGCGAACAGGAAAAAAGCATCGCGAACATGCAATTTCGCATGTTCGTGGAATTTCTGCGTGTTCGCGGTGATTGTTTACCGTTTCGCGGGGATTTGCGTAACGTGATTACACAAATTCCGCCCACCCCTAGTTAAAACGACAGACGATACTATAAGAAAATAAGATACAAGGTGCTGGATAGCCTCTGGGAAATATGGAAGCAAATTCAGAAGGCAATGGCGATCCCTAAAATCAATTATTATACATCTTTGTGGAATTCCAGTATTCTTCCAAAATGCAGCAATGATAGAATGGTGAGATTGTGGGAGCAACAAGGGGCTACAAGAATAGGGGATGTTTTTGGAGGAGATAGTCTGTTGAGCTTTGTAGAGGTCCAGCAGAAATTCGGAATCCCAGCAAATCAGAGATTTAAGTTTCTGCAGATCTCCAGAGTGTTGAGGGGTATTAGGCCCCGGATCACCGCAGGAGGCCAGATCAGCATGATAGAATATTTATTAAGGGGTGGAACCAAAATCAAGATGATTTATGGCTCTCTGCTTTCTAGTATACAGGACGATCTGGAAAAATGTGAAATGTCCTGGGTAACTAGATTAGATAACCCGGATGTCGATAATGATAAATCACTGCAGATGGCTAGTAAAGTATTCCGCTCCCCAAATATGAAAGCCCAACAGTATAAGACTCTTTTTAATCTGTATTTCACCCCTGCAAAATTATATGAATGGGAAAAAAGAGCTGATGACAAATGTCCAAGATGCCAAGAAGGTCCTGCCAACTTGCTGCAAATGCTTTATCAATGCGACAAATTAACTGTAATTCAAGGGGAGATTGAGAAATTTTGGGAGGGGCTGCTAGATTTGAAGATCAACCTATCCCCTACCCTAATGTTGACAGGAACTGATAGCAATCTAGGGCTTAATAAGGAGAATGAAGCTTTTGTGTTTATGTGTGTGGCCGTTCTCCGGATATTGCTAGAATCTGGTTGGAAAGATACAACACCTCCCTCCTATCAAATGTGGTTGGCTAGGCTCCTGGGTATCCATAATATCGAGTCCTCCCTCTACTCACGGAGGGGTAGAAAGATGAGGGCTTGGGGCCAAGCCATATGGGAACCAATCAGGGGCTGGCTCGATGTGCACATAGAAACTTAATGCTTCGAGAATTCTATTTGGTGCTTATTGATTCAGGATCTCCTCTTATAAATGTAATATGTTGTCTCTCATTTTAAACTGTCTTTTTTTTAGAAATCTGTACCTTAGTCTGCCGCCCATAGATTTGTCATATACATTCCTCTTAATATCATGTCTAGATCTTAAAATAATGATTCAGGATCTCCTCTTATAAATGTAATATATTTGTCTCTCATTTTTAACTGTCTTTTTTAGGAAGCTGTACCTCAGTCTGTCGCCCATAGATTTGTCATATATATTCCTTTTAATATCATGTCTAGATCTTAAAATAATGTATTTTGATACAAAATGTATTTTTTATATGATTGTACCAGATGTGTCTCAATAAAAATATATTTAAAAAAAAAAAGAATGGGCTGCCCTTAGGTCAGCCACGTGTTAATGGCTGCCTTGAGGGGAGTGTATTAAGCATAGTAGGGTAAATTTTCACTGTTTTCTCCTGGCACACCTTTTGAAAGGTGCACCATGGTGCAAACAGGGAACATGCGCCATATAAGTAATATGGCCCCAAAATGCATTTCTCCCTTAAAAAAAGGTTAAATAAAGCACACACTATCATTCATGTTGATCCCATGCGTTTGCAGTAGACAGCAAAAGCAAATGGTGGATTGATGAAAAAGGAACATAATTATGCAATGTGGCATAATAGTGTTATCTAAGGAACTGATAAAACATGAGTAATATGTAATTACTGAAATTTTGCCAATGTAGGACAAAGTTTGCCCACTTGAGACCTGACTATATCAGTTTCCTGCTCCATGGTCTGATTATCACCCTGACCAGAAAGACCCAAACAATTTTAAATATAAAAACATAACTGATTTCCAAACTGAAGACAAATGATGTCCCCAGCAAAGATGTATATTGGACCAGAATAAACAAAATATTGGGCATACTTTAAAGTTCTATTGTACGTGTAAGTTTAGTTCACAGATGCATTAAGACTTTTTAAGAGCTTAAAATATATCTACTCCCACAGATGGGAATGACGATACCAGCTATGGAATACCCTCAGGTTTGCACACTACATCCATTGTGTGCATATTTTCTCAAGCTAGTCACATCCTAGAAATGATTGGAGATGTTCTGCTGTCAAAGCCAGGAACACATGCTTCTGCTGCATGGTATGAATTCAATCATAAATAAGGTTGCCATCTAAAAAAAAAAAGCCAAAAACAAAATCAAAGATTTTTTATGCTATACACACTGACCACGTCTCCCTCTATCCTTAGCCACTCCCAGGCTGTCACCTTGTTCTTAATCGGCAACTGATGAAGATGAATTAACACTTTGATTCTATTTGCCTCTGGGAGAAGGACTTCACTCACATCTGTCCTGAACTGGACTCCAATGTTTGCCAGGCTTTCCCTGGGTTGTAGATGATATGTGGAATGATTTATTAAGAAGCCCGAATCTAGAAAGATCTCCACGTTTTTCAGTGACTGGGAATACAAAGACCATTCAGGTACAGATGAGTACTGGTGGTTTTGCTGTGCAGAATAGCCATTACTGGAGCCAAAACATTCTTGAATACTTGTTCAGTCTATATAAGGTACCCTGAACTGCCAGCAAAGATACCCTACACCAAACCTGAAAACTGTCTTTAGGAGAGTTTCTGAGAGTAATGAGAAGATACATATCTTGCGGGTCTATCTCAGACAGAATTTTCAATTTCTCCCTTTCAATCACACACGCTACATGTTGAAGTGTATTCATTTTTAAATGAGACATAGCTATACGTGTGTGCAAAAGTTACAGGACTTCTCCTAAGGTGGGACAGAGAGAATATCCTTCTTCCAGGTCAGAGAGTCAATGGTCTCCAACAACATCTTCCTCTTCATCATTTCTTTGGTCAAAGAAGTGTGGATGAAATGAGAACCTGGAACAATAGATGAGAATGGTATTGAGACACAATTTCTATTACCAATGTATCTGATAGCACACTGACCCGTTTGTCCTAAATCAGTGTCACAAGTCCTCCAACTGGCTCTGAAGAAGTCACCATCCTGGCATAGTTAAAAAAAAAGTGGTTGCCGATTTCTTTTATTTGTCGAGGATGGGCAAGAGACATCACAGTGTGTGGAATGTTTAGGCTCAAACCGGGACCTGCTGAATGTAAACATCTATTTACCACTATAATGTGTTTTAAATGATCTTCTACCCTTTCAAAGCTTCTTGATTTATATTGAAAGGGTTGAGTATGATTTTGATATTTTAATGATTTGTGATCTGCAGGCTCAAAATTTCATCCCAGAATTCTACTGTCTGAGAAAGGCATTCTAAGCTAGTTCTTTTGTGAGGCTTCCATTGTCCATTCTTTAACATTCAAATATATCCTAGCTGTCAATATGCCCTTGATACAGTGAAAAAGGGGCTCAAATGATCAAACGTAAAGTCAGACAAAAATTTGATAGACGTCCCATAAATGCTAAAAGCTGCATGCCTGAAGATAAGAATTGAAAATCTTTTACCAGGTACTGTGATGCATAAGTAAATCTCGGATCACATTGACATGTTGAAGTCAGATTTTTAATACATTTTTAGGAAAGATAACTTTTAGAAGACGTATCTTTGTTCTCCAATTTTTCCCAGCCACTGATTAGCATTTGAATAGGTGTGGAACAAGTGTGATGTGGCTCCCAGGAGCAAATAATAAGCTGACCTGCATAGACAGAGAGGGTTCCTCAGAGCTTCACATAATATGTGGGCTGCCAGGTTCTTTTTGATAGGACAGTGTCAAATTTTGCTTGGCAGGTATGCTGAACCGCATGTAATACTTGAAAAGGAGAGAACGGAGTGCCTAGACAATTCTTGTGTATCCACTGTCTGTTGCTGAAGGCCACTGCTCTTTCCTACCAGACCTCTGTCTCTGAGGTTCACATTTTACACTTGGGGTACACTTGAAAGGAAGGCTACAGGATGCCAAAACAATTCTTGTATATCTACTGTCTGGTTGCTAAAAAATCCTAATTGTATCCAACAAAACTTTTTTCTTTAGGTTTGTTGTAGCTGCAGTGTGTTCCTCAAACTGAATTTTAGTGTAAGATTTAAGAGGGCATTAGGATTACCACAGTGCACTCCACTCACTCCCCTAGCTCTCGGAGCTTAAGTTTATTATAGCCAAAGACGTTCCCATCTTGAAAATGCCCATGGTTGGCCCTGGGAACTATTGGTTAGGGCGTGTCTTGGTGTCATTCTCGCTCAAAGGTTAATGGCTGAAATACATATGGCACCTCCAGGCACCATCTCAGAACACTCCTGGACCTGGGGAAGAATTGAAGAGGACTGGACCTACTGTCTGTGACTTAAGAGGAGCCCCAAAGTACTGGGCCTGCTTCTTCATTGTCTTCCTTGTCTACGCAGGACAAAGAAGAGGACTCCAAGGGCCATAAGAAAGATCTTCTTTTCAGCTACAGGTTTACAACAAGGTAAAAGAAGATTTTCTTGCAATTTCCCAGCTGACCAATGGCAACTTGACCAGCCCTCGGCCATGCTGTTGGCTCCTGCCTGCCATTCTGTGAGTATCTAAGTGTCTTCCCTGAGGTCTTGGGAGCTTGGGGCTCAACAACTAAGTCAGATGGTAAATTCTTTGACAAGGATGAACCTGGTTGGTGTACCTTGCTCAAGCTTTAGCATGGCCAACCTCAAATTGTGCCCAAGTCCCAGCTTACTGCTACTATTGGCTATCAAAAGCACAATGTGCTTCTTGGTGCTATTCCTCCATAAAACTTTATAAACATTTATATACCTGGTTACCTATATTGGGGGTTTCTCATTTTTGTGTCATTTTATTTATTACATTTTACTCTATTTTTCAAATTTGGGATTTTTATTCTTTTGCATTCAGACGTTATCACCATTTTGGTTTTGCATAAAAACTCTGTACATTGCAGTAATTTAAGCCTGTCTGCTCTGTGCCATACCTACCAGGGGAGTGAGCTCAGAACAATTTAGAGACTTTGAGGGTACGCCCTGACAAGAGTTCTGATTATTTCTTGAGGTGTGTAGTCACCCAAACCAAATAATAAGCCAATTGTGGGATTTGAATTAGCAATTACCTTTGTCATTAACATAGTCTGACAAGTTAAATTTCTCAGAAGTAGTTCAATGATTAATTCTTGAGGAAGTGACTAATCACCTGTAACCAGTGAATAGAGTCTTTCTATTAAGTGAGGAACTGTAATCCTATACAGACCCCCCATTTTCCTCTGAAGAAACCTTGAATAGATGGAATCATGAGATGTTTTGGAATCAGTGGTCTACAGAATAGCTAAAACCATTTACCACTTGTACTTGGTGGTTCTTCTTCTGGAGGCAATTGCAGGTTTGAAGATGAATAAGAGATTGCTGGTTGCAACCCTTAGTGATAAATGTGTTCTCCTCTGGTAGAATATGAATCACCATGGAAATCCAACTCAATTTCATAGTCCGGAGATGACCAGGCAGATGACACTGTAGAAGGTGAGGAACAAGAGACATAAGAGTGATCAGATTTACTTGTACATCTTAATGGGTAGAATAATATATTACCCCCTGCTTCTTCCAAACACCAAAGGAAGACTACACCTTAGCCTGCAGCGAACTCTTCGAAATTGCAAATGACGAGCAGACCCATGCACCATAATAACAAAATGGGTCACTGCACTGTAGTTGGTGACCTCAATCCAGGCAGGCCAAAACACCACAAATGATACTTCAGATCATGACATACCAATCCACTTCACCAAATTCTCGAATTTGAGGAAATAAACAATGTTAGAGTAAGTACAACCACAAATATCATGATAAAAAGAAACATGCTGACGCACTACTAAGAAGGAGAAAATCAATTTAAAAAAGATGGAACATGGCCAAATACTTTTCCATGGTAGAGGAATAGAAAAGAGCTGTGAATTTGGGCAACAAAGAAAACAGGAAGGACCTCATTTATGAGGTTTTAATGTAGGGCATCACCGCAGGCCTTCCTTCTGCACTGCCCTACAGTGAAAGAAAAGGGCAGGAATGCACCATATCTATCAGATATGGCACATTTCTGTCCTTTTTCCCTGCACCCCCCGCACAACACAGGCATCCTTGCACCATGGTGCAAGGGTTCCTGCATTGTGGGGATGTTTATTTCTGTGCAAGAAGGCAAACTTTCCTGCACAGAAACATACGTGCGTTGTGGGGATGTTTATTTCTGTGCAGGAAGGCAAACTTTCCTGCACAGAAACAATCAGAAGAGGTTTTTTCCTCTTTCTATGTGTGCTGCAGAATGTAGCACACATTGGGGAGGTGTAAGTTTTTGGTGCTGCCTCAGATTTACAGTTTCTTGTAAATCTGGGGCAGTGTCAAAAAGCCATGGATGTTGCTGGGAACGCCCACAGCTACACTCATTGCACGCCCCTTTAACACAGAAAACTGTGCTAAAGGGAGCCATATTTGCGAGTCAGCATTAAGCCTAAAAAATGGGCTTAGTGGTGCCTCGTAAATATGGAGCCGGCTCCTGCGCCACGGAATGTCACTAAAAGTGACATTCTGGCAGCACATGGTGCCTCATAAATGAGACCCAAAGTGTGGAGGGTGGAAGTACTTTTTATAGCAGCTGGGCTTCCTCTATGGAGGAAGAAGCGATAGAATGAGATTTGAGAAAAAAGTTTTGGAATATAAAGAGACATAGTCAACTCAGTTTAGTGAGTAATGGGATAAAGAATTATATAAGAAGGTAATAGTTATATGGAGTCTGTTAGTTACTCGATTACCCAGTGAAATCTATTTACCACAGCCCATAATGGAAGACACCAGATATAATTGGTAATAGCAAACATTGAAAAATGAATTTACCACACAACTCTCAATTTCTTTGACCACCTTATAATCAATTCAATGAAATCAGAACTCCCAAACCTAAATAATCACATTTAATCTTTATAAGTATACATATATTCAACATCTTTTTTTAACTATAGGGACAAATGATATATTTGAAACCCCTTCCTTTACCTATTGCATCACCCAGTTTGTTTCACAACACAAGAAAAGTAGTAACTGTTACTCTCGTCCAGCGAGCTTTCCGTCAATGAGTGTCAGGCCACAAGTTGTACACTGAAGGATTAGGGTGCTCTTTAATTGAGGATTGGGCTGATAATGTTCCCCTTCTGTGATCACCTATAAATGATAATCTTAATTTTATTTTGCTTCTGTACCTGCTTTTCTTATCCACGTCAAGAACAACAAGGCATATAGCTACTAACTTTGGTTCAAAGCATTTCTCCTAATTGAAACATTGAATTGTTACCATGATAATATTCACGCTTTTGTATGTTTTATTGTATAACAATATTGTATGCAATATAGGTTTTCTTTGATTGTGAGAGAAATAGTACCTGCAATTTGCCTGTGCTTAATTACTTCTTTTTCTTGTGCTAGAATCTTAAACAGGTGTGGGTTACAGTTGGATGGTTGATTTTCATATAAGGTATTGTATGTTTTCTGAAAAAGAGAATTTGTAGCATTTATGAACAGACAGAATAATGCAAAGCAATATAAGTATGTGTGAATATACATTTCTATAGGGCAAACCTAGCCTCAAGCAAACACGCGCTTTAAGGAATAGGGGATTACAAAAGAATGGATGAATCAGGGGGGATAATGGAGCAAGATCAAAGGGAATTATAGGAGTTTGGTGGGATCTCTATAGTCATGAGCGGGTGCAGCGGATTGACGGAGAAAGAGTGCTGTGTCGCTTCACTGCATGACCCCAGTGCAAAGGAGAAAGTGGAGGACAGGAGTTGCATGAAAAGAGGTACGATGAGGAAATGGATGATGTTAGGAGAGGAAGGTAATCAATAGTGGCCAGGAGTTGTCTTCAGATGGCCTAGATGTTATAATGATATATTACATAAAAATGAAGACCCTGATATCTCATCAACTGTTAACATAGTCATAGCCCCTTTTAGGTTGCCTAAAAATAATTATTTCATTGATAAAAAGGTTTTGAATACTACATATTGACAAATTATTATTTCATAACCTTCTAACTTTCCTTTAAGAAGCATAGGCTATTCATTGACAATAACAAAAGGAAATTAAATGCTTAACCATTATTAAAATATGTCTTCTTGATGAAGAGTGACTGAACATTGACTATGGCATACGAAAGCAATTTGAAAGTATTCATAGATTTGATGAATTCAAAGCTGTACATATTTTACCATGAACTAGAGTTATTTCTAATAAGTGATATTAGAGAAGTAGAGGCACTATTAGTTCTCAGTTGCAAGACTGGACTGGAAACAAACTTCAGAACCAACAAAATATATACGAACCAGACCTACACTCCAAGAGGCCATGACTGAAGCAAGGCCATGTATCCATTCAAGTTTGGGTAACAACATCTAATACAGCCCCCTAGCCTGCATTTGGAACATTCTAGAGTGGCAGAATGTCTACTCCTGCTCTACTAATCTGTACAATGAAATTCAGTGGTGCATTTCTCTTACAGCTGTTCCCCAGTTTTCATAAAAAAGAATCAGTTCAGGATTTTCAGGCACTATTAAGAGGAATGGCTGATTTGTTAAGTCAGTGATCTTTAAACATTAAAGGCCTGATTACAAATGTTAAATCCCCCTTGAGCAAAGTATTTTAATTGTTACTCCAAAAATTCTAAATAATGTAGCTGGTCATATTTCCTCATGTTCAATATATAAAGTCAGCACAGTAAGATATTTGATCAATCTAAATCCATTTAGGCAACAGAGGAGAAGATGATGTTTTAAAGAGTGAAGTAAACATTACTAAATGTGTTTCGGGACATCTCTTCGTTAGCTTGTGATTTTCCTTCCTAAATTAAAATACTTCATGCAGTACATTACAAACTGCTAAAAATTGATAAAAACTATTAGGTTTAAGTACATCGGAAGTGGTGGAAGCACCATATAACCTCCTTGTCAGAGTCTTCTGCCACAACAAGTATTATTCCTTATTCCCATGCTATTTTCAAGGATGGCAGACCCCACTTCTCGAAGGCCACTAGAATATATAAAAGTGGTAGTCTTGCAGTAATGTTAGTTCACTACCGGTACTCCTTTAAATCATCACATTAGCCATCTACTTCAGCAGAACAATGATTCTTTAAAATTTGGGTCACAGCCAATCTCCAAACCTATCTTAAGTTCAGCAGCCCACTTTTTAGAATCGAGTCAACATTCCATCCATGCCACATAGCTAAGGGGCCTATTCACAAAAGTAAATCTACATGTGTAGATCAAACTACATGTAAATATGCACCTACACTTTTGAGTAACAGTAGTACTTTTGGCTACTCACCATTTATGAGTGTAATGTTACTCAAACATGTATCGGTTGGAGTCAAAACCAAATTTCATATCCAACCATAAAGTTACTTGTAGTAGTGACTTTACACCTGTATTGACATTTGCACACTTGGTAAATTTCAGAAAACGTTTGAAAAAGATATTTCTATGTTAAATATTAATGGTAAATAATTGTATATATTTATTTTAAATGCAGAACTACATACAAATGTTACAGCTTTTTAACCCTAGATCTAAATTAAAAATCAAATTATTAAGAATATATTAAAGTCGAACAAAATATATTTTTTTAAGTTTAAATAAAGGGAAAGGATATCACTCAAAGCAAAAACAATCTATATTTTTATTAAGTATAAGACGTATTAAAGTGATGTATGGAATTAATTAAATATAATGTAACTTTTGATTAAACATAATGTCATATTATTTTTATCAAAATTAAAAATGATTTTAAAATAGGTAAAATAAAATATTATATAGGTTTAATTTATAGATAATGTTTTTAACAATGTATTAAATTGATTTTCATTTGCAAATTGTTTAAATAGTTTTCATTTATTTTAACATTAGTACCTATGGGGTTTTATTTTAAGTCTCTACCTCCATTATTTTTTAATGGAGGATGTTGCAGTACCACTGTTTGACCATGTGTGGTGCTGGGCTTACTGAAGCTCCTAGATGGAGTACCTATTCAATGGTTTTAGGATTTTTTTTTGCTGCCGTAAATATAGAAGTGCAGTTTTTGAATATGAATGGGCTTACTCTTTTGCATGTCAGTGATGCCACTTCCAAACCCCTACGTTGGTCTCCCTAAACCGCTACTTACTCCAACCTTAACCCACCCCTTTAGTTATAAATATTCACAATTTTTCCACCACTCATCTCTGTTCCTCCCACATTTACTACTAAAACATATACTTACCTTGAGGAGATCTCCACAATCTCAACAGAGATTTACGCACATAAAAGATAGGAGAGACAGAGGTGGAGGTGGAGACATCTTTACATAGGTATGTGAATAACATTTTGGAGCATGATAGTAGTACTACTGTGATAGTAGTAAACATACAACAAAATGCAGTTTGTGAATAGGCCCCTACGAATGTGACAAAATGTCTGATTGAAGCTAATATGTCATTGTATGCATTAATGTATTAGATTTGCTTTTTACGTAAAAAAAAAATAGACCAATTTATTCAAGCATATCAAATGGAGAAAGGAAACATCAGAGATGTTTTATTTAGTATGCACATAGTATGTGAAATGAATGTGCCTTATTTTGTTTTGAACTAAAATCCCTTTATCCCAACAAAGTTCAAAATGGAAAGACATGTACCTGACTCTTTACTTACACTTTCCCTGCTGCTGGTATGCTTGTAAAATTTAATTTGCAAAACAATCTTTTATTTGCATGTGTCAGAAAATGTGTGGCATACTGTTTCTTTCTATTTCACTGCATACTGTGTTCCAGAGAGAGTGTCACTATATTCAAATTAAAAACTGTCCTCACCTGGTAGCCATAGAAAGTAAATCAGACATAGATCTTCAAGTAAAATCAATAGGAAACAGTTTGTTGCCAAAAGAAGCCTGGCAGTCTGTTTTAAAGGAAATGTTGCAACAAACAAAATCAAAGGCCTCTCTATTTTTTATGTCTGCATCTGGACTCCTTTAAGGTTATCTGGGGCTACTGCACCACCTTTCATGCACCCAGGGATATAGCATAAGTATCTGCTACCCGGTATCTTTAGAAGCACAGCTGGCTCCTCCTGTCACATGTTGAGGACAAAAAAGACTGTAAGAAAGATTACTGTTCTGGGGGGGGCAAGACAAGGAAGTAAGGGGGGGGAAGGGGGAGGGGTGGGAAAGGGGGGGGGGAAATGCAAAAAAATGAGATGTTTTGGAGTAAAGAGGTTTCTGTTGGCAATCAGAGGATTACATCTATAATATTGGCCAAATCAGGGCTGCCGGATTTCTCCTGTCAGGAAAGATTATCTCAAAAGGATGTCTCACATTAAAATTTGCTCCGTCAATATTGGTGGGTTAAATGATTGGAGAAAGCGCCAAAGATTATGTCATTTTGTTAAATTTAATAATTTGGATGTTCTGTGTGTGCAGGAGACCCACCTTCCTTGGGCCAGTAGAAATTTGCTGCATATAAGGGGGTATGAGATGTTAGCCTGCTCCTCTCAGACTTCAATGACAAGGGGGGTGGCTATTCTTGCTAAACCGATGTTAGGTGGGGTGAAGAGGACTAAATTAGATAGCTCTGGGAGATGGGTAATAGCGGAACTGAATCTTGGGTGTACGATATGTACGGTATACGGATCGAATCAGGACGATCCGGCAGTGTTTGATATACTAGAAGGGGAACTTGTAGACTGGCCTACCCCTATTATAATTTGTGGGGATCTCAATATTTCGGTAGACTGGAACAGACCTGGTAGTTATTCAGGTGGTAAACCAAAAGTGTTTCATGCTCTGTTCTCCCTAATGAGATCACATGGTTTGAAAGATGTCTGGAGTGCAAAAGAATCTGCCAATCCAGGTTTTACATATTACTCTTTTCCACATAAAAAATACACTAAGCTGGATTCTTTTTTGCTATCTTCAGAGAAACTTGGCAAAGTCAAGATCACAAAGCTGCCCAAATCCCTATCTGATCATAACCCCTTGATTCTATTATTCGATGTAGACAATATTGAAAGAAGACAATCAAAGTGGTCATTCGAGAGAAAGCTCCTTGCGGATGATAGATTTGTGAGACACATAAGAAAATGGACCAGGGAATTCTATGACATTAATCGGTATAGTGCCTCCCGCAATGTAGTTTGGGAAACCTTCAAGGCATCTTTGAGGGGCGAGACAATAAGCTGCTCTGCCAGACTGAGGAAGGAGGGTAGGATGAAGGTTGAGACCCTGATCAGGGAATTAGGAATAGTAGAAGCACAGCATATTAGAGAGATAGTACAGGGCGTGGATGGTCAGGCAAGTTTAAACAAAATGGTTACTATCAAAGCCGACCTCCAGGGAATAGTGACGCAGAAAGAGTCTAGGGAGTACCAGTCTTCTAGGGCAAAGAGATACGAGACAGGGGAACAGGCAGGAAAGGCATTAGCACTCCGGATTAGGCAGGAGAGATCCAAAAACGTTATCACTAGCATACAGGAAAATGGAAACGAATATACTGAGTCTAAAGAAATATTGAGGGTTTTCCATACATTTTACCAAAAATTGTATGATGAAGAGGGTGGGAGGGAGGTACAAAATCCTGTTCTCCAAGATGATGGCCCAGAACTAGATCAAAGTAGTAGGGAGATGCTGGACTGTGATCTGACTCTGACCGAGATTAAGATGGCGCTTCAGGAACTAGCAGCTGGTAAGGCGGCGGGTCCTGATGGGCTCCCCTTAGAAGTATATAAATGCTTAGAGGAGGAAATTGCCCCAATATTGTTGGATTTGTTTACTGGCATAGTGTGCTCGGGCTCTATCCCTGATTCCTGGAAAGAGACAAATATTGTCATATTTCACAAGAAAGGTAAACCCAAAAATAGTCCAGGTTCGTATCGACCGATTTCTCTTATTAATGCGGACACAAAGTTATACTCCAAGGTGTGGGCGAAAAGATTGGGGGGGATAATCGGTCGATTAGTCTCCCCGTGGCAGCATGGGTTTGTGCCAGGCCGAGGCACCACGGATCATATAAGGCGAGCTATAGTATTGTTCGATGCCCATGCTGCCACGGGTGGAGACATGGCCATGATCCTCCTCGACGCGGAGAAAGCTTTCGACCGTGTGACTTGGGATTGTTTGTGGGGAATCTTGGCTGGAAGAGGTTTTGGGAATAAGAGTATAAGGGTAATTAAGGCGATGTATAGTGATCCGGTGGCTAGGGTAATGGTTATGGGCCAAAGTTCAGAAGAAATAATAATTAAAAGAGGGATGCGTCAAGGATGCCCCTGCTCCCCGATTCTTTTTACGCTGTATATCGATCCCCTTATTCAAAATTTTTTACTGTCTGAACAGATTACTCCAGTGACACTGAATGGCCATACTACTAAACTTTTGGCATACGCTGACGACCTGGCAATTATAACAACGGCCCCCCAACAAGCTATGGTTGAGATTTGCCGGCTGGCTAAAGATTTCGGTATACGGTCAGGGTATCGTTTGAACGAGGAAAAGACACAGATCATATGTACAAGTAACATCAAAAAGCTAGATCAAAGATATGTGGAATCAGCGGTGTATTTGGGGGTAAGGGTGAATGCCAATGTAAATATGATAATTGCGGATAATTACATGCCACTGATAGATTCAATCACAAAGGAGCTTAAGAGGATAGATATATTGCATCTCTCACTGATTGGTAGGGTAAATGTATTAAAAATGACCATGTTCCCTAAACTCCTGTATTTATTCCGGGCCATCCCTTTGTTGTTGGAAGAATGGATGATCAGGAAAATTGAAGCAATGTTTATCCGTTTAATCTGGCAGTATGGGAAAATCAGGAGATCAATTGCTCACATGTCCCTACCAATTGAGAGGGGGGGTTTGGAGATGCCTAATATCAGGTTGTATCATTGGACATGTCTCTTGGTTCAAATGAATGTATTGTTTCAATGTGATCTGGAAATAGTAGAACACCAGCCAGGTAACCAGGTGCTTCCCTCCATCGTCGAGCTCTTAGTGGGTAGCAAAGCAACAGGGTTATTAATCTGTGAAATTGACCGGAAGTACTATAAGAGAGCCAAATACAAGATACTAATGGGGGCATGGGGAACTTGGAAATCGGTAAGAAAATTTTTGAAAATCCCAAAATTTCATGTTAACATCGATCTCTGGAAATCAAGTATCTTTGCCCACCTAGGCCAAAATAGAAATAGCCGTCTTTGGTGGGAGTTGGGAGTCAGGTGCCTAGGGGATGTTATGTTAGGCAATGAGATTCTTAGCTTTAATGTTCTTCAGCAAACATTTGGGCTCCCAGCTAGCCAGTGGTTTCTATATGGGCAGATTGTACAAACTATCCGCTCATTTAGGCCCAGGGTATCCCTTATGCTGAGCAACCCAATAGTAGAATATTTGAAAAGTGGAGGGAGTAAAATTAGAATAGGGTATAAAAATCTCCAACAAGAGCTGGAGGATGATATGGAAAAAACAGAAACTACCCTAGCTCAGAAACTTGGTGACCCAGATGCGGATTTAGACCTAGCCCTAGTTTTGAATAAGAAGATCTTTAGGTCCTCAAATTTGAGGGCCCAGCATTATAAGACCCTTTTTAATTTGTATTTTACACCAGCAAAATTATTTGCTTGGGGGGTTAGAGATAATGATTTGTGCCCCAGATGTAATATGGGTCCAGCTGATCTCCTCCATATGTTTTATAAATGTCTGAATTTAACACCGATTATTAGGGAGATACAGCTATTTTTGGAGGGGCTGCTAGAACAAAACATCGTTCTATCCCCTGCCGTGGTCTTAATAGGTATGGATGGCAAATTGAGAGCAGAAGCTGGAGCTGAAGCCTTGGTTTTTATTTCAGTGGCTATATTGCGTCTATTAATTTCCGCTGGATGGAAAGATCCTACAGCACCTACATTTCAGCAGTGGTAAACTAGGCTATTGGGAATGCACAATATCGAGGAGTGCCTGTATGATTTTAAGGGTAAGAAAACACGAGAACTGGGCAGAAACATATGGGCTCCTGTTAAGAAATGGAGGGTGTCCAGACAATGAAAATATAAAGGCGTAATAGGAACTGTCTATGGTTCATGATTAGCCTATCTATGCCTACCGTAGTACTTTTTCTGTAACCCTGTCTATCTAATTTATGGTATTTATCATCCATTGCTGTATTTGTATCTACTGTATATATCTATGTTATCCATTGTATTTATTCTGATTGTGTAATGAAATGATATCTGTAATGATTTTTACCTCATTTTATCCGAAACATCTCAATAAAAATATAAAAAAAAAAAAAAGATTACTGTTCTGATTCCTCACCGTTTGTAACTTTATTTTTTACAGTATGAGGACTGTAACACTGCCATCTAGAGCCACCGTGATTGACGCTCGCCCTAAAATGGTACTGTAAATTTGTTTTCATCCAATGATCAACTGAAATATCCAGTATGGTCATTATACGTTGGCATAGAAGTTGCACCAATGTTGTGGAAGTTAAATTACCTATGTGGGCTGCAGTGTGTATTTACACCATCCACATAGGTGGCACAAATGTTTGTCTACAGATAGCTTTGGCTGGGCCGCATTTGAAAGCATTGGTGTGGCACATGACTAGGCAAAGACACTTATCCATGAAGAAAAAAACATGTTTTCTGGATTAGATCCATCACACCTAAAGTGTGCCTTGTGAGCCCACAGTGCAAAGCAAACAAATGATGGATGGAATCCTGAATAGATCATGCATTCACCCCCAGTCAAGAAATTTGGGTTAAATCCATTGTTCTTTTGCTCACCGTGCCACCCCAGTTTAAACCCAGCCATATGCAAATCAGTGTTGACCCTGTGCCTCATGGAAACAGTCCAGACAGAACTGCCAACCGAGGTCCTCCCTGGACCGGAAAAAAGCATCCTGGGACCAGTTTCTGGGTATTACATATGGCTGGGTCAAAACTGGAATGGCATGGTGAGCACAAAAACGATGGATGATATTGTTCTGCATTTTGTCCATCAATTGTTGTTTTGCATATGTAAGCCCACAGGGCTTGATGCTTATTATATAAAAATGAGGTGTACTACAGTTTGGGACTAGTATTCCTCCACAGTGAGCAATTGTCTAGTAGTGGTTTTCACTGTGTGGGTACAGCTGCATTTCCCAAGACAGGTCTACTGAGTGATAACATTGTTAATTCTTATCTATGCCTGGGGAAAATTTAAGACAAATAATTAAAAGTTACTTTTCACACAGTTCTAAAAATCTAATTCAATAATGAAAGTACATTTTGATACCTTTAGTGGAAAATAATAAACTATACTTTGTGCTGTCTGAAAGACAACCTATTTAGAACCGGTTGGCCAATCAGTGCTCCCTAGAAGCCTACTAGACCTCCTTGGCTAGCGGACAATGGCGCTGCTGCTTGAGGACAATTCCTAGTCTTCACGCCCCAGGAAGGAGGGAGTGGTGGAAAAGAGTGGTCAGTTAGAATGAATTAGTCAATTAGTCATTTGGGAGAGTGACAGGAGCAGTTGTCACAACAAATGTTTCTTTATTTCACCTAAATATGCCAAAGGGAATGGACAGAATGAGCTGCTAATCATTCCTGTGTTCTTTAATGCAGCTTCTTGTAGGGTTCGCTGGAAATCAAAGGAGCAAGCACAGCAAAAGGATGAAGGGAATCTGCGAGAAATAGGATTGGCAGCAGGAATTCTTCAATCACTAGCTAGTGCACAGGATAAGGCTGGTGCCTCACCAATGCCTCTTCTAAATGTTCGTAGATCTCGGAAGAGGGTCTATGGACTACAGGAGTGACCAGGAAAACGTTCTCAACAGTAGGAGAAAAAGGCAATTCAGTTATTGTTTCTGCCTCTGGGGTACAGGGCAAAGGTGTTGAGGCTTTCCCAGGCAGTGTGTATCCTCAATACCCAAGAATGTCATGTTCTTCTCACTTGGAGATTTTTGCCAAGTGGAATACTGGTTCAGCAGGACCTCATGGGAAAGCACCACCTGCCTGACATCCTGCCAAACTATAGCCACCAGCCCAGCTATGCTGGTTGACTTTATAAACCAAAAAAAGTTATTTTCTCCAAATGTAAAACCTTGGATTGTGCAAAGTGCCAAGCCTGCTTGCTATGAAATACAGTGTGTCCCCACTCTGAAGTTATAGAGTCAAACCCAATATCTTCAGCAGAGATCAATAGCAATACATCTGACTCCAAGGGACCCTTATCAGTTACACCAGTGGACTTTTTCCCACTGAAAGATTTTGTGCCAAGGTAACACTTTGACCAGTGTGACCCACTTGGCTTATCTGACCACACCTCCATTGTGGTTAGCCAGAAAGCACACTGAGCTGATCCACCCTGAAGAGAATATTGACAGTGGCACCTTACATTATCTAGGTACTTTTTGCATTCATTGTCTGAAAAAAACTCATATTGCCATATCCCTTTATCTGATTTTATTTTTTTGTGTGTTTGTTTGCTCATTAATTCTGTCTCTACAGTTTTACATTGGTTTGGTGATTTAGATGTGTTCTTTTCTTGACTTTAAAGTTGTTGGTACTGATAGAACTTAACTTGCATATCTTTGGGAATTGCCTGCTGCTTGTGCCACATCTACCAGGGGTTGAGTAGAACATCTCAATGAACATGTTTTAACCTAGTGTGTTGGTATCATTGCATCAAGGAATTGAGGAAATGATCCAGAATACCCCTAGGATGTTTTGGTTCACGAAATCAAAAGCTGTTTTTAAGTCAATCAAGGTCTTACTCTGGGATACTTTTTTGCCTTGAGTATTTCCATGCTTATTAGCTTAAGCCTCATGGCCTGGTCAATGGTACTAAAAGCATTCTTAAAACCCCATGGGGTTTCACCCACAAATTCAATTGGCTCAGTAGAAGTTTCCCATATTTTTCCTACTCCATTCAGGAGCAAGATTTGGTGATAGTTTGCTGGAGCAAGGTGTTTGCCCTTCTTTTATATAGAAACAACTATGAGCAATCTCCAGGAGTGAGATATGTAACTGCTGCTATACACTGCATTAAAGACTTCACATACAATGACCCTCTACCATATTTTTACCAGGTTTTGTAGATATCAGCATGAACTCTACCAGGTCCAGGGGCCTTGTTTAATTTAAAACTGTGAATGGCTTCCCTCACCTCTCTAGTATGAAAATCCGTACCTCAGAACACTGGCTTATTACCTTTGAGGTTCTGACTGCTGTGGAAGTTATTAGGCAAGTCCCTTCAGCCCTTGGCTCACTGATAGACTTCCTCCCCCTTGTTTTTTACAGGGCTTCAATATGTTTCTGCCAATTGTTTGCCCATACTTTCACCTCAAGTCCCATCAGGTGCCCTTGCAGCCTCAGGAGACTAGTTCTTCTAATGTCTTTTTCAATTAGAGATTTATTTAAGTCCTTGCAGGACTGTTTCTTTTTAAGCTTGAACAGTTTTAATTTTCTTGCAGATTTTAAGAAGCTATACCTTGGCCTGATCCCACATGCCGTAATTGTAGTAATCTTGTTAGTGCCTGTTTAGCATTCCCTTTTAAGGCAGTTTAGTTTGCTAATAATGTTGTGACATGGTAATGATATCTTCGTAAAGTATGTTGATTTCACTATCAACATTTTCTGAAAAAGCAGTACCACCTTCTTCCTGACTTGGCACTTTTGTTCTTCAATTTTGTTAAACTGGGTCAACTTTATATAATCAGTGAATGGTGCTAAGGAATTGTAGTTTTCAGGGTGCCACCTTGTTGCTTTCTGGCTTCTGCTTCAAGCTAGCACTTTAGATAATGCCATAAGCTCAGTTTGTGGTGCAGATTGATTAAACCCATATAGGCGTAAGCAAGTTAAATCAGGTCAGGATTACTTTCAACTCTATGGTGGATCCTTGCTATAATATTAAGAAAGGCATAGTCAAAGAGGCTACTTCTGAGCCCCCTATTGTATGTGTTCAAAGCTGGTGGATCAGACCTGATGTGGCCATTTAATGTTTGCAGGTCCACAACCACCATTAATTTTACAAGCTGGCCTCTTATTTTTGTGCATTTCTTCTAGGATGCTTGTTTCCAGTCCAAGGAGGACACCTGCTTGGCAGTTCAGACTGGACTATTTCCATGAGGAGCAGGGTCAAGCCTTATTTGCACTATGTCATCCCAAACAAAGTAGTCAGCAAAAGAACAATTGATTTAACCGTGATCTCTTGACTGGGGTGAATGTTTGATTCGTTAAACATTCCATCCATCATTTGTTGCCACAGCACTTTTCGTCGTAAGTGGGATGGGTATGTCAAGATGTGAGTCCCTTGCTCACTGTACCACTGAATTCAAGCTAGCCTGGTTGATGAGGGGTGTTACCCCAAAACCGGTCCCAGGATGCTGGTTTTCGATCCAGGAGGGACTCAGCTTGGCAGTTCAGGCTGGACTTTTCTCATGAGGAGCAGAGTCAAGAGTGACTTGCATATGGCTGGGTCCAAAATTGGGGTGGCGTAGAGAGCAAAAGAATGAAGGATTTAACCCAGATCTCTTGACTTGGGTGAATGTTTGATTCATTGAGCATTCCGTCCATCAATTGTTGCCACAGCACACAATATTAATTAAGGCATAGTCAAAGATGCTACTTCTGTGTAGGCCTGGGTGGTAAATTCCTTTCGGCTCGCGGATGTTGCGGAATTTGGGTAATTTCGCGTTCCGCGGAGAAGGCAAAATTGCCCAAAATTCTGCGTTCCTCGACTTCGCAAAATTATTTGCTTGTTCGCATTCTCAAAATGCTTGTTCACGAGATATTTCCCCCCGAGCACGCAAACAGCGATTGCGAACAGGAAAAAAGCATCTCGAACAAGCAATTCCACGTATTCGAGTAATTTCTGCGTGTTTAGCGGAGATTTTTACAGTTTCGCTGAGATTTGCGTGACGGGATTACGCAAATTCCGCCCACCCCTACTTCTGAGTCCTCTATTGTACGTGTTTATAGCTGGTGGATCAGATTTGGTGTGACCATTTAGTGTTTGCAGGTGCACAACCACCATTCACCTCACAAGTTGGCCTCTTATTTTTGTGCATTTGTTCAATTGCATATCTGGCTCTGAGGGCCCTTATGAGTTTTATTCTCCAATGGGTAATGGTTGACTATTCTAGGATCAGGCCAGGAATTGAGGTTTGTCACAATCTGGAGCAACTAGTTTGTCCATGTTCTTATGGATTTTTTTAGAGGCTGAAATAGCTGCCTCTGTTTTTGCCAGAAGTGACTCATCTTCCTTATGATTCAAGAATGCCTAATAGCTGCTATAAATTTCAAATGAAAATGTGCTTATTTCAAGTGGTGTTTACTGAAGATTTCTTCCAAAATCCATATTTATGGTGGCATTCACTTTCAGAGTGGCTGAAACAAATGTTACTGGACCCCCCCTTGTCCTCCGTTATTTGCCTTTGGTTGCTACAACATGATAAGATATGTAGCCATCCATCTCTCCTGCTACAAGCGGGAGCATGGACTCCAGCCCCCAGGCTCCACCGCTCATTCTTGCCTTACTTCCTGGTGCCAAAAGGTGCATAAAAACAATCACCAATCCCTGCTGTGCAGGATGCCTGCTACAAGCCAGCAGCACAAACTCCAGCCCCAGGCTAACCCGCTCATTCTTGGCTCACTTCCTGGTGCCCGGGGGCACATAAAATCAATCACGAAGCCCTGCTGCGCGGGCCGTCTAATATGAGCCGGGAGCAGGGCTCCAGTCCCCAGGCTCCACTGCTCATTCTTGCCTCACTTCCTGGTGCCCGGAGGTGCATAAAATCAATCACCAAGCCCTGCTGCATGGGCTGCACCTTGTGCGAAGCCCAGGCCAAGGGTGGGCCCGTCCTGCGCCCATCAGCACCAGGAAGTGGCAGGGCGAGGCCACCCCCCTTGGCTTTGGTCGTCTGGTCAGTTTATTCAGTTTGCTGGATGTTACAGTGTGCTACAAGACCAAAAGGTATTGATTCAGTTAATTTAGTGGTGGCCAACTTTGAGATCTCTCCTAACTGGAACCCTTGAGTCCTAAAGGTGTACTGTTTTTGGGAAAACTTGACTTTGGCAAATTTTGTGACTTGGCCTTGAGGGGGGTGGTTGTGCTCCTTCCATGGTCTATATGGTCTAATTCTGAGCTCTCCATTTTTGTTGCCTTATTGTCCTGCCTACTGTTAGGCTCATTTGTTGTAAAGAGAGTTGTTTTTTCCTTGCCTATTGCTTGTCTAGCTGTAATAATAAGTGCACTTGTAGAGGCAATCCGAAGGTCCATTGTGCCATGGGCAAAAGAAAAGGCCCAGATAAGGCTCAGGGTGTGTCTTGTTCCAAAAAGAAGGTTATGGGAACAGTTTCAGATGAGGTAATGGATAGATGAACCTATACTCACCGAATGCCATTAAATAGTTCAGCAAGGGACACCCCAGCCTACCCCCAAACAAGAAGTCCCACCAGCTTTGTCTCCAATCATGGGGTCTCAAAGGAACTCTCTTCTGCACCCCCCAGCCTAAAAATCTGCTAAGCACATTCCCCTGATGTTTAAGAACTCCAATAAGGGGAGAGGGAAAGATCTCAGAAGAAGGTCCACCTTTTTTGTGCCCGGACCAGAAGCCACAGGATTACACTGCAGTGGTGCACGCAACCCAAGTAAAATGCCATAACAGATTTCAGGTCCTTGCTGAGGAGGAGACTGGGTCTTCAGGGGAAGGGCTCAATGGCCATGGTGATAACTTTAAAGTTTATGCTGGTGAGTTGCCGGCTCTAAAATCAATTATCAAGTCTCTGAAAGATGAGGTAGTCCCTCTGATGCTATAGATTGCTGACCTAAAGGGGAGATCAAAATGTGTAAAGATCACTCAAACAGAGATCAGCTCAGAACCCCTGACTAGTGTCCCTAGGGGCGAGGCTGTTATTTGTCCTGGTATGTCTAGAATAGTCGATGCTAGACCCTCACATAGTGTCAGTGGTCCCTGGCCTACCCCACTTATCCCCCCCAGCCAAGAGATTGCTGCTGTAGAGATTTTTACACTAACAACTCAATTCCATCCCGAAGTTTCCATCAGGGCAAGGCGGGGTAGGGAGATTTATAGAGGTGAGGTCGCACTTGATGAAGGGTATCCCGCTACGTATGGCCCTGGGGGAGTACTTGGAAAGGGGGTTGTGAGGGATGGTGTCTATAGCATATTGGATCCCCAGAGGAATAAAGCAGCAATATACCTAGCAGAGGTACCCGAACTTCAAAAGGGTGGCTTTGAAGATCATGATTCACTCAAGAACAAGGTCACCTACTGGTTTAGGACCACCCAACACTGCTACTCAATCATAAGAGATGACATTACGTTTGTTGAAAGATTATCTTTCCCGGGGATGTTAAAGGATATGGTTAAAGTTAGCTTCTCTCATGTGGCCCTAGTCGATAGCCTAATGTCAATCAACTCTTGTACCATCCCCATTGCTAATACATCTATTGCCATCAGATATAGACCAACAGAAAGGCCAGAAAGGACGGACAAAGAATTATATAGGGGTGCCTTGCAAAGGGGGTCCTATAACCATTTCAGGTGATGCCGGAAGGCAGGAATAACTACCACAGATAGGAGAACTGTCACCATGAGATGAAAATGCAAGGCCCTTCATGCCAAATGCGATTATGTATCAGCTTGAAGCTTATCCTCTCCCTGGGTTGGCCACAAACCTTGAGGCTAATTGTGAGTTACCAGATGTGGACCCAGGGAGATAAGGGGCAGCCAATCCCCCATAATTGTAGAAAGGGGAGTCTTTAGTACCATTCTTTCTGCTCAAAGTAATATCAAAGTATCCCATCAACCTTTAACGGTCCTAGTTTGGAATGTGGCAGGGATTACCAAATTGTTAGTAGTCCCCGACTGGTGTACTGTGATGGTTCTACACAATGTGATTTTATAGAAACCAGGAGTTTGAACACTCTGAATAGAAATGGGTTCTCCACATATGGTTTAAATGCAGATAGGAAAGAGCTGGGGTGATCCTCAGGAGGATTAGCAATTTGGGATAAAATTGCTCTTAGTTTCAAAGTAAAGCTAGTCCACTTAGATTCCCAAGATAATATAGCAGTTGATCTGGCACTCCTCTGTGGTGGGAAAATCTGTATCTTTAATGTTTATAACAGAGTTGGATGGGGCTCTGAGAAAACTACTGCTATTTGTATCCTAGACCATACTCTGTCTGAACTCCCAAACAATATTCCATTGTTGGTAGCTGGTGATTTTAATTGCACCTTCAAATCATTAACCCTCACTCCACTAGATCTGACCGAGGAGAGGGATTGCATGCAGCAAATCCCACAGCTTTATTGACCCTCAGTTAGATGGTCAAAGAAAAGAAGCCAGGTGTTGGTCCTCACATTACAGCATGACTTGAGACCCACCACTGGGAGAATAAAATCTGATTTAAAGGGTGAACTAACTTTCAATCGACCTGGCTATACCAGCAGAATTAATTATTGCTTGATTCCTCACAAACTTTGGCCCCTTGTCTATGACATTTCAGTGGCCAAAAGATCAGACAGAGACCAGAATGCCCTTATTCTCACCCTTTTAAACCAGGGTGAATCTGAATCCAATATATGGAGCAGGTCTGATTTGGGTGACTTATGTTTTTCAAATAACCAGAGAACAATTAGATGGGACTGTGTTAGGTTTGAAATCCCCATTCCCACAATCCACTTGTTTCAGGCTATATTAGGTTGGCTGTGCATGGCTAAATAGTTGACCTTTGTGCTCATGTTATGAACCCACTGTGTTATCCCCGTATTTGTAGGCTCCAGTCAGCAAGTGTGACTCCATTTTGCATTTCGTAACCTCCATTAGGCTGCTTAGACTGTGCCCGAGTTAGGCCTCACTGTTGCATTGCTCGCCTCAGCAGAACACTGTATGTCGTTATTATTTTCTCTATTGCTCAAGGCTGTTTCATGACTTGCTAATGAATAGGCCATTCTGCCCTGACATACTTATCTGAATGTGTAGTTTCTGCTCCCACGTTAGGAGATGCTGAGACCTAGCACCGTGGCCTTGGAGTCTTGATAATGTGTACCTATCTGGCAGGTGTTATATCATCCTACTGTGCCTCTTTGTTCATGTTCGGCTCAGGCCGGTATTTTTCCATTGTGGGCGTGGTTGGGGGCTTCACAAGAGGAATGATTATCCACTGTAGACTGATGGGGGTCAGTCCTTCGTCAGACATCTCAGGGTGCAGGTGATGCCGGACTCCTCTACAGAGTATTGCTAATAAACTAACAGCTTGTATTCTCTACTATCTGACCGACTCTTCATTCTTGGGAAGGTTTAGCAGGTGGTTGTGAGTAGCCCGCGTGGCCCCTAATGGCCAAATCCTTCAACTAGGTGGTGGAACATGCACAGGCCCTGGAAATAGCCAAAGGTAAAGTTTGCATGGAGGTGGAAGAGCTGGCAAAATATCCTAAAGACGAAGCAACCATGAAATTGGGTATTCGCCATGAACTCCTTTACAATGAGATTAGGGATCTGGTGGGTAAACCGTGCAAGGAGCTCAAACTGGGCAAAAAAAAGAAACAACTGAGGTGTGACCCACAGGTAGCATGGCATAATCAAGACTGCAGGAAAACCAAGGGGGACTTGGTACGGGCAATAAAACCTAATGAGCTCCTGGATATAGTGGCCTGCAGAACAAGGTATAGGCAAGCTCCAGAGTTAGCTAAGAAGAACTAGGAAGATTCCTTACGGTCCTCCCTACATAGGGCACTAACATGTAAAGACTCCAAATCCTTCTGGAAAAAAATGGCCCAATGACTTAATGGTAGAATGACTGTATTGAAGCTTACAGTGCAGCCTGAAAAACGGGTGTCCCATTTTGAACGTCTCTATACATTTAACTACCTGCCCGTTGAGGACCCTATTGAAAGGAAGGGGGAGGCTTTATATGGAGTGGATAAAGCTCTAGTATTTTCTCTGGAAGAAACTCAGGTAGCAATTCATTCTTGTGTTCCTGCCAGAGCTCCTGGCCGAGACAGAATCCCAAATGATCTGTACAGAGAAGATCCAACTGTTTGGGACCCGTACATCAACATGTTAACGAATGCCATTACATTGGGTATGGATATCCCACCATCTTGGAAGCTAGCAGAGATAATACCAATCTATAAGAAGGGCGATAGAACTGACCCGCCCAGTTATTGACCTATAAGCCTCACCGATTCCCTGCAGAACATTTTCTGCAAGCAGGTTACCGCATTTTACGTAATTACAAGGCTGGATTTTGTGCTAACATTAGGACATTGGACCAGGCCTTTCGTCTTCTTTGTCTTTATTGGAAGGATTTTCTTTGTCTTGATTGGAAGGAAGTGGCTATTAAAGGTTGGAAGCTACATGTGGCTTTTGTTTTTCAGTCTGCATTCGATTTAGTACCTTGAGCCAATCTGTAGAGAGCACGGAAAGAGATGGGCCTACCATACAACCTTTTAGATATCTTAACTCAATTGCACTCTTCAAATGCTGCTCAAGTCAGATGGGGTGCGAATAACCAACTAACAGAGCAATTTCCAATCAAATGTGGAGTCAGGCAGGGGTATGTGCTTGCACCCATCCTTTTTTCACTCTTTATCAACAGTGGTTGATTTTTTAGATAGGGACGGGTGTGATGATGGCCCTTGAATAGGCAAGAAAAGAGTACACTTTTCTTTGCTGACGACACCCTACTTATCTCAAAATCCCCTCAAGGCCTCCAACTATTGTTGATACGATTCTGCATTAAGTGGGGCGTGGTTTTAAATGAGGCCAAAACTAAATATATGGAATGCAACTCCATCCAAAAGATGTTTGTATGTAGGAAACAGTATCCTGGAGTAGGCATCTGCTTTTGACTATCTGGGTATCTACCTAACATCTAACCTAAACTGGGAACCCCTTATTTATAAATAAAAGTTGTCGTTAATCCAGCAGACTGCCCATATATCCAAATTACACAAAAGTACGGTGTCCAGGAAAAGTGGCCCCTGCACTAGAAATTTACAACCTTAAATCTCTAGGTGGGACTCTTTATGGGGCGGTATTGTGGGGAAGTGGGAATACAAATTGTCTCACCATCGTGGAAAATCGTTTTTTAAGATCTCTTCTAAATCTACCCCCTAGTATGCCTCTGACCCCACTGTATATGGACTTCGCCCAAAGACAACTGGCACGCAAGCTAGATTGTAAATTATTAATGTTTTGGTATCAATTGTGGTCCATTAAAGAGCTAGCTTCCTACAGAGCAGTGGTGATTGGCCTCTTGAAACAGCTCTAGGTAACCTCCATCCCATGGTTTAGCTCCTTGAGAGATCGACTTAGAAGACTAGGGTTGGAGGTGTACTGGTCTAATCCTAAAATCTTGTCCCTAATATCAAAGGCTAGCGCCAAAGTGATATATTGGGAAACAATAGCAGAGAAGGAGGCAACTAATTTGGCGGGTACTTTGACTAGGGATTTCATAGAATTTAAAACTGGCCCAAGTTATAAAGAAACTATTGATGAAATTGTTCCTCCCTTGGTACGCAAACTATTTATACAATTTTGTTACAAGGTTTTGCCTACCAAACTGTTCTGTAGCAAGTGGAGCTGAAATGTCTCCCGGGATGACTTTTGTCCATCTTGTAAAGCCAGTCCAGAATCTATATGCACCTGTTATTTTTTTGCCCCTATTATAAAAATCTGAGGGGCAAGTAGATTATTCCATTGTGAAGACTGGTTGGTCCTGGTCACTATCTGGAGGTGCTGAGAACTTTGTTTACTGACACACGCAGGGCAACAGTATTCTGTTTGGCCAAATATTGGCACGTACTATCGATTAAGCATTCTAAATGCATTGTATGAATTGTTTATTCATCCTTTTTTATTCAACATATCGTATTTTAGAGTATTCATGTATTTTTCTTAACAATGGTTTTTAACTTGTATATTGTTTTAAACTTGCTCAGTGCTGTGTACTTTTTAAGATCGCTATGTTCGAAATAAAGTTATATGATGGTGATGATATCTCTCCAAAGGCCCAGGTCTCCTAAACGCACCTTAGGTGGTATTTATTTATTAAGGATACTCAATCTGAGACCTCTAATTTGTACCTTGGTCCTGCTGTATCCACTCAATATAATGACAAAGAGATTTAATGGAGATCATGCTGCACTTCTGGGCTTCCAGGGTCCACGGAGCATCTACTTTGGAAGTTCACTAGGGCTGTGTTAGACCTGTCAGCCTTAGGGTGGACTTCCCCCCAACATTTTGCCTTTGTCCCCCATATTTCCTGAAGTTTTTGTGCTGGCCTTAGGACTCTGAGCACCTTGCCACTGCTAACCAGTACTAAAGTGCATGTGCTCTCTCGTCTAAACCTGGTAATTCTGGTTTATACCAAATTGGCATATATAATGTACTTATAATTCCCTAGTAGAGTGGTAATATATGTACCAAGGACCTGTAAGCTAAATGCTACTAGTGGGCTGCAGCACTGATTGAGCCACACGCATAAGTAGCCCTTTAAACATGTTTCAGGCCTGTAATTGCAGAACCTGTGTGTGCATTTTTAAGTTGTTCATGTCCTGGTTGTTAAAAACTCCTACTAAACACTAGGCCTGTGCGGTAAGTTCCACTGCGATCGCGGAATTTGCGGAATTTTGGCAATTCCGCGTTCCGCGGAGAACGCAGAATGGCCGAACATTTTGCGATCTGCGGCATAGCAGATTTTTTTCCTTGTTCGCCCTTACAAAATGCGTGTTTGCACGCCCAGGAGCAACTTACCGTGATCCCTGCATTCGCCAATGAGTTTTCCTTTACGTTTGCGTCCAGCTGCGCATTCCCCATGAGTGTGCGATCGTGAACACGACATTCTGAGCTCCTCCCTCACAGTGAGGGGGTTGAAGCCCTTGGCGGCGCAAGGTGTCCCCGCCAAGAGAAGAATCCCAGATGATGAAGCATGTCACCTTGGTGGGTGATGGGATTTCGTCCTAATTAGAGGACTACTTTACTAGTGACAAGTTCTCCTTTGCTCGTGTCTTAGCATGGTGGTTTTTCTAACACAACAGACCCGTGTATACTTTGTGTATAACAGTAATTTACCTTGGGGGATCTATCCGCGCTGGTCTTAAAATCTCCCTTGGACCCTCTACTCCCAGTTTGTTTTGTCTGTTAAAAACTCCTAACTTATGGTGAAGTTGGATTTTAAATTACAATTCTGGAAATGCCAATTTTAGATATGTGGTATTTTCTTGCTTTAGCCCTTTCGTGCCTGCAGCCTGTCTCTGGTCCCATGATTAGGTGTAATTGGCAGTTGGGCTTTGTGTATTTCTCCTAGACAGCCACGCACAATGGGAGCTTAGGTGTGACTGAATGGGCAATCACTGGCAGATGAGAGGAAGAAGCTGGGCCCTGACTCACTTACACCTGAATAGCCTGTGTCCTGTCTGCACACAAAGGTCCTTAGGACCCTGCACTGCCACTTCAGCCATCTTGTAACCAGGGCAGGTAGATTAGGAAATTCCCTGCACTTCAAAGACACTGTCAAGAAGCTTCTCCCACCTTTGAAGAACTAGGACACCACGATAAAAAAGGGAAACTCAGACACCAACTCTTCAGGACTCTTCTGGACATGTGGATACTCTGCCAGGAAGAAGGAGTGCTGTGCTACTTACTACAAGGACTTCCACTCTGCCGGTTCACACGCCAGTTTACCCGCAACCCAATTTCTCACAGGCTGAAGCTACCCAATTTTATTCATCATCAATGCCAGGATTTTGTCTCTTTTCATTGCCATATTAAAGTATCTATTTTCTCTCATTTACAGTTTGAAATATTATCCTAAACTTTAGCTCCTGACTATTTGTATGCAAGCACAGATGGAAATGGTTCTCTTATGGGTTGCATAACTTTTATACCCCATTTAAGAAAGGCAGCATCTTCGATAAGTAGTTTCTCAACCATAAACTTATGGCCCTTTCAGTCTCAGATGCTTGGCTCAGATCATCTTTGTATTTCTTCATAAACCTTCCTTCAAAAATATCTTAAAATTTTATTTTGGCCATCTCTGGTGATGCTTTCATTATACTCAAGATGTTGCCTCCATGTAAAATTCCATGGGGCCCTGAAAGTGAAAGGTGGTGAAGATGATTCTGTTGTCCCGGTCTTCATCTACAGCATGTTTAGTAATATCAACAACAGGCTAGTTTTGATTCATCATGTCCATCAATACTGTTGGATTTTGTAATACTTGATTTTCTCTGTGTTTTGTGGTTCCACTATACCATGTATCAGTTGCCCTTGCCAATCTGTCCTCTAGGTACATGCAATGATAGTATGTTTCCCCTAATTCTTAGTCCATCACTTGCCTGGCAACAAGCAAGTTAAACACCTGCTTCAACAGAATTATGTTCCTAGTAGTGGAAAAGAAGGTGTTGGCTTATGGCCTAAAATTCACTGTCCCTAGTTGGATGCTGTTTGCGGCCCTGTTGGTCCATGGTTCTTCTTTTGTGTGAATTGAGAATGTCCATGCATTGGGTGCACCATCTCTTCCTCTAACAATTTTAAGCCTGTAAGGACCGGCGCTGGAATAAGTTCTATTGCCTTTCCTTCACCTAAATCTTCGATATCCCATTTCTAACAAAGGCGTATGGGACACCACCCATAACACCACTCCTTCTGTGTTAAGCATTGCATTACGTCTATTTGCTTCCCACAGGTATTTTGAACAACACCGTGGATAATTATGTTGTTGTGAATGTATCTAGGCCCCTAATTAAATATTCCCGATTGATGCACTTATGTGGTTATAACAAGACATATCCTTATAAAGGCATAAGAATCATGTCCATATTTAGTCATAGCCCATGCAGTCCAAATACGGCAAGGCTACTCCCATAGACTCCTAGAAAGTACAACGCGTTCTTTAAACAAACCAAGCCTCCAGCAGCCCGGGAATTCCCCCTGCTTTTGTTTTGATTTGCACAGGAACTCCTGGAGTCCAGAAAGAACTGTTAGTTCTTAGTGACGTCTTATGTCAAACCTTACATCAAACTCGGCACCTTTCAGGTATAAATATACCAACGTTGCCTTAAGCAAACACAAGGTGGTTTGGAGCAGAGCGGCTATCTACTTGCCCGACGCCCAGCTGATGCGAGTGCCGAAGGAAGCGGAACCTCCCATTTGACGCACTGAGAGAGACGCTGTATTTTCTCCTGCCGAGAAATTCCAGCTCCGGTGTTTCCAGTCACCCTTGCGGGTTGCTGGGAGATCGAGTCCTGAGAGAGAGATACAAGACCTCCTTCATTCTATAACCCAAGGTACGGAGCTGATTAGAACCTTAAGAGAATTCTTGATTCAGATTCTTGTCAAAAACCAACTTAACTTAAACTGCAACTTACTTACTCCTTCCCACGTATTAGGCTTAGGTCAGGTACACCGGGGTAGGCGCATCTTAGAAACACCAGTTGAGTATGTTAGTCAATGTTTTTATGTATGTATATATTTAATCCGTTTTAAAGTATCATATGGCTCAGAAACCATATCAATGCTTTTACAGTATTATTTCATAATACACCTTTTACTGTATGCACTTTACTTCATGATAAGTATTGCAATTGTGGCAACTCACTTCTCTTGCATGAGAAATAAGACTGCTCAATAAATAACAACTTTTATTGAAAACGCCCGTTTCTCTATTTCTCAGCACTCTGGTGAAACTAAGCACGCACGATTGACTGAGTGAAATAGCTGTCTATTGTTTTCACATGACTCTGGAGATATACTCCTTATTCTGGGGGGAGCAAAGTTGTCATGTTTATGCGGTTGTCAGAAACTAATCCCTTCTTGTCTAATCAGGAAAGTTAACTTTTTCCTAAACATTCGAGAAAGTTTCTAGTGACCTCTGAGCTAGCTGGCAAACCTAAATAAGTCTAACATATTCAGTAGAGACCTAGATGACCTCAGTCCTACGTCTAAACTGCTGTTCGTGTTATTCCAATGCGCAGAGCCTATTGGGAATATAGGAACTACACTACAATATGTTACGGGCAGCATACAAACAAAATGAACAGTTTCCTCGTATAATTTGCATCAATGGTTGCAGCTTCCTGATATAATTTGCAGTAACATTGCATATTATGCAGCCTTTTTTTTTTTTAAACACTTTGATATTGGCAGCCCTTTGGCAATCCATGGTAGCCACCGTGATATTATTCATTTTTTGGCTATAGGATATCTGATGGGATAGTACAGGAATAATATTAGTAGTTTTAACTTTGATTTTGCATCTCATTTAGAGATTGTCAGGCCGGACACCATACGGCTACGCAAGGGTTTTGGAGGCACAGTCACCATTCCAAACAATTCTGTACAACATTTCTTTTACAAAAATAATGCATTTTCTATTTAAATGGTTTAACAGTGATTGCTCGGGGTCCTATTCTAATCTATTGGAAATCGTACAACAAAAGCCAAGGGGTATTGAACTGTTATGAGCCTGTAGACATCAGTATAAAAGACCATAGCAGAATGGAGGCAGACTATTAGGAGGGAGGCCTGGGAGAGGCTGTACGAAGCTAGTTTCACCAAAAATTGCAGTCTCTTTTCGAAGACCATTAATGCCCCATTCTTCCAGGACAGTCATAACAAAATCATTGATGTTACAATTGCCCCCAACAAATGGAGTAGTGAGGTCTGTGGCAATTATGCAGCAAAGGCTGTGACAAAGCTAGATCCTAGCACAATACAGGAAATCGCAAAGGCACTTAGTTTGACTAAGAAAAATAAGGCAGCGGTCCCTGATAGCATATCAGTCGATCTCTTCCTGGCAAAACCTGATCTATGGCTCCCCATTTTAACCAACATTTTAAAATGTATTGCAGTTACAGGACCACCAGAATCCTGGCTCAACGCAATTATTGTCCCCATCTTCAAAAAGGGAGACAAGTCGAACCCTAAATGTTATTGCTCTATAGCCTTGATTGATATTACATGTAAGTTGATGGGCAGGATTTTACTCGACCTCCTTGAATCATGGATAGCTGAAAAGGGGCATTCAATATGGTTTTGGAAGAGGTTTGGGCACTGTGGAGCAGTGCCTAAACCTCCAACTGGTAATAATTAAATATACCTTGGCAAAAAAAACGGAATTTATATTTGAGCTTTATGGATTTGGCTTCTGCCTTTGATTGCGTGGGCATTGATGCACCTCAGGTTCACCTTTTAGCTCAGACACACTGCAACTTCACGGACAGAGAGAGATATGGGGCGGATGGAGAACTGTCCCCCCAATTAAGATGAATAGTGGTGTGCGACAGGGGTGTGTGTTAGCCCCTTTTCTGTTTTGCCTGTATATAACGACTTGGGGTGTTTCCTGAATGTAGGGGCGATTGATGTGCCAAGGGTGGGGATTGAGTAGATGACAGTGTTCTAATTTCAAGAATAGGTGTAGGGCTGCAATCCCTTGTTAACAGATTCAGAGAATTCATGAGTGAGCTGGACCTAAAGACCAACACAGCAAAGTTACATGTTATGGTGGTGGGGAAAGTACACAGTAAAAAAATATCTTTTTTATTAACAATGAAAAATTATCTCAGGTCTAACATTTCTCATACCTAGGCATTCCTTTCAACCTAAAGGCACATGGTCTCACCTTACAGAAACTAGGAGAAGGAGCTTTGAATAAACGCTTGTTGCCCTAGCTAGGTTCAGCAGGAAGCTTGGGTCTAAACCAACTAAGACCCTCCTTAATATTTACAAAGTCTGGTGCTGTGCTGTGATCTTGTATGGCTAAAAAACAGGGGAATTATTCAATTAAGGAGTTACAGAGGCAGGAATCCTAATACATGTACAAAAACAAATTACCTCTGACACCATAGTTCAAGTTTTCTTCCTACCTCAATAGGATTTTTTAATTATCCCTGGGTTGTAATCATATATCTATTATGTTTTACACTTGGTTCACAAAACATAGATTCCTGTCACGAGACAAGCTAGAATTGAACCTTCTTGCTTTTTTTTATGCATCAAAGATGTAAAAATGATAACCAAAAAATGTGTACATTAACAAGACATACGAATAAGTGATTTGTAAACATAAACCATGGGGAATGAAACATTTCTCCGTCCAATTGTGAGGTTGACGTTGGAAAAGCCCAGGATGTTCGCGGCTTCTGCTAAGCCAAAAGACAAACGAAGATACAAGTCTACACAACCCACCGAACGCTTACAAAGGATTTCCCTTTTCCTGCCACGAAATATGTGAATGCAAATACGGTTATGTACTGGTACCACTTTTATTCATTTTATATTAATAACCTTCACCTGTTTTTAATGAGCATGTCTCCAGACATTCCTCAAATCAATTGCTTTCCTTTACCTACACTTATATATGCAGATGATACAGTTTTAATGGCGTGCACACCGAATGCCCTACTACGCCTGCTAGAGAGCTTTGTTGATTTTATGCCACCTTAGAATTACAAACAAACTTTAACAAATCTTCTATTATGGCCTGTGGACCAAAGAAACATTACTTATCCTCTATTTCTGCAGTCAACAAAAACAAGCTATTATAAGTTAGTACTTTTTTCTATTTGGCAATATCATTTGCAGACACTGGCTCATGGGACAGACAGGTTCCGCAAAGCTGGCAGAAACGAACAAATTCAAATTGCGCACTTTTTACCTTACCACAACCGAAGGGGGTGCTCTCCCCCTTAATTGCAAATATATAAAACACAATGTTTGCCTGCAGCCAGGTATGGTACTGACGTCTGAGGATTTCAGAATTGCGACCCAGTTTTATTGGAAGAGATCAGATTTTGTACAAAGGCCCTCATGGCTCCTATTTTGTTATCTACCTAGATTTGCCATAGAGACATAGGTATCCCATACATTGAGGATTACAAAAATTCCAGTCCACAATTATAATGGCCTGCCATCTAGAAAAATGAAAAGCTTGTTTAACCAGGAACATCATTAAGGATTCCCTCAGTTGTGAGAAGGGGGTTGAAATTCCTTGGTCAGCTAGTGTAAGAACCAAATTATGCTCTGTCAATCCTGAAAGGGTTTTTGATGATCCATTTAACAACTTAAGTATTAACCTTTTCAATGCGTCAGATGGCCCCAGACATCCAACGTCATGGTGGGTGTGTGCGTCGGATGGCCTGGGGGCTGTCCGAACTGCGTACGCGTCGCATTCGGCCGCACCCTGGTGAAATGTCCGCCACAGCAAAAAGGTTATTAAAAAACAGTTACAGCAGGCCCGATTCACAGAACTAACTTAAGGAAAAATCCTAAACGTACTACTTTTGGTATTCACAGAATGCACTTACTACTTTCGATATTCACAGAATCCACTTACTACTTTTGGTATTCACAGAATGGATTTACAACTACTAACTTTACGTCCGCACTCAGGCTGGAGATTCCGGCCCATAGGTGGGAATTCCGTCACGGAGGTGGAGCTTTTGACCATGGCTAAATCTCTGCCACTGGCCAGAATCCCCACCTATGGGCCGGAAGTCCCACCTACGGGCCAGAATCTCTGCCTCTGGGCACGAATCTCCTGCCCAAGTGCGCACGTAAAGTTAGTAGTCGTAAATCCATTCTGTGAATACCAAAAGTAGTAAGTACATTCTGTGAATACCAAAACTAGTAAGTTTAGGATTTTGTCTTAAGTTAATTCTGTGAATTGGGCCCTATATGACCCGGCAATTTCCATTAGATTGCATAAGGAAACCATGAAGGAGAGCGTGTCAAATTACTTGTTACTCACCCCCTCAGATAACATGGCAATATAACTTCGAGTGAGAGGGTGGTGGGAATGAAGCATTTTATTTCGGTATAAGGCTGGTACAGCGAAATATCTGTTATGTTTCCTACTGGGTTTTAACATTAATTTGGATTTAACCTCATATCCCTGTCATTGCAACCCAGGACAGTCAATGTCACATTTTATGTTTTTTGTGGGTTTTATCTTAAATATTTCAAACATTTTCTGGTTACTTTTTTAAAGAAATGAGGAGTTAGACATTTCATAGAGGCACATGAATTGTTTTTTCACCTGAATGATGACACAGAGACAATTTGCTTTGGTGCCTTCAGCTGCTGTTGTAAGAGCACATTGCTTCATGAATATTGTATAGCTCTGATGAACGATTTTTCACTTTATGTACTTTTGAGGGTGCTGGATCACTAAACATTTGTATTCATTATACGTCATATTTATGTATGTTTATGGTTTTTAATCTACTGAATTGGATGTATTTGTATTGTTGCACTTTTATAGATATACCATGTATTCAAATAAAGTTACATAGAATTGAATTGAATATATGTAAGTATTTCCTTAGGAAGGCCTATAGAGCCCTATGACAGGAAGCTGTATATTATTGTCTTAGCAGCAAAATCCTTAAAGTTAGAAGCATCATTGGCTAACACAGGGTTACCAGCTAGCATCCCACCCTGGAAAACTTCTGAATGGGACTACTTAACTGGGTACTGGAAGGTATCAAATTAATCATGGCATTAAATCTAACTAGAATCAAGATTAATGTCACTGTTAAAGTTAAGCAAAACTTTGCAGAAAGTTGCCACTCTATGACCCAGCTGGTCTGTTGGGCTCACACATGCCCTGGCCAACACACAGCTTTCAGCCCACCTGTTGTGAACGTATCTAGGACCCTATTTAAATATTCATGAGTTATGCCCTTATTTGGTTATAACAAATCATATCCTTATAAAGGCATAAGAATCATATCCATATTTAGTCATAGCCAATGCAGTCCAAATACGGCAAGGCTACTCCCATAGACTGCTAGAAAGTACAACGCGTTTTTTAAACAAACCAAGCCTCCAGAAGCCCGGGAATTCCCCCTGCTTCTGTTTTGATTTGTCCAAGAACTCCTTGAGTCCTGAAAGAACTGCAAGTTCTTAGTGACGTCTTATGTCCAACCTTACGTCAAACTTGGCACCTTCCAGGTATAAATATACCAGCATCTGCCTTAGCAAACACACAGTGGTTTGGAGCAGATCGGCTATCTACTTACCCGATGACCTGCTGAAACAAGTGCTGAAGGAAGGCGACCCTCCCATTGACGCACTGAGAGAGAGACGCTGTCTTTTCTCCTACCGAGAAATCCAGCTCCAGTGTTTCCAGTCACCCTTGCGGGTTGCTGGAAGATCGAGTCCTGAGAAAGAGATACAAGACCTCCGTCATTCTATAACCAAGGTACGGAGCTGATTAGATCCTTAGAGAATTCTTGATTCAGATTCTTGGCAAAACTATCTTAACTAAAACTATATCTCACTTACTCCTTCCCACGTACTAGGCTTAGGTTAGGTACACCAGTTGAGCACGTTTAGTCAACTTTTATCATTGTATGTATTTTATCCGTTTTAAGTATCTTATGGCTTAGAAACCATATAAATGCTTTTACAGTAATATTTCATAATACTCCTTTTACTGTACACACTTTACTTTATGGCAAGTATTGCAATTGTGGCAATTCACTTCTCTTGCATGAGAAAGAAGACTGCTCAATAAATAACCACTTTTATTGAAAATGCCCGTGTCTCTATTTCTCTGCACTCCTGGTGAAACTAAGCATGCACGATTGACTGAGTGAAATAGATGTCTACTGTTTCCGCAACTCTGGAGATATACTCCTTATTCTGGAGGGAGCAAAGTTGTCATGTTTATGCGGTTGTCAGAAACGAATCCCTTCTTGTCTATTCAGGAAAGTTAACACCTTCTTGTTAACTCGAGAAAGTTTCTAGGGACCTCTGAGCTAGCTGGCATTCATAATTAAGTCTAACATATTCAGTAGCGACCTAGTCGACCTCAGTCCTATGTCTAAACTATCGTTTATGTTATTCCAATGCGCAGAGCCTATTGGGAATATAGGTACTACACTACACACCCAGGGAGGCATGTGAATGACTTCCAGGCTTAGGAACAAAGGTAATAGCTGCAGAGTGAGGTGCAACCTCCTCTCCCAGGAAGGCCATTCGGGTGGTAGCTCAATAGGCAATCTTCAGATGGGAAGCCACCTGTGAAGGGCCTCCAGTGATAACACTCCTGAGTAGGCTGCCTTTTGTTTATTTGGAGAAGTTAGACACAGGGTCAGTGACCAAAAACCCATTCCCAAACTGGTTTTCCCGTGGGTGTGAAGCCCTTGGGTTACCTACACCTGTGGGGTGGGCCACCAAGCTCTTCACAGTCAAGGGAAGGTTCAGACATATTGAGAGTGCCAAGAATACTTCACTCTGGGATTGCCAAATGCAACACATCACCAGAACGTTGTCACAAAAGAGGAGGTGACCTACTAGCCCATTGGCTAGTGACTGTGTTGTCCCCTCAGGACGCTTACTGGGATATAATAAGCACCCCTGGCACCCTGAACTTCAGTACATGTTGGATTTGGAAAAAGGAAAAAGAAGGACTTCCCTGCCACACTTGAAACTGCATGGAGAGAGGCTGCACCATAGGAAGGACTGCACCTGCTGAAATTTGCTCTAGTGAAGTTTGTACTATGCCACTGGCTTCAGGTTCAGGAAAAAGTTGATCCCCAGCCGCTGATCGAAGCAGTGACTTCAAGGGTCATTTTGGCTGATCCCCTGTAACCAGTACCATGGACACAAGAGCTAAATAAAGCCCAAACCAGTAAGTTGGTGGTCACTGCAGAGGTTTTGTCGCTACCTCTCACTGGACATACCAAGTGACCAATCCCCGATGGCTAAAAGTTGCACCGAGTCTGCTGGAACCAGGAGTGTCATCAAAGTTCGGCATTTGTCAACCAAGAGGGACACCAGGCCCAACCAAAGGGATTCGGCTCAACCGCATTGCAAGAAGACCAGTAGCCCATCATAGGTTGTCTAGCTACTGCAACTTAGAGGACTTTGAGGGACCCTGATATTTGTGGCCAAAGACACCCACACCATCTGTGGACCAAGGACTCACCACAAAGGCATCCCCATGAACCACACCTCAACGGAGCATCCATGAGCATCGTTGCACCTGTATCCTCAACATCAGGACCACTCCATTATAGCTAATCGGTGTCATCTTGTAAAGTTTGGAACTTGCCTCAAAAACACTCCGGTGGCCAGGTAACTGTCCAAAGAACCCTCTCTGGCCCTCTAGACCACCTCCATCCTGTCAGATTTAGTCATCCAAGTTGGGCCAGAGTTTTCAAACTAACTAACTTTTCAAAAGTTTACTAACTTTTTTTGACCAGTGCATGTTTGTGGTTGCATTTAAAAGTGTTTATCTTCAAAAATCTGTGTCTCCGGATCCCTACAGTGGATTTTGATCATCAAGGTCTCTATAAATTCATGAAAATATGTCCCATTTGTACAGATTGTTGTTGTGTCTTTTTCTTGTTGTGTGACTTTCTTATTTAGTTGTTTTGGTGCTGTTAAATGCTTTACACTAAGGGCCCAATGTAGGTAATCAGAATTTACTGATTCGTAAATACCGAATTTTACCGATTCTGTATTTACAAATCGGTAAATGCTATGTAGGTATTTTTACCAAAATACTTACCGAATCGGCCCATAGGAACCAATGGCAATTACCGAATCGGTAAATACCGATTCAGTAAAATTACCGATTTTACAAGGGGGACAGGGTGTCACTTTGACACCCTGTTGCACCCATTCAGGCTTGTGTGCCATGTGACACACATACATGCCCTTAGGGCATGTATGTGTGCCACATGGCACAGGTGTACATGCACAGATGTGCATGTACAAAGGAATTCGTTATTTACCATCAAATAGTATTTGATGGTAAATAACAAATTATTATGGGCCTGTGGCACTGTTTTCAGTGCCACCTACATCCCATATTACCGAATCTGTAAATTTACTGATTCGGTAATTTACAGAATCGGTAAATTTACCTATTCGGTAATTTTACAGATTCGGTAATATTTTGACCCCCTACATCTGAAACTCCAAATACCGGTCGGTAACGGCCGAAATCGGCCGTTACCAACCGGTATTTGCCGTCCTACATCTGGCCCTTAGTTCCTTTATCAAGCCATGCTGCTTAAAGCCACAGCTACCCAGGATTGAGCCTGACTAGACCAAGGAGTGTATTCCATGCTAAAGCCTCACAGCCAATTCATATATTACACTCTGAGGCAAGCCTATTTGTTACACAGAGCCTTGCGGAGGGATGGTCTCAGACTATGAACATTCCATATATATAACATTTTGGCTCTGAATATTCACCCAAGGAACCTGTAAATGCGCTGACAGGGAACCACCACTCAGATTCAGATTTTATATGGTGAATAGTCATTCTAATTTGGACAGTATGATAATGCCTTTGGAACTGAAACTGATTCCCAAATGTACACATGTATAACCTAAGACTTTTTGTTTAAAGAAGATTTTTTTTAACATGTACTGTTTGTTATCAATCATATCTTTACATGAATCCTCATTTACAACATGCTTCTTTTGCCCACAGCAGTCCTCAAAGCATCCGATCAACCAGTGTGATGAGTTCTCAATCCTTGTCATCAGTTCACTAATGTCAGTGAATATCAAACAGGGTACAGACTGGCACTGACCATTGTACTGTCAGTTGTAATTCGCCAGAGCTGCCCACAAATGTTATTAATGGCATAATCATTATGTTGAATAAAATGCATGATAGCATGCACCCTAGTCTGAACCCAGTTGGAACCCTAAACCTAGGAGTCAATTCATTTCTATTCCATTAGCAAATCAATGCAAAGGTATGGGAAAAAAAGAGAAAACTGCCACTATTAGGAATTTCGGAGTGTGACATTTAATTAAGGATTCATTAATCAGTCATTGATCTACAGTAGGGTTCTCCAAAGTTGGTCCTGGAGGGCCAGATCTATTGTCAGATTTTTTGCATATCCCCAATTTGATAAATGTAGTGTTCTTAAAAATCTGGCATGGATCCGGCCCTCCAGGACTGACTTTGAAGAACTCTTATCTACAGTATCAAAACTTATCCTCAACCCCAATAAGGCCCCAAAAAGTTTCTCTTTCTTGAGTATAACACATATCAATATGAAATTAATTAGGCACAAACTTGTTTGATGGTGCCTATTCCCTTCCTGAATCCATTCTAAAAATTTGCCAAACCTGTAGCAAATACTTTAGCCTCAACTGCCCACTTTCATCCAAAAGTGAAGTTCTAGGGACATTGTAGTACCTTTTTTATAAATTAGTATTATTGTGATCCATTGCCAAGAAGGGGCTACTAAATGTAACTATGCAATTACATTAGAAAATGTCAGAAGTTGCATTTTCGAGGCTTTCACTCATGCCTAATAAATCTATTGTGACCATATTCCGCCCAGGGCCTTCCTCCCTGTTATTCTTATATTTCTAGACCAACAAACCAACTCTTCTGAGAATATGAAATTATTGTCATGTTGGATAACCAACTCTCCTTGGATCCAATGAAATATGGTTTGCTCCCCCCGGAAGGGGTGATATATAATTTGCAAAAGTATTATACCATGCTTTTTCACAGAAGGTGGTTCCGGTAATGTTTCTTGTAGTACTTATTCACTCTGCCAGTAACTTCAAAATACTTTCCATCTCAGAAACTTTATTTGGCAATGTCAGAATAGGCCCACCACACAGCCGCCCCGCTCTCACATCGCTAAAGCTGCGTGAGCACCACCCACCAGATTACGAGTTTTCTTGTGTCTGGCAGGCATTTCTTTGCTGGTCTCATGGCGATGCCTCTGAAAATGGGCACCCCAATGGGAGCGCCAAAAGCAATTCTTGCGGGGCATGGATTCTGCAGTCCATTCCATGCAGGAACTGCAGTGCATGCACACTGGCCATGGACATGGCCAAGAGGGGGTCCAGCAGGGCCCCCTTTCTTTCCTCACCATCAGCAGTTTCTTGAAGTAAGACCTCCATGAGACCGCTGTCTTTATAGACAAAACATCTGGAATTTGCTCTGTCAGAATGGCAGCACTATCAGCTGTAAGCCATGTCTAAGTCAGAGGCATATCTAACTTGTATTGCGTACTTAGCTCTTCTATTTGATACCTGTTCTTTACAAAGTAATATCTTTTTTAGACGGCTTGAATAATGTGTCAAGAGTTTCGATATTGATTGGCAAAGATGTCCTAGAGCATCAGTCTGATCTGTAGATATCTGTTACTGGGCAAAAAACAAGATCAGAAGATTTACGTGGGAAACCAATGATTCATGTTACATTTGTTAGAGGAAGTAAGTGTTGGTGTTTCCAAGAGTTAAGAGTCAGCATGTCTGGGAGCTAACTTTTGCTGTTGTGTGATGTGAGCTTGTTTCAAGTGGCTTGTTTTGGCGTAAGATGTTTTTGGTTCCGGGCACTATACTACCATAATTTTGAGTTTTAAATATTTTATTTCCACAATGTTGTAGCCAGAACATCAACGACCCAAATATTTTGAAGATAATTCTAGTAAGTATAGGTTTACTATACATAACTCCATGTATTTGGACCTGAGCCCTAAAACTCAGCTCCCTGCCCTATAAACAACCCGACCCCCGTCTGAGCCCGAAAAACTAATCCATCACCAAAACTACCCCATCCCCAAAACCAGGCCCTAGGCCCACATACCAGTCCGCGTCCTCTCCCGATCCTTTCTCTTCCTGTGCCTGCTCATCCACGCATCTATACCGCGTACTGCCTTAACCACACCTAGGCCTGGTTAAGGCCTATTAATGGGTAAGGGAAGTATGTTTGTGCTTGCGGGGAAAAGCCACACATGGCTCTGCCCGCATTGTAATGGCCATTTCCCCTTGTAAGGTTGGTGGGCCCACTGTGCGGCATAGGCTGTAAGGACCTGCATTATACCCCTGTGCTAAAGAGCGCTTGGCTTGAATGCACATGAAAATTAGTTTAAGGACATAGCTCACTTGAAACTAAATGGGACACTGGAGCTATTATACATGGCACGCTAAAGAGAGCCTTTTATGTGAGTCACAAAAGTTCCTGGACTGTGGAAAAAGGCACAACAGTATGTCTAAACTCATGAATCAATGTATACAGACACATGTAATAAAGATAAAGATTAAGAAAAAACATATTTAAAATATCAAATACTTTAAATTTTGGCCAATTTAGAGTGTGGACAAGTCAAAAACATCAGTACCCTTTATAAATTAGCTCTAGAGTTTAAAAATTGCAGAAGGAAAACATTGGGGCCTATATACAAACTGCGTTTTCTAGTAAGTAAAGCAGTTCTATACCATGACTATGCACATTATGCAAATTGCTTTTCCAGAAACTTACAGGCTGAGAACTACATCTCTTATATTTTCTGTGTGGAGCTCTCCTCCAAGATTGAAACCATCTCCCCACCCGTAGGTATACATTTTTGTAGTAAATGTGAAAGAGACAATAGGGAGCACTAAAAATAGGGAACATTTACTAATAAATGGGGCAAATTTAGGAACATTTAAGAAGGGTTTATGGAAGAACATGCCAGCACAAACACTATCCCACAAAAGAATAAGGCCCTGATTTAGAGTTTGGCAGTGCATATGGACCCCCCTAAAATGGTTGATTTAGCCGTCCTCTCCAATGACATCTGCACTATGATGGATGAATCTACATAAAAACTGAACCATTTCATTCCATAGGGTGCCTGCCACATGGTGCAGGGATTTATAGGATGGCACCATAGGTGCCCTCCAGGCCCACAACTGGAGGGGGAGGGCCCCAAAGTTACTCTCCAACAGCTTTTCCATGTTGGAAAGGCCAACATGGAAATATTATCGTAAACAGTCACCCTGATCCCAATGTCGGAAACACCATCCTTAAGGGATTATGTGAAGGTTTCCGACTGACAGATGGGCTCCTTGAGTCCATTGGAAGCTAGTCAAATTGACAGGCCGGCTTACACTCTGACCACCAACATTGTAATTCAGTGGTCGAATTTTAAACCTACCATGTCGGTCGGTAAGCCTCCGACAAATATCACTCTAGGTATTTTCAGAATCATACTTATAAAATCAACCATTACAACTATTTAATTCATCATCTTCTTTCTCACACTTGTCTGCATGTCTGCTTTATTTATTAGTGTATGAATATGTACACTTAAGGCATAATGTTAAAATGTCAGAGTGAATATGTGAACCTTTCTAAGTAGTTCTGCATTTACTTTAAGGATTTCTTTTATATTAGAAGCATATTTTTGTGCAATGCTGTCCAAAGTTAAAATGATGGTGTTATCTTTACCTTAGGTACTCTATTTTATTATGTTTTTATTTTTCATATACATACCCTTACTTGACCATGGTTTTTCTTGTTGTATGTATTCATAGCAAACCCTAAGATTATGCATACACTGAGTGAAACCCTTAGATTATGAATATTCCTAAGGTTTCCTATCCTAGGTGGATAGCCTCTATCTGTGAGTTTCTGTGTTAGAAGCATAGCCTCTCTCGTGAAATCATTTCATTGTGAACAATTTCTTCGTAAACGAAAAACTGTCCTACGGGTAGGTTTTCCCGTAATGATCGGGGTGAAAGCTATTAAAAGCTAATAGGCATTCTTGTCTGTTGGTTTGTGGTGCACTTTTGTGTGGATCACCCCGTCCCTAGGTTCAATGACCAAATCCAGAAATGGAAGACTGGTTTTGGTAATTGTGGAAGTAAAGTGCAACAAAGGATTGATCGTATTCAACCACTCCACACTTATCTCATTCCCTACTTCAAATGTTTTGTTCTATCACTGTACCCAGTCTTGGATTGTCATTTTTTTGTTTGTGAACACTGTTGTCACTTTCAGTTTTGTGTTGTACTTTGTTTTTGTATTATTTGTTCCCCCTCCCTATGCTCCGCCCGGTGCGTGGCTATGCCTGGGCGTTGCAGCAGACCCGATGACGAAGCATGTCACACACATTGTGTGTGAGTGAGGGCAGTTTTTCATTATACACAAATGTGTCACTGCTTGTACACTTCCGTATAGGTTTTTCTTTCCCCTCCACCCCTTTTTGTGTATATTACATTTACTTTAGGGGGTTTGGGGTGGTGGAGTTGTGTGTAGACCCTCTCCCCTTCCGTTTGTGAGAAAATATTAACTGCATACTATTCTCAATTTATTTAATCAACTCAGGGTACTGTACATATCTTTAATTATTTGCAATAATTATTTGACAAAGTCTTAATCAGAATCATCTAGGCTTGCTAACTTACATATATATTCTTTTAATGCATAGGATATTTTTATCACATCTGTCTGTCACTGTTCTCCGCTCCAATGTTTTATCCAAAGTGAGTTCACCTTCTGTATACTCTTCTTATCTTACATTTATATAATTCTTTATCAGGCGCATCTTCATCTTTGTTACTTGTCGAGCTATGTGACCTTCAATCAACATAACCACATGCATAATTGTTTTTCAAGTCATTATAAACTGAACAAATTTAGGGGCTGATTATGATAGTGGTTATGACATTAAAAATTATTAAGTCATTATAAACTGAACACATTTTGGGGCTGTTTATGAAAGCGGTTATGATGGACAGCCTTCCACTATTGCGGCATACAGGAGACCGTTAGAAAAGCAGGCAGAGGTCTGGATGCTGCATTAGGATGCAACCATCAGGCTGGCGGTTGCAAAGTGCTCTTTTTAACGGCAGCTTGTGCTTCGGCCCAACAAAAGGGACTCAGCACAAGCTGCCGAGAAAAGGAGCACTTCCTGCATTATTTTATGGTGTGAGATATTTTGAGGTGTCACTTGTGCACAGTTGGGCTTGTTTTGCCCATATGCAGCTCCTATGCAGTTAGTTTTCTTATGGTTGAGTTCTACTGTAATGTTTGGTTGTACATTTTATAGAACTTATAATATTATGTTTCTTATAATTTTGAAAAGTAATATTCAATGTACAATATACAATATTGTAAATATGGTTGCAGCACAACCATACTATTCAGCATTACTGAATTGTCAATACCATTTTATGATTAATCCCTTTGCCACGGCCGCGATTTCCTGGCAGTGCGGCACTTCCGCAAAATGGGCGGGGCTGCGCCGGCCGTTGGCCGATGGCAGCACTAGCGAGATAGTGCTACCGTCGGCCGACGGCAGCACGCAAGGGGGTTAAATAACTGTTCCAAGATGGCACCCATTGGGTAAATCCATATTCTTCCTCTGTTCATTTCAAAATGCACATTTATGGTGGTGGAATGCACTTGGGCCAGTGAGTGTGAGAAAGGTCTGTGTGTTTGTTGAGCTGATTCTGTTGAAATAAAAATATGCTGGACCTTACAGTTCTAAGGGCACATTTGGTATATCTTTCTAACTGTGGTGCAGAATGACGGATAGATGTAACTAATATATTTTAATGAATTAATTACTTCCTCAACATTTAATTTGATGAGTTAATGTGCTGTCATGTTTTATTTTATTATTTCAAGGTTAATAAAAAAATATTTCAAATGAATTGAAATATAATTTTAAATTTAAAAATAATAATAAACTTTAAGAATATCCCTATTGTTTCATATTGGGAGATTCATGATCCCCACCTCCACTTGGAAAATTAGTAATAGCAATTTTACATTTGTAAATTCTGTTGTAGGAGGCTCCAACATGTGGAGACATGTAAGTTTACACCTAGATGTATATTTATCCTTGGAAATGATGAAAAGAAAACGTGGAATTACACCTATGTGTAATAGTAAATATGCATGGGAGTTAATATTTACAGCTATATTTACCTTAGTAAACAAACCCAATTCATTTAATTAAAATTGAAAAGAATAGCCTGCTGTGGTGTCATACAATTGTCTTTCCCACTTGTATGACCTCCAACTACGAAGTCTTCTATGACATTTAGGGCCAAATTATGACTTTTGATGGAGCGGTGGCGCATCAGGCCAACCGCCATGCCACCGCTCCGCCGTAGGATCCTGGTGGTCCCGTGTCAGTGCATCTTTCAAAGGTGGCGGTGCCTTTGAAAGAGGCACCGCAATGGCAACACCACATGGAGTTCTTGCCTGGCATGGACTCAAAAGTCCCTGCCCTACAGGAACCTGGGTGCATGTACACAGGGAGACACATGTTGTGCCCCCTGTATGCATCTCCAGGTTGAGAGGGCACAGGCAGCCCTCTAGGGCCCCCTTTGTTTCAGCACTGCTAGCCTTTTTATGGAGGAAAGACCTCCATGAAACCGCTGTCTGTCCTGAAACTTGTAATATGCATGGCTGTGCCGCAATGGCACCACCTGCAAATGTATAGCCCCTGACCGCCGCTCCACCACCAGGGAACAGCAGTTTTGGTAGAGGTAATGTGTTTTGTTGTTTTTGTGCTGATTTGCTTTTGAGGTGCATTATTGAAATGTTATTTAGTTGTGTTGTACTGCAGTTCTAGTCTTGTTTCCCATTTTAAATGTTGTATTGTACTGTGCCCTGTTATGTTTTAAGTGTGTCATTATATTGCTTGGTGTGTGTTATTACATTATGTTCAATGTTTACCTTGGATATGTCAACAAACACTCTTATATTTTCAGCTATAATAGATACATGCCTTCTAAGTTCCTGTAGCAAGTAACAGTTTACCACTGTCGTAACTGGTAAAATAGTGCTGATCTAGCTCTATAACTACTTTATATACAATTCATCCCAAACCCTAGCCAGAAACTGGTTCTTGACCCTATAAGTGCGGTCTTCGGCTAAAGGGGGCGGGGCGTTCTGTCATTGCCCAAAACTGGGGAGATATGGATGGGGGTGACTACCCCCAATCTGCCCCAGAGGGCGGAACGCCCACTGTACACCAGGGATTATTTATATATAGGAGGTAGAGCTGCCCACCATGGGCATGGCCATGCCCCCGAACCTGAGCAAACAGTCTTTCCTCCCCCAAGGCGAATGAGGGTGATTACCCATAATCTGTCCACACATGGGCAGAAATCTCACTGGACAATAGGGTCGATATTCAGGCAATATTTTAGGGTGGGAGCGGCAGCCCTTGGCATGGGTCTGCACCTCTACACCATGGGCCCAATATACTTACTGCCCTTCCTGGGGGGTGTATAGGGTGTTCACCCAAATCTTACCCCCTTGGGGCAGAAAGTCCATCAGACATCAGGGATTCAAAAATGGTGCTAAAACAAAAGGATGAGGTGGCCTACCCTGTCATCAGGCCATACCCTTGCCCCAGTGGGATCCGTAGTGTCTTTCTATCCCCTGGGGACAGATTGGAGGCTTGTCCCCATTGTGGAGGTTGAGTCAAACTTGCCTCCAGGGTGGGTGGGAAGTAGAAAACCCACCTGACACCAGGGATTTCGCATTTGGGGCAAAACAACGTGTTTTAGTTGTAGCACTTAGTCATTCACCACACCTCCACTCCAAAATGGACAAACCAGTCATCTCCCCCAGGGAAAACAGGAGGTGTGCCCCCAATTTGCCCCTGGGTGGCAGAAAGCCCCCTGCATGGCAGAGATATATATATAATTTAAAAAAGTCATGTTGTGGCTCTGGCCCATCCTAACATTAGGCCCCACCTTTCACCCCTAAAGCCTAAACAGTCTTTCTGCTACCCTGTGGACTAAAGCATCCCATCCAATGGCAAGCGATAGGAAAATTGATTCATTTAGGTGTTGTTTTTACATAAGTGCCAGGAGAGTACTGCTAACTCCTAAAATAGTGAATGAATGCACTTTTTGCAGGTCGGGAGGCTACCATCTGAAACGCCTTATTTATATTAGCAAAATTACACATTTCCAAAGGTAGAGGAGCACAGGAACCAACATTTTCATCACAAGAGTCCCAGACACTGACAGAATAAGGCATATGTCCAGCATTCCTGATTAGGAATATCCTGTTATCATATGAGTCAACACAATTACTTCTTTTTATGAAGACCAAAAACCACTAGTGTCCTTGTTCATTCTTCATTTTATCCGTATGTTCTTGATTTATTATACAAAGAGACATGAAATGTCCAAAAAAAAACACAGCATACGCGTTACATCCCAAACACCACAGGACTTCTTCAGGGCAATAATCGGTAAAGGAATTGTCCCAAAAACGTGTAGAAAACAAAATGTCTACTCCTTTGGGAGGGAAGGGTGTCAATCCCTCAAGGGCGTATTCTAGTTAGTACTCTGTTAGCGCTCAAAAGACAAATAGTCCAAGAAAAAGCAGTCTGTAATGTAGCTACTGAGCGTGGCCCCAGCGCGTCCACAAAAGTTTAAAAGTCAGTTTTGCAATTCATTAGAATTCCAATGTTGGTAAATCAGCCTTTCCCCACAATCGTTATCCCTGGAATATTCTATCAATTATAAGTTCAGTCTTCTTCTGTGTTACACAGTCAGTCCTCGAATTCCAGGACCCTCAATGCTGCAAAAGACCACCTATTGAGGCATCAACAGACCTCATTCTCCCTGGACGACTGTACAAATTATAAATTTAGTCCTCTTCCTTGTTCCTTACAGTCAGACCTCAAATTCAGGGACCCTCAATGTCGCCAAAGATCACCTCTTCAGGAATCCAGTGACCTCCTACCAGAGCAGGAAAGGACATCTCTTTCGAAATGCATGACATGGAAAGCCTGTCGGAAAGCGACTTTGGGGGCCTCTAGCAGAGTCCCCTTGTCTCCATGGCCTACGGTTGTGGGTTGGAGGGCACCTTTGGTGCCTCCCTGTAAATCACCACACTGTGTGGCAGGCACCGTGAGGTGGCTGACACACGGATTTACAGTAACTCCCATTTATCTATGTGAGCTTGTGCTGCAGCCGGTTTCCGACAGCCTCACAAGCTCCCATAAGGAAATGTGAGTTTGCAACTGGACCATGTGCGATGGCATCATAATTGTGGTTCTGGACCGCCGACCCAAGGTTGATTGGTTTCGAAACTGCAAGGATGTCGTGCAGAGGCAACTCCAACCGACATGCTAATCAGCCCCTTTATGTGATATGGCCCTGTCCCTAAACTTAGTGCCCCAACTGCTTACTTAATTTGATACTACTGCATGCTGTGGTACACAAATGATGATCCGTAGTCCAGGTGTAGATGAAGACAAGACTTTATTGACATGTAGATAGGTGGCAGGTTAGTAGAAGTTAAGAGATAAGGAAGAAACCCCACCAGGAGCGAGCTACCAGCTCCTCAGCCTGAGATGACTAACTAACAATCTAGCTCCAGAAAGGCACTCAAACATTCTATGATGTCACAGGACATTCTGATGAAGTGGTACAGAGGGAAGAGACATAGAAGTAATTTACCACACATGCCTTAACTTTCAGCTGTTGTTCTCACTTTATATGATACGGCCCCCAAGTGTGAGCAAGAGTGATCAGGCCAGAGCCTGACAGAAATTTCAGAAACAGGTGGTCACACACAAAAAAATTGAATAACTGACCCTCCCGAGAAAACAATCCAATTCTCCAAGGTAAACTCAAAGGAAACTAGAAGTTGATGCATTGACCACCATCCCCCAAATGATATATTTCCCCAAGACTGTGAGAAAAAAAGCACACACTTAGGGGCCGATTAGGATGGCGGTTTTTCCGCATCCTCCGCGCCGGCGGAAGTGTCCGCCGGCCTGGAGGATGCGGAAAAACCGCAGCGGAGACTCCAAAGACCCACCGCCAAATTAGGATGGCTGGTGGGTCTGATAATCTGTCCGCCGCTTTTCCGCCGCGGTCGGAAGGCGACCGCGGCGGAAAAGCACTAACATGTCTGTCGGTGTCTATCAGACACCGCCAGGCATATTAGGATGTCTGAAAATATATGCTTTTCCGCGGCGGCTTTACCGCTGTGGAAAAGCATACGGACCTTCACTTTGGGGGCCCGTTGCGGGCCCCCTGTGTGAAGGTGGGGTGGGGGGTGCACATGGGGGGTACCTATGGTACCCCCCTGCATTTGCGTGCACAATGCAGCAGGCACCGCGCGGTGCCTGCCGCTTTGTGCACGCAAATGCTGTGCATGGATTTTTTACATTGCGGCGGATGCAGCTTGAAGCTGCACCCGCCGCAATGTTAGTGATAGAGGATGTAACCGCCACCCTGGCGGTCACATCCTAATTTGATCGGAGGGAACGCCGCAGCCCATGCGGACGTTCCCTCCTCCTCAGGGGTCGCGGACGGACTCAAGTCCGTCCGCGATCCTAATCGACCCCTTAATCTGACTAATGCAAAAATCCAAAAGCAGTCAGTAAGTGTCACACTTGCAGCAACTTAAAAAACCCCACCTATTTTTAAACATTAGAAAGTTCCCTCAATGTTGTTATACAAGATAATAAACATTCCTAGCTGATGCATGGACTTTACAAAATATGCTAGATATTATTTCAGCAAAAGAAACAAAATATATGTGTCTCAGTAGCATCTATCATCAATAAAACCTACCACTTCACTGCAACCTATGTGTAAGCCTTACCACAAATGCACATATTATGGGATTTTCTAGCACAGCAAAATACTTGCCAAAAATGTTATTATGAGTTGTTTGTTAAAAGGTATTGTACTTGGTAAACCCGTAGCCCTGGGAAAAATCGGACAGTTCAGAAATGGTTCAGAAGTGGTCCAAAAAGGCACTCTCACTACCTACGACCAAAGTGAATTCACACGTGAACTACTTGTGCCAACTTCGAGAATTAAAAACGAAAAGGTGCGTTGTGATATATTTTAATATTGCCATGATTTACGAAGTAATATCAGCCCCAATGGGGACGAAACAGATGTTCTTCCAAAATGCCTCCAAATCACATGCCAACATGACTGTCAGATTTTTTCAAAGATAGAAAAGTTAGGTGGCTACAAGTCTCTCAACTTTTGTCTAAGGTATCAAATTGTATTATTTAATTCCAGCAAAAAACGAATATGATGGTGATGAGGCAATTGAAAACAAATTTAAGACCCGGCTAGGCTGGAGGCGCTCAGTAGTGCATTCATCTCGGACTCAATGTCCCCATAAATGAAATTTCAAGCAGGATGCAGAAATATATTGCTTTTTATTGATGGACTTTGACAAGATAAAGTTGCAGGTGCAGTCATTTTACAGTATATGTTTTTCAATTTATTTTTTATATTGTTTTGATTTTATGCGCATTATGCGTAGATATTCTTTGGCAAAAATAGAAAGCGCCCGCCTTTCTCGATTTCAATATCGCATCTACATTTTAGAAGTGCATCCGTTAAGATAAAAAAACAGGTAAAAAGGCGATTATGCTCCAGTGAAAATATAAATTAGCCATTTTAAGAACTTTTAAAACACTAATTTTCGAAATGTGCACTTTTCATGAAACTTCATCTGATATTGCTGCAACTATTTTACACCACCTAATAATGCAGTTATTGATATGCTCTAATTTGTATATCCTCTTTCTGTGGGCTCCTAAAACGGTGTTCTAAGTTTTTTTATTATTAATGACGGTTTATCTTGTTTACCCCGCATGTGCACTTCATTATGTCTACGTGACATCTTCCTCGATTAGATTGTTCAATGCAAATATGCTTTTACAACACTTGGACATTTGTAAATGCTGTGCACTGTGAAATTTTTTTCACCTTGTCTATCCAGGAGAATCAGTGTTCTTCTCAATGATTACTTCCTCTTTTCTAACGTTGCCCCTCTATCTGACTCAGTTCACTTGCTTCCTCCACTCCTTTTATTTCAGTGCTATGTACTGGACTCTCTAAGTTTAACCCCATATAATTATTTTGCCTGTTTCTTCAAAACATTGAAAAGTGCTCTGAAACCCAGAGCTCACCCTATAGGAAACAATATATAAAACACAAGCCTCTATTTATGTATACTTAGCACATTTTAGTTCTTACATTACACAATACCTTAAAAACTAACAGCATACACCTCCACTGTATATAAAGAGGAACATTTGTTATAATGCAGGAGAATGTGTTATGAGAATTTGCCTCTTTTTTTATCATGGTCACTCCCATTTTTTTGTGGACAGATGCTGCTGCTTTTTTACACTGTGAATTGAAACACTGCTAACCAGGCCCTAAATGCATGTACTCTGACCAGTAAAACATACTGAAATGACTAACACCTAATTGGCATATTTAGCTTTCCTATAAGTCCAAAGTATATGGTGTCAAAAGTACATCTGTGGCATGGACTACATATGCCACCTATGGACTATAGAATGGCTCTGCCCCCCCACTAGTGTGACCAGGGCCGGCCTAAGGCATGTGCAAGCTGTGCACCTGCACAGGGCCGCCAATCCCCAGGGGCCGCCACGCCAATATATATCCTTAGATACATATTTGCGTGGCGGCCCCTGGCAGGGATTTGGCGGCCTCGGGCCCCCTACCTACACTCCCTGCTCAGGGCCTCTGTGAGCCTAGAGCCGGCCCTGGTGTGACCACGCAGACATGATTCCAGGCCTCCCTTAGGAGTATGGTAGTTGTAGTTCAAATTTGCAACTGGACCTGTCAAAATAAATCTTTTTGACAGGAAAAATCCTTCTTTTTTAATAATAATAAGTCACTCTTTGTAGCTCAAGAGGCATGGTGCATGGTATTTAGAAGTACGAAATGTAGAAATTACTAATTTAACGTTAGCATTTCTTTACAGTGACTTGTAACCCAAAGCTATTTTCACTGTAGGTTAGTATGCTGGCACTTAGAGACACACTGAAAAGCAATATTAAATATTTACCTTTATATATGAGGCGAGGGGCCAGCTTGAAACATAATTCAAGAACTATTTTTAATATTTATTAAAAACCCAACTTAAGGGGTCATTACGATGTCGGGCAGAAAGCCCCCTCCTGAAGTCGAAATCTCCTCGACCACGTCGGAGCCCTTCCAAACGACTCATTGATTTTCATTCCGACCGCCCGATTGCGATGTAAACCTCACCACAATTCCGAATCGGTTCAGACTGAATCGTGGTGTCAGTCAGAACCGCATCGTACAACCCTATGGACAGCATTCCACCCCTGGGATTAAGATGTTGATTTCCTACAGCCTTTCCGTGTCGGCCTATCCAACATGGAAAGGTTGTTGGAAAGTGACTTTGAGGGCCCCTGGCAAGGCCACCTAGCCCCCGCTGCCTACGGTTTTCTGGCTGAGAGGGCACCTAAAGGACCTCCCTGTAAAACCCTGCACAGTGCATCAGACCCCATGGGGTGCCTGCGACAGGGTGCAGGGTTTTCCACACACACCTCATTTTCCCATAGGAACTTGTGTTACAGATGGTTGTTGGGTGTACACGAGCTCCAACAGGAAACAATGGGAATCTGACCGAACAGTGTTCACTCGCAACGTAATCGGAACCACTGACCGCAAGTCGGTCAGACACAATTTCAAGTCGGGCAGAGGCTTTCTACCCAACATTCTAATGAGCAACACAATAGTGAAGTTTAATTCTTAATAAATATTTAAGAAAAGGCACATATAGAAAGGTACCGTTTTCCTGCCTGAAACTCCTGGAGGCTAATTTGCATTAGCCTCCATCTGTCACCCACCTGGCAAATAGCCCTGATGACAACAGCTTGGGTGTGGGGAGGTGTTTTTTTTCCTCTGGCAATAAGACCAGCTGGGCAGGGACTAGAAAATAAAAAGACTTAAAAGGGTCCACCCCTGTTACACACAGATGTAGCTCACCCCTGCACAGGCCCTATCTTCTATCCTTTTAGTAGACAGGCCTCAAACCTCGTTGGGCAGAGCTGCCCCAGAACTGTTTTGAAATGACCAAGGAGGAAGGGACTGCTCATTATTATGGCAACACCTTTGAGTGGTCGTGCATGCCCTGCACAAGAGGAGAAGTTTTTTCTCAATGTTGGTTATATGTCAAGAAAGCAAGCTGGTTCACCTCTACGCTACAGGAGTCCAAACACACCTGTAGATGGCTTGAGAAGACATGGAGGAAAAAAAAGCCCTGGAAGCCCACACCGCCTTCAAATCAGTCCCCACAGTGCACCACCACCTCATCATAACTACAAGAAAGAAAGACCCTCCAAGACAGAATCACGAACAATGGACACAATAGCAAAGAATTCTTCAAAATCATCAAGGAGTTCACCAAACCCAACAGCGGGGCGAAAGACGTCTCACTCTCCTAAGACCTCTGCAACAAACTCAGCACCTTCTTCTACCACAAGATCAAGACTATCTACAACAATGTCAACAGCCAAAAACACCCCACCACACCAGCAACCACCACGATGGGCACCAACCCCCTTGACTGGCTCTGCACAGCTGGTCCCCACTCACTACGGATGACACCATAAAGCATCCACTCCGGAGCAACTTCGGACCCCTGCCTGCACCGCATCTTCCACAGAGCTGCCATTACACTCAAACTATGCCAAACCATCAACTTCTCCCTCGAGACCCCCACCTTCCCTGACAACTGGAAATACCTAGAACAATCCCCTTCTGAAGCAACCCTCTGCAGACCCGGCGGACCTCAAGAACTTCAGGCCCATCTCCCTGTTCCCCTTCTCATCCAAAGTGATTGAAAAACGCAACAAATCCCAGCTTGCTAACTTTATTGAAACGAACCAAATCTTGGACAGCTCCCAATCTGGATTCCAAAGCAATCAGCATGGAGACCACCTTCCTCACTGGCACCGACGACAGCCGCTTCCTCCTTGACCAGGGCGAAACCATGGGCCTTGTCCTACTGGACCTCTAGGCGGCCTTCAACACCATCTCCCACTGCACCCTAGCCACAAGGCTCTACAACGCTGGTATCCGAGACAAGGCTCTGAACTGGTTCCGCTTCTTCCTCACTGGCAGAACACAATGGGTTAGACTCCCACTGTACCTCTCGAAACTGACAGAGATCAGCTGTGAAGTACCATATAGCTCCTCCCTCAGCACCACCCTCTTAAATGTTCACATGGCCCCCCTCACAGCCATCATCAGGAAGCACAGGCTCAACAACTTCTCCAATGCTGACAACACCAAGCTGGTCCTCTCCCTCACCAGAGAACCAACTGTTGTTAGGAACAACTTCCACAAAGGAATAAAAGACATCACCACCTCGATGAAGGACAGCTGCCTGAAGCTCCACTCTGACAAGACAGAAGTCCTCATCCAGGGAGCCATCACCTCTGCTTGGAACAACTCTTGTTGACCCTCTGCTCTAGGAAGTCCCCCTACACCCACAAACTATGCATGAAACCTCAGCATAGTACTGGACTACTCACTCACAATGGACCGCAAGATAAACACTGTCTCCATGGCCTGCTTCAACACACTCCACCTGCTTTGAAAGACCTTGAGATGTGTACCCAATAAATCCAGGAAGACAGCCACTTATGCCCTCATCCGTAGCGGACTCGAGTACGGCAATGCACTCTATGCCGGCGTTACCCATAAACTCCTCCGAAGACTACAGAATGTCCAGAACGCTGCAGCAAGACTTATCCTCAACACCCCCCATCATAGCCACATCATTCAACACCTCCATGCCCTCCACTGGCTCCCAGTCAACATTAGCATAACATTCAAACTCCTCACCCACGCATACAAGGCCCTTCACAATGCCAGACCCGCATACCTGAATCACAGACTCACATTCCACATACCCAACAAACACCTCCACTCCACACAGCTTTCCATGGCTACCATCCCTCAAATCTGAAAGATAAGAACAGGAGGAATGTTCTTCTCCTACCGCACCTGCAGGACATGGAACACCCTGCTGATCAATCTCAGAAAATCACCCTTGATGACGCTCTTCAGGAAAGACCTCAAAACCTGGCTCTTCAGATGGACTCAGCACCTAGTCTGGTCCGCTGCCCCCTCCCCCCCACAGCTCCTTGAGACACTCATGGGTGAGTAGCCATGGTTTACAAAGCCTGATTGATTGATTGGTTGATTATAGAGGGATAGGGGTATTGTGGGGTTGTTTGCAGTAGGGCACACAAGAACTGGTTCAAAAGTAGGAAGTGTTACCCCAGGTAAAATGTTCCCTATTGGTTAGGGTGGGGACAGAGTCAACCCCACCCACATGCTAGTGCCAGGCCGAAATGTGGCCTTCTCTAGCACTCTCCTCAGAACAATCTGGACTCACAGAAGGAGAACTGCACACGTTGTTTGAGACCTTTGAGGAGACCTAAAGTGCTGGACCTGGTCTCATTGTATCCAAAACAATGAAGTGTACTCAAATGCTCAATTGCCCCACCTCGTGTATGAGCTACAGCACCCCAATAAGGTGCAGAGACCATTTCCCTAAAGAGCCGAGCTGACTAGTGCCAACTGAACCTGTACTGGACCCTGCTGTTAGACTCTGCTCTAGTAAGTCTTCACCCCAAATGCTGTTCCTAAAGTCCATGGTCTGTATTAAAGTGTACTACTAATACCATTCCTAAAAAACCTGGAACTTAGAAAACCTTTGCATACACCCCCAGTTCCTTCACGGCATGGACACGACATGGACTTAACAGACCATGCCCGAAAGGAATGCACTGTAGCGGTCCCACGGCGCTGCCTTGGAAAGGCTCACATACTCGTAATCAGGCCCTAGGTTAGAAGTAAGAAATATTGACCGGATGAATGCGCCTAAAGTTTCTGTCTGGCTAGAGGACTTATTTGTGTGTGAAATTTGAATTTCTCCTACTCAGAGCTTTTCCCGCCAAAACAAACAGCTTCACCAGGACCTCGTCCAGCCTCTAGCCACTGTTGTGGAGCTCTCTTTGGAAACGGCTCCTTGGTCCTGGTGTACTGCAACCATTGACTACCATTGACACTTTGCATGTTTAGGTGCTATTTTATTCATTGATTGTTTTATTGTTTTGCTATCATTTTATCTGTGAAATCTTTGTCTATTTTTATAAATTGGATTTGTATTGTATTGTGTAGTGTTCTTGACATTTTCACTGTTTTGGTACTTCTAAAAACCTTCACATTGTCTTACGGTAAGCCTGTCTGTTCTGTGCTAGAGCTGCCAGGGGTTAAACTCAGGTTTAAATGACTGAAACCTTACTGAAATCATTAATTGGATCTAACAAGCTAGAGACCTTTTTAATTATGGTGAGTGTAAGAAACTGGGTTATTATTACAGAGAATTGAAAGCCCCACTCAAGTAACAAACACAATCCTTCCCAGGGCATACCACAAAAGTCACTAAATAAACTTGTGCTTAACCCTCTGCTAGCATAACACAAATACAGTCAGGATTCGCTTAGAGGCAACATGTAAAGTATTCATACAGCATCCAAACCGTAATAAAGTGAAAATACAGCATAAGAAAATGCTCAAACTAATTTAGAAAAATAGAGTACATTTTAATAAATACACTTACAGATAAATAATAATAACCAAATAAGTAGAGCTAGAGTTAAGTATAGTGTCAAGAGGATCTGAAACAAAGAAGACAAAGCCCCCCTCTGAGGAAGTATAAGCCTATATTTTCATGGCAAGTTATGTACAAAAAGTAAATTCTCTTTGAAAAATGCAAATGGATTTATTCACTGATGACTTTTAAGACATTGCATTCCAGCAAAGGTGCTCCAATAAGAATGGCACAGTGAGGAGTGAATAGATATAAATGTGACCAAGGGTGTATTGATGCTTTCCGCAAACATATGTACTGTGCCAGGGGCTGACATACAGATTTATTTTTATCATGACTCAAAATGAAAATATATTGTAAATTTTAAAATAAATTATATCAGTCCACTAGTATAGTTGCCAATGTTTTCATCCTAATTAAACATTTTAAGTAGGGGCATGGTCAGAACCAAAAAGGGTAGCAACCCAAGGAAAAATTTAACAAATTCATGAATTACACTTGAGGATGTAATGATCAACAGGATATTTTGGAAAGAAGTGATAAACACACCAGGAATGGAATAATCCAAATTTGTTTTGGAAGGCCCCCACTAATCAGGGCACTAAAAAGGTAAAACCATGGAAATAATGATGAAAAACATCCGTCCTAACAAAATGCGATAGTGCTCTGCCTATGTGACCCTAAACCTCTGTTGTTTATTTTTAAGAGGCAATGCTATAGCAGGCAACCAGTGTGGTCAAATGAAAAAAATAGATAAAAAGTACATAAATGGGTAAACTGTAACACTTGGAGAAATTGGGTAAAAATAACCGCTATGAAAATAGAAGTATTAAAAACCAGCAAAAAAGAAGCAAATTAGTTTTGTGTAGTTGGTCCACTCAAATAAAGGGTGGTAACTTAGGGGCTGATTACAATGGTGGGAAGTCCACCACCGCTGGGGCGGCAGCGAGGACCCCCGGCCCGGCGGTGGCGGACTTCCTGCCATAACCCTGAAGGATGTATGACGTTACAACGCATGCTATTACAACGCATGCCTTTACGAACCAAGTTTTACAACGCAAGTCGTTACAACGACTTGCGTTGGGGTGCGCTGGATAGTGAATAGTTTAATTTACTATTCCAACTCCAGTCCCCGTGGATATTAGGGAAGGTGTTGGAAACTATTCCCTATCCTAGAGCGCCCCCCAGCGCAAGACGTTGTAAAAGTTGCGTTGTAATGGTTGCGTCGTGAAGGTACTTCGTTGTAAAAGTTGCGTTGTAAAGGATGTTCCCCTAACCCTGAATATTCCCACTGCCAAATTAGGATGGAGGTGGGAATGGGAAAGGTACTGTGGCGGACAGAAAGACCGTCCACCGTGGTCCCGCAAGGCGGGCCTTTTCCACCAGCCTTACGGGACAAGGTACAATGGGGCTATGGCGGCGGTAACGTGCAGGCACCGCTGTGGGCAGTAGGATGCCTGTCTTTTTTGGCGGCGATGCTGCCGCAAAAAGACAGGTGGAGAATGCCTTTGGGAGCCCGTTGCAGGCCCCCAGGGGGTTGGGGGGTGGGTGCTGCACGTGGGGGGTACCTATGGTACCCCACTGCATTTGCATGTACAAGGTGGCAGGCACCGCACGGTGCCAGTCACGTTGTACATACAAAAGCACAACATGTATTTTAACATTGTTGCCGGTGCTGCCACCCGCCTCAATGTTAAAATACAGGATGTGCTCACCAGTGTGGCGGGCGCATCCTAATTCGTATGGCGGGTCCGCCGCACCTATGGCGGTGGTACCTCAGCACCTATGCCGGTGGTCCCTTTTCCAGCAGCTCGCAATCGGCCCCTAGGTTTCCTAAGCAAAAACAACATGCTTTTCTTAACAAAGACTACCCCAGAATCCCAGCTATCTACGCCCTCTCCAAGATACACAAAGGTTTACAAGACCTCCAGGCTGGCCAATAGTATCAGGGTGCAGTTCTGAATTGGAACCGGTGTACCAATACATTGACTTTTTCCTCAAACTCTGGGTACCCAAGACTACATCCAACATTCGAGACTGCTTGGATTTTATAAGACTAATAGAAAATAAGGATTTCAATAACACTAATATTTTGTTTGGTGAGTATGGAAACATTTAAGATTATTCAAATTTAAAAACATGATATAATCCGAAGTAAATCCCCAAAACCTGAAGAACAATTTAATTAGAAAAGTTAAAACCCCTTTAAAATCAAAGAAAAATGTGAACATTCTATGGAGAATACAATAAATGGAGAACATTGTCTTAAAAGTTATATTCTATTATCCAGGAATGAATCTACACTCTTAGATGTAAAAAGTTAAAAGTAATGCGTTCAGTCACCCTTGTGAAAACATCATAAACAACTGCTAATTTAACACCCTCTTCTACTAAGCATGCAGAACACACTAGAAAAACATATATTAAACTAAAAAGATACACTCACACATACATGAATTACACATATTTGTATATGCATTAAAACACTATAAATACATGTTAAAGAAAAGTTACTCAAAACTAAGAGCCTCATTCTGATGTTGGTGGGCCCACCACCGACATGCCGTCGGTAGCGGACCCAACGACATAGATGGAAGTGGTCCGACAGCTGGATTATGATCCGGTGGTCGAAGGCATAGGTTATAGGGACCTACCGCTGTTTTTTTCTGGGGAAACATTCATTACAACGCATGCATTACGCACACAGCCATTACTACAAATGTACCATTAGAATGCATGCTATTACAACATGCCATTGCAACGCATTTGCCATTACAACACGTACTATTACATCAATAATTAAGGTAAGTGTTTAGGTAGGTACTAATAAATATTTTAAATATATATTTTATATTTATATTTTAATACCTGGGTATTAGGACGTTTTAAGTGTAATATTATTTTTAAGTGATTATTATTAATTCAAAATAATACTTGTGAGGGTGTGATACCCTTTCTCTGGAATGGGATGCAAGGAAAATAGGGATTTTGGGTGGGGAAGTGTATCTATACTCGGGTATTAATTGTAATACCTGTGTTAATATATATCATATTCAAGTACATTAATAATCATTAAAAAATAATGCTTCTGAGGGGTGGCACCCTTTCTCTTACACAGGATGCAATACAAATATGGGTTTTGGGTGTGAGGTGGACTAATACTCTGGTAATAATTGTAATACCTGGGTATTAATATATATTACATTTAATATTATTTTTATGTAATTTAATAATAACTCAAAATAATAATTGTGAAGGTGTGACACCCTTTCTCTGGCACGGGATGCAAGGAAAATAGGGGCTTAGAGAGGGGGGTGTAATAACACTCGAGTATGAAATGTAATACTTGTGTATTAATGTATATTACATTTAATAGTATTTGTAATTAATTTAATAATAATTAAACATACTACTTGTGAGGGTGTGACACTCTTTTTATGGCATGGGATGCAAGTGAAATAGGGGTTTTGGGTGGGGGAGTGTATTAATACTTGGGTATTAATTGTAATACTTGTGTTCGGAATTTATTTTGATAATATTAATAGTTTAAAAATGTTTTTTTCTAATTTAATAAAAAAATTATGAAGATTCAACATTTACAATGTGGCATGTTAAGATATAGAAATAGATTTTTGGGGAAGGGATGAGTAGTTTTTAAAAAACCTTATGGGGCTCGATTCCACCCAACTCGACCTCGACATCCCCGACCTCCGATTAGGTTGGAAAGGCAATTCCATAGGCATTTCGGTTGCGATCGAGCATCGGTTGTCCCGCAGAACAGATTAGAATGCATCCGACCCAGTTACGGAGCCAGGTCGGTTTGTGTGCCACATGGCTAGTGCAAAACTGAAAAATCTGCCTAAAAAACAACAAGCGTAGACAGTGCCCCCAAAAAATATATAATTTAAATAGTAAACACACTCACCAATAAACCTATATAAAGTCCCAAAAATGACCATCATCCTTTGCTCACACAATACGGCTTCAAGTCCCAGAGAGAAATCTTTGGCCAGTCATTGCTGTCAGCCCTGCACACAATCCCGCATTGCATTCACACCACTACTTGCACATATCACTTTTTGGTTCATGTTCTTTTTCTTAAACATACCCTCTAATTCACATTAACACTCACCCTCATACTCAGCCTCACCATGCCCAAGAAGAAGCAGCCACGTTTAAAGCATATGGAGTTGATAGTGCTTGTTGATGAAATCATCAAAGTAGAACCACATTTATTTGAGACCCTAGTCCATTCAGAAAAATAGGATCTAGGACAGGATACTCAACAGGGTGAACGCTGAAGCACCTGTCTTGTGCTCACTGGATGATATCAAGAAGAGGTTGTATGATGTGAGAAGGAGGGTCAAAAAACTGTGTGCCCTGGAACATAAGAATGCACAATAGACTGGTGGAGGCCTTTCTGCACCACCTGTGCACCTACCTTCCTGGGAGGAGAAAGTGCATGGCATTCCTCAGCCGGAGAGCTTGTATGAAATCTCACAAGAAATTGATTCTGTTAAGTAGCTACTCCACATTTCACACAAGTTAGCAATTACACATCTGCAGACATCTCTGTATGGACCGGTTAACTAAATGACCGCTTTAAGATTCAAACCAACCAATAGTCAATGAGCATGTGATATGTATGTAATATAGATTACCCACATACCTGCAATGAGGATGAACAACTCAAAACTATTGCCATGTATACACTTCTCCCAAATTCACATCAAGGCCATCTGATCCAAACATCATGCACCATTGCCAGTACATTTCCCCTCACTGTCAGGAAAGCAGAGTTCCAAGTGGGCTGGTTGGGATGGGTGGGAAGGTGTGTGGAGGACAGAGCCTTATGAGAGTTGTAGTTGTTGCAAACAATCTTCCTCCTACCCAGCACAAGCAGCCCACCTGGTACTATGCTTACCTGACTGTGATGGGATATGTACTGCCAAAATGGCTGACACTGTGAACTGTATTTGGAGCACAAGGCCTGCATGGAAGTCCTGGTCCATTCAAACACCAGGCATCAATGTCAGCCATCTTGATAGTCCACCTCCGCTCACTGTCAGATAAGCAGAGTCCCAGGTGGGCTGGTTGGGGTGGAGGAAAGAGTCTCTGTAGGACAGACCATGACGGGAGTTGGAGTAATAGGAAACACTCCAACCTCCACCCAGCACAACCAATTCATATGGGTCTATGGCCACCTGACTGTTAGCTGAAATGTACTATCAAGATGGCTAAAATTGGGGACTGGACTTTGGCGCACAAGGCAATGAGAGGAGTTGGGTCAACTCAGACAACAGGCACCAGTATCAGACAACTTGCCAGTACATTCCCACTCACTCTCAGGAAACCATTCTGTCATGTGATCAGTTACCTCTGGGTGGGAAGAATTTGTCTAGGACATGGCCTTATGAGAGATGGAGACATGGCAAATACTTCTCCTCCCATCCATCCCAAACAGCCCACCAGGAACTCTGCTTTACTGATGATGGTGAGGGGAAGTGTAATACCAAGATGGCTGACACTGCTCCATGGTAACTGAGTTGACCACAGCTCCCATCAAGGCCTTGTGCTCCTAACCCCAGGCACCAGTGTCAGACATCTTGCAAGTACATTTCCAATCACATTCACGAAACCCTTATCCCTGGTTGCCTTGTTGAGCAGGGTGGGAAGAGTGTGTGTAGTACAGGGCCTGATGGGAGATGTGGCCTTTGCCAATCCTCCTCCTCCCACCCAGCACAAAATGCCCCACTGGAACTACGTTTTCTTGACAGTGAGTGGGAATGTACTGGCTAGATGGCCGACCCTGAGGACTTTTCTTTGCAGCACAGGGCCTTGAAGGGATTTTTGGACAAGTCAGACACCATGCATCAGTGTCAGCCATCTAGCTAGTACACTTATCCTCATTGTCAGGACACCACTCTTCCTCGTGGCCTTGTTTGATCTGGGTGGGAAGGTGTGTGTGGGACCAGGCCTGATGGGAGTTGTAGTGACAACAAAGACTCTTCCTCCTATGCAGAACAATCAGCTCCTCTCGGCCTATGGCTACCTGACGGTGAGTGAAAATGTACTGCCACAATGGCTGGCACTGTGGACTGGTGTTTGGAGCACAAGGCCTGGATGGGCGTTGTGGTCAAGTCAGACAACAAACCAAAAATGTAGACAGAGGCTTAGATGCAGTGTGCACTATTCCTGGAGAATCAAAATTCTCAGTAAATAAGCTATACTTTTTCAAATTCTTTTTTTAGTGGTAACAAAACCTCACTGATTAAGTATCACAATTCAGTTGTGTTGATTAACACAATCATTGATTTTGTAATTAACAAATCTATACAAGTATCACTATACATTAAACCTCATGACATGATACTGAAGGCATTGTCATTGGTCCTATGTATAGTCCATAACATACTGTACATTAAATTTTATAACATTTATGTACAACAAATCTGATTTTGGAGATGCGCCGCCCAATGCATTTCGGGAACCGACGTTCCCTTCTTCAGGGGAAAAAAACCTGCAGCGATATAATGTCTCAATGGCAGTAGATGTTCCGCACAATGAAATGTACTGGACGATTCTGCAGCAATTAAACCTATTAACGTGAAAACAACCCAAGATTCGTCTTTCAATGTCTGGGTAGAAGTTCCAAGTCTCTGTTTATTTCTTCAGGGTTTCGTATCTCCAACTTAAACGTTTCTTGCTGTCAAGTTGATCGATTATCGCGCTGATAATATCTCCTCCCCTTCTGTTGTCGTGTTGTAGGTGTCTTCCGTGGTTCTCCCTTTGGGATGATTAACCCCTTTGGGGTTAATCAACCCAACTGAATTGTGATACTTAATCAGTGAGGTTTTGTTACAACTAAAAAAAGAATTTGAAAGCATATAAACTGTTTTTGTGTGTTACCCATTCAGATTGAAAAAGTATAGCTTATTTACTGAGAATTTTGATTCTCCAGGAACAGTGCAAACTGCATGTAGGTCTCTGTCTACATTTTTGTTTAGTATTCACAGATTGTGCAGCCAACACAATGAGTAGTGTTGCACCCTTTAGTTAAATTGGATTTACTTATTATTATGAATAGTATTGAGTGCTCCTCCTTCCCCTTGTATTTGGCAAGTCAGACAACAGGCACCAATGGCAGACATCTTGCCAGTATATTTCCACTCACTCTCAGGAAACCATTTGGTCAGGTTTCTATGGGTGGTAAGAGAGCGTTTAGGACAGAGCCTGATGGGAGTTGGAGTAATGGCAAACACTCATCCTGCCACCCAGTCCAAACAGCCCACCGGGAACAGCGTCGGGCAAAACAATGACAGCCAGTCCCAGACTCCTGCCAAACAGGAGCTCATTGGTGTTGATGACTCTCACAAATCCTTGGAAGAGGAGTAACAACCTGCCCCATCAGGTTTTGGTCCGAAGACAGCACCGGCAGCTTCAGCAGGATCCACTGCAACAGATCCCACCTCAGCTAACGACACCCAGCTCACACCAACCCTGATGTACACAGCAGCCCCGGACAATGACAATGGCACAGCAACACAGAGCACTCTGGAGTAACTCTGGGTGTAAAACTCCGCTTGCGGAGTTTGCAGAGTTTTGGCAACTTCATGTTCCGCGTAGAATACGGAGTTGCCGAAAAACTCTGCTATCTGCAATGGAGTGGAGTTTTTTGTGTTTTTGTGTCTGAAATGAATTTTCACACTCGCTGGAGCAACTTACCGGATGCCTGCGATCGCCGACGAGATTTCCCAAGCCGTTAATGAGTGCCATGAGATTTTCTAGGCAGCCACATGGTCCAGCGAGAGTTTACGAACAAGTCATTCTAGCATGCCAGCTGAGTTCTGGTGGGGATTTTTTGAAGAGCGCAATCCCGAATGCGCAGGATCGACCGCGACTACAATGTGGAGAATGTTCGCCGCATCAAAACTTTCTCGAAATGAAGGTTTGGAGTAAAAAACACCTCAAATTGAAATTTGACTATACTTTTTTGTGCAAGAAGTCCTTTTTCTTTTTTTTGTCAAGAGGAAGTGCCCAGAGTCTCTAATTTTCTGTTCCTGTCCAGCAGGCTCCTCCCAGTGCTTCATCCATCTCCTGGTCACGTTTCATTTGGATTTGGAGCTGGAAGGATCACACTTTGTGTTTGATGCATGAAATATATGTCATAAGATTTGAGGACTTTGAGTTTGAAATTTCACAACTAAGTTGGAAAATTGGTGTTTATTTGATTGGGGTCTTGCCCCTAGATTTATTTGTACTTTTATCGTTTTTTTAGAAATGTATTCTGATGGATGGCCTGTAGTTTCAGTAGGTGCCGAGTTGTTTCTTTGTAAGTAATTTTTCTTCAATAAAAGAATTTAGTTGCACAGTTAACTACATTTTTTTCTATGGTTTGAAATCAATGTGCAATATTTATTTAGTTCACTATGTAGCCCAATAGTCTGCCAAAAATAGGCATTTTTCAGCCAGTAGGCCCAGAGCCACTCATCATGGGTGCATGAAACAGTTGTTTCTGTGGTGTTGAATTTAAACATAATTTTGGCCATGGATGGTATTATATTAAAAATACAAAATGTGTTTTTGTGGTATTTCAGTTTATTTCAAGTGTGTTAAATTAAATGCCTTTGTTGGATGTGTTTGTGGTTGTAACCTGCAAACCTTTTTAGCCCTGTGGATTTTAGTTTTTGGCATTGTTGCATTACAGATGTGTTGTTGTGCATGCCTCCTTTGTCTGGCCAGTGTGTGAGTGTGTTTGTAATACTGGGCCAGCATTTTCCTTGGCTGAGCTCCCAATGTGTCCAGGGGCCATTTTGTAATGTCTGTGTCCATATAGGCCTGCTTGAGGTCATTGTTTTGAAGGCCTCCTGCTTGTTGTTGTTGTGACTATGTGGCTGCCTGCCATTTTGTGGAGGCAGTTAATGTGCTTTTGCCATAGACCTGCATGTCTTCCCTTTGTTCCTCCTGGTTTATTGTTTCTAGTAGTAGTGGCCTGCCTATGTGGCTGGCGGCAATTTTGCAAAGGCAGTCAATGTGCGTTTGCCATTGACCTGCATTGTCTTCCCATCGTAGGCTTATTTCTTCTTGTTGTGTCCTAGCCATGAGTCTGGCGGCCCTTTTGTCAAGGCAGCCAGTGTGCGTCTGCCATAGGTCTGCATGCCTTCTTTGTGGTGGCCATGTCTTCTTGTTGGTTGTTGATTGCATGCAATTTCCTCTCCTTTTATTCAGAAAAAATGTAGCATTGTTCACTATATTTTCTCCATGTTTTTTCATGTGAGTTAAATTAAATGCCTTTGTTGGATGTGTGTGCGGTTGTAACTTGCAAATCTTTTTAGCCCTGTTGGTTTTCGTTTTTGGCATTGTTGCGTTAAAGATGTGTTGTTTAGCATGCCACCTTCGTCTGGCCAGTGTGTGAGTGCATTGGTAATAGTGGGCCAGCATTTTCCTTGGCTGAGCCTCCCCATGTGGCCAGGGGACATTTTTATAATGTGTGTGCCCATATAGGCCTGCTTGAGTTCATTGCTTTCCAGGCCTTCTGCTTGTTGTTGTTGTGACCATGTGGCTTGCGGCCATTTTGTGGAGGCAGTTAGTGTGCTTCGTACATAGACTTGCATTTCTGTCTTCCCTTTGTTGCCCTTGGCTTATTGCTTCCATCCATTCTCATTTGTCAGCTGCAGCTCCCTGAATGCTGCACCCCACGCAATGCACAATGCCAAACCGTTACATTTATATTTTTGTTGTTGTTCTTCTTCTTTCCTATCCTTCCTGAGTGTACTGTACAGTGTACAGTACACCGTGAAAGCCCTTGTTGATATCAAAGCCTCACAAATGGCTACACTGCATTGTTAATTGTTTTAATAACTGAGGTAATAATAATATGAATAACACTAACAAGTGTGACCACTTACTAAATTATATTATATTTGTTTCTCTAGTAATTGAACCACAACAATGCCATGATTCACTGATGTTCTGAGGTGCACAAAAGAGGAGGAGACAACATCATTCATTGTACTGTCAGACAGAAGGCCTGCTCACGATGTCACGTGACGTGTGACCACAGACATCTCTTCAACTTGCGCCACTGTGTGCTAACTGACATCTTCAAGATGGCCCCAAAGAAAGGTACCAGGTCCAGTACCAAGAAAGTTGCCAGTTAGAAGAAGAAGTCACTGCCACTTACCACCACTGGTATGTCACCCAGGACCTTTTTTGAGAAACCACAAATTGCAGCAGTGGTATTCAGGGAGCAAGCAGGGAGCAGCACCCCTGCATCAGTGTACCCACCCCACCAACCAAGGCCCAAGCCTATGTCTGTCGCAGAGGCAGCCAGTCTAATCACGACAACGCAGACAAACAGTGATGTTGAAATCAACTCATCGTTATTGCAAAGTAGTACCCAATCAATGCAGGAAACTCAGATCAGTGGGCAACAACAGTTTCAACCACCCCAAATAGTAGTTGTTCCTCCAAAAGTAGGGGCAGTTTAGGAGATCGAGCTTCCTGCTGAGGAAGAAGAAGATCAAGCCACTCTTTCAGAAGATCCATTGTCTTCCTGATCACCAGCAAGGAAAAGGAGCGTTAGTCCATCAACTTCTTCAGCAAGCCCCCTTCTGATGATCTAGGCACCACTTGGATCCCACCACAGTCTGAGGGTGAGACATGCCATGAGACAAGGCTAGGGAAAAGGAAGGTACCAGAAAGCCTTAGAGTTATGGAGTTAGATGTAGAAGAGGAGGATGATGACGAGCCAGTCATCATCGACATTAGCTCAGCGCAAGTGGAGACCGACATTACCCCATCTCAAGTTGCTGTGAGGGATGTGGTAAGGATACCATCAACACAGATACCACCAACACCAATCCCAGCTGCCATATTTACAAAGTCCCGGCAGCGACCTACATCCATCACAACCACCTCAGAAGAAGTAGGTACTGCAGAGCGCAAACGTTACGGCCACCTAACAGTTCATCCAACATTGCATGTGGCACCAGCAGCATCAGAAAGTTGACCTTCTTTGGGACTTCTTTTCGGTTAGCAGGAAGGAGGTGAACATTGCTATATGCTGCCATTGTGTATAATGCATTATTCGGAGTAAGCTTGGTAAATCTATGGTACCGAAGGCCAAACAACCCACCCATATGAGAAAAAAACCACTTGATCCAGTGGGAGGCGCACCTTAGCAACCAAAAACTGCAAGTATTGTTGGTGGAGGGGATGAAGAAGATCAAATGACGGTGGAAGGTGAACAAGAAGTAGACATTTTCTCTGATACACAAAGCAGCCTTGTCCACAGCAGTGCAGTGGTACCGCCCACATCATCAATAGCAATATTGCAATGACACAAGAGTCAAGCCAAGACACCAAGAGGTCCAAGGCAAGAGAGCCCTGCAATGAAAAAACATGCATTGAGCCTAACATCTGGTGTCAACAAGTCACCTGCATCAGTGGCACCAGAGAAAAAAAGAATCCAGGCTACCATTCTCAGCATGTTTAGTTTGGAGGGGCAGTAAGAACGCAACCACCCAAAGGCACTTTTGTACAATGCGAAGCAGGCTAATATGTTAGCGCTGGACCTACTCCCTTTTTCTTTTGTGGAAGGGGTGGGTTTGCTTGAATTTGTGGCATCTATCTGCCCAAAATAGTAAGTTCCCAGGTGGTCCCATTTCACCAGAGTTGTTGTTCCAGCCCTACATCACAATGTGCTGGAATTGCTTGGCCAAGTTTTGTAGCAGAGAGCTGTTCACACTATCCATCTGACAACCGGCATGTGCATCACTGCATACTGGATCTCTTTTGTGGGGGTTAGAAAAAAATATCTACAGTTCTTGACACTGCTGACATTTTTAATGGTGCTCAGAAGCATGCTACAGTAGCAATGTTCGCCATGAAGAAATCCCATACTGCTGCAAACATTTTAGAAGGCTTTAACACTAAAGTGTTTGAATGGCTCCGACCTCTTTACAACAGGAAACTCCATCACCTTCAGCCACACCACCGAACTCCCATGGACTGACCATCGATGTGTCCACTTCACCTTCATAACACCCACCATCCACAAACATCAGCACCTGCTCCCACGAAGAAACAGGACCAGAATCATAGATGAGCAGCTAACCTCATCACTCAGCAACTCCACCCCAACCATTGTGGAAAACAACGACCCCAACACCTCAGCCAGAACCGTCAAGAAAAACAACACCCACGCCAAGAAAGCTGTGTGTGTTGTTTATGTTTGCTTATATTTGACTCCTACATATATTAAAATGCTACGTGCTATCTTTCAAAGGAAGCCAGGTACAACAGAACATAATGTTTATAACTTGGGTCTAGCTGGGGGCAGACAGACATTTGCATATTGAATATACTGCCCTGTACTAGTCTAGTACTACTCATCATCATTGATGCATTTCCTTTTTCTCCCCTAACAGATTTATGATGGGCGGTTGCCCAGATGAATATGTTGTTCATGTGTAGTGTTTGTCTTTGTCAAACCTTTCCCTCAAATCCCACTTCCCAACCATTCACCAAACCCTAACCCTCTTCCCTCGGGCTGTGTGATTTATTGAGGTGTGACTAAATTAAATACACACCAATAATTGATCACACAATTGCTGAGGCAGATTTGGTGAGAGCAACACTAACTCAAGTCAGGGCGAGGATCTTCTTCTGCTCTATGTATATATATAGCCCACACTGGCAATATATAGATTAGATTGCCCACCCATGCACAGTATTTAATATTAATTGTTTTCCAGAGGAAAATAAACTATCATAATTAATTGCCTGCGTTATCATCCTTCCATCACTAAAGGTTACGCTTGTCCTCTTCATAGCTCGAGTCGACTACAATTTGTAATAACTTGCACTATGCTAGCCCACCATTCTGTTTTATTTTACTTTAGCATTGCTTATCATCATGATTTCTTGTTTGTCATTCTTCTTCTTATGTACTGTACTTCTACTAGTCGTTCCCTAGTCTCCCTCAGGTGACTATCTCATTTTCTTATTTTGCAAATGCTACTGTCTACTACTACTACCACCACCATGGCACCTTGGGAAACCAAACCATCACCATGCAGCCATTGCTTTGCCTAATCATCAATCACAGGTAAGAAAAGAAGTGTGGGGATTCAATAAAGTATATACTCTAGAAAATAATTAATTCACACACTCACACCCTTCCGAATCCATCGGGGTTTTAGTTGAAGACTGCAAAGACTAGGAGCAGAGATTGACAGTAGTAGGACAAGTGGGGGTACTGCATCTATCTATTGGTGTGCTACACTATCAGCAGATTTCAGAATCTGGCTGCAACCCTGCAGCAAAGGAAACAGTTTGAAGAAAAAGAGTAACCCCCCCAAAAAGATTTACTTCATATGTAAAACTATATATAATATATATAAATAATGTATTTCCCTAACAAATATAAACTAGAAGGAAAGAAACCCACAACACCTGACCCACCCCTCTCCCTAACCCCAACCAATGTTCAGTAAAGCAAGTCCAAATACATTGTCCATAAAAACAAATATCCATAAAAAAAGCACCCACGTTTTCCCCAACTCCCACATTCCCATCTTCTCGCCAGCAAGTCCCACCAACCCAAAAAAGATTAAAAAAGAGGCAAGAATCAAGAGACTGAGGTCTAGCGGCTGGTTAGCCAGATCTTGCGCTCAAGTAGGTGGAAGCACTCCTCAATCCTACCCTTTAGGTGCGCCATCCGGAGGAGCATGCAGCTCTGAAAGTTTTTTAAGTAACAACAGGGGTGGGCAGCAGTGGTTGACATGTGGCGGGCGGCTGCCAGACCATACTACCAGAGGCACTGGGTGGGCATGGCTGTGGCCTGGGGCATTGGAGACTACAGCTGCTACCTCCTCCTCCTCCTCCTCTGCCAGAGCCACCAGCTACCGATATTTATCCCTGATGGACTCCAGCTTCCATTGCCGGGTCTTGGCTGCTAACTCCTGCCTGTTGGGTTGGGAAGGAGTAGCTATATCAAGAAAGAAAAAAGATAATGGTAACCAATACTCTTAGCAAAACAGTAACACAAAATTACACACATAAAATGATAGGGGAAAGGTAGCACTACTAGTACATAACATTTGTGGTATCCTCCATTCCTCTGCCCTTAAGATCTGGGTGCGATTAGAGTTTCAGGCATTAGGCACTATAGAGTAGACAAGTATTCTTCTCTCTCTTGTTTAGCTAAATAAATCTTGCGCCCTAGACAGACATACTCGTGTCGCAGACTTGTGTTACTTTACTACTGTCTGTAGGTGGGGCAGCTGTACTACACAATTATCTATATTTATATTATGGCCATACTCTGTTAAATCAATGGCAAATGCTCAATTTCACTTTCACACTGACTACTACAACTAGGCAGATGATATGATTACTAATATGAATGATAGTATATTTCATGGCGTTACGTGAAGTGAGGTACTACTATTGTTTGCTTGTAACCATGCAGCGTATAGGCCACCCATGGCTGACACAGTCAAAATGACATGGATAGAGAGTGGGAGTGGGCCTCGGAGTAGGAGGAAGGCGATTGATGATGGGTGGGTACGTACATTCACAATATATTTGATGTCATTGAAAACTACTATGAGTCAAGGGAGTATTCTGAAATAAAACCTCATAACTTTGAATCAAAAACCTTAACAAAAATATTCTGAAGTAAGCTAGTTCCATGATGTAGAGATGACACAGCAGATACAACCAGGTGGTGTCTTTCAAGTTATTTATTCAAATCCATAACATCAAAGGTAACAGGGATAGCAGGTAAAGCCGCTCCACCAGGAGCAGCATGCTAGCTGCTCAGCCCATCTTCCCAACTGTCTCACACACACACCCAGGCACCCAAGCATTCCACTCATGTCAACATTCCCCACAGAACACTCCCACTGGCTGAGCAGCTAGTTACAATGTGGAGGGGAACACTATAAAAATAACATGAAGATATTACATTATCTTCTCCCTTTAAAAATAAATCAAACCATACTAAAAATACTAAACAACTATACACAGAATGAACACAAGTAATCAATAGTCTAAAACCCAGGGATAAAAGGTAAAAACCATACCATGAGAGGGAAAAAGATTATACAATGTAAGAAAGAAGGGTGAAAAGATAAGTACAAATAATCACCATCCTACTCCTTTAAACAAAACACAAAAAAGAAAGAGCATAGAACGTTTAGCTCACTGACAAAATGTGAGAAAACATCACCTAAAATTCCATGTGAAACAAATGTGCAGAGAAACACAGTAGGAAAAGGACTACTGGAACTCTACACAGTGATGAGAGAAAAGGGGAGACATCCAAAAGAACTCATACACCATGGGTGGACCACACCCATCTACGTAAAACTTAAATATGAACAGACATTATGGGTGGGCCGCACCCATGTACGTACACCATACAATTATACCAAACACTATGGATGGACCGCACCCATGTACATACTTACTAGCCATGGGTGAACCGCACCCATTGAATGTATGTCACTACATCGCATACTAATACCACGTGTGCCATTACAACGCGGGTATTACTACACGATGTCAATGACAACGACATGCCATTACATCGCAAACTTTTACCACGACTATGCTTTTACCACGCATGCCATTACAACGCAAAGGCATGCATGGTAAAGCTATACTCGTGGTAAAAGTTTGCAAGGTAAGAGACTCTATCCTACCCTACCCTAAACACTAATATAGTACCCCTGCACAACCCTCCCCTAACCCCCAGTCTAATCCCAGCAATAACACTATACTACACTGCACAACACCCCTATACTACCCTAAAACACTACACTACACATACACTACAACACTACCCTAAACCCCAAAACACTACACTACACAAACACTACAACACTACCCTAAAACACAACACTACTCAAACACTACAACACTACCCTAAACCCCAAAACACTACACTAACACTACAACACTATCCTAAACTCTAAAACACTACACTACACAAACACTATAACACTATCCTAAACCCTAAATGACCACAGTACACAAACACTACAACACTACCCTAAACCCTAAAACACTACACTACACAAACACTACAACACTAACCTGAACCCTAAAACACTACACAAACACTACAACACTACCCTAAACCCTAAAACACTACACAAACACTTTAACACTACCCTAACCCCTAAAACACTACACAAACACTACTACACTACCCTAAACTGTAAAACACTACTCAAACACTACAACACTACCCTAAACCCTAAAACACTACACTACACAACGACTACAACACTACCCTAAACCCTAAAACACTACACAAACACTACATCACTACCCTAAACCCTAAAACACTACACTACACAAAGACTACAACACTGCCCTAAAACACTACACAAAAACTACAACACTACCCTAAACCCTAAAACACTACACTACACAAACACTACATTACCCTAAACCCTAAAACACAACACTAACACTACAAGACTACCCTAAACCCTAAAACACTACACTACACAAAACTACTACACTACCCTAAAACACAACACTACACAAACACTACAACACTACCCTAAAACACTACACTACAGAAACACTACAACACTACACTAAACCCTAAAACACAACACTAACACTACAACACTACCCTAAACCTTAAAACACTAAACTACAGAAACACTACAACACTACCCTAAACTCTAAGACACAACACTAACACTACAACACTACCCTAATCCCTAAAACACTACTCAAACACTACAACACTACCCTAAAACCTGAAACAATACACTACACAAACACTACACAAACATTACAACAAAAGTAACCCCCACCCCAAGTGCAAACCCCCTTACCTCTCTTTCCTTGTGGTTCCTCTCCAGCATCACCATCTCTGCTCCAAGTTCCTGCTTCCAGTGTCATCTGTGAGGCGGTGCAAGTCATTGTGAAGAAACAGCCTCAGTTTCCTTACAACAACGTGGATAGCCATTACTAAGCATGAGCGTAAAATCCGTTCCGCTCGCGGATTTTGCGGATTTTCGGTAAATTCGCAATCCGCTAACTCTCGCGAACTTGCCGAAAATCCGTAAATCCGTGCGAAGCAGATTTTTTTGCTTGGTCGCACTTGCCAACTAGAATACTATATAATTTCGCTGGAGTAAACACTTGCGAACACGTAGATGCGGCGAGCAGTGACAATCTCGCAATTGCGAGATTGCAAATTTGCAATTTCGCACAAGAAATCCACCAGCAGGCATCATAAACCTTGAAAATTATGATTTTTATCAGAATAACTCCTCAGGTTGACATTTGCCTGCACTTTTTTTTGCAAGGAGTCCATTTTGGGGGAGGAAGTGCCGCACAGTCTCCAACTTCCTGTTCCTGTCCAGCAGGCACCTCCCAGTGCTTTCTTCATGTGCTGGTCACTTTGATTTGGATCTTGACCTGGAAGGATTACTTTTTGTGGATGCTGCTGGATATTTGGTTTTTTGCAAAACTGAAAGCACTCAGCAGGTGCAAAAGTTCAATCTTATCATTAGTAACCATTCCCTGTAGTGCTTCCTTAGGGGCCCCTTCAGAGTTCAGTTGCCTACTTGCAACTATTCTATGACCCTGCTCTGACCCTCACAGCAGGCTCAGAGAATAGCTACAAGTATACCACAAAGGTCCTGTTAAAAAAATTACACTGCAACAGAAAGCAATTACAGATAAGGAAGCAGGTGCCAGCCTGGAAGTTCAAATTCAGTGACACATTAATCAGCCCCTAATTCATTCATGTCAGTTGAGGCAGGGCAGGTGTGCTTTTCCACCCATAATCTACAGTGATGAACTAGAGGGTGGCATGGGTGAGCCAGAGGGTGGCATGGGTGAGCCAGAGGGTGGCAGTGGTGAAACAGAGGGTGGCAGTGGTGAAACAGAGGGTGCTGTGATGAACCAGACGTAGAAACAACATGTTCGCAACCGTTGCTACCCAACAAGTGAGTTCGCGTTTGCGAACAGGTAAAAAACCCTCGCGAAATGGCAGAAACACTTGCGAACACAAAAAATAAGGAATTTGCAAAATTCGTGAGAGTTCGCGAATTTTGCGGATTGCGAATCCGTATATACACAATTTCGCAGATTGCCAATTCGCAAAATCCGCCCATGCTTAGCCATTACATTACTTGCATTGTAAAAGCGCATGTGATGTAATGGTATGTGTAGTAATGGCTACGCGTAGTTACATCGCATGCGTTGTAAAGCATGTGATGTAATGGCTAAGTATGGACGCAAAATCTGCTCCGCTCGCGAAATTTGCAAATTTTCGGCAATTCGCGAGCGGGCGGATTTTGTTTTTGGGTCCCAGGAAGCACAGTTAAGGCAGGTGCTCGAGTTGAAGCTAACTTTGTAACCATTTTAGAATGCCGCCGGCAAGCTGCCAGAGTGCTTGCTGGCGCCATTCTAAAATGGTTACAAAGTTAGCTTCAACTCGGCACCTGCCTTAACTCTGTAAGTGCTTCCTCTGGGCCAAAATTAACCCTCAACAGGAAGCACTTACAGCTACAAATAAAGCAGCTGCCCGAGTTGAAGCTCAAATTCAGTAATGTTTTAATCAGCCCAAAACATTAGTGAGCATGGTCGAGGCTGGGCAAGTGTGCTTTAACCCCATATCTGCCTTCAAAAATTATCTGTAATACCCGAGGAATCCCCATTCCTGTGACCAGGAGGCTGCTTTCTCCTCACCTGTTGTCCTGCTCGCTCTCTGATCCTTTATACACGAGGCATGTTGACATGCATAGAAGCCCTGCACCACACACTAGCGGTATCAAATGTCTTCCCGCCCTTTTCCAATCCCAACTATGATGGACAGCTCACTCAAGGGACCTCGGCGCCTTTTGGCGCTGTGTCAAAGTTACAGGCACACATGGTCAGTGGAGACAAATCTTCTGGCCCTATGCACCTGCAGTGTAGGAAAAGCACAATAATTTACCCAACGAGGTAGCACTTACTGGATTAGCCAGTAGTACTCCGGTTGAGTAGAGGTATCACACAAAATGGTGGCATCTTCATGGATAACTATGCAGGGCAGGATTCATTCCTGCACGAGGCTCCTGTCACAAAAATTAAACCTCAACAGGAAGCACTTACAGATATAAATAAAGCAGGTGCCCGAGTTGAAGCTCAAATTCAGTAACATTTTAATCAGCGCAAAACATTAGTGAGCACGGTCGAGGCTGGGCAAGTGTGCTTTAACTAAACATGGGCAGAAAATTTGTTCCGCTCACGGAATTTGCGCATTTTTGGCAATTTCGCTGTCCATGCGAAATTGTCAAACAATTCGCAATTCGCGAGTTGATGGATTTTTTTTTTGCTTGGTCGCGCTTCAAAGATACAATCTTGCGCGCGCGGCGTTGACTTATCGTGATTTTGAGTTCGCCGAGTTGTTTTCCTCCCGGTTTGCGTGTGCTATGCCATTTTGGATCTGGCTGCGTGATCGCGTGAGACTTTTTAACTGCATGTACGTCATGGAGTCCCGCCATCTTGCACTGCGAGACTTTCAGAACGCGAATACGTTCGATCACGCATCGGGAGAGTAAACAATAGCGAATACATAGATGCGACGCACAGCTGACATCCGGCGGGAGATTTGAACAGCTCGCTTTCCCGAAGTCGCAAAAATTGCAATTCTGCACAAGAAATCTATCGCTGGCAGCATAAACCTTCTGAAAATGATGATTTGGATCAGAATAACTCCTCAGATTGACATTTGGCTGCACTTTTTTGTGCAAGGAGTCCATTTTTGGGGGGGTGGGAGGAAGGAAGTGCCCCAGAGACTCCAACTTCCTGTTCCTGTCCAGCAGGCTCCTCCCAGTGGTTTGTCCATGTCCTGGTCACTTTTTATTTGGATCTGGAGCTGGAAGGATTACTCTTTGTGGCTGCTGCTGGATATTTGTATTTGAGGACTTTTTGTTTGGATGACTTTTGGATTTGAGATTTTACAAGTAAGTTGGTGTTGTTTGTTTGGGGCATTGCAGTTGCTGCAACTACAATTTTCACAACTTTTAAAAAGCCACAGAAACCAATAGGCCCAGGGTTAGTCATGGGTGCATGATACAACTGTTTCTGTGAGTTTTGTTGAACTTAAATATCATTTACGGCATGGATGGCATGGAATTGATTAGCTCACTATTATATGTGGAAGTTTTTTTTAATTTTGGGGTGCGTGTTAAAGCCACACTAGCTAGTAGGCCCAGGGGTAGTCAGGGGGGCATGGACCAAATCTTTCTGTGGGGGTCTCTTGAATTTAAAAATCATTTAGGGCATGGATGGCATTGGATTGGGGTGATTTTTGTGTGTATTTCGATTTTTTGGTTGTTGTTGGGGCCTGGTCCAGGGCCTGGCCATGTGGGTAGGGACCATTTTGATGCCTGGTTCAGGGCCTGGCCATGTGGGTGGGGGTCTAGGGGCCATTTTGAAGCCAGACAATGTGTTTTGTGCCATAGGCCTGCACCCAGTCTGCCTTGCCAGTGGTGCATGGACCAAGTCTTTCTGTGGGGTATCTTGAATTAAAACTACATTTAGGTCATGGATGGCATTGGATTGGGGTGATTTGCGTGTGTATTTTGATTTTTTGCGAGTTGTTGGGGCCTGGTCCAGGGCCTGGCCATGTGGGTGGGGGCCATTTTGAGGCCTGGTCCACTCCAGGACCTGGCCATGTGGGTGGGTGTCTAGGGGCCATTTTGAAGCCAGGCAGTGTGCTTTGTGCCATAGGCCTGCACCCAGTCTGCCTTGCTTTAATTCATTATGCCCAGGGGTACTCAGTGGTGCATGGACCAAGTCTTTCTGTTGGGTCTCTTGAATTTAAAGAAACATCATTTAGGGCATGGATGGCATTAGATTGAGGTTATTTTTTGTGTGTATTTTATTTTTTTGGGTGTTGTTGGGGCCTGGTCCAGGGCCTGGCCATGTGGGTGGGGCAGGGGCATATTGAGGTCAGACAGTTTTTGCCATAGGCCTGCAAGCTCGCGGGCTAGTAGGCCTAGGGTTATGAATGGGTGCATGAAAAAACTCTCTCTGTGTGGTCTCTCTTCTATTAATTTAAGATTTAAACATCCATTTTTGTTTAGAATTGCAATTTTTATTTTGGGTCTTTCCGTTTTTGGGTGTGTTGTGTTAATAATAATAAATGCCTAGTTGCAATAGTATTAATTTGAAGCACGACATATGCAACATTTAATTAACTGATGTTCCTCTGGCTTCTGTGTTTTTAGGTGCACAAAGACTGAGAACCAGGAATCATCCTCATCATCATCACTTGTTGTAGTGCCAGTAAGAAGTCCTGCTGTGGTGTGTGCACAACGTCATGTGACGTAACGTGTGGTGGCCCCAGACAACTCTGCAACTCGTGCAACTGCGTCCTGCTGTTCTGACATCTGAAGAAGATGGGCCCAAAGAAAGGTGGCCGTAGCTCCTCTACCAAGAAAGTTGCCAGTGTCACTGCCAGTAAGAAGGAGCAGTAGAAGCAAGTGGCGCCACTTACCAAGGAGACTGGTGTGCCGACCGACAAATTTTTTTGGGAAAAAAAAACCTATGCCTGCAGCAGCGGTGTCCACCGGGGACCAAGCTGGGAGCAGCACCTCCGCTTCATTGGTCTCAGTGCCACCAGGCCAAGTTAGGCCCAAGCCCATGAGTGCCGCAGAGGCAGCCACTTTAATTGCTCTTTCACCATCGACCAGTGATGTTGGTGTTGACTCATCGCAAAGTAGCATCCAATCAATGCAGGGTGTAACTCATCTGACGAGTGTTCAACCACAGCCGCAACGACAACCACAGGTGCAACAAGGAGAGGCGCCAGGAGAGGCGCAAGGAGAGGCAAAAGGAGAGGCAAAAGGAGAGGCGAAAGTAGAGGCACAAGGAGAGGCGCAACGAGAGGCGCATGGAGAGGCACAAGGAGAGGCACAACTGCCCACAATACTTGTTCCTCCAGAAGTAGGGACACATCAGGAAATCGAGATTCATGCAGAGGTATCATCCGAGCAAGCCACTACTGATGAGCCATTGTCTTCCAGATACCCAGCAAGGAAAAGGTCAAGGAGGGCTAGTACAACTTCTTCTTCAAGCCCCCTTCCTTCTGATGATCTAGATCTTGATTGGCACCCACCAATTCAGTCTAAGAGGGAGGCACGCCATGAGCCGACAAAGCTAGGTAAAAGGAAGGTTCCCGCAAGGCTTTCAGTTATGGGTGATGACAAAGAAGAAGTAGAAGTGGTGTATTCTGCTGCTGATGAACAGTCTGACGATGACGACCCAGTCATCACAGTCATCACTCCAGCCCCAGCGGGCATGCAGCAGACAGACATTTGTACCCTATCCCGAAATGCTGCTGTGCAGGATGTGGGTGGCGTGGCACTGGTACCACCACCAACACAGGTAACTACTACACCAACACGACCTACAGCTTCCATATTTTCTCTTCAGAAGGGCCGGCAGGGACCTCCATCCAGCTCGACCTCCATTACCTCAAGTAATGGTGCTGTAAGTGCACAACAGAGTCAAATTCCACCACGCCCATCCTCCACTTCATCTGGCATTGAAAGTGACACCTCCACCACCACCACCAGAAATCTCAACTCCCCAGTTTGGGACTTCTTTAGTATTAGCAAAAAGGCGGAAAACCAAGTTATTTGTTCGATTTGTAAACAAGTAGTTAGTCGGGGTAAGCTTGGTACCAACTATGGTACCGGAGGCAAGAGAGGTCATCTCCAAAAACACCACAGCATCCAGTGGGAGGCGCACCTAAGTAACATCCGGAAAGTCAAAAGTAGAAATCCAAATGTAGCCACTGATATTGCATCTGATCTCGAGGAGCTGATCGTGCAAGGGGGAGGTGAAGAAGTGAGAGACATTTTTTCTGGTACAGACTGTACCCCTGGCAGCAGCACTGCAGTGGCAGCGCCCACACCCTCTACCCCAGCAACATCTACGTGGCAGAGTAAGAGTCTGGTAGAGACACCAATGCGAAAAAGTACATCAATGAGCTTAACTGGGTTGAAGAAGTCTGGATCATCATCACATATGAAAATGGTCCAGACCACCATTAAAAGCATGTTTTGGTCGGAGGCGCCATTCAAATGCAACCACCCAATGTCATAATGCAATGCTGGTTAAAATATTAGCGCTGGACCTTCTCCCTTTTTCTTTTGGGGAAGGGGTGGATTTTCTAGAATTTGTGGCAACAGTCTGCCCTAAATGGAAGGTTCCTAGACGGTACTATTTTGCCAGAGTTGCGGTTTCAGCACTACATCATGCAGGTGGGGAAGCTCATACTTTTCTATTATGTGTGGCACTGGCCATACTCTGTTACAAGTTACAACAAGGGCTACTGCTCAATTAATTTAACATTCACCCTGCCCTGCCCCTGACTACTACAAAAGGAAAATGAAGAAAATAATATGATCATCTATCCCTTCACATGATATTTGCTTATATCAGGGATGACTTTTGATTGACTCAACACCGATAGGCCACACATGAATGACAGAGTTGAAAAACAATTATTAACATAGGTAGTGAGTGGTACCCATAATCGCCGGAGGAAGGCACTTGTGACTTGACTTGATAATGTGAACCATACAATATATATACACAATATATGCTGTGCTTGCAAACTACTGTTAGTCAAGGGAGTATTCTGAAAAATTACAAATTCTACTTTTCTCGGCTTTGCTACTCTGGCACGGACGTGTAGTGTTACATGCTCTTTAACTAACACTCTTCATCCAGTGACCATCTACCCTGTCTACTCTACATACACCTATGCTATCTATGAAGAAGATACCATCCAGGCATCCATCCATTCAAAGTAAAAGTCATTCATTCTTCTTAATGTCTCAACTGGATAAACCTTACTTTTTGCTACCGAAAAACGCCCTTTTTATTTTATTTTGTAAACCGCCACGCATCTGTGCTTGACTTGCATTTGAATTTGACCCAAAGGATATATTGCGCACATATACAGTTTCTGTTTCACCCACCCTCGCAGTCCTCTTTTCTTTCTCCTTCCACCCATCCTTGCTTCTACCGGCCATGCATCAGATTCCTGCCAGCCACCCTTGCCTGCATTCAAAACACCATATCATTCATTGCCAGTCATTATTTTTAACTCGCTCGTCCTTCCTTACACTCTTCTTTCCCTTTTCGTTCATCCCATCCATCAAGTTCATCAGTGATCTGACTTGGCTTCTCGATATAACTTTCACAGCTGAGTTGAAGTCAAATTTAGAGGAGGCCATTGGTTACTCGTCCACTCCCGCCGCTAATGCTATTGCTAATGCGAAGTCAAGGGTGACTGTCTTCTACTTGGTTAACAAAATCTTAGTTCTAAATTTGTAAGTCTTCTTAACAGTAAAGTGTACTTGTACTGTACACCATATACACCCCTGCAGCGAGCCTACTCTGCAATCTCAATAAGTAAGGGATATATTAGCTAACCACTGCCCGCCACTACCGAGGTATCCCCCACAGCAGCAGTCCCTGCTGGCACTGGTGCCACCGCATCCGCCCCTGGAGTGACCACCTCCACGCTGGCCCTGGCATTGGTGGTGGGCTGTGCCAATGGTGTTCCGCCTAGGAAATACATTTCATATTTTTAGATGCCATATACACTACTCCCTATTTTGTCTAGGACTGAAACAAAATATTTACTACATAAACACATTTATTTATGCTTAGCCATAACATTCTAGAGTTTTTGGCACAACTGATGAATGCTTGCTTTTTAACACGCACCATTTTTCTCATAACAGACAGAAGATTCCCTTCTACGAACAGGAGCAATATGTTACTCATCATCATCACCACCAGTACTTTAAGTTCCAACCGGGTGAGGGGTCTCCGAAAATTAATGTGTAAATCAGCCACTGTTCAGTTTTCATGAGTTCACCATTTCTCTTCTATGAAGTTGATTTTAATACATGTTTTTATATAATGCACAATTAAAAATTAATATACAGAGTACACACAGAGCTAGTTGGTTTACTTTTAATAAAGCTTTAAAACTTACATAGACTCTGTGGTTTTTGGTCATGAGTGAGTGAGCGAAAGGGTTTGCAATTTGCAAGCATGATTCCGTGACTCTGAGAGGTCGGGACTATGACTCCGTAGTCTTATGTTCTGGGTTGTATAATCATTGGGGAGCATCGCTGCATTCTGGAGCTAAATAATTACTCTGACACACTACCTAGCCAGTAAGGATATTGGGGGTTCAACTTCTGTTATGACTGAGGTATGTGGAAAGTCTAACTGTGCCTATTATCAACACCAATGCCCTATTTCTTGTCCATAGTTCTGCAGAATAGTCCCTGCAACAGATGTAGTATGTCCTCCTATCCAATCAAAAAGTAAACTAGTATCTTATTCTTGGTGGCCATTGACATTTTATTGTTGGGAATTGTCAAAGCATAAACATTAGGAAGACTTCAATAGACATTATGGACAACCCAGAGGACTGCACTCAGTGCCAAGAGCTATTGCTGAATAGGAGTTTTGTTTAACACCTTTTGCCAACTGTGTAAGCTTAGCTAGCTACACAGACAGACTAATTATAATAAATAGTAGTAGCACAGAGAGTCATAGTAGAGGCAGGATAAGAATTTAGAAACAGTCTACAAGAAGATCAAAGACGATTTAGGAAAAAATAGAATTATAATGAACTTTTGGAAAAAATAGGTGCTGTAAAAGTTAGGGAAGTATAATTATTAATATTAGCAGGAAAAGTCACTGGGGCCAGCAGAAGAGCCCTCGGCGGACCAATCCTGGCCTTCATGCTCCGCCGGCGCCGCCACCGCCACCGCCACCTCTGTTCTCTTGCCCCTGGGAGGAGCTGATGTACACGATAGAAAGACACAAACATGGATGATTGTTGTCACTGAAATCAAACTTTTCAAAAAAACTATAACAAAATATTTCGGGGAAATAAACAACGATTGCACTAAATTTATTGACCTATCTGATGTGGTCTACTAGGATATTAGTATTGCTGGATTCGCGGACCGTCTACTTGGAAAGTCATGTAACTCACTAAACCAACAACAAAAGGTTTCTACTAGGACTGGCAGCACTCAGCAGCATGCGAAGTGACAGACACAGTCCGTCATGATTGCAGACCACTAAAAAATTTCCTACTACATAACAAGTCATAATATACTCAACCTATCAATCCACCACCACTATATCTTCTTAGTGGCAGGAGTACAAAGGAAGGACTGGACCTGAGTCTCTGGTCTCTCTAGCATTACGCAGTTCTGTAAAGTGCACTCATACATAATATTCACTCAGGTCAATTGAGCACAAAATTGAAAACAAGTAAGCATAGTAGCAGCGCCACTGACTGAGCAGGCGAGCACCTGCAATCACAGAAGCTTTTGAAACATAATTTACCTGTAATGTAATCAGCAGCATTCTTGCTCTTCGGAAAAAACATATATTTGCAATATAACACAGAGCAGAAGAAAACAAAGTAGTTATTAAATAGCTACTAGTACTCACCAAGCCCAGGGATCTCGAAGCCAAGCAGGTCGAGCAGCTCTTGTTCCTGGTCCAAGATGTCGGACCACCGGTGAGTCACCTGGTTGTAGGTGCGCCAGACCCCTGTCTCCCAATACATGACCCGGCACACCTTATCCCATAGCTAGCGACGCTCCCGGAGGCCGTACCCGGTACCGGGCCTGCTGCCTGCCGCGATGGTCCTGGGGAGGGGGCGCTGCACAAAGAAGACCGGTGCGGCCACCTCCACCGCGCTGAAGATCTCCCTTGGACTTACTGACTCCCCCCTTAAACGCCCGCAAGGGAGCCGGCTACGGGATGCGAGACTCTTCCCCTTGGACTTGCCGGCTCGCCTTGCCATGGTCCTGGGTCAAAGAAAAAAGGAAAAATAGGAAAGAATAGGGAAAAAAAGTAAATAAAAGAAAAGAGAGCTAAAAAAAAGTAGTTATTAAAGTAACAATAAGTTGAAAAAACACAAAATATAGATGTATAAAAATAGAGAGATAGATAATGAGTAAAAAAGATTTTAAAAAGTTCAAACAAACAAAGGATTACAAAGATTGAAACAGGATAGAAAAGGCATGCCCAGAACCATATCAATGAATGAAAAACAAGATGGCCGCACCCATTGCAACCGCGTGGTTAAGTTTGCGCAATATTTTCCCCGCGAGCACGCAAAAACGGACGCGAACACGCAATTGCGCCCCGGAAGTAGGAAATGCACAACGCGAGCATGCAACTAGCGCCCGGAAACGGAAATACGCAACGCGAACAGTGAAAACAAGATGGCCGCGCCCATGTACGACCGTATGGGTAACTTCGCAGTAGACGCACTGAAAATAAATACTGCGAACACGCAAAAATAAAAAAAATCCGCAATCTCACGAAAGTTTGCGTATTTTGCGGACCGCAAGTACGCTTTTGCGCGAATTTGCATACCGCGAATTCGCAAAATTCGCCCATACTTAATAATCATGTAAATTGTGTAATACAGATATATTTTTGTTACTTTTTAAGTGCGGGCTGCTGGGTTTGTAGAGGTATAGGGTGGGAAGTTAATGAAGTAATGATTAATTGACAAATAATTATTCATGTTTATTAATTATTGAATGTTTTATTAATGTTGTACATCTTGCAATATTGGTTTATTTTAGTTATATTTTAGTTGTGGGATGCTAGGTTTGTATGGATTATTGGGTGGGAAGTTAATTAAGTATTAATTAAAAAAAGAAATATTAATTAATGATTAAATATAGAATTGATTATTATGTAAATAGTGTAATAATCAAATATTTTTGTTATAATTCAAGTGTTGGATACTGGGTTTTAGAGTGGGAAGCTAATTAAGTAATAATTAATTAACAATGAATTATTATTTGTAAATTAAATATGCAATTGGTTATCGATGATGTAAATTGTGTTATGCTTATTTATTTTAGTTATATTTCAGGTGTGGGTTGCTACGTTTGTGGGGGTATAGGAAGACAAGTTATGAAACAATTAAATGACCATTATTTTTAATTGAAAAGTATTACATTGTTTATGATTTTGGAAATTGGGTAATTTATGTCTATTTTTTTTAAATAAATATATATATTTGTTATGATATATATATGTTATGCTAAGTAATATTATTTAGAGTTTTCTATATATTCTAGATTAATAGGATTATTCAAATATGTAATGAGTTTTACGTGAAGTAGTTTACCTACTGTTGCTTAGACTGGAGTGGAAATATTAAATTGAACCCCTTCGAAGTCTAATGCTTCCCTACTGTTGCAGAGACTGGAGTGGGAAAAGTAGATTGAACCCCTCCAAACTCCAGTGCTTTTTTCACTGTTACACAGATTGCAGCAGGAAATATATATTTAAGGCCTCTGAAGTTCTACACTTTCTTTATTGTTGCGTAAACTGGAGTGGGAATAGTATATCTGTTATTCCAAGACGCCACTATATTTCTTAAATAAATAATAAAAAAAAATGTTTCATTAATATTTGTTTATAATTTAAATTTCATGGTATTTGTTTACAGTTTAATTTGTTTGGTAATTTATTTAATGTTTTGAAATTGGATTACTAATATTATTTCTGTTTCAAATAAAAGAAAATATAAACACGTATATATATATATATATATACATACATATATATATTTTTCCTTTACGATGCTCCCTTTCTCGGAACAAGATATGAGGTGCACACAGGGGGAATCTTCATAAATGTATTGCCGCAAACAAAAAACACCAGACAGACGCGTTTCGGCTACTCGCCTTTGTCAATGTCGGGGAGGGAAGTAATTACTGTCATTTTATAACTGTAAACAATGAAGTTCATCGCCATGAAAAAAGAAAAAAATGTTTGTGTAAGTAAAGCAATTTATTAGTGCAATAGAAATCAAAGAGGGGCAAACATGTCCGTTCATTCACAGTTTTCACGGGGGCCATTTTGTAGTGTATATACATTTCATTCCTTTCTGTGTACTTGACCCACTATACAATCCTAGATTACAACTATTTACACACTGTTCGATGAGCTCATTTTGTGGTAACATCTATACATGTTGTAATGTTATATACAGTTTTCTATATTTACAGATAAACATTCTCTGTACATATTTACACTGTATGAGGAGATGTTATGAGTCAACATTTTCAAGGTGTTTTTTCAAAATTCTAGCCCTGGATGGGCATATCATCCTAACCAATGTGCCTCATTCTCCTAGGTCTTTCCTACGGTTCGTAATAGTGGATCCCATCTAACATTGGCTCCCCATTGTCAGTGTCGATCTTTTCTACTTCCAAAGTGTATAACCTTCCTTACTATGTGTGCATTGTCCCGTTCCCTTATGCAAAAGACAACAATTTCATCATTGTATCACTTTCTAATCAATGTGTATCCAAAGTTCCTCCTCGTTGTTCAACCCTGTGGGATGTTTTGACTGCATTTCTATTATATACCTTTATTCTAGTTTCTGTAATTTCCTTATCCTGTCCCCACCCCTTTCATCCTTTGGGATGTGGTCCATACAGAATAATTTAAGAAGATTGGAATTGGATTTATTGTGCACTTGAAAATGGCGTGCCACCGGGTAGGTGGCATCGTGATTTTTAATAGAACGCATGTGCTCGAGCACCCTTTTCTTCGCGGGGTGGATCGTGCTCCCTACATAGTTGACCCCGCAAGCACATGTCAGGCATTAAACTGCAAATTCTGTGTTGCAATTCATGAGTTTATTTATTTTCCTATTTGTTCTTCTGTCTGGGATAGTAAAATCCTTTACTTTCTGACCATTCCTACAAGCTGTGCAGCTCATACATGGAAAGAATCCTGTTACTACGTCTTTCCTCTTAGGATTCTTGGTATAATGGCTTCTCACAAGGTAATCTCTGAGGGCCAGACCTCTCCTATAAGTGATCAGGGTTATCTCTGGTAGGTGCTTCCCTATGATGGTATCTAATTTCAGTACCTTCCAGTTTTTTCGAAAGATTTGTACGATTTCTGATGATTGTGCTGAGTAATCGGTTATCATTCTCAAGTCATCGTTAGTGTTAGTGTCTCGACCCACTCTCTCCCCATTATAAGATTCTTCCTTTCTAGTTGTTCTCCTTTCTTTTCAGCCCCCTTCAGAGTCCTTTCCTTGTATCCTCTCTCTCCTAGTCTTTGGAACGATTCTCCCTTGGCCTTTCGGAACTCATTCTCTGTTGTGCAATTCCACCTTATTCAAACTAGTTCCCCATATGGGATCCCTCTGATGATACTCTCTGGGTGGAAGCTGTCCGCGTGAAGCGTTCTGTTTCCAGCCGTCGGTTTGCGGTATAATGCAGTCTTCAAGTTTCCTTCCTCAATGTACACTTTCAGATCTAAATATGCTACTTGTGTTCCACTGATTCATTCTGTGAATTCTAGGTTGCAATCATTGTTGTTGAGGGCCGCCACATAGATATCGACATCAGTACGTGATCCCTTCCAAATGATGAAGAGATCGTCTATGTAGTGTGCCCACAGCACAATGTTGTCCAGCCATCTTTCATTTTCCCCTGCCCAGGGCACGTGCTTCTCCCACCAGCCCACGAACAAGTTTGCGTAGCTGGGAGAGAAGCACGTGCCCATCGAGGTCCCCTGTTCTTGGCGATAGAGCTCTCCAGCGAAGAGAAAAATATTTTTCCTGAGACAGAATGAAGTGAGTTCCATCAACATTAAGTTATGCTCGTAATACTTTGCATCACATTTTTTCAAAAAGAACTTACTTGCTTTCAGCCCCTTGTCATGTTCAATGCTTGTATACAAGCTTGTGACGTCCAGCGTCACAAGCAGCATATCGTCCTTCCATTCAATCCCAGATATTATCCGCAGGAAGTCTTTGGTATCTTTAATGTAAGAGCTCAAGTCTCGGACCAGTGGGTTTAGGAAACAATCAATGTAAGTAGATATATTTTCAAGTAGACTGTTCAATGAGGAGACTATAGGTCTCCCCGGTGGATTTTTGGTACACTGTGCACTTTCGGCAAGTAATAGAAAGTTGGAATCTCCGGTGTTGCGCAGCGGATATAGTTATAATCCAAATCCTTCAATATTCCCTTGTCATGTCATCTGTCTATTATCTCGTGGAAATCAATAATACTTTTCTCGTATATTGGTCTGGTAATCTCCATGAGGACAATATTACCTCCTTTATCTGAGGAATTTATGATCAAATCATCATCATTTTTCAGATTCATTAAAGCTTTCCATTCGTTTTTTGTGGTATTTTCTTTGCTGAGATCTCGACCTCTACCTTGCAACTTCTTTAGATCATTGATTATCAGATCATGAAAGGTGTATATATATATATATATATATATATATATATATATATATATATATATATATATATATATATATATATATATATATATATTACCTACTGGCGGTCGCCAGTAGGTAGTTATTGTTAGGATTGTTTTCCATAGGGAAATCGCAACATTCTATTGGGAATAACTTTGGCACCGGTTGAGGAATCTGCCTGAAATTTTCCTCCCTGAAAGTTTGGGGGGGATTCGTCAATCGGGGGCCGAGATAAAAGGGGGATCCCATAACATGTTTTCCCCATGTTATTTTCATAGGGCGGTTGGACTCACTTTTAGCTCGAACGGCTGAATGGATTTTCACCAAACTTGGCAAAATTGTAGGGACTGGTAGCCCGATGTGCCTTTGCTATGTCTCAAGATATGGGCTCCAGAGGATTTTGAGTAATTTGGGTTCAAAAAAATATATATATCTATAGCCGCGCCCCGGTACGCGCACCGGGGAGCGCTCCGTGCGCGCCACGTGACTAGCGCACGGAAAGCTGATTGGCTCTCGGGTGTCTGTAAACATTTGAAACAGTCCACAGCGGCCGCCATCTTGTGCGTCGGTAGGATCGAGACACAAGAGGTGGCAAAAAACAAAGGGGAAAATGACCAAAAGGGGGCAGGGTAGACCCCCCCTGACCCCCTATGTTTGATGTGGGGGCCATAAAAGGCTCCGCGGGGCAAAAAAAAATATTTTTTTTTTCCGATTTTCACGGGGGAGCGCCTGGTACACGCACCGGGGAGCGTACCGGGGAGCGTACCACGGGGAAAACCCAGTGAAACAGGAAAATAATAATTTAAAGTGCTTAGAGGTAGGGTAGCTCTGCATAGAGTTGTTGTGTTGTTTGGGTGTTTTAAGTACCAACATGTAGGTACCAATGCTGAGTCTTAAATTTAATGTACACCGTTTCCTCTGTAGATATCTTGCATGTTGTGGTATATGGAATCCATATCATAGTCTGTCAGGAAAGCAGAAACAACATGGAGGCAGGAGATGAAAAAGAGATGTCAAATACACATTGGAGATAATAAAATGGGAGAACCGAAGTAACTATGAGCAAAATTACTATGTAACACAAAAAAGTTGCACAGTATACTATAAGTCTGACTTTATATTATAATCAATTTGGTACTAGTTTATGAATTACATATAAACATGAATAATGTCTCGAACAATTTTTGATTATGAAATATAAATTTATTTTTCTGATTCTTTTTCAAAATTTAATAGAACTTCTAACAATAAATTGTCTGGAATGTCCTCATTTTCAATCTGTGAATCTATTGCTTCCACACACTGAACTAATTCATGGTCCAGTGACTCATCCATAAAATCAAAGTCATCATTGTCTTCAATCATTTTTTCAGGGTTGTTCTCCAGAACAATTTCGAAAGAAATATTCTGTTCTCCTTCCATTTTCTTGCTGTAAATTGCATAAAAAATAAATATATCAGAAGATATAGGGCACTGTTGGGTTTAAGTTCAGACAGGTAGTTTTGATTTTTTGACAGTGAATTTATCTTTGAGCAGTGTATGGTATCAGGCTGGAAGTAGAAATATAAAAAAGTGTATGTGATAAAGCCTAAGTAAATTCAAAATTATACAAGACAAGCCTAAGTCCATCCATAACTATAACAGAGAAGCCTATCTTAATCTATAACTATTACAGAGGGATACTATATAACTATCAGAAAATGTTTTCCAAATTAACTTAAAGTGCACAACATACTTCACTTTCCAAAACAACAACTTACCTTTGAAAAAGCAGTTGAAGTTCTCAGTGAAAATCCTTTTCAAATGTACTTCAGGAAGTAGTAGTCAAAATGGCTGTGTTTCCCTCTCTTTTTTTATATATATTCATGTACATAACCAATCAAATGTCAGGAAATAATAGTAGAAAATGAAAGTAACATTTTAATTGGTTGTAAATTCTAACACTTCAGATGAGTTTTTGTCATGTAATTTACCTCAGGATATTTAGACAGGGCTACAGCCCAAATGGCTCAATGGAATTCCACCAAATTTGGGAAAATGGTAGGGACTGGTATGTAGTATTGCCTGTTCTATATTTGGTGAACTTCTCTACAAAGGTTTTTATGTAAACGAACTTTAAAACATTTTTGGGAGCGCTTTCCGTTGAGCGCCCCGGTACGCGTAACGGTAGCGCTACGGAAGTCCTCCATTTTGTGTTTCTGTAGATTTGAGACAGAAAATGGAGGACAAACAACGCTGGGAATGGGTATAAGGGGGCACGGTAGGCACCCCCTGACCCCCTAGGTTTTCTGAGGGGGTCTTAGGAGGCCCATATAGGCCAAAAAAAATATATATATATATTTCACGGGGGGAGCGCCCGGTACGCGTACCGGGGAGCGTACTTTGGTGAAAAATAGTGAAAAAAGTTAGAAAAAGATAATCATATGGAGTGATCAGAGGTAGGGTAGCCCTGAAAAGAGCTTTTGGGTTGTGTGGCTGATTTAGGTACCTACAAGTAGGTACCAATGCACAGTCTTAAATTCAGGAGGAATATTCTATTCCCCTCATCTGAGAAGTGCACACCATCTCCTCTGTAGATATCTTGCATGTTGAAACGCAAGTTATTGTTGTATATTGAACCCATTCCATAGTCTCTCATGTAAGCAGAAACAGATTTTTTCACATGTTTCCGTGCTTTCTCAAATTGTGGACAAAATTGGTTGGACCACTTCCATTTCTGTCTTTGGCATATATTGGAATATACCAAGGTAGTTTGTGGAAAAGGTGTTATCAATTGCCCAAAGGTGTCCTTTAAAACCATCTCCAGACCTACCCCAGTCAAAGTGCCTAGGTCATTTCCACCACAGTGCAAAATTATGAGGTCAGGGTGTGGCAGATGGTAAAAGGTTTTCACCAATGATATCAATTGATGACATCTCAATCCTCTTTGGCCAATCCATTTTATGTGCACATTTGGTAAATCAAGGTTGTGAAAATTTCTGATAGCTGCATACCTTTGAGCCCAGTGAATGTAGCTATGTCCAATAATCCAGACAGAGTACATGGTGAGAGGAGGTTCTGGTGCAGTCAGATGAAGTGTAGGAATGAAATGGCAGTTGGAACAGTAGGAGTTTGCAAAAAAAAAAAGTAGAGTTTCAGTGCTCTTGAATCACAAGCAATGATTGGTGGATTCAGATAGTTGAAAACTGAAAGTTAGGGTGCATGGTTCTGTTCAGTGAAAGAAGTCATTCGAATGGTCAAGAAAAAGTCATTAAAAGAAACATTGCACCTGATAAGCTGGTTTATTGATAGGTCAAACATCCTTGCTGAGTTCATTTGCAACATTGTAGAATAAACTTTTAACCCTGAGAGCTCAGTGAGGAGGGAGTTGCTATGGTAACAGGTAGAAAGGGCGGAGGGGGGGAAGGGTGTTGATTTGAAAATAGAGAGGGAAGAGTTTTGATTGGTTACCATGAGGAATATGTGTGTAGAATTAGAGGTTTGCTTTGCCATTAATTGTTGCAGTGCCTGGAGAACATACCTTTTGCTCTGCTAAAGAAATATTGGTGTGTGTGTCTGATACTGTTTTCAATCTCCTAAAGCATTTGTAAAGGTAAATAATGATTTATTTAATATAGATAGAGAGTTGTATACTGTATGGAGAATATTTGGAAGCATATTGTGGTTTTTAAATGTTGTTTGTGTTAAGCTTTTTCATAATGGTTGGTAAAAAGTTTGTACTGCATAGAGGAATTGTATTTTGTAGAATTGTGAAGTTTCAGTAGTGACATGGAATGCTTGTACATAGGACCTGTCCTGTGTTTCTTAAATGTGAGGTCAAAAACGATTTTGGGTAAAATGAATGGCTTTTACATTTTTGAGAAGGAATAAATAGTGTCTGCATGCTGAAAGAAATAAATTTGACCTTTTCACAATGATGTTACCTGTGTTAACTCAGTGTAGGAAGCACCTTGAGTTTCTTTGCATAGAGGAATTGTATTTTGTTAAATTGTGAAGTTTTAGTAGTGACATGGAATGCTTGTACATAGGACCTGTGCTGTGTTTTTTAAATGTGATGTCAAAAACGATTTGGGGGAAAATGAATGGCTTTTACATTTTTGAGAAGGAATAAATAGTGTCTGCATGCTTAAAGAAATAAATTTGACCCTTTCACAATGATGTTACTTGTGTTAACTCAGAGTAGGAAGCACATCGAGTTTCTTTGCTGTTGGTTTGTGTCATGTTTTTTGAGAATGGTTGAATTTCAGTAGTGAAATTGAATGCTTGTACATTGGACCTGTGCTGTGTTTCTTAAATGTGATGTGAAAAACGATTTTGGGGAAAATGAATGGCTTTTACATTTTTGAGAAGGAATAAATAGTGTCTGCATGATTAAAGAAATATATTTCAACCTTTCACAATAATGTCACCTGTGTTATCTTAGATTAGGAAGTAGATTGTGCAGATGAGGTGAGGCATGTCCAGAGTGACAGAGGAGGTGAGGCCTGTGTTCAAGACTGTAGTGGGAGAGAGGCCTTTCCTGCGGAGCGTAGGTAGTGAGGCCTGTGTCTAAGAGTGCAGTGGACTAGGCTTCATGAATCCTATCCCCCACTGCAGTCTTAGACACAGGCCTCACCTTCTTTATACCCCTGGACAGACCTCTCTTCCCTTCAATACAGGCCTCATCTCTTCTGCACCCCTAGACAATCCTCACCTCATCTGCAACCCTGAATAGACTTCAACTAATCTGCATCCTTAGACAGGCCTCAGCTTATTTACACCCTTGGACATGTGTCACCTCATCTGCACCCAGTTACCATCAATTATACTCAATACATTGTGGCCTGTCCAGAGGACACAGATGAGGTAAGGCTTGTCCAAGGGTGAGAGGAGGTCAGTCCTCTCCACTGTACTCATGGACACTGAATGCTTGTACATATGACCTGCACTGTGTGTCTAAAATGTTATTTAAAAAACGATTTTGGTTAAAATTAATGACTTTTAGATTTTTGAGAAGGAATAAATAGTGTCTGCATGATTAAATACATATATTTCATCCTTTCACAATAATGTCACCTGTGTTACCTCAGATTAGGAAGTAGATTGTGCAGATAAGGTGAGGCATGTCCAGAGGGACAGAGGAGGTGAGGCCTGTGTTCAAGACTGTAGTGGGAGAGAGGCCTTTCCTGGAGAGCGTAGGTGGTGAGGCCTGTGTCTAAGAGTGCAGTGGACTAGGCTTCATGAAGCCTATCCCCCACTGCACTCTTAGACACAGGTCTCATCTTCTTTGCACCCATGGACAGACCTCTCTTCCACTACACTCTTCAATACAGGCCATACCTCTTCTGCACCCCTAGACAATCCTCACCTCATCTGCAACCCTTAATAGACTTCAACTAATCTGCATGCTTAGACAGGCCTCAGTTTATGTACACCCTTGGACATGCGTCACCTCATCTGCACCTAGTTACCATCAATTATACTCAATACATTGACGCCTGTCCAGAGGACACAGATGAGGTAAGGCTTGTCCAAGGGTCAGAGGAGGTCAGTTCTCTTCACTGTACTCATGGACACTGAATGCTTGTACATAGGACCTGCACTGTGTGTCTAACATGTTATTTAAAAAACGATTTTGGTGCAAATCAATGACTTTTAGATTTTTGAGAAGGAATAAATAGTGTCTGCATGATTAAATACATATATTTCATACTTTCACAATAATGTCACCTGTGTTACCTCAGATTAGGAAGTAGATTGTGCAGATGAGGTGAGGCAAGTCCAGAGGGACAGAGGAGGTGAGGCCTGTGTTCAAGACTGTAGTGGGAGAGAGGCCTTTCCTGGGGAGCATAGGTGGTGAGGCCTGTGTCTAAGAGTGCAGTGGACTAGGCTTCATGAATCCAATACCCCACTGCAGTCCTAGACACAGGCCTCACCTTCTTTATACCCCTGGACAGACCTCTCTTTCACTACACTCTTCAATACAGGACTCATCTCTTTTGCACCCCTAGACAATCCTCACCTCATCTGCAACCCTGAATAGACTTCAACTAATCTGCATCTTTAGACAGGCCTCAGCTTATTTACACCCTTGGACATGCGTCACCTCATGTGCACCCAGTTACCATCAATTATACTCAATACATTGAGGCCTGTCCAGAGGACACAGATGAGGTAAGGCTTGTCCAAGGGTGAGAGGAGGTCAGTCCTCTCCACTGTACTCATGGACACTGAATGCTTGTACATAGGATCTGCACTGTGTGTCTAAAATGTTATTTAAAAAACGATTTTGGTGAAAATCAATGACTGTTAGATTTTTGAGAAGGAATAAATAGTGTCTGCATGATTAAATACATATATTTCATCCTTTCACAATAATGTCACCTGTGTTACCTCACATTAGGAAGTAGATTGTGCAGATGAGGTGAGGCATGTCCAGAGGGACAGAGGAGGTGAAGCCTGTGTTGAAGAGTGTAGTGGGAGAGAAGCCTTTCCTGGAGAGCGTAGGTGGTGAGGCCTGTGTCTAAGAGTGCAGTGGACTAGGCTTCATGAAGCCTATCCCCCACTGCACTCTTAGACACAGTTCTCATCTTCTTTGCACCCGTGGACAGACCTCTCTTCCACTACACTCTTCAATACAGGCCATACCTCTTCTGCACCCCTAGACAATCCTCACCTCATCTGGAACCCTGAATAGACTTCAACTAATCTGCATGCTTAGACAGGCCTCAGCTTATTTACACCCTTGGACATACGTCACCTTATCTGCACCTAGTTACCATCAATTATACTCAATATATTGAGGCCTGTCCAGAGGACAGAGATGAGGTAAGGCTTGTCCAAGGGTGAGAGGAGGTCAGTCCTCTCCACTGTACTCCAGGACACTGAATGCTTGTACATAGGACCTGCACTGTGTGTCTAAAATGCTATTTAAAAAAACGATTTTGGTGCAAATCAATGACTTTTAGATTTTTGAGAAGGAATAAATAGTGTCTGCATGATTAAATAAATATATTTCAACCTTTTACAATAATGTCACCTGTGTTACCTCAGATTAGGAAGTAGATTGTGCAGTTGAGGTGAGGCATGTCCAGAGGGACAGAGGAGGTGAGGTCTGTGTTCAAGACTGTAGTGGGAGAGAGCCCTTTCCTGGGGAGCATAGGTGGTGAGGTCTGTGTCTAAGAGTGCAGTGGATTAGGCTTCATGAAGCCTATTCCCCACTGCAGTCTTAGACACAGGCCTCACTTTCTTTGTACCCCTGGACAGACCTCTCTTCCACTACACTCTTCAATACAGGCCTTACCTCCTCTGCACCCCTGGACAATCCTCACCTCATCTGCAACCCTGAATAGACTTCAACTAATCTGCATCCTTAGACAGGCCTCTGCTTATTTACACCCTTGGACATGCGTTACCTCATCTGCACCCAGTTACCATCAATTATACTCAATACATTGAGGCCTGTCCAGAGGACAGAGATGAGGTAAGGCTTGTCCAAGGGTGAGAGGAGGTCAGTCCTCTCCACTGTAGTCATGGACACTGAATGCTTGTACATAGGACCTGCACTGTGTGTCTAAAATGTTATTTAAAAAACGTTTTTGGGGCAAATCAATGACTTTTAGATTTTTGAGACGGAATAAATAGTGTCTGCATGGTTAAATAAATATATTTCAACTTTTAACAATGATGTCACCTGTGTTATGTCAGATTAGGAAGTATATTTTTCAGATGAGGTGAGGCATGTCCAGAGGTACAGAGGAGATGAGGCCTATGTTCAAGACTGTAGTGGGAGAGAGGCCTTTCCTGGGAAGCATAGGTGGTGAAGCCTGTGTGTAAGAGTGCAGTGGACTAGACTTCATGAAGCCTATCCCCTACTGCACTCTTAGACACAGGTCTCACTTTCTTTGTACCTGTGGACAGACCTCTCTTCCACTACACTCTTCAATACAGGTCTCACCTCTTCTGCACCCCTGGAGAATCCTCACTTGATCTGTAAACCTGAATAGACCGTTTGCTTTTTGTCATTGCTTTGTTGTTTGGTAATAGTGGTCTATAATGTGCTTTTTTTTTCTTTAACACAGATTGAAATCAAGATTTCAAGAGTAGGGAAAGATGCCCTCAAGGCAAAGAAGAAGGAAAAATGATAAGCGGAAAAAGTAAAAAACAGCATCGGAATTACAGCACTCCTCCACAACAAATACTTCAAAAAACAGGAAAAAAGCTCCTGGTAAGATAACTAAGTCTTTCTTACGGAACATATGTAGATAAAAAAAAAATGTTGGACAGCATGTAGAAAAAGAGAAGGTGAGAGTAAAGTTGAAAAGGAAGGAGAGGCCCTCAATAAAACTTACTACTGGAGCAGGAGAGAATAATATGTATAGGAATAGAAGGCAGAATCAGTTTAGAGACATTCGTAAACGAATGTTTCGCAATAGGGTGGTTTTAAATTTGTTAAAAAACATTAGGAAAGGAAAACAGAGAGCTGCTTTTTATAAGAAAAAGAAAAGTGTAGAGAAGATTGTTGATCAGGCTTTTGAAGTTAAGAAAAAAATATTTATTTTAATAATCAATAGAATTAGCACACTTAACAAGACAATTGATGTTTTTAAATCAAACAGTAGATGGAAAAGAGTAATTAATCGGACTAATTTTTGTAAAGTTTTTTCAGGAGAATGGATGCACAGTTCAAGTTGTGAACCATTTTTTAATGAGGAGAGTTACTTCCAGGAGTATGATTTAGTGCATGCAGTTGACACCACTGGACGAGCATATGAGGTAAAAGACGGTTGTCCGATTGAAAAAGAGAAACTTGTGCCTAGAGAACCAGAAGAGGTGTTAACTGATGAAGTTTTAGGGTAGGGAGACGTACGAAGGGTCCAGTGTACACTTGGAAGTGTAGTCGTATTTGTAGTGTGCGACAGGAATCAATTGATTTGTTTTGTAATTTCTTACGTACATATAGTAAGAAAAGTCTAAAGCAGAAAGTGAAGTTGTTGCAAAAATTAGATCCTTGCAGAGTGAGAGAAAACACAGGTTTGCAAGGGCATTCACTGGCTTGTCTTTCTAGAAAAGTCTGTCAGAGTGTTTTTCATCATTTTAGGATATTAGCAGTGCATCATACCAAAATGAGGAAATTAGTGGGAATGTTGTATTATGCAAAAAGTCCAGCACTTAAACTTAAACAATTAAACAGTGCTCTTTTGCATGGAACTGAATTAGATGTGAAGAAGATTTGCGAAGAAATTGAGATTTCTTATTTTGGTGAAAAAGAGGATAGTGTAGAAAACACAGAAATTCAAGGTAATGTGGAAGACAATGTACAGATTTCAAGTACAGAAAAGTTTGACCAGGAAATTACCATGTTTAAGGTGAAATCAAGTGAAAGGCCGAATTTTACTTGTGTGTGTTGTCGACGAACTCATTATAAGCATCAAACTAGATTAGTTGATTTATACGTAAAAAGTGAAAAGATAAATAATTATGAGTGGAAGGATTTGTGGTTGGAGAATTGTTTTGATTTGAGTTCTGATCAGCGTATTTTTAAATATTGTTATGATAAATTAAATCAAAACAGAATGCCTGCTAGAGCTGTTCATAATAATCTGGAGTTGGTAGACATTCCTCCTGAATTGATGGATTTAAATACATATGAGTCTATTTTGATTCAATGTGTCCGTCCTTTTCAGGCTATTGTTCGCATGGAGCCTAAAATAGGGAAATTGCCTCCTTCAGATTTACAGGGAGGATTAAAGGGAAGAGTTGTTTATTTGCCTCTAGATTTCAAGAAAAATATTGATACAATTGGTGTAGAGAAAGTGGAAGAGGAACCTCTGGTTATTCTAGTTAATGGGGTTCCGACAAAGAGTAAGAAAATCGGGCAAGATTTAGTGGATGTTAGGAAAGTCAAAAAGGCAACATTGTATTTGGTCAAAAACAATGAGTACTACAAACATGTATGTGTTGAAGCAGAGGAAACAGCTGCAGATAAAGACAGTGATTGTTCAGCTGGCCAAATTGAAAAAGTTGATGTGTCTAGAAGTGAAGAAATATATGAACATTATACTGTTCATCCTTTGCATTCCAAAGAAGTGATGGGGAATGCAATTGACTTGTTTCAAATGAAAGCAGCAAAAGGAAATCCAATTAGTGTATGGGAAGAAAGTTTGGAAGCTCGTTGTTTTCCACATTTATTTCCAACAGGTCGAGGTGGACGATATGACGAATCGACCACTTCAAATTCCTGCATCTGAATATAGAACTGTAAGATTATATGCTGAAGATCCAAGGTTTCGTCAAAGCATTCCCTATTTGTTTCATCTACTGTATGAAAGTGACTTGTCTGGGCTTTCTTATGCAGTAAACCATATACTGAAAAGTGGAGCACATCTGCAAAAGGTTTCGGCGAGGTACTTTATGGAGAAAGTGAATCTGCAAGATAATATTTTGGAATCTCATTTAATCAATCTCATGGCATGTCAGCGTGGTACAAACGAGTATTGGTACCGTCGTCATGGGGAATTGAATTCTATGCTAAGAAACTTAGGAACTCCTACATGGTTCCTCACTCTTAGCTGTGCCAGGTATGCATGGGACGACTTACTTCAATTTCTACGAGAGGCAAATGCAAATATACAAAATATAGAATTCAAAACACCTGGAGAACTGTGTTCATTGGATCCAGTGAATGTATGCAGATATTTTAATCATAGATTTGAAGCTATGATGTCTTTTATTACCAACAAAAAAAATCCTCCCCTTGGAGAGGTTTTGGATTTCTTTTGGAGAAAGGAGTATCAAGCGAGAGGTGCTCCTCACATACGTATGTTGTTGTGGATTAAAGATGCACCCAAATTTGGAACATATTCGGATGAGACAGTGATGAGGTTCATTGAAGAGTATTCAACATGTGCTGTTCCGAAAACTACAGAAGAAAACAGTTTAAGGCAACAAGTTTTACGCTTTCAACCCCATCGTTGTGGAAAGTACTGTCGTCGAAAATTCAGAAACAAGGACAAGTTCTACACAAAATGTCATTTCGGCTTTCCACGACCAGTGATTTCTAAAGGAAGAGTCAATAATTTGATGTCTTCTCTACGACATACTGTGACGAGGAAATCACCCAAAAATACATACAATTTAAAAAGAAACGAAGAGTCCAAGTACATCAACGACTACAACCCAGTGATTTTGTCCATGTGGAATGCTAACATGGATATTCAATTCGTTGCTGACAACTCTATTGCTGTGGCTGGATATGTGACGTCTTACATCACAAAAAAAGAAAAGACAGAACTGAAGGAAATGTGGGAGGACATTTCACATGAAAAGAGTCTAAGCAAGAAATTATACAGTTACAGTCTGAAGATGTTGTTGCATCGAGAAATTGGAGCATATGAATGTTCTGATCGATTGTCATCAGCAAGTCTCTATGCCAAATCTTGAACCATCATTTGGATAAGTCTAGGTCTTGCTGCAACACGAAACCGAGTTTTGAAATCTGTACAAGAGATAGAGTATTTGGCGGGGAAAGAACCAGAAAGTACAGATATTTTGAAGACAAACATGTTGGATACATACTATCCAAATAGAATTCCTCACCTTGAGAACGCTTGTCTCTATGAAGTTCTTCAAAGCTATACTTATAAGAGGAACATCAGAGAAGATATCAATAATGGAATATATGCTGTCATTGGATGTGAAGGATGTCTAGTGAAACAGAGAAAAGGTCATTTGATTAATCATCGAAAATTGAGTTGCGAAAATCCAGAGAAAAGGGAATTTTACTATTTGGCTCTTTTGCAACTCTTTAAACCATGGTGTACAGAAGAGGAACTACTTAGAGATTTTCTCTGCTACGAAGATTCTTTTAATGCAACCAAGGATACCATAGAATGTCTTGTTTTTCCAAATTATCTGCAAATGTTGAATGAAGAAATAGAGCAAGAAGCAACAATTGCTGCAGAGATTGCGAGAGACAGTTCTCAAGACAGTCAGAGTTCTACTTCATTAAGTCAGGATCCACTAGGAGGACCAATTATCCAAAATGAAGCTGCTACTGCCATGGATGAGGTGGAAAGAGCTATGGAACAAGCTCAAGATGATGTAGTTAACTTAGAAGATTTGGTGAAACAACTAAACCTTGAGCAGAAGCAGATATATGACGAAGTCACAGAACAGATTGAACATGGATTCATTCATGAGAAAAAAGAGTGCTCATGTACATCATTTAAGCCTGTCCAACTGTACGTGAGTGGAGAAGCGGGAACTGGAAAAAGTTTTCTGATTAAAGCAATTGCAACTTATCTGCAGAAAAGGACTGAATCACCGCTATCTTGTGTTGTTACCGCTCCAACTGGGATGGTAGCACATAATAATAAAGGGATTACTTTACATCGTTTACTGATGCTGCCAGTGGAGCATGATAACAAATTGCAATACAACAAGCTATCTGGAGATGCGTGTTCCGAAGTTTCGAGAGTCCTGAAGAAAATGAAACTTCTTATCATTGATGAAGTAAGCATGGTCTCAAATCTAATGCTTGCTTTTGTGCATTTGAGAATGCAAGAAATTCTTAGAACAGAGTATGATGTGTTATTTGGAGGGAAACACATCATTGTTTTTGGAGATCTACTGCAGTTGACTCCAGTGAAAGGACAACCAGTGTTTAAAATGGTCATGCATGAAGATACCAAGAAGTGCCTAGGAAGTATTGGAAACGTTAATATATGGTTAAATTTCAAATATGCAGAACTACTCCAAAATATGCGGCAGGCAAAAGATGAAGATTATAAAAATATTCTACAAGATATAAGAATCGGAAAAGTAAGTCAGCATGGGAAAGAAGCTTTACATGGACGATTAATTTCAAATTTGTACCCAAATGAAAACATTCTTCCAGAGAATATTTTTAAGAAAATTAACGAGAAGAAATCTGGCATATGTTTGATGCCAACTCTGAAAGAATGTTCCATGTTCAACAACAAAATGTTAAAGTTAGAAAATGAAGAGATAGTGAAACTGGAAGCTATAGATAAAATAGAGCATATGGGAGCAACAATTATTTTGTCTGAAAATTTGAAATTAAAATTGGATTCATTAGAGAAGACTATATCTAAAACTGCTGGTTTTGAAAAGACTCTTAATGTGTGTTTAAATTGTCGTATTATTTTGAGAAGGAATTTAAATGTTGAAAGAGGTCTGGTAAATGGAGCAATGGGTCATGTTGTTGGTTTTCTGAATTACAAAAATAGAGATGGAATTGAAATTTTAAAAATTAAATTTAATGGCATAGACGAAATAGAACACATTTTTCGGTGTTCAGCTAGGTTTTTGCTTGTGAAAGACTTATATGTTCGCCGAAAACAATTTCCTATTTGTTTGGCATATGCGGTAACAATTCATAAATCTCAAAGTTTAAGTGTAGATAGTGCTTTGGTGAACATTGGAAGTTCTGTGTTTAAAGAGGGTATGGCATATGTGGCATTATCACGAGTCAGAACTTTATCAGGATTGTACTTGATTGAGTGTTATGAAACAAAGATTTGTGCTGATCTAGATTGTGTTAAAGAATACAATAGGTTAAGAAGAGAGTATGCTCCACATTTGCCTCAATATCCTCTGTTTGAAAAACGTGTGGTAGGCCGAAAAAGAAGAAATGAGAATAATTGCAGTGAGGTAGTAGCAAAAAGACAAAAAGTAGATGAAACTGTAATTGTAAGCAGAAAGAAAAAGGATTCTGTTGAAGATGTTGTTGGATTTCAGTTTGAAAACGGTTCTGGTGTCAACTGCTATGCTAATGTAGTGCTTAATGTTGTTTTTTATCTTCAAAATTTACAAGAACAGATTGTTGAAAATCGGGATCAAACATTCTGCTGTTTATTGAATTCCGTGTTTGAGAAATGTAGCAGTGATAGAGCAAAAATAGAAAGTGTTTCAGAAATTAGAAATCTTCTAGACATATGTTCTGGTCAAAATCAATTTTCACAGATTATTCAGCAGGATTGTCAGAAATTTCTAATGTATATGTTTGATGTTTTGGAAGATGAAGGTGTAGATATAAAAAATCTTTTTAGCCTTTCTTATCAATGGCAGCATGACTGCGACAACTGTAGTTTATCAAGTAGTACTAGAATAGACTCTGAAAGATTTATATATTTGACTTTACCAAACTGCAAATCAGTGCCTTTTAATAATCTAGTTAAAGCAGCTGATCACAATATGGTGTGTACCCAATGTAAGTCTGCAATGCTGTCCACATTATTTTTACAAACTTATGGTAAATATGTGATTTTAATGTTCCAACGATGTAGACCTGATGGAAGTAAATTGTCAACTTCTATTAAAAATTTTGTGGCTTCTCAGTTATCAATTTCAGGAAGAACATTTGCAACTGTAGCTAATATTTATCATGACGGTCCTTCAACAACATCAGGGCATTACACATGCTATTTAAAAAGTCGTAAAGGTTGGACCCACTGTAATGACAATCATTTGACTTTCAAACAACGTTTGCCTTTTGACTTAAAAAATTCATACCTAGTGTTTTTAGAACCAAAATCTAAGTAATGGTAATTGGCCTATGAAGACGGGAGAAGTTATCAGTCAGTCAGTCAGTCAAAATCTTTATTTCGATAAATGAATATCAAAAAAAGGCACGGTACAAAAAGAAACATACAATCTTGATTAAAAGCACACATTATACAATAGTTAAAAAGATACAACTTTAAAGATAAAAACCACATATCATGATTTAGCTAAGAACAAAGATACCAGAAATTTTTAAAAAATCATCACTGTTTAAAATACTATGTAAAAAGTTAAAAATGTGTCGTTCCACCTTCGCCTTGATCCTGATATACATTAATGATAATGTTTAACCACTAAAGTGCAGGGTGCAATACTTCATGACAATGTGTCCAATCTCTCTTTCATCATGAGTCCTTTCTTGGTGCGCACCGCACACACCAAGTAATTTGCTACATGAAAGACAGTGCTAGGGTCATTTAACAACTGTAAATAAAGAAGTGCTGGTCTAACTTGCAGAAACCCTACCTTTTTTAAGATTGGCACAAGATACTTCCTTCTTTCTGCTAAAAAGTGCCCACAAAACATAGTAAAATGCATAGTGTCTTGGATAGAGAAGCTATCACAAGAACAAGGTAGAAATTCGTCAGGTTTACACCAGGTTGTATACTGTCCTAGTATCAGGTGAATCATGTTCATGCGGAAACGAGTCAATAAAAACCTATGAAAGGGGCGGTTAACCAGAGTGAGGTAGAATTCAGGGCCAGGTGGGTTTGCAACCAAAAGGTGTGCTCTAACCAGGGGTTTTGTTAGTTCCTTTTCCTCTCTTATTAGCGACAGCCTCAAGAGCATATCGCTTTTGGTTCTAGCAATGTCGGCCCGGGATATCAACTCCGGTGAAGAAAAGAGGTTAGGTCGTCCCAGTATGCTAAAGCCGTTTTTAACATAAGTTAACCACCTAATTTTATGGGCGTTGTCAAGTAAGAGACAGTCCCTCAAAATGGCCTGATTTAAAGATAGTTCATTATTAAGCCAAATTTTGAGCCACATGATTAGAGGGGCCACTCGAATTTTGTCTGTTATAAAATCAGCCCCCAGTTCAGAATGGACAGAATAAGATGGTGTTGACTGGGGTACAGACAAGACTGATCGAAAAAATTTATTTTCAGAAGCCTGAAGACAGTCTATCGAGCCATACCCCCGTAGGGAACAACCATAAGTTGCAACAGACACGCACTTGGCGTTATAGATGGACATGAGGGCTGGGACTGGCCTAGCCCCCAACCTTCTGCTGAAACTCAGGATGGCAGAAGATGTTCTTACTAGGGCACTATTCCTATTTCTTATTTGGGGTCCCCAGCTCCCTTTGTCTTCAAACGTAACTCCTAGGTACGGGAATGTCGAAACTCTTTGCATTTCAGCCTTGCTGCAATAGAAAGTTTTAACTTTCTTGCAGCGTGAGCCTTTACCCACCATCATAACTTGTGATTTTTTGGCATTTATCTTAAGGTCTAAGGACGTCATGAAAAGGCCAAAGGCATCCAATAACCGCTGAAGACCCAAGCCAGTGCGGGACAGAAGCACCGCGTCATCCGCGTACAGAAGGACTGGTACACTTGTCTCCCCTATACGCGGTATGTCCGGCGTAGCAGTCTTTAATTCAGATTCAAGGGCGTTAATATAAACTGTGAAGAGCAGAGGTGCCAAAATGCCCCCCTGTCTCACCCCTCTTTTGGTCTTGAAACGACTGGTGCGTCGCCCCCCTGAGTCAACCCTGACTGAGGCCTGAAGGTCTAAGTGAAGGTCTGCCAAAAGGTTAACAAGCGCACGTTCAAGACCCAGATCGTCGAGAATGCGCCACAGTTTAGTGCGATTGACAAGGTCAAAGGCCGAAGATAGGTCCATGAACCCTAAATATAACGACCCATCTTTGGCCCTAGTGTACTTGTCCACTATCATCTGCAGATTGAGGCACTGGTCCATAGTACCCCGTTTAGTTCTAAAACCATACTGCAGGTTGGACAAGACCCCTCTATCATCCAGCCAAGCCTGAAGTCTAAGTAGGATGACCCTGCCCATAATTTTTACAGATGAATCGATTAAAGATATCGGGCGATAACATGCTGGGTCTACCCTACTCCCCTTCTTAAAGACGGGAATAATTACAGACTCCTTCCAAGATGCTTGAATACTGTTTCTAGTAATAGCGTTAAAAACACCACACAACACCCTTGACCAAAGCTTTGTGTCCGTTTTAAAAAAGTCGGCTGGGACTCCATCCGGCCCAGAGGCCTTATTTTTTGAGGTCTGATTAATGGCAATTTCTACTTCCGAGGCCTCAAAGACAACGCCTTGTGTCTCCTGAGAGAAAGAAAGGCCTTCAACCAAATCATCCACTAAGTCGCTCGAATATATTGACTCAAAATGGTTGATCCAATCACCGTCCGGGATATTTATTTCAAGGGAAGCCTGGTTCTTATCTGAAAAAAAGGCTGATTAACTATCCTCCAAAACTCAGCACTATTTTTAACAATCTCGGGGTCAGACAATTCAGACCAAGCTAATTCCCTGATCTCCTTCTTTCTATTCTCTATAGCTTTTTTGTACGCGGTTCTTAGTATAGTTATTAGTGGGCGGTCTTTAGGGACAACTTTAAGGGCCTTAAGCAGATCGGCGTGAGCTCTTGAACATGCATGGTCAAACCACTTTTTCTCTCTGGGCTTAGACAATTTTTTATTGTTTGTCAGGCTAATGTCAATGGAGTTACAAATATTACCAAAGGCAGACATTACTTGACTATTTGACGCTCTTGCATCCATACATGTTAAAACATCGTTTTCAGTACTAACAAGGACCGCTTGTAGGACGTCCTCTGGAACAACAGAAGACCACTTCAGTCTACGACCCTGGTCCCTTAACACCACATCCTGGCCACTATTCCCATCTGACCCACACTGAGTTAAAAAGGCTGTTGACAATACCTCCACTACTACGGGATTATGGTCGCTAAATGCTGAGACAATAGCGCCATAATTAACCACCCTCTCTAAAATCTGGTAAGACATGAATATGTAATCAATTACTGTACCGTCGCCATTACCTTTAAAGGTAGGAGTTCTACTATCTAGTTCCCCACAACCAGACTCATACAGGTTCCAAGCATTCAGATAAGACTCAAGGGTCTCCCCCCTAGTAGAATGCTCAAAATGTGTTAATGAAGAAAACGGAGGCCCCTCTTCTGAGGAGCTTGTGCATGTCTGGGTGCAGGGGTGGATGTTAAAATCACCAAGAAGAATGACTGCAAACTCCTTTACCTTAGTTCTATAGACTGACAAAAAGGAATCAATAATATCTAAATTCTGCCTAGTTTCAACATTAGGACTAGAATTATAAAAATTAATAAACAAAATATTTGAATAAGTAGGGGGATTAAGTTCAACAATCAGACAGTTTTGCGAACCGGAATTGTGTTGTGTTAACACCCCTTTTAGAGACGTTTTAAACAAAGTTAACAAGCCCCCCTTTGGTCTACCAACCCCTCCGCTAATAGCAGGCACAGAAAAATGTCTATAACCATCCAAAGAAAAAAAGTTCAAAGGGTCCCAAGTTTCCTGAAGGGCAATGATATCGAAGGTCTTCAGTAAACTAATCCAATCATTGATCCCTGCCTTAGCCCTAATACCGGCAATGTTCCAAGTCATTATTCGGCAATGTGCATTTAAGGTTCCCTTGTTAATAGGCAGTCAGTCATTTTCGCCTAAAGATGATAAAGGTGCAAACCGATTAAACAAGGGCAAGGCTGGGAATACTTGAGGATTGGGCCTACACAGATTATAACAATATGAGTCCATGTTTATAGGTGGTTGTTGAACTTGTGGTAATCCAGGAAAGAAGGCCTGTCTATTTAGGGGGTAGGTAGTAGTATGATGGCCTGCGTAGGATTTAGGGGTAGGGGTCATGCTCAGGTGGTTATAGAAAAACCCCAATGGGCGTACACTTATATTATCCTCAGTAACCGGTAAGGAGGCCGCCCTTAGTAGTACAGTTGCGACGTGCTGTGGGTGTCTTAGATTAACAATAACACAATCGCCTTTGCAGCTTTTTCTTGATGTACCAATCCATTCAACCCTGCGCACTGACACTATGTCATTGCAGAAAGCGGTGGGAAACCCACAATACTTGTTTAGCCAAGCAATGACTTTATTTCCTAAGGAGCTGGTTACCTCTTCCCGGGCTTCAAATGAATTAGGATCAACTGTCGGGACATTTGTTAGAACCACTGTGTAGGGAGCACAATAAGGAGGTAGATTCACTACAGGTTTTTTCTTTCCTAGAGGTCCCCCCATGTTATTGACGCCTGTTTTATTAACAACTATTGGCTTCAATGAAGTAGGAGCTATAATATCAGATGTTGACAAAAGTTGGACAGAGCTTGCAGGAATTATAGATGGCCCCGTGGCTGTAGCTTTAGTCACCTTACTGCTATTTGACCCAGAGGCAGCTGTCGTAGCTGGTACTCCCGGGCCTACAAACTGTGGCGACTTGGTCTGTGACAGATGAGTAGACAAGAGGCACCCAAGTCTGGAGACCTCCTTTGAAACTTGATCTAATTTATGATCAACCCCAATCACTACAACACCCTCAGAAGTAGCATTTTGATGTACATTTGTAGAATTTTCAGCTGATGTTTGCGCTGGAGGGGATAAGAGTGAACTTAATCTGGCTACTTCCTTAGTCACCTTATCGATTTTTATCATTAGAGGTTTGATCAATAGCTCTAATTTAGAGGTCATCATGTCTGCAAGCAACTGAAGATGGTCGCCATTTACAGCTTCATTTCCCCCCCCAATACTATTGTCATTTACTGCCTCCACCCGAACAGGCTGAGAGCTTACAGTGTTCTTGATCTTCCGATGCCCCCCACGCTTGTTGGTCGGTCTTCTACAAGCCCTAACTGGGCGGCGGACCAAAGATGGAACAGCAGTGGATGAAGATGGCAAAACATCATCACTGACAAAAATATCCGCCGATGTAGAAGCAAGGTCCAAATCTGGCGCTACAGTGGGGGGAGTGAATAGGGCTCCCTCATTCATATCCTTATTCTCAGGAATATCTGAAACTACAACAACAGAGTCTGCTACAGGCGAAGAGGGGGGAGTAGTCCGACTCAGCGACTGTCGACGGTCAGAATTAATTTTTGACACCATCTTAATCATGAAATTGTCCATTGTCCCAGCTAGTGCAGGAGTTTTACATGAGCGCAGTTTAGCCATTTCATCGACAGGCAATATCAATATGAACACTGGTTTATAATGAGGTTAAGCACTTACTATAGGATAAGGCAAGTCAGTGTCCGATATCCAGAACGCCAGGGGTCGTGGCCCTGCCCTGCCTCCTCCTGCCCCTGACGGCCACAGACGGCCCCGCCCTTGTCCCGGGCTTCTCCCGCGCGCGACTCGCGGGGCGAGAGGCGTTCCGGTGTTTTCAAGCGCCTCCGGGCGCGTCAGCGGTGACCCTGTTGCGCCGGGGCAGCTGGGAGCTGTAGTTCTCCCTCAGCTGCTGCTGATTCCGGCGTGTGCTCACAGATGCGATGACCACCCGTGCCGTTGCCCTCACGGCGGAGTTAGGTGAGTGGTATGGCCGTTGCCCTCACGGCATGCAGGAAGTCGCTAGGTTAGCCCCCCAATGAGCGCTCGGCGCTCCGGTGTTTTCAAGCGCCTCTGGGCGCTTCAGCGGTGACCCTGTTGCGCCGGGGCAGCTGGGAGCTGTAGTTCTCCCTCAGCTGCTGCTGATTCCGGCGTGTGCTCACAGATGCGATGACCACCCATGCCGTTGCCCTCACGGCGGAGTTAGGTGAGTGGTATGGCCGTTGCCCTCACGGCATGCAGGAAGTCGCTAGGTTAGCCCCCCAATGAGCGCTCGGCGCTCAGGTGTTTTCAAACGCCTCCGGGTGCGTCAGCGGTGACCCTGTTGCGCTGGGGCAGCTGGGAGCTGTAGTTCTCCCTCAGCTGCTGCTGATTCCGGCGTGTGCTCACAGATGCGATGACCACCCGTGCCGTTGCCCTCACGGCGGAGTTAGGTGAGTGGTATGGCCGTTGCCCTCACGGCATGCAGGAAGTCACTAGGTTAATAAAGGTTATTTTGCTGTTTAAAAACGGTAATTTCAAAGTTTCTTTTAATTAATTTGAAAATATACTCATAGATCTGACACTATTTGGCCTAAAGGAAAAGTTAAGGAATGAGCAAAGAGTCATGACTGAAAAAAAGGAGTATATGAAAATAATGAAAATATTTCAGATGTTCTTGGAGCTTTTCTTTTAGAAAGTCGATGAAATTGAATTTTTAGTGAACAGCAGAGTACTTTCCAACGAGAAAAGGACCTTCATGATATACTATTTGGCCTAAAGGAAAAGTAAGTGAATCAAAGATTAGTGTACATTTGTCATTTGTCAGTATCTAAGTTTTTTTAAAAAACACAATCTTTTAGATTGTGTTTTTTTTCCCGCTGTCATATGATGAGTAATTTGAACTCACTGTTTTAAGTGAAATTCAATATATTCTGAGAACAGCAAAAATAAACTATGTAACATGTTGTACAAGTTATTCTATACTTTGGATTGTGTAAATTAAATTGTATTCCCATTGTCTGACACTCACTTTCCTTTTTCCATCCTCTTTCAGCTCTTTTTACTCACTTATAATGTCTTTCTCTCACTCTCTGTAACCCCCGTTCCTTTACTCCATTTCTTTCACAACCCCTCATTCTCATTTCAACTGTCTACATCCCCTCTCTCCCTTGCATACATTTTCAGCTTTCAGTCTCTCTGCTTTACTTCCCTTTTCCGTATTTTCCTCCTTTGCTCTTTTAGTAATTCCTCTTTACTCACTCAGCAGTATTGTCGCACTCTGTCACTATAAATCACCCACTCTCCCTCGCTTATCTTTGTTTGCTCCTTTCTTTTGACCTCTTCTCTCTATTTTTCGTTCACTACCTCTATGTCCACAGTGCCTCACTCTCCTTGTGTGATGTTGACTTGTGTTTAGTTACCTTCTATCATTTCTTTTACAACAACTTCACTGCTGCTCTCTCATCGTTCTTCATCCCATTTCTTTTACTCTGGGTCCATTGCTATCCCTCATTTCCCTTCTTTCGATGTCCTTCTCTTTACTTTCATCACCAAATTATTTTCTCTCAGTACCACTGTTTTAGTCGTCTTCTCCTCTCTTTCCTTTTTTTGCTCCCTTACTCATTTCCTTTGCTCACTCATTTTTTCTCTTAATGTGTCTGTCTACTAACTTCCTCACTCCATTTCCCTCAATCGTTGTATATTATCCTCTCTCCCTTCATCCCTTTACTCTATGACTGTTCTTCACTTACTCTCAGTTATCTTCTATTCCTCATCTAAATGCATCCCTAATTAGACTCTTTCCCGTCTCAGTCATTATCTTTTTACTTACTACTGTTTCCTGATTTAGTTTTGCTAACTCACATTGTTTTAGTATCTTTCTTACCTTCAGTTCATTTCTCTGTTCTTCTCTTCCTCTCTGTCAGTGAATCTATATGCCTTACTCTTAGTAATTTGCTCTCCTTCTATTTCTTTTTCTCTCTTTTTGTCCTTCTACCTTACTTTATTTCCCTTTCTGTGTCCTTCACTCTTACTTTATTTCTAAATAGACTGTTATGATTTTTAACCTCTTCATTTGTATCTTTTAATTTAAAATACATATTTTACTAATTATAACTTATTTTTTCTTCTCTCTTTCACAGATACAAAGTGTAGTAAAAAAATGTAATTAAAGTTACATTTATTATATGGTAAGTGTAACTACAAAAATATAGTTTGTCATCACCCTTTGCTTTAACCTCACTAATATTTTCTCAACCAAGCTCACTCCTGTTTCTTTACTCTGCTTCCCTCACTTATTCTTATTCTCCATGTTTACTCCCCTTTCCCTATTTCCCCTCTCATATTCAACTTCTTTCAGTCCCCATTCTTTACTTCACTTAACCTCTGTTCCCTTCCTTTGCTTCTTCACTCATTCTCTTTTTCTTAATTATTTACTTCACTCCTACACACACACCTCATCCCCCTCCCAACACATACACACACCTCTGACATACACCCCACACACACACCACACACACACACCTCATACACACACCCCCCACACACACACCTCACACACACATACATTCCATACACACACATACATCCCACACACATACCCACCACACCCACACACCCCTCACACATATCTCACACACCCTTACCTCCACCCACACCGAAACACCCCACACACCCACACCCACAGACACACCTTACACACCCACACCCTGACCTACACCCACTGACTCCCTATAAGTCACACACACTGCATTACTTACCTTTCTTTGCTGTTTCACTCAGACCCATTCAGGCACTGTTTCCTTTCTCTTTGTCACTCCCCATGTCTTATCCTAATTCAATTTTTCACCCTCTTTCACCCCTCTTTGCTTACACTCACTGCTCTTTTCTCACCCTCTCTCACCGTTGTTCATTTATTCCGGTTCCGTCACTACCCTTCATTCCCCATTTTTTACAGTCCTTTCTTTTTCTTTCAACACCCACTCACATTCTCCCACTGTCTCTACTTTAGTCTTTTTCCTCTCTCTTCCCTTCTTTCGCTCCCTTATTCATTTTACTTTTCTCACTTTCACCCTATTACACCTTCTCTGTTTTTTACTATGTAATAAACAATCCCTCTGTGTTTCTCCCTCTAGCTCTCTTTCTCTTAACATTACTCTCTTTGTGTTCTTCCCTCATGCTAACTCCTTCATAAACGGGTTTTTTTTCTTTTTTTTGGGTGCGCGCCCCGGTGCGCGTACCCTGAGAAAAAAAAATTGACAGAGATTCTTTAAAAATATAGGTTTATTTTTATAAATTAAAGGTAGTTCTAAAAAGAACTGTTTTTTTTCTTCTTTTTGTTGTTTTATATTTTTTAATGTTTTTTTGAACATTTTGTACTTGTTTTGGCTTTTTTGAACAGTTTTATATTTTTTTGTATTTTTTATGGGGAGAAACAAAAAAAAAGGGATTTGAAAATGGCTCAACTGGAGCAAAAAACAAAAAACAGAAAAAATTAGGGGTTTTTTGGGGCAATTGTGGTTGTCACCAGCAAGGACGATGAGCTTTACGCTCTTTTCACCATAGGAGATGAGCTTACCACAATGAATACATGTAATTCGGAAATCCTCAAACCGTGGTTGAATGCAAGGCATCGTCTCCCTTGTCTCTGGTCCCGATGGAGTGGGTTGCTTTCTCTTGGAGGGGGTGCTTGAAGATTGGGGGAGGTTACTGGCCAGTTCCCTGATCTCTGCAGCAGAATAGTTGTTCGGATGCTTGTGGTTTACCAAAAGAATATTTCTTGTTAGGGTTCCCCCTTGAAAGTTCCATGCCACAGATTCGGCAAGTCACCTTGGCTGCATTAACTTTCTTCTGCCCCTCTGGGATAGAAAAAAACTCCCATACAATGTGTGGCCTTGGCTTGTATGGGGTATTGTCTTCATGCAGCCATCTTCTCCCCTCCTCCTCTTCCTCCTCCTCTTCCTCCTCCTTCTCCTCCTCTTCTTGACCACCAATGTAATGTTGTGGTGGTCCTCTTGGTGGTGGTGGTGGTGGTGGTGGTGCAGATGCTCCAGCTGCTACTACTGTAGACATTTTAAAGTACAAACTATTTCTCTAAGTTGTTCAAACAGGTCTTCCTCAGTCAAAGGACAAAGTCAGAATAAGGAAAAAAGGTGGGGTCTTTCATCATGTGGAAAACAAAACTGTTCTGGACCAATGAAAAGTGTTATTTTCAAGTCACATGATCCAGGCTTTCATCATTTGGAAACCAAAACTGATCTGCACCAATGAAAAGTGTTATTTTCAGATCACATGACCCGACGCGCTTACGCTACGCGCCCGTAGTCGCGCTCCGGGGCGCGCCCGTGGGCGCGTAGCGTAAGGGCGTCAGGACGTTGCGCGATCGTATGCGCTCGCGTGCTTCCGGGTGCGCTTACGCTGTGCGTCATATGACGCATCACGTGGCTACGCGATACGTCACGATGTTGTTTTCGTTCGCGGGAATAGCGCTAACGGGACGCTCACCGGTACGCGCCCCGGGGCGCGCCGTAACATTGCGCTTACCCGTGCGTTCACCGGTACGCGCCCCGGGAACGCCTCGGGCAAAAAAAAAAAAATTACATAATTATACAATATAAAATTCGTTATAATTTTTTTTACTTTTTATACCTATAGAGATTTGTTATTAAAAAACCATTGAAATTCACTGAATAAACCATAGGTTTTACACCAGTTATAGTTAGGGATTAGCATTTAAAAAACCTATTAAATTCACTGAAAAAACCTTAGGTTTCACACCAGTTATAGTTAGCTGGAAGTTTTACTCGCATAAAACCATTGAAATTCCCACGTTATAGTTAGTTGGACTCACTATAAATTGCGCGTGCAATGCACTGCTGATGACGTCACATATTACATCACTCATGACATGGTAAGTGACATCACTCATGACATCACTGATGACACTATCCTTTTGACAGAGTGACAGACCTCCTTTCACTGTAATGTAACTTTTGAAACACATATTCAAAAATACAAAGTAAAATTTTCAAAAAAATGGAGATACCCATACCAGTTACAACAACCAATTCAGTAATTCCACCATCTATATACACATTCACTCATTCACCAACAATTCTGTGTAGTCACTCATACATATACTCACTCATCATATATAGTGATACACCTATATATCCTGTTACACAACGACAGTCATCCAAAAGTTACTCATACACATACTCAAACATGCAAATAAACTATTGAACATCCATTTATTTGCATATACAGCTATACACACACTACCACCTTACTTCTAAGAAAACATACACATATTTACTCTGTTAAACAATCACTTATAGAAAAACATACTTATTTAAACAGGAACTCCCACAATCCCTCAGTCTCACATATACTCACTTATATACATTAATATTCACATATACTAGATTAAAACATATGTAGTTATAGATAAAGACACTAGTGAGACAGTCTTTCACTCACTAACACACACACATACACACTCCTCCACCCATACAGTCCTGCACATATGCTGTCTTCAAAACACATACAAACAGAGAGTCAGTCATTCATGCATCTATGTGCTAAGTAATACCCTCACCAAACCATATAGACACTCATACTGATATTAAAAATACATCTAATAACCCATATACATACACATGTAGCTACTCACCAACCCATGTAGCCACTTCTAGACAAAGTGAAACACTAATACATATATTTAAATATTTAAACATTACTCACTAATATTTAATTTTCAGAAAGACACACATTCACTGGATGGTGTCATCAGTGATGTCATGAGTGATGTCACTGACCATGTCATGAGTGATGTAATATGTGACGTCATCAGCAGTGCATTGCACGCGCAAGTTATAGTGAGTCCAACTAACTATAACGTGGGAATTTCAATGGTTTTATGCGAGTAAAACTTCCAGCTAACTATAACTGGTGTGAAACCTATGGTTTTTTCAGTGAATATATATATATATATATATAATTTTTGCGATTTGGGAAATAGTTCTAACACAGTTTCACATATCAATGAGATGGAAGCAGTGAGTGCTCAAAACAGCTTACAAAGAATAGATGTTGTTGAAAAAGGTGCAGGAGAAAGCCCTTTTAAATCCAAAAGTACTTTTGTCCCAATGATGCCAAAAGTCGCGGTGGATATATTCCATGAATGTGTGGTCGAGGATTTAAAAAAACTAAATAAGAAAGTCATCAGCCAAAAACATATAAGAACGCACAATGAAGAACAATATGCGAACCTAATAAATAAACTCGGCAAAACCAAGAAATTGTAATCAATAAAAGTGACAAAGGAGGGAATATTGTACTCTGGCGAAAAAAGGATTATATCAGTGAGGTCATGAGACAGCTGGATAATGTTGACTGCTATGTCAAATCTAATGGTATGGAATACAAGAAGGCAAATGATGGTCTAAAAAAGCGATTGCCCACTTTCAAAAGGGAAGGCCTGATATCATCAACAGTGTTTGGCTTCATGCATACAGAAAACCCTGTAATTCCAAGTATGTATTTAATACCTAAAGTACACAAGTTGAGGGTCCCCAGGCCTGGGAGACCGATCATCTCAGCAATCAACAACATTAGTTAAAATATCTCTCAATAAATTGACTTTTATTTGCAGGACATGGTAAAAAGTCTTCCAAGTTACATCCAAGATACTGGAGATTTTTTAAATAGACTCAAGTTGATAAGGTGGCAAGATGATTGGTGCATGTTACCATTGGACATTGAATCGTTATATACTTGTATCAATCACGACAAAGGAATGCAAGCCATACAACAATTTTTAGGACAGAGATCCTGTGAATATTATAGCCATAATCAAATGCTATATGAATTGGTGAGCTGGTGCTTAAATAACAATTTCTTTATGTTCGGCAAAGACATGTGGAGACAAACAAGGGGTGTGGCGATGGGATCCTGCTTCTCCCCCAGCTATGCATGTTTACATGTTGGCTGGTGGGAGGAGCAGGATCTCATCGTCACCCCTGGTTTTAATCATGTACGTCATTGGTTTCGTTTTATTGACAATGTTTTTTGTGTTTGAGAGGGGGATGAGGTCAGTGCAATGAAATTTGTGGAGTCACTGAATGAAAACCAACACAACCTCTTCTTCACATCGAATGTCAGTTGGTTAAAATCCGAATTTTTTGATGTAAAAATTGAAACTAAAAACCACACAATAGCAACATCTTTATTCCGCAAAGGCACTGCTGGCAATAGCATTTTACATGCCAGCAGCTGGCATCCGAGACACCTAATTGAAAGCATCCCTTATGGGGAGCTTTTACGATTAAAGAGAATCTGTAGCTCCCCTGACAGTTTTGAAGAGGGTGCTAAAGAAATGGTAGGGCGCCTAAAAACAAGAGGTTACAGTGATCTAACTCTATCAAGGTCATTGTCTAAGACACAAGAACGGTCCAGGGAATCTTTGTTAGCACCCAATGAACTTAATGAATCAGAGGAAAATGATACTCCTCGTTTGATAATGACATTCAGCAAGCAAGAGAGAAAGATTAGATCAATCATTAAGAAAAATTGACCCATTATACTTACTGATGGGGTCTTGGGAAACAGATTACCCAACACACCTACCATTACATACAGGAAAGCAATATCCATGCGAAACAAATTGGTGAAAACAAGTCCAGAAATAGGTAGTGGCAGTACCTGGTTAAAACCTAAGGACGTTTTTCAAATGCTCATCTTGTCGAGCAGGTAAATTTGGGACAAACACTACCCATTATGACACTCCTTTCTCCAAATGCCAGACAGCGATCAAGGGCAATTACGGTTGCCGTACTGAGTTTGCCGTTTATGTTCTGGCGTGCACCTGTGGCTTACGTTATGTGGGTAGCACTAAGCTGCAGGTGCACATCAGGATATTGCAGCATCTCAGGGCCATCGTAAATAATGACAAAGCCTATCCGGTGGCCTGGCATTTTAAGGCCACACATGATAACAAATTGGCATGCCTTTCATATTTCGTGATCGATTTTGTGGCCCCCCTAAGGAGAGGTGGGGATAGAGAACAATTGTTGAGGAGAAAGGAGACAGGCTACATAGTAGAACTGGATAGTAAGTATCCTAATGGATTAAATACAACAGAGGACTTGCACAACTTTTTATAAAACTTAGTTTAAAGCTTTTTTTTAATTCTTTAGGAGAATCTTGCAAGAAGCCGATGGATATTGGCAATGCAATATTGTGAAAAGTAAGCTACACTGAGAGCCACTACTAGACATTCATTAGAGAATTTACACAAGCTAATTCACGTTACAAGAATTTCATACAGTAATTGTTAACTGTCAACACTCCCATAATACAGACTTCTTTTAAATCATTATGTATTGTTAGTATATGCACTTTTTTGTTTGTGAAGGTCTTGGTTAAAGGTCTTTTTTCCTTTTAAGAATTGAGTAGTTTTTTTAGACAGTCTTTCTTTATGTTAAAAGCACTGTTTTGCACATATAAAAAGCACTTTATAATAATAAGTAGGACATCCCAAACTGATTTTAATACAAATACTGTGTATAATCACTGGCAAGGTCAGACATAAAAGGAGATAACATTGTTGATAGTATAAGTTTGTACAAGTATGCGCATGTAAGCAGTTAAAAATAAGAAAGTTTGATATATTATCAACTGAAGCCAATGCAAATGCAAGATATGTGATAGATGATTCAGAGGCTTTGAAAACATGTAAACAAAAAATGCGGAATTTTGCACATATTGCTAGGATTTGCACATTGGCAAATATTTTGCAATTTGTTTTGTTGATTAGGTATATCAAATGAAGAGCAGCATTTTACACTTTACAATGTTTACATAGATAGAACACAAAGCCCAAATATGCATTTAAGCAGATAGATGGTCATTTGGGATTTTAAAGTACGTAACATGTATTTTAAGTGTATTTATTTATTTATTTACAAATGTTTTTTATGGAACATTAGGAATTATTTATTGCACTTGCCACTTTGGATTCAAACTTCATCGGATGTATGCAGAATATAATTTGTACAAACTATAATGTTAAATAATACATGTATTTGCGCAATGACAGCTCCAACACAAAAAACATTTTATAAATATGGCCAACAATGTGATTGTAAAACATTGAAATGTAACAGTATTTTTTCTATGTTTATTGGTGTGCTCATGTGATTCACTAAGGGAGGTGTTATTCACAAGCATAGTTTAAAAAGCAATGGCTGAAGCGGTGCCTGTTGTGTGAACAAGAGCACTTGGTGCTCGAAACGCGTCAACGTGAAAGGTCGGATTAAATAAAAAACAACGACTTGGCTGAAGCTGTTGGGTCCGCTTCTTCATTTCGTCGTCGAGGAGGTTATGAGGATTGCTGTGCTGATATATATATATATATATATATATATATATATATTCACTGAAAAAACCATAGGTTATAGACCATATATAGTTAGGAATTAGCATTTAAAAAACCTTATTTTACTCACACAAAACCATTGAAATTCCATATATAGTTAGTTGTACTAACTATATATCGCGCACCCGCAATCCACTGCTGATCATGTCACATATTACATCATTCATGACATGGTCAGTGACATCACTGATGACATCACTGATGACATCTCAAATGACATCACTGATGACATCACTGATGACATCTCAAATGACATCACTGATGACATCACTGATGACGTCATCCAGTGACTGTATAATTCTGTAAAGTTAAAATATGTCTTACATATTTAAGAATGAGTGGATGTATAAATGTCTGGATGAAGGATTTAGTAGGTGCATGACTGACTGTATGAGTGAGTGGTTAAATGTGTCTCACTGAGTGCATGGGTTAGTGACTAAACTGTCTCAATTTGTGCATCATTATGTCTGTTGTTCTATAAACTGCTGCATGTGTTGATCATTAGCTATATGATTAACTATATGCGTTATTGATTGGTTGCCTACGTATTTGTATGGGAGACTGAGAGTGTGTATGGGTGGCTGGGAGGTGTATGACTCTGTGCATAGATGTGTGAGCAGTTGATTCACTAGATGTATGGGTTCAAAAGTGCATGTGGAAACAGCTGTATGGGCGGTTGACTGTGTGCATGAGTGTATTGCTGAGTGAATGGATATCTCAGTGCTACATGTAAAAGTAAGTACATATGTAAAACACAGTACATGTGAGAGTTGACATATATAAATAACTGTGCATAAGAGCCAGTGAATGTGTGAGTGGCTGTATGGATCATTGTGAACTTGTATCAGGGATTGTATAAGAGAGTAAATATGTGTTAGTATATGTTTGAATAAGTAAGGTGTGTATAACTGTATAGTTGAGAAAATGGATGTGTGATTGATTCTTTGCATGACTGACTAGGTGTGTGTGTAACTCTATGGGGAGACACTTGCTGTTTGCTGGCCGGAGGTGGGAGAGCCCTCTGCGTGCTGTTTAGCCTTTGAAGACTGCTTCCTCTCTCTTGGAGACCTCGCGGTACCCGCTGCGCGGGTCCCGCTTTGCCCGTGTGCTTGGGCGGCTGCTTCGCTTTCCGGTTAATCACTCTCTGGACTGGAGGCGGACAACAGGGCTGCGAGCGCCAGGTGAGGTACAGGGACTCCATTGCCCAGGAGTCCCTGCGCTGTCATCACCTGCACCTGGTCGCTCTCCCTGTTTGTCCCGCCCCTGAGCGCCGAGTCAAAGGTGCCTGCGGATCCCCGCTTTGTGGGAGACACTTGCTGTTTGCTGGCCGGAGGTGGGAGAGCCCTCTGCGTGCTGTTTAGCCTTTGAAGACTGCTTCCTCTCTCTTGGAGACCTCGCGGTACCCGCTGCGCGGGTCCCGCTTCGCCCGTGTGCTTGGGCGGCTGCTTCGCTTTCCGGTTAATCACTCTCTGGACTGGAGGCGGACAACAGGGCTGCGAGCGCCAGGTGAGGTACAGGGACTCCATTGCCCAGGAGTCCCTGAGCTGTCATCACCTGCACCTGGTCGCTCTCCCTGTTTGTCCCGCCCCTGAGCAGGTGCCTGCGGATCCCCGCTTTGTGGGAGACACTTGCTGTTTGCTGGCCGGAGGTGGGAGAGCCCTCTGCGTGCTGTTTAGCCTTTGAAGACTGCTTCCTCTCTCTTGGAGACCTCGCGGTACCCGCTGCGCGGGTCCCGCTTCGCCCGTGTGCTTGGGCGGCTGCTTCGCTTTCCGGTTAATCACTCTCTGGACTGGAGGCGGACAACAGGGCTGCGAGCGCCAGGTGAGGTACAGGGACTCCATTGCCCAGGAGTCCCTGCGCTGTCATCACCTGCACCTGGTCGCTCTCCCTGTTTGTCCCGCCCCTGAGCACCTCCTCTCTATAACAGGAGTGGGAAGAGCCGCTGCGCGGGAGCGCACCCGGGAGAAGCCCGGGACAAGGGCGGGACCGTCTGTGGCCGTCCGGGGCCGAAGGAGGCCGGGCTGGGCCCACTCTCTTGGATTTCTTGGTTCGGGACTATTACCTTTTAGTTTATTTATTGACTTAGATCCCCCGGCAGAGTGGAACTCACTACGAACATCATGCCGTCCCCGGTAAGAGAGAGTACCCCATCGAAACCAGGTGTAGCTAAAAACCGGACTCTTGAAAACTACTTTACCCGGCAAGCAGGGGAGGGGGATAAAGAGTGTAACCTGTCCAGGTTAAGGGCCGAACGGAGACGCTCAATTGACAACATGAAAAACACCCTCCTGGGAGATCAAGTTCTTACACCCAGGGAAGAGCTGTCTAGAATTGATGATGTCCCATTATTACTGAGGGATTGTACTAATATCTCACCAGGGGCAGTTATAAGTTCAGCGCCAGGCAATAGCCCGAGTCCAACTAGGACGAGAATTGATCTAGTGTCCCAACTTCCCCCGGCCCCCAAACCGAGGAAAGCCACATCTAAACCGTCTAACACTCAAGTAGTTTTTGGACCCCCCCCCAATAAGCGCAGGAGGAAATCTAAGGGTAATCAAGGAAAGAGTCAACCCAAGGTTCTACACTCGGACTTTGGCAAGTCCCTAAAAACCCCAATGCCGGTAGGAAAACCACCGGTGGTCTTAGACCCAAAACCCATTGTTCATAAGGATTCAGCTCCTGGTACGATAAAGGACACAGGAGCGGTTATTGCTAATATTCCCTTGTCTGTTGTCCCGCTTGGAAATGTAGAATTCCTGCTAAGGTCCCTGCTATTGCCGATCAGCGAGAGTATTAAAAAGATAGAGATCAGACTAACTATTCTGGAGGCGACATTAGGTAGTCTGAAAACTCAAGCTGGCCGACAGGGAGTGCAATCTGATCCCATTCTCCCTACCGTAGTGCCCCAATTGACGGCAAATAGTGCTGTCATTCCAGTCCCTTCACAAGCCGTGAATGTGGCACCCTCACAACAACAACTCCTAAGGCCAAAGCCTGTCACATTCAAACCTCCCCCCGCCAATATGCCCATCCAATCGCCAGGACCTGTACCCCCGGCACAGCCGGTAGGTAATACTATCCCAACCCCTTTAATGAAGCTCACCCTGAGACCACGCAGACCTAACTTACCCCCAGAGACTAACGCTTTTACGGTAGTCATGGCGGGTGTCCCCCCACTCGAGGAAGGGGAAAGGGAGGACTTTTGTGCCCTGAAAAGTAGGGTAATCAAGTGGTTAAATATAAACAGACCCCTTCCGACACATTTCAATAGTGAAATTATAATGGTAAGAAGGGTACCATGGGTGGGGAGAACACAAAAATCCATAAAAGGGGATTGTATACTAGTGAGTTTCAGGGATACAGGCACGGTGGAGTTTATATGTCAGGGTAAAAATAGTTCGAGGGAATCTACCATCCAAACCCTCCATGTGTCGTTCTTTTTCCCAGTTAACCCGGTCCCATTTCAGCAACCCCAAACCCATGATACTTGGGAGAGGGTTGGGAGGAGGGGGAGACATCAGGCCTTACACCCCAGACCGATAGTTGGTCGACCGGAACAACCCTTTTATACTCATAACCAGTTCAACTGTTTGTATGGACTAGAGGGGGTCGACTGACATACAGATAACACCCCCCATGGCTGTATTAAAAAGGGCGACCTGGTAGAAACATGGGAGGAGCTAAGTTTAAAGGCTGTACAAACTTCGGCGATTGGGGTGGGGGATTCAATGTGTGTTGAACCTGAGGCAATAGTTAAAAACAACATAGGAGGGGTACCTGAACAGGCAATTCAAGGGCCATTGTTGGAATTAAGATCAAGGGATCAGGAGGGAGTGGAATGGAGGGGAGAGGGGGTGAGATTTATCTCATGGAACATAGCCGGTATAGCGGGTAAATTTTACAACAAGGAATGGGCTGAGTACATTAGGAAATTTAATATCATATGTGTACAGGAGACATGGGCTGTGGAGAATAACTATCACTTGCAGGGTTACAAGTGTTTTTTTGTTCCCGCCCGAAAGTCTAGTTCTGGGAGAGCTATGGGTGGCCTGTCCCTCTATGTAGATCTAGATCTTCCAGGCACTTGGTCCTTCCCAGATTGGTCCTCATACGGGATCCAGGCAGTTCGGTTTCATGGAAAGGGGCTACGGTTTTCTGTTTTTAATTTGTATAATACCGAGTCAGCAAATAACCTCATCCCGGTATTGACTGAACTCGAACAAAGGCTGGGACAAGAAATCGCATTTCAGAACAAGGGCCCATCCCATGGGTTGGTGGTGGTGGGGGATTTTAATTGTCATCTCTGTCCTGCGTTAGTTAAAGCAAATACAGATTGGGAGCAATGCCCAATCCAGAAGGGGCCTCATTTTTCTCACTCATCTACCGGAGACGCTCTTAGGTTGCTTCGGCTGAAGTACGACCTAGAGCATACCATCAATATGATAGGCCCACAGCCGGACGGCACACTCCCACCAACCTTTAAAGGCAGGGGCTGTTCATCTATTATAGATTATATTTTGGTCTCGAGATCCCTGGTCAACAAAGTAATTAGTGTAGGGATAGACTGGAACAGCTTCAGTGATCATAACCCGCTTGTTTTAACGCTCACATATAGGGCGGGCCGAGGACCTAATGTCCACCACTTAATAGGGGAGAGGGTCACTGACCAAGGCAGGAGACTGAAGTGGTCTAGAATAGATGGGGCAAAATTTTATAAAAACTTGAGCAACATGGGTCTGCGGGCCATAAATGACTGCTTGGATCTGGAAGTACAGGGCGCAAGATTATTAGAAAAGTTTGACCACATTGCAAATCTGATAGATGGGCTACTGAGGACCAATGTGCCCATACGTAACCTGGTCAATCCCCGGTGGTTTGACCAGAATTGCTCTAAAGCACTGAGGGAACTGAAATGCTCTCTTAAGTTAAAACCACGGGACCCACAAAAAATCAGGGCAAGCAGAGATAAATACAGAAAAGAGACCAAAAGGAGGAAACTCGCCTTGCAGGCAGAAGCCTGGGCAGATCTGAGAGAGGCTGGGGAAAGAAGGGACCTAGCGGGGTTCTGGAGAATCATCAACAATCCGACCTTTTTAGAAAATGATTCTCCGGAAATAGGGGCCAATATCCTACCGGAGCAGTGGGTTACCCACTTTAGGAGTCTGTACAACCACGATCCGGGTAACTTTGTAGAACTACCAGCAACTCAAAGCCATGCTCCACCGGTAGCGTTTACTCTCAAAGAGATCACTGTAGGGATGGAAAGCCTAACCAAGAATAAAGCCCCGGGTCCGGATGGAATTCCCCCTGACCTTTTTCTTAGTAATATAGACTTATGGGCCCCCTTGATGACTAGGGTCTTAAATGCCGCTATCTCCTGTGGTCTCCCCCCATCATGGTCCAAAGCGATTATTGTGCTAATTTTTAAAAAGGGCAACAAGGACGAGCCTAGATGTTATCGGCCTATCTCCCTGATTGACGTTTCAGCCAAACTTTTGGGAAGGGCAATTTTGAACAGATTGTCAGAGTGGACCGAAGAGAATAACATCTTTTCGGATACCCAATATGGGTTCAGGGCAGGGAGGTCCACCAGCGATCAATGCCTGAACCTATATATGCTGACTGCCAAATACACTCTGGCCAGTGATGAGCCCATTTATATGGGATTCATGGACCTGGCAGCAGCATTCGATCACGTCAATAGAGGGAAGTTGTGGGACATGATGGCAGGTCTGGGGATCGAGAGTGGTCTAATTACTATTTTAAGAGAGCTACACACTGACACCACGGCTACAGTAAGATTTAACAGGGAGGGGGGATTGTCTGAGTCCTTTCCATGTAAAAGTGGAGTCAGACAGGGTTGTATCCTTGCCCCTTTTTTGTTCTCCCTTTACATTAATAATTTAGAACAGTCTCTCTTGGGTCTAAAAGCAGATTCTCCAAGGGTCGGGTCGCGGAATATCCCTGTCCTGCTTTATGCAGATGACGCGGTTTTGCTTGCGCGTACACCCCGAAGTTTGCAAATTTTGATAGATGGGTTCGTCAAGTTTATGAGTGATTTGGACCTATCTGTCAACTTAAGCAAGTCTTATGTGCTCCTGGCAGGCAAAAAACCCTCCTCTAAATCAGTTTACACAATAGGTACCCACCGCTTAGAGGAGGTTAAAACGTTCTCCTATCTCGGAGTAACCTTTGATGGTGCTCTCCAATTTAAGCCCCTGGTGGAAGAACGTTGCAATAAAATGATTGCCTCCAATGGGGCTATAGCTGGTTATGGCAGGAGGCTGGGCAGGTGGAGCCCGGAACAGATGATGATCCTGTACGGCTCTGTAACATGTTCCAAAGTAAGCTACGGGGCAGAAGTCTGGGGCTTTGTGAACACTGCTAGAATTGAACAGGAAGAGAACAGACACATGAAATCTATTCTGAGGGTACCACCCAGTACTGTTGGATATATAGCTCATAGGGAGCTAGGGAGGCCACACTTGGTGGACTCACTAAAATTGAGGCCAATTGTGGCATGGCTAAAAATTTGGGCAAATCCAGACGCATATTTAACCAGAGAAATTCTACTGGACTGCCTGAGTAGGACTCATTGTATGCGCATCCCCTGGCTCAAATATGTGAGAAACACTCTTGAAGAGTTAGGGTTCGGAAATTTTTTCAGGAACCCCACAACCATCTTAGCACAGCACAAGAAACAAGTAGGGGAAATTTTCCTAGAGCGGAAAACCCAACGTCGTGCGGAGGTTGAAGGAGAGAAAAAGTCCGTGAGGGCTTACAACTTGGTCAAGAGTGTGGAGGGTATGGAGCCCTATCTGTATCTTGTACATAATGCACAGGATAGATTTCTTATGTGTCGTTTCAGACTGAACTTACTTCCTTTTATGTTGGCCTTTCCATCAGGTTTTACTATGTCGATTGAGCAGAAGGGACCCTGCGGCTGCGACAATCGGTCTCCGCAGGACTCCCTTCATTTTATTTTGCTTTGCCCCTATTTTTCTATGCCCAGGCGTAGATTTTTAGTAGACATATTAAAAAAAGCCCAATTGGAACATGCCAGGGATGCTTTAGTTTATTTGCAACAAGCTTCCGATCCGCTAACCTTATGTTGTGTTATGAATTTTATTAAGGTGGCGGTTCGTTTAAGGATGACGAAGGGAGAGGAATGAACGACCTGGGATTTTATGTCTTAAATTTACGGCCCTGTATGTTGGGATTTTTACTGTATTATTCATGTACAAGGATCTTGACAAAGATTTAATGCTTCTTTTAGCTATGTATATATTTGTGTGTTTTTATGGTGTCATGATCTTGATTAAGATTTAATGTTTTTCTCATCTATGTATATATATGTGTGCTTTTATGGTGTTTTTTAATCACCGAATAAAGATTCTTGAAATGAAAATGAAACTCTATGGATGAGTGACAGTCTGTGAGTGTCTGTTTACACTTACTGTATCTAAGGTTATATTAGAGTCTGAAGAGCTTCATCGTATTATCACATGAATGATGTCATCAGTGATGTCATCAGTAATGTCAAATGAGATGTCATCAGTGATGTCATCAGTGATGTCATTTGAGATGTCATCAGTGATGTCATCAGTGATGTCATTTGAGATGTCATCAGTGATGTCATCAGTGATGTCACTGACCATGTCATGAATGATGTAATATGTGACATGATCAGCAGTGGATTGCGGGTGCGCGATATATAGTTAGTACAACTAACTATATATGGAATTTCAATGGTTTTGTGTGAGTAAAATAAGGTTTTTTAAATGCTAATTCCTAACTATATATGGTCTATAACCTATGGTTTTTTCAGTGAATTTTCAAGGTTTTGTAAATGCTAATTCCTAACTATATATGGTCTATAACCTATGGTTTTTTCAGTGAATTTCATTGGTTTTTTAAAAGCTAATATCTACAGCTGTAAAATGTATTCTTCTTTAAATCCAAAAATATATTTTATATGTTTATTAATACATTTTTTTAAATATTTTTTTTGTTTCGCTCCCGGTCCGCTAACCGGGAAGCTTCCCGTTAGCTCAATTCGATTCCGCGATCCGGTCCGCGAACCGGTAACAAATCAACATAGTGACGGTATCGCGTTGCCGCGTAATGCGTCTTATGACGTACTGCGTTAGCGCACCCGGAAGTGCCCCGGGGCGCGGACCGAGGCGCGAAACGCAACTCCCCGGAAGCGATCCCCGGCGCGAAAGCGCGACGTATCGCGTTGCCGCGAAATGCGTCTTGTGACGTATCGCGTTAGCGCACCCGGAAGTGTCCCGGGGCGCGGACCGCGGCGCGAAGGGGAGCGACCCGGAAGCTAACCGGGGAGCGTTCCGCAGCGCGTAACATGAGCGTGAGAGGTCATGTGACTTGTTAATAAAACTTTTCATTGGTTCATTTCACTTTTAGTTTCATAATTATGGAAGGCTAGGTAATGTGACCTAAAAATAACACTTTTCATTGGTTGAGAAGTATTGTTTTTTCCAAATGATGAAAACCACTCCTTCTTTCCTCACTCTGACTTTCATTATTGTGAGAGGAAGACCTATTTTGCTTCTTGGAAGACCTATTTTGATTGTATGAAAATGGCTTCACTGATTGCTTCAGCTGGTGCACCCCCACCACCACCTCCACCTCCTCATGGGAAGAGAGGACCACCTCCCCAGGTGGTTACCAACACTGAGGAGGAAGATGAAGAGATGGATGAGGAGGGAGAACAACCACAATTCCTGGAAGAGTTGCCCCGGGTTTCAAGAAAGAAACCCAGTTTCATCTGGCAGTTTTTTTCCATCCCTCGTGGCCAAAAAAAGGTCAATGCCAGGTACGCAACATGCCTCATATGCAAGGAACAATTGTCCAGAGGGACGGACAAAAAATACAGCTATGGTAATCATACCATGCATAGGCACATGACGAGGAAACATCCCCTAAATTACAGCCGGGCGGAATTAAGGGATATGATGGACAATCCTCGACCAACTCCTGTGGCGAGACCAACAACATCGGTTTCTTTATCACCAGAGGAGGCACGGGAAACTGTGCCAAATATCCAACCAAATTTTGGGCACATGATTCACTTATGTATGCACTGTCGTGCATTAATAGCTTGTGGCAACATGAGCATCAATGCACTGAACCTGGCGTATGAACACCATGATTGCCCTAACCGCCCCCAGTAATTTTTTTTTGCTCCTGTTGAGCCCTTTTCAACGCCTGTTTTTTGTTGTTTCCCCCCCCACAAAAAAAACAAAAAAAATTATAAAATCGTTCAAAAAATACAAAAAAAACAAAAAATGTTCAAAAAATAAAAAAAAAATATAAAACAACAAAAATATAAAAAAAAAGTTCTTTTCAGAACTACCTTCCCTTTCCAAAAAAATTGCTACAATGTTTAGCACTCTGGCAAGCTCTATTTCTTTTGGTTCGCTCCCGGGTTAGCTTCCCGGTACGCGGACCGGGAGCTAACCCAAAAAATTAAAAAAAAAAAAAAAAAGTGTAAGTATAAGGAAAGTAAACAGAGAGTGATGTTTCAAGAAAGACAGCTATAGGGAGTAAAGAAGAGATACTGTTTAATAGATCTATTTACCAAAGAACAGACAGAAGAGGGTATAATTGTGAAAAACAAAATAGATAACGAAGTGAAAGAAAAACAAGCATTGGCATAGCCAATAGGTATCGACTTTGGGACCTTCTAAGTATTTAGTTATGCAGCATAATATCCTTGGTGCAGCAACATCAACTGTTGCATGGCTAAACACGTATAAGGTCCCAAAGGCGAGACCTATTGTCTATGCCAATGCTTGTTTCTTAAGTAGAATTGCAATACGTCTGGCTCTTCCATGTGAAAAGATCTTATCTTGTGCTCTAAAGATTGCTAAAGTCTCGACAGAGAACAGGCTAGGCTGTAAGTAGGGTAAATTGCGCTTGGTGATCTGTTTGAGGGAGCGTCTGCTTTGCCTGGTGTCTTTGGAGAGCAATTTTGATTGTTATACTGGACAATATAGCCCTAATGTAAATAACATAGGGGCATATTATCAACATAGGCAATAAAAGTTTTGCAGCTTTTATCGGCAGAAATGTGTCGCTAAAGCTGCTTTTGCGGCAGAAAACTGCCGCTAAAGCCGCTTTTGCACCAGTTTTCTGCCAATAAAAAGAGCAATAATTTTATTGGCTGCATTCATAATATGCCCCTTAGTGTGCTTCAACTACACAGAGAAAGCATTATGAACAAATAGTGATACAGTGATCAGTCAAAGACACTAAGAGTAATAGAGACGGAGTGAGTGAACAAGAGTGAGGAACTATGAGAAGAAAGGGACTGAGAAAAAGAGTGGAAGGAGTTGAGTAAGTAGGTAATAGAGAAAGGAATGAGGGAAGTAGCAAAGGCAGGAAACTGAGGATTAAAGAAATGAAGCAGTGGAACTAATAGTAGTTCAATGTGATAGAAATGTAACGAAAAGAGTACAAAATATTTACCTTATAATTGTCGTTAAATTACTCATTTTTTATTTTTATACTTTCAATCTGTGAAAGAGAGAACAAACATTTGAAAAATATAAAAACATGTATTAAAAAATTACAAAAGACAAGGGCAAAGATTGAAGGACAAACAGTTTTTCAATAACTTTGACACTTACAGAAGCTACACAGTCCTAAAGATATACATTTTAAACTAACACTATCTTGATGCAGATGAAGTGAGGCCTATCTTAAAACATGGTGCATCTTTTGCATTGCTGTTGTCTCAGAAAAGTGTCGCAAGACACTAAAATTTAAAATAATTGCTTCAGGATGCCAATAAGATGTCTACTATCCAGAGTTTTGTTTCAGGTGAGACCTACTCAGGGTTGCAGATGAAATTTCGAGTTGTTGAAGAGAATAGAGGACATAATACATGTGAAGGTCTACCAATGAAGTGAGTCATGTCCACTGCAATCTTCAACAAAGTCCAAACCTCCTATGTTTCCCTGGACAGACCTAAACTTGATCTGCACAATGTGATTCGTAATGATAGGAAACACAGGTGATGTAATTGAAATACATGCAATTTATTTTGCTCATTTCACAATCACATCACTTGTGTTTCCTTTGCTTAGGTATCTCATTGTGCAGATGTAGTCTAGCATATGAAAGAATACGCAGAAGTGCAGCACTGCATGCAACAACTTTGACACTTACAGAAGCCTCACCTTCTCCATGCCTCCTACACAGTTCTACATATACATCATAAATGCAAACAGTACAGAATTAATTATACATGTTAAATGGTTTATTTTTGCTGTTCTCAGAATGTATCAAAATTCACTAAAAACAGTGACTTGAAGGTATTCATCATGTAACAGCGGGGAAAAAAAAACACAATCAAAATGATTGTGTTTAAAAAACCCATACAACATCAGAAATCAAAAATCAGAACTCCTTAAAGTTAACTTACTTTCCATGACGTCCAAGGATGTCCTATGAATAGCTTACACTCTTTTGTGCTGTTATTACTTTCAGCCCGCCACTTTCTGAAAGAAAATCTCCATCGTTTTTAAAAACATGTTACATACAATAAATGACTTCTTGCTCTCTACCACAAGATTCCACAAGGCCAAATCTTGTCAGAGCCATGTATAACTCTTGGATTTCTTGTTAGCCAATCCCATCATTTGGCATTTCCGCAACTTTCAGAATTAAAATGTTGAAGATCATTTTCACAATCCTGGAATAGTAATATCTTCCCCTTCTTGCTCAGTCATGTTCTACATTTCCTATGACACTGATACTGCTTAATATGAAGCAGACTTACACTACCTCTATGACTACAACAATTATTTAATTCTCTACATCACTTTTAATCACAAAGCAATGTAAAACAGTAGACAGCATTGTAGACTTACATTCCCTCTACTCCATGTTTTGATTGGCTGCTTCAATTAGCTTATAAAAAGAAACAGTTTTTCTGAACTCATTCAAAGTGCACATATATCTCCATGATGTCCAGTCCTATGATTAGAAGTTATGTCTCTGAACTACACTTATCCTCAAGGCCAAATTGTGTAGGAGCCATTAGAACTTCTTGAAATTCCACAGAGCACATCCCGAGATTATTTCCCTAAAATTTTGGTTTTAAAAACACCAGGTAAGAGTTTTTAAGGTCATACGGCAATTTTTTTTTGAAAATTAAAACAGAATCATTGCAGAATGACCAGCCATTTCTAGACTTTAAATAAGCTGTGTAATGTCCTGATGATATTGAAGGGCCGTCATGATATATAATTGCTGTAGTTACAAAAGTCCTTCCTGATATTGACAACTGCGAAGCTACAAAATTTTGTATTAAAGTTGTCAATTTTGTTCCATCAGGCCTACATCGTTGGAACATTAAAATGACGTACTGGCCATATGTTCGTATAAATAATGTGGACATCATTTCAGATTTACATTGGCTACACTCCATGTTGTGATTAGCAGCTTTTACTAGCTTATTAAAGGAGACTGATTTACTGTCTGGCAAAGTTAAATATATAAATCTTTCTGAGTCTACACTAGTAGTACTTGATATCATACAGTTCTCGCAGTCATGCTGCCATTGATAAGAAAGCCCAAACAGCTGATCTACATCTACACCTTCAGCATGTAATACATCAAGCATATACATTAAAAACTCCTGACAATCTTGCTGAATATTTTGAGAGAATTGTGTTTGGCCTGAACATCTGTCTAACAGATTTCGAATTTCAGACACACTTTCTATGTTTCTTCTATCAGTGGTACATTTCTCTAACACAGAATTTAACAAACCGCAAAATCTTTGATCAGAATTGACCACAATCTCTTCTTTTACATTTTTTAGAGAAAACAAAACATTAATTACTACATTAGCATAGCAGTTGACACCAGAACTGTTTTCAAACTGAAAACCAACAACATCTTCAACAGAATCCTTTTTGTTTCTGCTTGTAATTTTAGGTTCATTCACTTTTTGTCTTTTTGCTATAACCTCCCCAGTATTGTTCTCATTTCTTCGTTTCCGGCCTACCAGACGTTTCTCAAACAAAGGAAACTGAGGCAAATGTGGCGCATACTCTCTTCTTAACCTATTGTATTCCTAAACACAATCTAGATCTGCACAAATGTTTGTGACATCACACTCAATCAAGTACAATCCCGATAAAGTTCTAACTCGTGACAATGCCACATATGCCATACCCTCCTTGAACACAGAACTGCCAATATTCACCAATGCACTGTCTACACTTAAACCTTGCGATTTATGGATTGTCACCGCATATGCCAAGCAAACAGGAAACTGCTTACGGCGAACATATAAGTCTTTTACAAGCAAAAATCTAGCAGAACAACGAGCAATTAGCTGTACTTCCTCAATGCCATCAAATTTAATTTTTAAAAATTCAATTCCATCTCTATTTCTGTATTTCACAAAATCAACAACATTACCCATTGATCCATTTACCAGACCTCTTTCAACATGTAAATTCCTTCTTAAAATTATACGGCAGTTCAAGCACACATTCAGAGTCTTTTCAAAACCTGCAGTTTTAGATATACTCTTCTCTAATGAATCCAATTTTGTTTTCAGATTCTCAGACAAAATAATTGTTGATCCCATATGCTCTACTCTATCAATAGCTTCCAGTTTCACAATCTCTTGCTTTTCTAAATGCAACATTTTGTTGTTAAATTTGGCACATTCTGCAAGAGTTGGCATCAAACATATTCCAGATTTCTTTTCAGTAATTTTCTGAAAAATATTCTCAGGCACAACATCTTGTTCTGGATATAAATTTGACAGTAATCGTGCATGTAAAGCTTCTTTCCCATGCTCGGTCACTTTTCCAATTCTAACATCTTGTAGAATAGTCTTGTAAACTTCATCCTTCGCCTGACGCATATTTTCATGCAGTTCAGCATAATTGAAGTTTAACCATATATTGACGTTGCCAATGCTGCCTAGGCACTTCCTGGTATCTTCATGCGTGAGCATTTTGAACACAGGTTGCCCTTTCACTGGTGTCAGCTGCAAAAGATCTCCGAAAACAATGATGTGTTTGCCACCAAATAACACATCATACTCTGTTTTGAGAACTTCTTGCATCCTCAAATGCACAAAGGCAAGCATGACATTGGAAACCATGCTTACTTCGTCAATGATAAGAAGTTTCATTTTCCTCAAGATTCTTGAAACTTCAAAACAAGCATCTCCAGATAGCTTGTGATATTCTAATTTGTTGTCATGCTCCACTGGCAGCATCAGTAAACGATGTAAAGTAATCCCTTTAATATTATGTGCTGCCAGTCCAGTTGGAGCAGTGACAACACAAGACAGCGATGACTCTGTCCTTTCCTGCAAATAGCATGAAATTGCTTTAATGAGGAAACTTTTTCCAGTTCCCGCTTCTCCACTCACGTACAGTCGGACAGGCTTCAACGACGTACATGAGCACTCTTTCTTATCATGACTTAATCCATGATCAATTTGCATGGTAACTTCGTCATATATTTTCCTCTGCTCAACGTTGAGTTGCCTTTCCAACTCTTCTAAGTTAACCGCATCCTCTTGAGCATGTGCCATGGCTCTTTCCACTTCATTCATAGCAGTGGCAGCTTCATTTTCGATAAGAGGTCCTCCTAGTGGATCCTGACTCAATGAAGCAGAACTCTGACTGTCCTGAGAACTGTCTCTGGCAATCTCGGCTGCAATCGTTGCTTCCTGCTCAATTTCCGCATTCAACATTTCTACATATTTGGGAAAAGCAGGACATTCTATGGTCTCCTTGGCGGCATTGAAAGAGTCTTCGTAACAGAGGAAATCTCCAAGCAGTTCCTCTTCTGCACGCCAAGGCTTGAAAAGTTGCAAAAGTGCTAAATAGAAAAACTCCTTTTTTTCAGGAGATTCGCCACTCAATTTTCGATGGTTTACCAAGTGGCATTTTCTTTGCTTGACCAGACATCCCTCACTTCCTATTACAGCATACACTCCTTTCTCAGTATCTTCTTTGATGTTCCTCTTGAATATGTAATTTTGCAGAACCTCATACAGACAAACATTCTCGAGGTGACTGCTTCGATTTGGATAATATGTATCCAACATGTTTGTCTTCAAAATGTCGGTACTGTTTGGCTCCTTTTCCGCCAAATACTCAATTTCCCGCACAGGTTTGAGAACTCGATTACGCGTTGCAGCAAGACCAAGACTCGCCCAAACGATACTCCTGGACTTGGCATAGAGACTTGCTGAAGACAACCGGTCAGAACATTCGTACGCTCCGATTTCTCGATGCGACAACATCTTCAGACTGAAACTGTACAACTTCTTGCTGAGGCTCTTTTCATGGGAAATGTCCTCCCACATATCCTTCAATTCTGTCTTCTCTTTTTTGGTGATGTAAGACGTCACATACCGAGCCACAGCCATACAGTTATCAGCCACAAACTGTATATCCATGTTAGCATTCCACATGGACAAAATCACCGGGTTGTAGTCGTTGATGTACTTGGACTCTTCGTTCCTCTTCAAATTGTATGTGGTTTTTAGGTGATTTCTTCATCACATTATGTCGCAGCGAAGACATCAAACTGTTTACTCTTCCTTTAGAAATCACCGGTCGTGGAAAGCCGAAACGACATTTGGTGTAGAACTTGTCTTTGTTTCGGAATTTACGACGGCAGTACTTTCCACATCGATGGCTTTGGAAACGCAGAACTTTTTCTCTTAGGCTTTTCTTCTCCTTTGCGTTTGGAACAGCACACGTAGAATACTGTTGGATGAAACTCATCACTGAGTCTTCTGGATCCGTTCCAAATTTAGGTGCATCCTTGATCCACAGCAACATATGTATATGAGGAGCACCTCTTGCTTGGTACTCCTTTCTCCAGAAGAAATCCAACACCTCTCCAAGAGGTGGATTCTTCTTATTCATGATGAAAGACATCATAGCTTCAAATCTATGATTGAAGTACCTACATACATTGACTGGATCCAAAGAGCACAGTTCTCCGGGTGTCTTGAATTCGATGTTATCTACGTTAGCATTTGCCTCTCGTAGAAATTGAAGTAAGTCTTCCCAGCCATACTCGGCACAACTCAGAGTGAGGAACCATGTGGGAGTACCTAAGTTCCTCAGCATACATTTTAAATCACCATGACGACGGTACCAGTACTCATTAGTACCACGCTGACACGCCATGAGATTAATCAGGTGAGAATCCAAAATACTATCTTGGACATTCACTTTATCCATAAAATCACTTGCCGAGATGTTTTGCATGTGTATACCACTTTTCAAGATGTGGTTCACTGCATATGACAGTCCAGACAGATCGCTTTCAAACAGGAGATGAAACAAATAAGGAATGCATTGTCGAAACCTAGCATCTCCTGCATACAATCGCAAAGTCCGGTATTCAGAAGCAGGAATTTGATGAGGTCGCTCATCATATCTTCCTCCCTGACCTGTTGGAAAAAGCTGTGGGAAACACCGAGCTTCCAAACTTTCCTCCCAAACACTAATGGGACTCCCTTTGGCTTGTTTCATTTGAAACAACTCAATAGCATTCCCCATGACTTCCTTGGAATGCAAAGGATGAACACTATAATGTTCATATATTTCTTCACTAGTAGAGGGTTCTACTTTCTCAATTTGACCAGCACACAAATCGCTATCCTCTTCCTCACTTACTTCCTCTTCTGCAACATATACATTCTTATAGTATTTATTATTTTTTTTCAAATACAATGTTGCCTTTTTAACTTTCCTAACATCTACTAAATCTTGCCATATTTTCTTATTCTTTGTCGGAACCCCATTAACTAAGATAACCAGAGGTTCCTCTTCCACTTTTTCTACTCCAATTGTGTTAATGTTTTTCTTGAAATCTAGAGGCAAATAAACAACTCTTCCCTTTAATCCTCTCTGTAAATCTGATGGAGGCAATTTCCCTGTCTTTGGCTCCATTCTTACAATAGCCTGAAAGGGATGGATACTTTGAATCAAAATAGATTCATAAGTATTTAAGTCCTTCAATTCAGAAGGAATCTCAACCAATTCCAGATTATTATGAACTGCTCTAGCAGGCATCTGGTTTTGTTTTAATTTGTTACAACAATAAGTACACACACGTTGATCCAATCCCAAATCAAAACAATTTTCTACCATCAAGTATGTTGCAAAATCCTTCCATTCACTATTATTTTCCCTTTCACTTTTTGCATATAAATCCACTAACTTAGTCTGATTCTTATAATAAGTGCGTCTACAACACACACAAGTGAAATTAGGCCTCTCACTTGATTTCACGTCAAACGTCGCAATTTCCCTCTGGAAATTATCTGTACTGGAAACCTGTACACTATCTTCCACATGACCCTCTACTTCTTGCTCAATTTCAACATTCTCCTCTTTACTTCCAAAGTAACAAAACTCAATTTCTTCACATATATTCTTCACATCTATTTCAGAACCATGCAAAAGAGCAGCGCATAATTGTTTCAGCATAATTGCTGGACTCTTAGCATAATACAACATTCTAACTAATTTCCTCACTTTGTTATGATGCACTGCTAGCATCCTGAAATGATGAAAAACACTCTGGCATACTCTCCTGGAAAGACAAGCCAGTGAATGACCATGCAAACCTGTCACTTCTCTTACTCTGCAAGGATCTAATTCTTGCAACAACATCATTTTCTGCTTCAAACTTTTTTTGTTAAATGACCGTACAAAATCACAAAGCAAATTGATGGAATCCTGTCGCACACTGCAAATACTACTACACTTCCAGGTGTACACAGGACCCTTAGCACGTCTTCCTAAAACCTCATTACCTAACAACTCTTCTGCCTCTGTTGTCACAAGTTTTTCTTTTTCAACTGGACAACCATCTTTCACTTCATAAGCACGACTACTGGTGTCAACTGCATGCACCAAATCATTATCCTGGAAATAACTCTCCTCATTAAAAAATGCCTCACAGCTTGAACTATGCATCCATTCTCCAGAAAAAACTTCACAAAAATTACTACGATTAACTATTCTCTTCCATCTACTATTTCTTTTGAAATCAAAAATTGCCTTGTTTAGCTTCCTAATTCTATTGATTATCAAAATAAATAACTTACGTTTAATTTCAAATGCCTGATCAATAACTTTCTCAACTTTTTTTTTTCTCTTATAAAAAACTAGTTTCTGTTGACCTTTCTTAATATTTTTTAACAAATTGCCAATTATCCTGTTGCGGAACATTCGTTTACGAATCTCCCTAAACTGTTGTTTCCTTCTACTATCATGCACAGATTTATCTCTTGCTCTAGCAGTAACATTTTTCATTGTCCTTTTCTTTCCATTTGGTTTCCTTCTCGTTTTATGGACTGAAACATTTTCTGTAGTAATATTTTTTTTATTACAAATATTTCTTATGAAATATTTAGAGCTCTTACCCGGTGCTTTCTTCGTGGCTTGAGAAATCTTTTTGTTAGAGGACTGCTGCGTTTTTTTTTTCACCTGCTGTCTTTGACGTTTTGCAGCCTTTATCTGTCTTTGTATTGTAGGCATGGTGAAATCTTGAAATGATCTGCAGTTGAATCTGTGGAAAAATATAATTAAAAATGTTAATAAACATTATTATCAAACAGTAAATCAGTAATAGTGATCAAAAACATAACACACTACTTGACATTTTAATTTGAAGATTTTTTAGTCATTGGCAATTTTACAATACAGAAATACCAGAAAAGAAATGACATTTATATTTATGTTACCTATGCTATTTTATATGTGAATCTGATCTAATTTTATGAGCATATTTTAATATTTTATTGAAGACACTACACATAACCTGTTTTTGAAGGTGTCTTTATTTTTAAATTAAACGGTTTACCTTTTTACTTTTTATTGATTATAAATTTTAAAAATAAATGTTTATATTTCCAAAGGCTCAAGCAGGTCAGCTTCCCATCCTATATCATATAATTCGGACAAATCTGCATCCTCATCACGCTCTTCTTCATCCTCAGGATTTAAATCATCCAAAGGATCAACATCCACTGATGTTTCAATTACAAGTTCAATGATGAGGTCAAAATCAACTGATTGCAGATTGTCGCTCATGTTGAGGTTGTCTTTATCTTTAAAGAAAGATAACAACAATGAGATGTTGCAGAGTAAGAAACAAATCTCAGAGATTATAATAGTAAAATTGTTTAACAAGTTTAACATTTTGCAGCTATTATTTAGCCATGTCCAGCAATGCTGAGCAGGTGAAGCCTATGTCTAATTTTTCACTGAACAGGACTCATCCCTTCTTAACCTTGGATAAGCCTCACCGACTCTGTGTCCCCTGCACATACTTAAATGTTAAAGGGCAGATTTATATTAAATGGCACATCCCCAGGCATGCACCAGTTAATGTGCACCACTGCTTTACCACCCATGGTGTGCCGCATTTACAATCAGATAGGAGAAAGCTGAGTCAAAACCCTGCGCCTGCTTGAAGCTGGCATAGGTCTTGACGCAGCATTGTGGAGATGGGGCACCCCTGAGCCTTGCTGGAGCTGCATCGCACTTGCGATACAACTCCAGCAATGCGCCACCTTTACGGCACAGATGCGTCACGCATCTGTGCCGTTTTTGCCCCATGCTGCGCCGCATTGTAAATGCAGCACAACATGGGTGGCGGAACAGTGGCGCAGGATGACTGTCACATCCCTGGTGATGCGCCAGTCATCATAAATCTATCCCTAAGCTTCTTATCTTGTTACAGATGAACTGCCATATGTATCATCAAAATATTTTACATTTTCTAAATAGCGAATTTTAAGGAATAAATAGCGATTCTTTACCATTCGTAATTTGCGATGAGCAAATTGCTAATTGCAAGTTACCCATTCATTTCCATGGCCTAGGAGGCTCATATGAATGAAGGTTTAATTTGCGATTAGCAATTTGCTCATCACAAATTAGGAATTTTTCCAAGGGTGCAGGGGTGTCTCAAGAACACCCTGCTGCACCCCTGAAAAACAAATTTGGGGGCATATGGCACACATACATGCCCTAAGGGCATGTGTTGGCGTCATATGGCACCTTTTGTTTTTTTGAAAAAAAGCTTTTTGAAAAGAATTCACAAATTACCACCAATTTACCACAATAGTTTCCAAATCCTTAATGTCATTTTTTACATAGTTTTTGTTTGATACATTGCATTTAAGTAGTCACAAAATTTGCAAATGCTTCAGTGCAATCGCAAAATAAGGAATAGCAAATTTTGCTACTCCTTATTTTGCATCAAACTTGTTTGATACATACCATTTGTCTAATTAACATTCGCAAAGGCCGAAATTCATAGAATTTTGATCTTTGCAAATGCTAATTAGCTTGATACATATGGCCCCAAGTGAGGCCTGTCTTGCGACATGGTGCATCTTTTGCATCACTGCTGCTTGGGTTTTATGTGGTACGTTTTTTTTACACCATGACATATCTGCCTAAATGCATCAATTTGTAATGTTGTCGCCTCATAGCAAATCTTTTGCACCACCACTGCATCATAAAAGTGACGCACAGTGGCACAAAAAAGGCATACACCTATCATAAATCTGTCCCTAGCATTTTAAATGATTAATCCAGGATGACAATAAAGTGTGTCCTATCCAGAGGTTTGTTTAAGGTGAGGCCTACTCAGGATTGCAGATTAAAGTTACGCTTGATGAAGAATACAGAGGAGATAATACATATAAAGGACTACCAATGAAGTAAGTAATGTGCACTTTATTGCGCCAGTCATCATAAATGTATCCCTAAGCTTCTTATCTTGTTACAGATGAACCACCATATGTACCATCAAACTATTTTGCATTTCCTAAATAGCAAATTTTAAGGAATAAATAGCAATTCTTTACTATTCCTAATTTGCAATGAGCAAATTGCTAATTGCAAATTACCCATTCATTTCCATGGGCTAGGAGGCTCATAGGAATGAAGGTTGCAATTTGTGATTAGCAATTAGCTCATCACAAAATAGGATTTTTTTCAAGCGTGCAGGGGTATCTCAAGAACACCCTGCTGCACCCCTGAAAAAGAAATTTGGGAGCATATGGCACACCTACATGCCCTAAGGGCATGTATGGGCGTCATATGGGACCTTTTTTTTTTGTTGAAAAAAATGCTTTTTGAAAAGAATTCGCAAATTACCACAAACTAGAAGTTGGTGGTAGTTTCCAAATCCTTAATATCATTTTTTACATATTTTTTTTTTGATACATTGCATTTAAGGAATCGCAAATTTTGAATTATTGACATTTTAAGTCATTTCCACATGTGCAGTGTTTTCAAAATATAATTTGAAAATCGTTTTTGGGGAAAAGTAATGGTTTGCAAATTTATGACAAGGACATAATGGTGTATGCTTCTCTATAAGGCATTTCAGTGTCTCTGATGTCATTTTTCCCATATTACATTATAAGACCTTTCCCCATGAAGCACATTCCTTGTAAATATGCTCCCACCTGTGCATTGCGAATTTAGATTTTGACTGTTTCAGTCACATAGCCATGTTGAAAGTGACCCAAAAAAATTGCAAACGTTTTAAAATAACACATTCATGTGTCTTAAGGACATTTTAAGTCATTTCCCCATGGACAATGTTTTCTAAGTGGCGCAAAAGAGGTATACACCTATCATAAATCTGTCCCTAGCATTTTAAATGATTAATACAGGATAACAATAAGATGTAGCCTATCCAGAGGTTTGTTTAAAGTGAGGCCTACTCAGGATTGCAGATTAAATTTACGCTTGATGAAGAATACAGAGGAGATAATACATGTAAAGCTCTACCAATGAAGTAAGTGATGTCTACTTCATTGCGCCAGTCACCATAAATGAATCCATAAGCTTCTTATCTTGTTAGACATCAACCGCCATATGTATCATATAACTATTTTGCATTTCCAAAAAAGCAAATTTTAAGGAATAATTAGCGATTCTTTACCATTCCTAATTTGCGATGAGAAAATTGCTAATTGCTATTTTACCCATTCATTTCCATGGGCTAGGAGGCTCATATAAATGAAGGTGCAATTTGCGATTAACAATTTGCTCATCACAAATTAGGAATTTATTCCAAAGGTGCAGGGGTGTCTCAAGAACACCCTGCTGCAACCCTAAAAAAGAAATTTGGGGGCATATGGCGCACATAAATTTTAACAACATTCCTTTACCTCAACAACGATTTTCAAATCATAACTTCAAAACACTACAAATGGGAAAATTACTTAAATTGTCCTTAAGACACATAAAAGCGTTTTTTGATTGGCTTTCCTGCATGGTAGGGTCACTTTTAACATGGCTATGTAACACAAACATTCAAAATCAAAATTTTCCATGCACATGTGGGAGCATATTTACAAGCAATTTGCGCCACAGAGAAATGTCTTACACTAAAATGAGAAAAATAACATCAGGGACAGTCAATTGCCTTATAAAGAACCATACACCATTATGTCCTTGTCATGAATTTAAAAACAATTCCTTTTCCCCAAAAACGATTTTCAAATCATAATTTCAAAACACTGCACATGAGAAAATGACTTAAAATGTCATTAAAACACATGAAAGCGTTTTTTGATTGCCTTTCGAGCATGGTTGGGTCACTTTTAACATGGCTATGTAACACAAACATTCAAAATCTAAATTTTCCATGCACATGTGAGAGCATATTTACAAGCAATTTGCGCCACAGAGAAAGGTCTTACACTAAAATGAGAAAAATAACATCAGGGACAGTCAATTGCCTTATAAAGAAGCATACACCATTATGTCCTTGTCATGAATTTAAAAACAATTCCTTTTCCCCAAAAACGATTTTCAAATCATAATTTCTAAACACTGCACATGGGAAAATGACTTAAAATGTCATTAAAACACATGAAAGCATTTTTTGATTGGCTTTCCAGCATGGTTGGGTCACTTTTAACATGGCTATGTAACACAAACATTCAAAATCAAAATTTTCCATACACATGTGAGAGCATATTTACAAGCAATTTGCGCCACATAAATCATAATTTTCTCCTTAAAGCACACTATTCTCTATCTAAATTAAAGAAATATTTTCTCACCTTAGCAAATACTTTGAGTTTGAAAACAGTCTAAGAAACACACCAATTTGTCTTCAGCAGAGCAAAAGGTATGCACTCCAGAGTCTGCAGCTATCAAAAGCACAGAAATGCTGTAATTCTTCACACATATTTCTCATGTCACCCAATCAAAACTCTTCCCTCACTTTTTTTCAAATGAAAACCCTTCCCCCTCTGCCCTTTCTGCCTATTTTCCATAGCAACCACCTCTTGGAAAAACTCTGGTGTTTGCAAGTTCACACAACAATGTTGCAATTGAACTCTGAACTCTCAGTGCACCTGCATATCCAGTGCATTCTTTCATTTAATGATTTTTTATTGACCACTCAAAATACATCTTTCAAAGAACACATCTGTGCACCCTAACTTTCTGTTTTCATCAATCAAAATCCACCAATCACTGTTACTGCTTCATGAACACAGAAACTCCACAGTTTTTTTTTCATTTTACACTCTCATTTTTTCAACTGCCATTTCATTGCCACACTTCATCTGACTGCAGGAGAACCTTCTCTCACCATGTTTTCTGTCTGGATTGTTGGTCATAGTTATATTCACTGGGCTCAAAGGTACGTTGAAAGCAGGAATTTACCTAACCTCAATTTACAAGATGTGGAAATTAAGTGGTTTGGCCACAGAGGATTTAAATGTCACCAATTGATACCATTGGTGAAAACCTTTATGCATTTGCCAAAACCTGACCTGTTAATTGTGCACTGTGGAGGTAATGACTTGGGCACTTTGACTGGTGTAGGTCTGGAAATGCTTTTAAAGGACACCTTTGAGCAATTAATGGCACTTTTTCCTCAGACTGCCTTGGTATATTCAAATATATGCCAAAGACAGAAATGGAGGTGGTCAAACCAATTTTGTCCACAAATTGAGAAGTCGAGGAAGCATGTAAACAAATCTGTTTCAGCTTACATGAGAGACCATGGAATGGGCTCCCTGTACAACAATAACTTGCGTTACTACATGCAAGATATCTACAGAGGAGATGGAGTTCACTTCTCAGATGAGGGCAACAGAGTTTTCACTCTGAATTTAAGAATGTGCATTGGTACCTACTTATAAGTACCTAAATGTACCATAAACCCAAAAGCTCTTCTCAGAGCTACCCTACATCTAATCACTCACAATTATTATTTTACTCTAACTTTTTTCACTAATTTTCAACAAAGTACGCTCCCTGGGGCGCTACCCGGTACGCGTACCGGGAGCTAACCTCGCGAATTTTTTTTTAAAAAATGTTTTTTTTTCGCACATATAAACCTCCTCAGCCACCCTCAGAAAACCTAGGGGGTCAAGATAACTCTACCGTGCCCCCTTCTACCCATTCCGAACATTATTTGCCCTCCATCTTGTATCTTAATTCGACCGAAACACAAAATGGTGGACTCCCGGAACGCTTAAGGTCCGCGAACCGAGGCGCTCAACGGTTCGCGTACCGGGTCGCTCCCTGGGAAGATAAAGGAAATAAAAAATAATCAAAAAATCCAACAATCAATTAACATACAGCATTTGAAAAGACTATCATTCATTTTTCATTGTAGTACGCTCCCCAGAACGCTTCCCGGTTCGCCGACCGGGCGCTAACCACGAAAAAAAACAAAAAAAAAATTTATTTTTTTTTGCCCCGCGGGGCCCCTTTAAAACCTCCACATTAAACCTAGGGGGTCAGCGAGGATCTACTATGCCCCCTTATAGTTATTTCCCCCTTTGTTTTGGCCTCCTCTTGTCTCTCGATCCTACCGAGAGACAAGATGGCGGCCGCTCCGGACTGTTTAGAATGTTGACAGACACCGGAGAGCCAATCAGCTTCGCTACGCGAAGTTCCGGTACGCTTAAGGTCCGCGAACCGGAGCGCTGCCCGGTCCGCGCTTACAGATATATATCTTTTTTCGAACGTTAATTTCTCAAAATCCACTGCAGCACATATATTGAGACCTACAAAAGGCACATCGGGCTACCAGTCCCTACAATTTAGCCAAGTTTCGTGCAAATCCATTCAGCCGTTCGGGCTAAAAGTGAGGCTAACCGCCCTATGGAAAACTCAATGTTAAAAACACGTTTTGGGACCCCCCTTTTTTCTCGGCCCCCCCTGGACGAACCCCCCCCAAATTTTCAGGGGCTCCTCAGAAACAAAATGTTCCATTTTCCAGAAAATTTCAGCCAATTCCGTCCACAAACGCCAAAGTTATTAGACATAGAATTTTCAAAAATCCCATAGGGAAAAATCCTAACTATATATACCTACTGGCGACCGCCAGTAGGTAATATATATATATATATATATATATATATAAACAATATCCTGCTGATTCAGCTCTCAATGCTGCACTTTAGCCACAGGTACAGACCTCTCAGACACCAAAATTAGTGAAATGAAGTGTTTTTATTCTCTCCTCTCCACCAGCATGACGCGTTTCGGCTGTATAACAACAGCCTTGATCACATGGCATCAAAATACCAATGGGAGTGCTTAAATACTGTATTAATTATAATTGACACCAATCACATGAGTAACTGACATAGAAAAATAAATATATATATATATATATATATATTACCTACTGGCGGTCGCCAGTAGGTATATATAGTTAGGATTTTTTCTCTATGGGATTTTTGAAAATTCTATGTCTAATAACTTTGGCGTTTGTGGACGGAATTGGCTTAAATTTGTCAGGAAAATGGAACATTTTGTTTCTGAGTAGCCCCTTAAAATTTGGGGGGGTTTCGTCAAGGGGGGGCCGAGAAAAAAGGGGGGTCCCAAAACGTGTTTTTAACATTGAGTTTTCCATAGGGCGGTTGGCCTCACTTTTAGCCCGAACGGCTGAATGGATTTGCACAAAACTTGGCAAAATTGTAGGGACTGGTAGCCCGATGTGCCTTTGCTAGGTCTCAATATATGTGCTCCAGTGGATTTTGAGAAATTAACGTTCAAAAAAAGATATATATCTCTAACAGCGGACCGGGCAGCGCTCCAGTTCGCGTACTTTTCGCGTTGTGGAGCTTTGTGAAGCAAAGCTGATTGGTTCTCCGGCGTCTGTAAACATTCCAAACAGTCCGTAGCGGCCGCCATCTTGTCTCTCGGTAGGATCGAGAGACAAGAGGAGGCCAAAGCGAAGGGGAAAATGACCATAAGGGGGCATAGTAGATCCAACCGGACCCCCTAGGTTTGATGTGGAGGTTTTAAAAGGGCCCCGCGGGGCAAAAAAAAATAAAAATAATAATAATCGAACGGCTGAATGGATTTGCACGAAACTTGGCAAAATTGTAGGGACTGGTAGCCCGATGTGCCTTTGCTAGGTCTCAATATATGTGCTCCAGTGGATTTTGAGAAATTAACGTTCAAAAAAAGATATATATCTGTAACAGCGGAACGGGCAGCGCTCCAGTTCGCGTACTTTTCGCGTTACGGAGCTTTGTGAAGCGAAGCTGATTGGTTCTCCGGCGTCTGTAAACATTCCAAACAGTCCGTAGCGGCCGCCATCTTGTCTCTCGGTAGAATCGAGAGACAAGAGGAGGCCAAAGCGAAGGGGCAAATGACCATAAGGGGGCATAGTAGATCCTCCCTGACCCCATAGGTTTGATGTGGAGGCTTTAAAAGGGCTCCGCGGGGCAAAAAAAATCATTTTTTTGGTGGGGTGCGCCCGGTTAGCGTAACGGGAAGCGGACTGGGGAGCGTACTACAAGGAATGAAGAATGATTGACTTTTAACTTATTGTATGTTTATAGACTTTTTTTTAACTTTTTTTTCTGCTGAGTGACGTCTCGGCCTATCTTCACGGGATGCAGTCCCTACCATCTCGGCATTTAAGCCCAGGGGGACCGGTAGTGTGGGAGAGATAACGGGGCATATTATCAAGGGGGTTTATCTCCGCTTTTTTGGCTTTAAAAGCCAAGAAAGCGGAGATAAAATTATCTCCGTATTACCTAGCTGTCGCTAACACCAGTTAGCGACCGCTAGTAGGAGATAGCGACTATCTTGGGCCCCACTTTGCATGTCAGTGATATTTATCAATAATGACATGCAAAGTGGGCATGCCAAGATGTTAGCGACTGGAAACAGTTGCTAACATCGCTATCTCCTATTAACAACTTTTGGAGATATTCGCGCTAAGCGCGAATATCTCCAAAAAGTAACACCTGCCCTGAGCAGTTCTTAGCCATGTTATCCAATGGGAGGTGGATAACATGGCTAAGAGCATTAGCTCGATAATGCATAAATATCGCTGACTTTTCAGCGATATTAATGCATTGCGGCCGTTTTTTATCGCATTCGCGATAAACCTTGATAATAGCAAGGTTTATCTGCGATAATTTCTGACGATGCTTAGCGGTAAAAAATTTGTTGCTAAGCATCGTTAGGGTAAATATCGCTTAACTTTGGTAATATGCCCCAACGTCTGTTAACGTTCGATTTGAAGGAAATCAGGAAGTGTTGAAAAACATTGTCTGCGCCATCTTGCCTTTTTTCAAATGCCACACTTTTGTCGTGCACGGCAGCCATTTTAGATGACTTGACCAGACCCACTCTCTGCACGCTGTCGATCCTTAGCATGGCTCCCCACCCTCGCAAGCATCTCCCCCAGGCACTGGTCACCCCCGCTCTCTGTCTTATGCATGGGAAATAAACCTCCCCCCATCTGCGCTGCTCTTCCCTGAGAATCACACCCTGTGCCCGCCCGACACCTCCCTTTCGCCCTATTCACTACCGCACCCTCTGACACTCCTCTTCCTCTGTGTCCGATTGTCCAGGCCGGTCCCAGGCTATCAGCTAGCCCTGCAGATGTAGTTTATGGCCCCAGCTGTAAAGAATCACCCCTCTTCAAAGGAGTTATAGTAGATCAAGGCCCACACCCGATGAAATCCGTCACACCACACGCGTTCCTACTATCTGAAAACCATCCTGTATTGTGATTGGGGAGGGGACCGAGCCTGAAGCGGAAGATTCCAGGGATGACTCTTTGTACATCAAAGTTTTTACAATTATGTGTCACATTAAAAATATATAGCACTCCAACAAAGTAGTAGGATTATAAAACTTTAATAACTTATAAATATATACAACAAAACAAAAACAGTAAAGACATTTAAACATTTTTAGGGAAAAAGAAGGAAGTAGCGGTCGGTTGTGCGAATAGTCCCAAGGCAGCACAACGTCCAGATTTCTGGACGGCACCCAGGTGATGTTGCCTGGGTGCCGCACTGATTTCGGTATCCGGCGTGGGGCGTCGCGGGGGGTGGGTCATCAGTAGCGGTCTGTTGTGCGAATAGTTCCAAGGCAGCAGAACGATGGCACCAAGGTGATGTCCAGTAAGTTGCCGCCCTCCGAATAACGGCGTGGGGCGCCCCGGGGGGGGGGAGGCGGCGTGAACGGGCCTCCCCAGGTGGAGCCTCGTCTACTGTAGTGGGGCGCCCCTTTACCGTTTCAGTTGCCATTCCGTCCGCTTTTGGTCCACTGTGTCAAAATCTGCAATTCAGCTGAGTTGCCGCCCTCCGAATAACGGCGTGGGGCGCCCCGGGGGGGGGGGAGGCGGCGTGAACGGGCCTCCCCAGGTGGAGCCTCGTCTGCTGTAGTGGGGCACCCCTTTACCGTTTCAGTTGCCATTCCGTCCGCTTTTGGTCCACTGTGTCAAAATCCGCCATTCAGCTGAGTTGCGCCCACTCTTGCGGTGCAGCGATAGCCGGCTGTCACAGGACTCTCAAAATGGCGGCAGGCTCTTTCCTTTTTGGGCCTGGTCCACTGAAATGGCCCTGGGACACCTTGGAAATCGGACGCTTGTCTGCTAGGTCTTGGACCCCATTCTCGAAAGCGTCCCCTCCGCCTTGAGGATTCTACAAAAGTCTTGGGGGCCCCCGACTCCTGTAGGCTTCCGGTGGGGAGCGGCTGCCATGATTGCTCGCGGAATGACCACGACGGAGCCACGAGATGGTGGTGCTTTCATGCTGACGCCAGCTTCAGTCTGAAACATCCAGAAACAAGCTGGGGCTTTCATCGATTGGGAAAAAAAAATAGTTTTCATCCAATGAAAAGTGTTATTTTTAGGTCATATGATCAAGCCTTCCATCATTAGGAAACCAAAAGTAAAATGAACCAATGAAAAGTTTTATAAACAAGTCACATGACCTGTTATGCGGCATAGGGTATAAAAAGCGTAGAAAATCCGTTGGCACGTGAGGCGGCGTCAGTAGCGGACCGATGTGCGAATAGGCCGAAGGCAGCACAACGCGCCAAGATCCGGATGGCACCGAGGTGGTGTCCAGCAAGTTGTCGCACTGGTGTGGCCATCGTACAATGCTGAAAGTCGGCGTGGGGCGCCCCGTGAGGCGGCGTCAGTAGCGGACCGATGTGCGAATAGGCCGAAGGCAGCACAACGCGCCAAGATCCGGATGGCACCGAGGTGGTGTCCAGCAAGTTGTCGCACTGGTGTGGCCATCCTACAATGCTGAAAGTCGGAGTAGGGCGCCCCGTTGGCCTGTGAGATGGCGGCAGTAGCGGACCGATGTGCGAATGGGGCCAAAGGCAGCGCAACAATATTTTCTGAATAGAAGACACCACAAGGCGGTGAGATGCCAAGATCCGGATGGCACCGAGGTGGTGTCCAGCAAGTTGTCGCACTGGTGTGGCCATCCTACAATGCTGAAAGTCGGCGTGGGGCGCCCCGTTGGCCTGTGAGATGGCGGCAGTAGCGGACCGATGTGCGAATGGGGCCAAAGGCAGCGCAACAATATTTTCTGAATAGAAGACACCACAAGGCGCTGAGATGCCAAGATCCGGATGGCACCGAGGTGGTGTCTAGTAAGGTGCACTGGTGTGGCCATCCTACAATGCTGAAAGTCGGCGTGGGGCGCCCCGTTGGCCTGTGAGATGGCGTCAGTAGCGGACCGATGTGCGAATGGGGCCAAAGGCAGCGCAACAATATTTTCTGAATAGAAGACACCACAAGGCGCTGAGATGCCAAGATCCGGATGGCACCGAGGTGGTGTCTAGTAAGTTGCACTGGTGTGGCCATCCTACAATGCTGAAAGTCGGCGTGGGGCGCCCCGTTGGCCTGTGAGATGGCGTCAGTAGCGGACCGATGTGCGAATGGGGCCAAAGGCAGCGCAACAATATTTTCTGAATAGAAGACACCACAAGGCGCTGAGATGCCAAGATCCGGATGGCACCGAGGTGGTGTCTAGTAAGTTGTCGCACTGGTGTGGCCATCCTACAATGCTGAAAGTCGTCGTGGGGCGCCCCGTTGGCCTGTGAGTTGGCGTCAGTAGCGGACCGATGTGCGAATGGGGCCAAAGGCAGCGCAACAATATTTTTGGAATAGAAGACACCACAAGGCGCTGAGATTCAGTTAGCACCGAGGTGGTGTCTAGCAAGCTATGCAGCTGAGTTGCGTGCGCACTTGCGGCGAATAGGTCGAAGGCAGCACAACAATGTTTTCTGAATAGAAGACACCACAAGGCACTGAGATTCGGTAGGCACCGAGGTGGTGTCTAGCAAGTTGCCGTACTGGTGTGGCCATCCTACAATCCTGCTCCGAATAACGGCGTGGGGTGCCCGAAGGGGGGGGGAGGCGGCGTGAACGGGCCTTCCTAGGTGGAGGCTCGTCTGCTGTAGTGGGGCGCCCCTTTACCGTTTCAGTTGCCATTCAGCTGAGTTTCGGCCGCTCTTGATGCTACAGCGACAGGCGGCTGCAAGAGGACTCTCAAAATGGCGGCCTGTTCTTTGGATTTGGGCCTGGTCCACTAAAATGGCCCTGGGACACCTTAGAACTCGGACGCTCGAATTTGTTTTCCTTTCCTCTACATGCAAAAAAAGGTAAATGCCCGGTACGTTACACGCTTCATCTGCCACGATGTACTCTCCAGAGGAACCGAAAAAAAATATAGTTATGGTAACTATACCATGCATCGTCATATGGAGAGGTGGCACCGATTAATTATAGTGCTGCATAAAAGAGAGATTTGGAGGAGAACCCCCGACCTGCCAGTACATTCATCAAAGAAGTGGCACTGACAGCATCAGAGGCAAGGGAAACAGTCCCAAATATTTAGAAGAACTTTGGAAAGATTAAAATGACATGTTTAGATTGTGGCAAATTAATTTCATGTGGACAGATGAGTGTTACTCTAATAAATACAGCATATGAACATCATCATAGTCGATGGTTGGTAGAGACATTTTGACTATATCCTGGACCTGCCCGTCCTCGCCCAAAATGGCGCCGGAATAAATGGGACTCGTAACTCCTTGTTGTGTACTGGTTGCACAACCTTGATATCACGAGATACGTATGCAGTTTTGAAGCACATGGCGGGCGGGGACGAGAATAGATTGAATATTTCGATATCCCTATTGATATTAAGTTCTGATGTGTTATTGATTACTGTACTATTGAAAGTTCGAATTAACGTCACCCATGGTACTTGCCCGCAAATGTATATCTAGATAATTTTATTGTAAGTGGCCCTGTCGTATTTTAATTATAAAATGTACGTCCACCGATTCCGCAACTGTTAGACACTTTAGTTCTTGCAACCTAATGGCCCGCCCGTTACGTTCCTCTACAGTGTAAATGTCTACTCATCATATACGATTACAGTTTGCTCCGTGGCCGGCCCACGTGGTTATAGGCCCGTATTTGTATAATGACATTTTCACAATAAAGGTTTTTAAAAGAAAACATGGTAGTAGTATATACATTGGTAAAGTTTTTAATAATAGTCACTGTTTTCGAATCAGTAAAAGGCAAGTGAAATAAAGCAGTCCAATTACATGAAGGGTAAAAGGTATAATACGCAGGAACGCAGTAAAGATAAATGGTCAAGGGCTGTTGTGTTTTCTACTCCTGCAACATAAAGTGATCGATAAGAATCTGATATTCAGGCGTATCGGCGACTAAGACAGCAGGCCGACCCTCTTTTGCTCAACGGCTCCGTCATGGGACGAAGAAACGCCCTTTTTCTCGAAAAAGGAATATATTTTACTTGCAGGACAGTTGTAAATTTTCCGGGAAAGTACATTAGCCTGGAACATTATAACATATATTTAAGGAAAAATAATGTTCGAAAGCATCATTAGAATAAGAAAAGTAAAATGAACCAATGAAAAGTTTTATTAACAAGTCATATGACCTGTTATGCTTACGTTACGCGCTGCGCGTCGCGCCCCGGATCACTTCCGGATGCGCTAACGCGGCGCGTCATATGACGCATTACGCGACAACGCAGGTCTAGAATATAGTCAAAATGTCTCCACCAACCAGCGGTCGGAACACAACCCCTTTCAGCAGGCTAAATAGTTCTGTTAAATGACAACAGAAGGGACAGGCAACAAGAACCATCAGTCAAAGAGGGGAGGGCTAGTTCTTCTCTACCGGGTCACGTTGGGGCGCTACCGGAACTGATCGAATTGGTAGTCTACAGTGTTTCTGGATGTTTCAGACTGAAGCTGGCGTTAGCATGAGAGCACCACCATTTCGTAGCTCCGTCGTGGCCATTCGACGAGCAATAATGCTAGCCGCTCTCCACCAGAAGCCTGCGGGAGTCGGGGGCCCCCAAGACTTTTGTAGAATCTTCAAGGCTGAGGGGACGCTTTCGAGAATGGAGCCCAATCTCTAGCAGACAAGCGTCCGAGTTCCAAGGTGTCGCAGGGTAATTTTAGTGGACCACGCCCAAATCTGAAGAGCCGGCCGCCATTTTGAGAGTACTGTGGCAGCCGGCTATCGCTGCACCGCAAGAGCGGGAGCAACTCAACTACATGGTGAGCGAGACGCTGTAGTCGAAAGAGCGGGCGGTAAACAGCTGAATAGCGGAAGAGGCACAGTGTAGCAAAAGCGGGCGGAATGGCAACTGAAATGGTAAAGGGGCGCCCCACTACAGCGTGTCTTTAGGTGAAACGGATTGTGGGACAAGGTCAAGAATGGAAGAGTTACCAAAAGGCAAAAAGTTCCGCTTGATCCCGAGAGCCGGCCACCTATGTCGGGGGCGATCTCAGGCTACACCAGGAGAACACGACTTGGGGAGGGAGCCGGAGCCAAGCGCCCCCTCCGAGTCCGCGCCATCACACCGTCCCTCGGGGGCCTCCGTCAAGCGGTTCAGGGTGGCACCGCATTACATTGTTCACAAATGCAGTCACGTCCTCAAACAGTCCCCACTTTACTTTGACAATAGTGAAGCTGAAGCAAGTGCAAATAGGCTTCAGACAGTGTTACAAGCACTCCTCAAAACTTTGAACCATCAGAGTGCATGAGTTTCATGCTCGATCGATTGAGCTAGCCGGATCGGGCAACAAAAAGTATAAAATAGTTATGTAAATAGTTGTTTAATAAAATGTTTTACCCTGTTACTTTGCTGGTGTGTTGTATATATTTGTAATATTTGCATAGAGTTTATCTTTTTTTTGGGCGGGGTGGGTGGCGGAGCCGAGGTGTATTGCAGCCATCATGGTGTGGAGTTCAGTTCATCTCAATAGTTTCGTGTTTGTCATGAGGGGTTGTTCCTAATGTTTCTATTTTAGCGAGGTCAAAAAGAGATCCCATTAGTGGCCTACTGATTTTGCTCGATTCCTTTTGTTTTTTTACACGATTTTTCGCTATCTGCAAAGACTAAACAGAGTATTGCGACTCTGTGCTTGTTTGTAAATAGAGAATGAACCAAAGAGAACCAATTCTAAAACAGTAAATGCTTGGATAACAATCAATCAAATGGAGAGAGAAGCAGGCACGACGGATTACAACGGGGGCAAAGGCCTGCGTTAACTACCCTTCACTATCTGCAAAGAGAGAGTACTCCTAATAGAAATGAGGGGGAGGGGGGGCAGCATTCAAAGCAGATCAGTGTGCATAAACACGAAAATGTTTTTACTTACCACGTACTTGACATTCGACAGCTTATGATATTTGCTATTAAAAAACCATTGAAATTCACTGAAAAAACCATAGGTTAGAGACCATATATAGTTAGGAATTAGCATTTAAAAAACCTTGAAAATTCACTGAAAAAACCATAGGTTATAGACCATATATAGTTAGGGCTTAGCATTTAAAAAACCTTATTTTACTCACACAAAACCATTGAAATTCCATATATAGTTAGTTGCACTAACTATATATCGCGCACCCGCAATCCACTGCTGATGATGTCACATATTACATCATTCATGACATGGTCAGTGACATCACTGATGACATCACTGATGACATCTCAAATGACATCACTGATGACATCACTGATGACATCTCAAATGACATCACTGATGACATCATCTAGTGTCTGTGTGTTTTTGTAAAGTTTAAATATGTTTTACATATTGAAGAATGAGTGGATGTATGGAAGACTGAGTGTGTGTGTGGCTGGCTGGGAGGTGTGTGACTCTGTGCATATCAATGTGTACTTGTATCAGTGATTGTATAAGAGAGTAAGTATGTGTTAGTATATGTGTGAAAAGTATGGTGTTCTGTGTTTAACTGTATAGATGAGGAAATCGAAGTGTGATTGATTCTTCACAGGACTGACTAGGTGTATGAGTGCATATGATAGTGTTGTAATAATGAGTGACTGTATGTATGAGTGATTGTATGGGTGAATAAGTGAATGTGTGTGTAGACGTAGGAATCAGTGAGTGCGTATGTAGTAACTGGTATTGGTGTGTCATGATGTCATCAGTGATGTCATTTGAGATGTCATCAGTGATGTCATTTGAGATGTCATCAGTGATGTCATCAGTGATGTCACTGAAGTATGGTGTTCTGTGTTTAACTGTATAGATGAGGAAATGGAAGTGTGATTGATTCTTTGCAGGACTGACTAGGTGTGTGAGTAACTCCATGGATGAGTGGCAGTGTGTGAGTGTCTGCATAGGTGTATGAGTGCATATGATAGTGTTGTAATAATGAGTGACTGTATGTATGAGTGATTGTATGGGTGAATGAGTGAATGTGTGTGTAGACGTAGGAATCAGTGAGTGCGTATGTAGTAACTGGTATTGGTGTGTCATGATGTCATCAGTGATGTCATTTGAGATGTCATCAGTGATGTCATCAGTGATGTCACTGACCATGTCATGAATGATGTAATATGTGACATCATCAGCAGTGGATTGTGGGTGCGCGATATATAGTTAGTGCAACTAACTATATATGGAATTTCAATGGTTTTGTGTGAGTAAAATAAGGTTTTTTAAATGCTAAGCCCTAACTATATATGGTCTATAACCTATGGTTTTTTCAGTGAATTTTAAAGGTTTTTTAAATGCTAATTCCTAACTATATATGGTCTCTAACCTATGGTTTTTTCAGTGAATATATATATATATATATATATATATATATATATATATATATATATATATATATATATATATCCAACTCTTCAGGAAGCACAATAAGGAGGGCCACAGGAAGCTTAATGAAGTTCTTTAATAAACTCGAAAACCTGCCAGCAGCCACCGCATCAAACCACGGTCAAATACCTTGCCAGACGCGTTTCAGGATTAAAAGTCCTTTCTTCAGTGGCAGTATTTTGGGAGTGAAAACATCGCGCTGTTCAGTTATGATATATATATATATATATATATAAACCACGCTATTTACAAAGGTTTAAGAGGAAACATGTTGATGGTACAATGATATAACCATACCCATATTAATATTCACTAATAATGAATTAAATTTCATAAACTGCGTTTCGACTTTCACATTACAAATGATGATTGCAACAGTAATTATTAAAGTGCAAATGCTCATGATTGTGATCATGGTGATAAAAAATTTTTTTCAATATTGCAATAAGACTAGTGCTGCATAGACAGACATATGAAACCTCATGCCCTCTGTATCAACCTTACTACCAGTTTTTGTCAGATAAAAGCGATAATCACGTGTGCTTGATGTCAAAGAAAGTGCAAGTGCTTAAAACATTTAAAGTGCATCGTGATTGCGCAATATTTATAAGCTTAAAATAAGCAAACAAATACAACCAATCATCAAAATTGATCAAAATGGTAAAATGTGCGCTAATAATTCATATATGTGCACAGAAATAAACACTGAAGCATAGAAGCTGATTAAAGGAACCTTACTAAAGCCTTAGTGACTTGTAATACCTTAGATCTACTTAAAGAATTTTTCAAGGTTACATTTCTATCTGGTTTAAGAGAACCGACACCAACTATATACAGATGATAATCAAAAGGCCTCATATTCACAAAATTTCGAAAAACTGTACTGCTGGAACCAGAAAGCAATGTGTCTGTTTCTGTAGTTTAGGCTCCGTTTCAAGAACTGGCACGCTAGGATTCACCCAGGTTCAAACTAAATAGATGCTGGACAATGTTCAATATGAAATTGCAGAGTGTTACTGGGAGAGTCAAAATGCACATCCCTAGAGAAAGACCTGAAGATCTTCCCCCCTATTTAATCCATTAGGGATTCTGGTGTCTAGAAGCAATATGTACTTGCTTTCCAGTTACCTTAAAGGCTTTTCCCGGTGCCCTCCCCGTATGTTTCTAGGCACATCATCGATGACAAAATATTTGAGGTGATTCAGATTTTTGGCATGCACCAATTCAAAATGACGGGCAACTGGGTATGTAACATCCGAATTAACAATTGCTCTCAGATGTTGCAATATTCGATTGAAAGCTTGTAATTTGGTGCTACCCACGTATTTTAACCCGCAGGAGCATTCTAATACATATACAGCAAAATCTGTGCGGCATGTGTATAGTTCCATTATTGGTATAGGTGTAGGATTAAATGGTGAACAAAATTCCGCGGTGTTAACCCCGAACTTACAAGCCCTACACGAAATGCACTTGTGGAAGCCTTTCTTGTTGGAGACCCTTATTTTGCTGTTTATAGCTTCTGGACTAGTTTTGACCAGAAAGTCCCTCATAGAGGGCGCCCTCCTAAAGACAAGGGAGGGTTCTGCTGGAAGTATGGGAGCTAGACTAATGTCTGTTTTCAGTATGGCCAATGTTTCTTTAAAATGCCCCTTATCTTACGTTCCTCTGTGTTATAAGTGGTTATCAGATTGATTGTCCTTCCTCCCTGACCACTGCATCGGTGCCACCAGTGTCACTGTCCTCAGCCAGATTAACCAGATAATCCTCTCTGTTTTTACTATTGGCCTTCTCTTTGGCTGCTGGAAGGTCTTTGGCTGAGTAGCCTCGTTTCAAGAATCTATTGATGGCCTCATTCTGGCATACTTCTAAATCTGGCTCAGAACTACAAATTCTGCGCATCCGTATGAATTCCCCATAGGGAATGCTTTTTATTAGATGTCCCGGATGGCCACTAGTGGCGTGCAAAATGGAATTGCCCGCTGTACTCTTCCTGTGAAGTTTAGTTTCAAGGGCACTATTCTTAACATATATTTCAACATCTAAGAATTGTATCTTAGTGGTACTTATTTGGGAGGTACATTTCAAGTTCAGATTGTTGTCATTTATGGCTGTTACAAAGTCCCTGGCAGAACTTTCTGTCCCTTTCCACACCATACATATATCATCTATGAACCTCCAGTAATGAATGATGTTATTGGCAAAGCTAGGAGTTTGCCTGAGGACATGCTCCTCCCACCACCCCACGTGTAAACACGCATAGGTTGGGGAAAAGCATGCCCCCATGGCCACTCCTCTCTGCTGCTGATACATTTCGTTGTTAAACAGAAAATAATTATTCATTAAACATAACCTTATCATTTTCATCAGCATTTCATTATGATTTTTAAAACACATGTTACGTTGGTTCAAGAAATGCCTAAGTGCATTAAGGCCATCTATATGTTCTATGCTGGTGTATAGGGTACATATATCAAGAGCCACAAGAATATACTCTGATTCCCATTTAACCTCTTTCAATTTCATGAGGAAATGTCCTGTGTCCTTGATGTAAGAAGGGAGTTCTACAACAAAACTCTGGAGGAAATAGTCCACGTATTTGGAAATGGCCTCCAAAAGACTACCTTGGGCAGAGATGATGGGACGCCCAGGTATAGGAGATACAAGTTTGTGTATTTTTGGAATGAGATAAAACGTTGGGGTCAACGGAAAATCTTTTCTCAGAAACGCCAATTCTTATTTTGTCAACAGTCCCTCTCTTTTCCATTGATTTAATTCCTTATGTACTGACTCTTTCAGGTTACGGATCTCATTAAAATTTCCTTTTCTGTAGCAAGATGTATCTGCCAGGTGCCAATGTGCTTCTTCCATATATTGTGTTCTGGACCAGATGACAATATTGCCTCCTTTGTCGGCTTTGTTGATGATTAGATTAGAATTGCTTCTCCGTTTTTTCATCAATATTGAGTATTGTCTTTCCATGTAGTTGGCTTTTTTGACCTTTCTTGATGTTTTTACCTGCAATCCTTTCAGATCCTCAGTAACCATATCATTAAAAGTGTCAATGGCATCCTTAGGCATAAGGGGTATGAAAGTGGACGATGCCTTAAACGGTGTTTCACAGGGTGCATTGATGTTAACCCCCATTCTGTCGTACCTGACTTGAGTCGAGCTAGCCCCAAGGTCCTCCTCTAATGCCAATTCATTGGCAATTTGCAGAGCTCCAATGTCAGCGACTTGGAATTTGGATCAGGGTTGAGATTCACTGATGATATTTTTCGCTCGGTCCTGTGCATTAGTTAATTTGAAATGTTTCTTCAATTTTAACTTCCGAATGAATTTAAAAACATCAATTCTAGTCTGCACATAATTGTAGGGGTTTTTGGTACAAAAAGAGAGACCTAGCGACAGTAATTGTGTTTCAGCTTTAGAAAGGACAACATCCGAGAGGTTTACTACTGTTGTATCGATTTCGTCATTAGCAGAGATGGTGTTTGCTTCAGGTGTTTGGTCCATATCTGGCATCATTCCATCAGAAATAACATGTTGAGTTTCTGCCATTTCTTACTTTTGCCTCTCTTTGCAAAACCTCTCCCTCCGACATTTCCTCCTTTCGTTACATTTGTGGTTTTTGTGTTTTCGTTTTTGTTCCGTTGTTGTTGGGTTTTTGGTCGTAATGTTTTCAACCTGTCCTCGATTAAAAAACCCAATTCCTCAGATGGTGCAAAGTGAGTTGGCACCTGTGCACGTGTAGACACCCCTGCTTGCTCGTCATCCGAACCCAAACTACTAGCGTTTGAACTTATTTCCGGCTCTGAAAGACCTACTTCAGACCCTTCATTAGGTGCTTGCATGGGGGGTTTGGGAATGAGTGCTTGCCTTTTCATTGTATCATATTTACGGGCAAAAGTAAAAATCCTGCCCGTCTCGTAATCCTGTTTATCTCGGGCGAATTTATATTGTTTGCGCAGGCTGATAGTTTCTTGGTGTTTAGCTAGTCTGGTGTCTATATCCTGTCTGTATTTTTTGATGTATTCTTTATCTTTGTGCGTGTCCAATTCACTATTTAACACCTCAATTTGTTTCAAAATATCATTCCTGTCAATTTCCGCATATTTAACTAACATGCAAACCATATTCCTGGACGCCTCCAGATTATTGGTAGCCCATTCCTTCAACATGAGTGGGTAGGGGTTCTCAAAAGATGGCGCTATGAGAACCCTCAAACCCCTGGGACTCTACCCACTTCCAGATATTTTTCGAGCAAACGTTTCTCCCACCATTTAGTGGTTTCAGTTCTCAACAGTTTTTCCAACTTTTTCAATTTGCCTTTTAGGTCGGTGTTCGGGTTGTTGCCCTCCGTAATTTCCTTGTCGGTTCTCCCCACCGGAAGGTTCACAAACATAGCATCAGCCAGTGCTTCCCGGTTTTTTAAAGCCTCCGCTGGTGTGGACATTTTTATGTAGGAGAGAATAAATAATACACTGCACCCGGCCGCGATATACACACGGAAACAGGGGCTTCTCTTGGTGCTGTCTATATCTCCCCTCCCGCACAATAGGGCAAATCACACGTGTGTGTGTCAGCGCGCTCTCACCAGCTTACCGCAGATGCCTCGTAGTCCCCCGGGGTCCTCCGACTCCTGTATGGTACTGCTTCGGAAAACTGCGTTCTCGCTGCGAGTGCTTGCCGATGCTTTCTTCCCGTGCGGGGAGCTGCTGACTCGATTACTCCTTCCGGGTCAATTGCATGGTCCGCCTCCGCGGTGTCGGCCGTTTCAGCCCAGCAGCTCAATGTGGAAAGAGGGTCCGTAAAGGCAGAAACAGACGTATTCTGCCCGAATTGTATGAAAACAATATCCTGCTGATTCAGCTCTCGATGCTGCACTTTAGCCACAGGTACAGACCTCTCAGACACCAAAATTAGTGAAATGAAGTGTTTTTATTCTCTCCTCTCCACCAGCATGACGCGTTTCGGCTGTATAACAACAGCATTGATCACATGGCATCAAAATACCAATGGGAGTGCTTAAATACTGTGTTAATTATAATTGACACCAATCACATGAGTAATTGACATTGAAAATATATATATATATATATAAACCACGCTATTTACAAAGGTTTAAGAGGGAACATGTTGATGGTACAATGATATAACCATACCCATATTAATATTCACTAATAATTAATTAAATTTCATAAACTGCGTTTCGACTTTCACATTACAAATGTTGATTGCAACAGTAATAATTAAAGTGCAAATGCTCATGACTGTGATCATGGTGATAAAAATTATTTTTCAATATTGCAATAAGACTAGTGCTTCATAGACAGACATATGAAACCTCATGCCCTCTGTATCAACCTTACTACCAGTTTACGTCAGATAAAAGCGATAATCACGTGTGCTTGATGTCAAAGAAAGTGCAAGTGCTTAAAACATTTAAAGTGCATCGTGATTGCGCAATATTTATAAGCTTAAAATAAGCAAACAAATACAACCAATCATCAAAATTGATCAAAATGGTAAAATGTGCGCTAATAATTCATATATGTACACAGAAATAAACACTGAAGCATAGAAGCTGATTAAAGGAACCTTACTAAAGCCTTAGTGACTTGTAATACCTTAGATCTACTTAAAGAAATTTTCAAGGTTACATTTCTATACGGTTTAAGAGCTCCGACACCAACTATATACAGATGATAATCAAAAGGCCTCATATTCACAGAATTTCGAAAAACTGTACTGCTGGAACCAGAGAGCAATGTGTCTGTTTCTGTAGTTTAGGCTCCGTTTCAAGAACTGGCACCCTAGGAATCACCCAGGTTCAAACTAAATAGATGCTGGACAATGTTCAATATGAAATTGCAGAGTGTTACTGGGAGAGTCAAAATGCACATCCCTAGAGAAAGACCGGAAGATCTTCCCCCCTAATCCATTAGGGATTCTGGTGTCTAGAAGCAATATGTACTTGCTTTCCAGTTGCCTTAAAAGTTTTTCCCGGTGCCCTCCCCGTATGTTTCTAGGCACAGCATTGATGACAAAATATTTGAGGTGATTCAGATTTTTGGCATGCACCAATTCAAAATGGCGGGCAACTGGGTATGTAACATCCGAATTAACAATTGCTCTCAGATGTTGCAATATTCGATTGAAAGCTTGTAATTTGGTGCTACCCACGTATTTTAACCCGCAGGAGCATTCTAATACATATACCGCAAAATCTGTGCGGCATGTGTGTAGTTCCATTATTGGTGTAGGTGTAGGATTAAATGGTGAACAAAATTCCGAGGTGTTAACACCGAACTTACAAGCCCTACACGAAATGCACTTGTGGAAGCCTTTCTTGTTGGAGACCCTTATTTTGCTGTTTATAGCTTCCGGACTTGTTTTGACCAGAGAGTCCCTCATAGAGGGCGCCTTCCTAAAGACAAGGGAGGGTTCTGCTCGAAGTTTGGGAGCTAGACTAATGTCTGTTTTCAGTATGGGCCAATGTTTCTTTAAAATGCCCCATATACATATATATATATAATGTGCTTTTTACATTTGTATATTTAAAGAATTAAATAACAGAAATTATGTGTTATGAAATGTTTATTTTTAAGAATTGTATTGCATTATATATATATATATATTTGTGTGTGTACATATATACATATATATTTAAATATATGTATATATATATATATATATTTACACATATATATGTATATGTGTTTATATAAGTATACCTTTTTATATCACATTAAATATTAGTGAGATTAATTCAATTACCATTATATTAATGGTATATAATGAAATATTTACAATTACAACTTTAAACTATAAATATTAAAAATCTATATTTTTGTATGTTTTTAATGATATTAGTGAGAAATGATTTTTTATCCGATATTTGTGTACTTACTATTCTAAGGATAGGGTAACTATATTTTTGTAAAAAATATTTTTCACACAATATTTGAGTTTCACAATATTTGTTGATTTTGATATTGTGTCAGTTATCCCCCTGAAATCACTATCTATGAGGAAAAGCAGCAGCAGAGCTCAAATACACTGCAACCTTCCACCAGCTCAGCACAGCACTCGTCCTAAAAGGCTGTCCTAGCACATGACTGCTACAAACAATCACCAATGATGTGCAGTGTCACAGGTCATCTGACACTAGTGGTGAGTGAATGCCATAATACCCTGGGAGTACAGAGAGAAGATCCTTGGACTTTCCCAACGGAGGCTCCGCTGTGCTCCTTTACTTCATACAATGGCTCATACTGTCAGTACCTACAGGTTAGCACTCATTTACAGCCACATATGAGGTTAAACCAGTGACTACAGTTTGAGAATACATAATTGCCTTTAAAGGCCTAAGAACGATGAAGCTGTGTGTTCCCATTATCCTCCAGTAGTGGCCAAATAGAGATACACATGACAATATACATTTCTCCCACTTGAGGCCCTGTACGCCTCAACCTCTATCTGGAGTGTTAAGCCAGTATTAAAAGATATTTTTGCACAACAATACCTTCATGGCACAACCAAACTTTGAAAACCATATCTCCCCCTCACTGCACGCTTCCTCAAGGCACTATCTCACTCGACGATTGGCAATATTGTATGGGCACAAGGGAATGATGTCTAACATGCTTCCTTTGACCCTCCACCTCCAACAAACAAGTCTATTTCCTCTTTTAATCGAGGTTGGACAATACCATGAAACAATGCTTACATTCAGCTTACTGATGCATGAGTGTGGTGTACTGAGACTTATCAAGATGGAATCTTTTGGACCTGGTCCTTTTGGTAGGGTAACACCCAGCTTTTTGCCTTCTGCTACTAAAACAGTTTTATCTAGCATTAGCACTCTGTGCACGTCTTCAGTGCTAACCAGTGGTAAAGTGTTTGTGCTCTCTGCCTAAAACATGGTAAAATTGTCCTCAACATAATTGGTACATTTAATTTACTTGTAAGTCCCTAGTATATGGTACGTCATGCACGCAGGGCGGATGTACTTTGTTACAACGCAGGTTGTAACAACGCATACCTTTACCACGCGGCCGCTACAACGCAAGTCGTTACCACGACTTGCATTGGAGGGCGCGGATTTAGGATTTTTATAATTTTATATTCCAACACCAGTCCCAGTGGATACTAGGGAAGGTGTTGGAATATAAATTTATAAAATTCCTTATCCCACAGCGCCCTCCAGCGCAAGTCGTGGTAACGACTTGCGTTGTAACGGCCGCGTGGTAAAGGTACCGCGTAGTAAAACATTTGTGGTAAACGTTGTTTACCACGCAGGGCACGTACATTAATTGCTACTAGTGGGCAAGAGCACTAAAGTAGCATGTATCAGGCCTGCCACTGCAGCTGGTAGTGCAGTTTTAAACTATCCTTTCGAGCTGGTAAAATAAACATTTTTGCCATGCCTACAACTGCCTTTTTAATACTTATACGTCAGCCCTAAGGTGGGCCCTAAAGGCTCAGAGGGCATGGTGCATTGCATTAAAAAATAAAAAGATGTGTATTCGTGTTACTGCCAGCTTCTGATGGAGAAAGATTGACTACACTTTGAAACAATTGGAGTTGTATCTAATTTTCTTTAACCTTTAGTACAAATTCATACTCTAACATATGTAGCTCTAAAACCCGAAATAGAGGCTTACAAGTATAAATAAGAAACAACACAGCTATCTTCCCATGTGCTAAACATGAACAGTAATTGAGTTACAGCCCTAAAATAAACTATTTGAACAGTGGCACACGAAGGACCACCTATGTTTGTTATGACTGATGCTAAAAAATTTATGAAAATATTTTTAACATTTGTTTTTAAATTGCAGCTAGTGGATGCAGGTTTAAACTAAATGTTTGGCTAAAGTCCTAGTTTCGCCATGATGTACCGCCGAGCTAAAACCCAGTTTATTAGGTGATCATCATATAAACCTCAACTACGTGTTGCTCTGGCAACGTCAGTCATAATATGCACACAAGTTACATGACACTGACCTCCAGCAGGGACTGTTTCCAAAGAAAACTTCTCATCATGTAGAACTGCAACCAAAATATGACTCACACAGGATGGCAATCCGAATGGAGTCACAAGAAGCAGGCAGTTCAACTCCCATCAGTCAGAGCTCTTGTTCTCTTGAACTGCACATGCATAGTCAAGACATCACAGAATGCAGTGAGAATGAATACAATAGGAAAGTCTATCTCCTGTCAGTTACAAGTTTGCAATCACCCTGGTTTCACTGTCCCTGGGAGGCAAGATGGAGCGAATGTGTATATCATTATTTTAATGCAGTGTGCTCAAAATAAAGCATCAAGACATCGAAACGGAAAAACAGAAAAGGAAAACTCTCCGAGCAAGCTTATAATTGTTTATGCCCCTACCTTGCCTTAAAATCCCCTTAGAGAGAAGCATGGCCAGGGCTTCAATTCTTCAGATGCATCAGATATATTGCTGTGTGCATAAACTTGAACATTTTTAATTTGCAGCAATTCTTCAAAAGCTTCTCATATTGCACTCTAATTAGTAAAACATGCACATATATTGAGATGAATAACTGTGCTCCCCAGGGCCTCAGTAATTAACACTTTCAATAGAACTTTCCCTTCTAAATAGCTATTTAAACTGCACATTTATTCTCTACGGTTTATATGTTATGCACTTTTATAAGCCTTCAGTGCGTTCTGCTAAAGGACCTCTCCTACTAGTATTTATCACCAAAATGATAAACCAGACTGGGAACAGCAACCAGCCCTGGCAGTGTGCTGCTCGACCGGCCCTGGCAGCGGGGTGGTGCTAGCAAACAGCACCACTCACGCTTTTCTTACAGGAAGACGATATTGCAGCACTGCTGTAAAACCAGCCCCCAGTGACTAAAGCGGTCCCACAGGCACAAAACTGGCCCCATCCCCTCTGGCCCACTGGGTAAACACCCGGTGCCCGCTACAGCCAGTCCGGCCTTTCTCTTGAGTTCAAACATGCATAACAGAGTGAAGTGGTTGACAGTGCAGCACATGATTAAAACAGATATGGATGCATATTGTTTATCCAGGAAGGAGTAAATATGCTCTATTCAATCTATTTTCCTTAAAGAGATTAAATGCATTAGCAGTCCAAATGAGTCCATATGTTAATGTTTCAATGCTGTTGTTCCTGGCCCTATCTGCAGATTTATTCCCAAACGTTTTGCCGTCCTTCTTCTACTTTTTGCTGAATTCATATTTTGTTGGCCTTAGGACTCTGTGCCTGTTACTATTATTAATCAGTGCTAAAGTGCTTGTGCTCGATCCCTAAACCTGGTAACATTGGCTTATACCCAATTGGCATATTTCGTTTACTTGTAAACACCTAGTAAAGTGGCACTATATGTGCCCAGGACCTGTAAATTAAATGCTGCTAGTAGGTCTGTAGCACTGATTGTGCCATTGACTTAAGCATCCCTTTAAACATGTCTATGGCCTTCTGTTGCAGAGCTTGTGTGTTTAGTTTAAGCTGCCATTTTGACCTGCAAAATAAGCCTTTTGCCAGGCCCAAACCTTCCTTTTTAATACATATAGGTCATAACTAGGGTAGGCTCTGGGCAGCCCAGATGGCAGGGTGCAATGTATTTTAAAAGTAGGACAGGGACGTTTAAGTTTTACATGTTCTGAGAATGAAAAACTCTTAAAATGGTTTTTTACTACTGCAAGGACTATCTCTTCCATAGGACAACATTGGAGTTGCCTTATTACATTTTATTAGTGGGGTTCCAAATGGACAGAGATGACTGGTTCATGTTTGGTGTCTCTGAAATCCTAATTTAAAATACTGACTTATGGTGAATTCAGATTTTTAAATTGCCATTCGGAAAATGCCACTTTTAGAAAGTTCGCATTTTCTTGCCTTTGCCAATTGCTGCCTGCAGCTGGTATCTAGTCTGGTTTAGTTGGGATTTGTGTATTCCTCTTAGACAGCCACACAAAATGGGAACTTAGATGTTACTGGAAGGACCTTCACTGGCAGGATGGGAGGGAGGAGCTGGGCGCAGGCCCATTTACACTTGAATAGGCTGAGTCATGTCTCTATGCAATGGGCAGCATACCTCCTGTAGTTAGTCTGGAGCCAGGGCAGGGAAGGCAGGGCATCTGTGCACTTCAAAGGCATGACTCTAGAAGCTCTTCAGTATACTTCTGAACCTATGGATAATCGGCCAGGAAGAAGGACTGTTGTGTTGTTACAAGGACTGCTACTCTGCTAGACGGCTGCTCTAAAGGAACTACAGTCCTGCTGTGCAGACCTGCTGCCTTATTGCCTGGGTAAGAAGATCTGGACCTACAACTTCACCTTGAACCCATGACCTCAGAGTGACTGAAAGGGCTAGTCTGCTGGACTCCTGATCTCTGACTAAGGGACGTAAAAAGCTCCCCAACAGCTCCAGGACCAGTCTTCAACAAATTCCTGACCCCCCCAGTGGAGCCTGTTAGATTCTGGAGCCTTGGCGTAGCTCTCGAGCTCTTGATATCAAGCTTTCGGCCTGTTTGCACGGGAACTGCGCGGCTAGCTCTGAAAATCAGCGCAAGCCTCCGCCAGCCCATTGCTTCACACAGCAGCATCAACAGCCTGTTGGGGATTGCCAGAGAAAACCTCCAGCCCACCCATCTGTAACTCACGGCCTGCTCTTCGCACCACACCAACTGCGGCCCACAACTCTTGCTCCTCGCAACTCTCTCAAAAGTGAATGGGACGCTTGGCACAAAACTTGAGAATATAAAACTTCAGCAGGAATAATGCGGGACTGCATTCGACCCGCGCTCCATCATGGTTGGCCTGAACTTTTGACTTTGACCAGGTCCAGCATGACCAGATAACCACAATTGGCGCTTTTTGTTTTTAGGCACTATATTGCAGTTTATTCTTTAAAAATTCATAACACCAGTGCTACTGATTGGATATTTGTCATTTTGGTCTTGTTGTATTCATTAGAGTCCGCTGAATTGTTCTAACCTCCTGCGGGGTACTTTTCATGTAGTGTTTTCACTGTTTTATGGTTTGAAGTATTGCACAAAATCTTTACATATTGCCTCTAAACTAAGCCTGTCTACTCTGTGCCAACTTACTAGGGGGTGAGAGCAGGTTAATTTGAGGTTGCTGGTGCCTTACACTGGCTAGGATTTTGGCTGCTGCTTGACCAGGGCTCACACCCCACTCAACCAGTAACCCAATCTCTAACAAATCCAAAGAGAATAAACGTAAGTGAACCATCATCAGAACATATATCAAAACAGTATGATCAGCAACCCTAAATGGAAAATAAAATTGAAGAAAATCTTGAATGAGTGGGCATAAAGTGGAACAGACCCAATATCCTTATAGGTATATGTGTATGCTTACGTTCAGGAAGCAATGAGGACGTTTGTCTGGATGGTGTAATAGGTAGGAAGATTTGTAAAAGGACATTTTTCTTAGGCATTGAAAAAATAGGTAGGGGGTTGGGTTGTGTTTAAGAATGAACAGTAGCAATGGCCATAGATGCAAGTGGCTACTGTATAATGCACATTTATCTCTGCGTAGAGTGATTTGTTTGAACTGAAATAAAGTTAAACCTAAATGAGCCTAATTAGCCATAGCTCATGTCAATGCGCACACAAGTGCATTTACAAAAATGTAACTGACTTACATGTGGCTCACTGTAATAAGAAACCACCAGACGTGCAGGGGTTAGAGAGCATCCCAAAAAAGAACTGCTAGGAGAGGCCACAAAGGGAAATCAATGCCTATGGTACCTTTCCAATGGTCAGCAAAGAGTCACTATACCACTACATCACTGGGGCCAGGATGAATGATTTAGACCCCAGCGTGGCATGGCTAGTGTAAGAAAGGTCATACCCAAGGGGGTGGTCATGAACATGCAGAATGAACAAGACCCATCAAAGGGTGGATGTAGAAAGAGAACAGTATGCCTTTAAGTGCACAATGTACAAATGCAGCTGCTTAAGGTTACAAGAGAAAGCTATAAAATACATACTGAATCAATCAATAATTTGAAGCAAATGATTATTAATTAGTAACTTCTCAGGCACAAAATATGTTTTAGAAACTGGACAGACTTCTGACTACAACAGAAGCTCAGGGGAAGCACATAATACGAAGAGAAACATGTGACAAACATGATCCCATGTATTAAAGACCCAAACTTTCACAAAAATCATATTGCGTGAAATAAGATGCGTAATCTAACTGGCATGTTGTGGCCAAATTGTGCCTGAAAATATGACACCAACCCCATTATCAAGCACCAATTCCACATCTGGTTTCAGAGATATTCTGTAACAACCATCAACTTAGGTCATAATGTTATTACTTTTCAGTACTCTGATCCATTAACCTTTTCGATGGGTCGGATGTTCCCCGGCCATCCGATGTCACGCTGGGCATGTGCGTCGGACGGCTCCCGGCCTTCCGAACTGCTCACGCGTCGCAATCGGCTGCACCCCGGTGGAATGGCTGCAGCGCCGAAAAGGTTAAGTCCTGTTTTTGCTAGAGATGAAGTGGTTAATCCATCTACTGTATGCATGTATGTATATGTGGTTTGCTCTAATGGGTGGAAAAATCTGGACATTTGTGCTACAGTTGTCAGGGCCCAATCTTGATGATGGCACGTTCCTCACAAATGGCTACACCCAAGAGCCATTATACGGTAAGTCTAGAGATGGGTGGAGGATTGTGCCTTCCAAATTTGTATAAGTTTTGGCGGAATAATTTCCAATAGTTCATTCACAAATTTTCAAGTGTTTATTCATATTCTCATTGCACCGGGAAAAACCGAAGCTAAAAAAACAGGTGACACATGTTTCGCCCATGTGGCCCATCGGCCGTGGGCTTTCTCAAGGCAAAAGTCTTGGTCTGACGTTCGTGTTCCTTAATGAAGATGTGAAAAAGTCTCTGCGGTCTACCGGAACAAGACCGCAGAGACTTTTTCACATCTTCATTCACATCTACGTACTTGAAAATTTGTAAATGAATGATTGGAAATGATTCCTCCAAAACTTTTACAAATTTGGAAGGCACAATCCTCCACCCATCTCTATGTATGTATATGGCATTTCTTAGTCTAAACCGAGCCAAAACACAGTGGAGCATTGTACAGTCAGAGGGAAGCATAAAGTTACCGAGTAGTAGGAGAGGAAAATTAGTTGTGGATGGTTAATGCTTTGTGATGTAGTGTTCTTTAAATAGGTGAGTCTTCAATTCTTTCCTAAATTGGATCAGACCTTGTGTGGTCCTAGTGGATACATGGATATTTTTCCAGATCCTAGGTGCATAGGGGGAAAAAATGTGATGTCTTCTTTTTCCTTGTGTATACTTCTTAGTCTCTAATATGATTGTGTTCTGGCTGTGCTGAGATCCACTAGAGATGGTGAGCCTGTCTTTAAGAAAAGCAGGCGTGCTGTTCGTGATGCCTTTATAAATGATGAAGCTGGTTTTGAAGAAGCTATTGGGAGCCAATGGAGTCCCATCAGGACGAGGGAGATGAAATCATATTTTTGCAGGCCCTGGATGAGACGAACTGTGGCGTGTTTGATGCCCCCAATGGCTTCCAGTGTGGAGATTGTGAGGCCAATAAATAGGGCATTGCCACCGTAGAGATGCAAGAAATTAAACAGTACTTCTGAAGTTGTTTTTGGAAAGTAATATTTTGACTTTCCTTAGAAGAGAGAGCAGGTGCCAGACTATCTTTTTTTTTGTCAATGTGTTCCCTGAGGGTGAGGTTGATGCTGGGTTTGGGAGAAATTTTTATTATGCTGGTGCAAAACACTTAACTTTGGGAATTTTGCGTTATGCTTGTTACATGAAATTCCCAACATTTTAACTTTATGAAATGTCATATAATTTAAGTATGTGCCTTCAGTAGTAAAACTTTATGATAAAAACACAGGAGAAATAGAACTTGAGAGGCTGTTGTGCATGGTGCCAGATATTGACACGAGGATGGATTCCACGCTAAAATATAGCACAAAATGCCAAACTTACATTTTTACATGATTAAGCATAATTTTGACATCATTTCATATAATAGTGCAAAAGCAACATTTGTACAGCCCTAGTTGATGCCTAGAATCCAAGTGACTTGATATTATTTGAAATTTGGGGGTCAATACTATCACGGTTCATGTAATTGTGCCAGGTTTTTTGTTCGTGGCAAATACCAGGAATTCTGTCTTGGGTGGGTTGAGCTTCTGATGGGCACCAAACATCTTGATTTGGATGATGTGCAAGCCATGTTTGAGGTCTTGGATTCTTGAGGCAGATGAGACTTTCAAGAAAAGTTGTGTGTCATTGGCATTTTGGTGAATCTTGACGCTGTTATCTATGAGGAGAGCACCACACATCTCCATGTAAAGGTTAAAGAAAACAGTAGACCGTATGGAACCCTGGGGGACTCCACTGGTGAGAGGGATCTTTTGAGACCTGGAGTTGCCTATGTGAACTAACTGGCGTCAGTTAAAAAGACAGGAGAGGGACCAGGTCAGGACATTACTGGTGAATCCTGTTTAAGTCTCCAGTGTACACATGAGCGTAGGATAGCTGGCTGTATTAAAGGCAACTGAGAGGTCAAGCAATATCAGAAGGCAGAGATCACCTTCATCTATGGTCAAGAAGGCCTTTTCTGCAATATGCAAGGTAGAAGTCTCTGTGCTGTAGTACAATATGAAGCAAGACTGGTAGTCATGCATGAGATGTTCTGCCTTGAAGTGATCTTTGAGTTGAACACAGACTTTTTTTCAATGTTCTTGCATATGAATGGTAGGTGAGTTATCAGCCAGTAGTTGGCAAGATCATCAGAGTTGGTGGATCTGGCCTAATTTGAGATGCTTGAGTAAGGGAGCCATTGGCAATGGTAAGAGTGCATCCTCAGAGAGAGCTTTGATGTAGTATGATGGTGGCTCTAAGAGAGTTGATTATGTCAGCCAGTTTGGGGAGAAAGAGTCTTCTGTAGGCCGACCATTGTAGGATGTTACGGTAAGCAGTGGGTGTACGAATTAACACAGATATGGTGTTGACAATGTGCTGTTGTATCTTTTATAAATTTTCACTGAAGAAGTAATTAATGGCATGGTACTTTTCTGTGGAGTGAGGGTTGGTGCTGTGCTTGATTGTCTTGAACAGTGTTCTGATTCTGTTTGCAGCTTCATTGGTGGCTTCATTGTACTCTCTCATAGGTGAAGTTCCTTCTGGAGATCACTCTCCAATGGAATCAGTCCGACTGGTACCATGGCCTGCCAATTTATATTTTCCACTTCAGTTTAGCTGTGACTTCATGTTACCTTAGTAGGACATTTTCAGTTCAACCTCAAATCCTGCTTTTGAGTTGTAAAATACTGGTTTTAATTTTTTATGTGTCTGTCCAATATATATGATGTGACAAAGGCACCAAATGGGATACACCACATTTGTGCTGTTACATTTAGTGTGGCTCTTCAAGGGTATCTGTCCCAAGGTAACTTTAACTCATGCCCCCGCTATGCACAGTTTTCTCATCAATGATATTGCAGTGATATTATCAATGATGTCATTGAAGATGTAATGCGTGATGTACTATGAGTGGTAATTTGCAGTGCATTGTGAAGACACGAGTTATAGATACCTTAGAGCACGAGTTATAGTTATTTAACATAACTATAACTGTTGAGCTTCTGTGGTTTTTAGAGTTTGAAATGTTACATTGTTACTGAACATTTCACCCAACTATAATGTTTCTTGAACCTTTGGTTTTTGCAGTGAATTTCTAGGGGGTTTTCAATATAAAGAAATATTTTCTCACCATACATAAAGCAACCGTCTTGCAGCCTATTCTCACAGGCAGCCAAACCTCCCAGTATGCTGTTGAACACCCACCTTATATATCACACCCTAAACATAAAGCAGATCTATCACCTTTCTCCAAAAAGTACCAATAATTGTGATTAAATTTATATTTCAATAATGACTTAAAATATTTAATAATGTTTTATTGAACTACATGTCTGTGACTCTTTCTTTTTACATGGTTTTTATTATTATATTTTGTTGGCTAAAAAATAGGAAAATAAATAGTCAGAGATATATATTTTTTTCTGTAAGAATAAAACACATATATCTTTGTTCTAACTTTTCATATTTTACACCCAAAAAAATACAGTGCTACAAATAACCAGATAAATGGCTTGCACTTTATGTGATGTATATTTAGCACATAAATTTCAACAGGCTCCTAGGTGGCACTGCAATCCAGCTGCTTAGCAAAAGAACCGGCCTGGGAAATACTTTAGAAAAAAATGGTAAGTTCACAAAAGGTCATCGTTTCAATGACCCAGGAGACTTATGTTTTTTTTCTAGGGTTGTTGGGGAGCTGCAGATCTCCCTACAACACCCCACCACAACATAGAAAAGAGATTTGGGGATGACCTTGCTCCCTCTAGGGGCAGCACCAAAAAGAAAATATATTTATGTAGCCCTACCAGGGCATTATCGGGCGTTACTTGAAGTAGCAGTTAAAAATAACTGAGTGGCTGTGGCAGCTCGTTTATTACTCACTTCTGGATTTAGAAAACAAATTCGGAAAATGGCGCCCTGAACGGACGGTGATTTCTGTGGCTCCCAGTCCCGATCCCCATTGCCGCCCTTTATATTGCGGTTTAATCCCCCCAGCACCACGTCACCTAGCAGTCTTGCGGGGGCACCCCTGCAACCGCTCCGGTGAGCCCAGGTCCTGACCAGCGCGATTTCCTGGCTCCCTTCAAGCGGTGGGACACTTGCTGCCCGAGGGCAATCGAAATGGCGGCTGCTCCCGCATAGTAACAGCGGCCGGCATAGCTCCCTGCTGCCGACCAAGCCTACCCACATCACATCGCTGGCCGCGTTCCCGACCCACCTGCTTGGGGCCGGGGACGCACGACAGCGGCAAACGGAGTGAGCAACCGCCGACGTGTCACCCCCGGCGGCGAGAAGCAGAGGCCGCCGGGAGGAACAGCACTCGAGGCCCCGGCTCCGGGCCTCTGCGGGAGCCGCAGCGGAAGCCCTTCGTTGAGCCGGCACTATGCGGGACCCCTGATAGCTCCTGGGAGAACCGAGGGAGCAATGGGCTCAAGCCTACAAGGAGGTGAGGAGGACAGCTTGGGGCTGGTGGGAGCGGAGGGCTCGGGGGGCGCGATCGAGCCGCCGGTGAGGGGCCCAGCTAGGCCCACAGACCATAAGGCGGAGGCGGCGAGGGACGCGCGCCTGAGCACAGGGCCACTGTGAGGCATGGCGGGGAGCTGAGAGTGGAGGGGCCCCCACAAATCTCTGTCAGGCGACCAAGGAGGCGGAATTAGAGGGTCGTGAGCACCATAGTGAGGGACCTGCCCATGGCGCAGTGACCGTTTGCCTCAGTGGGCACCAACAGCCCCTCGCAGACTTCTCGTGGCAGGGCTCGGGGCTATAACAACATTAGAACCCTGCCTAACACACTCTGGCCTGCGGATAGATGGACGCACGGAGCAGGGGAGGCCAGATCTCTGTACCGGCAGCTTCACGACGGGACCACCCATCACCGGCCACTGGGATCAGGGGGACGGAGACCCCGCCCTTGGTCGGCACTGCCACCTGCCGCGATACCAGGGACAACTGCGCTGGGGAATACACGCACGCACAACTCTGCCCTAAGGGCGTTGACTGGCAGGGCCACTAACCTGAAGGAGGCACAGTGGACAATATGGCGGGTCTCAGGAAGAAAGGGGAGCGCACGCTTCCAGAGATGCTTGCGAAAGGCAACGCCAGAAGCGACAAAGAGCCACCCTCCCCCGAGGTCCCAAAATCACAACCGACGCCCGCCGACGATAATGTGCCAATCACTAAATCTTTCTTGGAGTCCTTGTTTAACTCCCTTAGAGACAAATTCAAATCCCTGAAGCAGGAGGTGGCCACAGAGGTTAGGAAGCTTAGGACAGATGTGGAGGGCCTGGGAGAAAGCGTGGCCACCATTGAGGACGCCGATCAAACGAGAAGCGAGGAGGTAGAGCAACTCCAGCAGGAGGTCCTACGGCTCAAAGATCAACAGGTGGACCTCCAGGCCCGCGCGGAGGACTTAGAAAATCGGTCCTGCCGTAATAACATACGAGTCCGGGGGGGCCCTCAGAAAGCGGAAGGGACGGACGTCACTGGCTATCTACAAGATCTTTTCCGTGAGATACTGGGAGAACCCTCCGACTTCGACATTAGGATAGACAGGGCACACAGAGTGGGGCTCCCCAGGCGCTCATCTGCCCCGCCACCGGATATTTTGGCGTTCCTCCCTTGTTTTCCGCTCAAAGAAACGATTCTCTGAGAAGCTCAGCGGAACCAGCCCCTTCAGTTCCGCGGTCATCCCATCGCCTTGTTTCTGGACCTTTCTGCTATTACTCTCCAGAAGTGGAAGGAATTCAGGGTGGCTACGGACTTTCTGCGTAAACAAGAGGTTCCCTACTCCTTGGGACACCTGTTCCGTCTGATCTTCAAATGGAATGGAGCCCTACAACAGCTGCGTTCACTCAAGGACACCTGAACACTACTGGGCATTGAGATGGTAAAGGACGCATCGCCAGGGGGGTCCTCCCAGGGACCCTCCCGGGGAGGCTGGCAGACGGTGGGCCAAAGACGATCCTCAAGCCTATGCTCCAAGCCTGAAGCCCACGTCATCTCACAGGAGAGAGCTATGGCCATTTTAGAAGTGGCCAAAGAGACATCGTCCTCTGATTGACTTCTCTTATCGGGGGGAGTATCACAGCACTGTTGCATACTAAGCGGGAGGACGGGCGGGGGGCCACGACAAGCGCCATTGGACATCACCCCAATAGGTGTTAATACCACAGACCTGTGTTGGACTGACAGGACTGGGACATTGTATCCACACAGTTGGGAAGTTGGGGTCTGGGTGGAGGGAGGAGAGGGACTGGTTATTGGGACTGGGGGTTTGTTGGGGTTGGGGATGGAGGGGGAGACAGGAGTTTTTGGGGGGGTGGGCGGGGAGGGGCGGGAGGGGAGGGAGGGGAGCTGGTTTGTCACAGGGGGTTCCACATTCTGGGCTTGTTGCCTTTTACCCTCGTTTCAGGGCGCAGCGCTGTCATTCTCATACAACGCCTCCCCGTTACCTGATTTGTAATGGCTAACTCTGCTTTGAAAGTGTTGACCCTTAACGTGAAGGGCTTGAACAATCCCATCAAGCGGAGGGCAGTGATCTCATATCTAGAAAATTCGGGGGCGGGGATCCGTCTACTTCAGGAGACCCACTTGCTTACGAAAGATTGGCATAGGATGCGCTCCCACGCTTTTCCACAGCAGTTTTTTTCCTCACTCCTATCGAAGAAGGCGGGGGTGGCCATTCTGGTTTCTAGGCACTTCAGAGGGCGAATAGGGGATAAAGTGGGGGAAATTAAGGGCAGACTCCTTGCCTACACCTTTTACATTGGCGATCAACACCTCACCATCGGTTCCTTTTACGCCCCTAACACAGGTCAAGAGCCCTTTATGAAGGATGCCATTTCAGAGGTGCTTCAATTACCCGACCCCCTCTTGCTCCTTGGGGGGGACTTCAACCTAGTATTGGACACTCATATGGATAGATCCGGGCACAGATATGGGGACACGGGTGCCCTTTCCAGTGCAGGTAAGGCTTGGTTACATGAGCGGGGCTGGGTGGATTTATGGAGGGCTAAGCACCCTACTGCATCCCAATTCACTTTCTACTCCCATGTGCACCCCACGTACGCCAGACTCAACTACTTCCTAGGATCCTCCAACCTGGCCACTTCCCTCGCTGATGTCAGCATTGTTCCTGCCGCCCTCTCCGATCATGATGCCGTTGAAATATTGCTCGAGCTTCCTAGCGAGACTCTGTTACAACGCCCAGAGGTAACTAAACAAATCCGTTCATGTATCACAGATTACTTAACCATTAATGACACGCCGGAGACGCCAATCACGGCTCTGTGAGGAGCGCTGAAATCAGTGGTCCATGGCGACCTCATTGCCATAGCGGCAGCAGAGGCTAAGGCTCGTAAAGCGAAGCGAGAGGACCTCTCTACCCAGGTCTCTGAACTCGAGAGAGTTCACAGTCGTACTGGGGCTCCACGGGTGTGGAAGCAATTGAAGGCCGCCAGGGCCCAATTAGCCAGCCTAGATACCAACAGGGCTGAACTCGCGGCTCTCCGACTGCGCCACTCGTACTACGTCGGGGGGGAATAGAACTGGCCGACTTCTGGCCAGCGCGCTGAAAGCCAAGACACAACACTTGACGATTTCCGGCCTTCGGGATGACAGTGAAGTGGCGGTCGAGGGGGAGACAAGGGTTGTGGAAACATTCCGAGGGATGTTGAAAGCTATCTGAGACAGCGGAGATTACCGCACTCTCCCCGGGAACGGTAGACACCCTGGAGGCCCCCATCCGCTTGGAGGAGGTGCTGGCAGCTATCTCTCGCCTCCGCCCTCTTAAATCTCAGGGACCGGACGGCTTTTCGGCCGGTTTTTATAAGATCTTCAGCTCACTACTCGCTCCTATCCTGACCCGGCTCTTCAACTCCTTTACTGGCCCGGGCTCCATCCCCCCAGATATGCTGGTGGCCAAAATTGTGGTGCTGCCTAAGCCCGGCAAAGACCCCACACACTGTTTGGCATTTCGCCCCATTTCTCTTCTCAATTTAGACCTGAAGCTTTTCACTGGAGTATTGGCCGCCCGCCTCAGGCCGTGCCTGCCCGGGATTCTGGAACCCGACCAATCAGGCTTTGTCCCGAGCCGCCAATGTAGCGATAACGCCAAGCGGATCCTACATTTGGTCAACAAGGTCCAGTTCCAGAAATCGAATTCGGCTCTTGTCGCCATCGATGCTGAAAAAGCATTTGGCCGCAACGATTGGACCTTTTTACAGCGGATACTAGCCCGCTTTGGGCACGGGGATCGCTTCCAATCCTGGATTGCAAGTTGTTACCATCGTCCCTCCGCACGGGTCCGCTTGGGCGGCTACCGTTCCAGTCCCTTCGAAATCCAAAGAGGCACAAGGCAAGGGTGCCCACTCTCACCCCTTTTATTTGTCCTTTACGTCGAGCCGCTGGCGCAAAAAATTCACGATAACCCCAACATTCACGGCATCACTTTTGGCGGGAAGCCCCACACGATCGGCCTATACGCCGACGATACTATCGCAGCCCTCGATAACCCGGAACATTCTATCCCTGCTTTTCTGGAGGAGATTGACACCTTCGGCACCATATCTGGCTTTAAAATTAATAGGAGGAAGTCGCTGATCTTGCCCTTGGGTAGGAACGTCCGAGCTCTAGGCGATGCGCCATCGTATGGCTGAGGTCTGCAGACAACAACACAACTCCCTTACTTGGGCATCATGCTCACCTCCTCCACGGAATCGTTGGTTTCCCTCAATTATGATACTCTCTCCACCCGACTTCGAGCTGACCTTGTGCGGTGGTCTAAACAACCGCTCTCTATGCTGGGCCGTGTCCCGGCAGTGAAAATGTCGGCCCTGCCCAGGATTTTGTATATCTTCCAGACCATTCCGGTAACTCCTCCAGTTGGGGCTATCGCAAATCTCCAGACTGCCTTTCACCATTTCATATGGGGGGAAGCGCCCCCGCCTGCACAAACAACTGGTGTATCGCGGTGTCGATGAGGGCGGCCTAGGGATCCCCAATCTCCAGCAGTACTTCCAGGCCTCCCAACTCCGTTATCTGGTGGAGTGGTATAGGCCGGAATCTAAAAAAAAGATGGTTATTTCAAGATAGGGCGATGGCCCAGCCGTCCCTTTGGAAAATCCCGTTCCTCCGCCGCCAAGACCCACCGAAATACCTCCAGAAATCTCCCATCAATCGCACTAGCTTACGTGTGTGGGACGTGGTTGCAGTTAAGAGAAAACTGAAAACTTTCCCCTCCCCGCTCACCCCCCTCCTGGACAATCCCGAATTCCCACCGGGCACCGACCCCCACGCCTTTTTGCAATGGCGAGGCATGAGCTGCAGATCGGCGGGCCGTCTCTTCGACCAGCAGGGCTTTTCTCCCTCTCTCCAAACTGTCAAAGGGTTATGATGTTGTCTCTCCCCAGTTGTTCCAGTACTTTCAACTCAGGCACTGGCTCACGCACCCAGATTATGCTCCCTTGGTGAGCAGACATATGACAAGTTTTGAGCGGTGGCTGGTGACAAGAGAAAAGGACAAGCATCTTATCTCGGACCTTTACAAGATGCTCACACCCCCAAACACCTCGGGTCGAGCGGCGGGACAGCGACGCTGGGAGACGGAATTGGGGAGGACATTGTCGGCCCGGGAATGGAGCTCCATATACTTTAGGGCTTCTCACACTACACGTAACACAGCGGGCAGAGAGACGGCGGTGAAACTAGCCCTTCACTGGCACCTTACTCCTGTTAGGCTCAACAAGGGGAACCCGGCTCGTAGTGCGCTTTGCTGGAGAGGCTGCAGGGAACAGGGCACCATGACTCATCTCCTCTGGGACTGTCGGGAAGCCCTCCTGGACAATCCCGAATTCCCACCGGGCACCGACCCCCACGCCTTTTTGCAATGGCGAGGCATGAGCTACAGATCGGCGGGCCATCTCTTTGACCAGCAGGGCTTTCTCCCTCTCTCCAAACTGTCAAAGGGTTATGATGTTGTCTCTCCCCAGTTGTTCCAGTACTTTCAACTCAGGCACTGGCTCACGCACCCAGATTATGCTCCCTTGGTGAGCAGACATATGACAAGTTTTGAGCGGTGGCTGGTGACAAGAGAAAAGGACAAGCATCTTATCTCGGACCTTTACAAGATGCTCACACCCCCAAACACCTCGGGTCGAGCGGCGGGACAGCGACGCTGGGAGACGGAATTGGGGAGGACATTGTCGGCCCGGGAATGGAGCTCCATATACTTTAGGGCTTCTCACACTACACGTAACACAGCGGGCAGAGAGACGGCGGTGAAACTAGCCCTTCACTGGCACCTTACTCCTGTTAGGCTCAACAAGGGGAACCCGGCTCGTAGTGCGCTTTGCTGGAGAGGCTGCAGGGAACAGGGCACCATGACTCATCTCCTCTGGGACTGTCGGGAAGTCAAAGACTACTTGGCTGAAGTCTTAAATGATATAGATAAAACTTTTGATACCGAAATCCCACGTTTTCCAGCCTATGCTATCTTAGGCCTTCCCAACGCGCTCACCTTCCCCTTGAAATCAGTCCGAGGGCGCCAGATGGGAATTGCTATGTAGGCAGCAACACAACACATTCTGTCACTCTGGGGATCCTCCACCAAGCCCACCCACACGGGATGGCTGCATAAACTCTGGTTTACGCTAGGCATGGAGTGCATTCATGCTACACTCACATAATCCGCAGACACTTTTCGGAAAGTGTGGCTGCCATTGCTGTCCCTCCTCTCCACTGAATTCAATGAGATCACATGTCCCAGATATCTCTGCTTACTGCGCCTCACAGAAATCCCTGATGATCCTCCATGACCTCCTGATGGGACAAACTATACCCCTCACGGGTGGCTTAACGTTTGTTTTTCTATTTTGGCACACCGGCTGGGGGTGGGGGGGGATTTGGAGGGGGGTGGGAGTTTGAGGGTTTTGTGTTCGAAGTTGTGTGTCTCTGCTATACTTGGCAAATATGATTCTTGCAGCTCATTCATAGCTTGGCTCATGTACCTTGCTTGCAATTCGATTTGTGGAGAAGCCTTATATGTCTGTCTCGGATGCTTCCTTTACATGATGCCTTTCCACTGCGATGCATTGCCTATTATTGTTTTTGAAACCAATAAAACAAATTTAAAATTAAAAAAACAAATTCGGGGCATCCTGGTTCCATGTGGGTTGCCCACTATTTTGTTTTATAGGTGGCCGCTGAGAACCCCAGTGCCCCTGCAGCCCTGCTGGCTCCTGCAAGCTGCCCCATTTCATGGGGCCATGCAGAAGCTGGCATTTTTTATTATCCAAGGGTGCCACAGTGTCCACTCGGGGCACCCCACACCTTTATTATTTTCTGAGGCCACAGGGGAGCCTGAGACACCCGGAGCCCTCCAACAGTTTCCTTTTTTTCTTTATAATAAAGTGGCATGCTATGGTGCCCACTGGGGCATGCCACAATCAATCCCTTTTTTTATGTGGGGTAATCTGGTGCCCACCCTGGGCACCCCACAGCGTGTACCTCATTGGGGCTCAGAGGTAGGGACCACGGCCCTCGCAGCCCCACTGGCTCCCCTGCTTACACCAATCACAGAGCAGCCATAGCTGCCATTACTTCAACCCCAGAGGAGATGTTTTCTTTTTGCTTCCATGAGGTGAAGCATTTCCCTGTCCAAGAGCTCGGGTAGCCAAATGCTTTGTTCTTCCACCAGGTGGGAGATGTTAACATTTTTCTTGTGTGGGCAGAGAAATAGACAATATCCTGGGGGATGGGGACCCCAGGACACCATCACTGGGTAAGCCCCGTGGATGGGGTCCCTGGGGCCATAGGATGGATAAGGGAGGGTAGTACTGTGACCCCTTTCTCCTTTATTTGAAAGATGGCTCATTGGGATGGGGTCCCAGGGGCCTCTTGGATGCTCAAGGAGGAGGGCCGCCATCCCCTTTATGAAATGATCAGCCAAAGGAATGGAGTCCCCGAAGCCTTGTGGCAATTCTATGGCAATATTTAAAAAACATTTTTGTTCCCTGGCATATGGGGTCTGGGTACCTGTACCCTGCCCCCTTATATCACTTCTTGTACTTTTCTTAGGATTTGGGACTGAGTCCTGAGTCCTAAAATGGCTGGCACCACATCTTAGTCAGCTCAGCACGCTTACCAATGGCTGTGCAGAGCACCTGGGAAAGGGCTTGTGAACCATAGTACTTCGCTTACATGTTACAAGCTGTAGCTTCTGCACACTCTTTTCAACAACAGTATTGCATATTTCTTACCTGTTGCAGTCTAAACTGTGGTCCTCCCCGGTCCAACGTGAATTGTTCCGTGTGTTTGGAGAGAAGTACCACCCACTGGGTATGACTACTTCCACCCGATTCAAGACAGGAGGTTAGTAGCCTAGCTGCATTACCTCTCTACCTAAACCGATGCCTGGACTGACGTGTAGCGAACGCCCACAGCGGGCCTGCCGCTGGCGCGCCAAAGGCGTGTCTAAGGCAAGCCCGTCTGCACTCGCCCGCGCCTGGACGTCGTCAGGAGCAGGAACACCTGCTGGTTCTGCCCCATATCCACCTAATGCTTCTTTCACCTACACTAGCCAGGAGTTGATCAAGATTAAAAATGACTACTCCACTAAAAGGTTAGCAAACAAGGTATGCGCTATACCCACAGAAGTAGTAGGTCCGTTTTCATGTAAATTCTGGAAATTCCAAAGTATACAACCAGTACAGCCGCAGAGTGACACCATCAATAATGAACAGGTAATTAAAACACCTCACTGTGCCATTGACAGGATGTGCACCCTAATGACTCACTGTAATAAAGGCTGGAACTGCTTTTTGGCCAATGTCAGGTCTTGGTTATCATATACAAAAACTAGAGAGATGTCATGAAGTGTGACTGGGTACCTAGCTAAACCACTTAAAAGTATTATCAATACTAAATTAGCCACTTAGCACGTTCAGTACTCATGGTATTAGAATCTGTATTTTAAGAAGAAAAAACACACCCCTTTCCCGTGCACCAACACTCTGTTGTCAGTGTGATTATTGTAAACTTAATGTGTCTGTTTGTAATATGTTTCACGGTGTGACTTGCTTAAAAATTCATTCGGCAATGTGTTAGCAAAGAGGCTTTTGTTGTGTCACATTTTTTCCAAATTTAAAAAGGATTGCGGAGGGTTCCTTCAGGTAACTGTATAACTTAGGGAAATACCGGGAAGCAGAGAACCGCCTTAGAAAGTCACCGCTGCTGCTTGACTCTGAGGGGCAGATTTATGTTGGTAATGCACCACGTTTGCGTCACGCAACTGCGGCGTAAATGTGGCGCATGCCTACAACCCATTTACAATGTGACGCATCTAGGCAGATGCATCACGTAGTACGGCCCTGCGCGACTTGTGGGTGTTCCGGCGCAGGGTGGGCGTTCCGGGGCAGGTGCGCCTCGCAAAAGTGGCTGAGTGAAATCTATAAGATTTCACTCAGTCACTTTCAGGTCAATGCTGCGTCAAAACCCTGCGCCTGCTTGAAGCAGGCGTAGGTCTTGACGCAGCATTGGTCAGATAGGGCGACCCCGAGCCTTGCTGGAGCTGCGTCGCGCTTGCGATGCAACTCCAGAAATGCGCCACCTTTACGGCACAGATGCGTCACGCATCTGTGCCATTTTTGCCCCATGGTGCGCCGCATTGTAAATGTGGCGCACCATGGGTGGCGGAGCAGCGGCGCAATATAACTGGCGCATCCCTGGGGATGCGCCAGTTATCATAAATCTGCCCCTGAATGTCTTTCAGAGAAGCAGCGCATTCAGGATAATTAACACGTACCAAACGCAGGACGTGATGGTACGTGTTAGCGCTTGGGTGTGGCTGGCTTTAAAAGCCGCACCATTGTTCTAGAAGGCGCTTTCCTTCTACTCAATTCACGGACAAGGAGCAGCTTGGAATTCTCCCCAAAAAACGTACCTGAAATCTCGAGAGCGCTCTTCTGCAACTTCAGGTTCCAGCTTCAGATTCCATTTTGCCCAAGAAGAAGAGACCAAACCTGCAATGAAAAGAGAGAAAAGGAGATAAGTGCATTTATAATTCTATTGGCGCCCTTCACAAGAAAGGTTTAAAGCTTTGAACAATTTTGGGAACTTCTTAAAATAAGAAGAACTACTTTTGAATTTTCTTTACAGAACTATTTCAAGAGACAGCTCAAACTATATTTAAGGAATGTTTGTTTACTAGTTGTATTTGATTTAACCAAACAAAAAAAGTTTTCAGGGTTTATCTTATTGAGCAATGTGTTTTGGGATCCGTGGTATGTTCTCTGTCCATTTTCTCTTTTAAAGGAAAAGACAAGACAACAGAAACAATAGAACAAATTCACTTATAAGGAAGTAAGTCATAAGGTAGTCTGGAAATACAGTTTAAGGAATGAGGTAATTGATGATTTGTGAATAGAAGTAATACCTTGTTTTATATTGCAGCCTATTTACAGCACAGAAGACGCTCAACTAGGAACCTCCCTGACAACTCGAAACACCCCCAATAAATCAACACAAGAAATACTGGGTGCAGGCAAGACTACTACTGAATCGCAGGTAGGGGAAAACAGATTTCTTTCCTTACAAAAAAGACCTAAAACTATGCTAGAAAACTGTAGTTAGACAATAAGGAAGTCAAAGAAGTCTTATAGAATTTCACTCGTTGCTTTCCAGGTCGACAGCAAGAACCCCGGCCCTCCTCCCTAATTTCTAATTGTTACCTTGTAGTAAGTTAAAATCGCAAGATTTAAGTTAGTCATTTGGGAAGTTGGTCCCTTGCATCCCTGCACAATTCAACTACGTCTCTAAAAGCAACTTAAGGTAAGGGAAGTCATAGATCCTTGACAATAGACCGCACAAAGCGGGAGGGGGTATAGCCATCGTTTACAGGCACCCTATTAACATGTCCATCTTTGAACAAATTTGCACTGACCAGCTGGAGATTCTAGTTTTTAAAATGGATTTACGCCAACGTCTCAGCTGGAAAGGAGCCTTGATATATTGTCCACAAGGACCACTCGCTAACACCACTTCCAAACTCATGGAATTCATCTCCCCACATGTAACCTTAGCCAAGAATGTTTTACTTCTCGGTGATTTTAACATGCACAGTGAAAACCCTGATAACCTAGATGCAGCCACCCTTCTGACTGACCTGTACACACTCAACATAATTAAAATAAATGACGAGCCCACTCATCAGGCAGGTCATACATTAGATATAATTCTAACAAATTCCCCCAAAATTTCTTATGGGGCTACGTACCCCTTGACTTGGTCAAATCACTCTATGATCGAGTTCCATATTAATGGCCCAAAAGTACAGACTGTCCAAAAACACTACCCTAAAAAACGCTATAGACAATAGCATAAGCTCATGCCCTCACATTTTCAAACTGCTTTTATTCCTCCACAAATCTCTGAAACTGATAATGTAGAGGAGTGCCATGCCTCCTTTAATACCAGCTTGCTATCCGCTATGGACAGCTTAGCCCCTCTAAAACAATCCTTCACGACCATTAAGCGCAGCCAGACGCTGTGGTATTCTGCCACTCTCCGCCTTGAAAAAAGTCAGTGCAAAAAACTTGAAACGTCAGTAGCGCCATTCAAAAGACACACCAGATAAAGATATATTCAAGTATGCACTGACAGAGTACCACAAAAACCTGAAAAACGCTCACAAAACGCACATCGCATCCTAACTTGATTTAGCATGGAGTACCCCGAGAACTTTCTCGCAGATCTTAAAAACATTCACCAGCCCCAAAGCCAGCAACATTGAAGATGCCCCATCTCAAACACTGTACGACAACATAGCCAGTCATTTAACCCAGAATATTGATATGATCTACAACAAAATCACATTGGCTAAAGTCTCTCAAATTGGCCCTAAGTATGACCCTCCACCAGCTATTCCCATGTCCCACACTTTGGAGAATTTTCCAATCCTTACCACTGAGGAGACTGAAGACCTTCTAAAAATTGTCAAATGAGGGTCCCCTACGGATCTCATTCCTGCAAAAACTCCCTCCGTACTATCTAAACAAGTAGGCAGGCCCATCTGCTCCATCCTAAATTGCTCCATGAGAGAAGGCACTCTCCAACTGGATTGGAAAGCCGCAATTCTTCCAATCAGGAAAAATCCTAAAATTCCCACAGAACATGTAACCAACTACCACCCCATTTCTTTACTTCCCTTGCATAGCAAACTCCTGGAAAAACACATTAACAAGCACTTGTCCGATTTTGTTGAATCCTCGAACGGCTTGGATTTCTCTAATCCGGATTCCGACCCATATACAGCACAGAGTCTGCATTGGTGGCAGTTACAGATAACATCAGGATGCTGTTGAACAAAGGTCAGGCGGTATTTTTGGTGCTACTTGACCTATCTGCAGCATTCGACACCATCTTCTACCAGATTCTACTCAGGAGACTGGGAGATATGGGCCTCATAGGGAATTCCCTGAAGTGGATGGCTAACTTTCTGTCTGACAGAACTCATACCATTAACCTGGGTCCCTTCCATTCACAAACAACCAGGGTGACCAAGGGAGTACCTCAGAGCTCATGTTTGAGCCCTACCTTGTTTAACATTTACATTGCTCCCTTAGCAAGACTATTGAGTAACTTAGGATTTATTCCTATATCCTACGCTGACGACACCCAACTTCTACTCTCCTTTGACAAAACCAACTCCAATACTCAGACCACTTTCTCAGAGGGTATGAAGGTCATCGCGGATTGGATGAAAGAGAACTTTCTGCAGCTGAATGCCGCTAAATCAGACATTATGCTGTTCGGTGAAACACCAATGAAGGGGTTCCCCAGCTGGTGGCCAGATGAACTAGGTCCCGCCCCATGTCCAAAACAGGTGGCAAAAACCTAGGAGTTCGATTAGACCACAAACTCACTTTGAGGGAGCACACCACCTCCACCACTGGACCCTGCTTCCACAGCCTTAGTCTACTCAGAAGAGTTTTCCCTTACCTGCCATTATCCACTCCAAAAATCTTGACTCAGGCATTAGTCCTCAGCTGTCTGGACTATTGCAACACCCTGCTTATTTCAGTTAACAATAGCTCCATAAGCAAACTACAGGTTGTCCAGAACACTGTGGCACGCCTTGTTACCAATGCCCCCACCCGCCAGAACTGCATTGTTCCTGCTGCTTAAAAAACTTCACTGGTTACCAGTGTGGAGGAGGATAACATTCAAGATCAGCTGCATGGTATACAAGTTGTTAAACATCCTACGCCCTAGCTACCTAAATGGCAATATAGTTAGCTATGTACCTTCTAGACCCCTTCGCTCAGGAGCTAAAGCACTGCTCCAAGTTCCGTGATTCAAAAAAACCCACTTAGGTGGCGAAGCCTTTCACCACAAGGTCCCACGCTATGGAATGAACTACCCATACACTTGCGTCAATGCACGGACTATCTGGAATTCAGAAAGTTGTTGAAAACGTCACTGATCTAAATGTCCCTCCTTGGTTAACTATGGCTGTCTTAGCGCAGAGATACCCTGATGGGGTGATTCGGGCTCTTTACAAATAAATAAAATAAAATAAATAAATAAGTAGTTGGCAGCCAATCAAATCTCATGATGAGAACTGTCAGCTCCACGACTACTCCGCAGTGTGATATATACACTTTATTTTTAACCTTAATTTTTCCAAAACTACTGAATGGATTTACAGGAAAACACAAAAAGCACAAGATTTGTTTTTATGCCGAATTTGATGTGAATCCGATCAGCTATTTGGGCTGTAGATGTGTCTAAAGTTCCTATAGAAAACGGAGTGGGAAAAAAATGTTTAGGGATCCCCTATTTTCTCGGCCTCCCCTTGAAGGATTATCCTGAACCTTTCCATGCACAAACTAGTCAATCAGTAATTTTTGTGGAGATTTGTCAAACAGTGCAAAAAACAATGGAGGAGTAACCCCTCGTAGGCAGAGAGAGGTACCTCTCTGACAATGAGCTTAAGTGCTCTGGTCAGCACATTATGCCCCAACCTGTTACTGGATAGTGAATATCCTTGTAGAAGACCCCTCACTCACCAACCTAGTTGGTGACATGCTTCATCATCGGGGTCCCACCCCATAGGCCGAGTGCCTATAGGGTGTGCTGCGACACCTGATTACAGTGGAGCTGGTTTTATTTCTTTTATGTGTTCAAGACTATCAACAAAACTGTATTAAAAAGGGCCAACACTACTCACTGCAAGTATTTTATTCTTGAGTGCTTGAACCCTCATTAAAATTAAAGTGTGGCACCTTTGCCTAATTAAGTAGGCTTTGGTGTCATAAGTAGTATTAAAATATATAAAAATAGCTAAAGTGTGCTATGTGAATGTGAATCTATACAAACTATTGTTTAAGGAGGTCTACATGTTTCAACCCACACATAAATTCAAGGGTTTTTGTCAGGAGCGTGGTGGTTTGAACTGGGTGGTCCGCCCACGCTAAGGAGCGTCCTGCCCTAGTTCAAGTAGGAGACCGCAAATTGCGATCTCGTGAAAAAAGGTGCGTTTTTCTTTTTTGAAAAAAAACCTGTGAAAAGACAGGAAAACAAAGAACAGGAAGGGGTCACATACTGGGGTAGACAAAATGACTATACCACATTTAACACGTGCGTTAATGGTCAACACCACAATCGTACCATCCAGGTGTTGAGTCATGCCAGCATATCAATATTGAGTGTAGATTTACTCTATTGCGTTCTTACAATGATACTACAATAATAAGTTGCCGAGTTGTGCCTTTTTACTCAAAAGACCGGCGCCAAAATGAGAGGTGTCGAGATGGTTTTGGCGTCATGGATATGTGGAAAAAACAGGGATCGGTAAATGGGAGGGTGACCTTATAACGTGTTGCGGTGTGAACGGCTGCCAGACGTGGTGAGCAGTCGTGTAATAACTGTCATGATTTGTGGAATCGACTAGTTATTGGTAGATGCTTACGCTTGGAAGCGGAACTATCGCTTCATGGGCATCAACGTTACCAAGATGACAAGATTCCGTCTCCTGTAGGTAGAGAAAACATATATCGAGTGTCAGCTCTGTAGTCGCTGAGTACTGACAGACGAATGTTGCCTTTAGGAAAAGTGCGGTCCCACGTTACCGCATTTCGATCCGAACGAGTGTACTTACTTGTGCCTTCTGATCGTCAGACCGAAAAACCTACTTGGTTCTCGTCCGGCGTGCCCCGTGGAGTGTCTCGGGTGTCTGAGCGCTGCCGGTAAAGTAAACCTGCTCGCACTTCCTGGTTGGGCGTGGCCGGGTCACGTGTGCTCAACGCGTGGTCCGGTGGTGGCCACTCACGTTGTATCGTTTGACATAGTAGAAGGACTACTCTGTCAGTATGATTCATTGTTTTCATCGCTATGGTGATGGTATATCCTATTCAGGAAACATACGGGCTTATTACATCCAGCGATTTCGTGAGCATATAAAACAATTAAAATAGAGGGAAAATTTCAGAGAATTATTCAGGATAGAAAAAATATATATATATATAAAAAATATATATATTCAGGACAAAGGGCGGGTTTGATCCCCACCATTCGCAGATAAATCGGGCACATAGTTTGTCAGTATATTTCAATGTAGGGAGAATCGGGATTGTGATGGACCCCCTCATGTCATTACGTTATTCCACGGTATATTGTCGTTCAGACCGGTTTTATGCGTGGAAAGTCTGTAGACCCACCTCTGTTCTTTTTCGAATAGACGTTTGTTCAGGTTTGTACCTGGTTGAACTTGTTCTATGATTGTCCATTTAAGATCATCTGCAGTGTGACCTATGGACAAAAAATGTTCAGTGAGCTTTGTATTCGTCTTCTTGCACCTGATGGTGCTCCTGTGTTCTCCGATACGCAGTTTTATCTTCCTACTGGTCATTCCTACGTAATGTAGGTCGCAAGGGCATGTCAATCGATAGATGACATTCTCGCTATTGCAGTTGGTCTGCCCTCTAATTGTCCATACTTTATTTGGTTCCAAAAGTAAGGTTTTTGTGTTCGTGGTAAAAGGGCAGACGCTGCAGCTTCCGCATTTGTAGTGGCCTGTTACCTTTGGTAGGCCCCATAGGTTTGTTTGTGTTTCTTTTCTTGAACACACCATTAGTGGTCTTGTATTGACAACTGCATCTTTTATGCTTCGTGCCCTTTTGAAAGAAAACAGGGGTTTATTCCATCTGAGGTTGCCTGTGTTTAGAATATTCCAGTGCTTCTTTATTATTCTTGACACATCATTGGATATTGTGTTATATGTGGTAACACACGTCAAAGGAATTTCTTCCGGGGTCCTTTCTTTTGGTTCCAATAAAGCTGCACGTGGTTGATTCCGCGCTCGCTTTTGGCTTTTCTGGAGAATTCTGTTTGGGTAACCTCGGTTTTGAAGTTTTTGGGAGAGATCATTGGCTTGTCTCTTGTAGTCTTCCAATTCACTACAATTCCTACGGATTCTAAGATATTGTCCGTATGGTAAATTCTCACGTAGGGGCCTGGGATGGAAACTTTCAAAGCGAAGAAGGTTATTTTTTGCAGTTGGTTTATAATGGGTGATAGTAGTCAGTTTCCCTTCTTTTTTTGTAATTTTTACGTCTAGGAAGACCAGAGTGTCAATGTTTTTTTCATATGTGAACCTCAAGTGATTGTCACGGGTATTCATCCAATTGAAAAAGGAGGTCAGGGATTCCTCTGAACCTTTCCATATGGTTAGCACATCGTCGATGTACCTGCGCCATAGTAGGATATTGGAGCTATAGGGGTTTGTGTCACTGAGAATGTATTTTTCTTCAAAATCGTACACATACAAACCCGCTATGCTTGGAGCAAAAGAACTGCCCATGGATGTCCCTCCCGTCTGTAGGAATATTTGGCCTTCAAACTCAAAATAATTCCTTTTTAGTGCTAGCCTCGCACATTCCAGGACAAAATTCTTTGGTGTTCTTGATGTCCATGTTTCTTTCTCTAGAGCTCGTTCAAGTACTTCCAGTGTGGCATCCTGGGGGATGCTGGTGTACAAGCTCTCAATGTCGAAACTCACCAGGATGGTGTCACTATCCACGGTGAGTTGGTCTAGAAGTTGTAAAAGACTTTTTGTGTCTTGCAGGTATGTGCTAGTTCTTTGCACCATAGATTTGAAAAACACGTCGCAAAATTGCGAGAGTGGTTCGAGGACTGATCCCAGACCGGAGACAATTGGCCTACCTGGCGGCGGTGTCTTGTTTTTGTGTATTTTGGGGAGGGTATAGAAGTAGGGGATTTTCCCTTCGCTGTTGCAAAGGAAATTTGCCTCCTGCTTGGATATGAAACCCTCAGCTTCCCCGTGTTCCACTAGTGATGTTATCTCACTTTTCAGGTCTTCTGTTGGGTCCGCCGGTAGTCTGCGATAACTGTTGTCATCTGCTAAAAGTCGGAGACATTCGTTTTGATAAGCTGTGCGATCTTGCACGACAATTCCTCCGCCTTTATCCGCAGGCTTGATCACAATGGTTTCACAGTTCCGCAGAACGTCGAGGGCGACTCTTTCTTGATTGGTCAGGTTCATGAATGGTTTTTTTGGTTTCGTGTTCTCAATTTCATTGAACACTGCTTGCTCAAATGCGGAGATTTCCACAGGAATCAGATGTGGTGGTGGAGTGAAAGTGGCTTTGTTCCTCAGTCCTGTTTCATTGGGGTCTGTATTCTCTTCTGTGTTTGGTCTTTTTTCGAAGAAAGCTTTTAATCTCAGTTTTCTAAAGAAAGAAGAGAGTTCACAGTGAAGTCTGAATTTATCCAGATTCGCTGTGGGTACAAATCCTAAACCTTTGTTCAGGACCGATTCTTCGTCAGCGCTCAGTGGTCTGGTTGCGAGGTTGGTTATCAGGTTCTCCGGTTGCTCGGTCCTGCTTGTTGAGGTCTGGGCTTGTTCTGGTTCGCACTCGGATCTTCCGGTGCCCAGTGTACATGTCCTCCCTGATTTTGGTTTTTTCTCTTTCCCCTTCCCCTTCCGCCCCGGTATAAAAAAGGCGGTGTATAGGGGTTTGGTTGAAAAAATGGTTGCTGGAAAGGTGGTTGCCAGCCATACATTGGCATATTTTGTGGGTGGTAGTATGGGTCAGGCGGTCCTTGCATTGGTACAGGTGCAAAGTGTGGCCAATTTCCCTGGCTTCTACCACGTCCTCTCCCTCTCGGTTTGGTATTACTTCCACTTGAATTCATACTCGTGTTAGAAGTGTTACTTGATGCGTTGCTGGAGGCATCTGAGTTATCTTCCCCTTTCGATGGAGGGGTAAACTCTGGGTCAGAGTATGGGTATGCCTTAGTATAGGAGAATTTCTTTAGGTCTTTCTGGAACTTTTGTACTTTCTGCTGGGTCAAATTGTCTTTGTAATCTGTCATTTCTTTGTTTAGCTCATCTAGCTTTTTCTTGAAGCCTGTGATGGTAGCTCTCATGTTACCTTCTGTCACCTGGATCTCTACTTGGATTTTTTCTGACAGTCTTAAGGCTGTTTTTAGTATCAGTACTATCCAGTCGTGCGTGCAGTGCCACGCTATAGCTGCCCAGTCTTTTCGAAAAGCTTCGTCTTCAAGGAAGATGCGAGGTGCATTTGAAACCAGTAGCCCTTTTGGTGCCATGCTATTGCTCAGATATTCTTTTAGAATTGTCCCGTGAAGGATAGTCCTGATTCTGTTTCTCTTCATTTCTGTAAGATTTTCCCAATCTTTTGTTGTTGAGATACTCTGTGCTATGTTCGCATCCGCGAACACAAACAGTGCCAACAGGCCTTAGTACGACTACAACGGTTTAGTCGTGGTGGTGGTGTGGTGATGTCTGCACTGCGAGACTGCCTGCAGTATTACAACTGCGGTGCTTGGACCACCTGAAGATCGCCAGCACCACCGGGATCAATGATCCCACTGGACAGGCAATGTTTCCCTGAAAAGAAAATGGGGGTGGTGCTGAAGCTGACACCCCTGAAAAGGGCCGGCTTCAGGGCAGTGCGACTGGTGCAACCGCTCCGGGGGCTGACCTGTAGAGGGGGTGCTATATTTATCAATATTTTATGACGGGAGAGATTTGGGGTACTTTTGCAGGTGGCAGTGAGAGAATCGGAGGAGGTGTTCATGGGACAGGGGCTCCAAAAGTGATTGCGGCACCGGGCGCCACCAGCACTAAAGCCGGCCCTACTGCTGAGCATATTTTGCGTTGGCTCACAGCCACCCTTTTCATGGTAGTGTGACAGCCATGAAAAGGGTGGTGGAGAGGCAACAAAGTGTGCCCTAACAGTGCCCCCTCCCACTCCAGGGCCTAGAGGTGCAATCACGGTAGTGCTTGTTGTGCCCCCTGTAATTATGTAACCAAGTTCCTGCATGGTGCTAAATGCACCACATGGTGCACGCCACACCTTCCAGAAACTTTCAAACAGCGCTGTAGCTGTTTTGGTCTCCATGTAAGGCTCTCCAATGAGCCCTATAGACTGCTGTTGTTGCATTGCCACCGTGCCGCTGCCCACCATGTATTACAATTGTATTTCGGCAGGCGTGTAGGAATAGATATGAGTAGGACATCCTTGGGGGCCAGCTACCCCTCCTGTTACCTCCAATAAGCCCCACAAAGGATCATTGCTGAGAAGTTGTCAGAGGCCACGCCCCCTTTCACCACCACTCTGCAAACGCACCTCCTTGTGCATTACTAGTTGGGTGATGAAGTCCCCTTGGCTCTTGAGGGTTCTTGGGGGCCAACTACCCCCCTGTTACCTCCAGTAAGTCCCACACAGTTGGATTGCTAAGTGGTTGTTGGAGGCCCTGTCCCCATTCTCCACTACTCTGCAAACGTACCTCCTGGTGCACTACTGGTTTGGGGAAGAAATCCACTACAATCCCTCAGGAGTAAAATGAAATTCATTCCCCAACCAGCAGCTTGATAGTAGGTGCATTTGCAGGGTGGTGGAGAAAGGGGGCATGGCCTCTGACACCTCTCAGCAATTCCGCTTTCTGGGACTTACTTGAGGTACAAGAAGGGGTTCCTGGACCTCAAGGACCCTTAGCGTCTAAGGCAACTTTATCCCCCAACCACCACTTTGCCAGGAGGTGTGTTTGCAGAGTGGTGGTAAAGAGGGAGTGTCCTCCGGTGATTTGCCAGAGTTTTTTTTTTATTAAGGCGAGCTGAATGCCCCCCCTTTTATCTGGGCCATTTCCATCCTGGGGACCCAAACCCCCTTGGGCCAGGCATTTTTTCAAAGGGCAACGGGGCCTTTGCGGCCTTCCTCCCTGGGATGAATTTTGCTCTTGGGATCCCATCTCCTGGAGCCCTGTCTTTTCTTTTTAAAAATGTTTTTATTTAGAGGGAAGGGGGCCGAGCGCCCCCTCCCTGGCTTTTTTTTGGTCCCAGCGACCCCATCCCCCAAGGCCTAGCCCTTTTGTATTCATTTATTTAAAAGGGAGGGGGACCTCCCTTTTAAATAAATAACACCCCCAGGGCCTGGCCTGTAATGTGGGTGTACTGGTCCTACCCAGGGGACCCACTTTTTAAAGGTTGGGGAACTCCGGTAACCTTATGGTCCCTGTGGTCCCTGCTGGCTCACTGGCTCTTGCAGGAGCCAGCATTGCTTTTACACATAGGGGCCTGAAGGCCCCTGTAGTCCCTGCTGGCTCTCCGCCTTTTGCGGGAGCCGGCATTGCTTTTACACATAAGGAGCTGCTAACATGCAGCTCCCTGTGTGTGTAAGCAACTCTGCTCTGCTTTTAATAAGCAAGAGCATGTTCTGCTCTCGCCTGCTAGAAGCAGAGCAGTGTTTGATATGGATTGACAGGAGCGGTGCTCCTGCCAAGCCATAGCAAAGAGCAATGTCCCGAGGGTGTGCACCCTGGGACATTGCAGGAGCCAGCCCCCTAGTGGGTGGCGGTCCTCAGGGCCATATATGGCTCCAGGAGGGGGGTGGGCTTGTGGCCAACCTCCTTTCTTCTAATTTGCCACAGGGAGGTAATGGTCTCCTGTATGGTGGGAAGGGCATGCAGGCCCCTGCATTCATTTAAACTTATGCCCCAGGGCGGTGGCAGTCCCTGTGCTGTGGGGGTCCACGTGACCCTACGCATTCGTTTTCCTTAAAGACCCTGGAAGGTCGCAGCCCTAGGGGCTGCTAGGGGGATCAACGTGGCTCCCCAGTATTAGTTTTCCTTAAAAACTTCGGAGGTGGCAGCCCTCCAGCCCCCCAGCATTATTTTATAATTAAGAATAGGGAGGTGGCGGCCCATGGGTCTGTGGGGGGCCGAGAGGTCCCTCAAACTAAAAGAAAAAACAAGCCCCAGGAATGTGGTGGTCCCTGGGGCTGCAAGGGTTCAACGAGGCCCCTCATGCATTAGTTTACCTTAAAGCCCCGGTGAGGAGGCAGCCCCTGGTGCTGTGAGGGGGTCCACACAGCCCCCAGCATTATTTTATAATCAAACCCCCGGGAGTTGGCGGACTGGGAGACACCTCCATCTAAAATAAAGCAAGTCCTGGGGAGGTGGTGGTCCCCAGGGTATCGGGTGAGGCCATACAGGCATTTTTCAAAACTGAAGATCCGAGGTGGTGGCGGTCCCCAGGGCTACTTAATAGCCTTAGGACGGGGGCCCTGAGCGCCCATCTCCTTTTTTAATACAGAGCCACAAATGACCACGGGACCTGGCCCTCTTGGGGGCCAAATACAGTAAAACAAGGGAGACTGCATACTTTTTTTAAATCTCTGAACAATTCACGGATCTGCCTGCTGATTTTTCAGAGATTTTTATATTAAAACTGCTTTTTAGCCATGGAGGGGATTCTAGGAGACCCCTGCACCACGGCTAGGAGCTCAGGGAGTCTGTAACCTGGGCCATTTTCTTTTTTTAATTTTTTTTGTGGGACTGGGTTTCAAGCCCAGTCTCGAGATGGCTGCCAACACTTCCTGGTTTACTGTTTGCTTCTCTTTTAATCATTCTTTTATTTTATAAAATTGTATATAATGTGATTTGTGCGACCTTTTAAATATATATTTTATATCTAAATAAAGAATTCTTTCACTTCCTGGTTGAAATGTTGGAAGCCAATCATATTTTAGTAGAATCCAAAAGTCCACTGCAAGGACTTGTGTACCCAAATATCTATATATTTTAACCTGACATAACTCTGAACTTACTGAAAGGATTAACAACAAATCACGACTAGCATTCTTTCTCGACCAACATCTAGCTTTCTGCCAAATTTGGTGTAATTCCACTCAGTTGCATTAAAAAAATGAAAAGTCCCCGTAGACATAACATGGGGAGTATGCATTTTTGGACCCCCTTTTTTTCTGGACCCCTGCTTCACAGATTACCCAAAACGTTCAACACTGCAGCTGAACCACAAGGGGGAAGCTTTGTGAAAATGTTGTGAAGATTTGTCAAGTTGTGCTAAAGTTATTGGCAAAATAATAAAATCCTTTTTCTATGAAAACTAGTCCTACCTATAACTACTTATCAGTCACTGCCAGTAGGCAATATATATAAAAGCCAAAGCTTATAGGGAGGTTATAGTTAGGAAACTGAATTTAAAAAACTTTAGAAATTCACAGAAAAAAATAAAGTTTACAGGGACGTTATAGTTAGGCGCAGGTTTCACTCATGCAAAACCAATGAAATTCAGCATTTATAATTACCTGATCTAACTATAACTCATGCCCCTGTAATGCACTGCTTATGACCTCACATATTATATCACTTGTGACATGTTCAGTGAAATCACTGATGACATCAATAACTGCTGAATTTCTCTGGTTTTGTAGGAGTGAAATGTAACATTTTTATTTTTCAGTGAATTTCTATGGTTTTTAAAAATCTGTTTCCTAACTATAACTTCCCTGTAAACATAGCAATTTCCAAGGACACACAGTAAATACTGTGTGCTTTTGACAAAATGTAAGACACATACATAGACATATTTTACATAAAGTTTGAGTCCAGCTGTTTAGTAAGATATTGATTTAACTCTCCCCCTTGTATACATTTGTCAAAAAAGTACATCTGAAATGCATTTTCCTTGTTCATGGTGATACCAGACAGTTGTGATGATGTCAGTGTTCGCGAATACTTTGTGTTTTTGACAAAGTGTAAAATGCATATATAGATGTTTTAATTAAAGTTTGAGTCTAGCTGTTTAGTAGGATATTAATTTAACTTTCCCCTTTGTATACATTTGTTGAAAAAAGTGCATCTGAAATGCATTTTCCTTGTTCGTGGTGACACCATGAGTTACTGCATTGGTGTGTGAGTATCTGATTGGGTTTGTGAGTGGCTGTATGAGTGTGTGAGTAGATGTCTGAGTGGGTGTATTAGTGTCTCAATGAGTCTGTGAGTCAGATCATAAGCCTCTGAGTGGGTGAGTGAATGGGTGCATGCACGAGTGTCTGAGTGGGTTTATGACTCGGAGGGCAAGGGTCTGGGTCTGTCTTTGAGTGGGAGAGTAAGTGGGTGCATGTATATCTGAGTGAGTCTGTGAGTGGGGGTGTGAGTGTATGAGTGAGTGTCTGAGTGCAGAAGTCCCTAACAGGGTCTGTGACTGAGTGTGTGAGTGACTGTATGGGTGTGTGAGTATATCTGTGGGTCTTTGAGAACATACATGTGTAAGTGGGTCTGTAATTAGGTGTGTGAGTCTCTGAGTGGATCTGTACATGGGTGTGTGACTCTCCAAGTGAGTCTGTAAGTGGGTGCAAGAGTATCTGACTAGATCTGTGAGTGAGTGCATGAGTGCACAGTTTAGTTTGTGAATGGGTATAAGAGTCTCTAAGTGGGTATGAGACTGTGTGCATGAGTCTATGAGCAGGTCTCTAAGTAGATGTGTGAGTCTCTGAGTGGGTCTTACATTGGTGCATCACTCTCCGAGTGAGTCTGAAAGTGAGTGCATGTGTACCTGAATGGGTATGTGAAAGGGGGCGTGAGTATCTGCGTGGGTATGTAACTGGATGTTTAAGTGTGTGAGTGGGTATGTGAATGGGTGTATTAGTGTCTCAGTGAGTTTGTGCGTGCATACAAATATATATTTTTTTATATTTCAACCAATATTCACAGTGTTGCCATGATAGTTGTGACTTCCCTGTGATGGTACAGAGAGGGCCACGCTGGCAGTCGCGTCGTAGTGGTGAATATCACACGTGATCAAAAAAATCCATTTTGGACACATAACTTGTGACACTAACACCCCCATTTCTCAAACATGGGTTCAGATACCACCACCCTGACCCCTTATGTTAGCTTTCACAAACATTTTCAGTCCCGGGTACCATTCCTGATCGATAAAATGGTGGCAGCAAATCTCTGTTCAGGTTGAGCCTAGCCAATCACAGTATTCCAACTGTTTCTCACATTCTTGATATACTATGTCATTGTCGCAAAATATCCACGACCACTGCGAAACCGCCATGAAATATCCGTGACCAGAGATATCACTATATTGTTCAGTTTTAATTTATCAAAAACTACTGAACGGATTACCGCTAAATGACAAAAAGCACAATCTGCATAACAACATCTACCTTTCTGCCAAATGTGGCTTCATTCCGTGAACCGGTTCGGGCTGTAGATTTGACAACGCGTTCCTATGGAATTCAACTGTACACATGCACCCTTATTTCGTGCCTCTATATCTCAGTCACAGTGCACAGATCACCCCCAAACTTTCCCTGACACACAGAACCTACTTTGACATTTGTTTTGAAGATTGGTCAAAAGACGCCTAAGTCATAGGCAAATCAAAAAATGCTTTTCCTATGTAAAAAAGGTCCTAACTATAAGTAGGTCTCGGGACTATAACTAGGGCTCACTGTGCCACTGGATTCAACCTATCGTCGCCGATGAGGGGTGAAACCCCGAAACCGGTCATATGATGCTTGTTTACGGTCCTGGGAGGACCTGCCTTGGCAGTTACGGGCTGGATTGTTCCCATGAGGCACATGGTCGACTGATTTGCATATGGCCAAACTGGGGTGGCATGGTGAGCAAAAGAATAATGGATTTAACCTAGATCTCTTGATTGGGTTGAATGTTTCGATTTGTTCTGCATTCCGTCCATCAACTGTGTATCTTTTGCCTAATATATAAGCATTGTAGGTGGGCAGTTAATAGTGATTCTTCCAACAATCTTATGTGTGCATGCGGTACACTGTCATTTTAATATGATTCATTTAGATTTTCCGAATGATTCTTGTGCCTTTAAATTGTATATACTCATGAAGTTACACACACGAGGGATATTGTGCCAAAGTCGTAAGACATTCTAATTGCAATGCCTTATTAATCCATGCCTTTGATATATATTTTCTATTTCTAGCCAAGACCATATTGAGGAAAGAGTCCTAATAATGGTCTGTATAGTTGCATGCATGCTTTACTGAATTTGTATGAATGCACATAGGGCCCACAGAACTAACTTAAGACAAACTAACTTAAGACAAAATCCTAAACTTACCACCATTTTGGTATTCACAGAAGACACTTACTCATTGTGGTATTCACAAAAGGCACTTACTCATTAATTAGTAATTGTCTTCTGTGAATACCAAAATGAGTAACTTACTTAATAATTTTGAGTAATTTACTCATTTTGGTATTCACAGAAGGCACTTACTCATTGATGAGTCAGTGCCTTCCGTGAATACCAAAATGAGTAAATGGTAGTAAGTTTTGGATTTTGTCTTAAGTTAGTTCTGTGAATCGGGCCCATAGATAGGTTGTATCTAGCAACCATGACACGCCGGGATTTAATATACTTAATTTGATCCTGAGGAAAGCCGATTGACCCACTGGGTATTTAAATGCTGAAACATATCGACTTTCTGATGAACAGCCAATATACGTTGGTTACTCTCATTGTTTTAAACCTTGCCCAAGGCCCTTTTTGAGAAAACACATTTAGGATCCAGGAGGTAATTTTAACTTATAATCCCTAAGGCTCATTTTAAGTGCTCTGTTTACAAAAGTGTAGTTTTGAGCTGCAGTAAGTCCAGGACAACATAAAGCCAGCCACTGGTACTGCAATACCGTCCTATAGAAAATAACTAAGGTAGGGACTTAAAATTAAAATCATAAGGAAATATTGTTAAATATTGTTGAATAAAATTATTTAAATTAGTGACAAATGTCAATACATTTAATTGTATAACATAATGGTAAAAATATCTCCAATCAAAAAATATTCATCAGGTAATTATAAAAAATTGAATTATTTGCAATAAATACATTAATGCAACATTGCATTTTATTTAACATATATTTCATTACTTTCAATTAATTCACTTGAAATATTTACTATTGCATAATACAAATGAATTTTTACTTTACGTAGCAATTTATTTCTTAACTTCGAACTTTAGAAACAAATTTTTTATTTCATTTAGTATATCTACATTTATTAAAGATTTATTTCACAGTTAATAGACTAGTGAAAACATTATATTTAAAGAAATAATATAAAGTTAATTTATAATAATACTTAAAATAAACTATTTTACAATTTGTTTTGTTATGTAATCTTTTTTTACTTTTATCTATACTTTTATCTATACTTTATTAGAGAAAGACTCCTCCTTCACCAGAGAGAGATCTGCGTGCCAGTGACAGATCTCCCTATGGTAAAGTGTAGGAAATGCTGTTTAAATGTATTACACTTGGACAAAGGTTTTAAAAAAGTTTAAGTGAAATAGTATAGTAAATAAATATATACATATATATTTTAAATTTAGAAAACTATCAACGAAATGTTGAATTAAAGTATTTGATCAATTTGCACATATTTAAATACAATTGATATTTTATTATGCCTTATGAAAAGGGGTTCCGGTTTTATGGTATTTCTTTTTTTAACATTTCCGTCTGAATTTATCCATACCTATTTTTGGGCCTTCTTAATGGTATTGATCCATATTTATTTTGTGTTTTGAGAATAAATGGAGTCGCAAAATGGTATATTTCTACATTTATTTAACTCTTACACATATCCTTACATGAGGATGACTATCGTATTTTAACAAATAAAGAAGCCACATATAACATAAAGCTACAACCAAAGGTACATATTAACATTATACTACAAATATATGTTAACATTGATCTGTTTTTAAGGAAATCTCATCCTATTTTTTAATTTCCTATGCTGTCTATCTGTTCAGGTTTTGCCTGGAATTCATGAAAGACAGCAAGGAGAGCCTCTCACAAGAAGCTCAAATTTCAGTATTTTGTCCACTTTTAAACATAAATACAGACAGGAAACACATTGTTTTCTGTCAGTATTTATCTGTAAAGATCATTAACAATCGAAAACCAGGAGCCTTACTTATTGATTATTAAAATAGAAGATCTGAATAAAATTAATAACATTAATTAAATTATATTGTATTAAAATCTAATCAAATGATTTTAAAAATCAGAAAAGGTTGTTAAAATATTTTCAAATTAAATAATAAATATGTTTTCTTTTTAGACAATTTTTGCAATATTAAATTAAACTAATTGACATTGTTAACTGTTGTAAATAATGTAATTTATTGAAACATTATTTTCTAAGGGGTTTTATTTTAAGTCCCTACCGCCTTCATTTTCTATGGCCATGTGTATTGCTGGACTGACTACTGTTTCTGTTTGACAGTAGTAATTTACACTCATAACTTTGGGTACATCCCCTTTTTCTACATTTTTAAATAATGTTTCACGTGAATTTTCTAAATACGTAAAAGTTTATTTTAAGAATAGCCCCTTCTAACGTCTCTAACTATTTTGTTGTGAGGAAAACCCCAATATTTGTTACTAATGTGGGTAGAAATTGGTTAGACTGGCCACTGCCTGGATCCTGGCTAAATTATGTAATAGCCCATTATTGTGTCAGTCTGTAGACAGACTATGGGCTGTAATACGGGTACAACGTTCCTGGGACAGCCGTACTCCTGGTGGCGGTCTGACCGCTACCACCCTGGCAGTCTGCAGGGTGCATGACACACTGTGCAGGCACATACAGTAGGTGATGTCACTGTGGCAGTCTGCTTATTAGACTCTCCTATGAGCCTAAAAGGCTGCCACCCTGACACCACCTCCTCACCACCTTTCTGCCCTGGATTCAACTCGGAATCTGGTGAGCGGGTGCACCACAAGCTTGGCGGTCTTCCTGGGACTGCCACAGTGGCGTACCAGATTAAGACTGCCACTAAACTCAGAATAAGGCCCTAAGTTAATTCTATAGGTATCAATCCACTTTGATTATCACTTCACCACAACTTCTCAGACTTTAAGCAATGTATTATCAATTATGCTATTCACCCTTTATAGCAACCCGTAAAAATGTGCATTTACCTAAGGTAAACATATTGTAATGATGAGATCAACAGTACAGTTTGCTTTATTAGTTTTGATAAAAAATAATGCATTAAGTGCTGTTAAGTTTATTTGGGTACACGCTTCTTGTTAGTGCTACTAGCCCCTAATTACCCACAGATTACTGGAAATTTACCTGTTGGAAAACTGTCCTCCTTCTGAGCAAACCTGAGTTTGTGACTGCGCTGGAGTAAGCAGAGTAGTGAAAGGTGGAGCAGCAGTTTCAAACTGTAACTCTCATTGCTATGAAACTGTCCTGCCTCTGGTGGGGGGGTAGGAAGGTGAGTGGCTCGAGCCTCTGAGGAACACTTCTGAATACCGCCAAAGTGGCATACACTGGTGTCCATATTTATCAAAGTGTTGCATCACGCTTGCACCACGCAAGAGGGTGCAAGGATGATGCAACGCGGAAGTCAGATTTATCAAGCCACACATGGTCACATGGCTTGATAAATTCCATGGGTGGAGCATGGGTGTTCCCACGCATCTACCTGTGAATTTTGGTGCATTCCCAGATTACCATTAGTGGTAGATCAGGGAATGTGTCTAACATTCTACACCATCCTAGGAGAGGCATAACAAGGGGAAATATCTTTTTCCTCTTTCTATTGGAACTGCATTCTGCAGGACACACAGAAAGAGAAAAACACCTCTGAATATTGTTTTTGTGCGGGAAGGTGACTCTTCCTGCACAAAACTAATACTGCCTATAATGCAGACAGGAATGCACTGTATAATGTTAAACATGGCATATTCCTCCCCTTTCCATTTTATGCAACCCAGCAAGGTAGATTGTTGTATTGCACTGCTTTGAAGTATGATAAACCTGGGCCTTAGTTCGCTCTAGCCCTTTGAGAGTGTGATTGTGTCAAAAGGGAAAAATCATTCCTAAAGCTGCATGGCGCCCCTTGTGTAAAACTGAAGTGGTCCTATAAGGCAAACAGTGAGTGCAAAGACCAGTTGAAGTCACTATACAAAGTGCTATGGAGGCATTGCTGTATCTTTGGTATTAGAGTAGGAAATAAATATCATTAAAGGATAATTTTTATTTCCCTGTTGAGTCATTGATATGGTGCTGAAATAATACCTGTGCTGTTGCCAAACTATGAGTTCTCTTTTATTAGACAATCCTGAAGTTAGTGGAGATTTTATAAGGCACACATTGTCAAGGCCTCTATAGAGTACTATGAAAAACATTTATTTCCATAGTTGTATAACTTTCAATTCGAAATCGGTAAATGCTGCAGAATCATTCAAACATGAAACTTCAAACACATAAACAAGTGAAAGAATTATTTACAACAATCATAATCCAGTACATTGAAAAACACATTGAAAAAGAGAAGCAACATCTGCTATATTCTCTTGAGGCACCAGGTGAAATTAACATCTGCCGCTGGGTCTACATCAGAATGAGTTTGTTTTAAATTTATAATACAGGCAAAAGCTGAATAAAATAACAATGTGCCATTTGTTTGTCAATTAGGTACACAACGTATTGGGTTAAGAACATTATTTAGTTTGAAGTCACATACATCACTTGGATACTAACCGAGAGTATTGTCCCATGTGTGCATTTGCTAAGAAAAGGAAAAAAAGACTTTTGCAGAATTTTGATTATGCTGAAGAAATTGAGGTCATTTCGGTAATTCCACATTACTCCTTGACATAGAATTTCCAAAAATGTATGAGATTAGTTCTCATGTAATTAAGAGTAAATTTGGGATTGAAAACTCCTGTAAGAGCACATTTCACCAGTGCACGTGGCTGTATGCGTTTGCTATTCATGTTCTTCTGTATTTAGCACTGTTTCTTAGCACAAAATACAGTTTGGAGAGTACTGTAATAAACCTCTGGTGTGTAGAATACTGTAATGTGTATGAGAAAGGCACCATCGTCGGGGTTAACAATGCCGTCGCAATAACCAGAATAATCGCGAAACTGGAAAATTAGTCTGAAACATGATTTTTAAAGAAATCTAGTACACACATATGACGTATGTATATAGTAATGTGTGTAGGGCAATATTCAGAAAGGATTTTTTTACATATTTTTTGGATGTGTTGGTAGCCATCAAACGTCTGCTTTTGTTTTCCATTTTCGCGATGAATTCGCAGGGATCGCAACTTTGTCACAAAGATCCCCAAAAACAAAAGGAAAAAAACCCTTAAGAAAAAAACTTCACAAGCGGCGGAGTTTCTTTAGCTAAATACTGTTCACTGTGATTTTCAGTGCCAGGTGCTTGTCCGCATTGTGCAATCATCGCCAATGGCACCATGCACAGCACAAGTGGGCGCTGCTTCCTTTCTGCCGCTCAAGTAGATTTTTACTCGAGCAGCAGCTTTCTCAATACGAATGGACGGTTTCTCAACATGAGTGGTTATGAGCATACGCCACCACTCCCAATGAGAAAATTGACTGCCTGCGTGAGAAATCTCACTGGGAGGTTGATTTTTCACGCTCGCACTCACCAACTTCATGTTGACAATCGCGAATGAGGAAAAATCTCACCAGGAGGTGGATTTTCTCGCTTACGCTCACCATCATGACATTGATGAACCCGAGCGAGAAAAAAAACTCTGCTCCGTGGAGTTTCTCTGAACTCCGCAAAATCCATGTAACATGGAGTATGGAGAACTCCGCAAACCCCGCAAGTCCCTGTCGATACCTCTCTTTTTTGCAGCCTTGTTAGCCCAATAGATATAGCTGTGGCCCACAATCCATACTCTGAAAATTTTGAAGTGAATGAGCAATAGTTGTCAGGAGAAGGCTGGAGCAGAATGAGGTCATTTTCCAAAGGGAAAGAGGTTAAACTGGAGGTGTTTTTTTAAATATAAAATATATATATATATATATATTCCTTCCACCAGTCGTTATAGATCAACAGATGACTCAGACACCTTTGTATGCAAAAAATGAATGAATTTAATTGCAAGCTAAAGCAACGCGTTTCAGCAATTAAGCCTTGCTCACGCTGCATATGAAGGTGTCCGAGTCGTCTGTTGATCTATAACAACTGGCGGAAGGAATACGAGGGACTTCCGTTGTCCCTGCTCAGACCGCCCGGGGCAGCTCAGGTAAGAGTGTATTGGGGAGTGTGTTTAAGAGACAAAACATTTTTTTCAAAGTTGAGGAGTGATGACACAATTTAAGTAATGGCTAGCTTTATTTTCCAACTCAGGCCTATGTAATAAACTGTTGTGTAGTATTTAAATGGACCTTATAATTAACAAATAGATTTTTTTTCAAACTTATAAATTTAAAAAACAAAGGTTACTGGGACGTTATAGTTATGAATTAGTTTTTTAAAAACCATATAAATTCACTGAAAAAAAATAGATTACAGGGGCGTTAAAGTTAGGAAATAGAATTTAAAAAACCTTAGAAATGTACTGAAGATACCAAAGGTTACAGCGGAGTTAGGGTATTATTTCACTTGCTACCTATACCTCGAGCCCCTGCAATGCACTGCTTATGACCTCACATATTGCATCCCTAATGACATGGTCAGTGACATCACTGATGACTTCACTGATGACATCTCAAATGACATCACTGAAGACGTCATCTACAAAATCTCTGATGTACCGCTCACACCCCTATGTAACCTTTCATACACCCACTCCAACTTTCACACTACTGTCCTCAAAACCAATGACACCCATACCAGTACTTACATACCCACTAACTAATTCAAAGGTCCACACACACACATCTACTCACTCACCCAAACAGCCACTCATACACCCACTCACTCACTAATACAGCTGCTGACATATCCACTCATACACCCATACTGCCACTCACACACTTACTCGCCCGTAGAGTCAATCACAAAGTTACTTACACACCTATACAGTTATACACACACCAACTCACTTATTCATAAACATGCTAACACATAGTTACTCACCTATAGTCACTGACATTGACACTTACCCATACAGCCACTCTCACAATCACCCACTCACACATAGTCACTTATATACACCAACATTCACCTATCCTGCCTTTCACATATACAGTAACTCACCCATATACCACTGACACATCAATTTACTCACCTATACAATCATACCAATGCTCACTCACCCGTATAGCCACTCTCAGATGCACTCACAAACCCATACAGCCAGTGATTCACCCACTCACTCATCCATGCCGAGTCACAAACCCCCCTCACCCACCCACACAGACACTCATATACCCATACAGGTACTCAGAAAACCAATTAATAATCCATACAGCCATTCATGTACCTACTTATTAACCCATGCAGCCACTTACATAGCAACTGGCACTCATACACCCACTGATTCATCAATACACCTTGGTGTATGTCTGTTTAACTCTCATAAACTTTTTAGTAACACTCACAGTCACCGGATGATGTCATCAGTGAAGGCATCAGTGATGTCATTTGAGATGTCATCAGCGATGTCATCAGTGATGTCACTGACCATGTCATGAGTGGTGTAATATGTGAGGTAATAAGCAGTGCATTGCGGGGGGTGAGTTATAATTAGCCAAACTAACTATAACTGCTGAATGTCTCTGGTTTTGAACTGTAATGTCCCTGTAACCTTTGTTTTATTTCAGTGAATTTCTAAGTTTTTTTAATTCTATTTTTCTATTTCCTAATAAACCAACCAATAACATTGAAGTATAAACAACTTTAACCAATAAAATCAGACAAACTTTTAAATCAACTATATAAAAGGCAAAATTATTTATACAACTAAATACTTTAAAAATGACAAATGCTGCAAGACAAGGAAAATCTGCCAGTTTCTCTGACCAGACCAATTAAAGATGGAATAAATACATATCAACAAATTCCTAACCAAGCAAGTAAAAGATATATTGAAACTAAAACGTACTTGCTAATAAATGTAAAATTGTAACATAGCAAATAATTAATAAAATACTCTCTAACTTCTATCTCTTAACATAGACTTCATATAAGAAAACAGTCAACTTGAAAAGGTGATAAACAACCAGAAAAAAAGATAACAGAAAGTAAGCATACAAATATTAATAAAAAACTATAAACTCACCCAAATATTGAGTACAAATAAGCCTAAAAACCTCCCCCACTACAAACTACCAACAAATCTACATTTGAAATGAATCGAACGTTTTTTTTAAATCCAACAAAAAAGAAAGCACCTGCTCCACATTAGAACACCCCCAATGGAAAAACTGCAAAACACTGTGAAACATCTAAACAGAACATCCATGTACATAAGCAAAATAGATGTAATTGCATAATTTTAAATGTAAATAACAAATAGAGAAACTTTTCACACTACTTTGAGATACAATGACAGAGGCAGCAAAATACATAATCTTGCTGAAAGGAAAGCAGTTACTGAATCACATGGGCTACACATACAGTCAGGAAAGTGCATCAACAGAGAATATAAATAAGAAATCTAACAAATGTCACTCTAATGCATGCTAAAGGAGGGCAACTACAAAATATGATATTGTAATTCATGTAAGAGACTACAACCACCACCAAATGTGAGGTATTGCTGGATATAGGAAAACCCACAACCAAAAACCTACTCTCTATAAATTTACATAAGCATTAGAGAATGAGCAAACCTACCAAAAACTACAAATGGAGCAATCTGTTAGCCAAATTGCCCCTAAATTTAGCAAACAAACAAAAGAATGTACAAGACGCTACAAACTAAAGCCAAACAAAGGAATAGATCCCCTAGAAATAATAGGTAAAAGCATATTAGAAAATAAGTACTAACCTACCAAAGTCCCCAAAAAACGAACTCAAAATCTAAACCAACATGAAAAATCATTGTTTGTTAAATAATAAATATTATATCCTATTACATCAGTCTTAAACTTAAATATAAGTCCAATGTTAATGAAGACTGAGATACTAAAATGATATATCAATTATTTAACAAAAAATGCAACCGTCACCTACTAAAAAAAAACTAAAAACTAAGTCATTCCATCACATAAAATAATTATAACACATAAACCACACAATTCCAAATGAAAATCACATAATGTTTACAGAAGCAATACAAGCTAAGATGTCCCACCAAAAAGAAATGAAATAAAAATGACTTTGGGCCTGACTTAGATCTTAGCGGTACAACCGCCATTCCGACGCAGGGGCGGTCCCAAGTACACTGTACGGCGGTGTGCCTATCATATTTAGATGTTGTGGCAATAGACAGGAGACCACTGCAATGGCAGTCTTCTCTGTTGGCTTTAAATGCTCCTGTTGTGCTGGCGGTGTCCTGACAGCGGTGTCCTGTTGAAGTGAGGCCATTGTAGTGTAAAAACACTGAGTTAGAATTTTTTGCTCCTCATGAAAGGGCTTTTGCAATCCATTCTGAATAACAAATAGGAGGAGAATTGAAAGGGGATCCCCTTCCTATTTATAAATCAGAAACGATGTATCTATCAGTGGTTGAGGTTGCAAACCAGTAATGAGTTGCTGAGCCCCTGACTTGGGGAAGTAACTGATTCAGAAGGGAAGCATTTTCCCAGGCAGAGCTATAAATTAAACATTTAATGACACCAAGGCTTGTTTTATGAAGAATCAAACTAAACCTACACACTAAAATAGCTTTTAGACCTCCGGTCAGTGTGGGAGCACACTTTTTGAACATAGAGCGTAACACTTCTTCTTATATATATCAGCTGCCCAGCTGTATGGGCTCACAAAGAACACTCTAGGGGTAACATACTAATATACAAATAGTTTTTCTTATGTGGCAAGGGCTCCTTTGTTTGCTGTGTATTGCTGCAGTGCCTTTAAATTGCAGTGCAGCAAGTGAAGACTGGTGTTTCAGGAAGCCACATATTTTGTCGCATGTGTGTGGTGTAAATACACACTTCAGCTCATATTTTATATGCAATGCCATTGGTGCATATGTTGTGCCCTATAATATGGGCTTACAGGAAGGTTTAATAGACCAATTGGGTAAAATCAATATTACCATTACAATTTAAGGTCAAGAGCACATGCACGGTGCCACTTAATAGCAGTGTCATACGGTACCAAGTCATAATTCCAGTAAAGATAATGTCCAGAAATGGCAAAACAAATCTGGTGTAACCATTTAGAAAAAGCGAATTTGCTACAGTTATGATTTTTTTTGTGCTCCCTTTCTCCGTGTCTTCATAAGGAGCCAGGGCAGTCTTGATCTCAATCACAGAGTACTGCAGGCACCCATGGCTGCTAAATGCAGCTGACTGGTTATCTGCGTGGATCTCACCATGGGTGTTTAATACTGCACAAAAGGGAAGTAAGGAGAGGAAGAGAAGATGAAAAAGAGAGACGCTGATTATCCATTTATGAGATGGCCACCTTATACAAATCAGTACTGACCCTACTCCTCATGGCAACAGTCCATCACAAGACCCTCCCCAAAAGAACATACAAAGAACCTCAGACCAGTCTCAGCTTTGTTAGAGCTCATCAGTGAGATTTAGTTTGAATTCTTTGGCACAGGAATTAAGGGATCCATTTCTGGACATACCCTTGGTCACGTAGGGCATTACACTAACACAGAAAAGGTGATTGGAGGACTGTTTACAAACAGTATACTCACTGATAATTGCTACGGGCAGCAAGATTCCAGCAATCATATTTTGCCCACTTTAGGCAGACAACCATTTTATGCAAATCAGCACTGACTGTGCTCCTCATGGGAACAGTCCATCCTAAAACTACCAATTAGCTCCCCCCTTGAAGAGATTACCAGCAACCCTCGGAGGGTTTTGTCCTTGCCTGCCCTAGTCAGTGAGATAGAGTTTGGATTATGTGGCAGAGTGAGCAAGGGTCTCAAATCTAGGCATACCGTTGACCTTGTAGTGTTTCACATCAAACAGAAAAGATGATGGGAGGAATGCCCACAAATAGCCTAACACCAGTAATTGCCCTCAGTAGTTTTCGAACATTAAAATGGGTCGGAATACTTTCCTTAGTGATTGCCAGTAGTGTAAACTATTTGTATGCACTCCTTCAATCAAGTTTTCTGTGTCTTATGATTCATTTCACTCAGTAAATCATTAATCTGTGCAGGGCATAAGATCCTGAATTCTCTTGGTCAAAGAAAGGGCCACATTACACCTGTAACTGATGTAGGTGTAATACTCTCCTTTCCCAGTTGTGTCTGTTCTCAACTGAATGTTGACTGAACATTATCTTGTCCCCAGTTCTGGTGCAGATCTACTGTGGATGTAGTTTGTACACTGATGTGTTATTATGAATGGTGCTTTCCAATTACTTTCATTGGGACTCCTTTTGTCCTTTTGAGAAGAGGTTCTGGATTCAAGTCTGGGGGATGCTAGAAACAACAGGAGTTATGCTGTGCATGAACAGTTTGAACAAGAGATGACATCGCAAGGCACGCAGCTCCTCCCTCCCATTGCCATTAAACCCTCAAGTGCCTGGTAAGGCACTAGGGGAAAGGCAAAGAGAGAAAACTACCAAAAAAAAGGACTCTTAGTGCCCTCTTTGCACTCTGTTCGCTTCATGACCCTGATCAAGGACGGCTTCAGTGGGACTATAGGGAAAGCCGGAGGTGGTAGCCACTACACTACGCCTGTCCAGTGGCGTCACTGGGGTTGGTGTCACCCGGTGCGGGTAACTCATGGTGTCACCCGCCCACACCTCACCGCATGGACTACCTCTGTCGGAAATGTACGGCGCTAGGTACTGTCTTACTCCCTCTAGCACCCTCTCTCTGTCTAGCTCCCTCTCTCTGTCTTACTCCCTCTAGCTCCCTCTAGCTCCCTCTCTCTCTGTCTTAATCCCTCTAGCTCCCTCTCCCTCTGTCTTACTCCCTCTAGCTCCCTCCTCTCTGTCTTGCTCCCTCTAGCTCCCTCTCTCCCTCTCTTACTCCTTCTAGTTCCCTCTCTCTCTGTCTTACTCCCTCTAGCTCCCTCTCTCTCTGTCTTACTCCCTCTAGCTCCCTCTCTGTCTTACTCCCTCTAGCTCCTGCTCTCTCTCTCTCTTACTCCCTCTAGCTCCCGCTCTCTCTCTTACTCCCTCTAGCTCCCTCTCTCTCCCTTACTCCCTCTAGCTCCCTCTCTCTCTCTGTCTTGCTCCCTCTAGCTCCCTCTCTCTGTTTTACTCCCTCTAGCTCCCTCTCAGTCTTGCTCCCTCTAGCTCCCTCTCTCTGTCTTACTCCCTCTAGCTTCCTCTCTCTCTGTCTTACTCCCTCTAGCCCCCTCTCTCTTACTCCCTCTAGCTCCCTCTCTCTCTTACTCCCTCTAGCCCCCCTCTCTCTATCTTGCTCCCTCTCTCTGTCTTACTCCCTCTAGCTCCCTCTCACTCTGTCTTGCTCCCTCTAGCTCACTCTCTCTCTGTCTTACTCCCTCTAGCTCCCTCTCTCTGTCCAGCTCCCTCTCTCTGTCTTGCTACCTCTGTCTCACTCTCTCTGTCTTACTCCCTCTAGCTCCCTCTCTCTCTGTCTTACTCCCTCTAGCTCCCTCTCTCTGTCTAGGTCCCTCTAGCTCCCTCTCTCTCTCTCTCTTACTCCCTCTAGCTCCCTCTCCCTTGCTCCCTCTAGCTCCCTCTCTCTTAATCCCTCTAGCACCCTCTCTCTGTCTAGCTCCCTCTCTCCCTGTCTTACTCCCTCTAGCTCCCTCTGTCTCCCTCTCTGTCTTACTCCCTCTAGCTCCCTCTCTCTCTGTCTTACTCCCTCTAGCTCCCTCTCTCTTACTCCCTCTAGCTCCCTCTCTGTCTTGCTCCCTCTAGCTCCCTCTCTCTCTGTCTTGCTCCTTCTAGCTCCCCCTCTCTGTGTCTTACTCCCTCTAGCTCCCTCTCTCTCCGTCTTAGTCCCTCTAGCTCCCTCTCTCTGTCTTGCTCCCTCTAGCTCCCTCTCTTGCTCTTACTCCCTCTAGCTCCCTCTCTTGCTCTTACTCCCTTTAGCTCCCTCTCTCTCTATCTTACTCCCTCTAGCTCCCTCTCTCTGTCTAGCTCCCTCTCTCGCTGCCTTACTCCCTCTAGCTCCCTCTGTCTCCCTCTCTCTCTGTCTTACTCTCTCTAGCTCCCTCTCTCTTACTCCCTCTAGCTCCCTCTCTCTGTCTAGTTCCCTCTCTCTCTGTCTTACTTCCTCTAGCTCCCTCTGTCTCCCTCTCTCTGTCTTACTCCCTCTAGCTCCCTCTCTCTGTCTTTCTCACTCTAGCTCCCTCTATCTCTGTCTTTCTCACTCTAGCTCACTCTCTCTCTCTCTGTCTTACTCCCTCTAGCTCCCTCTCTCTCTCTGTCTTACTCCCTTTATCTCCCTCTCTCTCTGTCTTACTCTCTCTAGCTCCCTCTCTCTCTTTGTTACTCCCTCTTGCTCCCTCTCTCTCTCTGTCTTGCTCTCTCTAGCTCCCTCTCTCTGTCTTACTCCCTCTAGCTCCCTCTCTCTATTTCTTACTTCCTCTAGCTCCCTCTCTCTATGTCTTGGTCCCTCTAGCTCCCTCTCTCTATGTCTTGGTCCCTCTATCTCCCTCTCTCTCTGTCTTACTCCCTCTAGCTCCCTCGGTCTCCCTCTCTCTCTGTCTTACTCCCTCTGTCTCCCTCTCTCTCTGTATTACTCCCTCTAGCTCCCTCTCTCTGTCTTACTCCCTCTATCCCCCTCTCTCTGTCTAGCTCCCTCTCTCTCTGTCTTACTCCCTCTAGCTCCCTCGGTCTCCCTCTCTCTCTCTCTTACTCCATCTGCCTTCCCTGGATTTGTATAAACAAGAGTGCGAGCAACAGGTGGCACTGTAGTGAAGAGCAAGCTGAAATTTGGAACTGGTTAACTGGAAAACTGAAGACTGCAAGATACTGAAACATAGGAAACCATGCACCCTCAGATGAGCTAGGCTGCTATAGAGTTGCCCTGTGAGCAAAGAAAATTGCAGTCAAGCATTGCAGATCTCCTGCGAGACGCTGGAGAGTGTGAACAGCATGAGGAACAAGCTTCCACAGGGAGTGACAGTAAAGGTGAGAGCAGCGGCGAGGCTGCAGTGCAGATTGGTGTCACCCCATGTGTTGGTGTCACCCGGTGCGGTCCGCACCCCCCGCACCTCCCTAGTGACGCCACTGCGCCTGTCTTACTAAGGGACGTTGATCCAGCGGGCTATAGAAAATATATCATAAACTATGCTACCCAACTTCATAACCTATAAACAAAATTCTATACTAAATATGGACCCATTTATGAACCTGATATATTTGGGGCCTACTGAATCAGGTGGTCAGAATAAATCTATATACACATTATCTACAAACTATATACATATTTATACATTTGCAGAAAGAATATTGTCATTAGAATAAAACCCAACCATTTAAACGACCACCATAGGCGACGTGATCTAGCTAATGGTAACCTATACTTCTGAATAACCAAGACCAGCTTATTTGTCAAAAGTAAGATTTTATTTTCTAAATTATGGTATATAAGTTGAAAGTTTTATAAATGAAATTTATTTGCAATATAGCAAGCATGATGGTAAGAAATATGAGAAAAATACAATTTAATCAATTGAATCAATTTTAAAGAAATTATATAAAGTTTAGCATTTCTAAAACCTATTTCCCTAACTGAGCTAAATAGACAGAAATTAAAGTAAAGATCTTTGAGGATTCTTACGTGCTCCACGCAAAGTCCAGCAGCACATCACCCTCATCGGAAAGTCAGAAAGCAGCAGCCAACCCAACCCTAAGGGCATGACTTTTTATACCTTTCTACGCTAACTAAACTAGCAAAGGAAAGTTTTCAGAAATCCTCGACGTCCCATTGGCTGAGAGTGACAAGTGACATGTCACCCGATTCTTAAAAAGTTCCACAAAATCATGTCTTACAAAGACCATTGTCTCTTCCACGTGAAGCCAGAAGCTTCCTGCGATTGCAACTTTGTATTAAGTCATCCTCGCAGCTTCCATAGATTTTCAGTACAACTTCCGCGGATGCCAAGTTAAGGACTGACAAAATGTTCACTTTCGACCTTGGCCATGTCCGACAGAATGATGTCAGCTCATCAGTTTTTGCTTTGTGAATGCAGCTTCAATAAACGTTTTAATTCAGAAGGGGTGTCTCGCGACTTTCTGCAGAATTATAGATCAGCTCTTTTTCTGCGGCTCAAATGACTAGGCCCAAAAGCAGGCAACTTATGTTTTCTAGTATAAAACAAACACAAGAAAAGTATTAATGTAAGAAATAAAGTATATTCTGTATCCACCCCATGGTTTACTAATTAATTAACCCACCCGATTAATCAAAATGTTACCTAGCCAATGCAAACAAATAAAGCAGCGTTTATATTTACCAGTCTCCGTTTTTCTATGAGACCCATATGCACCTAGAATAGTAGAAAAGACATCACACAGACAAGGAAAAGCAAAACAAGCACATGCTTCTTTTAAGTTTGCAGCAGTTAGTAATGACAAAAACAAAAACAATAAATTATTTTATTATTTTGCACGAACAAAAAGATGCAACAAATATGCACGTTTATGAGCACACATGTTAGTCCCCCCACGTGTAAAGTTTAATCTAGGTTGTATTAGTACGACACAAATCATTAATAATTTTATTCATGTTATGGAAATGTGACTTTGCGAGTTTAAACAAAATTTTGTTTTCTATCTCGCTCCATCAACTCCCTCATCTGGTGATTAACAAATCACCACACCAGCACTCAAAATTTTGGTAAATTAAAATTTTAAGAAATCGATTCAAATTCAATTGTATTAGTAAACCTAAAAGTCTGTTTCAGCATAATCTTTGCAATTAACATGACGCTCTCTATGTAACTCCTGTAACTCAATCTCCCTTTCCTCTTCTTTTCTGAGTTTATAGATTCTCTTCTTTTCCTTCAACTGTTTCTTTCTTTTATGTAACAAACAACCTACTTTAGTCAAAATAAAAATGAATACTATTATAATCAAAGGTGCCAGAATCTTGCCAAGAATTGAACTTCCGATATTATGAAACCAGTTTTTAATTGCTTGAAACCTTTTTGAAAGTTTCCCTGTAAAATCTTCTTCTTCTAAAGGAATTATCTCTGAATGCATTTGTGTAATATTCTTAATATACATTTCAATATTCTTACTTTCATCCGGTATATATGTACAGCAATGTTGGACATGTAAAATGCCACAGACTCCTCCCTCTTTTGCTAAGAGTATGTCTAAAGCAAGACGATCTTGAATTACCATGGATCTAATTGCAATAACTTCAACATTCACTAATTGAAATCCATCAGCAGTGTCTGTTGATAATCTATCAACTATAGTGGACAATTTTCTGATTCTCCCTGCATTTAGGGTTATACCAACAAAAGGTATTACAGCTTGAAAAATATCTCCCAGAACTTCAGTAAAAGTTTCTCTTTTAGCTCTATTTACATAATTATGAATTTTAAACAATCCTTCTGAATCTCTGTCAACATGAAACACTTTAGGAAAAACAATTCCCACATAACAAGTTCCATACCAATGGTCAGGAAGGTTATAGTAAGCTTTGTCACCACAAACAAAATAAATTCCAGGGAAGATAGGATCTTTTCCACCTTTAAATCCCCAACCTCCCATAATCTGATAAGTATCTTCACAGTTACTTGCACCTACAAAATAATTATCAAAAAGTGTATTATCTCTTCTAATGCAAAGCTTTCCACTAACAGGTTTGTCTATGTGAATTGCAATATTTTCAAGCATTTTGCCATTTAATTTCTCATCCTCTTTTTGCCAGAAGGATGACTTAGTCTGCTTGACTAATTCATTTCTCTTATAAATTGCTCTTCTCTCCTCAACCATATTCAAAAATTTCTTTCCTTCAGCACTTAATTTACATGTTAGATTATTCTTGTAAGCATACTCATAAGTGAGTTCGTTAGTAACAAGGAAATATTCTCTCAATTGTTTTGCTTTCTTATGCTTATTTAAAGCATTATCAATCTTAACATTAGCAAAAATTTCATCATAATTTGAATAGTAATATTCTAAACGACCAGTTTGATAAAATAAACTAGTTAATACACTACATGTAACAGCATAAGTGAGAGGAAGCATATTATATGTTACTCCTTCAGAAACAGAAGCAGGTAACTTAACACAGACATAACAGTCCTTTGCATCCATTACCTTTACATATTCACTCAATAGCTTTGTGAATGTATTGCTTGAAAAATCACCTATTGATTTATCTTGATGAATGTTAGGCTGATGATCAATAACTTTTGCAGATGCACTATGTTTAGTTTGGCTAATCAGAGCTTTGCTTGTTATGTTAACTTTGTGTAATTCTCTATTCATTTCTAAAGGGATAATCACAGCTAGTACCAACCAGAGCAGAACTAAAATGAGCAGACACACCAGAGTCATCTTACAGCATCTTTTAAAAACAGAACACTTTGAAGTGCTCTCCTTAACATAAGGCATTTTTAGGTTAGTTTTAGCCTCAAAAATAAAAATAAATTTTAAAATTTATATACACCCCCCTTTTAAAATATATTTTTCTTTTATAACCCTAAACAAGATTTCTTCGACCTTATGTCATACATAAGTTTTCTTCTACTAAACAGTTTTTCTTCGACCTTGTGTCAACTAACAGGATTTCTTCAGCCTTTTGCCAATTTAATAATTTTGTACTTTAATCATTGTCACTAATTTCTTGGATTTCGTTTTCTTCTTCACTACTATCATATATGTCAATAACAGGTGGAATTACTAAGTAAGTCCACTCAGGAGACTTGTATTTCTGGTTTGGTCTAATTATTCTCTTCCCTTTTCTCGATATCACTTCAATTTTTCTTCCAACTCCAACTTCTTTTCCTGGACTCTTTTGACTACTGATTTCTTCAACTTGTTCTATTGGCTTTTTAATCAATCTTACTCTCAATCTTCCACCAGGCCAGTAGTCTGCTTTTCTCACGTACTTCTTCTTTGGTTCAGAATTATTTGATTCTGACTTCCAAGTCCTTTTCTTTCCGTTTTCACTTCCACCTTCCACGTCACTTTCTTCAGTTTCGTAGTCTGAAATTTCAATTGACTCAGGAACTTCTCTATTCGGCAATTTCACTCCTTCAGGAACTTCACTTTGTCTTCCATCACTGGTACTCGGTAATTCGTTCTCCTCTTCTTCTTCAATTACCTCTAGCTTCCCAGATTTCCGATTTTTGTTCCTTACTTCAGAGCTTGTTCTCTGCCTTTCGATACTCTCCTGGTCTGAAACTTCTTTTGGTTCAGCTTCTTTGTCTTCAATAGAGACAACTGAATCCTCAGTTATCTTTCCTTTTAATAGATTCTCTTCACCTTCAGAATCTATTTCAATTATTTCTAAGTCTTTTCTTGTCAGATTTCCATTCACTGGCACAGTTTCCAGATGTCGACTTTCTTGTCGATCTTCAGAATCTGGAATTACTTCACCTTCTGTTCTATCTTCTGCTTCAGAATCAGAATCATCTGTGGTATCACTTTCAACATCAGAACTCTCAGGAGTTGGTACTGGAATAGTATGACTTGGATGAATCCAGCGCTTCAATCCTCTGCACTTTACAGCATTAGTAGTGATCAAGATTACCTGCCTAGGTTTCTGCCATCTAGGAGATAGACAATTCCTCCTCCGATGTACTTTCGTTCTGACCCAATCGCCAGGTCTCAGATCATGAGTCAAAACTTTTTCATTTGATTGAGCTTCAGTTCCCACCTGATTAGACACAGAAGTTACCATATCAGATAACCTTTTACAGTAATCCAAAATTGCACTGTCATTTATGCTCAACAGTTTACCTACAGGTACAAAAGCTTGCCTCATAACTCTTCCCATTAAAATTT